>NC_136060.1:414582865-416982865 GCF_964261635.1 Lissotriton helveticus | reverse complement strand
CTGCTCCTGAGTTTCAAAAAGAGAAGAGAAATCCAGAGAGAAAATGACTCTTTAAAGGATTCTCCTTCTCCTACAACGCTCACCTGGCATGACGTCATGCCGTAACTTCTCCACTAGTGAGAAGTGAGCAGTGTGAGCAGCGCACATGGATGTGCTTGCTGTCACTGCAGTCCAGAAAAAAATGGACCGCCTGTGCCAGGACACAAACCAGAGCCCGATAGAGACCTGTTTCGAGGCGCCCTTTAAAAAACTGCCAGTGCTCAGAACCGGTGAGACCCGGCCCACTTAAAGCCCTGCAGGCAACTGATACCATGGCTCTTGAATATGGCTAGTGAATCCATAGCATGCGCTGCGTAGGTGAGATCTAAAACGCCTACCTGTCACACCATATTTATGGGGGAGGATATATGCGTCTAGTCAAGTGGTTGGAGTGAGGCAAGGGGAGATCCTTGTGATGAATCAGTAAGCATGCACCAATAGAGGCTCTTTAGGCTGTGGAGAGAATTTTATTTTATTTTATAATTCTTTTTATTAAATGTTATCGACATAACAACCATATTGAAGCATGAAAAGGAGACAGTGTACTTTTCAAGCAGCCGGACAGGGTTACAGAGATTCAAATCACATTACACGATATGTAACAATTAGGGGGTCGTCAGATTCTCGTCTTCATTTAAAAGCGTAGGTGGGGTACAGATATCTCCTCTGTAAGAGTTCTAGGGCCCCCAGACCCTGTTCCATTTCTTGGGACACCCTCTGGCTATATAGACTGACTTTTCCCGGAACATGCACCAGTCCAGATCTTCCTTCCATTTTTCTATTTAGGGTGGTTGGAGGTCTCCCTAGTTTTGTGCTATGTTCCTTTTTGCCATCATTTCTGCTAGTGTTGCCCATTGCTTAGTGTAGGAGATGAGGTCTGTCAGTTCCCAAATGTTCAGAAGGCACCTACGTGCCTCCGAATGCAAGTCTACTGTGAGTACTTCCCTAAGTATGCGATGAGTGGCTTGCCAGTAGGTTTGTAAGTATTCACATTCCCATATAATATGGATGAAAGTGTCGTCTTTCCCACATCTACGTCTGCACTCCCCACTATCAGCCCTGCCCATACGGACCAATCCTGGACCAGTAATGTATATCCTGTGCAGAATTTTGAGTTGTACTAATCGTAGTCTGGCTTGGATTGCCACTTCCCTTGGGGAGAAGACTGCCTCTTGCCAGTCTTCCACATATAGCCCAAGGCCGTCTCGTAACCACTTCTCTTTGAGGGATTGAAGCGGGTCATCCATATTATTAATTAGTTTTTTGTAGATCAGGGAGGTGGCTTTTTCAGGAGGTGACCATAAAGTATTCTTTCTTCCAAGGGGGAGGCACTGGGGAGGGATGACTACCTAGTAAGATGAGTCTGGAGGGCATGTCGGATTTGGAGATATCTATAGCGTTCAGTGTCCGCCAGGCTATTTTGTTGTTGGAGGGAGGTAAACCAAAGGATTTTATCTTCAACCCAAATATCTTTAATCTGGGAAATTCCTATAAGGTCCCATTTATCAAAACCCCTGGTTTGCCACAGGTTCCCCAGTTTTTCGGAGTTCCACAGGGGTGTGGCCAGGGTAAGTCTCTGTTCTCAGCCTAGATGTATATTCAACACATGCCATATGTGAACCGAGTGTGCGGTTGGTCCTGTTGGAGGGTATTTACGGGGTCTACAATAGAGGGCTCTACTGTAATTTACCCCTGGGAGGAGCCATCTGTGGAGAGAATTTAACCATTTCTATCAGTATCCGCAGGTCAGGTCGAGGGAGTTGTGAAATAGAAACCTAAATCAAGTTTTTCTTGCTGTTGAAAATGAAGATCGACCACTCATATGAGAATGATCACAAGCACACACCACTATCAGTAACTCCAAGTAAAACAGCAGCACTCATCAGGGACCTCTACAACAGCAACCTTTGCAAAGAACGTCTCACATTCCAAACAAGCATAGTACTGGCTGTGAGGTGTGAATGCAAGAACAGTCTCTAAAGTCATCCACCTGTTGATTCGTTATGCTACTCTGCCAAGGTGGGATTGCTGTATGTATAAACTATGCCAGATCCAAGACTTTGCATATGACCCACAACAGGGGGCAAATCCACTTTTCAACCAAATGACTTTCCTTGTACTTTCACAGCAATGACTTTGCCACCGGCCTCCTTCTGTCCACGGTTCGGGGTAGGAACAGAAAGCAGTGCCCTAAGTCCCATGTTCCCCCTACCCTTAAATGCATGATCCTATGCTGCTTGAGGGGGGAAGACTACAGGATTAGAACAATCACTAACTTTCGGCTACCAGTATCATGCTACCCCCCAGAAAGTGATTCAACGCATCGACAGAAGTAGTAAGTGCTAATTCTCTCCATTGGTTAAATTCAACATTTACTTTGGGATTTGTATGGGTTTTAAGCATGTGAAGTTCCTCTTCTACAGTACACTACATTACATCATCCCTCCACCTTGCTCGAGCAGGTTCTGTCAGCTGCTGCCAATAAATAGCAATTCTTCTTTGCGCTAACAAAATAGACAACAATGCAAATGTAAATGATGCTTACAAATCAACTAAATCAAACATCTAAACACCAATGTAATTGTTTCAGCAAAAGCAATAGAGTAGATTGTATCACTTGACAGTCCCAGATTGCATGCTCACCATTACTTTGACAACTTGGACAGAAGTCTGGTCTATCATTCTATGTCGAGTAGTGGTGCCAGTTTAACTCTGGTGTTGCCCAATACTATCTTTCAGAACGAAACACATTGGCTGGCTTTTTTTCCTAAAACGGATCATTAAATGAGCATTGAAAATTTATACCAAGACTCAGCGTCTGTATGAGAAGACACTAAGAGAGTTGTCTTGTTTCTTTGATTTGGATGGGATTGACTGATAAAGCGGTGCTTTTTCAAATTGGACTAACAATTGACTTTTTACTCCAGGTTTGGGGGATGCTCTTAGGACAGGGAGCATTTGAAAACAGCACGCCAGAATTGAAGACTAATTTGAGTGGTGAACTTAGGATTGGTGCTTTTCTTTTCTCTGACAGGTCCACTGTCCAAAGTGTTTTTGTACAAACAATTCCTTTCAACACTATTCAATTTTCCTTTTACTAATAATGGGGACAGTGAACAACTTTTCCTGAAGGCCCTATAAAGAAC
The DNA here is from genome assembly GCF_964261635.1 of Lissotriton helveticus. NCBI lineage: Eukaryota > Metazoa > Chordata > Amphibia > Caudata > Salamandridae > Lissotriton > Lissotriton helveticus. The sequence goes on along the minus strand of NC_136060.1, from coordinate 416,979,680 downwards.
CAATACCCCTATTAACACAGCTGCCAGTTCAACAAGACGACCAGTGTAGATGACTCTGTAAAACCCCACGGTCTACCTTGCTGCCTTCACCAATCCTGCTTCTGGCAAAACCTTACCTGCCACAAAATGTATGTGTATTGTGCACTCCAATCTATATCACATCTACTCTTATTTTAAAGTCAAATGTAACAAATTCCGTGCTTCTCTGAATCGTATGCTGCTATACATACTTAAACAGTAACATTAGAAAGAGCCAAGAACCACTGGTTCCTTGGACTCAGTGCGCACTGCGAAGGAATTTTTCATATGCTGTAAAACAACTTATACACTAGATTTTCATTCTTCTTACTCATTGTTTATTTAAACAATATCCAAATGTAATGTCCCTTTTTTAATACAGAAGCTGATCCTACATACTTTTGAACTTAAAATCTTGATTTTGTTAGAACCTGTTACAATGTTGAGTTAATTGATGTTTCTACTCAAAATTGTTATGCCCAATGCATTTCAGGACATCTGTCCCTTCTTCAGGGGCCAAATAGAAACAAACAATGAAACTGGAGGAATTCTATTTCGCACCAAAAACAATCATTCATATTTTCATATATATCTGTTATATGAACACCATAACTGAATCACCAAAGCACTTGATGTAACCGAAATAAACTCCTTTAATTATGCCACACCACATGAAAAGAGAGGAAAATTGCATTGATTGTGCCACACCACAAGGAAGAAAAAGTGAGTAAAAATTGATAAATTAAAGCGTGCCATCGTAGTCCCAAACACCGCACAGTTCTGCATCATACTTTACAGTGATGCCTATTGTCTTACTAATTGTGCATAAAAGAAGTAACGTGTAAAGTGTGTGGGAAAACTGTCATTAGAACTCATTGTTCTTGGTTCTCCTCGAACCATCAACGATCGAGAATACGATCTGTCGAAATGTGTTACAAACCGCCAAGTTAAAACATTTCTAAATGCATTGCAACCTTAGCTGCACACATATATTAAATTTCGCTTGAGTCGCAGCAAATTCAGCAAATAATTAACCAACCATGAGGCACCATCCCTAAGTGGGTGTTCCCACAGTGGTGCCTCTTCACGAGAAGCTTCCCCACCTCCTGCTTTCAGCCCATACCTCTTCTAAACATATGACATCAATTAAATCAGGCCGAGGCTGTCCACAGAGAGCTCATAATGCACCATAAACAGTTGTATTAATTTTTCAGGTTCCCGCTAATTATCAGTTTTGAACAGTGTCACTGTCTCCTACCCAGTTGGCCATCTATTGCAGCTGTAAAGCTAGACAGTACAAGTCCACCTTCTTCAAAAGGACTTTGCATTGTCTCTAATTTGACACTGAGCCGCAACCCAGGACACAGCATGGATATCACTATATTAGTTAAAGCACATAACACTTACCTCAGGACCTTATGTAATCCAATGTAACTTGTGCAAACAACATGATATCATCCCTATTTTTGATACAGAGGCTCAAGAAGTGTAGAAACGAGCCTGCCCACTCACGCTTCTAGCGGGAAAAGGTTGCACTTCCATCAAATCGTAACTGTCCCTGAAAGGTCTTCAAACCACTGTACCTGCTTTATTAGGTATAACGTATCTCTAATTAAAGAGAGAGACCCACAAACCAAAGGGGTGGGGTACCAAAAGACTGTTAGTCAAAGCAAAAAATCCCCTTAGGATAAACTTACACTAGCATCCTTTGCTTATGAACACAACCTCAAAGCATAGATGTTTACCAACACAACATTCAACTTAAATCAGAAAATTGAGCAGAGAGTGAACATGTAGAGATAATAACAATGAGAAAATCATTAAAAAAGTATACAATTTATTTCAGTAAAAAACATTATACATTGTTAAAAAGACTTGATACAATAATCATCATTAATGAATTACAAACGTAAAGTGGGAAACAAATATAATAAGGAAAATAGTTCCTATGGCTTAGAGAAAACTACACTAGTCCAAAACACAATCACACTGCACAATTCGTATAATGTCGTAGTTTGAGTGGTTGTTTTCAGAGACTTAATGTAGTATGACTCAAGAATTGCATCAACGCGTTTCGGTGGGCTTGAAAATAGAGAGCCAACACCTTCTTCAGGATTAAAATATAAGAATCCCACACAAAGATAAAGTATCTCATAGAGTTCGCCGAATGGTACTTCAAACTCCCCAATATTAAAACACGATACCATAAAAATGGTTATTCGTATGCGCTGTTCAAGGCAGTCCCAAAATCACGACAGTATATTCAGTAGGTTGTCGGTATCTGATAGTGCCGATATTTGGGGAGCATCAATAGGCCCAGAATGCCACAAGTGGTTTCTTGTTTACAAATTATACTACTGGAATGGAAAAGTGTATAACTCCCAAATCTCTTCGGCAGCAAAAACCGCACAAAATCTAACGATACAGATGCGTAGGGAGCGATAATAGGCTCAAAATGCCACAAATTATTTTCTTGTATAAAAATGATGACACGGGTAGTGTGTATATCCCCGATCTCTTTATCTGCACGACCGCCCGCAGTCTACTATTGTCGCAAAACGACGGATATCCGGGTCAGACGTCTCCAGCAATGTAACAAAATATCCCCTTTTAGCTAATTCGTCAAAAATCACAAGAATGGCAGTACAGTTGTAACTCTTGGGTAGTTCAGCGATAAAGTCCACGGATATAGTATCCCATTTCAGCACATCCAGCACAGGTCTGCACATACTGCTTAAAATCTATGGATCATGTTGACCATCAAAAATATCTTTTAGCTGCTGCTGTTGTTTTAATTATTGCAAAATGGACAGCCATCTTAGAGTCATGAAGCCAGCACATAGCCTGTTGTCTTAGTTGTTCTGTGTGTATGTATGTATGTATGTATGTGCTAAAACACAGCAAAGGGCTTCACAGGGTGAAAGATGATGGGGTCGGGTTCCTCCCTACCCATCTTAATGTGGAACCCTAAGACAATTAATCGTTATTACCTGCTGAGAAGTGTAGAAGGGAGAAATAACTCATTAAGGCAGTCGAACAAATTTGAAAGAACATGACTCTAAAGAATCACAGACTCTGAATTCCAATTTAGTGGGTTTATTACAAAGCAGAAAACAACTGGACATACTGACACCTCAAGATGAGTTTGTAGAAATACATTGGAACTGATACATATCCAAACCTACGGGTGAGATTGAAACGCTGGAGCTTGAAAAGAATGACAAATCCCAAAACGCAGGCAATGATTGCCACCACATCAAGATCAGTCTTCATTTGGGGTTGGTAAGTGAAAAGCATTAGTCTGTCCCTACACTACTACTATTGTGACATCCCCAAATTAGCATTCCCCAGGCAATATCAGGAAAAGTTGTCAGCGCGTGAGGACTTCCTAAGAAGTGCACTCACGTTGTATGTGTCAAGTAGCCAAAGCTACAGAGCTCGTTCTATGATGCTCCTTCCCTCTCCATGCATCTTCTCACCTCTTCGCCTGTCTCGACACCCGGGGCACTGTCCCTAATTCAAAACACAAAAACATAGAACACTCCCATAGCTTGCATCTGGATCACCTCATCCTATGGCCACTTCTTAAAGGTGAGTTTCCATTTAGTTTCGATACTCCCAGCTCCTGGCTGGATGAACTTGATTCCCAGGCCTCCTTCAGTGAGTAATAACACTGTCTCCCACTTATCAACATTCTCTGCTTAAAAGTATCATCTCCTCTCCGAGCCTAACTCCTAAAACAAAAGACTTGGGGGCAGATTTATGAAGGCCTTGCGCTGCCGGTGCGTCATTTTTAACATGGGAAAAAGTGACGCACCGGCGGCGCAAGGCCTTCATAAATCTGCCCCTTTATTTTAACTAACAAAGACGACTTTCTCCAACTAAAACAGAAAGGTGAGAACAGAACAAATCAACATGCACATGAAATTCAGCGTACCCCTCTACTAGAGCACCCAGGGAGAATACATTTCAGGGTGACAGAAATCAGCCAACATATGAGTGACATAGGCCCTATGAAAATACACATAAGTGAACATTTTACTTATGCATTTCTAAACCATCATATTACATAAACACATCAAATGCGTAAATCATTGTGAGAAACATATGAAATCCTACACATTAAAGCTTAATTAACCACATCTATATGCAAACCTTAATATGGTGCACGTTTAAATCAATGCATTACATTATAGTGAGCAAACTTTGTTAATCAATTGAAAACAAATGCTAAGGGTTACATTATTCAGAACACAACTGCCACGTTAATTTCTTTACATTGCATGAATTATTCTATCATTTCACTTTCAGATGTTATTACCGAGTACATTCTAATGACCAAATGTTAATACAACAAAGCAATAAATTTAGGTGCACACCACTCGTGATTATGATGCACCCCTACAAAAGAAAGAGCACCTTCGCGCTCCATCAAAGACAAGAATAAAGTCAATGAATGAAGAGAGAGGGAGATTGTTTCTGTTCATTGAATGCACTGATGCAGTGCTCTTACAAGAGATGAACTTTCAGCCCTTTCTAATTTGGAGTTTTGTTAGGCAGTCATCAATGAGTTGAAAATGTTGCTCCAGACCATAGGAACAATGATGGAAACGGCCTGCTGCATTATTTTTTCTTTTTTATATTTCTAAATTTGGTGATGTCCAGGCTGTTGGGTTGCGGAAAACCACCAGAGAAGGTAAGCCTGTCTACACGATAAACAAGGCTGAGGATTGTAATGGCTTACTAAATGATGCAGCAAGTTTTGAATGTGGTGGGTATGGGCTGGCATGTGAACCAATGGAGTTCTATCAGGATAGGATTATATTTATTCAGTTCCTGGCGTGGAGTTTCACAACTAATATCTGTGTTACCTCAACCTCAGAAAAGTGTTTGGCTTGTAAAAAAGAAATGTGTAGTGTTGCATGTATGAGTAGGTGTGAATGTTGAGAGATGTGTGTCAGACAGGGTGCTTGTTTCTTAATATAATACATTGTTTTTTGTATACTTTGTTTTGTAAAGATAAAGGAACTGTTGTTTGAATTTTAATGCAGTAATGAATATAGTTATCGTGGATGAATTGATAAACATATATGGAAAAATCTTTAAAAAGTCCCTTTTGATATATCACTAAAAAATGAATAAAATACCAAAAAATGTTGGAAAAATGTTTGTATCTGTGATAATCTGAAGTTTCACTGTAGAAGTATTTAAGCTATGCTTTTTGAGTAACTATGAACAGACCATGGGGGAATCTCGTTGTATTTTTTCAGTTCCTGGATGAGACATGCCTCGGACTGTGTTGGATGCCTTTATGAGTACAGAGGCTTGACGGTAAATAGAAAAAAATCTTTTCGTTTAATGCAACCTTCTAATTTCTGTCTATCTTTTCTGTCAAGCGTGGGATTCACAGGGACTCATTCTTAATGTCTGTCAGTGAACTGGGTCAATTAACTTGTTTGCACTAGGGCATTTTGTAACAGACTGCCTTATGGAACTCGTCTTAGTCGGATGTATTAAGAATATATTACTGATGGCGATTTGTTCTGATGAGACCAAACCATGATAATAATGATATGGATTCATTTTATTAAACTAATAAAACTAATAAAACAGCATGTATAAAGACAGGGAAATAATCATCCCGAGTCCTTCCTCTTACTTACCACACATTTGGTTTTGCAAATGGCAATTTACTAGGGAGTGACTTCAAATGCTGGAAATGAGCGGGATATATGCATGAGAAGATATATTGTATGTAATTACCAGAAAAGGTTTTGAAACGCATTAATGTTGTGCTTTATAATTACAGATTACTTGCCCCTGGAAGTACTAGGGTGCAGAAACCGAGAATTTCCGGTATTATAAACAATTTTTTACAATACAAAATTTTTTTAACACACTATATATCCACTGGTTGGACACGCCATAGCGAGCGCGGACCACCAGGGATATTCACTTTTTTGGTCCTGAAGAAATCTGCATTAAGAATCCCAGACAGCTGAAACATGTCGACCTAATTCTTAACGGATATAAGTGGTCAAGAAAATTACCACTACTAATATCTAACACATTGTTTTTAAACAATATCAGCGGACCACCAAATAAAGTTGTTTTTGGTACTACTGATATTTTTTAATCTTCACTATCACTTGCAAAGAACACATACCTATAAAAAGAAACAAACCTTTTTTCACAATACCCTGCTCCGCTGCAATTAAGGCGTTGAAGCACACTGGAGGGACATTCGGTTCCTCCAGTGGGAACCCCATGATGAAGCATGTCACCACTAGGGTGAGTGAGGGTTCTTTTTCTTAATCTATTATGAGTTATTGTTTATATCCTCTTTTTGTATGTGTTTCTCTTTTTCTTCTCCATTTCCGGCTCAATAACTGCCTAGTCACAATAATTGTTTGCGAGGTTGTACTTTTCGGTATTTTTTGGTGTCTTGGGCTTTAGTATTTTGACCACAGCACCGACAAGTCACTCTTTAGTTGTTTTTTGCATATCTTTTCTGTCAGCCATGCTTCTTTACTGACAGACAGTAATTATATGCATTCTTTGGTTTAGAAAATCTTCTACTTGGAACAAGGCTATAGAAAGATTGCTCTGAGTTTCAGCTAGCAAAATGTAATAACAGTGTTCTTCTTGTTTTCAGTTCAGTCTGTCTGGCTCAAGCAGCCACCTTACTGTTGAGGAGAGCAGGATCATAACTAACTTCAAATCATAAACAGAAAAGAACAATGTCTGTTTTACTTAGTTAGCCTTAGTTAGTACCCTGTTGGACTTTTAAAAACAATAATTTGCTGTGGTCTGGGTACACCTCTATGGTATGTTTGACTCCTAATACATGATGACTTTGTTCTTCAAAATATTTGATTGCTAAAAGTTCCTTGAAATGGTGTACTTCAACTCTGCTGGGGAGAATGTCAGGGAAAAATAAGCTACTGGATGCACCTGTTCAGTGATTATATTTCCCTCAGACAATACTCCTCACATTACATGATGTGAGGCATCTGCCTCCAGAATTGAATGGAAGCTCAACATTTGGATTTTGCAAAAGAGCGGCACTAGAAAAACTCTTTCAGAAAATAAACGGTTGATTGGCTTGTTTAAACCAAGTGAAAGTAACTTATTTGCGAAGATGTTTGGTAATGGGTCTGTCTAGCTCAGAAGATTGGTGAATAAATCTCCTATAGAAGTTAGAAAAGCCCATGAAACTCAAAATGGCCTTTATAGAAGTAGACGTAGGTCAATCAAAGATTGCTGAAACTTTCTCGTCATCCATCTTAACTCGTTGTAGGCTAATGAGGTACCTCAAAAATTCTAATGATGTGGTCAGAAATATACACTTGTCAAGTTTGGCAAAAATGTTGGTCTTGTATTCTCTGTGGAACTGCCTTAACATGTTTCACATGTATTTCCTGAGACTCATAAATCAAGGTACCCTTTAAATAACAATATAAAATACATCCAAAATTGTCTCAGAACTACATCGATAAAAAACTTGAAAAGCAGCTGGGGCATTACTGAATCAGAAAGGCAGTGCAGCTTAGAAAAGAAATTGAATTTTCATTACCAGATATTACTCCTCCTATGCTGTAGATTGACAAGCATCTGCCCATGCATTGTCAGGTCTGTGCATTAATACAGGTGTTTTGGAGGATGTGCTACTCAACAAGGCAGGGCAAACTTGGGGGCCGATTATGATCGCGGACGGACTTGAGTCCGTCCGCCACCCCTGAGGAGGAGGGAAAGTTCGCAGGGGCTGCGGCGTTCCCTCCGAGCAGATTAGGATGTGACCACCAGGGTGGCGGTCACATCCTCTATCTTTAACATTGCGGCGGGTGCAGCTTCAAGCTGCACCCGCCGCAAGGTTAAAAATGCATGCATCGTATTTGCATGCACAAAGCGGCAGGCACCGCGCAGTGCCTGCTGCTTTGTGCACGCAAATGCAGGGGATAGACACCGCCAGCCATGTTAGAGCTTTTCCGCCGCGGTCGGAAGGCGACCGCAGCGGAAAAGCTGCGGGCGGAATCCCAGACCCACCGCCATCCTAATATGTTGGTGGGTCTTTTGAGGCTCCGCAGCGGTTTTTCCGCATCCTCCGGGCCGGCGGTGTCTTTCGCCGGCCCGGAGGATGCGGAAAAACCACTATCATAATCGGCCCCTTAGTGCAAAATACTGTTTTCCATATATCAATGGTAATGGATACCTTTTCTTCACTGTAATCCTACTAAATGCTCTAATAGTCAATGCATGTTCTTAGTTCACCCCATTTCTGGGTAAAAAAAACTATACTACAAGTTATAGAGTCCCTAGATTCCATATCAGTCTTGCAATCATAACTTCAATGTGAAAATAAATCACTTGCTTTTTTCTTATGATACACGTCGAATAATTTCTCAAAACAAGGTGGGAATGTAACTGTGACACTGTGACAGGAGTTCACATTATTATTGCTAAAGCCTTGGAAGGATGATTTTAATTTGTTCTTTAGTTATTGAACAATAATTCATGCACTAATCAACATTCATTTATATTGTTGTTGTTGCCCAATCAATATTAGGATTGCACAGGTGTAACCATGGCACACCTAAAATCACTTTAAACTGGGGCATGAGGGGATACCATCAGATTAAGGGGAATCTTTTGACAATGGCATTCAAATCATACCAAAGAAATCATGTCTGTGTGCACACTCACTAGCTTTGACAATAATTATTTATTTATTTATTTATTTATTTTTTACACTTGTAATGCGCACAGATACCCACAAAGGGTTTCCCGGCGCCAGGGCTGAAAGATCGGAACACATAGAGCAGCAACTGTCAAGGACCACAATTATTTATTAAAAAGCCAAGTCTTAACATTTTTCTTAAAGCTGGCGAAGTTATCCTCCTTGCGTAGGGCTAAAGGGAGGGAGTTCCAAAGAACTGGTCCCAGATGGGAGAAAGATTTTTCCCCCACTCGGGCCAGTTTAAATCTGGGAACCACAAAATTTGCTCCGTTTAAGGAACGGAGATTCCGTACAGGAACATGGGGCCTGACCAATTTTTGCAGGTACTTTGGTGCGGTCCCTGCCCTGATCTTAAACATGTATGTCAGGGCTTTGAACCAAACCCGGTTCTCGACCCTCAGCCAGTGCAGGTCCCTAAGGTGCTTCGAGATCCTTGCAGTCCTGGGGATCTTACACAGCAGCCTGGCTGCGGAGTTTTGGACCAGCTGCAGCCGCCTGGTTACGGCTAGATTGGAACCCAGGTATAAGATGTTACCGTAGTCAAGCCTAGATGTAATTAGTGCATTGACTACGGTCTTCTGGGTATCCACAGGCAGCATCCAAATAATCTTTCGCAGCCATTTAAGGATCGTGAAGCAAGTACCAGCCACTTTGTTTGCCTGCTGTTTCATCGATAGTGAGTCATCGATACACACCCCTAAATTTCTAACCTGGGCAGCGGGGATGGGGAAAGCACCCAAGGATGGCGGCCAGTGGATGTCCTGCCACAGATCTCTATTTTTCCCCAGGAGAAGAACCTCTGTCTTCTCCCCGTTGAGCTTCAGCTGGTTCGTTGACATCCAGCTGAAGACTTTCTGAAGACCTGGTTTCAGCACGGAGGGGGATGAGGACTCTGAGTTGGTAAGAGAAAAGATAATCTGCGAATCATCCGCATAGGTCATGAGTTCTAGACCTACCCGCTCTGCAAGATCGGCGAGGGGCGGAGATACAGGTTAAAAAATAGTGGACTCAAAATTGAGCCCTGAGGCACGCCGTGGGGTGACAGAAAAATGTCCGACTGGGCATGTGAAGACGAGATCTGAAACGTCCGGTTGCTCAAGTAAGATCTAATCCAATCCAGCGCAGCCCCTCCGACACCATCCTCACCCAGCCTGACAAGCAGTCTGTCGTGTGAGATGGTGTCGAAGGCTGCGCTCAGATCAAGCAGGACAAGAGCAACCGTTTGCCCGTCGTCCAAAAGTCCCCTGATCTTCTCCGTGACTCCCAGGAGGGCAGATTCGGTGCAGTGGCCTGCCCTAAAGCCCGACTGGGAAGAATGGAGTAGGTTGTTATTCTCCGTGTGTGTTGAGAGTACACCATGGATGTGCTTCTCCAAGATTTTTGAGAAGGCGGGCAGCAGGGATATCGGGCGATAGTTGGCCAGCACCTCTGGATCAGCAGACGGCTTCTTCAACAGAGGGCTGACCATGGCGTGCTTCCAGGACGCTGGGACAGTTGCCAGGTGAATGGAGGCATTAAGTGTCTCAGCAATAATCCCCAAAGCAGCGTCGTCCAATTGGCTCAGAATGTTAATTGGGAGAGGATCGCATGGAGAGCCCGATTTAATGGAAGTCGCTAAGGATTTCAGGGTATCCAAGGAGATAGATGGCCAGGAGTCAAGCCGATTTCCTGATAAGCTTTTTAGGGGAGAAGCTTCCCTGTCATCCCTCACCGAGGGATTAATATTGGCAAGAATAGTCTCGATCTTTTCCACAAAATACGTGGCAAGATCTTGACATTTTTGAGGGGTGAGGGGACGTGCAACTGCCATAGAATTTGCTCCGGCTAATTCTTTAACTGTGTTAAAAAGGGTCCGTGCTTTATTTGCAGCAGTATTGATGGTCTCTGTTACATAGGATGCTTTGGCTCTAGTACAGGCCGTGTGATAGAGATTTCTGGCCTTACGATATGTTTCCTTTTTTAGAGGATCATAATGTTTGCGCCATTTCCTCTCAAGTCCCTTACACTTGGTTTTTTCTAGTTTCAGTTCTTCCGTATACCAGGGGGCCGGGGGACGATGGACATTCCCTCTACACCTGGTAGCAGGCAGGCAGATGTCAACTGCTCTCTCCAACCAAGTGTGGGCTTCCAGCGCATTTATTTCCATGTCAGCACCCAAGACCGGGGGGGATACCTGTAATGCATTCTGCAACTCGGACAGATCTAACTTTTTCCAATTTCTCATGAAAATTGGGGGCCGAGCAGAGCCTGGCGACTTGATTTGCCTAAGAGTAATACTGAAAAGCGTTAAAAAATGGTCCGACCAACAAATAGGGTCAGTTTTTAACCATTTTAGCTCCTGTATGTTGGAAATAATGGGGTCTAACAAATGCCCAGCTTTATGAGTGGGACCCTCATTACGCAGGAACATATTCAATGTATTAAAATCCTCCAAAAGGTTGACAGCTATGCTATTAGATTTATCCTCCAAATGGAGATTTAAATCCCCCAGTATCGTCAAGTTTTGGGCATTCAAAAAGTAAGGCGAAATGAAATTAACCAAGTTCGCAGCCCAAACACTGCTGTTTCCCGGAGGGCGGTAAATTAAAAAACCAGAAAACATAAAGTTTGGGTTCAAAGAAATTTTAAAAAATGCTGCTTCACATCCGGGAATGTTGACAGTTTCAAAGTCACAGTTAAACTCCCTGTTAAAGATCACAGCAATACCCCCTCCTACCTGTCTTTCTCTGTCTACTCTAACAATGGCGTAGTTAGAGGGCAGGGCGGCGGCTACATCGGGACCTGCACCGTCATGCAGCCAGGTCTCCGTTAAGAATATTGCACATGGTTTTTCTTCAGCTAAGAGGTGGTAAATGTCTGCTTTATGTTGGGGCAGGGATCTGCAATTAACAGTGTAAAAAGTGAAAGTACAGGGATTTGGATCAGAGGTTTGAATAGGTGACTTAAGCTTGTGTGATACCTCTGGGAAAGGCTGAACATTGGTTAGGGCAAAAGCACAATGGGGACATGCTTGTGTACCCGTTAAGGAAGGCTTTAGGACGGAACATTTACTGTTGCTACTAGGGCGCAATGCCCTGAGCTGATCTGCAGAGATCATACCTGTAGCAGCGTTTCCTGCCCCGTGGCCCGGCCTGGCCCGGACGGGCACAGACGGGCACAGACGGGCTGACTCTGGCTGGACTCCGGCGAAGACGAGGCGCGTCCGCAAAACGCGTCCGCTATCGCGGAGAAGAGCTGTTTCCTTTTATCCCAGGCACTAGAGCGCTCTCACCGCTCTATCCCGCCCCAAGATGGCCGCTCCAGAGTCCCTGAAGCTCGGTGCCTTGCCCTAAATCGGCAGGTATCGAGCGCGTGTGTGCAACAGTGAGTGCAAGTGGCAAACAGGTATTCTAAAAACAAATTCCGTTTTTAAAAGTGCGCAGATCAACAAATTCACAAATTACAATTTTAAAAATTTCAGTTCGCTACAATTAGGCTTTTAAGTCTCTTTGGCAGATAATAATGATTAACCATCTACTGCCCTTACCTCTTCAGGAACTTTCTTTTGTTCGCAGGTATCTGAAATGATTGTGAAAACTTAATATCCATCTAGTTCTCTAAGGAACTTGAATTTAAAAGTCCTGAACCCATTTTAGTCTGTTAGTATGCATTTATTCCTCACCACTAGCCATACCTTAATTCAATACATGATTCTAGTAACATAAACAATGTCTGTGCAAATGGAGGTTTGCTAGTTCCTCTTGTGAACAAGTACAGTATAGTTTGTATTCCTATGAAGGATAACTGCAGCAAAATAGAATTCATAATCCTTGAATGGGTGACTTCAGTACTTGGAGCAAATCAAAGTCTAAATCCTTGGTCTCTAATGTTTATCCGTAATCCTTCTCTGAAACAAGGTCCTTGACAGCTATTGATGAAAGTGTGATGACTTCCAATCTTCTGGCAACAAGGTTCCAGTTGCAGCTAGTATGTATAACGACTGCCCAAAAAAGAACGTCTCAAAATACAATAAACCTACACTTTATGTTATGTATATTTGTAAAGAGCACAATCACCCGCAAGGGTAACCTGTACTAAGTAGGTGTGTCTGCCTAACCCTACCTACCCCTTGTCTTTGCATCAAAGCTGCACCATGCAAACTGAGGCCGCCATTCCAGTAAGGGAAATTCAGGAAACTTGTAAGTGTGTTTCACCCTTTCAGTCTGTTTCTAAAATAGATGCTTAAAAGAATGTCCTTTTAATTGCGATGCCTAAAATAATGTCCTTTTAATTGTTACTGCCAATGGGAAATACAGTTATATTCAAGTGCTATAATTTGGGTTACTGGTTGACTGTGGTATAAGCCCTGGCCAAGCAGCAACCACAATTCTAGTCAGGGTAAGGCACAAGCAAACCCCAAATTAACCTGTGCTCTATCTCCTGGTAGCTTGGCATGGAGCCGTCAGGCTTAACTGAGAGGCAATGTGTAACGTATTTGTGCAACACTTCAAACAGTTAAACAGTGAGAACGTCACAGGAGCTATGAATCCGTAATGCAGAGTCTGGCGTTGTCGTTGAGGCTACCGTCATTGACGGCTACAAGGACCTGGGCTGTCGATGCGCCACACCCTCGGGGCAATCCATCGTTTTTGCGGGCTATGGAGGCTATGCAATGATTTCCAATGGGTCCAATCCAATTCACACAGCAGCGGTAATGTGTCAGTTCTGCCTGGAGATGCACCACCCAGCAGAGGAGATGCGTCGGTTCTGCTCAGAGATGCGCTGCTTAGTAGAGGAGATTAATCACTTCGCTGATAAGCACTTTATGCCCACTTCCAAGGGTCCAGGACTGGGATGGCATCACTTGGCAGGGTAGACTCACAGAGGGCAGAGTCCAGGTGCTGCTACAAGATTGATGGAAGGCTGTTGTGTCCCTGTGGTTCAGATCAGGACCCAGCCAACTAGCCCTTGGAGTCACTCTAGGTTGTGGGATCAGGAGATGCAGGTCCAGTCCTTCTCACCCAGGAGCAGGCAACTGCTGCCAAGCCGTGACGGCTTGGCAGCAGTTCTTTCAGAGCAGCAGCCCTTCTTCCACAGGTCAGGAAGTGTACTGAAGTGGTGGTGTCTAAGATCCTCCGGTTATCCACAGTTGTGCATTTGAAGTGGGGAGAAGCTTCTTGGGGCCTGCCATTGGAAGTGCAAAGATGCCCTGCCTTCCGTACCCTGGCTTTTGATTAACTACGGGGGGTATGGATCCCTTTGTATGGAAACAGGACACAGTCTATTCAGCTGTAAGTGAGGTGGGCCCAGCTCCTCCATCCCATCCTGCCAGCGTTGGCTCACTCAGCCACACCTAGCCTCCCATTCTGTGTGGCTATCTAGGGGGAATAAATAAAGCCCAACTGCCTAGTCATGTGACCAGGCATAAATGGCTAAGGTAAAAAAATGCTTCACAGGAAAAAATTTAAAAAGAGGGTCCTAGGGAAAAGTTTAAAGACCTGCACAGGATTGCATCCCCAATAAATTTTTCTCAACTACACCATACAAAATCCTACACTGACAAAATCACACAGACCTAACTGTGGGATGATCCCTTTCAGGACGTAATCCCTCACCCACCAGAGGTGGCATACTTCATCATCTGGGAATCTCCTCTTGGTGGAAACACCTAGTTCCACCAAGGGCTACGATCCCCTCTCTGAGAGGGAGGAGCTCAGGGATGTTTTAGTACCTACTTTGGGAGGATATTCTAAATCCACTAAATGAGAGAGAATAGTTTTAGGTGAAGGCGCAGCGCAACACAAATATTTCTAAACATTTAGGAAGTGATTTAAAACTAACTAGAGAGAACTGTGATATGTTTTATTCATGTGTTCTTGCTGTTAGGGTTAAAAACAGTACACCTGTGGTATGGATTTAAACCACATTTGTTAGACGAAACAGACTGGAACATAAGAAGTGAAAGTGGTTTATGGAATACACTCCAACTCAATCAGCTTGTAGGTACAATGAATGCAAGTAGCCAAACCCTGCCTTTCATAGTGTCTATTGCTTTCATGAATATGCTGAATTTCAAGGTTTACCAGCATGCAGTAGTTATATTTTTAAATGAAGTCAAATTGTTGAGTTCTGATCAAGAATTGTTGAGATATGATCTTTCCTAACTTACATGTCAGAGTGAGAATCAATGTTGGCACAAAAGGTGTTTGAGGATATCACCCTCAACCCCACTAATCACCCACCTTTGGGTGCCTCGTGATCCTACTGTCTAGGTGCGTATGATGCACACCATTCATCAAAAACAACCCCTATAGTCTACGAACAAAACTTGCACATCCTGCAGACACCACTTAACAAAAAGCTTGTTTATATTACATTCATAAACCTAGATATAGTAAAAATCAAGAACTTTTTGGGGCATATTCACAATGAAAGTGGCAAAGCGAGCCGTTAAGTCAAGAAGGCTCCTTCACTTTAGAAACGCAGGCTGCACCATATTTACAAGAATACAGTGCAACCTTGCGTTTCCCCCTGCGCTGGCGCAAACTTTTGCTGCCTAGTGCCAACGCAGGATCCAACATTACCGAGGATAAACAGCGTTTCTCGGAGGGAATGCTCGCCATTTCTAAATGGATGACAGAACGCTGTCTTCAACTGAACCCAGGTAAAATAGAGCGTATGCTCATGGGAAAAGCCGCGAACATCTGGAAGACTGACTGGTGGCACCCCCAGCTGGGTGATGCCCCTTGCCATCCCCCTCGGTGAAAAGTTTGGGAGTACAGCTGGATGATAAGCTTACAATGAAGGACAATGTCAAGAACATCGCGGGCTCTTGTTACTATAGCCTTCGTTTGCTATGTAGAATGATTCCTTATCTGCCATTAAAACACCGAAGAACTGTGGTACAGGCGATGGTTATAAGTCGCCTGGACTACGGTAATGCCCTATTGGCGGAGGTGGGCGAGACGGTGCTGGCGAAGCTGCAAGTTATTCAGAATACTGCAGCCAGAATGGTGCTAAACCTTCCGCCAGGATCACCATCAATGCCTGTGCTGAGAGAGCTTCACTGGCTCCCAGTTAAAAAGAGATCATTCTTTAAGATTTGCTGCCTTACCTTTAAGGCCATTAATGGCATGGGTCCTGACAAAATAGGCTTTGCATACAAACCTCCAAATGTAATCTTAGGTCAAACTCTTTGGCGCTCTTGAAGATTCCACGCATTCGCCTCAGTCGCACAGGGGGCAAAGCTTTCTCTTACATTGGCCCTAGATATTGGAACACTCTCCCTGAGACTTTGCGCAAAACTACGTCCTACCTTGTGTTTAGAAAACACCTCAAAGCTTTTTTGTATTAAGGCTCTTCTCATTCCTGTTTTATGGTTCCCGGTAGTCGCTTTTTCTATCTCATTGTTTTCCTCTGGGCTTTAAGCGCTGAGATGCCACAGGGTGAGTCACGCGCTATATAAAAGGCACTAACAACAACAACAACAACAAGGCACCCTTGCAATATAGTGCAAGGGTGCCTGTGATGAGGCGAGTGATTATTTATGTGCAGGAAGGTGTCCCTTCCTGCAAATAATCTGAAATGGCGATTTGAAACTTTTATGTGTGCTGCTAAATGTAGCACACATAGAAGTTGCAAAACGCCTTTTTTGATGATTGTTTATGTGCAGGAAGGGACACCTTCCTGCACATAAACAATCAAAGGCGTTTCGCTTTTTCCATGTGTGCTGCACACATTACAACAGCAAAAACGAGGAGTAATTTACATTTTTCCACGTTTCGCTAGGGTAAGACCAGGTTTTCCCTGGTCTTAATTTTTGCGCTTCCCCATATTTACGCACCCTTGTAAATATGTGGCAGCGTCAAAATCAATGGGTGTTGCGGTGGAACGCCAGCAGCAGCACCCATTGCCCTCCCCGTTCACCCTAAGTATAGGGTGAAAGGGTGCCTTATTCACAAGGCAGGGTTAAGCCACATTAAGTGGCGTAACACTGCCTTGTAAATACGGCATGGCTAGTATAGCAACCACAATGTCTTTAAAAGTGACGTTGTGGTGGCGATAGGGGCTTGTAAATATGCCCCTAAGTATTAATCCTTTCTCCCATTCTAATCACCACTTGATCTAGGGCCTTCTCTGCTAAACTCTCAGCACAACCTAAATGATATGTACAGTATACACAGCTGTGCCTGTACACCTGATATTGTGTCAATGGACACTTTGTGAAAGATTAGTACCTAACTTTTCTGGCAGCACCCTGGGTACATCTGACTGCAAAATGCATATGCCGAATGTTATATTTTGTGCCACAAAATAGCAAACTACAAAAAGATTTGTTGATATGAATACAGAATAAAGAGGTTTAGTCCTACAAAATGTGTCTTTCTTAGCTTGCCTCGTGAATCACATTAGGTGTGAATATTTAAAACGTACTAAATGTTTTTTTTATCCTATAATTAATATTTGAAGAATGCTAGAGAACTTAGGGGCATATTATCAAGTAAGGGCGTTACATTGTCGCCGCTTTTATCGGCAGGAAACTGCCGATAAAGCGGCGATAATGGGCTTGATAATATGCTCTATGAATTCCAATCGAAGCCCATGTTAGATGTCTTCACATCTAACATGGGCTTCGATTGGAATTCATAGAGCATATTATCAAGCACATTATCGCCGCTTTATCGGCAGTTTCCTGCTGATAAAAGCGGCGATAATGTAACGCCCTTACTTGATAATATGCCCGATATTAGGGATTCTCATTGGCTGACTTGTGACTGTTGGAGCATTTTTATGTTAAATGTTGACTAATTCATGGTGGAGTCTCGAGCTACATGTTAATTACCCTCTTAGGCACATTGGGCCTTTTCATCAATGAAACCTCAGCGTTAACCTCTTGCACCATTTTCTATCACTTTTCTGGCTCACTGCTTTCATTTTCAACTCTCTCTGCATGTCATTCACAAGGGCATCAGTCAGTGGCATGTCCTTACTTACCTCAGCATCATTTTAAAGGAGAGCTTCTCTCTAATATGACTTTTTACCACATATGGAGGTACAGGGCTCTGGAATGGGGCGCAACCTGAACATCTTTAGATTTGGTTTAATACATCCTCAATTAACCCTACAGTCAATAGAAACAAACATTGGCAAAGTCAATCAGTCTGGCATTGGCTGCTTGCCTTTTGAGTTTATCGCAGCTTGTTTTATTTTGTTAAGGTTTTGGGAGAGTTACTGCATTTTTGATAACATTCAAAACATTGACTAAAAGCTAAAATATTTTTGGCATTAAAAAGAGCACATTGCCATAATAATCCCTGGCACTGAAATGGACAACTTAGTGTGTGGATGTTCTCCTCATGAAAGAGCAGAATGCTGTCACCCACAGTGAAATTAACCAATGGCTGAAGTGGGCTGACCCACTGCCCACGAGAGGCCAGTGCAGGTAAGCACGGTGGGGCGGGTGGAGAGGGCGAGTCGACAGACAATGACGAGGAAAAATAACATAAAAAAAGAAAATCAGTTACCTTGCGCTTATCGCTGCACCGACTCGGCGATGCGGTGCGCGCTCCTGCCACTGCTCCAAGCAGTATATTGCAGTGGGTGGAAGAACAATATGAATGTCGCAACAACAGACCAATTGATGAAGGCGGTTGGCTGAAAGCCCTTAGTAGTATATTATATATGTATATATAATTTTAGTACAATCGAAAGGTCTTGACTATTACTTAATTTGAGACATTGCTTTCAACTGGGCCAAATCTCTACTCATTTTTGTCTAGGATTTATTTTTCCTCATCATACTCGACCAGGAACAAGGTAGAGAAATGCAGATAATGGGGAAGAGAGAGGAAGAAAATGATGGGGAAACAGTGACAATGGGAGAAACCATGGATGATAAAGAACCTGCAAGCTTGAGATAAAGGGCGTAGAGAGTCTGTCATGGGATTAAGCGGCATAAGCAGGGCGTAACAACACCCCCGCAGCCTCCGCAGTGCGGGGGGCCCCCAGTCTTCAGCAGGGTTGGACTGGCCATAGCGGGCACCGGGCGTTCCCCCGATAGGCCGCTGGGGTGGGAGCCGGTGTTAGGCCCCTGGGGGGGGGAGTTTTTGTTACTAGGGGTCGGCAATATCGGCCCCCGGTAACAAAATCAGCCGAAACCGGCCCTCGCAAACTGCTTGGCTGCACTCCCCCTGACCCCAGGGGGGGCAGCTGAGCAGTTTGCCAGGGCCAGTTTCTGTTCTCTGTGCGGCCCTGGTATTCATTACCTGAAGGGGGCCCCCTCAGCTCATAGGTAGAGGGCTGTATGTCTCTTGCTCTGAAGCAGCTGCAGTGTGCAGTTTGCTCTGAGCTCGCTCTGACCCAGGAGAGAAGAGAAACAAAGTAACAACTTACATTGTTCCTCTTCAGTCAGTGCCGGGTCGGAAAAAGGATGGGGGTGGGGGTGGGGCCCTCAGAGTTACAGGCCTGTGATCTGCATTTACAGGGATCTCTGTAAGTAGCTGTGTTAACCCAGTGATCTTTCGCCATGGGGCGGGGAGGGGGACCGATTATGGGGAAGGTTTGCTTGTGGCTGGCACTGTCCCTTGTGGTGATCTGGCTAGAAGTGCTCGTACTGTCCATTGAACGCTCTGGTGTCCCTTGAGAAGTGCTGCACTCTCCTTTTAGGCACTATGGGGTTCTGTTCAGAAGTGTCGCCACTGTCCATGAAATGCTTTAGGACCTGTATGTACTGCCTATGAAATGTTACGAGGTCTGCACGGATTTATGTTTTTACTGTCCGATTTGTGTATGCACTTCGCATTGGTATGCTGTGTGTCTTTTTAGAAATGCGGTTCTGTCCTATGAAATTGTCTGAGATCTGTTTGGGTGTGCCTATATTATCCCTTGAAACGTTTGGGACTTTCTAATTTGTTTGGATCTGTTTGTACTGCCACATGAAATTCTTTGGAATCTGACGGTACTGTCCAAAGAAATGTTCTGGGAACTGTTTGTACTGCCCCATGAAATGCTCAGGGATATGTTTGTACTGCCCCATGGAATGCTTTTAGATCTGTTAGTGCTACTGCTCCGTGGAATGCTCAGGGATCTGTTTGTACTGCCCCATGGAATGCTCTTAGGTCTGGTGGTGCAACTGCCCTGTGGAATGCTCAGGTATCTGTTTGTACTGCGCCGTGGAATGGTGTTAGTTCTGTTGGTGCTACTGCCCAGTTAAATGCTCAGGGATCTGTTTGTACTGCCCCATGGAATGCTCTTAGGTCTGGTGGTGCAACTGCCCCGTGGAATGCTCAGGGATCTGTTTGTACTGCCCCTGTGGAATGCTCTTAGGTCTGGTGGTGCAACTGCCCCATGGAATGCTCAGGGACCTGTTTTTACTGACCCATGGAATGGTGTTAGTTCTGTTGGTGCTACTGCCCACTGGATTGCTCAGGGGTCTGTTTGTACTGCTCCATGGAATGCTCTTAGGTCTGGTGGTGCAACTGCCCTGTGGAACGCTCAGGGATCTGTTTTTACTGCCCCATGGAATGGTGTTAGTTTTGTTGGTGCTACTGCCCTGTGGAATGCTCTGGGATCTGTTTGTACTGCCCCAAGGAATGCTCTTAGGTCTGTTGGTGATACTGTCCTGTGGAATGCTTAGGGATCTGTTTGTACTGCCCCATGGAATGTTCCGGGTTCTCTTTGTAGTGCCTATGGAATGTTCTGGGATACGTTTGTGTACTGTCCCATGAAATGCTATGGGATCTGTCTATGCTGTCCCATGAAATGCTGTGGAGACGGGTTGGATATATGGATACTGTCCCATAATGTGCTGCTTTGTGTCCTAGAAGATGCTCTTAGATCTGTTTGTGTTTTCACTATTCCATAGCACGTGCAACAGACTCGCAGAGATCGGCATCATTCGTGGCGGATGCCTGCTGAGACTGCCTCTGCCCCACGAAATGTAATCAAATTCTTCGGAAAAGTGCTTCTGCCGGTCCATGGAATGCATTGCAGGTATGTTAAGACGTGCCTGGGGTGTCCCGTTAAAAGTGTGCTAAGCGTCAAATGTGCACTGTCCCTTTAAACGTGATGCACCTTTCTAGATGCTAAGTGCTGCTAATATGCCATTGAAAGTGCTGAAGGGGTGAAGCACTTGGTGTCCCTTTAAATGTGATGTAGCTGTGGATGCGAACCGCTATCACTGTCCCATTGTTGCAGTTACAGGTATTGGTTGTGAATTGCCGGTAATTTGGCAGATTTATTCTTAGTAGTGTATTGGGTGAGTTACTGCGTTTGTAGCTGCTGTTATCACGTCACCGTTAACTCCTTCAGGACAGTGGGGATTTTGCAGGCCATACAAGCAGGGAAGAGCCAATGTAGTTACATGAAAGTGCCAGCTCTATCTGTAAAGTGCTGCTACTGATTAATTGAAGGCCGTAATGTCTGAAAGTGTTGGGATCGCCCTACGTAAAGTGCTGTGTTCGTCGTTGTGAAATGCGGCAAACAAGTACATTAAAGGCGCTACAGTTAGAAAAAATTAGAAGTGCCTTACGCCCACCTAGGCAGTAGTGGAAGGCTTGTTTTTTTAACTATTGTTTATATTGGCCTTCATGTCATTTTCTTTAACATCAATGGTGTTCTTGCAGGGTGTTGTGTGAGTAACTTTGATGTATTGGTCACATCTTTGTGTCTACATCCAACAATGAAGGATTTTATTTCTTTTTTAGAGTTTTTCAGTAGATCAGTTTGTCAGATCTCCCTATGACGTGTATATGACTTCAACATGGTCGTGTATGCTTTCAGACCCAATTGGATGATTATCAGTGTCACATCCGCAGCACAACTGTTACGCGTTCTTGAAGAGTGTGACAGCCTTGGCCACGAAGAAGAATGTGTGGTGGCCAAAGCAGTGTTGGCCGCAATGGGGTTCTTCAGTTGGGGATCTATAAAATCCATCAGCTAATGGCCAATTCCTGTGGCATTGTGACCTATAGAAAGAGCGGGTCATCTCTGCATACTCCACAGGGGCCTACAACTGTAGTCGTGGGCACAAAGACATGTTGGGCCTGTCCGGGGCATGTCAGCAAGAGGACTTCATGGGGTCACACCTTCTTGAAGGTTTGCAGAACACTAGCCATGAAAGGACAGAAGCTCATTTAACAGATCACATTTAATTTTTAAGTTTTCATTTTGAGGGATTTTGCATCAATGTAGCAGCTAATGGGTAGCGTAATATCACTTCGATTGTCGATGGTGGGACACTACTCAAGCCTTTGCCTGTCACCCTTAAAAGCAGAAACACTTCCCTAGTTACACAGGTGGTATAGTCCAATTTTCCCAATTGATAAGTGAAATTTGTGTTACAAAATCATCAAAACCAGGTCCTGTTTTTCAGGCATTTGTGATTGTGGCCCATACATAGTAGAGGAGGGGGGATGTAGAGTCCAAGGAAGTAATACTAAGGCCTAAGAATGAGCAGAGATCAGCGGCGGGCTGGCCTGTCTCAAAACAACATTTTCTGAAAAGATCAGTGTGTCTGAAAGCTTGTGAGGGTCGGGACAGAGTCAGTCGCTTCTCAGGCAAACATGCTTAATTTCTGCTGGTGGATGCATGTTGTAGACTCGGGCATTCAATATTTGGGCATCCAGAATTATTTTTCATTTCCAAAGATTGACCTAGTGCAATAGAGAGAAAGGCAGGTAACGGAGAAAGAAGCAGGAAGAGAAGGATACGACCGCAGCAGTGATAAAAGCAGGAGTCAGGATAAAAATAATCCCAGCTGTGAGTTAAGAGGCAGGGTGGGAGTGTGTAATGGAAGAATCAGGCATGGGGTAGAATAGGTTCACAGTTTTCTATCGTGCCTGCGAAAGGCGTATCCTTTGCTCACAGCTTGTATCTAGAGAGATGGGTGGGTAGATGAGTGAATAAAAGGATGGTAATATGGACAGAAGGTATTGGTTTGATATGTGGTTCGAGGCAAGAGGATGGATGGGTGGGGATGGATGAACAGCTGCGTTGATGTATTAGGTTAGCTGAATGGCTGGGTGGGTGAATAGATGGATGGGTTTTGCTAGTTAGATGGATAAAGGGTTTGGATGGATAAATAGATGGGGTTGGATAAGTGGGTGGGTGGATGGGTCATTTGGGTGGTTTAGTTGGATGGGTAAGGATGGGTGGGTTATGACTTGTGGATGGCTAAGGGGTGAATAAAAATACAAAAGACAAATGTGTGGCATTTGACTCGAAAATGGTCACACAAAAGTGTCCGATATTGGCACAACAATGACATTGTGATTAAAAATGCTCCCGCCCTCGCCTGCATAATTGTGAGCATCCTCATAATGCGGCCATATTGCTCTCGCTGGCTGTTGCTCGCCCATATCCATTAATGATTGTTGCCACTGCCAGGGCAATTTTGTCTGCGAGTATGTTATTATTATTATTATTATTATGCGTTCTTATATAGCGCTCGATTACCCTAAGGCATCTCGGCGCTTGCCTTGGGAACCCGTCCTAGCTTTTTTCCCTGTGAGATACCCGTACTGGGCATCCCCAAGGTGAAAGCCAGGCATCCCGCCGCGGGGGGGGCGTAGTGGAGATGAAGCAAGCTAATGCCCAGAGCTGCAGAGTGTGAACCCGTGATTCGAGTAGGCACCGAAACGAGAATTATCGAGTCCGTGGATATTTGGGCTCAAGACCCTGCCGCGTCGGGAATTGAACCCTGGTCCCGGGTCTGACCTCTGCTTCAGGGTCTGCCTCCTCTAACCAGCGAGCCACACTTCTCCACTGTGTGGTTTGTACACCAGTTCTTTGGAATTACCAAAGAAATAGTATTGGGTCGTTCCCCATTGAGCTTCTATTGGCAGCCCTCTCTATTCGAGTAGCATGTGGGATGGTGGAATTTAAATCAGGGGCGTAACACAGGCCCCTGCAGCCCCGCGGTGAGGGGGGCCCCCACGCTCCAGGGGCACCCTCACTCTCAGCGGAGGGAGACGGCTGCGCCTGCAAGCAAGCCTCTTCAGTGTTCGCAAATAAAATGGTGCTCCTGCGTGCACGGCCTCCCCAAGTCCCCATAAATGTAACTGTGCGCGCATGCCGCGGTGACGGCCTCTAAGCCTCCGAGTCTTCCCTCTCTTTCTGTCTCGCTCCTGAGTGAAAACCGAGACTTCAAGAAACAGGAGAAACCCTCTCTTTCCTCTGTTCGTTTATTTGCTCCCCTGTGAAATGGATCCCAAAAAGATTTTTTTTTTGCTGGAAACGTTGTCTTTTTCTGACACAAGTGCAGCCTCGGGGTGGAGAGAAATAAAACATTCCAAATGAGAAAAAAAACAAATTAAAGCAAAACAGAGTGGTTGCAAGGTAGCCAGATTGATTTATTTACAGCGGAACACATTAGCGCCACTTTACAGTGTTTGACAGTGAAGTGATTCTTTAGTTTTCTCCTCTCTCTTTGAACAACATTGTTTTCCCAGTGTGGGAAAGTGCACCTTGCCTGGAGGTACTGAAATACCTGCTTGATGGGTGAATTGGAAAACAACATGTGTACAGTGACTGTGTGTTTAAGAATGTGGTCTTTTTATACTATACTGCCTATGTTTTGAAAGAATAAAAGCAATGGGTACTGAAACGGGTCCCTTCCGGGCCCTGTAGTCATGGCCTTACCTTTTCATGTAAAAGCACTCATTAATTTCAGAATAATGAGTGGAAAAGGAAAAAGGTAACCATGTTGTTTCTGCTTACATTTCACATGCTTTACTTAATCTTGCATTCCCTATGAGTGTTTGCTTTTTCTAGGATGTTGTTAATTTTTTTAGGCGGCATATTACTCTTGTCTAGTGCGTAATTAGAATTGAGTCACATCCAGGTGTTTATGGCAGATCAGTGCAGTGCAAGTTTCTGTGAGTGGGGCAGTAGGGTCTTCAGTGGGGGAGAGGATGTGGCACTACGGTGAGAGCTGCTAAAGTGGAACTGGTGAACCAGGTTCAGCCTTAATGACTAGGCTCCCAGACCTCTCTTCTGAGGGAGCACATTCCTGTGCTACACTTTAAAAGGCGCCGCAAGATCTTTAAAGCCCTGGTGTCTTAGCACCAGCAGGGGGTCCCTAGCGGTGGCAAGTGTGGATTAACCTTGAAGGCCTGTCCACCACTATCCATGAAGTTCACCATCAGTCTTGGGACAGACCTATGAAGCAGCACACCATAGAGTGGCAGTGACTCTTTCATTGAGGTCACAGGACCCTTGAGCAGGGTGGCTCTAGGGCAGTGCGACCGCACCTGGCGCTAACTTCAGGTGGGGGGGGGGTCGTGTTTGTAAGTATAATATGGTTTTAAAAGCACTTGCTGCCTCCTTCCTGGCCTCCAACATTTTTGGGCAACAATAAAAATGTCTTGATAACTCCAGTGATTAATGTTTTTAGTAGAGAGAGATGGTGTGTTGTCTAGTGGAAGGTTTGACTCATGAAAAGGAATGGCAGAGGTGTAATGTGCATGCAGATCACAAAGTGCACATATTGTGAATAGGTCAGTGGGTTACTGCTTTTGTCAGAGAGACCCTATTGTTACTTGCAGTTAATAAATTATAATCCTAACATAGAATAATGAGCTATTAACTGTCATGAAAGAGCTGCATGCAAACTCCAAGGTATAAATTAGAGCGTTGTTTTTTCCCCAGTCTTCGATTGTCCTAATAGTGCAAAAAAGGGATAATTTGGGTAGAAATCAATTCTGATTATTAAAGAGAACCCCCAACCATGGTATTATGTTTTTAGGTCTCGCCTGACCCAGCGCATGCGCTGCTCCGGCGAGACATTTAGTGAGGGCTCAAAAAATGCTACCATGGCCAGCTTGGCCAGACTAGAGCTAGAGTGCATGTGCACGGGCGCGCGCTTAGGACCCGAGATGCCAAATGGCAGACCTCGTCATCCTCATTATGCGGCCGAGATCACTTTTGCCCGCGATCACTTTAGCAGCGCCCCTTTGATGTTCTCGTTCAAAGAACATCAAACATCAAAGAACATGTGTCACTTTCCCCCGCGATCACTTTAGCAGCGCCCCTTTGATGTTCTCGTTCAAAGACCATCAAACATCAAACATCAAAGAATGTGTCACTTTTGCCCGCGATCACTTTAGCAGCGCCCCTTTGATGTTCTCATTCAAAAATATCAAACATCAAAGAACATGTTGTTGTGTTAATGCTTTGCTGTGCCCGACTTACAATGTGCTTTCTCTTTCCAAACACTCGATGTTTGTGTTCCTTTATTTTGTGATGCTTTTAGTATTACTGTCACACACTCAACCACAACCAAACACACAACCACACACACAACCACACGCACAACCACACACAACCACACTCACACAACCACACACAGACAACCACACATACAACCACACATGCAAGCACACAATCACAAACAACCACACACATACACACAACCACACACAAACAGCCAGAGCCACACACACACAACCACACACACAACCACACACACAACCCCAAACACAGCCACACACACACAACCACACAAACAACCACACACACACACACACAACCACAACCACACACAACCACAACCACACACACCACCACACGCACAACCACACACACAAGCACACACACAACCACACACACACAACCACATAAACACACACAACCACTCATAACCACACACACAACCACACACACAACCCCACACACAACCACAAACACAACTACACACACACACCCAACCACAACCACACCCACAACCACACACACAACCACACAAACACACACAACCACACAACCACACACACACAACCACACCCAAACACACACACAAACACACAACCAAACACACACACAACCACACACACACAACCACAGACACATAAAACACACAAACACACACAACCACACACACAGCCACATACAACCACACACACAACCACAAACACACACAACCCCAACCACACACAACCACACACACAACCACACACACACAACCACACACACAACCACAACCACACACACAACCACACACAGAACCACACACACACACACAACCACACACAACCATACAACCACACACACAATCACACACACACAACCACACACAACCACACAGACACAACCACAAGCACATACACAACCAAACACACAACCACAGACACACAACCACACACACAACCACAAACACAACACACACACAACCACACACACAACCACACACACATACACAGCCACACAGACACAACCACACATAACCACAGAACCACACATACAGCCACACATACACACACAACCACACACACACACAACCACACACACAACCACACATCCAACCACACCCACAAACACACACAACCCCACACACAGCCACATACAACCACACACACAACCACAAACACACACAACCCCAACCACACACAACCACACACACACACACAACCACAACCACACACACAACCACACACAGAACCACACACACACACACAACCACACACAACCATACAACCACACACACAATCACACACATACAACCACACACAACCACACAGACACAACCACAAGCACATACACAACCAAACACACAACCACAGACACACAACCACACACACAACCACAAACACAACACACACACAACCACACACACAACCACACACACATACACAGCCACACAGACACAACCACACATAACCACAGAACCACACATATAGCCACACATACACACACAACCACACACACACACAACCACACACACAACCACACACCCAACCACACACACGCACAACCACACACATGCACACAACCACACACAAGCACATACACAACCGCACCCACAGCCACACACACACACACACAACCACACAATCACACATACAACCACTCACATACCCCCACGCACAACCACAACCACACACACACAACCACAACCACACACACACAACCACAAACACAACCACATGCACAACCACAAAAACACACAGCCACAACCACACCCAACCACACGCACAACCACAACCACACACACAACCACACACACAACCACACACAAACACAGACAACTACACACAAACACAACCACACACACACAACCACACACAACCACACACAACCACACAGACACAACCACAAGCACACACACAAGCAAGCACACAACCACACACACACAACCACACACAACCACACACACAACCACAAACACAACACACACAACCACACACACCTCAACCACACACACAACCACACACACACCCACACACACAACCACACACACACAAGCACACACAAGCACACACACAACCACACACACACAGCACACAACCACACACATAACCACACAACCACACACACAACCATGCAACCACACACACAAACACAACCACACACACACACACACAACCACACACACATAAACACACACAACCACACACACAGTCACACACACAAACACACAACCACACCCACACGCAACCACAACCACACAACCACACACACACAACCACACACACACAACCACACACACACAACCACACACACAACCACACACACACAACCACACACACACAACCACACACACAACCACACACACTCAACCACATACACAGCCACACATACAACCACACACACACACAACCACACCCAACCACACACACAACCACAAGCACACACACAGCCACACACACACACAACCACCCACACCCACACACCCAACCCAACACATACAACCACACACACAACCACAGACACAAAAACACACACACAACCACAACCACACACACACACACACACACAACCACACACACAACCACACACACAACCACACACAACCACACAGACGCAACCACACACACAACCACACACACAACCACACACAACCAGACACAACCACAAACACAACACACACAACCACAAACACACACACAACCACAAACACACACACAACCACACACAACCACACACACAACCACACACACACACACACAACCATACACACACAACCAAACACACAAGCACACACACAACCACATACACAACTACACACACACAAAACAACACACACAACCACAACCGCACATAAAACCACACATACAACCACACACACAACCACACACACAACCACACCGTCAGTGCACACTTTCACCAGGCACAGACACCATCAGTCGTCAGTGCACGTTTTCACCAGGCACAAACACCAACAGCCGTCAGTGCACGCTTTCACTGGGCACAAACACCACCAGCCGTCAATGCACGCTTCCACCAGGCACACACCAGCAGACGTCAGTGCACGCTTTCACCAGGAACACACACACCACCAGCCGTCAGTGCATGCTTTCACCAGGCACACACACACCACCAGCCGTCAGTGCACGCTTTCACCAGGCACACACATCACCAGCCGTCAGTGCACGCTTCCACCAGAAACCCACACCACCAGCCGGCAGTGCACACTTCCACCAGGCACACACACCACCAGCCATCAGTGCACACATCAATTGTTAAGGGATCCACAATTAACTATTGTAGCAATCGCAGAATGGTGCACTTTACTTTTAAACATATTCATCTAAAGCGCAGCATGAGACCATTGCTACAAAAATATATACACTTTTTTTGGCCTACAATTTATAGACTTTTGTTGCAATTGGTGTTGCAATATTTATCAATGCCAATAGCTCAAACTTAATTAATGTGAGACCTATTGCATTGCAAATGCTTGTTAATTCTGAGTTTGTGTTGCTGCAGACCAATCACTATTAAACTATGCTGCCTACTAGTATGGTTGTCATGTGACTCCTACACCTTGTAGCCCTTTGTCTAATGTAACATTTCCTACACAGTGATTTGCACACATATGAATGATTGTCTCTGTGTAATATGTGTGATATAAAGTGCTCTGACACCCTACACTGGTATTAGTGGTGCTATAAAATTTCTGATACTTTATTATTTTGACATTTTATACACATGCTAACAGTCTCTGCAAAGATTTGTCTTTATTAGTACTAGTGGAACATACAACTGCAGAAATGAGAAAGGTGACCAGTCAACCTTTGCAAAGGGCCCTCCACTTCACAGCAGCACAAGTCACATTTTTTAGTAACTTTTGATGTGTTTGATTTATAAACAATTTATTAGTTAAAATCGTCAGATTATACAGCAGATGATGTAATATGTGGCAAATATGGCAAAGCCATAGTTATATGGAAAACATTTGCAAACTAAGATATTGCTGATGACAGAAACTCCATGGCTGGGAGACAAATGGCTTGCGATGTTTGGGACATTCTGTGATTGGAAACGTATCCCACTTTGTGAATGTATTTTAATGTCAATAACACATATTTAATAAGCTGTAACCGGTTAGTGAAATGGGAAACGAATAATACAAATTGGGATATTTTGCTCTTTCTGCCACACCTCTCACTCCGCCCACTGACCGAATTCATTGGTTATTCCTGCCCTCTGATTCTTCTCCCACAGTTCCCCTACTTTTTTTTTCCCCACTTCAACCACTGCCTGGCACTAACATGCATTAGAGACAACTGTGGGGCTTTTACCACTGGGTCTCTTAGACAATGACACCTCAAGTCCATACACGGGGGCTAAACACAGCACGTTTCTGGGTTCTTCGCAGAACGTGTTTGCTATTTGATGCCATACTTCTGCAGCTTGTGTTGAGGAAATTAAACAAACCCTTGTGCTTGTATAAAACCTAGCTGCCAAGTGGCATTGGCACCATGTTGTGTCCATTCGTAGCTTTCTTCCAACAACACTTTGCATGCTGGAATATTTAACCCCTTACTTAGATGGTGACAGCACAACTCCCAGAATGCAAGGCGCTGTTCGCTTAAAATCCAGGCCTGGCTGGCGGTGTCACACGTGACGATAGAGCCATTTGGAGGCAATGGTGAATCTGTGATTTAGCAGGCATGTCTATACTCTAAGTAAATTGTAAATATCTGCAGTGTTGACACACTGAGGTATGAGGCCTCTGTTTGTTATGAAGTAAGGCCCAGTCTGGTGGTTCAGGTCAGTCCTTGTGAGGGAAGCTGCTGGACTTGTTTTTACCATGCACTTTGAAAGTATTTTCACCTTGATGCAAGAAGAAAGTTGGATTGTTTTACAAAACATTCTTGATTTTTGTATATTGCTGGACTGGTGATTGCTTTATTTTGCACTTTAAAAATATTTGCACTTTTTCTTTTGCTCTACCAACTACAGTTTGTATAGATTGTCATTAGGTACTTGCTGATATGGTTTGTTTTTATTCTACATGCAGTGTTATTCGTGTTGTTGCATGCACTTGTCTGTAATACTTGTACCTTAAATCTTGTATTTAGCATTGTTTACACTACAGAAATGATAAATTAAAACAGACAAACATCTGCATCAATGTTCTGAAGCATCCAAACAGTTTTCTCCCTCAGCCTTGTTTGCCTGCCTGTTTTGCAGTTCTTACTAATACGACATTATGATTGAAATTGCTTCCTAAGTTCGCGTTATTATAATGCACAACCCTTGACAGTCGCTAGTGTGTGGCATGCAGATAATTCACCAGTCTATTTCTTTTGACTTTCGCAGGATACTCAGTTATAGATTGTATACTTCTCATGTATATTGTCAGTCGAGTTCTTATGGAATTGCAGGTTTGGGTTGGTCTTTCAAAGTTTCAAGGTATTATCAATTCTATTTCAGACCCTTCATAGTTGTTCTTTGTTCTTCAGCCATAGGCAGTTCCAGAGACAATAGGATCACTCCTTGGCATTGTTCTGATTGCTGCCTCAGTTAAATAATCTGCTTTTGACAGTATTGTTACAAATGGCATAGCTTGTATGTTAAGAGTGTTTCCTACTTCCTCATTAGAACTTAGAGAAAGACATTATAGAGGCATTTCATTTAAATGTTGGAGGTTTCAAATCAAAATATACTAGATTTCTGGGTGGTAGGGCAAAGTGGTAGATGGTGGGCTGCGCCGCCGGGGGAGGCGGGCCCCTCCATGTGCTTTGCAGGGGGGCCCCTCAAGTTTCGTTACACCACTGATTTAAATGTCCCCCATTGCATTACGCTTCCCTCTTCTCACAAAAGGCGTGCAGATGTTAAGTGTCTGGCGGCATCTTCCATGGCATGTGCGAGCTATATCAAAAATGTGTGCAGTCAACTCGGTCCTACAAGTTTCCACAGTGGGTCTCGCTTTTGAATCCAGTCCTGGATTTGCACTGGTAAGCTCTCGCTCAGCATGGGCCCTTGACCATGAGGGATCATCCACCTTGTCCCACCCCTAAGGACCATCGGTGTTTCAGTGGGTGGCGGGGTAGTAAACGGATAATTTGGAATCAGGGAGGGCATCATGGTGGGGTGGCTGGGGCCCGGACGGAAATAAAAGTAAAACATGGTGTAGGGTGGTACATACTTCACCCACTCTCCATCTCATGCCGGTCATACACCTGAAGGAAATTTGCCCGCATATACTATAAAATCAATAGATCAATCTACAAGCAAAATAAAAGCCTTTCCAAACTATATCTATATTTTAGTATTTCTATTGGTGGTTGTCTAATCTCACATCGGGGCTCTAACGGAGTCAGTATATATTGATGAACATCATGATCCCTGTAATCGGCAATGTTTCCTTAATTCGCTTACCGCTTTAACTTGTTTATCTATTTTAGTTGATCTTTGTCGTACTAAATCCTATTTTAGGTCATCAGTAACATACTAAAGTCTTTAATATGGCTTTAAGTTTGGCTGATATAAGTTTGCTGTGCTCTCATTTCTCACGTATGTCTCAGTCATGTATTAGTTATTCCTGAAAAGACTTTCCGGCAGTTTGGCCATTCACCGCCCAAAACCTAGAGCTGCCTTTATCAAATGCCTCAGAGCATTCTACGAGGAGCAATGTGTATATATTCCTATCTGTGATAAAAGCGGTACTTCTACCACTTGTGAGTTTAACCTGAGGAATTGCTGGACTGAGATGTTGAGATGATATACTGTAGGTGGTAGGCCGGGCCGCCAGGAGGGGGGGGCCCTCCATGTGCTTTGCAGGGGGGCCCCCTCAAGTTTCATTATGCCACTGGGCATAAGGTGGAATCAAGATTAGAAAGACCTGGTATTACACATCCCTGACATTCGCATGGGTGTTGCTTAGGGGTCACCAGTGGTCACAGCTGCGACCGCTGGCTTGCCCCTTGCGACCCTTGGCACTGCCTTTGCATCCCCTGGCCTCAGTGGTGGCAAAATCGGTGCCAGGAACACTCCGGGGCTCTGCATTTCCTTATTGTCTGCCTGTTTTCCATTATAATAATAATGAATAATGTTCAATTATTCACTATTAGTGTAATATAAAATGGAGCATACCTAGGACCTATGCTGGCAGCTGTGGCATTTAAAAATGGTTTTAAATATATGTTGGGTGAGTTTTGCGGGTGAGAGCTTATTTAAGTGAGAGAGAGTATGCGAATGTGTGATATAAATGTGTAAGTAGGAGAATGTGGAGAAGTGTGGCTCACTGGTTAGAGGAGGCAGACCCTGAAGCAGCGGTCAGACCCGGGACCAGGGTTCAATTCCCGACGCGGCAGGCTCTTGAGCCCAAATGTTCACGGACTCGATAATTCTCGCTTCGGTGCCTACTCGAATCACGGGTTCACACTCTGCAACTCTGGGCAATAGCTTGCTTAATCTCCACTACGGCCCCAGGGATGCCTGGCTTTCACCTTGGGGATGCCCAGTACGGGTTATCTCACAGGGAAAAAGCCAGGATGGGTTCCCAAAGCAAGCGCCTTGAGACCTTGCGGTGATAAGGCGCTATATAAGAACCTTTGACATTTAAGCATGTGTGTGTAAGTGAAAGGGACTGAGAGTCTAGTGACAGATATTGAGGCCCAGATTGTCTATTTTTTGACACAAAGCAAGGCTGCAGCACAGTTGCTGCACTGCATTGCGTCAGAGGAGGGGAGAACAAATGTGCCGTATCTAATAAGATATGCCACATTTTTTCTCTCCGGGCACCCGCACACTTTGGCAGCCATGTGCCAACGCACATGCCCTGGTGCCAGAGTGTAAGATGTGTGCATTCCCTAAAGAATAGGTTTTGTACTGGAAGGTACCCATTCCAGTACAAAATATAAGCTTTACGGTGTTGTCCACTTTGCATGTGTGCTGTACAATACCTCAAACATACAAAATTGGAATAAATTTGAAGAAATTAAAAACGTTTCTTCTCGTTATACCTGCCTCAAAGAGGAGTACGATTTTGGTGCAAATTCCTGTCTACCAATATTCGTTGATAGGCATTTGCTTCAAAACCCATGGGTGGTTGCATGAGAACCCCCATGAACCATCCATGGAGCGCCCCATTGATACAAAAAAATGGAAAGCAGCACATAACACAACTTTGCGTTACTTAGTGATACTATCCAATGCAAATCCTCAATTGCTGGGTTTTACCACGCGTGCCTCTACCACACAGCCCAACCACAAATGCCATACCATATATGCCTTTACCATGAAAGGTAAAGAGGTATGTGTGGCTAAGGTCGCCACTACCCCTGACCTCCGCCCCACCCTTGACCCCACGCGCTGTCCCTTTAACTACCCCAACCCCTTCCTCTGCCCTAAAACCTACCGACTCCCCCAACACTACAAACTACCCTAACTACCCATTCCCCTCCTACTGCCCTAAGGTCTATAACTCTACACTACTCCAATCCCCCTGGCCCCAGCCATCCCTTAAACTACCCCAACCCCTTCCACTGTGCTAAAACCGACCCAATCCACACCCTAAAAACTAACCCAATTACCTATTCCCCTCCCACTGCCGTTAGACTTAAAACCCTGCACTCTAACTTACACTACCCAGACTCCCCCGCCTCCCCTGCGCTGTCCCTTAAATTACCCCAACCCCTTTCACTGCCCTAAAACCTACCCGACCCCCAGCCCTAAAAACTACCCCAACTACCCATTTCCCTTTTACTGCCCTAAGGCCTAAAACACTACACTGCCCAGCACCCCCGCCATATCTTAAACTACCCTAACCACTTCCACTGCCCTAAAACCTACCCTGACCCCCAGGCACTAAAAACAAACCCAACTACCCATTCCCCTCCCACTGGCGAAGGCCTAAAACCCTGCACCCTAACTTATACTACCACAACCCCCGGAGTCCCTGCGCCATCCCATACACTACCCCAATTCCTTGCACTGCCCTAAAGCCTACCACGACCCCCTCTCAGCCCTAAAAACTACCCCAACTACCCATTCCCCTCCCACTGCCCTAAGGCTTAACACCGTACACTACCCCGCCCTGTGCTGTCCTTTAAACTACCCCAACCTCTTCCACTGCCCTGAAACCTACCCCGAACACTCGCCTAAAAACTACTGCAACTACCCATTCCCCTCTCACTGCTCTAAAACCCTGCACCCTAACTTGCTCCTGCTGTGCTGGCCCTTAAACTACTACAACCCCTTCCACTGCCCTAAAATTTACCCACACCCCTCCCAGCCTTAAAAAAAACCAGCCCCACTTACCTCACTGCCATGTCTTCCTCCGTCTGTCTTCCAGAAGCTAGACCGCCCACTGCCTTAACCACGCATATGCATTGTTATGGCATATGCGTAGTTAAAGGAAGCGTGGTAGAGCTTACCTAGTCGAAACATGTGTGGTTCAGACCGTGGTGTTGTGACTGTTTCCCCAATTGCTGTGATGTTAGGTAATGTGACATGCCTTTCTGGGAACAAAATCAGGGCCAGAGGTCATATGATGTCACTTCATGTGGTGTCATTGAGGTCAAAGGGTATGTGAGACCACTTCCGCGACCCATGGCGTTTTGGTGAATCACTGCCAATGGGCATTCAGTAGCACCCGCAGCGGGTGTCTGTGAAAAACTTTGGGCTCCCACACTTAATCTTTTACAAGCTAAGCACTGGTGATCGCTTATGCTGGGCTTAAAAATAATATCCAGAATTTGAAAGGTTTCTCCTTTTGCTACTTGCTTTGTAATTAAATGACATTTGGAGAAGTATATAAGAAATTGGGTTTTCAATATATATTAAATGCATCTTCATCTGATTAGAGGCATTTATTCCTAATACGGATCCGGTTTTTAGAGTGAGGTGATAGGGAGAGAATTGATTGAAAGGGCCAGCAGTAGAGAGCAGACCAAAGAGAGGCCTGGCATGGGATGGGCAGAGCTCTCCGGAATGTAAAGCCGCTGGGTGCGTACCGAGGCTTTGGATGCGTTGCATCATGGAGGAGGCTTTCATTCAAGTTTAGGAACAGAGTGTTCCCCAGGACTACAACACACAGATCTGTCAGACATGTGCGCCCCAGGGGGATTGCAACTTGACTCACTGATTACACTGACCTTTTTTGCAGCACACATGCCATGTTTACGCATTACAGAGCGTAACTAGGTTAGGTCACACTGCCCTGCTAAGAAGATTCCTTCCCAGATCGATGCAGAATGTGCTGCTCCAGCCCAGGTTTTTTTCTTTGAATTCCGGAATTTCTGATATTGTTCGATCCATTATAAAACAGGACTGCAAGTCTCAGAATTCAAAGGACCTGGAAAACGTGGGAGCTGTGGGTCAGAGCAGGCAGGGAGGATACGTTAGGTATTGCCAACCCAGCAGGAAAATGGAAAGTGGTTGGCATAGAACCATTAACATTCTAAGTAATCACCGTTATATGTAAAATGTGGGTAAATACTGAGGTAATCAAAAGGAGGTTAGGTGATTTTGCAAGGAGTGGCAGAAAAGTGTGCAAGGATGGTAATAGTTCTAGGCAGGGTTTGGAATATGAATCAGACATCGAGGACAAGACTTGTCTGGAGGGAACATAAGAGGGTGAGATCAGGGAAATGATTTATTATATTCAATGAAAGCGACTGAGGGGATAGAGGGCGGGATGGTACAGAGAAGAAGAGCAGAGCAGCAGGAGCAGGGGAAGGCACTGAGCCAGTAGCGGCTCCTCGAGGGCGTGCTGCGGGGCGGTGAAGCGAGTCGGGGTAGGTGAGGGGCAGGGTGGGGGTAGTAAACTCCGAAATGCCTCCGAACGGAGTTGAGTAAAGAAATAAAGAAATACAACGAATTACAATGCGCGCGCTACAACGCCAAATCGGCGATGCAGCGCGCATGGTATTTCGTTTTATGTATTTCTTTTTTTACTCAACTCCGTTCGGCGACATTCCGGAGTTTACTACCCCCCACCCAGCCCCTCCCCCGCCCCACCCACCGCCCCGCAGCACTCCCTCGAGGAGCCGCTACTGCAACTGAGCATGAAGAAAGTGAGGGAAGGAGAAACCTTACTGCAGACCCTCAGTCTGTGAACAGAGGAGCAGCAGTGAAGAGGAAGCATGTCCGGCGGGAGGCCGTGGCTAAGAGTCTGGAGAAGCGTCCGGCACCAGACAGGGAGTCTTTTCCAGTGCTTTAAATGGGCCGGTACTTTCCGGTACGGAGTACCGCCACTTTTTTATTTTAAGAGGAAGAGTACCGGCACTTCTCGAGAGAAAAGCTATACTTTTAATTGGAGAGTACCAGCACTTTTCAGAAACAAGCAGGTACTCTGCTGAAGAGTACCTGCACTTCTATTTTTCCATTTCAAGCACTGGTCTTTTCCTACTAGTGTAGAAGGGGCCAGCACAGATTTGACTTCTAGTTTGGATGGAGGAAAGCTGACGCATTTCAACCTATAAAACACTGCAGGCCAGATGTACTATTTTTTAGCGCAGTGCAGCAGCTGCAAATACTGCGCTGCATGAGGAGAGAGCAGACGAGCGACACATTTACTGAAATATAGCATTCTCCTCCCCTCTCACTAGCGCCAGTGCTGAACTGTGCCTCCTCACACCACGGACACACCTTTGCACCTTAGTGCAAGGGTGTCTCAGAGAGTCTAGCATCGGTTTTGTACAGGAAGGGAACACTTACAGTACAAAATATTATACTTAGACTAATTTTAAATATTTTCCCACTTTCTATGTGTGCTGTATAGTGCAGGACACGAGCAAAGTCGGAAAATAAAGGCGAAAAATAGCATTTCTCCTTCATAGCGCCTGGTTGAAGGGTGAGCTAAACCCTGAGTACATTATTTAGTAAATTGGGTTTAGCATCAGAAACCTTGAGTAGTTGAATGGGAACACCCATGCACCAGCTGTGGTATGCCCCCTTGGTGCTAAGTAATGCACAGCAGCGGTGCACTGCTTTGCCTTACTTTCACGTTATTTCCATCGCTAAACAATTTTAATGCTGGAAAGCAGGGCCGGACTGGCCATAGCGGGCACTGGGCATTTCCCCAATGGGCCGCCAAGGTGGGGGCTGGTTATGGGCCCGTGAAGGGCCGTTTTTGTTACCGGGCCGGCAATATTGTCCCCCTGTAACAAAATCGGCAGAAACCGGCCAAGCAAACAGCTCAGCCG
Source organism: Lissotriton helveticus (assembly GCF_964261635.1). Taxonomy (NCBI): domain Eukaryota; kingdom Metazoa; phylum Chordata; class Amphibia; order Caudata; family Salamandridae; genus Lissotriton; species Lissotriton helveticus. Next base: position 416,941,571 of record NC_136060.1, on the reverse strand, counting down.
CACTCCCTCTCTCCGCCAGGGGGCCGGCGGAGCTGTTTGCCAGGACCTGTTTCGGTTCCCAGTCCGGCTCTGCTGGAAAGAAAATAGCACATAAAGATTTTGCACTGATTTTGTGTTTGAAACACAGTGTAAAATCTTAGTAAATCTGCCCCTGTGATAGTCTCAGTCTTTAGGCGCTCGTCCACCAAATATTAAATGAGGGCTTTTATTTTTAAAAGGTAGACAACTAAACCCAAGCCAAAGTAAGCACTAAAATGATGCTGTAAGACGCTTCACCTGGAAGCTGTTTTTTTGTTGTCATTCACTCAGAAAGGCCCTAACAAAATTGGCGACATAATGGGACAATCGTGTTCCCATATATTGAATGAGAAATGAGGAAATTACTATTCAACCCCAAAACATAATTGGGAAAGAGGCTTAGTAGTAGCCCGAGTGAGCTATATTTAGTTTGTTATAAGGTTGGACCCCCTGTAGTTAAAAGGCAAAAGATGAGGATCTAATTTATCGCGATGGATGCCATGCCACGAAGCCGGCAGAGACTTCTCTAAACACATTGAAGAAAAAGAACAGTTCATTGGGACTGTTTTATCAGTGAATGATCTACCTTGCTTTTTGACATACAAGAAACACAGTCAAACAACTATAAGATAATCTGATGTCATATTGGATCCAACCAGGAAGACATATACTTGATCCATAAAGAACACAGAAAATGAAATCTTTCGCCCTGAAGAAGTCCTTGAAGGACGAAACGCATTGGCTACGGCTACGGTCTGTTTTCATTGGAAGAAAAAATCAATGGAATAAATAAAGAATATACTACAAACAACTCCACTGAAGATTCATCATTTGTATTGAACAAGTTGTGCTAGTATATGAAATGATTATTGTTATATATGTTATAATTATATTGAAGAGTGCTGGATCAATGTATATTTGGATCTAATTTATGTTATTATATGTTAAAGTATGTTACGTGCATTTGGTTATCAGCGTATGTATAGTATGGCACCAAAGTGCTTTTTGATCTGTGGTTACGATAGTCCAGCCTAAGACTATTAATTTATGGTTAATATTGATTTTGTTATCCAATGGTGACCTGCATGTATTTATTTACCCTTTTATTGTATTACGCACACTATAAAAAGCATTGATTGGTTTTACAAAGCATTAAAAAAAGAGTTATGAAAAGGAGTGCCGGTTCAGACATCACAGGAAAGGTCGTTTTAGCTCATTGAAGAGGTGTGACCTCGATTGGCTTTTACTGTTTCTTGAATGCTGATGCAGCAAGCTCTCATCCAGAGATTATGGTGCCTCTGAGATAGTAATTCTGTTGCCTATACATGAATTTATAAAAAAAAACTGCGAATTAAGCATGAAATAGGAAATAACGTGCATAACTTGTGTTCCGGCATGTTTTTTTTTGGCCTTAAGTGCAAAGTAGTTCTTTGCTGGTGACTATTGGACAGATATTTCCTGTGTAAAGAAGTGGGGTGACCACATTTCCTGATGTGGCATTTCCGCTTTTCGCTACATAGAAACATGGTGTTAAATTTAGCTGTAGCCCCTCCTCGCCCACACCCCTCCCTCCAATCTCTGAATGAGGTCCCACGCGCAGGCAGATCTGCTCCACGCACCACATTCAGTCTGAAAGAAAATGGCGGCAGTGAAAGGAATATACATAAACATAAGAGGAGTACTATCAGACACTGTTTAAAGAACACAGTCTGAGTGGGATGACTACAAAAAGGAGAGAGTCCTTCTTTTATTTAAAAACCCCTCACTCACCAACCTAGTTGGTGACATGCTTCATCATCGGGGTCCACCCTGATAGCTGAGTGCCATCAGGGTGTGCTGCGACACCTGAATTACAGTGGAGCGGGTATTTGTGTGTGAGAAGTGAAAAAAAGTGTTAAAAATTGTCCTGGAATACTTGTGTGAAAAGAATTTTTATTTACAAGTTACTGGACAATATTAAAATCAAGTGTGTGGATACAAAACAGGTATTTTATGACCATGTGTATCACTATGTGTAGGGTCTACATGTTTCAACCCGGCAGTGAAAGGAACCCTTTCTCTAAAGCTATCCAGGGCGTCCGGTTCCAGAAAACACAATGCAGTGCTTGTTTTTTTTTTTAGCTTTGTGATCCGGCGCCATCATTGGTTCTTTGCCAGAATCCCTTGTGAAGAAGCAGTGTAAGGTTTCACACCATCATAAAAGGTCAATAGACTTGAGGTATTGTTTTCTACCTGTGAAGGAGAAAACTTTGTTTTATAACATAGTGTTTCAGTTTATGTTCTCCACGCCCCAGCAAAAAGCAATTCATGCCAATCAGAAAGAAAACGCACTGTATTCCTGGGCCAAGGAAATGTGGTAGGTTTCCCACACTGGTTGTATGTCAGAATATTGTATACAGAAATATCATCTAACATAATTATCCTGTGCACTTGTTCGAAGTATTATTTTAATAATACCATCCCATTGGGTGTAACTTTTTTATTATTAACTCTAATGTGGAAATATTGTTGTAAACTATATTTGGGACACCATAGTTATGTCACACACCATTACGATAATAATATTGCAGTATCATACCACTGCGTTCACGTGCCATCGTTCCAACAAGAACTTGGATGTCTCTCGCATGGATACCGTAAAGGAGTGTCTAGTTTGTTTACAAGAGTCACTTCCAGGCAGGATTTAAACAACTGTCTTTTATAAACTGATGAGCCTGTTGTGTAACCTATTGTACTGATACAAGTCGGAAGCTGACATGGGCAGCAAGTACATGGGGAGTAAGAGAGCACACCACCAACACAAGAATACAGAGGTCAAAGAGGCATAGATACGAGGAAATGACGCAGCGCAGAGCTGCAGCAGATTTTGCAGCGCCACGCTCCGCCATTTCCAAAACGCAGGGATGCGCAGTATGTACGACAATATGGTGCACCCATGTGTTTTACCTAGCGCTGGCTCTAAACATAGCACCCTAGCACCAACACAGACCCCCTTGTGCCATAGAGCAAGGGTGCCTGAGTTGCAGGGAATTATATTTACGTGAAGGAAGGTGTCCCTTCCTGCACAATAAACAATCAATAATTGCAATATTTTTTACTTCTATGCATTCTGCAGCACACATAGATGTAACAAATCACCATTCTTTAATTATTGTTTATGTGCAGGAAGAAACACCTACCTGTACATAAACAATCATTAATTAAATTTTGCAAAAGCAAAAACGAGGAGAAATAAAAGAATGTATCCTTGTTGCACCATTCCAGTGCCTGCTCTTTCATGGCATTAGTTTTTGGAGCTGCCTCAGATTTACACCTGATTTACACCTGGAGTAGCGTAAAAAATCAACGGGTGTTGCATTTTACTAAGTGGCGTTAAGCCATGCAAAGTGGCTAAATGCCACATTGTATTTATGATGCAGATCATTGCACCACTGGACTGTCAAAAAAAGTGGCGTTCCCAGTGGTGCTATCCCCTTGTAAATCGCCCCATAGTTTTTATTTGGAACAATGCATGAAATTAAAGGGCAAACATAAGATAAGCGACTGCAAAACTTACATACAGTTGGACTGGGTACTTACAGCCCATGGATAATCAGTGGCTAATGGCCAATATCCTTGGTATGTGGTGTTGTTTAAGACCCCTCCTTGGGTTCCGACTGAACTCTGATGAGAAGCCACCATCCTAATCTAGGAGGTGGTAAGAGGTTTGGGACTCAGAAACAGACTGGTACATTATTGATACTAAAAAAACTAAAGGTTCAGGCAGAGCAATAGCTTAAAGAAAAGATGTATCAGTTACAGCCCAGTCAACGAAAGGTAGTCGGGATGCTAGAAGATGCCTGCCATTCACTCTAGTTCTCTGCAGCTCCGGGCTCAAGGTAGAAAGCTCAGTGGTCTTCATTCAACGTTGCAGAATTTGTGGCAAAACTAAACAGCTCATTATACATCTTTTGGTCATCCTACCTGGACTATAGGATTCCGTCTCATCTAGGCTCCATTTAACCCCTTCACTGCGGCGGCTATTCCGCCGCAGTGCTAAGGGGGCGGGGCGGCCGCGCGGCGGGCGCATGCTGGTGACGGAACCGCTCCGTCACCAGCCGCGGTTGCGCTGTGCTCATGACGGAGCGGTTCCGTCACGGCCCCGCCCACTCAATGGAACGATCAGTGCAGGCACGGAATCCGCGCCGTGCAGGCGTGCCGAGCGGGCCGTGACGGAACCGCTCCGTCATCAGCACAGCGCGACCGCAGCTGATGACGGAGTGGTTCCGTCACCAGCAGGGGAGGGGTTAAACGTTGGGCTTACTTTTACGATAGACCTGTCTATGCAGTCTGAGGCTACATATCACCCTTAGTTCAAAATTCTGTGGGATTCCATGAGGTTTCAGTTATTATGTACATGCCTTCCTGATGAAGGCACACAGCCGAAACGCACGTAGGACACAGATTTCCAAGAGCCATGCCAGAAATGATTGTCCTCTGTATACAATGATATGATCATTTTGTTTGTATGTTCTTGACATAAATTGAACCTTTGTAAACTGTTCTTCATACATCCATGATTGATACTGTGCATATTTCATCTTATATTCGGTCAATAGAAGACTTTACCCTCTGTAATGTGACTGTTTGAACCCAGTGCAACAATAAGTATAGAGGGCTAAAATGTCTTATTCCCTATTTGTGTATTTAGTTTAATTTATCTATAAAAACAATAAACATAAAAATATTTTTGATACCACTGAATAGAGGTTGCATGTACATGTTGTCAATAATTATTGTTTAGGTCCACAAGTATCTCCATCGCTCCTAAATTGTGATATTTACACATTAGGTATTTTCCCTGATTTAGGAATTTGTGTCAGGGGTACCCCTGTTCTTACATACAAAACCAAACAGTTCACCACACTCCGATGACCTGGGAACACAAACCACAAAAAGGTGGTGCTAAAGGGTGTAATGAAAAGCCAGAAAAAGCGTGTTATTTGCATCCTGGGAGGTTAGCTACTGCATGGCGGAGGCATGGCAGGGCAATGGGGATATTGTCTCATCCTGTGACCAACATGCCATTTTGAAAACAATTGTGCTGGGTTGGCAAGGTTTCTGTCACATGGTGGGAGCTGCTGCAATTGTGGTGTGGACCTCTCAGCATTTTTCTTTTGGAAAGTCCCAACAATAAATGTTCTGGATGCAGTCAGAGTGTCTTCCCAACACGTGAGGATACACAAGCATGTTTCCTACCTGGTAGCAAGATAGTATGTAGACCTGGGACTGGAAGAAATGCAATAGATGGGATCTTACTAGACACACCATCTCTACTGGCGGTTTTGCAGTGGTGAGGGTTTTCCTCAGGAATTCATCAGCTGTCCTTTTAATGCCCACCTGTTAATGCCCACTGTGAGAAGTTAGCCTGGCATATAATGTTCACTAATTCTAGTGGGCACCTTGCACCAGTCTAATCGACCCTTATTGATGGTGGTTGTAAAGTCAACCTTATAGAAAGCTATCCTAGTGGTAGCATGAACCATCAGTCTTCAGGCTAAGACTTCAGTAGGCGATTTAAGCAAGTTGTTTTACCATATATAATCCCTTGAATACCAAATGAAAGGACACCACACAAGGTATATATCAAATATATATGTATTTTATCTAAACACAACCCCTCTGCACTCTTTATGAGGTCAGAGGTAAAAATACAATACAAGTCACACAGTTAATATACGATAAGTTGCACAGTATGCGTTATGCCCTAGGGGCCTCACAAACCATATACTAAGAAAGTGGTATAAGTACCACGTGAGAGTTAGAAAGCAGGCCTAGGGCCTGTAGAATCACTGGGGCTACACTAAACAACCAAAGGTTAGGAAGTAGGAGGCCCACGGGAGATGCGTGCAGTGTCTAAACACAGGTGCGGGTTCCCATTGACTTTCAATGGAGTTCGTAAAAGTTACAGTTATACTATTTAAGGACATTTCCGGATGGACTAGGACAGAACCCTTTTAGACTTAGACACTAGGAGGGCCAATACCCTCGAGACTACCAGAGTACTTGTGTTACCTCACCCACGGAAGCCGGGTGCATAGGTGTCTTTTGATGTCGGGTTTCGTCGTCGTTTTCTATGGAGAGCTGCAAAGAAGTGCTGCAGGTGACCAGAGGAAAAGTGTCCGGGTGGATCTAAGGGTGGATTGAAGATGTGAAGAACCTGAAAGCAGAGGGGACAGAGTCTGGGTCGCTAGCCAGCGACCAGGAAGGTACCAGGAAGGAACCAGGCGATGTCAGGTGCTTGAAGGTGAAGATGGTGAGTTTGTCTCTTCAGCCACGAGGTCCAGGAGGCATCGACGGTGACCAGGCGCTGGATTCGAGCTGTCCCACAATGGATCTAGATGACTGTGGTGTCGGTATCCGCAACCCATGCAGGATATCAAGATTGGCTCTGTTGCAAACCAGCAAGGTCTGTGGCGCTTCTCCTTTTCAGGAAAGCTGGAGAAAGCCTGGAGCAACCAGGTCAGCAAAGTAAATTCAAGATGGCGTTGTCAGGGGGCTCACTAGCCAACGGGCAAGGAACCGGGAAGACGCGTCAAGCTCAAATGCAAAGGCGGGGCCCACGGGACACTCGTGGAGTGTGGGGGCCTGGGCTTTGGTGCAAATGGTGCTCAGGGCTTGGGATTCTTGTACCCCAATGCACAACTTACTGAGGCTTCAGGAAAGGAGTGCAGGTAGCAAAATGCAGGATGTCCAAGATGTCCGGTCCCACGTCTCTCGTGTCCGCCACGGATCTCAGCTTTGCTGTGGATGTGGATCGGGGTCAAAGAAGTCTGGAAGTCCTGTTCTTGAGTCGCAGAGTCTTCGGGTTCCGATGGGAGCCTTGAAACTACAGACCGTCAAAGTTGCTGTTGGTGCCTGTTTGCACAGGGTGGTCACTTCTTGACCACAAGGGACATGTCTTCCATCTTCCAATCAGAATGGAATGTCAAAGGTCCAAGATATGTCTTTCAAAGATTCGTCCAGGATAATCTAATGTCCCAGGGACACAGCTCCTAAACTTATACTAAGGATGGGGGCTGGTTTGAACTGGGCTATGCATGGAGCACCGTGTGTGCCCAAGGCAGTGTCTAGATGCATTCACTGAATGCAGCCCTCCCTGCCCCAATACACAAAACCCCTGTCTGGGGAGCTGCTGGCCGCCCTTGCTGAAGTTTACCCTAGCAACAGGAGGTCAGACTCGTGTCTGTGGCAGCAGCATCCATTTTGTGATGCTGAGGCTCTGTTTAACTTTAACCGGGTAAAGCAGTAACTTACATGTCTTTTCCCTCTAGAAGGGTGGAATGCTACCCCTGCCACCAGAATTGGTGGGAGGGGTAGTATTCCAAAGTGTTTGACACCTTACACAACATGTTTTGATAAAGCCAAACCAAAGTAATCATTAACTGCGAGGATTATAATGCACTTAGGAGTATATGGTATGGCTATATCATAGAACAGCTATAAGGAGATGGTTCCAAAAGCTGCAGAGGGGCTCAGGTCATGCAAGGGCACCCTCTCACATAAAACCAAGCACTCTGCCTCCAGGATTGTCGAGGCCAACCATAGGAGTGGATCATAGCTGTATATGTGTCTATATGTAAAGGCAGATATAGGTATACTATATCTAAGTAAGGGGTGATTACACCACCTTACCCAGGCTGTGTGAACAGACCAGTGGTGTCAGTTTGGAAGGTAAATCAGGGGTGGCACAATACATGCTGCAGCCCTTGGTAAGCCTATGGTGCACCTATGCCCTGGGTACCTATGGTACACTATACAGGGGCTCACGAGGGTGACACAGTAACCAATCTGGTGGGTACCTAAAGTAAATGGAGTCCATTTTATAGAGAAAGCAGGTCTGGGGCCCTGAATAGCAGGGTCCCAGGCCAACTAAGTCGAAAACCAGCAAAACACCAGGAATAAAGTTGGGGTAACCATATAGTCAGATTCCACCTTCATACACCCACCTCCAGGGTTCACTGGAGTATCCTATGTTGGACCATCCAAGCTTCGGTGCTAGCAGCAGGGGTTCTTAGACACAGCCCGGGAGCCATTAGTGACCTCAATCTGGTCTCACACAAGTCCAGGCTGCCTAGAATTTTAGGAAGTTGGATTCATACCTTTTACGGTACCCAAAGGTGTCAACATCTCTGGGTGTACCTATCTTATAAATGACTGGCTTGAATTGAAACTCGAATTTCATTAGGTTTGTGCTCCATTCTGTTGTAGAATAGACTTTTGCAAAGTATTAAGTTAACTTGTGTGTGGAGATGTTAATAACTTTTGGTCAATCTGAGCATATAGTAGGAAAAGTCATATTTCATTAGCTGGTCAATCTGCGGCATCTGGTTTGAGCCATGACTACCAGGACTGCAAGCACTCTTGTCTCCTTGGCAGGCTCTCTCTTCTAATCATCCTCTATGCATGTCTCAGTCAAGCGGGCCTTATACGTGCCCTAAAAGTCAGTGTAGCTTCTCCCGCTTGACAGGTAGTTTAGCTGTGCATCCTCCAGACAAGGTACTACAACAATTTTTCTGCTCAGCCCTAGTATTCATGCTAGCCTATAGAACAACCTATAGAACAACAAAGATTTGGGAGTTTTAGTCCTGGTTCAAAATCATTCTGTCAACTGATGTTGCAATCTTCCGGCAAAGCATAGGTGAATAACAAGGTACAGGCTCCAAAAAGGCTGTACTTATGTCCACCTTGAGACACAGTTGGGAAAATAAGACCCCACCAATAGTTGTGCCCCTTCTAATTTCCACCAGCATCCTACCAGAGCAGGCATTCTATGATGGTTGGGGAAACAAGATATAGTTTATTTGGTACGGATTGGAAAGTCACCCAGCAAACGAAGGCCAAACAAACCAAGTATGTTTATGCTGTAGATTAGTAAATGAGAGTCTATGGAACTAAGCCAGTTTCACATACATATAGTGCACTGTTGATTGCATTGTTGCATGGTTGATTGCAACCTGACAGGGAAACCCTACTGTGAGACGCAGCTTCCAGGGCATCTCTAAATACCGGGAAGCTTAATAATCTTAATCCTGATGCAGTTAACCACTGCCTGATTGGCGCAAAATAATGATAGCAGGAATCTGCAACACTTCTTTAACAAGAGCTGCTTAAAGGCAGCCATCATGATCAACTCTCCATCAACCCTTTGGTTTGGGGATGATAAAGTAGTCAACTTGCTTTATAAGGTCTTCGTGTAGGCGACATGAAGTTACTCCCTTAATCAGAGATTACCACCCTGGGGAATCCAAAATGATAAAATATATGCTGAATCTCCTTGGCTCTAAGTGCTCAGAAAAAGAAAGCCTTGGTATACCTAGTGACGGAGTTCACCATATCAAAAATATAAATGCTGCTTGGGATTGTAGTAGGATGATAGGGACCAACAATGCTGATTAATGCCAGATCAAATGGAAATCCAAACACTTGCAGTGGGACAGCACTTGTCTGCCTGACTCTTCAACTAAGGCCTTGATTACGAGTCCCCTGGAAGAGGGTGCAATATTTATCACACCTGATAAAATCTGACCATGCAGGGGTACGGAACTTATAAATGCGATAAATAGCACCTACAATTGGTATGCTCCAAAATGGGGCATAACATGAGAATTTTGATGATTTTGACATCACAATCTGCATGTTCAAGTATTGCGTATGCATTTTTCCACTGTTAAATTTTGGCAGGTTTAACCTGCCAAAATGTACCTTGCAAAAACTGCAGAGTTGTAGTGTTTGTCACAAAACATCTAATTCAGAAATGTGCAGCAGTTACCGCACATATCAGAAGTTACCAGGGCACTCACAATCAGTGCCTTAGGTGGCAAGTCTGGCAGGTCACGCAAAAGCACGACATTTTCCAAGACAAAAAATTTGAAGATGAAGGCATTGACTTGGATGTGACCTTACATGGGTACCTCGTGAGGCACATGCAAACAGGAGGTTCCTAAGGCCCTGGAAGACAACTGAGGTTAGCATCAGGTTCAGGATTCAAGGGCTCACTATGAAGTAGTCCCTCTTCTGATACAAACTTGAAACTCCAAACATATTTATCCACTGAAGTCCCTTCCTAGGCATTAGCCTTACCAAGACCTCAAGTAGTCAACAGAACATGAAGGTATCTAATGCTCCCTGGACATCTGCAGTTAAGTTATATTCAGATTTTTTATGAGCACACAGTTCTGAACGATCTGAGTCAGACTCAACTTACATTCTGGTGATTACTTTCTATAGGAGATCTGTAGCCAGAAGGCTCTACATCCAAGAGTACTCACTACTGCCAACACATTGACCGTCCTTGTTAAGGTCATCCTTTCTAGTGAAGTGGACGCATTTGAAATGCTAATCAGCTGTAGAGCCATTCCAGGTAGGCCTGCTGGGTACCATGTCTACCTGTAAGTGTTAGCCAGCTACTTAGCATTTCGAATGCGTCCATCGCACTAGAAATGTCCCCCACTCGAATGGATGAAGCCCATTAACAATTGTATTGTGCTGCACACACCAGCATTCAATCTCGTTCATGATGGGCCCAGAATCTGTGATCACTGTGATCCTCTGGTCATCCACACAGACATACAATATGGAGATGGTAAAGGTGCTAGGCAGTAACTATGAGAGGATCTCAGGCTCTCCATCAGGACATCAAAGGACACCATCCATGCTTTCAAGTGAGTACTGGTCCACTTGAGGTGAGTACTGGTCCACTCCTCTTCAATATGGAAAGGAGGGTGGACACAACCTCTGCTTTCAAGTGAGTACCGGTCCACTTGAGGCGAGTACTGGCCCACTTCTCTTTAATATGGAGAGGAGGGTGGACATCATCTCTGCTTTCAGGTGAGTACTGGTCCACTTCTCTTTAATAAGGAGAGGAGGGTGGACATCATCTCTGCTTGCAAGTGAGTACTGGTCCACTTGAGGTGAGTACTGGTCCACTTCTCCTCAATATGGAAAGGAGGGTGGCCACCACCTCTGCTTTCAAGTGAGTACTGGCCCACTTCTCTTTAATATGGAGAGGAGGGTGGACATCAACTCTGCTTTCAGGTGAGTACTGGTCCACTTCTCTTTAATATGAAGAGGAGGGTGGACATCATCTCTGCTTGCAAGTGAGTACTGGTCCACTTGAGGTGAGTACTCGTCCACTTCTCTTTAATATGGAAAGGGGGTGGACACCATCACTGCTTTCAAGTGAGTACTGGTCCACTTCTCTTCAATATGAAAAGGAGGTCGGACACCATCACTGCTTTCAGGTGAGTACTGGTCCACTGCTCTTCAATATGAAAAGGAGGTCGGACACCATCTCTGCTTTCATGTGAGTACTGGTCCACTTGAGGTGAGTACTGGTCCACTTCTCTTCAATATGGAAAGGGGGTGGACACCATCACTGCTTTCAAGTGAGTACTGGTCCACTTCTCTTCAATATGAAAAGGAGGTCGGACACCATCACTGCTTTCAGGTGAGTACTGGTCCACTGCTCTTCAATATGAAAAGGAGGTCGGACACCATCACTGCTTTCAGGTGAGTACTGGTCCACTTCTCTTCAATAAGGAGAGGAGGGTGGACACCATCTCAGCCAGAGCTGACATCAGCTCTAGGCACTAGCATTTTAACAGGCTCTTATTTCCTTCATTAAAATAGCGCTTAGTGGACTTCGTCATTAAGGCTGCTCCTACCTGCTGCTAAAGGAGCGCCTATAAGGACAGTAACATTGGTTTCTAAAAATATAAATAAATGACGTTGTTAGCCAAATTGAATTATTGATTCATTTCTATCTGCAAATGTATGATGTTTATATTATGCTTGAGTACCACAGTAGAGACAACCAAATGATGGACTTAAATACAAACTAAAGATGAATGGTTGAGAAAATAAATACTCACAGAGCTAGAGTATTTTTTGCACAAGAATGTCAAATGTTGGTGCTTTACTACCGAACTCAAAATGGTAAAAGTGATTACAGATAGAGTAACTGATGGTGATATCTAATAAATGAAAGGAATTGTGGGAACTTCCCAAACTCATGTAACATTCTTAGCAATGAGTTCACACATTTCTAACCCAAGTTTGAGTTTTTAATGTTGAACACAAGGGCGTGGCTTCCGATGATGCAGCAGGTGCATTGGCATTGGGGCTCCAGGTCCTGAAGGGTCCACTGAACCCTGTTGATAGCTGTATTTTAAAATTCAGATAGTAGCCAGGGGACCATTTCCTTCCTTGCACCAGGACCCATAACACTCTGGGTAAGCTACTGGTTAAACAACTGATATTATGGTGTGATTTTTTTACCACTGTGTTTTCCCTCACTATTGTAACAGCCGTGTTAAAGTTTAAGTGTACACCCTATGATTGAGCAAAACTGATTCAATCAGTGGAAAATAGAAATCATCGAATTTGAGTCAATTTTGTATATTTGCATAGATCTAAATATGGTGGGCAAACTGCTATGTCTGATTGAAGATAACAAATAAAATTAAAACATAATCACAACTCATCAGGCTTCAGACCTGGACACAGCACTGAAACTGCTACCTTTATGATAACTGATAGTATCCTCAGAACCTTTCATGAAGGTAATAAATGCCTCCTAATATTATTAGATCTTACAGCAGCCTGTAACACAGTAGAGCACGAAATACTGAAATGGTTCTCCCCATAATTATCAGCACATTCTAAAAAAGGTGAACATTAGAAAACTCTTCTCAAATCCCATCTCCATGCCTTGTGGTGTCCTGAATAGCTAATTTTGACACCAATTTTATTTGATATTTTGTGGAAGCACTAGTAGAATTTATGGATAAACTTGGCAGTTTATACCACCAATACATTGATGATATGCAATTATATTTGTAAGATTGACCTCTTGAAGCTATTCTGACTCTAAAGATATGCATGAAAGAAGTAGAATCACGGATGAACCATGATCATAGTGCCCGCATCCTGATGGAACAACTTTGGCTCCTCTTGCTGATCCGCAAGATCTTCAGAACATAGTAGTCATTACGACCAGCACCCCCTTATCTTGCAGACAAACTCACCAACTCTGATGGATCTGGCATATTCGTAGCTGGAACGTCAGACCACAGACTAAGAAGTGTGAAAAATATAAAATAAAAATAAAGCAGGCCTTTTCCTTCAATGCACTCAGGATCCTGGACAACATTTCCCATATCCATCCGGACTGCCTTAGAGCTGCTCTAATTCAGGAAAGAGTTGAAGACCTCTTAAATAGCACTAGATCACAATGCAGTAACAGTGCACTTCTGCTCCTAGAAAATATGTCTTCTATCATTTATTGACTGCATCATTTCATATGGCTGTCTAGGTTTATGTTATTCAAATACTACATACATATATGCAAAGCAACTCAAAATCAATACTCTAAAGAGAGAGGGGGATATTCACAAGGAAGTGGTGGAGAGAGGTGTCAGCCTTCTTGGCTTAATGTCTCTCTCCGCCACTTCGGAAAAGCAAGGCTGCACCATATTCACAAGGACATGGTGCAGCCTTGCTTTTCCCCCTGCGATGGCGCTAAGTTTCACAACTTAGCGCCAACGCAGGCACCCTTGCACCAGAGTGCTGCACAAGGCAGCATGCATGGAAAATGCAAAAATGAGGAGAAATAAAGCATTTCTCCTCGTATCGCCAACTTAAGAACAGGGTTTTCCTGGTCTTAAGTTTGGCATTAGCTCCTATTTACGCTGCCCTTGTGAATAGGGGGCAGCGTAAATATCAATGGGTGTTGCGGGGCGGAACACCCACCACAACACCCACTGCACGCCCCTTTCACTTTAAACACAGCGTGAAAGGGGACCTATCACAAGGCTTAACACTGCCTTGTGAATAAGGAGAGGCCCCTATCGCCACCACAATGTCACTGAAAGTGATGTTGTGGTGGCGACAGGGGCTTGTGAATATGCCCCAGAATTTTTTCTGCTCACATCTAAACCCTAGAATCGCAAGAAAAAGAATGTCCTGTTATCCACTAACATCATCACAAAAATAGCTTCATGACTACATCTTTAGCATTCCTACTAGACACATACCTTCACTTTAAAGTGTGTATATATATGTATATATATATATATATTTATATATATACATATATACTGTCTAGCTATGTATATATATATATATATTCCAAGATCCATCCTACTCCAACCAAGAGAGGCATGTGCACATGGCAGGTAGGAATAAGGCCAATTTATTATATTCAGGTCTCCTACGACCCCGCAACAAGGGAGATATATATATACTAGCTTACCCGTCGCGCGTTGCTGCGATCTCCGAAGAAAGGAAATTCAAGGAAACTAGTTATGATAACATTCAATTTACATTGTGTCATTTTTATTGAAACCTATTCATTTTAGTATGGAAAATATTTAAAAGTGTCGTTTTAATTCTATTTATTTATTCGAGTGCTTGTGGATACACGATTTTTTGTTTTTCCGTCTGCTGCAAACATCAGTATTCGAAAGATTATGAGGGCCCTGGGGGGTCGATATTTTAAAAAAATGTATGCCAGAAACCTTCGCGGGAGTGTACTCAACAACTTCCTAAAGTTTCCTGGCGATCGGATGAATGCTGTTTTAATTCTATTTATTTATTTGAGTGCTTGTGGATACACGATTTTTTGTTTTTCCGTCTTGTGCCTACATCAGTATTCGAAAGATTATGAGGGACCTGGGGGGCCAATATTTTAAAAAAATGTATGCCAGAAACCTTCGCCAGAGTGTACTCAACAACTTCCTAAAGTTTCCTGGCGATGAGATGAATGCTGTTTTAATTCTATTTATTTATTAGAGTGCTTGTGGATACACGATTTTTTGTTTTTCCGTCTTGTGCCTACATCAGTATTTGAAAGATTGTGAGGGCCCTGGGGGGCCGATATTTAAAAGAATGTTATGCCAGAAACCTTCTCGGGAGTGTACTCAACAACTTCCCAAAGTTTCATGGCGATCGGATGAATGGTGTTTTAATTCTATTTATTTATTCGAGTGCTTGTGGATACACGATTTGTTGTTTTTCCGTCTGGTGCGTACATCAGTATTCGAAAGATTATGAGGGCCCTGGGAGGCCGATATTTAAAAAAGACTTATGCCAGAAACCTTCGCGGGAGTGTACTCAACAACTTCCCAAAGTTTCATGGCGATCGTAGGGATGGTGTAGTAATGCATAAAGGACAAACAGATAGACAGACAGACATACATTCGTTTTTCACTAAAGTGAAGCAGCAGTCGTACTTAGAATCGAGGACGGGCCCACTTGTGGAGTCCATACAGGACTTGATTGTGTGCTTCCCGGACCACACTTCCCAGAATGCACAGTCTCATTTGAGCCTCCCATCGGTGGGTGTGTTATATATAAAATGGGGAAGTGGGTCGGCGGTTAAGCACACCGCTTCTGTTAAAGCCCCTGAAGAGAAGCACATGGAGCTTCGAAACGCGTCAGGCAGATCCCGTACGGAGCGGCGTCTACGAGTGGATCCCCGTCCTCACCTATACATAAACCAAGCTGCTGTTCGCGTGCTACTCAAAGGTGGACACCTTCGAGCATTAATTTATACGCGGCCATCCAGCCGCGGAGTATGCACCACCCCGGTACCCTGGGGGTCACTAAAGTGAAGCAGCAGTCGTACTTGGAATCGAGGACGGGCCCACTTGTGGAGTCCATACAGGACTTGATTGTGTGCTTCCCGGACCATACTTCCCAGAATGCACAGTCTAATTTGAGCCTCCCATCGGTGGGTGTGTTATATATAAAATGGGGAAGTGGGTCGGCGGTTGCGCACACCGCTTCCGTTAAAGCCCCTGAAGAGAAGCACATGGAGCTTCGAAACACGTCGAGCAGATCCCGTACGGAGCGGCGTCTACGAGTGGATCCCCGTCCTCACCTATACATAAACCAAGCTGCTGTTCGCGTGCTACTCAAAGGTGGACACCTTCGAGCATTGATTTATACGCGGCCGTCCAGCCGCGGAGTATGCACCACCCCGGTACCCTGGGGGTCACTAAAGTGAAGCAGCAGTCGTACTTGGAATCGAGGACGGGCCCACTTGTGGAGTCCATACAGGACTTGATTGTGTGCTTCCCGGACCACACTTCCCAGAATGCACAGTCTCATTTGAGCCTCCCATCGGTGGATGTGTTATATATAAAATGGGGAAGTGGGTCGGCGGTTGCGCACACCGCTTCCGTTAAAGCCCCTGAAGAGAAGCACATGGAGCTTCGAAACGCGTCGGGCTGATCCCGTACGGAGCGGCGTCTACGAGTGGATCCCCGTCCTCACCTATACATAAACCAAGCTGCTGTTCGCGTGCTACTCAAAGGTGGACACCTTCGAGCATTGATATATATATATATATATATATATATATATATACATACATGTGTGTACATATATATCTACTCACTGAAGAAAACATAAGTTATAGTAAGGTTATAGTTAGGTGAAATGTTCAGTGACAATGTAATGTTTTAAACTCTAAAAACCACAGAAATTCACCAGTTACAGTTATAGTTATCTCACATAACTATAACTTGTGCCCTAAGGTAACTATAACTAACACCTCCACCATGCAAATTTTTCAGATTGTTTCAGAGTAGAGTGAAGCAGAGTAGAGTGTAGTGGTGCAGGGCAGTGTGGAGTGGTGGAGGGCAGAGTGCAGAGGTGTAGAGTAGAGTGGCATAGAGTATGGTGGCGTAGAGTAATGTAGAGTGCAGAGGTGTGGAGTACAGTGGTGCAGAATAGATCAGAGTGATGCTGAGTAGAGTGGAGTGGCGCAGAGTGCATTGCCTTAGAGTGGTGTAGAGTTGAGTGATGCAGATTGCAGTGACAGAGTGCAGTGTTGCAGATTAGAGTGAAATTGAGTTCTGTGGTGAAGAGTGCAGTCTTACACAGTAGAGTCAGAGTGCAGTGGCAGAGAGTGCATTGTCATAGAGTGCATTGTTGTAGAGTGCTGTGACATAGAGTAGAGTGGTTCAGAGTTGAGTCGAGAGGCATAGAGTGCAGCGGCATAGAGTGCAGTGGAATAGAGTGCAGCAGTGTACAGTAGATAAGAGTGGCATAGTGCGGATTGGCATAGAGTATATTAGTAAAGAGCGAATTGGTTTAGAGTGCATTGGTGCAGAGTAGAGTGGGGCAGAGTAGAGTGGCGTAGAGTTCAGTGGCAGAGAGGGCTGTGTTGCAGAGAAAGACACACTAGTTCCCCAGGAGACCAAACACTATCGCCCTATATCTTGCCTCCCGTTGCCCTCTAAAATCTTGGGAAAAGCCATGAATCTGGAATTGATTGAGTATCTGGATGTCAACAACATCCTCAACTCTACACAGCATGGATTTAGACCTCGGCACTCAACAGAGTCAGCATTGATTATGGCAACAGAAAAGATCCGCAAGGTGATAAACGGAAGGGGCAGGGCGTTCTTATCCTGCTCGATCTAACGGCTGCATTCGACACCGTAAACCATGCGGTGTTGTTATGGCGGCTGAAAACAGTGCGCATTAAGGCTATAGCTCTAACTCTACTCACGTCTTTTTTTACCTCTAGGGTACAACAAATTCACTGGCAGGGTTTTCAGTCGGGAGAGTTCCACCTCCCATGTGGAGTCCGTCAAGGATCACCCTTGTCTCCGACAATGTTTAATCTGTATGTCACACCTCTAGCTAAACTAATAAAAGACCATGGTCTGATGCTAGTGTCGTACCTGGATGACACCAAACTAGTGGTGTCAATCATGCAAAGTGTGGACATTACAGGTGAACAATTCTGCAACTCTCTCACAGCGCAAATGACTTGGATGAACTCTAATTTTCTGAAGCTCAACACAGAAAAAAACAAGGTTGTTGAGTTTGGTCAGAAACCCTCAGTATGGAGCCAACTATGGTGGCCCCCCGAAGCTGGTACGTGCCCTGTCCCTATGTCCAACACTAGAAACCTAGGTTTCCTGATGGACAAAGACTTAACGCTTGCCCCACAAATTAACCAAGTGACTTCGGCTTGCTTTTTATGATGAAGGTCCTACGAAAAATCCTTCCTTTTATCCCTTTTTCAATAAGGAAAACAGTAGTAGGAGCCTTGGTTCTATCAAGAGTCGATTACTGTAATGCGTTGTACCTAGGAGCTGATGTAAGACAGTTCTCCAAACTTCAGTCAATACAGAATGCGACAGCTTGAATATTGCTGGACATACCTAAACATCATCAAACCACCAGCGGCAATAGGCAGTTACATTGGCTTCCAGTTCGACGACGAGTGGACTTTAAGACCCTCTGCTTGGTGCATAAAGCTTTATATGTAAATGTATGTGTCTTGTAAAGCGCACTGCTGCCCTGAGGCGTCGTGGCGCTGTAGACCAGTGGGGAACCCGTCCTGGCTATCCCTGTGAGATGGTCCCTACTGGGTATCTCCAAGGTGAAACCAGGCATCCCCGGCGAATGTGGGGGGCCGTCGTAGAGATGAGGCAAGCTAATGCCCAGAGTTGCCGAGTGTGATCCCTGGTTAGAGTAGGCACCGAGGCGAGAATTATCGAGTCCGCTGACCCTGGTCCACGACCCTGCCGCGTCCGGAATTGAACCCTGGTCCCGGGCCGTTCTCTGCTTCCGGGTCTGCCGCCTCTAACCAGTGAGCCACACCACTCCACTGGAGGGGGAGCGGCGAATCTCAGGCTCCTCTTTTCTCTGTATGTGCCAACACGTTCTCTTAGGTCTGCTAATATGGGGTTGGTATGTCTCCCCAAGACAAGTAGAGTCAGATGGGGAGGAAAGGCCTTCTTTTTCCAAACGACTAAGCTCTGGAGCTCCCTCCCTGTACAGATGCGACAACAACCCAAAAGGACTCTATTTAGAAAAACACTGAAAACCTGGCTTTTTGCAAAGACCTAGATTTACTAACTCTGCACCACCCGCTCACACCTCAGTGCCATGATGCCTCGGCAATAGTGCGCTTAGTAAATATTTCAGTCAGTCAGAGTAGAGGATCGTTGAGTGCAGTGGTGTAGAGTAAAGTCACGCATAGTGAATTAGGATAGCGTGCTGTGGCATAGAGTGATGCAGAGATTAAAGTGACTGGTGTACAGAGGTGTAGAGTGCATTGTCATAAAGTAGAGTGGTGCAGAGTACAGTGGTTTAGTGATGAAGAGTGCAGTGTGCATAGCAGAATGGGGTAGAGTGCAGTGCCATAGAGTAGAGTGGTGCAAAGTTGATAGAGAGGCGTAGAGTAAAGTGGTATAGAGTGCAGGGATACACAGTAGATCAGACTGGTGGAGAGCTGCTTGGGGTAGAGTGTAGTGGTGTAGAGTGCATTGGTGTAGTGCGAAGTGGAGAGGTGCAGAGTAGGGTGCAGTGGTATAAAGTGCAGAGGCACAGAGAAGAGTGGTATAGAATGCAATGCATGAGAGTAGAGTGGCCAAGAGTGCATTAGTGCAGAGTGCAGTGGCATAGAGCATTGCAGAGTAAAGTGGCATAGAGTGGCATGGTGTAGAGTAGAGTGGGGTCGAGTGCAGTGGCATAGAGTACAGTGTTGCAGACTAGAGTATAGTGGCGTACAGTGCAGTGGTACAGAGTAGATTGGCATAGAGCGCAGTGGAGTAGAGTGTATTGGTTTTGAGTAAAGTGGTGTAGAGTGCATTGGTGTAGCGTGCAGTGGTGTAGAGCGCAGTGGCACAGAGTGCATTGTTGTAGAATAGAGTGGCGTAGAGTGCAGTGGCATAGAGTGCAATGGGGTAGAGTGGAGTGGAGTGATGCAGGGCACATTGTGGCATAGAGTGGACTGGCATAGAGTGGACTGAAATAGAGTGGAGTGGCACAAAGTGGAATGACACGGAGTGGAATTGAGTGGTGTAGAGTGCAGTGGCATTGAGTAGATTGTTTCTGAGAATAGTGAAATCGAGTGTAATGGTATAGAATTCAGTGTTGTAGAGTGCAGGGGTGCAGAGGAGATGAGAGTGGCTGAGGGTGGATTGGCATGGAGAGCAGTGGTGCATAGTAGAGTGATGTGGGGTAGAGTGCATTGGCATAAGGTTGAGTGGTATAGAGTAGAGAGATATTGAGTGGAGTGCCGTAGAGTGGAATGGTGCAGAGTAGAGTGCAGTGAACCAGTGTGGAGTGGGGTAGAGTGAAGTATGCATAGTGTGGTAGCACACTGCCATTACAAATGCATATTCAATTGAAATGACCATTACATTTGCACAGACATACAGGTTTACCGATAAAAGTATACTGCGCGCAAACTGTATTGTGTGGAAATGTCATCACCTACCGTATTGATTTGATTTGATCTTATTAAAATACTTGTTCCCAACACCCTTCAGAATTACCACAAATTTGCTTTCCATATCCTGAGATATCTGCACCATTCTTTTACAGACATTTACATTTTGCTTTGTGCTAGCAAAAAAAAATAACATTGTCGGGCACACCCTCAGTAGCTGACATTTGACCTTTGTCTTGGAATGCACAGGGAATGTGACAAGATATGAACAGGATTTAAAAGCCTGTTTAGAGAAATTCAGTCCTAGTGAAAGAATACCTTAAACAGGGTTTGGGCAAGGGAAGGGATGAACTCAAGGTGGACAGCTTAAAACAAATAAAGCCAGCAAAAAGAAAGCAAGCACATGTGAGTTACATGCCACAAAGCCAATGGTAAGCAATGGGTGGAATGCATTCCCCAGAGAAGCTTTCGGAATGTCCCCAAGATGCCGTTAAGCTTCGACCTGAAAACTATTGTATGACACACAATTAATTTCCTATTAGTTATTGTTTATGTGTATTAAGTTTTATTCATCAGTTCCAGATTCAAGCCCTGGTCTCTCACACATTGATGTGGTGTATATGCATTTGAGCGGCCCAGTAGCAGGTTTACGTAGAAGAAAACCATCTATTAGAAGTTTACTCATACATAGTGCCCAAATGGGCCATGCTCTTGCAGTGATGAGGACGTCCTGTCCAAGACTGCCCATGAATTGCATTAACTATGACATCCCACTTTATATATGAATGCAGTGGAAGTACGACTAATAGTGCAAGTATGTAAAATACGTTGTGCCTATTGAATAAGGGCAATTTGAAGCCAGTATTCAAATGATTAGCCACCCTGTCTTATGAAGCTGCCAGTTTGGGATGTATAGATATATATAGTGGGGTGGCAGAAGTAATGCAATTGATATGTGCAGTCTTGGACAGGATATACACATAAGGACAAGAGAGGGGATGTTCGGGATGGCGGTGAGCATGCACGCCCTGTAAAAATTGTAAATTGATACTTGTATAGCGCACTACTCACCCGCAAGGGTCTCAAGGCGCTTTTACGAATACCGCTGTGGAACCCATCCTGGCTTTCCCTGTGAGGTGTCCACTCCTGGGCACCCTCAAGGTGGAGGCCAGGCATCCTTAGCGTTGTGGGGGCCGTTGTGGAGATTAAGCAAGCTATTGCCCAGAGTTGCAGAGTGTGACTCCATGATTGGAATAGGCACCGAGACGAGAATTATCAGGTCCGTGGAATTTTGAGCCCAAGACCCGCCGAGGGGGGGAATTGAACCCTGGTCCCAGGCTAGACCTCTGCATCAGGGTCTGCCGCTCTAACCATTGAGCCACACTTCTCCACTATTGAGGTGAGATGCTGGCCATGTTCAGAGAGCAAGGGCCCATATGCTCACAGTGAGATGGTACCCAGCTCTGTAGCAGCAGCCTGTAGCTGAAACCTGAGGAGGAGGCTGTGAGTGTGTGTGTGTGGGTGGAGAAGAAAAGGGTGTTGTGTTTGTAAGGACTAATATGAGAGTATGCGGTGTCTGATACAGTATCCTCTGTTCAGGGAAGTTTAGGTTGGCATGCTCTCAGCGAGATCCTATGTTCTAGGAAACTGTCTGCAGTTGTGGTTCTGTGGGAGACTGGACAAGCTATAAACAAGCTCCGTGCTCCCTCATCATGGCGAGGGTAGTATTTGCCAATGATTGGGCAAACAAGTATTTGCAATGCAATAGGTCTCGCATTTGCGAGCCCTGTTGCTATTGGCACTGTAAATGACAATGCCTTTTCTTTATCTGTTTTGATAACACAAATAAAAGTAATTGTCATTTACAATGCCCATAGCTCTCTCTCTTGTAAATGCAAGACATATTCAAAGAAGCAGCCTCCCTTTTCCCGGGCTGCTTAGAAAGTGAAAGCGTGCATGGCGTGCTGAATGTTGCAGGAAAGCATGTCGTGCCTCCAGTAGGAGAAACTATTTAAAAGATATAGGGCCAGATGTAGGTAATCCAAATTTACCGATTCTAAAATACCAAATTTTACCAATTCGGTATTTTAGAATCTGTAAATGCTATGTAAAAAAAAATTTGGTAAGTATTACCGAATCGGTACGATTCGATATTTACCGATTCGGTAATTCATATTCATTCCTATGGGCCTGGAGGCCCATAGGAATGAATGTGAATTACCAAATCGGTAAATACCGATTCGGTAAAATAAGGAAACATTCAAGGGAGGCATGGTGTCACATTGACACCCTGTTGCACCCCTGAATAGTGCTTGTGTGCACATGTGGCACGGTTACATGCCCTATGTCTGCCACATGGCACTGTTGAAAATGCACAGATTTGCATTTTCAAAGGTATTCGGTATTTACCACCAACTAATAGTTGGTGTTAAATAACGAATCCTTAAAGCACATAAGCACTCTTAAAAATGCTTCCAACATGCCATTTATCGATTCGGTAAATACCGAATCGGTAAATAATAATTCGGTAAATACAGAATCGGTAAATACCGATTCGGTATTTACCAAATCATCCGCTACATCTGAAATGGCTCAATACCGGTTGGTAAGCCTGAAATTTACTGAATTTCAGGTTTACCGACCGGTAATGGGCCACCTACATCGGCCCATAGTGCTTACATACTAAAAAAGACGTATCGTGTAACAGCCGAAATAAAAGGGCCACTCCTCATGGGAAGTTACAAATTAAGACTAGGCGGTACTAAGGAGGGGCTAACAAGCCTATTAATGAATCAAAAGCCAGCATTTACGAAGGACAATGACACTTGCCAATGACAAATATGGGCGGAGAGTGGGCAGTGCTTCTATTCCATACTCCAATACAGCATGCCTCGCAGAGCAGCGCATGCCCAGGCTCGACCTAAAAAGCAGGTGTGGCCAAGAAGTGAAGTGGGGGGCTTGAGAGAAACGGTCAAGGATAGAGGTATAAGGAAGAAGGGATAAGCCTTGCAGGGCTACTGTGGGACAGTGAAAGGGTAAGATGATGAACTACGATGGATCGACATAGGGGCAGGGAGGGACGGTAGGGCATAGGAGCCACACTGGAGTTTAACCCATAGGCACAGCAATGCGTCACTGGGGCAGGTGGAACAATACAATCAATGACATTGCATCCATTCCATAATGGTGATCATTGTGTTGTCAATAGGCCACCGGACAACTGTATACAACCAAATGGTGCATTGGCTCCCAGCCAGACTATCTGTACCCAGGAGACGAAAACCCAGAGGATGAGAGAAAACTCATTACCGACACAAAACACCTATCACTACATCTTGTTGCCACGGCAACTGCATCTGAAGATCCCAGAGTTAGAAGAGCTAAAAGAGAGCTAGAGTTAATAATCTGGTTTCCTCACAGATGAGACCATCATTGGGAGATGCGGCTGGAAAAGAAAGCTTTAGAATCCTAACATCCTTGTGCAGGAGGCTGACTATGTACATGAAAGTTGCTGTTTTTTTTCTGATGCCACAAGTTTTAGAAATAAAGGAGTCCCCAAAACATAACCTTTTCATAGTATTGATTTAGAATGGGCTCCCAGTCTGCAGAAATTCCTTTAAACTGAGTAATTATTGACAGGTTTACTGTGTTTTTAATTAGTTGTCTCTTTCAATCACACATGTTGAACATTTTTTGATCATAAGTCATTAATATTTACTGTTTGTTTTACTAAGGAGTCTGTACTTTTGCAGGTCTTATACGTTAGGAATAGATAAGTAGTCGTATGTAAACCTATAACCAGGTATGTGTAATGTTTTTAAATCAAAGTACTTTAAGGAGAAGCTACAGCAGAGCACTAAAAGCCTGCTGCTGCTCCTAAAATACATGTTTAACCCAAACCTATCAGACTTTCCTTCAGATAGATGATGAAGATGTTTGTGAATTTACAGAAAGTCTCCTGATTTAAATATCTGGACCACTAACCATAATGTCTATGAAAACAAGCATGCAGGGACGGTGTTGTGACAAATTCAAGTCCCCGTGAGAATCCGTTCCGGAGTGCCCACAGCGCATGCGTACAAGTGTGATCTAGAAGGGCATGCTTGCTGACAACGCATCCGTCTTGAGCCAGTGAGCCCGCTCTCAGTTCGCTGGATGTCTGTTCTAAGGTGGAGGGCCCGAGAGCATAATTGAAGATGTGCATCCATAAAAGAGACAGAAGGTAATTGAGGAAACAAAATGTCTGTTGTCAGAAGGCACCGAACACGATACACCTTGCCCCCGCAGACATAGCAAGACACCGCAAGCTTCATCAAGAACAGCAGAGGCTTCCAGTTTTCAATTTCACAACGAAGATAAATCTGAGCACCGGTTGTTTGTTCGTTTGTAAGAGACATTAACAACGGCGCACGGCTGGGAGAGATGATGAGAGGGAGTCAGGGAGAGAAACATCGAGCTTAAGCCAAGGAGAGACAGGCAGCGCCAAATAAAGCAAGAGACTGGAAGACATTGAGCCAAAAGGAAAGAAAGTAAAGACATGACTAAAGCAAGCATTGTGCTATTAAAACAAGCGCAGTCCTGAAAGTGAAAGAGGACCACGATGCAGCCGGAGCATGGGGATCTCTTGTCTTTATGGGGCCATGTGTTAGAAACACATGGCCCCATTAAGATAAGAAAGTGCTTTGCCACAGACGCAAAGCAGGCAACCGAGTCTGACTCGGAGGCAAAGGGCGTCTACAGAAAACCCTCATTTCCAATGGCAGGCCACCGTTTAGCATAAACAGTGACGCCAGCCAATGGAAATGAGGGGTGGGGCTTAAAGCCCTCTTCTGAAAGTCCTTATTAACAATTAATCTCGCGAGGCGTGCAGCGCATCCGCTGCCAAGCCACGCGAGACCTAAAAACATCTATCACCAATACCTAATCAAGTCTCAGTAGAGAGAAGACAGTGCGTTGCGCTGCTTTCAGAGGTAAATATTAATATCAATGTATGCAGATGACATCACTTTGTATGTGCGCGACCCGAGCGAGAATTTGAACCCAATTCTCAGAGAGTTTATATGGTTTGGTAGGCTCTCCGGAGTTCAGATCAATTGGGGTAAATCATGCATATTTCCACTCACAGCATCCACTGCGAGGTTTGGGCTGGATTACCCCATCACTTGGTGGGGGGAGATTTTAAGTATTTGGGTATCAACATAGAAAGGGACAGAGATGAATTGCTTAGGGCCAACTATGGCACTACGATGAATCGCATTACCGATAATATCACGAGGTGGATCACGCTGCCACTGTCTATGGCTGGTAGGGCATCCTTAATTAAGATGGTGATCCTCCCCCAACTGTTATACCTATTCTTGAATATCCCTTTTTACCCTGGCAGGTACTTCTTTCAGCAACTTCGGACAGAACTCATTAGACTTGTCTGGGGTGGGAAGACGCCTCGGCTAAAGTGGGACACCTTGACTAGGCCCTATAATAGGGGCGGTTTTGGCATACCAGACTTTGAATTATATTACCAAGCGGCCCAAGCTCACTATGCATATTTTTGGGTGCATCAGCCCAGATACATGCCTCAACTAGCTGCGGAGCACTGGCTCGCCCATCCTATCCCCATAGAGGGTGCATTTTACGCCTTGACTCCAGGAAGGGATAAGACACCCACGACAATGATAAGCACAGTTACTGCGTGGTCCCGCCTTACCGATAAGTTGGGGACAAGCATGCTCTATGCGCCTCTATTGCCTCTGGCTTACCACCCCAGTATGCCATTACTACAAGAAGCGGGATTTCGCAGGCTGCTCCAAAGTATACGGGTTACAACATGGGGAGACCTATACCATGATGGGATGTTTCGCTCTATGGAGCACTTCTATGAAGGCATACAGCCGTTCCCGCTGGATGTGTTCCTATATCTTAGGCTGCGCCAGGGGCTGAAGGCCCTTACCCCTGACTTTCCGCATGAGCCCCCGACTTTCACCCCTCTGCAACTCTTGCTGCAAAATGACACCCCTTGCAAGCTGGTATCGACAATATATAGGTCAGTGCACACACAAATTGACTACCTACCACTGGCAGCTAGACTGCGCTGGGACCAGGAATTAGAGACACCAATTACGGACAGGCAATGGGACTTCTGTCTCCAGCAAACGGAGCGCATCTCTGCTAGCAGTAGATATAGAATAATACATTACAAATTCTTACACCGACTGTACTACACCCTTGTGCGGATGTGTAGATTTCAACTCCGCCTCACCGACAACTGTGACAGATGCCAGGCCCCGGGGGCTGATTTTCTGCATCTAGCCTGGGGGTGCGAAGAGGTCCGGCGTTACTGGGACCGAGTATTTGCAGCATTGTCCAGAATTATCCATGTTGAGTTAGACCCCTCCCCTACTTTAGCTCTTTTGGGATATGTGGAGCCCCTACAGGCGACACACCGCAAATTTATTGCACTGGCCCTTTTGGTAGCCAAAAGACGGGATGCGTGTAGATGGGGCAGGGGCAGAGCCCCCAAATTCAAAGATTGGATCCATGACCTTACTTATTGTCAGGAACAGTTAAATACATACTCCGAATTGTTACCACTTGCGTCACGGCCCAGGGATATTTCGGCCCCATTGCAATGTTACCTAATACAAGGGAATGATGATGCCACTGATGAGGGGGCTGTTTAAAGGACCCATAGACTGACTTCATTAAGATGTCCTCCAATGCATGATTATGTCCAAGAAGCAGAATATGTGAACCTGAGTTGTGGCAGGAGGTCTGAGGCACCGCCCTGCCCGGAGAGGGGTACTATGTAGCTATACTGGCGAGTTTGGATTGTCGAGGCTGATAACTGGAGTGGAGATAGCCGTTCAAAGATGGCGCTCGCATAGTTGGCGTCAGGAATAGTGAAGTCCGTCTTTAGTGGCACTGATAGTTGTTGACCGGCGGGTTAATATATCAACGAACCGGGAACGCGACTAGCGAAATCGTTTTTCCTGGGAGTAACAGCGAGTCGGAGTAAGGCGGCGTGGATGATTTTTGTATTAGGTAAGTTGGCAGTTTAGTGGAGTGGAGAGTAATACAGCGTTGTACGTGTTACTGACGGCAAGGCAAGATACTGAGAATGGTTCTCTTTTGTCTATTCCCCATAGAGAGAGCGGGAGAGTTGAACTGCAGAGGTATGTGGATATTTAATACCGAAGAAGGGAATATTTGATTAGCTGCTCATAAGGTTTGGATTTTTAAAACCGAATATGCGGTATTGTCCGTTTTTGTTTTACAGAAAGCGAAAGTTTTTGGAGAATCAGGTAGGCATTTCACCATGCGCTCTTGTAGCGTTTGCAGTAAAGCATTGTTACAAACAATAAGCAGGACACTAAATATGATCCATGTCTATTGTTTATTACTCAGGTAGTTGTTGCAGCAACAATATAAGCGGTAAGCTGATTGATTTTAGATTTTTATTAGTTGGACTTGATATTGGTACGGATTATTGATCAATGATTAGATGGCAAACAGTTTTTCATAAATATTATAATTTTGTTTACGCAGGCTAGAGCATTGAGTACATCATACCAAGGTAAAACAATTACAATACACACTCAATAACACACATGGGCACCCAATAACAACATTTACAAGGTTACTTTGTTTATTTTTACAGGCTCGCCCCTGATGAAGGCACTTTGGTAGTGCCGAAATGCATTGGGCTCTCTCATAAAATGTACATCATATGGCATTGTAAATTATAACATGAATGAGAAATGTTAAGATTATTTTTGCTGTTACTTTTGACTGTTAATGAAAATTGAAACATTGTTAATATCAATATGTGGTGAAGCGCATATATGACAAAACGATACAAAAGAAGTTAATAAATAAAAAAAGAAGAAATTGAAATCACAACAGGTTTATGTGTTGTTGAACAAGTATAATAAGTTTAGGTGCATAGCACCAAGTGAATAGTGCATGGTTCGTTGGGCCAACGCACCCAACATAAACAAGCTGTAATCTCAAGGGACTGACAAACCCAGTAACCATAGCACCACAGACAAGTATAGAACAACAGAGTGTACGGAGTGCTCCCTCATCCAATAAAATATCATTTATCGTCTGTCAAATCCAGGGAGGCACCCAAGCTAAAAATCAAGATGCAATTTGAGAATATTGCTGGTATAACGGAAAACAGGGCCACAGTCATGGCTTACACTGCCGATCAAGCAGATGAAATATATTCTTTAATCAAGGAAGTACGGAATATGGATGCCCATGGTGGCTCAATCAGCCAACAGTTGAAACAATTAGAATATTTAACGTGAAGACAATTAAATCAAAGGATGCACGCGTCAACGTTGATCCAGTACCATAAAGCCAAAAGAATACCGAGGGGACTACGTTTAGCGATAAAACCAATGCTTTTCCGCTTCAATCTGAACACAAAGTTCATGGAAAAATGGTATAGCATTTTGAAAAAGTGCTCGCTAGACGTTATATTGCTCATTATTGAAGAACTGGCAAAGACAATCCGTGAACTAGAGGAGGAAATTTTCAATCTAAAAGCAGAATTAGAAATGAGACTTGAGGCGGATACTTGGAGAATCAATTTAGAAGGAATCAATCAAAAACTGGATAGGTATGAAAAGGAATTACAAGAAGGAAAATTGCGCAAGTATAAACGGGACACCATAGATTACAAGCTAAACGAGGTTTATACTTGGGCCGACATCTATGCTCGCAGACAATTTGTCCCTAAAAAAACCACACTAGCAACACACTCATCTGAAGAGAGCATTGTTACAGACAAGGAAACATCAATACGTAGGGGTCCAGTCCGGGTCTCAACAGAAGGAGCATCAGTAACTCTGGAAATAGCGGAACAATCCACAAGCAGTGACAATACACCTTTTTTGTCACAGGTACCACAACAAGACCGACCACCCACGCAGCCCTTAATATCAGCAAATGCAAAACCAGGAGAGGAAGAGGCGGGAAAAGCCTTACGGAGCGGAAGGAAAGTGATTTAATTATCAATATATCATCAATGGAGTTGACAAATCAACAAATAGCAGTGCTGAATAAGGGGCTTACATATGTACCTACAACACAAACTAACGAAATGGAAACCGGGGCAGCCTTTTTTAGGTTCATGAGGACACTCAGGTTACGACATTATTTCACCAACGTAGTGGAACCGCTAGAGTTGACAGACACGGCTTCAACTAGTCAATTAGAGAAATTTAAACCAAAAAGTGTGTTTCAACCACCCATCACACACAAGATGTTAGATACATTTGAAGTAATGGTTAAAAAGGACTTGCAAAAACTGGATTACAACAAACCCAAACACAGCAACATGACTAAAAAAGAACGAATCACTGCAGAATTTATCCAATAACAGAGAAATAATGATCCAATCAGCGGATAAAGGGGGTGCACTAGTGGTGATGGATGCGCAGTTTTATGATTCTAAAGTTGACCAACATGTTTCTGACCAAGGTGTTAAATCTACGGTCAAGAGACAATCGATATTTGCCCGGCGGTATCGCCTCTTTAACCCACAAATTATTAATCAATGAAGAGGCAGGCGCTGGAGACGGGAAGGCAGGAAACAAGGTTTATTCTCTCCGGAGGAGAACACATCAGTTCAGACAGCAGGTATCATCATGAGGTGCTCTACCCACATCTCTGAGGCCTGGCCTCTTATACACAGGTTTATTGCTTTATTACATACAACACATTCTTGGTAATGCTCTGATGTACGGAAAGGATATCCTCCGAATCTCCCCTTCAGGCCCGTTCCCACACACAGTTACAGTTGAAGTCCCCACCCCGGTCACAACAGGTGATGATTATCGCGCAGCGGGACATTCCGCCGATTCACGGAATGTGGGGGGTTTGATCGGATCTCATAGGGAGGGGGCTTTGATCAACTCGAGGGTCCTTCAATGAGGGAAGCTTCCTACTGTACGGGGGGGCAATAAACAGTATCCGCAGAGCTTAGGTGGTGGCCTGGGAACGAGGAAGACAAACGGGCACACAGGAAAAGGGGGCTTGCATCAAAGGACCTGGGACCAGGAAAGGAATGAAGGGAAGTGTCGCGCTGGGAACAGGATGGGGTTCTGAGGCAGGGCTGCGCTGAAGAGGGGTTTATGACCCAAGGCATGTGCGAGCGGGGGTTTGTCAGAGTGTGGGCTTTGTGAGGGAGGAGGGCTATGCTGGGGGCCAGTGGCATGCAAAAGGGTTTGTTCTGATCGAGGCACCTAAAATGGCGGGTGCGCACGACAAAAAGTGTGGCATCAGGGGAAAAGGGCAAGATGGCGCAGATAATGTTTACCAGACCGTACTAATTTTCCACAGTCCTCCCTTTAACATATCCAAGACATCTTGCTGGCCTATTTCCAATTCATGTCGACTGTGGTGGTCATAGGAAAAGAAGTAGGTACCCAGGTGAAGGAGTTATAAACATTACATTTTTAAATCTTTCATCTTAGGAGGCGGGTCTATCGATAAAAAACTCGTTGCAGGAAAGCCATAGTAATGCAATAACAGACAAAGATGATTCTGTAGTGAGAGCATTGGGTACATTTCATAGCTGCTTATAGTCGTTCGGAATGTAAATTGATAGGTCATTACACATGTGAGTTCTGTTCATGTTTGGTTGGAGCATAATTAATACAATGGTGGCTGGGAGAGAAATGAGACGTAGTAGAAACGATAATTGAGGGCGTCAATGTTCGAGGTTAATGAGTTCTCAGCATTCTTTGTCGTCTTTTGTTGGCGCTGTGGAGCACCGGCGGTGGAGCTACGGGTCCAGCTCTATTCTAGGTCCCGCGTTGCAGGGCACGACCTTTTCGTCGCGTTTCTGGTCAAAGAGGTCCTTTTCGCCCTGTGTCTTTTGAGTTGATTGTCAAAAAAGGTTCAGATGGAAGAAGAGTGTGTAGTCCATAGGGTAGGTCGGAGAAAAAGGGGGGGGGGGGATGGAGCTGGGCCAAATCGGGAACAGATCAGGGGGGCGGAAATTTCAGGTAGGCGGGCTCATGACCGAATTCAGAGAGCGGGGACTTTTCGGCACACGTTGAACATTGAGTAGGGGCATCAGGTCAGCCCTTTCCTCTCACTTTGACGGAAACAGTGCCTCGTCCTGCAACTCCTTTCTGTCGCGGTCTCGCCTTGGCCAATGTCGCAGATGTTCCACGATCTGTAGTCAGGCCACGTGCTCCCACATCCGGTCCTTCTTTCCTCCGACAGTCGTACCCTTAAATGAGTTTGAAAAGACAGTCTTTAGAGAATTGGCAGAGGAAGGTAATCACATAAGTCTATTTCTCTCCCAGCTCCAGGCAAAAATGGAAACGTCCGTTATATTAGAGTTCGCAACTAACATATAAATGATTGATGATGGGCCTGCTGGATTTACTATAACTTTCCTTCACAGCTATTTCTTTGGTGTTTGTTGGTCGTGGGACGAGATCTGGCACCTTTTATTGCATTACAGTTACATCAGTTCTTCTGACGGAGACCCACCTTCTTAATACGAGCCTTACAAAGCTATACCGTTCTCCAGGGCTTTATATTTAAAAAGGGTGCTGTGTGCTATCACCATGGTCTGACAGGTATCTTGCTGAGGGACGAACATAGGCTAAACATTTTTCATTCTATCAATGCATCCTGCCTAAACATTTTCGCTTTCAACAGGGTTCATTGCAATGATTTCTTCGCTCTGGTCTAATTTTTAACTTTGTAAAACATCATTCTGGTTCCTACGTAGCCTCTTACGGCCTGACTACTTAATTAGAAAAGACAGGGGTCTTATGGGAAACAACTAGGGACATAGAAAACTGTGGTAAGGGCGTAAGTAGACCCATCTCTTATGACCGGGGGTGAGGGACAGTTTTATAACCCTCGTCTGGGGCAGCTGATACGAAACAGGGGGCGTTCCGGGAACATGAGGATGTTTCGATCACCTTTACAGTTTGGGTATTGCGACAATTCGGGACGGGGAAGGTCGCGTTATCTGAGGCATCTTTTTATAACACAGGAGCCGCTGACATGTAGTTCCCTTATTTCGGGTCAGATTAGGGAACCTCAGTCGTCTTACCTGTCCTTTCCCTAATGGCCAAATCTCGGTTTCATCAATTTTTAGCAGAAAGGAGAGGTAGTGACACGGCGTCAGGGTGATTTTTTTTTATTTAGGATAAATTTTGAGCAAATACTTGTGGTATTTGGAGCCAATTGGGTGGTGCACTAGGGGTGGCGGTTTGCCAATTTAGGTGCTAGTCGTTCAGAAGAGCGAGAGAGAGAGAGAGAGAGAGAGAGAGAGAGAGAGAGAGAGAGAGAGAGAGAGAGATGTGCGACAACAGGCTAAATAGTACACGTGCAACATGGGGAGTGACCGTGCATTAAGATAGGCTATTCAGCGCGTTATATAACATAAGACATTACGGGTCTGTGTTAGAATTTTGAAAGCATGCAGTTTGGGATGGACGAGCATTAGGCCGGGTACAGGGGACATACATCGAGTAAAAGGGGCACCATTGTGTCGCATTTCTTGCATTCTCGGTCTTTTAACCAGTTAAGTCAACGCGTCAGTCATACACAAACATCATCTCATAGTTTCGGACATACGTGACAGGCGTCCATTCACGCAACACGGATTAAGGGTGATCGCTTTCATCATGTCATACAATTTATTGGCTCTTTTGGTACAAGAGCAGTTTGTGTGTGTGTTTAGGTGCCACCAGGCAGTGTTAGTCCGCTTCGTGTATCAGACATGGCGAGGCTTCAGATCTTCACCATACCTTGGTCGTGATTCCGATGTGGCCTGCAGGGGGGAAAAAAAGGGGGAGGGGAGGGGGACAACATTCGAGCATATCAAAAGCATGGGTACGAAGGTCTTTTACTTACCTCATACTCGTCTTATCTCCTCGGGATAGAATCCCTGGGGTTGTGGTTTCTGGAGCCAAGGGGGGGGGGGGGCAGTGTGTCCTTATAGGCTGTGAGTAGGAAAACGTTAGAGAATCAGAAGCACTTAGCGCGAGGTTTCTAGTTGGTAGGTGGCCTTAGCTATCGGGGTCCTTAAATCTCTTCCAACGCTGTGATGTTCTAAGGTTTATCAGCTCTTCGGTCAACTCTGTTCCCTAGTACCTTTGAGTGTCGTATCTTTATAATATTCTATCATTTACATCGTTTCACTTTACCCACCCTTTATGTTCCATTTTTTTTTTACACCGTTCGCCTTACCCAACCCCAGAAATCGAGGTCTTTCTCCATGCGCGAGTCCCTGAGTCAGTCGCATATGTGACGGCAGAGTGTCGTGTCTTAGATTCGATCCTCCATCCGGGGCTGGGCGACCATCTTCTATTAACCTTAAAGAGAGAGCAGAGTAGGGTGCACAGAAAAGAAAAACTCTCCCGCCGATCCCACATTTTAAATAAAGCATGCAATACCCGTTCATAGTTTCGAGAACCTTTATTTGCACAATCGTTCAGCATGTTGATAGGACAGTGTGATCGGGGTTGGCTGGATACGGCAATGGCTAAAGTGCGTACAGTAGAGGGGGGGGGCTATCTTGTAGGATTAAAAACATGATTAAAAAGGTTCATTCATTCATTCGTAGTGAACTAAAAACGTTTATCGAATAGTTGAGGGACCAAGGGGCATTCATTTCATAATTGGAAACACAGTTGGACTAGTTGTAATCAAATTCCTATAGGTATACTATGGGAGTGTGTCATAAGCGAGGTTACATGTCAGATATGATAATATCATAATGAATCGTACATTGAAAAACATTTTTCACGAGGTCCTTTTACATGTTCGTCGAGTGAATCCTTCCTCTTTTCCGTCAAGTGTACAAAGGATCATAACATATCTCGGAACATCGAGTCTTTTTTTTTTAGCGAAAGAAAACACCACGAGGCGTTCGTAAGTTCCTATTGTTACCGGCGCCATTTTGGGCGGGGCCGGGTTAGTCCGGAAGTAGTATCAAGGAAAAAATGTTTCCTACAACCGGCAGTTGGACCAGAGTCCTTTTCGGCAGTTCGAGAATTCATGCTAACAGAAGGAGTGACTATGTCATGCTTATTTCGTTAGCGATCAAGGCAGTTGTTCCTCACCGGAAGCCTGCAGGGGCCGAGGGCTCCTGGGACCTTTGTAGAATCTTCAAGGCTGTGGGGGTGCTGTCGGAGGTGGGGGCTCGTGCCCCGGTGGGCAAGCGCCCGAGTTACGTTGCTGTTCACAGTTACTCTAGCGGCCGAGACCCGCCTTCCAGGGGGCCCAGACGCCATTTTGAGGCCTGCAGCAGCCGCCCTTCGTCGAGTCTGCAAGAGTGGAGGAGACCTTTTGGAGTGAACCCATGTCCAGTGCTGCGGAAGTATGGCCACCTGCGGTGCATGTTCGGTGCTGTGCGGGTATTGGCGCAGCCGTTGCATGTTCGGTGCTGCGCAAGTATTGGCACCGTTGCATGTTCGGTGCTGCGCAAGTATTGGCACCGTTGCATGTTCGGTGCTGCGCAGGTATTGGCACCACCGCCTGGCTGGAGGAGTTCGGCGCTGGGCCGGGGGCTGGGAAACCTCCTATCCGTGGAGGTGGGAGAGGCTCGTCCGCGTCGCCTCTTCCTCCCAGCCCGACCTGGA
This sequence comes from Lissotriton helveticus, assembly GCF_964261635.1. NCBI lineage: Eukaryota > Metazoa > Chordata > Amphibia > Caudata > Salamandridae > Lissotriton > Lissotriton helveticus. Next base: position 416,906,693 of record NC_136060.1, on the reverse strand, counting down.
CTAATTTTCGCGGAGGTATGTACAAGACATCCCCCCTCCAGAGTTGTCGCAGCCATTATTCAAGAAAGAAGTGGCGCCTGGCGTGTTGCTGCCGCCATTACGGAGGAGAAAAGAAAGAAGTGGCGCCTGGCGCGTTGTCGCTGCCATTACGGAGGAGAAAAGGAAAAAATGTCCCGTCCGTCTCTGGGCCGGGCTTCCGGTGGATGTCGGCCGGACGCCCCTTGCTCTGGCCCCATGAACGGGTTCCTTGGCTCATCGGCTGCAGCCGGATCCAGTTGGCCCCAGTCCCCGGCCATTGGTGGCCGGACCGGGGGAGCATGTGGCGGGACTATCTGCAACTCTCACGCGCCACCGTGGCCAGACTGGGGGAGAGAGAGGGAGGGGGGGGGTCGAGGACATAGACATTCCCCCCCTACAACTCTCCGGTGTGGTCAAGGTGATCCCCTGGCTGGGTCCCGCTGGCCCTTGTCTCTCCTCCAGCTCCACCCTATGTTACGATTTCCTGGCCGACTGTTGGCAGCAGGACCCGCCTTATATGGGTTGCTGCCGGCTGGGCGTAGCCGTAACCCTGCCCTACTTTGGAAGGTTCCAGAATGGGGGGGGGGCGAATGTTCTGCTGACTTTCATTTTCTAGTTTACCATTCTTGTTCCAAACGTTTTCTGTTGTTAGGGCATTGATAGGTGTTATTATTACGTACTGTTATTTGTTTCTTGTTCGTCATGTTAAATAAAAGTTCAAGTTCATCAGTGGCCTGCGGATTTCGTTTTTCCATTCCTTTCTTTCCAGGTTGTTTCATGCTAAAGCTTCTGTAAACAGAAGTTTAAGTAACACGGTAACACAGGCAGAGGGATGACGCAGATTCATGCATCACGTACACACAAACTCAGACGGGGAGACAGTACAAATATTATATAAAAAGACCCAAGACAAACATAAAACAGTTATTGGCTATAATTATCTTATTTCTATATGCTGCGCATACTTTTTGTTAGAGCAATGGGGCAGGCTTTAGTTATATGCCTATAAGGATGCGGAAGAAAGGAGGTAGTAGGTTTTCAGACATTGGCAATATCCCTAGTCCTCTCGGCGAATGATACTTGTGTAACCCTTACCTCGAAATACCCTAAACTTTTCCCTACTTGGCTAAACGTAAGGTTGCTTGATCATGTGTGTACATTATTCTTTCGGGTTTCTTTGGGGTTTGTCGTCTGTCAATTTAGAGCTAGACTGGGTTTTCCCGTCTTATCGTTGTTTTGATCTATGAGGACTCGAACATGTCGCTGAAATCGGCCTGGCGAAATCTGTGCCATCGGGCATAATCGAACGTGGTGGTTCTATCTGGCCTGTCCATGTCAGTCTGATTCATCTTTGTCTCGCGCCTTTTCCCTTTCTGCCGGCCTGTTATTCCTGTCGGTCCTCTGCTCCTACTCACGTTCAGTAGAGTCGGGCATTGGGCTTTCCAGTGCCCGGCATATCTACAAAAAGCACATTGGTTTTGCCCTAAGTCTGGCCGTCCTGTGCGTAGTGTCGGGGGATTACTTTCGGGACGTTGTGTCCTGGGGTCGTCCTGTCGATACGTTCCTTTACCTGCTCTGCCCTCGTCTTTTTTCTTTCGTTGCATTGCTTCTTTGCGCCACATACCGAGGCAGTCGCGCATAATAGGCGTTGTCTTATTATCACGAAGGGCTATTTCTAACGTTTCTATTTTATCCAGATCGAAGGATCCTATCAGTGGCCACTGTTTCTCTTGATTTTCTTTGGTATACCTGTGCCACAGTTTACTATAGGCTATGGTAATTAATCCATAGTTTATGAACATGTCTTTATTAGGGGTGCCTTCCAGCGGAGCTAGATGATCCACCTCTAATAAACGGTCCGGGCTGAACCAGCTATCGACCAGTGGGGAGAAGACAGACATGACAGCTCAACAACGAGGGACAAAAAGTCAGCACTGCCTATCTTATCACTGTGCGCAAAGACTAGACAGAATATTTCTATTCTACGTTGTTTGCAGGCAGTGAATACCTCATGAACCAATATCAAAACAATAAATAAACAACCAGTGGGGAGAATAAGTAGGTCCGCAAAGGTCTGCGTCCTCTACCCTTTCACTATCTGCAAAGGGGAACCTGTTCTTTCCTGTTTGTAGACAGAGAATCTCCAGAAAACAATCCGCGAACAGTAGTTCGAGGTCAAAAACCGTTAATCAGTGTGGGAGGGGGAAATCTCCCGAAAATAATTCGTGAACAAATGAACGATCAGTGGGGGAGAAAGATAGGCACGCTGGCTGCGTTACTTATCCTTCACTGTTTGCAAAGAGAAAGAGCCTACTGTTTCTTCGTGTGCAGACAGTGAATCTCCAAATAGGTCAACAAAGAGTAATACTAGTATTTTCTGAACAATTAAACAATTATTTCGTGATTCGTCGTGTCTACACGACCTTACCCGGACCGTATGGACAGTTTCTTGTCTTCCGAATCCAGCGCCCGATCGTCCTCTTTTCTTTGTGTTCCTCGCGGCACTCCTGATGGTTCCCAGTCAGGACCGTAGATCACTCGGGAGAGGTCTGTTCGGAACCAGTGAAGTTCGGATGATCGGCTGCCAGACGAGGGTCTATTGGGCAAGAGCTCTCCCGATCGTTGCAGTCGTTCACTCTGTCGTCAGGACCTCTCCCACTGGATCCACGAGTCGCTGATGGGCCCCACGCTTGGGACGCCAATTGTTAAATCTACGGTCAAGGGACAATCGATATTTGCCCGGCGGTATCGCCTCTTTAACCCACGAATTATTAATCAATGAAGAGGCAGGCGCTGGAGACGGGAAGGCAGGAAACAAGGTTTATTCTCTCCGGAGGAGAACACATCAGTTCAGACAGCAGGTATCATCATGAGGTGCTCTACCCACATCTCTGATGCCTGGCCTCTTATACACAGGTTTATTGCTTTATTACATACAACACATTCTTGGTAATGCTTTGATGTACGGAAAGGATATCCTCCGAATCTCCCCTTCAGGCCCGTTCCCACACACAGTTACAGTTGAAGTCCCCACCCCGGTCACAACAGGTGATGATTATCGCGCAGCGGGACATTCCGCCGATTCACGGAATGTGGGGGGTTTGATCGGATCTCATAGGGAGGGGGCTTTGATCAACTCGAGTGTCCTTCAATGAGGGAAGCTTCCTACTGTACGGGGGGGGGCAATAAACAGTATCCGCAGAGCTTAGGTGGTGGCCTGGGAACGAGGAAGACAAACGGGCACACAGGAAAAGGGGGCTTGCATCAAAGGACCTGGGACCAGGAAAGGAATGAAGGGAAGTGTCGCGCTGGGAACAGGATGGGGTTCTGAGGCAGGGCTGCGCTGAAGAGGGGTTTATGACCCAAGGCATGTGCGAGTGGGGGTTTGTCAGAGTGTGGGCTTTGTGAGGGAGGAGGGCTATGCTGGGGGCCAGTGGCATGCAAAAGGGTTTGTTCTGATCGAGGCACCTAAAATGGCGGGTGCGCACGACAAAAAGTGTGGCATCAGGGGAAAAGGGCAAGATGGCGCAGATAATGTTTACCAGACCGTACTAATTTTCCACAAAGGTACATACTTATGCTTGCCATCTGACCCTATTATCAAACTGCAAGAAATGTTGGATGAAATACTACAAACAGCAGAGGATAATCATTGGATTGACCAAAAAGTGAGAGCATACCTGACAACCAAATACCCTAGAACACCGAGGTTATATATGATCCCTAAAGTGCATAAACATCTCACTAACCCACCGTTTAGACCAATCGTGTCGGGGTGTGGGTCATTATTTGATCCCCTCGGCCGATTCCTTGATCATTTCCTACAACAATTCGTACAGAATTGGGGCTCATACATACGTGACACTATGGACTTCCTAAATAAACTAACTTGGACAGAACAAGACTTTCAGTCAGAGTGGATCTTATGTACCATTGACGTAGTGGCTCTCTACACGTCGATCCCCCATGAAGCGGGACTGGAAGCAATTGAATGGGCCCTTTTGAAGATGGGAGAATTAGCAACACACAAGGTATTTTTGTTACAATTATTAAAGTTCTGTTTAAACAACAGTTATTTCCTGTGGAAAGACCATCATTATGCCCAGTTGACTGGCACGTCTATGGGATTTGCGGGAGCCCCCGCTTATGCTAATATTTTTATGGCCCACTTCGAATCTGAGAATATCATGTGCAAAGCGGATTGGAAACATGTGAAAATGTACTGCCGTTTTATTGACGATATTTTTCTGATTTGGGATAGTACTAAGGAACACTTGGAAACTCTAATTCAGATGATGAATTCTATTAATCCAAGAATCAAGTTTACACACAAGATGGACTCACAGATGATAGATTTCTTGGATGTCAGAATTATCAAGGAAGCATCAGGCTTTTCAACTCAATTGTACACAAAACCCACAGATAAAAACAATGCTTTGGGATATACCAGCTTTCATCCTAGGAGTTTGATCAGAAACTTACCTAAATCCCAATTCATAAGAATCAAGAGAATATGCTCAGACAACCAAGTTTCCAAAAGCACAATTCAGCAACATGCCAGTAAATATGAAGCCAGAGGGTACCCTCGTAAAGAACTAGAGGATAGCATGGTAAAAGTGATGGAACTGGACAGAAAGGCACTATTACAACCCAAAAAGAGAACCCCTAAAGAAAAAATGGTTTTTGTAACAAAGTATACCACCCAATCAAGAGAGATTAAAAGGATAATTAACACCAGGTGGGAACTTCTAATGAATGAACCAGATTTTAAAGGACTATTCAAGGACTTACCGGTTCATGCATACACCAGAGGGCAAAATTTGCGGGAAAGATTGAAGCAGAAACCATCAATATCCCCAACAGTAACTTACAAAGGGATGAGCAAATGTTTAAATTGCTAGCATTGTAATAATGTGATAACGGGCAACACCATCACCCATCCAACTACAGGAAAAATCATAAACTTGAGACATAGCAGTGACTGCAACACAGCGAACGTAGTGTATGGTATAAAGTGTCCGTGCGGCAAACTTTATGTGGGCAAGACAGAACGTAAAATAAAGGTTAGAATCACAGAACACAAGAGCAGAATTCGAAACTGGAATATGACATCACCCCTAACAGTTCATTGGAAGTACAATCAGCATACTATCTCCCAGTTACGATTTACCATCATTGAACAAGTACAGATGAAGCAAGGAATAAACAACCCACAGAGACTATTGCAACGGGAATTATTCTGGATTAAACATCTACAGACATTAAATCCAAGTGGTCTTAACGATAAATACGACCTATCATGTTACTTATAAGTATACAACAAAAAATATACACTAAAGAGATGACATCACGGCACCAACTCATTTAACAATTCAACCACATAATAATTAACACTGCATCTAACCGGATGTGTATGGAGGAATAAGAAACTAGGCATAGGAGATCCTTTAACGCACCAATGTAACTAGATGGTAAAATTATGGTATTAGGTAATCTGTCCATAGTACACAGAACAAATGATAGACACCAAGTATAAGTGATAATAAAAATCAATATCAATAAATAATGGGATAATATAGAATTGATAATGATAATAATGCATTCTAGCAGTTGAGGAAGGTGTAAGCACGAAACAAGGTAAATTAGCTGAGTATGACAATGCAAGATTGTATTACTTATTATTTATTCTTTTCTATGTTTACAACGGGGATATAACAAAACAAAAGGTTGTATTACAACTCTTAACATGTATTATTGATGCTATGCCTTCGCACACCTCATTCACACATTAAACAACGGTTTTTGACACGAGTTTGGATTGTCGAGGCTGATAACTGGAGTGGATATAGCCGTTCAAAGATGGCGCTCGCATAGTTGGCGTCAGGAATAGTGAAGTCCGTCTTTAGTGGCACTGATAGTTGTTGACCGGCGGGTTAATATATCAACGAACCGGGAACGCGACTAGCGAAATCGTTTTTCCTGGGAGTAACAGCGAGTCGGAGTAAGGCGGCGTGGATGATTTTTGTATTAGGTAAGTTGGCAGTTTAGTGGAGTGGAGAGTAATACAGCGTTGTACATGTTACTGACGGCAAGGCAAGATACTGAGAATGGTTCTCTTTTGTCTATTCCCCATAGAGAGAGCGGGAGAGTTGAACTGCAGAGGTATGTGGATATTTAATACCGAAGAAGGGAATATTTGATTAGCTGCTCATAAGGTTTGGATTTTTAAAACCGAATATGCGGTATTGTCCGTTTTGTGTTTTACAGAAAGCGAAAGTTTTTGGAGAATCAGGTAGGCATTTCACCATGCGCTCTTGTAGCATTTGCAGTAAAGCATTGTTACAAACAATAAGCAGGACACTAAATATGATCCATGTCTATTGTTTATTACTCAGGTAGTTGTTGCAGCAACAATATAAGCGGTAAGCTGATTGATTTTAGATTTTTATTAGTTGGACTTGATATTGGTACGGATTATTGATCAATGATTAGATGGCAAACAGTTTTTCATAAATATTATAATTTTGTTTACGCAGGCTAGAGCATTGAGTACATCATACCAAGGTAAAACAATTACAATACACACTCAATAACACACATGGGCACCCAATAACAACATTTACAAGGTTACTTTGTTTATTTTTACAGGCTCGCCCCTGATGAAGGCACTTTGGTAGTGCCGAAATGCATTGGGCTCTCTCATAAAATGTACATCATATGGCATTGTAAATTATAACATGAATGAGAAATGTTAAGATTATTTTTGCTGTTACTTTTGACTGTTAATGAAAATTGAAACATTGTTAATATCAATATGTGGTGAAGCGTATATATGACAAAACGATACAAAAGAAGTTAATAAATAAAAAAAGAAGAAATTGAAATCACAACAGGTTTATGTGTTGTTGAACAAGTATAATAAGTTTAGGTGCATAGCACCAAGTAAATAACTGATTCTGGTCACCTGATTTATACATGCAATATGGATTGTGGACTAACATGTGTACAAGTAAATGCACTCTTTGACATGGTACTGTATCTTAAAAACTTCATAAATAAAGTTAAAAAAAAAAAAAGTCTCAGTAGAGAGTCAGGATTTTTTTATATGGCAAAATCATCCTAAAATTCAACACAATTGTTAAAATGCAGCACCAATAAATGATTAAACTGCTGCTCCAGATATTCACTCCAAAGCTTTTGAAAAGATATCATGGTAGACCCTTCCCTCCAGAAATAATGCAACAGCAGTGCGTCATGTAACTTTCCACCTATATGGTACCACGAAAAACCACAAACACAACATCTAACTAATAATTTTGCGAATAACATTGCAAATGATAAAGGTCTGATTTAGAAGGGCAAGGAGTGGAGCACGCCCAAGTAGTCATTACCTTGACGGAGCAGGGCCCCCTGCTTACTCTCAAGCCCTCTGACTCCACCATGGTAAGTCACTGCCTCGGAGGGCCCCCTCAGCATTCTTTTGCAGGAGAGCAGCAAGCAAGAAAAAGATATGGGATGCACTTCATCACTTTAATGCATAGTACCCATTCTTTTCCAGGCACCTTTGCGGCAGCGGGTCCTCTGTGGTGCCTCTAAGCTGAAATATAAACATGATGGGACGGGTGCGATTGTATTGTATTGCAGTATTATATAAAGGGCTCCCAGTTTTAGGATTTATCCATATTTATTTTTTGACCATCTTATTAGTTATTTATCCAGATCTATTTTGTGAATAAATGAAGAAAAAAATCATCTATTTACTCATTTATTTAACTGATAAACGCGCTCATACTTTGATGCTGGTCATGATTTAGCAAATGAAGCAGCCAAATATAATATAACAATACACCCACATGTAAATGTTAGCATTATACTACGAAAGTATGTTGACATAACTATTATTGAAGGAAATTTCAACCTGTGTTTGACTCCTCATGCACTCTATCTGCTCAGCTGTTGCCCGGGAATTCATGAAAAACCAGTGTTGAAAAGAAGCCCAATCTTTGGTATTTTTCCGCTTTCCTAAATAAATGTATTTATCACTAACAAGGCTGCCTTGCGTATCCATTGGTCATAGCAGTTGGGGGCGAACGTATGTTTTGTATGCCTGCGAGCGCCATCTTCCTACCGCTTGTATCCCGGACTCGGACATCCCATGCTGTGCTGCGGTCGTGGCTGCCCCTATCCGGAAAGAGTGGGACCCAAAGCTCCTTGGCGGCAGGCCCGCCTTGCTGATCGCCAAGCGCATTACTGCTGTGAACTGGAATTTGCTGAGGTGCGTGCCATCCCTGTGCTTGAACAGAGGCCCCTCACCCGCTGGGCGCACTGCCATGAATGCCCGCAGGCAGCACACGGCGCAGTGTCTCTGATCCTGGATACACTGTAATCTGATTAGGGCCCCTTTACCTGCCTGGTCTGTTTTTGACCGCCTTAGGACCAATTCTACTCCCTTCGCCCTGGGTGTCACGTCGCTGGCCTGAATGCAGTGCTCGGCCAGCCCTTCTCTGGCTGGTGCTACTAACTCGCTGATGCGAAATGCCCCGAAGAAGGCCGTGGCGAACGCGGCCCGGAAGAGCAGCCGCTCGTACCCGTCTGTTGTTACGCCCTGTAGCGCCTCTAGTAGCACTCCCAGCCTTTCAAAGTCTATTGGGCGTCTTGTGTCCACCGCCTTTCCTTCTTTCCTTCTCCACCCCTTCATTGCTGCCTTGATGTAAGGGGATGCACAAGGGTTGTGTCCTGCTGCTAGTTTTGCGTGGTGTGACACAGCTGCTAAGTGGGCCTGTGCCCATGACCTCGATTTCCCTTCCCTGTAGGCCCATCCAATGAACTGTTCCACTGCCCCCTTGGTGTCGTTGTTGTCGGCCAGGGATTGGATGCCCCCCACTCTCATCACTGTCTCTATGTATTTACTGTAGCGCTTGGCCGCCGCGGGGGCAAGGGCGTGCGTGATCAGTTCTGACAGGTCTGTTTTGCCAGCTCCCTGAATTTGCCCATCATGTTTCTTGAGAGTGCATCTGCTACGTCGTTCTCTACCCCTGGGACGTGCCTCGCTCGCAGTTCTATGTTGCTCTCCAGCTGCAATGTAACCAGACGCCGCATTAGACCCTCTGTTAATAGCCTGTACTACGCCCTTGTTGTCTGACCACAGTGTCAGTTTCTTGTCCTGTAGTTCCCTTTTCCAAATCACTAGCGCCACTACGATAGGGAAGAGCTCTAAAAATGTTATGTTGCCTGTTATGCCTTGCCTGTGCCAGTCACTGGGCCACTGGCCTGCGCACCATTGTTTCCTCAGAATAGCCCCAAACCCTGTGCTTCCTGATGCATCAGTGTATAGCTCAATTTGTTTGCTGGTCAGCCAGCCTTCCCTCCAAATCAGTACCCCGTTGAAATGCGCCAAGAAGGTGTCCCACATCTGCAGGTCCCTCTTCACTTGGGGCCCGAGTCGCACGTGGTGATGCCTGTGCGTAAGGCCCTGTGTCAGCTGTGTCAAACGCCTTGCAAACACCTTGCCTGCCGGTATGACCCTTGTTGCAAAATTCAGTTTCCCTATGAGCTGCTGTATGTCCCTCAATGTGGCCTTGTCTCGCCCGCATAGCTTCCTTATGGCCTGTCTGAATTCCTCTACTTTCTCGGGGGGTAGCCTGGACGTCCCTGTGACTGAGTCAAGCTCGATGCCTAGGAACACGATCTTCGTGGTTGGCCCCTCGGTTTTGTCTTTGGACAGAGGTATCCCTAGTTCTCTAGCGAGCTGAGTGAACGCCCCCAGTGTATCTTTGCATACTGAGGACCCTGCTGGGCCGGTAAACAGGAAGTCGTCTAGGTAATGTAGTTTCCCGCCCGCCGGGTGCCTGTCGTGCAGTGCCCACTCTATAAATGTGCTGAACAGCTCCAAGTAAGCGCAGGACACTGAGCATCCCATGGGCATTGCCTTGTCGTGATAGTATTGTCCCTCCCACTGGAAACCTAGCAAGTGGAAGCTATCTGGGTGGACTGGGAGCAGGCGGAACGCTGACTCGATATCTGCCTTTGCCATGAGGGTACCGCTGCCTGTGGTTTTTATCAGGTCTATTGCGTCATCGATCGTGGAATACGTTACTGAGCACACCTCAGCTTCAATTCCATCGTTCACTGATCTGCCTTCTGGGAACGAGAGGTGGTGGATCAACCGTAATTGCCCTTGCTCCTTTTTTGGTACCACCCCCAGCGGTGATATGATCAGTCCCCTCCCCCGTTCGGCCAGGAGGGGGCCCTCAATCCTGCCTAGTTGTCTCTCTTTCTCTATTTTCTTGGCCACCACCCCTGGGTGTTGTAATGCTGACTTCAGGTTTTTCTCGCAAGCGGGTGGGAGAGGGCCGTTGAAGGGGATGGGAAAGCCTTTTTCAAAGCCGTGTACTAGTGTCTCTGCGTCTGCTTTGTTGTGGTATCTATTGGCTAGCGTCCTTAATTTTTGAGTGTTAATGGGGGACCACGCTAGCGGGGGGGGGACCTGTTCCTCCGCCCCCTCTCGGCCCACCCCTCTTGCCTCATTGCGTCTTTTTCTCTCTTTTGTCACGTTTAGGGTCATCCTTGCGCTTACAGCTCGCTGCGGAGTGCCCTCCCCCGCACGTGGAACATGCGTGCTGGAATTTACATGCAGTCCCGTATGTACATTCCCCTGACTCAAATTTCCAGCATATCGCCGGTGGCCCGTTGGCGTGTGCCCACCTGCCTGCGCTGGCGTACTTATGCTTCTGAAAGGGCTGGAAAGGCCTCCCTTTCCCCTTCTGAAAGGGGGTCCGAAAGGAGTGATCGCTCCTCCCCCCCCATGTCCTGGCCTCTTTAGCTGCCATCATCTTATGGATGAAACCGGACACGTCTTCCTCGTTCCATTCTATCTCTGGGTGCGCCTGCATTTTTAGCCTGAAGCCTTTGTCATATTCTAGCCATGCGTCGCCTGGGAATTGCCGCTGTGCGTTATGTATGTTGGCTTCGTACAGCCATAGATCGGCCGCATAGTGCGGGAACTTTTCGACTATAATGCACGCCATGACCCTGAATGCGTCTAACCAATTATCAAATGTCCGCTCTTTGCGCTCCTTCCTTCTTTCCCTCCTATCTTCCTCCTTCTTATCACATGTCGTTAAATCCAGCCCTTCTAACTGAATCTCCAGCAATGAGAATATATCTATAAACTCTTTCTTCCAGATCCTTTCTTTTACTGCTATGGGTATTAGGCTGGCCAGCCCCGTGGCTTTGGTGGTCAATGATGCCGGACCTGGCGAGGGCCGTGCGTATGTTTCAGGTAATGGACCTAATCCCGGGGGTAGGACTGTGGGTGGGGTGATGCCCCAGGCTGCCGTGGGTGACCCTGTCCCTCCCTCTGAGGGCGCTAGCCCTAAGTGGTGTTGCCGCGCTGCCCCGGGGTTGACCAAGTGCCAGGGTAACCCAGTGGACTCCCCCACCTGTGGGATTGTGGTCGCTCCTGTCAGCCCCGTTCCCTGCCCTGCGTTTGTTTGCGCCCCTTGTGCCACCGTGCCTTGCACCCCCAATTCTTTCAGTAACATTGGCGCCATGGCCCTACAACATTCCTGAATTATTGCGCTAATCTGCTCACCGTTAGTAGCTGTGTCCTTGGGCCCCTGGACCGGTCCCTCCGCCGCCGTGATGGCTGCAGGTGGCTGGATCCGTCTGCCAGGTGCTTTCGTGACCTTTGCCGCATCTGCGAATTTGGCTGGTACCTTCCTTCTCCTTCTTTCCGCCGGTGGTGCGCCCACGCCGCGTTGCTGGTCGCTGGTCCCCTCCCCTGGGTCGTTGTTGAACTGTTGTTGCAACCATTCTTCCCCATGCACTGCCGCGGCTGCTCGCATCCTCCCTAGTAGGTCCTGCAGGTTATCCTGCTCTCGTAGTTTGCCCCCTTTTCTTGCCATGTGTCCTGCGCGGGGTGCTGCCGCGTTATTATGCACCAAATTCCTTGCGTGTGGGGGGGGGGGGGCGGGGTGCTGCCGCCAATATCCCTGCACCAAGCAATTGCCTTAGAACTGGGCCCCAGGCGCCTCCTTCACGGCAGCCCGTGCTCGTTTCCTTCGTATCTAGCTTCGGTGCTGTAATGCCCTCCCGCCGCTAGGGGGCGCCGGGAGCTGTTCCTGCTCCACTCGCCGAGGGTGCTCCTCTCTCTCGCCTTTGGTTCTCTAATTTGCAAGGAGCCGGCTGTGGAACAGGGTTTGGAGCCGGCTGTGTGCCTACGCTGGTAAGCCGGTTGCGCGCGGGGGGTTCTTTGCCCCGCAGGGCCTGCTCTCGTATGCACGCTGACCGGGTGGCCTCCGATCGCGTCCGGCTGCGTTGCCCCAGTCGTCCGCTCGCCGGGTGGGCTCCGGTCGGGTCGTGCCTTGTCTCCTGGCCGCCCCGTCGAGTCGGGCTTCTCCTGTGCTTACCGGGTGGGCTCCGGTCACGTGCAGCCGCGCCGCAGTGGTTGTCCTCACGCTCAGCTCCCGGGTGGGTTTCGGTCGAGTTGAGTTACCTTCTGGCTTTCCGCGCTGACCCGGGTGGGCTCCGGTCGCGTCGGCGTTTCTTGCAAGCCGTCCCGCGCTGCTCTGGGGCTAGGGGCACTTGTAGTTTAAGCGCGATCCCGGCGCTTCCCTTCCCAAACCCCGCGCCGGTCAGGGGGCTCCGGTTCCGCTGGGCCCACACTGCAGGGTCGGCAAGGTTCAGGTCCTGTAATCGCCGGGTGGAGTACGGTCGATGTTATGTTATGTTATTTATTGATTTCTATAGCGCACGGCTACTCAAAAAGAGTGTCCCGGCGCTTTAATGGAGAAAGAAACAATGCTGCCACATAAAAAACATAACACCAAGATAAAAACTAACAGAAGAATAGGCCGGAAGTTAGCGGGAGACCGGCTACTGAGTAAACAGCCACGTTTTGAGGCCCTTCCTGAAAGCCAGTAGGCTGGTCGCTCCTCGTAGGGCCAGTGGTAAAGAGTTCCAGAGCTGAGATGCCAGCAGTCCGAAAGAGCGGCCTCCAAGGCGCGCTTTCTTTACCCGGGGAACAACTGCAAGGTGCAAGGCTTCCGACCTTAGAGACCTGGTCGGATGATAAAAGACCAGTCTCTTTTGGAGGTACTTGGCTCCCTCCTTGTGAAGGGCTTTATAGGCCAAGGTCAGCGCCTTAAAGGCAATCCTCTTGCGGATAGGAAGCCAGTGTAACGTTGCCAACAAACCCGAGGCCCTGGAACGCCTGCTAAGGCCAAAGACTGCCCTGGCAGCGGCATTCTGTGCCACTTGTAGCCGCTGCAACAAGTACTCTGGGAGGCCCAGGTAAAGAACGTTGGAATAATCCAACCTGGACCCGATCAGAGCCTGGACAGTCAGCGTCCTATGTTCCACGGATAACAGAGGAAGAAACCTCCGCAACATCCTGAGGATGCCAAAGCACATGCCCGACACCCCCAGGATCTGGGATTTTAAGGAAAGCCTGTTATCCATCTTCACCCCCAGATTCTTAGCGACCTGATCGATGCAGCTGGCAGCGCGGCCGCGGCCGCGTTGTCCCGGGAGTAGCGTTGTCCTCAGCTAGGCTCCCGCCAGGTGTTCCGTCGAGGCCCCCACGTCGTCAAGCTCTTCGGTCCTCCGTCGCGCTGCTCCCCTGCTCCTGGATGCTAGGAGCTTACCTGGGGGAGCCGCGCTTTTAAGCCCCCCCACTGCACTTCGGAGTTCGCGCCACATTGCTGATTGGGGGGTTTGAACCCCGCGCGCCCTCCCGATTGGTCATTGTCCCGCCAGGGGGGCGGGGGGAGGGGGGGCTGAGAGGGGGACACCTTGCCCGGTGCCGGCCTTTTCGCGCCAATCCGTGTCCCCCTCACCTTCTCTTCCGGGGGCGCCACCGGGTTATGGCGCCGGCTCCTGAGCCCCTTCGGGGGTTCGCCTCTGCGAAAATAAATGTAGATAGAAAGTACATTGGTATCAGTCTATATTTATCTGAAAAAATAATTACAAAAGGGAAACTGGAAGCCTAAATGATATGGCACTTACTATCCCTATGTGGGGCACTGAGGCTTGCCTGTAACACCATGTTTGTTGTCAGTAGACTGAACGAGACAGTGAAGTGTAACCACAGCATCCGGTGCTCACGCGCTCACAGGAAGTCACTGCCGCAGGGCTAACCACAAGCCGGCCATTGTGTGCGCTAATGTTTTATCAAGGTACAAAGTGTGCTTTGGCTCCACTCACATGATGTCTGGGGTTAAAGGCCGCCTACACGCCCAAACTCTATTTTTAGGCCTCATGCTTTCCAGAAACGAGGCCACTAGGCATAGATTCTCTTTTTATGCAGTTCATAACTCGTGATGGGTATTCTTGGACGAGGATGGGCTTTCCCTTACAGCACGCAATGCATTCACCCAGCTGCAGCAAAACAGGTAGAGCTGGATGTTTCATATTCCAAATGAATAGCGGTGCTTTGTGGTTATTAATATAAAATATGTAACGGCTTGAATTCATAGAAAGAATCCAATGCATTGAATGAGCAGGCCTGTCAGAGGAACAGGATCATGCACACCTGAGTGCCATACGTGGGAGGAAACCCAGGAGGGGTGTGGCCTAAGAAGCCTATCTGCAGATGCAGGGTGCAGTCCATGTCAGCCTGTCCAACTATTAGCATCCATGCTTGATGCAAGCACAACTCCTCGAGCGTACTTCAGCCTGTCCAACTATTAGCATCCATGCTTGATGCAAGCACAACTCCTCGAGCGTACTTCAGCCTGTCCAACTATTAGCATCCATGCTTGATGCAAGCACAACTCCTCGAGCGTACTTCAGCCTGTCCAACTATTAGCATCCATGCTTGATGCAAGCACAACTCCTCGAGCGTACTTCAGCCTGTCCAACTATTAGCATCCATGCTTGATGCAAGCACAACTCCTCGAGCGTACTTCAGCCTGTCCAACTATTAGCATCCATGCTTGATGCAAGCACAACTCCTCGAGCGTACTTCAGCCTGTCCAACTATTAGCATCCATGCTTGATGCAAGCACAACTCCTCGAGCGTACTTCAGCCTGTCCAACTATTAGCATCCATGCTTGATGCAAGCACAACTCCTCGAGCGTATTTCAGCCTGTCCAACTATTAGCATCCATGCTTGATGCAAGCACAACTCCTCGAGCGTACTTCAGCCTGTCCAACTATTAGCATCCATGCTTGATGCAAGCACAACTCCTCGAGCGTACTTCAGCCTGTCCAACTATTAGCATCCATGCTTGATGCAAGCACAACTCCTCGAGCGTACTTCAGCCTGTCCAACTATTAGCATCCATGCTTGATGCAAGCACAACTCCTCGAGCGTACTTCAGCCTGTCCAACTATTAGCATCCATGCTTGATGCAAGCACAACTCCTCGAGCGTACTTCAGCCTGTCCAACTATTAGCATCCATGCTTGATGCAAGCACAACTCCTCGAGCGTACTTCAGCCTGTCCAACTATTAGCATCCATGCTTGATGCAAGCACAACTCCTCGAGCGTATTTCAGCCTGTCCAACTATTAGCATCCATGCTTGATGCAAGCACAACTCCTCGAGCGTACTTCAGCCTGTCCAACTATTAGCATCCATGCTTGATGCAAGCACAACTCCTCGAGCGTACTTCAGCCTGTCCAACTATTAGCATCCATGCTTGATGCAAGCACAACTCCTCGAGCGTACTTCAGCCTGTCCAACTATTAGCATCCATGCTTGATGCAAGCACAACTCCTCGAGCGTACTTCAGCCTGTCCAACTATTAGCATCCATGCTTGATGCAAGCACAACTCCTCGAGCGTACTTCAGCCTGTCCAACTATTAGCATCCATGCTTGATGCAAGCACAACTCCTCGAGCGTATTTCAGCCTGTCCAACTATTAGCATCCATGCTTGATGCAAGCACAACTCCTCGAGCGTACTTCAGCCTGTCCAACTATTAGCATCCATGCTTGATGCAAGCACAACTCCTCGAGCGTACTTCAGCCTGTCCAACTATTAGCATCCATGCTTGATGCAAGCACAACTCCTCGAGCGTACTTCAGCCTGTCCAACTATTAGCATCCATGCTTGATGCAAGCACAACTCCTCGAGCGTATTTCAGCCTGTCCAACTATTAGCATCCATGCTTGATGCAAGCACAACTCCTCGAGCGTACTTCAGCCTGTCCAACTATTAGCATCCATGCTTGATGCAAGCACAACTCCTCGAGCGTACTTCAGCCTGTCCAACTATTAGCATCCATGCTTGATGCAAGCACAACTCCTCGAGCGTATTTCAGCCTGTCCAACTATTAGCATCCATGCTTGATGCAAGCACAACTCCTCGAGCGTACTTCAGCCTGTCCAACTATTAGCATCCATGCTTGATGCAAGCACAACTCCTCGAGCGTACTTCAGCCTGTCCAACTATTAGCATCCATGCTTGATGCAAGCACAACTCCTCGAGCGTACTTCAGCCTGTCCAACTATTAGCATCCATGCTTGATGCAAGCACAACTCCTCGAGCGTACTTCAGCCTGTCCAACTATTAGCATCCATGCTTGATGCAAGCACAACTCCTCGAGCGTACTTCAGCCTGTCCAACTATTAGCATCCATGCTTGATGCAAGCACAACTCCTCGAGCGTACTTCAGCCTGTCCAACTATTAGCATCCATGCTTGATGCAAGCACAACTCCTCGAGCGTACTTCAGCCTGTCCAACTATTAGCATCCATGCTTGATGCAAGCACAACTCCTCGAGCGTACTTCAGCCTGTCCAACTATTAGCATCCATGCTTGATGCAAGCACAACTCCTCGAGCGTACTTCAGCCTGTCCAACTATTAGCATCCATGCTTGATGCAAGCACAACTCCTCGAGCGTACTTCAGCCTGTCCAACTATTAGCATCCATGCTTGATGCAAGCACAACTCCTCGAGCGTACTTCAGCCTGTCCAACTATTAGCATCCATGCTTGATGCAAGCACAACTCCTCGAGCGTATTTCAGCCTGTCCAACTATTAGCATCCATGCTTGATGCAAGCACAACTCCTCGAGCGTACTTCAGCCTGTCCAACTATTAGCATCCATGCTTGATGCAAGCACAACTCCTCGAGCGTACTTCAGCCTGTCCAACTATTAGCATCCATGCTTGATGCAAGCACAACTCCTCGAGCGTACTTCAGCCTGTCCAACTATTAGCATCCATGCTTGATGCAAGCACAACTCCTCGAGCGTATTTCAGTCTGTCCAACTATTAGCATCCATGCTTGATGCAAGCACAACTCCTCGAGCGTACTTCAGCCTGTCCAACTATTAGCATCCATGCTTGATGCAAGCACAACTCCTCGAGCGTACTTCAGCCTGTCCAACTATTAGCATCCATGCTTGATGCAAGCACAACTCCTCGAGCGTACTTCAGCCTGTCCAACTATTAGCATCCATGCTTGATGCAAGCACAACTCCTCGAGCGTATTTCAGCCTGTCCAACTATTAGCATCCATGCTTGATGCAAGCACAACTCCTCGAGCGTACTTCAGCCTGTCCAACTATTAGCATCCATGCTTGATGCAAGCACAACTCCTCGAGCGTACTTCAGCCTGTCCAACTATTAGCATCCATGCTTGATGCAAGCACAACTCCTCGAGCGTATTTCAGCCTGTCCAACTATTAGCATCCATGCTTGATGCAAGCACAACTCCTCGAGCGTACTTCAGCCTGTCCAACTATTAGCATCCATGCTTGATGCAAGCACAACTCCTCGAGCGTACTTCAGCCTGTCCAACTATTAGCATCCATGCTTGATGCAAGCACAACTCCTCGAGCGTACTTCAGCCTGTCCAAATATTAGCATCCATGCTTGATGCAAGCACAACTCCTCGAGCGTATTTCAGTCTGTCCAACTACCCGCATCCATTCTTGATGCAAGCACAACACTTCCAGTGTGCCGTCCATGTCAGTCTGTCCAACAATCCACATCCATGCGCGATGCAACCAAAACTCCTCCATTGTGCTGTCGATGTCAGCTTGTCCAACTATCCGCATCCCTGCTTCATGTAAGCACAACTCCTCCAGGGTGCAGTCCATGTCAGCGTGTCCAACTGTCTTCTTCCATGCTTGATGATAGCACAACTTCTCCAGTGTGCCATCCGTCAACCTGTCCAACTATCCACATCCATGTTTGATACAAGCACAACTCCTCCCACGTGCAGTCCATGTCAGACTGTCCAACTATCCGCATTCATGCGTGATGCAACCATAACTCCTCCCTCGTGCAGTCCATGTCAGCCTGTCCAGTCAGCCTATCCAACTACCCTCATCCAGGCTTGATGTAAGCACAGCTCCACCAATGTGCAGTCCATTTCCGCCTGTCCAAATATCAACATCCATGCTTGACGGTAGTAGAATTCATCCAGTGTGCTGTCCGTCAGCCTGTCCAACTATCTGCATCCCTGCTTCATGTAAGCACAACTCCTCCAGTGTGCAGTCCATGTCAGCCTGTCCAACTGTCTGCTTCCATGCTTGATGTAAGCACAACTTATCCAGTATGCCATCCGTCAGCCTGTCCAACTATCCGCATCCCTGCTTGATGTAAGCACAGCTCTTCCAATGTATCTCAGCCTGTCCAACTATCCGCATCCATGCTTGATGTAAGCACACCTCTTCCAATGTATCTCAGCCTGTCCAACTATCCGCATCCCTGCTTGATGTAAGCACAGCTCTTCCAATGTATCTCAGTCTGTCCAACTATCCACATCCATGATTGATGCAAGCAAAACTCTTCCAATGTATCTCAGCCTGTCCAACTATCCGCATCCATGCTTGATGTAAGCACACCTCTTCCAATGTATCTCAGCCTGTCCAACTATCAGCATCCCTGCTTGATGTAAGCACACCTCTTCCAATGTATCTCAGCCCCTCCAACTATCAGCATCCCTGCTTGATGTAAGCACAGCTCTTTCAATGTATCTCAGCCTGTCCAACTATCAGCATCCCTGCTTGATGTAAGCACAGCTCTTCAAATGTATCTCAGCCCCTCCAACTATCAGCATCCCTGCTTGATGTAAGCACACCTCTTCCAATGTATCTCAGCCTGTCCAACTATCAGCATCCCTGCTTGATGTAAGCACAGCTCTTCCAATGTATCTCAGCCCCTCCAACTATCAGCATCCCTGCTTGATGTAAGAACAGCTCTTCCAATGTATCTCAGTCTGTCCAACTATCCACATCCATGATTGATGCAAGCAAAACTCTTCCAATGTATCTCAGCCTGTCCAACTATCCGCATCCATGCTTGATGTAAGCACACCTCTTCCAATGTATCTCAGCCTGTCCAAATATCAGCATCCCTGCTTGATGTAAGCACACCTCTTCCAATGTATCTCAGCCCCTCCAACTATCAGCATCCCTGCTTGATGTAAGCACACCTCTTCCAATGTATCTCAGCCTGTCCAACTATCAGCATCCCTGCTTGATGTAAGCACAGCTCTTCCAATGTATCTCAGCCCCTCCAACTATCAGCATCCCTGCTTGATGTAAGCACAGCTCTTCCAATGTATCTCAGCCCCTCCAACTATCAGCATCCCTGCTTGATGTAAGCACACCTCTTCCAATGTATCTCAGCCTGTCCAACTATCAGCATCCCTGCTTGATGTAAGCACAGCTCTTCCAATGTATCTCAGCCCCTCCAACTATCAGCATCCCTGCTTGATGTAAGCACAGCTCTTTCAATGTATCTCAGCCTGTCCAACTATCAGCATCCGTGCTTGATGTAAGCACAGCTCTTCCAATGTATCTCAGCCCCTCCAACTATCAGCATCCCTGCTTGATGTAAGCACACCTCTTCCAATGTATCTCAGCCTGTCCAACTATCAGCATCCCTGCTTGATGTAAGCACAGCTCTTCCAATGTATCTCAGCCCCTCCAACTATCTGCATCCCTGCTTGATGTAAGCACAGCTCTTCCAATGTATCTCAGCCCCTCCAACTATCAGCATCCCTGCTTGATGTAAGCACACCTCTTCCAATGTATCTCAGCCTGTCCAACTATCAGCATCCCTGCTTGATGTAAGCACAGCTCTTCCAATGTATCTCAGCCCCTCCAACTATCCGCATCCCTGCTTGATGTAAGCACAACTCCTCCAGTGTATCTCAGCCTGTCCAACTATCTGCATCCCTGCTTGATGTAAGCACAACTCCTCCAGTGTATCTCAGCCTGTCCAACTATCTGCATCCCTGCTTGATGTAAGCACAACACTTCCAGTGTGCCGTCCATGTCAGTCTGTCCAACAATCCACATCCATGCGCGATGCAACCAAAACTCCTCCATTGTGCTGTCCATGTCAGCTTGTCCAACTATCCGCATCCCTGCTTCATGTAAGCACAACTCCTCCAGGGTGCAGTCCATGTCAGCGTGTCCAACTGTCTTCTTCCATGCTTGATGATAGCACAACTTCTCCAGTGTGCCATCCGTCAACCTGTCCAACTATCCACATCCATGTTTGATACAAGCACAACTCCTCCCACGTGCAGTCCATGTCAGACTGTCCAACTATCCGCATTCATGCGTGATGCAACCATAACTCCTCCCTCGTGCAGTCCATGTCAGCCTGTCCAGTCAGCCTATCCAACTACCCTCATCCAGGCTTGATGTAAGCACAGCTCCACCAATGTGCAGTCCATTTCCGCCTGTCCAAATATCAACATCCATGCTTGACGGTAGTAGAATTCATCCAGTGTGCTGTCCGTCAGCCTGTCCAACTATCTGCATCCCTGCTTCATGTAAGCACAACTCCTCCAGTGTGCAGTCCATGTCAGCCTGTCCAACTGTCTGCTTCCATGCTTGATGTAAGCACAACTTATCCAGTATGCCATCCGTCAGCCTGTCCAACTATCCGCATCCCTGCTTGATGTAAGCACAGCTCTTCCAATGTATCTCAGCCTGTCCAACTATCAGCATCCCTGCTTGATGTAAGCACACCTCTTCCAATGTATCTCAGCCTGTCCAACTATCCGCATCCCTGCTTGATGTAAGCACAGCTCTTCCAATGTATCTCAGTCTGTCCAACTATCCACATCCATGATTGATGCAAGCAAAACTCTTCCAATGTATCTCAGCCTGTCCAACTATCCGCATCCATGCTTGATGTAAGCACACCTCTTCCAATGTATCTCAGCCTGTCCAACTATCAGCATCCCTGCTTGATGTAAGCACACCTCTTCCAATGTATCTCAGCCCCTCCAACTATCAGCATCCCTGCTTGATGTAAGCACAGCTCTTTCAATGTATCTCAGCCTGTCCAACTATCAGCATCCCTGCTTGATGTAAGCACAGCTCTTCAAATGTATCTCAGCCCCTCCAACTATCAGCATCCCTGCTTGATGTAAGCACACCTCTTCCAATGTATCTCAGCCTGTCCAACTATCAGCATCCCTGCTTGATGTAAGCACAGCTCTTCCAATGTATCTCAGCCCCTCCAACTATCAGCATCCCTGCTTGATGTAAGAACAGCTCTTCCAATGTATCTCAGTCTGTCCAACTATCCACATCCATGATTGATGCAAGCAAAACTCTTCCAATGTATCTCAGCCTGTCCAACTATCCGCATCCATGCTTGATGTAAGCACACCTCTTCCAATGTATCTCAGCCTGTCCAAATATCAGCATCCCTGCTTGATGTAAGCACACCTCTTCCAATGTATCTCAGCCCCTCCAACTATCAGCATCCCTGCTTGATGTAA
This sequence comes from Lissotriton helveticus, assembly GCF_964261635.1. Classification (NCBI taxonomy): domain Eukaryota; kingdom Metazoa; phylum Chordata; class Amphibia; order Caudata; family Salamandridae; genus Lissotriton; species Lissotriton helveticus. The sequence continues at coordinate 416,884,968 of NC_136060.1, read as the reverse complement.
GCACACCTCTTCCAATGTATCTCAGCCTGTCCAACTATCAGCATCCCTGCTTGATGTAAGCACAGCTCTTCCAATGTATCTCAGCCCCTCCAACTATCAGCATCCCTGCTTGATGTAAGCACAGCTCTTCCAATGTATCTCAGCCCCTCCAACTATCAGCATCCCTGCTTGATGTAAGCACACCTCTTCCAATGTATCTCAGCCTGTCCAACTATCAGCATCCCTGCTTGATGTAAGCACAGCTCTTCCAATGTATCTCAGCCCCTCCAACTATCAGCATCCCTGCTTGATGTAAGCACAGCTCTTTCAATGTATCTCAGCCTGTCCAACTATCAGCATCCGTGCTTGATGTAAGCACAGCTCTTCCAATGTATCTCAGCCCCTCCAACTATCAGCATCCCTGCTTGATGTAAGCACACCTCTTCCAATGTATCTCAGCCTGTCCAACTATCAGCATCCCTGCTTGATGTAAGCACAGCTCTTCCAATGTATCTCAGCCCCTCCAACTATCTGCATCCCTGCTTGATGTAAGCACAGCTCTTCCAATGTATCTCAGCCCCTCCAACTATCAGCATCCCTGCTTGATGTAAGCACACCTCTTCCAATGTATCTCAGCCTGTCCAACTATCAGCATCCCTGCTTGATGTAAGCACAGCTCTTCCAATGTATCTCAGCCCCTCCAACTATCCGCATCCCTGCTTGATGTAAGCACAACTCCTCCAGTGTATCTCAGCCTGTCCAACTATCTGCATCCCTGCTTGATGTAAGCACAACTCCTCCAGTGTATCTCAGCCTGTCCAACTATCTGCATCCCTGCTTGATGTAAGCACAACACTTCCAGTGTGCCGTCCATGTCAGTCTGTCCAACAATCCACATCCATGCGCGATGCAACCAAAACTCCTCCATTGTGCTGTCCATGTCAGCTTGTCCAACTATCCGCATCCCTGCTTCATGTAAGCACAACTCCTCCAGGGTGCAGTCCATGTCAGCGTGTCCAACTGTCTTCTTCCATGCTTGATGATAGCACAACTTCTCCAGTGTGCCATCCGTCAACCTGTCCAACTATCCACATCCATGTTTGATACAAGCACAACTCCTCCCACGTGCAGTCCATGTCAGACTGTCCAACTATCCGCATTCATGCGTGATGCAACCATAACTCCTCCCTCGTGCAGTCCATGTCAGCCTGTCCAGTCAGCCTATCCAACTACCCTCATCCAGGCTTGATGTAAGCACAGCTCCACCAATGTGCAGTCCATTTCCGCCTGTCCAAATATCAACATCCATGCTTGACGGTAGTAGAATTCATCCAGTGTGCTGTCCGTCAGCCTGTCCAACTATCTGCATCCCTGCTTCATGTAAGCACAACTCCTCCAGTGTGCAGTCCATGTCAGCCTGTCCAACTGTCTGCTTCCATGCTTGATGTAAGCACAACTTATCCAGTATGCCATCCGTCAGCCTGTCCAACTATCCGCATCCCTGCTTGATGTAAGCACAGCTCTTCCAATGTATCTCAGCCTGTCCAACTATCCGCATCCATGCTTGATGTAAGCACACCTCTTCCAATGTATCTCAGCCTGTCCAACTATCCGCATCCATGCTTGATGTAAGCACACCTCTTCCAATGTATCTCAGCCTGTCCAACTATCAGCATCCCTGCTTGATGTAAGCACACCTCTTCCAATGTATCTCAGCCTGTCCAACTATCCGCATCCCTGCTTGATGTAAGCACAGCTCTTCCAATGTATCTCAGCCCCTCCAACTATCAGCATCCCTGCTTGATGTAAGCACAGCTCTTCCAATATATCTCAGTCTGTCCAACTATCCACATCCATGATTGATGCAAGCAAAACTCTTCCAATGTATCTCAGCCTGTCCAACTATCCGCATCCATGCTTGATGTAAGCACACCTCTTCCAATGTATCTCAGCCTGTCCAACTATCAGCATCCCTGCTTGATGTAAGCACACCTCTTCCAATGTATCTCAGCCCCTCCAACTATCAGCATCCCTGCTTGATGTAAGCACAGCTCTTTCAATGTATCTCAGCCTGTCCAACTATCAGCATCCCTGCTTGATGTAAGCACAGCTCTTCCAATGTATCTCAGCCCCTCCAACTATCAGCATCCCTGCTTGATGTAAGCACACCTCTTCCAATGTATCTCAGCCTGTCCAACTATCAGCATCCCTGCTTGATGTAAGCACAGCTCTTCCAATGTATCTCAGCCCCTCCAACTATCTGCATCCCTGCTTGATGTAAGCACAGCTCTTCCAATGTATCTCAGCCTGTCCAACTATCAGCATCCCTGCTTGATGTAAGCACAGCTCTTCCAATGTATCTCAGCCCCTCCAACTATCCGCATCCCTGCTTGATGTAAGCACAACTCCTCCAGTGTATCTCAGCCTGTCCAACTATCTGCATCCCTGCTTGATGTAAGCACAACTCCTCCAGTGTATCTCAGCCTGTCCAACTATCTGCATCCCTGCTTGATGTAAGCACAACTCCTCCAGTGTATCTCAGCCTGTCCAACTATCTGCATCCCTGCTTGATGTAAGCACAACTCCTCCAGTGTATCTCAGCCTGTCCAACTATCTGCATCCCTGCTTGATGTAAGCACAACTCCTCCAGTGTATCTCAGCCTGTCCAACTATCTGCATCCATGCTTGACGGAAGCACAACTCTTCCAATGTATCTCAGCCTGTCCAACTATCAGCATCCCTGCTTGATGTAAGCACAGCTCTTCCAATGTATCTCAGCCCCTCCAACTATCTGCATCCCTGCTTGATGTAAGCACAGCTCTTCCAATGTATCTCAGCCTGTCCAACTATCAGCATCCCTGCTTGATGTAAGCACAGCTCTTCCAATGTATCTCAGCCCCTCCAACTATCCGCATCCCTGCTTGATGTAAGCACAACTCCTCCAGTGTATCTCAGCCTGTCCAACTATCTGCATCCCTGCTTGATGTAAGCACAACTCCTCCAGTGTATCTCAGCCCGTCCAACTATCTGCATCCCTGCTTGATGTAAGCACAACTCCTCCAGTGTATCTCAGCCTGTCCAACTATCTGCATCCCTGCTTGATGTAAGCACAACTCCTCCAGTGTATCTCAGCCTGTCCAACTATCTGCATCCATGCTTGACGGAAGCACAACTCCTCCACTGAGATGCAAAGAGCTCACTGATGGCACGGTTTGCTCAGACACAGGGACGTGGATGCCAATTGAGACGAGCCAGGGGTAGCAGCTGCTATCACTTGCTTGTCCTCTGGTACTGCCCTATCTACCCCTGGTCCCAGGGGTCATGAAGACAGGTGCAGGGCAGGATGTAAGCAGGATCAATAAAGCCATGTTTGCTCTCTGTGGCTTCTAATCTGTGACCACGCCATACCTTATAAGCAGCAAATATGATCAACGTTAGAACAAGGGGACATCCCTGGAATCACCAGGGACTCAAAGGTGTGAGATTTCCAACCCGCTAGCACGGGCATCGTGTTAAATTATTGTCCAATCACAGGGAATGCAGAAATGACCATCTTTGTAATTTAGTTCACTGATCACAAGCTAGGGCAGCTCTGGAGCTCAATTTCCCATACTGTGTCCCTCTCTCTGTTTGGAACAGACATGTATGTATGTATAGTTGTGTGCATGTATGTGGCGTGTAAAGTGCATACTTAGGTACAAGGCATCGAAGCGCTATACATGGTGGGCGCTTTACAGAAAGCAGTGCTCGCTATTATAACTCTATGGACCATTCCCATCCATCACTGGGAAGCCCTCGCTCCTTTGCAAATGATATTGGCGTGCTTAGAAAGCATTTAAACAGAGTTTGAAAAACATAGTTTGTATTCAAACTTATAGTTTTAATTTAAAAGGACATGCAGATCCGCAGTGATAAAATGTTTAGGAGGATCAACAGTGCAATTGGCATGTAAATCATTAAAGTTTTTAAGTCTAGCAGCAAAAGCGCTAGAAAAGAAAGACACGGAACTCGATCCAGAAAATGCTTAGACATTTACTTCGAAGCAAATATAAGTACAAGAATCAGAGCTAGAACAACTCTATAAGACTAAAAGGCACTAATTGTACTGTCTTCCTTTGCTTTCCTTTGTTTTAACGATCAAAATGGTTTAAATGGAAAGTTTACTAACTAACTAGTATTTACATATGAATTTTAAGTCACAAGTGTCTACGTGTTTTTAGCGGTTAACCCGTTCTTTGTATGATTTAAACCAAATCAAATAAAGTATTTTTATCACAGTTTTAATTTAATTTAAATATGATCCCCACATGCCATGGTATGACATCATCAAACCATACTTTTGAGTGCAGTGCTCCTAAAATGAGTCATGAAGAGTTCCAGTATTAGTGAGACATTGTCTAAATCACCAAAGAATTGGCCAGGGGACTCTTGCTCGTCAAGGCGGGGTAAACATGGTCAGTGCCTTAGAAATGTGAAATCGATGTCATGGGGCTTTGGTCAGGAAGCGTTAACTAACCCACCTTAGATAGTTCAGTGGATTTATTTGTAAAGAACAGAGGGGCAGAATTACCATTCTTGCTGCGCTGCGTTGCGTGAAAGGAAGAGGGCAGAAATGTTCCATATTTACTAAGTTAAGTCACATTTCGGCTCCCTCCTTGCGATGGTGCACTGTGTGCACCCGAGCGCCAACACGCGCACCCTTGCACCATACGGAGGGACACCTGCCTGCAGAAAAACAAATCCTCCAGGCATTTTCTTCTTACTTTGTGTGCTGCTGAATGTCGCACACGTGGAAATAGGAATTGTCGAGTAGAAATAATGATATTTCTCCTTGTTAAACCTCTGTCAAGTTGGTGTTCCATTTTGGTGTAACAAATCTTTGTAAATCTGGGTTTGGATCAAAATTCATGGGTGAATGCATGAGAACGCCCATGCTCCTCTTATAGAACGCCTACCCGATGCAAAGTAGCACAAGGCAACTCTATGCGTTGCGATGAGTTACTTTAAAACCCGTGTGTACCAACAAGAAGAGAGGCAGGGAGAGTTGGGACACCCTCTTATTCCCCGGTTATCGTAAATCAACAAAAAAAGAGAGGTCTGTGGTAAAGCAGTAACCACTTGAAGGAGCAAAGAGATTGGGAGAAAAGTCAATACCTGACACAGCTTATGTAGGTAAGAAAGCCCTCACACACCGACCTGGTCGGTGTCATGCTTCATCATCGGGCCCCACCAAAAAGGTCTAGTACCTTTTTGGTGTGCTGCGACGCCAGAATTACTGCGGAGCAGGTTTCGTGAAGTAGACGTGCAGTGAGAATACTTAAAAGTGGCTAATGAGTATCAAAAAAAGTTTTTTAATATTAGATCCCTCAAACACAGTTAAAAGTTATGTGATTGGAATGATAGCCAAGTGCAAAGGTTTGGTTAATTCCAATTATTTTTAATATCAGTCGACATGTTTCAGCCTATGAAACGGTGTTAATTTACCAGGCATTCTTCAGGACTCATGTTGTATAATAAACCCTGGTAGTATGAGAGCTCTAAGGCTCACCCTTACCTAGGGACGTGTGAGTGAAAAGAAAATATAAAAGGTGAAAAAAGTGCAAAAAAGGGAAGAGCGGTTGCTCAATCCCAGTCACTCCTGATTTAGGAGGATTGCCGCACCTAAGGAGAAAGAGGGGACAAACATACATAAAAGACAAAACACACAATTAAGTTGTTGGTCTAAAATGTACATCGTTGGTGCTCCAAACAAGTGGGAGAATAGTGGATGGCGTATAAACATTATAGTTATCACCAACCTTCATACCCCTATAGGAGATGCCAGTTGTAAGTAAGGGTGACGTGAACTAAAAGTGTATTAAAGCAACAGAAAGCTAAAGTAGTTTAAAAACACCGGAGTAATCTACTCCTATGGTAGGATCAATGGACCAAACGGTCGGTGACCCCACCCATCACCTAATGGACAGAAGTTGATATAGACGTCTCACTTTTCAATTAGATGCAAAATGCACCATGGGTCACAGGAGGGGGGTGGAGGCTTACTTGGCACACCCTGTCGAATAAAAAACAAGTACAATCCACGAAGTGGCAGGTTAGAGATTAGACTATCACCCAAGGTACTTATCTTGGAAACGTCGTGAAAATGCGTGGGTAGACGATGTAAACTCACGCCCTCAAAGCCCGACACCCGTGTGGCACCTAGCTGTTCCTCAGACTGGACCCCGAAGACAGAGATCGGGCCGCTTGCATTGTTTATGAAGAGGCACCGCGTAACTCGGTCTGGTTCCGGGTTGGGCGTGGTACGCAAGGAAAGTGGGTGTGGCCATGGCGTGTGAGGCGCCTGGCTCGCCCGTGTACCCAATGAGAAGGTGGACTCAATGAGGGGTGTGTCATGACATAGAAAGCGGGTAGACCAGTGTCAGTGCATCCAAAGGGATGATGACGCGCCTGTCCCGCCTTGTAATCCTGGAGAAGGGTGCACTTTGAGGTTGTCATTGGTTACCATAAACAAAGTGCTGAGTATACTAAGCAGTCCTAACGAAGTCACGTGGAGCGTGGGGTAAGTGACACGGATAGAGAAGACTGTGTATTACGGGGAACGTGCACGTACACAGTGAAACTGAATCGCGCTGGGGGTGCGGTTAACTAAAAAAAACGGTGTTATCCATCGCGACTTTATCAGTGCATCGTATGACATCGTAAGATGTTAGTAACTAAATAAACCGTTGCTCGGTTTTCAAGTGGTTGGAAGGGACAGGCGGTAGCATGTGCCCTGACTGGTTGAAGTGGGTGAGAGCCAGAATAAAGTATTTCGCTCGATTGTGCTATTGTCCAATGTTCAGATTCAGCAATAAAGGAAAGCGCACAATCCTAAGGACATACAGGAGCCACAAAGGAATGTTCATATATTGTTGTTATAGAGTCAATGAAACCAAACTCATTTGTTACGTCAGGTCAACCTGGTTCATTTTAACACTGAATTCCAGGGAATATAATCATTTAGGCCAGACAGATGAGTCCCCAGTCTGTACACCCAACGCTGCTCTTTTTCAAACAATCTGCTGGTTAGGTTTGTTGTTCCGGTAACTTGTTCTATCACTGACCACATTAAGTCATTGGTGGTGTGATTGCTTGCTAAGAAATGTCTGCTCATTTTGGTTGTAGTCTTTTTGCATCTAATGTTGCTTCTATGTTCACATATCCGCTGTTTGACTCTTCGAGAAGTCATACCCACATAGCGTAGGTTGCATGGACACGTGATAATGTACACAACATTAGTTGAGTTGCAGTTAGTGTGTGCAGTTTGCGTCCATAGCTTCCCTTGTTCCAGTGACAAAGTTTTGGTAGGGGCAGTCAGATGACACACGCTACAGTCAGAGCACGGGTAATGACCCAAGACCCTTGGTAGGCCCCAGGAGTCAGTGACAGAGGTGACAATTGGTTGGGGTTGTTCCTTAGGGCGTGTGTGTACTAGCGCATCCTTTCAGCTGCGTCCTTTCTTAAATGAGAAGAGAGGTTTCTCCCAGTCTTTTATAACAGTTGTTATCATTTTCCAATGTTTATTTATGGACTTCTTAATGACGTTAGATAAACTGTTATACATTGTTACGCAAGTGAGAGGGATTGCATCTTGGGTGCCGGTTTTGTCCTCCAGGAGCACCTCCCGTGGCTGATTTCGAGCTCTTTTATACCCCTTGTTAGGATTGCAGTGGGCAACCCCTTTCCTGTAGTTTCTCTGTTAGGCCCTCAGCCTGTTCCTTAAAGACTTGTAGTTCGCTACAATTACGTCTGAGTCTTAAGAATTGGCCGTATGGTAAATTTTCTTAGAGAGGGCGGGGATGAAAACTCGTAAACTCCAATAGGTTATTTTTGGCTGTGGGTTTATGATGCGTTCTTGTTGAAAGGTGTGTGTCAGATACAGTGATTACTACGTCTAGAAAGACTATGTCAGTCTTGCTGATGGAATGCGTAAACTTAAGGTTTTGGTCCAGAGTATTAATCCAGATCAAGAATTGCTCAAGTTCATTATCACTGCCTGCCCATAGCATCAGAACATCATCGATATAACGCTTCCATAAGAATATGGAAGAGTGGAATGGGCATGTAGGAGGTAAGATGTGCTTTGTTTCAAAGTCTGCCACATAGAGCCCTGCTACACTTGGGGCAAAAGTGCTGCCCATGGATGTCCCCGTGCATTGGAGGAATAGCTGGCCCTTAAATGAGAAAAAAGTTTCTTTGAGAGCAATCGATGCACATTCAATAATGAATGCTCTGGGAGTCTGGTAGTTCCAGTCGATGGATTCCAAAGCCTGACCCAGGACCTTGATGGTCTCGTCCTGGGGAATACTCGTGTATAGGCTTTCCACATCCAATGTCACCAATGTGATTGTGTTTTCTGTGAACGTTATACTCTGGAGTAGCTGTGGTAGGCTTTTGGTGTCCTTTAGATATGTCTGGGTGTTCTGCACAATTGGCTTTAGATAGTGGTCACAGAAACGTGACAGTGGTTCAAGGAGTGACCCAATTCCCGAAACAATCGGGCGTCCGGGCGGTGACAATTTATTTTTATGCATTTTGGGCTGTGTGTAAAAGTATGGAATAACACTACTGCTTGTGCATAAAAAGTCTGCCTCATTTTTAGACAGTTGGCCCCGTTCTTCAGCTTCTCTTACCAAGAATGTGATCCTATTCTTAAGATCAATAGTAGGGTCCCTGGTTAGAGGGGTGTAGTTTTTCCGGTCTGATAATAGATCCTGGCAAGTTTTCTCATAATCTTTAGTGTCGAGTATCACTATTCCCCCACCTTTGTCTGCTGGCTTGATGGTAACAGTCATGTCATTCGGGAGTATTTGGAGGGCTTGATATTCAGCAGTTGTAAAATTGCCCAAAGTGTCTGGGTTTTGGCACGTTTCAAGGTCCTCAAAGACAGCCTGTTCAAAGGCTGTAATAGCAGCCGGTACTGAGTATGGTGGGGGGGTAAAGGTGGAATTTAACCTTAATCCCGTGTCACCTCGGCGATTAGCCTCGTTTGAATCAATTTTGCCTTCGAAAAAGGACTTCAGTTTTAATTTCCGAAAGAAGGCTGCAAGTTCACAATGGAGCTTAAACTTATCTGGACGTGCGGTGGGGACGAAACCCAGACCTTTCTCAAGGACTTTAGTCTCAATCGTACTTAGAGTTTTACTTGACAGGTTGGTAACGAGGCTTAAATGCCGCTTGGTCCTGGTTGGGCACTGTTGCTGCGTGTGTGGTTCGCCACAGAGTTGTCCTCCTCCCACGTCACCTGATTGTTGCCTCTCCTCTTCCCGCGCCCTCTCCGGCCATTCTCTAAAAAAGGCGGTCGATATTGGTTTTGGAAGTTCATAGGTGGCATAAAACCCGGATTCCAACCCATAAATGGGTATGGCGGGTGTTGATACGGAAATTGTTGAGGGACTCCTCCCATCTGTGGTGGTGGTTGCCATCTCGGTTGTTGGTTCGCATACCCCGACCTTCCTCTGTTGGCCCGGTTGCCACGGTTCCCTCTTCTTTTCGTTTGCTTAAATGAGCCATTGCTCGAACCGCTGCTATTCGATGAATCATCATCATAGTATTCGGAATTACCAGTGTTTTTAGTTGATGGAATGTAACTAGCCGCAGAGTAGGGGTAGATTTTTTCGAACTCAAATTTCTTTAGGTCCTTTTGAAATTTAGTGGCTTTTGACTGCATGAGATTGTCTTTGTACTCGTTTAATTCTTTGTTTATCTCATCCAATTTTTTCTTGTAGCCTGTTATTGTGGCTTTGAATTGGGATTCTGTCTCCCTAATTTCGATCATCAGAGCTTCAGAGAGCCTGAGTGCTGTTTTTATTATTAAAACAAGCCAATCACGCGTGCAATGCCATGCGATCATGGCCCAATCCTTTTGAAATGTGGCATCATTCAGAAAGATGCGAGGGGCATTAGTAACAAGGAGACCTCTGGGTGCAGTGTTGGAAATCAGATACTGCTTGAGGATAGTTCCATGTAGGATCGTCCGTATATGTTCCCGTTTCTTCTCCGTGTGTTTTTCCCACTCCGAAGTGTTTGCTATAGCCTGTGATATCTGCGGATCTGCAAATAGTGATGTATCGGACATAATGGCTTCTATTTCCGACTCAGAGTATGTTAAGCCCAAGTTCGCCATGGTGAGTTTAGAACACAAACAGAAAAGGGGAGAGACGCAGGTGATTTTGTTAAAAGGCAATGGTGTAAGGAAAGTCCTACACCATGCTAGAGTAAAATCAAACTCTCACAGCTATGCGCTGCTTAGTATGTACCAACAAGAAGAGAAGCAGGGAGAGTTGGGACACCCTCTTATTTCCCGGTTATCGTAAATCAACAAAAAAAGAGAGGTCTGTGGTAAAGCAGTAACCACTTGAAGGAGCAAAGAGATTGGTAGAAAAGTCAATACCTGACACAGCTTATGTAGGTAAGAAAGCCCTCACACACCGACCTGGTCGGTGTCATGCTTCATCATTGGGCCCCACCAAAAAGGTCTAGAACCTTTTTGGTGTGCTACGACGCCAGAATTACTGCGGAGCAGGTTTCGTGAAGTAGACATGCAGTGAGAATACTTAAAAGTGTCTAATGAGTATCAAAAAAAGTTTTTTAATATTAGATCCCTCAAACACAGTTAAAAGTTATGGAGCGCACAATGAGAAAAAACAAGCTCTGGCATCTGTCACCCATGCTCCAGGCAGAGAGGAGGATGAGGCCCCTGAAGCAGATCAGGTGTTGGAGTCTAGTCAATGCTGCAGAGATGGTTAGCTGCTGGAGGAACTTCCTTTGAGGAATTCTGCTAGGCACTATTTGAGTACCCTACACTTGTGAGACTTCAGAAGGAAGCCCAAGAACTGGTCGGAAAGGGAGGAGTTGGAAGGCATTATATTGGCTGGGAGGATGGAATGCTTCATATTGAGCTCGTGAATCCTGAGCCAGTAACTAGCAAGAGACTAGTGGTTCCCCAAGCGCATAGGATTTTGCTATAGTCACTGGGCCACGAAGTGCCCTTACCAGGTTACTTGGGTATTAAAAAGGCCCAGGCCAGGTTGGATTCTTAGTTCTACTGGCCAGGGATGTGTCAAGACACAGAGAAGTTCTATAAAACCTGTCCTACTTCCCAATTGAGTGTAAGTAAGGAAGTAAGACCAAGGAACTGTTGTACCAGTGCCACCAGGAGGCGTGCCATTTGAGCAGCTGGGAATTGATTCTTTGGCCCTTTTGCCTCCTCCCCTCAGTATCAGACAACACATATCGTAGTTGTAGTGGCTCATGCCACCAGGTATACAGAGGTAGTACCTCTGAGGGACAAAATTCCTAATGTAGCAGCCCGATTTACAAACAACAATGGCTCATGAGGCATTATTTTTGCAAAGGGAATACATATTTGTGAATTAATAAAAAGTCCTATAAGGGGAAAAACAAAGCTGCTGCACAAGGAAATTCAGAATGTCACTTAATGCAGATTGAAACATTTAATTAAATATCATTAAGCAATAATAAGTAATAATTTTGAACAGAAAGCGGGCTAAGAGCGAATGCGAGCACATAATGAGTTATAAACGCAGTGCCAAATCTGGGTATATAAACGAACACTTGTCCGATGGACTCTTCCTAAATTATGCTTTTTTTTTACAATCATATTTGTTTGTAAGCAATGGTAATCAATACTAATGTTTTCATATCAACAACATGTTGACTCATATAAAAAAGGTGGATCATCATTAGGGCTGAGATATTGGGCCACTGGCCATCTAGTGCCAAACATAAAACGGCATTCTCAATGCCAGAGGGTTTGTACTAGTTTAGGGTCATGCATTTGGAGCTCACACATGCTCTTGCCACTTTTCAGCGCCTGTTAAACCATGTTCTGAACAGTGGTGAGATAATCCAGTGGACTAATGCATCTAGTGACATACCAGAGAACAGTGGTGAGATAATCCAGTGGCTAATGCATCCAGTGACATAACAGAGAACAGTGGTGAGACAATCCAGTGGCTAATGCATCCAGTGACATAACAGAGAATACTGGTAAAATAGTTCATTAGACTAATGCATCCAGTGGTATATGAAAGAACCATTATAAGACAGTTCAGTGGACAAATGCATCCAGTGACATAACAAGGAACTCTGAAGTATGCTGGTGAGATAATCCAGTGAACTAAGCATCCAATAACATAACAAAGAACACTGATGAGATAGTTCACCAGACTAATGCATCCAGTGGCATAACAAATTATGCTGGTAAGATAGTTCAGTTGACTAATGCATCCAGTGACATAACAAAGAGTGCTGGTAAGAAAGTACAGCAGACTAATACATTTGATGATATAACAAAGAACACTGGTAAGATAGCTCAGTGAACTAATGCATCCAGTGACATAACAAAAAACCCTTGAAAGATAGTTCAGTTAATTACCACAGCAAGAAAGGAGGAGGAGCTACGCTGTGAAGCAAGATGGCCGCATAAGCTCCCGGCTCCGCTGACCTCTGCCGGCAGCTCGGATATCCTGCTTTCTATCCTTTCCTCACGCCAGACTCCCGTGCATATGAAGTGCTCCTGACTCCTCCGGTGCAATCCCGGAATTTCCAACTTACCGGGTGACGAAGATATGTTGTGTTTTCTTTTCGGCCTACTTCAGGGCTGAAGCCGGGGCCTCGATTTCTAGCCCATCCGGGTTAGAGTTGATCAACATCGGCTGTGGGACCAGGGCTGCGTCCGGTCTTCCGAACTCCGATCATACTTGCATTTACGATTGGCTACTCAGTAACCGGCTTATGCTAAGGACACGGTACAGTGGCGCAAGTGCACATCGGTAGCTGCAGTCGGGGGTCCGACACCCGGAGACCCTGCTGGGGGGGGCAGGGTTGACGGGCTTGGGCCCCGCGAGCGGCGAAAGTGTCGATATTGCCAGTTTTGAAAGCGCCCACTGTTGTCATCTCCGGGGTACGAGTCTTGCTTCGTCTCTTCGTGAGAGGAGATGGAGGGGACGGGCGGCACACCAACGTTGAGGTTCATAATGGCCGCCAATGGGGCGCTCCACTCTCAAATCACCGTCATGTACCATCAGTTGTCTGTAACGCTGGACAACGTCTGTCTGAGACCGGACGACGACACTCCGACATGCTATCAGCAAACTGTGGTTCCCGTGGAGTACTCTGCCTACCATTTTGAGGTCCCCGTGCGGAAGCCTGATTCAGCCCGCTTTGATGACTCTGGCTTCACAGACAGTGCACCTATGATCATCGTCAGCTTTCCCTGCTCGAACCCTGCTCGGCGGAACATCGTTACTAAAGGTTTTGATCGCCACAAACAGTTCTTCAGTGACTATCGGAGAGGTTTGCCATTCTTCTTCACTCTTCCTTGTCGGTTTTGTGGATGTCGCGAACTTATATCCTGTCTTCGATCCGATTTCATTGACTTGAACTTTTATGACCGCTTCAATTTCCTCGTGGTGACTGTGGCCTGGGCGACAAGGGCTCTCGTAAAGAACCGTACTGGCCAGGGTTGACTTTGATTTTCAGGGTTTGCTAATTTACGTGATGTGTGCCGGGATTGTACCTTATAGTGTAACGGGAGTCGGGTGGTTTTGCTGATGTCCTCCCCAGGCTGGGGTTTAATACTTGCTTCCAACAGTGGGTACTATGTCTTGGGGAGGTCGCTGATGGCGGGGGGTATAGGAGCCCGGGAGTGTGTTTTTTTGTTCTCCTCCTCCACTTTTCTTTTCTTTTCCTTCCTTTAGGGCGAGTTCCGGGGCTACAGGCACGCTGTTAGTGGGGTAGGCCGTAGCCATTACAGGGGTGCAGGGTGGGGGGATACGGGGGGGTTTTGTTATTTTAGTTTGTTTTGTTCTATGGTCCCTTTCTTTTCCTTTCTTACTTTTCAGGGTGGTTGGCTGTTTATCCTTCAGTTACTTCTTACTCTATTGGGCGTCTATACTAGCTTTTATTCTACTGTCTCCTAAGAGTGGGTTTTCTGGATGGTACTCGCACTAGATCGCTCGCTGATAGATTATCCTTTACTCCTTGTCTGCCTCTGCTAGGCGTTGCGTTACTACGGCCATATTATTTGTTATCTTCTCTTGACTGCAGTGCGAGGTACATCCCCCCATCTCTAATTGCTCCTTCTTATATGGTGTGACGCCTCTTACAGTACTGCCACTACTGCTTCTTCAAAAAGAAAAAACGAAACCTCTGCATTATCCTGTTTATTGATACCGCATTCTACCATACGCTGTAACTTGCATCACAGCTGGTGCCAGGGCTGTTGACTGATAAGTAAATTTCCTATTTGAATTGCTGCGTTTACGGCCGGCCCATGTGGCTGTAGGCCTGTGCTTGTAATGCTTTGAATGCTTCAATAAAGGTTTAAAAAAAAAAAAAAAACAACAGCAAGAAATCTGTGCATCCGTAGTACAACAACGCTGAGTTTTCATGAGCATCACCAACATCTTCAGTATTAAGTAAAAACCAAAAATTATTCCAACGACAAGAACTTCAATGGCACCCACCCTTGAAGCTGCAGTTCCTTTCCTGGCAAATGCGTTTTGCAGAATCCGATGCAGGGGATTGTTGTGAAGAGCACACCAGCACCAAAGAGGGCAACGTGTCCAAAGTTGAACAGATTGTGAAATAGACGAGGATGTGGTTATGCTAAACATATTGACGCAGCTGAAGAGGAAAACATTTATGTGTTGGGGAAGTAGTTCGAAAAATGACAAGTGGAGTAATAAGGGTCCAAAAAGAGGAAGTTGGGAAGAGCTTGACAAAATAGAGTCCCAGTTGCTGGTGCACAACAAAGAGAGGTAGTAGCTATTCAGGGGCAGTACACAGGATAGTGAATGGGCTCATGCCAATGGCCAGAATACCCTCTGCTGTGTGCTCAAAGTCTAACTGAAGGTCTGAAGGAAAGTTCAAGAGGTTAACGTATTGTCTGCACGAAATCGGAACGTATTACAAGAGTAAGTAGAAAATGACCTTGTAACAACATCCGGGTGGAGACTGACGTTAGCTGTAAACAGTGCACCGAATGTCCTGCAGAGAGTCAGACATCCATGCATGAGAGATGGTTGCATCCCATAAAAACAAGAAAGAAGTTGTGTTTGTAGGACTAGTACTTCCACAAACAACAAAGACGGATAGCTCCCCCTTTTCATCATCACTGGTGTTAGCCTGTTGTACCTTCCCCCTCCTGAGGCGACAAGCCGGGAGGCTCTCCTTGCACTCTTGCCTGTTTTTTAACCTTCAGTTTTACTTTGTGTGTCCTGCTTGATTTAAAAAGCTGGTTTAGGGGGCGTGGCTAAGATGGCGGCCTGTAAGGACGTGCTTCGTGTGGCTCCCCGGCCCGATGCCCCATAGCACGGTGTAATTTGCTTAAAACCCCCCAAAACCTAGCTCAAACTTACACCGCTGGGTGGTACCCCATCGCGACACGCTCCTAGCCGAGTTTTGGAGCAGCGGGGGCCGCTGGCGCCCTATTGCGACCACCGCCGTTGAGGCCGAGGGGATCGGCGTAATGGCGGCGTGGAGCTGAAGCTGCCCGGCAGAGCTGGAGAAGGAGGTGCAATCAGCGGTCTGGCAGCGCGGCCCTGCCGGAGACGGTGAGAGGCGTCTGAACCCAGCGGTGGCTGCGTGAACGGCGCTTGGTGATCTCTGCTCCCGGGGACCGCGCGAGGTTCCAGCGGGTCCCCGCTAATTTAGCCCCCGGCTTCGGGCCTGCACTGACACCGGACGGGACCCCTTCCTGCGGAGGCGGGTCCGCCTGGGGCTGCCACATCTCGCCTTCCGGACTCCCGCGGCCTGCGCCTGGCATCAGCCCCTTCACCTAGGGCTTTGCATCGACCGGGGACCCTGCCACGAGGCGGGAGCACCGCCCGCCGCTGCCGGCTCCCCCGCTGGGAGAGCGCCATACCTGTACCTCCGGCGTGAGGCCTGCCTCTGCGGCGGCGGGCTACGACACTCCAGGCGCCTTCAGGTACCTCCGGTGCACTCCGATGGGCCCGCCCGGTGACACCAGCGCCTAAGCCTCCCAGCACTGTCTTTCTTGCCGCGGCCCCCAGCCTGCTCTGAGCTCGGAGCCACGTGGGCCCGCAGCGGGGACTTGAGCCACACGGGACCCTGCTCTACCACTAGGATCTCCAGGCTCTGGCCACCAGCGTTCAGCCTGTGTGCTCATCTGCGCTGCTCTGCCCGGCCAGGCTGCACGTGAATCAAGGGGACACTTTCGGGGGCTATGGAGGATCTGACTGTGGCCCTGAAAACGACACACGGAGAAAGGCCGACCTGCTGCATCGCCCCCCGGCCTGGGGCCTGTTTGCACACACCTGGAGGGAGCTGGCGCTCTGGGCGCCCATGAGGACTACTACGCACTGAACACCCCTACTACCAGAGCCCCCCACCTCCGAGTGGGCGTCTGTGCACCATCATCGGAGGACTGGCCCTACCTGCCCTGACCTCTCTACATTCACGACGAGAGCCTGCCCCCGCTGCCGGGGGTCGCCTGCACGTCCCCTCGGGCACGTCCACTCTGGGGGCCCTGCAGGTCTAACCCACGGAGAACCCACTCTAGACGCCCGATTGCTGGGGCGCTACATCCCGCTCACGACGCCGTCTACGCGACTACACCGGAGGACCCACCAGGCCTCACGGACTTTGCACCTCACGCCACCGGAGCGCCTCTCGAGTCCCTCTTGCTCCCTCGGTCCGGATGTACGGGTCCCTGGCCTCGACAACATGGCTCACTCCAACCGTAAAGGGACCCGGAACATCGTGGACCTTTTGCACAAGAACGCGCCATAAGGGGAGAAGACCCACACAGCGATCTTCCCAAAGCCCCCGGCAAGCCCCCAGGGACAGGAGGATGACACTGCCCCCATCACTAAAGCCTTCCTGGCCTCCCTCTTCAACACCCTGAGGGAGGACTTCCAGACCCTGAAACAAGAAGTGACAGGAGAGCAGCGGGAACTGCGCCGAGACCTGGACGGCCTGGGCGAGCGGGTGGCTGCGGTGGAAGAGGCGGACCAATCACGCAGCATGGAAGTGGAGAGGCTGCAGCAAGAGATTCTTCGGCTTCGTGACTAACATATAGACTTACAATCGCACTCTGAAGACCTTGAGAACCGTTCCAGGCGGAACAACATACGGGTCCGTGGAGTCCCGTTACAGGCTGAAAAGAACAATCAGGTCAAATATTCGCAAGAACTGTTCCGGGAGATTCTGGGTGAACCACAGGAATTCGCGATACGAATCGACAGAGCACATAGAGTTGGCCTAGCGCGCCGAGCGCCAGCCCCTCCACCGGATATTCTGGCTTTCCTCCCAGACTTTCCCCTCAAGGAACGCATTCTGCGGGAAGCCCGCAGGGCACAACCTATCCGTTTCCGCGACGAACCCGTGGCTCTTTTCCAGGACCTTTCCCCTATCACTCTGCAGAAGCGTAAATCCTTCCGGATAGCAACAAACTTCTTGAGAGACAAGGGTATACCTTATTCCTGTGGTCACCCGTTCTGCCTGATCTTTAAATGGAAAGGTTCGCTCCATCAACTCAGATCTCTCCGAGACGCTTGTGCTCTACTGAACATTGAAATGCCGGATGAGTCCAGTTCCAGAGACGCTTCCCCGCATAGATCCCAAGATGACTCCTCACGACGGCCACGGGACGGCTGGCAGACAGTGCGACGGAGGCGTTCCCCGAGAAATGTCCAGAGGCCGGACCCAGCCACAGTCGCTCAAGAGCGGGAGGCGGCTGTGCAAGAGGTGGCGGACAACACTGCAACAGATCTGTAAGGCCATGTAATCTTTGGGGGTTTCTTTTATGCTGTATTCTCCTGGGGCGACAGGTCGGGGAGCCGCCAATCCGGCCGCTACCATGGTACCCTTTCTATTGACTTTCTACGGACCTGTGTCATACACGAATAGGCCCGAGACTCTAACTAGTTCCAGTTTTGGGGTTTGTTATGGGGAAGAAGGGGGGGCGAACGAAGGGGTGGTGGGGGGTTCTGTTGAAATTCGGGTGACTCACTCTGTTGGGGTGGTTCCTTGGGGACGGGGGGAAGGGGGGACAGGGGGGAGGTCAGTGTTGCGGGCGGGGCGGGGTGGGGAACGAGGGCGGGGACCAGTATGCCAGGGGACTCCTACGGGTTTCAGATATTAACTATGGCCTGCCATGTGCAACAGCGACCCACACTGCTACGCTCAGATCTCTTCGAATTCTCCCATGATGACTGACACACTCAAGATATTGTCTCTCAATGTGAAAGGCCTCAACAACCCAATTAAACGGCGGGCTGTTATCTCATACCTAGAACATTCAGAGGCTGACGTCTGCTTACTGCAGGAAACCCACCTCCTGACCAAAGACTGGCACAGAATGCGCTCCCAGGCTTTTCCTCAGCAGTACTTCTCCTCTCTCCCGTCTAAGAAGGCAGGGGTGGCCATTCTTGTATCCCGACGCTTCCGGGGCCGGGTGGGAGCCAAGGTAGGGGAGATTAGGGGACGCCTCCTGGCCTACACCTTCCTTATAGGGAATAGCGCGCTGACAATAGGCACCATATACGCTCCCAACACAGGTCAGGAACCGTTCCTGAAATCTGCGCTCTCCGAAACACTACAGTCACCTCATTCTCAGCTGCTCATTGGGGGGGACCTCAATTTAGTTATGGACACGAACAAGGATAGGTCAGGGCACCGCTATGGCGATACAGGCGCGCTCTCGGAGGCGGGCGGGTCCTGGCTGCGGGAAAGGGGTATTCTAGATCTCTGGAGAACGGCACACCCAACACGGCGCGCTTCACCTTCTATTCCCATGTACACCACACGTACGCACGTCTAGACCACTTTCCCCTCCCCGCTCACTCTGCTCTTTGATAATCCAGACTTTCCGCCGGGCACCGATCCTCGTGCCTTTCGGCAATGGCGTGGCACAAACTGCCGCTCGGCCGGCCATCTCTTTGACCTGGAGGGTTTTCTCCCCCTCACCGACATCACTCACGGCTACGGCGTGACCAAACCTCACATGTTCCAATACTTCCAACTCCGCCATTGGCTTCTGCACCCGGATCGCGCTCCCCTAGTCGCTCGCCAAATGACGCCATTCGAGAAATGGCTGGTGACGAAGGACTCGGATAGGCACCTTATATCGGACCTTTACAAAATGTTATCCCCCGTGACCGGCCCAGTTAAAACAGCGGGACAGAGGCGCTGGGAATCGGAACTCGGACGGACACTGTCACCCAAGGAATGGGGGTTCATATACTAGAGAGCTGCACACACCACTCGTAATACTAGCGCCAGGGAAGCGGCGGTGAAACTGGCCATCTACTGGCATCTTACCCCGGCAAGACTCAATCAGGGCAATCCTCTTCGAAGCGCGCTGTGTTGGAGGGGCTGTGG
This sequence comes from Lissotriton helveticus, assembly GCF_964261635.1. Taxonomy (NCBI): domain Eukaryota; kingdom Metazoa; phylum Chordata; class Amphibia; order Caudata; family Salamandridae; genus Lissotriton; species Lissotriton helveticus. The sequence continues at coordinate 416,865,579 of NC_136060.1, read as the reverse complement.
TGAAAGGGGCAGTCTGACTCATCTTCTGTGGGAATGCTGTGCTCTGCAGGGGTACTGGAAAGCGGTGCTAGACGATATTGATTCCACATTTGAAACTGAAATCCCACGCTTTCCTGCATACACTATCCTGGGGCTTCCCAATGCACTCACATTTCCCTTGAGGTCATTACGTGGCAAACAGATGGGCATTGCCGTGCAAGCGGCGTCACAACACGTCCTGTCACTGTGGGGTTCCACCACCTTACCCACCCACACTGGTTGGCTGCATAAATTGTGGTTCACGCTGGTCATGGAGCGCATCCAGGCCACGCTCACACACTCGACTGACTCCTTCCAGAAGGCCTGGCAACCGCTCCTATCCCTCTTGTCTAGGGAATTTCACGAAATCACATGCCCGAAATATCTTCGAATTCTGCGGCTCACGGACCCACCACGGGATCCGCCACGAAGTTAAACACCTTGCTCCACACCAGCCTGAGAGTGTTATTCGGGAGGTCCCGGACGATTGGCATACTGGTCGGGGTGGGGGGAGGGGGGTGTTGTTGGGTGAGGGGTGGAGGGTGGGGTTCTTCTTTTTGTTCTGTTCGGTTGTCATTCTTACATTGCACCTTTACCAAAGTGTCGGCAATGCATCTCTGTGTTGGCATAGTTTATATGCTTCTTTGTGGATTCATAGAGAAGACGTGCCTGTCTGTCTCGATCGCTACAAAAGCCTACTGCATACTTACTGCCTTGCATTGCCTGTTTTTCTTGCTTTTAAACTCAATAAAACAAATTTGAAATTAAAAAGCTGGTTTAGGCTTGATTTGGAAAGCCTTTCTTAATTAAGTGCATTGGGTGCGGAGCATCAGTTACACTTCGTAACCACTTGTTTTACCTATCCAAGGACCTTCCCCGACCAGTCGCTGCCCGGGCCGCTCTCAGCCGAGCATTGACGCTGAGAGCCCGGCCCCGGGGAGGCGAACTTGCTTTTGGCGGCCATATTGGGGGTATTCCAGCGCTCGGACGCGCTCTAGTCGGCCATAAAAGGGGACGACCATCTTCTTCGCGCACGGGACGGGCCGGACTCTAGCCGGACTCTAGCCGGAGTCATGCCAGAGTCCTGCCCGTCTGCGCCCGTCAGCGCTAAGGAGGCGCCAGGGGCCTGGCATGCTGCCCATCCCCCTATTATTACTGCTCCTGACGACCATGGGGATCTGTTTGGTTCTCTTATATCTCTCAGACCCCCCCGGCAAGCATGTCATTATACACTGCTTCCCGAGCAATTACATCATGGTTTTATCTGCAGTTGTTCGTTCAATCCTAGTCCGTTAAATCGTGATTATGCCGTAAAGTCATCTAGGATTGTGGGGATACAGGACCCCACTCCCCCCCCTAAAGAAGTGTGCTTCCTTATTAATGCTTGTTCCTTGGTTAGTAAAAACTTTGCCTTCCGAGATTTTGTTTCGGAAAGAAAACCTTCTTGGGTCTTTGTCACCGAAACGTGGGGCTCGGATTCAGCTGGCCCCGACTTGATTAATGCCCTCCCCGATGGCTATGCCATGGTGAGACAGGATAGAGAGGATCGCAGAGAGAGTGGAATAGGCATCGTATATAAGAACTCTTTTACCTGTCGCATGGAGCCCCTCCCCTCTCCCCAGAAGTTCTTTCAGGCTCTTTTCTTCTCCCTTAGTACCTCCCCGAAAGAAAATTTTACTGGTATCCTTATTTATAGACCCCCTGATTCTAGGTCTCTGTTTGTCGCTGACTTACTTGAAGTAATCGAACCATTCATTAATAGGCCTTCCCTGACTATTCTTGGAGATTTTAATTTTCATTTAGAAAATCTCAACTCGGCCGACACTACATCCCTTGTTGACTCACTTGCTTCTCTCAGCCTTTCCCAAAAAGTGTTATCTCCCACCCATTCTGCTGGCCACATTTTAGATGGGGTGTTTACTAACGATCCCAGGTTAGAGGTTGGCTCTCCTTTGACTCTCTCCTGGTCGGATCACAAAGCAGTCCCTCTGGGTTTTGTCTCAGGCTCTCCTCCTGCCCCTTCCACGGACATGAACTGTTGGGTTCTAAAGAGGAACTATAGGGGCCTGATCAATGAATCACTTGGCCCTCTCTTTGCCAGCTTTAAGCCTTCTCCCTCTCAGGATATTGATACCACTGCCCGTGAGTTCGCAAGCACCATTTCCAGGGCCGTGGACACCTTAGCCCCACTTAAATCCCACTACTGTGCCAGGAAACGCCCGTCAGCGCCCTGGTACTCAGAATCTCTTAGACTACAGAGACAGGAATGTAGGAGGCAAGAAAGGCTCTGGAGAGCTCAGCCAGATCCCGACCTACGGATCAAGCATAAATATCTCCTTAAGAGCTATAAAGCGGCGGTGCTGGCCGAAAAACAAACCTATTTCTCCAAGTTAACCTCATCCCTCACCTCTCCGGGTGACCTCTTTAAGGTGGTAGATACCTTATCTCTTCTCCAACATCCCGATCCCATTGTTCCGTCTCAAAAACTCTGTGAGCAGATCTCCACCTTCTTTCATACAAAAATCCTGGATATTTATACTGCTCTCCAGACTCACAACCTCACTCACGTTCCCCCTCCCAGCCTAGACCACACCTCAGCTCCCAACGACATTTGCTCCAATTTTCCCCTTCTCACCATTGAGGCCCCAGATAAACTCCTAGATTCGATTAAGTCAGGATCTCCCCTTGATCCCTGTCCCCTTAAAATCCTAAAAAACTGCAGGGACACTTCACTTCCCCCTTTGCTGGAAGTTATGAACAGGGCCCTCTCTAGCGGTGAGTTTCCAGCTTCCTGGAAGACGGCCATCGTTAAGCCCCTCTTAAAAAAGGCCTCTCTGGATCCCGGGACTCTGACCTGCCTGCTTGATCCCTCCCAGCATGACTTCCGAAAGGCGCATAGCACAGAGTCAGCCCTCACAGTGGTGGTCAACAACATCCGCGCTAAGGTCGACAGTGGTCAGACTACTCTTCTGATCCTGCTCGACCTTACAGCAGCATTTGACACCCTGTCCCCTACCATCCTGGCCTCCCGCCTCAGTGAGACGGGGGTGAAGGGTCTGGCTCTGAGCCTGCTCACTTCCTTCCTTAACCATCGGGAGCAAAGGGTCAAACTGGGTAACTTCTTTTCCAATACCATGCCTTTGCAGTGTGGGGTCCCGCAGGGCTCCGCTTTGAGTCCTACACTCTTCAATGTTTATGTGGCCCCACTCGCTAGGCTTGTTAGAACTTTTGGATTGGAAGTGCTCTCGTACGCCGATGACACCCAGATCATGGTCTCTCTGTCCCATTCTGTTGAGACCACGGCCCTAAACTTTCGAAATTGTATGGAAGCAGTGGCAGGCTGGATGGCCTCGAACTTCCTTAAATTAAACAGGGAAAAGACGGAGATCCTGGTCTTTGGTGGGAACAAGGAGATCTGGTCATCTGATTGGTGGCCCCAGACACTGGGAACTTGTCCCCAGCCCTCTTCCGTCGCCCGTAATCTGGGAGTCATATTTGACACCTCACTTGCTTTTGACAGGCAAGTAAACAGAACGGTCTCAACTTGCTGCGGGGTTTTAAGGGTACTAAGAAAACTCACCCACTACCGCTCTCTTGATGCCCGGAAACTGGTTGCAGTTGCCCTACTATCCTCGCGACTGGACTACTGTAATGCCCTATATCTTGGCATGAGCAATAAACTACTCCATCGTTTACAGGTCGTCCAGAACGCGGCAGCAAGGTTTGCCGTCAATGCCCCCAGACGTTCCTCAGGTACCATGATTAGGAGAAATCTCCACTGGCTCCCGGTATATGCCAGGATAAAATTTAAAATTCTTACCATCACTCACATGGCTCTTCATGGTGCTGGTGCTGAGGGCATCAGGACCCTAGTGTCGATCTATGTCCCCGGTAGAGCCTTGCGCTCTGCCGGCCAGAATTTTTTGACTGTCCCCCGAGTCGCTAAGGCGAGATGGGGAGGTAAGGCTTTCTCCTCTCTCGCCCCTAGACTCTGGAACAAGCTCCCTTTGGAACTCAGGGACCAAGTATCTCTTCTTCTCTTCTAAAAGGGCCTCAAAACTCTGCTCTTTACTGAAACCTACTCTTAGGCCTCTATACCCTGTATCCCTACTTCTGTACCTGGCTTTTTTCACCTTGACGCCTTCGGGCAAAGTTGCGCTTGACAAATCTCTATTCAATCAATCAATCAGTGGTTACTAAGAGTCACATGGCAGGAAAAAGGTAGTCTGCTGGACTGGGAAATGTCCTGAAGACAATAATTGGGCTGGCACAAGCAGAGCTGTAGCACTGCCTATCCACCAGGAATGGGGATCTCTAGGTGATATTTTTATTACAACATGAAAAGCAGCATGAGGGAACTACAAAACCTGATTTAATCAGAAACCGCTCACTTACCAGGAGTGATCACTCCAAGGTCAAGTGTTCTACAGCACAAGACCTAAACACCATTTTCATCCATAGACCGTAGGGCCCTAGTGCAAAATAAAGGGGGACATTTGTGCTGATGTTTGATTGCATTGTTAAGATCAGGAAAGAGCTAAAGACTAGACCCCTCCCATTCGTATCTCAGTTAAGTTGCTTATATTTTTTAGTAATGCTAAGACCAAAAATGAGCTAAGAACTAGGGGGCAGATGTATCAAGCCTTTTACCGTTGCAAACAGGCCAATTCGTAGAATTGGTTCGTTTGCGAATGGTAAAAAGCCTTGTGGGATGTATCATCCCAAAAGATATTCGCAAAATAGGGACTCGCAATTTTTGCGAGTACCTATTTTGTGAATGCATTTAAGGAATCGTGAATTCGATTCCTTAAATGCAATTTTGGAAGCACCCAAAATTTGCAACCTGGCCTTAAGGAGTCGCAAATTAGCACCAACTTCAAGTTGGTGGTAATTTGCGATTTCCTAGAAAAATTCACTTTTTTGCATTTTTCTAAGTGCCATGTGGCACACATACATGCCCTTAGGGCCATTAGGGCATGTATGTGCGCCACATGTGCACACATGCATATTTCAGGGGTGAAACAGGGTGTCCTTTTGGCACCCTTGCACCCTTGAAATTGCATGTGCAATTTGCGAGTACCTATTCGGTAGTCGCAAAGTGCTCATGCAATTCCCATTCATTTCTATGGGCCTCTTGGCCCATAGAAATGAATGGGAAGCCATTCCTTATTTGTGACTCGTAATTTGCAAGTCGCAAATAAGGAATGTGTAGGAATCGTAATTTTAATTGCGAAACCTACATACATTGCATTTTGCGAGTCCTTAATAGCGAATCGGTAAAATGCGCTATTAAGGACCCGCAAAATACAATGATGATACATCTGGCCCCAGATCCCTACCTTTCACATCTCAGATGAGTTGTTGATGTTTGTTAGTATTGGTAAGACCAGGAAAGAGCTTAGGACTAGATCCCTACCTTTCACATCTCAGATGAGTTGCTGATGTGTGTTACTATTGCTAACACCAGTGCTGGAGTGGGAATCAGTTTGAATAACACTCGGTTTACCCCGCTGTGCTACAGCCCAACAGATCAATGGACCCTTGCCGTTGTGTTTGAGAAGATCAGAGCATTTCATCACAGAAATAGTAACCACAATTACTATCTTAAGTTCAGTCAATAATTAGAGTTATTTAAAGTTCTTAAGAGTTTTATTATTCAGTTTTGTAAATCATCCTTACTCAAAGGAATACGTTCTAATCATATTAGTTTCAAAAATCGTTTACAGAAATTGATAACAAGCAAAGGTTAATTCAAATGATAATAAAAATGTATTAAGCGTGGTCCATTAAGAAAGAAATCCCTATTCTAAGAATGGGGCAAAACGGTGTCAATAGGAACCCATAAAGAGTTCAAGTTCGAAAGAGAATGAGATGAAGCATAAAGCTAAAATAATATTCAAAAGTCAACAATTGGTCCAGGCAGAGCTTCCCAAAAAGAGAGGTTCACGAAGCTCAGTAGTCTCAGAGCAATAAGAAATAACGCTGGGGAAATTTGCAGTTTCAGTAGCAACCACAATAAAAAATAAGGACTCGGAAAAAGGAATTAGTGTTTATCGGGCGAATGGCTGAAGAGTTTATGGAGTGGCCTTAACCTGCTCTAGAAACACATACTATTATAAACGGTTGAAAGTTATGTTGTGGTTCAATGTTGTAGCTTCTCCCTTCATCCAATCATCTTTCAGGACTCCGTGGGACAAGGATCACTCCTCTTCTTCTCAAACAAATACAATGGTTCACAGACAGCAATCTCCAAGTGTGCACCTTTGTTGCATTAGTCTAAATTAGACATAAGGCCTTTTACATTCTGGACATCTTTTTACACCAATAAGACAACATCTCTGACCTTCTAATTAGGCAAATTGTATGTTAGCTACCAATGGGCTATGTAGAAATGGAAACCTCTGCAGCAACAAGAGAAAAATATTTGCAGTCTTCATCCTTTGAAAATAAAACAACTATGTTAAAAGAGGTCAAGTTCAATTTATGTGATGCATTCCACGTGTGGTTATTCTTCATACGTCTAATAAATGATACATTTTAAACAAGTATTCAAACTTTCTTTGTATAAGTAGAAACTTTTGCAGAGTTAGATGAAACATTTATTTAATTAGAACAGGATCATTGAAAGGTCTAGAATTAAACATATTTATGCATGTTTCAGCACATCTTGTTAAACTACTTTTTATGACCTAGCAAAAGTAAGTATAGCTACCTATTACATTTTTGCACTTTTTTAAACACATTTTGTTCATTTAAGTCTGCACGTTAATATTGCACATTTATTTTAACTACATTATTTATATTTAGCTAAAAACGCTGTTTCAATCCCCCTCATATGGTCATCTTAACCATCACACTTCCACATGTAAAGCTGATAGAGCTCACTCTCATCTTCAGTTGAGTCCTCTTTCTTTTCACACTTTTAAATTGTTTGGATTTTCTGTATTCTTCATTAATGCGATCATTCAATGCCATTTCCCTTTGTATTCTTTCACTCATTTCCCTTCTCTTTGTGTTGATATTGCAATATCTACAACCTTTGAATAAAGCAAACAAGGAAAATAATCAAAGCCCTAATATTAATATTGGCATGAAAACAGCTATCAGAATTCCTCATCCTGCAGTGGCAAACCAATTTCCAATTGTTTTAATTCCCTTTCCAAAGTTTTCTACGATACTAGAGTCCTTATTAACAACAAAATGACGTAAGCTCAGTGCCACAAGCCATTTTGCTGCACTGAGCGGCGTCATTTTAAAAGCGCAGGGAGGCATCATATTTACAACAATATGACGCACCCCTGTGCTATCCCCTGCACTGCCACACAATTGCCTGTCATGCGCAAATGGAGGTACAAGAGTGCCTGTGTTGCAGGGATGATTGTTTTTGTGCAGGAATCATTGATGATGTTTTCCTCTTTCTATGTGTGCAGCAGAATGCACCTCCTTACGCCTCCCCTGGGGAATTGTAGGATTCAGACACATTCCCAGGTTTACAAAATGTTGTAAATCTGGGAATGTGGCAGAATCCATGGGTGTTGGGTGGAAACTCTCACAGTAACACCCATGGCATGCCCCTTTCTCGCACAGTGATGTGTGAAAAGGGGCTTTGCGTGGCCTTGTAAATATGGGCCAGCACACTGCGCTACTGGTGTGTCAAAAAAATGGACACACCAGCGGCGCAAGGGGCTTGTAAATAAGCCATTTGGTGTCTCTAATGGTTCTAATTTAGATTTCAAATCATAAATGTTCTTTGCAAATACTTGCCTTTTCTTACTTTCGTCTGGAATAAGCGAGCAGCAATGCTGAATTTTCAGCATCTTGCATACGCTGGTTTTTCTGCAAGCAAAATGTCTAATTCTAAGCGATTTTGCAAAACCATGGTTCTAATAGTTACAAATTCTGTATTCACTACTAATAAAGCTCCAGTAGTGCTAAGTTGCCAATTTGTTGACAACTGTTGAAAGTTTTCTGATCTTTTCATCTTTTATTATGACTTCTACCGGTGGTATTTTTCCACCAAATACTTCTCCCACTAATTGAGTTCCATCTTCTGCTCTACATGTACGTCTGTGTGATGGTGTCATTGTTAAACCATCAATACTATGTACATGATACATCTTAGGAAACAATATAGCTTAATAGCAAGTACCCCCACACCCACACAATCAGCAGGTAAGTGGAAATGAGCATCCTGTCCACAAACAAAGTAGACACCTGAAATAGAGGTTTCTTATCCTTGTAAAATTTGCCATGTACCTCCCATAATTGCAAATGTGTGCTCCAACTACTAATTCCCACATATCTGGTTCTACTTTGTGTTCTCCATTTGTAAACACAGATTGTCCCTTTTGTCTTCTGTCTAATTTCAATTTTGGGTAAACAGTTTTCTCCAATTACTCATCTTCTTCTAAACGTTTCTTAAAACATCTTCCTCCCTATGCTTACTATGTGAAATGTTAGTGTTTCTCCTGTCTAATGTCATAAAGAATATTGTTGCTAAAGGTCTCATTAAGTAGGTTAAATTATTTCCGTAAGCCATAACACTATCTATAGGCATGAATGGTCTAAAATAAAACCAAGCTGTATCCATTTCTTTTGCTTCCGGGTATAACTTGTTGCTCTGTTGCAACAGTACTTTAGAAAGTACTAAGGGGTCGATTAGGATGGCGGACGGACTTTGTCCGTCCGCCATCCTGTCTGGGGCAGGGACCGTCCGCCACAAGGGCGGAGGTACCGTGCCCCGAATTAGGATGCACCCGCCACAGTGGCGGGTGCATCCCGCATTTTTAGCATTACGGCCGACGCACCGTCTGCCACAATGTCAAAAATGCATGTTGTGCGTTTCACAGCACAACATGACAGGCACCGCGCGGTGCCTGCCATGTTTTACTGTGAAACGCAGGGGGGTACCATAGGTACCCCCCATGTGCACCCCCCATTCCCCCTTCACCCTGGGGGCCCTCAACAGGCCCCCAAAAAAAGGACCGTATGCCTTTTCGTGGCGGCATTGCCGCCACGGAAAGGCATTTTCCTTGGCCCATCCTAATATGGCTGGCGGTGTCTGATAGACAACGCCACCATATTAGACCTTTTTGTCGCCGCGGTCGCCGCGGAAAAGCGGCGGACGGTCTTCCCGTCCGCCACGGTCCCCCCCGCCATTGTAATAAGGCGGGGGAAATAGGTGGCGGACTGGCAAGGATGGCGAACGGTTCGCATGGCGGTGGCGATCCGTCCACCATCCTAATCGGCCCCATTGTTATAATTCGAATAAAAATATTCAAAGTATTCTTGTCTATACACTAATGTTTTGTACTGTTTTAGCTTCTATTAGGCTGATATACCGGTTCTCCAAGAGCTGGGAAACCCTGCTCGGGAAGCCAGGCACTATACAAGGACTCCATAGTAAAAAATAATAAGCAAAATACTACACAAAATTGCATAAGATAAAGGTATATGGTGATAAGTAACTTCTTCTGTAGCTGATGAAGGTAAATGGGCATAGACATAACACTCATGTGCCTCCATAGCCTGTGTGTATTCTTGCACTAATCTAGAATAAATGTTAGTTGAGTAATCATGTCTCTTATAGTTTGTAAATGATGCTTTCAATTGCTCTTATCGGTTTTGTGTGTAGATATCGCAGATACATTTGTAGATCTAATCTCCTTATCAGGTGTAGAATAGAACCATACCAATAGTACTAATATTACTAACACTGCTACTAAAAAGACTAATACCCATAATATGTTTGCATCTATATCTAAGGCAACACATGATTGTCTGCAATCAGATCGTCTAAGCTAACATGCACAGAAATAACTCAGCAGTTCAGTTTAGATGTTCTCAAGCAGTTTTCTTAAGCAGTTCATTTTCTTTAAATAGCCTCTTTTACACAGTCTCTTTATTTTTAGAAATCTATAGTCAAACATCCCCTACTCTGTGTTTCTTCTAAAATGTTATCCCTACTCTTCTACAGCCTTGGTCCTAGGTAAATCTTCTTAAAAAAAAAAACCAAAGGAATATTTTATTACTGTTTTTTCTCACTCAATATTGGCTCAAATGTCTTTCAAGCTTTTTGTTTCTTTTTAGAAATCTTTTTAACAGCTTTATCTTAATCTATAGTTCTAAAGTGATGTTGTGGGGGTTCAACAGTTCAGATTTCACTTCACATAGTTCATCCTCTGATAGATCCAGCACTTGAGTTATATATTAAGTCCACTCAGGTGCAGAATATCTTCGTCAAGGCACTCTTGCCCCTTTGTTCTCCTCAGTCTCTGTTGATCTTCCTCTATGTCACTTGCACCACTTGACTCTGTCTCTTCAGTGATAGTTGATGGTATTCTCTTCTTGTTTTAGTGCTTGTTCCTTCACCCGAATCCTCTGTTCATTCTGATGCTGTCTTAACTGCTTTCTCAAGTTGAGGTTGTTCTCTGTTGTGCTGGGTTCTGCCCTGCACAACGCCTGGATTTTTTGCTTTTCTGATAACCCTGTTTTGGGAATTTTTACTGTGAGTGAGTCTCACTACTGATGTCTCACCCACTGTAATTACATGACAAATGGACTGCACATGTTTACCGCCAGTTTCTGCCTTTTAGGATAAGGCGGCTGCAACACAGCAAGGATAAGGGGCACTTGGTCAGTTACAAGTGAAGAAACGTGTGCACATGTGCAGGCTGCGCATGGGAGACTAGTGTTGTGCACAGCCCGGTTACAGCGCACAGGTAGCCTAGCACAATGGGGACTCTGCAGGATTAGGTATTCAACTGGGATAGCCCTCATGAGAGTAGTGTACACTGTAAGAGAAAGTCAGTGTGCTTTACTGTTTGAACTATAGTGACACCCCACTATACACATAGGCAGGTACTGCCTCAGAATGTAGTTTCATTTCCTCTTGGCCTACAGAGACCATTGAAGTCTTGCATTAGAGTGTAACCTGTGGGGGAAAACCAAATATGTAACTACCAAAGTGATATCTGTACACCTTATGGGTCATGCAGAGTTTCCATATTTCCCTGCCTCAGCTCAGAATCAGAGCCCAGGCCTTTTGTCACCCTACTGTATCTAGCTAATTACATGTCTCTCCAGCAGCAGGAACAAAGACCACCCCACACAAAAGGAGCATTTTGCAGTACTTCTCCCAGTTCCTACCGAATTCTAGACTGTTTTCAACAGTTTGTCTATCCTACCTACTGTTTCTGTAAAGCGCTCTGATATCTGCAAAGATCTTGTTCGCGCTATATAAAACTTTAAAAATAAATAAATAAATAAATAAGTTCATGTGGAGGAAAGGGGAGGGCAGAATGATCGGCATCAATAACTCAGCTGTCAAACTGCACCAGGGTTGGGCCTGCCAAAGCCCACTGAACAAAGTAGAGTGCCCAGACAACTGGAGCCAACCCAGTGGGGGACTTTCTTTTAAATTCTAGTGTGCAAGTCCCTAGCAGTGATGTCAGGGAGGAAGGGAGCTGAAACCGGGAGCTGATGTGACCAGTGGCCCCAGGATGAGGCCATCTTGGACTGTTCCAGAATACAGTGCAGGTGGGGTGGACCAGGGGAGGTGAGGTGATGCGTTAGCCTAGGATTAGCCAGGGGTGCCTGCCTTCTGGAAACTTTCTCTCCCCTTTAATGAGGAAGACTCTCTCTTGCCTGTGGATTTCCCACCTACTGAACTGCATGATCCTGTGACTGCATGGAGAACTGGAAGGAGGAACTCCCTAACACCCACTCAGGACCAAGGACTCTGTCAAGTTAACTCCAGGTCCCAAAGGGCCAACTCTTGAGGTCCTTCCTGAATTGAGGCAGTGATGTCTCCCCGCTGGAGCAGGCAGACACATAGGCAGTTTGTTGATATCTCCGCAAGGAGCGTCCGGCTCTTGACCAAGACAGGGTCCTACATTCTTTCCCATCAGGTAATGGGGTCAGATCATTCAGAACAGCGATTCTTGTCAGAACACACACTCCCTAGATTCTTCCGTTAGGGGACGCATAGTAGGAGTACGCTGGATTGTTATATTGTTTTATATGCTTACATATATACATTGTTTTATCTGCTTCTGTATATTGATCATTGCAGCACATATATTTTATACAAGAATCACGTTGGTTCAGGCAAATTGAAAACTTCCCTCTGTGTATTCCTTGTATCTTTCTCTAAGCAGATGAAAGCACAAGTTACTGAGCAAAATGTTCTAGATCTGTTCCACTATTCCTGGGGAATCAGAGTTGTCCTGTTCAGAGGCTGCCAGAACTATTTGCTACATGTCTAGGTTTGGAGGAGCTTATGATGGCACTGTGAGCTAGCGGGTCTATAGGACAACATATCCTGAGGGGCTGCTCGGAATCAGTCTGCCACCGTCTCAACATTTATGCTGTCCACAACCACCCAGTTCTTAATGGATAGGTGGAAACTATATGACAGATTCAGCGTCATGAACTGAGATTTAAAGGGTTCACCTCCAGACCTCTTACAGAGCAACATTTGGAAAAGCTGTCCAGGAGTGCATGGAGACCTCATGGTGTTCTGGAGATGAGGAGTATGTCGTCAGCAAACATGAGTATTGGCAGGCTAGTGCATGCAGACTTAGGGTCATCATGTCTGCATTGGGCTAGCCATTCGACTGCTCTGTTTATATACAAACTAAAGAGTGCAGGAGATAATTCACATCCTTGTCTTACCCTGCATTTAATTGGAATCCTAGGAGTGAGGTCCCCACCAGAATTCCACCTAACCTGAGCGTATGTATCTGTGTGTAATAACCGTAAGATGTTCAGAAGGTCTGCGGGAATGCCATAGAAGTCAAAAACCTTCCAAAGGTTTTCCCTAGGTACCAAGTACAACACCGCCCATAAATCAATCCAAGCACATAAAGATGGTCCCGCCTGATTGTAACTTACTTCCCGCATATCAATGTGAAGCAAAAGACTTGGTAAATGGTACTAACCTTTGACCTAAAGCCTGCTTGACAGTCTGAGAGTATTTTATTATCTAGCATCCATGTTTGCAATCTTGCAAACACCTGCCTGCAAAACCTTTTTGACTATTGTCAATCAGGCTGATTGGTCTATAGTTGGATGGCATGTCCCCCCTCCCCTTTTTCTATATCGGTACTATAGTAGCTCCCTTCCAGCAGTGGGGAGTCTCCTCTCTACTTGCAATGGTGTTACCAAAGGCATTCATTTAGGGGATCCAGATCTCAGGTTGCAACAAATATAAATCTCCGGGAATACTGTTGGGACCCGGTGCTGTCTCTTTTTTCAATTGTTTTAAAGTCTGGGCTGTTTCCTCTATGTTAAAAACTAGAAAGTCACCTACAATAGTCCCTGTCGGGTGTGTTGGATAAACTAAAGAGCGATCAATCTCTATCTGATCTATTTTTTTCGAACCTCCCTCGGTGTCCTGGCCCTTGTTTGTTGGAAGGCTAAGGGAGAGTATAGCTCTCCCTCAATTTCATCCGTATGCCATTCCTTATAGAGCTCACCAAAATGGGCTACCCAGGCCTCTGATTCTACCACTGTTTCCAGGTGGTAGTCTGTGGTGCAGGAACCAGCTGATTGTAGTTTCAAAAACACCTTGGTGTTTCTCTTTTGCAAGGCATCTACCAATTCTTTCCATTGCTCTTTCTCCCAATGTCTTTTGGCTTGTATCAGGATAGTTATTGAGGGAGGTCATGTGCTGCATTACAAGTTGAGCAGAGACTACATTGCAGTTACCGACTGGAGACTTCTGGAACTGTGGAGCATATCAACGGCACAATCAAATCCAGATTGGCTAAAGTGTGTGCTTTGACATCTCTGAAGTTATCTGATGCTTTGCCTCTAGTGTTGATGAGTCTACGCAGTACTCCAGATAGGAGGACAAGATTGTTGCCCTGTGAAATCATCATGGGGAGGGCTATGAGACTGCCAGCTGTGCCTCCGAATGCGCTTGTAAACATTACCAATGACATGATTCTTGATTACTGCAAAGGATTGACTTATGTGGTGCATTCTGTGTCTCACCAGGTTGGAGAGGCTACAGCCCAACCTCAACATGAGCAGTGCCATGACCTCAGTCCCAGCGATTGTGTTATGGTGAAGAAGCCTGTGCGCAAGCTGTGCATGGAGCCTAGGTGGCGTGGCCCCTACCAGGTGATTCTGGTCACCACGACAGCTGCGAAGTGCGGAGATCTCCTTAACTGGATACATGGTGCTCATACTTGCAGAGCCCCATGTACCCTTGATTATATAACAGCACCTGTTCCTGATGTACCTGTTGTTACATTGAAACAGAAGGAGTAGGTTAGTCAAGCTGTTAGGGATCAGCAAGAAGCTGGGATAGCACCTGTTCAGCCTGAGGAGGGTCTAAGAGAGTCAACAGTCAAAATCAGTACAAGAGGGTCTCATCTAGTAGTGTTGACTGTGGCAGATTCAGACCCTGGCAAAGGACTTAGTTAATTTGTAACACAAGTTGTACCTGAAGACCAGTGGCCAAGAAGACAGGAGTGCGCAAAACGCAGTCTGCCTGAAGTTCGTGTACCTCACACTATCCCAGAGGATGCTGAAAGATCTGGCCCAAGTGACAGTGATGAAGAAAGACCAACTGTGAGGAGATACAAAAGAGCTATAGTACCCTGGCAGAGGTACTCCTCACCTGAATGGACTTACCTAGCAGTCAATGACTAGAAGAGAGCATTTTTTTTAACCTTTTTCTATATCAATTTACATCCAATTGAGCCTCCTTGAACTGAACGTTGTGGCTGAACCTAGTTTTGAAATTGCATTGCCACTAAACAGACCGAGTCAATTTATCCTGGAAGTAATCATTAGTGAGTTCGAACTGCGTATTTATTAGAGACAGAACTTTATTGCTTTGCCCAACCTATAATGAAGAGAACTAAGGTCCGAGTTGGTGAAGGAGCGTAAGGCTGTCCCTTAGAAGAACACGGAGGATGGCTAAGGAAGTCTCATGATGAACATTGTACATATTTCACTAGAAAAGACATTTGAACTTTGCTTTGCTGTTTGTGCGAGTGGAAACTAACAGCAAGGACTGTGCGGCGATCTTCTAGTTAAACTGTCTGTCACTAAAGAACTCATAGAGCCTAACTCAAACACTAATATACGTAAATGCCTACGTTTAGGTATATTTGTCTTTGTGCCTTTAGTGCCAATTGCTTTACTTGTAATTTTGAGTACACCCATCCTTTACAGGTAGCAGAGCCTAAGTCTATACGTGCCCCTCAAACACCACTTCTCATTGTATGTTTATTCAACGCTGATTTATGAATATGTTGATACTATGGATGCTAGGTATTGCTAGGATTGTATGCAATTACCTCTGTCAGTTGCTGAGGGGATTACCTATCACCCTCCCCTTAATATATGGAGTCACTTGCAGCTTTTTGTTGAGCTTATTCAATAGAAATGGTATTTTTCAATACTATTATTAAAATCATGACTTGGTTTTTTCAATCGTTCCTGTGCTGAAGCAATTGAATCGACAGCCTGATGCTAAACACACTGAGATAGTGGGACATTTCTTTATACCCACCATCACACTGGACACGGTCTGTGCACAAAGACACAACTTTAGCTCGTTAGATCACCACAGAATGGACCAGATGGATGGTTGTTTCCCTACCACCAGGATGTCTATCTTATTTGCATGTGGTCTCAAACACCTGTTCTTCATCCTGTTGGACAGGTCTACCAGACACAGTTTGAAATTGTCTGCGGCTTCGTTGTTATCCTGAGCCAACATTCTAATTAGTTGGATGTCATCGGCATAAGACACTGTCTGCACACCATTGCCCTCAATAAGCTCGTCCAAAGGTTGCATGTATAAATTTTAAAAAGAGTCGGACTCAGGGCTGAGCCCTGTGGCACTCCCTGCTGCAGCGACCTTGTCTTAGTGGTATTGGGCTGTTGGGATGACCTGAAAAATGCGACCCTGCAAGAAATCTGAAAACCAGCAAAAGCACAGTGCCCACACCCCTGAGTTCGGTAGCCTTTCTAATAGCAGTCATTGGAGAGGCAGCAAGGATATGGAGCTCAGATACTGAGGTACTAAAGGATCTAATGTTGGTTTCTTCAGGAGTAGAACCACCATAGCGTGTTTCCAAACACAAGGAACCTGCCCTGACGCAAAATATAAATTAAGCAAATTAGTGAGCACAGGGGCAATCACTTCCCTGCCTTGCTCTAATATGGCGGGGGAGGCGGCATCCAGTGGAGATCCTAATTTTACTTTGGACATTAGGCAGTAGGTCTCAGCCTCTGAGCCTCGGGCAGTAATGGATGATGAAGCAGATGCGAGGAACTGAAAGTTCCTGGCACTCTCAGGAAAGAAGGTATAGATGGTATTTATCTTCTTAAAAAAAGAGAGCGATCTGATCACAAAGGGAATTGGTGGGTGGAGTTGACACAGTGGTGCGTTCAAAGGATGTCGGGGATTTGACTATCTGAAAAAATTCCCTTGTGGATTTTTTTGACTGCTCAATTTTCTGGGCATAGAAATTAGCATGTGTGTGCCTCAGAACTCTATGATATTCCTTTAAGGCATCTAAATAAATTGTTTTATTGTGATCATCATAATCTTTTCGCCACATGCGTTTCAGACACTTGCAAATTGTCTTCTTGCCTAGCAGTTCTTCCGAAAATGAAGCTGCTGATGGTTTGGAGCGCATGCTAGCTATAGATTTCATGGGGCCTAAAGCTTCCAGGGCCTGATTAATTCACCCTATTGGTTGTCTATTAGCAGTATGGGGGCATGAGTTGAGTTATAAGGTTTCCTGGTTTAGGGCTACTGTGAAAGCATGTGGCGTAATAAGGGACCATTTACATGCTCTCCTTTTATGGGGTTGTACTGTTGGCAGAGGAGGTTCAGAAATAAGGAAGGGGACCAGAAAAGGATCTGACCAAGCCATAGGATTTTGCAGACCCACTGCTATCAGAGTCGAGTTAGTAAAAATTGGATCCAAAATTTGACCATGCGCATGTGTGGGCGTCAATACCAGCTACTTAAGCTGGAACAACCCAAGATCATCAATCAAGCGCCTAGCTACAGGGCAGTTGACATTGCCATTATGAATGTTGAGGTTCCCTATTATTGAAAAATTAGCATAACATGCAGCATTATCAGAAATAATGTCCATTAGAGAATTAATAAAACTGGTGGCTGGGCCAGGTGGTCGATATATTAAGAAACCTGTTACGGTAAAATCGTTCATAAGGGATACGCTAAACAGAGCTGGCTGTGAGCAATATCTAGCTCCCTCAGATTACATTACAAATGACATTTAAAAATTACTGCAAGGCCCCACCCATTTTCAAGGGTCTATCAAGTCTTAAAATAGCATGGTCAAAAAGAACCACATCGTGAATATCTGGGGTGGAGGAGGAGGTGAGACAAGTTTCGACTAAGAAAAGCACGGCAGGTTGGTGCAACATGATCAAGTCCGCTATCTCAAGCCTGTGTTTAGACAGTGAGGGTCACTGTAGCACAGACATTGATTATAGTTTTAACTTGTCAGAACATACTTACCTTGAGGGGCGTTCATAGAAGATACTACGAAGGAAAAAGTGCATCTGTTGCATCTCTTTAGACTAAGTGCTGCATCAAGTGAATGGTGGCAAGCTTGCCTTTGGCGCACCAGTAATGCATCCGCACAGCTGACATGATTATATAGCCCGCTTTAATAAGAACATGGCTATTGTTCCATGAACTCAGAGGGCAACTAAAAGTTGGAACTGAGGCCCAGTGCTCATCTCCAGTCAGGAAGGTTCCCCTCCCAGATTGGAGTACTGGGAAAAAGAAACAGAGCTAAAATAAAGAACAAACAAAAACGGATAAACAGATCAAATAAACACATAAAAGCCATTAAAAAGGAGCTGGAAGGGCGGACCTAAGATGCCCACCAATTTGGACTGTAGTTTTGGAATCCTGAAAATTATTCGGAAGATTCTGGGGCTTCTACCAGAACCTGCGAAAAGAACAGTAGTTCAGCCCTTGTGGTATCACGGATGGATTACTGTAATGTACTCTATTTGGGGCCCTCTAAGGGCAGGCTTTAAATGCTCCAGAGGGTACAAAATACAGCAGTGCAACTGCTTTTGAATATTCCCAGACCCGCTCCGACGGGGCCAACGCTGGCAAAACTTCACTGGCTTTCCACTGATAAGAGGATCTCCTTTAAATTTATGTGCTTTGTACATAAAATCATCAACGAAAAAGGCCCCGGTTCTCTATCTTCCTTGATCAAACCTTACCTTCCGTGTGAATGTTTGAGATCATCTAGATCTCAATCTTAGACTCGAACCATCTGAAGGCCTTTTTCGGAAACATTTAAAAAACGTTTTTTTAGAAATGGTGCTTTACAAAATGCTAACATAAAATACTAACAGATGTAGAAAAGAAATGTATTAATTCAGTAGAACACAGAAGGAGAGACATACTGGCTAAATAAAGGATTCATTCAAAAGTACCACAATGGTCTAAAGAGTGAACATTGATTAGTGGGAAACATGGCAGCATAAGCTTTAGATTGACAACATAAAGAGAGATTATGCATTTTTTCATTAGAAAAACCAAAACTGACGCAAATTTTGTAGGGACTAGTGGATGTGACCATACATTTAAAGTTTGAGGAAACTGGAGATTATATTTTGATGGAGCAGAACCTGTTTTCCCTGGAGTTTATTACATTTGTGGGAAGAATGCATTTTACTAGTTACTCAAGAGATGGTATGGAACATTTAACATGTGGGCCAAATCGATGATTAAACAAGTGAAAAACATAGGAGAACAAAAATAGATGCCAATGGAAGTGAAATTGTAGGAGATCTTTTTGGTGCTCTGATACCATTTGTAGGAGTGATATTCAACTCATATAAGATTAGAAAGCTTTCTACTGTAGTTGAAAAACCTGTCTACTAGTACAGCTAGAGTAGTTTTGTTGATAAGTACAGAAAGAGTTGCCAGTAGATGAGTGGTTTAGCAGAATCAACATGCTTTAGATGCCTTTTTAGCAAAAGGGGTCAGTCTGCCAGATGCTAAAAGTTCAACAATGTTGTACTTACATTCCAGATGAAAGTAAACACTTGAAGAAATACATTAGCAATATGACTGACCTGAAGAAAGATTTGAAAGGGTTGACAGCAACAGGTGCTTGGGAAGCCAGTGGTAACGACTTTTCTGCTATACTCAGCTGGATTGGAAGCATCATAGTAGAATTGTTGCAAGCATTCTGAAAACCTTATTGATAATTGTTGTTTGTGGATTATTCTTGTTTATAATCTATAAGGTATACCAACGTGCTCTGGTGAAAAAAGGAGTGAAGAGAAAGAGAGCAGACATGGAATTAGAGGATAGACAGAGTAAATACTACGATGACATGACATTTCTGGAGGATTCCAGATGAAAGAAAACAGCCAGATTGTGGTTTGTTCATCTGATAAGACATTGGTGTGGTTGCTTCATTCACCATCAGAGGGGGGGTTGGTGCAGCTCAAAGTTGCCCATTCTTTAAACGTCACAAATTCCTCATAAATATGTTAACAGATACATGATCGGAACCTGCACTTAGCGCATGTTTCTTACATGGTTAAATGATTACTGAAAATATTGCATTCAACATTACTATTAAAGAGAGTATTTACCATAGAATTTGAGAATGTTAGGGTTTTAGACATGCTAATATATCTATCAATTGTAGTTCTAATGAAGTTAAAACTATCCTCACTTATAGGTAATGTTCTTTCTGTGAAGGTTAAAATTCAGCTTTTATAAATGTGGGCTATACTACATGAATAAGATTTAGGCACTAATTACGAGTCTGGCAGTCTGAGGAACTCCAGACTCGTCGTGGCGTGGCAGTGGCGGTCCATCCACTGCTACACACAGCTACATTACGAGATGGGCAGTTAGACTGCCCCAGGACCGCCGCCAGAGAACCACCGTTCTATTGCTGTGGCACAGTGTTCTTGAGGGCGCAATATGCTTGGCGGGACAATCATGGTCCCGCCAAGCATATTACCAGTTTCCTCTCCACTACGGTTTTCATGGCATTTCCACCTCCATGAAAACCATGGCAGAGAGGAAACAAAAGGGGCCCTACAGGCCCCCTGCTGCCTCACGCCATGTTGTGCCCACCCTTTATGCATGCACCCCAGTTCCTGCACAGCATGGACTTTACATACCATGCAGTGCAGGAACTGTTTTTGGCATTCCCATTGCTGTACCCATTTTCTGACACACTGCTGTGGGAATGTCAAAAAACAGCCTACCAGACAGGAAGAAACTACTTTGGCATAGCAGGAGCTTGGCGGTGGCGTACCGCCTGGTCTCGCTGCACCAAAAGTCACAATCTGGCCCTAAATAGCTTGAAAATTAGATTAAACTCATCTTTTTATGTATTAAGAATGTGGTTTTACCTAAAACAATAACGTTTATGTAATGTGTGCACTAATGTTACACATATGTACATTTAAATGTAGTTCTTAGCCATACTTACACTTGATTAATTTGAATATTTACTGTATGCCACATGTAAAACAAATACAATACAATGTACTAGAAACTTGCATTCATTTGTGTTTAAATGGTACATTCCTGTTAAATGTGCACCAATGAGTTAATACTTTAAACTTGTCCTGACAATTTAGGGCTGTATTTCACCATGCAGCATTTCACAAAATTCTGTTTTCCATTTTCTGCTAACATGACATTTCTTGCAGGTATTCACATTCATTGTTAGTTTAGAATAGATACATTAATGTACTAGAGATAGCAGAGAGAGCTTGAGAAGAGAACCTTGAAAAAGTACATGGAGAACCAGATCGTTAACTGAAAGGCCTATTCAGCAATGTGTCAAACCTGCTACCAGAGTGAGACGTCGTTCCCATGTTCAAAGTGTGATTTTCTCTGGATGTTGTAGTCTGCAACATGTGAATGGATGAGAACAATGAACACCTGATGATGAGGTGTATAAGGGGTGTTACCCAATGAATTTATGAGATATAGTGGGGTGGTCACTCCATCTGACTTCAGCACCCCTTCAGCGATCCCCCACAGAACCCACCTGACTTCATTTCCAATGAACTAGCCTATTTCTCAGCCTATACTTCGCTTAATATATCTTCTAGCCCAACCTTCTGACTCATCTCAAACTTCTTTCTACTACTCCTCCCAATGCACTACCCTATCTCTCATCCTATACATCTATCAATATATCCTCTACATCCACTCTCTCATTTATGTCAAACCCCATACCACTACTATGATCGCCAAAATAACCCTTTCTAGACTCTCTCCTGCTCTACCCCTCCTTGCATCATCTGACAACTCTTTTTACTACACCGATCCCCTTTAAAACAAACCTTTCTAATCTCTCCCCTCTGGCTCCTGCCCTCCAAAACTCCTTTTTACTCATCCAAAAGCCTCTTCCTACTGCTAAGACCTGCTTGCTGGAGGTACCTGGTGGGCTATTTGGCCCCCAGGGACCCTCAGGATTGAAGAGGTATTAATTCATCAACTTAAAACATGCCACAGGGCGTGTTTGCACAAATGTCACCTCAGGCCCCCCACCTCCCTTCACCACTGGGCAAACGCGCCCCGTGGCGCGTCTTTAGTTGGGGGATTAACTCCCCCTGAATTCTGAGGGTCCCTGGGGTGCACCTAGCCCAACAGCTACCTCCATTAAGTGCCACAAAGCTGCGTTGCAGAGAGGTGTAAAAAGGGGCGTGGCCTCAGAACACCTCTCTGAAACGCAGCCCCCTGGCGCATACTGGAGGTTCCTGGTGGGCTAGTTGGCCCCCAAGGACCCCAGTATTCAGGGGGAATTCGTTCCCCATCGGCAAACGCACCAGCATAGCATAAAACACATAAAATCATCATAAAATGACATGCACATAAAATATATTACAGGCTTCTCTTGCTACTCATAGATGCAGATAAGAACATACTACTGCTCTGATGATGGCGTTGTCAGTATAGAGAAGAGTGGGGATCGGGCAATGACCAATTTGAGTTGTGATCTCTACAATTGCTTATGAGCACCCTTTCTAAGGGAGTCATACACAATGTGAACAGGAAGGTTGCAAGCACAAAGCCCTGCCTGGCACCCCTCTCTATGCTAAAAGTTTGGGTATGTTCTCCCTTAACACCATAGCGTACTCTTGTCCTGCTTCCTCCGTGGAGCTCCCTGCAAAACTGGACGATAGGGAGATCAGCTCTAAGATCAATCATGATGGCCCACAACTTCTGATGGCTCACAAAGTCTTAAATGAAGAGGATAAGTCAACAAATGCTAAAAACAAATTACCAAGTCTAACCTGGGTACATTTCACAATTAAGATTGAATCCCTGTTCGATCGTCCCTAACCCGACTCAAAATTCATTCTGTAAGTCTGAAAGAACATCATTAGTTTCAGCCCATTCCTGGAGTCTATTCAAAATAATACGACCCACTACCTTTACAGTGAGTCTAGTAAGGAGCTAGGGAGATAGCCTGAGGGATTGTGTCGGTCACCCATTTTATAGATAGGAACAATGAGTGACTCTGACCAGGTGTGCCGAAAGCCAGCTCTGCAGCATGCATCTAGACAAAGGTCTATAGGGGGCCCGGAGAAGAAGATTAGATTTAAAAAGATGCACAGGAATACCATCAGGTCCGGTGCTTCCCACCTTGCTCGCGTTTACAGCCTTATTCTTCTCCCCTAGAGTAAATGAGATGTCGATTAGCCTCCTGGGCTTGTGGCGGGGGTCTTGAATCTGCAGCTCCTTCCATAGGCTTGGAATAGATAGTAGAGAAGTGGGCTATCCAGTTGGCCTTGAGAATAGCAATCTACAGTTGATGGCGGTTTTCTGTTTTAAAAAAAGGGGAATTAATAACACACCAGAATGTTTCGGCGCTATTACTATGGCAAGCTTTGTGCAGGGTCTCCCAGTCTTCCTCCTTTAAATCTTTCTTGTGTCGCTGCAAAGCTAGCTTATAGTCCCTTCGATCCACCTGTACATCTTGTTTACATCTGGGTGATTTATGCAGAGCATCCTTTAATCTCCTATGAGCTTTTGAACATAAGGAATCAAACCACCCTTTTAGCTCAGAGGTTTTACACCTCCTGGTGGCAGCTAGGCCAACCTTGATCCCTTTTGTACTAGATAGAAAGGCTTCAATAACTACATTAGAGTCAGCAGTGTCATCTAGGCAAGACTCAAATGCCTTTGTATGAGTTATGATTAAGTGTTCTAAAAATCTGTGGGGTTCTTTATTTTTGTTTGTCCTCATATAACCTCCATACTATTGTATAAGCATCCTCTCGATGACAGCAACCCAAATGCTTATAACTTAGAGGGTCGGATCTCAGCTGATGTTCTGTGGGGGCAAACCCACACAGCACATCGTAGACTGACCGAGAGGTGTAATCATTGGACAGTTCATTGGTCGATTCTACCCACCCTCCACATTACTCCTGATCTAATAATCCCCAAAAAAGGCCATGCTCTCTTCTGTTACTAAAACAATTAACATTTAGATCTAATTCTTTAAAATATCTAACTGAGTTCCACCATTTCCTCCCGGATGGGGGGTCTGCCTGACACCACCTTTTACAAATTTCTCTCCTTGCCAGGAGGATCAAATAAAACACCAATTTACCCTGTTCAACGGTGACGTCCCGCTCCCCCTCTGAAGGCTGTACTATACCAAAAAATATTAGTACTAGGCTTACCTCTATTTCTTTACCAAGTAGTTCAGTCTTACCCACATTCTTCCAATAATCCCCCAACACTTAAAAACATATGAATGTTGTCGACCTCTTGGGCGTGGCATCTTGTGCAGCTTGATTCTCCTCCTCCCCTCATTTTGGATATCTTGACCGGAGAGCAATATATCCTGTTAATGGTAAAGAGGTAGTTCTTTCTTAGTGCAGCAGATTTAATTAAACAATATAATTTGTCCAAAGATACTTTGGAGCTCTTCATCTGGCAAGCACTTATCCCAGACCTTTTGGGGGGTCCAGTTTCCTGTCCGCAGCATCCAGTAAGTAATTGTACCAAAGAGCGATTTCCTTCTTCCTTGGGTTTGTGTCCTGGAGGTCCTCTTCCATTGCAGTCTCATGGGAATTGCCAGTATTGGTGTTCACATCAGGTGGATATTTGATAATATTTAAATCTGGAGAGGCTGTTTTTAGTTAGATGGCTCCAGGCATCCCACGAGAGACAACTGTTAACTTCAACTATGTCACGCCACCTCTTCACCCCAGCCTCTTTCAAAGGTTGAGATAAAACATCGTTCAAGCATTCTGGAGTACCTGTTGAGTCCCACACCAGTGTCCACTCGCTGTAATAGGGAATGCCTAAAATACTACGACAGTCAAACCATAGTTTGGCGGCAGCATGTAAAACCTTCAGGCAAACTTTTTTTTTTTATTTGGGGCGCCAAATTTATACATGAAACCCTCGGCTGGACTGTCGTGCAACATAGCCTTAAACATGTGACCCATTAGGTGATCATCCGGCCTATTTAGGAGCATTCTGCTGTTTTGCAATTGGTACGCTCAACAATAAATCTGTAGGTCGGGTAGACTCAAACTTCCGTGTGCCAGTTTTCATCTGAGCTTTTCCCAGGAGAGTCTGTTCCCCTTACCAGCCCAAACGAAGGTAGAAATCTTACCATGGATTTTATTTTTTAAAAATGTTTCAAAAGTCAAGGGGATATTATTAAAAAGATAAGTTAACTTCGGCAGAAAACACATTTTAACCAGATTTACCCTGTCATAGTTTGTAAGCGGTAGATTCTTTCATCTTTACAGAAGTGTGTTGACTTCTTTAGATACTCGGTCGATATTTGTTTTAGGGAGTTCAGACAGCTCTTGTGTAATGGTAATTCCCAGATACCTTATCTCCCTTGACACCCTGGAACCCTGCACTTCCGAGTTCCATGTCAAGATCTCAGTTTTACTGTTATTGATCTCATAACCTGACATTTTGCCAAAGACCTGTACTTCCCTTAATAGACTTGGTAGGGCTTGGTTGATATTCGATGTAAAAAGAATGAAATCGTCCGCATATAGAGCAAGTTTCCTCGAAAAATCATTCATTAATAAGGGTTGTGTTTCATTATTTAGCCTTAGACTTTGAGTGAACGGCTCAATGTATATATCAAAGAGTTCTGAGACAGCGGGCAGCCCTGTCTGGTACCTCGCCTTATTGATATTGGAGCTGAAAGGCTCCATTTACTAATATTTGGGCTCGTGGTTCACTATATATTTTCCCCAACAAATCTCTAAAGGTGCGGTCAAACCCCAAAACCTCTAATACACTAGACAGATAACACCAATTAACGCGATCAAATGCTTTTGCAGCGTCTAGTGTTATAATTGTTAATGGGACTCTAGCCGCGGTTGCCAGATCTATTGCACCAATTACGGTGATGACAAGATGCTTCATCTGCCGCCCGGGGAGGAAACCCTTCTGATCGTCATGTATTATTGCCCCTGCTATTTTACTTAATCTTGCATCAATGATACTGGTAAGGGTTTTATAGTCAGAGTTCAATAAAGATATTGGGCGATATGATTGGCATTGTGTGGGATCTTTACCAGGTTTTAAGAATATTTGAAAAACACACCTATGAATGTTCTCATGCTCCAGGAGACTCATCTAATGAGGTCAGAGTGTTTGGCACAATTTAATAAGCAGAGATGGGTAAATAAGGTAATAGCTACGGACCAACAATGCTGTTCTAAAGGTGTGGCAATAGTAATGAAAAATAACTCAGGAATAAAACTAGGTAGAACACAGGCAGATACTAAAGGACGTTGGGTTGTTGCAGAGAAAAAACTCAAGGCAGCACCTACACGGTAGCTAGTTATTATGGGCCAAATGAGGATGAGGTTATTTTTTTAAGCAATCTTTGTTCCGCCCTGCTAGATTTCGAGGCCCCATTCATAATAGGCGGGGATTTCAACCTACTATTGAACAATGAGTTGGATAGATCTTCCCCTCGCACACAAATGTATGCGACCCGTGTCAGAGCCTGACTTTCAGCTATGTTAGAAAACTTAAATCTATGTGATGTATGGCGAAAGAAAATGGGAAATGTAAGGGACTATTCCTTTTTCAGTAAAAAGAACGGTCCTTACTCCAGGATAGACTACATTTTTATGGATTGTTTGGAAGTAGATAAGGTTAAGAAAGTGGAATACCTGCGCATTCACATACCAGATCATGGTGCAATAGCATGGAGCTCCCCTCTACCCCATTAGGTAAGAGGTGGACATTAAATAGAAGACTGCTGTCATGAACTGAAGTAATGGAGAAAATTAAAGTAGACGCGGTAGCGTTTTTTAATCAAAATCTGGAGTCCGCATCTATCCATGTGGATTGGGACTCCTTCAAAGCGTGGCTGAGAGGAATGTTGAAGGGGGCGGCTGCAGGGTGGGTAAAACCAGAAAAAGAGAACACAGCTTCATTGGAGGAGTGGTTGAGAAAATCTTGAAGCAAGATTAAAGTCCAGTCAAGTTCAGGGGGAAGAAAAAGATACATTCATGGGTATACTGGAAGATCTACAACGTGAATATAGGTTAACATTGGAAGGAATTATGCTCCAGAAGAGGGAAGCAAGTAGAATGAGAGAGTTTGGCCAGGGTGAAGAATGTGGTAAATTGTTAGCTATAAAGAGTAAAATGGACAGGTTTCAAAACATTATTACCAGGATTAAACTAGAAAATGGTTATGAACCTTCCGCTCAGTTCTAGGATAATAAGAGTGAGATTGAGAGGGAATTTTGTAAATTCTTTCAAGAATTGTATAGGGAAATTCTAGAGCCAGATAAAACAGTTGTAGATCTTTGTCTGGCTCAGAAACAGCTTCCTAAAGTGAGCCTTGAAGGATTAACACTACTTAATCAAGACATAACAGGGAGCGAAATCATGGAAGCTATTAAGAAAATCAGAAAAGGCAAGGCAGCCGGCCCAGATCTGATTCCAAATGAGGTCTATCTGTTATTAATAGATGAAATCATCCCTATATGGTTGAAATTATTTAATGATATTCTGAGGGGTCGTTCACCATTACTGGACACCTGGAAAGAGGCAATTATCACCCTGATCTTAAAAATCTGTTGGGTTCAAATTGTATCCAACTCAAAGAATATTCAATTAATGAAGCAGTCTCAATGTTATTAACTAGGCAAGAGGAATGGGATTTGGATTGATTGCTATGATGGCTGGTATTTAGATGAACACTCTGCGGGAAATTATCACTAATCGATATGTTGTGGGTGGTAAAGTTGGAGGCCCTTACAGAATGCCCATTGGAGAGTAGTAACAATCTATCACAATAGTCTCTCCCCTACCATTAAAAGTACAGTTAAATGGAGCTAGTGGAATGGATAATTTGTTACAAAAAAAACAAATCATATTTAAACAATAAATCATTAAGTCTCCATAACAGTTATGTGAATAATGGGTTTGGTCACAGTTCTCAACATTTGTTAAACTGCATATCTTTTTAGATGAGAACTGACATAGATATATATATTAAAGTCGCCACCCCACAAGAATACTAGTTCCCTAGGTGTACCATTAGGTGTGGCGCCGCGGCCAGGGCGACTGACGCTGGAATCTGGGGACCACGGTTCGATCCCCGGCTCCGGCGGCAGGTTAGCCCAGCACCATGTGACTCTGGGCAATAGCTCGCTTAATCTTCCCGACGGCCCCCAGCGCCTAGAGACCCTTACGGGTGATTGTGCGCTTTACAAATGTGGACTTTACTTTTTACCAATGGCCTCAAAATCACCATCAAGCTGTCGAAGGGCGGTCATTATGTCTGTCGTCGAAGCATTATTATAGAAACTCACCACCACTAACAGAACACATGATGAAATTTCAATAGTAATAATCTCATAATAGTAATAGTAATAATCGAATAATACAATGTTGACATGGTCAACGCAATATTAGGAAAAATGAGGCTATTATTACATAAGCCACCCTTTGATCTGCCCGAACTGGACGGGATGGCTAGAGTGTGGTAAGTTCTATGTGTAGGGGCTGCACAGCCCAAGTTTCTTGTAGGCATACAGTTTGAAATGTGGTTACAAAATCCAACTAATCAATAATATGTGTCTTATCATGTAGGCCTGTCACATTTCAGATTACAGCCCTCATTAAGGTAGGTTCCCAGAGGGGCAGTATCTGTGTTTGGCAGAACATCCTGTATTCAAGTAAGTGCAGGGGGCAAGGGGGACAAGGTATGTGAACCACTTTCTGGGCTCATGGGGACAAAAGGTGTGCTACCAGCAGGTTCGAAGAGCTCAATTTCTGGCGGTACTAGGGGCCAGATAGAGTACTTTGTTGAGTCAATCCACTCCTTCTAATAATGCCAGGTCATAATAGCGATTATGGATCGGAATAGCATATTTGTGTACCGGAGGGCACACAAGGTTAGATTGAAACAAAAATCTAAGGTTCCTGGACCTTTTTACTGGTTGGTAGAAAAAGCAAAGAGGAAGGACATTTAACATTTATTTCGTGAGGAGACAGCACATGCACTGGTTCTGCCGCGAATTGATTCGAGCAGTCGCGGAGTTATAAAGGATAGTACTACGCCATCTCCTGGCAAAGCTTTGCTACTCTTACCAATTCATTTCAGCCTTCTGACCATTTTTATGTCCACAAAAAGGCCCCTGTTAAGCCAGTCTTGTTGCCCAGCCAGTTCAGGGATTTATTTCTCAGTGAGTCTCATGTCTCATCATCCCTTGATGCTAAAGTTGGCACTTTAGCTAGAATTATCACTTAATGTGTTGCAGTAGGGGGAAGGTCGAGAGCATTAGATGTCTTCTCCGTGAGACCCAGCCCTATCTCTCTGGTTGTAAAGGTACCAGTAGGGACACACAAGAGGTTTGTTCTTGATTTGTATGAGCCGTGTACTCGGCTTGAGTGTTTGATTGCACGTATGACTGGTATAGGTTGCCCTCCATGAATTTTGGGGGCAAATTAATGGACTCCTTTCGTACCTCCCCAGTAAGTGATAATGCAGGCTGTGGCCCCTGTTGAGCTGTGAGGGTGCTACAGCTACCTGTGAGTGACCCTTGCATGGTTTGGAGTATATTGAACTATATCCATTGGAATAAGATCTGACTTCAATAAATCTAGACAGGTGGGAGTCATGCTTTGAACTTACTTTAATCTAGTGATCAGTGAATCCAGTGTAGACCTCACATACGTTTCGAGTGATTTAACTACAGTGAATAGGGAATTCAAATCATCCTTGAGAGCTTTATCAGAGGCCATACAAACTGTAGATCTAATAGAAGCTGGTTTAGATGGCACCTGTGTTTTAACAGTCATTTTCCACTCCTCGCCAAGGTTTGGGTCAAGAACTGTAAAATGAGTACTGGGGGTTCTAGGACTTTTTAAGGGAGGTTGTAGGTCTGGATCACACAAATGCTGTCAGAGGTATTTTGGATGCAGCCATTGTGTTCCATTACTATGGCAGTCCCCTCTGACACTCTGTGAGAATTGCCAATAACAGTATCAGTACCACTGTCGTGAGGAGGAGCTGGAAGTTGAGTCTGTTTTGGGGATACTATAATACCCTTGGAACAGGCTCTCTTCAACACTCAGAATGTATTTTTTAATTGTCCCTGTATCCCTAATACTTCATTATAGATGTGCATGTTTTGTCGGGGGTTCAGCTTTGGCCTTAGAGGAGGGATGCTTTCTTTCGCCCATCCTCTGGGCCAGTTAGTACAAAAAAGGCACTGATGGGTCAAATAAGGCTGTAGCTTATATAACAAGGAATCAATTAGTTAATTGTATGAACAGCAGCATAAGCCAATTACACTTCCTCCTATATGCAAAGCAAATATATAAGATCAATGAGACAACAATAACCGAAATGAAAAAGGAGGAGAACAACCGGATCCCAATTAGTAGCTATTTTCTGAGTTAGGAGGTTGAGTTGAATGCCAGAAGCCCAACTAGGTCTGGATGGGTAACCATGACTGCCCCCTTCAAGTAGCAGAGGGAAAATAGCTCTTGAATTGAGGGTGGCCCACGAGAGGCCTAAATATCGCCAAGGGCAAAAGTCAGAACCACAAAACAGCAGGCAAACCCACTAAGCAGTTCTACAGAGATAGTCAATAGAGGAAAAGTCAAGAGGCCAAGCACCTCAATTTGGGTGTTTTTCATCCCTGGGTGCGAAGGGTATGCCAGGTGATTGACGCCTTACAGCACTGATGCCAGGAAGGTGTATAAAGTTGCAGGCCTCCTGGGGCCGGGGTGCAAAGTGAGGTGTAGTCCTCCCTTCGCCAAGTTACTGCTTTCCAGTGAGGCCCTATCAAATCTTAAACATTTGCTAAAAACACACCTTTTCTCACATTTTTTGTAAGGAAAAGTTCCAGAATATGTGGAGAACCATACATGTCCTACCACCCAGAGTTCCTACACATCTCCTGAGAAAACAGTCTCCGATTTGTGTGGCTAGGCCCAGAGTTCGAGATAGGAAAGGCCTCAAAACACAAAATGAGCAGATCACATTTTTCTTCTCAAAACTGATGCTTTTTTGCAATGTTGGTAGCTGTGGATTTTGAGCCTGACATCTGCAGCTGCCGAGGAAAATGGACAAAACCCATACATTTCTGGAAATAGAAACCCAGGGATGTCCAGGTGGGTGTGAGTTCTATGAATCCCACCAAATTTTCTTACCAACAATGTCCTGCAAACCCAAAACTTTGCCTGACTTCCACTGTCCCCGGTTTGATCCGTTTCTGTCATAGGTACTAGGCCCAGCCACACAAGTGGGTTAGTGTCTTTATCGGCACAAGTAAAGGAACGCTGAGTGGTAGGAATTTTGTGGATCTTTGCAAATTCTAGAAGTTTCCGTCAGAGAAATTAAAGAAAAATTAGTGATTTTAGGCAACATTTGATGTATGAAGGGTGCTGTGAATGAAAAAACATTGCGGGATCCATGCAATGCACACTACCCTGGAATCTCCAGAATGTCTAGCTACGTTTCAGTATTAAACCTTCGTGGGGCAGATGGAAATTCTTATCGCTCAAGTAGTTGGTAGCATATTTCTGTTTCAAAACGTATTTGTATTCAACACGCATGTTATATGTCGACTACTTCAATATGGCGCCCGAAATAATGGGTGAAAAGTATTAATGGAAGGTTTTTGAGGGTGTTCACTTGATGAATAACGGCTCATAATATGCATTGGTTTTCTTATTTATCGTTTGCTACAATTGTGTGTGTCACAGACGTAACATCTAATGGTGAAGCAATTTAATTTAGATGGTTAACTTTAACATTTAAATAATAGGGCTGATTTTGAAATTGTTTTTCAATTTATGAATGTTTGCGTGACGCTTCCAATATGGTGGCTACAATGTGTAGCTGATTACCTGGATCCGTAGTTGAGATTACGTGATTGGGGATGAATACTTAAATAGCTGGGGGGAGCGCGTAGCGTCTTCTTGACCGCCAGAACTTGGTTGTTTGTGACCTGCAAAGCGCCAAGCGCGGGTGAAGCAATTTGGGAATATATTTTGTCGTTTGCTGGGTACTCTTATATTTGAAGAAATGCTGCGTTATTTTTTGGTTATTATATTTTGTAGCCTTGAGTATGAGTATTGCAAGTCGCTATTTGAGTGATAATAAAAACATAGTCACGTTTGTGGGATGTTTGTAGATACCATGCACAATAGTGACCTTATGATTAAGAACAGTATTTATATAGTATCATGCGACAATGCGCAGAAAAGACTTAGTTTAAAAATGCGTAATTATTTCCTCTGGTTGCTTGCACGTGATAATGTCCAATTGCGTGCCTACGTTGGCCTGCCGGAGTGTCGGGATTATTGTGTTTAGTTGTCATTGCAGATCTGAAAAGTGGGGTTTATAGTATGAGTGTTTAAAGGAGATGCCTCTCAAACAAATGGAAGTATGGAATAATCTACATTGAGAATATGAGGAAGGTCTGTTGAATGTAAGGCCTTTTTATATTTTTTTAGGATAACTTTAGTATATAATTGTATTCATTTGTTGCTCTGTGTAAGTTCAGATGGAGTGTATATATATTTGCATACATACATGTACGCTTTCCAAATTGGTTGCTGTCCAATGTAAATGTTTTTCTGTTTCTGCCTGTATTTTTTGTGGAAATATGCAATAACACGTAGCTTTACGCTGAATTTTACTGTGTACTATTAACCTCGTGATTTGCTGTCCAAAGAGAGTACCCGTCCTTTGGATTCTGTTTATATTGCACAAGGTATATATGTTACATAAGCATAAGCGTAGTTGTTCCTTGCGCTCGTGCGTTCGTGTTTACTTCTGTATCCTAATGTATTGTTGTGAAATGGACACGACGAGGGTGACACAGTGGTGTGGCGCTCGTGCATATTTCATATGTGGCCTCTCCGCTTTGTAACGAGCCTCGGCTCTTGTAAGGGGTTGTGTGTATATTCAAGTGGGGGGAGCGGGGGGGGGGGGGGGGGGGGGTATATGCAGCGCCGGATTTAGACTTGATAAGGCCCTAAGCTATTTGAAATATGGGGCCCTTTGTAAGTCCAGATATTCTATGTGACTATGTCAGTGACAAATATGATTTTTGGATACCTAGAGGGTTAAACTGAAATACAATTAAGAAGTATATTGATAGTGAAATAATAAATCTTTAACTTAAAATCATTTTTATTCATAACAAACTTAAAAATGCAAACTCTGATAAAAAGAAACAAAAGTTCTTTTAAAAGGCACAATTTACAAAGGCTTATTATCTAATCTCTTGAAACATGTTATAAGGATTAAGGAATTATATTAAACTAAAATATTTTCTTTCTTGCCTTTGCCAGAGCAAAGTCACTGATGACATCATCAAATGATAAACTGCGTAGTTTGTCGCTTTCTATGCACATGAGACTGAGGGAACATAATTTATCTTGAGTCATTGTTGTTCTAAATTAATTTTTTATCCTCTTCAGCTGAGAAAAAGATCTTTCTCCAGAGCAATTTGCAACCATCATACTAAAAACAATCTCAAAATTGCTTCTACATTAGGGAATGCTGATTGGACATGATCGTTAAATATTACCCTATACAGATCCTGATGTGTCAGACTATCTTGTTCCGCTGAACCATGGGCTTGACTATGTCTAACATATTGATGAAAATGCTTGACTTCTCCTACAAGATTCATGTCCACACCTTCAGGATATGTTTGGCATAAAGCACTAACTCCTTCATGAATCTCTTCTTCTGTAACTTCTAGTTTTGTTAAGAATGAAAACTTTTTTGCAGCATCATTGTATACTGAGGCCATCTGTGCCAGACTTGACGCTAATGCATTCATCACAGGTATAAATGTTTTGATTCTGAACTTGTCTCTTGGCTCAAGGTTCTCTAAAGCATCATCTTCATCATCATTGATATGCCTTCTTCTATATCTTCTTTTCTTGTAATCAACATCAGGCAATTTTTTCTTTGCTTCTTCTTCAAAATGATCGAAAAGATCCCTGGAACCTTTAACAAAATCCAAAAGTGAAGCATACAATTTCCTACATACATCTAGACTAATTTGGGGGTCTTGCAGTGATTGACTAGTCTTGTGAAATTCATCCAGCAAGTAACTCCACAAATATAACAATACCATAAATTCAAACTCCTCTATTTTATTCAATCAAT
Source organism: Lissotriton helveticus (assembly GCF_964261635.1). NCBI lineage: Eukaryota > Metazoa > Chordata > Amphibia > Caudata > Salamandridae > Lissotriton > Lissotriton helveticus. The sequence goes on along the minus strand of NC_136060.1, from coordinate 416,831,891 downwards.
CAATCAATCATAGCATTTGTATAGCGCGCTACTCACCCGGAAGGGTCTCAGGCACTTGGGGGGAGGGGTCCGCTACTGCTCGAACAGCCAGGTCTTGAGTTGTTTCCTGAAGGCAAGATGGTCCTGTGTCAGCCGGAGGTGGATGGGGAGGGAGTTCCATGTCTTGGCTGCCAGGTAGGAGAAGGCTCTTCCTCCGGCGGTGGCTCTTCGGATGCGTGGTACGGCGGCGATGGCGAGGCTTGTAGAACGTAGCTGGCGGGTGGGCGTGTAGAAGGTCAGGCGGTCGTTGAGGTACTTGGGGCCCAGGTCGTTGAGAGACTTGTGTGCGTGGGTAAGGAGCCTGAACGTGATCCTTTTGCTGACGGGGAGCCAGTGCAGGTCCCTCAGGTGGCCGGAGATGTGGCTGCATCGGGGGATGTCCAAGATGAGTCGGACGGAGGCGTTCTGTATGCGCTGGATTCTTTTCTGTAGTTTGGCTGTGGTTCCCGCGTAGAGGGTGTTCCCGTAGTCCAGTCGGCTGGTGACGAATGCCTGGGTGACCGTCTTCTCGGTTTCGGTCGGGATCCAGCGGAAGATCTTTCGGAGCATGCGCAGGGTGTTGAAGCACGATGAGGAGACGACGTTGACTTGTCTGGTCATCGAGAGGGAAGAGTCCAGGATGAAGCCCAGGTTGCATGCGTGGTCTGTTGGCTTGGGAGCGGTGCCCAGGGCGGGAGGCCACCAGGAGTCGTCCCAGGCGGGGGCGATGGTCCCAGGATGAGGACTTCCGTCTTGTCTGAGTTCAGTTTCAGGCAGCTGTTTTTCATCCACTCGGCGATGTCTTTCATCCTTTCGTGTAGGCTCGTTCTGGCGGTGGCGGGGTCGTTGGTGAGGGAGAGGATCAGCTGGGTGTCATTGGCGTAGGAGATGATGTTGAGGTTGTGTTGGCGTGCGATGGTTGCGAGAGGGCTCATGTAGACGTTGAAGAGGGTTGGGCTGAGCGATGATCCTTGCGGTACGCCGCAGATGACTTCGGTGGCCTCGGATCGGAACGGGGGGAGGCGGACTCTTTGTGTTCTTCCGGCGAGGAATGAGATGATCCACTCCAGTGCCTTTTCTTGGATACCGATGTTGCTGAGGCGTTGAACTAGGGTGCGGTGGCAGACGGTGTCGAACGCTGCAGAGAGGTCCAGGAGGATGAGGGCCGCTGTTTCCCCGTTGTCGAGCAGGGCTCAGATGTCGTCGGTGGCTGCGATGAGGGCGGTCTCGGTGCTGTGGTTGGCTCGGAAACCGGACTGCGAGGGGTCGAGGGATCCGTTCGTCTCGAGGAAGGCTGCACGCTGTCTGTTGACAGTCTTCTCGATGACTTTGGCAGGAAAAGGGAGGAGCGAGATGGGGCGGAAGTTCTTGAGGTCGGTGGGGTCCGCTGTTAGTTTCTTCAGTAGGGCGTTGAGCTCGGCATGCTTCCAGCTCTCCGGGAAGGTGGCGGTGTTGAAGGAGGAGTATATGACGTCCCGGAGTTGGGGTGCGATGATGGAGTCGGCCTTGTTGAAGACGTGGTGGGGGCAGGGGTCGGTCGGAGATCCGGAGTGGATGGTGTTCATCGTGCGGGCAGTGTCATCGGTGGTCACCGTGGTCCAGGTGCGGAGGGTGGCGGTGGGGGGCATTGGTTCGACGGTCCAGTGCGTGGAAGGTGCGCCGAAGCTGTTGTGGATGTCGGCGATCTTGCGGTGGAAGTACGAGGCGAGAGAGTCGCAGAGATCTTGTGAAGGAGTGATGTCGTTGTTGCCGGTGTTGGGATTGGAGAACTCCTTGACGATGCTGAAGAGTTCCTTGCTGTCGTGGGCGTTGTTGTCCAGTCGTTCCTTCAGTGATTTCTTCTTGGTGGTGCGGATGAGCTGGTGGTGCTTGCGGGTGGCGTCTTTGAGGGCGGTCATGTTGTCTGTGGTCTGGTCGAGGAGCCAGGCTTTCTCGAGGGTGCGGCAGTTCTTCTTGGAGTCCTTGAGTTTGTCGGTGAACCAGGAGGCTTTCTTGCTTCTGAGTCTGCTGGGCGGGTTCTTTAGTGGCGCGAGGTCGTCGGCGTAGGCGGTCAGCCACTGCGTGAGGTTGCGTGCTGCTTCGTTGGGGTTTGTTGTGCTGGCGGGTGGGTTCTGGCTGAGGGAGGTGGTGAGCTGCTCGGCGGTGATCTTGCTCCAGCTCCTGCGAGGAACCTGTTGTGGGTGGTGGTGGGTCATGGTTCTTCTGTAGCTGAAGTGGACGTAGCTGTGGTCGGTCAAGTGAAGTCCGGTAGAGTGGCTGAAGGTGATGTGCTTGCTGGATGAGAAGACGTCTGGCCGGCGTAGTGGGTGGGGGTGTTGACGAGTTGCTTGAGTCCGAGGTTGGCGAGGTTGTCCAGCAGGGCGGCGGTGTTGCGGTCCTTGTTGTTCTCCAGGTGGAAGTTGAGGACCCCTAGGAGGATGTAGTCAGCGGAGCGGAGGGCGTGCGGGCTGATGAAGTCCGTGATGTCTTCGCTGAATTGTGTACGTGGTCCCGGGGGTCTGTAGACGAGGGTGCCTCTGAGGGGCGTCTTTGGGTCGGTGTCTATCTGGAAGTGGAGACACTCGGCGGCGGCGAAGGTGTTGTTGGAGTCGGTCGTGATGCGGATGGTGTTCTTGTGTACGATGGCGATGCCTCCTCCAGTCTGGTTAACGCGGTCTCTCTGGATAATCTTGTATCCGTCTGGGATGGCGATGGCGATGTCGGGTGCTGAGGAGGCGTTCATCCAGGTTTCTGTCAGGAAGGCGACGTCTGGTGAGGTTGTGTCGAAAGTTCGATGGCGTGTCTGTGGATGGAACGGGTGTTGAGCAGGATGCACTTGAGGTGGCTGTTGTGGGTGCTCGGCTTGGTAGCTGTGGTGCAGGTCCGGAGGCAGGTGAACTTGCAGGCTTGACAGGTGAAGGGTCCGTGGGTACGTCTCGGGGTGGCTTGGTGGCAGGCTCTTGTTCGGTCGGGTTTGAGTGCGATGAGGGTGGCGGCGGCGTAGGTCCGTCACGTGGGCAGGCATCGTCGGGGACCAGGGGTCCTGGGGCTGGGCGCGGTCCAGGCGCGGACGGGCGCAGACGGGCTTGCCTTTGGCGCGCCTTTGGCGCACAATCGGCGCGCCCGCTGGGCGTCAACGCTGTGCGTGCGTGGGGTCGTCATAAGTAGGCAGCCGGGGGAGGGTCAGCGGCGGGTCGGCGAATGGGCTGGCGGGGTCGCCCGGGCAGCAGCAGGAAAATAAGGCGGCAAAACAGCGGGGCTCAGGCGCAGCAGCAGGAGGAGCGTGGGGGCGACCAGGCCACAGGTGGAGGCACAGTGGTCAAAATGTTTATGGCTTGATTTCTTGTTTCGCCTTTCTCTGTAGTATCAATATGCAGCTGATGCAATGCAGAAATGATTCCATCATAACTATCAAGTATTGCACTTGTGGCCATTGAATGTGCTTCCCATCTAGTGACAAAGACTTGGGAACTTTTGAATCATCTTTGAAGAATGACAACAGTACTGCCCATCTATGAGTAGATGATGAAAATAAATTATATATTTCTTGAACAATTCCAAAAAAGTTTACTGCATCTAAATAACAGTCAACTGCTGCTCTACCAACAAGATTCAGGGAATGACCAGCACATGGAATATACATAGCATACTTGTTAATCTTCAATATTATTTCTTGCATACCCTTGTATTTGCCAGACATATTGGCAGCATTATCATATGACTGGCCTCGACACTTACTAAAATCTATTTTGCACTCATTTGTGAGGTAGTTGTGCACCATCTTAGCCATACTTTCCCCTGTGTGGCTACCCATCTCTAGGAAAGTTAGAAAACCTTCAATAGGGAGCCCATCATCTGGTGAAACATACCTCACAATAACAGTGAGCTGATCAATATGGGACCGGTCTGTAGTGTTTTAGAAAGATAAGATGTGACACCTGATCCTTTATTCCAAAATGTTTTTAAATGGCTTGCTAAAAAAGGATCCAATTTTGCTATAAGTTCGAGTAATCCAAGGAAATTGCCATTGTGAGGAGAACCAAATGTTTCCTTATCTCCTCTGAAAGGTAAACCATGCTCTGCCAAGTAATTATGACTGCCACAACTCGTTCAAGAACATTTTTCCAGTACTGCCGTTTATTATTTATCTGTTCTACTAGTTGGCAGTCAATTGTTGAGCCACGTTTTCTTGTAAGATATGTTACCGAAGCTGTTCTATGGTCTACAGAGTTTTCATGACTGTGAACTAAATAGGTGTTGCGCCAATCACAAAATCCATCGGATGATAATGGTGTAGAAGAATTTGAAAAGAGTTTACACATGAAACAGTATACACAACCAGTTGCTGGCGAATATACTAACCATTCTCTGCAATATTTTTCACCATTAGCCCGTTTGGGATAGAACAAGCTTTTCGAGCAATATCTGTCTTGGTTTGCAAAAAGCTTCTTTGATTTTTCAAATGAGCCATTTGAGTGCTGACATTCTGACGGACCTTTTTCTACCGAGTATAAAAACTCATCTTTACTTAAATCACCCCATACCCCAACATCATTCTGTTTGTTTTTTGATGCTGAATCTTCTGTGTTTGTACTACTCTCTGGTTTATAAATCTTAATATTTGTTGCTCCATTCGTTGAAGTAGATTCTATACAACTAGATGTACCAGGCTCTGTATCAGGAATAGGGTGAATATCCCGTGACTGACTCACTGTGGTAGAGGCTTTTGGTTCATCAGGCCCCATATCTATCTTCTTCTTTGTTAAGAAACTATCTAATTTTGTTAACTTGCTAAGCTCTTCTTCAGCTCTCTGCTTCTTTTTCATCTTTTGAGCTCCACTTTTATAACTTCTGGTTGACATCTTGCAAACTGTGGGCAGAATATTTAATATAACTATAAACATACTACATTTAAAAGTAATATAATGCATGACATTTTTTTTCATTGAAAATGTCCTGTGATATTACCACTACTTACCAGCAAGCGATATTTTTAAAATAAATAAACATGCAAAGAGAAAATTAACAATATCCTCTCAAGTTTTAATATTAGTTTAACTAATTAAATTAACGAAGAAAAAATCAATTAACATATACATTAATACTTAATTTAATACAATCAAAACAAAATAATATGTATTTTTTAATGTGCAGTTCTTTCAAATATGTATTTAATAATAGCAAATTGTAAGTTTATATATTAAACTTACAATTTGGGTTTTATACTGACAAAAAAACGTTAAAAATATATATGCTAAATAAGAGCAGGCAAGCACTTTGGATTTAACATTGGCGGCCACCGTGTTAACGGAAAGTGCCTGGCTGTAAAGACCTTTGATGTTAACCTCTGCTTCCACCATGCTTTATTCCTTAACGCATGGCAGCCGATGTTAAAATCCAAGGTACTTGCATGCACTGATCCGCTTTCACCGACTACTGCGTAAAGGCAAATGAAAGCGTGGTTAAGTCAGTGAAAGCGGATTAGTGCAGGCAAGAAACTTGCAGTTAACATCAGATGCCCAGTACCTAAAAGGACTTTTAATTTTAACGTTGCCTGCCCCTGCGCTCTATTACTGAAGGCAGATCTAAAGCGCAGAGGCAGCAAATGTCAGGCATTCCTTCGATTTTATCAACGCTGCTACGGCTGAGTTAGAGGCCCACTTACCTTATAACTGCCCGATTTTACAGACTCTGCAACTGCTCGATTAGGGGCCCACTTAACTCACAGCTGCTCAGGGAGGCCCAGATCGAAAACAAATGCGAAGTGCGGTTCCAGGCTGCGATGTACTGTTTCAGGCTGCAAATCGCGGTGCCAGCCCGCAAATGACAGGTGGCGCATGACTAAGAGGAAGAACATCACATTCTTCATCAGCCCGCCCCGCCCCAGCTAAGCTCACTTCAGCCAATCGGAGCAGCTGGTTTGTCTGAGGGCGGGCAAGGGCGATGATAGCTGTGAAAGACAATGAAGGATTACAAAATACAAGGCTTATAAAGTCTTATATGACGTCTCAATAATTAGATAGCAGCGCGAGCTACTCTCAGAGGGTGGGCGAGCTACTACCGGTAGCTCACGATCGACCGGTTGGAGTTGGAGACCCTGCCCTGCCCTAGGCAAATAGTAGCGCTTTGTTCTTCGAAAAGACGTGCTAAAAAAATTGGGTGAAGAGTATGGGTCATTCCGGACGTGCAGCATTGGGACTAATAATATTTTTTAGGGGCCCCCAAGAAAGTGGGAGCCCCAAGCTATAGCTTGTGTAGCTTATACGTAAATCCTGCGCTGGGTATATGCACTTGTGTCGGTTTTTTTTGTCCTCATTTAGCCTAAATAAGTGAGCAATCTTTAAGCAAACCAAAGGTTTATTTAAGGATCTTCGCACAGTGGTGCTTTTAAGACTTTTAGCCCCCCGGAGATCCTATGAAACCAATTGCCAAGATTATGGAGATGATTGCTGGTGCATGTGGCGGGAGGGAACCTGTCGTCACCACAAGATAGTAACGCTATCTCCTCTCTCACTTATTTAATAATCAGTGGGCTTTTATATGTGACATGACAAATAGCAAAACAGTTTATTTTACCTTATTCTCCCAGTCATATCCTTTTGCTTTTTCAGTTGTACTCATTATCTATTATGTCACATTTAGCTGATTTTGTTACCTTTTCACTTTAAATTTATGCTTTAGGTTGCCTCTTTTCCCCTCCCTCTTTTTCTTTTCCTTTTTTTTCCTCCCTCTCTCATTACAAAATACCTTTAAAAAGCTAGTTTCCTTGGTATAGTTTCTAAATCCCTTTTTGGGACCCTACTTTGCATTATTATATTGTGATATCAATTCAATTTATTTCTATGCTTTTTGTCTTATAATGATGTTTTACATAGTTTATCTGTTTCAATAAAGCTTTCTAAACTCTTATTCTCCCAGTCAAACCAATTCTTCCATATTTTTCCTCTTTGCTTTGAGGGAGTAGCCATATCTAATTTATATAAACGCCTAACCGAAACCACCCAATCTAATACTACTGGTGATTGTGGTGCAATCCTATTTAAGCAGATTGTCCGCCTGGCTAAAAGGACCAACAAAAATAATAATGACGCCTGTGAATTAGACAAATTATAACTAATACTCTCCTCTTGTTGAAAAACCCCAAAGATAACCAAACTTTAGCTTACCTTGATTTCTCGCCCCAAAATCTCAGAGACAGTCTTACCAATGTCTTGCGAGAAGTCCTGGATACAAGGACACTGCCAAAACATATGTTGATCTTCTGCTTCATCAGACTCACACTTTGGGCAAACCTTTCGTTGGGCGCCTCCCAATTTAGCCAATTTCTTTGGCGACCAGTATGCCCTATGAAGCGTGAACAAATGGTTTCTCTTGTGCATTGATACTTGCCATCGGTATGTTACGTTGGTCGATGGCAGGTCTCTTCCCCAGGACTCCTCCATAGGTGCTAAAGGGGGTTCACTCTTAATTAGAAGCCAATACCATTTAGAGACCTCCTTTTGTTGATGTAGACATCCACGGAGTAAAAGTTCAAACTCTACACTATTTCCTTCTTCTTTATTCAGTTGTGTGGCCCAACTAGATAGTTGATAAAACTTAAATCTAGCAATTCTTTGGTGGTTTGTATGGTTATACAACAAGTCCCACAGGAGTAGTTTGTTTCCTTGAAGCTGTTGGCTCCAACTCACAATACCTTCCTCTTGTAATACAGTGGAAATGGAGTCTTTTAAGCAGACTGGTGTTCCTGGAGAATCCCAGATGGGGGACCCTGCACTATAATAAGAAATCTTCAGTCTTCCTGAAATGAAACCAAATTTCACAGGCCGAACTTAAAAGCTTTAGTCTAATGTTTTTGAAAACATTTGAATGGCCAAACTTAGAAAGCCGTCGCCCCCTTGGGGGGTATTTTTAGACATGGCTTGAAACATTGGAGTGAAACAAGAAAGGTTGAAGAGGAGAGGTCTTATATTTAATTGAAAGCCCAGGCAATAAAATTGGAGATCCAGACTGGCGATGCCCCCCTCTACTTTTGAACATCTCAGCTTCCGCCAAGTTATCCTTATCACCTTATTATCCCAGAGAAAAGAGTTTATTAGACCGTGTAGTTTTTTTTAACGCAGCCTGATCAAAAAATAGGGGGATTGTGTTGAAAATAAAGGTAAACGTAGGCAAAATTGCCATCTTAATTAAGTTAAAGAGGCATAAAATAGATAAAGAGAGGCTATTCCAAGAATTTAAGAGCAACACCATTTCTTTCTTCTTAAGATCTAAATTCACTAGTGTCGTCTTAGTAATATCCTGAGTAATTTGGATGCCAAGATAGCGATTTTTCTGCTTTAGTTATAACTGGACTTACAGGTGTGTTCCAAGTCATAACCTCTGTTTTTTTAGGGTTAATGAGGTACCCTGAAATCCTTCCAAAGTCCATCAATAATTCCTCTAGGTTAGATAAAACAGCAGGTGAATCACTGGAGAAGATCAAATCGTCTGCGTATAACGCAACTTTTTTGTCCCAGCCCTCCCAATTGAAGGCTGTAAAACAGCTACTAGCTCCAATACAACAGGCTTAGGGCTCTATGTATAAATTAAATAGTAAGGGAGATAACAGACACCCCTGCCTCGTCCCTCGTTCTAGTCTTATTGATTTAGGGATATTGCCGTTGATTGTAAGTCTTGCGGTAGGTGAGTTATAAATGTTTTTGATTTCTCTAAGTACACAGTCGCCCAACCCAAACCGGTCAGTCATATATATTAAAAAAGGCCAATTCACTCGGTCGAAAGCCTTGGCCGCATCGAAAGTGAAAACCGAGAGAGGACATTTATAGATAGTGGCTATATCGATCGCCCCAATTAAATCACGTGTTAGCTCATGAAGCTGACGAACCCTAATGAATCTCTTTTGGTTCAAATGCACCAAAGAGCTCATTACCAAATTCAACCTCTCAGCCAAAATTTGTGCGAAGATTTTATATTCGCAATTTAGCAGGGAGATAGGATGATATGACTCGCAGTCCCCGGATTCTTATTTTGGTTTAAGAATTAAAGAAACTGCGGCCTCATCCCATGATTTGGGGATAGGATTATTTTCGTAAAAATTCTATAAACATAGTCACCAGAAACAGAGCAATCTCTTCAGTCAATGCCATGTAGATAGCATCCGTTCCTGAGGCACTACCCTTTTTAAAATGTTTCAGCACAGTTTTCAATTCTGCCAAATCTATCCTCCGATTCAGTATTCTGGTTTGACTTTCTGTTAGTCGCAGGAGTGGTAAGTTCTCTATATAGTTCTTGAATTGCAGCTCTGAGACCACTAGATCTTCAGCATAAAGCACCTGAAAAAACACCTCAAAAGCCTTTTCTATTTTTAAATTATCTGAGATGGTCTCTCCTGAATCTAATGTTACGTCTTTAATTAGGCTCTTAGTTCGACTGACCCGGGCCTTCCAAGCAAGAAGCTTTACACATCCCTCCCCACACTCATAGTTAGCTAGTTTACTAACCTCCCATTTTTTCCTTATTATATCATCCAGATGGTCTTTTAATAACTGCTTCTCAGCCACTAAGTCCCTACCTTGCTCTTCAACAAGATGTTCATCGTGACAGGATTCACTCTCAGATTTTGCTCTAAGTATATCTTCCTCCAATTTCTGGATAACCTTCCTTGCTCCTTATGTTTCCTAGCTGCCAAATGTATCACCACTCCTCTAATAAAAGCTTTATATGCATCCCAGATAATTTATATTGAGGCAGAGTTTAAACTAAGGTCAAAGAAGGTTTGTGTTTCAACCTTCAACTATGCTATTATAGAGGCATCAAGGAGTAGCATTCTAATCAAATGTCCATCCCCTTGTAGCTTCACCTTTAGGCAATTGGAGAACTAGAGCGACAGCTGAATGATCCGAAAGATGTTCCGGAACATGTCTTATTGATCACGTATGTTTCAGCAATCTTAAATCAATCAGAAAAAAATCAATGCGGGAAGAGTGTCCATATTTTTGTTATGAAATGTGTAGTCTGATGGCATACCCGGGCCATTATGTTTTTCTCTCCAAATATCTATCAGACCGAGGTCCCTCATCAATACTTTTGTGAACCTACCCATTTTTGAGGAGACTGATTTACCCCACTAGATTTATCTAAACTGGATTTAAAAGTATATTAAAATCTCCCCTCATTATTATCAGATGATTAGATTGGATCAATTGTTTATAAATTGTGTTTAGGGGAGTTTCATCGTCTATGTTAGGCCCGTAATAACCAACTATGGTATACCACTCCTTTTGGATTTTAACCTCACAGATAACCCAGTGCCCTTTTGGGTCCACTTTAACTTTACCTATCAGTACTTTAGCTGTCTGTTTAACAATAAATGCTACACCTTTAGTGCAACAGGATTGTGTAGTACGACACGAAAATTCAATCCATTTCTGTTTATCGCAAATGGCTTTCCATTCCTCACAAGTTAGGTGGGTTTCTTGAAGTATAATAATTTCAAATTCTGATTGACACAAATATTGAAAGATTCTCCTCTGCCTAGTTACTACTCTTAACCCATTAACATTCCAGGTTAACAGTTTAACTGGTGTTAAAGAAAGAGTGGCCATAAATAGCGGCTGTTGCAAATTCGCCCACTTTCATTTATATTATTTTGTCTATTTGTCAGATGAGGACTTATTTTTTTCCTTTTTTCCCTAACTTGCTCCCCATCCAGTGCAAACAAGATAATGAGAAATTAGCTGCAATGTGATGTGCTCACCCCTCCCTCCCTTGGGTACCCTCCCTAGCATTAACCTGGGGTTGGTGATATACTGCCCAGTCGAGCTCTCCCCTCCTCCTTGGCGGTTGAGGATTACCTCCTCGTCCGTCTTCCCGTCCCATTCCTTATCAGTGAGCACCTTGTCTGCTCCCCAGAAACCTTATACCTAACAGAGCGTCTTAGCACTTCCCCCAATATGGCACCACCTACCAGGTGAGAATATAGGGGGAAGTGCATCACACAATAGCCTGTTTTCTTTTTCTGACTTCGTCAGTTTCTCTTTGCCAAGCAGGGCGGTTGGTTGGGTAAGTCTTTCGTTCTTTTTTTTTGTGTTCTTTTATGCGGCCTGCTGTAGCTGCTGCCTTTGTTGTTTTCTGCTTTTTTGCATGTTAATTTTCATTTTGGGTTTGCGCGGCCCGCTCTAGCGGCATCTTGTGCCTGCTTCTTTCACTTCGGGAATGTGCCGTGCGAATGTCTCTTTGTTATGTGGGGATTGTGGCTGTACTTACAAGGCGCTGTGTCGGCCCACTTCCTGCTTTGTTCCTCTGCGCCATTACTGCCACTGTGTGCCTGATTGATATGCGTGGCCTGCTCTAGCGGCTGCTTCTCTTTGCCGGTCCCGTTGCACCCTGCTTTAGTGGACGCGGGTCCTCTGCTGGTTACCTGTGGCGTGGTGCGTCCTCCTGGGTTTCCGGTCTCCCTTAGGGTTTTCCAGCGACCGGGCGCACCTTTCTGCATCCACCCACTTTCCTGGTTGCGCGAGAGGTCGGGAGCCTCAGGACTTCGTTTCTTTTTAAACAGGTCCTTTTTCGGTTGCTCCCTGACCTCTGCTGCTTGTTTTTCGGTGCCTGTTGCTCTGATTTCGCACTGAAATGGACCAGGGTGCATCTGGCTCTGTTGCTCCTAATTTGGATGCCCTGCACCTCATTATCAATGAGGCTGTTGTTACTGCTTTCCGGGCTCGGGAGGCGGCTGGCCCTCCTGCCGAAGTGGCTCGTGAGTCTCTACATCAGCCTGACTCATCGGTTGAAGTTGTGGGGGCCGAGGAGGATGATTCTGTGCGTGGTCATTTTGTTCAGGGTGCGGAGCTCTCTGATTTGTTTGACCATGTTCGTGGCAATTTGGGTTTCGCTCCTCCTGTGCTGGATGTCCTGGATGATGACTTTTTTTACTCAGTATCACCAGCCAGATCCTGAATCCTTAACCTTACACGGCGCTGTGTGCAAGGTGCTTACGCATGAGTGGAAGGATGTAGATAAGTCCGTCTTCCCTCTCTTTTTGTGTAAGCGTTATCAGTGGGAGGGGTTTTCTGCTGAGTTCCCTCAATCGGTCACGGTGGACAATTTAGTGGCTGGTCTTTCCACCCAGGGCTTGGTTCTGTCTGATGATGCCCTTCCTTCTGACGCAGTTGATAAGCGGGTGGAAGGGGCAGTGATGCGTTCCTACGCTGCTTTCAACTTTGCAGTCAGGGCAACGACCTATTCCAACCACATGACCCAGTCCCTCCTGAAGGATTTACAGGCTCTGGCTCTTCTGTAACAGGACAGGGAGGATGCCTCCTCTCTCTTGGCTCTCATGGAACTGCAGGTGCGCTATTTATCAGATATTTCTTTTGATAATTTGTGTGCCACAACAGCTGCTTCTGGGGCTTCAGTTGCTGCCAGACGTCAAGACGTTCTTGGAAAGCTGAGTCCTCTCAGAATTCGGTTCTGCTTAAGCTGCCTTTTGTGGGTTCCAAGGTGTTTGGACCCCAGCTGGAGGATTTGGTCAAACAGTAGGCGGAGAATGGTAAGCTTGTGGCTCCTGTTAGCCATCCTTCTCAGGGGCGTGGATTTGGGTACCGCCGTGCCTTTGACTTTCTTTCCACCAGTGGTACTCCGCAGCCCTTTTGTGGCAGGGGTCGTGGCCGGGGGCCCCCTGGTGGTGCAAAATCCCGAGCCCAGGCCAGTGGTTCTACCCCCGCTCCTTCTCCAAAGCAATGACTGTCTGCCTTTTCCGGTTGGGGGTCGCCTTCTCTTTTTTGTGCATCAATGGTTGACCCTTCCGGATGCCTGGGCAGTGCAGAATTAGTCTGCGGGTTACCAGATCGAGTTTTCCTCCCCTCCTCCTCCGGTCTTCCGGGAGACTCCTCTGCCTCGTCATCCATCAGAGATGGGCGGCTTTGCTCGAGGGTGTGTTGCTTCTGTTGGAGAAGGCGGCTATCATGGAGGTTCCTCCTCTGGAGCTGGGCTGGGGTTGTTATTCCATCCTCTTCCTGCTTTCCAAAAAGGATACGGCGGACCTGCGCCCTGTAATGGATCTGAAGAGAGTCAATCTCTACATTCCTTGTTGTCCTTTCAAAATGATGACTTTACTGTCTATCCTGCATCTGGTGCTGCCGGAATGTTTCCTTGCCTCACTGGACCTAATGGATGCCTATCTACACATGCATATCCATCCTGCGGATCAGCAATTTCTCTGTTTTTCTGTCGGCTCCCGGCACTATTAGTTCCGGGTGCTTCCTTACGGCCTTTTATCAGCGCCAAGGGTTTTCACGAAGCTCTTGGCCCCTCTGGTGGGTATTCTACATTCCAGGGGTCTTCAGGGTTTTCTATACCTCAGAGATTGGTTGATTGTTTCTCCTTCTTTCTCTCAAGCTCTGTCGGATGTGTACCAGGACTGTCGTCTTTTGGAGTTCTATGGGGTTCTCATCCATCACCGAAAGTCCTCCCTGCGGCCCTCCCAGACTCTGAAGTTCCTTGGGGCTCTGTTTTGCATGGATCTGGGGATGATGTTTCTCTCCAAGAAGAGACAATTGACTCTGATTGCGGAGTCAGGGTGAGATGGCTTCCACTCTGCATCTCCTCCCTTGGGCCTGTCTGCATTTGTATCCCCTCACATTCTGGCCCACTGGGATCCTGCTCTCAGGACTACAACGCTCTTATTCCTGTCATGCCGGGGATTTGGGCTGCTCTCCAATGGTGGTTGTCCCCTCAGTCTCTTTCCCTGGGATTTGACCTTCTCCTCCTCCGGCTGTGGTGGTGTTGTCAACCGACGCCAGTACCGTGGGTTGGGGTGCGGTTCTGGGTGATTCGAAGGCTCAGGGTCGGTGGTCCCGGTTCGAGTCTCTCCAGTCCTCGAACTGGAAAGAGTTGTGGGCTGTTTGGGTGGCTCTACTGTGGTTTGCTCCTCTCCTTCTGGCCCGTGCTGTCTCAGTTCACACCAACAAACAGGTTGTTCAGGCTTATGTGAATCGTCTCTATTTCTCCTTTCCAGGAGGATCAGTCTTTGGGACGAGCGGAATCTCTTGTCTCTGACAGCTGTCTATCTTCCGGGGAAGGAGAATGGGCCTGCGGACTCTCCGAGCAGGGTGTTCCCTTTATCTGTGACCATGTGTCTGTCCCCTCCTCTGTTCGATCAGATCGTCCTCTGGTTTGGCCTTCCATGAGCTGGATCTGTTTGCCTCAGATGAGTCGGCCCTTCTTCCTCATTTTTGCAGCCTCGTTCCTTCTTGGCTGGCCTGGGCGGTTTACGCTTTCACCATTCCTTGGTCGCTGGGTCCCCTGTTTGCCTTCCCGCCTTTTGCATAGGCCTCTGGAAGATTCAGTTGGGTCGGGTGGAGATTGTTCTGGTGGTGCAGAGTGGTCCCGTCGGCCTTGGATTCCCCTTCTTCTGGCTTTGTCGGTGTGAACCCATTGGCAGTTTCCCCTGTGTCCCTCCCCTCTGCGGGCTCCTCTTCTCCGCGTGTCCTCCCTGCGACGCCTCTGGCTGGGGGTTTGGCACTTGAAAAGTTGAATTTGTCGGACCAGGGTTGATCTGTCAAGGTAGCCCAGAGCATCCAATTGTCTAGACGCCCTTCCACCTTGAAGTCTTATGACCGTCTTTGGAAGAACTTCTCCTCCTGGTGCCTTGGGAAGGGTCTGTCTTTCTCCTCCTGTGCAGCTGTGCGGGCACTGGACTTCTTGCGGGATGGGTTTGTCCTGGGGCTCGTTGTCTCCACTCTCCATGCACAATGGGCTGCTATACTTGCTTTTAGTGGTTCTTCTGTGTCTTCTGTCTCCCCTTTGGTGGCTCGCCTTTTATGGAGTTTTTTTGATTCAGCGTCCTGTCTCTAACTCTCCTGTCCCGGCCTGGGATCTTCCCCTAGTTCTGCAGGCCTTTACTGGGCCCCATTTTGAGCCTCTGCTCTCTGTGGACCTAAAGTTCCTTACAGCCAAGGTTCTTTTTTTGATGGCCATTTCTTCTGGGCGGCAGGCTGGTGAACTTGGTAATTTCATGGCTTCCCCCCCTTTTTTGCGTTTTTGCTCTGACAAGGTGATTCTTCGTGATAGTCATAGTCAGTTTTTCTGCTCAATGTTATGTCTTCTTTCCACTGTCAGGAGGATATTGTCCTCCCTGTCTTTTTTCCGGACCCTTCCTCCCCGGAGGAAGTAGTTCTGCATTCTTTGGATGTGTTGAGGGCTCTCCGCGCCTATTTGGATCAGACCAGTGCCTTTCGGAAGGTTGATTCCCTGTTTGTTACCTACGGGATCTCTGGGAAGGGGCTTCATCCTTTCTTATCCACCCTGACTCATTAGGTGAAGGGTGCTGTGGTTTCGGCTTATGAGTCCGCTCACTGTCCTCTCCCTTCTTTGGTCCAAGGTAGGTCCACCCAGGTTGTCTCCTCCTCCTGGGCCGGTTCAAAGGTGCCTACTTGCGTGATATTTGTAATGCTGCCACGTGGGCCTCTCCCCATGCCTTTCTTTCCCATTACCGTCTTCAGTTGGGGATGGCGGCCTCGGCTGCCTTTGACTCTCATGTTTTGTCTGCTGTACATGGTTTGTGATTTGTACTGATTTCTTTTTGATTAAATTGGCCTGTTTGCTGCAATTTCTGGTCTTTTTTTCTTGCAATCACTGTGTGCTTAGGTATGGGCTCACTGATAAGGAATCGGACGGGAAGACAGACAAGAAGGTAATGCCTGGTTACTCGCCGATAATCTTCATTACTCCGAGTCCTGGTCTTCCCGTCCCATTCCTGAGCCCTTCCCTCCCTCCCTGGGGTTTCTTTGTGGTGATTGTTTTTGTTTCTGGGTTTCTTTTGTATATTGGGGGAAGTGCTAAAAAGCTCTGCTAGGTATATTTCTGGAGAGCAGACAAGCTGCTCACTGATAAGGCATGGGACGGGAAGACCAGGACTCGGAGTAATGAAGATTACCGGTGAGTACCCGGGCATTCCGCTGCTGGCAAGGCGTGCTTTTTCCTTGCAAATAAAATTGGATTACCTTTTTGAAAATCCCTGTGTCGGAAACCTATATATATATATTTACACCCAAAGTGATCCTTTGTTCGCCAGCTTAGCGCTCCACAGCGGGTGCTCCGCGTTGTGGCCAGATCCTGGCCATCAATTTTAATTAATCCGCAAAAGACGCGGCACTCCAGATAAGGTTACTTATGGTATTGTTTATTCATAACAAACACCAACTTGAGTTGGTGTTTGGTATGAATAAATAATACCATAAGCAACCTTATCTGGAGTGCCGCGTCTTTTGTGGATTAATATATATATATATATATATATATATATATACGTATATATATATATATATATATATTACCTACTGGTGGTCGCCAGTAGGTAGTTATAGTTAGGATTGTTTTCCATAGGAAATCCGCAACATTCTATTGGGAATAACTTAGGCGCCGGTGGACGAATTTTCGCGAATTTCTCAAAGAAGATGGCCCGCTCCGCTCCTTCCCTGAAAATTTGGGGGGGATTCGTGAAGTGGGGGCCGAGATAAAAGGGGGGTCCCAAAACGTGTTTTCCCCATGTTAATTTCCATAGGGCGGTTGGACTCACTTTTAGCCCGAATGGCTGAATGGATTTCCACCAAACTTGGCAAAATTGTAGGGACTGGTAGCCTGATGTGCCTTTGCTATGCCTCAAGATATGTGCTCCAGTAGATTTTGAGTAATTTAGGTTAAAAAAAATATATGTCTATGAGCGCGCCCCGGTACGCGCACCGGGGAGCGCACCCGGCGCGTAACGCGAGTTCGCGAGCGGAAAGCTGATTGGCTCTCGGGTGTTTGTCAACATTCTAAACAGTCCAGAGCGGCCGCCATCTTGTGTGTCGGTAGGATCGAGACACAAGAGGTGGCAAAAACAAAGGGGGAAATGACTAAAAGGGGTCAGGGTAGACCCCCCTGACCCCATAGGTTTGATGTGGGGGCCATAAAAGTGCTTCGCGGGTCCAAAAAATACATTAAAAAAAATTCGATTTTCGTGGGGGGAGCGCCCGGTACGCGCACCAGGGAGCGTACCGGGGAGCGTACCATGGAGAAAAAAGAATGACAGAGTTTCCAAAAAATGTAGCATTTTTTTATAAATTAGAGGTAGTTCTAAAAAGAACTGTTTTTTTCATTCTTTTTGTTGTTTTATATTTTTTTATTGTTTTTTGAACATTTTTTACTTTTTTTGGCTTTTCTGAACAGTTTTATATTTTTTTTGTATTTTTTATGGGGAGAAACAAAAAACAGGGAATTGTAAATGGCTCAACTGGAGCAAAAAAAAAACAGGAAAAAATTAATGTTTCTTCGGGCACTTGTGGTGATCCCAAGCACGGATGATAAGTGTAATGCTTTGCTCACCATAGCATATTGTCCCTCCACAAAATATGCAAACGATTTTAAAATTGGAAAACTTGGATTGAATGCTTGGGATCATCTCCCTTGCCTCTGGACCTGATGGGGTGGGTTGTTTACTTTGGGAGATGCTGGCAGAAGATTGGGCAGGGTTTCTGGCCAGTTCCCTGACCTCTGCCCTAGCATAGTTATTAGGGTGCCGGCGTTGCATGTGCCGAATCATGGTGTTGTTGCCAAAAGAGTATTTTTTGTTAGGGTTCCCCCTTGAAAGTTGAAAGCCACAGATTAAACAAGTCGCCTTTGGCGCATTAACTTTCTTCTTGTCCTTTGGGATGGAAAAAAACTGCCAGATAAAGTGCTCCTTTGGCTTATATGGGGTAGTATCTTCTGGTAGGAACCTCCCCTCCTCCTCCTCTTCCTCCTCCTCTTCTTGTTCTCCACCACTGTGGTGTTGTGGTGGTCATTGTGGTGGTGGTGGTGGTGGTGGTGCCGATGCTCCTGCAGCTGCTGCTACTGTAGCCATTTTTCAGACAAATAGGTACAGAGAGGTCTTTCAACAGGTCTTCCTCACTCAAAGTACAAAGTGAGAATGAGGGAAATAGGTGGGGGCTTTCATCATTTGGAAAACAAAACTGTCCTGAACCAATGAAAAGTGTTACTTTCAGGTCACATGACTCGGGCCTTCATCATTTGGAAACCAAAACTGATCTGAACCAATGATAAGTGTTATTTTCAGGTCACATGACCCGACACGCTTACGCTACGCGCCCTGGGGCGCGTAGCGTAAGCGCGTCAGGACGCGCCCGGCGGCGCTTACATTGCGCGATTGTATACGTTTGGGCGCTTCCAGGTGCGTTTACGCCGTGCGTCATAAGACGCATCACGCGGCTACGCGATACGTCACGATGATGTTTTCGTTCGCGGCAATAGCGCTAACGGGACGCTCACCGGTACGCGCACCGGGAGCGCTCCGGGGCAAAATAAATAAATAAATGAATAAATAAACATAAAAAAATAGTATTACATAATTATACAATATAAAATTCATTATGAAAGATATTACATTTCATACCTATAGAGATTTGCTATTAAAAAACCTATGAAATTCACTGAAAAAACCATAGGTTTCACACCACTTATAGTTAGCTGGAAATTTTACTCGCATAAAACCAATGAAATTCCCACGTTATAGTTAGTTGGACTCACTATAACTTGCGCGTGCAATGCACTGCTGATGACGTCACATATTACATCACTCATGACATGCTCAGTGACATCACTCATGACATCACTGTACCTATCACTATAACGTGGGAATTTCAATGGTTTTATGCGAGTAAAATTTCCAGCTAACTATAACTGGTGTGAAACCTAAGGTTTTTTCAGTGAATATATATATATATATATATATATATATATAAATATATATATATGTACTGCCTATATAGATCTTACAATTTACAATGCTGAATATATTGTGAGTTATGTCTGATGGTTAGACGCGGTGTTCTCTTTGGGGTTGCAGGGTGTATGCTATTTTCTCTCACAAGAGGGGGGATCTGAGTTTGAAAAGGATTTTAATGAATTATGAGACATGGTCACTTAATTTGAGACTAGTCACATGTTTGTTATCAAAATTGTTTGTCCCCAATACTATAGTTTTATTATGTACAGTTCAGGTTCTGTAGGGTCTGCCTGTTCTGTGTATTTTGATGGGATATATTTAATATATTTGTCACAATAGGTTGTACCCTATTTTTGCCATATTTTGTATAAATTCAATGTGTTTAATTCTACATAAATCTTTTTGGAAAATTGCAACCTTGATGAAGCTTGTGATACATAAGTGAAGCACGTTGGCTGTCTTTCTGAGCTTTATGGTTTTTAAATTGGAAGAATAAAAAATGCATCCATTAAAAAAAGTTTGCACAACTTTGGTTCTTTGTTTGGACTTAAAGACTATTGAAACTTTGATGCGGTTGCTTCTCAATTTGTTTATGGTTTTAGGAGTGTGAATTTGGGACAGCTGGTCCAGGGAGGTGGGCAACACTATTGCTTATTTACGTAAGAAGATTTGAAGGAACTAGCCGGTAGATAGGGTGCCATCCCATTAGCTGTCCCCCATAGTTATCGCTAGTTTTCAGAAATGTCTGGGTTTGCTTGGTGACCGATCTCAGGACCGAATAGTTCAGCCATTCAGCATGGAAAGTTAGACAAAATTGAGATTAACCCTCACTTTGCTGGCCCTTATGCAACACTGAAAAGATTCAACATTTCCTCTTGCTTGCCATAGGCATGGGTATGCTTTTTTTTCTTTTTATTGAAGTTTCAAAGTCAAGTCCACAGAGAAGACAATCTGCAGTGCAGAACATATTATAGAAGTCATACAGTGATCATTTAGTACAATCAGCTGATTTGCATTACCGGCGGCTTCAGACACCAATGAATTCAAAAGGGTCAATTCTATACAGTATCATGCAGTAAAAAACAGAAAGAGGACATAACAAAAGTAGAGATGAGTGGAGCGGTGAAGGGGGGACAATCAAACATGGGAAGAGGGCCAAGAGAAGTCTTGCAGTGGTATCCATGGTCATCACAACAAAGGGGCAAGACCAGGGTGTGCTGTGCATGCCCTCAAGCCCATCACAACGGTGGGCACTATGTGTAAGAGGATTGATACACACCAGTTGACCTAGTGTACGTCTGGGGTATTGAATTAATCTACTCCCTCTGCATCTCGCATCCGCAAGTACGATTCCAGGGGGTTCCAAATATCCTTAGGGCGTGATCGGACAGGCACCAGGTCCCAATATGCTATCAACTGGTACTGACAGTAAGCAGCATCACTGAGCAAATCTTTCTGCCGGGGGACTGGGCGACAACCCCAGCTGATCTCCACCCGCCTCTTACCCAGTAGGATCAGAAGGGTAGTCCGTTTCCGCAGCTGCAGGGGAAACCTCTTTGACATTACCTAACTGTGCTCCTTAGGCCACCCCTGGTGCCCACCGTCCCTCCCTATGCAGTAATACAGGAAACGGTTGTGGTATATCCCAGTACTTCCTGGGTATGTCCTTTTTATGTACGGAGGAGAGGTTCGAGATATGGGGGCAAAATGGAAGAAAAACAGCAACAGAAATCGAGGCTGGCACTATATCCTCGCTACTGTTCATCCCAGGTCAGGTTCTTCTTTTAAAGGAAGGACTCCATTCTTCTCCACAGGAGGTAACCGGAAAGAACTTAAAAAAAGAGAATATCAGGCCGCTGTCCTAGTGGTAATATAAGGGTATAGTGCTCCAGTCACCCGTGCTCTGATCCTGTGAGGTGCCTAAATGCGGGAAAGGGGTTTAAGGTGACTCAGGGTGAGGTGGCCCGTATCCCCACTCACCAGCCCCTAAATGAAAAAAACCCAGACACTTGCCTGATCCCACGACCCTCTGGGCCGTGGGAGGGTAGTCGCAGCCTCCGCTTCCCTCGCTGGAGTACCGGACTCGTGGGAGGTGCTCCTGGAGCGGTCACCTTCGGTGAGGTCTACCTCACCCTGGGATGTGCTTTCGACCTGCGGCGGCTCCACGGTTCCTCTGATCTGGGTGTAGGTCTTGTCTTTTTCTTCCTTCTGCTCCACATCTTCCATCGGTCTCCACACGCCCTTCTCCTTGTTCATTAATGCCCGTCCTTCGACTCTGCCCCCTTGGTTCACTGCTACCGGCAAGGATGTTCCGGCTTGTCCTGCTGGAACGCACAGTCCGCTTCCAGTCGGGGCCTCAGTGGCCGCCATGTTGGAGTTGTCGGGGTGATCCGTTACGGGAGGGAATCCAACACACTGCTTCCTTTCCTGGAATGGACGAGTGGGCCATTCAGATGCTGGATAGCGGGAGAGTAGGTCCACCTTTGTCTGTAGTTTCCCCGGGACAAGCAAAGTACGAAAGGAGAAAGGTTGTAAGGCAAAGAACCAGTGGAGTACTTGGGTTGGAGTCTTTGTGTAGGGAAAGCCAGGTCAATGGGGCATGGTCAGTAAGGAGAAGGAACTGCATCCCAGGAGGTAATATTGTAGGGCCTCTATTGCCCACTTGATGGCCAAACATTCTTTTCCTATGGTCGCATACCTCGTCTCTCTGGGGAACAGTTTCCTACTTAGGCAGAGGATGGGGCGTAGATCACCTCTATCGTCAGGCTTGGAGAGGACAGCACCAAGTCCCATACCAGAGGCGTCTGTTTGGAGAACAAAGGTCTTATTGTGATCAGGACAAGCAAGGACAGGGGCATTACACAGGATCTTTTTCAGTAGGGAGAAACTGTGTTCCTGAGGAGAGGACCACTGGAGGGGTTTCCCTGACGAGGCTTTACTCAAGAGGTCGGTGAGGAGACTAGCGATGTCGGAGAAGTGGTGGATAAACCTTCGATAATAACCAATCAAGCCTAAAAAGGAGCGGACATCTTTCCTGGTGATGGGACAGGGAATGTTTGTGATTGCCTCCAGTTTGTTTACCTGGGGTCTGGTTTTTCCTGCCTGTGTGTCATACCCAATGTATTCTATGTGATTTGTGCCAAATGTGGTTTTCTTGGGGTTGATAGTAAGACCTGCTCTCTTCAGGGTGTACAGAACAGCCTCTAGGTGTGTGAGGTGTGTTTCCCAGTCAGGGCTGTGAACGACTATGTCATCCAGATAGGCGACGGCGTATGTGTGGTGGTTATGCAGCAGGACATCCATCAACCTAGGAAACGTGGGTGGGGGACCCCGAAGGCCAAAAGGAAGGAATAGGCCCAAAGGGGTAGAGAAGGCTGCCTATCTCTGGCCTCCCCAGAGAGGGGAATTTGCCAGTAGCCTTTTGTGAGGTCGAATGTGGACATTATCCTGGCATCCCCCAACCATTCTATAAGCTCATCAACGCGGGGCATGGGGTACGCTTCGAACTTGGATATGGCGTTAAGTTGGCGGAAGTCGTTACAGAACCTTATGCTTCCGTCTGGTTTGGGAACGAAGACCACCGGGGAGGACCAGGCACTGTAGGAGGGCTCGATAATGTCTGCCTCCAGCATGGATTTTATCTCATGGTCCACTGCCTGTCTTCTTGCAGCAGGTAGACGATATGGTTTCAGTTGTATGGGCCTTGCCCCTGCTTTGTCTATCGTGTGTTTGACTAAGGATGTCCGTCCCGGTGTCCCTGACAGTACGTCAGAGTAGGCAGTACATAGGGTAAGCAATTGGTGTGTTTGTGACATTGACAGCTGTTCTCCCAAACAAACCGGCTCGTTCCCTGTGGGAGAGGAAGCGGCTAGTGAGATCTCAAGTGGTTTGTCAACGGACATATGTTGTATTGGTTTGTCTTTGAATGGAGATGCCGGTAAGGGTCCTTCCCAGGCTTATAATAGTTTCACATAGTAGGTCTGGCCTGTCTGTGTTTTGTGGGTAATGGCTATACTGTAAGAGACTGGGTCGATCCTATTCAGTACCTTGTAGGGGCCCTGCCATGTGGCTAACAGCTTTTTGTCTGTCTGGGAAGAAGGATCAGGACATGGTCTCCCGCTTTGAATTCCCTGAGTCTAGTGTTCTTATCATACTGATTCTTCTGTAGGGTCTGAGCATTTTCCATGTTTGCATGGACCTCCTCCCAGAGGGATGCCAGAGTGTCTCTTAGGTCCTTGCTATATAATGTAACAAGGGCTTGCTTCGTCCTCTTCCTCGGCCCACTGTTTGGCTGCCATGTCAAGGAGTGTGCAAGGTTTCCTCCCGAACAATAGTTCGAATGGGGGAAAAACCTGTAGATTTTTGTGTATGGGTCCGTATGGCGAACAACACCAGAGGTATTTGTCGATCCCAGTCCTTTCCCGCTTTGCTAATAGACTTCTTCAGCATAGTCTTAATCGTTCTATTATACCTCTCGACCAGACCGTCTGTTTGGGGGTGGTACACAACTGCTCGTATTTGCCTAATTCCCAAGAGGCCACATGTTTGTTTCATAAGGTGAGATACAAAAGGGGTGCCCTGGTCGGTCAATAATTCACGGGGAAAACCCACACAAGAAAAGGAGACCATAGCTTGGATAATTGCTGTGGTAGTGGTGCTGGTCAGGGGTATCGCCTCCGCATAACGTGTGGCGTAGTCCACTAGTACAAGTAGATATTGGTGTCCACGGGAGGAGGGAATAAGAGGTCCCACAAGTTCCATCCCCACCCTTTGGAAAGGAACGTCTATAATCAGGAGTGGGTGTAGCGGGGCCCTGGGAAGTGAGGGGTTATTGACCAATTGGCACCTAATGCAAAAGGCACAATATCTGGCTACTTCTTGATAAACCACTGGCCAGTAGAATTTGTCTAAGAGATATTTCAGTCTATGCTCCTTCCCATAATGGCAACCTCCTGTCTGACTATGGGCGAGGTCTAACACTTGTTCTCGGAAGGGTTTTGGGATCAACAGCTGTTCCTTACGGCGTCCCGTACCGGGTTATCCTATATAATAAATCCTATTTTACACAGAACAGCGGGCCTACCTTCTCTGGATGGTCCTCTTCAGCTTCGTCCCAGGTGTGCTATAGTGTGCCATCTTCTTCTGAGCAGCACGGAAATTCTGACCTGGTGTCTGGGGTGTATCTGAAGAAAGAAGGATAGGAGACGGTAGGGTACAATGTGTTTTAAGGTACAAAGCCCGTTCTTCTCTTCTTTCCCTATGGAACTAAGGGGCCAGTTACGATTCCGTCCGCCATCGTAGTGGGATCAGGACCACCTGCCTGCAATGCGGCGGTCCCGCACCCCTAATTATGATGCGACCGCCACCGCAGTGGTCGGATCTGGCAATTTAACATTGCGGCGGGTGCTGCTAGCCCCAGCACCCGCCGCAATGGTAAATGGCAATGTTGTGCATTTCCCTGCACAACGTGGCAGGCACCGCGCGGTGCCGCCACCTTGTGCATGGAAATGCAGTGGGGTAGCATGGGTACTCCCCCCAGTGCACAACTGCTCCCCCCATAGAGGGGGCCCATAACGGGCCCCCCAAAGCTAGCCAGCTCCAGCATTGTGATCTGGCGGGTGGTGCCTTCGAGGCACCGCCCCCATTTCCCCGGCCTGCTCCGTTCCAGCAGGCAACAGTTACGATTGCCTGTGGCAGGCGCTCTTTGCGCCCGTCACGCTTGTGGCATGATTCCCCCCGCTATCCAAATGTGGCGGGGTAATTGGGAGCCAGATAGCGGAGGGACCGCCACCGCCGGGCCGGCGGTAGCGGTCCCTTCGCCATCCTAATGAGCCCCTTTGTTTTTTTGTAGAAAGGGCCGTGACCCAACCAACCCAACACGGGGGACAGAGGGACGATAAGTACTCCTGTAACCTGGGGAGATCAGCCCCTAGAAGGAAGGATTCAGGGAGATCCTCACTATTGCTGTGAGGATACTCTCCTTGAACACCGGAATCTTCAAAGAGCCATGTGTGTGCTCAGAATTGAATTTCAGGTGGAGAGAGCTTGAGGAGCATGGGGGCATGTTCTGAGAAAGTCTGTGGCAGAAGGTATGCCTCAGTGGTCCAAGGGTCCACATCCCACGTAGCAAGCCAGAAGTACACACCCACAATGCACTTGCAGAGGCCACACATGTGCATTCCTCGCTGTCGCTGTGATTGCCTCTCCATAGGTCAACTAGGTCAACCAGGTCATGGTCAGCCATTGTAGCCTGCAACTGGGCTGCCACTTGGCAGGGATGGTGAGAGTCACCGGAACCATCTATCAGCCAGTCTAGGATCACGTTAAAGTCTCCCCCCATATAACCGCACCTGGGTCAAGAGTGACTACCAGCCTCCAAATTTCTGCAAAGAAACCTGGGCCATCCACATTGGGGCCGTAGATGGAGGGGGATTAGTTTGAGGGGGATTCCCTGTAGGGTGCCGGAGAGCATCACTCATCACTCCCTGTCTGTCACGTAGGACTTGTGATGACTATAGCTACTCTATGGGTGTAATTCGAGTAGCATGCAACATGCCTCTCTCCAATCCATACCGTGAGCAGGCTCAGCAGCATGAGATCTGTCTCTGGCAGGCCGCAGAACAGTATCCATGTCTCTGTAATTCAAGAGAAGAACTATGATAGGGCGAGCCGATGTCCCAGGCGGAGAATGATCTGTGCGCTGTTACACTATGCAGATAGCACCTTCCCAAAGGAGATTGCAACATCTTTTCCACATAATCATCCATGTGGTTCAAGGTGGTAGACTCCGGTACCCCCAGTATCCTAAGATATTCCGTCTGGATCTGGCCTCCAAGTACTCGTTTTTATTGCGAATAACTTCAAGTACCTTTTCCATTTGGAGCACCTTCTCTCTTGCTGTGGTGCCATCATTCTCCACAGTCAACCTGCACTGCTTGAGTTGACTAATACGTTCATCGTTATTTGCCATTTTTTGCTAGAGGCGGTCAAATCTGTTGGTTAGTAGGTCTATTGTGATATCTATGGCTGTCAGGCTATGCTTTAGGTCCAGAAACATTGCCCAGTCATCAGGTTCCAGGAGCGATCTCTCAGCAACCCTGGGTCCAGGGGGGCAGTCCTCTTAGGGCTTCCGACACCCGAGTCTGCTTACGCTGGTCAAAGTACAGTTTGGTCTGTCTTGTGTCTGTTTTCCCCATCTTGATACCAAGGGCAAGGCAGCTCCCAGTGACACAGTCAGCACACAAGACCCTTAGGTGTGGTCCAACCTCGCCCTTAGCAATTCACACCCAGGAGTGGGAGTTTGGAGAGGGGGGCACGAGCGAACCGCAGATCCCAGACACAGCACAATCAAATGAAGGAGAGAGTGTCTACCCCAGGGGGGCCTAAGCATCCACTAGGCCGTAAAGATTGCACAATGTACAAGGAGAGCTAGGCCCAGCCACACCCCGGCTGACTACAGCAGGTGACATGAGCAGTCCATCCCCGGGGAGCACCCCGTGGCCCCCAAGCAGGGTAGGCATCTCTGCTGATCCACTTTTCACCGTTGTAAGTCAGTGCACCTCTCGCCCACCACGGGGCTAGGTCGCAGAATCTTCGCCGAAAGACGGCTCCGTCTCAGCTATCCAGGTCAGTAAATGAAGAGGCCCACACTTAAATTGTAGTAAAGTGATCCTTGGCACTTTTCAGTGACTGCAGATGCCTCCATGGAAAGCAGATAACTGTAGGATTAGTTCTCTGGTCAGCATAGCCTCACAGAGTGAAGACCAACTTGTAGCCGGGCTCTCTAGTGCCCCTCAGACATGGGTATGCTCTGGTCCCCAGGGGAGCAGAAAGACTGAGGCATTAGGGATAGGGGCAGGCATAATGTCAGCATGGACCAGACCCCTCCTTGTTATGTTATTAAAATATATTCCTGCCATCAAGTGGGCTTTCCGACCCGCCCAAGTCCAAGGGGCAGAACGCCTGGGTTGCTCCTTTTGGGGTGGAGTATAGCCCAAAGCCAGGGTGGGACACCCCCACCCCGTTGTTTGTTTTGGAGTCATTTTGAAATCCCTGGCGTTTAGCATGCTTTCTATCCCCCACTTCTCTGCATGGGGGGGGGGCCGACAATCTGCACCTAGGGGGCGCAGAAAAATTGTGTTGCTCCAACTGGGGTGGGGGTATGGCTGAGTGACATTTTTGCTTCCGTGTAAAATCCCTGGTGTCTAGTGGAATTTCCAGACTAGACACCAGGTTATTGACAACCCCCAATCTTTTAATACGTCCTAACTGCACCAGATAAGCACACAACAGCTGCTGCATAGAGTGCTATGACCTCTACATTCATAGCACCCGGATGTGAGCACTACCAATGTAGAGGTCACAGCAATAGGGCCCAGTTGCACTGCATATAAATAATAGTGTGTTCATGCATAATGTTCCATTGGCCGTGGCACAGTGCTTTCACATTGGCATGGCAGCCCTGTGGGGCTGGATTACATAAACAATTTTACTCATTTTCCCCATTGTACCATTTAGTATCATATTACATTTCTTTTCTTTACAGATGTCTTACTTTGCTTAACCTCTTTTTGCTGCGATCAGCCAGATTTTGCTACGGTGGGTAAAAGTATATTGTATTAGGAAGAAGTACTTGCTCCAGTCAAAAGAGACTACCAACATGGTGTCTGTATTTGAGACCGAGGCATTTAGGAATATGGTGTGGTTAAAATAATGGCTGGGAGACAATTATGCAATGGTTGGTAGATCATTCAGGTTTGTTCCCTCAAAGTGATGGTACTTGTGAAATGTGTGATATTGATCTGGTTAGGAAGATCCTTCCCTGAAGGGTGATCGCACTTTTTACAGGGAACAATACTAGTTCCTTATCAATACTTAAGACGTTCGAAATAATCATACATCATCTTATTCATAAATCCAATCTTCTTTATTTTCAGAAATTATTCAATTGCTTAAATCTTATTCAAATCTGATCATCATATTGTGTACATGACATGAATTCACTAACCCAATGCATTTTGGGTCACTCCATGGACCCTTCCTCAGGGGTCAATAGAAGTGAAAACAAGAAGCTAATTAATCTAAAAACCTAAATGGGCACAATGAGTTTTCAAAGCGGTTCAATCAAAATGAGCGTGCCTCATAACTGTCCTTTCTATGTTATATCTAAGAACTTATCCTCCTGAATCATCATATTATACTTCATGAAAATGGCGATGCTACCAATCATTATCGCTGTGTTTCTGTAAACTTGGGGGCATATTACCAAGGGGGGTGATAGGCAATTATCGCCGGTTTAGTGGCCTTTTTCGGCCGCTAAGCGGTGATAATTCTATCGCTCTATTAGCAAGCTGTCGCTAACTGATGATAGCGACAGCTTTTCGGAGATAGCGGGCGGTTTGGGGCCCGCTTTGCATGTCAGCGATATTTATCGCTAATGACATGCAAAGTGGGCATACCCAACCTGTTAGCGACTGAAAGCAGTTGCTAAAGTCGCTATCGCCTATTAGCAAGACAGGCGTAGCGATGGAAATATTCCCGCTATCGCCAAAAACTAACGCCTGTTCAGACCAGTTCTTAGCCATGTTATCCAATGGGAGGTGGAAAACATGGCTAAGAGCATTTTGTCACTAATGCGTGAATATCGCTGTATTCTCAGCGATATTCACGCATTTCGCCGCTATCGCTGGATATTTTAGCACAATGGAGAAAAACGTTGCTAATAACATGTTTCCTCCGCTAACATATCCAGCGATAGGCAGCGATAAAAAAATTGCAGCTAAGCCTATTTAGCGATAAATATCGCTACTTGTTGGTAATATGCCCCCAAGTTTTACTGACTCCACCATAAAAAACAATATATCTCTTAATCTATATGCAACCCGAAATAAAAGAATGTGATCTAAATGTCAACTTAATGAGACATTGCCGTTAAAAAACGCTCTTAGAGTATGGTGGTAATTTAAACAGTACATGTGGAAGTTTATTATCTCATGAATTGCTGCTCTACGCCGTGAAAAGCTCGCGCTCTAAAATCTTCGTGACCAAAGGAACTTGCGTATAAGCACATTGATCTCTCTGTAATTCAGCCACCCGGTTCCGAATGTGCTGGTACAGCCTTGAGGCTGAAGTTGATAACGCTGCTCAAAAATATTGGAAGCCATGCAGATTTCATATACATTATGCTAGTTTACATCCACCCGTGATGCTGTCATTTAGGTAAATGTCCCTGCATCCCAGCCATGAAGATTTGCAAAGACATATGGAAGTGAAATTGTGGACCAAATATACAGGCTAATGGAATTCTTGGCAACCTTATGTAACACCCAATAAGTGTCAAACCTCATTTTCTAGAGCATGAGAAAAGGAAAAGGATGTACTCTGTTGTGGACTGAATGAAATGGATATAGTGCCTTGGGCCTAAAAAGTCGAATATAATATTAGAATCAATGACTCTGAAAGAAGGATCAAAAATGTCTCTGCAAATCCTGAATCACTCAGCCAAGGTGATAGCTGCAACTAATAATATGCTTTCAGTTTTGAGATTTATATACAATGATTCAACAGGCCTAAAAGGATGATCTTGAAGAAATGGTTAAAATAAATATAAGTCCTAGATGTAAATTAACGGCTGAAGCACCTTATTACTTTAACAACACCCATGTTCATATTATAAAAATCTCACAAGATACACCAAAGAAAATTGAGAATGTAATCTCATTAACATCGAACTAAACTTTTATGTAAAGAGCAACATGTAATCACATTTACCATTAATCCTTGTGTACCATTACCAAACCAAAGTTTAAAAAGAAATCTATTTTATTTTTTGCGTTTTATGAACTTTACAAGCAGAGAGAATCAAATACGTACGAAATGTATATGCAGACATCATTTAATGAGAAATCATTACCTACATTAGAATGTAGCTGTAAGGGCTGCTTAAATTCACTCAAGAGTCCACAACACCCCATCAGCATAACACAGTTTTGATGGATTGAAAGGGACCAGCAACGAATCACACAGATGTATAAAGGTGTCATAATTATCCCATCCACTGGCCCCTATAGCGAAGGCCAAACAAACTGCAATATGTTACATTGTTGTCTTTAGGACGTTGCAGCATGGGGGAGGGTAGTCTCATAGGTTGTAGCCCATTCCTCACTTAATGTCATGTCCTTAAACCAGTCTTGGAAGCGAGGTGCTCGACGGCTACCCCATGCCATGGCCACCCGCCGTTTAGCAAGCAATATGGCCCTAGTAGACAGTTCACGAAAAGTATTTGGAACCTGTTTAACAAATCCAAGCAACACCAGGCGGGGAGTGAACCAAAAACAGTGCTCCGTCATTTCTTCCATGTCTGCAATGATTTGGTCCCAAGAAGGAGGCCACTTTTGGGCAGCGCCAGGTGAAATGCAGATAATCTTCATGTGGCGCACCACAACTAGTCATCCCTGAGTTGTGGGCACTCCTTGGGTTCTTGTGAAACAAGACTCCGTGGTTAGATTAACAGTTTTATTTTCACATCATCATTGTACTTCATGATAATATTCCATAGTTTCAATCAATATTTCATGATCACATTTTTATCCGGTTTGCTCCAATGCATTTCGTGCGGAAATGCCCTTCATCTGGGAGCTCTACAAACATAAAGACATAGCACTAAGGACGCGTTTTCAGTCAAACAATAAATTCAGGTAACATGCGGGGAAGGGGGGTGGGTTGTGAGTGGTGGGTATATACGGAGTGCAACAGGTTAATCCGATTGTGACTGTGCGTGTAAAAAGAGTCATGCTTTTTTGGGAAGCGCAACTTAAAAGTGAAAACTCGTGTGATGTGCATGCGAGTGTGATAGCCAGTCGGGTGTGTTATTGGTCGGGGATGTTATTTGGTGTGCTCACGTCTGTGTAACTAAGGGCGTTTACGTGACTAAGCGCGTGTACGCGTGCTTCGGTAATTCAATATTCTCCGCGGGTTGAGTAGGTAGCGCCATTAGTAAAAGAGTGGTCAATCACAGGGGTGATGTCAGTTCAACTTACTTAGTGATCCGCTGTCTCTAACTTCGGTCGTCGGTGTGATCGTCCGGAACGGAAGTGTTGCCGAGGGAAGTGACGTTATACGTGTAGTTAAGGGGTAAACATCAAAAGCGGACTGCGCGTGTGTCAGCCATATTGGAATGTGACTGAAAATAACAAAAATTGTATTATTATAACGAATGTAGTACTGAGTTAAGTGTGACATCGCATTTCAGGAACCAAAGTATACAGTTTTAAATATCAGATGAATGTCTCATAAAAAACATGAAAATTCTAAACGGTCATTGAGACCCAACTTAAGTTGAGACACATTATGTCTATTCTCATTAAAGTGTGTCGCCACATTAGATTTAGTGTTTTTGAGTCTTATGTTCGATCTATGTTCATTAATCCGAGTTTTTATTTTTCTCTCAGTCTTGCCGATGTAACACATCCCACAAGGGCATTTAATGAGGTATACGACATTGGAGGTGTCGCATGTCGCATTCACATGTAGTTTCACGGGAGTACCTTTCATGGGGTGATTGACCACGGGTCCAGTGATAATGTTGTGACAGTTTCCACAATTTCTACAAGGTCTAGTACCTTTTGCTGGTGATTCCATGGGATTCTTTTTGTTGAGGATTTCTTTCAGGTTGGCGCTGCGGGTGTATGCGAATATTGGAGGGTCCCACCATCCACATGATACCAAAAATCCATAAGAGCCTTGAAGACCCTCCGTTTCGGCCAATAGTCTCCACCAGGGGCTCACTCCATGAACCCGTGGGGAAATTTATAGACCGCTACCTACAACCAACAGTAAGACTGATGAAAAGTTACGTTCAAGATACAACGGATTTCCTCAACAAACTGGCCCTTATTGATATCTCTGAGGAAGAACAATTAATACTATGCACAGCGGATGTCCGCTCGCTCTACACGTCAATCCCCCATGCAGGGGGTATAGAGGCCATAGAGAAATCCATCCTCGAAAGTAACTTTGAACCAGGCATGCAACAATTTCTCATGGAGCTAATGATCTTCACGTTGTACCAAAGCTATTTCCAACAGAATAACGAGTGGTACCTACAGCTGTCCGACACCTCGATGGGGAATTGTGCCGCGCCGACCTATGCGAATATCTACATGAAGTATTTTGAGCAAAAAAACATTTATGACAACCCCAACTGGACAAACAACATGAAAATGTACGTGAGGTACATCGATGATATATTTATCATCTGGAAAGACACAGAAGAATCTCTGCTACAAGCCTTGACCACATTGAACCAAGCCAATGAACGCATTCAATTTACTTGGGAGATCAGCAAAAACACGATTACCTTTTTAGATGTAAAAATCACGACCACAACCACTGGCTTTGAAACTGATCTGTTTCGGGAAAAAAACGACCGAAACAACGCCTTACATTTCACCAGTCACCACCAAGGGTCTTTAAAACTACATCTACCAGTGTCCCAAATGCTGAGAGTTAGGAGAATCTCATCTAACCTCACACAGACAGAAATCAGACTTCAAGAAATGGGTGAAAGGTTCATCACAAGAGGATATCCAACATCTTTAATTGAAACCGCCAAGAAGCTCTTTAAACACCTAGAGAGAAATTATTATCCAGAACATCACGAGATCAGGGGAACAGGATGGTCCTGGTATCAAAATTCTCAAACATGAGCACCGCGTTTAAAAGAATCATTTTACGCCACTGGCCAATCATGAGTATTGAACCCGATTTTGGCACCACCTTCAAAGAACCCCCGATATTCGCATACACCCGTAGCGCCAACCTGAAAGAAATCCTCAACAAAAAGAATCCCATGGAATCACCAGCAAAAGGTACTAGACCTTGTAGAAATTGTGGAAACTGTCACAACATTATCACTGGACCCGTGGTCAATCACCCCATGAAAGGTACTCCCGTGAAACTACATGTACATGCGACACCTCCAATGTCGTATACCTCATTAAATGCCCTTGTGGGATGTGTTACATCGGCAAGACTGAGAGAAAAATAAAAACTCGGATTAATGAACATAAATCGAACATAAGACTCAAAAACACTAAATCTAATGTGGCGACACACTTCAATTAGAATAGACATAATGTGTCTCAACTTAAGTTCATGATTTTAGAACAGGTTCAGAAAATCGAGGGTATTGACAACAGCAAATATTTGTTGCAGAGAGAGATGGCTTGGATATACAAAATGCAGTCTATGAAGCCCATGGGTCTCAATGACCGTTTAGAATTTTCATGTTTTTTATGAGACATTCATCTGATATTTAAAACTGTATACTTTGGTTCCTGAAATGCGATGTCACCCTTAACTCAGTACTACATTCGTTATAATAATACAATTTTTGTTATTTTCAGTCACATTCCAATATGGCCGACACACGCGCAGTCCGCTTTTGATGTTTACCCCTTAACTACACGTATAACGTCACTTCCCTCGGCAACACTTCCGTTCCGGACGATCACACCGACGACCGAAGTTAGAGACAGCGGATCACTAAGTAAGTTGAACTGACATCACCCCTGTGATTGACCACTCTTTTACTAATGGCGCTACCTACTCAACCCGCGGAGAATATTGAATTACCGAAGCACGGGTAAACGCGCTTAGTTACGTAAACGCCCTTAGTTACACAGACGTGAGCACACCAAATAACATCCCCGACCAATAACACACCCGACCGGCTATCACACTCGCATGCACATCGCACGAGTTTTCACTTTTAAGTTGCGCTTCCCAAAAAAGCATGACTCTTTTTACACGCCCAGTCACAATCGGATTAACCCGTTGCACTACGTATATACCCACCACTCACAACCCACCCCCCTCCCCGCATATTACCTGAATTTATTGTTTGACTGAAAACGCGTCCTTAGTGCTATGTCTTTATGTTTGTAGAGCTCCCAGATGAAGGGCATTTCCGCCCGAAATGCATTGGAGCAAACCGGATAAAAATGTGATCATGAAAAATTGAAAAGGGATTGAAATATTGATTGAAACTATGGAATATTATCATGAAGTACAATGATGATGTGAAAATAAAACTGTTAATCTAACCACGGAGTCTTGTTTCACAAGAACCCAAGGAGTGCCCACAACTCAGGGATGACATCATGTATGTATGGTGACACATATGACCAGGATTTATCTAGAGACGCGCCAGGATGGACACGTCATCTGGTGGAGCACCCGACCTTCCTCACTCATTAAAACAAACTTCTTTGAAAACGAAAACTACGAATCTTAAGCTGTGCGCCATCCACCCCTTGCTTAGCACCACAACTAGTCTCACCAGCAGGCATGTACTTGCCAATCGTTTGTGATGAAAGATATACTCTGTGTAAAATGTATAATGAATAAGCTTGTAACGACCATTAGGAGACACCTTCTTTGTTTGGTGACAGCAATATGCCCAAATTTCTTCTGTGATGTCAACCCCCAAGTCTTCTGCCTATAACTGTTGTGCGCGGTTAGCTGGTGTTCAGTTTTCGCCGTGACTGTAGTAGAGAGTGTAGTAACTAATCTGAGTGGCTGGGGAACTGGTAGCAGGATTAGGCCTGGGCGGTAAATTCTGTTCCGCTCCCGGAATTTGCGGAATTGAGGTAATTTCGCGTTCCGCGGAGAACGCGAAATTGCCCAAAATTCTGCATTCCGTGACTTCGCAAATTTTTTTGCTTGTTCGCGTTCTAAAAATGCGTGTTTGCGAGATATTTCCCCATGAGCAGCAAACAGCAATTGCGAACAGTAAAAAAGCATCGTGAACAAGCAATTACGCGTGTTCGCAGAGATTTTTTACCGTTTCGTGGAGATTTGCGTAACGCAATTTTGCAAATTCTGCCCACCCCTAAGCAGGATGGAGACAACACTTCGTTCAGCCGGCTCATCAAGAAACAAAGGGCAGAAACGGTGAGTGGCATGGTAAAGTTTACCATCTGTAAAAGTGTCCATTAATGTTTCGCGGCCTGCGCCAAGGTTTTCCTGGAATTACTTAAAGGTATGATTACTAAATATAGCACCAAATGATATTATTTGTTTCTTAAGGTGAGATTGAACCATGGAGAACTGGTCAAGTTGCTTGAGAGTATACTATTTATTGGGGTTAAGAGGTAAGTATATTAACTGGATATTACAGAGGGACACCAATCTGGACAATACCTAAGGCTTGTATTTCACCATATATACTTTGCGTGAAGGTCTAGGGAGGGTGGAGTATGAAGCTGCTTGTAGCGGAAGTGGATGTATCACACTTTTCTCTACAACTGTGTGAGGTGCAATCCTACTGTTGCGAAGCCATTGATGAATAAATTACACTTGCGCCACCAAAATATAGATTCTAAATTTTCAAAATCTGGAGCAGCGAATCCCTCCCCTGCCCTCCCCCCCCCCCCATTCAACGGAAGTTGAAGAATTTTCTAGCTCATCCTAGGTTGTTTACCTACCCATCCAAGCTTTATCGTGTGTGTGAGCTGCATAAAAAATGCTTTATTACGGGGACGGGAATGTTTTAAAACATATACAGTAATTTAGGGAGCACCACCGTCCTCATCAACTCCATTCTCCCAGCTAGTGACAGCGGAAGCTTAATCCACCTATCCACTCATGTGGAAAGATTGACCAGATATTTCCCATAGTCTTCCATCAAAATAGTGGTGATATCAGAGTGGTAGTGAATACCCAGGTAGAGGCGTAGCTAGAGCTTGTGGCGCCCGCGGCTATCCCTCAGATTGCCCCTGGGGAGGAGGGTGAGGGGTGCTGGGGAAAAAGGACCGAGAGACAAGTAGTATCGCCGCTAATAGTTACCTCGATCATGCAAGTTACATGCAGATACATGACACGGTCCAAGGCTGCACAGTTAAATACACCAGTGACCGGCAGTACAAAGGAGAACACACAGACTGCCACCCTGCAGGATTTCAGGAAGGGCCTAAAAACATCGTTGTACGATTAACGTCCCTCATCAGCAGAACCGCCCCCACCGCCAGTGCCTAGATAACCTCTCAGGTGATAAGAAGCGCTATGCAAATCCTGTTTGTTTGATTGATTGACACCTGATTTCCACACATCGTTTGTGCGCTATATTCGTTTTATCTGTAAAACTGCATGTCTGTTCAAGTTAGAAATGACCAGCACTCGCAGGGTTCTGTACTTTATGGAATGTTCTCCAACACCCCACTGTAAAACTGTCTACGTTTCTGCTGTTGCAGGGCAATGCCTGCAATGTTCAGCTCATGGTTTGTGCACGTGGAGGGGCGCAGCTGGCACCGGAAGTATGGCTAACAACAGCAGGCCGGATATAAAGGAAGCATAGCTGCCAAGGTTTCAGATTGCTTAGTGTGACATTTTTATAATGTCAACGTAACTATGAGTGACATTTCAACAACTATGAGTGACACTTTTTTCGCTAGGAAAATCAAGCAATAAAAACAACGTAAACATAAATATCCGAAATTACACCCATTTGAGCAACAAGAAACAGTAAGAAGATTGTTAAACGGCTGCAAAGCACTGGAAATGGAAGGGTACACGCGTAGCCTAGAGGTCACAACCCCTCTGCAGACTGTAATTTATCTCAAAAAGACACACTGAGCAATTTGATAAAAATGAATTTGCAGATAACAGCAGGGCGTGCGGTGCCAACCGTTATTTATTCACAACCTGAGGCTGAAGTTGTACTTAGTCTAAGCAATTAACACTGAGACACAATAGAGCATGGCGGCGCATGAAAGCCTCAGGCAGGGCTTTAAGTGGACTGTGTTTTAAAGGTTCTGGGCACCGGCAGTTTTTGGGTTTCGCCTGCCGAAGGCTGCGCTCTGCGCAGCTTTTCGGCGCAGGTGAAATCCTATGTTGACCATAACGACTAAGGGAACGTCCCCCGGCTCTCATTGGCTAGCTCCATAAATGGAGGCTAGCCATTGAGTGCCGGATCTGTCCGTCAAGGCCGGACCAGATTCGGGGGCGTTCCCGAGATTTTTTCCCAGGGCGGAGTTACGTTTTTTCCCGTTCCCTCCCCCTTCACTGAAAGTCTGTCCATTCCCGCCCCCTCCGTGTGCCTTTCCGCCCCCCCCCTCGCCGCCGTTCGTGTCCTCTCCAGCCCCCCTCCTGCCGTTCGTGTCCTCTCCCGCCCTCCTCCCGCCGTCCGTGTCCTCTCCCGCCCCCTGTGTCCTCGTAGGTGCTTGTTCCTTTAAGCATGCTCAGAAGCAGTATAAATCTCTTTAGGCCGAGAATTTCTCTCTGGCAGGCCACCCGCTCCGACGGTGCCATTTCTGGGCGTTTCGGGGGTTGGGTTGGCAGTGGGACCAAACTTTTGTCACGCATTTCGGGCGAAGGAGTACGGGGCCAGCCAATGGCAGCCTGGGACCCGGGAGGTGTGTGCAACAGCGACAACTCGCCGCCGTCATTTGGCAAGGCATCACTTCCGGTACCTGTCAGCTGGTGGGTGCACGGAGCGGAGACAAACAAGGACGCACGGGTCGGCCAGCCT
This sequence comes from Lissotriton helveticus, assembly GCF_964261635.1. Classification (NCBI taxonomy): domain Eukaryota; kingdom Metazoa; phylum Chordata; class Amphibia; order Caudata; family Salamandridae; genus Lissotriton; species Lissotriton helveticus. Next base: position 416,794,605 of record NC_136060.1, on the reverse strand, counting down.
TTGGCTAGCGGAGAGCCCCCTGCGGACCCAATAGGAGCCCCTCCGGGGGACGCCTGACAGCCCGACCCCGCTCTGAGGTAAACACGGCTGCGCGCGAAGGCTTCTTTATAATTGTGTCGTCGTAATGATACTGATATAGCGCCTGCTGCCCCTTACAACCAGAATGCAGGCTGTTGGCTGTTCTTGTATGGATTGTGAGAAGTTATTTGCAGAAGTTTCTTTTGTAGGGGGCCCCGATGAGTGCTGCTGTTTGTCTTGTAATTTACTGACACTGGTGAGTGCGTGACCGTTCTTATGTGTCTGGTGAATCTTCATTTGCAACAGCAAGAAAAACGTGTTTTAGGTTCCCGTTTCACAACTCCCCGTGACCTGACCTGCGGACTCTGGCTGAAATGTTTACATTCTCTCGATTGCTTGCAGCGGCCAGCATTGCTGCCTGCTTACTGACTTGTCGCAGGATATCCCCTTCCCCCACTCCAACCACTAGACATACCATCCCCCACAAATATGGTGTGGCTGGCAGGCGTTTTTCGTTTACAACTGACCAGCGCAAGCCTGCTTGCGCCTTGCACCAGAAATGTTGCTCGATCGGCCCTGTTTCACTTCATGGGTTGAACTACTTCAGAAAAAGTATATTTATTAGTCAGGAAATCTGGTTGATTTTTTTCGTGTGTTCCGGGGCCGATGAAATAATGTCTGGTTAATTTGCTTTTCTGTAACTGATAAGAAACATTGTCTGTTCAGCGAGGCATTTACTAAACATGCAAACATATGGGCGCACCCCGCATGTAGTACATTTTGCAGAATATGGTGTTGGTTCTGGGTTACACTTATTGTAAATGTCAGAGAGCCTCGTTACCATTCTGGAAAGTCAAAACAATAATTGCATCGGAGGTTATTCCACGTTTCAGAAAGAGTCTTCAATCGTCCATGCATAAACTGTAAGTAGTAAATAGCGTCATGACCAAGGAAGTCAATATTTTCCAAGTGGAAATTATTAAAAAATATGAACGATACAAACTAATAAATGGAATTTTTTCATTTCCTGATTCGGATTTTTGTTTTTGTAACATGGTGCACTTTTACGCACAAAAAAGCCAAAATCAACGCCTGCATGCGCGTATTGACATAGGAGTGACTATTAATGCTGGAGATAGATACTATAGCACACGTTTTGACAAATGAAACAATTTTTCTACTTAAGAAAGGGGGGAGTCTCCCTCCTATTTGAAAATTGAGACTTCATATGGAATATCTGAGAAATCCAATAGTTAGTAATACAACATGATAAAGGTGGCGCATTATGTTTTTCTCTAGGTACACAGACCACCAGCAGTGCCGTCATTAAAGGGACATTGGAGGAGGCCCAGGCTGTTGAGGGAGAAGTGCAAGTGGTGGCAGGGACAAGTGGTAAGTCACCTTACTTTCTTTTTGACAATACTGTATTTGTTAAGTAAGGCAAATATTCCGCCCATCAACTCCAGAGTTTAGTCCCTGCCCTAGGCATTTCTCCACCTAAAACTGCAGTGTGGTGAAATTTTTGTTTTTGGTGTTGCAGTGAAGGCAGGGAAATCATGTGTATTTGCTACGGCACAGCGACACAATGGAACTAAGTCTGAAATGCACAAACGAAGACAAGATTTGTTTTAGCACCCACTCAGTTGCCTACTAGAGCTCCACTTCATCATTCTGTCTTTTTGTCCCAGCCTAACTAAAAAGTAAAATCTATATTGGCATGTGATGTCTGTCCCACATTTGTCTGCCCAAGTGAAGTCCTATTTCATGACTTCTATTACGGATTAATGGTTCCAATATTTATTCCTCCTATCAATCAATGTGACTAAGCAAAAGAGTAGTACATGATCAGTGACACCCAACCATTTCATAGCTAAGTCTCTACCTAGCTCAATACCTATAGTTTAAACTTACCTTCCTGCAGAATATTTTTTACACACTACCAAGTGAAGGTATGTTTTAAGATTAATCCGTGTTAGAGGCCTGGGTGTAATGTGGGACTGGGGGCCTGATTTAGCATTAGGTGGATGGGATTTGCTCTGTGACAAATAAAATATACTATTTGCTGTACTACAGTTCATCATTTATATTCTGTGCACTGTCTAGTGTAATACAGTGGATGAGATATCCGTTATCTGCAAAGTGTTTCCCATCTGCCAGACTAAGCCGATAACCTAAGTTTGAAGTTAGTGTAGTAGAATTGAAGAGGTAGTTGGAGAGGAGCAGGGCCATTGGCATTATAATTTAATAACATCACATGCTATAGCTGTGCAGTCCCCAAAACATGCTGGAGAGTAAGAAAACCTGCCAGCATGACACCGTTAAGGTTGCATAGTCGAGTATTAACTGTGCAGCATCAGGGCTCGAAAAATCCACTTGCCCACTCGCTATGGCGAGCCAGATTTAATCAGGACAAGCTATTTTTAGGGCCCTCTCACACTTTCTGGTGAGTTAAAAATCTCTAACTTCAGTCACAGAATGAAAAGTAGATGTAGGAAGACAAACTGACTTTTGACCTCTGTTCTGATAACCAAGCATATGTGACAAGATAACAAGATTTAAAGGCATCTTTATTGCTCACAAGTGAATGAGCAATAAAGATGCCCTTGAATCTTGTTATCGTGTCACATTTGCTGGGCTTTCGGAGAAAGAGGTCAAAAGTCAGTATCTTCCTATATTTACTGCAACTGAAGTTGGAGGATTTTGTAAAGTGAACTTTGTGACAATCACGTTGAGACTAGTTCACAGTCAGTCAAGTACATTACTGTTAGGTCAAGTAGACTTTTCACGTTAATAGACCTGCAGGTCTATTAACATTTTAATGATATTTCGAGCCCTGAGCATATGATGTGTGCGTGTATGTGTGTGTGTGTGTGTGTGTATATGTGTATATATATATATATATATATATATATATATATATATACACAAGCGCGACCCCTCTCCTCCTGCTAGTAAATATAGGTGTTGAGTACTTGGATCTAAAGGTGCTTATATTGGACGGAAAGATTGAAACATCTCTCTTTCGTAAAAGCACCGCAGGTAACTCTGTATTATATGCAACTAGCAACCATCCGATCCCTTTGATACAGAGCATCCCCTATGGGGAACTGCTTAGGCTAAAGCGCAACTGCACCCGAGACTCTGATTTTGAAACTGCTGCACTCGAATGCATCAGTAGATTTAAGCTAAGAGGTTACACCAGGGAAATTCTGGATAGTGCATTAAAGAAAGTAAGGGCTACACCTAGGCGAACTCTGTTACAAACAAAAGACAAAACTGCTGATAATAGCAAAGCAGAGACAGGGAAGTTCCGGCTGGTAACTCCCTACTCAGCAGAAGCCAACCACTTAAAACACATGCTCAGAAAAAACTGACACATACTAAAAACTGACAGTATCATTAAGGACGACATTCCAGCTTTTCCATTAGTGACTTTCAAAAAATCAAGATCTCTCAAAGATATGTTGGTACAAAGTCATTTGAAAAGATCGGAAAAGAAACCCAATACCCTGGCTGATTTGAAAGGCTTTCATCCATGTTACAAATGTAAAGCCTGTGCGCACAGCAAAAGAGTCAAAAGTTATGAGATACCGGGAACAGGAATAACAAAAACCATTAACAAATACCTCACTTGCAGTACCCCTTATGCTGTATATTGTCTTAAATGCCCATGCGGACTTTCATGTATTGGAAGTACCATCAAACCATTGAAATTGAGAATCTTGGACCATTTAAGAGCGATTGAGAAAAACGATCAAGCGTACCCCGTGGCGCGCCATTTCCAAGATAGACACTGCAGCAATAGAAACCAGTTGCAGTATTTCGGATTGGATCACATAGTAGACAGTACTAGGGGGGGTGATAGAGTACACAAACTAAGGAGGTTAGAGTCCCGATATATAATAGATCTGATGACGAAACATCCCAAGGGACTCAATGCAGGAGAAGAATTAGCTTCGCATATTGGTTTTTGAATAGGAGTTATACTCAGGTTGTTCCCAAATATGTCCAGCTAAGAACACTAGCCATTGTCATTGTATAGCATCTACGTGAAATGAATTGAACCAAAATGATGTTGATTTTGTGAGACAAGTTTTAAATGTACCTTATGACCTTTCTGAAATCTATGAACCCTTAGGAACTCTTTAGAATTATCAGTATTTCGTTGGCTAAAATGTTAATGAATTTTTGAACTGTGATATTTGAAAGCATCCATTACGAGGTCTGATTTTGAGCAAACCCCGATCTAATTGTGAAATATGATGAATGTATATATGGAAACAAGTTTTGATAAGGGATATTGGCCGATCCACGGCCTAATGAACTAAAGGAGGTGTATATTGTCACGTAAATCCGGTGGGGCCGATACACGGCAAAATTTGGTCTTTGCAAAAATGAATATGGAAAGGCATAATAACATCAGAGAGCGGTAGACATAGAGGTAAAAAACTACCAAAATGGCGCTGTGACTGTCAGTGGCAACATCCAGTAGAAACTAACTGATACACGCAATGTTGGTACGTGGAGAGCAAATAATCAATTTTTATTATGGCTCTTAATACACTGACCTTAACAGTGCCAAATCTTGGCAGTAACTTATCAATTATTATTAATTACAGCCGATACACGGCAACAGAATGCATTTTGGGAATGCTCCAAATAAAGCAATCAATATTGTTGCAAAATGATGGTCAATAATTTGGATTGTAACACATTTAACGAAATGTAGTTTATGTGTTTAAACGGGATGAGTGACCCAAATACAACCTCGATATTAATATACAACCAATATGGTGGTGGAATTGAGTCCCTTGTTTGTTTCCATAGTGAAAGTTACGTGGATGTGAGCAATAAAACATGGCGTACCCACACAGTGTTTGTAACATTGAGGAAGGCGGAGCACCGAAACGCGTCTGTTGCGAGCTAAATAAAGTTAAATTGGAGAATCATCCCCGGAGTGCGTGGTTTCTATGGGAGTGGAAGTGGAAACCTTGAGCGAGATATATATATATATTTTTTTTTATATATATATATATTCACTGAAAAAAACAAAGATTACAGGGACGTTATAGTTGGGAAATAACATTAAAAAACCTTCAAAATCACTGAAAAAAACAAAGGTTTCTCCCGGAGGACCCCACCTTCCGGTGCCTGGCCTCTTGATGCTGGGTGCCCTGGAGCACACCTGGGGCACCCACTCTGCAGTGTTGGGGACTGCAGGGGAGGGGGTACTGCAGAGGCACTCTGCCGGCTCCACACCTCCAGCTGGAGCCGGCATTGCTCCCACACGTAGGAGGCAGCACAAAATGCTCTATAAGAAATTGCATAGGAAAAATGTTTTGGGAACTGCCTTTTTCTCAGTCCCCGCTTGACGAATCACCCCAATACCTTCGAGACAGCAGCTGGCGTGAGTGGCAAACTAGTTTTGAAACACTTGTGAAAATTCCTCAAACGACAGCAAAGATATTAGCAAAACAAAATGCTTTTCCTATATACATATGTATATGTGCATGTATATGTTTGTGCGTATAAATGTATATGTATGTGTATATATGTATAAATATATATATATGTATATATATATATATATATATATATATATACATATATATATATATATATATATATATATATATATATATATATATATATATATATACACATATTCCCTTCTGTGGAATATTGGCAAAGGAATATGGTGACATATATATTTATATATATATACACACACATCTATATACGCCTTGTTCATCAAATGGCAGGTAATTCATTTATTAAAATAAAAAGTGTGATTAGTTTCACTATGAGATACTTTAAACAAAAACACGTTTTGATTATGTTGGTGTTCTGGCTTAATTCCTTGCAGTTAGTGCTATGATTACCTAGCTATGATATGATGCATGGCCGAGAAAACCTTTGCCCAGGCTGTGTGACTAATCAATATCATCAATCATCACATCCAAATTAAAATCCAATGGCCCTAAGGGACCTGCAATGTTGTACTACTGTACTGTGCCGCTATAGACAGTATAACCAAGTGTTTGAGCTGATGATCACATTTGTGTATTTACTTGTTCTTACTTTCTTGATATAGCTACACCTGCTGCTGGAGCTGGCAATAAGCAGCGACCGCTGCTGCCATCACAACAATAGATAGCTGCCTGGCTGTGGCAGCAGAAGTGTGCCTGATGAATATCGCTAGCTGGTGGTCATGGGGGAAGAAGAGGAGGAGGCACATGCCTCGAGTTCCTTGGGCCACCAACTCGGCCACACCATCGCAAACTGAAGCAGCGGTCCTCACTGCCACCCGTTCCACCAGCCTCCCCCTAATTGGACGCATCATCCTCATCACCCCTAATCCATCACATTGAATGTATGATGTTACAACGCATACTTTTACAACGCATACCTTTACAACACATTTTTTACAACGCAACATTACAACGCATTCCATTACAACGAATTTTAAAAAAACTAGCTTTACAACGCATTCCATTACAACGCATACTACCTTTACAACGCATACCATCACATTGCATGTATGGTAAGTGTTGGATAGTGTAGGGGGTAAAAATTACTATTCTAACTCCAGGGGGGTTCAACAGTAGGGTAAGTGTTGGATAGTGTAAGGGTACTATGCGTTGTTATGGTATGCGTTGTAATGGTATGCATTGTAATGACTGCGTTGTAATGACATGCGTTGTAGTGGTATGCGTTGTAGTGTCAGGCGTTGTAATGGTTGCGTTGTAATGGCATGCGTAGTAATGGATGTTGCGTTGTAAAAGTTTCGTTCTAATGGTAGTGCGTTGTAAAAGTTGCGTTGTAAAGGTTGTTCACCACCACATCTTACGTGAACTGGCATATCTGAGGTACGAGGTGGCATTGCGCCAGCGTAAGAAGCAGAACTTAGCTCAAGAGATAGCCAACATCTACATCGAACTCGGTGCCCTAAAAGCTCTTTTTTATGTAGTTTTTTGTTTTTCGTGGGTGGGCATGTTGTGGGTGGAGAGGGTGGATTTGAAAAATGTAAAAAAAAATGGACTTTACTTTTTTTTCTTTGTGATTATCTGTCTTTCAGTTTCTAGGTGGCATTATAGAGCATTGATGCAACAAAAAGCTGTCTTCTGAAATTCTCACACATTATACATCACCTTTTCCTCCTAGACTTTCCCAACCGGAAGTCCCTTGCCATGCATGTATTCATCAGTAGTTTACTTACCTCTTCCTGGGAAGACATCACAAAGCGAGATCCCACTCTCTCCTATTCCAAATGAGACTAACTCCAAATGGAGGATTATTCCAAAAGATTATCCATCACAGGTAACTAGACTAAAAAAGCACAAAGGTAATGGGTTATTAAAGAGTGAACAGACCACTGTGACAAAAAAACTCATATTACAAAAACTAGCAGTAGTAGCTTCTAAGCAATCCAGAGTCTAATTTATAAAAAATAATAAAACTAAACTTACAAAATCCTCGAGTTAGGACCCAGGAGGAAATGTTTTGGTTACTCCACCTTGCATAGATTTTGTAAGTAACACAGGGAGAGCCTCATTCCCTAAAGTAAAATTATTTGCACTTTTGGTGTTAGTTTACTGACTCTTGCAGTGTACGTTTGACTAGTAACCTTTCCCTCATTAACTTTATGTGCAGTAACATTGTGAGTAGAAAAGTAATCCCTATCATTTTAAAAGAAGTTACTACTGCTAATTAGTTACTATTTGCAAGGTTACTACTCGTAATGGTAAAGTTTTGGTAGTTCAGTTAAACTGCATGAGTGAGCTTAGATGAAAAGTGCAACTTTGTGAATCATCAGGCTTGATCGTGCACATTAGTACTACCAGTTGTGGAACAAACCTTGTTCTGACTCTGAACTATGATGATGTTATCCCTTTCATACCTGGGTGGATAAATGGGGCTGGCATGGGTTATTGTTCAGATAAGAAGATCCTGCAATGACTTGGTGTCGCTTTTCACCACATCCACCCCACCAAGTATGTAATCCATTTATGGCTTAAATTCGTAAATCACACCTCAATATATCACCCAGCCTGGGCGAAGTGGGTTAGGGGTTTGATGAATAGATGGCAATGGGGAGGTGTAGAAAGGTGTGATCAAGACAAACACAACACAAAAACAATATTCATCTGGTTGATTAGCAGCGCATCATCATGCTCAAAGCTGTTGTGGAAGGAAATGAAAGAATTACACAGTTCAGTTAATAAATGCATTGCAAACAATCCTTCAGCCCCAGACAGAGACCCAAGTTGTTATCTAATTGTTCTGCCATCTAGGTTTGAAAAATACTAATTAGAGAGGAGTGAAATCACACAGGTCTAAAAATGATGATTGCTAAAAGAAAAATGATGGTGTATATAAATGCCAAAGTGAGCGTTGCATCTGCATTCTTCTACTGTAATTTCCATCTTGGGTGCATGGCTGAACTGGTCCGGTAAGGTAAGCAGGAGTGTTACGGAGCTTTTGTGCAGAAGAAGAGAGGGCCTCAGGATTGCAAAACAGTAAATGTCAATATTGTAGAGACACAGAGAAGGTAACCCTCATGAGAACCAAGAGGCAGAGCAAGAGCATAGTCTGCAGCAATCATGGCTCAAGTGCGATTAACTGAGAAGTGAGAACAATTTTACAACCAATCTCAGACAAGTAGCTGCATGTATCTGGCTGATCAATCTCACAACTGCCACAACATGAATCCTCATCATGCACACAATATATTCCACGCATTATACGATAGTTACCTGTTCCAAACATGGTGGTACACATTTGTCTATTGTATCTCCTCTTTTCCCATGGAACAACAAATCAATGGCAGTCTTGTAAATTAATCTGCACTGGGGCAGCCCAGCTAGGGAATGAAAAACAGGTTTGGAATGGGAGTCATTGTCTTTATGTCCTTCAAGCGAATGAGAAGTCTTCTTCCGTGCACAATGGTCCAACTCCAATCCAGTCCCTACATGTGAATCAATGGCTGAATAAGTCCCATAGCTATATCCATGTTTTTTTGTCCAAAGCAGTTCAACGATAATGTGAAAGTTCTATTGTGGCCACTTGCTTATCAATCTAAGTTTTGTACTCTGAAACATTCCCTTCTGAAAAAGGAATGAAAGTAGACTGTATTTTATGGTACTGTAAATCAATTATTGTGACACAGATGCACTCTTTGGAGGACACAATCTTGTAGACGTTTTCGTTCACACCGGCGAACTTTTATGACACCATTTTTAACTGGTCCTGCAGCAGATGCAACAAGATTGCTTGGCTCATTGTACTACCCTACTTGCTCACTTTCCGTGTGATAACTTGAAAAGGAAGTAGCATTTGTGTCAGGTGTAGGACTACCCCCATTTGTCCATCTGCATGGACATGCTTTTCCCAGTTGCATCAGCTCTTCCTTAGAGGACATAGTCGATGATTGGTCTGTACTGCTCAAAACAGATGTTGAAACACGTAGTAGTTCGAGTTACAATGTGTTGGGGCCTCCTGTATGAGGGCTTTAACCACAACTCTATTAGCCCACTGAATTATATTTAACTGTTTCCGACCTTAAAGAATGAGTGCAGATTTTTCTGCAGGTGAGCAGTATGTTACTGACTGTGTCTTCTTTTTTGAGAAAGTCCTGCACAATCAGGTTGATTCAGTGCGCCAAACAGAGGACCCTGAAATACCCCACATCTGCCATGGCCTTTACTGTATTACTGCCATTGTCTGTGGCAATAAATCCATTTCTGAGACCTGTGTCACAGCCATTCAAACACCTTGGCGTTAAACATTTCTAAGATGTTTGCAGCTGTAGGGGGGTTTCTTGATGGTGAACATCGCTACTTTTCCATGCTGTTGAACGCCCTTAAACATTTTTAGCACTGAAACCTGCAGATAGCTCTTGCCTAAGCCCTACAAAAGAGATCCAGTGTGCAGTCATACACATGTAATTAGTTGCTTGACAACTGTTCTACATGTCTTTCATCAGGGCAATAGTATGAATAGACCTCTGCTGCAAAGCTTGTCCAACCAATTGCAGCACATCATGATGGAGTGCTGGAACAGCAACTTTGGCAAAATAGGTCCACCTGGGAACCTTCCATTTCGGGCCGATGGATACCACAAATTCTAAAAATCCCACTCCTCCCACAAAAGAAAAAGGACGCAGGTTCGGTGCTAACATTTTATCCAGCTTCCTGTTGTACAAAACGTGCCATTGGATGGTTGCGTTCATATGGCCCCTCCTTCCTAAACATGCCCACAATAATAGCTTTGATTTTTTTTCTTTTTTTCTTTTGTGTTGCCACTGACCCAGGCGACTTCCGGAGAGAACTAGGAGGTGGTAGACTCAATGTGCATTGGGGTCGGCACCTGATTATTGTGCCATTAATAGGTTGCTGGTGCAGGTGATGCTGGTACACTGTAGGAGACAGGGCTGCTTTGTGTAAAGCTGTTTTTCTCTTCTTCCTCATCACCTCCTTCTAGCATCGATCGTGATCAAAGCTGCTTCCCCTATCTCATCACCACCACCAACTACCTTTTTAAGATGCTCCTCCCAAGGATTGCATGATGTTTTTTCATATGGGACGTTTGGCCTCTAGTATCATAGTATAAACCAGGCTTCCATTGACGAGCACTAGTGGCACAAATGGAGCATATTGCAATGTTATTCTCCTGCTTGCTAATAATAAACAAGTATCAAATTGGAGAGGAGAACTTTTGTAGTGTGCCACTACCAATGCCTGAAGAACTGGGGGTAGGTGGGTATGTTTGCCTCTCTGCAGGGCGTAGTTCGACTGAGGTAGTGGTGAATGTAAGTCTCAGTGGGAGCCTTATAAACCTGGAAGATGGTGGCGCCATCAGTACGACATCCCTCTGAGCATGTTGAATAGGAATGAATAATCTCTGAGTCTTCTGGGACACCTTACATACTGATGATCACTGGCTTGTCCGCATCACTGGCACTTTCCATAATTCTAAGGATTTCATTAACATTCCTTTTCCCTTGTCTCTCGTGGCAGGTCTTGAACTCAGTAAGGGTCCAATCCATGTCCAGATCATCAGAAGGGGAGCTTGAAAAAGATGGTGGCATACCCTTTCTTTTTCTTGCTGGAGATCGGGAAGCTAATGGTTCAAGAGCTATATCTTGCTCTACAGGAAGCTCAACCACCTGTTCTGCTCCTAGTTCAGGAAGACCTATTACTGGCTGTGGCTCTTGTCTACTTTTCTGAGTCTCCTGTGATTAGTGGGTACTCTGCGGCTGAGACCAATCCAGGTCAGACTCAATGCTCATCACCATGATTGCAATGGCTGCGTGGCTGAGAGACATGGCCTTGGGCTCAGGTTGGGGTAGTGCAGTTGATGTGGGAGTGCGGCTTCTTCTCCTTCTCCGTCTTCTCTGTCGTCTCCTTCTCCTCCTCCTCGGCAACTTTCATGATATGAACTCCTTTCTTTAGCGCCATCTTCAAGATCTGTCAGTTGCCACTCAGCTGCACAAGCGGAGACGGACAGAGGAGGACTCAGGTGATGTGGTCTCACTTTGTGCCCGCCTTCTGTCTTGCAGTACTGTGGTTGATGTCTCTTGTGCACCTAAAAGTAATTACACAAGAAAAAATTCTGTGAAGCAGGGCATTTTTGCAGTTCGAATTATTTATACAGGTAATAATTAGGTTATCCCAAATAAGTGGTGAGAACACTTCTGCTACACTTTTGTTATAAGGGGACGCTTTTGCAGCACTGCTGCAAAACAGGTCTAGTAATAACAAACATTTACAATGCAACGGTCTCGCCTTTGCAAAAGTTAGAGCTATTGGCATTGTAATTGACAACATTTTTATTTATGTGTTGATTTTGAAAATAGATAAATAAATGGCATTGTCATTTACAATGCCAATAGCTTAATCTCTCGCAAATGCGAGACCTATTGCATTTGCTCACACACAGAGCAACACACAGAGCCACATGCACCCACACACAGACAGAACCACACACACACACACAGACAGAACCACACACACAGACAGAACCACACACACACAGACAGAACCATACACACAGACAGAACAACACACACAGACAGAACCCCACACACACACAGACAGAACCCCACACACACACAGACAGAACCCCCCACACACACAGACAGAACCCCACACACACAGACAGAACCCTGCACACATTCAACGCAGGTTTCAAGTTGTCACTTTACTACGTCTCTAACCACGACGACATGACCTCACTTTCTCGAGACAAAAAGGATTTGGGGAACAACTAAATGGGAGGCCGATGGACAAATATAAGCGGTAGAACTGCATTCTTCAAAAAAATGAAAATTGGACTATAATAACAAGACTTGAACCTGCTTCTCCAGCTATAAAGTTGGCAGCTTTGAGAGAGGGAAGGAAGGCTGAGGAGAAGAGACTGCTGGAGTGATAGCATGAGACGAGAGCGGAGGTACGAATGGCTGATGTCAGGAGCAAAGAGTTAAAGAGAGAAGCCGGCTTCAAGAGGGAATGGATGCAACAAGCTCTGAAGACTGAAGAGGAGAGAGGTAAGAAGGGCGGAGGAGTAGAGACTGCTGTAGTGACAGCATGAGACGAGAGTGGAGGTATGAGAGGCTGATGACAGCAGCGAGAGGTTAAGGAGAGAAGCCGGCTTCAAGAGGAAATGGAAGCAACAAGCTCTGAAGGCTGAAGGGGAGAGAGGGAATAAAGGCGGAGGAGAAAAGACTGCTCGACAGACAAACACTAGACAGGAACTAGACAAACACCAGCAAACAAGCTTTGGCAAAACCAATAGGTCTGCACGTGATGGCTGTTTTTTTTTTTTTTAACAGATTTACGGAAGATTTTCTGACCAAAGCCCCTCTAAGTGGATAGATTATGAGGGAAATGTTTAGAGAAGACAAATGTCTTAAAGGCCAGACTGAACAAAAAAAAAATTACGGCTAAATCTGCCTGAAAGGCCAGATCTCAAAACAACCATTATAACTAGTCTCTGTAAGAGAAATCACTATTGGCGGGCACCTGGTGTGTAATTCTTTTACAAGTCAGCATCCAGCACTCGGAAGGGGCGAGCATGCTTATGAAGATTAGTCCCCTCGGAAGCCACAAATTATTTCCAAGTTTATTTTAATGTAGATAAGAATAGAGCCCTCAGTGAATACTGATATTAAAAGTGAGTTAAAATTGAATGAATATGGGCGTGGCTTAGCGGGCGATCATGGCGGACGTGGCTTCCTAAGAGCTCCCGCCGGCCCGACGATTATCCTTGATTTATCCTGGCCCCTGGACCCAAAGAGTGTACCGCGTCCGGGGTGATCGTGGCGGACGACACTGGGAGCCGTCCGGTGCCAGAGACAACGCGCCGAGACCATCTGCGGCTGAGAGGCGAGTGAGTGCTGCGGGCGGCCTAGTACCCGTCGGACAAGCCGGGGCCTCAGTTTTGGCGTGCCCGGCCCGGAGGACTCGACCCGGAGCCGACGCTGCCGCTCCTTGGCCGCGTTCCGGGGCTGCCTGCTGCCAGCGGCCCGTTGCGGAGTGCCCTGCCTATCTTCGCCTTGCCAGCGGTGGGGGCCCAGGCCGGTGGGGGGCCTCGGGGGAGCTGCGGCCTACCTGGCCTTGCCGGAGCCGGGGCCTCGAGTTTGGCGGCCCCCGCCCGAGGTCATCCACGCTAATTCTCGGACCCTCCGCTGCCACTGTCTACGGCACCCTCCACCTTCAGGGGGCGCGGCGCCCTCCATTGCTGACGGGCGCGACACCCTCCACTGTGGCTGACGGTGGCGCTCTGCTGCCGGCGGGTGCTGCATCCTCCACTCTCGCGCACCGCGGTGGACCAGACGGAGGCGGCCCGTGCCCCAGCCGCGTCAGGAGTGCCGCAGTGGGACTCATCTACTGTGAGTGTGGCCCCCCCTCCCCTTACATCGTGCTGCAGGGGCTGTTGAGTGACGCTGTGCCCGGGGAGGTCACTGTGGACATTGGACTGCCTGACCATTGTTGGGGCTCGCTGGGTGCACTGGAGCAGAGCGGAGGAGGCGGACATTTTGGGAAGGGTGCCCCGCGTGGAGTTTGCACACACTGGGATCTGGCGGGGCGGCGCTGTCTGCGTGCCCGCCTGTGATCGGCGGCCTAGCGACGAGTGGATACCGAGTGGCCTGCTCCGGACGCCCCGACTGGGGCCTGGGTGAGGACCTTTCGCGTGGTACGGCCCCCTGTGGGTGCGTGCTACTGACCTGTTGTTTCTCCTGCCGCCATGACTAGGGGCACGGCCGCCACGAAGTCTGGACCCATTGACAAATTCACCGGCCCTGGTGGAGGTGCTGGAGCGGCTGGTGGGGGCCAGAATGCTGGACCAGACAACGCGGCATTGTTGACGGCCATTACCCAGTCCCGCGACATGCTGGATGCAAAGATTGGTGCGGTGGGTGCCGATGTGATGCTGCTGCGCCAGGACCTTCGCAATGCGGTCGCCCGCATTACTGAAGCGGAGACCAGGGTCACGGCGGTGGAGGGAGATGTTGGCGCCCTCAAGAAGAAGATTGCCGACATGGAACAGACTCAGCGGGGCCTGGCGCTCCGGGTGGAGGATGCCGAAGGGCGGGCGCGACGAAATAACCTGCGTTTTGTTGGCTTTCCGGAGGACTGTGAGAAAGGGCCTATGGACGCCTTCCTGTCCCAGTGGCTGGAGAGCTGGCTACCCCCGAACACCCTGTCGTGCTGCTTCGTGGTGGAGCGTGCACACCGCGCCCTGACGCAGAAGCCGCCGGCCGGGGAGCGACCTCGCCCGATCATCGCCAGGCTCCTCAACTTCCATGACAGGGATGTTATTCTCCGGGAAGCGCGGCTTAAGGACACCTTGCTCTATGACAACCATAGGATTATGATATTCCCGGACTATACTAAACTGGTCCACCAGCAGAGACATTCCTTCCTGGAGGCCAAGGCCAAGCTGCGTGGCCTGAAAATCCAATACTCGCTGCTCTACCCAGCTCGCCTCCGGGTGATCTACAACTCCAAGACCCATTTCTTCGATACACCGGAGGCCGTCTTCAATTGGACCGATGAGGCTGTCAGACTTCGCCCGCACGTCCAACCGGGGTTATACTCCGGGTCGCCACGCAGCTCCTCGCAGGACCGGAGCAACCCGCCAGGCAGGGGGAAACGTCATCGCAAATCCCGCTCCCGACGGAGGTCCTTGTCCCGGGATCCCCTGCTGGGGGACACACAGCCTGATACAGATTGACTTGGCGTAGACTCCTGATTGTCGCCCGCCGGGGCTGCATGCTGGTTGCCTCTCATCGATGTCCATACGCTGTGGCTGCTGAGCTCTGATCGATGGAACGGATATTGACTGGTGCAGTATTGACTTCTTTCCTGGCGGGTGTATGGGCCTTCGCGCTCTGGCGCCCCCTTGTTTGTGGTGCTTTGCTTCTGACATTGCTATATCCTTGGTGTGGGTTCAGGGCACATCTTATGGGCTGCCTCCTCCGGTTGGGACTGGGGGGTGGTTCTGGGTGTGTGCCTAGTTGGTTTTTAAGGGGGGTCTAGTTGGGATCCATTGGTGTGGCTGGCTTTGGGCGCTGTGTTTTGGGCCTGAAGTACCGTATACCGCGACAGATACTTCATCGTTCATTGAGGTATATGGGTGGGGGAGGGGGGTACTGGGGTGTTTGGTTGCTTGTGGGTTGGGTGGGGTTTAGAGGGGTAGTAGGGGTAGTAGGGGTCAGGGTTGTGTTCTATGGGATGCACGTGTTTCTTATAATGTTGGCAGCTGGAGGGTTGGGGGTCTGGGTCGGGTTACGGGGGTTGCAGGAACAGACCCATCGTGACAATGGCTGATGCTCCACGACTAGTACCGTCTGGTACTCTAATGCATGTATTGAGCTGGAATGTTCGGGGGCTCCTGGACAAGATCAAACGGGGGGCTGTGCTTCGCTGGGCAAAAAGAGACTTGGCTGACGTGCTCCTTCTCCAGGAAACGCATATGCTGGGTACTAAGGCACTGAGTCTGCAGAGGTTTGGCTTCCACCAGGTGTTTCATGCTGGGTTTGCTAGGGGTTCGAGGGGGGTGGCCATTCTTGTCCACAAACGATTGGCTTATACTCATGAGCGTCAATGGCTCGATCCTCAGGGCCGGTTTGTGTTTGTACAAGGGAAGATTGGTGTGGAGCCTGTAATCTTTGGTAGTGTGTATGCCCCTCCCCCGCTGCAATGGGCCCTCGCGGAGCGGCTGTTTGCCCTGTGGGCCGAGCTTCCCCGTTCCCTGGCTGTGATTGGTGGTGACTGGAACGATGTGCTGGACATGACTCTAGACAGGCAGAGGGGGCGAGGGGTCGCGGCTGTGGCCTCCCCTACAAAGCTGAGTGCCATGATTGATGGTTTTGGATGGGTGGATGTGTGGAGGCATCTGCATGCAGAGAGACGTGAATACACCTATGTGTCTGCTGTGCATGGCTCTCTCTCGCGCTTGGACTGTGTGTTTGTACCGGGGGCCTTCCTTGACAGGGTGAAGGGGGCGGCGATCCGGCCTCGCGGGCTGTCCGACCACTCCCCCGTGGCGGCCCAGATTGACCTTTGTAAGGCGGTCAGCCGTTTAGATGGCGGATGTCTACGTGGCACCTGCAGCAACCGGGTTACTCCCAGCATCTGCGCGGTGCAATCGCCCGCTATTGGCAGGACAATCTTACGGAGGGGGTAGATGCGGTGACAGTATGGGAGGCCATGAAACCGGCCTTGAGGAGTGTCGATATTGCCTGGTGCGCTTCTGCTCGCCGGACCCGACAAGAAAGTATTGTTGCTGCTGCGATGCGTGTGGAAAGGCGGGAGGCACGACACAGGGAGGCGGCCGATGATGTGACGCTGCGGCTGCTTTTACAAGCGCAACAGTCATACTCCTCGGTCTTGTTAGATGAGGCCCGCCAGGCGTGGCTGGCTACGCGTAGTAGGGTGTACCAGTGGGGCGACAAGTCTTGTACCATGCTCCACAGGCTGTGTCAGCAGACTTTTCAACCGGTCACTTTGCCGGGGCTTGTTGACGATGAGGGGGTGGCAATAACGGACCCCTCGATCCTTGCGGCGAGCTTTGCACGCTATTACGAGCATCAGTATGCCTCTCGTGAGAGCCTCTCCCCCGACCACATTGCGGTTTACCTCACAGCGGTCCGCCCACAGGCGATACCCGACGATGTACGTGATGCCCTGGATCTTCCCCTGACGGCTGAAGAGCTGGGCGACGCACTGGGTCAACTTAATGTGGGTAAAGCACCGGGGCCCAGCGGGTTCCCCAGCGAATTTTACCGGAAATTCCACCTGCAGCTCGGTCCGCATTACAGGCGTGCACTGGAACTAGCGCGGGAGCGGGGTAGCCTCCCCCCGGACTGGCGTCACGCCGAAATTGTGGTTTTTCAGAAGCCGGGCAGACCCCCTGAACGCCACGAGTCGTACCGCCCCATCTCCCTTATTAATTTTGAGGCCAAGCTCCTGGCCAAGGCGCTTGCGAATCGCCTGCTTCCGCACATCTCGGCCCTTGTTCACCCAGATCAGGCGGGATTTATGCCACGCCGGGCGACGCGACACAATATTCGACGGGCACAGGCTGCGATCGACGCGATCGGGACGACCGGGGACCAAGCGGCACTGTTGTTGGCTGACGTAGATAGTGCCTTTGACTCAGTCAGCTGGACCTATCTCTTTGCCCTTCTGCCACTGCTGAATTTGGGTCCTGTTTTCATCTCCTACGTCCAATTGCTCTATACAGATGTCACTGCCTCGGTGCGTGTTTCTGGGGCGATCTCTACGCGGTTTCCTGTGACCAGGGGCACTCGTCAGGGGTGCCCCCTCTCCCCGTACCTCTTTGCGCTGGCTATGGAGCCTATGGCCGCCCGGGTGCGCCAGGACGCGCTTTATCGGGGTTTTGAGTGGGGGACGGACCACTCAGACCGCATTGCCTTGTACGCGGATGACGTGCTCTTTTTTATGACTGACCTACACCGTACGGGACCTCGCGTTCTTGAGATAATGCGGGAGTTCGGTCAGGCGTCGGGGCTCTTTCTTAACCCACGCAAGTCAACCCTGTCGGTGTTGGGGGGGCATCGGTGAGCTGCCAATGGGCTGCGTCCCTTCAGGTGGCGGTCGATGGTGTGAAGTATCTGGGCGTTTTCCTCTCGGCCTCGACCACTGTGGCGTGGGATTGGAACGTACAGCCGGTGTGGGACAGAGTCCAGATGGACATTAAGACCTGGACACGTATGCCCCTTAATATCTATGGTCGGTCGGCCATATTCAAAATGGTGGCCCTGCCTCGGCTCCTCTACCAATTACAGAACCATCCTTATAAAATCGACCCGCAATGGTTCCGCAGTGTCAACTCGGTACTGGGTAGATTTCTGTGGGCCGGGGGTGCCTCTCGGGTGGCACTGCGTACTTGCTTCCTCTCTACCTACTGTGGCGGCTTAGCGTCCGCGGATCTGCTGTCGTATTATCAGGCCTCCCACCTCCTAGTGCTCAACGAATGGTGGTATGGGGACCGTAGTGATCCGGCCTATGCACTGGAACATTCATTGATGGGAGGTGCCACACTCCACACCCTGTTGTACTCGGCCAGGCGGAGGAGGGGTTTGCCGAGGGTCACCCAGGTGGTCTTCGCGGTCTGGCGGCAGGCTTTGCACCGCATGGGGTGGTGGGGCAGGCTGACGGCCGAGACGCCGCTGTGGCACAATGGTCTGCTTCCAGCGCTGGCCTCCTTGTCAGGGTTTGGCAGTTGGGACGCGATCGGGATCTCGTCCCTCGGTAATGTCCTTAACGGAACTACACTTGAGTCCTTTCAGGACCTTAGTTCCGAATATAGCCTGTCTAGGTCCCAATTCTTTCGGTATCTTCAGTTCCGCCACGCCCTTGGCCCTAGCCTGGTGGGGTTGGAGCAACTCCCCGACTTTAGTCCCATTGAGGCCAGACTGTTTATGGGCGACCTGGGCGACAAGAAGGTCTCTCAGATATACCGCTCCCTGGTCACACACTGCTCCCCCTCCCTCTCGACATTGAAGGCCTCCTGGGAGGATGATGTTGGCCCCTTGGATGATGATGATTGGCGTGAGGCCCTTGAATCCCCCCGTGGGGCGGCTATAGCTGTCCGTCTTAGATTTATTCAATTCAAGTACCTTCATAGGGCTTATTATACTAGAGAGCGGCTGTGGCGGGCAGGCCTCATAGCTGCTCCGGAATGTCTGAGATGCGGTGCTGAAAGGGGGACGCTTTTTCATACGGTATGGTCCTGTGAGAGGCTAACTAGATTCTGGGCTGGGATATGGGACTGCCTATCGGAGGTGTTGGAGTGGGACCTTCCCCGTACCCCTAGGCTGGGTCTCCTTCATATTATGGAAAATGTTGGGGGTAACGCCTACAAACGACACTTACTGCTGTTGGGACTAGTGGTGGCCAAGCGTGATCTGGCACAAGCATGGAAGAGCGAACGTGCCCCCCCATTGAGTGCATGGAAGGCGGGATTGGACTTTCTGATGGGTCTGGAGGTACCTGTATTTGAAGCCAGGGGGTGCCCCCGGAAACATTACAAAATCTGGAAACGGTGGGCGGACTACAGGGGGCTGGACCTCGATCCCCCGGCTGATATTGATGATGTACTACCTCTTGATGTGGATCCCGTACCCTAGGCTGTTAGCCGACACCAACTCTGATATCCATCTCATGTTGCTGACCTGTGATCACGTGCACTGGGTTAGGGTGGGATAAGGGGTGGGTAGCTGGGGGGGTGTTGGGGGGTGTTGTTGGGGATGGGCGGGTCGGGAGGGAATTAGGGTGTGTTTTTCCTAAAACTCTGGGTTCACTGCCATGCTTTTATATGTGTCTGTTGCAGTCTCCTCCTGACTGTGGAGGGCTGTACTGAACCTTGCTTGAACTCTCAATAAAAACAGTTTTGAAAAAAATTGAATGAATATGGTAGCTTACCATGCGTGGGAGTTATGACAAATATAATGATAGGTGGGTGATTGGACTGATTGATGGACAGGTGGATGCAATGAGGGGTATAGGGAAAGAGGAAGGTAGGCAGGAAAGAACGACCAAAAGACAGATGGATGTGCGGATGAATGAATGACTGCATGGACGGACGGATGAATGGATGGATGATGCGTGGGTGGATGGTTGCAGGGATAAATGGTGGCAGTTGGTAAGAGGTAAACAGTGAGGAAAAGAAGTGAGTAGGCAAGGATAGACAGACAGATAGATACTCGTCAAAGCGGAGGCTAAAATAACATTGTATAAAACTTGTCCAGGAAAACAGAAGAACAAATTAACATTTAATAATAAAACGATTTCGGCCGCTGCTTTTTCGGGGACGGAGAACATGGCGGCAGTCCTCTGAGCTGCCGTGGTGCTCTGGAAATCAAGCTCCCGCTCCTCTCTGCCCGGTCCCCTGTGAAACCCGTATGAGCGCTGGGTGAATTCTCCCTAATGCGGTGTGTGCAATATCACAAGTCGTGAGAAAAGAGAAATAGAAGAAAAACGGAGTATTTTGGTCCGCATTACCTCGCGTCTGCTTTGACGGCCCGGCGTGACGTCTGTTCTCCTTCTCTATGACGGGAGCCCTCAGCGTGGTTAGTGCTCTTACCGTCGGAGGCGGTAGTGGTGTGTTGCTTGTCTCTGCTCCTGAGCCTACGGGAGCACCAGCAGTCCTGAGGTTGTGGTCCGCGGCCGCCCTGGAGCTGCGGTGTGGCAGAAGGGCACGCTGTATGGTACGTGCATCATGTGTTCCAGCTTGTTTCCAGGCTCAGGCTCATTCTCAGGGTCTTGAGTCCACTTTTCCAGACGCAGTGGAGGGCGAAGAGTTCGCTGGGGTTACAAAGGATCCTGTGGGTGCTACGAAGGCGGAAGGCTGGGTGGAAGGATCGTCGGAGGACTCCAAAGAGGGAAGCAAGCTGGTACAGCAGCGGCACCAGCAGCAGAAAGGCAAGGGCAGAGGGACTAGTAAAAGAGGTAAGGTGTCTGTTAAAGCACACTAGAGGGAGCCTGCCATTACCTCTACTGTAAAATCGGCTCACAACAGCTCCTCACCACCTAGAGGTAAGAGAGCCTCAGCTGAAATTAAGGCAAAGTGTGTGAGAGCTAAGGGGGCTAGGGGTAAGGCAAAACTGAAAAGTGGGGCTAATGCAGCGCTTGATGTGGGCTCTTAAATAACGCCATCCCTCCGGTCATATTTTAAAGCAGTACCACAGGTCCTACGCCAACAGAAACCCAGGGAGAGTCTACCTCTTTGACAATGTCAGAGTCTAGTATCAGAGACATGCCTGACTTGGACATTCCTGCCCGGGACTCTGCTTCTCACTACCTACCCGAAGGGGATCTGGGCCCTTTGATCATTTCTGATTGTAATTCCCCCGCAGCAGTGTCAGCTCAGGCCCTAGTTTCAGCTCCACCTTCACTTTCAATTTCACCTACAGAGATGGGACCAACTGGGGGCTCGATTGGGGCATCAGTACGAGAGCTGCAGGAGGGAGGGAGTCACGACTCAATGGGAGAGGGGGCAGGGGACAATACTAGTCTCAGTGTCTCAGTTCCAGCGGGAATTGGGGGTATGGAGATGGGTAGTAAGGAGGCAGAAGTTTTGCCCCCTGTTCATGATCAGCAGCAGATTCTGGCTTCCAGTCTTGATGTAACGGCTACAGTGTCTGCAGCCTCTCTACAGGCAATGTTCTCTACTTTGTCCACGACATAAAAAGAGGGTTTGAGGAGTCCTCAGCCATTCAGATCGAGATTCGGAATTATTGCGAGTCCCTAGATAATAAGATCGATGGGTTAACTTCAAGAACGGGGAAGCTGGAAGAGACTGTGGCTGGAATGTCTATCCATTTGGATAAGGCTAAGGAAGACATAGCTAAATTGAGGAGAGAGGATCAGGCCCTTCTAGACAGGATGGAGGTGTTGGAGAATAATGCCCGAAGATCTAACATTCGAATACTCAATGTACCGGAAGGGTTTGAAGGGTCTGATGTCAAAACATTTGTGGTGCAATTATTGAAGGAGTCGCTGTGCCTGGACCAAACCCCCGAGGAGTTGGAAACTGACATTCAAAGGGTCCATGGAGATCCGTTTAGGAGGAACCCACAAAGGTCCAAGCCTCGCAAAATACTTGTTAATTTTCATACTTATGCCCTCAAAGAGCAGATTTTAAATCTAGCTCTAAAACAAAAGTCTCTTCCTGGTAAGGGGTTTACCTTCCTAGTCAGGTCAGATCTTTCTAGTGCCACGCTGGAGAAGCAGTGGGAGTTTGGCAGGAGGCTGGACGCTTTCAGGAAACTGGGTGCTACTGCTCAGTTTATGTTTCCGGCCACCATAAAAGTGATGTTTAACAATAAAATGTTCAACATCAGGTCAGTGCAGGCTGCTGATGAGCTCCTTTTAGATCTGGGCAGTAAGGCGAAGGATTAATAATATATGATTCCCTAATAACACAGGCCTATGAAGGGTTTTGATTGCTAATTGTAGGTATGGAAAATTTGACAATCCCTATTGATTAATAGGTGAAATTAGAGGAATTAATCTCGATATTAATATAAAAGAGAGAAGAGAAGGGAAGAAAGAAGGAAGAAAGGAAGGGAGGGTAAAGAGGGAGGAAGAAGAGAAGAGGAGAGAGAAAAAGGAAAAAAAAAGGTATATATAAATTTCTTTTTTCTTTTTTTTTTTTGAATGCATACACTTACATACATTCGGTTATATCGGAGAAAAATTCGGCACGCGGGTTGGGTGGAGTTGCGGGAGCTTGAGGTGGGGTGCCATCTACTGGACTTGATCCGGTTAGATACACCAAGGGTTCTCCATGGGAGGGGAGCGGTGGTCGGGGGGGTCACGGGTTAGGGGGGGTTGGGTTAACATTTCATAAAAAATTCCTCATTTGCCAAGGCTGGGTTCTATTGCACTATGTTGTGTATGAGACAAATTTTGACATGCTGTCACCTGATTCAAGGGTAGGTTGGACGAAAAAGGGCCCTTTTCTCCAAGTAAGGCTGGGGGGCATCAGGAGTAGTGGTCTGGACGAATGTCTATGGCAGGTATAAAGATAATATCTTGGAACGTCAACGGCCTGCGTACTAAACCTAGGGCCAGAAAATTGCTGCAGTATCTTCGAGACATAGAGGTACAGGTCATCATCTTGCAGGAGACACATCTGATTCAGGCTGAAATGGATGTTTTAGTTAGGGAGAACAAGTGGATTGACTTTGCAATATCTACTTCTCAGTCGTTGACTTGTAGAGGGGTATCGATTATCTTTAAAAAACAACTTAAGGCAAAGGTGTTAGAATCTAAGGTCGACCCAGCCGGTAGATGGGTTATTGCCTCTCTTTCCATCATGGGCACTCAAATCACTATGGTGGGGTATTATGGCCCCAACCAAGATGATTCGTCACCATTGGAGGCAATTTTTTCCCATCTCCTGTCTTTCCCCGAGCCTGTAATTTTTGCTGGTGATTTTAATATTGTGCTAGATACGATTTTGGACAAATCGCACAATAGTCGATCCCGAATTCCATCAAAATCAAGGTCTTTTTTGTTAAATGCAATGAAGCAGTATGGTTATGTTGATATCTGGAGGTTAAGGGCTGGTGATCACCAGGGTGTCTCTTTCAGAAACTATAAATATCACCACCAGTCCAGAATCGATTTTGTTTTAATTAACCATACGCTAATTGATCTTGTTAAAGATATTAAATACCTCCCACTTCATCTATCAGATCACTCTGCAGTAGTCATGGAACTTACATCACTGCTGGCGGTCCCGGCTAGGAGTTGGACTTTTGATCGCTCTCTGCTCTCCCATCCGGATGATGTATTATTTCTCAAGTCTGAGGTTAGTCACTTTCTAAAGATAAATGTAGGGACGGTGGGCATAGGAGTGGTGTGGGATTCCCTTAACGCGTTTTTGAGAGGCCTTATTACAAATAAAATGGCTTACGGGAGGAGGGAATATAGAGAGGCTGTGACCTCAGTTGAGGCAAATATCGTTAAGACTCAGCAAGATATAGACGTTGATTCCACCTCCACTGACACTGTCCTGTTACTTTTGCGGGAACGATTACTTTCTTTAAAGGGTCAACTAGCCTCGATTCTAAACAAGCGGATACAAGAAAGGTGGGAGGCCAGTAAACTCGCTCACATCCAGTATGGGGAAGGAGTGGGGAAGTTATTGGCTTGGAAAGCTAAAACGGACCGGGTCCGAAATAACATCGAGCTAATTAAAGTCAATGACGTCCCACTCTCTCTAGATGTGGACATTAGATCTGCCTTCAGAGATTTTTTTCAGAGTATCTACTACGAGGATAAGATCATTAACCCAGATAGGATCAAAGATTGGCTTAGTAAGATCACTCTCCCAGCCCTATCGACTGAACAAAGTGAGATGCTAGATAATGAAATTTCGGAGGACTAAATTAGAAAAACCATACATAACGCTAAGAAAGGGAAGGCGTCAGGTACAGACGGCCTACCAGCCGAAATTTATAAAGCATTGGAGCAGGAACTTTTCTCCTTCCTAGTAGTATTATTTAATCATATTTTACTGGATGGTGGGCGCCCTCCTATGTCATGGGATAGTGCATCCATAACCAAAATTCTAAAACCTGGGAAGCAATCTACGACCTTAGGCTCATACAGACCAATCTCAATTTTAAACGTAGATTACAAAATGTTCGCTTCAATTCTTGCCAATAGATTAGCTTGTGTCGCCCCCAACATCTTACACCCGGATCAGAAGGGGTTTGTCAAGGGGCGGTAGTTATATGAACTAACCTTTGATTTAATAGGGGCTATCGACCTGGCAGTTTTGGAGTCCCTCCCCTTGGCGGTTCTTACCCTGGATGCCACCAAGGCCTTCGACAGGGTCAATTGGTTGTACCTGTCGGAGGCCTTGACAGAGTTCAACGTGGGAGGAGGCTTCCGCCGGGCAATTGGTCTGTTATATCAGAACCCTAATGCATGTGTTCTGGTCAATGGCGGTTTATCAGATCCCTTTAACATCTCGAGGGGTACGCGTCAGGGCTGCCCGCTCTCCCCACTCCTGTTCGATCTATACGCTGAACCATTTGCCCAATGTCTGAGGGACAATCTCAACATCAAGGCGTTCGCGTATAGGGGTTGGGAGAGAAAGGTGGCCCTATAGGCGGATGATATCCTCATTTTTACGTCTGATGCTCATATGGCTCTACCTGTAATATTTAAGCTAGCCTCGGAATTTGGAGAAGTGTCTGGCTATGAGATCAATGCCACAAAGACCGAGATGATGACTTGGAGCATGGACCAGAGCCTATTTAGCTCTGGCATTCGGCCAGGAAACACAATGAGGTATCTGGGCCTAGAAATTGTAGAGGATATAGACCAGATTGCCACAACCAATTTTGTAAAGGTAGCTAAAGATTGCCGTAAGCTACTTCAGTCTTGGGCACACCTTCCACTGTCATTTTTGGGAAGGGCTAACTTGGTCAAAATGTCCATTTTGCCTAAGATTTCGTTTCTATTTAATACTATCCCTTTATATTTTGATCATTCTTCTATTAAAAAACTTCAGGCCGAAATCAACACCTTTATATGGAATAAACATCTTCCAAGAATATCGTGGAAAAAGCTCAGGAGGCGAAGGGAAAAAGGGGGGCTGGCTGCCCCGGACATCCAGCTTTATGCCTGGGCGTTCCAGTTATCTCATGCCAGGATGTTATTAAAGAAACCATTGGAGAAAAATCAAATTGAAGATCCTGCTAGGAATGGTAAGAATTTGGGCTCAAATATCTAAATCTATTAAAATTGGGTACTATAGTAGCAGGACACCTTTATGGGATTTGCCCGACAGCCCACCCTGGTTGGGAGATTTGCTTGCAGTACCTATTAGAGAAGCAGGGGTGGTGACTTGGGGAGAACTATTTGTCGAGGGGGAGCTGCTATCGTGGGAGTGTTTAAGTAATAAAATTGGCCCAAATTTGGCCAGGCTAAAATACCTGCAAATATCTAGCTGGTTTCGCTCTTACACTGCACAGCCCTCTAGAGGAAGTAAATTCCCCATAGGTGGGTATAGCTCTCTTATAGCTCTCTTAATTGATAAACCCCCTACTAAGAAGGAGATCTCATCTTGGTATAAGTTGATTTTGGAAGAAATGGATGGAGTATTCCTGTTACCAGATGAACTTTGGTCGTCACACATGAGCAATTCCAATTTGCAAGATCTTTGGGATACGTCATGTAGAATGATGTGGGATATTGTGAAACCTGCGTGGTTGTGCAGGAACCACATTCTTACAATTCACAGAGCTTACTACTCTCCCCTTCGACTCTCCAAATTCACCCAGGGGTCTACGGTAGCATGTACTAAATGCGGGCTGATGGCCGCCTCGGACATCCACATGTTCTATGAATGTCCTCGCCTGTCACTCTTCTGGGAGGACATAAGTAAGCTTCTCTCAGCATCTATAGACTTTAATATTGTGTTAAATCTCCCTTTGGTGATATTTGGAATCTTAGAAGGAGCTCCTGCTTCGGTAAAGAAGTTGGTCTTTTATGCCATTCTGCTTGCCAGGAGGGAGATATGCAGGAAGTGGAAGGACTCTTCATCTCCTTCGATCAATGACTGGTGTGCCTCCGCCCTGCAGGTCTCCAAGTTGGACTTGACTAGAGTTGGGAATCCAGATAAAAGATCTTTCTGGTATCTCCTGAAATGGGAGCATTGAGAAACTGTTTTTTTTTCCCCCAGTTCCTTTTTTTCCCCCCAGTTCCAATGATTAAGCCATCTACCCCTCTCCTGGGTAAAGCCGTGTCCTGGTACTCCTTTTGGCACTCTGGCTGAACTACTGAACCCCCCATATGGTTTTGGTCTGGCGATCGTGGGTGTATCAAGCAATAGTGCTGAGGGATGAGGTCTGATCACTACGTTTGTCCCTACCAGTTGGAATATACTGAGGCAGCATGTGGCTTGTAAACCTATTGATTGTACACGTAAAACCTTGGTGGCATATGAGGACAATAAAAAAAATTTAATTTTTTTTTAAAAATAATAAAACAATTTCTTTCCCTCTCCCTGTTTTTGGTTTTATTTAGTGTCATTGCAGTGGGCCCCAGAGGGTATAGTATATAACGGTTAGTAATGATAAAGTATACAGTGACACTGACGTTTAGGGCCAGGTTTTTGTTAACACCTGCATGATGCCTTCTAACTCATTTCCATGTCTAGTTATAGGGAGCAGCAACAAGGCTTAACTACTAGTTCCCAATTTAAACCACAGACAAACAACACTATGCACGTGGAAGTGACGCCGTCCCGACCATGGTATAGCCGCCTGCATCCTTAGCGATGCTATGCATCTAGCAGGCACACGCACCCTAATCTGGGATAGATGCGGGGATGAAGGGGCAGACCCACTCTATAACCGAAAGTAATACTCACCGCTGCTCCAGGCAGCCCAGAGGTGGTGATTGTCTGGCCATGCTAGGAGATGGCCATGCACACTGGAGCACGTTTAGCAGCGCGGGCACAAGATGGAGCGTGACATGGGGCCTGTGGCAAAGAAACAGGGGCTGGCAGAGTTCGCCCTCCCCGCACAGAACACTCACATTACCGGTACCGTTAGGGAGGGGTGAGACTACAGGTCCTGGCGGGGAGACGCCGAGGCCAGCAGAAGCAAGCAACAGAAGGCTGGGCGCAGGAAGTGACGTCGTCCCGACCATGGTATAGCCCGGGTGGCTCTGGGCAGTGTCTAGAGCCACATTGGCTGCCAGGCGGATCTGGATCGGAGGAAAGGGCATACTTGCCTCGGAAACTATTGCACTCACCAGTAGTAGTTAAGTTAGCGAGGATATGTGGAATTTCCGTCCGCAAACGGACAGGTGTCCCCCCAATTGTCTTTCTAAACTCGAATTCGAAAACGAGTACTTGCCTCTATGAAAGAAGCCCAAACTAGCCCTAAACTTCTACCAAATCTAGTCCAACTTATTAAATGCAATTTTATATATAGCGCAAACTTTACCTGAAGGTGTCAGAGCGCTTTACATAAGAACCAGTTGCAAAACATAAGGACTTAGGATTACATGCCTTACATAAAAGATACAAACAGAAAAATTGCAAATGTACAAGATGTAAAGTCACTCAAGGAAGAGATACAAATGGATATACTCTAAGCGTCACATAGGAATGGTAGAGAGTACAGAGGTCTACTGCATATACTAGTGATTAGAGTTATCTCTATATACATAGGGAAGGGATACGAATGGATATACTCTAAGAGTCACACAGGAATGGCAGAGTACAGAGGTCTACTGCATATACTAGTGATTAGAGTTATCTCTATATACATAGGAAAGGGATACGAATGGATATACTCTAAGAGTCACATAGGAATGGTACAGAGTACAAAGGTCTACCGCATATACTAGTGATTAGAGTTATCTCTATATACATAGGAAAGGGATACGAACGGATATACTCTAAGAGTCACATAGGAATGGTAGAGTACAAAGGTCTACTGCATATACTAGTGATTAGAGTTATCTCTATGTACATAGGGAAGGGATACGAATGGATATACTCTAAGAGTCACATAGGAATGGTACAGAGTACAAAGGTCTACTGCATATACTAGTGATTAGAGTTATCTCTATATAAATAGGAAAGGGATACGAATGGATATACTCTAAGAGTCACACAGGAATGGCAGAGAGTACAGTGGTCTACTGCATATACTAGTAATTAGAGTTATCTCTGTATACATAGGGAAGGGATACGAATGGATATACTCTAAGAGTCACATAGGAATGGTAGAGAGTACAAATGTCTACTGCATATACTAGTGATTAGAGTTATCTCTATATACATAGGGAAGGGATACGAATGGATATACTCTAAGAGTCACATAGGAATGGTAGAGTACAAAGGTCTACTACACATACTAGTGATTAGAGTTATCTCTATATACATATAAACACATAGTAGATTTTCTCAGGTCAGGACCCCAAAAAACCCCCAGAAAAGCAGAGTTCCATTAAGTGGGGTCGGAGGGGGGACGCAGTCACAACACCAAGGGAGGGTGGGAGGGATACAAGGGTATGGAGAAAAGGCAAATCAGAAAAGGGAAGAAACAGTTGAGGATCGTCAAGGGGAAACGAGGGGAAAGGGTAAAGGACGAGGGAATGGACAAGATGGCGGGTCAGGGTCCAGAGAAAAGCGTCCGATAACAGCAGCAAAATGGCGGCCAGGACAAAAGAAAAATTAAAGAGGTCCATGAGAGTCCGTGGCGGGGAGGCGTGGCTAGCAGCCGATGAGGACGGTCGCAGCCTAGCGAGGCTCCCGACCCTCCGCCCAACGATCCGCCGATAATCCTGTATTTGACCCGGGATCCCCGCGAAAAACGGGAAGATCCCGAGTGCAACACCCGGGCCTGCTCCGGTTCGAGTGGCAAGCCGGTGAGACCACTGCAGCGGGCGCAACACGATGCGAGGAGCCCGGGTCGCCGGAGCATAAGATGGCGCATCCTTGGAAGCGGATGCCGCAGAGTAGCAGCGGCTCCGTCCCCGGTGCCCGGCTGGGCAGAGGAGGCGGGACAGTAGGCAGCCGAGGGGGAGGCTAGGATCGACTGGCACACCATCAGCCCCCGACCTCAGAGCGACCGGTGAGGGGCGTTGAGAGCGAGTGACTCCGGCGAGGCTCCGCCCCACCCCGAGGGAAGAAAATCTACACCCCGGCTCCGGGGCCTGCTGTCCCTGTGGGCGCGAATCCGGCCCCGACGCCCGGCTGGGCGCGGGAGGAGGGTCCGTGTGAGACCCAGGGAGACACTGTGGCCGACCGACGACCCTCCGGCCCAGACTCCTGGGCGGCCGGTGCGGGACGCTGTGAGCGGGCGGCAGCAGTGGAGCTCCGCCTCACCCGAGGGGCTGAAAATCCTACCATCTCGGAGAGTATCATTCCAGCCCCGTCACCAGGCTGAGCGGAGGAGGCGGGACCGCGAGGAGCCGGGAGGAGGACTGGGGCCAACTGGCGGGCCGCCGGCCCCCCGACTCCGGAGAGGCCGGCGCGGTGCCCTGCACATGGACGATTCCGAGGAGGCCCCACCCCAACCGTGAGCTGGAAATTGACACCCCGGCATTGGGGCCTGTCGTCCCTGCACGCTTCGTGGGGCGACTGGAGGACTCACCTGCCAGCCCAAACGGTGAGAGTCTACAGTAACTGGCCCCCGGGGGGAGCGACAGCTGCCACGAGCGATCCCAGAGCCCTGACGGCCCGGGCCGGCCGCGAGGAGCAACCCGAAGGCGGCTGGAGCTGTGCTGCGGCTGGATTGGGGCCCGAAGGAGAAGGACGTCTGGGGAGGACCAGCGGCCTCCACGGGGGCAACTGGAGGCCAACCGTGCCCGGAGAGCAGAGCGAGTGCCTTGAGGATAGGAGCCCATAAGGGGGCCCACTTAAGGGGGGAACTTTATCTGCCCACCCATGGACCGCTCCTAGCGGGGGACCCCGATCGAACTCCTTGAATCTGTGCCCGGAAGGGGGTTAGAACCTGAATAAGCGCTCATATAACACCGGACAGGCTGAACACCGAGGGTCGGGCTCCATACGCAGACAGCATTCGATTGGCGGGCGCCGCCGGAGGAAAAGGAGGAGAAGACCGAGTGGCGGGCAGCGATCCACTCAAGCTGCGGACCCCCCAGCGGGCATATCGGACGGCGTGACCCCCCAGCTGAGCCGTAAGAGATCCCATAACCGGCACACTCCTCAGACCCCCCGCTACACCACCAAGGAGGCGGAGGGCCGTTACGGCGGTGGTGCGCCCTGGCGGACCGGAACGCGATAGCAGCACCGCGTGGCCGACCTGAATGAAACCAGGGTCTATAGCGGCGGGGAGAGCTGACCGGCCCCGTAGAGAGGAGAGCCCAGCAGGAGAACCCGGACTTAACCCCTCCCAGTTAATGCCCAACGGATTGCTCACTGCGGGGGACACCGACAACCCCTGAATATCCCTGGGAGCCCAGATCGACGACGCTGGAGCAAGATGGGAAAGCCCAGGGGAGCTAAAGGAGACGGGGGCCCTGCCACGGAGACGCCGGAGGACACTTCACAGTCTACAACGGAACTGCAACAAATGCAGGACCGGATCCTAGAGGCTATCGCTGCCACGAAGGATGCATTACACCAGGACATTGTGCAGGTGTCGACGGGGCTGGGGCTCCTGTGGGTTGATCACGCAAAATTAACAGATAGAGTCAAGGAAGCGGAAGACACCTTGAAAGACATCGTGCCAGCGCATAAGTCGATGGATGGAAAGCTCACGGAGGCGCTGGACCACATACAAGCCCTAGAGAGGCGAGCAGAGGACGCGGAAAACCGCAGCCGGCGGAACAACGTGCGCCTAGTGGGCCTTCCCGAAAAAAAGAGGGCACGGACATGGTGGGCTACTTGCACGAATGGCTAAAGACTGTGGTGGCCCCGTAGGGCCTTTCTCCCTTCTTCACTCTAGAGCGGGCGCACCGAGTACCATCCATGCCCCCGAAACCGGGCCTACCACCTCGCCCGGTGGTCATCAAATTGCTTCACTACAAGGACAGAGACTGGCTGTTGCAACGGGCCAGGGATGCAGGTCCCTTTCAAGTGGACAACAGCAAAGTTACGCTGTTCCCGGACTACACGTTCGAGACCCAAAAAATGCGCGCCTCATTCCTCTCTATCAAAAAAGAACTGCGCACGGAAGGCATACAGTACTCGCTGCTGTTCCCGGCCAGACTCCGTGTAGTGGTAGACGAGAAGGCTCTGTTCTTCCCAACGGCGGCAGAGGCATGGACCTGGTGGGACACTTATAAGGCAGGCACGGATGGAGCTCGGTTCAGGGCTGAGGAGGAGCGCCAGGAACATTCCATCAGGCGGTCAAGGAGGCACCGGGGGCATGGACAGGGGTCCAGAAGGCCGACGGACTCCCAAACAGTAGACGAACGAAGAGCAGCACTGCAGGCGGTAAAGGATGTGTCGGGATCGGCGCTGGTCCAATCGGAGAGAGAATCGGGCTCGGAGGGCCAGGGAACGGGCTCGGACACTGAGTTGTCAGAGCTGGGCGGGGCCAGGGGCCCGAAGGTCACGCCACAGACGTCAGGAGAAATCATTGGGAGCTGAATCCTGGACATAGTACCTGGCTGGGGTGGCAACGACTGGTGCAGCTTCTACGAACTCTTGAGCAGGCCGCTGTAAGACTGGAATATCGTGAGTCATAATGCGTATTACGGGGCGGGGGCATGGGGACAGCACTTGAAGGTTCCAGAGGTTAGCTCACGCGCCCCAGGGCCCATAAGGCCTCCGTAGTATTGACTACGGTTTAGGAGGAATTGAGAGCACGTTTGCTCGATAGTTTGAATGGGAGCGACTCTTCTGCAGTTAGGTCCTGTTCTGGGGGAGGGGGGGCCTGGAGAAGTTGGGGTTACTCAGGGCGTAGTTCGGGGAGGGGGGGAGGGGAGAATGTTGGGGATGGGTGGGGACGGTGTCAAGCCTGGGGTCTGGATGCAAATTGTTGATGACCTAAACCGCACACAATGGGGCAATGGCTAATGCGGGATCGATAAAATGTGTGTCCTGGAATGTGCGGGGACTAAATACGATGACGAGGAGACACAAAATTCATTCTTACTTAGTCCGTAGAGGAGTGCATATAGCATTCCTACAAGAGACCCATTTAACGAGGAAAGAGGGAATAGCGCTACAGCGTAGATGGAGGGGCCACCTATTCCACACCACGTACTCTGATTTTGCTAGGGGAGTGTTAATTTGGGTGAGAGCAGGCGTTCCTTTCCAAGTAACTAGGCATACAGAAGACCCAGAGGGGAGATATGTAGCGGTTGAGGGACTACTTAGAGGTCGACACATAGTGCTCAGTAGCGTCTACGCGCCGAATGTAGATCAGGCAACTTATTTCGCGAGGCTTTCCAGGGTACTAGCCAGCTACTTCACGGGCCCTGTACTGATGGGGGGAGACTTCAACTCAATAGAAGATACTACACTAGATAGATCACACCCACCGCTACATGCATCCCCGGTACACAGGTTGGCGAGGTGCAGAACAGAATGGCAGGGAAAATGGGGC
Source organism: Lissotriton helveticus (assembly GCF_964261635.1). Taxonomy (NCBI): domain Eukaryota; kingdom Metazoa; phylum Chordata; class Amphibia; order Caudata; family Salamandridae; genus Lissotriton; species Lissotriton helveticus. Next base: position 416,761,496 of record NC_136060.1, on the reverse strand, counting down.
CTGATGGACGGCTGGCGCACACAACATCCAACAGAGCGGGATTACTCGTTCTAGTCTAGCTTGCATGACCTCCATGTCCGTCTTGATACCTTCCTCTGCTCTCAAACAGTACTTCCGGCGGTGGCCCGGACTGAATACTTGGCACGCACGATATCTGACCACAACCCTATACTCCTGACGCTAGATTGGATGAATGAAGCCCCAAGGATTCTGACGTGGCGGCTACAGCCGGACACGCTGGATGACCCACCCTTCCGCGTAGAGCTAGAAGATCGTATCACTCAATACTTCGCAGAGAACGAGGGTACCGCTTCATCCAGAGCCGTGGAGTGGGACGCATTTAAAATAGTAGTACGAGGACACTGCATAGGGAAATTTGCAGGAGTCCGCAGATCATTGGTGGAAGACTTAGATAAGGCTGAGCCTAAATTGAGAGAGGCGGAACTAGAACGCCCTAACCGCCCTGAGTTACAGGGGAGAGTAAGTAAGGCGCGGGAGGCAGTGGCCGCAGAGGTGGAGCGCCTTCGTAGCTTCGATTATAAAACATACTTAACGAAGACTCTTGCTGAGGGGGACAAAACTGGACCACTCTTAGCCTGGCTAGCGAACCCCAATAGGAGTAATCAACCCATTTTGACCCTAAAGGGGAATGGAGGCAGCACCCATGAAACACAGCCAGAAATACTGGATTGCTTTAGATCATATTACGAGAGGTTGTATAGGACTGAGTTAGGGAACCAGACTGAGGCAATAGATGCGTCCCTGAGCGATTTGCAGCTACCACAACTAGAGCAAGAACAAGCTGACACCCTAGGCGGCCCAATAGACTTGGCAGAAATAAGTGGAGCAATAAAGCGAATGGCGCGTAACAAACCACCAGGGATAGATGGGTTGCCCATTGAATTTTACGGGAGATACCTAGATCAACTGGCCCGAGACTTCAGGTGATATATAATGACGCCAGGGAAAAGGGCAGACTTCCCCAGTCAATGCGCGAAGCCATAATGATCCCTTTACTGAAACCGCGAAAGGAAAGCACGGACCCTGCATCCTATAGGCCGTTGTCTATGTTAACATCAGACTACAAAATTTTGAGCACAGTGCTGGCCACTAGACTGCTAATCCATATGCAAGACCTAGTCCATAAGGATCAATCAGGTTTTATACCCACAAGGAACACGACACACAACATCCGTAGGCTGCTCAGACTAGTAGATGACACACCGCCGGGCGCGAGGGTCCCCCTGGTATTGGCGGTTGACATAGAGAAGGCCTTCGACAGCCTAGAATGGGAGTACCTGTATAGGGTGATGCAGGGCTTTGGCCTGGGTGAAGGATATATAGGATGGACGAAGGTGCTTTACTCTTCAGCGAAAGCTAGGGTGAGAGTCGGACCCTTGGTGTCGGACCAATATGAGGTGAAACGGGGAACCAGGCGGGGATGTGCACTTTCTCCCCTGCTATTTGCGCTTGCGGTGGAACCTCTGGCGGCAATGGCTAGGCGAGGCGCATATTACAACGGGTTGGAATTCGGAGGGGCCCACCACTTCATTTCCTTATATGCAGACGACCTCCTCCTCTTCTTGGAGGATGCGGAGGAAGCTGTGGAAGGCGCAGAGAGACTGCTAGCGAGCTTCGGCGATATATCGGGACTACGAGTTAACTGGACGAAAACCTGCCTCTTCCCTCTAAGGAGGGGGGAGGAGCGCCCCCCACCCCACCCGAAGCTTAGATGGGAGCCCAACCGCCTGAGCTACCTAGGAGTGCACATATACCACGACCCTGCGGACCTCCTGGACGGTAATGTGGGTCGCTGCATCCGCGCATTACAGAGTAGTATGTCCTTCTGGGCCACCCTGCCCCTTTCAATGGCAGGCCGGGTTGCACTTCTAAAAATGATAGCCCTGCTGCGCTTACTATATTTCTTCCGGACCCTCCCCGTCTGGATACCCGGAGCGATCTTCAGACGATTAAGATCGATGATTGTGTCCTTTTTATGGGGAACGGGCAGACGTAGAATTGCGTTGGCGACGCTGACCCGCCCGAAAGATGAGGGTGGCGTAGCGGTCCCAGATTTTGAGCTCTACTACTTGGCGGCTCAATTGCAATTCTTCACACAAGAAGTTGCGAGAGTCTACCGCGGCCCGGAGCAGGAGAGGGAGAATGGCACCCCCTGCCACGTCCTGGCATACGTATCCCTACAACAAAGGTTAATGCTCAGAGGGCTGACCCAAGAAGAACGGATGCTCCGATTATGTTGGAATCGCTCGCAAAAGCGAGCTGGTCCCGGGCACCCGTATGTGCCCGAAATCCCGCTGGGCATGGTGACAGCACTCCCACACGGCGGAGACTGGTCGAGGCTACGACTGTGGGAAGAGGCAGGGTTACAGATGGTAGGGGATCTTTATGATGACAGAGTATTAACCCCGTACCAGACTTTACAGGAGCGATACGACCTTCCGAGGGGAGACTATTTACTGCACGCGGCGGTGGTGAGAGCCATACAAGCGCACTGGGGGGAGAGACTGATAGAGCCCACGATGACACTGGCGTGCCAATACACAATGATGGCGGTAGGAACATTTAAGGCAGTTACATGCCTCTATTCCAGATTGCACACGGAAACCCTACAACCACTGACACCGCTGAAGAATAAATGGGAGGCAGACCTACAGTTAGAAATTCCAGACACAACGTGGTCCCAACTAGTGCGGAGGGCTAGGAAGAGCACCAGAAATGCGCGTTTCCAACTGATACACCTCTATATCCTCCACAGGGCCTACCTCACCCCGAGTAAAATAGCAGCATACTTTGGTGCAGAGGACGCAGCATGCCCCAGATGTGACCAGATAGGAGCAGACCTAGTACACATGCTAATGGGCTGCCCCCGCTTACAAGAGTATTGGAGGGAAATAGGGGACACCCTGAATGCAGTAGCGGATAGGGAACTGCAGTACGACAGCACGGTCACTATCTTACATTGGTTCCCACATACACGCAAGTACAAACTATCAAGCAAATTCATCGACATGGGCCTACTTATAGCGAAGAGAGAGCTGACCAAGGGGTGGAAGTCGAAGGTAGGGCCAACACACCGGAGGTGGCTGAATGAATTCTTGAAGTGGGCGACAGCGGAGAGTACGATTAGATACTAACTGGCCCGCCGTAGCTCAGACGAGAAAGCACAGGACGCAGCTATGGCATGGGAAACATTAGTACAGGCGCTGAGAGATAGCACAGTGGAGGTAGACGGGGAAGAGGAGACGGAGGACCTGGTGGCTCCAGTAGGGATGGTAACGACCCCTGCACTTACGCTGGACACACATACACGGTAAAAATACAAAAGCTCCGAAGTCCCACAGTATAGGTACATATCCTTGCGCCAGGCGTAGACGTAGACACCGGGGGGGGGGGAGGAAAGCACCCCGGGATCCTGTAGAGGAACATGTACGGACCTTGACGAGTGGCAGTGGGGAACGGGGCAAAAAAGTAAAAGCAGAGGGCGGAGAGCCCCATATGTTGACTACAGCAGTTAGCCCGGCCAAGAGAGTAAAATGTAACAGAGTAACGCCGCCCGACCTCCGGGTTGTGGGCTGAATGGCTGTGTACGGGACAACTGAAATGTGATAGGAGAACAACGACTCTGCACTACGAGATCCTGAGTCAAGCAAAGTACACTGTAAATGACTCTGCAATAAAAATTGTTTAACAAAAAAAATGAGAGTCCGTGGCGGGACAGGCCACTCCGATGAAGAGTGTTCTCTGGGGGCCTGGGGTGGGTATGTTCCGGAAGGGGCTGCGTTATTTATTTATTTATTTATTTATGCGTTTTTATATAGCGTGGACTTTACCCGAAGGTGTCAGAGGCTTGACAAAAGGGACAGAATTGATACATGAGAACATTACAAGTGAGCAAATTACAAAAGCAAACGTTACATTAAATGAGGCAAAAGTGACAATCGTGAGCCAACAAAATACAAGAGGTAGCAAACGGTGCATTACAGGAGGAAAAAGTGACATGTGTGCAGGTTACAAAAGTGTACAAAGTACAAGTAGAGGTGTAATACTGCAATAAATGGAGGACACTCAAACACAAGAAGAAACGTTACGTAGGGACTAGTCGCACTTGTGCAGGTAGCGAAAACAAACAAAATGTAAGAGGAGCAAACAGTGTATTACAAGAGAAAAGTCCGCAGGTGATGGTCCGCAGGACCGCCATCACTCACTGCAGGCACCGGTTTCCACAGGCTCTGGTGAAATGTGAAAGCTGCTGCTGATTGGTGGCTGCTCATGTCAATCACCAGCCCAGAATCACCGCTGCTGTAGGAGACCTCGGCAGCGGTAATTTTCCCAGGAATCTGCAGTCCTTACATGACCACCGACCTCTCAATCCAGTCCCAGCGCCTACTTCCTCCTTTGACGCTTTGTGTGACCTTGTTTCTTCTTGTGCGACTAAAGGCCTTGCGAGTGTGTCTGATTGCGACACTGCACACACGTGTTACAAGTGCCAGGGGCTGTAAGGCTCCTGTGATCTGGAGGCCGGGGTCGCCCATGTTTGTGATGGAGGTGACCTCTAAACCCGACCCGAAGGGTGGGGCCTCCTTCCTCTGTGTGCACAGGGTGGGCGAGCGCTCCCGCACAGAGTGCACACAGCATCCTGAGGGCGGTCCCCCGACGCTCATCACACCCCAGCAGAGGCCTCTGGACCGCACCATGGGGGCCCAGCAGCGGCCATACAAGGGATGGGACATCGAGCCCGAAGGATGGAGCCCGCCGACAAGGTGGCTTCTCCCGCACTTGAAATGATAGGTGCACTAAAACACGCCCCAAAGCACCCCTCTCTTTCCATCCCGTCCTGTCCTCGATGGCAGCTCTCGTATTCGGTGTTAGATGGCGGAATCAGGGTTGGTGCGAGCATCCCACCCGTGCAGGTCAAACACGTACAACTCACGTCACGGCTCGGTACGGAGGCCGCAGCGGACGGAGCTCGGCTGATGTTACTCAGCGCCTCGAGCGGTTTTCGCAGCACTGGAGGATCCGCGGATCCAGACACATCCTCGGCCGCTGAGACCCGGGCGGCCAGGGGAGGAGGAATAAATCATGGAATTATTAATTTTATTTATTTAATGCGATTTCATATAGCGCGAACCAGTTGCGATACATAAGGACTTAAGATTACATAAAAGATACAAACAGAAAAAATCAATCCGGTAACAAAAAACGTCCAGAAAGGCATGACGACAAAAGGGGCGGGACTTAAAAAAAGACACAGAAACGCCCCCAAATCGCGTCGTGACGGGGGAAAGAGTAATTGACAACGATGTCTTCCAATGGCTAGCCTCCATTTATGGAGCTAGCCAATGGAAGAGGGGCGGGTTCAAGTCCCCAATACTGAGATAACATTAAATTGCGCCTGCGCGAAGCCCTGCTGCGCAGTGCACGGTCAGGCGAAGCCTAAAAACGGCTCTCACTGTTCCAAAACTGGCTCCCACCCTTGCCGGCCTACTGGGGAAATGCCCAGTGCCCGCTATGGCCAGTCCGACCCTGGCTCTGTCCGTAAGTGTTAAATGTAATTGGAAGAAGCTAGTGCCTCGTCAGGTCCTGAAACCCAGGATTCACAGCCAAAAGGATAATTCACCAACATATCAATTTAAACAACTGAATCAATTTATTTTTTAATCAATGTTTTTTAAATTCCAGTTTAATACAAAGTCCATTTTTTGGCAGTTATTTATACTGAGTCATTTCAGCAACAGGTTCAACGTATGCCTATCCCGGCTTTTTCTCCCAAGAGGGTCGCACGCTTGAACTTCAACACAAGCTGTTGAGCAACATAAAACTTTGATGTGCATCTGATGAAGCAAAGCTTCGCATATTTTGAGGCTTGCCGAAATCAAGAACCTCATTTATGTGTAATAAGGTAACCCGTGTATGTTTTACTAACGTTTATATTAAGTTTGAGTAAAGTTTGAGACGCTTGCCTATGTGTATTTCTAATGAAATTAATCCATGTCCTCTAAAAATGGCCGCCGCTTGTATTTTAGTTACTGCGCATGCGTCAGCCACACTCACGTGTCCTGACGCGTCTGCAGAAGTGGAGGGAAAGTTATGCGCATGCGTAATTCATAGCTGTGCTTATCATGTGGTACTGCTCGTGCCACTGCTCTTGTATTTCGTCTAAATGTAGCTAACATTTAAATTGCATAAGTTTATTTCTTGATGATGAGTTAAAAGTACAAACCCTGCGATGATTTTTCATAATGACATTATTATGTATTAATTTGTTTTCGCTTACTTTTCATGTACCGCGGGCAATGGGGGTCTGAGTGAGAGGAGAGCCATATTGGAGGTCCCTTCTGCGCCTGTGCGACATTCGGCAGCACGAGGGACCTTGGCTGATGGAACATAGCCAGCTGGCAGTGATGGGCGAGATGCTCCTGAGAAAGTCACCTCTGCCCTGCGAGAACAGCGAATGTGGCTTCTTATATGTTACATTGTATTGATGTGCTACTGTTAGCTCATGGGAACCCAAACATGCTAGGCGGTCCCAAAATATGTAAATGAAGGCTTCAAATCGTATATTGTGATTGGTGTGTTACCCAAATCCTACCTTAGGACCAATCGAAATTGAGGGATTCTGACACTTCGCAACATTGGGGGGTGGTACACTGTCCCAAAACTGTATATCTACCCTGGGTTCACCTAGTGAACCGTCCGACTTGTCTGGTTTAGCTGACCTGTCACTGACCCAACGCACTCAATAGGTGACTGAAAATACAGAGAGCTGCGGAGCACTCTGTCCGAATTTGACCATAGACTAAGGTTTTACTGAACCTTAAAGTGCTGGCAAGGCACTTAGCTGGGAGTTCGCTGACCCAATCGGGGTCTTGATCGATATCTGCAGAGCGGGTGGAGCGCAGGCGTTGCTTCCTAACTGTGGGTTCCGGTCCTGTCCTGAAGAGGGTCCTGTCCTGAGGGTTTGCTGTCCTGTCCTGAGGTCCTGTCCTGATTCTTATTCCGAGGGTATCCTGTCCTGTCCTGGGTGTCCATTCTGCACCTGCTGTCCTTTGAGGGGTATCCTTCCTTGAGGGTTTCCTGTCTTGAACTGACCCGTGGCCAGGGTTTGGTTTCCACACCTTTCTAGGTAAATACTGCTCCGAAATCTCTTGAAATTCTTGCACCTTCTGAATTTCTAACTTTTGCTTCAATAAAATTCAACATTGCAAATGTGATATTTTCCATGCCTTTCCGCAACTATTGAAAGTCATTTAAAATTTTGCAAAGTTATTTCTATGTCTTCTCATTTGTTAGAAATTATATTTTGCATAGCAGTGTGTCATTTCCTGATATGGTCTAGAACTTCGTTGCCTAGGTTGTTCAAAGGCCCTTTCACCTTAAGTGAAGCGTGTTATTCATTATAAGTTCTTCTATAATCACACACACTTAGTCTATCACTGTTTTAGATAATACTGACTTGCATAAGTATCTTTTCTCGTTACATTTTATTAGTACTTTGATGATTACTCTGCCATTATTTCTTTATGCATATGTGATTTACATTATCTTGGTTATTGATTGCCTTATTTTACTGTATCTCATGCAAGAAAATACTGAACTTTAGATAAACATTTTAAAACTTCCAGTTGTCCGTGGTCATTTACACAGTATTTGAATATTATTGGTTGGGTTTGTATTTTGTTGCCTTTCCTTTACAGCTAGCTCCCTGATTCATTGTGGTCATTAGGCACCTGCATCGGTGGATGGTAAGTCGGGTGCACTGAGAATTGGTAGCAGGGAACACACACACACCAAATTGGTAGAGCTCGTGAAGTCACCTGATCGATGTATATGGTGATTTGAAAAGTATATGGGCCCTGAAGCCGGAAACGGCGAAAACTATTGGTCGGGTGGCCTCGCGCGCTCTATCAGTTTTTCTGGTAGATCAGAGGATGGTTAGGGACTAGTTGAGAGTAAGGCAGGGACTAGTTAGGCTAGTTAAGTCGGAAGCTGCTATTTTATTGCTGCTAAAAGAGCGGCTGTTCTGAGGGAACTGATCACTCTCTTGTGAATACGCTGCTGAAATTTATGAATTACTGTATTGTCATTATTCTTGTTCTTATATTGTTATATGTACTAATCAATGCATTTGTAAATCGACTTGTTAAGTGTTGTCCGAACTCCCCGGGGAATTGAAAGGGCAAGTGGTGAATAGAATCCATTGTCCTGAGGTCACAGGTTCGAGGAAAGTTAGGTGCAGGTTAGGATAACCGGGAAGCACTAACTAGGGTTTTCTGAATACATGTGTGAATAAATGACAGTAACGGGGTTCATTGGCAAAATTCCCATAGTGGCGTAACCTAGTAAGGGTCACATCGGAAGAGTAGCAGGTTCCTCGGAGCTAGCGTGAAAGCAGAGGGGTCCGCTGAGAAACCTTAAACTCGGAACATATCCCGGAAAGAAGTGGATGAGTTTAGGGGAATAACAGGTTCACCGATGCTAGAGTGAAGGGTAGGCGGAAGAGATCTGCCCGCAGCAAGTGAAAAGTAAATGGAAGTAGTTTACTTGCAGTAATAGAATTCTATCTCTGTCTAGACACTTGAGCACTGTGGCGAATGTGTATTTGTTGTAAAATAACCAAGCACTGAGCACTTTAAAAGTAAGAAAGTTTCCGTTACCTTGTGAAGGGAGGGAGTCAGTCGAGAAGCGCCTCTGACGTCACTCTGTGCCGCGCTGGGATTGGTAGAAACAGCGGGCGGGTAGCGGAGCTGAAATTGTAAAGGAGGGGTGAGCGCCGGAGCGTGGGAACTGTCTCACGAAGGGGCCGCGCACCCATTGGCAGAGCTTATTTTGTGTCGCGCACCCATTGGTTGCACGAATTTTCTGAAGCGCATTCTGATTGGAGGTAGTTTGTAAACAAAGTTAGCGCAGAAGTCGTATGTGGCACTCGCGGACTACAGAGACGCGACCTGATCCAAGGCATCTAGGGTTTGAAAGGGATCAGTGGAAGGCTAACAGATACGATATTATGTACGGAACCAAGAGAAAAATGTCCCTTGTAAATAAGGTGAAAAATTATTTTAAAACGGACAAACCCATTAAATCTAGGGAAGGTGTTCTTGTCCCAGCACCCAATACTCCTGCCTCATTCATGATGTTTGACCGAGGGTACAATACCTGTGTGTGGCTGGAGAATTGGGTGAAGTACACAAAAGATGACGGAGTATTGGCTTTTCCGTTAGATGGTACTTTCAATGGTAGGATCTTATTTAATTTAAGAACCCGAATGAATGAACTGCATCCCAGACCGAGACTAACGCAGTATGAAGCATTAGAGGAATGGGAGATTGAGGCTTTTGAAAGAGAAAGACCCCGAATGGACAAGGGTTTGACCAAGTGGTACCCCAGGCTGAAACAGGAGTCCAGGGATAAAAGGATGAAACAGTGGAGGCAGAGCATGATTGTTGAGGGTCTGTTTCCCATGATGCCGGCATGTCATAACCCTGCAGCGGGGGGGAAAAGTACTGAAAAATGTAAGCATTGGGGGGCCCTAGGGGATTCAGATGATGAACTAATAGATGACATCTGTACCAGAAGTCCGCCACCTTACAATGAGGGAACCCGACCTTCCAGTGTAGGAGATGTTCCCCGACGCCCCTTCCAAAAGGAAGAAGACAGGTCCCTGGGACTGGGAGGGGGTGGTCAAGTATTACCCTATCCTGAGAAACCCGAACTGGCGGAAACAAGGGATATATATCCCAAAGTGCCCGCAAGTCAGGAAGAAAAATATTCACGTACAAAAACTTTTTTCCCCAGACCCTTGTATGAAAGCGAAGAGAAACCATCGAATTCAGGACTGCCTTTTGTTCAACCTCCATATGGGGAAGAGCGCAGGTCCTTTAATACTGGAACTTTATTCCCGAAGCCAAATTATGGTGGAGGACCAAGTGAAACGCATCCTACTGCCCCGAGTTTTACTCCTCCGCCTACTGCCCCGAGTTTTACTCCTCCATTGACCCCACAGATATTACATGACACAACTCTAAGAAGGGTACTAGTGGAAAAGGAGCAAGAGGCTCTAGCTAGACAAAGAACAGAAATAATTCAGAAAATTTCTCAGATAAATACCAGTCCTGAGGCATTGACTATTCCAGTAACTATTGGACCGGTGGTCCCGTTATACGGAAATGGTCAGGGAAATCCGATTACTCCAGTCATGACCCCAGTCATAGCAACCCCGAGACAGGAACCAATCATCATAGATGATCAGTCCAGTGAGTGCGAGTCTGAAGTTGCATTCTTGGAATTGCCAAACAAACAGACTGCAAAGGGAACACAGCTGAGGTATAACCCTTTTAATGCAAAGGAAATTAAATTAGAGACAGCAACAGGTACTAGGAATGTCTCTCTGGTAACTCCGGATGAAATTGAGAGTTGGAGTCGTGAATTAGAAAAGCAGACTCCGCAAACAAAGCCTTTAGACCTCTACAAGCTGAGGGTTGAAATAGAAGAATTAATGGCAGGAAATGTGGGGTTGAATCGATTGAATACCTACTCTGAGGAAGAATTGTCGTTCATATGTAAAAGCTTTACAAGGAACACCAGAGTGCTCCATGAAAAACTGACCGAAACAGCAATTAGTATGGGGGTAGATATCTCAAAATCCAAGCCCTTACAGAAACCATACAGAGCAGACTTCTCAGACAAGGATATAGAACATCTGAATGTGGCCGGAAAGAAGCTACAGATTAAAGAATTAATGGGGGTACTGCAGAAATGGGGAGATGTGGAAAAATGGAGAAGCAGGTGGGCGAAAAAGAGGGAAGAGGTTCGCTCCCGACAAGTGACTCCCGAGTTTGCTTTAAGAGAGGTAGAAAAACCTGAGCAGTTATGCCCCATGCGCGAAGTTCCAGGAGGGAAATATGTGCATGTCCCCTGGTCTAGACAGGATATTGTGTCCTTCACGAACGATTTTCCAAAATTAAGAGAGAAACCAGTTGACTGGTACCGGCAGGTGGAGAGGTTCGTGAAGGTACAGAAATGTCTGTGGAAAGACCTGGATGGGTTTTTCGACATTGTGGTTCCAGTAGATTTATGGACCCAGTGTAAAATAAACATAAATTGGCCCAGTGAAGAGTATCCCAGAGACAAGGACACAGGGGAGCCATCAAAGGAAGTCATGCGAAAATATGAGCAGGTAATTCAGCACTTGAAAGAAAAGGTGCCCGCCAAGGAAACTGATTGGACAAAAATAGATAGAACAACACAGGAAAGGGACGAGACAGTGCACTCCTTCTATGAGAGGTTATTGCAGGTATTTAAAACATACAGTGGTATTGACAACATCGACCTGAAGGATATGACACACTTTATTTACAGGTTTGTAAATGGTTTAAGACCTGAAATTTGTCAATGGATAAAAGACAATAAAATCTGTTGGCATACTAAGAAAATGGATGAGGTCCTGCGGTACGCTAAGTACTGCGAGGACGAGATGGCAGAAAAGAAAAAGGCCCTTAAGGAGAAGGTTATGTGGGCTCAGGTGAAGCTCGCAGAACAACAGGAAAAACAATTAAGTAACATGGTTAAAAATGCTGAGAACAAAAGTCCTGGGGGAGGGGGTGGAGGAAAGCCCCGGCCCAAATTTAGCAGGGAAGAGGCTATGAAAAAATTTCCCTGCCATCAGTGCGGCGAAATTGGACACTGGCGAAACGAGTGTCCCCAATTAGTCGATGTTAATGAGACAACTCCTGATTTAATTCCACAGACGCAGAAAGAAAGACCAAGAAAGACTCAACCCCAGGTAAAAACAGTTCAGGTGCCTCGAGCACCCAAACAGGTATACAGGGGAAGACAGGCAGAAAATGAAGAGATAGAGGTTTGGGAAAGCGGGGAGAACAGAAATACAGCAACTTCGCAGTATCTGCTGAATGATACCTTCCTTTGTAATGATCAGGACTGACGGGGCCTGAGAGGGGAGGACGAGGAGTGCGTACTTGGCGCTTCCTTGCCGGTAGACCAGTCTGGACCATATATTGAAGGAAAGGTTGACGGAAATGATGTCACCTTTCTGTTGGACACTGGCGCTACCCGTTCTACTGTAAGAACAGTGGACGTTCCAAACCTGCCCCTCTCGGGAGAAAACATCCAAGTAGTAGGTGTATCTAATCAATTGATTAGTACTCCTGTTACCGAACCAATGGAGATTTCAATTGGAAATTTTAAACAGATGCATAGATTTGTAGTCTGTGACACCAGTCCAGTAAATTTACTGGGACGTGATTTGCTGTGTAAAATGAACTGTACCATCTTTTGCACACCAAAGGGTGTCGAAATACAGACCCCAGATGAAGACGGCATTTATAAATTATTGTTGCTTAGACCTGACTCAGAACTTAAAAGATTGACCCTGCAGGACTTGCCCCAAGAACTACAGGAAGCCGTAAAACCAGAAGTGTGGGATTTCACTGGAAAAGATGTGGGTTTGATGAAAGATGTGGACCCCATACAAATAGCCATCAAAGACAATGCAGTATATCCTAACACTAGGCCCTACCGAATGAATGCTGAAGTGAAAGCAGGTGTCACTCTGGAGATACAAAAATTATTGGAAGGAAACATCATACAAGAAGTGATGAGCAGCCCATGCAACTCACCGATTATGGGCATCAAAAAGCCTAGTGGCAAGTATAGGGTAGTGCAGGACCTGAGAAAGGTTAACAAGATTGTAGTTCCTTGCTGCCCTATTGTCCCGAACCCTGCAGTAATTCTGTACCAGATTCCTTGGGATGCTGAGTGGTTCACTGTGATTGATTTGTGTCATGCATTCTTTTCGATACCCCTGCACCCCGACAGCAAATTTCTTTTCTCATTTGCCTTCGAGGGTCACGTGTATTGTTGGAACCGGGTCCCTCAAGGGTATACAGAGAGCCCCTCTATCTTTAATCAGATCTTGAAGAAATGTCTAGAGACTTTGACATTACCTGGGAACTCTGTATTAGTGCAGTACATAGACGACCTTCTATTGGCGTCTAAAAGTCACAGGGACTGTGTAGTTGACACCATTGCCCTCCTAAATCACCTGTGTGAGAAAGGGCATAAAGTGTCCCCTGACAAACTACAGTTCTGTGCGAAATCAGTGAAATATCTGGGACACCAGATAGAAAAGGGTGTCAGAAAAGTCACTTCAGAAAGAGTGAGAATAATTCAAAAGATGCAGTTGCCCCGTACTCAAAAGGAAGTCAGAATGTTCCTGGGTGTTTTAGGGTACTGCAGGCAGTGGATTCTGGGATTTGCAGCCTTAGCCAGGCCCTTGATAAAAATGACCACGAGAGGAATGCCAGATGTTGTACAGTGGGATGATGAAAGTCTAATGGCTTTCACAAGACTGAAAAACTGTCTGTGTACAGCCCCTGCATTGGGAATGCCAGATTATTCAAAAGAGTTTGCCCTTTTCTGTGACACTCGCGATAATTGCGCATTGTCAGTCCTGACTCAAGAACATGGCACAACCAGGAGGCCTGTGGCCTATTTCTCTGCCACACTGGACCCAGTAGCTGCTGGGTTACCAGGTTGTCTGAAAGCAGTAGCTGCTACCTGTGCAAGTTTGGAACAGAGTGAGTCCATTGTCATGGGACATCCTGTGACTGTCTATGTTTCACATGGAGTGGTAATTCTATTGACCAGAACTAAAACACAGTATCTCACCCCTAGTCGGCTGACTAAATACGAGAGGATTCTTGTGGGCGCAGCAAATGTAAACATTGTTAGGTGCGGTATTCTGAACCCTGCCACCTTACTTCCTGACCCCTCAGAAATGGAAGGTAGGGATGATGATGAACATGATTGTATTGATCTGACAGAGTTCAGTACCAAGCCACGCCCAGACATAAAAGAAGTACCATTGCCGGAGCATGATAAAGAACTATTTGTGGATGGTTCCTGCCTAAGACATGAATTAGGAGGCTTGAGTGCTGCTTATGCAGTAGTATCTTTTGAAAAAATTGAACAAGCAGGTTACCTATATCACATCAAGTCTGCACAAGTAGCCGAATTGATAGCCCTGATAATGGCTTGCAAAATTGGGAAGGACTTACGCATAACAGTGTATACTGACAGTCAGTACTGTTATGGCGTTGTGCATGACTTTGGCCAATTATGGATGCAGAGGGAATTCATGACTTCCTCAGGTACTCCCATTCGGAATGCAAAGGTTGTTCATGACCTTTTAGAGGCCATCCAGTTGCCCAAAGAACTGGCAGTGGTAAAATGTGCTGCTCATCAAAGGAGCATGGACAGAGTATCACTGGGAAACGATTATGCTGATCGAGTGGCTCAATGGTGTGCCAAAGATCGATATATTATAAATCCAAAACGAGGGGGGCCAGGAACCAGCTGCCAGCTTCAGGTGTTTGAGGAAGTGCCTACATGGGATGAAGTGAGAGAATGGCAGGAGTCGGCTCCTTGGCAAGAAAGAGAGAAATGGAAGGAGGATGGGTGTAGACCGAGGCGTGTGGATGGTGTGATTTTGGGCCCAACTGGTATGCCTGTGTTACCCCGACACTTGCTTGGCACAATGGCAAGATTAATACATGAAGGATCACACATTGGTAGGGATGCCATGATTCTGGTATTTCAACAGACTTGGTACAGCAAGAAATTCAGGAAGGTAGCAGAGTCCCTCTGCCAGAGGTGCCTGTCATGTCAACAGATGAACCCAGGCAAGAGGACCATGGTTGAACTGAGCAAGATTGGGAGGTCAGGGGGTCCCTTTATAAAAATACAGGTTGATTTCATCACCATGCCCCGTTGTGAAGGGAAACGATATGTCCTTGTCATTGTTTGTGTATTTTCAAAATGGGTAGAAGCTTACCCTACTCCCAAGAGTGACGCACTGACAGTAGCAAAGTGTTTACTAAAAGAGCTGATACCTAGGTTCGGAATACCATACATTATTGAATCAGACCAAGGTGGACATTTCCACAATGAAATAATGGCTGAACTGTGTAAGGCCTTTGGGATAAGGCAGAAACTTCATTGTGCATACCATCCAGAGGCTTCTGGAATAGTGGAACAAGTAAATGGAACTATCAAAAACAGACTAGCAAAGCTGACAGATGCTACTGGCATGAACTGGGTGAAGGCCCTGCCCCTGGTCCTGATGGGACTAAGAAGTGTTCCAGACCGCAAGACAGGCCTAAGTCCCCATGAAATCATTATGGGAAGAGTGATGAGACAAGCATGGGTGCCAGGAAGCAAACTGTTGAGTATTACTGATGATTTGGTGCTTGAATACTGCAGAAGATTGGGTGACCAAGTGCGTTCTATCTCTCGCCAGATTGGAGACGACGGCATCCTTAATCCAACGACTCCTCTCCACAACTTGGTTCCAGGAGACTGGGTCAAAATAAAGAAGCACACTCGATCAAGCTGTCTGGCACCCAGGTGGGGAAAGAAGCGCCAAGTAATCCTGGTGACAACCACTGCAGTGAAAGTCGCAGGTGTTCCCCAGTGGATCCACGCCGGACACACCCAGAAGGTATTGCCAGACAAAGGATTTGAAGAACCAGGGCAACCAGCAGAGGACCCTGAAGAAGCCAGACCAGTAGCAACTGACAACGAGCAGCCCAGCACCAGTCAGGTTGCAGGAACAGCAGACGTTGGCCCAGGAGTAGTTGACTGCGAACTGCCAAGAAACCAGCCTGCTGAAGAAGTCCAGGAAACTGAGCCAGGAGTAGCTGAAGACGAGCTGCCAAGCATATGGCCAGAAGAATGGATACCGATGATTGATCTGACCGAAGATCCTATCAGAACAAGAGAACGACTTAGTGAAGGTAGAGAGTGGACTAGTCAGGAAAAGCAAGGCACAGGCGAAGAACCTCAGCCACTTGAGATCCAAATCAAAACTGAGGAAGGAGAAGGTCAGACAGGGACAGAGCACGTGATTGATACAGATCCAGTGAATAAGACTGAACAAATACCCGATACTGAACAGGTACCTGAGACTGAACAAGTACCTGATATTGAACAAGTGCAGGATACAGAGCAAGTGTTCGATACTCCTCCATTAACTCCTGATGTGGATAAGGGACAGACGAGACATAGAGTAATAGTTCGAGCAGAAGAAAATCAAGAGATCGAAGTGCTTGAACAGGATCAGATAGAGTTAGAAAAACGGGTTCAGGAAACAGAAACAGAAACAGAGACAATTGAAAGCCAAAAACAAAATATTCCTGAACAAGGCCAGATTAGCAACCAGGCAGAAGAATTTGATGCTAGCCCTGGAACTAGTCAGATAAGGGAAGTAGGAGAAGAAAGTGGAGAAGAATTACCACAAGATAAAGAGAACAAGAGAAGAAGAAAAGAAAGTGAAGTCCAAGTACCAACTAAGAGAATAAAGAAAAGAAACAACCTTGAGCCTAGGTTTGTAAAAAGACTAAGACTAAGAATAAAGACAGTGGAAGAAAAACGTGCAGAAGCAAGAAGAAGTGCTCGAATAGCAGAGCAGGAAGAAGACTCTTCCAAAAGAAGGAGTGAGCGAATAAAAAGACAAAACAAAAAGTACAAGTCTCCTGAATGGACACTGGTTTTGGAGGAGCTTGAAGATCTTGATATAACTGACGTGAGTGACGGAGAACCTGTCCCAGAGTACTCAGCTGAAGAGGAAGACGAGCCACCGTGAATTTGCACAAAGTAAGCTAATTGTGTAAAGCAACAAAGAGGGGTTCAAGAGACTCCTTCTGGGCTAAAATGTCTGATTCAACAGTGAATGGTAGACCTAGTTGCAGCCGTTTTAAGACGTGTTGCAAGGTGTGTATATGTAGTATAGTAGTACTGATAGTTATCTGGATAGGATTAACAATTTTCATTCCCTTTGCTGTAAGTAAAGATACTAACATTGTCCCTACTGAAGTTGTAAATACTGACAGTGAGGAGCTGACAACACAGAGTGTAGAAAGACATGAGAGAGCATTGAGACAAACTAAACGAGACTTAGAAGCATCAGATGAGAAAGGACTACATTATCATGGCATGAAGAACAGGACACATTTAAATGTTTTCGCAAACTTGTTAATACACTATGTAGAGACTATGGAAATTGAGGATTGCTATGTCTGCATGAAGCTACCTACTTCGGTGGCTGAAGGCGTGACATACCATCATCTGCCATTAACTTATGGAATTTCCTGTAGCATTTTAGCTAGTTTATTTTACAAAAGGGGACCGTTACAGTATTATTACTCTAACAATGACGTGATCTTTTCTGAACTACCTATACGTGGGAACTTGAATCCTGTACATACCAAAACTGACACCATAAGATATATGGGAGACTACTTTCTGACTATAGGGAACATTGACATAGCAGACGCACACAGAGATAACTTGACTTGTTCTTTGCGTGAGCAGGAAAAGATGTTCCTGAACATGGCAGAGAAAAGGAGAATTAAAATTCAGAAGAAGGCTAATGACGAAAGTCAGAAAAAGCCAAAATGGGCAGAAAACATGGAAGGCACCTCATCTGGTGGAGCGGGTCCTGCTCTGTTGCTGGATTTTGAAAAGAAAGGCAAGCTATGTCTTCACCGCGAGAAGACTAGCTATTATAATAATGTTTTCATTGGTTCCAGTGAATGCGAACATAATTACAAGGTAATTGGAGGTTGGGGTTTCAAAAATGGGTCAGAGCCTGTGTTTCCTGGAATTTATTATATTTGTGGGGACAAGGCTTATTTCAAATTGCCGGATCACTGGTATGGAAGCTGCTACTTTGGCATTGTCTTCCCGAAAATATACCATGTGAATGGGAAAGCTGGAAGCAATGAAGATACTAATGGCTTAGTGCGTAGTAAAAGAGAAAGTATAGGTGAAATTATGGGTAGTATTTTCAGTGCACTGATACCTGGAGTGGGAGTGGTTCTGAACACTCACAGAATTTGCAAATTATCTACTATAGTAGATGTGCTGTCTACTGAAACAGCTCATGGATTCCTGCTGGTCAATACTGAAATGGTTGCGATCAGATCAATGGTTTTACAAAATCGACTTGCTCTTGACACCTTATTAGCGAAAGAGGGCGGAGTCTGCCGGATGTTGAAGGCGCAACATTGTTGCACTTATATTCCGGACAAAAGTGTACAGATCAAAAGATATGTGAGAAACATTACTAATTTGGCAAAGGAACTCAAACCACTCGAGGTTGATAGTGCCTGGAAGAGACTGGTAGATGGTCTCTCAAATGTAGGTCATTGGCTTGCTGGCATAGGTAAAAGCTTATTATTCAAAATTCTGATGCCTATTGGTATTATAGGTCTTATTATACTTTCCATTTTCTTATGCTGTAAATACCGCAAGCGCACCAGAAAGCACGAGGTTAATGCAAGAGGGGTGAAACGAAGTGTGGATGAGATTGAATTAGAGGAAGTGAATGATCAGATATACAAAAAGGTGAAGACTTCTCACCCTGCTAAAACTGAAAGAGAAAAGCTAGAACGGTTGCTGGAAGAAATAGAACTTTATAAAGTGTGAAAGAAAGTTGGCATCTGGTTCCATTATAATTTGTGATGATAGTAGATATCATCAAAGAGGGGATTGATGAAGCAAAGCTTCGCATATTTTGCGGCTTGCCGAAATCAAGAACCTCATTTATGTGTAATAAGGTAACCCGTGTATGTTTTACTAACGTTTATATTAAGTTTGAGTAAAGTTTGAGACGCTTGCCTATGTGTATTTCTAATGAAATTAATCCATGTCCTCTAAAAATGGCCGCCGCTTGTATTTTAGTTACTGCGCATGCGTCAGCCACACTCACGTGTCCTGACGCGTCTGCAGAAGTGGAGGGAAAGTTATGCGCATGCGTAATTCATAGCTGTGCTTATCATGTGGTACTGCTCGTGCCACTGCTCTTGTATTTCGTCTAAATGTAGCTAACATTTAAATTGCATAAGTTTATTTCTTGATGATGAGTTAAAAGTACAAACCCTGCGATGATTTTTCATAATGACATTATTATGTATTAATTTGTTTTCGCTTACTTTTCATGTACCGCGGGCAATGGGGGTCTGAGTGAGAGGAGAGCCATATTGGAGGTCCCTTCTGCGCCTGTGCGACATTCGGCAGCACGAGGGACCTTGGCTGATGGAACATAGCCAGCTGGCAGTGATGGGCGAGATGCTCCTGAGAAAGTCACCTCTGCCCTGCGAGAACAGCGAATGTGGCTTCTTATATGTTACATTGTATTGATGTGCTACTGTTAGCTCATGGGAACCCAAACATGCTAGGCGGTCCCAAAATATGTAAATGAAGGCTTCAAATCGTATATTGTGATTGGTGTGTTACCCAAATCCTACCTTAGGACCAATCGAAATTGAGGGATTCTGACACTTCGCAACATTGGGGGGTGGTACACTGTCCCAAAACTGTATATCTACCCTGGGTTCACCTAGTGAACCGTCCGACTTGTCTGGTTTAGCTGACCTGTCACTGACCCAACGCACTCAATAGGTGACTGAAAATACAGAGAGCTGCGGAGCACTCTGTCCGAATTTGACCATAGACTAAGGTTTTACTGAACCTTAAAGTGCTGGCAAGGCACTTAGCTGGGAGTTCGCTGACCCAATCGGGGTCTTGATCGATATCTGCAGAGCGGGTGGAGCGCAGGCGTTGCTTCCTAACTGTGGGTTCCGGTCCTGTCCTGAAGAGGGTCCTGTCCTGAGGGTTTGCTGTCCTGTCCTGAGGTCCTGTCCTGATTCTTATTCCGAGGGTATCCTGTCCTGTCCTGGGTGTCCATTCTGCACCTGCTGTCCTTTGAGGGGTATCCTTCCTTGAGGGTTTCCTGTCTTGAACTGACCCGTGGCCAGGGTTTGGTTTCCACACCTTTCTAGGTAAATACTGCTCCGAAATCTCTTGAAATTCTTGCACCTTCTGAATTTCTAACTTTTGCTTCAATAAAATTCAACATTGCAAATGTGATATTTTCCATGCCTTTCCGCAACTATTGAAAGTCATTTAAAATTTTGCAAAGTTATTTCTATGTCTTCTCATTTGTTAGAAATTATATTTTGCATAGCAGTGTGTCATTTCCTGATATGGTCTAGAACTTCGTTGCCTAGGTTGTTCAAAGGCCCTTTCACCTTAAGTGAAGCGTGTTATTCATTATAAGTTCTTCTATAATCACACACACTTAGTCTATCACTGTTTTAGATAATACTGACTTGCATAAGTATCTTTTCTCGTTACATTTTATTAGTACTTTGATGATTACTCTGCCATTATTTCTTTATGCATATGTGATTTACATTATCTTGGTTATTGATTGCCTTATTTTACTGTATCTCATGCAAGAAAATACTGAACTTTAGATAAACATTTTAAAACTTCCAGTTGTCCGTGGTCATTTACACAGTATTTGAATATTATTGGTTGGGTTTGTATTTTGTTGCCTTTCCTTTACAGCTAGCTCCCTGATTCATTGTGGTCATTAGGCACCTGCATCGGTGGATGGTAAGTCGGGTGCACTGAGAATTGGTAGCAGGGAACACACACACACCAAATTGGTAGAGCTCGTGAAGTCACCTGATCGATGTATATGGTGATTTGAAAAGTATATGGGCCCTGAAGCCGGAAACGGCGAAAACTATTGGTCGGGTGGCCTCGCGCGCTCTATCACATCTACCTCTATTGTTGCATTAATATATATCCTCTGCCGTCAAATGGTTAGTTTGCACCCGCAGATATATTTGTCAGAAGTTCACATGATCAGATAATTAGAGTACGAAGTACATTACACTGTAGTTTCATTTTGCTACCAGCAAGCTTCCTATTGGTGTTTTTACTAATTTGTGATTGTAAGAAAAACATGTGCATATCCACGGATTTGACAATGTATCTATCTATCATCAACACTGTCACATTTGTATATTTGTTTTATTATATTGTGATGTATTTATGATGCACAGATATTTAATTTTTAGGACTCATTTAAATAGGTGATTATTACAGAATTTGTTGAAGCGCAAGTCATGTTTTTGAATATCATTCACTTAGTGGTATATGTCGAGTGGATTGAGAAATCATAGTATTTTGTTTAGTTTCATGGTTTCTGTGAGCACATATTCTGGTTGAATCATGTGGTATCATTTAAAAGCACCTAGGATGCTTGTGCATATTTAACTAGCATTATCACGTTGTTGCATGGTACGTTTTGGCGTGACTACAGTTTGATGTCAATTTAAGTGTGTTTTGAAGGTGACAATATATGTAAATTTCGAGCTTTAAATGTATGGTCATGTTATGGTTTCTTTGTTGGTGGATTGTGGTTCGGGCACATTTTTTGTTTTACATTTTGGATATTTAGTCACAGAGCACTTTCATTTAATATATGCCATTACGATTATGGGACCATTTGAGATTCTGTTTTTCTCTGTATTTTTCACTGTTTGCACATTTTTTTCTGTTTCATTCACTGGCTTAAGTTCGATTGTTGCCATTGTATCCGTTGAATGCAATGTGGTGGATGTCATACTGTATGAGTGGAGCACAACACAAGTGGAGTTTTACACCTACCAATTATATTGCACATGTTTCTGCTTTGGGTGTTTTACATTTTAAAATGGGATTTGTTTTATCATAGCTACCACTGAGGAAGGTCAATTTGTTGTCAGAAATACATTGGGTTATATTGTTCACGTCACGCTATTGTACACTGTGAATCCCCATATGTATGGGAGAAAATGCCTCGATAGACATACATTGAAGCTGTTGTTTAAATGACTCAGTATGAATACCAGTGCAAAAAATGGACTATGGATTGAACTGGAATTTAAAATACATGGATTAAAAATAGATACAGGTATTTAAATTGATTAGTTGGTGAATTCTCATTTTTTGTGTGCTTCCTGGGTTTGAGGACATGACGAGGCTCAAGCTTCTTTCAATGAAAATAAACCTTTTGCCAGGCCTAAACCTTATTTTTTTACAAATATGTCACCCTTAGGCAAGGTCCTAAACAGCCCTTCAGGGTGTGTTTTATTTAGAAAGTTGAACAGATAATTTTACGTTTTACTTGTCCTGGTAGTGAAAAAACTCCTACATTTGTTTTCCACTACTGCAAGGCCTACCTCTCCCATAGTATAACATGGGGCTACCTTATTAAATGCAATAAGTGATAACTTTTGTTTGGGGCTGGGGGCGCTAGAGGGCGCACAGCGGAATGGCTGCCTCTTAAGACAGCTCCGCCGGCCAGGGTCTTCCAACGGGTTTTTATGGCGTAAAGCTAGTGATCCCGTTATCGAAAATGGCATAAAACGAAATTGGAATGCACCAGGAATGCCGAGGCACAGCGAAACACACGAGGCGAGCCGCAGCTGATCGGGAAACTGCCCCGGAGTCTGAAGGTGCGGGCGCCTGACGCGAACTAAAATGGCGGCCCCGTGGACTGACTGAGCCCCGAGACCAGACGGGCGACACACACGGGAGGTAACAGCGCGCTGAGGGCCCGGAGCAGTGGTAGGGAGGCTGGGAAAACGGCAGTGTGGACTAGGCGTCCAAGTTAGACACGGCGTAGACACAGCAGTGGAGGAGGCTGAGCGAAGGTGATTGACACGGACCGGGGCGCAAAATGGTGGCGAGAGAGTGTGCGAACGTAAACTATCATCAGACTACTAACAGGTCCCCAGCGCCGACACAGCTCTGAACCACACCAGTAGGAAAAGTGAAGTCCCCAAAGTATTTCCACAACAGTGGCTTATACAACAAATGCACTGAAATACCGCTGATATGCGGCGAAGTGAAAGCTTGGGCTACAAGATGGCGGCGCCCATGCGAGAATAGGGGGAAGTGTCGGCTGAAGACCAAGACTCTAATTGCGGAGAAGTATTTGCAGCAAATAACGGAGAAACAGTAGGAGACGCAAATACAATAACGGCGGTTGAGAGGGGGAAACAGGCTACAAACGCGTTACTACAGGACAAGCCGAAGATACGCTGTGCCCCGGTGATTGTCGGAATATCGGAAGGGTGCGAAATGAGACGAGAGCAAGCAGCGAGGAGCGCAAAGTGGAGGAGACATTAAACGCAACGTAATCGCACCTTGCTGATACTGACATCAAGAGAACGCACGCAATACGGGGAGCTGAGAGCAATGCATATGTGACGCAACTAAACCTGCCTTGACAACGTATGCGAGTGCTTGGACCAGAGAAGACACTGAGTGGAAGTGAGGTTAATATTGACTCAGCGGGCCCCCTGTAGGGTGTAACACACTCTGATCTATCAGCGAGCAAAGTTGGGAGGAAACTGCTGCGCGCAGCATACATCAGAGAAGGGGCTACATAACCTAGATCTAGGGTTAAGAGACACACAGAAAACACCGTCCGCCTGCGCACAAACACTGGAGAGACGTTCTAGTCACGCACTGAGAACCAGTGGGCAGGCAATAATGGGAAAGCCGGAGAAAGTGCAGTCCAAGCTGACATTTGATTCGAGGAAGAATGCGAAGGGAGCCAGTGCGCCCTCGGACACTGAAATGGACAATGACGCTGAATCGCAAAATGGCTTGCCGCAAACATTGAAGGCTATACACAAGAGTCTGCAGGACGTGCACGGGAAACTGGATTCCATCGCGCAGAGAGTTGACAACATGGCTGCAAAGCTGGATAAACACGGTGAAAGGCTAGAAGAGGCTGAAATGCGCCTGTCAGCTGTAGAAGATGAGTCACGCACAACAACAAAGAAATGTTCGGAGATGGACAGGGTGCTGGAGGTCATAAAAAACAAGTCTGAGGAGTTGGAGGCGAAATCCCGCCGCAATAACGTCCGCATAGCGGGAGTGCCTGAATCGACCAACACTGGGAAGATGTAGACATATGTGGAGGGTCTGCTGAAAGCGATATTTGGAACTGAACAACTATCGGCGGTACTTATTGTGGAACGAGCTCACAGAACTCTGGCGCCGAGACCAAAACCAGGGGGCCCCCACGTCCCATTGTGGCGCGCCGTCTAAATTATAGAGATAGAGACGCGGTGTTGCGGATGGCTCGGGAGAAACAGTCAATTGAACATCAAGGTAACAAGCTGCAATTCTACCCAGACTTCACCGTCAACGTGCAAATGGCGCGTAAAGAGTTTGCGTCGGCAAAGCAGAAACTAAGAGATATGGGTATTGAATACGCAATGCTCTACCCGGCCAGATTAAAAATCACCACGGATGGAAAATCGATAATGTGCCAGACTCCCAAAGAAGCAAACGATTTCATGAAAAAGTTGGGTCAGAGGCGACGGGAGCAACGCAGACAGGAACAGCACCAAGACTCGGAGTGACACACGTGCAATTGCGAATAGTGAGGCGGACATACAGCAAGCACAGCTACGTCAGGCTGAGAGGAACATGCTACCGTAATACCACTATGCTGCAACTGGGAGTACGGGGATAACTGCAGGGTGCCCTTTATTTTGGACATGTGCCCCCCCTCTGGAGCAGTGCGGACATGAACCTAATGAGTGAGCAAAATGACTGGCTCAAAAGCAGAAGCTAATGCACTGGTGACTATAGCAGCTGAAGCGCTGCTCCGAGTGGGGAGGGCAGGAAATGCCGGGACGGAGTTGCGCCTTGCCTGGCAGCTCGAGGAGGACTCAGAGAAGCGTGGTAATGTATTGTACATGATTGCGATGAGCCCGGATAAAGGCATGCTGACTACGAACGTTGTGGATGTAGTGGAGAGGTGGTAAGACTATAACTGGACAGCCTCAACTGGCCGCATATGGGGATGCGGGAGTGGATGGATTAGACTCTCCAAGACAACTGTGAAAACATAAGCGAGATAAGAGTTAGTAGTAGGGGAAAGAAGTGTCACATACTATAAAATGTGTAATGGACACGAATGGAGGTATACTAGCATTGCACACAAAACCCTGGCCACATCCACTATGTTGGATGGAGTCGTGTGACCTAAGTGGACCCCCCAACAGGGTGACCCCCTACAATGGTTTTGTTAAGTTAACTGTTCATGCAAGGGACTGTCTTTGGCATGTTTGGGGTGCTAAAGTGGGTGGGGGGAGGAGGGAAGGTGTTGGAAAAGTTCGGTTTGTAATGCTGCATTTGAGAGACACTGCCGGAATCCAAGGGAGGAATTGCACCTGCTACAGAGAATACACTACATAACCAAGACTAGAAACTACAACCGGAGCAATAGGCTACTAGAGAAAGAGAATGGGTGAGAATCAGAAGTCGAGTGAGCTAAAATTGATCACTTGGAACGTGCGGGGTTTAAAAAATCCCAAGAAGATAAGGCAAATACTGGCATACTTCATGAGGTTACACGTTGACATAGCCTTTCTTCAAGAGACGTACATTGATCCTCACACACCATCACATATTGGTAACAGATGAGCGGAAGCTACGTATGGGGCAGCCTACTCATCGTACTCAAGAGGGGTCCTAATATTACTCAGAAGAGGGCTGAACTTCAAAATGGAACACGTGTACACTGAGAGTGAGGGGAGATATGTGGCCGTTACAGGCACCCTCAGGGGACACAGAATCAACCTGCTGAACATATATGCACCAAATGTAGACGACCCCATATTTTACAACACTATCTGGAGGAAACTAACTGAACTACCAGATGTCCCAGTGGTGTGGGGAGGGGACTTCAATATGGCTTTAAATGATGAGGTTGACAGGTCAGGTGCCTCTGCAGAGACCCACAGACAAGCGTTGCAGAAACTCCATGACATATTGGAGGATAGGCAATTAGTAGATCTCTGGAGAACGAAACATCCAAACAAATTGGAGGCAACACACATGACAGTGGCCTATGGTAGCTGGTCAAGGATCGACTACTGGGTTGGATCCCCTGAAGTGTTACTGTGGATGGTGGATGTCACTCACCTTCCTCGAACACAGTCAGATCACAACCCGGTGTTATTGACACTGAATTTACCTAACTATGTGCCACCTCCGTTTACTTGGAGAATCAATGGGAAAGCCCTACTTGACCCTCTATATAAAGACACGATAGGTAAGGCCATAGCGGAATATTTTGAACTCAATGCACCCTCAACTGATGACCCGGGGCTGCTGTGGAGGCTTTCAAAGCCACGATTAGGGGTATATGCATTAGCACAAATGCAGGTATATTGCGAGACTTGAGACAGCAATTGACAAGAGGAGAAGCGAAAATCAGAAAACTTGAGTTGGAGTTTGCGAGGACACAGGATCCGGGACTACTGGGTAAAATTCGAGTTGAAATATCTGCATACCAAATAGTGCAGAAGCGGAACTGAATTATGTGCACAATAGACGAGTAGCTAGACATTATGGAGAGGCTGGGCGGCCTGGAGCTACACTGGCTGCAAAAATAAGTACGCAGAGACTGCCTCCTGTAGTGACAGCAGTAAGGGACACGGGAGGGGTGCTACAACATGACGCAATGGGGATATTGGAGGCCTTTAGAAATGCGTTCGGGAAGTTGTACACGGCAGACACAACTGCTCCAGCGGACGAAATAGCGCAGTATTGTGATGACGTGGCCCTAGCCTGGCTGTCGGATGCGCAGAGACAGTACCTGTCACTGCCGGTGACGGTGGAGGAGGTCACGGAGGTCATACAATCATTGCCGAACGGCAAAGCACCCGGCCCGGATGGGTACACGGGGGAATTTTACAAGGCCTTTGTAGACATGCTGGCTCCACATATTGTGGCCATGCTGGGAGAGGCATATGAGAAAGGGACGCTGTCCTCTTCACTAAGAGAGGCCATGATTTTAGCGCTGTTGAAGCCAGACAAGGATCCAACTACGTGCGACTCTTACAGACCGCTCTTGCTGATAAACGTTGATACCAAAATACTCTCTAAAATCTTGCCGACCAGACTTCAAACCCTTATGACCAGATTAATACTGCCTGACCAGTCAGGCTTCATCCCAACCAGATCGACATCCCACAACACTAGAACTTTGTTTGCATTATCCCACTATTTGACGCCTGATACGAAGGCAGCGGCGATCCTATTAGACACCGTTAAAGCGTTTGATACCATAGCATGGACATACCTGCGCACTATCTTGAGCAGAATGGGATTACCACCAATGTTCCTTCAGTGGGTGCAATTGTTATATACAGCGCCCATTGCACACATTCGTGTTAACAAATATGTCTCGGAGCCCATTACTATTAAGAGGGGCACCAGACAGGGTTGCCCACTCTCCCCTTTACTGTTTGCTATAGCGATAGAGCCTCTAGCCTGCAAGATTCGGCAGGCTCGTCACTACTCAGCATTGCAGTTTCCCCAAAGAACGCTCCACATTTCGCTATATGCGGACGATGTGCTGCTGTACGTGCGAGACCCGAAGGACAACCTGAATCAGCTACTGCGGGAGTTTGTTAAATTTGGGTATTACTCTGGGCTTAGTATTAACTGGGCTAAATCAACGATAATACCGCTCACTGACAGCACTCTCCCCTTCCAAATGGAATACCCCTTGGACTGGCAGACAGACCCGGTGAGATACTTGGGGGTGTGGTTCCATAGAGACCCCGAAGAAGTGATCCGCACGAACTACGGTAGAGTGCTTGCAGGGTTAGAACAAAAAATTGACAGCTCCATTCAGCTGCCGTAGTCCATGGCGGATAGAATAGCGATAGTAAAGATGGTAATGCTGCCAAAGATACTCTACTTATTTAATAATATTCCGATCAAACCACTAGCACCAGTATTTCAAGCGATAAAATCTGCAACCCTAAAGTTGATCTGGGCAGGTAAGACTGCTAGAATAGATCTACACACACTGACATTGCCGTTTGCGAGAGGGGGATTCAAGGTTCCAGACTTTCTACTGAACTATCTGTGTGCACAGGTCCAATATGCCGACTTTTGGTACCATAAGGTCCCATTTCATACACACGTGGCGGTTGAGGAGGGGGACGCCCTTCCTACACCCCTAGATGCCATACTGACACAGGACAGACCCCCTTTGCACAAACAAGATATAAATACAATAGACGCTACAACTGAGGCATGGCGGACGATAGCCAAAAAGGTGAAAAAGCAACCAATATATGCGCCAGAGCTGCCGCTACTTCATCATCCGGCATTGTCGGTAACACAGGAGAAGGTGGGGATGGAGCTCCTTAAACAGGTGGGAATGGACACAATAGGGGATTTATACCATGAAGGAATGGTCAAGACATTAGAGGACCTTGACTATATCCAAAATCAATCAACACTATTTCGATTTACATACTATAGGCTACTGAGAGCACTCAAAACACATTACCCGACCTACCCTGCAGAGCCTGACGTGCTAGTGACTCTACAAATGCTTCTTAAGTCACCAGACCCCAGACACCTGGTGTCCAGGCTATATGTATCCCTGCAGGCTGAAATAGGTGTGACAGCACATAAAGCAATTCAGAAGTGGGATGCTTGCATAGATACACCGCTAACTGAGGACGAATGGAGTATGACTGGCACGATCACTGAATTATTAACCCCAAACGGTAATCTACGATTAATACACATTAAATACCTGCATCACACCTATCACACACCGCAAAGACTGCACAAATATGGCCTGCGCACAGACTCCAGATGCCAAAGATGTGGAACTGAGAACGCGGATTTTATACATATAGCATGGTACTGTAGGGAAGTGGCGCAATTTTGGTTGGAGGTAACAGATATGCTGGGCAAGATGGTAGATAGCAGGATTGACTGCGCTATACGATCGTGCTTACTGGGTCTCCTACCGAATATTAGAGCAAGCAGACGTATGTTTTGTGTATTAGCCCTCCTTATGGCCAAACGAACCATAGCGATGTGTTGGGGGGGTAAGAAGGCACCACAGGTCAAACAATGGATACGAGACATGGTGTATTGTAAGGACAATTTGAAACTGTATGAGGAAGGACTGCCGCTACGAGCACGACCAAAAGACTACTGGCATTATTTAGAAGATTACTTAACTGGGTTGGATGAACAGATGTAACATATTTGAGATGTAGTGTGTTTAGAAGCGATGTGTCATGTAAACATGTAATCTGTTGGACATAGAGTGTTGTAATGCAGTAAGGTTGTGAGAGGCACAAATGCCTCATGTTTGGACGCCGGACGTCCACTGGTGTATTTGAAATGCCAATAAAAAAAAACAAAAAAAAAACAACTTTTGTTTGGGGGCAAGTAGGAACGTCGTGTATGGTGTCTGAGGGATTGAAATGTATAACCTTTAATGGCAGTCAGATTTTAAATCCCAATTCTGAAAATTGGCACTTTTAGAAAGTTGACATTTTCTTGTCCTTGTCTTTTGTTGTCTGCAGCCTGTTCCTGGGTCACATGACTAGGTGTCATTGGCAGTGGCCTTTGTGTATTCCTTCCAGACAGTATCACAATATAGGGTCTGGGTGTTGGGAAGATGGGCCATCCTGGCTTGATGTCACTTACCACACTTGCACTTCAAAGGCACTGGCCCCGCTCACACACAACAGACTTCACACTAGCCTGTTGTACCCCCAGACAGACTAAAATCAGGGCAGAGAGGCTAGAAATTCCAGATACTTCTCTGGGGGGGAAACTCCAGAAGCTTCTCCCACTTCTTTGGGGTCAACAGGTATAAAAATAGGACCCTGATACCTCCTCTTAAGTACACTCCTGGCCCTATGAATACTACAGAAGGACTACACCGCTGCTTGAGGCCTATTCTGCTATCTAAGAAGGAAGATTCGACCCACAAACTTTATCCCAGCAGGATCTTCTAGCTACAGCGCCCTGCACCGTCCAGCATCCACCTCCGCCACTGTGAACTGGACTCTTCGCGCTGGACTTTAGAAGGTAACTTTTTTCAGTGGGACTAACAAGGTCCCTGTCAATTGCTGAAAACAATAATGAATATTAAAGATTTGGTAACCACTTCGGAAAACACAGTTCAAACCGAGACAGTAATATTTATCCACATTTGGTGCATTTAGTTTACTTGTAAGTCCTTAGTATATGGTACCACAGGTACCGAGGGCCTGTATCTTAAGTACTACTTGAAGGTAGCAGTACTTATGTGGCACCCACTAAAGTTGCCCTGTAAAACATGTCTCCAGGTCTGCCAATGCAGCCTGGGTGTGCAGATTTAAACTGACATTTCGGCCTGGCAAAACAAACTTTTTGCCAGGCCTAACCCTTTTTTTTCTTCAGAGTTTTATATAGAGCGAACCTGACCTGAATCGGGTATCAGAGCGTTTTAAATAGCACCAGTTCCATGACATGAGGACACATTCATTTTTTTTTGTTAGACATGGGGAGATTACGTGATTTGCCCAGAATCACAGGATGTTCAACATCATTGCCGAGACTCGAACCCAGTGCCCCAGATTCGAGGTGGACCGCTCTAGCCGTTAGGCCAACTTCTCATGTTTTTAAAATATCTTTTTATTGATTTTTGTATCATTTCATTTCTTTATTCTCTTTTTAGATATAGACCATAAAAGTACATAATAAAAACATTGCAGTTAATTAAAAAGTTAAAATGTAATACATAGTTCTTGTCTGAAAGCTCATTCCCACAGTCAATAACCCACAACATAGCAGCATATGATAGTCAGTTCTTAAAAGCAGACAATGTTCCACAGGGAAATTCTGCCATGTTAGGAATTATGATCATCTGGGTCTCCCATCACTCTTAACAGAATAAAATTATATCACTGTAGATAAACAGTTCATAAGGGTGCAGTTATAGTGCGACCTCATATACTAGTGCTTCCAGTTGGGAGAGATTTTTCCTTCTTCCCGAAGCGGATACAATAAATGTTATAACAGATAGACAAATATTCCCGTTTTTCAAAGCACATAAGTAGTTAAAAGCATCCTCATAACAAATGTAATGGGCAGTTTTAAAAATCTGTAATGTTGAGTATTCCCGTCCCTACTCCTCCCCCATCCTCTTTTATAATGTATTAAATGTAATGTTGAGTATTCCCGTCCCTACTCCTCCCCCGTCCCCTTTTATAATGTATTCAATGTAATGTTGAGTATTCCCGTCCCTACTCCTCCCCCATCCTCTTTTATAATGTATCAATGTAATGTTGAGTATTCCCGTCCCTACTCCTCCCCATCCTCTTTTATAATGTATTTCAGATTTTCAAACAAACTGGAATGTAATGTTGAGTATTCCCGTCCCTACTCCTCCCCCATCCTCTTTTATAATGTATTTCAGATTTTCAAACAAACTGGAGCACACCCAAGCCCAAGACGCGACGTGATACTCGCCGTCCGCCTTTCATTATGTAGGTAACTCACTAGTTAGTCTACATTCTAAATGCCACTCCACCACAATAGTTAATTAAAATGAGGCAATGTCCTGTCTTCTAGGCTCTCCACCTTGTCCTGATGAAGACCCCAACATGAGGGAAGAATAACCCTTTCACATACTCGGGGTCGAAACGTAGACAGCGCCAAACCCTGCACGCCATAGGAACAAATGAATGATTCACTCTTACCTATGTGTGATGTATTTTGGGAACACTGCTAGTACCTTAATTGTAAAGGCGTTATTATTTGAATGTGATGCAATACTGTCACACCACCTTTACCACGTCCCGCACACACCTTTCACCCCCTTTCCTACCCTCACTGAGAGCACCATTTGTGTAATGATTGTATAAATTGCATTAATGATATATAGATGACTTACAAATAATGGTATGCAGCAATAAGTAAAATGACTGCACTTGTGTATGGAATAAATACAATTTATTTTTCGAATACTGCATACCTCACCTTCATTGTGCTATACATATGTATTATGAAAATCAATTGTGGTGTGTAAGATTCAATTATATACCAGTATAAAATAACTGCAAAAAATATCTATTCAACTCGGACCACCCGATCTTTGTACTTGCCTACTGACCCAGGTCCATGAGCTACGAGGGCATACCCCTTTACAACTCATACAGTTTTAAAAATCGGCGCTACAAATTGTTTTCTTAAATCCTTATAAAAACTACAAATTAAAGAAAGTGCATTGTACACTCTCGGGTATCTTTCTGAATCTTTCAGTCCTCTGAGTAGATTTTTAATGTCAATTTTGGTGTATTTTAAAATTTTCACTGTATCCTTGATGGAGCAGGTTAATGAACAATATTTTGTTCAGCCCTGTGAAGTCAGACTTCCATAATGTTTAATAAAACTAATATGTTTGCATGCATGTTATTAAACCAACCTAGAATAAAATTGCATTCACAAACATGTGGGTTTAACATTATGTGCTCTATGTTGCAGCAAATACGTATTAAAAATAATTAACTAACCTTGTTTTGTTTGTCTATTGTCTTGTCAATATTAATTGCGGCTGTTCAATTAATTGCATGTGCCTATTTTATATATGCTTTTGTCTATGTGGTGTATTTATTTTATACAGGTATGTGGAGAATCCTGCTGGACTAAATGAAGAATGGTAGATACAAATGCTGCTTTATTTGTTTGCTTCTGCTAGGTAATATAGACTAATGGGTTAATTAATTAGCAAAGGTGGGTGGGAAACAGAACAAATGTCTATTCCTTAATTAATTCTTGTTTATGTTTGTTTATATAATAGTTTTACAAATGAACCTTAGAGTTGGCTGCAGAGAAAAATATAACACTTTTAAAAAGTGACGCAAGAAAAAGGTGGCGCAGAAAATTGACGCTTTCTGAAAAGAGGCCTATTGATGAAAATGCCACAAGAGAAAATTTATTCTGAAAAAGATGAGAAGCCTATGAACTCTTATTTTCAAAGGTTTTGAAAAGAACTTCCAAAAGTGACTCTGTGGAGAGGTTAGCTAAATGTGCCACGGAAAGCTCAGAATGGACAAGCTCAAGGCTGAAAGGAAGAGACGTGACAAATTTTGTATTGCTTGAACATCTTTGCTACAAAATGTAACAGCCTAAGGAAGTGTCGCCAAGATTTTGTGCATGAACAATGGGCTAGTGAATAAACCCGGACATGAAGTAGAAGATGTCATATTTTACTGTGTCATGAGGTGGCTCAGCCAATGGAGAGCTAGAATTCAACTGTTGGAATGTGAAAAATAGTTAGTTTAGCTCAGTTTAGGGTATAAAAATTAGCTCAAACAGCAGACATTTGGCTTGCGCTTCTTGATTCCAGAGGGACGTGTTCAGCTGATGGAGGAATACAAGTAAGGAAAGGGAAATTTTAAAGACTTTATTTTTAGGTGATGAGGGTAGAGACAGGGAGATAGTTAGGGTTTGGAAATGCTTATTTTCACTTATTTCTGCTAATGAATAATATTTCTTGAATTAAGCTCCTTTTATTAATGCTGAATAAACCTCTCTTTATGACATTTTCTAATGCTTGTTTAATAAAATTCCAAAACCTAAGTTTTTCTGATTATGTTTAAATAAACTTTCTAAATGACAGCTGGTCTTGTTTATTGCGGATAGTTTAAACAACATATACAGATCTATTCACCTCATGATTCAGTCGCTCTGTTGTTGATATGGGCCTAGTATTGTATGGTAAGTTTGGTGGTAGTAGGTAGAGTCATTTATACAAAATTTTGGTAAGAGCGCTGGATCAATTCCCTGGTAGCATTCAGACGGTTTATATGTTGTTTTTAACATACATGTTACATGCATGATACATGTATGTTGGTATATTCATAGGATAAATGTTTAACATACGTTGAGTTATTGATTTTGTCAGATTGTTTAATGTAGTTGAAAGGGTTTTTCCAGCAGTGTGAAAAATCCCAGGTTAAGCCATGGCAAGATTAGTGTAACACTGTGATCAGGATGCTGTTATCAGGTTACACAGGTTCATTTGTTCTGCTTCAAAAGGTGATATCGCCGCATATCATCGTGTTGTGGACGTACAACACAAGTTTAGGGTTCTAGGTGTGTTGAGTAAAATTGTATGTATGATAGTGAGGATTGTCCATGAAATTGAAGCCTTGAGTATAGGGACTGAGAGCCTGTTTTAAAACTCTCTGTGAAAAGAGTAATAGGATATATCCAAACTTGTGTGAAGGGTAAGGGTTATTTTATCTTCTAAGGTTAGAGTCCTAAGGAGGAAAAATAAGCGTTGTTGTCTTACTGGCAAAAGAGGTTTTCTTTAAGGTTAGAGTCCTAAGAAAGAACATAAATGTGCATAAATAGGGATTTCCTTTGAATGAATGTATGTGTAAATGTAATAGAAAATATTTTGAAGAAGTAGCGTCGTCTATTTCAAATGAATGCAATTCTGTATGTTTGAAATCACTGTCCTTTTTAGAGAAGCAGACAAATGGTTTTGTTTTGTGTAGTTACTAAAATGTCCCAAAAGTAATTGTAAAGCGCTTTGGAGCCTTCGAGTAAAGTCTCCCCTATTTAGATGTATTTAAAAGTGTTCTGCGCTATTTTATAAGCATTTAAAGTGTCCCGATCGAAAAATTGTAAGGCAGGGGCTGTTTTGTGAGTGAGAGCGCGAGGGGAGAGTTTGGAACTGCAGCGGCTGTGTGCGTCAGAGCCGCCGCGCTCTGATTGGCTGAGATGTTCGTAGCATCATAGCAAAGCAGCGCTGTGATTCGCTGAAAAGAGTTTCAGTGTTAAGAAGTGGTTGCGCGTGATTGGCTGATGCGCGTCACCACTGCCTGCCGAGATTTTTATATTTAGCAAGTGTCCTCAAGTTTATTCCATATTAAAGAGCAGTAGATCAGCTGTCTGCATGAACTGATTCCCAGTACAGAACACACTCGAATATAGAAATAAGTCCCCGCTTTTGTTCCCTTCCTCGCCGCGCTATTGTTTTAAGAGAAGAAGCGTGTCACAGCTGATGTGTGACGAGTATTGCGTGCATTTTGCAAAAGAGGGGCTGAGCGCGAGGAGATAGAGACTACACTAGCAGCAGTTTACGTTACAGCTACAGCAGCGCTGTGATTGGCTGAGTATCGCGAGAGCCGCGCTTTGATTGGCTCGAGCATTTGCAGCTGCTGTGCTGTGATTGGCCGAGGCATCGTTGTAAATGGCTGATGCACGTTGTTTACTTCTGCTCTAGCGCTAGTGCCCTCGCGTCTTATCCTTGCCAGCGCAGATGACGTGTTTTCAGAAGCAGAGTCACAGGCGTTTGTTCTCATCTGCCCGTTTATGCCTGGTATCTGCTGTTGTTTTCACAAGTGAGTGTGGAAGATTAGGCACAGATTTAAAGGACACATTCTGAGAGCCTAGTGTGTTTTACTGTCCTTTCCTGCAGTCCTCTTATAGTTTCCCATCAGCGCGGGAATCGGGCAGTGTCTGGTTCAGCGAGATGAGTGTTGTCAGATGCCCTGTCAATGAAGCGCATGTCAATAAGCCGTGCTGTAATTGGCCAAGGCATTTGTCGCTCGGTAATTGGTTGATGCACATTGCTAATGCCTGCCAAGTTTGTTTATATTTGTCCCCGGTTTCCTTCCTCGCTACAGCCGCACGTGTAACAGCTGATACGTGGTAGATAGGATCTATCTCTTCACAGCTGTCCAATCTGTTGTGTGCAACAAAGCGTTAAAGTTCTGTATTAATGACTGAAAGTAAACACGGCTCCCAGTAACGCTAAAGTCTGGCCACAGCACATGCATTTAACTGTGAAAGGAAACATTCAGTTCCTCAAAAGCATTAGCATTTATAACACAGTATGGTGATTCTCAGCGCGCTTTCACCAAGAAAAACATATTGATTTAGCACTATATTTACCTTGCCATTATCGTCTACTTTGGACTCATTTCCACTACTCCAGTTTGTTCAAAGTTAAATTAAGTTCAAGGGAGACTGGTTTTAAGCTGATTGACAGAGGGGGAGAACGGAGGATCGTGCAGCATAAAAAAATAAATTAAAAAAAATTATTACAGAGCATTGTGCTGGCTGCTGTATTAATTACTGGTGTGATTATAGTGTCCCACAAAGCTGCATATGGTTTATTGACAGCAGCATAGCAGCAATAAATTACTAAAATAGACCGAATGTATTAGAGAGGTTGCTTGTGTTCAAGGTGGTAGCGCGCAGAATTATAATTTAATTAAAATATACACAGTTCTTGTTCCGTTTTCAGGTGGTTCTGTCCTTATTTTTGATTTATTAGTTGGATTACTTCCATTGGTGTTTTCAATTGGTTTACATTTAATACCCAAATTAAAGTGAAAACATAGGAAAAAGAGAAAGTAGAGTCTGATAATCGCTTGGCTTTATGGACTAATTAGTGAATTTTGCGTGTTATTAAACAATTTTATTTGTTATAGTCAATATTAATAAGGTAAGTATTTATAAAACATGAATAATTATTATCTAAAGAAAGAAAAAATGATTTCCTGGTATCAGAAAATGAAAAGGGTTGTTGTTATATGTGAGAACAAATTAATGAGTACACTACCTCTCCCAAAAGAAATAGTTTTTAATGAAAATTCAATTGCCAAATCAGTAAATTTAAATAATAAGAATTTCAGAGTAGAATTTATTGATCACTGTAAAAATGATGTGGTAAATGCAGATCAGGACAAAATTTCAAATAGACCCCCAGAACAGATTAATGTACCAAGAGTCCCAGTAAAAATTTATGGAATACCAGCCCAGACCTCTTCTCAACATGTCAGAAAAGTGTGATGAGATACCTGGTACTCCTGAGATTAATATTCCTAGTCATGTAATTTCTACTAATGATTTATTTGGACAGTTAACTAGAAACATGGAAGCAGTGACAGTTCCTGTGAAATTTAGATCTGTTCTCCCAGTGCTTGAAAAAGATGAAAATAATTCCACAGCTTTAATAATCCCATTAAATTCTGGAATTGAAAACTTTGCTGAAAAACTTTATTTTAATGTATTTGAAAGTCAGCAAGTAATGATTCCAACTCAGCAAGAGAGAGTGATGACTCCAGCTCCAACCAGTGAGGACTCTGATGTTGACTTGATTGACTTGACACAGCCTAATGAGTACAAATTACTAATTGTTGCAAAATTAAAGGTTGATTTAGAAGAATTAATAAATAATACAATCAGTACAAACAGATTAAAAACATATCAGGATGATGAATTGATGTTTCTTTACAAAAGCATTACTTGGAAAACTAAAAATAAGCATGATGCTATTGAAGAAATAGCTTTTGATTTACAAATTGATTTGAGTAAACAAAAACTGTTTCAGAAAAGTTACAGAATGGATTTCACTGAAAGGAAAATTGAAATCTTGAATAATTCAGGTAGAATTGCCCATATAAAAGATTTAATTTGGACTTTGAGAAAATGGGGTAGTCTGAATAAATGGAAAACAAAATGGACGAAGAAAAAGGAGAAGGAAAAAGCTAAATTAGCTTTTGTAAAAGCGTGTAAAAATTCGCCCAGAAATATAATTAAGAATGAATCATGGTCTGATATGATTACTCTTTTGAATCAATTGACAGATGAGGGACATAAAGTGTCACCTGCAAAATTGCAGTTTTGCAAGCAAGAAGTAAAATACCTTGATCACAGAGTTGCAAAAGGAATCAGGCAAGTGACAATTGAGAGAATTAAATTGATTCAAGGAATACAGCCTCCAAGAACACAGAGACAGGTCAGAATATTTCTAGGAATGGTTGGCTATTTTCGTCAATGGATTAGTGGATTTTCGCTAATTGCGAAACAACTGCAGAGACCGATAAAATCAGATATAAAAGATCCAATTGTCATTACAGAATTTGAGATGGAAGCTTTTGAAAAGCTAACAAGTAGCTTGTGTGAAGCACTAGCCTTAAGCATGCCAGATTATGAAAAGAATTTTGAGCTGTATTGCAGTGAAAGAGAAGGATGTACATTGTCTGTGTTAATTCAGAGACATAAAAAACTAATAAAGCCAATAGCTTACTTCTCTGCTAATCTTGATCCTGTTGCAAAAGCTTTGCCAGATTGCTTAAAAGCAATAGCTACAACAAGTGTAAGCCTTGATCAGAGTGAAGAAATCATAATGGGGTTTCCTGTAAAAGTATATGTACCTCATTCAGTTGAAATCTTTCTTACCAGAAGCAAAACACAACACTTAACAAGTGACAGGATGACCAAATTTGAAAAGACAATTCTGGGATCAGATAATATCTCAATAGCAAATTGTGTGAATTTAAATGCTTCCACATTGTTGCCTGATGGTACTGTAACAGAAATTAGAAATAAAAACGATATTGATCATGAGTGCTTGGGCGTTTTGGAATATTGCACCAAGCCAAGGCAGGACATCAAAGATGAACTTCTGCCAGAGTCAGATTATGTTTACTTCGTTGATGACTCTTCTCTTTTTTTTTTTTCTTTTTTTTTTATTGCCTCAGATTGGTCAAAATAACAAAATACATTCTTCATATACAGGAATTCATTTCAATACATTAAA
Organism: Lissotriton helveticus; assembly: GCF_964261635.1. Classification (NCBI taxonomy): domain Eukaryota; kingdom Metazoa; phylum Chordata; class Amphibia; order Caudata; family Salamandridae; genus Lissotriton; species Lissotriton helveticus. The sequence continues at coordinate 416,723,161 of NC_136060.1, read as the reverse complement.
GGAAAGACAAATAATAAAATGAAAAACAGCTCTGGGATCATGCCTCAATATATTCTTTGAGAGCCCCCCATGTCAAAAGGCCAACCTTTTTTTTTCTAGCCCCTTTTAACGCATATAAATTCCATTCCAATTCATATACATTAAATAATTTTCTTCTCCAGAACTCAAATGTGGGTGCTTCCGGTTGTAGCCATTCAGTAGCAATACAGAGCCGGGTAATAATCATTAATACAAACAGAAAATTCTTAAATTCAGACAAATCAACATTATCATTAATGGATTGGCTCACGCCTGTTAACATGAGGGCTGAAGAGATTTTCATAGGATGATGAATAACTTCGGTAATAAATCTTTCTATGCTAGAAATGAATGCCCGCATTTTAGAGCAATTATAAAAAATATGCATAATATCTGCCTCTTCCTCCTTGCAGCGAAAGCACTTCCCATCATATTGTGGGCCCCACGTGTCCAAACGTTTGGGGCTATAGTATAATCTGAACAAAGTTTTATATACCTGAGCCTTCATATTAGCTGACATACATAGCTCTTTGGCCATCAAGATAGTATCCAAGATGTTCCAGCCATTTTCTTCTAACTGAACCTGCCAAAAGGTGTTATATTTATCGAAATCGTCAGGTTTATATTCGACTAAAAGCCGATATATTAGGCCAATCTTTTTCTTTGATTGTATTGCCTCTATTAAACTAATCGGGGTCGGTTTATTTAATTTCTTTGACCAAAAGTCTCTGAGTTGGAGATATTTAAAAAAGCTGACATGAGGTATCTGATATTTACTATTCAATTCAGAAAAGGCTCTAAACGTACCATCTGTCTCTAATGTATCTCCAATTCGCGCCACTCCTTTCCTGTTCCATTCTTTGGCCACGTGATCCCAGAATATAGAGGGAAGTATCCTCTTTGCTGAGAACGGAGTATAGTAAGTAATTTTTTCCATTTTTATTAAGGATCTGATTTTTCTCCAAACTCTATATACTGATTCAACCACCTTGAACCTAGTATGCTTGTATAAGTTACCTTCCAGCTCTTTCAATAAACAGCCCTTTGCATGTTCTCCCAATAGTAAGTAAAAAATTGAGGGGGACTCTGCTGGGTCATCTATTTGTTCTCCAGTCAGGAGAATTCGCATTCTTTGTAAGAAGCACACATAATAATAGAATAAAAAATGAGGTATCCCCCGCCCTCCTCTCTCTATCGGGTGTGTAAGACATTTCATCGCCCGCCTTATTTTCCCGGGTGTCCATAGAAATTTTGTGCATGAGGATTGCAGTTTAAATATATGACTAGTGGGAATTTCTAGGGGAATACTACGAAATACATAAAGTAATTTGGGTAATATATTCATCTTGATGATGTTCCCTCTTCCAATTATAGAAAATTGAAGTTGCCTCCATCTATCTAATGATTGCTGAATTTGCTGTGATATATTGGCCCAGTTGGATTCCACAATCTCTTTTGTGTGTGTTTTTAAAATAATGCCTAAGTAAGTCACCTCAGATGTTACCCTGTTATCGTTGAATTGAATGCTATCTGAGCAAAGTATCCGTGTTTTTGACGCGTTCAATTTATAGCCAGAACTATTTCCGAACTCGATAGCCAGCCGTTCTATCTCTATGATTGCCAAATGGGGATCAGTAGTAACTATGGCTATATCGTCCGCATAGGCAAATATAGAGTGGGGTATATTAGCAGCAATAAAAGGTTTAATAAGTGGTGATTCTAGTAATTTGTTTAAAAAAGGATTAATAAATAACGCAAAAAGAAGTGGAGAGCAGGGGCACCCCTGTCGGGTACCTCTTGTAATAGTTATTCTTTCTGACTTTTGACCCATGACAGTAACTCTAGCATTAGGAGATCGATACAAAACCTTAATAGCTCTTATGAACTTTGTGCCAAATCCCATTCTCTCCATGACTTGCCACATATAAGCCCATTCTACGCGGTCGAACGCTTTCTCCGCGTCAAGTAGTATTAGAGCTGGATTTCTTTTCTCGGTTTCTGCTATGTCTATTAGCGTAATCACTTTATTAATATGTGCTGTTGTTCCTCTATTAGGGATAAATCCATGTTGGGTCAATGAAACTAGCGGTGTTATTATCCTAGACAAACGATTTGCTAACATCTTTGAGTATATCTTGCTATCGCAGTTCAATAGAGATATAGGTCGGTATGATGCAGGTAGCTCCGGGGGTTTACCTTTTTTTGAAAAGACCACGATTAGGGCATCATCCCATGATTGTGGAGCTTTCCCCAATTGTGCACTTTTAAAGGTCTCCAACATAATTATTTTTAGAGACTCAAAGAAGCATTTGTAAACTTCTGCTGGAATAAAATCAGGGCCAGCTGCCTTACCATTAGAAATGCTTTTGACTGCCTTCTCTAATTCTTCCATTGTAAAGGGTTGCTCTAGATCCATCTTTTCCCCGTCCGTTAACTTTCTAAAAGTACCCCCATGCAAAAAAGTGTCAGATACTAGATTGAATTGCTGCGTATATAAGTCTGAGTAAAATTGATAGAATATTTCTAGTATTTTCTGTGGGTCTTCATGTGTTAAGCCATTTTCATCTTGTAATCTAGCAATTTTACCATTAGATTCCTTCATTTTTAATTTTAAAGCTAAAGCCCTACCTACAGCTTCTCCATATTCGTATATGTACCTCCTGTATGTTAGATATTTCCGCGCTATTTCCTCAGACCAAATTCCTGTAATGTACGCACGGCATTTGGCTACTAAACCCTCATGTTCATGAATTTTAGTTAACTTATGGTCCCCCTTCTTAATCTCTAGCATTAGATTTTCTTCAGCCTTAGAGAGATGATCATATAGATCCCTCATTTTTCTTCGCTGCAGGTTCTGATAGTAAAGCCCATAACTCGTTGTTTCCCCTCTGAAACACGCTTTCCATGTATCCCAGATTATCTCAATATTAGCGGAGCCTAGGTTATTCTGTATAAATTCAGTAATCCATTTGTTTATGACCTCTCTATATACTCCATTCAAACATAATTTTCTATCAAACGAGAAATTCTTATTCTGTTTTTGTTCTCCTATATAAGGTATCTCCATTATCAAGGGGGAATGGTCCGATGTTACCCTGGGATGTAGCTGAATTTTTATTTTAGAGTGGATTGCAGTAGAGGTAAAAAAATAATCTAAGCGTACAAATTTCTTATAAGGCGAAGAATAATAGGTGTAACCTGGCAGTGTGGGGTGGTTTTTAGCCCATATATCAACCAAGGCATGGTCCTTCACTAAGTCATGTAGTGCTCTAAATACACGGGGTTTTCTACCCTTATATTTCTCTATTCCATTCTCAAGTTCATCTCCCATCAAATTGATGTTTAAATCCCCACATAAGACTAAGGGGGATCCCCAATTAGCAAGTTCCATATTTATATATTCAATTATTTCCCCTTCGTCCAGATTAGATCCATAAATAGAGCAAATCGTAATGAGTACCCCCCTATATTTAACGTGACTATCACCCACCTACCCCATTTATCCGATAAGCTTTTTACAAGAGTGCCTAACCGTGGTTTAATCATAATCATTACCCCTCTAGTCGTAGTTGTTTGTCGAGATGTTGCCAACAATAAATACCCTAAGTCGGATGCTATAGTTCTTTTCTCCCAGGGAAGATGAGTTTCCTGTAAACATAAAATATCCGGGTTCATAAATCGAAGTTCAATTGCGATCCTCTTTCTTTTATTTATATTATTGAGGCCCGACATATTGAAAGAGCATATTTTAAGATTCTTGGCCATCATAGTAATAAGAGTGACAACAGATCTCCATTGTGTAGATTAAATTACCACATTTCATCTTCCTCCTTACAGCCCCTTGAATAGTGAATCTACTCCTTATTATTCTTGTTATATAATCATTTGACCCCCCCCGAGGCATTTTCCCCTTTTATCCACCGTGCCACCCTCCACCTACACCCCCCTACCCCACCTAGCCCCACCCTATCCCCCCCCGCCTTTACCGAGGCTTTCGGACTCCTGGTCCTGATGATGGTTCTGACCTACATCTCTCCCCTGTTAAACCTCACAGGTCGTCGTTTTCAAGATATATAAGTATACTGTGCAGCCTGGCTTTTTTTTTTTTTTTTTTTTTTTTTTTTTCCCTCCTTCCCCTTTTTTTCTCCCTTTTTTTCCCCCTTTTTCTTTTTCCCAGCTCTCACTGGATAAAGCTCCCAAAGTACTATATAAATAAATCTTAGGAGAAAAAGAGATAAAAGAACCAAATAAAAAAATAAATCTCAGCATTCAAGATTTTGAGACCCTTTGCTTCATGCAAGTGTATCATATAAGCTATCAAGATATTATCAAACTTATACATTTAAGACTTGTGGAACTTATAGAACCGCTGATTCATGTTTACCTTGCTAGATAATTAACAAAAATATACTGCACAGTTAAAGAAAAGAAACGAAAGAAGGACTGCAATCATTCTTTTAAATCATGCAGATATCCTTTAGCAGCTGCGGCATTACTGAAAAAGCGAGTGCTCTCTTTATAAATAACTTTTAGTTTAGCCGGGTTCATAACATATGCTTGTGCACCCTTCCTCTGAAATTGAGTCACTAATTGTCTCAGTTGCCAGCGCATATCCATAGTGTATTTACAATAATCCGATGTCGCAAAAAATTTAAATCCTACTCCCATGCCTTTACTGTTCGGTCGAGTATTCACGTAGATATTCTCTCTGGCACGAAAGCTGTTGAAGGCCACCAAAATTGGTCTGGATTTATTAGCATTTTCCCCCTGTCTAGATTGAATATTAAATGGGAATCTGTGGGCACGTTCAATCTCTCGCTCCCAGTCCCATCTCTTCATCTCCGGAAATGCCCTTTGAAATAGTTCAATGACAAATTTGCGAGGGTCTTGGCCTTCTTTCCCCTCGAGAATTTGCATTAGTCTGAGATTATTACGCCGAGAGCGATTTTCAAAATCGGCCATCCTCCAGAGTATATCCTCTTTGTTAGCACTAAGATTTACGGTAGCAGCCTTTTGTTTTACCAGTTCATCCTCAATATTAGAGACTCTGGTCTCAACTTCATTAAATCTCTCTCCAAAGTCAGACTGAGATTTTGCAAGCCTCCGGATAGAACTTTGCAATTTACGGCAGGAATTTTGAATTTTTTGACTATCCCGCTCTGTCTTTCCCATATGGCTCAAAATAGTCTGGTAAATTGTCGCTAATGTAATAGTTTCATTTAAGTCTGCTTGAGAGCCGCCTATAGCCCCCTCGATTAAGGAAGCATCACCCTAGCCCCTGACTGTAATAGGGCTATCTTCAATATCTTCAATGTCCTCCTCAGCCTCAGCTTCGTCATCCTCATCTAGCTCACTCTCTCCTTCCTCCAAGTGCATCTTTTTAGAATATTGAGCTGCCAAGTCTTCACATGAAGAGGCTGAGTTTTCCGAGACTGAAAAAAAATCCAATGATTCTGCCTCATTAATAGCATTTGAACCAAGGCTGGGTTCAGATAAATTAAGTTGTGCTCCAAGATTAGAGTCATTTCCTATAGAAGTAGGAACAGGTATGGGGGCGAGGGATAAGTTGCCTTTTGATAATAAGGCGGCTGTAGACAGGATAGTTATTTGCGGCGTCATATTTAGTTCCCCTTGGAGATCTGGTGTTGTCATATTCAATGGATTAGGCTCTCCATTAAGCTCTCCTGTATTTTCTTGCAGACCTTGTGAGCCAGTCTGTGGGCTATATAGCAGTTCTTGTCGTTTTTTCGCCTCTACAGCCTTAAAAAGCGTGGAAATAGTCTGTTTGTTTGAGGTGACTGCGGCTGTGTTAGGGCTATCGTTATTTTCCGCCTGGGTCACTCCCCCCGCTTTTTTTAATGCAGTCCCAGTCCCAGTGATATCTTTCTCAGTGTGGGTACTCACTGTTGTAGTCTCCAGGTCCCGTTTCTTGCGAGTCCCCTTGGGTGCCATATCACTCTGCTTTCGTTAGCTTCACAAAAGTAAATGCAGCAACCGTGCACCACTCGCCAAGTTTGCTCGGCGGCCACCACTATAGCAAAACTCCGTCGCTTCACACTATTTTTATCGTTCAGCTCTCCAGCAGTTTTGTTTCCAATGTTTTCTCTGAAGCATTCACCAAGCGCGGCGTCATCAGCTGCAACCGCTTGGCTCAAGCGCTCGGCGCTCAGAGTACGAGGCTCGGCGTGCAACTATCACAGTCCGCGCACAGCGCTCCCTGCTCCCTGCTGATTGTGCAGCGCAGAGCTTTTTTGCCAATAAGTCAGCCTGTCTGCCAATTCCCCTTCCATCAAAGGGGGTCTCCAGCACTCCGATACTCCTTAAGCTGATTCGGGATATCTTATTCGCATTCGCCTTCTCTCACAGCCATCAACGACCCGCGGGTCAGAGGAGAGAGCAGCTCACACGTCCGACAAGTCTCGGCGTTCGGGCGCCATCTTGCCTCGTTGATGACTCTTGTCTAAGAACAAAGGAAGGCTTTAGTGCTGATGTGGTTGAAGCATCATATCTTGAAGGAATTCGTTCAGCTCAAATAGTAGAATTGATTGCTTTAATTTGTGCATGTGAAAGAGCAATAAAATTGAAGAACACTATAATAACTGACAGCGAGTACGATTATGGAGTTGAGCATGATTATGAACAGCTCTGGTCCCAAAGAAGTTATTTGACTTCTGCAGGTTCTCCTATCAGAAATGCAAATTTAATTAAAAGATTGATTGATGACATTCAATTGCCAGAAAGGATTGCTGTCGTGAAATGTGCAGCACACAAAAAGAATGATGAACATGCTTTGAGTTCACTAATACTAACATCTGTAGTTGAAACATGGCAGGAAGTCAAAGATTTACAAGATGAAGCAAGTCATGAAGAGAGAAACACATGGTTGAAAGTAGAATGTAGACAGCGAGACGAGGATGAAATTTGGACACACAAAGATGGCAGAGCAGTTTTATCAAACTGCATGATTGCTGACATGGTTATAATATACCATAGTTTGGGACATATTGGAAGAGATTCAATGGTTAAGCTTTTCAGAGAAACTTGGTTCAATACAAAATTCAGAATAATTGTAGAATTTCTTTGCCAAAGGTGTCTGACTTGTCAGCAAATTAACCCAATTAAGAAAACAGTTGTGGGAATGGGAACAAAAGGACAAGAGAGTGGTCCATTCACCAGATTACAAATGGATTTCATTGAGAAGCCACCGTATAACAAACTGTGTTACGTTTTTATGATTGTCTGTTTGTTTTCAAGATGGGTGGAAGCATTTCTTACGCAACATAATGATGCAATTACTGTTGCAAAGTTACCAGATGGTAGAAGACATATTGAAAACAGACTGTTACAAATGATTTGTGAAGTTTTAAACATTAAACAAAAGCTCCATTGTGCATACAGACTAGAAGCACCAGGTGTTGTTAAACAAGTGAATGGAACAATAAAGAATAGGATTGGAAAAATGTGTCTAGCCACAGGTATGAAGTGGACAGATGCCCTTCCACTTGTTTTAATATTTCTGACAAGTATTACTGATAAAGAGACAGGTTTAAGCCCACGTGATAATATGATGGGCAGGGTCATGAGACAGGCATTCATACCAGTGGGAAGATTGATGACTATTAATGATAGCGTCAATTTGGAGTACTGCAGGAATTTATCAGATGTAGTGACTTCTGTGTCCAATCAGATGGGAACTGAAGTAAAGACAAGAGAAAAAGAGCAAGCACATGTTCTATCACCCGGTAACTGGGTGAGAACAAAAGTTCACCGAAGAAGAAACTGTTTGGTACCCAAGTGGCAGAAAACAAAACAGATTATTATTGTCACTACAAAAATAGTGAAGTACAAAGACCTGAAGAGGTGGATTGATGTTAGCCACGCCATTTGTGTGCCTATACCTGAAAATTCAGATGAAGAAATTGACACCACAGTTGATTCAAATTCTGAAGAAGAACCTGAAAGAAATCCAGATCCTGAAGATCGACAGGAAGGTCGACATCTGGAGAATTTGAATGGAAAACAAGCCTTGAATGAAAAAGACTTGAAAGTTGTGACATTAGACTCAGAAAATGATGGAGATCTGCTAGAAAAAGAAGCAGAAGAAGAATATGATCAGATTGTGATTGAAGACCAGGAAAGTATTGAAAAGCAGAAAAGAAGCTCTGAATGCAGGAACAGGAATTCTGAAACTGGGAAGTTGAAGGTAATTTAAGAAGAAGAAGAAGACGAATTGCCAAGTACCAGCTACAAAGATGATGTTCCTAACGGAGTGAAGCTGCCTAGTAAAGAAGTACCTGAGTCCAGAATTGAAATTTCTGACAGTGAAACTGCTGAGAGGAATGAAAATTCTCAAATAAGAAAATTAAAAAAAGAAAAAGAGCTTGGAGAACAGAATGTAATGTGACCGAGCAAAAGAAATTATCAAGTAAAGATGATAATTGGCCAGGAGAAGTTGAAGGCCTAAAATTGTAATTGGCACACAGATCAAAAGAAAAGAATGATGAAATATCAAGTCAAAAAGATCCTGAAAAGAAAAGTGAGGTAGGAAAGAAAATAGGAGTGATACCTATAGTGGAGGTAAATAGTAGCAGTCAGGAAGAAATTGAAGAAAATAGTGACAATGATTGAGGCATTTTTTTCTGTTAAAATTTAGGATTTCTGTTTTTGACATTAGGCTGAAGAAATTGTGTTAGGTGACATAAGGTCGGAAAAAAATAAAAAAATAATAGTGTTAGCTGGAAAACAATTTGTGACACTAGGTCGAAGAAAAACTGTTAGAGGGTTTAAGGGTCTTAAAAAAAATAAAAAAATAAAAATGTTGAAATAGGGGGTGTTAGAAAATTATTTTAGAGAATTTAGACATTTTTAACATTTTTGTTTTTTTTCTTTGAAAACTTAGTGAAAATGCCTTATGTTTTTGTAAATAACAGTTCAAGATGCCCCATCTTTAAGAGATGTTGTAAGACGTCTCTGATATGTGTACTCCTAATAATTCTGCTTTGGTTAGTTTAGGTTGTCATTTTCCCTTTTTGGAATTGACAAGGAGAAGTTTAAGGTCAATATGACAAGCAAAGCTTCAGCTAATCAAGACAAACATAGTATCATCACTGGGCTACAATAAGAAATTGTTCCCTTAGAAGAGGATGAATTTTTTCTGAACGTCTGTCTAAAAGATTTCAGGCAATCAAAACCTGTTTTCAAGAAGATTGGTGGTTCAATTCTTGGCAAGATACTGACACCTTTATTAGTTGTAGAGTTTGCGACAACACCTTTATTAGTTATAGTTTTTGCGACACTTTTGTTGAAGATCACTTGCATGTTACACAAGAGAAAGAAATACTTGAGGAAAAGAAGAGAATTTATAAAATCAGAAAGGCACAAGAGAGAGAGATAGAACAGGAGGGGTTTCTTAAAACTCAATATGAGAGTTGTAGACAAACTGATGAGACAAGTCTTTAGAAATACTAACACAGGTGAAATAGAATCATGTTAATTTTAGATAAAAAATTTGCCAAATTTTTGGGTATGGTGTGGTGATTTTAAAATCACCAGATGAGGGAGTTGATGGAGCAGGTTAATGAACAATATTTTGTCCAGCCTTGTGAAGTCAGACTTCCATAATGTTTAATAAAACTAATATGTTTGCATGCATGTTATTAAACCAACCTAGAATAAAATTGCATTCACAAACATGTGGGTTTAACATTATGTGCTCTATGTTGCAGCAAATACGTTTTAAAAATAATTAACTAACCTTGTTTTGTTTGTCTATTGTCTTGTCAATAATAATTGCGGCTGTTCAATTAATTGCATGTGCCTATTTTATATATGCTTTTGTCTATGTGGTGTCTTTTTATTTTATACAGGTATGTGGAGAATCCTGCTGGACTAAATGAAGAATGGTAGATACAAATGCTGCTTTATTTGTTTGCTTCTGCTAGGTAATATAGACTAATGGGTTAATTAATTAGCAAAGGTGGGTGGGAAACATTCCTTAATTAATTCTTGTTTATGTTTGTTTATATAATAGTTTTACAAATGAAGCTTAGAGTTGGCTGCAGAGAAAAATATAACACTTTTAAAAAGTGACGCAAGAAAAAGGTGGCGCAGAAATTTGATGCTTTCTGAAAAGAGGCCTATTGATGAAAATGCCACAAGAGAAAATTTATTCTGAAAAAGATGAGAAGCCTATGAACTCTTATTTTGAAAGGTTTTGAAAAGAACTGCCAAAAGTGACTCTGTGGAGAGGTTAGCTAAATGTGCCACGGAAAGCTCAGAACGGACAAGCTCAAGGCTGAAAGGAAGAGACGTGACAAATTTTGTATTGCTTGAACATCTTTGCTACAAAATGTAACAGCCTAAGGAAGTGTCGCCAAGATTTTGTGCATGAACAACGGGCTAGTGAATAAACCCGGACATGAAGTAGAAGATGTCATATTTTACTGTGTCATGAGGTGGCTCAGCCAATGGAGAGCTAGAATTCAACTGTTGGAATGTGAAAAATAGTTAGTTTAGCTCAGTTTAGGGTATAACAATTAGCTCAAACAGCAGACATTTGGCTTGCGCTTCTTGATTCCAGAGGGACGTGTTCAGCTGATGGAGGAATACAGGTAAGGAAAGGGAAATTTCAAAGACTTTATTTTTAGGTGATGAGGGTAGAGACAGGGAGATAGTTAGGGTTTGGAAATGCTTATTTTCACTTATTTCTGCTAATGAATAATATTTCTTGAATTAAGCTCTTTTTATTAATGCTGAATAGACCTCTCTTTATGACATTCTCTAATGCTTGTTTAATAAAATTCCAAAACCTAAGTTTTTCTGATTATGTTTAAATAAACTTTCTAAATGACAAGCTGGTCTTGTTTATTGTGGATAGTTTAAACAACATATACAGATCTATTCACCTCATGATTCAGTTGCTCTGTTGTTGATATGGGCCTAGTATTGTATGGTAAGTTTGGTGGTAGTAGGTAGAGTCATTTATACAAACATTTGGTAAGAGCGCTGGATCATCCTTAATTCCGATGCTATTATCCAGTTTACTTAAGTGGCTGTCTATATAGGACAGCTATCCTATTTTCCTCCAAGCATCTAGCAATAGGCAGTCTAATATTATAGCCTTTGTAAACTCGGTCCCTACTTTACTCCAAATATTATACCACAGGAGAACAGGGTTAGCCTGTAGGTCATCTTCTAGAAAGTGGGCTGCAACTTCCTCATGGGTTATATATATTGAACTCGTTTTTGGCACAGTCAAAGGTCGAGCCAAGAACAGGTTCTCTAAGGTTTACAGCTGAGCACAATTGGACCAACACCACAATCCGGCGCCATATGCAGCACTTGGGAGGCATTTACTTTTATACAGCATCAGTATCTGCTTAATCGGTTTATGGCCTATTTTATTTGCTCTCAAAAATTTCAATTTAGAGATATTTGTTTCACTTTCTCAACATCCCAAAGCAGTAAATTGTATTCCTAGATATGAAAACATTGTAATCTCATCCAGCCCTCTCATCCTTTATATGATGAGTCCTCTTTTCTGCTCTTCCCTTACCACACACCATGATAACAGTCTTCTTTAAGTTTACTTTCATATTTTTGTTTTCCATAAAAGTAACAATAATCTATCAAGAGCTGGAGCCAGTTTACAGTTCAGCATCATCTGCATATTAGAAGATTGGAACAGTACAAGACCCAACCATGGGGGAATCGGCCTTAATTTTCTGTAGACAGTCATCCATCCCATTTATATAGAGTGAGAAGAGCAAAGAGTCAAAGGCACATCGCTGTCGGAATACCCAGAGCAACCTTAAGTATTTCGGTACATTCCCCCTTCGGGCCATAGCGCACCCGTGCAGTCAAGTGCGAGTACCATTGGGATAAGTAGTTAACAATACCCATCGTAGCGGCCACATCCAAAAGGGTTTTCCATAGTTTTTTATGGTTCACCAGTGTCAACGCACTACTTAAGTCCGCAAGGCATAAATGCATGTGTCCCTCTTTTGCAGCTGTATATTTATTAATGAGCAAATTTAGGTTAATCAAAACATAAACCCAATGTGGTGGGTTCTGAGACCTAGCTTATTTGAATGGCTACTGGCCGGTGTGGTCAGTAAAAAGCCAAAAGAAAGAAAATGTTCTTTCTTGAGTCCCCTCACTCACCAGGGTTTCCCCACAGTGACATGCTTCATCATTGGGGCCCTCCCTCTCTCTACGAACTGGGGCGTGCTGAGACTTGCGGAGTTACGTAGGAGCACTATTTTTATGGAAGACTATGTGTGGTGCAATGTGTAGTGGAGTGGGTGTAAGTGATTAAAAATACCGTGCTAGTGGGCCTCAAACAATTGTATTCTCGCTCCTTGTCAGGTATGATTAAAAATGGGGTTTACACGGGGGCGTGGCTTGGATGCCGGGAAGAATGGCGGCGTGATCCTTCGCTCCTCCAAGCAGAAACGGCATACCGATGCTGGGAGCTGCAATACTGAGGCTTTCCCCGACCTGAAAGGAGATTCAGGAGTCGGAGTGTACCCCAATATGCAGAGCGTGTTTGGGCCATTTCCGATCCAGGAAGGGTGAGAAAACATCCCTTTTCGTTTCTACCGCATGTGAGTGCGGGAGGAGACGGAGCTCAGCGGCGGCCGGAGCAAAGCGGCTGCCGATCGTGGCGGAGCCCTTCACTGCACTTACGGTGACAACAAGAGGCTGAGGAACAACAGTATTATGCAATCATGGGCAAAACCTAGTGAGTAATGCGTGCTTGATGCTAAGCGGCGTTTGAACTTTTGAATGGGATAAACGGCGCGAAGAACTTTTCCAAAATGGCAGGTCGACTGATTTCCCCAGCGTGAATGCACCGTGTGTGGCCGGCATCCCCGCTCCTGTGACCCAGGTTTAGAGGCATGACACAGGCAAAAACCAGCAGCAAAAACCAGACTACTGTTCCCCGAGTCTAGCGATCTTTAAGTAAACACCGCTAACCAAGCCATATCGTGTTTCAGGTGCCACGAGAGCAGGCAAGGAAGCGATAATAACGGAGGCAGTGACTATTGAGTGTGGTCATAGCAGCAAAAACCAGACTACTGTTCCCTGAGGCTAGCGATATTCAATTGAACACCGCTAACCGAGTCATATCGTGTTTTCAGGCACCACGAGGGCAGGCAAGGAAGCGAAAATAGCGGAGGCAGTGTTTCAGTGATACTTTGGGCTACTTTGGGATACTACCGAGGTCTGCTGAAAGTTAACCACTGCCAGCGAGGCCTCCATGCATGGAGTCGACTAACACGAGGACTTGCAGATCCCACATTTGTCTGCACACAAAATGGCGGCTAGTGTTGTAATACCCATGACGCCGAGCACGAAAGTTGTAAGTTGTTAAAAACGATGTCTCTCGGCTGGATGGTGCACATTGACATAGCCTTATACTAATGTGATAAAGATATACTGCCAGGAGGAGGGAATTTGGCCCACACACAGCCGATATTTAAAACATTATATGCAGCAGTTCTCTTTGGCTGAATCTCACGAATGCAGCATAATCCACGAATGGACGGGTGCCACCAGTCCTTTGACTTCTGCGCAATATACGATGTGAGTCTCCTGGCCTGACTTGATTAGATTTTAACACAAAAGCGTGCACTGAAGGGATAGTTACGAGCAAATATGACACACATGCAAGTGAGCGCTGTTTAACATTGAAAACGCTGAATAAAGTTGCCTCTGAATAACGCAGACCTGTAGTTGATCCATATGAGGCACAAAGGCTTTCTGTCTGTATCAGTGTAGTGTTAGATCACAGCTAACAGGTAAAGTGTACTGCAGAACAATTACACACACAATTCAGTAACTGAGACGATGATGACGAATATCTCTGTTTGTCACTGCATTAAGGCTACTTAATGACGTGCTGCTCACGGCCCATGGCCATGTGCTCTAGTAAGATTGTCGGATTCCGCCACATGAGAGAGCGCTATTGAGGGCATTAACGCACGGCAAAGCTGGAAGCAGTGTAACGAGGAGAAAATCTGTCATGTCAAAATATGACCCATAGGAGAGACAACACAATGCTTTTGTACTGCCTGGTATGAATGTGAAGTAGGGCAGTGACCGTGATCGTTCCCACAGGCATGTGTGGAGCGGCGCTACAGAGGCACATGCGAGGTCTGTGATATAGTGCGACATAAGCAAACACCAGTGAGATTGTGACCTGATATCACACAAGGGCGGCACCAAGATTAAGCATACCTGAATCACCTCATCACCTGTCTTCAAAATGGGGGATAAAGAAAATGCAAAATCTTTTAAGCGCCAAAAAGGGGACCCAGCAGCTCCGATATCACCATTTAAAGGGAAAAAAGACTTTAATGAAGCTATGGAAATTATTTTAAGCAGATTGGAGGAAGTTAAAGATCTGGCCAAATCCACTAAAGAGGAGGTAGTTGTGGTCAGGCAGAACATCAAAGATATTAACTCTAGGTTGACAGAGGCTGAAAGTAGAATAAGCAAGTTGGAAGACTCTGAAAACAAAACCTGTGGAGCTATTAAAAATCTCACTTTGAGTTCAGACCACTTCTCAAGGAAAATGGCGGAATTGGAAGATAGAAATAGGAGGGGGAACCTGAGAATCTTTGGTATTCCAGAAAATTCAGAAGACTCCCAAGGTTCTTGCATAACCTTCCTCGAGCAATGGTTTACACAGGCCACGAACCTCACCTTCGCTCAACCTTTGGAGTTCGACAGGGCACATAGAGTTCCTGGAAGAATAACAAAAAATCAGAAGGGTCCAAGAGCTATAATATGTAAACCACTGAGGTTCCAACATGTTGAACAAATTCTTGCATTTGTCCGTAAACATAACCATGTTCTGTGGAAAGGTCACAAAATATATATATCGCAGGATTACAGAAAAGAGACTATGAACATCAAGAAAGCCTTTCTTGCGCTGAGGCAGCAACTGAAATCATTGGGTCACCAATATGGGTTCATAGGCCCAGCTAAATTTAAAGTGACAATTCAAGGTGTAACCCATGTTTTCTCCGAACCACAAAATCTCAGACGCTTAATATATAATCAGGAGGAAGGCTGTATGGAAGTTACCTCATCGGAGTTGGTGGGAGCGACTGCCTCTGGCTACAAGTGACTAACCGCTACTGATATCTCATAGTACCTTCAACATTGATTCTACACTGTTCTCCTGTGACCCGGACACCAGCTAAGTGAGACCAAATGTGTGAATCCCATTGTCAGCTGAATCTGTCTTGTGTTATGGCGCTATATGTTTGGTCACTATATGTTGATGCCTAAATCATTAGCGACGTGGTAATGTTACTTTGATCACACTATGTTTTGCCACTACTAGATAATATGTTCAGCACTCTTTTAATTACTTAATGTTCCTAAATCTGCATGCACAATATTAGACTTGTAGAGGTCAGGTATGGTTACAAGCTAATACAGATGTACCTGGTATGTTAATGGGTTGTTTCAAGATGTTCTCCAGTTTGTCCGTTTGAAGCTATATTGACAAATTGCTACAAGATGCAAATGATAGTATTTTGAAGATGGTCCATAAGGATCCCTATTTGTTCTACATTCATGTTCAGAAATGTACTTGCAGTTCCTAAATCGTATTAGAGCTGATTAGGTTGCTTGGAGGCGGTCTTGCGGTCGTTCCCGAGTCGCCATGTTTTTTTTCTACAATTGGGGTGGGAGGGGAGAGATAAGGGAGAGGGTGGGAGCTGCGGGGAGGGTCCAGGGACAGGGGATGGGAATGGGATGTTTTGTTCTGCTTTCTTTTATGCTTTCTACTGTGCTTTCTATTTTGTTTTTGGAATTAGCAAGCACTCTTGTCTACACTATTACCGGTGTTCACACCATATTTCAGTTGCTCAACCCACAAAAAGTACGCTTACCATTACAGTACAGTGTGTCTCACATAATTGTTGATGGGTTGGTTTCATCAGCAATAATCATGATCATTGCCTTACTCCTACTCTGGGGCTTGTCGACACATAGGTTCAATCTGTTCTCCTAGGTGGTCTGTCACTGACACATGATGGCATCCTCCATTGACACACCTATAGGGACGACGAGAATAGGTAATCTTAAAATACTCTCATTAAATGTGAAGGGTCTGAACCAACCTATTAAGCGGCAGAAAATCCTAGACTACCTACGCAGGCAGAAGGGAGACATAGCCTTGCTTCAGGAATCAAAATTAGAGGCAAAACACTTTCATACCCTACGGAATAAATTCTATATGGAATTTGAGGGATCTGAGGCCATAGCAAAGAAAAATGGAGTGGTAATACTAATAGCAAAAAAGGCCAACGTAGACAAAGTCTCTTCCTGAATGGACTCCAAAGGTAGATGGGTTACGGCGAAATTGATTAAAGATGATACGGAGTTCTACATCACAAACGTGTATGCTCCTAACTCACACGAACCCTCCTTCTGGTCAGAACTAACAAAACAATTGGACACTATACCGGACACGGCGGTCCATATCCTTGCCGGCGATTTTAACCTCCCGTTCGATCCTACCCTAGACAGGGACTCTAAATGTAACTTTCGTAGCAACAAAGCCCATAAAGCATTTACTAGACTCTGCAGCAGATTTAACATGATAGATACATGGCGGCTACAAAACCCTGATGGCAGGGATTATTCCTTTTACTCCCCTCCACATGACTCATTCTCCAGAATCGATTATTTATTCATCACCAAAAACGCTGTAGCTAGGATCGAGGACACAAGCATTGAGCCAAGGGTCGTATCAGACCACTCATGCATCTCACTCACTGTAACAAATGTAAAACCAATACTCCGTCAATCAATGTGGCGCCTTAACGACGTCATCCTAAATGATGAGAAACACAGAGACACTATAGAAACCGCCATAAAAGAATACTTGACAATTAATAAAAGGGGAGATACGACTGACTCCATTAGGTGGGAAGCTCTGAAGAGTACCACAAGGGGCCTCATAATCAAGATAACTTCTGCGGTGAATAAGAATCATAATGCTGCCCTGTTAAAATTAGAAAAAGACATCTCAAAACTCCAAAACGAGTATCTAAGCAATAGATCTGCAGAGACGCTTAACAACTTAACGAACCAGAAATATGCCTATAATAAATTAATAAGTGAGAGAGCAGGAGTCTGGCTAGATAGAAGGAAACGGTTTAAAATCTGCGAATCAAATAAGGCAGGGAAGGGTTTAGCGGCATACCTTAAATTTAAAATACAAAAAAATATAATCAACTCCTTGATGGATGACAAAGGAGTGGCCAATTCAGAACCCCTTAAAATCACGGAACTGTTCAAAGAATTCTATGAGAAACTGTATGCCAAAAACAAAAATGTTGAGAAGGATAGGGTGGGAAGCTATCTTAGCAAATGCGCACTGCCAACACTTACCATGACAGAACGTGAGACACTTAATAAACCGATATCAGAGTCGGACGTCTCAAGTGCGATCAAATCACTTAAATGTGGGAAGGCTCCCGGCCCTGACGGGTTCACAGCAAAATTTTATAAGTGTTTTTCCCAGACACTTACATCACCAATATTAAATATGTTCCACGAGATTGGCGAGACCGGAGAGGTGAAAGGGACACTAGCTGAAGCGGTGATAGCCGTACTACCAAAAGAAGGTAAAGACCCTAAACTTCCAAAGAATTATAGACCCATCTCACTAATTAACCTAGATTGTAAGCTTCTGGCTTCAATATTGGCACAACGCATACAGAAAGTCCTTCCAACCCTAATCCACCCCTCACAAGCGGGATTTCTAAAAAATAGGTTATCTAGCGACAACACTAGAATCCTGGCGCATGTTATCGAGAAGGCATAATTTCTATCCACACCTACTACAGCGGTAACACTTGATGCGGAGAAAGCATTCGATAAAGTGGACTGGACATATTTGGAGGCTGTCCTGCACAAGTTTGAATTAGGTCCTTTCTTCATTAAAATGGTCATGTCATTATATGCTTGCCCTTCGACGAGGGTAAGAGCGGGAGGGGCTTTCTCTTCACCGTTTAAATTACAACAAGGAACTAGACAAGGGTGCCCCTTATCTCCCTCTTTATTCCTATTAGCAATTGAACCCTTTCTATATCAAATCCGCAACAATGATAACATCCCAGGCATTCCCTTTAACGACTGCATTATAAAACTTACAGCATATGCGGACGATGTTTTAGTTCTAACTGAGAAAGCAAAAGAAGCAATACCTGCCTTGCTATCCACCATAGAGGAATTCTCCGACGTCTCCGGTTACTCTTTAAATAAAGATAAAACTGAGGTCAAACTATTGAATAACATGGGTAGTAAAGACATAATAGGGCATTCGGGGCTCACCTGGCAACCAAAGAGTTTCAAGTACTTGGGCTTAGAGTTTGAAAAAGATCTAATTACGACTCTAAAAATTAACGAAGAACAACTCCTAAAGAAAATAACCAAACTCCTAGAATGGTGGTCTCCAAAATATTTATCGTGGTGGGGAAGAGCGGAGACACTGAAAATGATGGTCACTCCCTTCATCAATTACTTGGCAAGCATGCTCCCTATGACTTTTTCAGAAGTTTTTCTACAAAAATCGACAAGCTATTCAGTGCATTCCTATGGCAAGGGAAGAAGCCCAGGGTATCAATGAAAAAGCTACAAGTAGCTAAGGTAAAAGGCGGCCTGGGGCTTCCCAACTTTAGGAACTATCAAACGGCTTTTTTGTGCAAACAAGGGGCATACTGGTTTAGTGAAGTCTCAAGTTATATACCACTATGGATTGGAATAGAGAGCTCCATCATAGGCAAAGCCCCTCTCCTAGCGATACTTACCATAGACCTGTCACACCTTTCACACTCCAAGTATATCATGCTAAACACTAGGAGAGCACTCCTGAGACTAGATCAAACCCATAAAACTAGCCTCCAGGTAAAAAAGACGACTTCCTCATCCCTATGGCACAACCCAAATATCCGGATTAACGGGGTATCCCCCTTCTAGGAACATTGGTCAACAAAGGGCATCAACATGGTCTCGGACTTATATGATGGTCAACTGCCACTACCGTACTCTACGATCCAAGCTAAACATTGCCTTCAACCAATAGACTTTTATGCATTCTTAAAATTGAAAACGGTCTTATCCACACGCTCATTTACACCCTTAGAACATTGGTTGAAATCACTACTTCCATGTCTTCAAAATACAGGCCACTTTGTTTCGAAAGTTTATAAAATGCTTTTACCAACGCTAGGCAAAGCTCAAAGAAGAAACGAGTTTAAGTGGGAAGAGGACCCAAATAACACGGGCATAGACCTTGATTGGGATAAAATTCATGCTTCGGCTCTTACGCATAAGGTGTCTCCGATCCTCTCCCAAACCAAGTACATGCTGCTCAACAGGGTTTTCTGGACCCCCAAAAAACTATTCAAGCTGAACCTAAGAGATAGCCCCACATGCTGTAACTGTATCCTAGCTGAAGGCGACCTACCACACATGCTCTTCCACTGCCCCTTACTACAAAAATACTGGTCCAACATCTTTGATTGCATTGAACACATATTTAAGATTAAACCAAAGAAGGAGTTTATCTATGTAATATTAGGTGCCATTGAACCAACGCTAGCCAGAGAACATGACCGTCAACTACGTGATCTACTACTTACACTAGCGTGCAAAGTTGTCCTGTGCAAATGGAAGAGTGCCGCAGAGGTTTTGTTCAAAATGTGGAAGGAGTGGGTGTCATGCATTAGAGGGGTAGACAACACTGCCCTGCACTCTTCCCCATGGCGTGTATCTAACAAAAAATTGTGGAACGCTCTTGACGCTTCCTCTTTCTCGTTTGATCCTCCTTAAGAAGATGCTTATACCGTATGTGTGTTTTACAAATCCCCCTATACTGGATGTAAGAGACACGGGTAATATTGCAACTTACTAAAAGTAGAATAAACTGGTAGGTGTGGTATTAGGCAACAGGTATAGAGTTATCTTGCATTTCCTCATATTATTAACTAGAGAACGCATTCAGTAGAAAGAACAATGTATGTCAATTGTTTTCTTTCTTTAGTTCACATTTGCTCGACTTATTGTTTCTTATGATGATGTGTTAGCTGCTATAGTCTTTATATTAGAGAATTATGTTCTGTTTTAAGATAGCTTCTAATTTGTATAACAATGTGATCTCAATGTCAATCCACAATATACCTAATTCAGCCATTGATATGTCATATGATCTCTCCGTGCTATGTGGACGCATATTTTATTTTATTGCGTAATGGAATTATGTATGTATGTATTATTGTTTGTTCCTTATTTTCTTTTCCCCTTTTTTTGCTCAATAAAAACGATTTGAACACAAAAGAAAATGGGGTTTACACTGTATACCTATTTATAATGAGAAGGAATTTAGTGTATGGTCGACAGGTTTCAAGCTTCCCCTAGCTCTTCCTCAGGACCACACAGGGACCAGCCCTGTGTTTGCCACTCCTGTATATACCTTAATAGAAAATATATAGAACAAATATAGAAATAGTGAACGCTGCTACTAATAAAGGCATGCGTTGGAATACATACGATTGCTAGTTCTCGTTGTATATCTGTAATGTAAAAAACAATTTGAAAAAACAACCCCCTCCTTTATGTAGGGGAGTATGACATGCTTCCATGCCGCACTTACATATGGGTGGTTTGCTCCATATCGGTGCGTGCAATCTTCCAAGGCGCAGGTGATAGTGCCTAGAAGAATCTTAAAATTGATGAGATGCGTGGCGTGAATTCACACAAAGAAACTACACAGGACTTATATTGACAGTACTAAGACACACACTGATTCAATATACATACACAAATAACGAAAAGAAAAATTGTTTCTTAATGCATTGCTTGTTAGCGTGCTAAATGGCACTTCATGATCTCGGTGGGGGCGCTGTCTCCCTTAAGATAATCCTGTAAATGAATGTTGGGAAAAGGGAGATTTCCGGTTATAGTCATGCACAGGATGCTGCTTTCGTATGGTGCCCTCCTTATGCCTCGGGACCTGTTTGGAAAAAGTGACTAAACCGAACTACAAATGGGCCAGGTCCAATGAAGGGTTGGTTGTGGCAAAATGTTCTGTCACAAAACCGCTAGCCAACAAAAACATAGTGAGTAGGAGGACGCCCTACCTGACCATGCCCTGCCCTTCTTATTCTTGCAGAACGGCGACTTTCCAACATCCCCGTTTATATCCGAAAGATATTCGGGCTCCTTTAAGAGAAACCAAGTGCAGGACATAAACCCCTCCCTCAAGGAATGCATCACATATAGGGTATTCCCTGAGCCAATGGTTCACGGTGATCGTGAAAACTTAAACCCTGGAAGAAGCCAGTTACCTGGTGTGCCTTTTGAGAAGACGCCGGAAGAGGACTTCGAGGAATCGAGAAATCAGCCGGGGATGGAGTAGAAACAAGGAAGCAAAACAACGAACCCAGCGAGCGATGCGGACGTGGGAGCTGTGAAGGTGGAGTCCGCCATGCCAGAAGAAGAAGGACTCAAGAGATACCACGGAGAAGCGAACCACGTTCCTGGAGGAGCGTGGCTGACAGAAGTACGGGTGCGTTTAAGGGCTCTTAGGGGGAGGCGGGGTGCAGACGTGACATAAAGGCCGCAGTTGAGCGAACTCCCTGCCTGCAAAGCCCTCCCCTCACAACTGGTGAATTTTGGTTAAGGGGCAGATCCCTTCACTCCTACCCTGCCAATATCAGACCTAAAGTCAGGTCATCAATTTTGGTTCCGTATTTTATTGTTTTTTTCCAGAGAGTTCTGAAGCCAAGGAAGACTCCCGGCGGGACCCTTCATTTATAAAAGAGAAGCTGAAGATGCTCTAGCGCCTATTTTCCCCTATGCAACAAAGGATAGAAGTTGTAAAAGTGCATATTTGTTAATAAAAAGAAAGATAACAAGGAAGAAGTGAGCCACCCTCCATCTTTTCCCCCCTGTCCAGACGACAAGTGGTGGAGAATGCGGGCATGAACCTCCATTAGAAGACAATAATGGAGAGCCTAATACAGCAACTCATAAAAGGACAAGAAGTTGGAATGGGCCCTAGAGAGACAGATGACGTTGGCCCAGGCCGATAGAGACCTTTTTAAGGACACCATGAAGACTGGGTGCAGTTGACCACCCGGCTGCAATATCCTGATACTTCTACTGGGTCCCTGAATATCACCCTACAAAAATATGTAAGCTTTTTTGTGGAATTTTGAGAGAGCTGCATGGCCCGTCGCCAAGTGGCCTTTCTTTCTTGCTCCCCTATTAACGGGTGAAGCACAAGCCGTCTACCAGATTGCAAATAAGGATGGTAATGCACCTTACGGCGAAATTAAAACACTTATGCTAGATCACTTAGGCATGGACACAGAAGCCTGTCGTGTCAAGTTTCACAAGGAAAGAGGGGTCTCCTGGGGATAATCCTAAAACACTTTCTTTTAAACTAAAAAGAGCGTCAGACAAATGGTTAAGACCCCCCGAAAATACAAAAGAAGAGATAATGGCCCTCATATACTTAGAGCAGTACTTGAAAGGTTTGCCCTACCCAACGCAAAAATGGTTACGACAGCATACAAATTTGACTGTCGAGCAAGCTGTGGAATTGGCAACTACATTTTCTCAGGCCCAACCGCGATCTTTTCCCTGTGACACTGAAAACCCCATAAACCTGGAGCACCTGCAAAACCTGAAAAGAAACCAACAAAATCAATACCAGAGCCCCCTCCCAAACACTATCACCAAAAGACCGAGACTATAATATCACGTGGCCTCCAATTTTTCGAATGTGGTAACTGGGGCATATCGCTCAATTCTGTACGCAAAAGAAAACGGCAGACAAACCCATGGACAGCAGTTACCTCCCCAAAACAGTACTATAGTTGGAAGAATTTGGAAAAAGCTTTAGGTACGTCTTTTTGTAAATAAGAAACACGTTAGCGCCCTTTTGGATTCAGGGTGCCGCCAGTCGGTCGTCCATTCTAGTCTCATACAAAAAACTCAACTAGTATCTGGCACAACCATACCGATTCGGTGTGTACATGGGGACAACAAAATCGATCCCACAGCCAAGGTTCCTCTTAAACTACCCAATCACGCTCCTATGGTGTTTAAATTAGGCGTAATGGGCAATCTTCTGGAAAAACTCATTATAGGGACTGACAACCCTCACTTTGCTGAATTATGCAAAGGTGCATTAAAGAATGTTACATCTTCCCCAAATATGTTGACCCAAACACCATGGTCCTCTGATCGTAGCGTCAGATTCGCCCAAAGCAACAATCCTATCCTTCGATTTGCATGGAAACAAGCCAGAAAAAAACATCCTTCCCCAACATATCCGTGTTTTCAAATACGGAATTACCTTCTTTATCGGATAGGGAAACCAGGGGATCCCCCCACAACTACTAGTTCCCAAAAGCTTTCAGGTCCAAGTTCTTTTCTTTGACCATTCTCACCTTCTTGCAGGCCATAGCAGAGCTGAGAAAATGAAGGTGAATATCTTAGACATTTTTTCTGGCCAGGTATTCTTGCTCACATTTCAAGATATTGCCAAGAATGTGAGGTATATCTGGGTATTCAGACATAGCTACTCCCCTTACAAATCTACTAAAAAAAGACGTGAAAAACAAAGACCTTTCTAATCCTCCTCCAGAAGCTAGAGAAGCCTTTGTCCACCTGAGAAAGGCCATAACATCCCATTCCGTTTTAGTATCTGAAGACTTCAACAAACCCTTTATCCTCCAAACTGACGCATCGGACCTCGGGTTGGAGGCTGTGCTTTCCCAACTATCTCATGAAGGTGAAGAACGCCCCATTTTGTTCATAAGTAGAAAACGATTCCCCAGGGAATGCAAATATCCCACAGTAGAGAAAGAATGTCTCACCCTCATATGGGCTGTAGAAAAGCTATGGTACTATTTAGAGGAATCCTTCTTTACACTGTACGCCGACCATGTTCCTTTGTTGTGGATGAGTCGCAATAAAGGAAATAACCCTAGAGTTTTAAGATGGTTCCTTTCCCTTCAACCCTTTTGCTTTGAAGTATGACATCGGAAGGTCACCGCAAATGGGAATGCTAACTTTTTATCCCGGGTCCCGTATTTCCCCGAACAGGAAAAGTATGGTGGGGGTGTGTTTCACAAAACCTCTAGCCAACAAAAACATAGTGAGCAGGAGGACGCCCTACCTGACCATGCCCTGCCCTGCTTATTCCTACAGAATGGCGACTTTCCAACATCCCCGTTTATATCCAAAAGATATTCGGGCTCCTTTAAGAGAAACCAAGTGCAGGACATAAACCCCGCCCAAAAGGAATGCATCACATATAGCATATTCCCTGAGCCAATGGTTCACGGTGATCGTGAAAACTTAAACCCTGGAAGAAGCCAGTTACTGGGTGTGCCTTTTGAGAAGACGCTGGAAGAGGACGCCACGGAGCCCGCTTCAAGGAATTGGGAAATCAGCGGGGGACAGAGCAGAAAGAAGGAAGCAAAACAACGAACCCAGTGAGCGACTTGGACGCGGGAGTTGTGAAGGTTGAGTCCTCCGTGCCAAAAGAAGTGTGACTACAGAGATACCGTGAAGAAGCAAACCACATTCCTGGAGGAGCGTGGCTTACAGAGGTACGGGTACGTTTAAGGGCGCTTAGGGGGAGGCGGGTGGAGACGCGACATAATGGCTCCCTGACTGCAAAGCCCTTTCTTCACAACTGATGAATGTTGGTAAAGGTGCAGATCCCCACTCAAACCCTGCCGATATCAGACCTAAAGTCAGGTCATTCATTTTGGTTCCGTATTTTATTGTTTTTTTTCCTAAGAGTTCTGCAGCCAAGGAAGACTCCCAGTGGGACCTTTCATTTATACAAGAGAAGCTGAAGACGCCCAGGCTACTATTTTCCCCTATGTAACAAAGGAGAGAGGTTGTAAAAGTGTATATTTGTTAATAAAAAGAAAGATAAAAGGGAAGAAACAAGCCTCCCTCAATCTTTTCCCCTCTGTCCAGACAACATGTTCCCACCATGGGCTCCAGACCTTGGCTTGCTTTTGGGAGCAGCCTCTGGCCTGGTATACAGATTCTTCTGTCAGGGTGCAGTAACCCATTCCCCTCAACCTTTCAGAGAGTGAGGGAAGCCATGGCAGATTGCCAGTGTCTCACTATGACCCTTTTCCCAGCTGTACACCCAATTCTAACGAGTAGTTTATGACTAGCGCGTCCATCCCAACATGGGATTATCCATAGCAGTGCCATCTTTGGATATTTATCTTGGGGAGATGCAGCCCTTTAAAGAATGTCAATACAGCATAAAACATAAGAATGTTTGTAAAACACTATAAATATAGCAGTGCACAGTCCCATCTTTCTCTTACGCTGCGATGACACCAAGGATTAGACATCTCGTGGCTTTCCGCTTGCTCTCAAGCTTGTTATCTAAACAATCAAGGAAAAAAACTGTATAGTAAAGACATACTGAAAAAACGGTAGAGCACAAAAGAAAAAGTTTTCAACAAGCATTACATTAAGTCAAGAAATTAATAATATTCAACCCTTAAGCCTCAGGGTGAGGAGGGGGGGGATAATGTTAGCCTCCGTCTGTCTTTAATGAAATCAAGATTCTTTCTACATAATAATTGGAGAATCGTCATTTCATTACAGGACCGGAGGCTACCATTAGGCATGTTCAAAGCCATGTAAGGCTACACTGCTAACATGCTCCACCGGTTTGAAGTAACATTTTGAGAATGTGCTTGTGTTTGACCAATCAGTAGCTGTACGTTTTTCTGGGAGAGATCCCCCTACCTATAATACTTTACTAGCCATGGCACCTCTGGAAGAGTGTGCCCCAGATCTAGAGATCAAGACCTGCTTCATACATAATCAGTCAAATCCTTCTGGCTAAGGTAGCAGTAGAAACTGGTCTATATGGTCTAACATAAGATAAGGGAAGTTGGTCAGAGTCGTGAGATCTGAATACCGAAATTTTGCTCTCATAAACCTTTATACAATTAACCACACATAATTTCTCACACTCATGTAAAAAAGGATAGACTATAGATTCTGACATAGATTTGGTTCTTTTCCAGATATCGAAGTGGAAACCTTCAGAGGAGTAGAATCTATTAGAAAGTTCCAATGCTTTAATGTCTGAAACTCTTCTAAAAGAGAATAAGCAGAGTAAAGTCACGAGTTTCATGGAAATTTGCTTAAGGGACAGCAAGGTATTATTAGGCCAGGTCATGAACAATTCAAAAATTAAGTTGACATTCCATAAGGATTCATAACCTGCTTTAGGGAGTCTTCTCAATCTAATCCCTTTCATTACTCTTTTAATTAGGAGGTTACTACCTAATTCAGGATTATTAATCAAGGCATGACCTGATGAGGTTGCAGATCTATAACAATTGATGGTTCTTTAAGAGACCTGAAACAAAATGTTGTGCTAGATAGTTGGCTATCTGTTGTAAACAGCTTTCCACGGGATCCAGATCACTTTCCATGCACCAACTACACCATTTCCTCCAAACAACCTTATATCTCTTTCTAGTTCCAGGTGCCCATGAATCTTTAAATAAGCTTTTAGCCTCTCCCGAAAGGTCTGGATATCTATCTGAGCCCCTGAAATCTTCCAAATAAGAAGGTCAATCTTCCCCTCTATGACCAACGGATGTTCTTCTCTATCTGGACCTTGAAGAAGACCCAAGGATGTTGGGATCAAGTGTGAGAAATCCACTGCAAGTTCCATTACCCCAGGAAACCAGACCTGAGCTCCCCAGAAGGAAGTTACAAGAATGATGGACATGACTCTAGTCTCACCTTCCACAAAACTCTCTATCATGGAGAAGAGGGGAAATGCATAACCTGTTTCTCCCCCAGAACTAAAGGAAGGCATCCACCGCAGTTGCGTTGGAATCTGGTCTCCAACTAAAGTATGCTTGTACTTGGGAAGTTAGTCTGCTCGCGAAGAAGTCTATCTGAACTGGACCCCATATTTTTTTAATTACTGCAAAGGCTTCTGGATTCAATTTCCAATCGCTGGTGTAGGGATTGTTCCTTCAATGACCATCTCCCCCCGGTTTCTAGTTTGTTTAGGCAGCCTCCCCAGCCACGGTTGCTCGCATCTGATTCTTGTATAAAGTCGAATGTTTCCGAAGATGGCTTTACCATTCCATGCTTGGATGTTCTTTAGCCATCAAAGTATATCTTCCCGGGCATCCTCTGTTAGGGGTATTGAGTTCTTGTACCATACACCACCTGTAGTGGAGGGGGCCGGGGCAAATTGCTTGGATAGAAGATGACATTAGTCCCAGGACACTCGCTAGGTCTTTCAAAAGTATTGAGTCTTTTGATAGTACTGCAGACACTTGTTTCTTTATTTTGGTTACTTTTTTGTTGGGGAGAATTAAGTGGGATAGAATTGTATTTACCTGAAATCCAAGGAATTCTAACTCCTGGGTTGGTATCATGATAGGCTTCTCTAAATGTATTATAAATCCAAATTTCTGTAGGAGGTCTACTGCCCATGATAAGTGTTTTTGAACCTCTGTTTTGTCCTGAGACTTAATAAGTATGTCGTCTAGATAAATGATTAGACAAACTCCTCTTTCTCTGAGGTAGGTTGCTACAGGACGAAGGACCTTGGTAAAGCACTAAGGTGCCGAGGACAAACAGAAGGGTAGAAAGAGGAATTGATAAAGAGTTCCTTTCCAAGTGAAACGAAGGTACTTCTGGGTGTCCTTGTCCATGGGTATTGTAAAATAGGCATCTTTGAGGTCTATTTTTACCAGTCAGTCCCTGGCTTGTGCAATATCTCTTAGGAAGGATCCCTTCCATCTTGAAATGTCTGTAAATTAAGAACTTGTTTAGATACTTTAGGTTTAAGACAGGGCGCTATCCCTTGTCCTTCTTTTTGACTAAAAAAAATTAACTTATAAACCCCTTTGCAATCTCTGTTAAAGGAATCTTTAAAAAGGATCCTTTGTCCAGCATCTGGGTAATCTCTAGGTTTATTAGTTTTGTATTCTCTGCGTCTAAAGTAATCTCTCTGGGTCTTTTATGTTGAATTGGCTGTTTCAAAACATCTATTTTGAAACCCACAATAGTTTCTAGAACCCAGGGGTCTTGTGTAATCTCTGACCAATTGTGTGCAAAGTGTCTCAATCTCCCTCCTACCTTTGAATGGGAATAGGAAGTCAAGCTTACCTTGGTTGCTTTGGTTTAAAGATCTAGGTCTGCCGCCACGCGGCCTTGGGTTTCACCCTCTCTGGGGGTAGAAATTTGAGTTTTGACAATAACCTCTGCTGTAGGGAGTGAGACCTTTCTGGTCTTGTGGTAAGAACTGGGACCTGTAGGTACCGCAGCTGACAGCCAGTACCCTCATGTCAGCCTTTCCAAAAAGTGGGCATGCCCAAAAGACTCTGCGTATGTTGGACTGCGCTTTACTAAAAGCGGTAAATGTGGAAACTTGCTTCTTCAGTGATTTCACAAAATTGTCCCCGAAGAGGAGTCCTTTGGTATCATCCATGTACTCTCTAGAGGACAAATCTGCTAGTTTGGGATTCATTCTCAAGAGGACTGCCTTCCTCCACTCAGTCATCAGAAAAGCATTGGCATTGCCTAATAATTAAATGGCCCTTTGGGACCAGCCTCTCAGTAGGTCAATATTGACTGTCATACTATTAGCCCTTACTTCTTCGGTCATATCCAGAATCCGTGTTAGTGGGCCAAGGATATCAAAGAGCTTGTCTTTGAATTGTTTTAGGCATTTTTTGATCCCTTTCCTGGGTCCATCCCAAATTTGAACAGGAAGGTTATCAACTCCGGATCAAGGTTGGGGGTGCTACACACCTTATCCTTGGTGGAACGTCTTGGGCATTCCTTGCGCAAGAGGTTTAGGGTCTCTCTGTCCAGAGGTTTGCTCACTATTCACGTGGTCGATGGGCCACCATTCTGCGCTGCGTGGGTGTGTAATAGATGTGGGGTTGAACAGTTTTCCGCAAGGGGTCTTTTAGAAACGTGGAAGTAGAGGGTTGCTCCAAGTCTTGATCTAGGTTGTCTAGGGTATCGTAGCTATCTTGTGGGTCAAAAAGAAATCTGTACCCATCTCTTGATACTCTAAAGAGTCAGAGTTAAAGCCGTCTCCAATATCATTTGTACCATGAAGGTTACTTCTTTTTTTCATGCAGCTACGGGCAACCTTTCTCTGAGTCCCAATAGGTTGGGCTTTATTTTTTATGCTGCAATGAGCACCATTATCTATTGTAGCGTGGGGGCTACCAAAATCAGTAGCACAGGTAGATGCTTCCTCTTAGTGTTTTGTCTTAAGAGAGACTTCCCCCCTTTTAAGGGGTCCTGAGGTAGTAGGCGACTTGCAGTCAGAGAGAGAAAAGTAAATCTCCTCGGCGGGGGATACCCTCTTCCTCTTGATTAGTGCGGCATCCACCTCCTCTTTAACGGAAGACCTAAGTTCTTACTCAAGAAGTTCTTAAAACTCTCCCCCCTAAATACTTCCTTAGAAGGTTGTTGTGGGTTTTTACTATCCATTTAATCAATAGAGAGGCTATGATGAATGTAAATTGATAAAATAACCTTTTTAAGGTGTACTCACGGTTATAAGTAGAGAAAAAGGGATATTGTTTCCCACACTTGTTATTTCCGAATTGAATTGCCTTGCGATTAAATTGTAGATAAGGAGTATAGCGTGAAAGGGCCCTTTTTATTTATTTATTTTTAATGAAGACAGTGCAATAATGGAGAGGCCATGGATGGCGTCGCGTGAAAAAACATATAAAAACAAGGATATGGGTACTAGCTTGACGAGGAGTTATCCGACTCGAAAGAGGCACCGTTACGAGCTAGTGAGGAGCTGTAACAAAGGTAACGGGCCTGAACGAGACTGAGACCTCCACGTCGGGTTGTTATGGCTCGCATCACTAAGGACGCATACTCGAGCAGGAAGTAACTTCCCTTCGCGTCTCCTATGAAGTTGCTAGGAGACGCGATTTGTTTCATTCACGCTAGCGTGATTTGACCATCTTCTCTCTTTTTTCTTCTTTTTTTCCCTTATTTAAAAAAAATGAAAATAAGGAGTTTAACAAAGAAACAAGCTGACGGACATGGCCACCCAGTTTGGCAGGGGTTTGGCCCCGCTTAAAATGACCGATGCGAGTGGGCAGGAGGCACGGGGCTCGATCTTGGTTTTGGAAGAAAGTAAGGATTTAGATCATTTAAGATAAATGAAGTAAGGAAACCTCACAAAGCGCTTACCTGGCCCCCCAATAAATTGGCCTGGGTTAAGAACTGAAAGGACAATCCTGACAGGAAAAATAATGTTAGTTAAAAAACGCTCTATTTGACAAATCACTTACAATAAGAAACGCGAATAAGTAGTTATAAAATACAAACACGTTGAATACTTGGTATAAGAAACAACGAGGGTGATATATATAATAAAGCCACGACCAAGAGTAATACTTAGCTGTGTCAGGAGCAGAAAATAAAAGAGGAAGATGGGACGGTGCACTGTCTATTTATAGGGTTTAATGAACATTCTTATGTTTTATGATGTATTGACATTCTTTAAAGGGCTGCATGTTTGGGTAGCTACATGTTTGGGCAGCAAATAAAAGTTTTAATTTTAATTTTTATTTATTAAGAGTTTTCAATGTCGCATAGCATATACATCATCTGAGAATACATTGCAATGACACTCAGCAAATACAAATAAAGAAAAAAAACAGTATAACCGTATCCAATATTAGGTTATAATAGAGAACAGTTACCACATTGTGATCAGTAATTAACGTACATGTCTACATCTCAGTCCTATTTTTCACATACTTGCATTGTCCGAGTGCATAAAGGCTCCAGTTGGCTCCCTTCTGGCATTAAACTACCCATCAACCTGTTCACTCTGAGCAAATAAATATTCTCGCAGTGGAGCCCAAATATCCGTCGGTCGTGAGGTCGTCGGTAGTTCCTCAGCGTACAGTTCCAGCTGCTCTCTGCAGTATACCATGTCCTCTATTCAGATATCACCTTTCGGGAGCAGTCAGCTGTCCCACGTGAACAGAACCTGTCTCTTTGCCAACAGCAAAGCCACCCGTACAAATCGTCCCACTGCCGCTTTTAATCTAGGCACATACCCAAATAGACACTCTAATGGCGTGCAGTCAACCTCCCGGCCAGTCATGGTGCATATAAGAGTAACAACCTTCTCCCAGTATTGGTATTCTAGCCTACACTGCCACGCAAGGTGCAGAAAATCCGCACCGCTCTGCCCACATCTCTTGCAACAGTCCGAATCGCATAGCCCCATCTTGTTTAACTTGGTGGGAGTGTGGTGTACCTGATGAAGGAACTTCAAGTGGATAATTAGTTACTATTGGACGTTTGCCTCCCTGTTAGCATGCAGATCTGCTCCCATACTGCTTCAGTAATCGGGGGGTCTAGTACAGCATTCCATCGTTCCATACTTTTGTCCACCCCATGAATCGTCTCCACCTGCACTGCCCAGTATAACCTAGTGAGCAGCTTCTTTCTCGATGGAGCTACTATGACCATCTGCAGCGCCTGCAACGCTACCGGTTCAGCCGGGAAACTGGTGTAATGGTCCCTTACTGCCTGTCTAAGTCTGTAACAGGTGTACTGAAACAGTGGCGTGGGATTTTGTATATAGTCTAAGTCATCCCCCGTTATGTCCTTTCCTTCAATGTACAAATCGCTCATGAGTGTAAGATCTCCCTCTCTGAGGGCTGTAATGGGGCCTCTTTCTCCTGCCACGGACAGAGCAGCGTGTCCCTCTATAGGCAACGCCGGCGCATATAGAGGAAAACTTTGGGCCCGCCTCCCAATCTCTTGCCCTGCTGAAACAGTGTTATCTATAGTGTTTATCTCTGACTTGGGCGTCTGCCTAATGGTGTGGGTGATAATGCTTTTCAGTTGTAAAGGATGAGCGTCTCCCTCCTCCAAAGCCACATGCGGGACGAAGTCGTAAGCCCTAAACCAGAAGGACACATATTGAGCATGCCCACATAGGTAGTACACGTAGAGATCCGTGGTGTTAAATCCCCCTTTCTCAAATTGCAATGTCAACGTGGACCAGCTGGTCCTCGGTTACTTTTTCCCCCACACTAATCTCAGCAATTGAGTCTAAAGTCTGTTAAAAAAATGTTTTGTCCGGTTGATAGAGATATTGCAGAACAGGTAGAGAAACTTGGGGAGAACATTAATTTTAATACCGCTATGCGGTCTGCCAGGGACAGTGGCAAGCAAACCCAGTGATCGATCTGCTGCACCTGCGAGGTGTAAGCATTACCATAATTCTCCCTGATTACGACCTCGGGGTCCCGATGTATCCACACTCCTAGATATTTGACCGGTAGACTTCCATGGGGCTCACCTCACACAGACGGTACCGTTACGGGGCATCAGTTCTCGTGCAGATCCTTAACAGCAGGGAATCAGGTGTTGTCAGCAGGAGAGGGGAGGAGGGTCACAGCCGTTGATGCGTCACAATAAGGAGTCTCAGTCCCTGGTCACCCACCGGTTGTGAGGCCTATACGCGGCCTGCTCCTCTATCCAGCGCCGGCTGCTTGCGTGCCACCAGCAGCCCGGCACGCCTCATGGGTCTCCGGCTCACCTAGGGCAAATTGCCAGCACGGTTCCTCTTCGCTGCACGCTGACCTCGAGGCACCGCACCAATCCGTGCAGTCTCTACCGTGCTCCGGTCCGTCTCGCGCAACTCAGCAGTGTAGTCACAGGCGGTAGGAGGGCATAGATAGCAGGCTCCCTCGCTCACTCTACCGTCATTTCCACGAGGCCGGAGCAATCCTCCCGTAGTCGATCGTGTCCCAGGGACTCCAAAACACAGCATATGAACAATCACAGCGTCAGCAATCCAATCCTGTTGCCTAGGACAGCGGATGGCTCAGTAGAGGCAGGATAAATGTAGGATATCAATTGGCGACCGGCAGAGCAACACTACAGTGCGGCCATCTTGCCAGGCGCCAGGCCACGCCCCCAGCAGCAAATAAAAGTTACAGCATAATGGTAGCCTCCGGTCTGGTAATGAAATTGTGATTTGTGGGATGTATGACGTTATAACGCATACTATTACTCCGCAGACCATTACAACGCGACTTTTACTCCGCATACCGTTACAACGCATAGCGCCTTGGGGCGCTGGATAGTGGTAAGTATAATTTACTATTCTAACTCCAGTCCCCGTGGACCCTAGGGAAGGTGTTGGATAGTAAATTATACTTATTCCCTATCCTAGAGCGCCCCCCAGCGCAATGCGTTGTAACGGTATGCGGAGTAAAAGTCGCGTTGTAATGGTAGTGCGGAGTAAAAGATCCGTTGTAACGGGTGTATACCTGATTTGTGTATAACAAATGGTCACTGGCCCAGACCTCTTCAATTTTGGGGATCCCTATCTTGTCCGATGTGTCGCACCTTTCTGTTGGTAAACTCTCTCATAACACCCTTTGACCAGCCCAGTCATTAACAGTCTTAGTCTGCCACGGGTAAGGGCGACCCCTTGCAGTAGCCAAGATGCCGCCGACACTAGAAAAAGCACCGAAGCAGATGGTGCCTCCCGGAAGGAGGCTTATGGAGGAAAAAGTCCACAGGCAAAGAACCTCATAAAGGCAGATGGACTAAACCAGCAGATGGTTCCAGAATATGGACCCAAGGTAGAGGGAAACACAGGTGAATCAGAGAACTGCAGGAGCATTGAATAGGACTCACAGGAACAGGAGAGAGGAACACACCCTCAGAAAGAAGTGTTGCGAGGCAGGTAGCAAAATGAACAAGCATTGGCATAGCCAATAGGTCTCGCCTTTGGGGCCTTATAAGTGTTTAGGCAGAGCTATTGACGTTGCCAATGTGTTTAAGCTGTGCTGTAGAGAAGTGTGGCTGCTGTGCAGCATGCTGAAAAGTTTTAATGAAAAAGTGCCAGAATAATTTTTGTTACATTATATATGACCAAGAAGGCATTATGTCCAACAGAACGACCATATTAAAAAATGTATGTACAATAAAAAAAGTCCTCATTTCTCTTTTGTTTTTGCAATGCTGGCAACCTGTTTTTGCCTATTCCAATGGTTGTTTGTTAAAGTTTTTTTTTGGAGAGGCATAAACAATTGGAGGTTGAAGGTTGTCAACTAGTACCTGTATTATAACACTAGCAGCGCCCAGATGCTAGGGGAGAATCAACAGATGGCAGATTCCGAGAGCAGGCTGACGTGGTGTTGAGTGATGTTGAGGTGGTAGTAGTGGTGGTGGTGGTGACTGGTGCTGAGACGATGCTGAATGATACTTAGGTGTTGCTGAGTGATGATGTGCTGGTGTACTATTGCAAAGGCGATGCTGAGTGATGATGTTGTGGTGGTGCTGAGTGATGCTGTGGTGGTGCTGAGTAATGCTGTGGTGGCGCTGAGTGATATTGTTGTGGCCCTGAGTGATGCTGTGGTGGCGCTGAGTGATGCTGTGGTTTTGCTGAGTGATGCTGTGTTGGTGTTGAGTGATGCTGTGTTGGCCGTGAGTGATGCTTTGGTGGTGCTGAGTGATGCTGTGGTGTTGCTGAGTGATGCTGTGGTGGCGCTGAGTGATGCTGTGGTGGCGCTGAGTGATGCTGTGGTGGCACTGAGTGATGCTGTGGTGGTGCTGAGTGATGCTGTGGTGGTGCTGAGTGATACTGTGGTGGTGCTGAGTGATACTGTGGTGGTGCTGAGTGATGCTGCGGTGGTGCTGAGTGATGCTGTGGTGGCCCTGAGTGATGCTGTGGTGGTGCTGACTGATGATGTGGTAGTGCTGACTGATGCTGTGGTGGTGCTGAGTGATGCTGTGGTGATGCTGTGGTGGTTATGAGTGATGCTGTGGTGGATCTGAGTGATGCTGTGGTGGTGCTGAGTGATATTGTTGTGGTCCTGAGTGATGCTGTCGTGGTGCTGAGTGATGCTGAGGTGATGCTGAGTGATGCTGTGGTGGCCCTGAGTGGTATTGTGGTGTCGCTGAGTATGCTGTGGGGGTGCTGAGTGATGCTGTGGTGATGCTGAGTGATGCTGTGCTGGTGCTGAGTGATGCTGTGGTGGCGCTGAGTGATGCTTCTGAGTGATGCTGCTGTTGCGCTGAGTGATGCTGTGGTGCTGCTGAGAGATGCTGACATGACACAGTGCCTTTGCTAGTTACAGTGGGCAGAAGACGGGTAGATGGGTAGAAGAGGGGCAGGGGGGTAGAACAGGGGTAGAGGTGTAGAAGAGGGGTAGAGGTGTAGAAGAGGGTAGAAGAGGGATAGGGGTAGAAGGGTAGAAGAGGGATAGAGGGGCATAATAGGGGTAGAGGGGTAGAAGATGGGTAGAAGAGTAGAAGAGGGGTAGAGGAGTAGAAGGGGTAGAAGAGAGTGCTAGAAGAGGGGTAGAGAGTTAGAAGGGTAGTAGAGGGGTAGAAGAGGGGTAGAAGAGTAACAGGGTAGAGGGGTAGTAGAGGGTAGAAGGGTAGAAGAGGGGTAGAGGGATAGAAGAGGGGTAGAGGTGTAGGAGAGGAGTAGAAGGGGGTAGGAGGGTAGTAGAGGGGTAGAAGCGGGGTAGAGGGGTAGAAGAGGGGTAGAAGAGGGGTAGAAGAGGGTTAGAGGGGTAGAAGGCTAGAAGAGGGGCAGGCTGGACTGAGATGTGTCTGGATCAGGCAGCAGAGCATTTATCATAGTCCATGATATGCGAGGTGAGAGGCGCCTCTAACTAATAGTAGGTAATCAGCCCTGCTGTGTGGTACTGTTGGAAGAAGGCGCTATCTTACTGGTCCTTGGCCACTCAGTGAGGCATCCCTGTTCCGGGCCATCGCTTGAAATGGTCAAGTACTGGTTATCTGCATTCCTTAATTTGAAAGGGACGGTATCGCCGCTTCTCACCCAGAATACAGTACCTTTGATGGTTGAGTACCGACACTTCGCAATGACAGACAGATACTCTGAGAGGCAGTACCTGCATTTCTGTAAATGTGTTGGGCAAATACGCAGTGTGCTCACTTGTGAGAAGAAGCCTCTCGTTTAACGCGGATCCGTAATGAAGCGCACTGAAGACCGTGTTAACGGCTTCTGTTGCCCTAGACTATAGCTTCTGCTAGGCATCCCCTTCGCTATGTGACTGGCCAGAATAGTGACATTGGAGGCATGCCAATGCTAACCATGGCTCTGGGAAATGCCACTTTTTTCAGAATACACCGCAGATGTTTTTGGCCACAGCCTGTGCGAAATAGGCGGCCTGAGAGGTTATTATTGAAGTCAAATAAAAGCGGTGAAATCACTGACAGGGTGAAAACACCTCCTGCTGCCCACACTTGGCAGTGTGTACAGTAAGCAACAACCTTGCAAAATATGTTTGCACTTGCCACTGTATAACAGGTGTGTCATGTTCTTGAAAGCAGAGGCTGGCCAGTTATAGATTTTTTGCTTCTCTTTCTGAGCAAATTTAGACTTCTGCCATGAGCCATGACGCCGCGTAACTGTAAACAAGCATTGGCTGCGTGGCCTTAAAAGTAATGCGGCCGCGCAGCCATGAAAGCAGAGCGACGCGATCTGTGGTGGGGGAGGGGGAGGGAATTGAAGCGTGGAGGGAGGCAGGCGCACAAGGCTTAATGAGCCTTGACAGAAACCCACACAGCACATGCACGCAAGTTGAGGCCAGGAAAAGCCTGTGGTGGCACTTTCAAAAAGCCACTCACTAAATTTCTCGCAGAGCAGCGCATGTGCTGGCTCAGCGAGACCTAAAAATGGCCTTTTGCATTGGTGAAACTGGATCACAGGAAGTTACAGCTGCCATGATGGATTGGGAAGGAACACTAAAGGCAGGAAGAGCCACCATCTTGGATTGGGTTATGTAAATAGTTAGCAGGATTCTGGGAAGTAAAACTTGGATCAAAATGGATACGCAGACTGCGTTCTCCCTACCAATTTTTCCAAAGAAAGGAGCAGGAGATGATACCTGCAAGCAGAACGCCTTGAAGTAAGTGTGTAGGGGAGTGACACTGAGGCCCACCGGCCTCTCCCCCACTGCTTGGAATCCATGTGTCCTGCCCGCTCGAGACAGATAGCTGTCGGGCAGGATGCTGGCACAACACCATGCCCAGAACCCCTGTGGCCTGAGACCTCCGGGTGCATGGAGGCATACCACAGAGGTCTCCTTTATCGGCCTCCCCCCAGTCTGACCATTTAAGGCCTGATGCCAGCAATGTAAGGGGATAGTTATCACCTGTAGTAGTGTCTGGATGCCCGTGCAACTGTAGAGTAAGGTCCATAGCATATCTCCCCAAACAAATGCATTTCTTATCAAATTGCTGGGTCTGACCTGTCACTAAATATTCAGCGATTGATGGGAAGTAATTGGGAAACCCAGAAATGTAACTTCATGTCTAACACCCCCTAGTCCTTATTGAATGTTAATCTCATTCACTGCCTGTGAGCCTCTATATCACCCATATATATTCACTAAAGTCTGAATTGTGGCAAACCTCACTGGAGGGGGATCCTGAAGGGGTACTTCTGCAGTGTGTATAGTGTCTAAGGGAGGACCATCATTTTCACTAGGGCTCTTCTTCCCATTGTGCTCAATGGGAGTCTGCTTTAGCTGGCAGTGTATTCTTGGACTTTTTGGGCTAGCAGGCAATATGTAGGTTCCAACTCTCAAACTGGTCTTTGGTTATGTATACTGTTAGGTTAGAAAAGCTGTCTCTTCTAATTGTAACATTCGATAGGCACTGCTTCCCTTGTCCTATTTCCCCCTACAGTAGCGCCAGGACAGACTTAACCCCTCCCACGCTGGTGACGGAACCGCTCCGTCACGCCCCTCGGGTGGGCGGTGCTGGTGACGGAGCAGCTCCGTCACGGCCCGGCCGCCGCGCCTGCGTGGCGCTGATTACACGCCTGCGCAGCGCACTCTATTGAGCGGGTGGGGCCGTGACGGAACCGCTCCGTCACAAGCACAGTGTCATGCCTGCTTGTTTCAAACCTCCGCGCAC
Organism: Lissotriton helveticus; assembly: GCF_964261635.1. Classification (NCBI taxonomy): domain Eukaryota; kingdom Metazoa; phylum Chordata; class Amphibia; order Caudata; family Salamandridae; genus Lissotriton; species Lissotriton helveticus. Next base: position 416,685,106 of record NC_136060.1, on the reverse strand, counting down.
TCCACGTTCGGATGCGGGGTTGGCAAAACTGATGACGCCGTGGTTGGCAAAGGAACAGTCCCAGGCGATGCGCACCCACACGCGCATGCGCAAAGGAGACGGTAAACATACTTAGGCCCGCCTAGCACTCCAGGAAGTGCTTCGCGATTAGCCAGAGTCAGTGTTCCGTTCCGGGTCACTGGGTTCCGCCCGAGGAGTTAGTGGTGGCGTCTGGGTTTCGGCGTTTCCACAAGTGCCGTGAGTACAGGCTGTTGTCGGTCTCTCGGTATCCTTTTCTTTTTCCTTTTTTGGCATTCTGATGTGTTTACTTTGAACAGGCTTGTTCCTTCGTTACTTGGTTTCTGTGTTTCAATTGAATGTAGGATTGCCTTTGTATCCTTTATCAGAGCGCTTTCCTGAGTTCAGGAAGCTCTGCGCTCGTGATACCTCGTTTGGCAATTAAGAAGCGATTCCGTTTTGTACTTTAACGAGTACAGGGTTATTTCCTATCGAGCGTTCCTTGTGAATTCAACTAGGTGCTCGTGATACTTAAAGAGATATTACTTTGGCATTGGTTACTGGTCCTGAGGTGTGTTTCATGGTAGCAAGATTAATAGGTACCAGGTTGTCCAGATATCAAATATTGATCACCTCTACTTCATTTCAGAGTATTAAAGGCCACGTGTCCAGTGCATCATTTATATCAACAAAAGGGGGAACAGCTAGACACCTGACCATTTCTAGGTACACATATTACTTATGTTCATTTCCTTTATATAATCCCTTTAGACTAGTCATAGGGAGGGAATATATTTAACGTTGTTATTTTGTATTCCAGTCACAGTTCTGATGTTCAAGAACCTGACCAACGTGAAGATTACTGGGAGCTGTGTTTACCCTACCTTTCCTTGTTGTGTTTCCCCCTTGTCCCCCTGATTATCACTTGTATGCCAGTGTTATACCTGACATCGAGGGGTGATAGGGGTGAATTGGGGTACTATACTACAAGCTCCACAGCACTTCTGAGACAACAAGGCATCGGCATGACACACAGCCCACCCGAGGGGCGTGACGGAGCGGTTCCATCACCAGCGTCTGAGCGCCGCGCGGCCCCCCACCCCCTTAGCTCTGCGGTGGAATTGCCGCCGCAGCAAAAGGGTTAATCTAGTTGACTTGGAGGCTGGAGTCTTCTCTATATATTGTAAGAATGTGAAGTAGTGTTGGGATTGTTAGGTCTGGTTTTTGTACTCATATAGTGGGATATTTGGTCTTCAGCATTGTCACCTCATTGGATTCCATATACATGCGCATCACGCCTCATCCATTCCACCAGGGGCTCAATGGTCAAGGCAAAAAGGATGGGAGACTGAGCTTCATGATCAATCTCATAGCGACTGCATCATTTACTCTCCACTCTAGCGCACAGCGAGTGGTAAAGCACCTTCAGTCTTGGAAGTATAGTCCAGAGCCTATTTTTTCCAGAACTTGGGGGAGGAAAAGCCACTCAACCGAATCGAAAGCCTTCTTGAAGTTGAGTAGTGCCAACACCATTGGAGGTGGTGAATGCAGTGTTGGGTGCCCCGCCAAGCCACGACATCGTTCTGATCTGCTTTAGTTAAGGATTAGAAAACTTTAGTGGATTTGCTAAGACCTTGGCTACTATCTTGGGTTTGATATTGATCAAGGAGATTGGCCAGTAGCTGGTGGATTCTGTGGGTGATTTGCCTGGCTTGGGGATGACTGCGATAGTGGCACCACCACATACATCATTGGGCAGCACTTTATTCAGTGTCTCGATAAACAAGGTCAATACACATGGTATCAGGCGAGAAGTGTCTGCTTTCATAAACGCTGTTGAACACAATTGGTCCCGGTGTCTTACCTGTGGGCATGCCTTGGATTGCTGCAATGAGTTCCTCTCCTGTCTGTAGGCAATCCAGCTCCTCCCTATCCACAGGGGATAGTGTTGGGAAGGGCAAATCTTTCACAACAGTGAGTTGTTGTTCCAGTGTTCCTGGTAGCGGAATTTATATAAAGTCTTGATAGAATCCGTAAAGGTATGAGCTATGCCCTGGGAACTCTGAACAATGTGCCCCCTCCTCCTCTGAATATTGGGCATGAATCTAGCCTCCATGTCTTCATTAAATATCCAGAAAAGCAGTTTCCCTGTTTTGTCTCCATGCTCGTAGTGGCAGTGCTGAGATGCAGTCCACAATTTCCTTGCTGCATCCAACAGCTTTTGCTTTAGAGCAGCTCTAGCAGCTTCTAGCCTTCGTTTAACTTCTCCCACAGTGACTGCAGATCTCACAGCTCTAGGTGTGTCTACACCTTAATTTTTAATACCTATAAATCACTCCTAAAGTAGTCCCTGAATGCCACTGGGCGGAGTGCGTGGTATTTAAAAAGCAGGGTATGTATACTTAATGTTTTATATGTCATGGCCGTGAAAAATCTCCAAAGTTTTATTTTGGTATAGCATTAACCAAGACCCTTTGATTTTAATAAAATTATATATATAATATACTTACTTAAATGGGCTTTCAACCACCACTCTTCATCCATTGATCTCTTGTTGTCATTCCCTTTTTGCTTCTGCCCACAGCACACATCATGGGGCAATGAGTCAGCTTCTTTAAGCCTCCAGTTAACATCACATTGACTGATTGCATTTTGCTCTTTCACAAGGCACACATCCGCAAATAAGGTCGTTTATTTAGTTCCCTTTGGCCCCTGTAGCCTGAGGTTATATTAGGACGCATTTGAAGTGAGTGCAGTGCATAGTCCAGCTTTATTATTTTATAGCTCCTTCCAATGTCGTTGTAAATTTCTTTGGAAATAGACTGCTGCTATTTCACAGCATATCATATTGTATTCCTGGAATTGGTTTCGTCAATGAACCTTTAATAAGCTTTACCCAGGAAGAAAAGCAAACTTTTATTGCATTTCATTTGCAGCACACTTTGAAAACTTATTTAAACATAGGCGGTGTGTAATTTGGGTTTTAGTATCCAATATTTTATACTGTGAACCCTTTTTCTTACTACCTAATTTCTTTTCTTTTTTCTTTCCTTTTCTCGTTCCTGCTTTCTTTGGTTCTTATTAGCCTTTTCCTTCTTTCTTGTCTGTCTTTTTCTCTTCTTCGAATCCTTCTTTAATTTTTGCCCTCCCATTTTCTTTTCTTCTTTTGCCTTACTTTTCTTTTCTTTTTTCTGTCTTTCTTTTTTCCTTCTATTATCATTCTATAATCTCTCTTTTCTTTCCTTCATTCCATTTTTCTTTAATTCCTTATTTTGTTTTCCCTACTTTCATTCTTCTATTCTTTCTTTTCTTTCTTTCTTGTCTGCCTTCTTTCATTGTTTCTCTTTTGACTATTTTCCTATTTTCCTTTTTTCATTTGTTCCTTCATTTTTGCCATCTTTCCTTTTTCTTTCCTTTCTTTTTTGCCTTCTTTTCTTTCCTACTTTCATTCTTTGGTTTTTTTTCCTTCTTTCTTTCTCGTTTGCCTTATTCCATTCTTTTTCTTCTTTTTTGCCTAGTTTCTTTTTTTCTTTCCCATTATTTTTCTGTCTGTTTCTTTCCTTCTTTTTGCCTTCTTTCCTTTTTACTTTCTTTCTTTCCTTTCTTGCCTACTTTCCTTTAATACTTTCCTTTCTTGTTTGCCTACTTTCCCTTTTCTTAACTCTTCTTTCCTTTTTTGCATCCATATTATTTCCTTCTTTCTTTTTTACCTCCAGTCCGTCTTAACTTTTTTCCTTTTGCATTATTTTCATCTTTCTTTCTTTTGTCTTTCTTTTTTGCCTTGCTCTCATTCTTTACTTTTTGTTTTCCTTCTTTTTTTCATTTTCCTTTGTTCATTGTCTTCCTCTTTGCTTTCTTTCATTTGCTTTCTTGAACAGTAGGGATCGATTGGTAGCCCTATCTGTGCGCTGCAGCCTTGCGTTTTGGGGCCAGGGTTGTGCACGGTGGTGCTTGTGGAGAGGACCGCCTCATCGGGCTCTGCATTTGCTGGTCCCCGGGCCTCCGTGACCCTGGAAGTGTTTGGGTCCAGGGCTGAGGTGAGGAGACATATTTGTAGATGCCCGCTGCAGGGTATGCCATGCCAAGCCGCTGCGGGGCCTGAAATGGCAGAGATCGGACCAGGCTGCGGACACAGCAGTTGACTTGGCCCAACCCCCTTGCTCCGGTTAGAGTCGTCCTGACCGTGGGGCCCCCGGAGCTGTGCGGTCTGTGGATGTGCCCCCCGAAGTTTCATGGCTGCACGGGGTAGAGGCCAGCTGGGGGGCCCTAAGGCTGGATACCAGCACTCCCCCATTACTCTCTTCTCTTAGGGTGTTTTGGAGGATTTGGGAGAGAACCCCGACTGCCAGGCCCTGGCCGGGGCAATAGGCTCCCTCCCTGTGGCATTTTGCTGCTACATGGATGGATCCGTCGGTCAGGTTGGCAGTAGACACTGCCGGGGCTGCTGTTCTTGCATGTATTTCGTCCCTTCATGTCGCTGGACCTGTGCAGCGTAGCAGATTTGACAGACTCCTTGGTACAGTTCTCCGTTAGGGGGTACTGTGCCATGGGCCACTCCTGGTTACGCGGTGGCTAGGCCAGGTCCTGGTGCGGCTTATGGCCGGTGTAGACAGGGCCTGGAGCAAAGGCTGCGGGGCAGAGCCCTCGCCGCGTTTCTATGGTCTCTTGGTGTGGGGGAGAGAGGCGGGCCCCATGCCGTCTGCCTGTATGGAGCTGTTGGACAGGGTCGCCCTGTATGTCGATGACATGTTATTCTTTCTTACCAGCCCCCATCCTCTGGCCCACGATTGTTGCAAATAATGCATATCTTCGGTGAGACCTCAGGACTGCATATGAACGTCGACAAGTCTGCAGTATTTTTTATTAACAAGGCAGCTGCAGATATATCTTGGGCGTCGGGCTGACACTGGCTGTTTCAGGGCTTAAAATGTCTGGGGGTATATATCACCCTGGATCCTGCCATGTCCTGGGCTCATAACAGTCCCGATCCTACCCCATGTAAGGGACGAGATTAAGCACTGGTCCTTGCAGCCTTTATCCCTACTGTGCTGCTTGATGATGTTTGAGATGGTCTCAATGCCACAGATTTTATACCACCGACAAAATTATCCCTTCACAATCCCTCAGACATAGTTTTGACAAGTGAATATGGCTTTAACACAATTCCTCCGGGGCGGTAGGGTGGCGCGCATTGCCCTCTGGAGCGGTTTTCAATCTACTTATAATGGTGGCATTGCCGCCCCAGGTGTCTACTCCTATTATGCAGTGTCCCACCTATTACATATAAATGAATGGTGTTTCATGCTGCAGACTGATCCAGCATACACAACTGAACACTTGGCAATGGAAGACTTACTACTCCACGGTGGGAAGATGAGGAGTCACATTCCCCCGTCGACACAAGTAGTGCTCCACCTATGGAAACAAGTGCTCAGGCAGCTGGGTTGGTGTAATCGGTTGACTCAGATGATGCCATAGTGGGGCAGGACTTTCCTGGGCCAGGTGGCATCTCTGCCAGGGTTTCGGCAGTGGGGCGCAATAGGTATTTCTACTCTGGGAAATGTCATACAAGGCTTAGTCCTTCAGTCCTTTCAAGAATTACAGACAGACTTTCAGTTGCACCGTCATGTACAAATACCTACAGTTGCTCCTTGCTCTAACTCCTAACCTCCAGGATGTCCATGAGTTGCCGGAGTTTAACCTCCTGGAAGGTAGCTTACTCACAGGTGACCTGGCACACACAAGATTAAACCGATCTATTAGACGTTAACAACACTTTGGGGTCGATTCCGATCCGGTAAAATCACCGTCCGTACGATTCGTATTCGGAGCCGTTTCCGTACGACTCGTACACACACCATGCGACTCGGCGAGTACGATCCAAACCCGGTGATCAGGACGCGATTTGTACGGGCCATGTCAGGTAAGGGCGATTTGTACGGAAAAGCGCACATTCACATACACACCGTACGGCTCGTACACCCCATGATCGTAGGGGTACGGCTCGTACACCCCATGATCGTATGGGTACGGCTCGTACACCCCATGATCGTAGGGGTACGGCTCGTACACCTACGATCATGGGGTGTACGAGCCGTACCCCATGATTGTAGGTGTACGAGCCGTACCCAACGATCATGGGTTGTACGAGCCGTACCCCTACGATCATGGGGGCTACGCACCGTACCTGGGGGGCGCCGTTCCGTACCTGTTTCGGGGCGAACTCTGCTTCTATGGGAGTTTTCAGCTCCCGTAGAAAAAGGGTCGTACGGAGCATACCCAACACGAATCGTACTTGCCGGGTCGGAAAAAGCAGCCGCGAACCGTACAGACGTCGCGTACAGCGGGTTCCGAGGGAGAATCGTACGGGGATACGATTCTTATGGTCTCTGTACGATTCGTACGGAGTACGGCTCCTGGTACGAATCGTACTTCGTCGCACGTACGGGGCGTTTACAGGTAAGATTCGTACAGGGAAAAAACACTCCGTACGACGATTCGGAGCACTTTTTACCGGATCGGAATCAACCCCATAGTGCTACCGCACTTGTGGCCCTACGACAAACTTGGTTGGGGACATACCCACTCTTGATGATGACTGGACCGAGGCCCTGATGGCTCCACGTGAAGTGGCAATCACCTCCAGACTCTGTCTTATTCAATTAAAATACTTACACTGAGTTGACTTCATCCAACATCACCTATGGCACATGGGTGCAATTACCTCACCTATATGCCTATGATGTGGTGTGAACGAGGGCACCTTTTTACATACGGTGCGGGACTGCAGGGCCCTATCAGTATTCTGGTGGGGTGTGGTGTTGTGCCTGGAGGAGGTCTTGTCTTGGGAGGTCCCGCTTAACCCAAAGTTGATCTTGTTCCATAGCACTGAGGGGATAGTAGGGAACAGGTACAAAAGGCATTTACTGTTTCCAGGCTTATCCCTGGCTAAGGGAGATATTGCAAAGCTGTGGAAAGATGTGCCGCCACCCACAATGGGTACCTGGAAGAAAGGAATGGGTCATTGTATAGGAATGGAAATCGCTGAATATCGAGGAATGGGGTGCCCGCAAAAACACACTAAAGTATGGCAGAGGTGGGCAGACTACAGGGGTCTGGTTCTGGCTCCAGCCCCCACTATAGACTCCCTTCTTAATGCAGAAATACAACAATATACTGTTGGATCCTGAGGCACCTTGCTGCCCTGTAGGGGTTGTTTTTCATGATGATGCAAAAATTTCCATGTGGATCGTGGATGGGATGGAGCATTTGCTAGATGTATTTTACATCGGTGTAATTGAGTATGGACAATGGGTTTCAGCTGCGTTATATATATCGACGGGCCATGTTAACCTTAATGTTTTCAATGGAAAATTCAAATAAATGTGTAACATAGTTAATCCCACAAAGGAAACTAATGCAGGTGATGTCTTTTGTATTTGTGACTGCCAGCGCGATTAGATAATTCAGCTAAGAAATGTTTTGTTTACACAGCGTTATGTTTCTTTTGAATTGTATTCTGACAGAAGCTGTGTTTATTGTTCATGAAGTTACATTGTGGCACATTTCAGAAAAAGAAGTCTGTTTTCACTATTTGTTATGGGCTTATCACGTGTTTATTTAAAGAAACATTTTTTTCACTGACGGCACTCGTGAACAAGGGACAATGGTTCCGAAACGCGGCGGGTTACCGATTATCTGCCAACTTAAATCACCACTAACGAAGCCTTTGGGAGTCCGTGGTTGCTGTTGTTTGTCTTCAGGATTTGCACAGTGAGTTTTGTTATTGTTTCGAGGCTGGCCCCCTCAACACGGACCGCCGCTGTAAGAGGCAAGGGCATGGCGATTTTAGTGCAGGAGCACTGAGCTTGTTGACTTTATTTTAAACTTTGACCTCGCCCGCTCAGATCGAACGCTGGTGCGGATTTCTTTTGAGGAAAAAGGAAATGCAGGAGCAATTACTGCAGTCTGCATAAACAAGTTTCTGAAGGGAAAAGAAAAAGGCACCAACTAGTTAACTGATGCAGGCGGATGGCACCACTGCCCTAGGAGAGAGGGACAGTTCTGCCAGGGTTAGCAGTGACGCTGAACTAGCGAGTCTATTATCTAAGCAGTAGAATGGCAGCGATGAGGAACAGTAAGCCCTCTGAAGCTGCAGACAAAATGTTTGATCAATGTCAAACAAACAGAAACATTGAAACAAATACAGAAGTGGGGAGTACAACGTCAACACCCACGAAAAAGATATTATGGGACAAGATGTGGAAAGCCCTTAAAAGTGAGCAAAATAAGTTGTGGGAGGCAGGGTTGGATTGTGAATGAAAATCGGCCCGGGCAGGCAAAAAAAAAATCGCCCCACATTTGCATAAACACTCCTCATATCACAATTCATCACTACGTTGGTGTAATCTTATAAAAAAAACTTTGGGGGGGGGGGGGGGGGGGTAAAAAATGCACGCGTTAGTTTACAGTGGTGAAACAAGTGAGGCCACTCCTACTCAGGCCTCCTGCCCCCGCTCAGTATGTGACACATGAATGGGCCGGCCAGCGAGACAAAGGTAGTGATACCTCTGCTAAACAGAGGTAATGAGCGCCCATCGCCTCTAGAAAGGCCACTCAGACACCCACTGGGCCGCTGGCTGTATTCGAACAATAGAGACAGCGCCCAAATAGCCCCCCAGACTGCTAAAAAAAAGAGGCCCACAGCAGCACTCGGACACCGGCCCCTCGGGCATTGCCCGAATGCCCGCGTTACCAATCCGACGCTGGTAGGAGGCCACCACTCTTCAAAAATATATTAAAGTGTTACCGTGGGCTGGGCTTGGCACTCCGCTTGAGAGAGCCGCCCTCCCGACATTTTGACAGTTGGACCTTTGGCAATTCAGTGAAGTGTCTGAATGGACTTGGCATGTCTTTTGTACAGTTGTTTTCTTTTGGTGTTAGCAGCAGCACAACTGGGGGGAGGGATAGGTGAGGGTGGGGGTTAATGTTTCTTGTAAAAGTCTGCAGATGCTATTGTTGCTTTACTAATGGTTGCAGTAGACTCCGGTGCCCGGAGCTATGCATTATATGTGCGTTCAGACAAATAAAATCTGTTTAAAAAAAATATATACATTGAAGTGGAGAGGTTCCCAAGGAGATTAAGGATTTTTATTTCCCCAACTTTCAATGATCTGGATCCGGAACTTGTCAATGATTGGGCTAGCAATAATCACCAGTGTTCAACAAACATGTTAAAAATGCTGGTCAAGCAGGCGGAGAAAGATGTAGAAAGACTGGCCTTAGAGACCAAAGAACACACAGAACAGTTGAAATTACTTTGCAGTGTGGAGGAATTTCAGAAAGAAATGGAGAGGATGTAGAGAAGTCTCAGCCAAATTGAAGATGATATGAAAATTAAAAAACAACACTTGGTTGATTATCAAAAAGGCCAGATCCTTACATTCTCCGAGAAGTATGATCGACTAAGGAATACAACATCTGCACCAATGGGAGAGAAACCACAACCCGTAAGACAAGTGAACATCAGGAAAGCCCAAGCTAGCACTGATAACCCGACAGATGGGAGTGTGACCAGTGGCACTGACATTTCCAGCATTTCTGAGTTTACAAGAGTAAAAACCAGTATTTTTACGGAGTTCGATCTAGTTGCCAAAGAGAGACAAACAAGTAACAGACAACAAGGGGAATGTCAAAATCGTGGAAGAGGAAGTGGATGCGGAAGAAAAAAGAATACCTCAACATTAGGAGAACTAGGAAGCCCAGTGGGAAGTCGTACAAGGGGACAGGTGAAAGTGAAATAATGGAGATAAAAACAGTTATCAACTTATCTGAGAGAACACTCACCGAAATGAAGGTAGAGCTTTTATCTTTGTGTTTGACTTTCTGTCCCTCAAATGATTTTAATTACACACAAAGTCGAATCGATTTGATTTTCTTTACAAGAAAACTGAGCATTAAGAAATGGTATGCGACAAAAGTCTCTAATGTTACTGAAAAAGATGTAAATAAATGCAGTGATATTAGAATTGGAGATGTTGGCTTGCTCCATTTGTTGAACGTCCTGGTAGATGTTGAAGACGTAGAGAGCGACCCATTGTCAGTTTGACTAAAGAAAATGATCCCCTAAATCTCAGTGCTGAGAGTGGCTTTAAGCCCAAATCGATATTCCTGCCACACATCAAGAATGATGCAATTGAAATCTTTGATAAGGGTGTCACACAAGAATTTGTTAAACTGTCCAATCAGAAATGGAGGAAGGGGTGGAATAACGTCACACCAGCACAAAGTAAGGCCATTGAGAATCTGAAGAATGATAACAGCATAGTGATTAAAAAAGCTGATAAGGGTGGGAACGTAGTGGTCCTGTCCGGGGAGAAATATATTAATGAAGGAATGAAACAGCTTTCTGACAGCGAAAGATATAGCAGAAGCAATAGAATGGAGTACGAGCATTCAATAAGGAAAGTTAAAGAGCGTCTAGTTGAGTGGAATGAGAAGGGGTTGCAGGAACAAGATGAATTTAAGTGTTTGGAATGTACATTTCCCAGACTTCCTGCTCTTTATTTACTACCCAAAATTCACAAAGACCAGAAAACCCCCCCAGGTAGACCGATAGTCTCCTCTAGAGGAAGTTGTCTCGAAAACACCTTGAGATATGTAGATTATTTTCTCCAAACTCTAGTACAACAACTGCCCTCCTATGTCAAAGACTCGGGTGATTTCCTTAGAAGCCTTGAGAAACTCCTATGGGAAAGCAATTTTTTCCTTTTATCTCTTGATGTCACAAGCCTGTATACATGCATCCCCCATGATTTGGGGTTGACAGCATGTAGACATTTTCTCAGTGGCAGATCAATCTCTTATATATTCCATACAGAGATGCTTATTGAGATGATGTCTGTTTGTCTGACGCAGAACTACTTTCTCTTCGACAATAAGATCTTTGGTACATCTATGGGGACCTGCTTTGCTCTGTACTTTGCAGGACTCTACATGGGGTTCTGGGAAGAGAAAGAAGTGAAGAAATCATCTATGTTTCAAGACAAAGTGGGCATGTGGGTCCGTTAAATAGATTATATTTTCTGTGTTTGAAAGGGCACAGAGAACGAAGCGGCAGAATTTGTGAGCACCCTCAATGTTAACAGCTTTAATCTCAAGTACACTACTCAATGGTCCAAGGATAGACTATAATTTTTAGACCTGAGACTCACAGTTTCCAACAATAAGCTTGAGAGCTCACTCTTCAGAAAAACCACCGGAGGTACCAGCCTGTTACATGCCTGTAGTTGCCATCCGAGTTCACTCATAAGTAGTATACCATTGGGTGAAAACATATGGGCAAAACGGAACTGTAGCACACCCCGAAAGTTATAGTGCAGAAGAAGAGATCAAGACGAGGAGATTTCTTGAAAGAGGGTATTCACTGGCGGCACCCTGACTAAGAGGGTGAGTCGCTTGTTGGAACAAAGACTATCAAGAACGAGTGGTAAAACTGTTTAGACGCTACCGTGGATGTTCAATTTAGATTTCCGCACTTAACCTTTTTATATTCTCTTTGTCACTGATTTTGCACCGTAATAATTGATAGAAATTAATTTTTAAAACTGTATTAATTGTCACTGAATTACTAGTGCCTCTCACCTGCCCAGACCCCGGTCCGCCGCGGCGTATGCTGTTTGTTGCGGAGGGTCACACAGGCAGTCATACCCACTTCCGGTTGCTAAGACGGAGGAGACAGTTTAGCGCTCTAGTGTATCCGGCCCCCTTCCCTATTTAATCTCCAGGGAGGCGCGGACGCGCGCAGCGGCGCGCCAAAATGCGCGCCAAAGGCAAGCCCGTCTGCGCCCGTCCGCGCCAGAACGCTGCCAGCTGCCATACCACTATCCTCAGCTCAGGCCGGTCCTCACACTTTATCTAATCACCTTGCCCTTCGAAAATGGCCGCTGTGACCCCTCCTTATATTAGTAAAAACTTGCACAAAGACAGATGATGCTCAGACTATTCCCACTAGCCCCACGCTGGCAAACTATACGGCCATGTACTTCAACGCCAGATCCATTCCAAGACATGCTTTAGAAATATGGAGCCTTCTTGACCTCGAAAAACCAGATCTATGCTTTATATCGGAGACATGGCTACATGAGCATGCTATTCCTGACCTCCACATAGCCTTTCCCCAGCAATACTCTATAGACAGGTTTGACCGAATAGGGGGAAGGGGAGGAGGAGTATTGATAGCAGCCAAGGAGAGCATTAATGTTTACATTATAGAAAGCCTCGTGATAAACGGTTCGGAAATTATAGTTTTCAGAGTGAATAACCTGGGAACAGAAGAAACATGGAAAGGGGCCCTACTATATCGACCCCCAGGGAACAAAGGAGATTTGGCTAACACCTTACTGGAAACCATAGCCCCTCACGTATTAACAGCAGACCACTTCCTATTATTGGGGGATTTTAACTATCATGCCGACGACCCGTCAAATACTGACACAGAAAAACTAGTCTCTTCCATGAACACCCTCAATTTGACTCAAAAGATCACTGGTCCCACCCACCAAGCTGGCCATACCCTTGATCTCCTATTTACCAACTCTCTTAATGTCTCGACATCCAACCCTATTCCACTATTGTGGACCGACCACTATCTGGTGAAATTCGCCAAAAATAGCCATAAAGCAGAAATGAAAAGAAATTAAAATAAAAAATCTTGTAGGAACATGAAAAAGATCACTTTAGCCGCCTTTTCTGAGAATTTTGTAGCACATGAAATTGATCCAAAGGAAAATGTCAATCTTGCAGCCATGCATCTAGAATCCGCCGTTGGTAAAGCACTGGATAAAATCGCCCCTCTGAGAATGGTCCAATGCAGGGAAAAATTTTTTCCCTGGTTCACTGACCAATTAAAAAACCTTAAAACTTTAACAAGAAATGCCGAGAAAACCTGGCGGAAAACAAAAAATTCAAACGATCGTAAAACCTATCAAATCCTGCACACTAAATATATGAGGGAAATAAAAACAGCAAAAAGAACATACCTAGCTGAACGAATAACTAAAGCTGAGAATTCGTCTAAGGAGCTTCATCACATTTTGAAGGAATTCACCTCCTTTAAAAGCCCACAATCAATATTAAAAACTGAAGAATGGACGGAAGACCTTTCTAAATTCTTAGATGATAAAATTATAAACATATGCAGATTTTTTGAACTGGAAAATACACCCCCTCAATATTTACAACTGGACCCATACGCTGAAGAATCTGTATATACAATTGACGGTCGATGGGCCATTTTCGATCTGTTGGATAATGAAAAAAACTATGCGAGTAGGACGAAAAATCAAATCAGGCTCCCCCAGTGACCAACTAACCTCCAAATTATTTGCCATCCTTGCCCCATCACTAGTAGACCCTCTTTCTGGCCTTTTAAACAAATCCCTGAAAGAAGCAGAGTTCCCAAAAATTTGGAAGGCAGCAAGAGTTAAACCTATATTAAAAAAACCTAGTGCCGATGCAAATGCCTTTCTAAACTATCGCCCTATCTCCTTGCTGCCATACTCAGGGAAAGTGTTGGAAGCATTTGTAAATGAACAACTGGTAAATTACCTTGAGACAAACAACCTACTCGATCCCTCACAGTCAGGTTTCCGTGCTGCCCACAGCACGGAAACAGCACTGATCGAAGTCGTCGATAACATTAGGCTCGCTCTGGATAAACGTAAATCTTCCATTCTTGTCCTTTTAGATTTATCGGCTGCCTTTGACACCATCTCCCACCAGATCTTGATCAGAAGACTGTGGGAGTGTGGTGTCAAAGGGCAGGTTTTAAAATGGTTCATCAGCTACTTGACTAACCGAACAACCACACTACAGGCAGACAATACGCTGGCTAGCACTCGGCCCTTTACAAGAGGTGTGCCTCAGGGCTCCATTTTGAGCCCCTCACCTTTTAATGTTTATATGGCTCCCCTGGCCAATGTGATCAGAGCATTCGGGTTTGATGTGTTATCCTACGCGGATGATACACAAATACTGGTTACACTCGGCTCTGAAGCAAACGACACTAAAAGGCGTTTTATAATGTGCATGGTAGAGGTAAAAAATTGGATGGGACACAATCACCTCCAGCTGAATGGCACCAAATCTGAAGTCATGCTATTTGGGCGAGCAAATGAACACTGGACCCAAGATTGGTGGCCTTCGGAATTAGGGGAGTGTCCCGTTCCAAAGGAATCAGTCCGCAATTTAGGGTTCCACGTGGACAACAAGCTGTCCATGAAAGATCAGGTTAATCATACGGTGGGCACCTGTTTTGGAATCATGCGGAGTCTACGCAAGGTCTTTAAATGGATACATACCGAAGCACGCAGAATTCTGGTCCAGGGCCTCATCGTAAATAGGCTTGATTATGGCAATTCACTGCTTCTCGCCATAAACGAGGGCCATACCAGGAAACTGCAGGTCGTGCAGAACACGGCCGCCCGTCTGATTCTAGGCCTACCTAGACGATCTCCCTTACTGCCATGCCTGAAAACCCTACATTGGCTCCCTATTAACAAAAGAACTATTTTCAAGACCATGTGCCTGGTTCATAAACACATGTACGGTCGAGGACCAAAATACTGGACCCAGAAATTGACATGGTACTTGCCTGGTCGACAGCTGAGATCAAGCACCAAATCACAGCTCACGCCGCTCAGAGTTCAAACGGCCAGAAATGGTGGTCGTGCCTTTTCTTTCAGGGCACCATCCCTTCAGTTTACGTACAACAACCGAACATATGATCTTCCGCAAAAAACTGAAAACCTGGCTCTTCTGCTAGTTCCACCCTCTGGCTCATTCTCCCTTGGGATGTGATATGTTGCGCAATACAAGTATCCAGACTAGACTAGACTAGACTAGTTATTAACAAAGCCAAAGCGAAGGTGGCGGAGAGACCTAGAGCATCACTGTTAGTAGGGAGAAATGATGATAAGAAATAAGCTTCTGAGAAAATCAGATACATCACAAAATATAACAGGCAGGCACAAGGTAAGGAAGAGCCTTAGCAAATTCTGGCAGGTACTACAGACAGACCCAGACCTGGCGAAAAGCATGGAGGCCTCCCCCTAAATTACTTTCAAGAGAGCAAAATCCCGTAAGGACACTCTTTGCAGGGCAGTTGAACCAACTAAAATGATAACAACAGGAATCAGAGGATTCTTCACATGCAGAAATTGCTGAGCCTGCAAAAATAGCAAGAATGCGAAAGAAGTGAGACTCTCACAGGACTGTAAGCCATTTCATATAATGAAGCATACGTCATGCAACACTGAGTTTGCTGTGCATGCTTTATTCTGTCCCTGCAAGAAGGCGTATATATGGAGCACATTACACCAAGCTAAGATAAGGATACTTGAACATTTACGTGCTATAAAAAATGGAGACAAGCAGTATCCTATAGCACGACATTTCCAGAGTCATCATAACCAAAACACTAATCTGCTTAGCTTTGGTGTATTAGACAATGTGAAAGTCAACGAGAGAGGCGGCAACAGAGTATTGAACATGCGATGTCTAGAGTCTAAAATGATTGTGCAGTACAGGACATTAGCCCCGACGGGACACAATTGTGATGAAGAGCTTTCTGTCAATCTGGGTTGAAACCAGCAAAGAGGTTCATTAGTTTTCTGCACCATATAATGTTTAAATTAGTAATTGTGTTACTGTTGTTCATTAACATATGTTAGAAAATATGTTTGCTGTTTTAGAGCAATGTAATGTAGTTTGATCATCACCGTTGGTGCATGTTTGTTTCTGTTTTTGGTTCAGTCAATTAATTAGTTTATTTTTTTTTGTGATTTGTTTTTAGATGATGCCGCCTGTGATCTGTCAGAAAGAAAGTTGAAAAGCAAAAGTATCTGTGTTTATGTGTCAGCCCACTTGGGCATGATATCTCGAGAGATGGCTGGTTCAGTATTGTCGTAGTCCATCTGACACTTAAAATTGTGTTATAAATTGTGTTAAACCCACAGAGGATAACGCCACTCACTGCGAGCACTGGCAGAGGACATCACCATCACGATCAAGCCGGCCGACAAGGGCGGGTCGATCGTCATTCAAGACACTGTTGACTACAGGTCTGAGTGTCTCCGGCAACTTGAGGTCAGGTCATCGTATCAACCATTACTGGAAGACCCTACAACTCGACTAAGCCATGAAATAAAAACGCTGGTAGAAGAGGCCCTGAGCGAAGGCTGGATCAATAAGCACAGTTTCTACAGACTAACTATCCGACAGTACCTTATTTCTACACACTGCCGAAGGTGCATAAAGCCCAAAGACCCCCACCAGGAAGACCAATCATATCCGGTCAGGGCTCTTTGCTGGAGCCCCTTTCGGAATTTGTGGATCATTTTTTACGACCGATTGTACGCACCATGCCTACCTATCTTCAAGATAGGAATGATGTGTTGCGGGTGATTCCAGAGATTGAGTACAACTTAGAATCAGACTTCCTGGTATCATTTGATGTGGAGTCGTTGTATACCTCCATACCCCAAGATTAGATTTTAGAGACCATCATGTCCATCCTGGAGAGCACTTCTTTGGACTCCCCAACTCCGGTGAAATTCATCATGGCCCTGGCGAGGCTTGCGATGAAAGAAAACTTTTTTCAATTCGAGGGAACTGCTTACCTTCAAGTGTCAGGCACGAGCATGGGGAGTATTTTTGCTCCGTCCCTGGCAAACCTCTATGTCCACACCTTCGAGCAGGAGCACATCTTGACACCCACTAACCCTTTCTTTTCATCAATTGCGTGGTGGAACTTTTTCGCAAGCCAATGGCGAGAAATTCTCTGCTATTATATGGCAGCCAGCACCCAAAGTCTCTACGAGCCAATTTGCCTTATGGGCAGTTTCTCCGTGTTCGGCGGAATTGTTCCACCAAAGAGACTTTTTTAAAACACTCAGAGAGTCTATCCCGACAGTTGGAAGCCCGAAACTATCCAAAACGCCTGATTAAACAATCTTGGAAATGGGCAGCAAACAACCACAGAGAATCCCTGTTAGAACCACCTCAAGTGAAGCCAACGCTTAAACGGCTCACATTTGTGAGCACTTTTAGCACCAAGTCCAACCAGGTACAAAAGATTGTGAACCGCCACTGGCGTATTCTAAATGCAAGTGCTGACAAAATTGAACCTCCTTTGTTCTCTTTTAAACGATCTAGTAACCTTCGCGATCTCCTGGTACATACACGCCCTAAGGAGTCCTCCAAACCGCCCATAGGTACCCTCTGGGACTTACCAGCAGTATCGGGGCATCATCCATGCGGATGCTGCTCGATATGCCCTCAGACTAGGCATACTACTGAAATTGATATTGGCACTGGTCGTCCTTGGGAGCAGCGCCACTTCACGAACTGCAACAGTTCACATGTGATCTATCTACTGACATGCCCGTGCGCGAACAAATATGTTGGCATGACAACACGGAAGGTCCGTCTCAGGATGCTCGAACATAAGAGTGCATTCAGATGTAGAAAGACTCTTACCAAACTCACAAGACATTTCGTTGAATTCAAACACACGGAAGAGGAATTCACTTGGACAGTTTTAGAAAAGCCCTTTATACCATCACATACTGGGGATGTTTCAAAATTCCTTTTTTCCAAAGAACAGCGCTGGATATATAAACTTTCTACTGACTCCTTGGGATTAAATGATGATATCCCATGGGCTACCCTTTAAGAGTTGATCACTCTGTTATAGACTGGGGTACAAATGGTATCTCCATACCTTATATAGCACCCTAACAGTATTCTAACATCCTGCACTGTTGTAAAACGCGGGGGCTGTCCGGACTACGTATCGTCATCTGATGACATCATTCTGTAGTTCCGGTTCCTCTCGCGAGATTCAGCTGTGACTCTGGGTGCAATATTAACATTACCCACTGAATGAGTTTTGAATTTGCAGGCGTTTAAGTTGCATGCTATTTTAATAATATCATGATCATTGGCATAAGAGTCAAGAAGTCTTGGGGGCTGCACACAAACGACCAGGTCCTGTGTCGGACGGGTTCTGGGTTATGGGACTCCGCCCCCTACCAAGATGGCGTTCAAGTACCTTCTATCCCAACGGGCGGATGCCTCCCCCCCGACTCAGTGCCTACAACGAGGCAACGACGGACAGGTTAGTTTGCCAGCAGGAAGCTATGTATGATTGCGTCTCTGGAGGGTAACTCGGGGGTACGCATGAAGCAGTCGTTCTAAATACACTAGAGACACTCTGCCTTCTTGGTCTCCTATGAGATCTTAGAATCCTTATGAAATAACGAGGGACACATGTTTCTCATGGGGTGGAGGATAGTTTGAACGATTTAGGCTGTAAAACACTATGCATAGCAGAGTCCCACATGATACTGGAATAGAAGGGGAGCCCTGAGCATTAGGTCACTTTCAACCAGTACAGACCATCGCGATGGGTGCTTTCACTAACAGCATTCGCTATTCGCATAACAGAGTTCCACATAACATTGGAAATAGACAGGAGAACCCTAGGCATTAGGTCGCTTTGAATCAAGACCAACCTTTGCGAGGGGTGTCTCCATTAATAGCATTGGTTTAATTTATCTACATTATTTGGTGTGAGGAGGCACCGAGAGAGTGAGCTAGGACGCCAGTGAACGAGCATGTATGAGAGAGGAGTTAATAGTTGGTGTGGATTAGGTAACAACATGAGACGCTCTAGGAGCATAATGTTTTGCTTAACACACCTCGAACTTTTCTCCCATAGAGCGGGGCCTCCGTCTTCCTGAGCAGGGTCCAGGAGAGGTGAGGCACATTCCCCGGACAATCTGGGTGAGTGATGAATTATTTAATTTTGTTGTATAATGGAGGGGTACTTTTACGGTGCATTCTGGACTGAGATCCTTGTGTTTGTCCCCCTTTTTTCTAGATGTGAGATCACTCCAGTTGTTGTCACGGAGCTAGCTGATGATGGACTAATATGTCCAACTATATCCTTTTTTTGATTCACTTTTTATTTAAAGTTTATTCACATTAGCGGTAGCAAATCTTTGAGAAAAGAGGCCCTGAAGAAAGCCTGTGGTACCTCTTTTCCTGGTGGCTGAAACATGTTGGCCTTTTTTTGTGGCAGTCGATATTTGTTAAGTCTGCCTTGTCATTTGCACTGTTCTTGGTTTTAATTAGAGGGTGAAATAATCATTTGAATAAAATATACTGAGTATTTGTTGCACCACTCTATTTTATCTCACCACTTTACTATTAATTTTTGCACTGCACATATTCCCATACCTTGTCATCTATCTCATGGTCAACACAGTGTGTGTGGGTTTGACTCACTGAGACTTTTCTAGCGATTGGGTGTGGACATTGTCCCAATGATCGAGGGACAGACCACCTCAACCTTTCTGGATGACCAGATGAGAATACAGATCATCGCAAGACATTTGATGGGAATCCATGATTATAACCTTTTTGAGTCTCACTGACAACCACTTGTGTTCTTGATTTAGTTGCACAAGTATGTACCCTTGATACTTACAGACTGTATGGTGACTTTGTATTTACAACCTAACTAACAGTGTCTGTTATTTAGAGCAGGATCTTTTGTACCTAGCTCGTCCGCCTAAGACCCCTGGTTCTTTGTCTGTTGTTCTACCTATTCTTTGGGGGATGTGAACTATGGCTGGTCTTTAAATATCCCTCAGACCCTTTTTTCCCCTGTGGTGTTATGTTATAAATTGTGTTAACATCTTGATAATGCCCACTGTGGCAAGTATTCTTTTAGCGCCTGTCCCCTTTTGATGTTTGTATGGAAGCGCGTTTGCTTTTCTCTGGTGAAGACGCCATATCTTTATTGTTCTGGGCCGATGTTTACAACAGATTAACAGTGTGGTTACGAACTCCTATAACAGCAAGCACGGCACTTCAGAAGCAGGTTTGGCTTTTTCAATTTAATATTTTAGCGCTTTGCTGTTTGGTTTAAATGCCAGTTAACATAGATAATCCCCCAAAGGAAACAAATGCAGGCGATGTCTTTTGAATTTCTGACTGCCAGCACGATTAGATATTGCAGCTAAGAAATGTTTTGTTTACACAGCGTTATGTTTCTTTCGAATGGTATTCTGACAAGCAGTATTTATTGTTTATGATGTTACATTGTGGCACATTTTAGAAAAAGAAGTCTGTTTTCAGTATTTGTTATGGGCTTATCACGTGTTTATTTAAAAAAAAAAAATTTTCAGTGACGGCACTCTTGAACAAGGGACAAGTTCCCAAAACGCGTTGAGTTGACGATTCTCTGCTAAAATAAATCACCGCTAACGAAGCCTTTAGGAGTCCGTGGTTGCTGTTGTTTGTCTTCAGTATTTGCACAGTGAGTTTTGTCATTGTTTCGAGGCTGGCCCCCTCACCACGGACCACCGCCGTAAGAAGCAACAATCCACGATGAAATAGACCAGGTAAGGACCTCTTAACGCGACTTTTTCTTTAAATTAAGCAGAGAAAAAAGCAGCAACGATGTTGTCCATTGAAAGTAGATATTTATTTCACACAGATGAAATAAAAGACATGGTGTCATCCATGACGCGTTTCACTCCTGAAAGGAGCTTGTTCACATGACGCGCCCCAGAAAATAACCACAATTTATATTGAATACACAGGTGATTTGATTTAATCAAAACAAGTATAAAGATAAAAATAAAGAAAAGACTAAAGTGAGCGCCATATTGTATGAGTCACAATACTACAATGCCTGAAAATAATACACTCTTATGGACTAAAAAATGCTAAACAAATGTTTACTAAATATTGAACAGCAATGTAAAGTACATTTGAATAAATATGTACATAATATACACAAGGAAAATTTTGCACAAAAAAAGATTTTTTTACTTCTTTTTCTGTCTCATACCACTTATAAATGTAAAAAATGATAGGCAAGTGCCTCAATCAAAATACATTATAAAGTCCAGTGCAAAGAATGGGCAAACAAATGACAAGTGTCAAAGTTATATCCACAGTTGGAAACGTCTATCCTAAATGAGTTTACACAAGAAAATATACATGCAATATTTCCACACAGAATTCATGACTAATTTAGGAACAAAAAACAAACGACAAGTGTCGTAGTCAAGGTGCAAAAAAGTTTTTGTCAAAAACTTAATAAATGTTCAAATCCTATCTTCATTAGAAATGTTCATCATCAATGACTAACATTGTTATCAAAATTCGATGGAGTCCAAAGAGTGCTTTTCTTTATAGTAGATATCGTGGTTAGGCAGTAGAAAATCATGTTGCAAATATGGCCTAAAATTAAACAAAAAAATATACATGTGTAAAAAAGACATAATCTGAACGTGCTAAATCATAAATTAACCCAGTGTAATTAAAAACAATATATCAAAAATAGCAGCAGGGTATCTCAGAAAAGCAAAAACCATCATGTTGTTAACTTGTAAATTTTCACTAAATGTAAAAAATACTGAACACTGTGAAGGAGTGCAGTTGAATACAACAAACAATTTAAGTTCAAAAATATGATAAAATTCATTGACCCAAATGCAACATCACAACAAATGACATCCTAAAATTAAATAACAGTTGTGAATTCATCAGTGAACGTCAAAGTGCAGTTTTTAAAGAGTTGTCTTAACACAGATTTCATTAAAGTGTCTTTAGATTACAGTCTTAGATGAATTATAAAAAGACATGTAAATCTTCTGTAAGATTTAGACCATTAGGAGCTCTGGTGTCAAGTAAAAGGATGAAGTGAGATTCCTTTTGTCTTAACAGACGCTCTCGATCACCGCCCCGGCCGGGAACAGGAACTGAGCATAAGACTGTATATTCTAGATCTTTTAACCGGTTATTATGAACAGCCTTAAAATGTCTTGCGACGGGATAATCATTGTTGCTGTTCCAATTGCACGTATGTGCTGTAAAATACGTTTATGCACAGGGAGCTTAGTGCTCCCAATGTATTTCAAATTGCAGGTGCATTTGAGTTTGCAAACTGCAAATTCTGACCTGCAGGTTAAATGTTCCTTTATCGGAATTTTAGTGTCGCTGAAAGCTGATCTATAGTATGTTGAATTGCAAGCAAAAGTGCAAGCGCGACACGAAGTGCATTTAAAAAAACCAGTCTTGTGAAACCAAGATTTTTTAGGAAGAACTTCCGGCATTGGTCTATCTAGAGCATCACGCATTAAGGGTGCTCTTCTGAATGTAATAGATGGCAAATTCGGAAGAATTGGACTCAAGATATTGTCAGTAAGGACAATTGGCCATTCAGAACAGATGATCCGTCTGATTGCTCTCTCTTGTGAACTAAAAGTGGTAATTAGTCTCACAGAGCAAACCGTCTGATGAACCAAATTGGTGGATTTTGGTACCAACAGAGTGTTTCTATCTAGAGAGTTCGCTTTCACAAGGGCCTGCTCTAATAGTTTCTTGGAGTATCCCCTACCAAGAAATCTCAGTACAGAAGATTTTAAGCAAATTTCGGCAACTGTTGCATCACTACAAATACGTCGAATTCGAATAAATTCTCCGTAAGTGATGCTATTAATTGTATGGATAGGATGCGCACTTTGAGCATGCAGTATTGAATTTCCTGCGGTGGATTTTCTAAAAAGTTTAGTTTTTAACTCAGCATTCTCCACATACAATTGTACATCCAAAAATTCTGCTACCTCATTATTGATAGATGCTGTAAACTTTAAGTTTAAATCATTGGTGTTGATTTCATTGACAAAGGACAGAGCCTCCGCTACAGTCCCATTCCAAAAAATACACACATCATCAATGTAGCGCCAGTAGTGGGAAATGTGTGGCAACCATTTAGCGTGTGTGACCTTGAGCACGCGCTCCTCCCACCAGCCAACATGTAAACATGAATAGCTGGGGGAGAAGCACAAACCCATTGCCACACCGCGCAATTGTTGATAAACATTACCATCAAATTTGAAATAGTTTGAAGTCAAACAAATTTGTATCATTTCCAACAACATTGTATTGTGTCCCCGAAACATGATGTCACGCTTGTTCAAATAATACTCTGCAGCATGCAACCCCTGTGAATGGTTGATTGAGGTGTATAATGACTCGATGTCCATTACCAAGAATATAAAGTCTGAATGCCAACATACATGTTTCACCTTATTGAGAAAATCTGTGGTATCTTTAAGATACGAGGGTAGAGAAATCATGTGGGGTTGGAGAAAAAAATCAACATATTTGGAAATCATTTCACTGATACTACCAATAGCCGAGATGATCGGGCGCCCAGGTACAGGAGATACTAACTTTTGTATTTTAGGAAGAAAATACAAGAATGGAATAATGGCATTTTCAACATTCAAAAATGTAAACTCATCCTTGGAGAGTAGACCCGACTTATACCAATTGAGTAATTTCTTTCGAGTAGCAACCTCATTGTTAAACATAACATGCTGAGTAGATGACCTATAGCATGATGAATCTGAAAGATGTCGGTTAGCCTCAATTAGATAATCGGTTCGAGCCCAAAGTACAGTATTACCTCCCTTGTCCGAGTTTTTAACTATGACCGCACGATTATTCTGCAATTTTCTTACCAATTGATGGTATTGGCTGTTAAAATAATTCGCTTGTCTAGTTTTGCTCAGAACTTGTCGATTTAGAGTTTTAAGTTCACAATCACCCGGTCAATAAAAACGTCCAATGCATCTCAAGGCATGAGAGGAAGAAAAGTGGATTATGCACAATGGGTAAAACCGTTTTGATTTAATTTGTTCAGACTTTTCAAGCACACATTGGACACCAGAACACACACAGATCTTGTATTCAGTAAAAGCTGACATGTTAACTTCAAAACAGTTACACTCATGTCAACACCACAATTTGGTGACCAGTGTATTTGCAAGGAACTCGGGTTACACATATGTCACATTCAACCAGGGTGACACTGTACTAATTGCATATAAATCACATTCCTATTCCATTACAGAAATGCATTTGGCACCAACAGAGATGATACTGACTGCAGTACAGACAGATGTGGTAAAAGAAAGATCATTAGCTCAGGGAAAACACATAGTTGTGGTACCCCCGATTACGGGCTTTGAGGCTATCACAAAGGCCAGCGTTCCTAACGTAAAAGCCTTACATCTTTGATTGCTATAGTGGGCCAATTCACATACAGCAACAGACTTAGACTATGTCTTTGACTCTATATTTCAAACACAAGCATACCTGCAATACGAACACGAATATCCTCTGCCCAGTGAAATAATGCTTCTAGATCAGTATGACTTTATAATTTATACTGATGGTTCTGTCCAGCCTGTAGGAACAAAACACCAATACTCCGCCACTTCTGCAGTTGTGAATGGTAAAATGAGGAATAGAGCATTCCAACCTCTCAAAACATGTATGCAGTCACTTGGTGATTGCACTGCGCACAACTGACTGAACTGAAAGCTCTAATTCTGGCACTTGAGAATACTGATCCTGAATTTCCTACACTTACAGTGTTTGATTCATATTATTGTATCCAGTCTTACAATGAGTGCCTGGGCTATTTGAGACATAATGGATTAAGAGATTCTAAAGGGTACACTATCATGCATAAAATGCTTGGGCGACAGGTGGTAAAACTTAAAGCGGGTGTGCCAAGGGGTAATTCTATTCACACGCTGATCTACCAGCATGTAGGAATACATGTTGCAAGGAATTCATTGGCTGAAGCCTCAAAAGCAGCAGTGTAAACTGCTATTGTAGCTGCAGTGACTCGTTCTAACACAATGATAGATAGAGACATAATATAGGCTGTCACAGCTTTGCGCTGTGGCACCCCCTTGCCAAAATGTTTTATAGCAAAATACTCCTCCCAGCTAAGTGTGCAAAACATTCCATTTGTTCATCTTCCTGGGGTGGGGGTGATAGAGTAATTCCTAATGAATACTACAGGTTAGAATTAATGCTAGTAGCACATGAGGGTCTAGCATCTGCTCACGCAGGGGTTGCAGCTTCTATTTAATTATTACAACAACGCTACTGGTGGCCAGGTCTATGCAAACTAAAGACTATGTCCTCAGATGTGACATTTGTCAGTAAATCAAGGTTCCCACCATAGCTAGTACCCCACAGACATCTCTTTTAATTTGAAACAAGCCTCTTGCTTGTGTTTATCTGGACCACTGAGGGCCACTACACACCAATGGGTCCTTTACATCATATTAAAAGTGGATTTCTGTTCTTGGTTCATATGGGTATGACCAGAGTGATCAGTTGATGCTCAAACTGTTATAAAAGATTTGCAAGTCTTCAGCTGCACATATGCAGTAGCCGCATTCTGTTTGGACCAGGGTCTAGCATTTGCCTCTAAGGCTTACCAGCACACCATCGGAAAACTGGGTGGGACTGTGCACTATTCATCGCCCTATCATCCCAAGGGAAATGTGATGGTGGAGAGGAAAATTCATGACTTAAAGCAGTCTTTAACAGCTAGAGTATTAGGTTCAAGTTGCAATTGGGTCCTCCACCTGTATGGGGTGTAGAGAGCCTTAAACAATCTGCCAAGAAGATCCTTGGTTGGTCGGACTCCCTATGAAGTCCTACTTGAAATTAAGATGTGAGATCCTGATCTTGACCAATTCTAGTACAGTGACAGCGGAAACTCCTTTTGATATTTGGAACGTTTGGCTGTGTTACAAGAAGTGAACAACTTCCGAGAAGAGCAAAGCAACGAGAAACTTCTGCCACTGGTGAAGTGCAGGCACTACCAGCAACTTCTGGCTGGATTCCAAAGATTGGTGATCTAGTACGGGAAAAGGTTGTGGACACAAATAACTTGGTCCATCTTACAGATCGTTAGTCCTGGTCCTGGCTGTTCAAGTTACCAGAACTGTACTTTTACCAACACTTGCTGGTAGTAAATACAAGAGATTTGTATCTATCTCATAGGACTACACCATGTGGCAGGTTCTACATAGTAGGCCACAAGGACTCCTGGGTAGTTGCCTGCCTCCTCTCACTACCATACAGGAAATCCTATTACAAGCTTTAACCAGCAACAGAAGTTTCTTCTCCCCAGCTGGGGACACCTGACACTGAATTTTTGCTACTTCCAGTCACATCTACTAACATCACACAATCAGTGTGTGAATTTACAGATTTCAACCCCCACACCCACCATTTGAGTTTACCACCAGTTCTACACAGCTCAAAGAGGCCCCTATATTTGCAAAGACTGCCAAGGACTATTTTGTTGACATTGATGACTTCCTTGGATTTGTTAGAACCACCACTGCATGGAATTCATGGATTTTTTATTTGGCTTAAAAAGACATTTTATTCCACCTTAGATTTACATTTGGATTTCCATTTAGTTGCTTTTTTTATTCCTTTGGATTGGTTTTGTGACGGTATGTTCTGCTCCCAGAACGCTCTGCCATTGAACTGGTAAACAAGGTATTGAAGCCTCATCCTTCATCATAGAGTGCAAAGAGACCTGTCCCCAGTGAACATTTCAGCGGTTCCCATAATTGATTAAATTGTTTGATATAAGGTAACCTATGATATAGTTGGACCAACAGAAACATAGCAGATTTTATATGTGTTTAAAATTTTTCTTAGTCATGTTATTACTCTTGGCAGCATCTCTGATAGGGATATTAGTACAGTGAGGACAGTGTTTGATGAATTAAGAAAATTATACTGTATTTGAAAGTGAAGATATGTATAGCGATACATCTAAACATAATGAAATGTTTTGTTTTCAATATTATGCACACCATTACTTGCACAAAGCAAGAACCCCATGTGCAGTATTTAATTACACACAATGAGGATGCTGCCCTATATCACCAGTAGATAGCTGGTGGTATCCTATCTCCTGAGGCACAGCCGGGAGAACGCCATTACTCGTTTTAATTTCCTTTGCTTGAAATATTGTTCAGTACTTACTTGTTTATTTGGCTCTGGGCACTGTTTTTCTTTTTGATCCCTATGCTTTGGGCACTCCCGCGCAGCTGAATCGAGCGCTGCTGCGGGGCACCACCCTTTCGCCGCCATCCCCCAAAGGCCACAGGCCATGCCCACCACCTACAGGCCACGCCCCCTCACCGAAGGCACTTAACGGCGCTGATTACGAGCGCCTGCCAGAGGCTTATTCATCTCCTGAGGCACAGCCGGGAGAACGTTTCTGTTACTACTGAACTTTTACTTTAAAACTGTGTGTGTAACCTTTAAAGCTTTTTAATTGTGTCGCCCATTCTGGGCTCTTGTGTTGCTGCTTGACTTCCCTAAGCTACTAGCCACGCCTACTATCTGTCAGCCACGCCCCCCGCAGAAGGCATTTAATAGCGCTGATAACGAGCGTTTGCCAGAGGCTTCTACATCTCCTGAGGCGCAGCCGGGAGAACGTTTTTGCAAAAACTGAACTTGTTTTTAAGAAATTGTGTGTTATTTGTTTTTTAACTGTGGTGTCCTCGCTGGGCATTTGTTCTTTGGCCGATCCTCGAAGGCCATAGGCCACACCCCCTCCCGCTAGCCACGCCCCCAACCGAAGGCACTTAATCACGCTGAGTGCAAGCGTTTGCCAGAGGTTATCCTATCTCCTGAGGCACTGCCGGGAGAACGCCATTACTCGTTTTAATTTCCTTTGCTTGAAATATTGTTCAGTACTTACTTATTTATTTGGCTCTGGGCACTGTTTTTCTTTTTGATCCCTATGCTTTGGGCACTCCCGCGCAGCTGAATCGAGCGCTGCTGCGGGGCACCACACTTTCGCCGCCATCCCCCAGAGGCCACAGGCCACGCCCACCACCTACAGGCCACGCCCCCTCGCCGAAGGCACTTAACGGCGCTGATTACGAGCGCCTGCCAGAGGCTTATTCATCTCCTGAGGCACAGCCGGGAGAACGTTTCTGTTACTACTGAACTTTTACTTTTAAAACTGTGTGTGTAACCTTGAAAGCCTTTTAACTGTGTCGCCCATTCTGGGCTCTTGTGTTGCTGCTTGACTTCCCTAAGCTACTAGCCACGCCTACTATCTGTCAGCCACACCCCCCGCCGAAGGCATTTAATAGCGCTGATAACGAGCGCTTGCCAGAGGCTTCTACATCTCCTGAGGCGCAGCCGGGAGAACGTTTTTGCAAAAACTGAACTTGTTTTTAAGAAATTGTGTGTTATTTTGTTTTTTAACTGTGGTGTCCTCGCTGGGCATTTGTTCTTTGGCCGATCCTCGAAGGCAATAGGCCATGCCCCCTCCTGCTAGCCACGCCCCCAACCGAAGGCACTTAATCACGCTGAGTGCAAGCGTTTGCCAGAGGTTAGAACGCCATTACTCGTTTTAATTTCCTTTGCTTGAAATATTGTTCAGTACGTACTTATTTATTTGACTCTGGGCACTGTTTTTCTTTTTGATCCCTATGCTTTGGGCACTCCCGCGCAGCTGAATCGAGCGCTGCTGCGGTGTACCACCCTTTCGCCGCCATCCCCCAGAGGCCACAGGCCACGCCCACCACCTACAGGTCATGCCCCTTCCGTTCATTCCTTCTATAAACAATGTGTTTCCCCCGGTCGCGCAGCGGACGGGCGCAGCGGGCGCGCCGTCAGCGCGCCGAAGGCGCGCCAAAGGCAAGCCCGTCTGCGCCCGTCCGCGACCGGCAGGGACCAGGGGTCATGGACCCTGCCCTTTCCTTACCCTATACCCCAGCCCAACTTCTGTCCTTTAACAATGGTCAGCACATTGACCCTTTTTTGCTGCAGCGCATTATCGCTCTGGACATTTTATCCCCACTAGCTCCACCACCCTCACTTACGCCATCCACCCCCTTGTCCCAGTCTTGTCCTACCCCGGTTCCTCCTTCCCTCTCTTCTTCCAGCATGGCCACTGCCTACCTGCTCAATACTAGATCTGCGGGTAGACATCAGCTGGAGATCTTCAATTTATTGGACACTAACACCCCTGATTTTTTTTTCCTTACAGAAACTTGGTTCTCTGCTGATTCCCTTCCCGATCTTCTCTCCGCCCTCCCCGACTCTTACTATGCTCTTCGGGTGGATCGTCCCGCTGGTAAACTCAGGGGGGGAGTGGCGATGATCATTCGTTCCAGTCTCCAGTTTCAGTCTCTCTCCTATCCTCCCATATGTGGAGTAGATTTCCTAATTGCCCGCTCAGTTAATCTCAGGGCCCCCCTTACTATAGCCCTTTTCTATCGTCCTTTGCAGTACATGTCCTCCTTTGTTCCTGCTCTTCAGGAACTCCTGGCTACGCTCGTTGTCAATAACTCCTCTGTGCTTCTTTTGGAGGATTTTAATTATTGGCCGGGTGATCCCCGAGAAGACTCGTCTTCTAAGGACTTCTCTGCTACCCTCCAGTCCCTTAATTTTTCCTCACACATTCACTCCCCCACTCATATTCGCGGTCATGTCTTGGACCAAATTTGGTCAGTCAATTGTCCCATTCCTCTCCCTATCGTCCTTCCCTGCACCTGGTCTGATCATTCACTGATCTCTTTTTCTATTGAGCTCGGAACGCAAGAGAGGCCCCCCCCGACCTAAAAACATCTTGGCCCGAAATTGGAACCGGGTGGACCGTGACTCCTTGTGTGTCTCCCTTGCTTCCTCTGGCCCTGACCTATGCAACCTTCCTATTGACCATCAAATAGACGCCATAAATCACTGGCTGTCCTCTTCCTGTGATTTAGTCGCCCCCCTCAGGAAAGTCAAAACCTGTCGCCCCCATGACGCTCAAAAATGGTTTTCAGACGAGCTAAAAATCCTCAAACTGGACCTTAGACGTTCTGAACGTCATTGGAGGCGTAAATACTGCCCTGTTCTGCGAGCTAAATACAAAACGTTGTTGGCGAGTTACAAAAAAGCCATATTACGAGCCAAAACCATCTACTTCTCGGAAAGAATATCCCTTTCAGCCAATAAGCCCAAGGAGATATTCTCTATAGTTCGCAATCTGGTTGCATCCGACAGAGCCAATTTGAACATCATCCCCTCCCAAGACCTTTGCCTCTCTTTTAATGACTTCTTCCTGGAGAAGATTGCCAAGATCAAATCTAATATTCCCTCTGTCTCTTCGTCCCCTTCCTTTTCTGCCCCTTCTCTGACCTCTATCTCTCTTAATCAGTTTCCCCTATCTCCTTGGATGTGTTCTTGGCTCTACTCCAGAAAGTTAAGTCCGGTTCACCAGCCGACTGTGTGCCAGCCCGCTTTCTGAAAGTACTCTTCACCCATTGCCCCGACCCTCCCCTCTCACTCCTTAATTTTTCCATTTCCTCTTGTTCTGTCCCCAAGTACTTCAAATCCGCTATAGTTCGTCCTATTCTAAAAAAACCTGGCCTAGACCCTTCTCTCCCTTTTAATTTTAGGCCCATCTCCCTTCTCCCTTACCTCGGAAAGATCTTAGAGAGCTATATTACTTCTTGTCTCTCTTCCCACATCGAGGATAACCATCTCCTGGCCTCCCACCAAGCGGGCTTCCGACCGGCTCACTCCACCGAGTCTGTTGTCCTGTCTGTCTTGGACGAGCTAAAGAGTAAGGCAGATTCCAACCTGCCCGAAGCGCTGGTGCTCCTCGACTTGTCCGCTGCGTTTGACACGGTCGACCATGCCATCCTTCTCGACCGTGTCAGCGCAGCGGGCGTTCGGGGTACTGCCCTCTCTTGGCTCGCCTCTTTTCTTAAAGATCGAACTCAGGCGGTTCATCTTTCCTGCTACTCTGCCCCTTCCCGCTTGGTCCCCTGTGGAGTTCCCCAAGGCTCCTCTTGGTCCCCTCTTCTTTTTAACCTTTATATCCGACCTCTCATTCTTTCCCTTCTTGAGATGGGGGTCTCCGTGTATAACTACGCGGATGACCTCCAGCTTGTGTTTGATCTTTCCTCTCCCTTGCACTCCCCACCCAAATTTCACTCCACCTTGGTCTTTATTTCAGACTGGATGAATCGGAACCAACTGAAGCTTAATCTGGACAAGACGGAGTTGGTACTGACTGGCTCTTCTTCTTCCCCTTGGTCGACCGCCTTTTGGCCCTCCATCTCTGGCCCCCCACCTTTACCAGTGGCCTCGGCAAAGACCTTGGGCATTAGAGTCAGTCGGGACCTCTCTATGCATGCCCAGATCAGCTCGGTTGTCTCCTCCTGTTTTCTTTCCCTCCGAATCATCCGAAAGGTGTCCCGTTTCTTTTCTTCTGATGCTCTTAAACTTATTATTTTGGCCATGATTCTTTCCCGTCTCAATTACGGGAACAGCCTGTATGTGGGCATTCCAGCGTATGAACTTCGCCGCCTACAGGCTGTTCAGAACCAGGCCGCCCGCCTTATCCTCCACCTCCCTAAGTCTTCCCACATCACCCCCGTTCTGAAAACACTGCATTGGCTCCCCATCTCTCAGAGATCTCTCTTTAAGATGGGCTGTCTGGTCTTCATGGCTCGAGCCCGCATTGGCCCAGTTTTCATTAACTCTCTCATCGTTCCCTATACCCCTAACCGTTCCCTCCGCTCTTCTAATCAGTTCCTCTCTAATGTACCTCGGTTTCGTAAATCCAAAACCGGAGGCACCAGATTTTCTGTTTTGGGTCCCTCCTTTTGGAACAGTCTCCCTCTATCAATCAGATCCATCACCATTTATTCCCAATTTCGTAAGGCCTTAAAAACCCACTTGTTTTCCATTGCTTATTCCCTAAGTATCTTTTCATTTCATTTCATAGCTTGCACAGACGTTTGCACATTTTTCTTGCAACTACCCCGTAGACCCCTAGTCTTGTTACTATAAACTTATCCCTTTCCCCATAAAGAAAAATATGCTCACTGACACAAATCTAATTTATTTGGCCCCTTTCATTTCCCAGTTGTCAATACAAGGGTATGACTTTTGGAAAGACAAATATAGATTTGAAATCTATTTAGGGAACTTAAGACTGACAAGTTCAGGGCAATGAGGCTTTGTTTATAGCAAGTCTTATACCAAGACAAATGATTTTTCTGAACAAGACCGTGCAGCAAACATCCTGCCTCGGCCTGGCGAAAATAAAGGCTATGAATACACAGAATATTCCCACATTTGCACGTTTTGAGAATTGGCAGCAATTCAGAAACTACATGGAAGAAACATTCAACAACATGCTCAAGAATGGTACATACAATTCTTCGCATTCCAGTCCAGAGGATTGGCTAGTGTGGTCATTAGATACTAACTGGTGTCATGCACGTTTTCTCCACAACACCAAGGGCTTTAGGATAAGTAGGCCAGACCCATGTTACACGCAGATACATCTCAGGGGTAGTAATGACCTGTAGCGTTGGAAAATTGTGCCTAGAATGGCCAAAACACTCCACTTTAGATGAGGTGAAGATCTATCCTTTCTGGTGACAAGGATTTATTTGTTTTCTTGCTAGGTCCTAGAAAGCCATGACAAAAGAGCTTTTTGTCTACAATATACAACAAGGTGTGGAATGTTTCACAGCAGAAAGCTACAGAGCAGATATGTGAAACTGACAGAACAAATTTAGAAAAAGATCTAGCAGTTGTTGCCAATGGTAAGTCTACATTATCCCTTGAGATTTATTCTCTAAGTAACATTGTGTTATCTGCTACTGACATCATACAGAGTGACATGTCCCATTTACAACATGGACAAACACAGCTTAGGTCTATCATGCTATTGAGCTGGACTTTAAAACCTTTGCACCATGGTAGTGTTCCCTGGAAGTATTTAAATATTACAAGTTTATTTTGGCCATACAATTTGACAAGAGAACAGAAAACTATGACAAGGAAGGACACGTCATATACATTGTTAAACAAAACATCTACGGCAGAAACAACATCAGCCGATTGAATAATACATGGGTTTATATCTCTGCCAATTTCAACATTCCACTTAAAGAACTGCTTACACCACTTTCAAGTAGGCAGGTATGAAGCGGTAGGGGTGAGATTTGTACATGAGGCATGGGTGCTAACTTTCACATACAGGTGTAGAAATGGAGATACTGCAAGGACACTTTAGGCCATTCATTAGTTTGCAGGGAGGTCATACTTCATGGAGCATGTAATGCTCCAAGGAGAACTTGTCCTGTTACCTGAAAGGTTCGCCAGCTGCTGTAATTTATCCGGCATTCAGATTACTTTTGAATGGGAGTTATTTGATGTTGAACGACCAGGGTTGCTGTGGGATGAAACCAGGAGTGCCTTATGAGATGATGGTTTCTAAGGTTTTTATCTGTAGTACAAATGTGCTTTTTCCACCTGACCGTACAGGTATGAAAATAAGAATTTGGCCTTCAATTTCCATTTCAAATGTGTACTTTGATATTCTAAGCAGACTAAAAGCCTTATTATTTCAGAAGGAATGTTTATTTAACATCTGAACAGGTGATGTTTGATCTTCAAGTTGCAAGGTCTTCATCTGAAATCCCGTCACTACTACACATTAACCTTCCACATTTCAGCAAACTTGTGCACCGCATTTTTAACACCTCAATTACTGAGGGAGTAGGATGTATGACGGTACAACGCGTGGTATTACCACACGTACCGTTACAATGCATTTTTTACAACGCAAGTCGTTACCACGACTTGCGCTGTAGGGGTGCTGGACTTAGAATAGTTAAATTTACTATTCCAACACCAGCCTACGTACAGTAGGGAAGGTGTTGGAATAGTAAATCTACTATTCCTTGTGCGCCCTCCAGCGCAAGTCGTGGTTACGACTTGTGTTGTAAAAGACGCGTCGTAACTGTAGTGCGGGGTAACATCTGCGTTGTAAAGGATGTTCCCTGAGGGAGTAGTACACTTTTTTTAAAGCAATTGGATCTGGGTTTGTTTTACCTTCCAGACTGTCCTCCGAGTTATTCCATTGTTGATACACTCCATGCTTGGGAGCATATTTGGAGGCATACCACTTGTCCTGTTTCTAATTCTCAGGAAATTGGTTTTATTTCAGTTGCTCCACAATGGATAGTCCATCATGCGGCCAAACGGGGATAGCACTGCCACGTGCTACTCTGTTGTGAAAGGCTGATGCAGTATTTTGGCGCACCTTTGCTAAGGAACTAAATGATAACTAGTTCTTGTCCTTTTGGCCTATCTGCTTACATTGCGTTCAACCTATATCAATCTGTCTGCTGTACACTTTTAAGTATGCCCTGAATATATGCCTTGGATGCAACCAATCCAATCTACGGACATAACTGCTGGTGGGTCCTTTGAAGGGTCCTTGTGGTCGAAAGATGGTGGATGACAGTGTGATATCATCTCTGCAAGACCTGATAGATCTGATCTACGATCTATCCAATTCCCATGCCAGATTTTTTATCCTGGGCGATTTTATTCTATGGCCCAGTGGTCCTAATGATCTCGCATATCGAGACTTTTGCCAAGCATGCAATAATCTTCATCTCACGCAGCTTGTGTCCATCCCTACCCATGCAAAAGACCACATCTTGGATATGATCTTTGCAGCTGAATCGTTAGCCTCGATCATGGAGGTTGTGCCCCAATGCTGGACAGATCATGCATTGATCCATTTTTCGATTCTCTTACCAGCTGGTTCGCTGAGTAATAGCGTCCCGGCCAGGCCTAAATTTAGGAGGCAGTGGGCTCGGCTATCGAAGGGCTCTAACTTACCCACACTTCTGCCTACAGTTTATGCCTTGGGTCAGAATGTAGAGGAGAGCTATTCCACTCTTTGCCAGCAGCTTCGTGAGTCGCTCGATAAGGTGATTCCACTGCATAGGGTGAAAGATAAGCCGTTAAAAGCTACCCCCTGGTTCTCTAGTGACCTTCTCCAGCAGAGACTTCGCTTTAAACAGCCGGAGCGGGTCTGGAGAAGGCACTACTCGGAAGCAGATAAATTGCTTTATAAAAAACCCTCCAGGATTATAAAGTACAGATCAGGATGGCCAAAGCCAAGTTCTTAGAGGCTACCTTGGCTAAAGCAGGTAATAAGTCTCAAACCTTATTTAAACTAGTTAAGAACCTCTCTAATCCAGCCTGCGCTACATCTGCCATCCCGGCCTCTCAGGAACTATGTGACTCTCTAGCCTTGCTTTTGAGGAGAAAATTAACACCATCTTGAATGGACTTTCTGCCTCCAATCGGACTAGCCTCCCTGCCTCTTGCTCCTCAGTTCCGGTCAGTATAGCAACTCGGGAGGTTCTTGTGGAGGAGGCAGCACAGCCCTGGCTGACCTGTTTTCCCACCCCTTCCCTGGAGGACTTCTGCTTGCTGGCCAATGGCGTGTCATCTGGTTCCCCGCTAGACCCATTGCCACATAAGTTCTGGAAGCTGTTTTAGGGGGAGCATTTTCCACCGCTCCATTCCATCTGCTGCCAGTCCCTTGCCACGGCCACGGTCCCGGATAGCTGGAAACTGGCAGTGGTTACTCCACTGCTAAAAAAGGCCACCTTGGACCCTCTACGTCCGACCAATTACAGGCCTATTTCACTCTTGCCTTTCTCGGTAAAAATCCTAGAGAAATTGGTCACTAGGGTCCTGTCCAGCTTCCTTGAATCCAACGACCTTTTGGACGTGGCCCAATTTGGATTCAGGCCGGCCCACGGCACGGAGTCTGCCTTGGTGACCGTTTTGGACGACCTGCGTTCGTGTGTCGACATGGGAGGAGCCAAAAACAGTACTGCATTTCCTCCAGTCATGTCCCAATTTTCACCAACTTCCTGTCTCCATTTTTCCTTCCTTCTGCTAAGGAATTGGGCTGGATTTTCTGTACAATTAGGGGCCCAATGTCTGACCTGTTGCGATACATTTTTCTCAACTGTTTCCAAACTATTCCGCTGTAGTTATTAAAAGGACGATTCATCACATCTAGGGTCAGTCAGAGTTACATCCTATACTCCTGCCTTCTTGAATAGTTATCTGCAGTCCTCGTCTTCTATGAGGGAACTTATTAAACTCTTGATATCATGTATTGCAAGAGTACTCCCTGCAGTATGTTTTTCGAGAGATGCTATCCACTTTCAAGTCCCTTCAATGAGAGGTGGCAATTGGTTTTTAAGGCTTTTTTCCTAAGGGGCAATGGTACAAAAAGTCGTACTCCCCAAACTTTGTACACTAGGGGCATTTGGGACAGAGGTACATAAACTAATCTTTCAGGATGCTCTGAATCACATTTTCTGGTGTACTTTTACCGTATGTGCAGACTCTTATGCATATAGGATGCTCCCATTCTGGATCCCCTATACCCTGAAAAATGCACAACTCCACATTTGCCATTTCTCAGAGTTCAAAGGAACCTTCTCAATCAATCAATCAATCAATCAGAGCATTTGTATAGCGCACTACTCACCCGGAGGGTCTCAAGGCGCTGGGGGGGGGGGGGGTTCGCTACTGCTCGAATAGCCAGGTCTTGAGCTGCTTCCTGAAGGCGAGGTGGTCCTGGGTCAGGCGGAGGTGGGTCGGAAGGGAGTTCCAAGTCTTGGCGGCCAGGTAGGAGAAGGACCTTCCTCCTGTGGTGGCTCTTCGGATGCGGGGGACGGCGGCGAGGGCGTGGCTGGTCGATCGAAGCTGGCGCGTGGGAGCGTAGAAGTTGAGGCGGCTGTTGAGGTATCCTGGTCCTTGGTTGTGTAAGGCTTTGTGTGCGTGGGTGAGGAGCCGGAAGGTGATTCTCTTGTTGACCGGGAGCCAGTGCAGGTCTCTCAGGTGTCCGGAGTTGTGGCTGCGGCGGGGGATGTCCAGGATGAGTCGTGCTGAGGTGTTCTGGATCCGCTGGAGTCTCTTCTGGAGTTTGGCGGTGGTTCCGGCGTAGAGGGAGTTGCCGTAGTCCAGACGGCTGGTGACGAGGGCCTGGGTGACCGTCTTCCTGGTCTCGGTGGGGATCCATCGGAAGATCTTGCGTAGCATTCGCAGGATGTGGAAGCACGATGAGGAGACGGCGTTGACTTGTCTGGTCATGGAGAGGGAGGCGTCCAGGATGAAGCCCAGGTTGCGTGTGTGGTCAGTTGGTTTGGGTGCGCTGCCCAGGGCGGGGGGCCACCAGGAGTCGTCCCAGGCGGAGGGTGAGGATCCCAGGATGAGGACTTCCGTCTTGTCTGAGTTCAGTTTCAGGCGGCTGTTCGACATCCATTTGGCTACTGATGTCATCCCTTCGTGCAGGTTGGCTCTGGCGGTGGCGGGGTCGTTAGTGAGGGAGAGGATCAGCTGGGTGTCGTCGGCGTAGGAGATGATGTTCAGGTTGTGCTGGCGTGCGATGGCTGCGAGGGGGCTCATGTAGACGTTGAAGAGAGTTGGGCTGAGCGAGGAGCCTTGAGGAACGCCGCAGATGACTTCGGTGGCCTCCGATCTGAACGGGGGGAGGCGGACTCTCTGTGTCCTTCCGGTGAGGAAGGAGGTGATCCACTCCAGTGCCTTCTCCTGGATTCCGACGTTGCTGAGGCGCTGTACTAGGGTGCGGTGGCAGACAGTGTCGAAGGCCGCGGAGAGGTCCAGGAGGATGAGGGCCGCTGTTTCTCCGTTGTCGAGCAGGGCTCGGATGTCGTCTGTGGCTGCGATCAGGGCGGTCTCGGTGCTGTGGTTGGCCCGGAAGCCAGACTGCGAGAGGTCGAGGGAGCCGTTCGTCTCGAGGAAGGCGGCCAGTTGCTTGTTGACGGTCTTCTCGATGACTTTGGCCGGAAACGGGAGCAGCGAGATGGGGCGGTAATTGTTGAGGTCGGTAGGGTCTGCTGATGGTTTCTTGAGTAGAGCGCTGAGTTCGGCGTGCTTCCAGCTCTCCGGGAAGGTGGCGATGTCGAAGGAGGTGTTGATGATGTCCCGCAGGTGGGGTGCGATGACAGCGTCGGCCTTGTTGAAGACGTGGTGAGGGCAGGGGTCTGTCGGAGATCCTGAGTGGATGGAGTTCATCGTGCGGATGGTGTCTTCGGTGCTGATCGGGGTCCAGGCGCGGAGGGTGGTGGTGGGGGGCGGTGGTTCGGTCGTGGCGTGCGTTGGTTGAGTGCTGAAGCTGTTGTGTATGTCCGCAATCTTGTTGTGGAAGTAGGAGGCGAGGGAGTTGCAGAGGTCTTGCGAAGGGGTGATGTCGTTGTTTCCGGCGTTGGGGTTGGAGAGCTCTTTCACGATGTTGAAGAGTTCCTTGCTGTTGTGTGCGTTGTTGTCCAGTCGTTCCTTGAATGCAGTTTTCTTGGTGGCCATGGCGCCATTTGTGCTGCCAAGTCTTCTGTCTAACCCACTAAGCTGTCAGTAAAAGGGACTACAGTGTACCAACTATTTTCTTCCTCAGCCACTATCTCAGTTGGACTGAGTCCTTTTCTGTCTAGCAGTCCGAGGGGCACTGGGTACTGACCCAATTTATCCCTTCGTAATGTCACAAGTACTCCTATGTCAAATTTCCCTGAATAGGACTAACCATGATAACCGTCAAACTGTTAATTGTAAACCTCAGTTCTCCTGTTTCTTTTTGCTCAGGTGGGGTCTGTTATTATCAAATCCCCGTCAATTTCACCTCCTTCCAATTTTGAAAGGTAATGAAATATGACCCCTTTGTTTTCCTTTCAAGGCACTTCTTTAGGATTAGTTTGGATGTCCTCTTTTAATTTCTTGCTATTGTCTAGTTTAGCTTGCCTTCTTTTGAGGTTGGACTCCAAGTCTGAGGCATGGTCCGGCTGCCCACTCCCATACCAAACGCATGCCTCTTTATCTTCATATCACTCTTTTTGGTCACTGGGTCCATCATTCTGACCATTCACCTATTCTCCTGTCCGTGCCTGACTGTGTTGCTGTCCTAATGTTCCCGGGACACCTGATACTATTTGTGCTTGAATCTGTGGCCATTTATGGGGCCCATAGGCTGAGGATATAAGTGAAACCTCGTTGTCCCTGTGCCTTAATTTATTAGTATTGTCATTGTCGTCATCGCCTTTTTCCTTCTGTTCACTGGATGCCTCGTCCATGAGTAAAGTGAGTTGTGATTTCACCTACCCCATATATTTAGTTCCAACACTTTCCGGTAGGTGTCTAGGTGTACTGGTGTTCATAGGTTGGGGGGTCATTCAGACTGAGTGTAAAGACTCTTCCAGGGTCCCAGATGTAGTGGTAACTACCAGGTTGCGGAAACCTAATGTGGGGCGTTTTCTTCATCTGATTGTACTGTATACATTTTAAGGGCCTGTAGTTTCCTTCCTAGTGTCTGGTATGGCGGTGGGGGAGCTGTGGGAGTATGTATTACATAGCCATCATCAATCCGCTCATCTTTCTTTTCACAGAACACCCGCCATATGGCTGAGGTGGACTTCTTTTTTTCAAATTTAGACCCTGTGTATTTGCTTTGCAAAAAAAAAAGTCATGTGATGTAATGTTATGTGAGCAATATGCCATTTTGGAGCCAGGCATATGTTTTAATGTTGCCTTATGGCAGGCTTTATTTTGTTTTTCTATCCTAGCCTTATATCTGAGGGACACCTTCACCATGTGTTATAAAGGGGATCGCATGTCTCTTTGGTGGACATGGTATTCTATTAAGTCCTCAATTTGTTTTTAATGTAAATGCTCAATCTCCCTAGTTTTATTGTTTATGTAGTACTTTGTTGCACTTTCTATTGTGCCCTTTATACCATAAGTGTTCCCTTATCTACTTTGTGGAGTATTTATGAACTTCACATACATTGTCGTTAGGCTGTGAAGGTGAAAGTCAGACATATTTACCCCTAATCTCTGCAGAACTTCATCCATACATATGTTTGATGTTACTTCTAACCTGAAAGGTCCACATGGGGCCTGGGGTTTTACACCTGTGGGATCTCTACATGATGTTTCATTCTGCCCTCTATCACTACATAGGGGTTTAGATACAATTATATGTATTCATATAATCAACGTAACAGCACAATTGTTGACGTATTCATTTTCTTTACCATTCCCGTAATCCTGATTACTCTGTTTTGTTTCCTTCTTTTAATCATTACAGAGCACGTATTTTACACAAGAATCCTATTGCTTCAATAAATGTTTGAAATGCCAATTTGAGTATTTCTTGTGTCTCCCCTTGGGCATGCTTGAGTTACTAACAAAAGGTTTAGATCTGTTTCTATGATTTCCTTGAGGAATCAGGGTTGTCATAATCCGAGGTTACACATGCCATCCGATACCTTCCAAGGTTAGAGGTCCAGAGAGTGCACTTTTAGTTAGCCAGGACTAATTCAGCATACCTTGATGGTGTACACGAACTCTGTCTTGCATAGTTTTGACAATTTTGTTGCCCAAACACACAGGCTTACTGACATAGTAAGAACAGTGCGACAGAAGGTATACAAGATTGTTGTAGCCTGTTACGTGGTGCACAGTATCACCAGTCATCCAGTATTACATATAGATCTTGGTACTTGGGGTGGGGGACACACTAGAAGGCTGGCTAGTTAAATCATTGATTTTAACTGCTAGTTTGGTTGCTGCATTTATGTGGTTGGACAGTCTGTTGTCAATGACAAATGGTGGACTACTCCCTCACTGTTCATATATAACATTCTGAGGCAACTCTACTTAATGAACATTATAGGATGAACAAACTTGTTATCCGTTAGTTAAAACGTATTTGCATCTTCATTTTCTTTAACATCAACAACACTAAAGTACAAACTATCACATAGTGCACTCATGTTTTTGGATAAACATACTAACATATTACCTACCACACTTGCATTAGTTATATAAACAGTCCCTGTTTTGAGTTTTCTCTGCAAGCAGGTGTCTCCCTCTTGCATTTAGAGGGGTTTCTACCAAATGAAGAGTCTGTGTCCTATATGTGGGACAGAGACTGCAATATTTAGGGTGGATATCTCCACCTACCTCAACAAACA
This sequence comes from Lissotriton helveticus, assembly GCF_964261635.1. Classification (NCBI taxonomy): domain Eukaryota; kingdom Metazoa; phylum Chordata; class Amphibia; order Caudata; family Salamandridae; genus Lissotriton; species Lissotriton helveticus. The sequence continues at coordinate 416,644,295 of NC_136060.1, read as the reverse complement.
TGCAAATTACATGTAGGAGGAGGAAGTCGGCCAATTTGTGGTCATTCTGAACCATCCCCATAACACCTCAGCTCCTTTTTTTTTTTTTTTTTAATTTATTGTGCAAGACATGTATAATACAGAGGAATCATAATTTGTACACTGCGTCACGCCAACAACCCGGAGGCAGGCCGCTATGGTGGTTACATCACATGTCAGCAAGGAAAGCAATGTGTCAGTCCTGCCCCAGCGGGCTCTGGATCATCAAAAACATTATATAAGAAACAGGAGCACCATGGACATGAGCAGTGCAGATCGCGCACGTAAATGATCTTACATTTTATCAGTGCCGCAGGCGACTAGTGAATCTAAGGGTAACAGGTTTGCCTCAAGCACAGCAACAGGACACAGCCTGCTGAAGCGGCAGAATAATAGAAATCGTCCACAAGCACTGTTTACACCCAACTTGTCCCAACATACAAACGAAACAACACGAACAATAACCATCGGTGCAGTCGAGATACATCAAGCATGCAATATCCACCCTCGTGTATGTCCTCACGCATGTGTGCCACGTAGCCGCGAATGAGTGTCTAACAGCGGCAGTATCTGTAGTCGCGCATGCGTCAGGGTCCAAGCGCTAAGCCAGGGGAGGGGGGGGAGAAAGGGGAAGGAGGGGGGGACTTGGAGGGGGTCGCGGTAGGGCAAGCCAGAGGGTCACATGGCCTCAGGGGTGGAACAGGGCAGGCCTGAAGGGTCGCATATAAGGAACATTAAGGGTGGAATAGATGGGACAAGTCCTGTCAACAAGGAGGATCACACCAGCTCCGCTCATCCAGACAGTCACATCATACCCCTTGCACAGAGCTCTCAACCCATATCATCTGACACACCTACATCAGACAGATCATCGGAGGCTACCGATCCCAACTGCTCTCTGGTCCACTGTAGGAAGGGTTCCCAGATATCTTTGGGTCTAGAGGCCGCCGGCATCGTTTCCCAATAATTGGTCAGTTGCGTGTGTCCGTATGTCACGTCTCTAATCCAGTCTGCGTACAATGGAAGGGCCCTCCTACCCCAGTGCAGCGATATCTGTCGTTTGGCATATAGGAGGAGCATAGCATGCAACTTTCTATCGCAAGGCTCCGTGTCTTTGACGTAGCCTAACAAACCCAACAGCGGTGAAGGGGCGTCGGCCCTATGAAGAATTTGGTTAATAGCAGCAAAAACCGCTGACCAGTACCCCTCCAGGTTTGGACAGCTCCACGCCACATGAATGAAGGACGCATCTCCTCTCCCACATTTCCAGCAAGCAGTGTCCTCACGGACTCCCATTCGGTGGAGCAGAACTGGCGTGCGGTAGTAGCGCTGCAGAAATTTAAAGTGAATGAGCCTAAGACGATAATTCGGGGATAGCGCCATGAGTTGTCTGCAGCAGTATTCCCACATGTCATCTGACAGTGGGTCTGGGAGGTCAGCATCCCAAGCCAGTTTGGCGTTGGATACCGTAATCGGGGCCTGCTCCTGCATGCAGTTATATAGTCTAGAAACCAGTCTTTTGGGGGTCGGCCTCGAAAGCAGGTTCTGAAGGGCATCCAGGGGCTGTGGCTCTTCAGGAAACCGGGGTCCCAATCCCTTACAGGATTCCCTGAGGGAGTGGTACAGCAACGCGTCCGCGAAAGACACGGGCTGATCGTCCGTCTCCGCTGGCAACTCAACAAAAGTGCCCTCCGGATAGATATCGGCAAATGTAGTCAGTCGCCGCCCGTGGAGCATAAGGGCACCCCCTCTGGCACACAGGCAAGGTAGCAATGGATTGCCCCGTAAGGGGACAGCCGGCGCATACAATACGGAGAGTCCTGCTCTGTTTTGCAATTCACGCCAAGCCCAGCGAACCATCTCCACCGTGTCCACATCCTTCGAGGGTCGTTTGACCTTGCCATAAAGCGCCACTCGCAGCGGTAACGGGGCAGCAGCAGCGAGCTCCACCGCCACGTGCGGTTGGTAAGGGGTGGGGAAGGCCCAGAAATGAAGAAACTGCGCCTGTGCGCATAGGGAGTATAGCTTGAGGTCAGGGGCTCCGAGGCCACCCTGTCTCAGTGGGAGCGTTAGCAGGTTCCAGGATACACGCGCCTGTTTCCCAGCCCAAACCAGAGTCAAGAGCAATGAGCGGACCCGCGCATGAAAGTGCGCCGTCAGGGGCAATGGAATATTAACGAACAGGTATAGGAATTTGGGTAGGACCACCATTTTTACCAGCGCTATGCGCGCCACCAGGGAAAGGGGTAACTTGTTCCAGACTTCAATTTTCCTCTCAAGCCAGTCCACCGCTCTGCCAAAATTGAGAGACCACAACTCCTGCGTGTCACGACTGATCCAGATACCTAGATATTTAACTGCGTCAGTTTCCCAACGCAAGGGGTACTCCGATGACGGTTGGCTTGTCTCATCAGTGAGGGGGAACGCGACCGATTTAGTCCAATTCACGGACACTCCCGCTAGTCCCTCAAACCTCACGAACTCACGGAGTAATGGATTCATGTTGTCACTGGGGTTCACAATGTACAGAGTGACATCGTCTGCGTATAATGAAATCAGCAGACTGCGGGAGCTGAACCCGATCCCTCTCGCGGTGTGGTGTTGCCGTATCCTGGCCGCCAGCGGCTCCATTGCTATAGCAAATAGGAGCGGGGACAGCGGGCAACCCTGCCTGGTTCCCCTAGAGATCTCAAAGGGCTGGGAAACGAGGCCATTAACGCTCACTCTCGCCCTGGGTGCAGTGTATAGCAACTTAATAAGGGTTATGAAATTGCGACTGAATCCCATTCTCTCCAATATCCGGAAGAGATACGGCCACTCCAGGGAGTCGAACGCCTTGGTGGCGTCAAGGAACACCACCGCCGCCTGTACAGAAGGGTGTAAATAGTGCAAGACAGAAAAGATAGTTCTGAGGTTATGCGATGTAGCTCGCCCAGGAACAAAACCGGATTGATCAGGGAGTGCGATGATCGGTAGCATCGGCTGAAGTTTATCTGCAATAATTTTGGCGTAGATTTTCGCATCTACATTGATCAGGGAGAGGGGCCTATAGGAGTCCAGGGACTGCTCGTCCTTGTCCGGTTTCAGAAGCGTAATAATTAAGGCTTCATGCATGGAGTCCGGGAGGGAGTTCGATTCGAGGGCCTCCACGAACACCGCATGGAGTTTCGGTGCCAGCTCGTCAGCATATGCCTTGTAGAAGGACGTTGTCAGACCGTCAGGGCCCGGAGCCTTGTTGGCCGGCATGCTGTTGATGACCTGAATAATATCCTGCACGGTCACCGGGAGATCCATGTATTGCCTGTGGTTGTCGTTGAACCACACTAGGGCAATGGAATCTAGAAAGGCCTCCAAAGAAGCCGGAGCGACAGGTTGTCTGGAGGTATACAGGGTAGTGTAGAAGTCAGTGAAGGCTCGCAGAACCTCGTTTTGGCCCACAACTAGGGATCCGCTACTGTCATGGATGGCGTGTATGTAGTGTGAATGCGTACGTGAAGCTATCAACCTAGCTAGAGTCCTGCTTGGCCTATCACCCTCCCCGTATCTTCGAGCCTCTGCTTGCTTCCCTAGGAATTTAACTTCACGGTCTGCCTCTTCATTGAATTCAAGAAGCTTGGTTTTAAATTGACCAGCGGCTTCCAATGACAGAGTGCGACTGAAGGCCCCATCTAGATCTCTCAACTCCCGTTCCAGTCGGGCCAGTGTTCCACGAATGGATTGCAGCACACCAGCTTGGCGCGCTATGCATTGGCCCCGGATCACCGCCTTAAAGGCGTCCCACACTATGGCCTCGGACGAAACCGATCCAGTATTTTCTGCAAAGTATGTAATAATATCTGTCCTGATCTCCTCAACAAATACCGGGTCCGTGAGAACATGTGGAGGTAGACGCCACTGGAAACTCCTATGCATCGCATCAGGCACACATAACACCAACTCACACGGAGCGTGATCTGACAGCGATCTGGCCTGTATGTCAACGTTTCTCACCCACGTCGCCACCTCAGGCGACACCAGCCAGTAATCTAAGCGAGACCATGCAGACTGATGACATGTGTAGCAGGTGCCCAACGTTTCCCCGGGGTGCCGGACTCTCCACACGTCTGAAAGCAACCCTTCCCCCATTACATCAAATATAGCCTGACGCGCTCTAGCATGGGTTGGCCTACCCACACCCCTCCTATCAATATCATCATCCAGCACCACATTGAAATCCCCTCCAACAATAATTGATTGGCAATCAAGCAGTGCAATGCGCGCCCATAAAGACAGAAAGAAGCCAGGATCATCCACGTTTGGGCCGTAGATGGCAGCCAGCACAACCGGTTTGCCCTGCAAAGAACCATGCAAGAGCACATACCTCCCATCTTTGTCCTGCTCGCAGGTACGTTCCCGCCAGTCCAGCCCCCGTCGTACAAGGATAGCCACCCCCCTCGCATAATTGGAGAATATGGCAGAATACACATTAGACCATCTAGAATTACGCAGTCTAGGTGAAGGAACAGCGTTAAGGTGAGTTTCTTGCAGGAAACATATGTCCACATTATGTCTGGCTAGCATACCATGCATCAACCGGGCCTTCTTGTAGTCTCCAAGGCCTCTAATGTTCCAGGTCCACAATTTAACCCCCCCCATCATAGAAGTACAGTAGAGGCAACAGAACCTCGAACGGCGGCCAATCCCCATAGCCCCCCATCCCCGCACACAGCACACATAATGCCCCTGCGCCCAGACATAAAAATAGAAGATATCTCTCAGTGCACCAGACCAAACCTACAAACAACAAATTCTTCAACCCCCCCCGCTCCCCGCCTCCCTCACCAACCCCCCAAACAGGTGGTGACATACCCCACAGAAAAACACTCGGTAAACCCCATATCAAGACACGCAAGGCGTGCCAGAAAACCAACATAGAAAACAATGGGAGGCACCCCATGGGGCGTGGTGTGCCCAGCGTTCGCCCCCGTGTGAACGGGGTGGCTACAGTTAGGTATAAGATTCCATGGACTTAGCAGGTCTCCCGCCCCAGGTTCATTCAAGTGAAACATAGCAATAACCATATAGGCAATAGGGCTCAATAAATCCCAGCTATGCGCCCAGGGAAGAGTCATATGAAACCCCCACTTTGGCCTAGGCGTAGTGCAACAGCAGTGGTCCCAGGGAGTCTTCATGTACTCACGTAGGACAGGAGGGGGCAAAGCTATAGTATCGCAAAGAAGACGACCTCAGAGTAGCTAATCGTTGTCACTTAGCTGGTCAGCAGCGTCTTCGTTTCTGGGCGACTTCCTCCTGGCACCCGCACCTCCGATGTGTTTGGCAAACTTTAGTGCTGATTTCGCATCAGTGAAAAAGTGCGTGGTGTTGTCATAAAGCACCTTCAATTTCGCTGGGTACAGGAGGGAGTACGGCACGCCAGCCTGTAAGAGTAACTTCTTTGCCGGTAGGAATTCTTTGCGGGCCGTTTGCACCAGGGGGGTAAAGTCCGGGTAAAAGGAGATGTTGTTCCCTTTGTGGACGATTTTACCCTTCTCTCTTGCCATCCGTAATATCAAGTCTCTGTCTTGGTAGTTGAGCAGCTTGGCGAGGATAGGACGGGGTGGAGTTCCCAGCGGTGGCTTCTTCCCCAGAGATCTGTGCGCTCTCTCGACAGTGAACACTGTGGACAAGTGCGGATCGAATAGTTCATGCAGTAGGCCCGTCACATACGTCTCCATCTTGTCAATGTTGGTCGTTTCCGGAATACCCGTGATGCGTATATTGGATCTACGGGAACGCGCTTCCAAATCATCTGACTTCGTTCGCAGAGCGTCCAGTTCTCGTTCCAGGGACGTGATGTGCTGCTTGGCCTGCTGCTGGAATTCACAACATTCCGTCTGTCTGTTCTCCAAGCAATCTAGCCGAGTTTCATGTGCGTCAACTTTGGATTTCACAGATTCAAGCTGCGCAGACATGGCGTCTAGTTTGGTATCAATACTTTTTAGGCCGGACCTCACCTCCATAATGAGTGCACCAAAGTCAATATCTGTAGGCGTCCCCTGCGATGCCGCTGTGTCCTCAGCTGCATCCGTGGCCGTGTTCCTCTGAAGACGCTTAGGGTCAAAGCTGATTTTGGGCTGCCGGGCTTCATGTTTCCCCATCACGGCGGTGAGAGCACCTCAACAGCAAAGCGGCAACAGTACCCTGCAGGTTATAAGGATGTCTACCTGAGGGGTGATTCCACCGCGCAAGTTAGTCCGGGGGGGCCCTGGACGAGCAATCCGCGTTGTCAGGTCGCAAAGGGTGTGCAGCACAGCTCCTGCTTTATCAGCCACGCAGGCCCGCCGCACGACCCAAAATGGCGGGCTGCTTGCGTGTCTTACCGTAGCGGCTCAGCACGGTATCCGGCAAGGCAGCAGACCAGGGGGTCGGTAGATGACAGTCAGGCTCCAGACTCCGCGCTACACAGCAATGCACGTAGCGCCCAGGGCACATTGATGAAGTGACTTAGCACCCCACAGGTCGAGCGGCGCAGTCCGGGGATCAGCAGCAGGTCTCTCCACCACTCTCACCTCCGAATACCGTATTTTCGGTTCTGTGACCGGAGAGACGCAGAGCCAGGCTCAGACACGGTTGCAGCCCTTTCCGACACCGCACGACCGCTCCGCAGTGTAGGCGGGCCTCACCTCCGCGTCCTCCACAGTGCAGGGGTTTCAGCCGCTCTTCCGCGCTCTGTCCGTCCGCTGCGAGCAGGGCGACCCCGGGGACTCAGCAGGGGTGCTTCCAGGATCGATTCCAGTGCCGCCGCCGCCACCAACAATGAGGCCCGTTTCCGGCCGCCGGACCCTCAGAGGCCCGCAAAGCCGCGGGCTATGTTGCTGGACGCCGCCCAGGGTACAGCACTTCCGCCCAGAAGTCGCGCGGGCTAACGGGCCGCCAGTTCAGCAGACGGTGCTAGGTGCCCAGCTACAGTAGCTGCGCGCCCCAAATTTTCATGTAGCGGTCCGGAAGGTGTCCGCTGCCGAATCCTGGGGAATCGGGGTTCTGCAAGTGCCAGGACAAGGATTATGTCAGGATCAAGGATCGTAGCCGGCGGAGCTCACTCACAGAGCGGCCATTTCGCAGCTCGGCTAGCCACGCCCCTCTAACACCTCAGCTCCTTACTATATTTAAATCCCCAACACAACTGAGAGATGAAGACTGTTCATCGATGAAGAATTGCAGATCATTTGGGAGGATGTCCTCCAAAGATACTCTCCAACTTTAAGACGGTCCTAAGGCCCAAATGAGAAATGCACTGCTGGCCCAAATTGGGAGAGACATTGGCCACATGCTGCAATGCAGTGCGTGACTGCACCCAACGGGGAAAGCTATGCTGCAAGCGCTAGGGGACCTTTGTCGCTGGGCCAGTATAAAGACCCAAGATAGTCCTCCCAGCCACACTCTTGACGCCCTTGCATTCCTTCACTATATATGAGGGTCCTGAGTGTAGCCTAGCCGGCCCTCCAGACTTAGCTGGAAGAGTTTGAGTAGCGGACAGGCAGCAAGTGTATTCTTTGTATATTCACTTAAAAGTGCCTGCCTTTTGACAGTGGTGTTCAGTCAGACCTTTGTTCAACATTTGGTATTTGTTACATTTTCAATTTGTCAAAGTTAGTTTATATAATGCTGTCATTGTGCTCTTTTACCTTAATTCATATCACCATATGTTTTACATAAATGAAATTCGAAATTCACATAAATATTAACTATTTTGTGGGAAATATTTTACATAAAAATCTAAAATGAAGCATAATCTTTATAATGCTTTTTTGTTTTGTGCAAATACACACTAATCTTATGTAGGAAACACATGTAAGATGTTGGAATCATTTTTCTACTTTAAATACAGGATTGGGGAAAGAAACCACTCTAATTGCACAACCCTTTATCGTACTTTAAATGATTGATTCTAACATTTTTGCAAAATAAAGTGTTATACTATTTGGAAGTTCAGAAAAATGAGTATATAAACAATGGAAAGCAACATGCTCGTTAAAGACTGCATCAAGTAAGTTCTTCTAATTAGGGATATAATATAGCTTTTGAATAAAGTACATTTGATATGCAGTATGAAACATACAAATTAAAATTTTCTTTTTGTTCACTTTCCTTTTCAGCAGCCTGAGCTGACTAAGGATCTTCTCAGGAGGACCTAAGCAAGGGAAGAAGATCCTTGAATGTGAACAGGTCACAACCAGTTGACACCATCAGCCAGGAGAAGGAAGCCACCGCAAGCAAAAGAAGTGTGCCTGCTCGGCGACAAACCAGAGCAGCCACCCAAAGACTCTGGGTTGAGGCTGAAGAGCCAACTAGTCTAGAAGGGGATGTGTACTCCCACCAGCTAGAAGGAGGCAGATCTTAGGCCTCCTCCTGGATTTGAAACAACCTGTGGTATCTATAGAGTAGCAATGTGCCTCCAGCTACACCGATGCACAAGCAACAGCTCCTCCCCTCAGTGCCTGCCCAAATGACATGGGCAGTTGAGAGGTACTTTAGCACACAACAACCCACAGCGCTTTTGTGCAACCCGCTGCCTTCCACCAAAATAGGTGTCATTTACAGCTGTCATGGAAGTCCTGTAGCCAATTGAAAAGGTTCAGGGAGCAAGCTCTCAGGATATCCAGGATTTATCTGGAGAAATCCTGATTCTCTTTGACACAATCACTATACAGCTCCAAACTTTATGTGGCTCATGATCTGCTTGATAGTAGGTCTTACTTTGGGTCTGCCTCCGCAACCCACCCCATCTTCTGTTGTCCTGTCTTCAAGTTTATGTATCATCAGTGTTTCCCAGGGACCCTTGTGAAGCCTTTTTTTCTGTGGGGTGTCTGGTCCTGCCACAGCCAGCCATTTATCTTTTGCATCAGTAGAGGACTTCCCCTTTGCTGAGGCGTAGAGAGAGCGAGGATGACCAGGAACCTTTGCACTAAGTCCAGGAACATGGCTCGAACATACCCTCTGGTTCGGGGTTTGAGTTTATTATATTTTAGGACTGTGGGTTGTCATTTTTGGACAGTTTATGGACTTAATTTTCAAAATGAACCCCTTTGTATATAGATTCTCCTGACATTCTTGATGTGTTTTAATTTGCCCTCCCCTTTCCAAGTCTGCATTTCCCATCTGCATTGACTTTTTTTGCTCATTCCCAAGTACACTTATTTTCCCCAAATGTTGATTTTGTGAAAAAATATCTATTTTGATTATGTGTAGAATAGGAAAAGGATTTAATCATTATCTTTCTTGATTTTTACAATATTTTCAGATTGATGCATTGTATGTCAACCGAAGAAATGTTTAGTTATTTACAAGATTTCTAATTCAAAATGACCTTTTTACATCCAGTACTGTTACAAATACCAGAACTTAAATAACACTATTCTATTCTGTAAATGCCACATCAAACATCCAACACAGATGAAAGACAGACACAGGATTTATATTGGTATGCATGTGTTGTAAAGTACACCTGTGTAATTTGCGCAATTTTGTGTTACGCTTGTTAAGTAATTATGGGCCATATGTATGAAGCTCACGATTTGCGATTCTGAATTAGCGATTTTTACCGAATCGCAGATTCCGAATCGCAAATCGATATGTATGTAACAAATCGCAAATAAATAGCGATTCGGTAAAAATCGCTATTTATTTGCGAGATTCCGAAAAGCGATTCCTTAAACCCATAAAATCACTAAATTGCGATTCCTTAACGGGAAAAATCGCAATTTAGCGAATTTCGTTAAACAGCCAATCTGAAAGCTGGTGCATTTTGATGACATCACTACCAGGAAGTGACGGACTACCCATGCTGCAACAGTGCTGCTGAGGGAGAGTCACAGAGAGGGAGAGGGAGAATTTGAAAACTGCTAAAGTTAGTCAATGGCTGAAAGTGGCAACATGGAAATGGCTGGAACACAGGAGCAGCAACAGCAGGAAGGTGAATGTTCCAGGAAGAGAAAAATAACATTTTCTGAGGCAGAACTTGAGACCCTGATACAGGAGATGGTGCCAAACCACGATATGCTATTTGGGAGGAGTTCCCTGAAGGTGCCAGAGACCAGGAAGAGAAGCATTTGGGCAGCCATACAGGCCAAAGTGAATGCGGTGGGAGTGACACATCGGAGTGTTGAAGTACTACGCAAGCGCTGGTACGAACTGCACCAGCGCTCTAAAGAAAAGGTAGCTACCAGGCTGGAGCAGTCACGACTCACCGGTGGAGGGACCTCAACTGTGCCAGAATCCACACCTCTGGAGGAACTAGTGGAGGGTACTCTGGTACCAGAGAGCGTGGCGGGCGTGGCTGACCTAGACAGCTCGGAGCCACAAACATCCAGACCAGGTAAGAAGCATGTCATCACACACCAAACCCCACACCCCAGACCCCCTGCATTATGGGAGATGTAGTCACATGTAAATTAAAGTAGTGTAAACAACAACGCTCGGCAAATTTGGCATATGCAGGTCAAGAAAGGGGAATGAATAAGTAATGTGAACCCAAACTGTGAAATATTTTATTTTCACATTGCAAAAGTGCAAAATTAATATATGTGTGCTGTTCTGTCCACAGCACCAGCAACTACACAGCCAACAGGCAGTGGAAGAGTGAGGGAACATCCAGACACTGGAGACGCAGGGCAGGAGCCCGATTCAGATGGGGAGGATAGCCCTGTCAATCCTCCGAAGAGACAGAGGCGGCACATAGTGAGGCCACTGCCACCAATGGAGGACGAGGCAGAGGACAGCAACAACAATTTGCAATCCGATGACACACGGCCACCGCAGGAGTCCAGGCCTCAAAACAGCCAAGGTCTACAGGGCACAGCCAGGCGCAGGAACCGCATGGCCAGCAGCTTTGGGGGCCAGGCAGATGAATCAGTGTTTGCAGGCTTGGAATTAAACATGCTCCAGGTGCAGCGCCTGCAAGCAAAAAACATAAAGGCCTTACAGCGAGAGGTGAGGGCAGGGCTCAGGGGCATGCAAGGAGAAGTGAGGGGTGCCATGCAATCACTATGTGGAGAGCTGCAAGCAGAACGTGCAGCAAGGCTCAGAGAGCATGAGCGCATGGACCGTTTAACACGGGCAATCAATAGATTCGCCTCTGCTAGCAACGTCCAGAACAGGCGCAGCATCCTAATGCAGCGTGAGTTCTCACATGGCATGCGGGTTATCGCCACTGCAGTTGTGCAGGCAACATCTGCTCTGGACGAGCTGCGGGCCCTCCGTACTGCAGGCACTGGAGTACTTACTCCCAGTGAGGAAGACGCCCAGTCAGTGCGGAGTAACAGCACGCCACCACCCATTGTGGAGAGGCGCCATAGTGGCAGGTGCAATAGGCCTGCTCCGCACAATTAGAATGACTTTGCAGTCACAGCGGTTTATTTGTTGCACTGTGACTTTAACATGTGCATGTTATTAGGAGTGTGAGTAGTTGCCATGGAGGATATGTGGCATTGTTTCTCCTGCCATTAAAACACAGTTACACACATTAGAGTTGTCATTGTGTCATTATTTCATACCTAGAAGTAGTTGCGCATGATCTCATCACGCCTCTGGCGGCCTGCTGCAGCACCAGCGACACCAGCTGCCATGCCTCCAGGTCCAGGCCCCTCCACGTCAGAGGATTCTGATTCGCTCAACTCCACTGATGTGCCTTTCCTGGTGGCGATATTGTGCAGCATGGCACATACTACCACTGTTTTGCAACATGTTTCTGGACTGTATTGGAGTGCTCCTCCGCTTTTATGGATGCATCGAAATCGGCTATTCAGTATGCCAAAAGTCAGTTCAATGGTGCCTCTTTTGGAAATGTGTACACGATTGTATCGCCGCTCCCCAGCAGTAGCAGGATTGAGGTAGGGTGTCAAGATGAAGTCCCGGACTGCATAGGCACTGTCACCTGTGGTTTGAAATGTAAAAGGTTAGTCACTGAATTGCGCATGGAAGTCAGTAGAAATGTGCCCTATGTTTAAATGCATTTACCTAGTAAGTATCCTTCGCCAAATTCGCCTCTTGAGAGTCTACGGTATAGCCCACTGTGACGAAAGATGAACGAGTCATGTGTGCTGCCTGGATACTTTGCTACTATGTCAGTGATGATGTTTTTAGCATCACACACCACCTGTATGTTAAGTGAATGGTAGCATTTCCGGTTCCTGAATATGTACTCATTGTTTGAGGGGGATGATATTGCGACATGTGTACCATCGATACATTCTATGACGTGGGGGAATTGTGCAATATTGTAAAAGTCCTGCTTGGTCTGGGCTAGTTCCTGTGGGGTGCTGGGGAAGTGTATGTGGTGTTGCATCCTCTGTTCCATGGCATCGAGGAACGCATGAAAAAAGCGCGACAGGGCACTTTGTGACACCCCTCCTGCTGTGGCTATCACCCCCTGAAAACTACCTGAGGCCAGCAGGTGTAGTGAACACAGGACCTGGATGTGAGTGGGATGGCTTGTGTCCTGCGTGTGGGGTGTTCAAGATAGGGTCTGAGTTCTTCAATTAATTCTAGTATACTGCCCTCCTCCAGTCTGTAGTGGGTGTAGATGTCATCCTCAGTGTGCAGGGAGATTGTGATGCGCGCACGGAAAATCCTCTCCTGGCGTCTCCTCCTCTGCGCAGCAGCTCTCAGTCTTTGCCTCCTCGCAATGACGTACAGCCCAGACATTGTGGAAAAGAGTCTGTTGCATTGTGGGCTTCCTTATATACTTTGCACCTGGTTACCACCTGCTCCCACTTGGTGGTAAATGCGATTTCTAAAATTGCGAATTTCGTTAAATCGTGATTTTTTGATACATTCCATTGTGATTCCCTATTAGCGACTTCTGATTTTGCGATTTTCGGTAGCTGGATATTCGCACAATAAGAATTCGCTAAGGGATTCGCAGTATTCAGAGTCACGCAATTTTAGTAATGGCAATTTTAGCGATTCCTTAAATTGCGATGTGGTTTTGGCTTCATACATTGGAAATTGCTAACTTTTATTCGCAAATGCTATTTTTAGCGATTCGCAGCGTTTGCGAGGAAAATTAGCTTCATACATATGGCCCTATGTTATTATGCCACTTTGCGGAATAGGCACCATCTTAAGGAAAAATTTACAGCGAAATGCGTGCTTTGCTGTAAAACTTTAGTGCAAACAACAGTTGCTGGTTTTTATGGTATTCTTGTTAAGTACATCCTTGTGCTAAATATTTACGCAAAGACACAATTCACACTAAAAGAGCGCTCAAAAATAAGGATTTGTTATTTTTCACAATTAATCATACATTCGTTCATTTAAAAATAAATTGGATTGAATTATGGGAAAGCGAATTATACAAATTTAGCATACCCCAATTTTATATTTAAAAAAAAAGTAGTTTATTATCTTTCAAAATTGTTTTCAGTGAGTGTCTTCAGGGTAGCATTATCAAATTGTATAAAACAAAAGTTATTTTTTGTGGTGTATCCTATTACTACGCCTACACAATACTGGTGGTGAAGTTGTTTGACAGTGTGGTTGAGTTGGAGTTTGAGTAGATGGTGGTGAAGGCTGAGTTGATGCAGGTGGAGACTGAGATGGCACAGGTGAATAAATAAATAAATACCAGTATTTGTAAAGCGCGAACAATTACCCCTAAGGGTGTCAAGACGTTGGGGGCCATCAGGAAGATATAGGGCTAGATGTAGGTAATCACAAATTACCGATTCTTAAATACCGAATTTTACCAATTCGGTATTTAAGAATCGGTAATTGTGATGTAGGAAATAATTCGGTAATTTCTACCGATTCGGTAAGATTCCTTATTACCGAATCGGTAATACCGATTAGGTAATAAGGAATCACCTTCCCATTCCAGGCCCATAGGAATGAATGCGAAGCCATTCACTATTACCGATTCGGTAAATACTGAATCGGTAATAGGGGGAGCATATTCAAGGGTGGCAGGGTGTCACATTGACACCCTGTTGCACCCCTGAATGGTGCATGTGTGCACATGTGGTGCACATACATGCCCTAAGGGCATGTATGTCTGCCACACGGCACTTTTAAACAAGCATTAGAAATGCAATCGGGCTCGGATTTATTTGAGTTTGAGCTAATGGCATTGTAAATGCCAATGTATTGTTGCTATGTGTTATGGAGTGTGTTCATGTGGTGTGTACTGCCAGTAATCTCCTTGTGAGTGTGCGAATATTGCACCACTTGCCTGTGATGTCCTTCTTGTGAGTGTGAGAAGCTTGCACCTCTGCTGCCTGTGGTCTCCTTGTGAGTGTAAGAAGCTTGCACTGCTGCTGCCTGTGATGTCGTTCTTGTGAGTGGGAGAAGATTGCACCTCAGCTGCCTGTGGTCTCCTTGTGAGTCTATGCACTGTAATCGCTAGCCTGTAGATATGCACTGTCATCGCTAGCCTGTAGATATGCATTGGCGTCACTAGCCTGTGGGTATGCACCGTCATCGCTAGCCTGTAGATATGCACTGTCATCGCTAGCCTGTAGATATGCGCTGTCATTGCTATCCTGTAGATATGCGCTGTCGTCGCTAGCCTGTAGATATGCATTATCATAGCTAGCCTGTAGATATGCACTGTCATCGCTAGCCTGTAGATATGCACTGTCATTGCTAGCCTGTAGATATGCATTGGCTTCACTAGCCTGTAGATATGCACCGTCATCGCTAGCCTGTAGATATGCACTGTCATTGCTAACCTGTAAATATGCATTTGCTTCACTAGCCTGTAGTTATGCACTGTCATCGCTAGCCTGTAGATATGCGCTGTCATCGCTAGCCTGTAGATATGCTCTGTCATCGCTAGCCTGTAGATATGCACTGTCATCGCTAGCCTAGCTATATATGCATTGGCTTCACTAGCCTGTAGGTATGCACCGTCATCGCTAGCCTGTAGATATGCACTGTCATCGCTAGCCTGTAGATATGCGCTGTCATTGCTATCCTGTAGATATGCGCTGTCGTCGCTAGCCTGTAGATATGCATTATCATCGCTAGCCTGTAGATATGCACTGTCATCGCTAGCCTGTAGATATGCTCGGTCATCGCTAGCATGTAGATATGCACTGTCATCGCTAGCCTGTAGATATGCATTGGCTTCACTAGCCTGTAGATATGCACCGTCATCGCTAGTCAGTAGATATGCCATGTCATCGCTAACCTGTAGATATGCATTGGCTTCACTAGCCTGCAGTTATGCACTGTCATCGCTAGCCTGTAGATATGCGCTGTCATCGCTAGCCTGTAGATATGGTCTGTCATCGCTAGCCTGTAGATATGCTCTGTCATCGCTAGCCTGTAGATATGCATTGGCTTCACTAGCATGTAGATATGCACTGTCATCGCTAGCCTGTAGATATGCACTGTCATCGCTAGCCTGTAGATATGCTCTGTCATCGCTAGCCTGTAGATATGCACTGTTATCGCTAGCCTGTAGATATGCATTGGCTTCGCTAGCCTGTAGATATGCATTGGCTTCGCTAGCCTGTAGATATGCACTGTCATCGCTAGCCTGTAGATATGCTCTGTCATCGCTAGCCTGTAGATATGCATTGGCTTAACTAGCCTGTAGTTATGCACTGTCATCGCTAGCCTGTAGATATGCTCTGTCATCGCTAGCCTGTAGATATGCACTGTCATCGCTAGCCTGTAGATATGCACTGTCATCGCTAGCCTGTAGATATGCACTGTCATCGCTAGCCTGTAGATATGCACTGTCATCACTAGCCTGTAGATATGCATTGGCTTCAAAAGCCTGTAGATATGCACTGTCATCGCTAGCCTGTAGATATGCTCTGTCATTGCTAGCCTGTAGATATGCACTGTCATTGCTAGCCTGTAGATATGCACTGTCATCGCTAGCCTGTAGAAATGCACTGTTATCGCTAGCCTGTAGATATGCATTGGCTTCGCTAGCCTGTAGATATGCACTGTCATCGCTAGCCTGTAGATATGCTCTGTCATCGCTAGCCTGTAGATATGCATTGGCTTCACTAGCCTGTAGTAATGCACTGTCATCGCTAGCCTGTAGATATGCTCTGTCATCGCTAGCCTGTAGATATGCTCTGTCATCGCTAGCCTGTAGATATGCACTGTCATCGCGAGCCTGTAGATATGCACTGTCATCGCTAGCCTGTAGATATGCATTGGCTTCAAAAGCCTGTAGATATGCACTGTCATTGCTAGCCTGTAGATATGCACTGTCATCGCTAGCCTGTAGATATGCACTGTCATCGCTAGCCTGTAGATATGCACTGTCATCGCTAGCCTGTAGATATGCTCTGTCATCGCTAGCCTGTAGATATGCACTGTCATCGCTAGCCTGTAGATATGCACTGTCATCGCTAGCCTGTAGATATGCACTGTCATCGCTAGCCTGTAGATATGCACGGTCATCGCTAGCCTGTAGATATGCATTGGCTTCAAAAGCCTGTAGATATGCACTGTCATCGCTAGCCTGTAGATATGCTCTGTCATTGCTAGCCTGTACATATGCATTGTCATCGCTAGCCTGTAGATATGCACTGTCATCGCTAGCCTGTAGATATGCACTGTCATCGCTAGCCTGTAGCTATGCACTGTCATCGCTAGCCTGTAGCTATGCACTGTCATCGCTAGCCTGTAGCTATGCACTGTCATCGCTAGCCTGTAGATATGCTCTGTCATCGCTAGCCTGTAGATATGCACTGTCATCGCTAGCCTGTAGATATGCACTGACTTCGCTAGCCTGTAGATATGCACTGTCATCGCTAGCCTGTAGATATGCTCTGTCATTGCTAGCCTGTAGATATGCACTGTCATCGCTAGCCTGTAGATATGCATTGGCTTCACTAGCCTGTAGATATGCACTGTCATTGCTAGCCTGTAGATATGCACTGTCATCGCTAGCCTGTAGAAATGCACTGTTATCGCTAGCCTGTAGATATGCATTGGCTTCGCTAGCCTGTAGATATGCACTGTCATCGCTAGCCTGTAGATATGCTCTGTCATCGCTAGCCTGTAGATATGCATTGGCTTCACTAGCCTGTAGTAATGCACTGTCATCGCTAGCCTGTAGATATGCTCTGTCATCGCTAGCCTGTAGATATGCACTGTCATCGCGAGCCTGTAGATATGCACTGTCATCGCTAGCCTGTAGATATGCATTGGCTTCAAAAGCCTGTAGATATGCACTGTCATTGCTAGCCTGTAGATATGCATTGGCTTCAATAGCCTGTAGATATGCTCTGTCATTGCTAGCCTGTAGATATGCATTAGCTTCACTAGCCTGTAGATATGCACTGTCATCGCTAGCCTGTAGATATGCATTGGCTTCACTCTGCACTACGCACCACGCCTCTGCACTACGCACTACGCCTCTGCACTACGCACTACGCCTCTGCACTACGCACTACGCCTCTGCACTACGCACTACGCCTCTGCACTACGCACTACGCCTCTGCACTACGCACTACGCCTCTGCACTACGCACTACTTCTCTGCACTACGCACTACGCACTATGCCTCTGCACTACGCACTACGTCTCTGCACTACGCCTCTGCACTACGCCTCTGCACTACACACTACGCCTCTGCACTACGCACTGTGCCTCTGCACTACGCAATACGCCTCTGCACTACGCCTCTGCACTATGCACTACGCCTCTGCACTACGCACTACGCCTCTGCACTACGCCTCTGCACTACGCACTACGCCTCTGCACTACGCACTACGCACTACGCCTCTGCACTACGCACTACGTCTCTGCACTACGCCTCTGCACTACGCCTCTGCACTACGCACTATGCCTCTGCACTACGCACTACGCCTCTGCACTACGCCTCTGCACTACGCCTCTGCACTACGCACTACGCCTCTGCACTACGCACTACGCCTCTGCAATCTGCACTATGCAGTACGCCTCTGCACTACGCACTACGCCTCTGCACTACGCACTATGCCTCTGCACTACGCACTCTGCACTACGCCTCTGCACTACGCACTACGCCTCTGCACTACGCACTACGCCTCTGCACTACGCACTACGCCTCTGCACTACGCACTACGCCTCTGCACTACGCACCACGCCTCTGCACTACGCACTACGCCTCTGCACTACGCACTACGCCTCTGCACTACGCACTACGCCTCTGCACTACGCCTCTGCACTACACACTACGCCTCTGCACTACGCCTCAGCACTACGCACTACGCCTCTGCACTACGCCTCTGCACTACGCACTACGCCTCTGCACTCTGCACTACGCACTACGCCTCTGCACTACGCCTCTGCACTACGCCTCTGCACTACGCCTCTGCACTACGCACTACGCCTCTGCACTCTGCACTACGCCTCTGCACTCTGCACTACGCCTCTGCACTATGCCTCTGCACTACGCCTCTGCACTCTGTACTACGCACTACGCCTCTGCACTACGCACTACGCCTCTGCACTACGCACTACGCCTCTGCACTACGCACTACGCCTCTGCACTACGCACTACGCCTCCTCACTCTGCACTACGCCTCCTCACTCTGCACTACGCCTCTGCACTCTGCACTACGCACTACACCTCTGCACTCTGCACTACGCCTCTGCACTACGCACTACGCCTCTGCACTACGCACTACGCCTCTGCACTCTGCACTACACACTACGCCTCTGCACTACGCACTACGCCTCTGCACTATGCCTCTGCACTACGCCTCTGCACTACGCACTACGCCTCTGCACTACGCCTCTGCACTACGCCTCTGCACTCTGCACTACGCCTCTGCACTACGCACTACGCCTCTGCACTACGCACTACGCCTCTGCACTACGCACTACGCCTCTGCACTACGCACTACGCCTCTGCACTCTGCACTACGCACTACGCCTCTGCACTACGCACTACGCCTCTGCACTATGCACAACGCCTCTGCACTCTGCACTACGCCTCTGCACTCTGCACTACGCCTCTGCACAACGCCTCTGCACTCTGCACTACGCCTCTGCACTACGCCTCTGCACTACGCCTCTGCACTACGCCTCTGCACTACGCACTACGCCTCTGCACTACGCACTCTGCACTACGCACTCTGCACTACGCACTCTGCACTACGCACTCTGCACTACGCCTCTGCACTACACCTCTGCACTACGCCTCTGCACTATGCCTCTGCACTCTGCACTACGCCTCTGCACTACGCACTACGCCTCTGCACTCTGCACTCTGCACTACGCCTCTGCACTACGCACTACGCCTCTGCACTACGCCTCTGCACTACGCACTCTGCACTACGCCTCTGCACTACACCTCTGCACTACGCCTCTGCACTACGCCTCTGCACTATGCCTCTGCACTCTGCACTACGCCTCTGCACTACGCACTACGCCTCTGCACTACGCACTACGCCTCTGCACTACGCACTACGCCTCTGCACTCTGCACTACGCACTACGCCTCTGCACTATGCCTCTGCACTACGCACGACGCCTCTACACTACGCACTATGCCTCTGCACTACGCACTACGCCTCTGCACTACGCACTACGCCTCTGCACTACGCCTCTGCACTCTGCACTACACCTCTGCACTCTGCACTACGCCTCTGCACTACGCACTACGCCTCTGCACTATGCAGTACGCCTCTGCACTATGCACTACGCCTCTGCACTACGCACTACGCCTCTGCACTACGCACTACGCCTCTGCACTACGCACCACGCCTCTGCACTACGCACCACGCCTCTGCACTACGCACTACGCCTCTGCACTACGCACTACGCCTCTGCACTACGCCTCTGCACTACACACTACGCCTCTGCACTACGCCTCTGCACTACACACTACGCCTCTGCACTTTGCACTACACCTCTGCACTACGCACTACGCCTCTGCACTATGCCTCTGCACTACGCCTCTGCACTACGCCTCTGCACTACGCCTCTGCACTACGCACTATGCCTCTGCACTCTGCACTACGCCTCTGCACTCTGCACTACGCCTCTGCACTATGCCTCTGCACTACGCACTACGCCTCTGCACTACGCACTACGCCTCTGCACTACGCACTACGCCTCTGCACTCTGCACTACGCCTCTGCACTCTGCACTACGCACTACACCTCTGCACTCTGCACTACGCCTCTGCACTATGCACTACACACTACGCCTCTGCACTACGCACTACGCCTCTGCACTACGCACTACGCCTCTGCACTCTGCACTACGCCTCTGCACTCTGCACTATGCCTCTGCACTACGCACTACGCCTCTGCACTACGCACTATGCCTCTGCACTACGCACTACGCCTCTGCACTACGCACTACGCCTCTGCACTCTGCACTCTGCACTACGCCTCTGCACTATGCACTACGCCTCTGCACTACGCACTACGCCTCTGCACTATGCACTACGCCTCTGCACTATGCACTACGCCTCTGCACTCTGCACTACGCCTCTGCACTACGCCTCTGCACTACGCACTACGCCTCTGCACTACGCACTACGCCTCTGCACTACGCACTCTGCACTATGCCTCTGCACTATGCCTCTGCACTACGCCTCTGCACTATGCCTCTGCACTCTGCACTACGCCTCTGCACTACGCACTACGCCTCTGCACTCTGCACTACGCACTACGCCTCTGCACTACGCACTACGCCTCTGCACTCTGCACTACGCATCTGCACTACGCACTACGCCTCTGCACTCTGCACTACGCCTCTGCACTACGCCTCTGCACTATGCACTACGCCTCTACACTACGCACTACGCCTCTGCACTACGCACTACGCCTCTGCACTACGCACTACGCCTCTGCACTACGCACTACGCCTCTGCACTACGCACTACGCCTCTGCACTACGCACTACGCCTCTGCACTACGCCTCTGCACTCTGCACTACGCCTCTGCACTCTGCACTACGCACTACGCCTCTGCACTACACCTCTGCACTCTGCACTACGCCTCTGCACTACGCACTACGCCTCTGCACTACGCACTACGCCTCTGCACTACGCACTACGCCTCTGCACTACGCACTACGCCTCTGCACTACGCACTACGCCTCTGCACTACGCCTCTGCACTCTGCACTACGCCTCTGCACTACGCCTCTGCACTCTGCACTACGCACTACGCCTCTGCACTACACCTCTGCACTCTGCACTACGCCTCTGCACTCTGCACTCTGCACTACGCCTCTGCACTACACCTCTGCACTCTGCACTACGCCTCTGCACTACGCACTATGCCTCTGCACTACGCACTACACACTACCACTCTGCACTACGCCTCTGCACTACGCACTACGCCTCTGCACTACGCACTACACCTCTGCACTACGCACTACACCTCTGCACTATGCACTACGCCTCTGCACTCTGCACTACGCCTCTGCACTACGCCTCTGCACTACGCACTACGCCTCTGCACAACGCCTCTGCACTACGCACTACGCCTCTGCACTACGCACTCTGCACTACGCACTCTGCACTACGCCTCTGCACTCCGCACTACGCCTCTGCACTACGCACTACGCCTCTGCACTACTCACTACGCCTCTGCACTATGCACTACGCCTCTGCACTATGCCTCTGCACTACGCCTCTGCACTACGCCTCTGCACTACGCACTACGCCTCTGCACTACGCACTACGCCTCTGCACTACGCACTCTGCACTACGCCTCTGCACTACGCCTCTGCACTACGCCTCTGCACTATGCCTCTGCACTCTGCACTACGCCTCTGCACTACGCCTCTGCACTCTGCACTACGCACTACGCCTCTGCACTACGCACTACGCCTCTGCACTACTCACTACGCCTCTGCACTACGCACTACGCCTCTGCACTACGCACTACGCCTCTGCACTCTGCACTACGCCTCTGCACTACGCCTCTGCACTACGCACTACGCCTCTGCACTATGCACTACGCCTCTGCACTACGCACTACGCCTCTGCACTACGCACTACGCCTCTGCACTACGCACTACGCCTCTGCACTATGCACTACGCCTCTGCACTCTGCACTACGCCTCTGCACTACGCCTCTGCACTACGCCTCTGCACTACGCCTCTGCACTACGCACTACGCCTCTGCACTACGCACTACGCCTCTGCACTACGCACTCTGCACTACGCCTCTGCACTATGCCTCTGCACTACGCCTCTGCACTATGCCTCTGCACTCTGCACTACGCCTCTGCACTACGCACTACGCCTCTGCACTCTGCACTACGCACTACGCCTCTGCACTCTGCACTACGCATCTGCACTACGCACTACGCCTCTGCACTCTGCACTACGCCTCTGCACTACGCCTCTGCACTATGCACTACGCCTCTGCACTACGCCTCTGCACTATGCACTACGCCTCTGCACTATGCACTACGCCTCTGCACTACGCACTACGCCTCTGCACTACGCACTACGCCTCTGCACTCTGCACTACACCTCTGCACTCTGCACTACGCCTCTGCACTACGCACTACGCCTCTGCACTACGCCTCTGCACTCTGCACTATGCCTCTGCACTCTGCACTACGCACTACGCCTCTGCACTACACCTCTGCACTCTGCACTACGCCTCTGCACTACGCACTACGCCTCTGCACTACGCACTACGCCTCTGCACTACGCACTACGCCTCTGCACTACGCACTACGCCTCTGCACTACGCACTACGCCTCTGCACTACGCCTCTGCACTCTGCACTACGCCTCTGCACTACGCCTCTTCACTCTGCACTACGCACTACGCCTCTGCACTACACCTCTGCACTCTGCACTACGCCTCTGCACTCTGCACTCTGCACTACGCCTCTGCACTACACCTCTGCACTCTGCACTATGCCTCTGCACTACGCACTATGCCTCTGCACTACGCACTACACACTACCACTCTGCACTACGCCTCTGCACTACGCACTACGCCTCTGCACTACGCACTACGCCTCTGCACTACGCACTACACCTCTGCACTACGCACTACACCTCTGCACTATGCACTACGCCTCTGCACTCTGCACTACGCCTCTGCACTACGCCTCTGCACTACGCACTACGCCTCTGCACAACGCCTCTGCACTACGCACTACGCCTCTGCACTATGCACTCTGCACTACGCACTCTGCACTACGCCTCTGCACTACGCACTACGCCTCTGCACTACGCACTACGCCTCTGCACTCTGCACTCCGCACTACGCCTCTGCACTACGCACTACGCCTCTGCACTACTCACTACGCCTCTGCACTATGCACTACGCCTCTGCACTCTGCACTATGCCTCTGCACTACGCCTCTGCACTACGCCTCTGCACTACGCACTACGCCTCTGCACTACGCACTACGCCTCTGCACTACGCACTCTGCACTACGCCTCTGCACTACGCCTCTGCACTACGCCTCTGCACTATGCCTCTGCACTCTGCACTACGCCTCTGCACTACGCCTCTGCACTCTGCACTACGCACTACGCCTCTGCACTACGCACTACGCCTCTGCACTACGCACTACGCCTCTGCACTACTCACTATGCCTCTGCACTACGCACTACGCCTCTGCACTACGCACTACGCCTCTGCACTCTGCACTCTGCACTACGCCTCTGCACTACGCCTCTGCACTACGCCTCTGCACTACGCACTACGCCTCTGCACTATGCACTACGCCTCTGCACTACGCACTACGCCTCTGCACTACGCACTACGCCTCTGCACTACGCACTACGCCTCTGCACTATGCACTACGCCTCTGCACTACGCACTACGCCTCTGCACTACGCACTACGCCTCTGCACTACGCCTCTGCACTCTGCACTACACCTCTGCACTCTGCACTACGCCTCTGCACTACGCACTACGCCTCTGCACTACGCCTCTGCACTCTGCACTACGCCTCTGCACTCTGCACTACGCACTACGCCTCTGCACTACACCTCTGCACTCTACACTACGCCTCTGCACTATGCACTACGCCTCTGCACTACGCACTACACACTACGCCTCTGCACTACGCACTACGCCTCTGCACTACGCACTACGCCTCTGCACTACGCACTACGCCTCTGCACTACGCCTCTGCACTCTGCACTACGCCTCTGCACTACGCCTCTGCACTCTGCACTACTCACTACGCCTCTGCACTACACCTCTGCACTCTGCACTACGCCTCTGCACTACGCACTATGCCTCTGCACTACGCACTACGCCTCTACACTACGCCTCTGCACTACGCACTACGCCTCTGCACTACGCACTACACCTCTGCACTACGCACTACACCTCTGCACTACGCACTACACCTCTGCACTACGCACTACACCTCTGCACTACGCACTACACCTCTGCACTATGCACTACGCCTCTGCACTCTGCACTACGCCTCTGCACTACGCCTCTGCACTACGCACTACGGCTCTGCACAACGCCTCTGCACTACGCACTACGCCTCTGCACTACGCACTCTGCACTATGCCTCTGCACTACGCCTCTGCACTATGCCTCTGCACTACGCCTCTGCACTACGCCTCTGCACTACGCCTCTGCACTCTGTACTACGCCTCTGCACTACGCACTACGCCTCTGCACTAAGCACTACGCCTCTGCACTACGCACTACGCCTCTGCACTACGCACTACGCCTCTGCACTACACACTACGCCTCTGCACTACGCACTACGCCTCTGCACTACGCACTACGCACTACGCCTCTGCACTACGCACTATGCCTCTGCACTACGCACTACCCCTCTGCACTACGCCTCTGCACTCTGCACTACGCACTACGCCTCTGCACTACGCACTACGCCTCTGCACTCTGCACTACGCCTCTGCACTCTGCACTACGCCTCTGCACTACGCCTCTGCACTCTGCCTCTGCACTACGCACTACGCCTCTGCACTACGCACTACGCCTCTGCACTACGCACTACGCCTCTGCACTACGCACTACGCCTCTGCACTACGCACTACGCACTACGCACTACGCCTCTGCACTACGCCTCTGCACTACGCACTACCCCTCTGCACTACGCACTACGCCTCTGCACTCTGCACTACGCCTCTGCACTACGCACTACGCCTCTGCACTCTGCACTACGCCTCTGCACTCTGCACTACGCCTCTGCACTACGCCTCTGCACTACGCACTACGCTTCTGCACTACGCACTACGCCTCTGCACTACGCACTACGCCTCTGCACTACGCACTACGCCTCAGCACTACGCACTACGCCTCTGCACTACGCACTACGCCTCTGCACTCTGCACTCTGCACTACGCCTCTGCACTACGCACTACGCCTCTGCACTACGCCTCTGCACTACGCACTACGCCTCTGCACTACGCACTACGCCTCTGCACTACGCACTACGCCTCTGCCTTACGCCTCTGCACTACGCACTACGCCTCTGCACTACGCACTACGCCTATGCACTACGCACTACGCCTCTGCACTACGCACTACGCCTCTGCACTACGCCTCTGCACTACGCACTACGCCTCTGCACTACGCACTACGCCTCTGCACTACGCACTACGCCTCTGCACTACGCCTCTGCACTACGCACTACACCTCTGCACTACGCCTCTGCACTATGCACTACGCCTCTGCACTACGCACTACGCCTCTGCACTACGCCTCTGCACTACGCACTACGCCTCTGCACTACGCACTCTGCACTATGCACTACGCCTATGCACTACGCACTACCCCTCTGCACTACGCACTACGCCTCTGCACTACGCACTACGCCTCTGCACTACGCCTCTGCACTACGCACTACGCCTCTGCACTACGCACTACGCCTCTGCACTACGCACTACGCCTCTGCACTACGCACTACGCCTCTGCACTACGCACTCTGCACTACGCACTACGCCTATGCACTACGCCTCTGCTCTACGCCTCTGCACTACGCACTACGGCTCTGCACTACGCCTCTGCACTACGCACCAGATCTGATGCATGTGATTCTCTACAAAAAACACAGCAGTGCACACGCTCCCACCACCATCTCCCTTCAATTACCGGCACCTCGGACAGCTGGTAATTGAGGATTTATGTATTCTTCTGCCGAACACTTTATGCAGCGCTCGCACCATCTGGATTGCATTACACGGCCACTCTGACAGCTCCTAATTAAGATTAATCACTCTGCCGTGCTCGTTCCCGCACAGAATATGCCACATCGGGCACGAGTAAATTACTTACAGCCTATCAGGTCAACACTACTAAAAACACAGCACAGCGAAGATGAATCACTAGGCAGATTCCATAAAAAACTAAGGAATGTGCCAGCCTGGACCCCTTTCTGCATTGAACACATTAGGGCTCGCAAGCTCCGCCTCCACGAAGTGGAGGCTTAGGCCCGAGCCCTAAAAACCACAAAATTGCTTTTTAAAAGGTATTCGGTATTTACCACCAACGTGTAGTTGGTGGTAAATAACGAATCCTTAAACCAAAAATGCACTCAATTTAAGGAATCGCTAAATTACTGAATCCTTAAATCCAGCCTCCTACATCGCAAAGGGCTAAATACCAGTCGGTAATGGCAAATTTACCGATTTCTGGCTGTTACCGACCGGCATTAGCCCACCTACATCTAGCCCTAAGTGAGCTATTGCCCACAGTCACATGGTGCTGGGCAAACCGGCATCCGGGGATCGAACCATGACCCCCAGGGCTCCAGAGTCTAGGCAGGTAATGTGTTTCTCACAGGTTGAGGTGCCTCAGTAGAACCTTGGCCATGTGTTGGCCATGAAGAGTGACACTAGCATGTTTTGCTTATTTCCTCTTATATCTTCATGGCAATATATGTTGCCTTGCGTTCTATTCCCTAAAACTATGAATCTGCTCTAAGTGCATCTTTGCCATGTTTTGGTAGCATTGTATTACATTAACCAAGGCATTTGTTTGTCTGCCAATCGACTGAGGGAGTCCTTGATTGATTGATTGATTTTATTACTTATATAGCGCATGCTGTCACCCTACCGGTATCCTGGCGATTCTGACTGGGAAGAAATGACCAGAATGGAATAAGTCGCCAAACAGATGAGAGGCAGAAGGTTAAGCTTTAGGGAAAAGCCAGGTTTTTAAACTCTTACGAAACTCTAGCAAGGAGTCAGTTTGTCTGAGATTCAGGGGTAGTTCATTCCAGAGGCGGGCACCCGCCATATTGAATGCCCTCCCTCCCGACCTGGCACGTTTAATCCTAGGGACCGCCAGTAAGCCAGCACTAGAGGAACGAAGTTGCCTCTTGGGCTGGTACCGCGTAAACCTTTTATGCAGTGAGACTGGGCCCAGCTCATGCACTGCTCTGAATACCAGACAGAGGGATTTGAAGTGAACCCTTTCTTCAATGGGCAGCCAGTGTAGGTCTCTCAGAGCTAAGGTGGTGGATGAGCGCCGCAGCCTATTAAGTGCTAGTTTTGCTGCTGCAGACTGGACTCTCTGCAATCCCTGAAAGATGTATTGTGGAGCCCCCAAATACAGAGAATTGCAATAGTCCTGTCTGCTTAACACTGTGCTTCTTACCACCAGTGGACGTGACTCTGTTGGTAGGAGCGGGAGTATTTTACGTAAGATTTGCATTAAGGAGAAACATACGTTGGCGGTCTTATTAGCTTGAGACTCCATCTGAAGGTTGTCATCAATCAGAACCCCCAGATTGCGTACCTTACTAACCGGCGCTAATGGTTCCTCCTCGGGAGTAAGTTTAAACTCAAATGGTAGGGGTTTGGGCATCCTGGCAGAGGAACAATACAATACCTCAGTCTTTCCGCTGTTAAATTGTAGGGAGTTTCTTCTGAGCCAGTCAGCCGTACGATGCATACACTGCTAGAATATGTCCAGGGAAATTGCATATTCACCTTCTAAAGAGAAAGCCAGCTGGGTGTCATTGGCATAATTAACTAGGCTAACTCCAAATGACTTAATAATAGGAATCAGGGGCTGCAGATATACATTGAAAAGAATAGGGCTAATCGCAGAGCTCTGTGGCACCCCATGTGCTACCAGAGATTTGCTGGAAGAGAATGGTGCTAGAGTCACCACCTGCTGTCTTCCTTCAAGATAGGACTGGAGCCATTGCAGGGCCCGTCCCTTCACGCCTAGCTTCTTAAGTCTCTCCAATAGGATGGAGTGGTTCACTGTCTCGAATGCTGCCGACATATCGAGAAGCACTAGCACAGTAGCATTCCCGTTGTCAGCTCGCATGTGGAGATTATCCATCATGGTGACTAGCGCCGACTCAGTCCCATGGCCTGGTCGAAGACCAAATTGGTCTCTATCAGGTAGGTGATTATCCTCAAAGGGAGATAGCTATTTCATGGAGAGTTGTCCCCATTGCATGAATATCTTCCTGCAAAATAGACGGCTGCTGAAAAAACTGATGGCCTCTGATACCAGCATTAGACCAAGAAAGTCTTTCATGTTCAGCATGTGTAGTCGTCAGACATGGCTAACAGGTTGTCCACCACAGCGAGAGGTGCTATTGAGGGGTTTTTGTGGGGGAAGAATGATGAAAGAGGGTACTTTAAAAAAATAAATATATATATATATATATATATATTCTTTATTGGTTATTGAAATCAGTAGAAAGTAAGGTTGACAAGTCAATCTTAAACATGCTAGTTAAAACCTAGTTACAGGAAGGTACAGTTCCAGATTAATACTACAATTTGGAAGTATGCATTGAACAACATGTAATAGCCAGCCCCTTTTTCTCCAGCCTCCGGGCGGAGCTGATCAGGCTGGTCTGGGGAGGCAAACAACCCCGGATAAAATGGGACACACTTATGCACAGGGGAGATTTGATATCAAATTGTATTATATATGTGCTCAGGCATACTTTGCCCATTTTTTAGTTCAGCCCCCCTCGGTTTACACATCACGTAGCTACCGAACACTGGCTTGCAGATACTATCCCATTAGAGGGGGTTATGCGCTCATCGATTAAGCCTCGGGAACCTCACCCCACTTCTGTGGAATGCATGCTCAAGGCCTGGCACCGCATTGCCGATCGATCACAGACACCATGCCTCTATTCGCCATTGCTTCCACTAGTATATCATCCACAGATGCCCTTACTACAGGAAGGGGTGTTCAGAAAGATAGCAAGGACCCGGAAACTCTGATACTGGGTCAACTTATACATAAATGGTAAGTTCCCCACCTTACACCAGCTCTTCTCGGACCCTCCACCCACTACCATGGAAACATATCAATACACTCGCTTACGACATGGGATGAGGGACTGCACCCCGGATTATCCAATGGAGCCTGTGGTGCTCACACCGCTGCATCATGTACTGCGCACACCCACAGCCTCACATCTAGTGTCCGCATTATACCGCACCATGTACACAGATGCTACATACTCCACATGCGCTGCCCGGGACAGGTGGTCGGCCGAACTGGAACATCTTATCACTGACATGCAATAGGGATTCTGTTGTAAACAAACAGAACAAATTTCTTCAAACAGCCTCCTACGCATCACTCACTACAAATTTCTTCAGCGTAGTTACTACACTCCGGTTAAGCTACCTAAGTTTGGGTTATGAGACACAAGTAGATGTGACAGATGAAGAGTAGAGTGATAAGCGTGGCTCAAATCCAACTGAGCGACTTACCTCACTCATCTATCATTCTCATATAATAAGCCAGCCAGGCAGTGGAGAAGAATTAGAAATATATTTATTAGGACATAATATTCATCTGCAGATGGGCCCCATCAGGTCTACACCCCAGGGAGTGCACCGAGAGGACTGACTCATCCTATCATGACAATACATTATAACATAACATGGCAGGGTAAAAACACGCCCAGCCTGGAAAATTACAGAACTAGAGAAATGGTGAACAATGAACTCATACATGAGGCATCTGCACCTGCGAAGGCAACAGTGTTATTTCCCCTCAAGGTCACAGAGCCGAGGCTCTGCTTCTCCAGGGCATGGAAACATTTCTGCAAAACTAACTCCAGGCAAGAAATGCTGAACCAGGGATTTTCTGCTCCTAAGGGAGGGGGGAAAACTGTACCATGAGACATTGGAGCTGCAGAGCAAATGTCAGCATCAGAAGTCTGTCTGCCATAGACAAGTCCCTCTCTCCTATGAGAGAAGTTGAAGCTTGCATATTACAAAAATAGCTTAGTGGGTTGCAGCACATGAATTTTAAGCTGTAACTGCATATTGGTCAGACACACTAGGCTAACATTTCATAACATCATTAGAACATTCTGCAACAGGAAAATTACTATCTATCAGACCCTCCTTTTAGCCTAATGTGGCTAACACAAGTGCAGTTACAGTTTAAAGGTAAGAACTATACAATTCTAAAGGCATCACTCATCAATCAAAGGGAAACAAAAAAAAACAAGAACAACCAATAGTATATCATCATAAAAGATATCTGGTATAGGGGAAATTAAATCATAGGATGAGCATAATCACAGAAGTAGTGCAGCATACTATAGGGCAGGAAATGCACAGGCAACAAGTAAAAGAACAACCCCTGCAATACCTACTAAGACAATAATTATTTTCTGGGTGTGAAGCACCCTCCTTTTTGACTAATCTAAACATATGTTCTCGAGGTACTATTTCTCTATAACACTATGTCATGATCGGACTACTTAAAAATACATCACACTTTAAGTCATGAGCAGGAATTAATGCAAAAAAAAAGATCAAACTGGCATTATCAAAGAAAACACCCTATTGAATCCAATACTGAGGGGTCACTTGCATTATCAGCTAGGACCTATATCTAACATCCTTGAAGTAAATTTTTTATCGGGCTGAGAAATGTGTTTTACTAAACTACTCAAAGTATACTAACCCTCACAGCTACTTCCATAGGGCAAGAATACAAGCAACAATGTTCCACCCCTGTGTGTGTATGAAGGCAATGACCCACACACCCAATAATTTGCAGTACTATAAATAACATGTGTCAGGTGCAACATTTGAATACTACATCATCCTAATGAACTTCCCAGTGCTCCTCTTTGTGAGGATCTAGAGTACCAATGACATTCTCAAATGGCGTTGAAATAATACTCATGAAGGTATGCGCCAAGCAACAAGAAACTAATTCTCTAAAGAGAAATATGAAAGCAACAGTTAGGATACAAACAAGCACAATATTAAATTTGTAGACCATGAGAACCAAATGAGATCAGAGACATCTGGACAAGGAGCCGTAGAGGCTGCTCCTCCTGGGGAATAGGAACGTTCAAAGGGACTCATTTTCCTAGCTAAAAGTCCAAAGTAAACTAAAGGAAACAATCTGCAACACAGCCAGCCAGAGGGGAATCTTCTCCCTGTGTCCGCCTGAGCCTCACAGGCAGGCTCGTATTGTCCATCAAAAATTCAAAAATCATCTGCGTTGGAGCTGCACTTGCTAGCAGCTCATCAAACAAATTAAAAAATCATCTGCGTTGGAGCTGCACTTGCTAGCAACTCAAATGGAAAACAATCCTTGCCAATGATGCAAAGTCTTTCTTGCAGAATTTAGCAACCACCAATCCAGGTAGTGCCCTCTACAAATTCTGTCCAGTGTCTCGCTCAGTACACCAGATATGATTCTAACATATTAAGAGCACTGTATCTGTACCCTAAGACTAAAGTCTCTCTCTACCTCCTACTTTTCTTCTCGTGGTGCACCGCTCTTCTGTCGAGGCCATAGATTGTATAAAGTGTGACCAGGTACCTCTTTATCAGCAGACAAAACTGTAGATTCCAAAACAGATGGGGAACAGGGAAACCTGAAGCATAACCACTGGAGAACTGGCGGCAGCCTTTTGCACAGACAGAACTGCCCCTCTCAAGTATTTCTGAGAAACCTTTTCCAACCATTGGGAAATGGCACAAAAGCGAAGAGTGAGTCCTCCATCTCGGTCAGGCCTGCCCTTTTCTTACCCAGGAATCACACACCTACAACTGCTTCAGCGGTACCTTGGCTCCAAGCAAGACTTCCGTTGGTATCTTCTGATGACGAGACTTGACTTGCACTGAATCTTGAAGTTGGATCTGATGCTTGGGTCCCCTCTGGCTCCGGCGGTGTGATACATTTCTATTGATGAACAGAACAAAGATCTTTAGACAAGGCATATGAATAAAATTCAAATTCAAAGAAACCAAATGAGGTCTATTCTGTGCTTTCATATTGCTCTAATAAATGTGTGCACTGACAATAGGTAATACATTACATATCTGACTTTTCGCTGTATTACCTGTGGACGGACGTATGCAATTATTGAATTCTAAGAGAAGAGAAAAAATAAAACAAAACAGACATGTTGTATTCCCGCATTTGCACTTAAGAAACAGCAAAAATGGAAGTTCAAACCGCTCTTCCTATAGTGAGCACACAGCGTCGACTTCGTGAACCTTCACTGTTGTGCAAAACTTCAAACACTTCTAATATTCTTTTTCTTACTCAAAACAACTATATTTTTGCTCATGACCATGCTCACATATTATAGAGGCAGCAGGAAACTAACTTCTACAAATCTTTAATTTCTAAAAATATTTTGCTGAGGATCACACAAGCATCTTTCACCTTTCTCACTATTTAGACCATGTAAGATTTTATTTAGGGGAAAACATGTTCACCAGCTCTAATAGGGATTGTCAGCTCAACTATACAGGCTAACTGATAAGAGACTTGTACACCTTTACTTAGTGCTGCACAATAATGATGTTGTTACCTAGGAATGTGAAGGAAAAAATCAACAAAAAGGTACCGACCTATTGTTCCCTTCAAAGGTCAAATAAGGAAACACTAGTCTGGGCTGTTCCCTTCAGAGGTCTGGGGCTACCAGTCCTTTCATCCCATTCATCCCTATCCAATTAAAATAATCCTCTAATAAAGACTATCAGTTTATTTTCACAGACTAGCTAATAAAGAACTAGCAATGTACTTGCAAGACTACAATAACGGTATTATCACCCAACACTTGTAGAACAAAACTACCCACATCTAATTCCCCTTTTAGATCAAAGCTGGACAGGAGGGAGCAATATACATGTTACCTAGTTTTAATTTATAGGAGAGCTAGCGGGGAGCTAGCTCCAGCGGGGAGCTAGCCTCCTCCCCCATTTTGACAGAAGGGAATCTGAAACATATTTCACTTCAGTCAACACCATCAACCACTGGGTGTAACACTGAGCATAAACAAAATTCTAGGGGATACATAGCACTTTGGAGAGGGCTAGAACATCTTGTAGCACATGTACAAATGTCATTGCCATAAAATGATGTGTGTGCCTATTAATATCTAATACAATGTAACTAAGGAAAAGGAGTAAGGAAAAGGATATGGGACTGGGACACAGCTAAAGTCCCCCATAATTAGGCACTATGCGACATTCATTAGGGAAATGGCGGCAAAAGGAAAATCTATAAATGAACAAAAATCACTTAGGTGATGGTCAGGCTTGTGACACAACACCATGAGCACACCGTACAACTCGTGTATTTTCCTCTATACCCCTTTTAACCAAATAGACATACACTGCTGAAGTGTTGTCTGTGAACTTTAGGGACCAGAACAAATTCCCCACAGAGGAGCTTGTTCTGGTATCAATAATAGAATTGTCAAAACAATACAATACAGAAACATACATAAAATAAAAACAAGCATACCAAGGCAGCAGGTATACTTGCTGTGCTAAGCACAGAAAGCATAGACAAATCACAGTAACACATGCAAATGAGCTGTGACACACAACACGATGCCATGCATTTCATGCACAGTGAGCCTGCGGCCAAAACCCAGCATGCTGGCCTTCTTAATTTGTCAGGCTTAAGATCGATCATCATACCATCCACGCAGAACAGAACAAGCAATGCACAATAAGTCAAAGAAAACATAAAACACACAATATAGGTACATGCGTATAACATAAAATAATACGCAACAATACATATACCAAACACAAAGGCCACAAAAGGAAAACACAATATTAGTTACTCAAAGGACTATATTTTTCTCATGCATGTCATGCATCCTGCGGTGTCAGTGCACACTTAATCTGTCCGGCACAAAGCTGCATCAATACTCACCGTAACACACAGATAAAAATATTTCCCATTGCACTGAAATGAAACAAATCAAACCACAAAAAAACAACAACACACAAAATATTGGACAAAAAGGCAACCATTTAGTAAAAATACCTTCTACAAATACTTACCTTAAAACCTATGCTTGGAGCTCATTCACCCCAGTTCATATATATTATCTATCATCACCCTATATATACTAACTGTTCACTTTCCGTTCTGAAAACCCTGTCTGCTCTTTTAGACAAGAAACAGTCCTAACCTCGTTTAACCGTCAGCCAAGAATATAAAACATTTAGCAGCATTGAAAATCACATGACAATCTGGTAATGACATTTAATGCAGCATCAAAAAGGGAAAAATATACACATTTACTGTCACATCTTTAAAGAAAAAGGACGCCATCGCATATTCTCACCTCCAGAACATACTAAATACTCCAGTGCACACTAGCAGACATTTGCACAAAACACGCACTTTGCATCTCCACTCAGCGGGTGGGGCACTGGGCCCACTGCAATGGTGTCCCATGGACAAACTGCATACAAATACTGTTACACACATATATACATTACACACATATATACATTCCCACCAGGCCGCTCCTATGAGTAACACAATCAGTAGTTTTTTACCTACCCTCGCATCATCAGTACTCCCCACTAGGTATCCACTAGCAAAGACACTAATCAGTATGCCAATCAGAGACCCCCCAACTCAATAATTATTGAAATAGAAAACTTTTATACTATGACATGGTCCAACAGTGAAACAAAAATCAACGACAAAAATGGACACAACAGACAACCAATAAATCTCTCTTTTCTTTTTGCCATTAAATTGCACACAAATCAATCACTTACTGAATACAATTCAAACAATAGGACACTCACTAACATATTTAGTAAATTAATGTTTCTCAAAACAATCCTTCTTTTCTCAGTCTAGGCCATTTTAAAGTGTAATTCTCTATGTCCAAATGGAATAACCTGTTGAAAGTTATTCATAATTTTGTTCCTAATTCTAAATCACATGTGTTCTGAACAACTGCATTATACTTTAGTCTGAACCAGCAGCAGTCTGCTGGAAAGAGCAGAACTCATAATTATGCAGACTCGCTGCAAATTCACAATTCACATGGCTCCAACTGTGTATCTCTGCTGTCTGTGCCAGGAGCTGAGCCTCCTAGCCCGCCCCATAATCTTCTGTCTGTGCTCTGCGAACCCATTGGAATGGTGCTGATAACACCAAGGTGCTCTGCTCTACGTCTGCAAGCATCTATGTTTCCATTCTACATAATCTTCCAGAACGGAATAAAAATTCACACACTGTAATTCTAAACCGTACCAGCCCAGAGTTCTACAACCCTTTTTTATTTTATTGTGGACTGAAACACATCCATTCAACAGGTCATGTTTAAAACTAACTAAACAGCTTCCTCTCTCCACCCCTTTTGGATGCCACTTTTTGCAGTTCAAAAAAATGCATTTCACTCTCACCGTCTTCCAAGAGCTAAGAATTCTGGGCTGCTAGCCAGCCTTCCAGGCTTTCTGGCATTCATCACCAAGGCCAAATCTGCCTCGCACTCCACGCTCGTCGTTCTGGCGCTGACAAAGCCAATAAGCCTTCCTAACTCTTTCTAACATGCAATAATTAACACTATTTTAACAAATACATTTCTCTCTCTTTTTTTCTCTTCTTTCTAACTTTACACTCTTCCTACATTCTATTAATATACATTCTGATTACTGGTAATCAAATCCCTTTTTCTTTATCTTCTACTGTTCACAAATTAAAGGGATGAAAGAAACCAAATTATTTTCCATAGAGCACAGTCCTGCATGCACTTTTAAACTACATGAAAAACACACTGCTAGTCAGGCACAACCATCTCAGGTAGCTCACAAGAACCAGACAATCTAACTCATGCAACAAGACGCACTCACTTCATTCAAAAAAACATTTATACAAACAAAAGGCAGCCCAAGACTGCTCTCAAACCAAACCAATTATAACCAAATCAAATATATTACATGAAATGCATACCCCATCCTCTTAATCACTGCTCACATTGGCTCACTGAGCCATTAAAAGCAACTTTAAATGTACACATTTTGTCTTCTTTTAAATCTAAACTTTCCTCTTTCTGACACCACCTTAGGGAATCAAACATGCTCTCACAGCTGTGCCTAGCAAACAATCCCTCTTGCAAGTAATCTATCTTAACTGCATCAGAAATATTAAACAAAATCAAGAGTCTTCTACAGGAGCGGGTTGGCTCTCGGCCAATCTGACATCAGTTGAACTGCAGCAACACCTAAAACATCGCAACTTACTGAAACACCGCATCTTGCACACTCAATCAAACACCACCAAACTCACTCAATCAGATACCGCCAAAGAACCCACACATACCCAGACACAAAAGAACCAAGCAACTATCTCCACACACAACCACTTACAACCGCACACACACACGCACGTCCTATGCATTGAGTCCCTGCCAAACACGTGTTACCATAATGGGACAAGGCCCGTCAACCAAGTCCTGGGGAACCTGAACCCTACCGCAGACTGAACATTACACTAACTGTTCTGAGGTTGGCGGAAACATCCGCCACCAGGGCGGCACTACAGACCATTGCGCACTTTACCCCGGAAGATCTGGGACTCTTCCATCAAACCACTCACACTAGGGGTTTGGGTCCTTTCCCAGAATTTAACCGTGGTGAGCCACACTCCAGTCTGGGTATCACCCGGTCGGATGCTCTAAAACAGACATCCACCCAATACCCCCATTACCAATAGTCTGTCAGAGTGCCACTTGCACTCTGAGTTCCCCGGAGCACACTAGCCCCAGGAGCACACCGGCTCCTCCAATCACCAGAGACACACCGGTCTCAGAGACACACCGGTCTCATGGAGCATCCCAGCTCCCTCAATCAACAGTCGGACCACTCACCTTCTGCTCGCAGAACCGACATCCACCGTTCTCCACCGCCGGCTGCTGGGACCAAATTAGTCAGCTTCAAAGTTCCGCCTTCTGGACTCCGGCACAGGATCATGAACCGGGACCTCTCCCGATCAGCAGGGTGGGGTAGCGCTGCGAGAACCAAGCTCGGCATCAAAGTGGGTACCCAGACCCACCGTGCCGACCAGAGGGTCTCCAGCCTTCTGCTACCCACTTACGGGTGAGAAAGATCCTTATCACGGAGTCCCTGTTCGGGCGCCATCTGATAAGTGTGGCTCAAATCCACCTGAGCGACTTACCTCACTCATCTATCATTCTCATATAATAAGCCAGCCAGGCATTGGAGAAGAATTAGAAATATATTTATTAGGACATAATATTCATCTGCAGATGGGCCCCGTCAGGTCTACACCCCAGGGAGTGAACCGAGAGGACTGACTCATCCTATCATGACAATACATTATAACATAACATGGCAGGGTAAAGACACGCCCAGCCTGGAAAATTACAGAACTAGAGAAACAGTGAACAATGAACTCATACATGAGGCATCTGCACCTGCGAAGGCAACAGTGTTATTTCCCCTCAAGGTCACAGAGCCGAGGCTCTGCTTCTCCAGGGCATGGAAACATTTCTGCAAAACTAACTCCAGGCAAGAAATGCTGAACCAGGGATTTTCTGCTCCTAAGGGAGGGGGGAAAACTGTACCATGAGACATTGGAGCTGCAGAGCAAATGTCAGCATCAGAAGTCTGTCTGCCATAGACAAGTCCCTCTCTCCTAAGAGAGAAGTTGAAGCTTGCATATTACAAAAATAGCTCAGTGGGTTGCAGCACATGAATTTTAAGCTGTAACTGCATATTGGTCAGACAAACTAGGCTAACATTTCATAACATCATTAGAACATTCTGCAACAGGAAAATTACTATCTATCAAGAGTCTGCGGACTTCCTCCACCTTGCTAGAGACTGTACGGGTGTGTACGCATACTGGAACATGATATTCACAGCATTAGACCATATGGTTTCCATATCACTCCCAAGATCTCCTCTGGTGGCTCTATTCGGCTATACTTAGCAGATCCCGGCAAAACATTGCAAGTTTGTGGTATTTAGCCTTATGTTGGCAAAAAAACAGGATGCTTGTTGATGGGGACGTGGGAGGGCACCTAAGTTGAAGGACTGGATGGGCGACATGATTCTATGGCAGGATAAGACATGCTTGTTTGCCGAACTGCTCCCGATCTCCTCACGGCCCAGGGACATATGGGGCCCACTCCAGACATACTTACTGGAACATCCAACCACCAGCGAACAAGAAACTGGCGACTCATTAGTATGAGTGTGGGAGTCTGCCATTACATCTCAGGTTTCTGTATGACTTCGACAAAGCAACTGCCCACCCTCTGTGGAGGACCCCTCACTACTGATCTTTATCATATTATATGTCATTCCTGACATATGCTGTTCACCAACGAACATAAGGTGTGGACTTTATGAAAGGAAATGGGTTTCTATGTACGAAAACCTCTGTATTAATTGAATGTATTTATCAACTGCTGTGATGCGGTCCTGTATACATTGCTGACTGTCTCTTGCATTAAATGTGAGTTTCTTATGTACTACTTTAAATCAAAATAAAAAAATAAAAAAATAATAATAATAGCCAGTCCCTTGAGCCCAGAAGTAGTCAATAATGCATAACAGAAGTGTGTGTGGTTCAATCAGAGGTAGATATCGACGGAGAGTGCCAATGCGAGATGCAGGAAGGATGCTTTCACATGACTGCTTCGGGGGTAACGCTGGGGTCTGGAGGGGCTATCCTGTGTAGCCTATATGGTGTCATGTATGTTCGATGTAGATAGTTAAAATGTGTACGTTTACATCTAGCGTTACTAGTGAAAGATTTACCAAGCCACACACATGTGACTATTGCGAGTCTTTAATCTCCAACCCCAGTTCTCCATTCCAGGCCACCCAAATGGGGGGTGGGATGAATGAGGATATTTGTTCTTCAACAGTGATATTCTCTCCACCCGTTGAATGTAAGAAGACTGGGAGATGCCCTTTCACAGAGTGTGTAGGAGATTTTTCAGGGGTACCTGTTAATTGGAGGCTATGTGGAAGTGAGTCTTGTGTAAGTGGAATAAGCACCCATGACTGCTTAGCTAATGGCTGGGGACTGACAATGCTCAGAAGTGATTTTGGAGGAAGACAGATGCCCGGCCATGAAGTTGCCTTCTTGGAGATGTTCTGTGTTGGGGCTACAAAGTTCTTCACCTTGACCAGCTCCTGCTTCTTCTTCTCTTCTCAAGCAGGGTTAGGCACACTTTAGAGAATAGTTTGGATGAGGATGAGGATTTAATTGTCTCCTTGGAATGCCCGTCAATCCTCTGCTGGCAGATGGTTCAGCATCATCATCCAGCAGTGTTCCCAGTACCTTGAGGAAAAAGATGTAAACAGTTGAAGTTCATCAAATACAGTTGTGTTAAACGTTCCACAGAGTACTTTCCCTGATATAGTTCTACAAAAAATAATTAAAATCATTACCTTTTGAACATAAAGAAACAAATAATCCACACATTGAAATATGATTTCTCAACAATGTCAGTCCACAGCCACATATAATTCATTTAGGGAAATCCCCGATGAGGTTAGCTCCTGAACCTGTACCCTTGTAGTTTCCAAGTTATCTCCTGATTCAGTAGCTATACGGATATGAATAATGTTCACTGTATATTGGTTACTTATAGAAGTATTACAAAGACAGGAGAACAGGGTCTTAGGGGAGTTTAACGACCAAGCCTAGGTTGAACCCCCAATACAATGATTTAAACACAAGAAAACCTAGGGGTCTAAAGTATGGTACCTTTCGTACACTTAAACCACAGCACCAGCTTGCTGGAAAACTCTAGTAGGGGTGGAAAACAGATGCAACTGAAATGAAGAGGTGTAAGTGATTGTGACAAAGAAACCCGCTCGGTTTTGAGGATTCCCATCAAACACTTGTATGATCAAATTCTATCATTTGGTCATCCTCAGGGGTCTGGTGTCTCTAGATCATTGAGACCCAAATGTCCCCTGTAGTGTAGCGGGGTCAGTACCCACAAGCACTCAGTGACCAGTGATAGACTGAAGATGGGTATAGGTGCAGTGCAAAATAAAAAGTGGTGAATTTAAAATAGAATAGAGGACAGAAAAATAGATTTATTAGGACGCTATCCTCTTCCTAAATAAAAACAGCATGAACAGTGCAAGGATGCAGTATGGGAGCAAATTACTGCATATCAGGCCAACATGTTTCAACCTCAAAGGGAAGGACCCAAGGTTTTCGTCAGGGCCCTGTTCACAACGTTGCTACTGCGTAGTGAAAAACAAATAATATATCTTCAAATATTACAGATACCAGTGTAGTAACCAAACAAAAGGATACAGCGTTTGGGTTCAAAACTCCGCCGTGCAGAAGGTTCCAAACAGTGATCTACAAGAACAACACAGACACCCCAAATATCAGAACATCTCACATTTCAATCCTACAACCTCCAGTGTTTCGTAAGGGTCAAAAAGTACCACTCACCCTATTCTGCCGGGGAGTAGACCTCACCTCACCTGGACTCTGACTCAGGAATAAAGGGGAGGCCACGCTCTAAAAAGGAAAACCGAGGCGTCAGGAGTGGAAAACAGTGCAAAAGGATACTACCCTGCTTAACATATTATCCCTCCACACAAATGTGTCAAGCCTCTATTCCTAAATCCACTTCTTCGAACAGCTAACTCAAGAAAAACTAGCTCTACCTCATAACACTCCTCTCAACTAATCGTTAATGACCTATGTGATGGTCAATAAATTCTGGACAATACATGTAATCATAAGTCCATCCAAGTACTACTCTTAATACACTGTCAGATAAAACGTCCCAGTGTAGTCACAGAAAAGGCATGCCAAGAAAACCTTCTCACATAGGTCACAGTCTACCCGTGGCAAACCTTACCTCTCCGTCGTTGCCCCAAGCAAAACGCTGAGACAGGGGGAGGCAACGAATGGGAGAAGTACCGGTCATTAAGAACCGGCGCCGGGCCCCACCCAGAGGGGGGTGCCCTCCATACCAGTCAATCGCGGGTAGTATACCATTGCTCACCGCTTTAGTTAAAGAAACGGCACCACCATTGCATGTTTACCCCGCGCGCCTAACCGGGGATAGTGTGTATGGCTGCGCGCATGCGCAATGGTGATTAGTGAAGTCGCGCGAGACTGGCGAACTACAGAATGACGTGGATCACGTCTCTTCTGTAGTTCGCGCCCACTCTGAAAGCCCTAAGAGGATGCAAAAAGCGTTATAGGCATCAAGGACTTTCTCTATTATGCTAAGGACTGTGTGCGCAACGGATAAATATCCCAGAACACCATAGTCCTCACTATCCACTGTGTGGAAACCTCCCAAGTTATATTAAAGAAACGCTGCGCCTCTAACTATAAATACAGACATCGCCCGCATGGTAGAACTCCCAATGGGGGCTTTTAACTCGTCAAATTTACTGAGGGTGACCACTCACGAGATATAAACAGACAGTGTCTCCGTGAAAAGTCTATAGGCAAACAGATCCCTGCAAAACCTATTAAATGATGCACAATATGTCTAGTGCTAAATGGACAGTACTGCCAAGGTCCTTACAGAGTGGTCCACGGGATTTCATCATTGAGTCCCTGGCTCTCTAAACGCAATACATAAATCCATTTTTGTTCTTTCAAATAAAGAAACCGTGTAAGGTTCGTAACATGATTGGGTATGAATGGTTTCTCTAGGACCACCCAACTGAACTCGTCCTCTTTGTAATTGAGCTCCAAAAAATGTTTGGTTAGTTTGGACACAGTTTTCTTACATTTGAAAGAACTTTTATGTTCAAGCATGCGGGTGCGTACTTTCCGGGTTGTCATGCCCACATATCTTTTATTACACGGGCACGTGAGAATGTATATAACATTTGAGCTGTTACAGTTGGAAAAATGCTTTAAAATCCACGGACGCCCAGTCCCTATATCAATTTGGCTTGTCTTCTGTGTCAACCCACACATTGAGCATCCACCACAAGGGTGGTGCCCCTGTACAGGTGGTAGTTGCCACAGAGTGTCATTAGACTCCCGCCGTACTTCACGTGGCCGGGTGTGTATCAAACAATCCTTTAGATTTTTAGAGCGCTTGAAAGCAAACAATGGGGGTTCGATCTTATCTGTAGTACTGTTAAGAATGCGCCAATGGCGTCTGACAATTTTTTTTGCACTTGATTGGATTTCTCATTAAAAGTGCTGACAAAAGTCATTCTAGTTAGAGGTGACTTCTCCACCGGTATCTCCAGGAGGGCTTCGCGGTTGTTATTGCTTGCTCGTTTCAATGAGCGCTTTACCAGAGTGGTAGGATAATGTCGAACCTGCAGTTGTCGACAGAGATTGTCAGCGTGTTTGCTATAGGTCTCCTGCGTGGAACAGTTCCTGCGAACCCGGAGAAACTGTCCGTATGGGAGGTTCTCACGCAAGGACCTAGGGTGTTGACTCTCGAACAGTAAAAGTGAGTTCCTCGCCATAGGCTTACGGAAAAGTTCACTATGTAGGCCTTCAGATGTTGCAAAAATGGAGAGGTCCAGAAAAGTGATCCTCTCTTTGTTCGTCTCAATGGTGAATTGCAAGAACCTGTTCCGGCTATTTAGCCATTCATGAAAGCTCACAAGGGACTCTTCATTCCCACGCCATACCATGAAAATATCATCGATATAGCGTTTGTAACAAACAATTGATGATAAGAAAGGATTGTCAGATGCTAGTATCTCCTGTTGTTCAAAAGTATGAACATATAAATTAGCCAAGCTCGGCGCAAAAATGCTGCCCATGCTTGTCCCGGAGATTTGTAGGTACAGATTTTCTTCGTACCTAAAATAGTTCTCTTTCATCGCCATTCTAGCTAGCGTCATTATAAAAGGAACCGGTGTAATGGTATCCAAGGTAGCAGAATTCAAGATGGAACATATGGCGTTCAGAGTGTCATCCTGGGGGATGGAAGTGTATAGAGATACAACATCCATGGAAACA
Source organism: Lissotriton helveticus (assembly GCF_964261635.1). Taxonomy (NCBI): domain Eukaryota; kingdom Metazoa; phylum Chordata; class Amphibia; order Caudata; family Salamandridae; genus Lissotriton; species Lissotriton helveticus. Next base: position 416,601,175 of record NC_136060.1, on the reverse strand, counting down.
AGGATGTCAGTCTCTTGGTTGAAATCAATACCTGGCAACAGGCGCAAGACATCTTTAGTGTCCTTTAAATAGGAGGGCATGGTCAACACTATAGGCCTCAAGAAATAGTCCACGAATTCTGATAACGGCTCCAGGACAGAGCCCTGCCCTGAGATGATCGGTCTGCCTGGTGGTGGTCTTTGTTCCTTATGCACCTTAGGTAAGGTGTAGAAGTAGGGGATAACAGGATGTTCAACCTGTAAAAATTGGGACTCATGTGGTGTAATCCAGCCCTCTGCTAGGGCTTCTTCCGTTAGTAAACGGATTTCACTCATCAGTCTTTTCGTAGGATCAGTAGTCAATAGTCTGTAGGAGCTCTCAACACTCAACTGGCGCTGGCACTCTGCTCTGTATATCTCGGTGTCCTGTAGCACTATGGCACCGCCCTTGTCGGCAGATTTTATAACTATCGAGGGGTCACGCATCAAAGTTTGTACAGCCTGCTGGTCTGCCCTCGACATGTTAGAATATCCATTAGTAGAACCACCTGTCCAGATGGCTTCAATGTCCTCTTTTACAGCCCTTTCAAAAGTAGCCACATGTGGCGGAACAGTGTGGATGGGGGGTAAAAAGGTAGATTTTGGCCTCAACCCTGTGTTTTTGTCAACAGTCTCAGAAGTTTTGTCCCTGAAGAAGTAGTGTAGCCTCAACTTCCGAAAAAACTGAGCTAATTCAGTTTGTGTTCTGAACGGATCGCCTCTGTCAGAAAAAACAAACCATAGGCCCTTGTTAAGGACTTGTTCTTCACTGGCACTCAGGGCGCGACTGCTCAGATTCACAACCAAGTTCTCCGCAGGTGCATTCAAATCTGAGGCACAGTCCTGGCCGTCTGACTGCGAGTGCCCGTGTGTGGTCCAGTAGTGTCTTCCCAGTGTACCTGTTGAGGTGATGGGGGTAGGTTGACACAGAAGACAAGCCAAATTGATATAGGGACTGGGCGTCCGTGGATTTTAAAGCATTTTTCCAACTGTAACAGCTCAAATGTTATATATATTCTCACGTGCCCGTGTAATAAAAGATATGTGGGCATGACAACCCGGAAAGTACGCACCCGCATGCTTGAACATAAAAGTTCTTTCAAATGTAAGAAAACTGTGTCCAAACTAACCAAACATTTTTTGGAGCTCAATTACAAAGAGGACGAGTTCAGTTGGGTGGTCCTAGAGAAACCATTCATACCCAATCATGTTACGAACCTTACACGGTTTCTTTATTTGAAAGAACAAAAATGGATTTATGTATTGCGTTTAGAGAGCCAGGGACTCAATGATGAAATCCCGTGGACCACTCTGTAAGGACCTTGGCAGTACTGTCCATTTAGCACTAGACATATTGTGCATCATTTAATAGGTTTTGCAGGGATCTGTTTGCCTATAGACTTTTCACGGAGACACTGTCTGTTTATATCTCGTGAGTGGTCACCCTCAGTAAATTTGACGAGTTAAAAGCCCCCATTGGGAGTTCTACCATGCGGGCGATGTCTGTATTTATAGTTAGAGGCGCAGCGTTTCTTTAATATAACTTGGGAGGTTTCCACACAGTGGATAGTGAGGACTATGGTGTTCTGGGATATTTATCCGTTGCGCACACAGTCCTTAGCATAATAGAGAAAGTCCTTGATGCCTATAACGCTTTTTGCATCCTCTTAGGGCTTTCAGAGTGGGCGCGAACTACAGAAGAGACGTGATCCACGTCATTCTGTGGTTCGCCAGTCTCGCGCGACTTCACTAATCACCATTGCGCATGCGCGCAGCCATACACACTATCCCCGGTTAGGCGCGCGGGGTAAACATGCAATGGCGGTGCCGTTTCTTTAACTAAAGCGGTGAGCAATGGTATACTACCCGCGATTGACTGGTATGGAGGGCACCCCCCTCTGGGCGGGGCCCGGCGCCGGTTCTTAATGACCGGTACTTCTCCCGTTCGTTGCCTCCCCCTGTCTCAGCGTTTTGCTTGGGGCAACGACGGAGAGGTAAGGTTTGCCAAGGGTAGACTGGGACCTATGTGAGAAGGTTTTCTTGGCATGCCTTTTCGTGACTACACTGGGACTTTTTATCTGACAGTGTATTAAGAGTAGTACTTGGATGGACTTATGATTACGTGTATTGTCCAGAATTTATTGACCATCACATAGGTCATTAACGATTAGTTGAGAGGAGTGTTATGAGGTAGAGCTAGTTTTTCTTGAGTTAGTTGTTCGAAGAAGTGGATTTAGGAATAGAGGCTTGACACATTTGTGTGGAGGGATAATATGTTAAGCAGGGTAGTATCCTTTTGCACTGTTTTCCACTCCTGACGCCTCGGTTTTCCTTTTTAGAGCGTGGCCTCCCCTTTATTCCTGAGTCAGAGTCCAGGTGAGGTGAGGTCTACTCCCCGGCAGAATAGGGTGAGTGGTACTTTTTGACCCTTACGAAACACTGGAGGTTGTAGGATTGAAATGTGAGATGTTCTGATATTTGGGGTATCTGTGTTGTTCTTGTAGATCACTGTTTGGAACCTTCTGCACGGCGGAGTTTTGAACCCAAACGCTGTATCCTTTTGTTTGGTTACTACACTGGTATCTGTAATATTTGAAGATATATTATTTGTTTTTCACTACGCAGTAGCAACGTTGTGAACAGGGCCCTGACGAAAACCTTGGGTCCTTCCCTTTGAGGTTGAAACATGTTGGCCTGATATGCAGTAATTTGCTCCCATACTGCATCCTTGCACTGTTCATGCTGTTTTTATTTAGGAAGAGGATAGCGTCCTAATAAATCTATTTTTCTGTCCTCTATTCTATTTGAAATTCACCACTTTTTAGTTTTGCACTGCACCTATACCCATCTTCAGTCTATCACTGGTCACTGAGTGCTTGTGGGTACTGACCCCGCTACACTACAGGGGACATTTGGGTCTCAATGATCTAGAGACACCAGACCCCTGAGGATGACCAAATGATAGAATTTGATCATACAAGTGTTTGATGGGAATCCTCAAAACCGAGCGGGTTTCTTTGTCACAATCACTTACACCTCTTCATTTCAGTTGCATCTGTTTTCCACCCCTACTAGAGTTTTCCAGCAAGCTGGTGCTGTGGTTTAAGTGTACGAAAGGTACCATACTTTAGACCCCTCGGTTTTCTTGTGTTTAAATACTTATAGAAGTAATCATGACCCCAAATTTTGACACTTAAGGGATAAATACAAGAAAGGTAAGCCATCAAGACCAATAAATAGACTTTTAACATTTGATATAAAAAAGTAGGTAAGTAGATTATTGAACAGATTAATGATGAGATGCACAAGTTCAGATCAGGGGTTCTGAGACTTACCTGACCGATGGATGGTTGAGGGCCTAAGAGCTGCTGCCAGAATACACGTTGATGTCATAGGCGATTATGTTTGCAAGGTGTACACCAGCAGCCATTGTATAACAAAAGCTGATGGGAGACAATGAAATTTACATGAAAATTACAATTTAGATGTTTTGAATACTAATTTCGAGACCCACAAAGATTAATTTATTAATTTATAGTGTGTCCCTTACATTGCTAAGTGCAAGGTCAGTTTTATGAGACAATATATAATGTGGTCAACTGTTCCATTACATATTGACCAGGATGCAAATAGAAATGTGTGACAGAAGAAGTACAGCTACTTTTGTCAGTAACAACTAAAGAGGTTAGGTCTAAAGCCAAACAGCAGACATTTCTTACTAGTCTCTACCAAGTTGTGCCAGTTTGGGTTTTGGTGCAGTGTAGGAACAGAAGTCGAAACTGTAGTAAGTGATGGATGGGACAACAACACACAGCCTTAAAATCAATCAATCAATCAATCAGAGTACTTGTAAAGCAGGCTACTTACCCGTGAGGGTCTCAAGGCGCTGAGGGGAGGGGCTGCCGCTACTGCTCAGAGAGCCAGGTCTTGAGGAGTCTTCTGAAGGCGAGTAGGTCTTGGGTCTGCCGTAGGTGGGTAGGGAGGGTGTTCCAGGTCTTGGCGGCGAGGTAGGAGAAGGATCTGCTGCCGGAGGTTGTTTGTTGGATGCGGGGAACAGCGGCGAGGGCGAGGCTGGCGGAGCGGAGCTGGCGGGTGGGGGTGTAGAAGCTGAGTCTGCTGTTCAGGTAGGCTGGTCCGGCGTTGTGGAGTGCTTTGTGTGCGTGGGCGAGGAGCTTGAAGGTGATCCTCTTGTCGACGGCGAGCCAGTGTAGGTCTCTCAGGTGGGGGGTGATGTGGCTGCGGCGGGGGACGTTGACGATCAGTCAGGCGGAGGCGTTTTAGATGCGTTGTAGTCGTCGTAGGTGTTTGGCTGGGATTCTTGCGTAGAGTGCGTTGCCGTAGTCCAGTCTGCTGCTGACAAGGGCCTGTGTCACCATTCTTCTTGTTTCGGTTGGGATCCACTTGTAGATCCTGCGGAGCATGCGGAGGGTGTTGTAGCAGGAGGAGGATACAGCGTTGACCTGTTTAGACATGGAGAGGGAGGAGGGCTAAAACAATTCAGAGTATACAAACAAATATAAATATCAAGTTTAGATTTGACTTCAATTATAGGCCAATATAAAACACATTATAAAAAATTAAGATTTTACAAATGAAGTGATAGAAATATCCTATGGTGTTAATGACACTGTTAGCATAAAAATATTACCGTGTGTGTGTGTGTAGTTGTGTTGTATCGTATTACGAGACCTGCCCTGTGTGTTGCCCCGCTGCACTCGCAATAACTCCTTCCCCAGCAAAAACAACCAACCTACTCCAAACAGTAGCTGTGAAAAAAGAGTAAAAATAACAGGAATATAATCAAAACCTCTGTGTATTTCTATGGTGTGCGTTAGAAGTTGTTTGTATGGGATGTGTGCCTTCCAATATAGGAATGGCTGAAAGACTGATGTAGGTGAGTGACTGTAGGTTTGTTTTTACTGAGAAAGAGAGGGGGGTTTGGAATTTTAGCTGCCACGAGTGTTGTCAGAAAGAGGCAGCCTATATAGCAGGTCGGGTGCATTGAGGAAAGGACAGGCTTTTTGAGGAGGTGAGACAGACAGGATCCAGGTGCCTTTCTAGGAAGGGCTTGCACCAACTGAATCCTAGAAATCATATCCCACCTCCTCTCATCTGCCCATTTTATATCCCCCCACAGTGTGCGTCTCATTCCAAATGCATACCTCTTGCTATAAGGCTGCCTTCTGTGTTCCACTGAGAGTGAACGGGGGCAGCCATGTAGGATAATGTAATATTTTAACATAAATGTTACTACAAGGGCTGCCCCTCTGCATTAAAATGTAATTTTCTCTAGAGAAGTCAGGTGTAGATATTTTCTGTGCATGTGTATATACGTTTTATATTCCCTTCCATGCAAAAGGCTCTGTTTGCAGAGGTCTCTGCCAAGGCTGCAGACCATAAAATATGCTTGTAAAGTTGCTACTAGTAACTTTACAGTTGTACTTTACGTTTATGCCGACTCCACCCTCTACAGTGAGGGTGTGAGTTAGCGGAGGCTGGCACGGATCGGAGGTAGGCGGGTGGTGGAGGACGCGGGAGAAGGGGGAAGGAAGCGGGGAACCGACTATACATTTTTTTATTAAAAATGAAAAACGTACCTTCTTGCCGCCTCTCTCCTCCATAGTCCTCCCTCGCTCGGCCACAGGAAGCACACCCAGGCTCCCAGTCAGCCAATCATAATGCTGCCTTAGCAGCGTTCTGATTGGTTTGAGTGCTGTGTTTCGGCGCTCAGACGCTGACTGGAGGCCTGAGCATGTTCTCCACGTATGCTGAGATGCAGCCTGCATGGAGAACATGTGAAGTGCGCAAGACTGTTTTGGGCTACCCAAGAGGGGCATCCAAGCAGTCTTTTAGGAGGGTGCTAGCACTCCTCCCCTGCCCCGCCCCTCACGTATAGCTGTGGGCATAAGTAAGAGAAAATAAAATGATAATAACGCAAGTTATTATCATTTTATTTTCTATAAAATGATAATAACGCAAGTTATTATCATTTTATTTTATCTGTGTTTCACTGCAAAATAGGAGTGGGTCGACGCTCCTCCGCCATAGCGGAGGATCCGCCACTGATGTAATTAAGATTTTGTAGTAACTGTACATTCAGAAATGGTGACTAGCTAAAAGGAGTAAAGTTACTACAATTTGTAAGAATTATTATTATTATTATTATTATTATGCTGTTTTGTTACGCGCTCAATTACTGCCGGAGTATCCTGGCGCGAAGATAAGAAAGAAGAAACAGAATAAAAACAAAACTATAAGACAAAGGCAGCTAAAAGGCCAACCTGAATAAATGTGTTTTCAGCGCTTTTTTAAATGAGCCGAAGTTCAAGGTAGCTCGCAGGAATAATGGAAGATCATTCCAGGCCGCGGCGGCCTTCACCGCCACTGATTGCCCTCCCAGCCGGGAACGCCGGGAACGCCGGAAACGTGGGACCTGCAGCAGATGTTGAGCAGCAGAGCGCAAAGGTCTGTTGGGAGAGTAACGACTAAATCGTTTCATCAAATATGCAGGACCTTGTCCATTAATGGCCTTATGAGCCAATGTAAGAATTTTTAAAGTAATCCGTTGAGGGACCGGCAACCAGTGCAAACTCTGCAAGTGGTTCTTTACACTCACCCGGCTGGGGATATTACCTAGAAGTCTGGCGGTCGCATTCTGAATTACTTGGAGACGCCTCACTAGGTAAGCCGGGGAGCCACTCAGCAAGGCGTTGGCATAGTCAAGACCCGAGAGAATTAAAGCTCTCGCTGCTGACTCTCTTGCTGAGGAAGGAAGATAAGGAAAAAACTTCCGAAGCGCTTTAAGGGTCCCAAAGCAGGCCCCCGTCAGTTTCTTAATGTGCACCTCGAACCGGAGGTCTTCTCCGAACCAGACCCCCAAGTTCTTAGCGAGAACCTTGACTGAACAGGGCATCGGAAAGCCAACTGGCCAAAGTAATTCTCTAAAACTAGGGGGAAACTGACCATACAACAAAATTTCCGTCTTGTCCTCATTACACTTCAATTGTGAAGAAGCTAACCAATTGAAAACCGAGGATAGACAGGTCTGGATCCACCCTGTGTCCAAGACCTCGCTGGGCCACGTAAATAACAGCTGCGTGTCATCCGCATAGGCAATAATTTTGGCCCCCAGTTGTTCGGCCAGCCTTATCAGGGGGGTCAGATAAACATTAAAAAGCAAAGGGCTCAGTGTGGAGCCCTGAGGGAACCCCGTCAAAAGAGGCTTAGCCATAGATGAAAAGGGGGGAAGCCAGACCTTCTGGGATCTGGACGAGAGAAAAGAGCTCAGCCAGTCCAAAGCTAAGCCTGTGATACCAATATCAGCCAGCCGATCGAGAAGGCGCTGGTGTGGCACCGTATCAAACGCGGCAGAGAGGTCCAATAAAATTAGAGCCGCTCTGCCGCCACTGTCCAGACACTCCCTAACCGCTTCAGAGATCTCCACCAATGCTGAATTGTGCCGGGTGGAGAGCCCCAGACGATTCAACAAACGCGTTCAGCTGCCGGAATGCCATTTTTTCACCAATTTTAGCCATAGCCGGGAGCAGCGAAATTGGCCGATAATTGGCCAACGCAGCAGGATCAGCACCCGCCTTTTTAAGCAAAGGCAGCAGCTTGGCCTGTTTCCAATCTGCAGGCACTATGGCCAACTTGAATGAGAGGCCAACGATGTGCGCAACTTCCTGCACCACCACTTCAGCTATGCCGGCGAGCACTCGCGCCGGACAGGGGTCAGTTGGAGACCCTGATTTCAGAGATTTAATCACGGCCAGAGTGTCAGCTGCTGAAGGAGGCACAAGCTCCACCATCCTGGAAAAGGAAGACCCTGAGAGAGGGGAGAGGTCAGGAATACCATCCAAGATGTTACTGGAGCTAAAACTAGACTGAATAGCAGCAATTTTTTGCTCAAAGAACAAGATTCTCGCACCACGCCCCTGAGGCCGGGACCATCCGTTGCTCTGCACAGGGGGAGAGAAAGCTTTTAACAATCGCAAAGATCTCGCGGCTGCTATTGTTGGCCTTATCGATCCGGCTAGCAAAGTATTCGCCTTTAGTTGTTTTACTGCAGGTATAGTACTTCCTCTGAGCCCCACGCAGAGCTGCCTTAGCCAGGGGGCAGTAGGATTGCCGCCAGGCCCGTTCTAGCTTTTTGCAGGCCAGCTTACGTGTGCGCACCTCAGGGGAAAACCAAGGTTTAGAAGGGATAGAGCGAACTCTACCAGTACTACCACCTTTGGATGAATAGGCCACACCCGCTGCAACCCATTCTTTGAAAGTCAGCACCGCCTTGGCAAGCTCATCGCCCAGCACGGGCCTACTCTCATTCAGGGCAGCAGCCAGAGTGCACATATTGATTTTCATTTACATGTGTAGGTTTAGTCACATGTAAATTAATTTAACTTTGTGAATAGGCCGCCTGGTGTTCTTGCCTTGATGAATTTTGAGCAGGAGGCAGCAGCATCCCTTCAACCTCAAGCTCCTCAAACTCCAGACAATCTGACACCCTAGCCAAGCAGATAGTGGGCACTTTACATATTACTATTCAGTTATAATCAAACCTATTTATAGCCTTCCACTTCTAACTGCATTCAGGGGGGGATCAGTCTACTCATAGAAAAACTAGTCCTCCCCGACCAATCAAGCTTCATACCTGGAAGAGCCACTACCCATAATTTGAGCTCTCCATAATGTAGCACCGGAACTCCCCTAGGCTGCGGTATTCCTCCATGCCACCAAGGCATTCGACTCAGTCGAATGGGATTATATTTTCCGTATAATGTGATGTATGCCCCCCCCGCCCCCTTTTTTTATCATGGATACAGCTTCTCTACCACTGTCCGGCAGCCAAGGTTCTTATAAAGAGGCATATCTCCCCAGCCTTTGAGATTTCAAGAGGCACAAGACAAGGCTGCTCACTATCGCCCTTACTCTTCGCCCTATCGGTAGAGCCACTGGCGGCAAAACTTCAGCAACACCACCAACACAGGGCACTCCGATGTAATTTACAGCAGATTCTGGTATCTCTATGCAGATGATATCATATTATACATCAGGGACCCGCAGGAGAACTTAAATCTTATCCTACGAGAATTCATAAGATTTGGGCAGCTCTCTGGTATAAATATCAATTGGAAGAAATCTAATCTATTCCCTCTAACCGCATCGACATCTAAATTCCCCCTAGACTTCCCGCTAGAATGGTGGAACACAGGTTTAAAGTATCTGGGCATTTGCATCTCCTGAGATAGTGAAGAACTGATGCGCCTTAACTATGGCACAAAATCAAACGTATAAAGGAATGCGTCACTCGCTGGATCGCATTACCACTATCTTTGGCAGGGCGAGCGACACTTATTAAAATGGTCATTCTCCCACAATTACTTTATCTCTCTTTAAATATTCCTTACCATCCTGGTGGATATTTCTTTCAAGTGCTACAGACCGAAATGATCCGTCTGGTGTGGGGGGGGCAAACAGTCGCGGATACACTGAAACATCCTTACCAGGCCCTATGCGCAAGGATGCTTCGACATTCCAGATTTTAAACTATACTATCTTAGTGCACAGGCCCACTATGTTTATTACTGGGTACATCCCCCCGATATATGCCACAAGTAGCGGAAGAACACTGGCTAGCCGACCCAATACCCATTGAAGGTGCGCTTCACACCAACGTAAAACCACGAGATAAAGTACCCACTACACTCACGTGCTCGATAATGACCTGGAATCGCATAAAGAACATCATGCAAAGTCCCATGATATATTCGCCAACGCTCCCCCTTGCTTACCACCCTAATATGCCACTTCTACAAGAGACGGCCTTTCATCGGCTCATAGACCGTTTCCACGTCAATAAATGGGGTGATTTATATCAAGACGGCAGATTTCGCACCACCGATCTTTTCTTCCAAGACCACCAACCAATCCCCCCAGACATCTTTCTGTATGTACCTCTCCGACAGGGCATATGCTCTAACACCCCGGAGTTCCCGCAGGAGCCCCCTACCTCCACCCTCTTCATTTGATGCTTAGCGCGACCTCTCCAAAGCGACTAGTATCCATGATATATCATACAATACTTACTCAACCAACGAGGTCCCCATGTCCCGCACGTACACACTGGGCTTCAGAACTTGGGGGCCGATTATGATAGAGGATTTTCCGCCTCCTCCGGGCCGGCGGAAGCCACCGCCGGCCCGGAGGAGGCGGAAAATCCTCTGCGGAGTCACCAAAGACCCACCGCCGCATTACGATGGCTGGTGGGTCTTGGATTCTGTCCGCTGCTTTTCCGCCGCGGTCGGATTACAACTGCGGCGGAAAAGCTCTCCTTTGGCTGGCAGTGTCTATCAGACACCGCCAGCCAAATTAGGAAGCATTAGTAAACATGCTTTTCCGCGGCGGTTTTTCCGCCGTGGAAAAGCATGTGTACTTTTGCTTTTGTGGGCCCGTTGCGGGCCCCCAGGGCGTAGGCGGGTGGGGGGTGCACATGAGGGGTACCTATGGTACTCCCCAGCATTTACATGCACAAAGCGGCAGGCACCACGCGGTGCCTGCCGCTTTGTGCATGTAAATGTTACACATGCACTTTTAACATTGCGGCGGGTGCTGCTTGAAGCAGCACCCGCCGCAATGTTAAATATCCAGGATGTGACCGCCAGGGTGGCGGTCACATCCTGATTTGCACGGAGGGACCTCCGCAGTCCATGCGGACGGTCCCTCCACCTCTGGGATGGCGGACGGACGCAAGTCTGTCCGCCATCCTAATCGGCCCCTTAAGTTTTGACTTATCGGATGCTCAATGGTTTTATTGCTGCATGCAGACGGAGCAAATTTCAGCTAGTAGTACACTACGCATCACACACCTTGTATATATAAATTCAATTAAAAAAATTACTGAAATAAAAAAAAAAAAAAAAACTCTCCACCTTACGTACTACATCCCAGCTAGGATGTGCAGATACAAACTCAGGGACTCGGACTGCTGTGATAGATCCGGGAGCCCGAACGCAGATTTTCTACATCTAGCCTGGGACTGCCCGGGTGTGCATAAATACTGGGGACAGGTCCTTGAGGCTTTGGAACAGATGACAGCTGACTATGGTGAAAACCCCTCTACTTGCTTTATTGGGCTACACCGAACACATCCCTAAAGCACAACGTAAATACGTCTCCCTGGGTCTGTTAATGGCCAAAAGAAGAGTTGCATGTCTTTGGGGCAAGGGGAGGGAGCCTAAGTTTAAAGATTGGATGAAGGACTTATTTTATTGTCAGGAGAAGCTGTCCCATTATTCAGAATTAATTCCTAGTTCATCAAGATCTAGGGATATATGGGGCCCTCTCACAAGCTACTTGATCGCACATCCAAAGGTGAATCCAGCCGATGATGGCTCACCTCCGAAGTCCTCACCTATGTCCCACGAGAAATATAAGACTCACTGATGAACTGCACAACTATTGCTATGTCTCTGACTCGGGCCTTCACTATTTTCTCACCACACTACTCAACTATTCTTTACACAGATGGCCATTAAGAAGTCTCTGATTATTATCTCAGCGCTTAATGATTAACTCCTCTCTTCTCAGTTTCTGCTATGTAATTATTGACAAATGAATGATACCTGTAATGACTAGTAATAAGCAACAGCAGCTAGCATCTTTTAATTCTTTTGTGTCAACATTGTACACGCCTTTTTTCAGTAGATATTTGATATCAAAAAGTAGGTATCTTAATTAGGTTAGGAAAATAATTATAAAAACGACTTCCAAACCTTTATTTCACAACCCCCTTAATGCCCTCACACAATGCAGCCATATTTTTTTCTGTTGCAATGCTTATAGTTTCTCCCCATAAAATCATTTTTACAGTTAATGTTATTTTTCTTTGCCACCTCTCAATCACTAACTTACTCTAACAAATGCAAATTTCTTGTAATGTTCTCTGTTTGCTGTGTGTCTAGTCAGTGACTTATAAATAAGCTTCCTATTTTGTTCAAACTGTCCACAACATGCCTACAGCTAGAGCAGACTTCTCCAACGAGTAGCTTATGAGTTATGGGTAGCTCTACAGCTACCTGTAAGTTGCTCTCCTGTCTGCAGCACAGCCTACTGAATCAGACGAGTTTGCTTGGTTAAATGTTTTTGAGATGAAAATCTGTGTTCATTTTCAGAGTTTTTTTTAGAAGCTGATGTTTGGAGAAAAACGGTTCAATCAATCAATCAGTATTTGTAGAGCGCATACTGTCACCCCTAGAGGCATCTAGGCGCTGAGGTGCCATGTCTCAGTCGAAGAGCCAGGTCTTGAGCTCCTTTATGAATTCCAGGGAGGGAGCTGTTCGGAGGTGGAGGGGGTAGGGAGTTCCAGGTCTTGGCGGCAATGTAGGAGAAGAAGCTGCCCATGTTGCAGCTGCAATGGATGTAGGGGGGTGCGAGGTCGAGTGAGGTGGAACGCTGGTGTCTTTCAGGCAGGTGGAAGTTCAATCAATGGTCAACGATGTAGAGTGGCCCTTGGTTGTAGTGCTTTGTAAGCATGGGTGAGGATCTTGAACTGACTTTTCCTCTGGATGGGGACCCAGTGGAGGTCTCTGAGGTGGGGCTGGTTGGTAGTTTTTGAGGTCATTGAGATCGACAAAGACCTTTTTCAGGAGGAGTCTGACCGCTGCGTGTTTCCATCCATCTGTAAAGGTTGCTGTGTAGATGGAGAATGCTGGTGAGCTCCGTGCTGATAGGGTTGGCTCAGAGGTTGAAGAAATTGTGGGTGCAGGGGTCGGTGGGTGCCCCGCAGTGGATGGACGGCATGATGGTAGAAGTGGTCTGTGCAGTGAGTGGAGACCAAGTGGTTAGCGTTTGGCTAGTGACTGCTGGTTGTTTGAGGTTGTCAAGGCTGGGTGTGGTGGGCTGGGGGTCCAAGTTGTTGTAGATCGTAGCCAGCCTGCTGTGGAAGTAGTCTGAGAGGAAGGTGCAGAGTTCTTGGGAGGGGTAAAAGGTGTTCTGTGTAGCTGAAGGATTGGCAAGTTCATTGACAATCTTGTATAGTTCCTTTCGTGTGGTGGGCTGCGGTGTCAATGCGGCTGGTGAGGGCTGCTCTTGGCTTCCTTGATGCGCCAGTGGTAGTCGCTAAGGGCTGCTTTGTCGGCGGCTCTGTCGGAGGGTTCCTTGGAAGCTTGCTATCGCTTCTCGAGTCAGTAGGAGTTACGCTGGGTGGTTCCAAGCTCTGGGGTGTACCATGTGGCTTGTTTCAAGGTTTTGTTGGCTTTGGTTGGTTTCTTGGCGACTTCTTCAGTGCATTTGGTGATCCAGGTGGTGAAGTTCCGGACAGCCTAGTTAAGATCTGCTGAGGTTTCCAGTTGTGTGGTGCTGAGGCATTGGATCCATTTCCCCAAATGCGGTGAGTGGCACTGTGGTGCTTGGTGGTTGTATGTAGAGCTCTGCCAGAGATGGTAAAGTGAATGATAGCATGGACAATCTAGGTCTATGGAGTGTGTGAATTTGAGTCTGTTGCTGGAGGTGAAGATGGCGTTGTGTATCTTGCTTTGTACATGGGTGCGGTGACTAGTTGGGTGAGGCCGATGCTGTTGTGATTGTCTAGGAGGGAGGCGGTGTTGGTGTCGTTGGGTTCGTCATTGTGGAAATTGAGATCACTGAGCAGGACTTAGTGCTGGGAGTCGATGGCCTTGGGGGCAATAAGGTTGGCGATAGTGTCGCAGAAGGCTTGTCAGAGTCCCGGTGGTCTATAAGTGAGGGTGCCTCTTATCATGGCATCTATTTCTAGTTGGAAGTTGAGGTGGTTTACGAGGGATATGAGGTCGGCGTTGGTGATGGTGCATTGGATGGTCTCCTTGAAGATTATGGCAATGTCTCCAGTGTGTCTGTTTGCGCAGTCTCTGTGTATCATCGTGTAGCCGATGGGTGTAGCAGTGGTGATGGCTGGGTTCGCGGTGGGTTTGGGCCACGTTTCGGTGATGAAGGTCACGTCAGGGGAAAGGGTGATGAGGGGCCCTAAATTTCGATGCTGTGTTTGCAAAGGGAATGGGGGTTGAGCAGGATGCATTGGAGTGGTGCTGGGTTGTATGTAGCCTTGTGCGCGTGGGGTCCAGGGCTGGCCGGTGGGCCTGTGCAGCATGTGAAATGGCAGTGATGGTGGGTGAAGGATCCTTTGGTTGATTGCGGGGAAGCCGTGAAGCAGTTGTTGTGGTGTCCAGGGTCTAGGGCCAGGAGGTCTTTGGCGGTGTAGCGATGGGAGGGCCAGGGGTTCTGGTGCTGGGTGCAGTTCAGGCACCGACTGGCGCAGATGGGCTAGCCTTTGCTGCAGCCTCCATAAGTAGTTCTTGGTTTGGGAGAGGCTGGGCAGGACATCAGGCAAAAAATAGCAGGGAGAGCGGAAAAACGGCAGTGAAAACAGCACAACTGGGCCACAAACAAAAAAAATACCAGCATGAAAGCAATTAAAATACAAAATAAATGGAAAAGAACCCAAAATGACCAGGCAAATAAATAGCGGGAGGCAGTGGGTGGACTGCAGGCTTGAACAGTAGGATTTGGGATTGGGATACTGGGTCCCGGTCTTGAGGAACCCGGCAGGAGGAGCAGTACAGAGATCGGAGGTCAATGGGCTACCGTTAAACCCAGTATTTGTAAAGCACAAACTAATCACCCGTAAGGGTCTCAAGGGGCTAGGGGCCGACGGGAAGATTAAGCGAGCTATTGCCAGAGTCACATGGTGCTTGGCTGACCTGCCGCCAGCGATCGAACTGTGAGCCCCATGCTCTGGAGTCAGCCAAGGGAGTTAAAGCTGATAAGGAAACAGATAACAAATATATTGTTGGGTAGGTCTATGAGGAAGAGAGGGCAGAAGGTGTATGTTGTGTGTGAAGGTGCACGCTTGTCCCTGACATAATGGTGGTAATCACTGGCATATTGTGATTGTTTGTTATACTATAGTGCCCACCGCTGCAAAAATGTTGATCATTTGATAATGATCATAAATCTTGTCATATTGTGGGCATTAAAGGCACAACAGGATATGAATACGATCACTTTGGGAGCTAGCATTTAGTCTCTGTGACCGCACTGGCTAGGCCAACCGTGGTCAATATTGTAATACTTACGAATATTAGATCTATGTACGTGATCCCCTAATTTCTCTCATGCACAAGTGACATGACCTCAGTGGTTACCATAATGATTGCCGCTGCCGCCACAGTATTGAATGTATATGAATTCGAGTACATCTTGTTGATTGTACCGTGCACCTTAGATGGCTCCCCTTTGTGGGGTGACAACCGCACCGATAGACTGGCACCCATTAATTGTATTACGTTGTTAAAATGCTCACATATATAGTACATATAGTTCTTTTACACCTAGTACTACCCTGGTGGTATCTTCAGGCTGAGAGTAACACTACCGATTATTATGAATATCGCCACCATATTTAGCACTTTGGAGAGCATTAATCGTTTACGCTATCACTTATCTATGTGATAAGATTCTAGTGATACGACAGTACAAGGCAATATACAATTTGATTCTATGCCAAAGATTTATAAACATACTCATGATTCCCCCAGAAGTGCGACTAACACAACAGGGGTATTTGAAATTGAGGCCATTGATGTGTACCATTCCTATAGACTTCCAGGGCCTTTTGAGACACATTAATGAACACCTGCATCATTGTTAAGGTCACTATTGGAAACACTGTTTCAGGCATTATTTTATTGTTAGCGCATGAATTAGCCTTTTATTTGAGCCAGGTTTCTTGGTGATCTGTTTTAATTTTCGCATGAATCTTAAAGAAGGAATGTTGTCAACATAATGTTGGTTATGTTTGACACTTTTTACAAACCCCTACATTAATAAATAAAGACTAAAAGTACTCAACTGGTGCTTCCAAAATACGCCTACCCCGGTCTACCTAACCTAGGTCTAGTACAAGGGAAGAAGTAAGTGAGGTGTAGCTTAGTTTCAGTATTCTTTGCCAAGAATCTAATCCAAGAATTATCTAAGTGTCTAATCAGCTCCGTACCTTGGTTTAGAATGTAGGAGGTCTGGTATCTCTCTCTCAGGACTCGATTTCCCAATAACCCGCAAGGGTAGGTTGGAAACACTGGAGCTGGATTTCTCAGCAAGAGAAAAGACAGTGTCTCTCTCAGTGCGTCTGCTGGAGGGTCGGCTTCCTTCGGCACTTGCTGTAGCAGGGCGCGTCGGGCAAGTAGATAGTCGAACTGCTCCAAACCACCGTGTGTTTGCCTAGGCAAGTGTTGGCATATTTATACCTTGAAGGTGCCGAGTTTGACGTAAGGTTGGACATAATTACGTCATCAAAGACTTAGTTCTTTGAAAACTCCATGAGTTTTTGGATAAATCAATATTCATGCAGAGGGAAGTCCCTGACTGCTGAAGGCGGGTTTTTCCAAGAAATCGTTGTAGATTTTCGGAACTAGTCGAAGTAGCCATGCCGTATTAGGACTACTTGAGCTATGTCTTAATATGGTTATGATTTCTATGCCTATATAAGGATACAATACTTTGTACCTATATAAGGGCATGAATCGGGAAAATTACACTAGGGTCCTAAATCGCTATACGACAAGCCTTGGCACTCTTGATTTGTTTATTGTCGAGGCTCCTGACATCTCTAAGGAGTTTTAATTGGTCTGAGGAAGGATTGGATCACCAGGACCATTCAGCTGCCCTGAGGTTCCATCGATCTGTGTTTAAGTTGTCATTATACCACGGTTTGGATATTTTAGTTGAGGCATTTTTGTGTTGGAGTGGAGCAATGTCATCCATGATGTTGGAAATTGTCGAACTGTAGGCGTCGGTGAGTGATTACACCTCGACCAAGTCAGCTTGGGCGGAGAGGGCAGATTTACATTGGGCAGTTAGATCGTCAGAGTTTATTCATCTGAGGTCTCTTTTCCATATCCTCGTTTTCAATGTTTGAGCCTTCCTCATCAATACCTCCCTGTTAATGTAAAAGATGATGCTATGGTAGTCGGACCAGTCACAAGGGGTAATGGAATCAAGGATGGTGGTCTGCCCTTCAGAGATGATGAGGTCTAGAGTTTCCCCTTTAGTATGAGTTGGTTGGTCGCAGTGCTGAGTCAGATCTTGATCATTTAAGAATGATTTCAAGCAAGATACGGCGGAGTCGTTGGGGGTTAGATCAGTGAAGGTTGAAATCCCCAAGGAAGATTTGGGCCACCGCTGAGTCGACATTGCTAGTAATGATTTCTCTTAGATGCTCAATGAAGGGGAGATTGTCACCCGGGGGTGGTAAAAGGTGTGAAGTTTGCAAACCGGTAGGTTCATGCCAGAGATGCTGAGACATAGGTATTCACTGGAGGAAGGCGCAGAGGACTCCAAGTGAGAATTCGAGAGTGTGTTCCTGTGAATACAGGCTAGGCCACCGCCAAATTTCAGAACTCTGTCTAGCCTAATTATGTCATGAGTGGGAGGTACTAGGAGGTCTAAGATAGGAGTGGAAGCGGGATTTAACCAAGTTTCAGTGAGGATGATAATATCTAACTCATTGGGTTGGATAAGGTCGAAGATATCGGAGGCGTGTTTACTGGCTGATCTACAATTAAGTAGTACACATTTAAGTCATAGTGGATAAGGGGGGAAGGAGTCTGGGAGATGTTCACACGGATGAGGTTGTCGGAGTTACTGCATCTAGGATTGCGAGGAGGTTCTCTGTTCAGGTTGGAAAGGATGGAAAGTATTTGTCTAAGCTGGACCATTGTGATTGTCCAGGAGAGCAGTGGACACCGGGTGTGTCCCACATCCTCTGTGGCTGGCAGAGGCATTGGGTAGGGGAATGGATTTCGAAATGGAGGGGGCTAGAGGCTGAGCCATGTGGTCGCTATCCCTGGTGGATGATCTGGGCCAATTCAAAGAGGTGAGGAGAGAGCTGATCACGGAGAAAAGATCATTTGAGCGGGCTTTCAGGTCTTGTAGCTCAGAAGTGAGAACGTGCAACTGTCGAAATATCTCATCAAGGCGTGCAGCCAGGTCTGAGTGTTGGTCTAGGGGAGGGGGGTGTGAGGGAAAAACGATCGGTGATGGGGAGCATCTGTGTAAGCCAGTTGAGGCCTGTGTGGGGGCTCGCTGTCCAGATTCAGGCATAGCCTGTGGCAAGGTTATTCGATGGGGCATCGTTAAATAATCGAGGAAACTGTATGTCTTGAGGGAACCTCTCAGCTTGAGGGAAACCCTGTGATGGACTGACAGACGGTGAGGAGATTGAGCCCACAGATCTGCCAGCCATCTGAGAGGGAGATCTAGTGGGTTGACATAGTTCCACTGGGGACAAGGCGGTTCTGGGATCAGCTATTTAGGGATGTGGGGTTATGGGAGAGTGGCATCCTCAGAACTGGTAAGGGGGCAGTACTAGTTAAGTCCAGCGGAGAAGAGGAGGTTGAGTAGGCATCAGAGGAGTTGCCATACACCGCATTTTTAAGAGTGAGGCTAGATTGATATTAGAGGCTTGGATTAGGATGATACCATTATTGTAGAGGATGATAGTGGTGGAGGCTTTGAGGGTGGACGAAGGAGATGTTGTTAGTTTGAGGCCATGTGGGGTTTTCTTAAATCTTGTTATTCGAATCAAGGAGTAGAGCACAGCTCGCCAGCATGCCCATTTTCTGGTATAGTAGATGAGGTCATTCACCAGAGTACCTTTGTTGGTGCAGAAGTAGGGGTCTGAGAATAGCATTTCTGGTCTAGCTTTGAGTATGTGATGTTTGTATTTTTTTGCCACATTTTTAGAGAGGTCAGTTGGATAATTGATGATGAAGGCATTGGAACTATTGGGATTGGGACTTATTTCCATTGTGAAGAAGAATCCAAGAGAGGATGGGATCACAGAGAACAGAATAAGGAGGTGAGAGAAAAAGACAACAATCCTGGTTCTCATGTTGGGAGGCGTAAAGGTCTTGCTGTGCAAAGCTAGTGACTAGGGCCCCCTAAGTCACTGCAGTCGTGGGATCCCGTACCTTGTTTCGGCTCTATAGACTGGCATTGGCCGTTACACAAGGCGATGGGAGGCCCATCTAGGAAGAAATAAGCGGGGAGCAGGAGGGTTTCTGATCTATGACCTGGACACAAGTCTGCAAACTTAGTGAGAAAAGTACCCGATAGACGCTTTTTCAGGACATGCAGTAGGGTCCCAGGGCTTCTTGAGTCGATGTAGGCTTGACAAAAGAATCAGCATAGTAGTAACATCAGTAGATCCTCATGATATGTTGGCATAACAGCAAGACCATTGATTAAATCTAAGCATAATCCAGAAGGTGCCCAACCAAATCCAATATCAAGTCCGTCAGTCAGCTCTTAGGGCTTTAGCAACCTATGTGGACTTGACACAGGCAACAATAATTGCAAGCCTAGATTTCCACTTTCTATATAACTAGAGAGGGTACACTAGTCATGATGTCTTTGTATCGCCGCCATTTTAAAGTCAGGCAATGTACGGCGATCCTAATGTCTTCATATTGCCACCATTTTAAAGTCAGGCAGTGTACAGCATGCCCTGGTTAAATAAGCTAAGATCCAAAGGCTGAAATGCAATGCCTAACAAGATCACCTGCATATCTCCTCATGGGAGGTACAGAACCACACAAGTCCAGTGCAGAGAGCCCCGCAATGCCTATATCGCCGTCAGCATATTGCAGGCAGCCCTCACACCACGATTGTCAATAGGCAGAAATCCGGCATAAGGCAGTGAAAATACCTGGCAATCGTCACGGGAGCGGAGGGGCGGGACTCCAACGAGGACAGAGATCACTGCTGGGAACCGGGAAGGTCAGAGGGGCAGCAGCCGATACCCCCAACCCCTGCATTGTCATCAGGCGTGCTGTCAGTCCACATGGGGTGGGGGAGAGGAACCCAACGGTCGGGAGCGGCTAGTGGACTCCAGTCAGATCCCCATGGGCGGAGATCGCAATCAGGAAAACGTCACCTTTCCTGACCGCGGTACTGCAGGTGCACTGTTTCTAATCCTGACAGCGCAAGCAAGTTATTAAAGGTTTCCCTTTTGTTCCCGCTAGTTAGTTTTTTTTAAACAATATATTTTATTGATTTGACATGGTATATGCCGGGACATGACCCGAAGGATAGAATGTGAAGTATACACATAACACCGTATGCATCAGTTTGTATTTTTGAAGTAACTCCCAAACATAACAATACACAACATTGCGCAGTTCTTTTCAAATCCCACCAAATTATAATCGAACCACGGAATATGTGGCTGGAAGTGATCACATGGAACTCTCCGTTGTATGGAGGCTAGTCGCATCAAGGAGACATAGTCTTTCAAGGGTCAGACTCAAGGAATTGGGGTAATTCTGTGCCTCTGTAGTCCACCCACCGCAGCCATATTATGCTTTTGGGGACTTCCCCGAGCCTGAAACACAGCAATCTCTGCATTCATACATTTGTCAATGGCATTTTTCCATCTGCCGATCTTTAGGGACGTACACTTTTCCACTGTTGTGCGATATCTCTTTTAGCAATGGTAACGACTAAGGAAAATAAGTGGTGTTTGTATCTGTTCCCCTCAATGCTATCGGTGCTATGCAATAACATTAACTTCGGCTCGAAAGGCAGATCCCATGCCAGCAACTCACTCAGGCAAGCCATTACCTTCCGCCAAAATGGTTTCAAAGTGGTACAGCCCCAAACTGTGTGCATGAAGGTCCCCTCTTCTATCCCACATCTCAGGCACACAAGTGACTGGATGGCAACCATCTTCCATAGTCTGAGTCGAGTGTAATATACACGGTGCAAGTATTTATACTATATTAGTCGGTATTGTGTTGAGATTGCCGCACCCCGAGGGCTGGCCAAGACTTTGTCCGTTAAGTCTGGTATGTCCGCCTTCCAGGCTGTTCTTGTCTTGTGTAGTGCAGTGTGATTGTGTGTCGTCAGCATTTGATATAACTGGCGGATCTTGTGAGCACCTATGTCACCCATCAGTAGGCGTCCTTCTAGGGGATGGAATTCGGGCGAGGCATCAGTCTGTTGGAGTATGGGGTTTAGTGCATGCCGAAGTTGGAGGTATTTATAGAATTGTGACTTGTGTAGTTGAAACTCTGTCTGGAGTTGTTGAAATGACTTTAAGACAGTGCCACGCACTACTTCCCCCAGTGCGGATAGTCCCACCACATACCACCCTCGGAATACCGCAAGTGCTATTACAGGGCGTAGCAGTGTACCGTGCCACAGCGGGGTGGTCTGGGACAAGCGGCCATGCCATTCCATCTGTAGGACCGTAGCCCGCCATAGATGGATGACAGTGCTGCTGGCGGGGGGTAGAGAATCTAAGTTCTGTGAACTATATAGAAATTGAAGGAGTGGAATATTCCCCATTGCCATATGATCCACTGCATATGCTGTGTCCGATGGTGGATTGTACCACCATTCATTGACCACTTGTAGGTGGGAAGACACGTTGTAGGCATAAATGTCTGCTGCAGCTATACCACCGCAATAGGTTGACTGCGTGCACGTGCTCAATGCCACTCGCACGGCTCCATCGTGCCAGAGAAACCATTATGGGGGTGAAGGATGTTAAAACAGCTGTATGTACCCCCAATTCATCTCTGATTCCTGAGACGTTGGGCTCAATTGGTAGTGCCAGTTGGGAGTGCATTCGTGTTTCCTCTGAGGGGGTCAAATTCCCTGTAAATTGTGAGAATTTTGTATTGAAAATAATCTGCCAGTTACTTACAAAAGTCCTAGGATCCCTTTGGTTAGTAGGATTTTTGGGGGCAGATAGGTTTACAGCCTTGAAAAGTTACCTCGTACATTTTTCCAGGTTAATATTATTAGTATAGAAGTTAACCTTCTCTTCCCTGATTTCAGCTTTGTAATCCCTAATAAGAGTCTTATATGTGTCTTTCTCTTGGCTCTCATAATTCTTCTGCCAGGCACGTTTTTGTTACCAGCAATATTGTCTAAGTACGATTGGTAAACCAAAGGGCTAATGGCATTTTCCTGTGCATCTGAGTTTTCTTAAGGGGGCCGCCACATCCAATACGGAGCTGAGCCAGGATGAGAACTCCACTGCGGCCATTTCCACATCCTCATATTCAGTCCTAATCCTGGTTCTAGGTGCTGTTGAGAGAGTCTCTTCTGATACACTCTCCCAACTAATACTTGCCTCATTATTATCTCTATTTAGGCCTACTTGTTTAGCTGGCCAAGAAAGAGAGATCCCACTACATAGTGGTCTGACTAACTAAGCGGCAGGGTTTCATTAAGCTTTAATAGAGGATCATTGGAAAATATACCATCCAAGATGTGTCCTGCAATATGTGTTGGGACATTGACCATCTGGGGAAGACTAATCACGCCATTGATTCCAGAAGGTCCTTCGTATCCTTACACTCTCATCCTCTAACCATGTATATGAGTAAGATAAATATGTATTTGATGAAAGTGACATGCTGATATCTGGGAACCAAATCTGTCCAATCTGATTCAGGGGCCACATGACAGACAAGGGCTACTTGGCCCCAACCATGGTGGTTGAGGTAGTTTGCCACTGTTGTCATTAGGGTGGTCTAATTATGTCTGTGCAAAGGGGCCAAATGTAACATTTTACGCACTTGACTCTAAGGGTAGCAAGAGCGAGCATTTATAGATCTCTCAGGGAGGTAGTATGGAGGCTGGAGTTCAGAACTCAATCAACCAACAGACACAATAACTTCAATATCCAGCATAGAGCTACCCTTTTTTGATAATAAAGTACTTTATAATCTGACTGCAGAACTACAAAATCCAATCTAGTATGTAGGCAATGATCATGGGCACAATTCTTCCTTGTGGCACTACATCTGCTAATTCCCCTAGCAATTATGGATTAAACTACTAATTATGGATTAAGTCTGAATCAGTCTAATGGTGAAGATTCAGGTGCCCAGTGGAGGCTCCTCCGAAAATGGGGCAGGAGCGTCGCCCCACTGCCTGACTCAAAGCCAGTAAATACAAAATAAAAAAACAAGGTCATTGTTTTATTTTTCATTTTCTGGCTCTGCGCCAGCTTGCACAGGGAGGGGTGGGGCATGGGGAGGAAGAGTACTATGTGCACTCCCTAAGTGTGCATATGTGTTTTGGCTTGCCATCTCAGGCCAAGAATATTCTTCCAACTAAAACATTTCGGATTTATGACACGTGAGTCCAAAAAGTCTAAAGAGATGACCGAGAACTATAGTCTACAAACAACAATGGAACATCTGATATTGGTATCAGTTCCTAATGAAGGCACAGACCCAATAGGTAATCGAAGGCCGAAACCTGTTGACAACCCCGGTATGATGTTATGGTTAATTAACACATCCTCGAACAGCACCTTTCTTTTAATCTTATCCCTGCATCTTCGACCCATATTAAAGTAGTCCTTGAAGTTACAGATAGTAATTTTAGACACTATCAGACAGATGCCACCAGTACTTTCCCTCGAGCAGAGACAGTACTCAACTAGGGAAGCGAGTACCAAGGTGAGAAACCCAATAATGACGCCACTCAACGACAATACCACAGTGGTGATTAATATACGCCACTAATGGCAAAGTTTGGTAGAGGGTTTCAAGAAGACATTGAAAACACTCGGGTCCTCCCAGATCGACAGAATTCACTCCCTTTTGAGAGTATTATGAGACATGGAAGAATTGTGAAATTCAATACTTATACTTCTATCTCCCACCCCCTCTCCACCCTGATTTAAATTTGCTCTCAGGTAAACAGCTTTCTTTGAGTGTCCCGCCATCCAAGGACAGACTGGATATACCCTCCTGGATAATCTCCCCTATTTCATGGCCAGGCAGATTCCTTCCTTCTCTCAGGTGGGCAAGCTTCTGGGCACTAAGAAGAAACTCAGCTCCTTTAACAGGCAGTGCAGACTTCAGGTGATGTTCATATGCCTCTGGGAGACTGACTGTTAGATGGCTTACTGGTCACACAGCAGGCCTTTGAGTACTCTTCAGAGCCCTCTCTTCCTTGGCCATGAAGGACTTGGAACTGGACGAAAGTAGATTGGTTGCATCCCGCTTTTATAGACATATTCTAGACAGGGAATGTGGATCCACTGTATCAACTTCAGAACTGCTTTGAGGTGGTTCTCCTTTCAAGTGGCCTCTGACTGCTATACAAACATAGCCTTGTGTAGCGGGATGCTTTATACAGCAGGTCCCACAGCAGCTGTCTCCAAGCTAGAGCACACTTTACATTGGCACAATCAAGTGTGAGGTTTACGCAGCTGGCTGAGAGGCTCTCCAAAGAACTAATCATTGAAAGACACTAGGGCAAGCCTGACCTGAAAACATCCTCACGTTGCCCAACAAACTACAGTCTCACCCTCCACTCATGCTATCCACAAAATGTCAGTGCTAAGGAAGAGCTAATCAGCAGTCCCTTGCTAATGAAAGTCTTCATGTTATTTCTAAAGGTAGCCCTGTCTCCATCCTCTTTTCAGTATCTCCAGCCTCCAGTACCTAAAATTCAGGTAATGCACTTCCACTCTCTGGACAGACTGCCCTCTGGTTCGGCATGGTGCCTTGCCAAACCAGGGATATACAAAATGGATCCCACTGGCAAAGTAGTAGCACAGGGTAACATACCCCTCTTCAGCCACTACGGGCCCCCACTGAGCCCAGGGCCAATGAACATCTGTAAGATAGGGGGGATTTAGGGACCCATCATCACATTTTGCATTGGTGCCCACAGGCTTCAGTGCTCCGGCTTACTCGCACACGGAATTACACATGCAGGAACAACACATGCACTCAACATGCACACAGGTCAGCGCAAAGTTCTGGGCATTCACATAACAGTGAAGCCTGTAGGCCACATTCTCAATGACATGTATAAAAAAGTCTGGTCACACTATCAATCTCAAAACATGGTGTGGTGCTAACACTGCTTGTGTGCTATACACAGGACAGTGACAGTAGTTTTCTGGCGATTATGAGGGCATACTTTATGCACCCCTTCAGGTCACCGGATATGTGCACGAACTTGCATAGCCAGGGACTGGCCAAGGCCTCTGCACTCACACTTACATTATTGTGATACTGGGGCTAAAATAATAGGCAGAATACCAGATACACATGCTGTCTGACAGATAGGGAAGGAGAGCACAACTGTCTCCTATGTATATTAACTAAAAATGAAAAACTAGCATTTTTTACATGAAACATGTCTTTCTTTTGGAAATTTTTAATTTATTTATTAAAAAATACAAGCTTTTATTTGATAGAAAGAAGCTGACAAAGTGGTTTTTGGGGCCAAACTGTCTGCTTTCTAAATTGCATTTTTAATTGTAGGAGATTTATGGACTGTAAAATGATTTACAAAGCAATAGAGCACACGTACCATAATATGATACAGCCTAAAGTAACATAGGTGGTCCAAAGGTGATAGTCAGCTATGCTTGTTATTATCCTTGAGCTACCTTTGACCATGGAGCGATTAGGCGACAACAGGCAGCTTCCTGTATCTCAGTTGACTTTTTAACAACACATTCATGTTCACATTTTATTGCCACTCGGTGTGGACGTCACAGCTGAAAGTTAGTTTTTTAATAGATGTTAGTTAGAGGTAGGGTGACAGCTGTAGCCAGAGATGCTGCAGAGTGTCTAGGGGAAAGGTTAGGGTGGTAGGTGTAATGAAAGGTAAGAAGCAAGAGATGAGGAATAAGAGAGAAGGGAGTAGTGTAAGGGATGGCCCTCTTTCAGGGCATCTGGTAAGCAGGTGGTTACATTATGAAGCCATGGAATTGAGCAGGAGGGTACACTGGGGAAGTTGATGGCAGAAGGGGGAAGCAGTGATTCTCATCAATGTAGTATTACCACTAGGGATTTGAGGAGGTAGTTCTGAAATAGAGGACTGATATTTAAATGTGATATCTGAGAGATAATTCACATTGAGTATGAGAAAACCATTGCGTATATATAGAACTGACAGACATATGTCCTTTGCATTTTGCTGGTCTCACCTCTCTGTAAAGCTGATCTCTGGCCACCATGGATTAGCTCCTGCAATAGGTTACTATAGGGAAATAAATGGGAGTACAGATGGAGAACAGTGTTACCATGGAAAACCAGGTCTCTAATCTTGTAAAGAATTGTTTTTTAAAACGCATACGCAACAAGAAGGTACTCCTCTATTACGAAACCCCAGCTCTTTTTCTTTAGCCTTCTTAATCGCTCAATTGAAGCATGTTCAGATTGCCAGGCTACGATGCTGCTTGATTTGGGCAAGTATTATCACTTCTTACAAAGCTTGGCCAAGCCTCACTGGCTTTTCATCAGGAAATGCGTGACTTTCATACCACTATCAATTCTACAAAGAATAGTTCACAGTGTAGCACATGCCTTCCTGCCATTTAATTTTTAGACTTACTAAATCCCTTGAACTCTCTGCTTTCAATCCTCTTCACTCTCCAAATCCCAAAAGACCCACATCTGGGCATGCCCGTCACAATTACGGCATTAAATACAAGCTGATGGGTGAAATGCTTGAATTATTATTAGTCACTAGCAATTACTCGAGCCACATCCCAATCATCATTTTTTACCCACCAGGCCACGTCAGGTTTGACCCAGCCTTGTGTAAATCAGTTTTGACCCTGCTCCAGTGGGAACTGTCCAGCCCGAACTACCAGTCAAGTTCTTACCTGAACCGGAACACAAGCAACCCAGGATTGGTTTCGCCCATTTAAGGGTACTTTGGCCACTAAAAACAAGGTGATGGGTGGAGTGGTTGATTTAATCTCAGCCACTGGTGATCGTTCAGGCCCATATCCCATTGTTTTTTGGCCACCATATCACCTCACGTTGGACCCAGACATATGCAAATCAGTCTACACCCCGATCCAATGGGAACAGTCCAACTGCCAGGTCCTCTCCTGAACCAGAACACAAGCAACCCAGAACTGGTTTCGCCCTTATTAGGGCTCATCGGCCAGGTACTGACATATGGTTGGTTCCAACAATTACGGCATTAAATACAATAGTAGGCCTAGTATTTAGAAGGCCTCTTCTGGAGTGCGTATCGCCCCTAGCGGTAAGGCTGCTGCGGTTGCTGCACCTCATTTTAAATAAATGTAAATTGTTATTATTACTGCCTGCCTCGTTGCTCTTAAATATTTTCATCACTTTTAAATGTTTGCAAGCCTCGTTGTTCTTAAACATTTTTATCATTTGAATATATAATCCTCCAAGCATTCTTTCTTTGGCTATTTCCTCTCCTCGCTGATACTATGCACATACTCACCTGGTGGACATTAGGATCCCGGTCTCTGCACTGTTCAGCCGCGGCCAGTGCCATTGGCGCGGAGGGCGCGTACGAACCAGTTAATCATCCTCCTCACTTCCGATGGCTAAAGGTATTTCTGGGTGGTGCGAAGGCTAGTTTCCCGCAGCAACCACCTTATTAGCCTGATGTCGGAGCGGACGTGCAGCTGGCGTGCCACTGGTGCGCCAAAGGCAAGCAGGTCTGCGCCCGTCCACGCCAGGGTCGTGCCCAGCGTCACAACCCCTGCCCATTTTCCCCCCGAAGTAGGGTCAACAATGACATACTCAAAGGAGGAAATTCTGACCCTAAACAAGGCAGATGGAAACCATAACTGCCCTCTATTAGACCTACAGAGCGAGCCCAGGCAATGGCACTAGTGCAAACAACACCTGTGCTTCGCTAAAGTCAGAAATAGTGCTGCGGCCACCCCATATAAACAACTGCTACCTTGAGCCAAAAAGGTGTTTCTGGGTATGCTCATTAATGCACGGTCCTTACCTAAACACAATAAAGAATTTGCAGAGATGGTAGGCTCATTTAAGCTCGACTTGGCATTTGTCACTGAAACCTGGGCAGACAAATCTTCTGATCCAGAGCTGGACTTAGCAATCCCTACCGGCTACTTGATTCTTAGAGCAGATCGGGCAGACAAATGGGGTGGGGTGGGCGGCTGTCAATTATCTTCAGAGACGACGTGATAGTTTCAGGGTCCGCAGCGGGACGCTCTACAGATTGCGAAGTACTATCCTTTCAGATCACGCTAAGTAAAAACTATACATTTAAGGGCCTTCTCCTACACAGACCTCAAAGGACCGCCTTTCCGATAGCCATTAGCTCTTTTGTAGAATCTAGTTTCAATGCAGCAGACTTCCCAGTGTTAGATGATTTCAATTATCATTTAGAAAACCAGGAGGACCAAAACACAACCTCATTAGTCTATGCCATGGCTAGCTTCTCCCTGAGATAGATCGTCAAGCATGCTACTCAGGATGCAGGGCATACATTAGATGGCATTTTTACCTCAAACTCATCGTTGAAGGTCTCTGAAGTGCTGTCCGTTTCATGGTCAGACCATAAATCTATAATGTTCTCACTAAGCACTGATCAGCACACCTCGAGAACGCATAATCCATGTGTCACATCCAAAGGTCGTGAATGGGGAACAGTAATACATTCATTCTGCAAGTGTCCTTATCCTGCTCAAAGCTAGATCTAACCACCGATGCCAATACAACTACTCACAGGCTCTCCATCTGGATTAAAGCTGCAATTGACCCACTAGCACCGATAAAGACTTTTCTCACCAGGATTGGAAAATCCCGCTGAACCATGGTTCCCCGATAAATTAGGAGCTCAGAAACAAGTCTGTAGAATGATAAAGAGGCAGTGGAAAGCCAATTATGGCCCTACGAAAAAAAATACAATACGCACAATCACTGATAGACTACAAGAAACTGATAATGGAAGTATAAAGTGAATACTTTTCAACAAAAATCTTTCAAGCAAAAAACTCTAGTAAGGAGCTCTTCTCTACAGTTAAAAGCCTATCCAAACTTCCAGAGCCACCAAGGATGGAAAGTAGTACTGAATTGTGTAACCTACTGGCTCCGTCTTTTAAAGACAAAGTAGAGACAGAGTACAAATCCTTTACGGACTGTGATGAAACCCTATTTGGGAATCCTCTAGCAGTTACATCTCCTTTCCCCATCCAATCCGTTTATTTCCTTCTCCCCTCCTCCCACAGAATAGATTATCCAGATGGTAAAAACGTCCAAATCAGGGTCTCCATCCGATCCCTGTCCTCCTAAAATACTGCACCTGGTGCCTGATGTTATCAGTGAACTAGCCATTGTATACAAGGAGATAATCTGCTCAGGTACTCTCCCTGACCCTTGGAAAACAACACCGATTCTTCCACTCTTAAAAAAAACAACCTAGATCCAGCCAATCCTAGCAGCTACTGACCTATCACCAGACTACCCTTCCTGGCTAAGGTGCTGAAAAAATTTCTAAATGCACAGCTCACTGCATTTATCTCCCCGGCCAACCTTCTAGATATCTCACAATACGGGTTGCGGGAGGGGCACAGCATTGAGACAGCTCTGGTCATGGCAGCAGAAGACATAAGAGCTACATTAGAAGCTGGGGGTAAAGCCACCCTGATTTTGCTAGATCTAGCGGCGGCCATTGACCCAGTGAACCATGAAATATTAGCCAACAGGCTATCTGAGCTGGTAATTGGCACAACCCTGAAGCTGCTGACATAATTTCTCTCCGACAGGCTTTAATCAGTTGAGTCCGGAGCCTTTTCGTCTGAGCAATTTAAACTCCCTTGCTGGGTGCCACAGGGTTCGTCCCTGAGCCCTACGCTTCTTAATCTTTATGTGACCCTGCTTGCTACAATCATCAAATCGCACGGCTTCTCAGTGGGATCATATGCTGGCGACAACCAGTTATTGGTGTCGGTGTCAAGCAATGTCGAAGAGACAGCAGATCGATTTAACAGCTGCATGTCACAGTTAAACCAGTGGATGAGGTCCAATTACCTAAAACTTAATGGTGAAAAAATAAAGGTCCTTCTGTTAGGTACGGATACTTCCTTCTGGTCACCTAGATGGTTGCCCTCCAGTTTGGGAGACTTTCCTGTTCCAGTGCAGAAGGTGTAAAACTTAGGTTTCATTTTTGATGGCAAACTGACATTCAAAAATCAGATCAACACACTCCCCTCTACTATTTTTTTCATCTTAATAATGATCAGGAAAATCTTCACGTTTATCCCGCCTGACTCACAAAAAACACTTGTAACAGCATTATCTCTGTCCAGATTAGTCTACGGTAATGCCTTGTACATGGGTATCCAATCACAGTTTCTGCAGAGGCTACAGCGCCTCCAAAATGTGGCAGCTAGACTACTGCTGGATATCCCTAGGTCCAGGCCAGTTTTGCAGTGTCTCAGAACTCAGCATTGGGTCCCAGTGGACAAGAGGATCAAGTTTAAATCCCAATGCATAGCTTTTAAAAGCATTGCACAACGCCGGTCCTCAATTCATGAAGAAACACCTAAACTGGTATGCACCTTCTAGAAATCTAAGATCCGCACATAGCAAACTCCCCAGGTCAAGAGAACTCGATTGGGTGGATGAAGCTTTCTGTTAGGGAAGGTTAAAACATGGAACTCGCTTCCAGCCTGCCTAAAGACCAGTCCTACGATGTTAGCTTTAAGAAATCGCTAAAAACCTGGCTCTTTGCTAATTAACATGTTCTACCATTCCTTCGGCACCTTACTGAATTTGCTAGTATAAGCGCATAGACGCCCCAAGGCACTCGTGCGCTATATAAATGCAAAAATCAAATCAAATCAAATCAAATCTAACGTAATTGACGTGCCCCTGTCTGTAAGGGATGGGTGTCTGGCTGACAGCAATGAAGGCAACAAGTCTTGAAAGAGAGTGATTTTATCGCCCTTAAATGGCCTCGTCGTGTCTCAGAAATTGTGTTCTTTTTATTTCTTTTAATTTCAAAAAGCGTACTCAGAACATCAAAAAGCAGAAATTGTTGAGTTTGATAGGCTGTGAAAACTATGTAAACTGTCATTGTCATGCTTATCAGGTAGAATTTGATAAATTAGTCCTTTCACGTATTTTTCAAGATCAGCTTTAGGGAGCTTCGCATTAATCCCTTGTATTTCTACTGTTGTTACTCTGACTCCTGTTCTTGCAGTTTTGTCAAATATCAGTCCGTGCTGGTGCTTTTTTATTTTTTCTGCGAGAGTATCTTGTTCATGCGCTTGTTGTACTACAGATATCTTGATCAGTATAGAGACTATTCTCAGCATGTGGCAAATTCTTGCCTAGATTTGTTAATTGTTTTTGTCAGGCCATGGCGCAGCGGTGACATCCCGCCTTTAAGTTCCTGAAGGAATAACTGGATGTCAGCCTTGGTGGCTGGGGTTTGGGACACAAGGAGGCATTGTCGGCTGTCGGTGCACTGTGGTTCATGGATGACGCATTTAAGTCAGTGACCTCCGTTCTATCCCTCTTCTGGGATTGAATGACAATTAATACAAACAAAGCCCAGTGACACCTATAGATAAATGTTGTTAGTTTGAGGTCTGAAGACGAGCCCAATGATGACAAAGGCAATTAATTAAGCTGAGTGGAGGGGAAATTACTAGAAAAAGAGTGAAAAGTATGGGCAATGCCATGTTAACTTTGACACAATGCCATGTTAACTTTGACGCAATGCCATATTAACTTTGGCAACACTGGTAAACAGAACTGTTGAAATCAGTGGTGTTAAACAAGGAAGGTTAGTCATTAGTGTGGAGAAGTGTGGCTCAGGGGTTAGAGGCAGCAGACCCGGAAGCTGAGATCGGTCCTGGACCAGGGTTCAATTCCCGGGGTCTTGGGCTAAAAATTCCACGGACTCGATAATTCTCGCCCCGGTGCCTCCTCGACTCACGGGTTCACACTCTGCGACTCTGGGCAATAGCTTGCTTAATCTCCACAACGGCCCCTCGCGGCGGAATGCCTGACTTTCACCTTGTGGATACCCTGCTATCTCACAGGGGAATACCAGGAAGGGTTCCCTAAGCAAGCGCCGGGAAACCCACTGCGGGTAGCTGTGCGCTATATAAGCTCAACTACATTTACATTTACATTGAGTCTGTTGGCAAACGCTTGCAACAGAAAAAAAAACATAGAGCTTACTTGTTTCCTCATTAAATGATATTAGGGTGGGAGAAATTTTAAGCGAGAGAAAACAAATATACAATTTTTGACCAATTAAATCATATCTCTCGTCTACATCAGGGGTGCTGATTAGTTTTCAGGGGCATAACGCAGGCCCCCACACATAGTGTTGGCACCCTTTTCAGAGACAAAAAGAGATCCTGAACGGTGCAAACGCTCGTACTTACGTGAGTTCGCATATCCATATTCTTTTCTAATAAATGTCACTGTCAGTTCTGGCTTTGTTGTACTAATTATATCAGGAAACGTTAGGTAGTTCTAATGCAATTTTTACGTTATGTGTTCTTGTATTAATTTATTTAAGTTTGTATTATGTTGCCTCGTGTTTTTGCTGGTTATAGATGCTTTGGGCACTGTGCCACTGCTATTCAGTGCCACAGTGCAAGTGCTCCCTATGGTAAATTGATGTATGGATTAGTGATTCCACGATCGGTTGGTTTGGTTTACTTGTCAGACCCTACTACAGTGCACGGAGTGTGCCCAGGCCTTGTAAACCAAATGCTGCTGGTGGGCTTGCAGCAATGGTTGTGCCACCTATAGAAGCAGCTTGTAAAAGTGTGTCTCGGGTCTGCTATGGCAAAGCCTGCGTGCAGTCTGGTACTGCCATGTTGACTGGGCAAGTGCCCCCACTTGCCAGTCCCTAAACCTTCCCTTTTCTACATATTAGTCACCCCTATGGTAGGCCTAAGGGCAGGGTGCATTGTTGGTAAATGGTAGGACATGCCCTGGTGTGTCCACCCTAAGCGTGGAAGGGTATACTCAGACATGAGTCCCTTGCTCATTGCACCATCAGGATTCAAGCAAGCCGGGCCGAAGACGGCTGTAATGCCAGAAACCGGTCCCCGGAAGCTTGTTTCCTTCCCAGTGTAAGAATTGGCTTTTGTAGTTTGGTTTGCCCTGTTCCCATCATGCACTGGGACAGGAACAGACTAATTTGCATACAGCCAGGTTCTGAAACTGGGATGGTGCAGTGAGCTAAAAAACGGTGTTGGATCTAGCCCTGATCTCTTGACTGGGTGAGAGTATTCTGCTTAATTCAGAGACTCTGTCCCTCACCACCCCTTGTTGTAAATATTTTTGTCCACCCTAAGCGTGGAAGGGTATACTCAGACATGAGTCCCTTGCTCATTGCACCATCAGGATTCAAGCAAGCCGGGCCGAAGGCGGCTGTAATGCCAGAAACCGGTCCCCGGAAGCTTGTTTCCTTCCCAGTGTAAGAATTGGCTTTTGTAGTTTGGTTTGCCCTGTTCCCATCATGCACTGGGACAGGAACAGACTAATTTGCATACAGCCAGGTTCTGAAACTGGGATGGTGCAGTGAGCTAAAAAACGGTGTTGGATCTAGCCCTGATCTCTTGACTGGGTGAGAGTATTCTGCTTAATTCAGAGACTCTGTCCCTCACCACCCCTTGTTGTAAATATTTTTGTCCACCCTAAGCGTGGAAGGGTATACTCAGACATGAGTCCCTTGCTCATTGCACCATCAGGATTCAAGCAAGCCGGGCCGAAGACGGCTGTAATGCCAGAAACCGGTCCCCGGAAGCTTGTTTCCTTCCCAGTGTAAGAATTGGCTTTTGTAGTTTGGTTTGCCCTGTTCCCATCATGCACTGGGACAGGAACAGACTAATTTACAAACAGCCAGGTTCTGAAACTGGGATGGTGCAGTGAGCTAAAAAACGGTGTTGGATCTAGCCCTGATCTCTTGACTGGGTGAGAGTATTCTGCTTAATTCAGAGACTCTGTCCCTCACCACCCCTTGTTGTAAATATTTTTGTCCACCCTAAGCGTGGAAGGGTATACTCAGACATGAGTCCCTTGCTCATTGCACCATCAGGATTCAAGCAAGCCGGGCCGAAGACGGCTGTAATGCCAGAAACCGGTCCCCGGAAGCTTGTTTCCTTCCCAGTGTAAGAATTGGCTTTTGTAGTTTGGTTTGCCCTGTTCCCATCATGCACTGGGACAGGAACAGACTAATTTGCATACAGCCAGGTTCTGAAACTGGGATGGTGCAGTGAGCTAAAAAACGGTGTTGGATCTAGCCCTGATCTCTTGACTGGGTGAGAGTATTCTGCTTAATTCAGAGACTCTGTCCCTCACCACCCCTTGTTGTAAATATTTTTGTCCACCCTAAGCGTGGAAGGGTATACTCAGACATGAGTCCCTTGCTCATTGCACCATCAGGATTCAAGCAAGCCGGGCCGAAGACGGCTGTAATGCCAGAAACCGGTCCCCGGAAGCTTGTTTCCTTCCCAGTGTAAGAATTGGCTTTTGTAGTTTGGTTTGCCCTGTTCCCATCATGCACTGGGACAGGAACAGACTAATTTGCATACAGCCAGGTTCTGAAACTGGGATGGTGCAGTGAGCTAAAAAACGGTGTTGGATCTAGCCCTGATCTCTTGACTGGGTGAGAGTATTCTGCTTAATTCAGAGACTCTGTCCCTCACCACCCCTTGTTGTAAATATTTTTGTCCACCCTAAGCGTGGAAGGGTATACTCAGACATGAGTCCCTTGCTCATTGCACCATCAGGATTCAAGCACCGTTTTTTAGCTCACTGCACCATCCCAGCTCAGAACTTGGCTATATGCAAATTAGTCTGTTCCTGTCCCAGTGCATGATGGGAACAGGGCAAACCAAACTACCAAGCCAATTCTTGTACTGGGAAGGAAACAAGCTTCCGGGGACCGGTTATTGCCATTTCAGGCGTCGTCGGCCCGGCTTGCTTGAATCCTGATGGTGCAATGAGCAAGGGACTCACATCTGAGTATACCCTTCCACGCTTATGGTGGACAAAATGATTCAGAAAAGGGGGTGGTGATGAACAGAGTGCCTGAATTAAGCAGACCACTCTTACCCAGTCCAAAGATCAGGGCTTGATCCATCACCGTTTTTTAGCTCACTGCACCATCCCAGCTCAGAACTTGGCTATATGCAAATTAGTCTGTTCCTGTCCCAGTGCATGATGGGAACAGGGCAAACCAAACTACCAAGCCAATTCTTGTACTGGGAAGGAAACAAGCTTCCGGGGACCGGTTTCTGCCATTTCAGGCGTCGTCGGCCCGGCTTGCTTGAATCCTGATGGTGCAATGAGCAAGGGACTCACATCTGAGTATACCCTTCCACGCTTATGGTGGACAAAATGATTCAGAAAAGGGGGTGGTGATGAACAGAGTGCCTGAATTAAGCAGACCACTCTTACCCAGTCCAAAGATCAGGGCTTGATCCATCACCGTTTTTTAGCTCACTGCACCATCCCAGCTCAGAACTTGGCTATATGCAAATTAGTCTGTTCCTGTCCCAGTGCATGATGGGAACAGGGCAAACCAAACTACCAAGCCAATTCTTGTACTGGGAAGGAAACAAGCTTCCGGGGACCGGTTTCTGCCATTTCAGGCGTCGTCGGCCCGGCTTGCTTGAATCCTGATGGTGCAATGAGCAAGGGACTCACATCTGAGTATACCCTTCCACGCTTATGGTGGACAAAATGATTCAGAAAAGGGGGTGGTGATGAACAGAGTGCCTGAATTAAGCAGACCACTCTTACCCAGTCCAAAGATCAGGGCTTGATCCATCACCGTTTTTTAGCTCACTGCACCATCCCAGCTCAGAACTTGGCTATATGCAAATTAGTCTGTTCCTGTCCCAGTGCATGATGGGAACAGGGCAAACCAAACTAACAAGCCAATTCTTGTACTGGGAAGGAAACAAGCTTCCGGGGACCGGTTTCTGCCATTTCAGGCGTCGTCGGCCCGGCTTGCTTGAATCCTGATGGTGCAATGAGCAAGGGACTCACATCTGAGTATACCCTTCCACGCTTATGGTGGACAAAATGATTCAGAAAAGGGGGTGGTGATGAACAGAGTGCCTGAATTAAGCAGACCACTCTTACCCAGTCCAAAGATCAGGGCTTGATCCATCACCGTTTTTTAGCTCACTGCACCATCCCAGCTCAGAATTTGGCTATATGCAAATTAGTCTGTTCCTGTCCCAGTGCATGATGGGAACAGGGCAAACCAAACTACCAAGCCAATTCTTGTACTGGGAAGGAAACAAGCTTCCAGGGACCGGTTTCTGCCATTTCAGGCGTCGTCTGCCCGGCTTGCACACACTGGTTTGGACCAAGCAAAGACCTCTCTGCCTTCAGATAACAAAGGGAAAATGCGTATAAAAGAGGGGACCCAAAACCCAGAACTTTAGATCACTTCTGGGAAACAAGAAGAACCTTTGCTGAGGAGAGGAACCAGAGAAACTGAGGAGGAGACTATCCCTAAGCTGAGTGCTGTTTGGGGGATTGACCTGCAGTGGTTGCCTGATTGCCAAAGAAAGGAGAAAGGACTTTGTGCTACTTTCATCAAATTGTAAAGGATCTCCAAGGGCTTGAGATGGAGCTTGCCTCCTGCTGAAGTCTCAGGGACAACAGACTTCACCAACCTGCTCCCAAGAGTTCTTTGGAAGTGACTGCTGTTGTGTTGGGCCTTCTGAGGGACTGCATGTCGCAAGGAGCTGGAAGCGCGACTCACGAAGAAGCGTGTCGTCGCCGCAGCCGCTGTCGTCGCATCACTGGAGAAGGGTGTCGCCGCTCCTGCTTCACAGAAGCGCCTTGCACCGCAGGAGAAGAGTGTCGCCGTCGCATCAGATGCCGTCACATCATCGGAGAAGGGTGTCGCCACCACAGCCGCTGTCGTCGCATCACTGAAGAGGGGTGTCGCCACTGTCGCATCGCATTGCCAAAGTGCCTCGCATCACCGGAGAAGAGTATCGCCATTGCATCAGACGCCGTCGTATCCCCGGAGAAGCATGTCGCAGTGTTTCTGCCAAAGGTCTGTCCCCAGAGGAGTTGGAGGACAGGGAGAAAAGTAGGATGCACAAATTGGAGCCGGCCAAGCTCAAATTGGGTGGGCAGTTGGAGTTGGAGAATAGGAAATTGGCCCTAGAGGAAAAAAGATGCAGTTGGATCATGTGAGGAATTTGAGGGAGTTGGAGTTCAAAGCTAGGAGCTTAGAGATTACTCCCTCTGGTGGAAGCACACGGTCAATGCCTGTTGAAGCAAGGGTGTACATACCTAAGGATGTGGTTAGACAGTTTTACAAAAATGATGTCATTAGGCAGTGGTTCAAGGCCGATGAGTTAGCCATGTCCTTCCACCGGGTCCCTGAGAAGGATTGGGGAAAGGGGTTGTGGAGACTGTTCCGTAGTGAGGGGCGTAATACCTTGTTAGACTTGCCTTCTGAGGTCCACCATTCTTATAGCCACATGAAAGATGCATTGATGTCCAGGTATGGGTTGCCTCCTGAATTGTATAGACAGAGGTTTGGAAATTGCAAAAAGTTGGAGCCAAGCACATGGGCAGAATATGTAACTTTCTTTTGCAGAGCGTTGGATGGTTGGGTAGCAAAGTTAATAATTTTGAGGGGCTGTGATCCTGTCCCGCGTCCAACCCCGCCAGGACTACACGCCCCTCACGACTCACCGGTATCCAGGAGCCCCCACAGCAGTCCCCGCTGCCGAAACCCCGTAACACACCCCCATGACAGAGCGGCAACAGTGACTCGAAGTATCCCGCCCCTCTCTTCCATGCAGGAACCAATCCCCGGACGCCGCCAACAGGAAGCACTTGAATGCGACCCCGGAAGTCCCGCCCCTACAACAGTGAAAAGCAACCCCAGCGCCCAGGACCCGGCCGGAGTATCGTGGCAGGATTCTCAGGCAGACGGAGAGGACGACGGAGCAGAGAGAGCGGAAGAAGACGTATGGTCGGAAGATTGGTGGAGTCCCTGAGGAGGTGGCTGAAGAGCGGCCGTAGTCCATCGGAGGGCTACGGCGGACCGCGTGAGTACCTAGAACCCCTTTCTGAACACCCTAGGTGCTCAGTGTACATAGTGTAAAGTCTCTCCTATATAGGCACGGAGCACGGTAAAGATCCTCTCACTGTATATTTTGTACAGCACGCTCACTGCATTGGCCCTCTCCCCTCACTCACCCTTCGGACACCCTTCCTACTCCTTTCCTCCTCCTTCGCCCTCCTTCCTTCCCTTTTCCGCACTTATCTTCGTTTCTTGGTCCCACACGTATCCGGTGTTGGTGTCGGGAGGACTGCTGTCCCACAGTGCTGGTCTAACGGTCCCTTCTTTCTCTTATTGCCCTCCGAGGTACCTCCCCGACATCTGATCCGACCCGAAGACCAACAAGACGGGATCCGGGACAAAGAAAGAAGGACCGGACGAAGACCCTCCCCACGGAAGGACAAGACCCGACGCCCCGGGAGTCACACCACCTGTTGTTCTCGGACTTTCTTGTGTACTTTAATAAACAGCATAGCCCACTATATACGGCCTCCTTGCCTGCTATTTCAGCCCGCGACAACCGCCCCTTCACAGGTGGTGTCAGAAGTGGGATCCGCTGAAAGCATGGAGGCCGTCATGAAACGCATGGCCGACTCCCAGGAACAACTCGGGAAGTTGATGGAACAATTCCTTAAGACCGCAGAGGATGACCGGGGCCAGCTCCATGACGTGCTCAAGGGTCAAGGGACCGTACAGGAACAGGCCCTGGGCAAACTAGCCGATGCTATAGGACAACCAAGACCAACGGCCTCCCTGCCTTCCGTAGTGCTACAGAAGTACGTCCCGGGGGAAGACCCGGACTACTTCTTTACTAACTTTGAGAGACTCGCGCAGGCAGCGAACTGGCCCGCAGATCGATGGGGCCAATACCTCGGACCCCTTCTGACGGGGGATTTACAGGCCGCCTACCAGCAGGCCA
The DNA here is from genome assembly GCF_964261635.1 of Lissotriton helveticus. Classification (NCBI taxonomy): domain Eukaryota; kingdom Metazoa; phylum Chordata; class Amphibia; order Caudata; family Salamandridae; genus Lissotriton; species Lissotriton helveticus. The sequence goes on along the minus strand of NC_136060.1, from coordinate 416,562,340 downwards.
AAATCCAGGGCAACAATCCCTACGCTGACATTAAACGCTGTATCCTGGAACGTCTCGGTGTTGATGACGACACTTACAGGATACGGTTACGACAGGCCAAAGAAGGACCCCAAGAAAACCCCCGGGCTCTGTCCTTCCGGATTAAGGATCTCACTAACCGGTGGCTGAGACCAGAGACCTCCACCAAAGAAGACATCCTAGAAAAAATCTACTTGGAACAGTTCTTGAACTCCCTACACCCACCAACCCAGAGATGGGTGCGCCAACACACCAGGCTCAACCTCGAGACGGCGGTTGAAATAGCCTGTGCTTATGGACGGGCCCAGGACATGCAGCGCCACAAGGAAGAGCCCGTCCACCGACCGCATCCCCTGCACACCATCCGTCCTCCCCGCCCTCTGTTACCCCGAAGACAGGAACCAACACCTCTTATGCCCTCTCCGATCCCGTACCGGCCTCCCAATCCAGGCCCTCAGTGCTACAACTGCGGCAACTTTGGACACATTGCACGTGTATGCCCCCAGAAGGAGGTACCGATGGAGATAGGCTTTGCTAGGAACTACGTCTGTCATGTACCAGGGGACACACCCCCTGCCTTCCATTGCCCCGTGTCTATTGAAGGTCAGGAGGTCCTCGCCCTTGCCGACACGGGCTGCCGTCAGAGCGTCCTCCGTCCTCAAGATCTGACTCTACCCCTCGGGAACCCTACTGGAATGGTGGCTATTCAGTGCGTCCACGGGGACACAAAACGGTACCCCACCGCTCAGGTACTGGTGCAGCACCCCGGAGACCCTGGTATTGACCTCACAGTCGGTCTTGTACCGGCCTTGCCCGAACAAGCCATCCTGGGAAGCGATTATCCTGGGCTACCCCAGCTCCTTCAGGATACCACCGACTCCCTTGTCCAGTGGTGGAAAGAGGCCCCATATTCCCAAGGTTTGCCTTCGGCCCACAAGGAGATCAAACCACGGAAAACAAAGACCCAGAAGAGGAAGGAGAAGAACAACCCAGCCTATGCCTACCCTGTGACCGTCGCAGAACACCCATGGCAAACCGACCAAGAGTTCAGGGCGGCCCAACAGGAGGACCCCCTTCTTCAAGAGGCGTGGGGAAGGGCCCTGGACCAAGAAGATCCCACACAAGTAGGTCCCTACTTCTTCAAGCAAAAGGGGTTGTTATATCGGAAGGGAGGGCCTCATCTGAAGCCACAGCTATTGATCCCGGGCCCCTTCCAGGACAAGGTCCTTTTTCTAGCACATAGCCACCTGTTGGGAGGACACTTCGGGGATGAAAAGACCAGTCAAGCGGTCCTGGACAAATTCTATTGGCCTGGGGTGCATCAGCGGGTAAAAGCCTATTGCCGCGAATGCGCCATATGTCAGAAAACCAGTCGATATCGACCACCCAGGGTTCCTCTCCAGCCACTCCCACTCATCGACGTCCCATTCAGCAGGATAGGGATGGACATTATAGGACCCCTCCTTCCCTCCCGCAGTGGGTGTCGCTATGCACTGGTCATAGTGGATTATGCCACTCGTTTCCCTGAGGCGTTCCCGTTACGGCAACCCACAGCACAGCATATAGCCAAAGCCCTGATCACGATGTTTACCCGGGTGGGGTTTCCCCGGGAGATTTTAACCGATCAGGGCACACCTTTTGTGTCATCTCTTCTAAGACAGGTCTGTGCGCAATTGGGCATCAAACAGATCAGGACATCAGCATACCACCCGCAAACGGACGGTCTGGTGGAGCGTTACAACGCTACCTTGAAGCAGACGTTGAAAAAACTGATAGGGTTGGAAGCCAGACGCTGGGAAGAGATGTTGCCACTCGCCCTTTTTGCGATACGCTGCAAAACACAAAGCAGTACAGGGTACTCGCCCTACGAGCTATTATATGGTCGGCCACCTCGCACTCTCCTGGACATGGCACAAGAAGCCTGGGAAGCAGAGCCTGACCGCACTCGACCCTTGCCCAAGTACGTAGAGAACCTAAAAACTCATTTGGCCGAGATACGCGAAATCGTAAAACAGAACCTGGAGAGAGCGCAAGATGCACAAAAAAGACAATACGATAAAGGAAGCCGAACCCGTGTTTTCGCCATAGGCGACTTGGTCCTTCTAATGATGCCTTCCTCAGACCAGAAGCTCTTAGGACAATGGCAGGGTCCCTACGTCATTCGGCGCCAGGTGACCCCTGTCACGTATGAGGTGGAGCTAGATCCCACAAGGGGCACAACCCAAATATACCACGTCAACCTTCTAAAAAAATGGGAGGGACCCCGTCCTGTCCTCACCGGGTCAGGGCTTCCCTCTACTTGTCCCTTTGACTCCTGCCTTGATCCCGCCCTGTCCCCTGAACAGACGAGGGCCCTCCGTGTCGCTCTGTTACCCGTCAGCGGGGTCTTCTCCTCCTGTCCAGGAAGGACCTCGGTCACCGCTCATTGCATCGAGACAGAACCCGGGAAAGTGGTACGATTGAGACCCTATCGAGTCCCAGAGGCCCGCAGAGCCGTTATCCGAAAGGAGATCGAGGACATGCTCACGATGGGGATCATCGAACCATCGGTCAGCGACTGGAATTCCCCGATCGTCCTTGTCCCCAAACCCGACGGGTCGGTCAGGTTTTGCATCGACTTTCGGGAGGTCAACAAGGTGTCTACATTTGACACCTATCCCCTGCCGAGAGTTGACGAAATGGTGGAAAAAATAGGGAAGGCCAAATATATTTCCACCCTCGATCTCTGCAAGGGGTACTGGCAGATACCCCTCAGAGACCAGGACAAGAAGAAAACCGCCTTCTCTACACCGGAGGGGCTGTTTCAGTTTCTTGTTATGCCTTTTGGGCTTCACGGGGCCCCTGCTACCTTCCAGCGAGCCATGAACCAGGTCCTGCGCCCGCATTCCCAATACGCCGGGGCTTATTTGGACGATATCGTCATTTACAGCAACAGCTGGGAGCAACACCTAAGACACGTTTTTGAGGTGGTGTCCTCCCTGGGTTCCTTTGGTTTCTCCATTAACCCCGCAAAAACCACCCTGGCTGCCCAAACCGTCCAGTACCTCGGTTTCCTTCTCGGCGAGGGGCTTATCCGACCCCAGAAGACCAAAACCGAGGCGATCCAGACCCTGCCTTTCCCACGAACAAAGAAAGACCTACGGGCGTTCCTAGGTCTCCTGGGGTATTACCGGAGGTTTGTTCCCAACTTTTCCCAGAGGGCGGCCCCCCTCACTGATCTCCTGAAGAAAACCACGCACACAGACCTCGCCCTTAAGGAACCCACTCCTGAGTTATGGCAGGCATTCACTGACTTGAAGAGAGCACTAACCTCCAGCCCGGTCCTGATCAGCCCTGACTATTCTTTGCCATTCATATTGCAGACTGATGCGTCTGAACAGGGATTAGGCGCTGTCCTCTCCCAAAAAGACGAAACAGGGAACGAAAGGCCCATCCTCTTCCTCAGCCGCAAACTGTTCCCCAGGGAAAAAAACTATGCCGTCGTTGAGAAAGAGGCATTAGCGATCAAATGGGCCATCGAAAGCCTTAGGTACTACCTGGAGGGACGGGAATTCACAATTTACACCGACCACGCCCCCCTGGAGTGGATGGCTCGGAACAAAGGTCATAACGACAGAGTCCTCCGCTGGTTCCTGTCCCTCCAACCCTACCACTTTAGCACTCGCCACCGGAAAGGCACAGAGCAAGGCAACGCTGACTTTCTATCTCGCTACCCTTCCTCTCCGACCCGTACAAGTAGGACAGCTAGGGGAAGGGAATGTGATCCTGTCCCGCGTCCAACCCCGCCAGGACTACACGCCCCTCACGACTCACCGGTATCCAGGAGCCCCCACAGCAGTCCCCGCTGCCGAAACCCCGTAACACACCCCCATGACAGAGCGGCAACGGTGACTCGAAGTATCCCGCCCCTCTCTTCCATGCAGGAACCAATCCCCGGACGCCGCCAACAGGAAGCACTTGAATGCGACCCCGGAAGTCCCGCCCCTACAACAGTGAAAAGCAACCCCAGCGCCCAGGACCCGGCCGGAGTATCGTGGCAGGATTCTCTGGCAGACGGAGAGGACGACGGAGCAGAGAGAGCGGAAGAAGACGTATGGTCGGAAGATTGGTGGAGTCCCTGAGGAGGTGGCTGAAGAGCGGCCGTAGTCCATCGGAGGGCTACGGCGGACCGCGTGAGTACCTAGAACCCCTTTCTGAACACCCTAGGTGCTCAGTGTACATAGTGTAAAGTCTCTCCTATATAGGCACGGAGCACGGTAAAGATCCTCTCACTGTATATTTTGTACAGCACGCTCACTGCATTGGCCCTCTCCCCTCACTCACCCTTCGGACACCCTTCCTACTCCTTTCCTCCTCCTTCGCCCTCCTTCCTTCCCTTTTCCGCACTTATCTTCGTTTCTTGGTCCCACACGTATCCGGTGTTGGTGTCGGGAGGACTGCTGTCCCACAGTGCTGGTCTAACGGTCCCTTCTTTCTCTTATTGCCCTCCGAGGTACCTCCCCGACATCTGATCCGACCCGAAGACCAACAAGACGGGATCCGGGACAAAGAAAGAAGGACCGGACGAAGACCCTCCCCACGGAAGGACAAGACCCGACGCCCCGGGAGTCACACCACCTGTTGTTCTCGGACTTTCTTGTGTACTTTAATAAACAGCATAGCCCACTATATACGGCCTCCTTGCCTGCTATTTCAGCCCGCGACAACCGCCCCTTCACAGGGGCTCTTTGATTTAATTGCATGGGAGTACTTGTCAAGTAATTGTTTTCCAGAGCTACACCAGCACCTGATTGATAGCAGGCTGACTAACCCTAGGAAGCTTACTGAGGAGGCGGACCGCGGGTGAGCATCTGGGTCCACAAGGGGCACGTGGGAGACTCAGCCAAGAGTGGGCAGGGTCCCCAGCAGAAGAGTGGGGGGGACATGGGTAAACAGAGGGAGTTCCAGAAAGGGCCCCTGTGAGAAGTTGGCCTTGTATATGATGTTCACTATTCTAGTGAGCACCTTGCACCAGTCTAAACAACCCTTATGGTGATGGTTGTAAAGTCAACCTTATAGACCAGCTATCCTAGTGGTAGTATGGACAAAGCAGTGTTAGGCTAAACTCAAGCGGGCATGTGAAGCCAGCTGTTTTACCATATGTAACCCATTTAATACCAAGAGAAAGGACACCACACAGGTTATATATAAAATATATATGTATTTATTACTCAACACAACCCTCTGAACTCTTTATGACGTCAAAGGCATAAGCACATAACAAGATACTCAATTATCATACAATAAATTGCACAAAATACAGTAGAGCCCTAGGGGCACGTAAAACCATATACTAAAATAGTGGTATAAGGACCACGTCACGAACAAAGGATAGGCCTAGGGCCTAGGGAATCGCTGGGGCTATGCTGTACTACCAAGAGTTAGGAAGCAGGAGACCCACGGGAGGCGTGTGCAGTGTCTTTACACACATGCGGGTTACCATAGAGTTAGAATGGGAGCAATAGATTTGGAAACTAGTTCTTTTAGGGCACTTCCGGATGGAATAGGATAAAGCTACTTAAAACTTAGACACTAGGATAGTCAATACCCACAGGAGCACCAAAGTACTCATGTTACCTCACCCACAGGAAGCGGGTGCATAGGTGTCAAAGTGTGTCGGGTTTCGTCGCTGAATCCTATGGAGCCTTGAAGAAAGATGCTGCAGGCGACCAGGAGGGAAGTGTCCGGTTGGATCCAAGGGCACATCGAGGATGAAGAGTACCTGAAAGCAGAGGAGACAGAGTCTGGGTCACTAGCCAGTGACCAGGAAGGAACCAGGCGATGTCGCAAAGCAATCAGGTGATGTCGTGAAGCTTTTCTCTGCAGCCACGTGGACCAGGAGGTGTCGGCGACAACCAGGAGCTGGATACGGACTGTCCCATGAAGGATCTCGCTGTCGGCGGTGTCCGCTTCCGGATTGGGAGTCAACAAGCCTTGGCAAAGGCAACCCACGCAGGAATCGAAGATGGCTTCTCGATCAGACCAGCAAGGTCTGATTGGCTTCTCCTTTTCAGGGAAGCGGGGGCCAGTCTGGAGCAACCAGACCAGCAGTGTAAATTCAAAGGTTCGTCGTCACAGAGGCCACTAGCCTATGGGCAAGTGACCGGACAGACGCGTCGAGCAGGAAAATACAGAAGGGCCCCACGCGGCACCCATGGAGTGTGGAGGGCTGATCTTCGGTGCAGATGATGTAAATGTATTGCGACTTATATAGCGCACGTATCACCCGAAGGTATCAAGGCGCTTGCTTAGGGAACCCGTCCTGGTATTCCCCTGTGAGATACCCCGGCAGGGTATCCACAAGGTGAAAGCCAGGCATCCCGCCGCGAGGGGCCGTAGTGGAGATTAAGCAAGCTATTGCCCAGAGTCGCAGAGTGTGACCCCGTGAGTCGAGTAGGCACCGGAGCGAGAATTATCGAGTCCGTGGAATAGTTTTTTGGTTTTTTTTGAGCCCGAGACCCGCCGAGGCGGGGAATCGAACCCTGGTCCACGGCCGATCTCAGCTTCTGGGTCTGCCGCCTCTAACCACTGAGCCACGCTTCTCCACTGATGCTCGGGGCTGGGGCTTCTCAATCCCCAATGCACAACTTCGAGGGTGCCTCAGAAGTTGCACGGAAAGCAATTCGCTGGCTTTCCAAGATGGCCGGTCCCACATCTCTCGTCGCCTCCACAGGTCTCAGCTTTGCTGTGGCTGTGGATCGGGCTGACGGAAGTCTTGAAGTCCGGGTCTTGTCAGGCTCTGTGCTCGGGCACCGGCGGGAGCGTCGACAAAGTAAACCGTTGATCGCTTGATGGTGCCTGCTTACACAGGGTGGTCACTCCTTGACCACAAGGGAGATTCTTCAGTCTTCTATCTTCAGGTAGAACGTCGAAGGTCCAGAGTTTTGTTTCAAGTTTCAGTTCAGGATAAATCTAAAGTCTCTTGACTCAGCTCCTACCTTTATACCAATCTGAGGGTCTGGGTTACCTGCTAGGTCCCTCCTATGGGTGGGACCAGGGAAGGGGGTGGTTACACCCCTTTCCCTTTGTCCAGTTTCGCACCAGAGCTGGGGCTGGAGTGTCCCAGCACCGAATTGAACCGGACTATGCATGGGACACCTTGTGTGCCCCAGGTAGTGTCTCATTTCATTCAGCCCTCCCTGCCCCAATACACTATGGCCTGTCTGGGGTGGTGCTAGCACCTCCCAAGACAGGAAACCTATTGTCCAAGCCTCCCTTGCTGGAAGGACTCCCAGCAGCAGGAGGTCAGACTTGTGTCTGTGGCAGCAGCATCCATTTTGTGATGTTGAGGCTCTGGTTAACTTTAACCGGGATTAGTAGGAACAACATGTCTTCTCCCTCTAGAAGGGTGGAATGCTACCCCCGTCACCAGAACTGGCGAGGGAGTAGTATCCCAAAGTGTATGACACCTTACAAACCAAAGTTAGCATTTAACCGCGAGGTTCATAATGCACTTAAGAGTATATGGTATGGCTATATCCTAGAACAGCTATAAGGACATGGTTCCGAAAGCTGCAGACAGGCTCAGCTCATGCTAGAGCCTCATCTCACTTAAAACCAAGCACTCTGCCTCCAGGATTGTTAAGGCCTGCCATAGGAGTGACTTATAGGTGTATATGTGCCTAGATATAAGGGCAGATATAGGAATACTATATCTAAACAAGGAGAGATTACATGACCTTGCCCCAGCTGAGTGATCAGCCAGTTGTGTCAGTTTGGATGGCCAGCCAGGGGTGGCATAAGATATGCTGCAGCCCCTGGTAGGCCTTGGGTGCACCTATGCCCTGGGTACCTATGGTACGCTGTACAGGGACTCATACGAGTGATCCATTTCCCAATTGGTGATGTACCTAAAGTACATGGTATGAACTTAGAGAGAGAACAGCTGGGCTGTGGCTCTGATTAGCAGGCCCACAGCCACATTAAAGTCGAAAACCAGTGAAGCAAAAAGCAAAAAGTGGGGTGACCATAGGAAAGCAGACCCTACTCTCCTACAGCCCCAAAGTAATTTCCAAGGGAACCAAGAGAAAGGTTCCCAGCTTCCCCCTGGGAGGAAGCAAGGGGCCCGATAGGTAAACCTGTTCCCATGGGACCCCTGAGGTGCTTCACATGTGGTAAAGTGGGCCATAAGTCTACTGATCCCTGGTTCCCACAGTTTGGAAAGACAGCACACACTGGTGCTCTACCCCGGCAGATGGCGAGTGTAGCCCTGGGGGAGGAGATGGGTGTCCAAGGTGGGTGGGGTCCCGCAGAGATGTCCCTTGTCTCTTTAGGAGACTGTGAGGTGGTCCCCAGGACCCAACTGCCTGATAACACTAAGAAGTACAGGCAGTGAGTGACCATCAATGACCATAGAGTGGAGGCTCCTCAAGACAGCGGCACCGGTGTGACAGCTGTCAAGTGTCATCTGGTGTCTGAAGAGCAGGTTGTCCCCAGTGCATTTTACCCAGTTGTTGCCGCTAACAACACAGAGAGCCACCACAAGGTGGCTCAGGTTCCCTTTGAGTGGAGGGGGAGGTCTCTGGTACTCTTCAAGTAGCTGTGAGGCCAGCTATGCCTGTTGACTGTTTGTTAGGGAATGATTTGGAGAGCTCACTTTGGGCTAAGGTGGAGCAAAGTGCTCATTTGGAGATGTCAGGTCTGCCTGACTGGGCTTGTGTGACCACACAGTCCATGGAAGCCAGTAAGGGTGTTCAAGAGGACCTGGAGTCTGAGAGGGAGGCCCAGGTGCCTGCCTTAAAGAGAAGAGGCAGGGGGCGCGGTAAACCGGCCCCCGAAGTTCCCACGATCCAGGAGGAGGCAGACCCTGAGGGGGGTGCCCTGGAGCCTACAGGGAAACAGGTAGCTGAACTGGGGGACCTGCCTGACTTGACCCATTGGCAGCAGGAAGGAGGACCCTCCAGGGAAGAGTTCTGCACGGAGCAGAAGAAGTGCCCTTCTCTTGTGGGTCTGCAGCAGCAGGCTGCAGACCAGGCCGCAGGTGACCAGTCTAGATCACATTGGATCTACTGGGAGAATGATCTCCTGTATACTGAGACAAAGATTGCTGAGCCTGGGTCAGCACGTGTGCTGGAGGTACCCTAGTGCTTTAGAGCCTTCCTACTGGGGCTGGCTCTTGATGTGCCTTCAGCAGGACATTTGGGGCAGGACAAAACTTTTGAGAGGCCTGTCACCCACTTTTATTGGCCCCAAATACGCAAGAGTTCAGACACTCATTGCAGGACATGTCAGACTTGCCAGGCAAGTGGAAAGAGTGGGAGGAAGCAGAAGGCTCCTCTCCAGCCATTCCCTGTGGTCAGCACCCCCTTTGAACGGGTGGGTATTGACGTTGTCCCCACTAGACCCCAAGACAACCATGGGCAACAAGTTCATCTGGTCTTGTTGGACCATGCAACCCGGTACCCGGAAGCCATACCTCTGAGGACAGTGACGGCCCCCGTGGTGAGACGGGCACTGATGGGCATTTTCTCCCGTGTGGGGTTCCCTAGAGAGGTGGTGTCTGACCGAGGTACAAACTTCATTTCCAAGAACATGAAGTCCCTGTGGCAGTTCACCACTCCTTACCACCCCAAAGAAAATGGGTTGGTTGAGAGATTCAACCGGACCATGAAAGGCAGGATTATGGGTCTTGTGGAACCTATGAGGCATAAGTGGGATGTACTCTTACCATGCCTGCTCTTTGCATACCGTGAGGTGCCACAGAAATCTCTAGGGTTCAGCTCCTTTGAGCTTCTCTATGGTCACCCAGTGAGAGCACCTCTGAGTCTGGTCAAGCAAGGCTGGGAGCAATCTCCCAGGAAATCTCCTCAGGATGTATATAGCTACATGCTGGCCTTCAGGAACCAGACTAGGCGTTTCAGGCAACTCGCTGAGGCGAATCTGGAAGCCAGCCAGGAGGAGATAAAGCGGTGGTACAACCGGAATGCCACTCTGATAGAGCTTCAGCCTGGTCAGAAAGTGTGGGTCATGGCCCCCGTAGAGCCCTGCGCGCTCCAGGATAAGTGGACCGGACCTTTTGAGGTGGTGGAGCGCAAAAGTCCTGTTACCTACTTGGTGGACTTGTGGTCTCCCAGGAACCCTTTGCGGGTCCTGCATGTCAACTGCCTGAAGCTCCACTTGGAGAGGTCCGAAGTGGGCATGCTCTTAGCAGCAGATGCTGGAATGGAAGAGGAAACTGAGCCTCTTCCTGACCTCCTGTCTGCGACAAAGCGGGATGGGTCAGTGGATGGTGTGAACCTCTCTTCCACCCTGACCCCTGAGTAACAGAATGAATGTCACCAGTTGCTGGGACAGTTTTCTGATTTGTTTTCTCTGATTCCCAGTGCCACAGATTGGTGCATCCATGATGTGGACACTGGAGACAGCCCTCCTGTGAAGCACAGGGTGACTGACAGGGTGAGAGCTTGTATCAAGGAGGAGGTCTATAAGATGCTTGCGTTAGGGTGATTGAGGCCTCTAACAGTCCTTGGGCCAGCCCAGTGGTCTGTGTGGACTACCGAGGTCTCAATTCAGTCACAAGGACTGACATGCACCACAACCCCACAGCAGATGAGCTCATCGATCAGTTAGGGGCTGCCCTGTACCTCAGCACATTTGATCTAACGTCTGGGTACTGGCAGATCGCCTTGACTGATGGGGCAAGAGAGAGGTCAGCATTCTCGACACTAGATGGGTACTACCAGTTCTGGGTTATGCCCTTTGGGATGAAGAAGAATGCCCCTGTCACCTTTCAGAGGTTGGTCAACCAGGTGTTGGCTGGACTGGAAGAGTTCAGTGCCGCCTACCTGGATGACATTGCAGTGTTCAGCACCAGTTGGGAAGGACATCTGCACCATCTCTGGGAAGTGTTGATGGCAGTGCTGAGAGCAGGCCTCATGATCAAGGCGAGTAAGAGCCAGATCGGACAGGGTTCTGTGGTGTACTTGGGACACCATGTTGGGAGCGGCCAGGTGGCGCCCCTACAGCCCAAGATTGAGACCATCCTGGCTTGGGAGCCCCCCAAGACCCAGACAGAGGTGAGAGTCTTTTTAGGACTCACTTGGTATTACAGGAGGTTTGTCAAGGGGTATGGCAGCATTGTTGCACCCTTGACAGAGCTGACTTCCGGGAAGCAGCCCAAGAAAGTAATTTGAACTAACAACTGTCAGAAAGCTTTTGAGGCTCTGAATACTGCCATGTGCATGGTGCCCGTGCTCCTGGCACCCAACTTCTCATAAGAGTTTATCGTTCAGACAGACGCTTCAGAGCATGGTGTGGGGGCTGTTTTGTCACAGATAAATGAGGAGGGCCTAGATCAACCGTAGGCTTTATCAGTAGGAGGTTACTTCCACGGGAACAGAGGTGGAGTGCGCTTGAGCGTGAGGCATTTGCTGTGGTCTGGGCACTGCAACCCATACTTGTTTGGGACTCACTTCCGGGTTCAGACAGACCACAGGCCCCTCAGATGGCTGATGCAGATGAGGGGTGAGAATCCAAAGCTGTTGAGGTGGTCCATTTCCCTACAGGGGCTGGATTTCACGGTGGAACACCTCTCTGGTACAGAACACACCAATGCTGATGGTCTGTCCAGATTTTTCAGCCTTAGTGATGAGAACTCCCAGGAGGTAGGGTAGTTCTCCCCATATTTCAGCTGGAGGGGTCAGGTGTTAGACCTGGCACCTTGGCGTGGGTCTCCCTTCCTTTTTTTGCTGTTGCCTCATGTGTTTTTGCTGGTTATAGATGCTTTGGGCACTGTGCCACAGCTATTCCGTGCCATAGTGCAAGGGCTCCCTATGGTAAATTGATGTATGGATTAGTGATTCCATGATTGGTTGGTCTGGTTTACTTGTCAGACCCTAGTACAGTGCAATGAGTGTGCCCAGGGCTTGTAAACCAAATGATGCTGGTGGGCTTGCAGCCCTGATTGTGCCACCCACAGAAGCAACCTGTAAAAGTGTTTCTCAGGTCTGCCATGGCAGAGCCTGTGTGCAGTCTGGTACTGCCATGTTGACTGGGCAAGTGCACCCACTTGCCAGTCCCTAAACCTTCCCTTTTCAGCATATTAGTCACCCCTATGGTAGGCCCACGGGCAGGGTGCGTTGTAGGTAAAAGGTAGGACATGCCCTGGTGTGTGGGGCATGTCCTAATAGTGAATTACAGCCATTTTCGTTTTTCACTATTGCAAGGCTACCTGTTCCCCATAGGCCAGAATGGGCAGTTTGATTATTACATCTTATAATACTAACTGACTCAGGAACCTAGGTAGAAATTCGAGTTTAGTATGCCTGAACTCAAAATGATACAATACATCTTTTAGTGAAGTTGGTTTTAACATTCTGAGTTGGAAAATACAACTTTTAGAAAGTAGGTATTTTCTTCTTTTTTATTTTGCAGAGTTTTATATAGCGCGAACTAGACCCGAACCGAATCAGGTATCAGAGCGCTTTACATATTTTCCAGTTAAGTTACATGAGGACACACTTTCATTTTAGGCACGTGGAGATTAAGTGATTTGCCCAGAATCACAGGAGGTTTTGGCGTCGTTACCGAGACTCGAACCCAGATCCCCAGGTCCGAGGTCGAGCGCCCTAGCCGTTAGGCCAACTCCTCTCCTTGCCTAACTATCCAAGCCTGCCTCTGCTAGGTTATGTATTCCTTGTCTGGAGTTTGAGTGACAGGGGCTGGGGAATTCTAGGAGACAGGGTGAGTCAGCACATGAATAGAGATCTGCATGAAGATGGGAGGGAGGACTTGCACCTGGGACCTGAATAGGGCTGTGCCTTCCCCCACAATGCTGGCTCCACCTCCTGTGGTGCGTCTTATGTCCCTGACCTACACTGTGAAAGGAAAGGAGTCTTGTCAACAAAGTGCTCCAGGACTGACCAGAACTGGTTTGGACTAGGCAAAGGCCTCTCTGCCTTCAGAGAACAAAGAGAAAATGAGTAAAAAAAGAGGGGACCCAAACCCCAGAACTTTAGATCACTTTTGTGAAACAGGAAGAGCCTTTGCTGAGGAGAGGAACCAGAGAAACTGAGGAGGAGACTATGCCTAAGCTGAGTGCTGTTTGGGGGATTGGCCTGCAGTGATTGCCTGACTGCCAAAAAAAGGAGAAAGGACTTTGTGCTTCTTTCATCAACTTGTAATGGATCTCCAAGGGCTTGAGATAGAGCTTACCTCCTGCTGAACTTTCAGGGACAACAGACTTCACCAACCAACTCCCCAAGAGTTATTTGGAAGTGCCTGTTGTAGTGTTGGGCCTTCTAAGGGACTTTGTGTCGCAAGGAACTGGAATTGCGACTCACAAAGAAGAAGCGTGTCGCTGCCGCAGCCGCTGTTATCGCATCACTAGAGAAGGGTGTCGCCGCTGCCGCTTTGCCTCGCAGATGCGGCTCCCATCGCTGGAGAAGAGTGTTGCCGTCGCATCAGACAAGCGTGTCGCCGCCGCAGCCGCTGTTGTCGCATCACTGGAGGGGTGTCGCCGCTGTCACATCACCGAAGCGTTTCGCATCACCGGAGAAGAGTGTCGCTGTTGCATCACCGGAGAAGCGTGTCGCAGGGCCTGTCGCGGCTCAGAAGAATCGTTGAGTCGCCGCACGGCCGTCGGGCGTGCACGCATCGTGTCGCATCAAGGAGAAGACACCATTTTGGTTTCATTGCACCGGATCTTCATCGCATCACGGCGTGCTGCTGGTCGCATCGCCACAGAAGTGCAGTAAGAAACCGACGCATCACCTCCCTACGCCGAGAAGAACAAACGCATCCCCTACGCAGCAGTAGGGACCCAACGCATCACTGTTCTTGCGTGTAAGGAACCAACGCATCACCTTCCCTGCAACACTTTTGTTATATAGCGTTACGATACAAAGGTACATTGAACTTAAAGTGTTGCATTTACCATCTAAAGAGAACTAATCTATTTCTACCATTTTAAGTACAGTAGTGTGGATTTTTGTCCTTTGTGGTCTTGTGTTAAGTCTATATGAAAATACTTATTTTTATACTACAACTTGTGTGGTGTCCATCTGTAGTGTTGTCACTGGGTTACTGTATATGTTCACAAATGCTTTACACACTGCCTCTGAGATAAGCCTGTCTGCTCGTGCCAAGCAACCAAGGGGGTGAGCAGAGGTTATTTTATGAGTGTACACTCTTACCCTAACTAGACGCAAGGGTCCCTATTTGGCCAAAGGTACTTACCTCTGCCAATTAGAGACCTCCAGATCTAACACTGTTACTTAGCATTACAGTCATAGGATGTTTCGCCGTGAACTTTGGTATGTGCACCTGACAGCAAATGGATCTATGCCCCCTTCTTTATCTGAGAATCAGGATTTCCATAGAACTACATTTTCAACATCTCTTATGACCAGGAAGAGATGGAGATCTTGATTTGATCTATGACACTCAGGTCTTTCTGACCCACATCTTCCAAAGGCCCTCCTCTCTTGACTCAAGAGATTTCTCCCAGTGCTATTATTTAGCACTGCCATCTGTCACCATTACCAGTGCATTTGGAGTCAGATCTGTAGGGATTTATCATTCCCCTGATTCTCCTGTTGACCTGTGTCAGGGTTGCCTCCCCTATCCTAGGATCTTGTTTCATTTGATTAGTTCATCGCCCTGAAGAAGGTGGACCCATACTGAGGCCTATACCGAAACGCTCATCGGCGCTTAGGTTGAGATCAGTCTGACCAGGACTATTATTTAAAATGCAACCCCATTGGATGTAGGAAGTCTGGGCCATTCTACAGTTATAAACTGCAAAAGACATGGAGAGGAGACACTTTTACAACATACATAAATACATATTAATGTTATCCTTTCTGGTCTACTGATTATAATTTTATTGATGATTTTATTGAAGAATTGGATCTTCTCTGAATGATTGAAGTTTGGGTAAGGCTTGGTATTCTTGGTTTCAGTATATGCATGTCTATGTGAGATTCTGTCGGGGTATGCTTTCTGTCTTATTGTAAATTTCTGGCATCTGTGGTGTGTATTTCAAATTATTTTTAAAAAATTTGTCCATGAATGTTTTGTATTGTCTGTGGAGTTGTATTATTCATCTAAAAAATGTCTATAATATTATACAGTATTTATAAAAAAACAGAAAAGAATACAATTTGAAAATCTTTTGTGTGTGTACGGGCTATGGTGTGACATTTTGCGCTCTATAATGTATGACTTTTTGCCATATTTATATACATTCACCAGGCAGGAATTGTTTTATTTATTTATGTTCAATAGCATGACTGGGAAAGGGCAGTTGGGAGGTGGACACGTTGGAGGAAGGTTGTGTCCACCGGTGCTCCTCAACTTGAATAAATAAGCTTACTTATACTTGGAGTTCCAACACTGGTGACAAGAGCTGAGGAGCTGCTAGAACCTATGTGGATGGCTATTTACAGTGATTTTTTGCCTATTGTATTTTCGGAGGTTTGGAATTTCTATAGGTCGCATTTACAGATTCCCAACAGGACTCTGCGTGGGGACAGAATTCTGCACAGGACACTGGTGAAG
The DNA here is from genome assembly GCF_964261635.1 of Lissotriton helveticus. Taxonomy (NCBI): domain Eukaryota; kingdom Metazoa; phylum Chordata; class Amphibia; order Caudata; family Salamandridae; genus Lissotriton; species Lissotriton helveticus. The sequence continues at coordinate 416,546,785 of NC_136060.1, read as the reverse complement.
GATTGCTGTTGGCGCATACTGTCTACGGTGTGCCACATCTATCTGGTCAGAGCGTTGGTCATTTGCCTTAACATAATGCGCTTGCCTTGTGCAAGTTCCTGGTGGCTGGCGATTTAGGCACAAGTGTTGGAGCACCATTCTAGTGTCACCGTGAGGGCTCAAGAGAGGGCAAGGATGTTCGCTGTCACTTCGAGGGTTCCTGAGAGCGTGATGATGTTTGCAGCCATTCGCGTGCATAGTGCAGTGCCTCACAGAGCGTGATAGTGTTCCGGCTCTGTTTAGGAAGTGATGTTATTGCGCTGGGTCACGCTACGTGACCTTGTGCAGTGGCCTTATTGATTCTTCTCCCCCTTTCGAGCTTTCTCTTCGTAAAGAGAAATTTATTATATCCGGATCAAGAGTTCCTTTTGGAGTACTTTAAGCGGATCTGGCGGTCTGCGCACAATATGTTTTACCCAATTGTTTTGTGGGGTAGTTTGGCTGCCTTTTTCTTCCTGGTGTTACTCTCCTTTTGTGGTGAAGATCAGGACTGAGAACTAGTCCTAAGGTGACGTGTAAGGACACTGGACAAGTCCACGCACCATGAGCACACAGAGTTACAATGTTAATCCACCCCAAGCATTTTGGGCTTCTAGTACAGAGCCTTCCCTTAACCCCTTCGACGCTGATGACGAGCTGGGCTCGTCATGGCGTAGCCTCCTCGCACGCTCATGACGAGCCCAGCTCGTCACGTAACATGCGATTTTAAAAATCTCAGCGTACGAGCGGAATTCCGCCCGCACGCATACGGTTAAGTGGTTAGAATGGAAGGTTTATTTCAGGAAAAACACTGAAGCTGTGGATGAAGCAGGCAAGATTAAACCGGCGCAGAAAAAAAGGCTACTTCTACATTCTTTAGGGCCAACCGGCCACTGTTCCTATCTGGGACTTCCTCAGATCCAGACTATGATGTATGGAGGGTCCATTCCAGGACCTTGCCCACAGTGACCGTGTGGTTTTGCTGGCCTGGTGTGCCTCCCTGCGCCACACCCACTGGAAGAATACATTGACCCAACACACACCCCTCTGGCAGGGCACCTGGCTTAGAGAAGTGGGGAAATTGGAGGGGTTCCTGGGCTGGGAACTCATTGGCGTCTTGCAACTAGGCGATGTCTGGGTGGGTGACCACATAAGTTCATTCTCGGACCTACAGACCTGACACTCGCTCCATCCGTCACAGTTCTATAAATATCTGAAACTCCGCCACGCTCTCAATGTGCACATAGTAACTGGCACGTCACTTCCAGAACACAGTCCCTTAGAAGCACAAATCACAACGTGGGACCTGGGGAAGGAGGGGTATCACGAGTTTATCATTCCTTAACTAACAACGGGCCCACCTCCCTTGACTCACTCAGGAATCGCTGGGAGGCCTGGCTAGGCACCCTAGAAGACGATGACTGGAGAGATGCCTTGATGACTCCCAAAACCATCACTGCTTCCGTCTTGTACAGCTATACTATCTTCACACCGCCTGTCTTACTCCTGACAGCCTCCATAGGGAAGGCCTAACACCACACCCATCTTGCACATGCTGTGGGTAGAGCAAGCGGACTTTTATCATATGGTGTGGACTTGCCCCCTCCTTGCCTCATACTGGGAGTCGCTGGCAACGGAACTCACTGAAGTGTTAGGGTGGGAAGTCCCTCACGGCCCCCTAAACATACTACTGGGAGTCACAGATGGGTTGGACGGGTCTTGAGCAGACAAACTATTCTTGGGCACCGCCCTTATGATGGCCAAGTGAGACATTGCAGCGGCATGGAAGAATCCTGGTCCTTCACGCATAACTAAATGGTGCAGGGGAGTGGGCTGGTGCACAGCACAGGGAAAACCATTGTATGAGGCCAGGGGGTGCCTGACCAAACATCGTAAAATAATAGGAAAGTGGCTAGGAATTGTTGGATAACTGAATCTCTCAGCTCTTGGTCTAATTCTGTCTGTAACGCCGAGGGGTGGGGTGTGGCACTGTGTGTCATTATAATATTGACTCATTCTCCCCTTACTATCCGTAACTGCGTTGCTGAAATGTGCTGTGCTGTTATTATTGTTTTTCTTCAAAAATCTATAAAATGTAATATATTTAAAAGAAAACACTGTTCCTATTGATATTAATGTGCCTGACTTAGTATGTATGGGAATAACAAGATTTAAGTTTTTCCAGAGGAAGAAGGGTAAGTCAGAAACTGTTGATGAGTATGTGTTCGATCTCAAAAAATTGGTTTTGGATTGCAGGTTTGAGGTTTTACACGACAAACCTATTAGAGATCAGATAGTCATGCATGCCAGTAACTAGCCATACAGGAGAGTCTTCAGGGTAATGAGGATGCATTGTTAGAGTAAATTGTTCCCATTGTGCAGAAAGCTGAGATTTCGAGTAGATATGCTACTTCACTTAAGAAGATACCTTTGTAGAAGAAGTGGTGGGGAGAGTTAACAATGCGGCAGAGAAGAAGGGATCCTTTACATCTAGTAAAAACAAAATGAAAGTGAAGAGTCAAGCGAGATGCTATAGATTTGATAGTAAGGAGCATTTAGCATGTAGTAGGAATTTTCCTGCTACCAAGCAAAAATGTGGGAATTGTGGTAACGTAGGCCACTTTGCAAAAGTATGTGGAAGAAATCTAAAATCAAATTTGTCAATGATTGCGAAGACAATGGCACAAAATGCGAAACAAATGAAGACGGAAGTGATGATAATGCACCTACAAGAAACTTGGTGAGGAATGCACGTAATAATCTTGTGCTTTATATTCATGACATGGATAGTAGGAACAAAAACCAGAATGCTGGATGGAAATTGGTGGGGTGGACATAAAAATGTATGCTGACTCCGGATCCCCTATACGATCATAAATTAGGACTTAAGGAGAATATCCTTTAAACAGAAGGTGGGCAAACAGTTATTAGAGCCAGACATACATCCAGAGGATTACTGTGGTGAAACCACTGATTTACTTGGTTACTGTTGGTTTGCTTTCAAATTCAAGGGCAGAGGGAAATTGTATGTAGCTAAGGAAGGTCCACCAGTTCTTTGTTGGTTCGACCAGAAGAAATTACATATTGTCCTAGATCGGAATAGTAAGGAACAGTTGTTGGCGGTGGATGTTGGTACTATTATGGGTGTCAAAATGCTGGAAAAAGTTCCTAAAGTGTTCAGTAAGGTATTGGACAACCTTCAGGGCTTTGACCATAAAATAGTCCTGGAGAATGCAGTACCTAAGGTACACAAGGGTTGCCACACACATAATAGAAGCTATTGAAGCATCTGATTGGGTTTCTCCCCTGGTTATAGCCAGGATGTGTGGACTTGATTCAATTAAATAACAACATTGTGATCTACAGATTTCCTTTACCAAAAATCAACAAGATGGGGACTTGTCTGAAAAATGCCAAGTACAATAGACCTTTCAGCAGCCTATCATTAAATTTCATTGGCATCAGAGTCTATTAAACTGACCTCTTTTATCACTCCATTGGTTGTTTCCAGTTCAAGCACATTCCTTTTGGCCTGGTCTTAGCAGCTGCTGTTTTTCAGCTCTTAATGTTTCAGTTATCCAGAAAAGAACATAGCGTGACCTTCTTCCAGGATGATATTCTAGTTTTTGGCTCAAGCAAACAGGAACATGCATCTACGTCTACTGATGGTTTTTATAATATCTTAGAGGAAAAGGGTCTTACTGTGGAACATACTAAGTGTAAATTTGCAGAAAGGAGTGTCACTTACCTTGGTCATGTCATCAAGTCTGGTGTCAAACCAAAACCTGTTTTGGTGTCTGCTACTGAAGGAGCTTCCACACCTGCTAGCAAAGAGGATGTTAGATTGTTCGTGGGAATGGCAGAATTTTGTGCTAAATATGTCCCCAACTTTGCAGAAAAAGCAATCAATATTTGCAAATTGTTAAAAAAAAATAGTATATTTACATGGTCTCCTGATTGTGAGGGGGATTTTAGAGCCATCAAGCTAGAAATTGCTAATGCTACAGCCTCACGGTGTTTTGATCTATTGTTGGATAGCATCACTACCACAGATGCCAGTAACAAGGGTTTAGGGGCGGTTTAGTCCCAATTGGACGGTGATGGGAAAGAAAACATTATCACGTATGCCTCTAGATCTCTGTCTCCTTGTGAATACAAATATCCCATCATTGAAAGAGTGGCTTTATCATGCGATTCGGCTTTAGAACTTTTCAAAACCTTTAATTGGAGGAAAGCTTGTGCCATCTGTAGGGACCATAAACCTTTGATTAAAATTCTAACAACCAAGGGTTCTACCACTGCATCTTCAAGACTTGCAAGAATATCAATGTGAATGCAGAAATATTTACAAAGGAGGTCTTGGATATTTTACCGCACCTATTGTCACAACGGGAAACTATTTGGTGCAAGGATAAAAAAAAAACAAGACCTCATAGTTTCTTAAACCTGAATAAAATTCACATAAACAATGTGCCAGAATTTGATCAGCATACACTAACTCATGAAATCAGAGTCACAAAACAAGTATATTTGTGGACAATTACGATGGAATTATAAAATAAAATCCTTTATTCTTTTTTTTTTTTATTCTCCACAGGGTAGCCAACGCGTTTCTTCCTTTTATAGGACTTCTTCAGGGCTCAAACAGAAGTCTTTCATATGAACCGATGTATATGTTCCAAAGATTTTATTTAAGGCAAGAGGTCTTCTTCTGAGTTGAAAATGGAAAATTCCAATAGGTCTGATTTTTTGATAAACAAAGTATTATCCTGATCAAGTATTATTGGCAAATATGGGCCACCGCATCTATTAGATGGAATTGAAGCAGCAATCCGCTCTCCTCCAACTCTTCTCTGTCCGTGTTGTCAAACCTACCCTGTAGAGAATAAAAGAAAAAAGAATATCATTTTTTTTATTCCATCATGCGGTGGCCCATTGTAGTGTAGTTCCAATATTCCCAATAGGCTCTGCGCATTGGAATAATATAAACAGCAGTGTAGACGTAGGACTGAGGTCAATTAGGTCTCTACTGACTATATTAAACTTAATTAGTTTTGCCAGCTAGCTCAGAGGTCACTAGAAACTTTCTCGAATGTTCAGGAAAGAGTTAACTCTCCGGATTTAGACAAGCAGGGATTAGCTTCTGACAACCGCATACACATGACAACTTTGCTCCCTCAGAATATAGAGTATATCTCTAGAGTCGTGTGAAAACAATAGACAACTATTTCACTCAGTCAATTGTGCGTACTTAGTTTCACCAGAGTGCAGAGAAATAGAGAGACGGGCGTTTTCAATAAAAGGTGTTATTTATTGAGCAGTCTTCTTTCTCATGCAAGAGAAACGAATTGCCACAATTGCAATACTTATCATGAAGTAAAGTGCGTACAGTAAAAAGGAGTATTATGAAATAATACTGTAAAAGCATTGATATGGTTTCTTAGCCATATGATACTTTAAAATGGATAAAATATGTACATACATAAAAACATTGACTAACGTACTCAACTGGTGCTTCTAAGATACGCCTACCCCGGTGTACCTGACCTAAGCCTAATACGTGGGAAGGAGTAAGTAAGTAGCAGTTTAAGTTAAGTTGGTTTTTGCCAAGAATATGAATCCAGAATTCTCTTAAGGGTTTAGTCAGCGCCGTACCTTGGTTCTAGAATGTAGGAGGTCTTGTATCTCTCTCTCAGGACTCGATCTCCCAGCAACCCGCAAGGGTGACTGGAAACACCAGAGCTGGATTTTCTCGGCTGGAGAAAAAGACAGCGTCTTTCTCAGTGTGTCATAAGGGAGGGGCGGCTTCCTTCAGCTCTCGCATCAGTTGGGCTTCGGGTAAGTAGATAGCCGCTCTGCTCCGAACCACCGTGTGTTTGCTTAAGGCAACGTTGGTATATTTATACCTGAAAGGTGCTGGGTTTGACGTTAGGTTCGACATAAGACGTCACTAAGAAATAACAGTTCTTTCTGGACTCCAGGAGTTCTTGTGCAAATCAAAACAAATGCAGGGGGAATTCCCGGGCTGCTGGAGGCTTGGTTTGTTTAAAGAACACGTTGTGCTTTCTAGGAGTCTAGGGGAGTAGCTTTGCCGTATTTGGACTGCATGGGCTATTACTAAATATGGATATGATTCTTATGCCTTTATAAGGATATTTATTTGTTATAACCATATAAGGGCATAAATCGGGAATATCGAATTAGGGTCGTAGATAGAAACACAACACCCACTCCACGTATTAATGTCCATCATTACTAAAAACTAAGCAATATTAAACATATAACGATGCATGTGTGTTTTTCAACCCACCCCAAAATACAAATTCGCATTTGAAATGGTATACGGTAAATACACGAAAATGAGTATTGGTACTGTACGCTTTTCAAGCAGTGTCATCATTCAGTTAAACGCATATATATCAGCTGAATGAATTGCGAAAATTACACATGAAATGGCTCTGAATACAGAAAAGAAGGTCGAGACCATTCCATCACATATTTATACAAATGCTGTACATGTGCTAGAGGCTGAGGTAAAATATTGTCTCTAGAGTTCCTAAAATAGAAGCTCTGTTCTCTAAGAATAGTTCTACTTTAAGCAGAGTACTTTGTGCCAGAAAAAGGTTAAATATTTTGGAAGTGAAAAAAAAAACAATTTCTCTCTCAGCGGAAAAAATAGTTCCAATTGTTTTCAGTAGCTGTGTTTATCAAAAAAACTGAAGGCCGAATTCAGAGTTCAGGGAACGCTGTGTGCTCCTTGTTTTAAAAGTTATTCTTTTTGTTCAGGGGAGAACATCATATCAGATAGGCTTGCAAAAAATTGGTCTACAACATCAGGTGAAAGTTCGACCAAGTTCGAAAATGCTGAAATTGTGCAAATGTGAGAATGATTGCTATCATCGATGTCAGGATCAGCAATGCTCACAGAAGGTTGTACCTGTTTGGTGCTGCTTTCTTCTCATACTTCACCGCCACCTACTCGTAGTGGTGTAGTCTCAATGAATGCCGTCATCAGAATAGGTAACCTCTGGGGACAACACGATGCATGAGTCGTTACCGGACCTAGCAAGGCATCTATATCTATTGGTACTGCTGATGGTAGAGTAAGACAGACGTCCAACACGCATTCTTCTCCGCATAGCAGACATCGAAGCACAGGTAAGATGCAATCTTGCCAGATAGGTCTGAATGAAAGAAACCATGTTGCACTTAGATCTCTTAGCCTGGCTAATCCGAGGACTTTAGTGATGCGGTCCCGGTAGCGTATAGCTAGGATCGTTTCTCCCATCGTTGCTGGAGTCTTGTCTGTGGCTTGGCTTGCCATATCGGAGCAGAAGGATCAAAAATAAAATTCCTGCTACGAGTCCCAAAAGAAGAGGCAGGCCGCCGAAGACAGAATGGACAAAATTCGGAAAAATGCCCAGAACTGTTTCAAAGGGTGTTAACAGTCCCGAAAAAATTGTCTTAGATACATGTGCGATGCCACTGGTATCAGACATGTTTAAAATTTGGCTTAATATTTCTACAAAATGTACGGGGCAATTTGTTGATAATAGGGAATGTATCTCTGCTGTCTTTGGACGAGGTTAAAGGCACAGTTGTTTGTAAAAGAATGGATTTCATTCTGCTTAACCGCCCGTACGCTGAGTTTTTTTAAATCGTACTTTACGTGACGAGCTGGGCTCGTCATGAGCGTGCGAGGAGGCTACCTCATGACGAGCCCAGCTCGTCATGAGCGTGGAAGGGGTTAAAGTATCAATTCGAATAGAAGAGATATTCAAAGAAGGCCATAACGCAGCCTCCATGTCTGGATTGCTGTTTGGATACAATACTTGCATACAGCAAATGACCCTGGAAGAGACGCTTACGAGATAGGCTTTTCCTGGCACCATGCCACAACAGCTGTGGTCACTTATTAGAACGTAGCTGCCGTGGAAAGCTGTCTGAAAAATGGCTCTATCTGTTTTGCAGGAGTGCCATGCAGGTGACATGAAAGGTTATTTGAAGACCCTTCGCAGGCTCCGTGCAAGTTAATACCTTGACACAGAAGTGTACCACTTAGTGATTTTTTACAATTATTACCACTAAGAAATACCTCCTTTTTTCCTTCACTATAACATTGTGTGTATAAGGTAAATCCCAGGTTGATTTGATGTATCCTTTACCCAACCTTTCATACTGGCCCGCTGGTATATACTCTTGGCAATATTTAAACTGGAAAGTTGTTATCGGAATTGTAATTATTCCGTGTATTATCCATTCAATGACAGGTCTCTCTGACATTGTCAATGGTAATCTCTCAAGTTTTTCAATGCTCAGAATCGTATAGTCTGCTCCTTTTTGTGCCAAACTGATTTGTTTATCAGTAAGGTTAAAGATAGAGAATATTGACGTTGTGTTGATTAAACACCATGGCACGTAGCCTGAACGCAGATTTTGCAACGTCCAGGCAAGCTGTACAATAGAACGTAATTGGGACTGACCATGTTGTAACATTAGTACGTCCTGCTCTATTATATCAATAGCAGATGATACAATACTGTCCAGTGAATATATTCTGGAGGACAGAGTCGTTAACCCATTGTCCACAACAGAAAGTGATTTTTCCAAATTAATACGATCAATTTCTCGTATTTTTTCTGCTGTTTCAATTTGTGTTTCTTTTCAAGCTTCGTTGTATGCAGCGTATATACCGGCCGCTATGAAACGTTTTTGACGCTGTTTGCGAGGTCCCATTATGAAATCTCGCAAGTCAGCACCGTCTCTAAGTAAAGTCAAGTGTTGCTTAATTTCAGCCAGTGTGGATTTCTGTAGCCATTCGAGGCATAGTTTCCCTACACTGTATGTTGTAACTATCCCTGGATGTTGTCTCTGGGAGTATCTAGGGTCTGGCCTGTTCTGTTTAAACCCCTGTGTTTTGTTCAGGAATCTATCTTGACAGTTATTTGTGTCTATGGGCCAGATCAACCATTTTTTCCAATCAGGATTTGTTCTGTTTTGGTGTAAAATATGGGATACGTCTATCTCCACATCTGTAGTGCTATTACTATCAGGAATGGGCTTCGGAATAGACGGTTTATTTAAGTCTTTAATCTTGGCTAGGCAAAGACAAGTTGTCTGTTGAATGGTGTCATTCAGAAATATTAATTGTTCTAGGATCATGCAGGCTCTAAATAATGCTTCTAAACCTTGGACCTGCCAGTCTTTTGAACCCCAGATGGTTTTTGTTTCAATGTTGTTTTTCCAAAATTCAAAACCAAATGTAGTCATTTTTTCATAAAATGTTTCAGAATAAATCAATTTAGTATTTGTCAACATTGTTTTCATTCCTGTCTTATTTAACATTTTAAAAAAAAACGTTTCTGCACCACTTGTGTTAAAACCTGAGAAGTATGGGAATTTCTCATAAAATGTTTTCAAGCTGTCTTTAGGCGGTGTTGCACAATGTTCCCATTCGTTATAATTAAAAACATTTCTAGGTTGAGCAGTTTTATGCAAATAGTGATGACCAAAGTGATTATAACAATATAACTCTTCATAATTTGATGAACCCTGCAAATAATCATGTTCTCTGAATTTAGCTGACATTACTAAATCTGACATCATAATATTAATATTTTCAAAGTCCCAATCATCAGAGAAAGTACTTGGTGTTACAAAGTCACTTAAGGAAACCTTAAACTGGCGTAGATATTTCAAGAGCTCAATCGGGCCATAGATTTCATAATCCGTTTTGTCCCATGCTACCCCACCGGGTATTGGATTGGCTGTGATGTTCACTGATGACAGTTCTCTTTTCTCGATGTGAGAGGATGTGTGAGGCTTTAGGACCAAGTTGATGTTCTGACTTGCTGTGTCCATTGTACTATATGTTCCATCAATGAATTTTCCCAAACATAGAACCATGATGAGCCAAAGCAGGAGGGAAAGTACGCCTAACACAATCCAAAATTCAATCCATGGTGAAATCAGATATGTTTCTTTTAGTTGGTGAAAAAGTTCAGTTACTTTGTCTTTGAAAGTTTTTGTTGCTGGCGTTTCTTCAGGCTCGCTTGGATCTTCAGAAAAGTCATCGAAATTGATGAAGTAGCCAGATGCAGTTCTGTCAATTGTTGGAATTGCTTCCGGATTTTCATTTGCTTTTGGATTTTTCTGTTTCACTAGCATAGTTTGAGGCTACATCGTTGTAGACTGGTGTTTCTTGACGAACTGTTGCAATTTGGGTATCAAGAGGCACAAGTTCCATGGCTTTGTTGCATAGTCCTTTTTTATTCACTGCAGGTTTATCAAATGTGATTAGTCTCTCAGTTTGAACCTCTTGGATTGTAGCAAGATTTGGTCTTCTGCTATTTCTTGGGAGTCCACTGGGCCTACTACTTATTATTGGCCACATGATTGTGGTTCTACCAGGTCGATGGATACAACTTGGTTCTCCTTTTTACCAGCAAGGGGCGGTAGTACAACTGATCTTGCTGGGACATGTGTTTTTTCTTCAGTGGCTGTTGGCTTTAACTTTATATTACTCAGACTTCTTCTTGTTTCATTTAAGTCCTGTAAAACAGCCAAAAGATCTTTGATATCAAAAGCTTTTTCTTCTACCAATGAAGTCTGACAATCAAGATCCTGGATTCGCATTTTAGTACCAAACAATAGTTCGTAGGGAGTGAGACCTTTTAGAGAATTTCTTGGCAGATTGTTAAGACTACGTTGGACACTTGTTAAATGTTTGACCCACCCATCACCCGAACCTAATACCCTCGCCGTTATAGATTGCTTTATGTCCCGGTTTTTTCTTTCCACTACCGCATTTCCCTCAGGATGGAATGGAGAAGAGTACTGCAATGCAATGCCCATGCTGGTCATGGCCTCTTTGTAAGCTCGAGAGCTAATCGCAGGACCCTGGTCAGAATGTAGCATGCCAATTGCGTATGTGCCGATAAAGACTCGCAAATCTTTGTATAACAGTTCTGGCGTCAGCCGAGTGCTGGTGTCTGCATTTTAAGTGAATCTAGTTTTAATATTTATGTGGGATCGCGTTTCTCCTGCTGGATTTTTGCGTATAGATAGCCTTATGCTTTCTAATAGAGGTATCCTGGCACTAGTCTGGTCCGGTTCACGACTGCGATCTCGGTTGCAGTTTGGACAATCCTTTGCAAATTTATAATATTGGAAGTTCATCCCCGGCCACCAGTATTCTGATTGTAATTCTTTTAGAGATTTCACGATCTCTTGGTGCCTTAAACCCTCTCCCATGTGTGCTGCTTCAATCAAGAACACTCTCCGGTTCGTGTTTGGAATTACTCTATCGCCCACTCCAGGGACTTGAGCAAAAGGAACGGAGTTTGCATCTATTATGTATGTATAATTGAGTGGATAGCCGAGAGGTAATGCTGCATAGTCGCCTTTTAATGAGGCTTTTACCGCTAGCATCGTTTCTCCGTCTATGTATTTTTTAGAACGCTTTTTTGTGGCTCCGGTTGAACCGCTTCCGCTGTAGCTCTGTTAGCCAATGAATTCCCTGCAACATGAACGCCATCACGTTGATGACTCAGTGTATGTATCACGTGAGTCTTTTGTAGTTCTTCCTTCAAAAGAACTACTTGTTCCCAGAGCTTTTTATGCTTTATTGTGGCACCCATGTAATCTTTGTAACCGTTTTGAATCCAGGTCTGCATGTCATTATTGTAAGATTTTACGCAGAAATGCGAATCGCACACTATTAGTGTGGGGAATTCGCGATCGGCATTTTCAAGCGCCATCTTTAAAGATCTTATTTCAGCTCACTGAGCTGTACAGTTTCTGAGTGATTCAGTTTTTGTAATTATCGGTCTGAATTTACCAAAGCGCCAGCGACCTTTAACAATCGCGCGCGCTGCGTTGTAGGATTTTTCCTCTACATCGTAGTGTTGTGCAAATCTGTCCATGTAGATTACACATGTGTACTGTTCGAGAGGCAGAATTTCGATTGGCAGAGGATATTCTTCCTCATATTCTAGATTTTCTAGTTTTTTCATTTTCGGGTCAAAATAGTGCTTCACGTCTTCTGCAGCAAGAGAATTTTCCCATTGTATCCATTTTGGATCTAATGCCACTGCATTTAGATTGCGTGGGCTTGTTAATGCCTCAAGGGCTGATTCTGCTGTTAAAACAGTTATCTTCCTGCCTTGGGCTTGGGCTCTTTCTTTTGCTACAGCAGTTTGAACCGCTATTAGAATTATTTCAGTAGAACTGAATTTTATTTCAGCTTGTGTGTACAAATGTGATTTGTAAGCTATTGGTACCGTTTCTCCCTCATTAGAGGTTAGGTACGTGAATCCGCATCTTCCTGGGATGACTTGGATTACAAGGTTGCGTACGTTTTCGCGTGTTTGCAATTTTGTTTTAGTTAACATGTCTGTAATGAGCTATAAATTTCTGTGTGTTTCTGAGTCCAATTGATTGGTTTGAAATCAGGTTTTATTAATTCATAGAGAGGTTTAACCCTCTCTGCATAATTTAGAATGTATGTTCTTCCGAAATTCAGGAAGCCTAGTATTGATTGTAAGTTCTTCAGCGTTTTTGGAGCTTGGAGTTCAGCACATTTCTCTAAGAAATTGTCTGCTAGGCTTTTGCCTTCACTTGATAATTCATATCCTAAAAACAGGACAGTTAGATGGGCAATTCTTGACTTTTTAAAGTTGAATTTGTACCCCTCAGCTGCGAACCCAAGTATTATGGTGTTCACTCTTTTCAAGTGAGTCTCCAGGTCATCATCTGTGAGATAGATGTCATCGACATAAGATAATGCCTCATCATCATATATTTGTAGTAACTCTGTTACTCTTGCTGAGAATAATCCTGGGCTATTCTTGAATCCCTGTGGGAGTCGACAGAAGTGTTTTTGCGACCCCATTATTGAGAAAGCGGTCAAATACCTGCTTTTAGGTGCAATGTTTTGACAAAAGAAACCATTTGAGATATCTAATGTTGTTTTATATTTTTTGCGCACGATGTTATTCATTAGTGCTGCACTGTGTGAGTTTTGTACTGCAAATGTTTTGCAGCATGAGGTTAGGTGTCTGTAGTCCAAAACTAGACGATATGAATCGTCTGGCTTGGAGACAGGAAACAAAGGATTGTTCATTTGTGAGGTGCATGTTTTAATCACCACCTGATATTCAAGTTGATCTAAGATCTCCCTGACTTGCTTTTTAGCTTCTTGCTTAACTGGGTACTGCCTTTGTGCAGTGGGTTGATTTTTTAACTGGATTTTGTGAGGAGGAGAATCCTCATCCCATCCTACATGATTTTTATATAATGCAGGAGCTTGGGCTACTGCCCATTTTCTAGCAAATGTGTATTTTTTATGAATTGAAATATGATTTGAGAAGGCAGGCATAATCATTTCATTCCATTGTAAATAACGATTCGGTAAGGGCCTGTGGCACTGATTACAGTGCCACCTACATATTGATTTACAGAATCAGTATATTTACTGATTCAGTATTTTACCGATTCTGTAAATTTACCGAATCGGTAAATATACCGATTCTGTAAATAAAATGCCCCCTACATCCTCATTTGCAAATACCGGTCGGTAACGGCCGAAATCGGCCGTTACCGACCGGTATTTGCCGACCTACATCTGGCCCCTAAGTCTGCTTCATCAGGTATTCGATCAGCATTCGGACGGTATCTCTGTCTTTCAGCGTTCTGGCAGCGACTGTTCTTTCTAAACTAACTAACTACCCCAATTTTACTTTCTTAATGGCAGGTTCCACCCCTAATTGTTTCAACCTTATGAAATTCCTAAATCTGATTGTACAAGCTAAGGGGATGATCATCACACCATGCTAAGTTTAATACTTTTCTAAACAGCTTATTGTTTTACATTACCGCCCATTAATTTGTTCTCTCAAGCTTTATTTGCCACCCATATTTGCAAATGTTATCAACAACAAGGTATACAATTTACACAGATGTCCATTGAATCTTCAGGATGGTCAGCTGGTTCCCAGGATACGTCTACTAGATGTCCTTGAACGAGTACCAACACTTGAGCTCATTGCTCCAGAGCTGTCTCTCATGCGCATGCTCAATCATTTACGTGCTTATCAAACCTTAACATTCTGGGAGGCCCAAATTCGAACTTTTAAAGAGGTCAAAAAGACAAAGCATTAGATTCAAATAAAGTGATTTCACTGTATATCACCTATCTCAACTCTAATCCCATTTACTTATAATGACTATTTATGCATTAGCATTTAGTATATAACACAGTTTACGTTCAGCAAAGCAGATGTTTAGCACGTGAGTTCTCAAGCGGCCATTTTAGTTTTTATTGCGCAGAAGCAAAGTTTTCCCTCCAAGCATTAAGACGTCATGCAACTGACGCATGCGCAGTTTATTTTCCCGCATTAGCAGCCATCTTTAGTGCACACAGGTTACTTGTTAGTAAAACACAAAGGCAAGCTTCCCTCTCTTCTAGAAGTATGAAATTCCATATAAAATTAGTATTACAAACGTTATTAATACTTTATTACGAGATTATATGAGGATCACATCCGAGCAAGTCTCTTATTCATGAGTCCTTGCTCCATCAATCCCCTTTCTGATGGCATTTATGCCATCAACAACTACCCATACCCAAATCGAATGCCAACTTTAGCACATCTCGATTCCATCCTCTATCTTTTCAATTTCCCTTCATCTTTTTCTTTCATTTTTTTAAAACTCTTTATTCGTCACTGCGTTTAGATATATCATCGTACAATCTTTTTCTTTCATGTTCTTCATTTTCTTGTATAGTTCTCCTTTTAATTCTTCAAGCCAAATCTCTTCATGTTTTCTTCTTTCCTCGCTTATTCACTTTATACTTTCTTCTTTTCTTAGAACATTTGCACCAGTTCATTATCATAGTTAGTCCGAGTATAGGTAGTATTACTTAAGCTATAATTCCTTTACTAAAATTAGCAAACCACGACCCTATTGATGTTAGACTATTTGTTAATTTCTTCCATACACTGTCAACTTACAGGGGTTTCAAATCCTCTTCCAATTTTGTAATATGTTTAATGTATTTTCCAATTTTGTACCATGTTTAACGTATTTTCCAATTTCTACACTTTTGTCAGGTATGTAAGTGCAACAATGCTGCGCTTTCAGCATTTTACACACTCCACCCTCTTTTTCCAATAATATATCAAGGGCAAGTCGATTCTGCAAAACCATCAATCTGATCGCAACCATTTCAGTATTGATCATCAAGAAGCCTCCAGCAGTATCAGTTGATAAACGATCAACTACTGTGGACAATTGACAAATTCTTCGTGAATTCATTATTACTCCCACTGAAGGTATCATGGCACTAAATACATCTACTATTTCTGCAAAACTAGCTCTCTTAATTCGTATTAGTTTATTATTGTTTCCATTGCTTCCAGTGATTCTTTTCACATAATAGTCTTTTGGAAATACTATTCCAAAATAGCAACTTCCATACCATTTTGTAGGTAGCTTAAAGTAAGCTTTGTTCCCACATGTATAATAGATTCTAGGAAATACTGGATTGGTTCCCCCTTTTAGTCCCCATCCTCCAATAACCAAGAAATGATGTTCACATTCACTGGAACCAATAAATACATTATTATAGTCAGTCTTTTATCTATGAAGACAGATTTTCCCTTTCTTTTTGAAATCTAGGGCCATCGCAGCTTGAGTTTGCCAGATGTATACATTGTTTCTTTCTCTGCCCATGGTGGAATATGATTTTTCTGTGCGTGGCTTTCTTCTGGAAATCCTGTCTCCTTTCTTCTGCTAAATTCAAAAATATTTGTTCTTCTTTTTTTAGTGAACATGTTAAATTATGCTTGTGAGCCTCTGCTATATCTATTGCATTTTGTGCTAAGAAATATTCTCCCAAAAATTGTGCAGCTAAACTAGTGATTACTGGATTCATATTCTTTCGAACAGGAACCTCTGGAAATATCACATCTAAGTTTGAAAAATAATACTGCAGTTTTCCTGTTTTATAGAACAGACTTGCTAATACACTACATGAAATGCCATATGTAAGCGGTAACTGGTGATATGTGACACCTTCTGCTACTGAAGCTGGTAATTTCATACATAAATAACAATCACTAATCTCCATAGCATCGACATATTCAAACAATAACTTGGTGAAAACATTTAAATCTGTGTTAATATCTGTTACTGTGTGATGTATGTCTAACTCATCTGATGTTTCTAGTTCTACTCTATCTCCTTTTATGTTAGCTAACTTTCCATTTGTGTCAGTACTATTTCTCTTTTCTTTACTCATCAAATATGGTATTGCTATAGTTAAACCTAACCATACTATAATCACTAATAAAAAGCTGCATATACATAATCTACAACATTTCTTTAAACAATTTTGTTTTGGTCTCTCAGCAACTCTATCTTTAGCCATTTTAAGAAGATTTCTCTTCTTTCTTATATTCTAAACCAGAAAATTTAAAGTTCCTGGATTTTGTTTCAAGGGTCTCAATTCTCCTTCGTCAATTGGATCTGCAATTATTTCCTCATCACTTTCTTCATTTAAATCTAAATTCTCAAGTTCTTCAAGAATCACATAGGTCAATTCAGGGCCTTTGAATTTGTTATTCAGTATTTTTATTCTTTGACTCCTTCGCCTGTGTTTTTCGTCTGCCTGTCTTGACTGACTAGTGACTTCATCCACCTGGTTAGGTTCTTCATTTATTGTCTTTAGCTGATACCTTAATCTTTTGACATATCTAGGCCAATTATCACCTTTTCTAACCCTATTGGGCTGCACTGAACTTTCACCTTCTTCGCCCTTTCAATTATTCTTTTATTAGGTTGTGGCACAATTTGACTTTTTTTGTCTTCTGAGTCCCTCTCTGACTGACCTAGTTCAGGGCTTTTTAGAGTGATACCATTCACCTGAACGTGTTCTGCGTCTCCTATCTGGTCCTGTTCAGGGTTTATTCTAATTTGCTCTTCTTCCTGAACTGGTTCTTCTTTCCCTAACTGGTTCTGCTCATGTCTTATTGCACTTGACTTGTTTGCAGCCTGAGCGTGATCTACAATTATCTGTCCCACCTCAGATTTGTTAAAATCTTGGTTCACCTCTGTTGGAGTGTATTTTTATTTCCTTGTCTGTTCCTCCTCAGGGACTCTGACAATCTCAAATTCTATTTCCTGAGGTTGTTCTTCTATAACTGTCTGATCCTCACTAGTTCCTTGCTTTTCAAATTTTGTTCTACTACTTGTTTTTATATTTACATCAGTTATGTCATCCACTGGTATCCAATCCTCCTGACTAGTGCTCGGTTGTTCTTGATCAGGTACTTCAGAGTCAGTTATTCTAGGCTCTTCAGCTGCACAACCTTCTGCACCCTCAATTTCAATGTCTTGTTGAGGATCTTCCTCACCAGGGGCTGGTACTCTTTTGGTATGACTGGTGTGAATCCAGTAAGGCAAACCTGCACATTTCACTGCTGTTGTTGTAACCAGTATGACCTGATTTGGGGTACTCCACCTGGTTGCTAGACACGTCTCTCGGGTGTGATTCTTCACCACCACCCAATTCCCGGATTTAGATCATGTGCCTGATCCGGCTGCCTAGCCTCTGTGTCTGACCCAACCTGGTGAGAGACAGAACACACTAGGTCAGCCAATCTTTTACAATAGTCTAATACCAGATCATCAGCTATACTTAACAGTCTGTGTCCTGGTAAAATGGCTAATCTCGTTGTTCTTCCCTTGAGGACTTTATGAGCACTCAACCCTGTGTTTCTGTCTTGATTGTTTCTGAGTCCCATCAGAACAAGAGGTAAGGCATCTGGCCAACACAGTGATGTAGATGCCCACACCTTTGCCAATCTTGATTTTATTGTACCATTCAGTTGTTCCACCACCCCAGAAGCCTCTGGGCGGTAAGCACAGTGCAATTTTGGTTCCATTTTAAATGCTTCACAGATCAATCAAATTATTTCATTATTAAAGTGAGATCCTTTATCTGATTCCACAGTTACTGGAAAACCAAAACGCGGTATCAACTCCCTCAACAATAATTTGGCAACTGTTATACTGTAATTTCTTCTAGTAGGATAATCTTCCACCCATCGAGAGAACAAACATACTATGACAAGGATGTACTTCAGTCCCCGACATGGTGGTAACTGAATTAAATCAACCTGCAACCTCACAAATGGTCCTTCTGCCTTTCCAATTCTTCCCCAACTGACCACTGTCTTCCTACCTGGGTTATTCTGTTGACAAATTAAGCATCTCTGGCAAAGGCTCTCTGCGACAGTCCTAAACTTCGGGTTGAACCAGTCCTGTCTAAAGAGTCTGTTCATGGCATCTCTACCTATGTGTGTATCTCCATGGTAAATTCTTGCTAGTTGTGAGAGTAGACAGTCTGGCATGATCGGCCTACCATCTGGATGAATCCAGACACCATCTTCTTCTCTTCTTTGACATCCTATTTTAATCCAACCTTCCTTTTCACTTAATTCCACCTCATCTTGTAAATGTCTTACTTCTAACCATGTTTCTATGGCTGAGATAAGCATAAGTTGACGCCTGATTCCAGTTGTTCTTGTTCACTGCCATTTTAGTTTTTGCACAGTACTGAGCAACGTGGTCAACTTAGCGATTACCAGCAGTCACATAGTCATTTCCAGACTGATGTGCAGCACATTTGACCACAACCACTTCTTTTGGCAATTGTATTGCTTCTAAAAGCTCTTTTACATATTGTCCATTTTTGATTGGGGTTCCTGAAGAAGTCATGAAATCCCTTTACATCCACAATTGGCCAAAGTCATGCACAACCCTGTAACCATACTATCAGTGTAAATGGTTACTCTCCAATTTTTCCCAATTTTGCAGGCTTTAATTAAAGCAATCAATTCAGCTATTTGTGCAGACTTGACTCCTGGCAAATAGGATACTTTGACTATTCCAGCCAATGTACAGATAGCATAAGCAGGACTCAAACCTCCTTCCTCGTGCCTCATGCATGAGCCGTCTACAAATAGCTCATTTTCCCAATCATTCAGGGGTTGTTCCTGTATTTCTGGGCGAGGTTTGGTACAGTATTCAGTAACATCTAGGCAGTCACATTCAACATCATCCCTCACTTCTTCTCCATAGACAGCAGGTAATAAAGCAGCTGGGTTTGCAACGGTACACCAGATTACTGTCACATTTTCTGCTCCTAAAATAATTCTTTCATATTTTGTCATTCTGCTTGGAGTAAGGTATTGAGTTCTTGTTCTGGTCAAAAGAATTTCCACTGAATGAGGGACATAAACCTTTACAGGATGTCCCATCCCAATAGATTCACGTTGTCCAAGACTTGTGCAAGCAGCACCCACTGCTTTCAAACAACCAGGTAATGCAGAGGCTACAGGGTTCCAAAGTAGTAGAAAAATATGCCATTGGACGTCGCATCAAACCATGTCTCTGGGTTAGCACTGATAAAGCACAATTATCTTGTTCACAACAACATAATGCAAATTCTTTTGTATAATCTGGCATTCCAAGAGCAGGGGCTTTACACAGACAATTTCTTAATTTTACAAAAGCCTCCATACTTTCATCATCCCATTCTATAGGGTCTTTTGCTCGTTTTCTTGTCATTTGTATCAGTGGTTTGGCCTATAAGGAAAAACCTACAATATCCTATAACACCGAGAAACATTCTGATTTCTTTCTGGGTCTGGGGTAACTGCATTTGTTTTAATATTTTAATTCTTTCATGTGTCACTTTCCTCACTCCTCTTTTTAATTTATGTTCCAAATATTTAACTCTTGTTTGACAGAATTGCAGTTTTTCTGGTGACACCTTGTGCCCTCCGTCAGCCAGATGGTTCAACAAAGCAATAGAATCAAGGACGCAATCTTCTTGTGTTTTCGATGCAACAAGCAAGTCGTCTATATATTGGACTAAAACCTGATTATAAATTGAAGGGCTTTCTGTGTTCCCTTGAGGAACTCGATTCCACACATAAATACAATTTTCAAATTTAAACGAGAAGCGATACTGGCTGTCTGGGTACATCGGGATGGAGAAAAATGCATGACACAAATCAATTACTGTGAACAATCCTGCATTCCATGGTATTTGATACAGACTTACTGCTGGGTTAGTCACTACAGGACAACAAGTCACCACAATTTTATTTATTTTTCTCAGATCTTGCACTATCCAATATTTCCCATTAGGTTTCTTAATGCCAATAATAAGTGAATTACAAGAACTGCTCATTATTTCCTTTAAAATGCCTTGTTGAATCATCCATCCTATTTCTGTTATGACACCAGATTTGATTTCTGGGCTTATTTTATACTGCCACCATTTTGTGTTCACAACCCAGTGAAACCAGCCCCCCTGCCTCCCCACCCCCAGCAACAGGGATATTCTACATCAGAGGGTGTTTCTGTGAGCTGTTTAAACTGTGTTTACTAGGGCCTATGCACTTCGTTTTTTGGCCAGCAGAGGGAGTAAAGATGTATTCAAACAGTATTGTTAGATTTCAAGTTAGTGAGGCCTTTACCTGCAGAAGTCCAAAGTGTGGATTGAGCCTGTCTGTTTCCTAGGAGATTCTGAACAGGAGAAGCAGCTCTGCAGCCCCCACCTCCAGGCCAGCAGACCACTGGCTACTCAGTTACCAGGCAACTCTGAGCCCTCCTCTCACACCTGCCCTGGCCCCTTAAGGCCTTGCTGGGTGCACCCCAAATCATTCTCCTCCATCTTGTGAGTTGCAGCCTACCTGTGCCCCAGATTGCAGTGAGCAGAGTCCAGGAAGTGATAAGGAGACAGACTAGTGCTGTCTCGTCCCAAAACAAAAGTTGTTTAAAAAACAATTTTCACCTTCTGTAATTACTGTCTTTGCCTGTGGTTGTTACAGTTTAAAATTTTTTTAACCTGCCAGTGATTGCATATTTTATCACCTGTTTTGTGTTTAAACTTGTGGTTTTCTCTGCCCATGATTGCTTCCATTTAACGTGCTGAACTGTGGGATTTGCAGTCCAACCTCGGTAGTTTATCCCTCTCATTCCTAGTGACAATTTCGTTTTCCCTCCAAATTTCTCCTTTGCTCTGTGCTAAGACCTGTATGTTAAAACAGTGCACCCCTAGCCACCATTTTGTGTTCACAAGCCAGTCAAACCAGCCGCCCTGCCCCCCCAGCAACAGGGATATTCTACATCAGAGGGTGCTTCTGTGAGCTGTTTAAACTGTGTTTACTAGGGCCTGTGCACTTCGTTTTTTGGCCACCAGCAGAGGGAGTAAAGCTTTATTCAAACAGTATTGTTAGATTTCAAGTTAGTGAGGCCTTTACCTGCAGAAGTCCAAAGTGTGGATTGAGCCTGTCTCCTAGGAGATTTTGAACAGGAGAAGCAGCTTCCAAGTCCCTGGCCAGCAAACCTTGTCTGAGGTCGCTGGGACCTTATATGGTCTGCTAGTGGTTGGTACATACACAAACAGATCAACACACTCACACCAAATGTACACCACACACAATACTATGCACAGATTAATGTACCAACATGCACTACAAACCCAACCAAACCACATCTACACACCCTACTATCCCACCTACCACACAAATCCACCATCACCTACAAACAGTACACAACTCTATCCTATACCACTAACCAATACACTCATCACTAACACAACGCCAATCAACACCATACATAACTACATCCTATTCAGACACACTCTCCATGCTGTAATTACACCTAACAGACCACCTTTTATCACTAACAAACATATAATCATCCTTCCATCAGTTGTCCAACAAACACCCTCCTCTCCCTTCTACCATAATAACACTAACGCACAACACACACACTGCACACCACCACACTTTGTAACTCTTGCAACAAACCAGTCTAAGATAAACACTCTCACCTCTACTTCATTCCCTCCTACACACAACATACACTCTACTCATAAACCCATCACCACCCCCTCTACGTCACAACCTCCTCTCACAAACAATACTATACAACTAAATCCATTGCATGAAACATATACATCAGCACCCTTTTTCACTACTCCTCAAAAGCAAAACATATCACACACACCAGCACAACAAGATCTTCAAAGCGCAACACCTCATAATACTTACCATCACAAAATACAAACATATGCCCACCTTTCAAACCACACAATGGAACAAACTCCAATGCCAAGCTTCCCCTCTTCCACCACACCTAGCACAGATACAGCAATACAGCAACTCTCTTCTAACCGCCTCTCATCCATTGGACAATTTAGAACATTACTAAATGACCAACATGCTGCATCACCTCCCCTGGCTCATACACCTTCCGCCTTAAACACACGCAAAAAATATAAGCAACATGCCACACCTCACAACTTTGCTTCCCCATGTCTACTTCACAACAATGGTACACCACAAAAGCAACACAGCACTCCAACTCACTCTCAAACACCATCACCAACACATACACACGCAGACCCATCAAAATGCCTTCTTAGCATGCTAGATGAGGAACACGATACAGAACAGCTACACGATTGCTATCCTAATACAGCTAATACCAGCACTAAAAACACACCTGCTACAAACCCACACAATACTGATCCCTCTTCTACAAAAAAAGTCCCACTATCACCAAAGCCCACTCACTAAACTGTCTACTAATAAATGCTCGTTCCCTCTCTAAAAACAAGCATCACATCTACGACCTTCTCACCGATGCAAAACCAGACATACTATTCATAACTGAATCATGGTTGGGAGAGGATATGGCTCCAGTCCTGCATGAAGCCATTCCTCTAGGCTATCAAACAGTCACCCAAAATCGTAAAGCCAAAAAAGAAGGTGGTCTAGCTGTTGTATTCAGGCAAACAATACATATCACTAAAATTGACAACATCTCCATAAAGAATTGTGAGGCTCTTCTAACAAGATGCAATCCTACACCGTCTTCCTCTTGTAACTTCCTGCTCCTTTACAGACCTCCACCTAGCAAAGCAATATTCTCAGACACTCTTCTAGACACAGTTTCAAACCTGATAACAATACACTTCAAACTATGGGTTCTGGGTGACCTTAACATTTGGTTTGATAAACCCAATATGACCCATCCAAAAACAATAATCACTGGCCTAGAGCATTGAACCTCCATCGGATTGTCTAAAATCCGACACACACCACTGGACATATCCTAGATGTCATTTTTGCTAATACTGAACTCGTTACCTTTCAAACTATAACTCCAGTCACATGGTCAGACCACCACTTGCTTGCTTCCCAACATAAAACAACACTAAGCGACTTAACTAAAACTACCTTACATCCATCCACCTATCGGCCGTGGAACAAACTCAATTTGGAACATTTAGAAACACAACTAACATCCAGTACAAATCTGGAAACCATAAATTCTGTTCAAAATCTACACGAGTAGCTACAGGAAGCTTTTGACACCCTGATACCACTCAAAACCACACAACAGAACAAAAGAAAAAAGCACCTTGGAGAAACATAGAAATAAAAGACATAAAACAACAAATTAGAAAGCTGCAACGTACCTGGCTCAAAACAAATGGCAAACAAGACAAACTTCACCTACAGAAAATTAACAGATTATACAAGTCGGCAATCAAAAAAGCTAAGAAAAGGTACTATTTAGACAGAATTCAAAACTCTAAATGTGCAAATAAAGAATTCTATAAAATACTCAATGATTTTCGCAAACCAAATTGCCTAGAAGGAACTCATCCTGTTACTCAAGATTTCACAGACAAACTGGCAAATCATTACACGGACAAAGCAGACACGTGGACTTGTACCTAAAACAGAAACAAAGCACCAGCACTTGTACAAAACAACAATCCAAGAATGCTGTAATCAAGACTCTCCGTTCCTTCCAACACATCTCACACAATGAATTTATGGACCTGGTCAAAGCAAGCAGGCCTGCCAGCAGCCCTTCTGAACCCTGTCCGCCACAAACTTTTAAGACACCTCTGCTGCCATTCCGCTAAGAAGAATCATCAACGATTCCCTAACTACTGGAATATTTCCAGAAGAATTCAAAAAGTCATACAGACGCCCTCTACTGAAGAAAACAAACTTGGACCCACTGAACCCTGACAACTACAGACCCATTACAAATGGACCTTTCCTGGGCAAACTGATAGAAAGAGCAGCGTTCGCCCAGATGTCACAATTCATTAAAGAGAATGACATACTTTCAGACTTCCAAACAGGATTCCGTCCTGGAAGTGACACTGCATCTGCCCTCCTTGCCATCTGGGATGACCTGAAGAATACAGTTGACCGCAACGGGCATATGCCCTACTCCTCTTGGACCTCTCAGCTGCCTTTGACATGGTTGACCATGACACTCTGAAACAAAGACTCTATGAAGCCGGCATAGAGGGAACTGCTCTAGACTGGATCGCGTCCTACCTTCGAAACAGAACTAATGTCATCCATACCCCTACCTTTGGACGGGAAAGTCCAAACCATACTCCACAAAAGCAGAGGTCCCTCAACGTTCTATCATCTCGCCCATGCTTTTCAACATCTACATGAAGTCATTACCTATACTGATCAATAAATTTCACAGCACGTGCTATAACTATGGAGATGACACGCAAATGCTCCTTTAACTGGAATGCCCCAAAGACATTGGAAAATCACCAATTTTCAGCTGTCTCAGAGCCGTGGATCAGTGGATAACTTGGAGCCATCTCAAATTGAATGCTTCAAAAACTGAAATACTCATGTGTGGCGATTAGAAACATTACAACCTGCTTGCCGCATGGCCTAATGAACTGGGATCACTGCCTAAAGTATTGAAGTAAGTAAGAAACCTCGGAATGACCATGGACTCCAAACTGTCGATGAATGCCCAAGTGGATAAACTAGCAAGATTAAGCTTTGTCATTATAAAAACACTGTGACAAATTTTCCCTCATTTGGGATTTCCACACAAGGTCTAAGCTACCATCTCCCTTGTTCTGTCCAAACTCGATTACGCCAATAGCCTCTACCACTGATCACCTTTAACAACCATGAAAAGACTACAAGGGATTTAGAACACGGCTGCCAGACTACTCTTGCATATCAAACTGCGAGACCACATCTCCGCTGCCTTGAAAACCCTGCATTGGTTAACGGTTGCCAGAAGATCCACGTTCAAGCTGCTTTGTATCACCCACAAAGCAATACATGGAATGGGACCACTCTTCATCAGGAATAAAATCACCAAACACATTCAACAAAGGAACCTCTGCTCTAAAGGAGCATCTCACCTCAAAATCCCACCATGCAATAAAAAAAACATGGGTGGCACATCCTTCTCTGTTCAAGCAGCCAAACTATGGAACTCTTTACCCCCTAACATATGGTCCACCAGCAACAACCTTTATCTTCAGAAAACTACTCAAGATTTGGCCCCTCCCCACATAAGCACCATACGCAAACAGAAATTTACAGCATATCCCTCTGTATATAAGCATTTGTTTTCACTTTAGATATGTACCTCTCTTTGTGTATTACTTTGAATAAACATGTAAAATAATTATGTTGTTAAGAGAAAAAAATAATGATAATAAATAAATAAAAAACATCTTTGGTCCACATGTACATATTTTCATTGTGCATCTTTGTGCATCTATGTAACTTCCATGTACCTGGATCTGTGTGTCTGTTACTTTTCTCCTGAAAAAGCAAATCCAATGCACTACCCTATTTCTCATCCAGTGCCTCCTATCAATATCTTTATTCTGCATAGACTTACCTCATTTGTGTATCTACATACTTTCAATGTACTTATGGATCTATATATTTATCACTTTCTTTTAATTTAGCATTTCCAATGTATTACCCTATTTCTCAGCCTATACTTCGCTTAATATATTATTCTAATCCAACCTTCTGACTCATCTCAAACTTCTTTCTACTACTCTTTCCAATGCACTACCCTATCTTTCATCCTATACATCTATCAATATATCCTCTACATCCACTCACTCATTTATCCCAAACCCCATACCACTACTATAATCGCCAAAATAACCCTTTCTAGACTCTCTCCTACTCTACCCCTCCTTGCATCATCTGACACCTCTTTTTACTATACCGATCAACTAAAACAAACCTTTCTAAACTCTTCCCTCTGACTCCTCCCCTCCAAAACTCCTTTTTACTCATCCAAAAGCCTCCTCCTACTGCCAAGACCTAAAAAAAAAAAATGAAACCCTTCACTCTTTTATCCCTCCACTATCCTCTTCAATCAAGATTAACAGACTAACATGTTCACTTCTCAAATTTCATATACTAATTCACCACTAATCCTTTATTGAGTTCCAGAGTAGCGTGCTACTCGCCAATAAAGAGTCTCAACACCCAATCAGGGTTACAAGCGCTATATAAATGCAAACATTTTTCCTTTTCTACCCCTCCCCAACCCTTCTCAATCCAAATAACTGACTAACATATCCACCACTAAAATTACTCTCTTGTTTCACCATACTAATTCAACACTAATCCTGATGGGTTCCATAGTAGTGTGCTACTTGCGCTTCAAAACCACATCAGGGGTAGCAAGAGCAATATAAATAAAAACCTCTTTCCCTCTTCTATCCTGCCACCTACCCTTCTCTACCCAAATAACTGAATAACATATCCACTACTCAAATTACTTCATATTTTACTATACTAATTTTCAACGCTAATCCTTTATGGGTTCCAGAGTGGCGTGCTACTCGCCAGAAAAGCGCTTCAACACCCATCAGGGGTAACAAGTGCTATAT
This sequence comes from Lissotriton helveticus, assembly GCF_964261635.1. NCBI lineage: Eukaryota > Metazoa > Chordata > Amphibia > Caudata > Salamandridae > Lissotriton > Lissotriton helveticus. The sequence goes on along the minus strand of NC_136060.1, from coordinate 416,519,967 downwards.
GAATGCACACCTGTCGTCCCCTTTTATCCCTCCGCAAGCCTTCTCACTCCAAATAATCTGACTAAATATCCACCACTGAAATTACTTCATATTTCACCATAGTAATTCACCACTAATCCTTTATGGGCTTCCTGAATAGCGTGCGTCAACAACCGCTATATAAATACAAACTTTTTTCCTCCTCTACCCGTCTGCTATCATTCCAAATCCAAATAACTGACTAACCTATCCACCACTTAAAATGCCCTTGCATGTTTCACTATACTAATTCAACACTAATCCTCTATGGGTCCCGGAATAGCGAACTACTCGCCAAAAAAGAGCTTCGACGCCTCGTCAGGGGTAGTAAGCGCTATATAAATGCAATTAAAATACAATACAATTATAATGACTATTAATGCATTAGCATTTAGTATATAACACAGTTTAGTTTCAGCAAAGCAGATGCTTAGCACGTGAGTTCTCAAGTGGCCATTTTAGTTTCTATTGTGGAGAAGCAAAGTTTACCCTCCAAGCATTAATACATCATGCAGCTGACGCATGCGCAGTTTATTTTCCCGCGTTAGCAGCCATCTTTAGTTACACTTGGGTTATTTGTTAGTAAAACACATAGGCAAGCTTTCCCCTTTTCTAGAAGTATGAAATGTCGTGTAAAATTAGTATTACAAACATTATTATTACTTTATTACAAGATTATATGAGAGGATCACATCAGAGCAAGTCTCTTATTCACGAGTCCTTGCTCCATCAGAAGTAAGGGTGAATTTGACTGGTTGCAGAAACAAATTGGGAAGGATGAATCTGGTGGAGATTTGGTATTGAGGGAACAGGTGTCCCATGGTCATAGTACACTGGTAACCGCAAGTGAATATGATGGGAAAATCATTCAGGATGGCTCATTGGATACAACTTGTGATTGCATCAGTTTAGAGACCCAGGAGCTGGGAGAAGTTGGCTCTGAGGAGACGGAGAACTCTGCCACATGTCAAGATTGTGTGAGATGGAAGGCTCCAGGTTAAGAGATTACATTGTTAGCAATAAGTAAGGAACGTTGTTCTGTGCTCAGGTACACTTTTACCTGTAATGCTGAGCCAAACATGTTATACATGTCTATGGATGTATCCATGTACACTGCTACCTTGGTAGTGGACAATTGTGTTATGAAGTATCATTTGTTTTTAGGTTGAGCCTAGCGGCAGCACGCATTCACTGCTCGCTCTGCGAGGCATGCTGTAATAGGGTATGCAGTGGAAGCTCCGCCCACTCTCCACCTATATATTTCTTTCGCTTGTGTCATTGTCCTTCGTAAATACTGGCTTCTGATTTATAGATAGGCTTGTTAGTCCCCCCTTTGTACCGCATTGTCTCCATTTGTTACCTCCCCATAAGAACTGGACCTTTTACTTCTGTTGTTACATGGTATGCCTTATTTAGGCTGTAGGCACTATTTTCTTTCATGAGTCTCTCGTACAGCAGGCATGACATGCTTTTCTGTACCAATAAGCACACCATGCGCGCTTTCACTTTCATTGTTGCGCCGCGTGCCGATCGCAGGTTATATGTAAAATGGCGGTCACGCACTCGTTTTCTTATGCGTGGCTGGCCACAAACTACTTTACAAACATCCATTTCTCATTTTATAACAGTGCGTCATACAGTGCTTTCACTTTCATATAGCGGAGCCCTGTATGCCTTCCAGCATTGCTCCGTTCAGGACTCACATAACACCCCCCTCTCTCTGCCCCCACTACTCGGTTTCAGAAGCCAAGAGCAGCAGTGCAGGAAGAAGAGCGGTATCATCTTTTAATAGTTTTTATTATTTTAATCTCCTGCTATACATGTCTTTCACTTTCCTACTGCCTTCTAGCATTGCTGTGTCCTGTACTCACATGACACCCTCCTCTTTCCGTAAGTGAATAACCGAGTGACCATGTTATCTGCAGAGGGCAGGCATGTCTCACATTAACTCGCGGGTACAATTGGGTGTTTGCTTATCTGGGTGGTTGGGGGGCACATTTACCCAAATCAGCCTTGACTACCACTTCAAGCACTACTTCACTAGCAGCTCACATTGAATCCTAGCTGAAAGAGTGAAGTGACCCTTTCGTCCACCAACGAACTACAGCTAAAAAGAGTTTTCCATAGAAAGTGGGGTGCAAACAAATTATGTATAGCAGAAAATATGGAGAGGAACAAGAACACCCAAACTCGGGGAAATATTACAACTAAAAGTATAGGGGACAACGTGCTATGCCAAGTTCATATACCAAGAGACGGGACAGACTTCAAACACTTTTACTTCACGTAGCAGGCAGCATATTTTAACATGCCTGCGGGCACGTGTCCTCAAACGTTATCTCTCTGAAATTATAAAACCCCTGATGCTCAAGTTTCACTGCTAAATAGCAGTTTAGCGTCACTATAGGTAACATCAAAATACAGTGAGATGATTTTCTAAAATAAGATTCCGATTTTAGCCGCCATGTTGGCACTGTCAATCCTGCATTCCTTCCTGTGAGGTGTTTTGACCTTGGTTGGTGGGCTGCGGCTTTAAACCAGATTTGTAATGATTTCTGTCGCAGAGAGCTCAGTTTTCAACAGGTAATACCCAGGTGAAGCTTCAAACAGTCGGACACAGTGTGTCCATGCAAGACCTGTTCAACGAGGCAAAACAGTCATTGGAGTGCATTCTGCCGGATAAGGGATGACAAATGAAATGAATCAAAGATGAAAAACATGCAGCACTCAAGGTAAACTCGACGCACAGTTGATTCCAGCATGTCTGAATCATGTGTGATGGAAATGCGTTTCCCCTCAAACTAAAATATCAATTTCATACCGAGGAACGACTTTTAAAGAACATATCTGTAAATGCCATGTATCAGCCAAGCAACATTATGTTTCTTCAAATATTAAACATACTTTGGTGTGACTGTTATAGCGCATGCTATAGAATAGATTGTCTCAAGGTGCTGAGCACTTCCCACACTCAGCTCAGAAGTCAAGTCAAGTCAAGTCAAGAGATTTATATAGCGCGCTACATACCCATAGGGTCTCAAGGCGCTAGAGGAAGGGTGGGGAAATTACTTCTCAAATATCCAAGTTTTAAGTTGTTTTCTGAATGCTAGGTGGTTCTGAGTAAGGCGAAGGTGAGTGGGAAGTGAGTTCCAGGTTTTAGCTGCCAAGTAGGAGAAGGATCTACCTCCCATGGTGGTTTTGTTGATGCGAGGTACAGTGGCAAGGGCTAGGTTGGAGGATCGCAGCTGACGGGAGGGGGTGTAGAAGGACAATCGTGTGTTGAGGCATTCGGGTCCAAGTTCGTAAAGTGCTTTGTGTGCGTGGGTTAGGAGGCGGAAAGTAATCCTCTTATTTACGGGGAGCCAGTGGAGATTTTTCAGGTGACCAGAGATGTGTTCTTTACGTGGGATGTCTAGTATGAGCCTGGCTGAGGCATTCTGGATGCGTTGTAGTTTTTTCTGGAGTTTTGCGGTGGTACCGGCGTAGAGTGTGTTTCCGTAGTCCAGGCGGCTCGTGACCAGTGCGTGGGTGACCGTTTTTCTAGTTTCGGTGGGGATCCAGCGAAATGTTTTTTTGAGCATGCGAAGAATGTTGAAGCAAGATGATGAAACGGCGTTGACTTGTCTGGTCATCGAGAGTGAGGAGTCCAGGATGACGCCCAGGTTCCGTGCGTGGTCCGTCAGGATGGGTGCTTTTCCAAGGGCTTCTGGCCACCAAGAGTCATCCCAGGCGGAGGGGGAGGTGCCTAAGATGAGGACTTCTGTTTTGTCTGAGTTCAGTTTCAGACGGCTGTGTTTCATCCACTCGGCTACTTCTTTCATTCCTTCGTGTAAGTTGGTTTTGGCGGTGGTAGGGTCTTTGGTGAGTGATAGGATCAGTTGAGTGTCATCCGCGTAGGAAATGATGTTGAGATTGTGTTGGCGAGCGATGGCCGCAAGGGGGCTCATGTATACGTTGAAGAGGGTGGGGCTGAGTGACGATCCTTGTGGCACGCCGCAGATGACTGCAGAGGCCTCTGACTTGAATGGTGGGAGGCGGACTCTCTGTGTTCTTCCGGTGAGGAACGAGGTGATCCATTCCAGTGCTTTTCCTTGGATTCCTACGTCTCTGAGGCGCTGTAGAAGGGTGTTATGACAGACTGTGTCGAAGGCAGCGGAGAGGTCGAGGAGGATGAGGGCGACTGTGTCTCCATTGTCCAGTAGAGTTCGAATGTCGTCTGTGGCTGCGATGAGGGCGGTTTCAGTGCTGTGTTTGGCTCGGAAGCCGGACTGTGAGGAATCGAGGGATTTGTTGGCTTCGAGGAAGGCGGCGAGCTGGTTGTTGACAGTTTTCTCAATGACTTTGGCCGGGAATGGAAGAAGCGAGATGGGGCGGTAGTTTTTGAGTTCGGTGGGGTCAGCTGTGGGTTTTTTCAGAAGGGCGCTGAGTTCTGCGTGTTTCCAGCTTTCCGGGAAGGTGGCGGAGTTGAAGGAGCAGTTGATGACGTCTCGGAGGTGTGGTGCTATGATGGAGTCTGCTTTGTTGAAGATGTGGTGAGGGCATGGGTCAGTTGGGGATCCTGAGTGGATGGAGTTCATCAGGCGGATGGTGTCCTCAGTGGAGATTGGGTTCCAGTCGTTAAGGATGTTCAAGGGGGGTGAAGGTCCTGCGGAAGGTTGGGTGGGTTGTTCTTCGGGTCGTTGTTGAAGCTGTTGTGGATGTCTGCGATTTTGTTGTGGAAGAAGGAAGCTAGGGAGTTGCAGAGGGCTTGGGAGGGGGTGATGTCGTTGGAGTTGGCTGATGGGTTGGTAAATTCTTTGACGATGTTGAATAATTCCTTGCTGTTGTGGGCGTTGTTATCTAGACAGTCTTTGAGGGCGGCTTTCTTGGCAGACCGGATCAGTTGGTGGCGTTTTTGAAGGCGTCCCTGGTGCTGGTGTTTGGGTCTTTTTTCCAGGCCTTCTCGAGGGAGCGACAGAGTTTCTTCGATTTCTTGAGGTCATCGTTGAACCAGGAGGCGTTTTTGCTGCTTAGTTTGCTTTGGCGTTTTTTCAGCGGTGCTAGGATGTCGGCGCTGTTGGATAGCCAGAAGTCCACAGTAGGGTCTTGGAATCCGATGCTGTACCTCGAATCTTTTTGTGTTGCCCGTGGCAGGCGAAGGAGCAACTCAGCCATGCTAAGCAGTTGGCTCGGGAGATTAATAAGGCATTATTCGATTGAAGAGATGGGTCTTCACTTGCTATTGAATCTGCTGAGGATGGAGATATACTTGAATATTAAAAAGTGGCTTGGTGTGCTAGACTGACTCATCATCAGTTAGTCTTTATTCGATAATTTACAATCATAAAAGACACAATGCATACATAAAAGTGTCGATAAAAGGTGTAACACCCTAAAAACATACATTACATACAATCAATCAATCCATTTATAGAGCGCGCTACTCACCCGTAGGGGTCTCAAGGCGCTGAGGGAGGGGGGGGGGATGGCGCTACTGCTCGAAGAGCCAGGTCTTGAGGTGTTTCCTGAATGTGAGGTGGTCCTGGGTCAGTCGTAGGTGGGCAGGGAGGGAGTTCCACGTCTTGGCCGCCAGGTAGGAGAATGCTCTTCCTCCGGTGGTGGTTCTGCGGATCCGTGGGACGGTGGCGAGGGAGTGTAGAACGTGAGGCGATTGTTGAGGTATTCGGGACCTATGTCGTGGAGCGCTTTGTGTGCGTGGGTGAGGAGCCTGAACGTGATCCTTTTGCTGACGGGGAGCCAGTGCAGGTCTCTCAGGTGGGCTGATATGTGGCTGTGGCGAGGGATGTCGAGGATGAGTCGTGCGGATGCGTTCTGTATGTGTTGGAGTCTTTTCTGAAGTTTGACTGTGGTTCCTGCGTATAGGGCGTTCCCGTAGTCTAATCGGCTGGTGACGAGGGCCTGGGTGACCGTCTTTCTAGTTGTGGTAGGGATCCACCGGAAGATCTTACGGAGCATGCGCAGGGTGTTGAAACATGAGGATGAGATGGCGTTGACTTGCTTGGTCATCGTGAGAGAGGAGTCCAGGATGAATCCCAGGTTGCGTGTGTGGTCCGTGGGTGTTGGTGCGGTGCCCAGTGCTATGGGCCACCAGGAGTCGTCCCAGGTGGAAGGGGAAGGTCCGAGGATGAGGACCTCCGTCTTGTCTGAGTTCAGTTTCAGACAGCTGAGTTTCATCCATTCCGCGCCTTTTTCATTCCTTCCTGGAGGTTGAGTTTGGCGGTGGCTGGGTCTTTGGTGAGGGAGAGTATCAGCTGGGTATCGTCGGCGTATGAGATGATGTTGAGGTTGTGTTTGCGTGCAATGGTGGCGAGGGGGCTCATGTAGATATTGAAGAGGGTTGGGCTGAGTGATGAGCCTTGGGGTACGCCGCAGATGATCTCGGTGGCTGCGGAGCGGAAGGGAGGGAGGCGGACTCTCTGGGTTCTGTCGGAGAGGAACAAGGTGATCCAGTCCAGGGCTTTACCTTGGATCCCGGTGTTGTGGAGGCGGGTTATTAGGGTGCGATGGTAAACTGTTTCAAAGGCGCCTGAGAGGTCTAAAAGGATGAGGGTGGTTGTTTCCCCGTTGTCAAGCAGGGTCCTGTCGTCTGTGGTTGGCTCGAAATCCAGACTGGGATGGGTCGAGGGAGCCGTTGGCCTCGAGGAAAGCGGTCAGACGTTTATTGACTATCTTCTCGATAACTTTAGCAGGGAAGGGGAGAAGAGAGATGGGGCGGATGTTTTTGAGGTCTTTGGGGTCCGCTGTGGGTTTCTTCAGTAGGGCGTTGATTTCTGCGTGCTTCCAGCTCTCTGGGAAGGTGGCGGACACGAGGGAGTTGTTTATAACGTTCCGTAGGTGGGGTGCGATGATGGTGTTGGCTTTGTTGAAGATGTGGTGGGGGCATGGATCGGAAGGAGAGCCGGAGTGGATGGTGTTCATGGCGTGGGTGGTGTCTTCGGTGCTGATGAGGGTCCAAGCGCTGAGGATGGCTGTAGGGGGCGTTGGTTCGGTAGCTGGGGGCGGAGTCTGGGCGCTGAAGCTGTCATGTATATCAGCGATCTTGCGGTGAAAGAACATGGCGAGGGAGTTGCAGAGGTCTTGCGACGGTGTGATGTCGTTGCTGTTAGCACTGGGATTGGAGAGCTCTTTTACGATGCTTAAGAGTTCCTTGCTGTTGTGTGTGTTGTTGTCCAGCCGCTCTTTGAACGATGTCTTTTTGGTGGTGCGGATCAGCTGGTGGTGTTTGCGGGTGACGTTCTTGAGGGCTGTCATGTTTTCTGTCGTCTGTTCGCGGCACCAGGTTTTCTCGAGGGTTCGACATCATCGAAATCCTAACAAATCTATAATAGTTAAGATAGATAAAATCAATCAAATATGGTGTTTTCCTACAATTAATCTCTAGAGGAAGGCCAGTTTTGATTAGGACACTCAGGCTCTAAGTTTAATTCCCCAACAGCCTCCAATTTTTTCCTCCTCAGTGCCCAGGACCAACTCAAGAATTTCGCAATGGCAATAACAATGTGTGCACGCGTGTTCGTTGTCAGGATGTGCATGACTCACTTGTTGAGATGGTTGTAGGCGGTATTGACACTGCTCCACCACGTTACAGCTGTACCATTCCAAAAATATCTTCAACAGGCTGGTAGAAATTCTAGAACTTAATTGTGGAGCAAGTTGTGGAAACAGTATCACTGCAAAGTACTCCACATTCATGTGTGGAAATTCTCAGGTAAAACTTCACATCCCGCAACAGAAACGTTATTACCATGTCTGGTTTTACTCTTTGAAATATGCCTGATTTTTAGGTCGAGCCTAGCGGCGGCGCGCAAGCACTGCTCACTCTGCGAGGTATGCTGTATTAGGGTATGCAGTGGAATCTCCGCCCACTCTCCACCCATATTTTAAATTTGCTTGTGTCATTGTCCTTCGTAAATGCTGGCTTCTGATTCATACATAGGCTTGTTAGTCCCTCCTTCGTACCACCTTGTCTCCATTTGTTACCTCCCATGAGGACTTGGCCTTTTACTTCTGCAGTTACATGGTATGTCTTATTCAGGCTGTAGGCACTATTTTCTTTCATGAGTTTCTCGTACCACAGGCATGACATGCTTTTCATCTCACATAAGGACTATTGAACATCTGCCCTCCGTGTGCTTTCACCCCTGTCAGTGCTTGCTTCAACTGTACGGCCACTGTTTCTGCTGGACGTTGTACCACATATACATTCTACTGGGCACTGCAACATGCCTATATTATACTGGCCACTGCACCACACATACATTATGTTAAGCACTGACCCACACGTACATTTGGTTGGGCAGTGCCCGGCACGTACATTCTGTTGGGCACTGCCCCAGACATCCATTCTGACAGGCGCTGCATCATGCCTACATTATACTGGGCACAGCACCACACATTCATTCTGCTTGGCACAGCACAAGATATTCATTCTGCTGGATGCTGCAGCATGCCTACATTACACAGAGCACTGTACCAGACATCCATTCTATTGGGCGCTGCAGCCTGCCTACATTACACTTGGCACTGCACCACACTTACAATCTGGTGTGCACTGCAGCACACACATTCTGCTGGGAACTGCACCACACATACATTCTGCTGGGCATTGCAACATGTCTTCATTATATTGGGCACACTTCACCAGAGATACACTCTGCTGGGCCCTGCAGCATGCCTACGTTACACTGGGCACTGCACCACAAACACAGCAATGGAATGTGAAAAATGCTAACAAGTCTATCTGCTGAGCTTAGCTTTTCAGACACTTTGCTTTGATGTCACTTTATGTGGCTTTTAGAAAATACCTCCAGAGGCAGTACTAGCCAAGACTGCTTAAAAGCAGCCCATATATGTGCAATTCTTTTAAAGCGGAGAGGCAAATAAATCTTATGAAATATAGCTCTGACTTTCAATGCTGTGATTGGGCTGGAATCGAATTTTCACAATAAATGAATGTGTCTTTGTGTAATGTAAATGGTGCTAGTGTAAAGCGCTCCATTATTTTCAGGTCGAGTTTGCAGTATATAAAACCGCAAAAAACAATTGTTTGCGTTCTATCCACTGCTTTAAATGGGCTAGCACTGAGTTCCGGCACTTTTTAGGTCGAGCCTGTGCTGCGCATGCTCTGCGAGGCATGCTGTATAAAGTATGGACTTGAAGCCCGCCCACTCTCCACCCATATTTGGCATTGGCTTGTGTCATTTTCCTTTGTAAATGCTAGCTTCTGATCATTTAGTATGCTAGTTAGTCCCTCCTTAGTACCGCCTTATCTACATTGGTAACCTTCCATAAGGACTGGCCCTTTTACTTCTGTTGTTACACGGCATGTCTTTTTTAGTCCGTAAGCCCCATTTTGTTTGTTTCTCTTACTGCAGGCATGACATGCTTTCCTGCAACAATCAACTTACCATGTGTGGTTTCAATTTCCAAGCCGCCCAGGACAATGGCGACTGCTTCCTAGAAATTAAATAGGTCTCTCATTTACAATAGTTTGAGCTATGGGCATTGTAAATGACAATGCCATTTATTTATGTGTCAATTATCAAAACAGATACATAAAAGGCATTGTCATTTACAATGCCTTTAAACGCCCACAAACGCGAGACCTATTGCATTGCAAACGCTTGTTATTTTTTGCATGTTTATTAATTTGACTTTTTTTTGCTTTTGTTTCTTGTGGGGAAAAAGGCGTTATGTTGCTTAGTAACACAGAATGTTCCTAAGCATTACATTCATAGAATGTTTATGTTCAATAGCATGACGGCGAATGGGCAATTGGAGATGGACACGTTGGAGGAAGGTTGTGTCCACCGCTGCTCCTCAGCGAAGGAGCTTACTTATACATGGAGTTGTTTCGGGCTTATTTCGCAACAATTGGAGTACATAAGGATAAAAATACTAACTTTTGCTGACCTTTTCTGTTTTTTTCACAAGCCCTCCATTAAAACACCGACCATGACGTAAAAACCCTGATGGGGCAACCCTACAAGAGCCACAGTCCTTGAGACTACCCCTCCCCAATCCACAGAACGTTTCTGAAATATTGGGGGGGGGGCGGTTAAATTTTGATGGGGCGGCGGTTACAATTTGGGGGAGCGGCGGTTACAATTTCCACCTCACCCCCATTTTACGTACTTGGAGAGCGGGGTCTTCCCGTGAGAGCGGCCAGCGGTGGGCCTACTCTCGACGGCCCCGGCTGCGCTTCACTCCCTGCCGCCTCCGCCGCAGCGAGCAGACGCAGCCGCCTCATTCCTCAGGACCCCGGGACCCTCCCTCTCCCCCGCCCCTCCTTGTGACGACGCAGCCGTCCCGCTATCTGCCCACGGCGGAAGGAGGGGTCCGGCGAGTAACTGTCGCAGAGCAGAGGAGCCGGAGCCGCCGCTGATGTACGCAGCATCCCGGCACCGCGGCCGCTCGGAAACCCCCGGGGATCTGCACGAGAGGCCGGGAGCAGGATGAGAGAGGCGGCCGGGAGACGCGCGCCAGGCAGACTTCCTTCCGCGGCCGGGGACTACTTCACAGCCGGTACGTGCGTATGTTTGTGGATCCCAAGGGCCCCTGTCGCTGTCTCGCGCCCTACCAGCCCAGGGTCAGCACGAGTCACGTGGCGGCACAGCCCCCCCCCCTTTACCGACCCATTTGTTTCACCTCCAGCGAAGGGGGTGAAGAGGTGGGGGCTGGGTGGTCATTAATCTAGGGACGAGAAACTGAATGCAATGGAGGGGCTGTGTACTTTGTCATTATATATATATGTATATGTATATTTTTGTCTTGCCAGAGTTTTTTATATCTATATCTATATATATATATATATATATATATATATATACACACACAAAGTTATTGGGAATAGAATGTTGTGGATTTCCTATGGAAAATAGGTCCTAACTATAACTACCTACTGGCACCGCCAGTAGGTATTGTCTTGCCAGAGTTGTATTTCTATTTGCTTAGAAAGAACAGTGACATAAGCCATTTACTTACAACCACAAATAAGTGCTTCCATGGGCCAGCACGCATTCCTGCTGTGCTAGCCATTGGAAAAGAAAAATAGAACAATTGTAAATGCACTTTGCTTTCTTTTAAAGTCCTAGTTAATGGGAGTACTTTCTTTTTGAATGACCCTGATGGTCACTCACAAATTTTGTAAATCGTAACAAGGCACCCGGTTTTATGGTATTTATTTTTTCAACAGTTCCGTCTGTATTTATCCATATTTATTTTTGGGCCATTTTATCTGTATTTCCATACTTATTTTGTGTTTGTCAGATACATGAAGTGGTAAAACTGTACATTTCCATATTTATTTAGCTAAAAGAGGTGCAGTCATAATTTGATGTCTGTCGTGTTTTAGCTACTTAAGCTGAAAAATATTGCGTTACAGTACATTTACTGGTAAATATGACCTTTTTACCATAAATGTATTTTGACATACACCTTTTATTTAAATAAATTTCACCCTGTTTTTTAAATTCCCATGCTAACCATCTGCTCAGCTGTTGGGCTATATTTCATGAAAGACAGCATGGAAAGTCACTTAAAATAAGACAATTTTCTGTATTTATCCACTTTTAACAATAAATGCAGACAGAAAACACATTGTTTTCTGTCTGTATTTATCTGTAAAAATCCGTAAAAACAGATTTCTGGGAGCCTAATCATAACGTTGGCCCCTGGGCAAACACTTTTGCTTTCATATGGATAAACTGTACATGCAAAGCAGGGCACAGAAAACGAGAGGGTGACACTTTACGAATAACGTTAACAAATTTCTGTGTATGGTGTGCAAGTCCAGTCTCTTGTCACACCATACGAGGGGCCTGGCATGCAAATGCCTCCCAGGGTCAGTTACTTCCACACTTAAGATTAAGCCACTTTCTGTTCAATATATGAGCAGAAATGAGGTATGTTAAAAAACACACCTAAAGGCAAGTGGGTTCATATGATGAGATTTTGACATATGCACAAGATGGTAAGGAATAACATTACTTTCTTGTAACCCATGGAGAGGTTGTGGCGTAACGACCGGAGCTGCTGACTTTGGAAATGGGTAACAAAGTTTGTGTCCCAGCGGCGGCTCAACATTCTGTGATTATGAGCACATCACCTAATCTCCCTGTGTCACATCCACATGGCTTTTAACTTTTCAGGGGTTTTGATTATTATCTGAAACGGCTGGTCTTGAAACTTTCTGTTGAAAGTATTGGACTGAACGAGGAGTTTAAATGGTCTGTATAGGAAAAAGTTAAATATCTTGTTGAAAATAATGTAATTTTTATTGTATAATATTGTACTTTGCCATTTGTAACAATGTTAATAACACTTGTTACAATTATGAAATTTAATGGCACATAGTTTACTTCCTTTGATAAGATGGAAAGCGGAGTTGACCTTGATGGATTGGAAATTTATGTCTGCAGACCATAGCTGATGTCAGTGGTGACGTTTTACCTGGCTGAGCCACCCCTTGGCTTATGTGTGAAATGCTGTTCAGACCCACTTCTTTACACTTAAACCCGATTGCTCTCTCACGATTGCAAAATGAATGTTACTTAGTGCAAAATCACACTTGGTCTTCTAAATGAGTTCTAACAGTATTTTTAATCCCTTCTTGTTCAAAAAGGTATAATTGCCCCACCTTCTCTCTCTCGACCCCATTGCCTTTTTACTTTCCACTCATGGCAAATGGTTACGTGGAGGCTTAGACCAATGTAGGTTAACTGAGATATTCTGTCTGCCAGCGGATTTATCACACCTTTCCCACAGGGCCATTACAGTTATACATGTGTCAGGTGCTTAGAGTTTTGTTGCATCAACCTCTGAGTGCTCAAAGAATATGTAGATTTTTAAGCTCCTTACCTAAAAGATTTGGTATCTTGTCAAACTGAATTTGTACTTCTACTTAAAATATTCTGGGCTCTCCACTTAGTTGTGCAATAGATTTTTTAGGTAAGAATGCACAAACCATTTAGCTACTTATTAGAACGGTGAGGCGGAAGTGTTGCCTTCTGTTTTTGCCCCCCTCTAGTGTTATTGGGAAAATATCCGTTTATTTTCATATATGAGAATAACTGGCCCGATGTTAGTTTTTTCTAGGTCTCAAAATCTCACTATTATGTTCTGTAGAGCTGTAGGCGTTTTAGGTCCTTCCTTGACTTTACATTAAACCCCTTGATGCGTGAGAAGTGCTTTGGGTTGCCTTTGCAAAAGTGCCTAGTGTGGGGATGCACCCATGGCAAATTTTTAGGATAAGCATGGATAATATAAATGACTTCTTCTGAATTTGTAGCAGACACAGTTGTTATGTGAATATATTAAAAATCTAGAAGTGGCTCTTCCAGACCTACTTTGGACGTTGAGCGATTATCGTAGCATCTGGAATCACAGCTAGCTTTGTATAGTTGAAGGTTCTTTAGTGGCATGACAAGTCACTCCAGTATTGCCGAAGGATGATATCCTACATTACAGTGGGGCAGATGTATCAAGATTCCATTTTGCGATTCCTAAATAGCGATTTTTAAGGAATCGCTATTTGAGAAGTGCAAAATGGTATGTATGTAGAAATTCGCTATTTTTTAGCAATTTCTTAAAATTCCTTAATTGCGATTAGCAAATTGCTAATCGCAATTAAGGAATAATTTCCCATTCATTTCTATGGGCCAGGAGGCCCATAGGAATGAATGTGAAATTATTCTCAATTTGCGATTAGCAATTTGCTAATCGCAAATTGAGAATAATTTCAAGGGTGCAAGGGTGTCTTGGGGACACCCTGCTGCACCCCTGAATTTGACATGTGTGCGCATATGGCGCACATACATGCCCTAAGGGCATGTATGAGCGTCATATGGCACCTTTAGAATTTTAAAAAAGTGCATTTTGAAAAGAATACGCCAATTACCACCAACCACAAGTTGGTGGTAATTTGCGAATTCTTAGTCAAAAATCGCAACACTGAAATGCTTAATACATTTCAAATAAGAAATCGCAATTTGCCATTTCTTAAAAGCCTCGCAATATTAAGGAATCGCAAAATTTGCGATTCCTTAATATTGCGAGGCTTTTTGCATGATGCATTCCAAATCCCGTTTTTTTGTCGCAAACGCGGCTATTTTGCGAATCGCAGCGTTTGCGACAAAAAAAACGGATGATACATCTGCCCCAGTGTCTCCAGCAGTGGTCCTTTCAGTTTCCAGCCTATGTAGAAGTTCGTTACTTAAAGCACTTTCTGTTTTGTGGCATTCCTTTGCATGTTTTACTGTACACTATGTTGTTTGAAGGGTTTCTCAGTATAAGGCACAGTTTTATTTTTCTTCAGTTTTACTAGCGAACAATTTGCTTTTCCACTCCTAACAGTGTTGTGGATTTTGCTAGCTGGATTTTGCATCGGAGGAGTATTATATGTTGTGATCCTTGCAATCTTCACCTTGTCTGTATCAATGATTCACTTCTTACATTTTAGGCTCTCTGGCTCGCATAAACTTCTGAATTAGAGCAAACCTGCATATGCCAGTGAGAGAAGGCAAGTTGGACACAATGCTGCGAGAAGGGAATATTAGAGGACTATGTCAGGGGTGTGGAATTTAAGAAAATATCCACTTGTCCATGGGGCAGGTTGCTTCATAAATCTACTTGTCCTGTAACAAAATCCTCTTGTCCTTTTGTTGCCATGTAGTGCGCCGACAAATTGTGACAGCAATCTCATTAAGAAGAGCTCTGATATAGCCTCTCTGATTATGCCAGGGCTCATACCATAGTAGTGTTTGAATACTTGCAATCCCTTTATGTTGCCACGTTTCCGCAGATCTCCATACTAGGGCAGAAGGTAGTGGTAAGCAATAGTTCCAGTGTTAGAATGCCCTCTTGAGTTTACAACAACACTTCTCTAATCTTTTCCCATACTGGGAAATTTTGGAACTTTACTCCTGACAATGGCAGACGTAAACCTTCTTCCAGAGTTGGGGAAAAAAGTGGTTGGAGGGAAAGTGAACTTGCAAACACTCAGATTTTTGCATAAGCAAATCTACACATGCATATTTGCTCATGCTAAAATGCAGTTCCCAAATATTTTCTAGGAATACTATTTCTTGGACTACTGTAAATTCTTGGGAATTCTTGAAAGCCGTATAACTGCATTTAATGCAAGGACATATACCATAGGTGCACTTTTGAGACTTTCTTTAATATTAGGGCCCCTAATTGGGTCTGGCGTTGACCATGACCTTCTGCGTTTTATGAAAATTCTGTCACTCTCTCTGTATCGGCTGGCTTCACTATGAGTGACGCCATTCTGCTCTTTCACACGGATCATATCGGCACACAAAGTAATTTTGTTCAGTGCCAGTAATTACTGTGGCAGTGTGTGCTTTGTGAGGCCAAAAACCATTTTGCTTTTGCCAGTGTTTGTTCTAATGGTGAGAGCCCGGCAGCTCCCACACCAATAAGGTTTTACAAATACCATGCCAAAACAAGTCACACATTGACAAAACTAAAAAGCTGACCGCCATTTTCAGACCTACGGGCTTTGCCAATGCTTTCTTATTTCTGTTTCCCAGAATCTTATTGAAACTGGTTACACTGATTTTCTATTATGAATATTTTTGGGAAACACTAGCATGCATCAGTATGTTACTAAATTATGCTGCAAAGAAACGGTACCTGGAATTTTACAGTAGTTTAGCTAAATGTTTTTTTCCTGCTTTCATTTTTTGATCAACATTTTATTGTGGAATCAAAGAATCCTCAATCTTGCTTTCCAGCTTCTGCAAATATTTGCATTAAATCAAAGAGCATTCTGGAAGCATTATACACAGCCTCATATTGCTAAACTTTGAAAACGTGTGTACACATTTTTATACTGGAACCATTGTCAGTAGTGCAGTCAGAGCTTACGAAAACCATGAAAAAATAAAAAGGAGGCCCCCTAATCTGTCAACTTAGGGACAGGGGAGATATGTTGTAAACCAATTATTGTCCCACAGGTTTTGCCATTAGATTTTGTTGTTTTTTAAAAAAAGCGAAATCAGAGTACCAAGTTGAAGGACGTCTAGCAATACCAATCACACAGATTGTATATGATGCAGGAAGCTGCGTTACAGAACATAGATCAAATGATATAATTGACAATCCACCTGAGATTTACAGTTTTAAACCATTATGACACATATATTTCAAATAGAGATCTAAAGGAGAGCCAAAAAAGTGGTTGTATATAAAAATATATATGCTTTATGCATTTATTCAAATAATAACATTTTGTACACAATAATGATAAATCGTTTAAAAAATATACATAAAGTACATTAAGCATTACATTAAAAACATTGAGAGTCACATAAAGAAAACATCAATTAAAAAGTTCAAAACGAACAAGGGTCGACGCGGCGTTTCGGTTACAGGCTAATAATAGGCAACCTTCTTCAGGACCAAGTTCTAAAAAGAAACAGAAAATTACTTTTTTGCCTTCACAATTTTAAAAAACAGAACGCTTTACTAGAACACCACTTTAGCATTGACTAGAATTGTATGGTGAATTTTACTGCACACATAGGTGGACCATCAGCATTATTGGTATTGCTAGAGAGAGATAACATCTTGACACTAATATCATTCTGGCACTAGTACCAAGCCACCAGTCAAAATTGACTGGGCTCATTTTTCAAAGGCAAGACATTTAGTCTAAAATGTCTGAGGGTGAAGTTACCTGTGTTATTAAAGAATGAGGGAATTCCAGATGTATCTTGGAATACCGGGGGCCGGTTATAGAATCCGGTCGGGAGATGTTGTCAATTCATTCAATTGTGACAATCACTGTAGCAATATCTGTGGATGATGATAGAATGGCGATCAATAATGTATGTGCTCTGTTAGCATCAAGTATTAGGTGTAGCCAATTATTATAGCACAACCCTACCTTATATTGTTCTCAAAATAGGGATCGCTCTGGTAGTAGGAGCCACCGATATGTATCTTCAATTATACTGTAAATAAATACACCTCTTTTACTGTATTGTAATCAAAGGAGTGATTGTCAATTGTCTCATCACACTGTAATTACTTATGCTTACCCAGTTTATAATATCTGGAAGTTAAATGATAACACGAGCTTTTCAATGGGCTTCTGTGTCAGGTTAGGCATTCATTCCTTGGTGGGGATCATCCTGCCTATGTATAATTCAAAAAATTGGATATTTTCTTTTAAATAAACCACTGTTACTTTCGTATTGCAAAATTAATACTAACAGCCTCTCTGTTTCTTTAATATATATTCATATGTTACAGAATTTCTAGTGGTATTAGCGTATTTTTATAAAATTGTTGCCTATGTTGCAGGTTACTGATATTAAAGCGGCCTATGTTTTATTCCCCGTGTTGTTCAAAATAGGCATTTTTGGCATTGGGGTCTATTAGTTTTATGAACACATCACTAGCATTTTGTGTTGATTAGGCTACACTTCCGCTCTGTTTAACTTTTACCGCCCTCGAGGATGCTGGTGCTAAAACCAGAACTCCGGTAAATCCTGTTCATTTGACATGAACGGGTACGTGTCTATTCATTTACCAATACCCCCTCAATCTAGTTAGATACGCTATTACAGCAGGTCGTGCAGCGAGCTGGTTTAAAGGAGCGCAAACCTGGCGTGCATCATAGTAGGTTAAAAGCGGCAAGCCGACACTGCCATATGGAGCGTACTATTGTACGAAGGCTGGTCCGGCAGGAAAAATTATCTATCATGCTTTGCTTACCTTCGGCGTTGAATTCGGCCTCCCTGCTCCTACTACGTCAGCGCGTCCTCGGGTCTCATCAGGAATAGAGATAACGAGCGACCACTGTTTTACCTGTTTATATAGTACGAGGCCATTCATTGGACGATTAGTCTAGTCAGTTGCTATTGGCTGACGCGTTGTCATGTGACTACCCGTTTTGTACACAGACAAAACGCGGGTAGAGGATGATAATTATTCCATCGCGATGTATCCATCTCGGTCTATTATATATTGGCTAGAGATTGGTTTATTTGAAGACAGAATGTCTATATAACCGATGACAATACCGCCCACGTTTTCTAAGTCGTGTCATTTACTATTAGTTTACACGCGATCACGTGACTACTCGTCTTGTGGACATACCTGCATCTGTAAGAATTAATGCCTAGCGATATAGGCAGCTTACTTTGTGTTGTCTCCTTTTAAAGGACATATTATAAACACCCTCGATATATAGCTGATATCAATCCAGTTTGCAGGTGCTAAGTGATATAATGTTTTTACATTTAGTGCGCCACGAAAATAATTTCGGTGAGCAGGCTGTCACGTGATCTCTCGTGTTGATTGCCAGCAAAAGCGGCCAAAATAAAATACTACACAATTCAAGCCGATTCATTTTCTATCTGTCAGCTGGAGACCAAAAGCTTGTGAAGGGCAGTTGAAAAAGGAAAAAACTGATGTCCTTCTCACTCACCATTTCCTGACCATATGATGTTTTTGTGTTATATCATCCCGGAAAGCCGTTGTTATTATACGGCAAAACTATTAAGCATCTGAGTTGAAGTTTTGTAATGGAATTAAAAATAAAAATAAAAATAAGAACCGGTTACCATTATGAAAAAAGTTTTTGTTTAACTCAGCTATAGTATCACATGATACCGGTGTTGTATGGTCATTATTTTAGATTATCCTTTCCCAATCTTCTCTACTGTTAAGGCCTGTACGGACACTATTGCATTTAGACATATAAAATTGCTCACGTCTTTTTCTTTTTTGGGTTAAGTTACCACCTCTTGTGCCCAAAGTGACATGCTCCAGGCAGCACCAACGTAGATCATTGATATCGTGTTTGGCCGCCTTCCAGTGTTCCGTGAGGGGGGCCCCTACTCTGTTCGTTCGGAGCGCAGATCTGTGCTCATTTAGTCTTATTCGAACTTCTCTTGAGGTTTCTCCTATATATATTATATTATTAGCCTGTATTAGCCTGTAACCGAAACGCCGCGTCGACCCTTGTTCGTTTTGAACTTTTTAATTGATGTTTTCTTTATGTGACTCTCAATGTTTTTAATGTAATGCTTAATGTACTTTATGTATATTTTTTAAACGATTTATCATTATTGTGTACAAAATGTTATTATTTGAATAAATGCATAAAGCATATATATTTTTATATACAACCACTTTTTTGGCTCTCCTTTAGATCTCTATTTGAAATATATGTGTCATAATGGTTTAAAACTGTAAATCTCAGGTGGATTGTCAATTATATCATTTGATCTATGTTCTGTAACGCAGCTTCCTGCATCATATACAATCTGTGTGATTGGTATTGCTAGACGTCCTTCAACTTGGTACTCTGATTTCGCTTTTTTAAAAAAACAACAAAATCTAATGGCAAAACCTGTCAGTCAGAGCTTACAACATTTACTTGGAGCGCTCACACTAATAGGCTTTCAATTAATGAACCATAAATACAAGTTTGAACAGCATTAACCTATGGACAAAAATATGACCTTAACTGCAGACAGTGCCCTTCCCTGATCCATATTGTGGTACTGCAAACTGGCATCCTAAGGGCTTGTGCTGCAGGGAGTTTGGCCTACTTATCCCAAGGACATAATAAACATGAAAACTTGTTGCCCTTGTCGGCCTATAGGAATTCCACATCCCTGCTATGTGTTTATACACTTTACCATCAAATGGTTTAATTGGCAAAGTTGAACTGCAGTACTCTTTAGGATGGAGGATGGAGACATTTGATAACTTATTTCATTTATATGGTAACATGAGGGTACATTGTAATGTACAGATTGTTTTGTCCTAAATAATGCATGGGGCGGAATAGTGCTGCATTGGAAATTACTTCAAATTTACCATGGAAGGGTCAGCAACCAAGCAGTTAAATATTTTGAACCAGTGCTTGTGTGGAGAGAAGGCACGTGTCCTTTCTCATCTTTGCTTGAAGATGAGTGTACTACTGTATTTGACATAGAAACAAAACAGAGCCTGCATCAGCGTGGGCGTGAGGGGGAAAAATTGCTGTATCAAACTAAAGTTTATTTAGACTCTCGTATGTGTAAGTTGTATGAGAAGGTTGAAAATAGTGTGTGAATATGTACAGAAATAAGAAGAGGTATCAACCCTTAAAAATGATACCACATTTTTGTGTTATAAGGTTTATGTAATATCTGTTATACAGGGCACTATAAATATTGGACCAAACTGCGGAATGAGTAATCATGCAGTATCGTGAAATGGGTCAAAGATACAGTTGAGATTATGGTTTATAATGAGCACAGTATCAAAAGGCAATCTATAAATAATTGAGATATTATGGAATACGTTGAACACTGAAAAAATAATGCTAGTTTACAAGTAACATGGATATGAGTGCAGAGAATGTTTGTGGAAGAAAGTTGGAGGGAGTTTGTTTTTCTATCTGAGACAGAGAAGCCATGTAAATCTAGTTATAAACGTATTTGTGCCAGAGAGATCACATAAGAATATGGAGACAATTGTATTTATGTAAATAATGTTACTACGGGGAGATGAAATGAAAATGTTGGTGTACTTTGTGTGTACAAATTCAGGTATTCTAATGAGGTGCGCGATCTCATGAAGAATCCTATGGTGCAACCCGCTTTGAGACTTATCATGTACGCAAGTGGGCTACAGG
Source organism: Lissotriton helveticus (assembly GCF_964261635.1). Lineage (NCBI taxonomy): Eukaryota > Metazoa > Chordata > Amphibia > Caudata > Salamandridae > Lissotriton > Lissotriton helveticus. The sequence goes on along the minus strand of NC_136060.1, from coordinate 416,499,290 downwards.
GGTGTGGAATTTAATAAAATATCTACTTGTCCATGGGGCAGGCTGCTTAATAAATCTACTTGTCCTGTAACAAAATACACTCTTCCCATTTGTGTCGTGTAATGTGGCAACAAATTACGCAGCAATCTCATTATATAAGAGTTCTGATATAGCCTCTCTGATTATGCCAGGGTTCATACCATAGTAGTGTTTGAATACTAGCAATTGCATTATGCTGCTATGGTTCTGCAGGTCTACATACTGGGGTTGAAGGTAGTGGTAAGCAATAGTTCCAGGGTTGGAATGCCCTTTTTAGTCCGTGCAAACTTACTAACGTGCATGTTTTACCGGTTTTCGACAATTGTTCTCTAATCATTTTCCTTACTGAGAATGATTGGAAATTTACTACTGACAGTGGCAGAATTAAAACTTCTTCCAGGGCTGGGGAAAAAAGTGGTTGGAGGAAAAGTGAACTTGAAAACATTCAGATTTTCACATAAGCAAATCTACACCTGCATATTTGCTCATGCTAAAATGCAGCTCACAAATATTTTCTGGGAGTACTATTTCTTGGCCTACTTCTGTAAATTCTTGTGAATTCTGTACATATGCACTTAATGCAAGGATATATACCATGGATGTACTTTTGAGACTTTCTTTATTAATTGGGCCTCTAGTTAGGCCAGGCATTAACCATGACCTTTTGTTTTGTTTTTTATTCTGTCTCTCTCTGTCTGTCTATCAGCTGGCGTCCCTGTAAGTGACAGTATTCTGCTCTTTTAGAAGGAGCCTATTGGCACACAAAGTAGTTTTGTTCAGTGCCCAGAACCGCTGTGGCACTGTGTGCTGAGACCAACATTTTTTTTGCTTTTGCCAATGCTTGTTAGAATGGTGAGGACCCAGCAGCTCCCACACTTTTAAGGTTTTACAAAAACCATGCCTAAACAAGTCACACCTTGACAAAACCAAAAGGCTGACCACCAATTTCAAACCCACTAGCTTTGCCAATGCTTGTTTATTTTTGTTTAACATATTTGTATTTAAACTGGTTACACAGATTTTCCATTCGGAATATTTTTGGGAAATACTATCGTACATCAACATGTTACTAAATGATGCGGCAAAGTTACGGTACCTAAAATCTTACAGTAGTTTAGCTAAATGTTTTCTTTTCTTACATGCATTTTTTTGTGAACGTTTTATTTTGAAAACAAAGAATCATCACTCTTGCTTTCAAGCTTCTGTAAATATTTGCATATAATCAGAGAGCCTTCTGGGTGCATTATACAGAGCCTCGTATTACTAAACTTTGAAAATGTGTGTACACTTTTATACTGGAACCACCGCCAGTAGTGCAGGCTGAGCTTAAAACATTTACTTTCAGTGCTCACCCTAATAATAAAGGCTTTGCGTTAATGTACCATATATACAACTTTGAACAGCATTAACACACATATTACATTTAACACACATTTTACCTTAATTGTAGAGAATGCCCTTCCCTGATCCACATGTGCTACTGTAAACTGGCAGCAAAGGGTTTGTGCTGTAGGGGGTTGGGCCTACTTGTCCCAAGGACACAATGCACATTAAAACTTGTTGCCCTTGACCCCAAACAATATGTCCTGGGTGTCGGGCTATAGGAATCCACATCCCTGGGCCTATGTATGTTCTGTGAAATGTGATTGAAACTAATAAAATGAATAACAAGTTGTTGCTTATAAACGTAATGAGTGGAACAAATGATTTCAAGAGGTACCCTGAGGTAAAAAGCATATCTTGAGAATTGATTAACTATAAGAAAAGCACTGGTAGTTATTTAACTGGTGTGGACCGAATAGAATCTGGGAAGAGCACCCTGGTGTTGAGTATAGGTAGATGCATGGTGCAGTATGTTAGGGCAGCAGTGTTCTTGCATCTGAGAGATGCAATTTAAAGATCAAGTAATAACGAATAATAATTTTGCACAACATATCAATCAATCAGGGTTTTTAAAGCACGGCTAATCACCAGATAGGATATCCAGGCGCTTGCAAGTCCCGGGGACTTATTCGAACAGACAGTTCTTGAGTGCCATATGGAATTCCAGAAGTGAGGTGATGGTCAGGAGGTGCTTGGGGAGGGTGTTCCAGGTCTTTACTGTAATGTGGGAAAAGGAACGTCCTTCACTTCTGCTTTGGTAAATGCGGGGCGCATGGGTAAGTGACAGGGAGGCAGAGCGTTGCCTTCTTGGAGGTTGGTGGAAGTTCAGGCTGTGGTTAATGTAGGCAGGTCCTTGGTTGTGTAGAGCCTTGTGTGCATGGGTCAGCAGTTTGAAATGGCATGGGAGCCAGTGGAGTTTCCCGAGTTGGGGTATGATGTGGGTTCATCCGGGAAGGCTGAGGAGGAGTCTGGCTGTGCTGTTCTGTATGGTCTGAAGTCTCTGTAGGTGGTGTGCAGTGATTCCTACGTAGAGGGCATTGCCATAGTTCAATTGGCTGGTGATGAGGGCTTGTCGGGGTGCATCTTGTGTGTAGGGGCAGTCATTTGAAGATCTTACGTAGCCTGCACAGGCGGAGGAGACGACATTGATCTGTGATTTCATGGTGAGCTTGTTGTTAGTGAGGATTCCAAGGTTTCTGACGTGGTTGGAAGGAGTGGGAGTGGGAGTGGGTGTGGGTCCTACGTCTGATTGGCACTAGGAGTCGTTCCATGTGTTGCTGCTGTCGCCAAAGATCAGTACTTCCGTCTTGTCTGTGTTCAGCTGCAGGCATCTGTTCTACATTCAGTCATCGATGTTTGTCATGCATCTGTGGGAGTTTCTGGTGGTGGTGGGGTTGTCGGTGAGTGAGAGGATGAGTTTAGTGGTGTGTGTGTGTAGGGAATTATGTTGAGCCCGGGAGATCGGATGATGTTGGCCAGCGGGGTCATTTATGCGTTGAAGAGTGTGGGGCTGAGGGATAAGCCCTGGGGGATCTCCTTGGGTAATAAAAAGGAGTGCTGTGGAGGGATCCTGCAGAGGAATTTGCAGGATAACTATGGACCATGTAAATGACTTTTTTCTGGACTCCTAGTATACAAATATGTTATGTTAACATATTAAAAATATACAGAACTTGCTTTCCCAGATCTACTGTGGATGCAGATCATGGCATCTGAGCTCAGGGTTAGCTTTACATAGTAAAATGTAATTTATGCCAAGAACAAAGACGCACACATTGCCAATATAAGTCTGTATTACAGTTTCTCCACCAGTTGTCATTTACGTTTCCAGAGTGCATGGAAGTGTCTGTTGGTTTCTCATGTTCTTTTTATGACATGTTTGGTCATGTTTTGCTGCTCATTGTGCTGTTTGAAGTTGCTCTTATTATAAAGTACAGTATTTCTTCTCTATTACCAGCAAAGATTGGCTATTTTACATCACACGATATTTTGCACTGTACGTACACAAACTGACTTACCCCACAGACAACTCCCTGGGTGTCTTCTTTGGGACAAATGTATAGTTGTACTAATCTTGCAATTTCCACCTTGCCTTTTTGGACTTTGCACTGGTTTAGGGCTAGTCTAAGGCTCAGAGTATTACCCATCATAAGATTTTATTATTCAAGGAAAACTGTAAAGTTTTTACACAGTTCTCGGATTATGGTTTGCTTTGATTCATGCTGAATGGGCTGATAAGTGAGACGCTACTAGACAAAGTGATGTCCTGCCAATAATAGTCCGAGGGCCACTGTGAAGTATGCCGCCCCATTCACTGAAGACAATAATTTGTAACTTGATAAAGAAGATTGACTACAGTAGACAGAAACAAAAAGTTGAGAAAAAGACTGCTGCAGAGCTTAAATTAATGTTTTTCCAACATTTAACTGAATGTATTCTCTTCATTTATTGGGCCGAGCAAAAATTCTAGCTATTAATAAGCCAAGTAAATATTTCCAGTGAATGGTTTCTGATTGTAGCACCATCCCCCTCACAAAGTATGTCACGTTTTGGCAAGTTTCTAGGAGGATAGCAAGGCAATAAAAGCAGTTATTTCTGTGATAGAAAATTTCCTTTTCCATTTTCACCACTTTAAAATTTACATGTTTTTTTTTAGGTCTCGCCTACGCAGCGCTCATGTGCAGCATAGGAAGACCTCTTGAAATAGATTGTTTTGAGGGCAAAAACGTGCATACATTGCATTGCTTTGAATGGCAACGTGTGCACGTTTGGCGATTCCCTTGCGGGAGCGAGCATCGCCATATGTTAGCAATTATCGCTCCCGCAAGGTAAACACTGCGCGTCCCTGCTTTTAGGCGCACTCCCCTCACCCCTCCTACTTGTTTAACTTCCACAAAGGCAGAAGCGGTTTGGCTTTCGTTTAAATAGTCAACCCGTTCCGAGTTGCTCACACGTTTTTGTACACTGGTGCCACACGCTGCCTGCTTGGAGGTTCGGTCGAAATTGCTCAACTTTTATAATGAAAGAAGTCAGTCGGGCGACAGATCGCTGTGGGTGTGTTGATTTCACCACCGCTGACCCGGGAGAGTGAGCGCGCCTGGTGGACTGCCCGGAGGCTTCTTGTCAACTTCACCGCGCTGAGAGAGGAGAGCCTCTGGGCGTCACCTAGAAACGTGGGGGCTCGTCTACCAGGAGCTGCGCTGGGATTCCTGAGCGTGACGAGAGCGTCCCAGCTGACGGAGGAACTGCCCGCGGGCCGCCGACAAACGCAGAAGAGGAAACAACCCTCAGGTAACGCTCGGGCTGATGTGCCGAGTGCAGCGTGCGTGTTAGCCTGGGGTGGGGGGTTGTAAACATGCGAGGAGCTGGCGGCTGCGGAGTCAGAGAGGCAGCGCCCTCTTTGTGGTTAGCGTACACGTGCGCAGCGTGAAGGGCGAGATTCAAGAGGCAACAGTCGGGACAATAGTCTATCCGGTGATTCCAAAGTGCAGCTGCAGTGGGGGCATTTAGAAGAACGGTGCCCCGTGTGAATTAAGTTGCAGTCTCGGCCGCACTCCCCTCACCTCTCCCACTTGTTTAACTTCCATAAAGGCAGACGTGGTTTTGCTTTTGTTTAATTAGTCACCCTGTTCCGAGTTGCTTACACCTTTGTACACGAATGCCACATGCCGCCTGCTTTGAGGTTCGGTTGAAATTGCTTAACTTTATAATGAAAGAAGTCAGTCAGACGACTGATACAACGTACGCCCTTCTGTGAGCTGCATTGGTGGATAGTCTCAGAGCACAATGTTCCAAAATGTGTACTCTGTAACCTCGCTCCCCCACGGTGCCAGTAAAAATCTCGTACACCTGGCAGCATGCCCGCATTGTCTGAAGCTACACCACAAATACCCGTTTTCACTGTCACAATTCCAAGAAAGTGGTTCATTGCTGATCTCATGCAATCGGCCGGGCTGCGTCAACAACTCATGGTTTCACTTTCGTTTAAATAGTCACCCCGTCCCGAGTTGCTCACACCTTTGTTACAGATCAAAGCGCTTTTACCCTCGTGCAGCCTTAAACCCCCCTCTTTCCAGAGATCAAGACACAAGAAATGTCTGTGCTGAAGTCCACCATCCCGGCTCCTGAGCGCCCGTCTCTTTTCAGATATGTCCGCTACGAGAATCTGCTGGCCAGCCTCAGCGGGGGATTGGTGCCACACTGGTACTGCACCCCTTGGACCTCGTCAAGATCCGCTTTGCTGGTAACGTCTCTTACCTATCCCTCTTTCACCATTCTCAATCCTCTAGTTTATTTTATGTGACGTCTCCGGTTGAGCGCCCATGCTCCACATCAGGATATGCCTCCACGATGCCCTGTAAGAACTGTAGTGATTAAAGTTGTGATCCAACAATAGTAACCGGGGAACAAATGAATGCAGAACATGTTTGAAGCTTGCAGGATTGGAAACTTTTTTTGTCCGATAAGGAGGATTAAAATGAGTTGTCACTGAACGCCAGAGATGCAGCATATTTTCCATATAACCTATATGAGAATTGTTTTGGTGTTGCTCGAGTGACCACACAGCCACATACATATGTGTGAGTAAATCTTATCACAAATGTACCTCCACATTTTGTGAGCCCAAAGAGGGAATTTAGACGTCTAAAACTGGCCATTTGGTACTTGAATTCAAATAAGATTTGCAACTGGCTATGAAAACGTAGTCCAGAGATTGTAAATGTTTTATTTCAAATTACAGAATCCAAGTCTGTCGATCTCTATGCCAGCTGATAGAATTTAAAATCACTGGAAATCTGCCATTTTAGGGGTGGAAACATGGTTATATTTCAGGGGGTGGACAGAGATTGTCATTGAAAAGGTGTGAACAGTCACAAAGTTATACCTGTGCAGTTGCACAATGCTACCCAGTCGTTTTTCCCACCCAGCTGGTACACCTCCTCCGAGTGCAAACAAGCATTGGCATAACCAATAGGTCTTCCATTTGGGACCTTATAAGTTTTTAATTAAGCAGCACAATATCCTTGGTGCAACATTAACTGTTGCATGGCTAAACACTTATAATGTCCCAAAGGCGAGACCTATTGGCTATGCCAATGCTTGTTTTAAATGTGCAGTCTTCAGCTAGTGAAACAGTTGTAGGTGGAGTTTTTTGACGAATTCCATAAAGTTATATAATTTAATGAGACTTTTTTCCCTATACCAGTCCTGTCTTTGGAATGAAGGAGGCTAGCAAATGCTTCCAACAGGTGTAACCTCAGTAGTAGGCATTACTTATAAGTTATAAGGGCAGTCATTTCGGCCTTTTGTAAATTGGGGCCTTCGTTCAGAGAGTGCTCCCATCCGCAGCCTAACATATAAAAACACCTCATAGTACATCTGTTTGTTCCATGAGGAGGCTTTAACGCACTGGTATTGCTTTAGTGATGTTCAAAATCACCACTTTCCACATATCTGGCTCTGTGCCATTACTCGTGAAATGGTTGGAAATATATTAGGCTGCGGATGAGAGCCTTGTGATGTTGTGTCTCTTTTATCACTGTACTGATTTACTAACCTTGAGCGAAGATCCTCTAGGACTAGTTTGATCAGGAACTTATTTTCTCAGGTAAAGTTGCATATAATTATTGGCCCTGAAGAAGCAATGAGTTAATCATGAATCACGTGTTGGCTGTTGTAGGCTTAGTGCTGAAGGACGAATTATTGGATTTTTCTGTTATCTTGAGGAGCAAACAGTTTTTTTTAAACCAGATTCTAATTTGGAAATACTATGGACTAAGATACTCAGTGAATTTCTAACTTTGTAATGAGGAATATATTGGTGATAATTAAATATAAAGGTTACATTGATTGGATTTATGAGTGTTTGTTACTAAACATAGGAATATTTTTAGGTCTTGTGCTTAGCGGTGCACTGCGCTGCGCGAGACATTTTGTATGTGAAAAACGGGGAATTTGAGTTGACTTAGGAATCCCTTTTGAGCCCCCCCATTGGCCTTTGCGTGCGTCTTATTCTGAAAGACTGCACACAATTGGCCCGAGGCGCGCGCATAGCTTCTCACATGGCCTATTGGTGTCGTAATAGACACCAATAGGGCATGGCTTGCAGTGGTGCGTGCGTGCGCGCGCACCACTGAGGAGACTATCTAGTGGCTGGAAGTTTCTTTCCCTCCCCAGAGTTTAACTTCTTTGAAGCGGAGAAGCCCCACGGATGCTTGCACCAATTTTTCGTTCTTACTACGGTGATTCTGCAAGTAGTATCAGTGGCGAGGTGGCTTCTGTACAGGCCAGCCACTGCTGTGAACAAAAGTGCCTTTCGGGAGGGGCTGTTACTATGCCTGATGCTTTACTATTCCAGTTGCACTGAGCCGCTGTGTGAAGTAAATTATTCAATGCAGTCCTGGATCGTTTATATATTATTTTCGCTGCGTGAGTCAGCACAATATATCACTGAAATTCCGATATATTATTTGTTTTGTAATGACAATGGAAGGGGAGAGGATGTGGTCCACCGGTTAAACTGCCGACTTTGGTGCTGGAAACCAGGGTTCGAGCCTCGAATTCGCACTCTAGAAGTATGCCCCAAAAAAATGCATTCCCACAAATATTACTTTTCATGCCTTTTTCCGACTTTAGTCGTCAATTAGTGTTCAGAATCAAAATAACGTAAAATACATTAATATTAATTGGAAACAGAACTCTGTTGTGGGTTTTAATGGGAGTCCTTGGAAGAAAATGCCCTGGGGATACAAACCGTGGGTGAAATGGATGCAAGCTGTGAGAGCTATTGTGCTTTCGTGTGGCGTCTGCAAACACTGGCATTGTCATCATCTTTTCGGCACAACTGGTAGTCTGCAGGGCTGCACTGTGTATAACTAGGCCTAGATAGCACAACATTGTACACCGAGGGTTGGTGCAATATAAAGTGGAACTTAAAAGATAACGAGTCTTAAAATGGCCGGCTGCTTCGAGTTGTCATGCTTCTGCGGCAAGTTCTTGTGTGTTGTGCGTCTCGCCAGCTGCCGTGCACTCCATTTTGCGAGCTGACATGCAGATTATAGTGTTTCATCCCTGCAGTTTGGCGCGTCCCATTTTCTCCCGGCTGGAAGCTGTGGATCTAAGTGGTTTACTCAAGGTCGACAAGTGAGTCAGAGATTCAGTTAGTGCAGTCATAGGTTTTCTCTTTTTCTAGCCCACGCACGCTGCATATATAAAACAGTATTGTATAGCAGAACAGCTATTTCCAGCTTCTGATGGGTCGAGAACCTCAGGGTTACTGTCTTTGTAGAACACCACTACGTCACTAGTTTCTCAAAGAATATCACGAGTCATTTCATGGATCTCTACTAGTTTCTCAAAGAATATCATGAGCCATTTCATGGATCTCTACTAGTTTCTCAAAGAATATCATGAGTCATTTCATGGATCTCTCTCGGAAAAAACAATCTGGAAAAAAACAATGCACTGGGGAAAAAACAATGCACTGGATGTGGCCAGAAGCGTTTTCCGGTGGCTTAGACTTATCAAAGCCTTCCACATATAAATAAGCCTTGTGTTTTCCTGAGTGTGATGCTCGAAGTGCAGTGGTATGCCCCAATACTGTCCTTCAGCCATATCCCTGACGGAGCCTGGAACCTAACCCTTTTTGTTTGCTTGTGTTTTTCTTCAGAGGAGGTACTTGCCTGGATGGTCGTATGGATTTTTAGGTCGAGCCTGTCAATGCGTTTGCGCATTGAGCTTGCGATATATTGGGGCTTAACCAGAGCTTAACCATTGGCGAGTGCATGCAGTGCCCGTGAAAAAAGCGCGTGCACTTCAAAGCCACCAGCCTCCCTCCCACAGGCATCTGAAGCTGTACGCTCTGCTTCAGGCATTTCTCCTCCCCTAATTATTCACGGCCGGCCGTACTTTCACTTTCAAGGCCGCCAGGCCGTGTCTCGCGTTTCTTCTCCCCCCTTACCCCCTCCCCACAGCAATGCCAAGAGCTTATTTTCTTTGTGTCCCATAGTCAAGCTTTATATATGTGCTGCGATTAGATCCTTGCCTTTAACACGCTCGGCACAGAGACTATCTGTGTTTATCCTTTCCCGCCCTTGACATATCCCTTCGATATTATTTACCCTTTACTCTGAGACTGCTTTTGCAATTTTAATTTCTTCTTAGACCCAAGCCGCGATCACGCCCGAACTCCTGTCTCCACTCCACCCCTCCATCACGCTTGCTTTCTTGCCCAGTTCACGCATGTGGGCTTCTCCCCTTTCCCTGTGTCCTTGCTTATCAGGCTATCCTAAGTCACTACGTATATAACCCAGCTTTCTCCCCTAGCACCCACTGTGCCCCCAGCAGTGCTGGATCACATATGCGAGTCTTCTCCTCTCCTTTGCGCGCAGCCAGCACACTCCTGCGCCACGGTCACAATTGACAACTGTTCTTGGGGAGCCCATACAGGAGCCGCCTATTCTTTGGACCCCATTTTACCTAGACCCTGCATGGGGCCAGCCTCATCTCACTACCGATGGGCCATATCCTTGGTAGTATGAACTCTCTGCCCCCTGTGGAGCCCCAATGTGTACAGCCCCCACCTGCAAATGCGTATATTCCCAGGTGCCACCACATACGGGCATGGCAACTGAACTTGGTAGGAGGCATTACTTATTACGGACGGACAGATGACGCTGCCCCTCCTCACCTCCTTTTTCCAACCTCCCTGTCTCTCCCACACCCGCCTTCCCGCATTTTTTTAGGAGGAGAGAATCCCGGTTGCCCAAAAGTTGCTTCTAAACTTGCATGGGGTGACATGCGGTAGAAAAAAAATAACCAAGCTGTCAGGTTCAATAAATGTGATCATGCGTTTTACACCATGCCCACTAAGAAGCTACATAGATGCTTTCTAATGCTATAGAAAAGTGTCTTGCTTGTTTAAATATATTTCTTTCTTATCTTGCTTTTTCTCCCCCGCCCACCGTTTTTGTCTCTCACTTTATCTTCCTCTCCCTTGTCCGTTCACCATGTCTCTTTCTTCCTACCTACAGGGTATTACTTTTTGTGTCTCACTCTCTCTGAGCTGAATGTCAAATGTCATCTCGCATATGCGTCTCTGGTCTCTCCTTCGGCAGCATCAGACACGTCACCTGCCTCCAAATCACCTGCCTTAAAATCCCAAATGTGTCTTATCTTTCAATCTGGAGATCTGCTTTCTCTGGTCGTGGCATGCTACCCTGGGGAGTTCCTTTGCTCGCTGTTTTGTGTCAAGGTGTGTGGCTTTGGCAGCTCTGTGTCCCTTTGAGTTCCTCGGGCATTGTTCGAGCATGCTGCGGCTGTCGGCGCTTCCCCCATGCAGAGCGTAGTTTTGAGATGCGAGGCACGCATGCGTTTGGCCGTTGTGTTATTTATTAGTTGGGTGTCACGGGTCAGCTGGCAGGCGGCATCCTCACAGATCTTACGTTTTAATAACCCCTCTCTGTACATTTTTCTCTTATTATCGAATGGTGAGGTGGATAACTCAGGCAGGAGATGAGAGAGAGAGAAAGTAGCAATTATACCATGAGTATAACGGACCGATTTAGGAGCGTCCCTCCCCTTTCACCCTCTGAGAAATATTGCTGCTGAGATTAAGTGGCTTGTCTAAAAGCACACATCGAGTAGCGGCGTAGAAACATAACTTTAGCTTGCGCCTCCTGACCCCAGTTTATTATTTTTTTTTTAAGACCAATGGTCCCAAACTTTATTTAAATTCGCAGATAAGCCAGTAGGTGTACATACAGTGCCAAAACCACAGATCATCGCCGCAACAGTTCCTAGCAGATTGCACATGTGAACACAGCAGTTATACATGGGTGAAATTAAACAGTCGCTAGTAGAAATGCATTGGTACATAAGTGACTGTGCCAGGGAGTGACTCATGATGTAGTGCCCGCAGTTTGCAGCACTGCAGAGAGGGTCCAAAGCGTTCAAAAAGAAAAGTCAACAGTCGGTACATGAAATTGAGTTCCCCCTGACCCCAGTTTATGGCCACATTTAGGTGTTGGAAATGTGTATTTTATTTAGCTTGTTGTCAAAAGTTACACTACACTACAATTGAAATAAGAACCCCTTTACTCTTTTGAGTTTTGCTTTGCCATTTTGTTTATTAGAGTATGCTACTTTCTAAAACATCTTGGTATTTAGAGTGAAAATTACTACCTGAACTGTGATATTTTCACAAATCTATCCTCACAAAAATATTGCCAGTCTTAGAACACACAACAGTGTAACATATGGGAAACCTCATGTGAAAACAAGCATTAGCCAATCAAGTAGGTCTGGCTCTTCTATATTTAAAGTGTATCTTTTCCATAGGAGAGTTTGGGTGCTGTTGTGGTTGTGTGGCAGGTTAGGTGGACGCGTTAGTCAACAATCAGATGTGCGAGTGAGTGCATGTATGCAAGAATGAGTGAGTGCATGCCTGGATGGAGGGCTGGATAAGTGGTTCAAAGAATGAGTGCATTGATGGATGCTGAGAAGATTGACCGGTATCAACAGTCTTATAGCTGCATATCTCAGACTGGGTACTACAGTAAAATCTGCCTGTCCTGTGCAATTATCATCGTACCCTATTGGTATGTCAGTCCCCTATGCTGATGTTATCATGTCCTATGTTAATGCCAATATGCTCTATCTAAGTCACGTAAATACAACACATATTGCATTACAAATGCTATAGGTGTCCCATTTGCGAAAGTTAAAACTATTGGCATTGTAAATGACAAAGCTATTAATTTCGCTATTTTCAAAACCAACACATAAATAAAAAATGTGTCATTTACAATACCAATAGCTCAAACTTTCCTAATGCGAGACCTATTGCATTGCAAATGCTTGTTCCTTTTGAAGCAGGGTATAGGCTGATTTGCACATGTCTGGTGTGTGTCTATACTCAGTGCTTGAAATGGAAAAAATAAAGTGCAGGTACCCTATACCAGAGCCCTTGCTTGTTTCTGAGAAGTGCGATACTCTCCGATTAAACGTATTACGTCACTCTTGAAAGGTGCAGGTACTCTCCCTCTCAAAATAAACAAGCATTTGCAATGCAATAGGTCTCACATTACTGAAAGTTTGAGCTATTGGCTTGCAAATAATAATGCAACACCAATAACCCAAACTTTTAGTAGTGCGAGACCTATTGCAAATGCTTGTTTCTTTTGGTGTTTTCTATTTCACTATTTTTCTGCTCAACAGTTAGTACACCTCAAGCCCAATTAAAATGCACTCTTCATCTGTGACAGTTCTGCTTTTAATTTCTTGTTTTTATATTGTTTGAGGTAGTTGTGCACTCTTACTTCATTCAGTATGTAAACCTTTGACTATCCTCTCATGGGGGTGGTACTTTAAGGTTGCTTGTCGTTCAAGGGACTATGCCAGGATCCAGCTTGTGGGGTTATCCGTTCAAAAATAGCATTTTCCCACTGGCTTTGGTGACATTTGTGATGAAGAAATGTCTGTTGGTAGCTGTTAATTGTTTTAACACATGCCTTTTCTGAATATAGGTTTTAACCAATACATTGGTTTACAGTTGGGTTACTAATCCTATATTGGAAGTTTTCAGTGCACCACTCACATGGTCAGTAGTTTCCAGAGTTGGCTCAAAAGCAAACACTGGATTTCCTGGAGAGGAACAAGAAAATTGTTAAACTATGTATACCCTTGTAAAAAATGCAGAGAATGTGGATAGCAGATGCCTTTAGCCTGTATTTATACGTCTCAGTAATGTAGAAAGAGCCCTTTGTAGATAAAAACCTCTGCAATAATTTTTTTTCACGCTGGTGGAAGAGGTGACTCTGTCTCTGGGACCTTCAAGGTACAAATACTCCAGTGAAAAAGTGCAAGGTAGACTGACCAAGGAGCTTCCCATTTCAATGCGCTTAGTTGCTTTCTTCTAGAATTAACCCTTTAACACCTAGCCTGCCTGCTTGTCATGCTTTTAAGGTTGGAAAAATGTAGCCTTTACAATTGAAAACAAGCATTGGCATAGCCAATAGGTCTTGCCTTTGGGACCTTATAAGTGTTTAGCCATGTAACAGTTGATGTTGTTGCACCAAGGATATTTTGCTGGATAACTAAACACTTATAAGGTTCAATAGGCGAGACCTATTGGCTATGCCAATGCTTGTTCCTGATGCTATTTCCTCTGCGGGGCTCCAGTTCTTTTAACATGTGCGGCCTCTGGGTGAAAGACTCGAGATCTGCAGCGGATCGTGTAATTCTTAAGGGGCAGAATTAAAAGGGTACTCAGAATGAAATCAGAGTGCTAATTGCCCTTAGCTGCCATCAGCTAGACTACTGTTTCTCTCTATATAGCAGGACCATTAATCACAGGAGCTATCTTGACATGTTTATTGCTGCCTGAAAACTGAATGTACAAGGAATTCTGCTGCAGGTGTTTCTGAATCTTAAGTTATACAAACACCTCTTTTGACTGCCAGAAATAGCCTAAGGCAGGGTGGGGGCTGGGGGGGGGGTTGGGGGGGGGGGGGGTCTGTGGTGAAACTAAACAAACTCTGCCCTGGAGTCATCCCACAGCACCGAGACCGCCCTCATCAAGACCCTGCTTGACAACGGGGAAACAACCGCCCTCATCCTCCTCGACCTCTCAGCTGCCTTTGATACAGTCTGCCATCGCACCCTAATAACCTGCCTCCACAACGCTCGGTTCCAAGGTAAAGCCCTGGACTGGATCACCTCGTTCCTCTCCGACAGAACCCAGAGTGTCCGGCTCCCTCCCTTCTGCTCCGCGGCCACCGAGATCATCTGCGGCATACCCCAAGGCTCGTTTCTCAGCCCAACCCTCTTCAATATCTACATAAGCCCCCTCGCCGCCATCGCACGCAAACACAACCTCAACATCATCTCATAAGCCGACGACACCCAGCTAATACTCTCCCTCACCAAAGGCCCAGCCACCGCCAAATTCAACCTCCAGGAAGGAATGAAAAACGTCGCGGAATGGATGAAACTTAGCCGCCTGAAACTGAACTCAGACAAGACGGAGGTCCTCATCCTCGGACTATCCCCATCCGCCTGGGGCGACTCCTGGTGGCCCACAGTACTGGGCACTGCACCGACACCCACGGACCACGCACGTAACCGGGGATTCATCCTGGACTCCTCTCTCACGATGACCAAGCAAGTCAACGCCATCTCATCCTCCTGTTTCAACACCCTGCGCATGCTCCTGAAAGATCTTCCTGTAAAACCCTACCGGAACTAGAAAGATGGTCACCCAGGCCCTCGTCACCAGCCGACTAGACTACGGGAACGCCCTATACGCAGGAACCACAGTCAAACTTCAGAAAAGACTCCAGCACATACAGAACGCATCCGCACGACGACTCCTCGACATCCCTCGCCACAGCCACATATTTGCCCACCTGAAAGACATGCACTGGCTCCCCGTCAGCAAAAGGATCATGTTCAGGTTCCTCACCCACGCAGACAAAGCGCTTCACGACATGAGCCCCGAATACCTCAACAACCGCCTCACGTTCCACACTCCAACTCTCAAGCTCCGCTAACCTCACCACTGTCCCACGGATTCGCAGACCCACCACCGGAGGAAGATCATTCTCCTACCTGGCTGCCAAGACGTGGAACTCCCTCCCGCCCACCTACGACTGACCGAGGACCATCTCACCTTCAGGAAACACCTCAAGACCTGGCTCTTCGAGCAGTAGCAGCACCCCCCCTCCCTTCAGCGCCTTGAGACCCTTACGGGTGAGTAGTGCGCTCTATAAATGTATTGATTGATTGATGTTATAACAAGTCTGCAGACTAGGGGCATGTGTTCCAAAAATAAGAAAACCATAAACGGCAGCAACGTTTTTAAAGGAGAATCTTTATAATTACTGCACAAATATGATTTCACACTAATTATAAAGCATTTGCTGAAGCCTGATAACATGCTTAGGAGGGTGCTGGATGAATTTGGTGGTACCACCAAGAACTTATTGGGCTGACCGTGTGACTGTTGTTTTGGTTTTTAAATGCAAGCTTGGGCTCTATACTGTTTCCAGTAAGCATGAACTCGCTCCTCATCTGAGACACCCAACTGAATTGACATAGTTTAGTAGGAGGCAATTTGTTTTTTTTGTAATCTGGGAACCCATGTCTTCTTTTGACAGATTAAAACACTTCCCACATGGGCCAACCACGCAGTCGGACACTTTCCACCGATGCCCTAGCACCTTATAAGACACTGCGTTTTATCTCACACACATTTTAGCATGGCCACACGCCAAGGCTTGACAATAATAGCAAACTAGGAGTCAAGATTTTGATCCTCGTGCAGAGGCCAAGGCTTGACAATAAAAGTAAATTAGGAGTCAAGCTTTGGTCCTCGTGCAGAGCATCAAAACACTAGTACCTCATCTGAGCGCAAGCCCTTGCAGTGGAGTGTAATCCATTTACAAATGCTTTTCATAAGGGGTGCGAAGCACTAAATACAACTGTAATATAACGCTGTAATGTGACTATTGGTCAATAAACTGCACGCCTTTCTGCGCACCATTACCTGTTTCTGGGTAAAGGATTCCATCATCTTGTGCAAACCTTAATCTAGAAATTCCAAGGAAATAGTTTACGAGTTAGGTTCTCCTATCCCCCGGGTGAAGTGGAAAGTATCTGGTATAGTAATGCATTGATCTGCACAGTAATTCTCCGGTAGTAGTTTATATCTGCTCAAGGATGGAATAGTAATTGTTTCTCACGTAAACTCACATTTTCAATATTTGCTGTAAGTGGCTGTGGGAGATGCTAAAAACCATGTTTTTTGCTTGTTGATCTGGGGGTGTGTGTGTGGGAGTCTGCTGCCAGGCCCCTGTAGGTCTGAGCCGGGTGCTTACTTCTGGACACTTTGGAATCACCCTGTGGGAAGCGGCTCAATGTGGGCTCGAGGAACGGGTGCAGGGAGCAGCAGCCCTGGTGGGGCTTTTTCCTGTGCGCAGAATGTTTGTGAAGCATGGTCTCCTTTCAGTTACAGGAAACTGGGCCCACTTGAGAGCCGGGATACTGACCTTGTTGCTCAATGTGTGGAGCACGTGATGGCTGACGGGCGTGCGTTTTTAACATGGAGCACGTAAAGCAACCTCTTTCAGCCTGGATGAAGTAAGAAATGGTCACGCTCTCTAGCGTAGTCATCTGTGAAACTCCCAAAATGTACAGTAATCGGCAGTGACATTATTAGCTCCCTTTTAATATGGTGCGGCTGCAATCGTCCATTTTGTGCACTGTGAATATGTGGTGTCTCAGTTACCCTATCTCTTGGCATTTGACTTGTTGATCCAGGAAGGATGAAAGGCTTGAGTCAGCCGTCTCGCTGCAGGTATTGGTACTCCCACTCAGAGAGAGCACTACTCAGATAGAACTACTGCCCGCAGATGTGAAGGCCTGTGAAAGTTTCAGAAAAGGGGAGAATTCAGCCCACATAATCTTATATGTACAGTCTGAGAGTTGGACGAGCACTGGTAAAATTACCCAATGACACATTCAGTTCGGTGTTTATTTAATCTCCCCTTGCCCACATAATCTTGTATGTACAGTCTGAGAGTTGGACGAGCACTGGTAACATTACCCAATGACACATTTAGTTTGGTGTTTATTTAATCTCCCTTTGCCCAAAAACAATCTGCCCAGAATCACAAGGTGGTGAGCCGACGCCGAGACCACAACCCGGTTTCTCAGTTCCAAAGCCCTCCTTGCATGTTTACAATGGTCACGGAGTCAGGATAACAAATGCAAGCTGTAAAGTCATTAGTAACCAGATACTGCTGAGAGCATGTACAGCGTTTACCTTGCGGGAGCGAGCAGCGGCAGGCGCGATAATTGCAAACGGATGGCGCCGCTGCTCGCTCCCGCAAAGTAAACGCCACACATGCACAAGGGCTCATTGGGAACAGTGCAGTACATGCACGAGTTTCCCCAAAAGTCCTGAGCGATTCCAAGAGGTCATCTCCTAGGCAGCGCTTGCGCACTGCGTAGGCAAGACCTAAAAATAGAGGCAACAGTCTGGCTAGGTAATTTTTAGGTCTTCAGAGAACCATCTCCGAGCCTCATGGCGTCTTGCTGCTTTAATTATCCAGAAGAGGGCATATTCGTTACTTGCTGCTGTTAGCCAAGATGTGATGTTTTCTGCACTAAGATCAACAGATGGCTGATTGATGGGAACTGTATTTGCCAATGAGCTGCAGAAGGCATTGATGTTAATATTGTTCCATTTCCTTTTCCCTCAGCCCTCCTTTAGCTGGGGGTTTGCCTACGATTGTATTGTAAATCACAAACTCTATTAGGGAATGATCAGACCAGGTACAGGGGGACACTATCAATGTGGATACTACAAGCTCGGATGTCCAAATTTGATCTAAAATATGTCCTTTAATATGTGTAGGGGATGTTACATGTTGAGTACAGTTCAACACGCTGAGTAGGTCGGTCATTTCCGCAGACTGTGGACCACCTGCCATATCATTGGCCCAATAATTAAAATCACCTATAAGCAAAATCTTTGCATGATTAATGACTAAGTGGGCCATCTGTCCGCATAATCTTTGGGGGGAAAAGCGGCATACTCTGATGGGCTCTATAGAGCAGTACACAAATCAAAGAAGTCCAGTTTAATAACTAGGTTATCCAAGGAGTAATGTCCAGTGTGGTAAGCATAGTAAATTTCAATTCTTTACGAATTATAGTGGCTACCCCACATCCTTTTTATGTCTCGCCTGAGCCAGGGTGCATGGGCTGCTCTGCGAAGCATTTAGTAAGGGCTTTTGAACTCTAACACAGCACGCAATTGGCCAAAGGCTGGTGCATGTCCCGCCTTCTCTGTCTCCTGGCCTAGGGTGCTCCAGAGCGAGCAGCAGCGCCATCTGTTTCCAATTATCACGCCCGCGACTCGCTGTCGTGTTAATTAGAAACATATGACCAAACGCGGCGCTTTCATTGCTTAAAAGCGGCTTACACGTGACACTTTAATGAAGCCTCATTTTTTTAACCAACTCGGACTTTGTCGGGATGACCACCTCGCCGCATGTCCTCACTAACACACTTTTGCGATAAGAAGTGTTAATAGCCCGCCAACGTGTCGCCATTACCATACACAGTATTTTAACTCTCACCAGGCTTCGGGGCTTTCTGGGGGCACCACCAACCCAGTGACCAGCAGTCTGCCCATAGTTTAAGGACACCTACTCCGAGCTTGGTTCTGAGGCCAGGCTTCGCCCACAGGATTTGGTTCTAATGCTTTCGGCCTTGAGGCACACTGACTCAGCGCTCCGGGCTTCGCAGCACTCTGACTCACCGAGCCGGGGGCCTCGCAGCACCCTGGCTCGCGGTGCTACGGGCTTAGCAGCACTCTCACCAACGGCGCTCCGGGCTTCAAAGCACTCTGACTCACAGCGCCCTGGCCTTCGCAGCACTCAGACTCACCGCCCTTCGGGAGTGCTGTCAGACTCACATCTCTCCTCGAGTTTGGCCACACTCTGCTTCGCTGCACTTGGCCTATCCGCGCTCCGGGCTTCGCCGCACTCAAATTCACCACATCGATTGCTCTTCCAAGGACAATCAAAAACATTGCTCTGTAACCAACTCCCTTTGGTCGACCCGCTCTTGCATACCTACCTTAAAGTTCTGAGCACTAAGACAGGTTGAGGCTGCGCTTTATATAAGCTCCTAAATTAATATATACGGATGCACCTGGTAGTAGCATTTTAAGTTTACTGCAGGGTGACCGAGATGATTTGGCAACGATTGCAACAATAACTTTACACAAAACTTATGTCTGTGGTGGACTTTTGAAGAGGTGTGCTACTGGGCTGAGCCTGCTGTGTGATCTTCACCACGCTGGGTCGAATGCAATGACGCATGGGATGCATGGTGTTTTGAAGGAAGAGTTGGCAGTGTAAACTGAGTCGCTACGGGGAGGAAACAATGCTTTGTCGTAAGTTTGGCATAGTACCTGTAAAGATGTTCCAATAATACAAGCGCATCCTGTTTCTTCATAGCACAAGTTCATCTCTAGGCAAGGCTGGTAAGCGGGATCGGGTCCAACTAAGCATCGCTTTACAGTGTCCTCTTCAGTGTTACTACTTGGAGAAAATGATGCATCTGGATAGCTCTAGCAGACCGCAGTACCAAGATTGGCATTACTTCTGTCTAAGAGCACCATCTACCTACAATGTTGTTAATCTATGCTACACAGGTCAATTAATTCACTTGATTGATGCACCTGCATAGATCTTTTTGCAGAGCTACAGCTTTACAGCCTTTAAATACTGACTGAGCATTTCAGTCTCCAAAAATCCATACGGAGCTCAAATCAGTTGGCTAATAATAGCCCGTTATTCAGCTCTTGGATATTCAGTGAACGGACATGTAGAAATAAACAGAAGGGGCTGTCGAGAAGTGTGAAACGTTCTAAGAAAACGGTTTAAATAGTTGCCAAACGGGTCCCTGATGTTTGTAACACCAGCCCTGGAAGCAACGATTTCTGGGTGCTATAGTTTCAAATAATAGGTAGGTCTACAAGCTGCAGCTGTTCACGAAAAACCAGGAATGCTTGAAGGTTATTTCCCCCCCACCCAATCATTTGATGCCAGGTGGCTTCTACAGTCTCCTGAACTGGTGTAGAGACAGTTGCATGCCAGACTCACCGTACTCCACTGAACAGTCTCGCACACCTACAAAGAAAGAGAAATCACTGCATTTCCCATTATTCATCACATAATCACACGTCACAATTGCACTCTATTCAATGCAACATAAATACACTCAATATAATACCACTCAGTACCACATAATTACAAGTCAACTAATTACACCGCACTCAATGCAACATACACTCCAAATAATACCACTCAGTGCCACATAATTACACGCCACATAATTACACTCTACTCAATGCAACATGCACTCCACATAATACCACTCAGTACCACAATAATCACACGTCACAATTACTCTATTCAGTGCAACATAAATACACTCCACATAATACCACTCAGTGCCGCATAATTACACACCACATAATTATACTCTACTCAATGCAACATAAATACACTCAACATAATACCACTCAGTGTGTTACATGCCACATAATTATACTCTACTCAATGCAACAAATCACTCCACATAATACCACTCAGTGTGTTACATGCCACATAATTACACTCTACTCAATACAACATAAATACACTCCACATATTACCACTCAGTGCCACATAATTACACACCACATAATAACACTCTACTCCATGTTGGCCTAACGGCTAGGGCGGTCGACCTCGAATCTGAGGAACTGGGTTCGAGTCTCGGCAATGACGCTGAACATCCTGTGATTCTGGGTAAATCACTTAGGGCCAGATGTAGGTAGCCAAATACCGGTCGCGATTTCGGCCGTTACCGACCGGTATTTGGCTTTTGACATGTAGGTGGGTCAGAATTTACAGAATCGGTATATTTACCGACTCGGTAAATTTACCACTGCGGTATTTTTCCGAATCGGTAAATATACCGATTCTGTAAATCCATATGTAGGTGGCACAGTTTGCAGTGCCACAGGCCCTTAGGATTGCTTATTTTACCACCCAATCTCATTGGGTGGTAAAATACCGAATTCCAGTGTACATGCACATCTGTGCATGTACACCTATGCCATGTGACACACAGACATGCCCTTAGGGCATATATGTGTGCCACATGGCACACAAGCCTGCATTTGGGGTGCTACAGGGTGTCAAAGTGACACCCCGTTCCCCCTGCCAGGATTCGGTATTTACCGATTCTGTAAATACCGAATCGGTATTTCCCATTGATTCCTATGGGCTTCAAGGCCCATAGGAATCAATGGAAAATACCGATTCGGTATTTACAGAATCAGTAAATACCGACTCTTACAGAATCGGTATTTGTAAAATTAAAATTACCTACATCTGCCTCCTTCCAATTTACCTACTCTTAAATACCGATTCGGTATTTAAGAGTAGGTAAATCGGAATTACCTACATCTGGCCCTTAATCTCCCTGTGCCTAGCAAAAATAAATAAATTAATGTGTCCTCATGTAATGCAACTGGTGCTATGTAAAACGCTCTGATACCCATTTCGGGTCAAGTTCGAGCCATATAAAACTATGTAAAATAAAATGCAACATAAATACACTCCATAATAATACCACTCAGTGCCACATAATTACATGGCACATAATTACACTCTATTCAATGCAACATAAATACACTCCATATACCACTGTGGCACATAATTAGACGCCACATATTTACTCTCTACTCAGTGTAACATAAATACACTCCACATAATAACACTCAGTGCTACATAATTACACACCACATAATTGCACTCTACTCAATGCAACACAAATACACTCCACATAAATGCACTCTCTACGACATGCCTCCAATCAACATAAATGCACTCCACACCATGACACAATTTCACTAAGCATAATTTCACTCAACACCACAGTTCCAGGCCGCACAATTCAACTCCACAAATTTGCAATACACACTGCATAATTACACACAAACTACATATTTCAACTCCACAACGTACCTCCAATTCACACGATATAGTGTCACCACCTGTGCACCAAACATCACCCACCACCACCGTTTTTGCGTCAGCGCTCCACCTAAGCATCACGTCAGTCTGCACTTGGAATCTGGCATCTTTTGATTCTCCCCTAGTGTCCGTCTGCTGCTTGTGTTCTAATTAAATTGCCGTTTTCCAACCTCCACTCCCCCGTTGTTTATACCCCGCTCCCCCATAACAAACAAGCATGAGAACAGGCAGAAAGAAGTTGCCAGCAGTGCAAGTACAAAAAAACTAGAAGCCACTTTTTAAGTTAAAATCTATTTTTAATCCGTTTTTTCAGTTGTATGTAATGTCGTCTTTGTTTGTATAAACGTAACAAAAATGCTTAACACTTTTTATTATAACTTTTCAACATAATGCACAGCAGCCACAATGCTCTACAACATAGCTAAAAGTTCTGGCTAAACACATAAGGTCCCAAAGGTGAGGCCTATTGGCTATAACCATGCTTGTTTTCTCAACCTGTTGGTTGGCCTGAAGAATATAATAGTTGTTAGGGAGGGCTACCAAAATATCTGGGGCCAGATCTGAAGGGAGCCAAGTTTCAGTTAATAGAAGAATATCAGGTTTAGTTGAATCTAGAAGGTGAAATATATCCAGTTTGTTTTACCAGGGAGCGTGTGTTTCAGTATGTAATTGTTAGTTCATGTGTCCCCTGTCTTCAATCTAAACCCTTCACCGATAAAGTCTCCCCTGATTGTCTTGCCTCTGAGTATTTGTTATAGCAGGAGGAGGTTGCTCATATTCAGGAAAACATCCCTGAGCTTCTTGATCTTTGATTTGATCAGTTTGGATCCGATGGAGGGATTCAGAGGGTAGTTTATAGAGTGAAGTTGCTTAAGCTCCCTCGAAGTATAGTTTAAAAACTGCGCATAATAACCGGCCCCTGGCCCCGGACGGCTGCGGACGGGTGCAGATGGCCTTTCCTCTGGCGCACCCGCTGCACTCCCGTGCTGTGACAGGCATTAAATGGCCGGTCGTAACCTTAACTCCTCCCGCCTTTGGTGATTGGTTGCCCCTGATGGGCGTGTTTCAGGAAGTATGCTCCGCACTCAGCCAACTCACGGAGCAAGCTTCTGCTGTTGTATCAAGGTAAGATTGTTAAAAATAGTTAAAAACATATCAAATTCAAAACTGTAAACATTAAAATAGAACTCCCAAGGCAGTGGTAATATCCTATACTCGTTTAAGTTGATAAGAGCACGCTTGTTATTGAAAATGTCTAACTGAGAAAAAAGCATTGTGAATGTCAAGAAGAAGAAAGTAGTATAATAACGAATGATTGCTTACTACACATGAAAGACTGATGTATAGGGTTACCAACATTAAAACTTTATAGAAATTATCTTCCAACTTCATGACCTATGAAAAAAATCTGAGGTTGGGCAGCTGTATGGCAATGTACATTTTACGTGGTTTGACACAGATGCAAAGAAACAGCCGTCAGGTCTCCAAAGGTTTTTTTTATTCTCCTTGCATTCCCTTTGAATCTATAATAGCCACCAAACACCAATGATACTCCACGAGATGAATACATTGAAACATTCTATATCCACTAATTCTCTTTTGGAGCTAGCCATGTTTCATGAAACAATATTCAGTCAGTTGATACACAGAACTGCCTCCAGTTGGGTTAACCCCATCTGCTTTTATAAGCACAACTCAGAGCGTGATGCCGACATAGCTGCTACCGCGCACAAACTTTCTTTGATTCCAAGACATTCCTTCTGAAGGAGTCAACGGTTTTTCTATATTTAATGGGGTGAGGGTTAAATTGCAAACGATGGTTGGTTGCCTTCTTGAAGAGATGCTTCATCTTGATGATGTTGCCCATGCAGTGTCAATTTCCCAGTATTTTTTTTTTTTTTTTACGATTCGTCTAGTGAGGTGACCTTAATCACTTCACTGGTGCTCCCTTTGATCGTTGGCATGGATTTGATCAAATCAGTGGGTAGGGTGGCACAATTCTGCAAGGGCTGAGTGACGGCTTTGAAATAGTCCACCTATTCAAAATATACTTCAGACACTTGCAGGTCTATTCCTGGTCAAATATGGATTTACCCCTCTCTGGTGGTAAATGTGGGGGGCTCGTCTGTTGATGCTTGAGCATTTACTGACATAGATGACCCCCACTATTGCAAGGTGCTCAGTATAAATGCTGCTGTTCAAACGGCTTACTCGGCTGTTGATTGGTGATGGTACAACATAGTCCATCAAAGTCTAAGCTTTTAGAGGGATGTTTAGGAAGTAGAAATATTGGGGCATGTGGATTCAAGGAGGTGGATTCCATCAACATCAGATATCCCTTTTCCCTGGAGATGTATGTATGAAGATCTTTTTAGGTAGAGCGTGGGCCGGGAGCGAAGCTGCAACACCCTGTGAGACATTTTGTAAGAAAAAGGGTACTGTAAGCCCTGCCCCTACTTTTCATTGGGTAGCGTCGGGGTTTAGGGTAAACGCTGGCTTCCCTTTGAAAAGGACGGTTTTCAGGTGCCACCCTGTCCGCTTTTTAGACAGCCCCTATGGACAACATGGGCTGTTTTACGGCTTTAGTAATAACTTTCTTATCAGTGGAGGGGTGATTTATTAACTACTCTGGCCAGGCACGGAGCTCACAGGCGCAGGGGTTCACGGGGAGAACAGAGGGATCTCTGCAGCCTCTGTAGTCTTAAAATAAGTGGAATTCCCTCCCTCTCCTCCGTCCACCCCACTCTCTGCTGTTCCTTCCCCTCCCTCGGGTGCTCTGTGGAGCGTGCTTGCATCTGACACATTTTAAGTGAAACTGAATTCACCTTGTGTTTGTGCGCTATGGTGCCAAGCACGTAGAGGCGCAATGATGTTACAAACAATAATAAAAGTAGCAAACCCAATTCCAGGAGCTCTGCAAGCAAACCGCCAAACTGTGTACACTGCGCATTTAGCAGGCACAGAGCTAAAAGGTGCAAGGGGTTATACAGAGGACAGGGGGATTCTAGCAGACTTTGTGGTTTCTTGTTTCACACTTGTAACAACTGTTAACAGGAACCAGACCAGCGGCTCCACGCTTGGTCAGAGGAGAGCAGAGAAGTAGATTGTTGAGAGGCCATGTAAAGGAGCAGAGAGGCCAAGTGGAAAGAGCAGGGAAGCACATTGACAGAGAGGCCCTGTAGCGCAGCAGAGAGGCCAAGAGATAGTCTGAGCAAAGAAGTAGATTGTTAGAGAGGCCATGTAATGGAGGAGAGAGGCCAAATGATGGGGCGTAGGGATAGCAGAGAAGCACATGGACAGTGAGGCTAAGAGATGGGGAGGGTCTGAGGAGAGCAGGGAAGCACATTGATGGAGAGGCCCTGTGGCGCACCACTAACACTAACAGTACTATTAACACTCCTACCATCACTAACACCAATACCAATAGCTCAAACCTTCAGTAATACGCCACATATTACATTATACCCGCCAATACCATCAGTACCAACACCAACAGTACCACAAACACCATTACAACTATCCGTACCACCACAACGAAAACCACCACCAGTACCACCACCAACAGTAACACCACCAGTACACTAACCAGTACCACCACCAAATTACCAGTACCAATACCACCACCACCCCAGTACCACCACCAGTACCACAAAACCCCCAGTAACACCTGCCACCACCAACGCCGCCAAACAGTACCACTAACCTGTAACAGTACCACACCCAATAAACCCACCACAATCAGTACCACCAGCACCAGTACCAGTACCAGTAACAATCACAACCACCACCACTACCAGTACCACCACCACTACCGCCAGCACCACTACAACAACCACCACGAACTACCACTATCATCACCACCAGTACCAAAACCCAGCCCCAATACTACCACCACCCCCACCAGTACCACCACCCCAATAGTAATACTACCACCAACAGTACCCTACCACCAATACTACCACCAATACCATTAACACCAACAGTACCACTACCCCTACAACAACCAGCCTGACCACCACTAACACAACAAATAGCAACACCACAACAACATATTCCACCACCATCAGTACCAATCGCTCCAAAACTCCTGTTGCGAGACCTATTGCATTTTTAATGCTTGTTTTAGCTGAGTATGTCGGTCTGTCTGTCCCCTGAATCGGCCGTATACTGGGCATCAGCTGGAGTGCAGGTGCAGGCTTGCCCTTAATCATACTTGCTTCACAAATACCCCTGCATCAGCAGTGTTTCAACCGGTTAAAAGGACACTGAGCTGCAATGCAACTATCTGCTGACGTAACAGTTTTTTGATTTTTTTTTTAATGATTCATGTTCTTTTCATCGAGTAACTTGTAAATCTGCGTGTTTGAATGAAGTAAATGTAGCATAATACTTTGCTTGCCCAAATATGGGTGCGGTGCTAGTGGCTTCAGGTTGCATATAGTCTTATGTGACTTAAGCGTTTAGCAGTTGTTTTTTCCGATGTTTTGACATTGACTGCCCTTTCACCCTGCAGAAGCTAAATCGCTTGCTCATGTCGACTGTTGCTGTGCACACGACATTTTCTCAAATAACTGTGCCTTCATTTGAAATATACATAGTTTCATCTGACCAGATATAATACTACTATTTGGAGTTGTCTCCCTTTGGCTGTTGTACAGATTACCTTCATTCAGCTGCTGCATACTGCAATTCTTTTCGACTTCATTTTTCGCTTCAAACTTCCATCTCTCTTCAGATACAGGGGGTTGTCCCAGCAACAAACTAATATTGTCCTGATGATGGTCTTCTTGACGACCGCAATATAGACCGAAACGTCGACACTTCCATCATCTCCAAGAAACGTTGCGTTGGCACCAACAGACGACTATTTTTAATTAAGTTTTTCTGGTTGTTTGTGAATTTCACCAGGAGTTGATGTATCTGTTTTGAACTTATGAGTTGATTGAATCCATACCTTTGTTCATAACATTGTTTTGCTTGATTCAATTTATGTTTCTCCCCATAAGATGTTTTGACACTGAATATAAATAATTCTTTTGCATTTAATTCATTTATCTCTTGTGTTCTTCTTTTTCCTTCCATTCTTTGCTTGATGAATTCTAGCTTCTAAGTGTGCAATTAAACTTGACTTACTGGAGGATGATATTTATATACTACTCCCAACTATTACTAAGTGGGGGGGGGGGGTTCCCGATAGCCTTGTTTTCATTTTTCTTCCTCAGAACCTTGCATTGATCAGCGCTAGGAGCTGGAACTAACCCCTCCTTGGACCATTGAATCCCCTTGCCATGCACCAATAGGTAACACATGCCCCCGTGCACTGTGTGCACCCACATTGTTTCCTCGTTTTGCATGATATCGTCGCCTCCACCATCCGGCGATCTCACCCTTGAGCGGCATCTGTTTTCCTCACTATACTCCACTTGAGCCACGTTGCATTGACCCTTTTCGGCCAATTCACGCTACTCGTGTTTTCATCCCCCGCACTCTGCGTCTTTCTTTCTTTTCACTTCCACACACACTTGTGCAATTCGCTATTTATCTCAATGCACATCGTGCAGTTTCTCACCACCACCTTAAATGACCTTTTGGTAGACTTGAATGTTGCATTGACCCTCGTTTTTTCAGCCCCCGCACTCTGCGTTTCTCTTTCTTTGTACTTCCACGCATACTTGTGCAATTCGCTCTTGACCTCAATTCACATTGTGCAGTTTCTCACCACCACTGTATTTACTTTTTGGTTAGACTTGAATGTTTTAGGCTTTCTCCCCGCATCTATATCTCGCAGTAACACCCAATGTGTCCTCAATATGACGTTGAATTTGGTACTATATGTTATGTTATGTTATGTTATGTTATTTTAATTTTATACCGCGCCTAATCACCTGCAGGTCTCTAAGCGCCCGGAAAGATGGTACAGGACAATAACACAACAGGGTCAGAACAAAAGATCGCATTGGATTAAGCCATGCTCAGGCTTCTCCTGAACAATAGCGTTTTCAGACTCTTTCGAAATTTTAAGAGGTTTCCTTCCTCACGTAGCCCTCCAGGCAAGTTATTCCACAGCTGGGGAACCAATACCGAGAAGGCTCTGCCTCCCTTCGTCACTAGCCTGTACCGAGGGCAAGTCAACAACTGCAAGTCCGAGGACCGAAGTGATCTCGTCGGGCAGTACAGTTGTAGGCGCTCCTTGATATAGGCCGGAGCCTTACCATAGATGGCCTTATGGGCAGTACACAGACTCTTGAATTCCACTCTCTCTTTAATTGGAAGCCAATGTAGGTTTTGTAGTAGAGGAGTGGCTCTAGACCTCCTAGGGAGTCTAAAAATCAGTCGGGCAGCATCATTCATTAGAACCTGAAGCCTATTAGTAAGGGTTTTCGGTAGGCCAAGGTAGAGGGCATTCCCATAGTCGATTCTGGAAATGATAGTGGCAGTTACTATTGAACGCATCGTGGGCTCTGAAAGGATAGGGGATAGCTTCCGCAGTTGCCGGATGATGTTAGTACAGCTGCCTACCACCGACGCGATCTGAGGTGCCATCGATAGGTCAGCATCCAACCGAATCCCCAAGCTTTTTACAGCCAGGCTTGGTTTTGGGGCCGGGCCCAACTCCATGGGCCAGTAGAGGTCACTCCAAGGTGAGAGGGTGGATGGTATAACCAGGATCTCAGTTTTGTCAGGATTGACTTTTAAAAGGTTATCTGTCATCCATCGTACCGTGAACCTCAGGATGTTCTGGGATTGGAGTTGTGCAACCGTGGTGTCATTTATACTTAGCAGCAACTGCGTATCGTCCGCATAGTTGAAGACTTTACAGTCCATTGCAGCCAGCGCAGCGATCAGGGGTTGCAGGTATAGATTAAATAGAAGTGGGGACAGGGCCGACCCCTGCGGTACTCCGCACTCTAGAACCCCGACCTCAGATGTTTCATCCCCCAGTTGTATCCTTTGAGTCCTGCCTGTAAGGAAGGATTCCAACCACTGCAGCGCCAAGCCCTTAATCCCAAAGCTCTTCAATCTGTCCAGGAGCAGGGTGTGGCTGACAGTATCGAACGCCGCTGATAGATCTAATAAAATCAGGGCGCTCGCTTTCTTACAGTCAGCCCTACCTCTTAGTTCGTCCAGCACCGAGAGCATCACCAACTCGGTGCTGTGGTGTGCTCGAAAACCTGCCTGTCTATCATGGAGTAGATGGTGAGATTCCAGATAGCAGGACAGGGACTGAAGAACATGTTGCTCCAGGATTTTTGAGAGAAAGGGCAGCTGGGAGATGGGTCTGTAGTTCTTCAACACAGCGGGATCCGACCCCAGCTTTTTCAATAAGGGTCTTACCCGCGCCTCCTTAAGTTCACTCGGCAGGTATCCCATGTCTAGCGATCTATTGAGGAGAGAGATGATGTATTCCTCCAATAAGGGACGCGCAATGCGAAAGGTCTCAGGTGGACAAGGATCAGCTGGGGAGCCAGATTTAATTTTACACATCAGTTGTTCCAAGAATGACATGAACTACAAATACATTTTTTTATTTAATTACCTAGTATAACCCATATATTTTTATTTTTTTTGTTCTCTTCCCTCCTTTTTCTCCCCATTTCTTTTCAGTTGTTGTTGGTTTTGTACATAGTGTTATCTCAGGCCTACAGTATCACTGTTCTGATGATGAACCCAGGTACCCCATGAATGGGATCTAAACGTCGTCGACCCTAAAAAAAAAAACAGCGTGCACACAAATAACTTTACCTCAATGTGTTACGTTTGTTGCTACGTATCATTTTTTTTTTTTTTTTACGTTTTTATTGCGATAGGTATGGTATACACAGCTGGTGATTGCCTACAACCCTGGGGCCGGCAGCGTATAGTAGCCACGGAAACACAGAATAGGACACAGCCCGCATGCCGACATTCCGGAGGCTCGGCGGCAAGTACAGGTCAAGACGTGATGATAAGACCAGGGATGCGATCGTAAGGCAGTATAATCAACTGTTCAGTATTTTCTATTATAAAATCAACAGCAACCACAGAAGTGAAACATGAAAATAAAATAAAAATGAAATGAGAAAAAAGCAGAGTCAAATAATAGTCACACTTGTAGTATCAAATAGGAAGGGACATCACAGTAAGGACGCAGCAATAATTAATGTTGAATCCTTCCCACCGGTCCAGCACGTGACATAGCCAATTCAGCAGACGGAGAATCACACAGTTCGCCTCTGTATACATTCCAGTGCCCC
This sequence comes from Lissotriton helveticus, assembly GCF_964261635.1. Classification (NCBI taxonomy): domain Eukaryota; kingdom Metazoa; phylum Chordata; class Amphibia; order Caudata; family Salamandridae; genus Lissotriton; species Lissotriton helveticus. Next base: position 416,469,055 of record NC_136060.1, on the reverse strand, counting down.
CACTTCCTGTCCCACACCTTAGGGCAACCCCGTATCTTGTATACAGTCTTCTCTGCTATCATGCATCGATCCATCTCAGCCACCCATCCCACCACTAAGGGTCTATCTCGGGAACCCCACTTCATTGCAATGGAGCGTTTGGCTAGCAGAAAACCCAGAGTCGCCCATTGCAGTTCTTGAACATTAAGGTCGTTGGCACCCCAGACAGAAAGGACACATGGTCTCGGCAGTGGTGGCAATGGTTTACCCAAAGAGTCGCTCATTTTCGTGAGAACGTGGCCCTAGAACTCCTGTATTCTTGGACAGTCCCACAGTATGTGAAAGAGGGTGCCAGGTAAGTTACAGCCTCGCAGGCACAAGGGGTCAGGGCGCCGTCCAATTTTTGCCAAAGTAAGAGCAGACATGTAAGCCCTATGCAACACCTTCAGTTGTATCAGGCGAAACCTATGGCAGATAGCCGCTTGTCTAGGGGACATGAGGGCCGAACGCCACTCTTCCTCATCGAAGGGGCCCAGGTCAGCTTCCCATTTGACTCGCAGTGACGGGAAAGAGTTGTGAAGGTTATTACACAGTTTTCGATAAGTGTAGGAGATAGCCTTCTCAGGGAGCGGTTCTGATAACAATCTGTCTTCTAGGGGAGAAATAAGAGGAATCGAAGAGAGGTCTGGAATGGCGGACCGAATGGCATGAGAAATTTGCAGATAACGAAAGAATTCAGTGGATGCCAAGGAGTACTTGGTCTGGAGAGCCTTAAAAGACAGAATAGAACCTTTGTGAACCAGATCCCCCACCTCAGAAATCCCTATCATGTCCCAGTTGCCGAATCCCTGGGAAAAGCAGAGGGATCCCAAGCGTTGTGACGACCACAAGGGGGTAGCTTTAGTGAGTGTGTCAGCCCACCCCAGATTCTTATTGGGCTACGTATCATTCTTGTCGCATCATGTATAATTATGAACAAGCAATCTTTCTGTTTCGCCTGACTGTTTTGAATTTTGTTTTGGTTTCTTTATGATTTTTTTGCTTAAATTGTCACCTTGTCAAACTTGTTTGCCTTGGATACAGGATTGTATCCTACTGGATATTGCAACTGTCCCTTGACACAAAATTCATTTAGTTGTATTAAGTTTTCTATCCGGCTGGATAGATCATATAGAATCGACTGTTTTATATTTACCCTCTGCTTTTTAATTCTTTGCTTTAACAAGGCCCTCTAATAAAACAATCCTAGTTACACTTATTTGCCCATGCCTTTTTTAGAGTACCCTCGCAAACGTTTTTATCCCATTTACAGTGCTATATAGCACCCGTATGTATGTAGGCCCTATTGCCAAAGTAGTTGTGCTTTTGAAGAATATTTGCATACACTTCCATTCCTACCCATGTCATACGTGCCAACACACCTGTCTCATGATTTTTTTTTAACACATACAGCTTCATTTTTTCTGTCTCCTGCCTAAAATTGCCTACAAATCAATGCAAGTAAAATAAATTCCTCAGATTTTTTCCCAAACGTCCCTCTTTCGTGACTCCAAATGTTGGCATTATGCTGTATATGGCATTATGCTGTATATGGTGATTTACTTCCTTGTGCTCAAGGAGAGAGCAGGCCTGTCTGGAAATGTGTGTGTACTGAAAGAAATGTGTACTGGAAGTACCAATGATTCAAGTACTAATGTCCCTACTTAATAATACTTAGTTTGTACAATAGACCGGGTAACTGTACTTTCCTGATAACTTGTATTGGTGTAAAATACATTTGGAAAACACAAAACTATTAACAAGTGTAACAAAATACTTACTTGTGGAGTGTTGAAACCTGGGTATCCAGTGAAATATGGAGGTCATCTACCTGGATATGCAATCAATTAAGCACTATGTTTACAGCTTTAGGCGTGTCATTTACAAATCTTTGACATCATGCGTATGAGAATAAATCGTTTAACTGAAGCCCACAGATCCTTCAAAATTAAATGCATTAAAGTGGTTGGTGCGCGGCTACCCGGGCTAGGTTTTATGGCTCCCCACAGAGCCACAGTGCTCAGTTTGGGAACCACATTCGAAGGGGGACAGAACATGTGCATGCGTACAGAGGACAGTCGATGTGCACACATACGGCTAGTGGCGTTAGCACAAGGGACAGCAGATGTGCTTGTGTACAGAGGACAGGAGATGTGCACGCGTACGGCTCCCAGCGTTAGCACAACTCCTGCTCGCTTCAATCAATCAGAGTACTTGTAAAGCGCGCTACTTACTCGTGAGGGTCTCAAGGCGCTGAGGGGAGGGGGTGCCGCTACTGCTCGAAGAGCCAGGTCTTGAGGAGTCTTCTGAAGGCGAGTAGGTCTTGGGTCTGCTGTAGGTGGGTAGGGAGGGTGTTCCAGGTCTTGGCGGCGAGGTAGGAGAAGGATCTGCCGCCGGAGGTTGTTCGTTGGATGCGGGAGACAGCGGCGTGGGCGAGGCTGGCTGAGCGGAGCTGGCGGTGGGGGTGTAGAAGCGGAGTCTGCTGTTCAGGTAGGCTGGTCCGGCGTTGTGGAGTGCTTTGTGTGCCTGGGTGAGGAGCTTGAAGGTTATCCTCTTGTGACGGGGAGCCAGTGTAGGTCTCTCAGGTGGGGGGTGATGTGGCTGCGGCGGGGGGCGTTGACGATCAGTCGGGCGGAGGCGTTTTGGATGCGTTGTAGTCGTCGTAGGTGTTTGGCTGGGATTCCTGCGTAGAGTACGTTGCCGTAGTCCAGTCTGCTGCTGACGAGGGCCTGTGTCACCGTTCTTCTTGTTTCGGTCGGGATCCACTTGTAGATCCTGCGGAGCGTGCGGAGGGTGTTGTAGCAGGAGGAGGAGACGGCGTTGACCTGCTTAGATATGGAGAGGGAAGAGTTGAGGATGAATCCTAGGTTGCGTGCATGGTCGGTGGGTATCGGTGCTGTTCCCAGTGTGGTCGGCCACCAGGAGTCGTCCCAGGCTGAGGGGGTGGGTCCGAGGATGAGGAACTTCGTCTTGTCCGAGTTCAGTTTCAGACTTGCTGCCTCCCTGTCTCTATCAGCCCCCTACATTGCAGAACAAGAGTAATTTAATGAACACTGTCCCTGCCGTGGTTTCTATGTCTTGTGTGTCAAATTTAGATGCCAAAAACATTTAACACATCTCTAAGACTGCGAGTGACGCATTAATGAGACTGAAGATGTGCTGAACTCCTCTCACCTCCGAGGCCCATGCTCGCAACTTATTGTGAATGATTTCATCACAAGACATTTGTTTCAATTCCCCGTGGCTCAACACACAACTTCTTGCTGCACCAAGATCTGTCCCCTTTGCTGCAGCTGGTGCCACTGCGTCTCAAACCTCGACCCCGGCCACCACCAGCGCTGGATGGCCTCTGGCGCGCGCGCCCTCACTCCGCACACCCGCAGCCGATTGTGGGGTGCGCGCGTTTGCTCACCTGCGCCCTCCTGAGACTCCTGGTCTCGCGCCCCTCGGACTGGGCTCCGAGGCAGTCTGTGGCGCACTTTCGTCCTCCAAGTCAGTACTCTTCTCAGCCAGCAAAAGCCCTTTCCCTTCTAACTTCTCTCTTGCAGCCCGTCGGCCAGGTATCAGCGGCTCGCAAAGAGCAACCAAGTCTCCCCGGTGTAGTAAGAAAACATCACAACATCACTTCATAACTCTCGGCAATGAGGGGATTTCAACATGGGGTATTTTTTTTTATTTTTTAATTTTTTTATTTTTTTTCTCACGGTCCTCTTCTACTTTTAGTCCAGGGGCTTCCGCCATAAGAATGTGTCCGGGTTTCTCTTCAGAAAATGGACCCGCCTTTTTCTTCTTAAAAGGTCCCCAGCGCGTTTAGCTCTAATCCCTTTATTGTCGCCTCCAGTGATAAATCACCATGTAACCCCTGTGCCCTCTGTAACATGCTTTATAAATGGAAAGTGCAAATTACAAGATAGTGCCATGTTAACAGAAATACAATTCAAAGTGTTCGTGATGTGCAAGAACGTGTATCATACCATCTAATATGGCTTGCAGAGTTTGGTACGTTTTTATTGGTTCCTTCTTTTGTTTATAAACCATGCACCTTTCACCAAGTGAATCTATTTAACAAGTATTGGCAATGTAATCGGTCTCGCATTTACACGAGTTTGAGCTATTGACATTGGAAATAACAATGCCTTTTATTTTTGTTTTTATTTTCAAAACATAAATAAAAGGCATTGTCATTTACAATACGAATAGCTTAAAGTCGTGCAAATGCGAGACCTATTGCATTGCAAATGGTTGTTGTATCATAGAGACCACCTCTTCTTCTATCACCTTCTGTTGCTCTAATGTACATTTCAATACTCTTGGGAGAAAGGTTTGGACCGGGACCTCTGCGAAATCTATTTTGAAGCCCCAAATGATTTCCAGGACCCATGGATCTTGTGTAATTGATTTTCAACCATGGGAAAACAACTTGGGTCGACAGACCCCACCCCACACTTTTACCGGGGAAAAATAAACATGTGAAGTGATCGTACTCACTCTGAAAAGTGGATCCTTGTACTCTGGAACTGAAGCCTCTGGCAAGAGTGGTTAGTTCTCGTTGGGGGTAGAATGACTGTGAGGTACCTGGCTACTAACCTCTTTGTTTGAAGTTGGGCCTTTGAGTATCTCGACAGGTAGAAAGGCCCCTTGGGGCCCAACCAAAAACACTGGGGTTAATAATCCTTCTCAAATTTGTCTGTGCTTTGTCCAAGGCTATGGAAGTAGCCAAATATTTTTCTATTATTTTACTCATATGTTCTCCAAACAGGAGACCTTCTGGGTTTTCGGAGGGTTCTTTATCCGCCATGTCTCCTAATTTTGGGTTGATCTTGCTTAGGACAACCCTACGCTGTTTGGCCTTCAGCCTTGCACTGGCGTTTCCTAGGAGGATTAAAGCTCTCTTGCTCCAACCTCTTAAGTAAATTAATATCTACAGGGCTCCCATTAATAGCCTCTGCCAAGCTGAATATTCTAGCTAGGGGGCCTAGTATGCCAAGAAGGTGATCTTGGCAGGCCTTAAGGGTTCTCTCCCTGCCTTTACTGATGGTCTCTCCCCAGCTTGAATAAAAAGGTGATAAGTGCAGGATCCAGGTTCGGTGTAAGGCAAACTTTCTCTTTGATCACTGGTCTAGAGCACTCTGCTCTAAAGAGGTCTAAAGAGTCTCTTTATCTAGGGGATTTCTTATGCACTTTCTTATACATTTCCTCACATGATCTTGAGGTCACCATTTGCCACTTCTTAGATGCCTAATGTTATGTGGAGAAAACATCTCCTGACCAAGGGGATCCATTATAATCCCCTTAGAGTGTTACAGACATTCCTCCTCTGTGAAGAGGCCTTCAATGTCCATATTATCCTGATCCAGTTCAAGGATGTATTCATTGAGTAACTCTTCACTCTGATGCCCTTGATCTTCCATGGCAGTATCTTCTGCTGTACTCTGAGCGCTTAAGATATGTGTGCCGCTTCAAACACCTTTATGATTTGTGCTGCATAGAACACCCAAGACTTTCGCGGTGCTTTGACCTCCTGATCTGTTTGAGGTGCTTTGACCTCCTGATCTATTTGAGGTGCATTGACCTCCTGATCTGTTTGAGGTGCTTTTACCTCCTGATCTATTTGAAGTGCTTTGACCTCCTGATCTGTTTGAGGTGCTTTGACCTCCCGATCTGTTTGAGGTGCTTTGACCTCCCGATCTGTTTGAGGTGCTTTGACCTCCCGATCTGTTTGAGGTGCTTTGACCTCCCGATCTGTTTGAGGTGCTTTGACCTCCCGATCTGTTTGAGGTGCTTTGACCTCCCGATCTGTTTGAGGTGCTTTGACCTCCCGATCTGTTTGAGGTGCTCTGACCTCCCGATCTGTTTGAGGTGCTTTGGCCTCCCGATCTGTTTGAGGTGCTTTGGCCTCCTGATCTGTTTGAGGTGCTTTGACATCCCAATCTGTTTGAGGTGCTTTCGCCTCCTGATCTGTTTGAGGTGCTTTAACCTCCCGATTTGATCTGTTTGAGGTGCTTTGACCTCCTGATCTGTTTGAGGTGCTTTGGCCTCCTGATCTGTTTGAGGTGCTTTGACCTCCCGATTTGATCTGTTTGAGGTGCTTTGACCTCCTGATCTTTTTAAGGTGCTTTGGCCTCCTGGTCTGTTTGAGGTGCTTTGGCCTCCTGATCTGTTTGAGGTGCTTTGGCCTCCTGATCTGTTTGAGGTGCTTTGGCCTCCTGATCTGTTTGAGGTGCTTTGACCTCCCGATTTGATCTGTTTGAGGTGCTTTGACCTCCTGATCTTTTTAAGGTGCTTTGGCCTCCTGGTCTGTTTGAGGTGCTTTGGCCTCCTGATCTGTTTGAGGTGCTTTGGCCTCCTGATCTGTTTGAGGTGCTTTGACCTCCCGATTTGATCTGTTTGAGGTGCTTTGACCTCCTGATCTTTTTAAAGTGCTTTGACCTCCTAATCTTTTTACGGTGCTTTGACCTCCTAATCTTTTTACGGTGCTTTGACCTCCTAATCTTTTTAAGGTGCTTTGGCCTCCTGATCTGTTTGAGGTGCTTAGACCTCCATTATGCGTTGAGGTTCTTAGATCTCCAGCATGAGTTGAGGTGCTTGGACCTCCATTATGCGTTGAGGTGCTTGGACCTCCCAGTATGAGTTGAGGTGCTTGGACCTCCCAGTATGAGTTGAGGTGCTTGGACCTCCCAGTATGAATGAGGTTCTTGGACCTCCCAGTATGCTCATGGAAGCTCCTCCTTCAATGTTGTTAACTTTTTTTTTTTGTCTTTTGTCCCCTTTTTTACGGCAATCAGACTCCCCCTCTGAGGCAGTTCCAGTCACAATCCTCCTCAGAGATATGACTTGTTGCAAGGTTTCATACGCACGGGTGCTCATCTCCTGTTGTATATATTTTTAAAGTAATTCTTCATTAATATTAGGATTATGGTCGTCAGGGCCATCAGTTTCGGCATCAGACGTAATGTACCTGTTCTGTTCCCCTAAGCTAAATAGTAGCAGAAGGTATATTGTAATTTATTTTTTTGGGGGGTTGGTAAAAGCACTTAACCAAACAAGAAAAACTGTTTGAAGGACTAATTTGCCCCTTGACAGGGGTAAGAAACGTGTACATTTTGCCCAATATTAAAATAACCTAGCACTAAGCTTTTAGAATTACAAATAGGAAATCAACTTCACTAAGGCCATGAATAAGGGAGAAGGTTTCCGTAAATTGGAAACCTGTATACAATAACTAAAAGAAAGGGAACAACATAAAGATATTACAGATACAAAATTGGAGATGCTTCTCTGTGTGGAGCCGCATTTAAAAGAGGCAGATTGTACTGTGGACATGCCTATTATGGTCTAGCTGTATTCTGTTCTAGAACAATTTTGTTTGTGATGTAATACTTCAAAGTGGCTGCGTGGAGTTTGCATTAAAGGAATAATGCATAATGGTAGCCTCTGGTCTTGAAATAAAATCAAGGTGGCTAGTTTGTCAGTGGTACAGTAGCAGTTGCATGTAATCGTGCTAGTAGCCATTTGGGATTGCTGAAGTGGGCCACCCCGTGAATGATGTAACGGTACATCTCAAAACTGCGACTGGCGTCATAAAACGGCCAACGTTTTCTAATGCTTATTGTTGGTGTTTGCAAGCGATGCGTGGGCTGGATAAAGAGATCTCTTTTTTTCTCTATACTTGATGTCCCCCTTATGAAAATCTTCCCCTTTTCTGCCCACTGGCAGTGACGTGGCCCCAAAGGTTAAGGGCTGCTCCTGGATGTCAAATTTATCAGGCTGCCAGGACAATGCTTTAACAGTGGCAGCTAATAGGATTTTTAAAGTCCCAATGATGTCAGATTTCATTGGCCTACCCGAAGATCATGCGGGTACAGTAAATGCAGAGCCAGGTGTATTCAGGTAACCTTACTTAATTACAGCACAGACTTCTATGGCCAAAGTTGAAGGCGTGCTGTTCTCCTTCTCCCTTCACTGCATGTATTGGAACAGGTACGGTGTGTGGGGAGGTCAGGCTTGCCGGCTGTCGACAGAATATGTGACTTTCGTGTCATTACTGAACCCATGAATGTCTACTGTAGAAATAAGTAACATAATGTATTCTAATTTACGATTAACCCCTTCGACGCTGATGACGAGCTGGGCTCGTCATGAGGTAGCCTCCTCGCACGCTCATGACGAGCCCAGCTCGTCACGTAACATGCGATTTTAAAAAACTCAGCGTACGGGCGGAATTCCGCCCGCACGCATGCGGTTAACATAAGCAATGTAGCCTGCTATTGCTGTTGTTGTCTTTTAGTGGAACAGAAGCTTAGCGTTCCGTGACTTCTGGAGCACGCGGGCTCACTCACTTGACTGAATACAGAGGTCGAGTCTCCCAGTCGATAGCCCATGCCACCACTTAGTATTCACACTTGATGTGGCTGTGACAGTGACAAGGGTGACTGCTTGCCTCTACCTGGCTCTCTCCTGACTGCAAGAACTGCAGCAGTCAATGTGTGTGGTCTGCCACAGTCACTGCCTCCGGCAGAGACTTCCTGCACTCAGCCCCTGCTACATATAGGACCGGCCCGTGCTGCACTCCAGATTTTTTAGGTCGAGGACTCCGTCGCACTGTTGTAAGCAGTGTGGGCGGAGCCCGAAGATTTAATGTTTCTTAGAGGGGGCTTGGAACCCGCCCCTCTTCATTGGCCTAGTAAATGCTGGCCAGCCATTGGAGGAGAGGGGCGTCACTCGGTCCAAGCCCCATCTTTTTCGGATTCGGGGCGTTTTTTTAAGCTTCTTTCTTGTTTTGTTTCTCTCCTCTTCCCATTGGCTGGAATTTTACCTTCGAGCCAATGGGAAGAGGAGAGAACGAAAACCACGCCCCCGAATCTGAAAAAGACGCTGTTTTTTTCGAGGCATTCCTGCCTCGCCTCGGAGAAGCATGGTCGTGTCTCTGCTCACCCTGCTGGAGACAAGCTTGTTTTACTTCTGTTATGTATTCCCCTGTGCTCGCCCAATCCCTTCTCCATGTGTATGTCACATTTCCCACTTTGCTCTGCTGCGCCTTCTCCCTTTAACCTTTTGCTTTATTTTTCCTCCATGTTGTGTCGCCCCCTCCTCTGGCATCATCCCTGTGCTGAATCTCGGGTTGTGTTCACACCTCTTAACGTCCGTGCGCTATCCACGGGTACGGGCCAGCCCTGCTGTGGAGATAAAACCTCCCCCCCTCTTCTCCAGCGAATCTTTCGGGGCGCATCTGAAGGGAACTGGCTGCCGGGCGCTTCTTTAAAATAAAAATAAACCTTTCCTGCGCCCCTCGTTGGTATCCTCTGCTCACAGCTGCGATCGATTGAAGCCCAGACCCCGTTAGAGGCAGCCCTGCCAACACTGGCAGGAAAAGGGTCGGCGCAGGCTGCAGATGGATTGTATTGGACTGTTGACATCATCAGGAATGTAACTTTTATTGTAAGAATGCGGTGACGTGTAATGCGAGTACTGTCGTGGCATAGGCGGACTCCATACCCAGGGACGATAGACACTATTCGGGCCCCTGTATTATGCATTACAATCCTCTCGTATATACATGGGTACGGATACAAAAATGAGGTGGACAGGAGAAGTGTTGAAGAAGAAAACCATGCGTGTGTATTGTTGGGCAGGGTGTGCCGTGCATTATCGAGATAGATGGCCCGCAGTGGCTTCCTCCAAATACTGCCTCAGTCGTGACCTGTTGAGTCATCGGTGAAAACACTCAGGTGAGCCAATGCGTGTGTGCAGAGATGTGCAGAGGAGCACATGTAGCCGTCTCCGGCCTGTTCTCTATTCACGTAAAATACATACAAAGCACTCTGCATGGCTGGGAAGCGAAACTGCAGGAAAATGCACACCCACTGCTTGAGGGTTAACTGCTGAGTAGATCAGAAGGGACCTGTCGCCAAATAATGTGATTAAATACAATAAAAACTCTCACAAAATTATACAAACGGACATATACAGAGAGAGAGAAAGTACTGAAGGAGAAAAAATTAGCATCTGGTATTTGGAATATGTCGACCCAACTCCAAAAGTGCCATGAGATATTTTTAGGTAATTATAGCTTGATAAGGATTATTTTTTCAAACCGTTGGCAGTCCTTACTGCCGCATCGCAGCTTCTTCCTCCTCTCCGGTGTCAATTGTGTATCTGGATAATTAAGGTACAAGAGGTGAAATGTTCAAAATGGGCGGACGGTTGCCCTGTTTAATACTAAAATACTACATTTTTTGCACGCAGTGGCTTATCTCTGCCTCGGACCCCCGGTGCTTAGCTTGTTTGAAAGCTAATACTGTGTACAGAATACAGCGAGAATACAAAATAAATAAATAATAGAATAAGAAATCAATGTGTGTGAAATGTGCTAACGAAATAGGAGAATGTACATCTTTGTGAACAGAAATAGTACCTTCAATGAGAACCAGGACCGCATTAATTAACAGTACCGCTGAAGTCAATAACAATATTCATTTTAATGTGAAAATAATCACAACAGTGTGTAATTTTTTTTTACAAAAATGTAAACAAACTTTAAAATGGTACACTTAAGAATAACTCGCATCTAACAGGTTATATGAAACATTCAAGTATACATTTCTCAGAAGAAGAAACAATAGACAAAGAAAATGTACGAACACCAGCCTGGTCACATTATCTCTGCGTGGAACTATCTACAGTTTAGCATAAATTTATTTCACAATAAATTATAAATAATCTAACACTGATAAGACATTTTACCTCTTCATTCACAAATAGGTTGCTTTCAATAGAAAAACGCCTTGTGTAATCAGATTCGTCTACAAACTAAATCACCAAAGTTCTCCTTTCTTGTACTAAATTGCTACACATCTCGGGGTAGTATCGGGGAGGGGGGCTCAGGGGGGTAGTAGAAAAGGTTCATTGTGCCATTTGTTCGGATTGAATGCTAGGAGACGCTCCTTTAAAAACGCTAGAAAAGGTCAATTTGGGGCCGTATTTCACCTCTGGTGGATAGCAAGTTGCTGGATTGAAAAATAATGATTTCTTTTTGCAATTAAGCGCGGTTTTATGGAAGCGGAGAGGGTCCTGTAATGAAGCAGGCAGGTTCCATTATGCCCTTCGAGAAGACGGCGTTTCTTGTTTGCCATTTCAAGGGACGCACACTGGCCGGAGTGGAAGCGAGCATCTTCTATTATTATTATTTTCATTCGCTGCTCCCACGCGCCAGCTGCTAGAAACTAAACGAGGCGCTATGCTAGAGGAGTCTGTACAAAGTAGAAACACAGTAGCACGTTCCCGAAAGCCAATAGGCAGCTTCAGTTGTGGACACTAAATGGGGAGAAAAGGTCCCGATCGTGGCATGCAAGTCCGGGTGTGTTCTAGTGGTTGGTGCTGTCCAGCGCCTAGCACGCACGAGGCGCTACTCTTTGCCCTGCTCCTTGTTCATCTTCCTAATTTTCCTTGTCCTGAAATCTCCTACTTATCCCACAACCCTTCTAACGAGTTTAGTTGATAAGAACACTGATGATACAGTGCCTGAGCTACTGTAGTGTAATCTACACAATCCTTTCCCATTCCTTCACAGGTTGCAGAGTCTTCTTAGGGAATCTTTCTTTTGCTTGGCCACTGGTTTATTCTTGGGTCGCACTGGGCTCATGGCGTTTGCCACACTTTCCAGATCTACCAGGTCTTTACATCAATTCCTGTTAAAGTTGTAGTTCCATTCTTATGTAGACAATACTAGAATCATCTTCAATCTCCCAAGCAAGATATGGATTTCATATAGACTGGACCTGTTACCATATTGAATGACTGAACAGTGATTAGTTGTGTCTTAATGGGGCCAAAACGAAATTCTTTCAGTCTGCCGCACGGAGAAAACCAGATCAAATTAAATACAGACTAGGCCGGACGGTCCTTAATGCCACCCTGACATTTACCTTGGAGGCTGCAGTCTATGGGCGTGCTATCCAAGCAGGATGGGCTACCATGACTCCATCATGCCCTCATAGCTTAATTCTAATCACTTCTTCCTGCAGTGTTGAGCTGAGTTGAACATTTTGCCAGAGCTGGTTTTGGTTTCCAGCAGCCTTGAATACTGACATGTATTCCTGATACCATAGTTGCTCCTCTGGAGAAAGCTAAGGCATTTGATGTTATTTTATTTATTCCATCCTGTTTATGAAAAGACATACAGGTACAGTAGTATTATTCTTCAAGGTAATGTCTTCACCTATCAAGCAATCACAGTTCCATTTCAAGATGAGAAGCACAGATTCAGGGTTGCAAAATCCATAATTTATTATTTGCAGATCCTTTTTATTGGTGTGCAAAGAGATCTATTCAAAAATTGTTAAATACTACAGAACTGTGCCACAAGAGAAGTAGTTTATGCTCCTAGGAGATATCAGATTGTAATCTAATTAAAAAACACTCTAAAAAACTCTTCACATCTACGATTAAATCAAGTAATCATTTCTCTGGGCAATGGTTACTGGAGTAATGGCCCGAGTCATCTTCAGAGTCTGGTCTCTCTGTTAGCTGAACCACGAACCTGTGATTGGCCACCATGCTCAACATTGACCAACCAAGAGATGTCCTTTGCCAGCGCTATGCAGAATAGTTTTGAAGGCAAACTGTTCAAATTAGCTTTAATCTCCGTATTAAAATTGAAGGATGTAAATCTCGAGGTCTGTGGAATTGGTGTGTTCCCATCCTTTGACTGGACGCTTAGGTTTGACCAACCACTAATTTTCCCAAACTTTATTTAAATTACTATTTTGATCCCAAACACATAAAATGCAAAGAGGAATCCAGTGAGGAGAGAGAAAAAAGCTTGAGGATCACCTTTATGTTTTGGCACAACTTGGCGCATATTGTAAGTAGTATATAGTGATCAAAAGAAAATGAGCAGAGGTATGACTTCACAGCCTGACCTGCTTGTACTCCACCTCCCTCTGTCCCAATACAAACCCCTCGTGTCCCTCTTCAGTACAATTAGGTTGAAATCAAGCTGAAACTGTAAATTGGTGAATTATATCAGGCCTATGTTTAAATTATCCAAATAACTTTATTCAACAAGTGTATAAACAGGTAGGACCAACCAAATGCTTAAGAGCATCTGTTTGACTTACCAACATGGACTTGGCAGCATGAAAGTACTAAAAAACACCAGAAATTAATATCTACGCCACCCATCGATGCATAACTTTTTAAGACCACTTAATAACCCTTCATCACGTAACATCATTTTATAATAATCTTGATATGGTTTTTTGATTCTGAACTTTTGTTGTGTTTTGTTTTGTTTATGTTACTCTAATTAGTTTGATAAAATGCAAGACCTTTTACGGTAGAATCTATGTCCCCCCTCGATCGACCCTTGTGAGTCGATTTGCATGTCAGTTGAGGTAAACCCAGCATAGTCTACTATAAAAGCATATATTTCTTTTATTAAGTTAGTAAAAAGTGCAGATTTTAGTAGAGCGCTACAGCTGTCCTAAAATTGTGTTTGCTATAGTTAAATGAAACAAGAGTTCTGCGTTAGAGAAAGGGTACACCATGGATAAGCGGGACAGAGTAGTGAGTCCTCCCAAATAATGTCTACCATGTTATTTTGGAAAAAGTGAATCTGCATTTTAGGCAGTTTTTGCATAGATAGTAAATGTTTTACTTGAAAGCAACACAGTCTTTAGCCCTTACTAAGTGCCCTGAATTTTCTAAGACCTGTGTGAACTTGCACTTGTCTTTACCACGGGTTCTGACATCTGACTTGTAGTAAATCACGATACCGGTAGTCTGGTTCCTCATTCCACGAGTGTTTCGTAATCTGTTTCACGTTCGATGTTTTTCCTATGTGCAAGATTCACGTGATAGTTTCAAGCACTGTTTACGAATGCGTGACGCGCTTCTTTGAATATAAATCAGAAAGTGGTGTTAGTCCTGTACCCTCCAACTCCACCCTCTAAATCAAAATCCTACAAAAGAAAACACACACTTTGTATATGTAAGAGTGTGGCTGTGCATGTAAATGTGTGTGGCTCTAGGACTCTTTACTACTCACTCTTTCACTCCTTAATCTATACTGCTATTATAAAGCGAGAACTTGGAACCTTTGAGGCGGGTAAACTCAAAGTACACCACCAATCACAGCACCTAATACAGCGTTGGAAATAGGAGGTCCAGGAGATGGACATAGGCTATATATATGGACACCATATACATTAACAAGCATTTGCAATGCAATAGGTCTCGCATTAGAAAAGTTTGAGCTAAATGGCAAAGTTTTTATTTATGTTTCTTTTTTTTTAAATAGCTAAATTAATAGCTTCGTCATTTACAATGCCAATAGTTATAACTTTTGCAAATGTGATACCTATAGCATTTGTAATGCAATATGTTTTGTATTTACAAACCGCGAGAGGACAAAAAAAAGCTCCGGACCACCGCCTCCTCCCAGGCCTTCAAAAGGGACCTCAAAGTTCTCCTCCTCCAGAGACACCTCCAAAAGTAATTCACGTCCTCTTGCTATTGTGAGGAAGACTTCCCACTACTGATAATTTCTACTTTCCATGACCATGGAAGTGCCTTCCCAGTGTATGCCTGTGATTGGAGGGTCTGCCTTTTTGCAGTATTTTCCATGTACTGGTGTTCGGTGCCCTTTTGTAACATGCACACACCACTCTGCCCTTGCAACACACGGCTGCTACCTCTCACATGTCTTTACCTTTGATACTTGCACAAGTGCCACCTTGCCCATGTAACGCTTGTTCCTGAGCCTGAGTGTCTAGCACTTATTGCAGGACTATACCTCTAATCATACTCTGTTTTCTCTTATAACTGCACACTTGTCACTTTCATTTCCTCTTGTGCACTTTTGACTACCTCATGTATTTTGGTTGCTCACAATTTTTACTTAAGTATTTTGTTTGCTCACGATTGTCACTATTACCTTTACTACCTCATGTATTTTTGGTTGCTCATAGTTTTTACTACCTCATGTATTTTGTTTGCTCACAATTGTCACTATTACCTTATGTAAGTAACGTATGTTTTTGCAACCTGTTCTTTTGTAATGTTTCTCATTATGTTTCATTTCTGTTCCTGTTGTGAAGCCTCCGACGCCTTCGGGTAAAGTCCGCGCTATATAAAAATGCATAAATACATGAATAAATAAATACCGCCTTCGGGTAAAGTCCGCGCTATATAAAAATGCATAAATACATGAATAAATGAATACCGCCTTTGGGTAAAGTCCGCGCTATATAAAAATGCATAAATAACTAAATAAATAAATACCGCAAATCAAACATCCTCGTCACTCTACCTACCCCGCCTCCCACGGAAGAGCCGCGATTGGAGACGTGTTTGGAGCACCGGAGCAGGCAGGAGCCTACCCTGCGCCCCGGTGCCGAAGGAGGGAAGAAGAGTCCTGCTGCCGGGCCCTGCAGCTGAGGAGAGCCGCCACACGAAGGAAGCCGGTGAGTGGGTTGCTGAGCGGGGGGGGGAGGGGGGAGAGCATGTGTGCGCGCGCGTGCGGGGGGGCGGGCTGTGTATGTGTGTGTGCGTGCGTGTGTGTGTGTGCCTTGGAGTGCGTGTGTGTGACTGTGGGGGAGGGTGTGTGTGTGTGTGAGCGAGTGTCTGTCTGCGCGCGCATGTGTACGGCTCGGGACGCGACGTGCGCGTTCGCGCATACGAATCCAGCAAGAAAAGCTTGTGCACCCTCTGGTCCGTCCTTCCCCCCCCCCAGACTGATCGCTATTGGTCTCCAGCTGGACAAATGCATCCTTGCGGATGCATTGCCAGCGAGACCCAAAAAGGGGGGGCGCCCTCAGTGGTAAAGTAGTCCCTTGTGGGCGTGTGAAAAGATGTGGGCGTTAACATTGAGAGGGGCAAGATGTGGGCATTAACATTGTCCACGATGAAAGGATATGTGGGCGTTAACATTGAGAGGGGCAAGATGTGGGCGTTAACATTGTCCACGATGTGAGGAGATGCTGGTAAACCAAACTGTATTACAACAGGTAAACCAAACAGGATTACAGCGCAGTGCACACTTCACGGGGAAAAAACAGTACAAAACAAAACAGTATTTGAGCGTATGCAAGGAGATGTGGGCGGTAACATTAAGAGGGGCAAGATGTGGGCGTTTACATTGTCCACGATGCGAGGACATGCTACAGCGTAGAGATGCGTCGGCGCAATGGCGTGTGGGCGGGGCGTTATGGAAACGCGCCATTCGGGGTCCGGACAGGAGCGCTGGAAGGAGCAAGGGACCCACACCCGACATGCTCAAGTGACCAGCTAATGTACTGCCCAGCGCGGGGAGGAGCGGCGGGGAGGAGCGGCGGTGTGGGACCGACACCCGACATGCTGGAGTGCCCAGCGCGTGGAGGAGCGGCGATGCTGCTGGGGGAGGAGCGGCGATGCTGGTGAGTACTCTAGCGAAGCCTACCCGGACAACGTCGGGACGGGCTGCTAGTACTAAATATTACACTCTAGACTACTCGCTCTCTAATACTCTCTACTAATCACTCTCTACTACTCACTCTAATACTGTACTACTTACTCTACAACTCTCTAATACTGCCTTATAGATTCAGGAATGAGAAAAAATGCTGTGAGGTACTGCCTGTAATACTCTACAAAAAATTGTCTACTACACACAACTACTCACTCTTTACTACTCACTCTCTAATATTCTGACTACTCACTCTACTAGTTACACGACAAATATCTAATACTCTATACTCACTGTACTACTCAATATCCACTACTCACTACTACTCACTCTACTACTAAAGTACTTATTCAACAACTCTAATACTCCCTACTCACTTTAGTACACAAATACTCTACAGTACTCACTATAACGCTCTATAACACACTCTACTACACACCCTTTACTACACTATCTTCTTCTCACAAATACTCACTCAAATAGTCACTCTATACTACTCACTATCAAATATTATCAATACTCACTCGAATACTTACTATACAACTCCATGTGGAGAGGTGTGGCTCACTGGTTAGAGGCGGCAGACCTGTAAGCAGAGAACGGCCCGGGACCAGGGTTCAATTCCCGACGCGGCAGGGTCTTGGACCAGGGTCAACGGACTCGATATTTCTCGCCTCCGTGCCTTCTCTAACCAGGGAACACACTCGGTAACTCTGGGCATTAAGCTTGCCTCATCTCTACAATGGCCCCCCACAGACGCCGGGGATGCCTGGTTTCACCCCGGAGATACCCAGAAAGGGAGCATCTCACAGGGAAAACCAGGACGGGTTCCCCAGCGGTCTACAGCGCCAAGACACTCGGGTAGAGTAACAGTGCGCTTTACAAGTATCCCACATTTACATTTACATAACACTCTCTACTCACTGTAATGCTCAATATCAACTACTCGCTCTACTAAATAGCATCTAATGTATAGTACTTACTGTAATACTGTACTACACACTCAGCTACACTCTCTACTACTCAACATTACTCACTCTATACTACTCACTCTTTACAACTGAAACTAAAAATACACTTTGTATATGTAAGGGTGTGGCTGTGCATGTAAATGTGTGTGGCTTTAGGACTCTTTACTACTCACTCTCTCACTATTTAATACTCACTCTTTCACTTTTTACTACTCGCTCTCTAATACTCTACTAATAACTCTCCTACTCACTATCAACTACTCACTCTACTACTTACTCTGTGTGTGGGTGCTAATGCAATAGGTCTCGCATATGCAAGCGATTACGCTATTGGCAATATAAATGACAATGCCATTTATTTACGGTTTAAAAAAAAAAAATGTCATGGGCAATGCCAATAGCTCTACCTTTAATAATGCAGAGACCATTGCATTGTAAATGCTTTTTTTTTTTTTTAACGTGACGGATAGGCAAACAGCAGCCTGAAGCGTTAAGGCAGGTGTAGGATTTCACCATGCCCCTTCACCCCCCCTCCCCCCGCTTTCCCGCCACCCCGTGCTCGCACGCCGTTCACACTTGTATAAGCCACGCCAGGAGGTGAGCGCGTGGGCCTCGCCGAGCGAGTCCCAAGGACTGGTCTATTCTTGTGGAAAAGCAGCCCTTCAGCGCACCCTCGTCCTTTCATCGCCCTCTTCGCTCTGCTTCTCTGAACGGGCAGCAGGGTCACTGTTCATCATTTAGTATTGGTGCATACCTCATCTGTACTTCTTAGTCTGCTTGCATCTCTTCCAAAATTGGGTCATTCACAGGGCGGTTATTTGTATTTTTACCCTTGGAGACCATATACGGGTTTCATTGTAAAGAATTCTGTGCCGTCCATGATGCTGTGTTTGCTCCAAAACACAAATATATTCCGATGAGCCTGTGCGATCACGCCGCATGGAACAATAAAAAAAATCGGGGCACTCAGAGTACTTTGTTTTACTGAAACTGAATACAACTTGACTGTGGCGTCTGAAAACTAGTTCTTGTAGAACTTATTTGTTGGGAGTAGGTGTTTTTTAATTCCTGTGCAACTGTGTTCAACGACTTGAGGTCACATTCTTTCGAGGTAGTAGGGTAGGCATATGCTTCTCGCCTTTGTTCTGAGTAGCTATTCCTTATAGGACCTATTCTCCAGTGCCAGGTGGACTGGTGGCTTCAAACAGCCGGACTGACAGACACTAAAGTAAAGTAAGTAAAGTAAAGTCCACATTTGTAAAGCGCACAATCACCCGTAAGGGTCTCTAGGCGCTGGGGGGCCGTCGGGAAGATTAAGCGAGCTATTGCCCAGAGTCACATGGTGCTGGGCTGACCTGCCGCCGGAGTCGGGGATCGAACCGTGGTCCCCAGATTCCAGCGTCAGTTGCCCTGGCCGCGGCGCCACACCTCTTCCACTAATGCACTGTTCCGCTGGGAACGTCGCACCCAGTGTACTAGGGAACACTGCCCGGTCTGCGCCTGCTGCACCAAGTCTGCGGTGCAGGCTGGGAACGTCGCACCCAGTGTACTAGGGAACACTGCCCGGTCTGCGCCTGCTGCACCAAGTCTGCGGTGCAGATCAGGGCAGCGCACCCTTTTGAGATAGTGTCCTTCTACGATGCCCCCAGGGCTCTATTATGCTTGCCAAATGAGGGCAGGGGTTCTGTAATAAACCAAGCTTCTTGTAGGTGAGATCATTATTGCAGCTAGTGTTGTAGGCTTATCACCCCAAATAGTTTTGTCCTAAAGTTTTGGTACCTAAAACCATGTCTGAGCCTCTTCACATTTTTTTCCTGAAAACACTTCTTCTGTAATGGAGGGGTAATCCGCGACTGCTAAACAGGTATACCCTCCCAAATGCCTTGTCTACATTCGTCAGTACCAGTCTTCTCTCCGGGGCCTATTTCCCTTGAAGTTGTGGTCCATCTTAAACCTATTAACACTCCATAACCCAGTTCAAGTTTGGCTACTAAAAGAACGTACCTCAGTTTTTTGCTTCTCTGTTTCAGAGTCTTATAAAAGAACGGAGACGCACTCTCCTTCAAAGTGTATTTTAATCCAAATTAAGCAGCATTCCGGGTACAAAATAATCAATGCAGGCCTAACGCGTTTCAAACTAACACAGTCCTTGATCACGGGCTATTTAAGACACTGCGGAGGTGCCGCGTTATATAGTCCCTCATTCGCATATCTTAAATAATGCTCATGTGAGCGTCAGTGCATTCTGGGACCACAAGTCTGCACTTTTAGTGCTTTGTCAAAGGGTCAAACACTGGTTGTATGTGTGTGTGTATATATATATATATATATATATATATATATGTGTGTGTATATATATATATATATATATATTCCATTCTATTCTACAGGCAGTAAGCCCAGGGCATTACTGGGCTGCCAGTACTTAAACAGAAATCACTGAAAACTGGTGGTAACGCAACTATCACCTGTCTTGGATATCCGCTTGAGATGGTCATCTTGCAGTCCGGCTTTTAGCCTTGACATGGAATGGGGACAGCTCTGCTTGGTGTATGAAGCAAAGTTGTCAAGTGTGTGGATGAGGGAAGTGCTGCATTTTGGGCCTGCTGGAACTCTCTGCAAGTCTCAGACTCACTGCGCCATTCTGTTGTAATTGAATGGTTTACCACATTATCCAGGGCAACTCCTACAACTTTCAAATTTTTTTTTTAAATGAAATAGTCTGCACATGATTCAACTTGGCCCTTTTTCTTCACCCATCCTTATTCCTTCCTGGTTGTCCTCTGGTTTAAAAGTCTTGTCCAGTTATGTTTAAAATAGTGTTGTGGAGTCTCATGAAGTAAATGTTGCAGTGAGTGGCATAGAGTGGAGTTAAGTGGAATGTGGGAGTGTAGAGTGTTGTGGAGTAGAGTGGCGTATTTAAGTGGAGTATTGTGTTGTAGAGTGCAGTAAAGTGTCATGGAGGGAGATGCATAGAATGTTGTATAGTGGAGTGGTGTGTTGTAGAGTGTCGGAGTAGAGTGGTGTATTGTAGAGTGTAGTAAAGTGTCATGGAGTATAGTAGTGTTGTCCTAAAGTGGAGGGGCGTGGAGTGGCAGGTCGCAGACTGGAGTGGTGTGTCGTAGTTTGGAGTTGCATGTCATAGAGCAGCATGTTGTGGTGTGGCATGCCATAGAGTGGAGTGTTGTGGTCTGGAGTGGCATGTCATGGAGTGTCGTAGAACAGAGTAGCGTGTAGTAGAGTGCGGGTGAGTATTGTTGAGTGGTGTTGAGTGGAGTATGGATGGTGTGGTAGCACGTGGTGGAAATGTAATTGTCCACTGCAGTTGTTTTTAACCTGCGGTGCGGGGACCCCTGGAGGTCTCCAAAGCCTCCTCAGGGGGTCCGCAACTACTAAGAAAATTAAATAATATTAACCGATTAAATAAAGTGTACATAAATAAAGAAGCTAAATGCACAATTAAAATTGCTTAAAATACATGGACTGCGATTATGAGTAGATTGAAACAGATTAGACAGACATAGAAGAGTTGGTGTTACATTTGCAAGTCATGCAGCACGTATTGTGAACATAATAAAAACATGTGACTGTTTCTAAAATTCACCCATGGTCATTTCAACATCATGTATATTAATGAATGCAGTAACATTATGTTTGTTAAACCATCGCATTGACCGAGGTAGGGAAAACCGCATTAAGTCGATAGTGACAAAACACTCCCATCTAGTGGTCACGGATCATGTATGTTGCGTGCGCATCCTGTTCTGATTGGTGAGTGTTTATGGACCCTGCCTGTGTTCTTTAACTGGTGTGCTTAAAAAATATATAACGCTATTGCGTGTTTGGTGTAAGCACTGAAACGCACGTCGGATAGCTGGGTCATAATGAGGCGGGACGCTTGTTTTGCCCAAGTGGGCCTTAATGCGGGTGTTTTGTAGTTGTGACCTGGGCCATAAAAGCCAGTTTCACTGTTTTTCATGTGTACACGGATACATGCGTGAAATGACGGGAATGGTGAATTTGGAAACAGTGATGGTATAACAATGTTGTGCTAAAAGAGAAAACAGACAAAAAATACGTGTGTGCCTCAACAAGTACATTTAAAAGAAGTATATACAGTATGTGAGAGTGAATCAGATGTTAATAGGATTGGGTACGGGTTGCCAGGAGGCTGGTGTGACTATCTGAGCGCTATTAACTCCTGTTGTTCAGAGAGGTACGCTCATGGCCTCGTCAGCATTCAAGCCCTGTGGGACTTTGCAATCGAGCAAGATTATGTATCTGGATTCAAGCCGTCTTAGTGCCAACTGCCTGTGCCCCCCTCTGTTCTTCTTTACATTATCGATGACAAAATATGTGAGGTCATCCGCTTTGCCATTGTGTTGTGTGTTAATGTGGCGGGCCACAGGATATGCTGGGTCATCGTTTGCGATGGCCCTTAGGTGTTGTACTTTCCTGACGTGTACGGGATGAATGGTGCTACCCACGTACAATTTATTGCATGTGCACCGCAGCACGAACACCGCATGATCTCTCTTGCAGGTGTAGTGTTCCCTGATTTCTAGCGGGGTTTTTCTGAGGGGGGGGGGGCACTATTTTGATATTTGTCCCATGTCTGCAGGCTTTGCACTTGGTACATTTGAAAAAACCTTTCTTGGCTTTGAACCGATTGTTACCCCTATCTGGTGTGGGTGCATTGATCACTAATTCCTGGTGCATGGATTTAGCTCGTCTAAAGGTTAGCTGTGGCAGTTTGGCACATGTTGGGCCAATGGTGGGATCGCAACGTACTAGTGGCCGGTGCCTGTACAATATCCTGCGGAGATTGGAGTGTTATTTGTTGTACCCTGTGATTATTTTAGGTGTGTCATTGGTCCCTTCTACTTTGGTTTTCTTGTTGGTTGTGCTCCTTAAGGAGCAACTCCTCCCTCGTTTTGGCCATGCTGTTCTGTTTTGCTTTTTTTAGTGTTTTGGTATTGTAGCCTCTTTATGCTAGTCTCAGACAAAGATTCTCTGTGGACACTTGCAGATCTCGTTCAGTGCTACAGTTTCTTCTCATTCTCAAACATTCTGCATACGGGATCCTTTCAATGAGGATGGCTGGGTGAAAGCTTTAGGCATGGAGGATGGCGTTCCCTGCTGTTTTTTTCCTGAATGTTCTTGTGTGTATTTCTGTGTTGTCATGGTATAATTCAAGGTCAAGAAACACAATTGATTCTGTACTGGTGGTGCAGGTGAATTTTAAGTTTAACGTGTTGTTGTTAAGTTTGTTAGTAAAGTCTCTGGCACTTTTTGTGGAGCCTCGCCATAGTATAAAGATGTCGTCTATGTAGCGTTGGTATAAGACCATGTTGCTCGTCTTCTCAGTTTGGTATGTCCTCATGAGTACTTGCTCCTCCCACCAGCCCATATGCAAATTAGCATAGCTGGGGGCGAAGCAAGTACCCATGGCTGTGCCCTGTGTCGGTCTGTACAGCAGCTTGTAAATTTCGAAGGTGTTATTCTCCAAACACCATTCGGCCATTTGGAGAAGCATTAGGGTGTGTTGGTAAAACTTAATGTCCCTTGTGCCCAGGAAGTGTTTGAGAGCATTCATGCCGTCTCTGTGTCTTATACTTGTATACAAGCTCTGTACGTCAAGAGTTACAAAAACATAGTCATCATTCCAGTTACAATCATAAATTCGTGACACAAAATCACAAGTGTCTCTAGTATTTGCAGGAAACGCCTGGAGAAATGGCTGTAAAAAGTGATCAATAAATGTACTCGTGTTCTCAAACAGACTACTAATGGCTGATATAATTGGTCTGCCTGGGGGACATTCAACATTCTTATGAACCTTGGGGATTAAGTAAAGTTGCGCTGTTACAGGATAGTAATTTTTCAGGAAATCTAGCTCTTGTTTTGTAATCAGGCCTTTCCCCCTCCATTCATAGACATGTGTGGTATCTTTCTTTTATGCTGATGATGTTGGTTGTACTGATGCGAATGTAGCAATCTTTATCTTGAAGTTGAGACATGGCCTCTTTGGTGTACATTTCAAGAGGCCAGAGTACCACGTTGCCCCCTTTGTCCGAGCATCGCACCACAATGTCTGGGCGTTGTTTGATTTCTCCTATGACCTTGGAGTATTTGGTCCTTTGTTTGTGTTCATTTTTGTTGAAATCATTACTGCTTGTTTGAATTAGTACTTTAAAATCTTGAATTACTTTGTCCGCAAATATGTCAATATTGTCCTTTGGCATTAATGGAGTGAAAACTGATTTGGGCCGGAATGTTGTTCTTAGCGTGGCAGAGATATTGAGATCTGATTAAACCGCTGTTTGGCTGGTAGTCAATTGGCCTGTTTCGGTTCCAATTTCCAATTCTGTCATGTCCCTTAGAAAATTCATGTCTAACACACTCAGAGAGTTTCAAGCTCCCATAGTTATGGGCTCCTCCATTCCCACAGTGTTCCTCGCTTCCATATTGAAGAAATGCTTGCGTAGTTTCAGTTTGCGCGTGAAATGGTACAGGTCTATTCTGGTCTGGGTGTAATCGAAGTTTGTCTGCTTGCAAAAAATTAGCCCTAGGGCAAGTGTTTTCAAGCGTATCCAGTAGCACGTCATTTCAAGAGATTTCACGACAACAATTTGGCATGTTTGAAATACTATCTGGTAGGGGCCATTCCAAAATCACGTAGAGGTGGTAACAGAGAACGAAGACTAAGGCAACTCGAAACCACCATGATTTTGGAGTTCGATCGTAAATGGCCCAACGGGTTGAATAATTCAGAGGATATGTACAATTTCTTATGATTATCATTTCCCCGTTTTTAATTCCATAGTGATTTCGGATATTTTATATTGTTATGATCTCTATTCTCTTTGTCTACTCTGGTATTTTTGTATTTTTGTATATTTGTATTTTTGTAGTTTTGCAACTTTGTAATTTTATATTCTATTTATTAGCAACTTTGCACATAGCATTTTTGCACATGGATCAGAATATGGAAATAACCTCTTGCATTCGTTGTATTTTACTGTTCGCCTAAAAGATTTACTGGTATTTTCCAGTTATGATATTTTGAAAGGCTCTCGTTCAAACTGCTAGGTCACTATCAGTTTTACCTCTTTGTGTCTAGTAAAGTAGTGGAATATGAGTAACTTTTTGAAAACATAGAGAATCAACTATTTCCTACGTTTTCTCCACTATTTTCTACTGCCTCTTTTTCCATTTATATATTATAGTTCTTTGCACTTTTTTAACTGTGATGATGATACTGTGTTATTTAAATGATTTTTAACATTTAATCAGGTGTCATATCTGATGCTAAGGTTATTTATTTATAGACATATATAATATTTATCGCACAGTTAGCTCTTTATAGCACTTTTTGCACAATTCCTCCTATTTTGCACTTTTTTGCACAGTTTTGCACATTGACCATTCCTTGCTGCTAGCCTTAATAAGAGAATTTGTACCATATGCCCACAAGTAGTTTATCAAGTTTTACTATCCATGATTAGTCATGACATTAATTGATTGTCTTTGATATAACGATACATATATTTATTTTTATAGTGATTTTTAGGATTTATCCTTTGATTTATTGAAATTATTTATTGTATTTATACAGTTATATAGTCTTTCAACTTGCATTTATGCTTTTAAATGTTTGCCAATACTTCTAAATTTGTTTTTATATCGGACTGCAGTAGAATGTTATATCATTTTGCCTGGATAGTATTTTTTCTGTGTCTAGTGATCACGTGATCGGCACTGAGGTGATGTGGGGTGGTACCTCTTTAAATACTCTAACATGGCGCTTGGTCGATGTTCTCCGCTTGTGAACAAGGGCCCTCGAGCCCGAAACGCGTCATTCCCGCAACTTGAAAATAAAATCTTCACTTACCTGATCCTGTAGTCTGTCTCCATGCTTCGCCGTTCTACGGGATTGGAGGTTGCTGTGGAGTGTGTATATATATATATATATATATATATATATATATATTTTTCACAAAGAACCACAACTTCAGAGAGCACACTATTTTCAAACACAATTGCGCACGATGGTTCATACTTCCTCGAGTCAATTTTCGTATGCCTTACGCGTTTCGGAGTATTTCTTCTCCTTGATCACAGGCTGTTCTCGACAGGTACAGAAATGAAAGCGGCACCATTTTGACACGTTTTTATTCTTTGTGTCAGTGATTTGCATACATTTGCATGATGGTACTTTGAGTCCGTATATCAGCTATAGTAGTCTGGGGTGCCTCCTTCTTAGTGAATTAACCTTTGTAGATTCCGTACTCAGTCCGAGTCTTTAATAAACTTTATAATGCCCTCCAGTGGGCCCCCAGGACACGATGAGCCATCACGGGTGCAGTTTGAAAATTCCAAGGGGAAACTCGGCATAGTTCCATTGTTTCCATGGCCCTCATTTCGGTGGTGCTTCTCTGCGACAAGGAACTGCCGCCAATTAATTTTTCACAAAGAACCACAACTTCAGAGAGCACACTATTTTCAAACACAATTGCGCACGATGGTTCATACTTCCTCGAGTCAATTTTCGTATGCCTTACGCGTTTCGGAGTATTTCTTCTCCTTGATCACAGGCTGTTCTCGACAGGTACAGAAATGAAAGCGGCACCATTTTGACACGTTTTTATTCTTTGTGTCAGTGTTTTGCATAAATTTGCATGATGGTACTTTGAATCCGTATATCAGCTATAGTAGTCTGGGGTGCCTCCTTCTTAGTGAATTAACCTTTGTAGATTCCGTACTCAGTCCGAGTCTTTAATAAACTTTATAATGCCCTCCAGTGGGCCCCCAGGACACGATGAGCCATCACGGGTGCAGTTTGAAAATTCCAAGGGGAAACTCGGCATAGTTCCATTGTTTCCATGGCCCTCATTTCGGTGGTGCTTCTCTGCGACAAGGAACTGCCGCCAATTAATTTTTCACAAAGAACCACAACTTCAGAGAGCACACTATTTTCAAACACAATTGCGCACGATGGTTCATACTTCCTCGAGTCAATTTTCGTATGCCTTACGCGTTTCGGAGTATTTCTTCTCCTTGATCACAGGCTGTTCTCGACAGGTACAGAAATGAAAGCGGCACCATTTTGACACGTTTTTATTCTTTGTGTCAGTGATTTGCATACATTTGCATGATGGTACTTTGAGTCCGTATATCAGCTATAGTAGTCTGGGGTGCCTCCTTCTTAGTGAATTAACCTTTGTAGATTCCGTACTCAGTCCGAGTCTTTAATAAACTTTATAATGCCCTCCAGTGGGCCCCCAGGAGAAGAAATACTCCGAAACGCGTAAGGCATACGAAAATTGACTCGAGGAAGTATGAACCATCGTGCGCAATTGTGTTTGAAAATAGTGTGCTCTCTGAAGTTGTGGTTCTTTGTGAAAAAAATATTTAAAAAAAATATATATATATATATATATCCACGCAATGAGCAGCACCCCCAGCCGGCATTTAGCAATTGATTTATTAGGTACAGAACATCGTCTGCCGAGCGAAACGGGTAACAGTCTTAGCATCCTTTTTGGCCCGACGCGTTTCGAAGGTATGTGTCCTCCTTCTTCAAAGGCTGGATGCTTCGATTTGTGCGTGTTCCACAACCTCCCATAAATGCCTTAATCACGCCCCCAGATGGGCCGGTCATATTGCACCTCAAAGCATTCTGGAAGATGTGGTTTACATTCATGCCGCTGATGGTTGCGCTTGCGCTGTCCCAAAAGTTAATCACAGCCCTCAGATGGGCCTCGTTTGGCAGCATCCGTTCTTTATCCTGTGCCAGCAGTCCTCAAAGGTTCCGTAGTTAAAGAACCTGCGGCCCCCTTCACTCTTCGGGGTAGTGCAAGCTCGGCGGCTGGCCCGCCGCCCAATATCAAAGCTCAAGATGCTGCCAAACGAGGCCCATCTGAGGGTTGTGATTAACTTTTGGGACAGCGAGTATGATTGTGACACAGAACGATTGCAGTGTTTTACAGTATGAATGACATTTTTGATTTCTTCTATAAATATTTTCCTACAAATAAAATCTTCTTAACACATTTCTTGTAGATAATTCCCTTTAGTATTCAATAATAGGGGCTCCCTTTTGTAAATAGGTTTTGAAGTCTTCCACCGTGAAAAAACTCTTTCAAAAAGTAAAAATGTTATTGTAAAATGAGATGAAAAATTAAAAGCCATTTGATTTGAAGATTTATTCAGGACTGAAATAGTGGTCTTTACAGGACAATTGTTTGATTCATTGTTTTGTTGAACTTAAGAAACCATTGTGCAGTATTGGCATTTTGTTTTGTTGATTAGTCAAATGTTAAATGTCAAATGCTTTTATATAGCGCACTTATCACCAAAAGAGGTCTCAAGGCGCTCTGCAGAAAAAAGGCATTGACCTACCAGAGTGGAGATACATACGAGGAGACCTTATTTAGCGAAAAGCCACACTTTCAATCCCCTTCGAAACTCCAGATGATTGGATAGGGACAGGAGATGAGTAGGTAACTTATTCCATAGCTGGGGAGCCACATATGAGAAGGACCGGCATCCATGCCTAGACGTCCGTACTCTGGGCTGGGACAGCAGGAGCTTAGAACTGGAGCGAAGAGCTCTAGCCGGGGTATACCATGCTAATTTTTCTGTTAGATAGGAAGGGCCAATACCGTGGAGGAGTTTATGGGTTAAACTCAAGATTTTGAAATGACATCTTTGGTGCACGGGAAGCCAGTTAGATTAGTATCTAAGATATGGGCTTGAGAAAACACCAGTCTTTTTCATTGGTTCCTCTTGCTATCCTTTTAAATGCCTGCTTCAAATTGGTTAATATGCTTAGTAGTTCCTCCTTTTCTACTTTTGTAGCCTCCCATGAGGACTGACCCTGTTACTGTGGTGTTACTTTTCATGTTTACTTATGGGACTTGGAGAGTACACTCTTCTTATTGTTGGCATGCCTCTGCTCATGGGAGTTATCTACACTTCTAGCAGGCTGAAGGGTTCCTGGCAAAATCATTAACCAGTGCTTCTGCTTCACTGCTGATACGCATTCTCCACAGGCTTTGCTGATGTAATTTTTTGTTTATTGAAACTTTCACACACTTCGCATAGTTGGGTTTATTTTTAAAACATGTAGGGGATGCTCAGAGCACACGCTTCACGGGATATTATTTTTATTAAATTAAACCATCACATGCTTCACACGTTATTGCTTGTATTTTTTTTTTTTAAACATACTCAGCGTGGCGCCGGATTTATACATGACGTTTCAGGGCGAGTGTTTTTTTTTTTTTTTACAACTCTTTTTATTGACAAATCGCATAAAAGACACAGCACTCCGTATCCCAGAGGAACTGCGGCAAGTACAGTATAGTATAATCAGCGATTCAGTTTACATTAGAATACATACCCCTGACCCCATACCCCCTACCCCAACCTCCCTGGCCCACCCCCCCCCCCTACCCCCTGCACAGCGTCTCTCCAGCACTGTAGAAAGTGTACATACATTACAACAGTGTATATAACATCTCCCCCATGTGCCCATCACACCGCCCCTCCACATCTCTTATCGGTGTCGGAGGTTCCAGCCACAGACCCCTGTAGTCAGCCCATCTTTTCTATATTTTATAATGTTTTGTGGGGCAGCCTCTGGCTTCGAATATTGGTCGCTCCAATCCCATGCAAAAATCAAGGCCTTTTTTCCACACAACCACTTTGGGAGCTCTGGGGTACTTCCATGCCTGAGCCACATCCCTCTTTGCCACTGTAAGGCCCAGTAGGAGTAGGTGTCTCTTATAAATGTTACCCCCCACCCCTTCGAGGACATGGAGTAGGCCTAATTTTGGGGTACGAGGGAGGTCCCATCCCAGCACTTCCGATAGACAGTCCCACACCCCGGTCCAAAATCTTACCAGACCAGCACAGTCCCACACTGTATGTAGAAAATTGCCCATGTCATGACTACATCTCAGACACACTGGGGACTCAATCAGGCCTGCCCTCCATAGTTTCTCCCTAGTATAGTAAGCATGATGTCAGTACTTAAACTGTATTAAGCGCAGGCGCGTGGCGATAGCGGCTCCTCTGGGGGACTCAAGGGCTTCTCGCCAATCTTCCTCCTCAAGCTCCCCCACATCTCTCACCCAGTGATCCCGCAGTGTCTGTAGATTGGAAGAGCAGTGTGTAACTAGTGTCTGATACATACAGGATATTTTCTTTCCCCCCAGGTCCCCCATGAACACCTTCGCCTCTATCGGGCTGAATTCGGGCAAGGTGTCTAATCCCTCCAGTGCGGGTGTAAGTGCATGTCTAAACTGTAGATACCCAAAGAACTGCGTTCGGGGCATACACAATTCTTCACTAAGTTCCTGAAATGATTTAAGCGTTGTGCCCTTCAGGACATGACCTAACGCGGAAATTCCTATTAAGTCCCAACCGTGGAAGCCCTGCAACAATACCAGTGCCGGCAGCTGCCCATTGCGCCAGAGTGGGGTCTCCTCCGTCAGTCTCCCCCACCATCCCATACGACGCAGTGACTGTCGCCAGATCCGGAAGACCACCTGGGTTGCTCTAGGCAACCCCTTCCTCAGCCTTGCCGAGTATAGAATAGTGTGCAATGTATCCGGGTCCATCAGGTACCTCTCAAGGGCGTATGCTGGGTCACCTCTGTCACTGTACCACCATTCATTCAGGACTACGAGATGGGAAGCATGGTAGTAGGACAACATGTCCGACGTCGCTAATCCTCCACAATACGTGGACAAAAAACAGGTACGCATGGCCACTCGTGCTGCTCCCCTGGCACATAGAAATCGGCCCAGAGCTGAGTTAACCTGTCGGAACCATTGCGATGTAATTAGGTAAGGATGATTCTGTAGTTGGTATAACATGCGGGGGAAGGGCGACCATCTTAAAAAATGGCCGACCTGCCATAGATGTTGAGGGGCATACGGGACCAACACTTCATATCTTGTTGTACCTTATCCCACACCGGGACAATATTACGTTCCCAAGCTATTGCTCGCGAGACCGTCAAGAACACCCCCAGGTATTTAAGACCTCCAGCTGCGATCTGTAGTGTCGATGCCCACTGCCCGATCTCCATGCGGTCACCCAGCATCCAGAGCGTGGATTTCCGTGGGTTTAGGTACAATCCTGAAACCTCTCCAAAAATTCTCATTATCTCCAGAACCCTAGGCCCGGACCTATTCACATTCGTAAGGAAAAACAGAACATCGTCCGCATATCATGCGATTCTGTCCGAAGGGCCTGCCTCCCATTCGAAGCCCCGCAGCTGCGCATCCGTCCGGACCCATGCGGCTAACGGCTCCATAGCAAGAGAAAACGGGTACGGCGAGAGGGGGCATCCCTGTCAGGTGCCCTGCCCTATCGGGAAGGCCGCTGATGTTGCTCCCGCCACCCTCACCTAGGCGGTCAGATCGGTGTAAAGCAGCTGTATATATGACATAAAACGTGGCCCTAGATTGAGACGTGGAAGGAGCGCGAACAGGTAAGTCCAACTTAGAGAGTCAAAGGCCTTGTCAATATCGGCCAATAGCAGCGCCGCCTGATCCCCGGTCTTACCCATCGCCTCCACCGCCACATGCGCACGTCTGATGTTATGTCTCGTCGCTCTATGAGGCATAAATCTGGCCTGATCTGGGTGGATCAGTTCCGTGATATATGGGAGGAGTCGATTCGCAAGCGCCTTGGCCAATATTTTGGCCTCAATGTTTAAGAGGGAAATCAGTCGATAGGACTCGTGTTGGTCTGGGGGCCGTCCAGCTTTACAGAACACCACGATTTCTGCATGCCTCCAGTCTGCTGGCAGAAGGCCATCCTCTCTCGCCGCCTCCAGGGCAGCCTTAAAATGCGATCCTAGTTGGAGGTGGTATCATTTGAAAAATTTGCTTGGAAACCCATTAGGCCCAGGGGCTTTACCGGAACTAAGTTCCCCCAGGGCTGTACCCGACTCCTCAGCCGATAACGGAGTCTCAAGACATTCTCGTACGTCTTCCGGGCGCACGGGGTGGAAGGTCAGCTATGAATTTGTCGACGTCCGGCGCAGGAAGATATTCCTGTGGAGCATATTGGGCCGCGAAGTAGTGTGCGAAGCTCTCCGCCAAGTCCCTCGGGGCCGAAATTGAGGCCCCAGTTCCATCCCTGAGACCTGGCAACACCTGTGCCCGAAATGTGTTTTGGCAGAGTCTATGAAGCATTGTACTGGACTTGTCGCCCCACTGATAAATTCTGCTCCTTGTTGCCAGCCATACTTGTCGAGCCTCATCTAGTAGTAGGGACGCATATGATTGCTGCGCCAGGAGGAGCTGTCCCACCTCCTCCTGATGTCCCGCCGCTCCGCATTGGGTCTCCAACAATTCTACGGCCGCTGCGGCCTTCACTAGCTCCTCTTTCCGTTTCCGGCGCGCTGCTGCGCACCAGGCAATATCCACCCCACGAAGCTTGGGCTTCAGGGCCTCCCAAACCGTCCTCGCGTAAGACACGGTGCCCAAGTTCTCTTCCCAGTAATGAGCAATAGCCTCCCCCATCTGCTGCTGATAGGCTTCCTGCTGTAAATTCCAAGCTGAGAGGCGCCAACGAAATGGCTGCTTCACTTTGGTTAGGGTAATATCTGTCGTGACTGGGGAGTGATCCGACAGCCCACGTGGTAGGATGGACGCCGAGGTAACCCTCTTCACAACGGCAATAGGGACAAAAATATAATCAAGTCTTGAAAACGAGTTGTGCACCGCTGAGACATATGAATATTCTTGTTCATGTGTGTGGAGATAGCGCCAAGTGTCCACCCATCCCATGCCCTGTACCATGTTACTCAGTTTGGTGGGAGTTTCTGCAATGGTGTGTCCCCCGGGCCTGAACCGATCGAGTCGGCATTGCATAACATCGTTCCAATCACCTCCGATCACTGCCAGCCCCTCCGGGATCTCTGCCCATATTGTAAACAGTTTCTCAATCAATGCCCACTGTAGTGGGGGCGGGACGTATACACTCCCAATTATCAGCGGCTCCGTGCCCAGCATCCCTTGTATGAAAACATATCTACCCTGTGGGTCAATCCATTGCTTCGTGTGGGCATAGGACAATCTGCGGTGCACCAGAATCCCCACACCTCGAGACCCCCTCGTAAACCCTGCATGATAGACCTGGTCATAACCGTACCTCTGCAGGCTGAGTGCTTTATTGCCCAGCAGGTGTGTCTCTTGCATCAATAGAATGTCCGCTTTTTCCCTTTTCCCCCAGCCTTAGTACTGCGCCTCTCTTAATCTTATCAAGCATGCCCCGCACATTCCAACTCCTCACTTTTATTGAGGCACTAATGGGCCTCAGCTCGGAGTTTTCAGCCACCATCCAGGCGCAAGCATAACATCAGGCATAGTAATGGGCATAGTGGGCATGGACACACCAACAGCATCTTTCGAGACAGCCATGTGCAGTGCAACTCCCCCCCCCTCATCCCTCAACCTTCCGTCTCCCCCCTTCCCCCTCCCCCCCCCAAGACACCCAACTCAGCACCCACTTCCTCAACTCCCCAGCCCTCCCCCCCCCCATACCTCAGCAACAACATTGAAGTACCTGTCGCGGCATAGGATATCCCCAGCCCCCAACGGGAGGCCGGAGACCATCTATCCCAATGGATCCCCATGAACAGCCCACCCAAACCTCAACCAACCCCCCCGAAAACGAACTCTAATCAAGGGGGAAACCATCCGCCCTTAATATAGCACCCTCCTCCCATAACCGCCACCCCTATCAAACAAAGTCCCAATCATTCAGCAGTTTCTGTCCGCCCCTCCTGACAGATCCACCATCACGTCTCAGCACAACCCCATCCTACCAGGTACCACAGGAGCTTATATCTGCCACCACTCCACCAGGTATAGTTCAATCGTTCAAGGATCAGTCTGTGGTGGGTCAGGAGCCTTCTGCTTCTCATCGGCCGCCCCACTTGAGGTGGAACCCCTCCTAGATCTGGACCTCCAATTACTTGCGCTCTGTGAACGTCGGGGGGTCTGCCTTCGTGCCCCGCTTGAAGAGGAATCCGAGTCTCGGCCCGGCGGAGTATGCGCTCTCACTTTCACCATCTCATCAGTCCAGTGGAACACCTCCTCAGGAGTATCGAAGAAGAGCGTGCGGGACTGGTACACCACACGTAAGCGGGCCGGATATAACAATGCATAGGGGAGCTTGAGATCTCGCAGTCGTGCCTTGGCCGCTGTAAAGGATTGTCTCTGTTGTTGTACAAGCCGAGTGTAGTCCGGAAAAATCAGGATCCTTTGATTTCCGCACATGAGGGGTTCCTTCGCTCGTGCTTGTCGCAGAATGGTGTCCCGTCGTGATAGTTTAGCAATTTAGCAATCACCGGTCTTGGGCGCGCTCCCTCCGGCGGCCTCTGCGTGAGGGCTCTATGCGCACGCTCTATCACAAAGCATTTGGAGAGGGAGTCTGGTGGGAGCCAACCTTCCAGCCACTGGGTCAAGAACCTCTCCATGTTGCCCTTCTCACAACCCTCCGGGAAGCCCACAAATCGCAGGTTGTTCCGCTGGGCCCGCCCTTCCGCATCCTCCACCCGGAGTGCCAGGCCTTTCTGGATCCCCTCCATGGCGGCCACCTTCCGCTTCAGAATTAACACATCGTCTTCCACACCCGAGATCCGTGTTTCCGCCTCCGTGATGCGGGCAACTGCATTCCGCAGGTCCTGGCGTAGTAGTGTAATATCCGCTCCCACAGCGCCAATCTTTGCATCCAACATGTCCCGGGATTGGGTTTTCGCCCCCATAAGTGCTGCATTGTCTGGCCCAAGCCCTGTTGGCCTCCAGTGGCCCCGGCACCTCCACTCGGTCCCGTGAATTTGTCTATGGGACCCTGCTTCGAGGTCCCACCTCCACTCCCACCTCTAGTCATCGTGGACCGTGGCTGGGGTACCGGTCTTGAGATGCACTGCCCGGGCTCCGGAATATCTTTACCAGCGCTGCCAACACCACGACTGGTGCTCGATTTTCCGGGCAACGTCTCCAGGATCAATCAAGGGCAGATGGGTTGCCGTGTCGCCTCTCCGCTTCTGTCTCTGAGGGCCCCCCTGCGACCTCCACTGGGAGCCCCGTTGAGCGCCCGGGTAAGGCTCTGCGTGAACCACTAGGATCCTTCTGGCCCAGAGATGTGCGGCGCCCACCACACCCGATGTGAGCTCTACAGCTGCCTCACTCGGAGTCCGACCTGACTCCCGACCTCGTAATTCCAATGGCAGGGTATGGGTAGTGTCGTCGTGGGTGGTACCCTCCTTCCGCTCAGGCCGCACTCTGGACCGCCCGGCCCTACCACAGCAAGGTCCGGCACCACCAGGCCCTTTGGGGTCAGAGTCAAGCCACAAATCACCAGCCCCTATGAACGCTTCTCAAGCTCCTTCGCCACGACTCCACGCTACGGGCCCTTTCTCCAGCAGCAGTCAGCCAGTGGGGCAATATAAACTTGTGTCCCCCTCAAGGGCTATCGCCGGTTATACTCCACCAGGCACCATCCAGCATCCCCACCGAGGACCTACTGTCTTTGTAGCGCCAGATCAGGGCAGCCGCCTCCTGGGTCTCTCCCCGGTGCCTACAAAATGTAATCCCCGGCTCCACATGTGCTGCCAGGCCCGACCTCTCCGAGGCCCCTGCAGCCCAGCCGTGGTGCAGGGGATCCAGGTGCCCCACCAATGGTTACTACCAGCTCCTGAGGGCGGGAGACTCCGTGTGGGTCGCCAGGAAAGTTTGAGGCACCCCCGGGCCCAATCACAATGTCCGCGGCCGCCCGCGGCACCTCCGGCCCGGGGAGCACCAAAATCGAGGCCCCGGCTTGTCGGCACCCAGCTAGGCCGCAGCACGATCGCCGCCGCCTGCCGCCGGGAAGTCCCAGCGCTCTGAGAAAGTCACCGGAGGGTCCCTGGGCCAAGCGGCACCCCAAACTGCCGTTCCAGGTAGCGGCAAGGGCTGGGGGGATAGGATATTAGGCGGGATTATTTACGGGCAGGACGGAGCTCTCTCCGGCAGCGTCCGACATGCGAGCCCGCTCAGCCACGCCCCAGGGCGAGTGCTTTGAACGTGGCTCTAGTGAACCATCCGTGCAATTGAATAGTGTTTAGTGCACAAACATGACTTCAGCCACATGGAATGTACTGTAGCTTGTAATACGTATTTGCAGGGGTCATACTTTGTGCACAAAGGAAAACCCCTCAAATACTTTAAACTAGTAAACGGCAGAGTACTAAAATCCTGCATGTTTAGTTGCTCTGACTAGTTTTCTATCAGCAAGCTTCGATGGTGAAGGGTTTACATACATGATTAACATTTCTTTTGCAAATATTTTTTAGGCCGAGCCCATAGCGGGTATGCAGTAATGGAGTATGAAGTGGAAGCTCCGCCTATGTTTTTTAATTGGCCGGGTCATTGTCTTTCGTAAATGCTGCCGTCTGATTGATTATGAGCCATGTCGTCATTTGTACCCTCCCATGGTTACTGGCCCGTTTAATTCGAGTGTTACACAGTACGGTAGGTGTTATTTAGACTGTGAGCACTACTTTGTCCATGCCTTCTCTCTTCCTCCCCCCCGACCGCACTCCCGTTGTCCGTGCTCCCCCCATCCCGTTATCCGTGATGCAGTGCAATAGGTCTCGCGTAAATGCAAGTACTATTGCATTGCAAATGCTTGTACTTCAGTTAGGAGTCTCCGGCCTGAATTCCGTCTATTGGCATCTTTGGTGAAACATCACTGAAAGGCACTGGTAATGCCTATAGTTCCCAAAGGTGAAAATGATTGGCTTTTCCAATGCTTGTTCGTATTACTAAGAGGTCTTTCCACTACAGACCACCTTTAGCTATGGTCAAGGCATAGAAAGTAAATCGAGTAAGGCCTGCTAAACCTGAACCTTCGGTAAAGAATGAGTCGCCATTACACTTTGCGTCCTATACAGAGACTTCACTGGACACGAAGAAACTGGAGCGCGTTACAAGAGTACCAGTTACATTACATACGGTCACGTTCATAATTTCTAGTCCCAGGGTGATTGTGATTTGTATGGAATCATAGAATGATGTGTCAACGCCAAGGCCCAAACCTGATTCCCCAGTTCCGGAGTTGGTAGGCTCTGGCCGTAAGACACCCATCCTCACTTTGTTTCACATTCTTTCATCCTAGGACGGTCTTCTGTGTGATCGAGACTTGGGAACCTAAACTCTAATATTTTCTGCGAAGTTATCAAAGTTGTTCGATCTCTGGCAAATCTCTATCTTTCGTGGCTGAAGTAGTGACTGCTGGGTCTAAAACTCAAAAGAAGTACGCTACAAGTTACACTACATTGCCTAGCGCCCGTCGTCTAGATATAATCCCAGAACAACTCCAAGAATCCCAGAATAACACAAAATATTGAAGTAGGAGAATAATTTTTTAGTGATGTATTTCAATAAAAAACAACTAAAATACAAGATTGGTTGTAGACTAAGTATATGCCATGGATTCCTGTTCCCACACTGTCCAGCAGACGGTAAGAGGACTTAGCCGGACCACATCGAGGAAGCCCGCCAGTAGCAGAGGGACAAACCTTGCAACAAGTCGAGATAATTTCTACGACGTGACAAACGAGCAAGCTTGGTTGGAGTAAAGAAAATCTGAGACCGCACATCACAGCATCCAGCGAGCCAATGACTTTTCTTAACAAGTATAATTAACTGTAATCTTAAACTGCAATGAATTTTCTACCTTGGCTTTTAACTGGTTTTAACAAAGTTTTTTCCGGACCAACTGATTATTTTTCTTTGCTGACTACCCCTTGCATATTTGCATTCCATCAGTTACTTTTTTGTATACTTTAGTGTATCGTTGTAAGTAGGCCGTATATGACCAGATATGGATCCCGTGCACAAAATGTGACTTGAACCCGCCTATATCAGGCTGTGAATCCTAAGTAGGGCGAAACTGATCGTGGTTATCTTGTGTTCCAGTTCAAGAAGGACCCGACTTGGGAATTTGGACTGGACTGTTCCCATTGGAGCAGTGCCAAAACTGATTTGTATAGTTTGGTCCAAACTGCGATGGCATGGTGTTCCATTAAACAGTGGATTGTAATGTTGCCCGGGTAATTGCCAATGTGTGAGATTAATTCATGCATTCCATCCATCAATTTTTAGGTTTCACTTGTGGAAGGACATTGACTTTCACTTGCCAGATATATTGTATGCACCAAATAGCTTAGCACCCACCTGCTGCTTAGTATTTATTGGTTTCATGGTCAGTCTTATTTGCTGCCTTCTAATTAGCAAGGGCATGCTGACAATACCTTCCTCTTTCAACTGGAGCATGGCCCAATACTGATTGCTTCAGCTTGTTTGCTGGTCTTCCCACTAATCATGTTGTGATTTGAGAAACTATTTCTATTTTTTAGGTCAAGCCTAGAAGCACACATGCGCTGCTCTGCGAGGCATGGGGTATCTATTCCAGTGCCATAGATCACGCCCAAAACATTCCATTCATTCCTTCCTATGCCAGTCAAAATTGCTTACTTTTCTTTAGCGTAACGCTGCTTGTTCTGCTTTTGGGTGTGTTTTGACTTTGGTGGGGACTGCCCCGATCACGTGTCGCCTTACTCATTGCTTAACACATTGTGTGTTTGGTGCACTCCTTTTTAGGTCTCGCCTATGCAGCGCGCATGCGCTGCATAGGAGGAGACCTTTAGTAATCTATTTACTTTTTGGGCCAAAAACGTGCACGCATGGTATTGCTTTCAATGGCAACGCGTGCACGTTTGGCGATTCCCTTGCAGGAGCGAGCCTTGAAACCATCTGTTTGTAATTAACAGATGGTTCCTGCTTACTCCCGCAAGGGAAACAGGCGCAGGCCCCCTCCTCTCTCCTCTCCCACTGCTGCCTCCTCCTCTCCTCGTCCAACTTTTTTTGTTTTTTAACTTTCAGCGCGAGGTGCGAGCGCTGGTTAGACCTGGCAATCTTGAGTTTGTCTGGGACTGGATGTGTGTGGCTTGCACTTGCACATAGTTCACTGCAGCCAGGGCATTGACCCACAGAACTATCTTGTTTGAGGTGGATACCAGTTGGCGCGCATACATTATAGGCAGATTGGGCGAGTGGGCGTCTACTGTATTCGCCCATGGTTTTTTCTTGAGGGCACCACACGCTGCAGGCGGTGGGTGAGCCCGCCTCTTGAGTCAAGGAGTTGCACGTTTCTCCGATTCGGTGAAAGGAGAAAGCGAGGGGGAAACCAGACAGATTTGGCCTGCCTCCGGGAGTTTAGATAGCAGGCTGGAACACAACCCCCACCCTGTACACACCCACCGCCCATGGAGGCATACGCTGCCGGTTACTGCATAGGAGATCCAATTATTACAGCATCTCACTTTCAGACAAGTGAATCCAGGCCAATGTTTCTTTGCATTAAAACACAGCTCAGTATCTAAGAACAGCCGGGATGGTGATTTCGGAATTAAAATTAGATTAACTATATTTGTCAAATTACTGTTTGGGAAGACTATTAAAAAATAAGTTCATATATAGCACCACATTTTTCTAAAACAAGAAGGATTCTCATTTCTAAATAGAGTTGGGTTGTATGCATGCATGTTTAGCCCTTGTGCTCTCGTAGCCAGCTATGTGTCTGCTTGTACTGTATGGCGACTCTGGAAGCAATAAAGTGCCTTATTGAGGTTTTCTGTTGCCTCTCCTTAATTTATCTTGAAGGTACAGAGGTTTGCAGTTTGATTCGACCTGCGCTTAAAACTGCTCACAAATTGGGTACATCCTGCCCGGGTTAAACGAGAGGTACATTCGAGATACGTCATGAACATACATGAGATCTGAAGAAAACTGGCTATTCGCATCTGGCTTTTTTTTGTCCGGTAGGGGTCACTATTCGAGTACCCAAAGACATTTTCAACCTCTTTCATCAACTGAAAGCTTCCTCATTCCCAGCTAAAGTGGACACCCCCAGTAAACAGTAGGTCCATTTATATCGACATCACAGGCCAATACTACCCAAGTCGCTCTTTGGACTTTCATGTACGTCTCAGTCATTGGTTGAAGTGCTACCACAGATTACAAAGGCGTTTTTATCTAATGGCCTTTTTTTTCTTTTTTTTACAAATTAAATATTGGGATTTAGCCAGGCAGGGATGTTGTTTTTCTCTGATTAATTGAAACGTAGGCTGTGCTGTGGACAACACACCCTAAAGTAAATCAATGTTGCTGGTTCCGGTGATGAATGAGTTTCTACTCGTTGGGACTGGCTATTCATCATCATGGGTTTGATTTGGTAGGAGATGCACTCTCTCCCTTGCAAGGACTGGGTGACCCTTGACACGCCAGCTCACGGTGGTTTGAGCTTTTTGCTCCCGTTTTTAAGAATGGCTTGAATCAGATAGCGCTTCTTAGCCGGCACACTATGTACCAGGCCTGCTTCCTACTGAGAGGTGCAAGTGTTGTCTTATTCAAAGCACAGGCTTGCAAGAACTAGCCATTTTAAAAAGTACAGCAGCAATGCTAAGAAATGAAGGTAGTTTCCGAATTATAGTTTGAAAGTTCTGCAGAGAAACGTCTTGGCTGATATGTAATGTAGACCCCTCCCCCCCCCCCGCCCCCTTAAAAGTTATAGCACCGTCCCTTTGTACGGAAACCAGCAGCCTAGTTGGGAAGTGCTGCGACTGCCCCATTGAAGCATTAATGGTCTTTTAAAAGTACAGCAGCCTTGTTAAGACATACTGGTATTGTCCTATTAAAGGCACATAAGACCTGTTGTCCGTCCCAGCCACTGACCCGTTAAAGGTACCCCATTGAGAAGTAGAGGTGCTGGCCC
Source organism: Lissotriton helveticus (assembly GCF_964261635.1). NCBI lineage: Eukaryota > Metazoa > Chordata > Amphibia > Caudata > Salamandridae > Lissotriton > Lissotriton helveticus. Next base: position 416,428,774 of record NC_136060.1, on the reverse strand, counting down.
TTCAATTGTACAGGAGCACCGAAGGCAACTGCAGTTAAGTTCACGTTAAAAGTACGGCCACTCTGTTGAGAAGTACAGACACTGTCCCCGTAAGGGCCCAGAAGCCCCTATGAGTACTATAGACATTATCTCTTTGAAAGTAAAAGTCAATCGGCAGCACTGGGAAGTACAGGAACTGCCCCTGTAAAGGGTCACCAGTCATGGTGAGAAGTTTCAAGACAATTACTAAGTTCAGTTAAATGAAGGATCTGCTGTAGCTAGTAGGACTTCTCTATTCATATCTTCCAGTTATGTCAACAAATGCATGAACCACCGTCAAACATTGATGAGCGAAGATGGCTGCCATTTTGAAAATGTGTTCACATCTTTTCTTCTGCCACAACAAAGATGTAGAAATAAAAATAAATAGTGCTTGATGTGCTTTGCTTTAAGTAACAGGTTTCTATAAGGCAACATTTGATGTATGTTGCATTGGTGTTGAGACAAATCAACATCACTCCAATCTACAACTCTTGACTCTCCATTCCTCTCCCATAACCAGCCCTTATTTCTGGCCAGATGACCCCAGTGGACCTTCAGATGATGAACTCAGGGCCGAGCATTTTTCTAATTGAAAATGTGATGTTGGACCTGCAACTAAACATAAACCCATTTTCCTTCAGAAACTTGTTCCTAAAACACATTACTTAATTGGGAAATTATTGTTTTTTCTTATCCCCCTATTTCCCATCTATTGAGGCTTCACTGTTTAAAAAGCTAGGCCTACATCTGTGCTTGGCCTGTTTGTCTATGACCTAACAGTGTGTTCACATTCTATATTTGCACAAACTTCAGAAACCCCACAGCCCCCCATAAAATCTGCTTCACCACGCTTAAATTACAATGTTGTTGTGACAACTTTTCACAGGAAGCAGACCTGCGCCGCCACGGTAACAGCAGGCAAACGCAGCACACCTCCCCCACTCCCAAACAAGCATTGGCATAGCCAAGAGGTCTCACTTTTGGGACCTTATAAGTATTTAGTTATGCAGCACAATATCCTTGGTGCAACAACATCAACTGTTGCATGGCTAACTACTTACAAGGTCCCAAAGGCGAGACCTATTGGCTATGCCAATGCTTGTTTACATTGAATGATCCTGCGCTGTGCCTTGTTGTTTGTTTGCCTGCCTTTGCTTGTCATTTCATCGTTCTTCACGGCCGCTGGCCATCATGCACAACTATAATGGTCAGTCATCAGGCTAAACCAGACTCCAGCATTTAATTACATGCACAGTAAGAGTCTCTCTAGCGGCCGAGTGGAGCAGATGCTCAGTTAAACATTAGATTAAATGCCTATCTTCCTTGGAGTGGCATAAGCTGAAACACACGGTCTGGGCTCTTTCTTTCTCTCCAGAAAGAAAGACGGACGAGGAACACATGTTGTGGGGTAACAAACACGGAGGTGTGAAACCTTCGATGTTTATACTGAGCTGCACACTGCTTTGTGAAGTGCAGTCTAGGGCTAGGCCTTTGAAGGAGCATTGCAGTGAAGCGTGCAACCCAAAGCACATAGACTGGGAGGAGCCTGCAACGTGGGGGCAAACATTTGCCACTAATGACACTGCACACGTTGTGTGTTTGCTAAACCTAGCAGGCGACTTGCCTCCCAACTCAGCCAACAGTTCCAAGCATGCCAACGCTTTTATAATTTGATGAAATGTTAAACTACAAGTTCCAGAATGCTAAGCGGCGGTGACCGAAAGAAGCAGCCTGACTGATGGGCAGAGACATATTGTGGAGCGGATGAAATCTTTGCTCTTCAAGGCACTTCAGCATTTCACATCCTTCCTTTAGCGTGGGGTAGCTTTATCTGTCCAGCTCAATTTACGATGATGTCTGCTACCCGAGATAGTTTCTGCGCGTATGTGTTTATTTATGGGTTTACTCTGTAGTAAACGTCATGAATACACATTTCCATGCCTCTCGGTGGCAGGATCTTGGGGAATATGTTTTATCTACTACCTCTATTAAAATGTATTTGATATAGATCACTTCTAAGCACCTGAACTCCAGCTTGGGGACACATGGAGAACAACAGCGACCGCAACGCCATCAGCCTGCTCGACAACCTCGCCAACCTCGGACTCAAGCAGCTGGTATCCACCCCCACCCACCTCGCCGGACACACACTCGACGCCGTCTTCTCATCCAGCAAAGACGTCACCTTCAGCCACGCAACAGGACTCCACTGGACGGACCACAGCTGCGTCCACTTCACCTTCAGAAGAACGACGATCCACCACCACCAGCAACAGGTTGCCCGAAGAAGCTGGAACAAGATCACAGCCGACCAGCTCACCGCTTCCCTGAGCCAGCACCCTCCCGCCAGCTCAGCAAACCCCAGCCAGGCCGCCGACAACCTCACGAAGTGGATCAACAACTGCGCGGACGAACTCGCCCCTCTGAGAACCCCACCCAGCAGACCCTGCAGCAGAAAAACACCATGGTTCACCGACGAACTCAAGAGCTCCAAGAAGAACTGTCGAGCCCTCGAGAGTCTGGAGAAGGGAACCAACTACGGACAACATGACCACCCTCAAGCTCGCCACCCGGAAACACCACCAACTGATCCGCGCCACCAAGAAAAATACATACAAGGACCGACTGGACAACAACGCGCACAACTGCAAGGAACTCTTCAACATCGTGAAAGAGCTCTCCAACCCCAACGCCGGAAACAATGACATCACCCCGTCGCAAGACCTCTGCAACTCCCTCGCGTCCTACTTCCACAACAAGATCACGGACATACACAACAGCTTCAGCAACCAACCAACGCAAGCCACAACCGCAACAACGCCACCCACCACCACCCTCCGCACCTGGACTCCGATCAGCACCGAAGACACCATCCGCACAATGAACTCCATCCATTCCGGATCTCCGACTGACCCCTGCCCTCACCACGTCTTCAACAAGGCCGACGCTGTCATCGCACCCCACCTGCGGGACATCATCAACACCTCCTTCGACACCGCCACCTTCCCTGAGAGCTGGAAGCACGCCGAACTCAGCGCTCTTCTCAAGAAACCCACAGCAGACCCCACCGACCTCAAGAACTACCGTCCCATCTCGCTCCTCCCGTTCCCGGCCAAAGTCATCGAGAAGACCGTCAACAAACAGCTGGCCGCCTTCCTCGAGACGAATGGATCCCTCGACCCCTCACAGTCGGGCTTCCGAGCGAACCACAGCACCGAGACCGCCCTCATCGCTGCCACCGATGACATTCGAACTCTGATGGACAACGGAGAAACAGCGGCCCTCATCCTCCTGGACCTCTCCGCGGCTTTCGACACTGTCTGCCACCGCACCCTAGTACAGCGCCTCGGCAACATCGGAATCCAGGACAAGGCACTGGAATGGATCACCTCCTTCCTCGACGGAAGAACACAGAGAGTCCGCCTACCACCGTACAAGTCAGAGGCCACCAAAGTCATCTGCGGCGTCCCTCAAGGATCCTCACTGAGCCCCACCCTCTTCAACGTCTACATGAGCCCCCTCGCGGCCATCGCACGCCAACACAACCTCAACATAATCTCCTACGCCGACGACACCCAGCTGATCCTCTCCCTGACCAACGACCCCGCCACCGCCAGAGCCAACCTGCACGAAGGGATGAGAGATGTAGCCGAATGGATGACGACCAGCCGCCTGAAACTGAACTCGGACAAGACGGAGGTCCTCATCCTGGGTTCCTCGCCCTCCGCCTGGGACGACTCCTGGTGGCCCCCCGCCCTGGGCACCGCACCCAAACCGACGGACCACGCACGCAACCTGGGCTTCATCCTGGACTCCTCCCTCTCCATGACCAGACAAGTAAACGCCGTCTCCTCGTCTTGCTTCAACATCCTGCGCATGCTACGTAAGATCTTCCGGTGGATCCCCACCGAGACAAGGCAGACGGTCACCCAGGCCCTCGTCACCAGCTGACTGGACTACGGCAACGCCCTCTACGCCGGAACCACCGCCAAGCTCCAGAAGAGACTCCAGCGGATCCAGAACGCCTCGGCCAGACTCATCCTCGACATCCCCCGACGCAGCCACATCTCCGGACACCTGAGAGATCTGCACTGGCTCCCGATCAACAAGAGAATCACCTTCCGGCTCCTCACCCACGCACACAAAGCCCTACACGACCAAGGCCCGAGCTACCTCAACAACCGGATCAACTTCTACACTCCCAAGCGCCTCCTCAGATCAACCAGCCTCGCCCTCGCCGCCGTCCCCCGCATCCGAAGAGCGACAACAGGAGGAAGGTCCTTCTCCTACCTGGCCGCCAAGACCTGGAACTCACTCCCGACCGACCTGCGCCTGACCCAAGACCACCTCTCCTTCAGGAAGAAGCTCAAGACCTGCATGTTCGAGCAGTAACGGCACCCCCCCCCCCCACCCAGCGCCTTGAGACCCTACGGGTGAGTAGTGCGCTCTATAAATGACCTGATTGATTGATTGATTGATGGTTCAGCAGGCGCCAGACTACTGGTGCTGCGCAGTTCAGAGCAAAGAGAGGCCAGATGGAGAGAAGTTTGAACTATTTATGAAAAGTCTTTTAGGAAACATGGGGGCCTGAATGGGGTTGCAAGGCAGAGTGGTCTAGCGTCCAAGAGATGGCTTGTTAGCATAGAGGGGTGAAGTCAGAGAGGACAAAAAGAGCACAATGTGAAATTCCATCTCATTTCACACATCTGCCTCCAATACTGCTCAGGTCGTCTAATGTTTTCATTGTGCATGCTTCTGACCAAGGGGAGGTGGGCTTTGGGATATGTGCTATCTTCCACCCTTTAGTTTCCCACAGTGTGTGGGGGCTTTCCTTCATATTGGTCTCACTGCTCCACACGTACAGCATTGATCATGGGCAGGGCCAATGGAGTTAAGCGACAGAGGACCAAAGTATGCTGCAAGACTGACTATATTATGCGCCAAGAATAGGTAAATTATGCTGTATAAGGCGGCACTTATTGTAACAGGATTACTTCTGTATTTTGTATTTTTTACACCTGAAACCGTGGCTGAGAAAGGAGTTCACCGTAATTAGTACCAATTTAACTCCCAAATACAACAATTAATAACTGTAAGATGACTAGTCAACCTTTTCAAAAAGCCTTACGGTGCGAGGGAACCAGAGTCGGCATAATTTTTGTAACTTTTGATCCGTTTGAGCTAGAAACAAATATTTTTTGTTGTTGCTGTTAAAGCCATTTCTTGTTGTTTGACTGCCTCTGCTTGTTTGTGTGCTTCTTTATCTTTCTTCACGGCCGCTGGCCGTCATGTATAACTATAACGACCCGTCATCGGCTAAAGTAGACTACCATTTATTTACATGCAGGGTAACAGCCTCCCCAGTGGCCGAGTAGAGATGAGCATCACATTAAAAGGCTAGTACAGCTACTTTATAAGTGGGAGCAGATTTCAGGACGTGAATTAAATTAAACTCGCCTGCTTGTTGTTCCACTTAAGATAATATGTTGCATGGCTACACACTTATAAAGTCCCAAGGGCGAGATCTATCGGCTATGCCAATGCTTCTTGTTGTTAGTTCTGGGCGGTTTATTTCCGTTCATGGTGTAATTGCCCATTTTGTTGCGAGATTGAAAAATAAACCGGACTTCCAAGGGAAGAATGTCAGTCGCGTTGTTCTGGTCCGAGAGTCTGGCAGCAAAGTGGAAACACGCGAAGCCCGAGGAGTTGCTTGTGCCGCCCCTTCGGATTTTCGAGCTGCACCAGTGTTTGTATTCGTAGCTTTAAAAAAAAACCTCTATAGTTATGACGAAATAATAATTGCAGGAAATAATTATTCGCTACTAATTTAATTGCAGGTACCATTGCACGTTCCTTCCACAGCCCTTGCAAAAGATATCACAGAAGGGGGAGGGGGTGGCCTATGACCCATGTAATTATTCATGCTCCTCAGGTGATGCATTTGTAGTGTTTCGCCTTGAGCACGCAGCAAGGAAAATGAACACTAAACTTTTCTAAAACTGGAGAAGAATCTTCCCCTTTCTGGTTTCCCTCATGTACACAGACAGCACTCGTGCAGTGCCGTCCCCACAAGGGGACTGTATAAACTTGTCACATGTCTGCTTTTCAAGCCAGTGGAAGCTGATTGCTGCGGTCATCAAATGTATCTTTCTACACCAGCTTTCCATTTAAAAGTGTGTCTCCCTCAGGAGTTTAGATTCAAAGAGACCAAAAGAGAGACATTTCCAGTGAAATTTTGGGTGCAAATTTCTTTTGCAAACTTGAGACGGATCCAGAGTAATCTAGGGCTGGATGGCTCGAACTGGATTCATATGTTTCACATACTTTAAATGCCGGCAGTGATACTTGAAATGAAATGAAAAAGAAACTTAATAAAGCGCACTGCGGCCAAGCAGCTTCCTGGTGCTAAGGACTGGACCTGACTCTGTAGAGGAATCCGAGGGGGCTAACAAGGGAAAGCCTGAGAAGACAAGAATGTTTTCAGGGCTTTACGAAAGTGGGTGTAGATGGGGATAGAACGAATGGAGAGAGGAAGACTGTTCCAGAACCGGGGAGCCAGAACCGAAAAACGGGTGCCCCCCGTTCTGGATTTGCGGAAGCGGGGAACGTGCAGAAGAGAGAGGGAAGAGGAACGAAGAGTGCGGATCGGGGTGTAGGGAGTGATCAAAGAACTAATAAAGAGGGGGGCTGAGCGGGTGTGGGCCCGATAGGCCAGGCAGGCCAATTTAAAAAAAGATCTAAAGTGCACGGGGAGCCAATGGAGGGACTTAAGTGCAAGCGTGATGTGGGAAGATTTGGGAAGACGGAGGATGAGGCGGGCTGCCTGATTTTGGATGGCCTGTAGGCGTCGGGTTTCATAAGCAGGTATGCCCACATACAGGCCATTCCCATAGTCAAGGCGGGAGGTGATGCGGGCCATGACTATGGATTTAAGGGCGTCTGCTGAGAAGTACCGGGAGATCTTCCGGATGAGGCGAAGGGATAAAAAACAAGAAGATACAACGGAGCTGACTTGGGCATGCATGGTAAGGTCATGGCTGACCTTGATGCCCAGAGTCCGAACGGAGAGAACCGGAGAGGGAGGGGGGCCAATGAATCGGGGACCAAGGATTGGAGGGGCCACCCGTGAGGACGAGCTCCATCTTATCAGGATTGAGCTTCAAATGATTGGTGCTCATCCATTCAGAAATAAAAACTAAGGTGGAGCAGAATTTAGAAAGAGAGTCCGAGGAAGAGGAAAGATCAAAGACGAGCTGGAGGTCGTCCGCGTAATTGTACACGGAGACCCCCAGTTCGCGAAGGGAAATAATAAGGGGGTGAATATAAAGGTTGAAAAGAAGAGGGGAAAGAGAAGAACCTTGGGGGACCCCGCAGATGATTGGGCGAGGGGGAGCCGAAAAGCCCGAGAGGTGGACCGCTTGGGACCTGCCTTGAAGAAAGGACGCAAGCCAAGAGAAGGCTACGCCCCGAATGCCCGCTGCGCTGACACGGTCGAGAAGGATGGCATGGTCGACCGTGTCAAACGCAGCGGACAGGTCGAGGAGAACCAGGGCTTGGGGAAGATTGGTGTCAGCTTTCCCCTTAAGTTCGTCCAGGACCGCGATGATCACTGTCTCCGTGGAGTGTCCTGGTCGGAAACCCGCCTTGTGGGAAGCCAGGAGACGGTTCTCCTCGACATAAGAGGACAAGCAAGATGTGACGTAGCTTTCAAGGATCTTCCAGCACTTTGTTTTTGACCTACAAACCTATGTCTCTTCCAGCTATCTCCTGGCAGTCAAGGCTGCCTGCGTTTCCAGGGTGGTTACTGGTAAAATAAAGTGAGCCATGTGCAAGTTAACTTGCAGTGCTGTAAGTGTTACCTGAACTATCAATGTCTGCTGAGGCTCCTGGGTACCTCCAGAGTATAATCAGCGCCTTGCTTACAATTTATGAAATATTGAAATAGCCAAGGATAATGCACATTTTTCAAAGAGGACATTCCAGGGAATGTAAACCGTTTTCAGCTGTTTTCCCCCCAAAGGACTTTTCTTCTGTAGAGGCCATAACACTACTTGCACCAGTTGGCGAATCTGCATTTGTTTGGTTTAGCCTTGGGGTGTGGTGTATAAGAACTGCTTGTGGTGTCTAAAAAATAAAAGAAATAGTGGCTTCTCATTAACTTCTGAAGACCTGACACACAGGCATTTCTGTACACTTTTGAGAATGTTTAATTTGTCAAATGTATTTTGAATCCCTGCTAGTTAAAGCTGAGTCGTTGAAGATCTTTTCCTCTGTGTTTCTGTTGCACGCGGATGCTTCCATGACCGCAACATACCAACTTCTTGCTTACATTGAAGCCTTCTGAACGTGCTGGGGATTGAGAGATGAACTGGAGACTGTTGCTCAAGGAGGTTGATCTGATGAATGGACTGTTGGGAGCTCTCCATTAATGCTGTGAAACGTCAGCGCTGTGCCATTGCTACGAAAGTCAATAATTAAAAAAACAAAGACTGGCGGACACCGCATTTGTTTTCCATTTGTAAAACCAATAGCTCCACATTTAACTAATGCAAGACCAATTGCATTGCAAATGCTTGTTTTATTTCTGATTAATATATTATTGTTGTCTGTTTTTGCTGTTGTTGACCAATTGGTCAGTTATTATATTGAGTACCTGTAGGTCAAACGCGTGGGAGGTTGGGACACTGGGACACATAGGAGGGAGACTACGATAGAGGGGCGGGGGGTTTCTCCCTTAACCGTCTGATTCCTTAGCGTTCTTTCTGTTCATGAGCTAACGTCCGTGACCGATCCTGCTAGACTCTGACCTTTGAGTGGCTAAGCGGTATTGACAGGGGGGAGTTGGTTGAGATGTATGGGCTGGCACAAATTAAGTTGTGGGGTGTTTATCCGTGGTGGTGGGGGGACAGCCTGTTATTCTGGTTCAGACACAGTGTTTTATGTTTAGTTGCAGCAATACATTTTAAGGAAATGTGGGGGATGGGAGGGAGGGTGGAGGGTGGCCGAGGGGGGGAGAGTGAATGTTTGCAGAGCTGATGTGTAATGGATGAAGCAATACGAATTCTGTCCTGGAATTTACGGGGACTCACTTCCTTTGCCTTCCTTCAGGAGATGCACCTCATGGAGGCGGAAGCCCAAAAGCTTGGTTAAAAAATAGCGAGGGCAACTTTACTTCGCTACCTATTCGTCATGTGCTAGGGGGTGTCCATTTGGGTGGCACCTGGAGTACCTTTCCATTTGAAGGGACTATCTGCGGGTGTGGAAGGGCGCTATAATGTGCTACATGGTATCCTAGATGGTAGTGAAGTATGTCTGATGAACGTATATGCATCGAATGTTGATGATGGGGAATTTTTTGGTGCTTTGAGTGAAGCCCTACTGCCTTACGGGGACTCTCTGATTATTTTGGGGGGTATTTTAATTGTGCGTTACAAATTTTCGGATGCAGGGTTGTTGGTTTTCCCTGTAACAAAAATTGCTGGAAGAGTACTTCATGGTTGTGCTTTTTTGACATAGGAGCACTAAAAAAATACCATGCTTCCTTGAGTTCGAGAGACTTGCTAAGGAAGGGTGGCTGCGTTTATGGAAGGATTGCGGCGTCTATAGTCTCTTTGTCCTGACAAAGCCCAATCCCCGAAGGCCTTTCTCACCTTTCACCTCTGGCCGAATGGTGGTCTGGTGTTAATTATCAGACACCGTACCGAAGCGTTTACATTCAAATTAATCATGGCAGTGCATGGTATTGGCAGGACTTAACATTGCAAAAGTAAACCGTTTACAATAATATTTCACTTTGCCGGGCACAGCACTGCTCACGCAGGCGAGAGCCCTTTTGTAGGGGGTTTAGAAACGGAGCCTGGAATCGCACACGCTCGTGCTTGTGCTTTTCCTTTTGGCATCCGCGATTGGCCTTTGAGTGCGTGTTTTTCCCAAAGAAGGAACGCAATAGGCCAAAGGCGGACGCATTGCTCCGCCCATGGCCTATTGATGTCTGTTATGCACACCAAAGGCCATGTGGTTTCAATTATCGTGCCCAGACACGGGCGCGTTAATTGAAAACACATGTTCGCTGTGGCGCGCGCGCGCACCACTCGGACATAGTTTTAAAGCATAAGCTACGCCCGCAGCCCCTTCTGCAAAGAGATTAATTACTTAAGGTGTTCCTGACTGTAAAGGCATCTGTAGAAGTGAGGGCATATTCGAACGTTTGACTGTTGCTCTTATGCATCATTCAAACCTCCCCTCAAAATCCGGGACGTATTTAAAACTGTGAAAATCACTGGGACGCCGAGACAAACCTCCAAAAACCGGGACTGCCCGAGAAACTTCGGGACGAGTGACAACTCTACATATTTCCTAAGACGGACTAAGCAGCGCTTTGTCGCTTTTCTTGTATGACACCTTGAAGCAAACCCTCCGGTCACTCTTGCCCCGTCTTCTTCCGAGTGGATGCGACGAAAGCAGGGCACCACGCCCAGAGAATGGTTAAGGTGAGGCAGAAGCCGCAGGTGTCAGAGTCATTCTTACCCTGACGTCACGGAAGTCAACACTTGTTTCACTGAACCGCGCCCGACTGATTGAGACGTCCCCGCTTCTCTGCCAGAGTGATCGCCACTGCGGCACCTCCTTGCTCGATTTTTTTTTTTCACCGGACGGTGTAGAAGATTCGGAAGTCATACAAATATTACCCTGCGCCATTCATGCAGTTGGAGGTTTGTCGGCTGACAATCTCCACCCCAAGTAGAAGAACAATTGAATGAAACGCAACATAAATTGAGGCTGTCCTACAAATTTCCAGTCCTGATGAAGACCCGCCATAGATGTACTTAAAACACCGCATTTTATCTAGGGTCGAAATGTCGACGTTCTGTCTATATATCCAACTACACAGAGTATCAACTACCGCAGAAAGAATTTATTTCCCTGAAAACTATTGTGTTGTACAGTGGATATATTGAATAATTTATGTTTTTTGTTTATATGTGTGATGTGTTTATTCCTTGTATAATCGTTTGGAGCACTCAGTCACTATTCACGACTCATTCACTTAATGTACCCTTAGTTTTTGTATTGTTGTTTTGGACAGGTAGCACCATGCTCTTTGAAAACACACTTAAAGGCTAAATACTGAAGATTTACCTTCTTATTCAATTGTGGTCAGTGTGTCTATTTGGTTTTCTGATATATCACTCCAGATATGTCTTTTGTGTTTTATACGTTTTCAAAGCAATTGCATTCCCCAACAGAACCACCTTGTTTAATGTCACGGAAGTCAACAAGGGCTAGACCACCCTTCACTGGAACGTGATACTGTTGGGCCGTAGCCATGTTGGTATGGGGAACTGAACTAAGCCGCAGATGTTCTATACTAAAAAAGAGTTTATACTCTTGCATCTTGGATTCTCGGTTCCGAGCGATCGTCCTACCCGGAAGTGCGAGTCTGGGCTCGGTACCTTGCTCTGCTCCAGGTTCTCGTGTGAGCCTGTGATCACTGTGATGCCCAGCAGACTTCAGCCGCTACTATGGCCACCTTTATTTTGGTGCCATTGAAGCAGACCACAGAGGTGGACCTGGCCAAGCCTCTCTGCAAGTTTATCCAGGTGACCTACTCGGGGGCCGGTGACGAGCAGGCCGAGTATTGCCGTGTTCCTGAGGAGCTCAACAAGCACCACAAGAGTGCTACTGGGCGCCCGCTGGACAAGCATGAGAGCAGCCTGGAGACCGTGCTCAGGTGGGGCATGACGACATCTGCTGCTATATGTAGGGCGCCTTCATAAGCCAAATCTAACTATTTCGGGTGGGGCGATAAAGTGTTTTGTAGTTGAAGAGTTCTGGTGGCATAATGTTCCAGCAGTTCTGCCTATCAAATTTATAACTATAATTATTTCCCTCCTGTAGGCTCTCTGATAGTCGCTTTGAATTGCAGTGCATCTGAATGTGGTGGCAGACCACCGCGTTACGTGTTCTCTTTTTTTGTCCAACTTTCAATGAGTGATGGTTTCTGCAAATGATTATATTTGGAGTTTTTCCCCATAATTAATGTATAATGTATAACTTCGATATACTGTGTGATTGCTATTGGCCAGCCAATACCAGATTGATTCAACCCCACTCTACATTTACCTACAGTGGCTTTGTGTTGGGTCTGTATTTATTATGCATTGTTGTAATGAATTGACAGTATGAGTTTACACGTTTGTTTGTATTCCTTAACTGTAATATAGCACTCGCCCCACTAGAAAAACACAGTATATCCCAGCTTCTAACACTAATCACACTTTGCCGCTCTTAAGCTTCTGGCATGTGCAATATTTAACCCTTAGTCACAGTTGTTGGGAAAGTCTTATCTTGGCACACACTCTAAACTGGTGTTTATGCATTTCTCGACTGTGCTGTAACAGTCTCCCCAAGTATTAAAGGGAGACGAACGTTTTCCAATGTTTGAGGATAAAGCCTACTTTCAGAACACAAAACCTGCATTCTTATGGAGCACTTTGGATGTGAATGCAGCATTGCATTGCTCCATGATGCACAAGGTTAAGTGGAAACACATCTCTCTGTGGTGTTTGCCTACTCAAAAATGGAATGGTAATCTTGAGTCGTGATGGTAATGTTTGTCTTCTAGTGCCTCATATTGAGTTTGTACATGGTTCACCAGATGTTAGTCAGATCATAATATGCTTTCTAAAGCAATGACGTTAACATTGAGAAAATAATAGCAATTACTCATACATTGGAGCGCACTGCAAATATAAAAAAAGTATTACTGTGGTTAACATTTGTATTCCTTCCAGTTCTATTAATGATAAACATCAAGCTCAGCAATTTACTATGAGTATAAAGACCTTTATCAATGACTTACCATCAAACTTGTTCTGTTAGCACAAGAATTTAATGTAAAGTTGGTTGTGGATAGTATAAACATGGGGTATGACATGCAGGATGATCTCTTTTTATATTCCACAGCACACTGTTAAGAAAACCAATACTTCTTATAGAGGGAAACACATTCATAACACTTTGTGGAACTTGGTTTTTTGTAAACTAAATGGAAGAACAATTGCAGACCAACTAGTAGCATACACTTTTAAGTCATCTGACAACAACACAATTATTAACTATACGTTGATTTGTGTGTCCAATTTTCATATATGTTCTTATTTTCAAATCACTGGTAGACCAGACAGTGACCGTGATCCACAAAGTTTCTGCTTAAACATGGAAGTTGGTTTGTTCACCATGGCTAAGCACAACGATGAGCATATTGAGATGATAATGCGAAGAATAGATTAGAATAAAACTTCTCAGTGTGTTGAACAAATATCTGGGCAGAAAACAAAATTGTGGAAGCAATGAAAGTGATATTTCTGTCACTGGTGTGTTTATTGGGAATCTTTAAGGAATAACATCGTTGCACTTGTATCCACTGCAGTTAATCCCACAAATAAAAAGGTTTGTAAATATAATTGCACGGACAGCCCGATTCGTAATGGAAAAAGGCAATAATTTGGAGGGCTGACGAAGCCGAGTACATTAGATCGCTAAAGCAGGAGTATAAAAAGATCGTTAAACAAATTGGTTAGCCCTTAAGACAGCAATTCATGTGGGAAATAATCATAAATTCAGGTCCATAACCTCGACAGGCTTGCAACAACATAACCATAAGGTGGAATATCTTAACCCGTGCGACGAATCGAAAGCATTTGTAGTGTCTTTATAGGGTTAAAGACCTGTCCGTACTGTGCCCTTTACATTGTTAAGGATTTTGAGTCCTACATTAGCATGCTGAAAGGGGTAGATCTTCTAACAAGGAATGGTCGAGAATCCCGGACCGCTTGCCCCATTAGCATACCAACAGAGGTCATTCAATCAGACCTAGAAAATTGGAGTAGTGTTTTATTTAATCAAAACATTTTTCTTTGTCATGTGTTACCAACCTGGAAAGGTTCTTAACTACAGCCAATTTAAAACAAGCATTTGCAATGCAATAGGTCTCGCATTTGCTAAAGTTTGAGCTATTGGCATTGTAAATGACAATGCCTTTTATTTATGAGTTTGTGAGTTTGAAAACCTGCAAGCTGTGCGTAAACAAGCACTTTGTACTTATAGTCCATGCTTGTGAGAAGCAAGGCTGGCAGTCTCTTTTACTGCCAGCCCTTGCTTCTCGTAAGCAAGGACTATACGAACAAAGTGCATGTTTATGCACCGCTTCCAGGTTTTCAAAACAAATTAATAAAAGGCATTGTCATTTACAATGCCAATCGCTCCTATTGCATTGCAAATGCTTGTTAAGCATAGCGGTGGGTTTGCCAGAGTAGTTTGGCACTAAATCTATATCTATCAGCTCTTTAACACTCATTCCGGAAAATATACGGACATGTAGGATGAATGATGAAGGCCCAGAGAAGAGTCTGTGTATTTCTCCTTTTTCCGATCCAATGGGTCCTGTTTATTTGGAGTGGCTGCAGAGTTCTCGCCAGAAGTTTTTGTCTCCTCCAGTAGATACTCAGCTATTTTTATGAGGATTGTGCCATGGCTTGTTTGCAATTTGCTGTGAACTAATTATGGATGTGATGGGGAAAGGTCTGTCTTTCGGATTAATTTTGCAGTTTGCAGTAGCTGAAGTAATAACTGACGTCCATTAAATATTATAAACAACAGCGTGTAAAAGTTACTTACACTATTAAGGCTAATAAAAATGTGGTTATTAAAATAAAGGCACAAACACTATATTAACGGGGCAGTTGTGATTCATGAAGGAACACTACTACCCTTGACTTCTATGAAACCTGCCGTATTTTGATTCCGCTTAGTGACTTGTATACCGTTAACTTGAAGGATCACAAAAAGACAATGTTTGGCAAAGCCAGCATGTATATGAGTCACTGCTGGTATGCTGCTATTTATCTAGATTTTTATTGGTGTGTTTTATGTTTATATATGAATTTGTAGCTTCTGGCTAGCTCATGTATTAACTGTTTTTATTGTTTTTACTGTGCTTTTATGATTGCTATTGCAAATCGTGACACACCAGCAGCAATTTTAGAACCGTGTTTCTCAAATAAAAAGCATTCCAAGATTGCTTGTGGTGCATTCGGATGCACCATCATGCACTGGAGGTCATTTGGATTTTTTTGTTTCCTTTTTTAATACTTTACAAGCAATACCTGGTAAAGCTTACCATTCGCACTATAAAGACGAGGACCTCTAGGCTTTGCCAGTGCTTGTTACCTTGGTTGCCCTTTAGGGTAAATTATTTAGCTGTTTTCACTGTAGTACCTCTAATTTTTCATCATTACTTCTTTTACAAAATGCATTTATGAAGCAATTAAATAATTAAATGTATGTGCAAGCTATTTTCAATCCAATTCTCCATTACAAACAGTACCTCTATTTTCTCAACAACTAGTGGGCTGTAGAGCATTTTTTTGTTTTAACACAGAACACATGTTAAGAAGTGCACAACGTTGAGAATGACGATATCTGCAATTGGAAAAACTATGAAAAAAGTTATGTTGTCTGATGATTTGTTGTCACTCAATGCATGGTTATGGAGACACGCAGTCCGTGTTTCTGATACTTGAATTTTAACCAGATTCTGAACTGATCCATCAACTCTTGTTTGATGATGAATTCATTTCTCATGAAACTCTTAAGTTTAAAAGATGAGACCAACCAGAGATGGCAGACTACTTCTACCTTGGTATCCTTGTCAAAGTGGCCCAATACAAGCTTTAAAAAATCACTCACGCCGTAATCTCCAGCAAGTTGGACTATGGGAACACCCTCCATGCCGATCATCAAGCAACTCACTAGAAGATTACAAGTAATCCAGAACTTGGCAGCCATACTCTTCCTCAACCTCCCACACAGAATCTGCATCATACCACACCTCAAGGAGCCCCATTGGCTCACCGATACACAAGTACGCTCATTTCAAACTCCCCACACACATTCAAGGCACTACACAACTCTGGTCCCACCTACATGAACATCTACTTCCACCAACCACCACAACCTTTCCACACCGCAGATCTCCTACTTGCACACGTGCTACGCACACACAGAACGAAATAAGGAGGATGCTCCTAAGGCATAGAATGGCCTTCCACTGCACATCAGAGACTTCCTCTCTTCTTGAAGTACACAAGAAGCTGAAGACCTGGCTTTTCAATTAAACAGCCGACCGTAGGCAGGGTAGGCACAGACACATGCTCAGCACCAGGATACCCTTGTGGGTGAAAGTGTACTTTACAAATACACAAAACAAAATGTGAAAAACATTTACAGAGCAATGTACGAAGAGGGCCGATGCAAAGCCCCTCTACATATGTTTATTTGTATTTACTTTTATTTTGAGTACATGAGGCTGGAAAGAGTTTGCTAAAGCAGAACTAAGAAGTGGCATAGCCAATAGGTCTCCCCTTTTGGACCTTATAAGTGTTTAGCCAAGCGGCATGTTATCCTGGGTGCTGTGCTGCCAGGCATTGAAGAGCTATACAATTACTACACATTCTGCTAAGGAATACATTCTTGCCTCAGGAAACATTGATGGCACATTCCAAGGCTTTTAACACACAGACACAAAGACAAGTGCCTTGATGCAAGTCAACTGCGCTATAACATTGTGTGTGTGATTCAATCACTAGAGTATTGAACAGTCTATGAGGGTGATTGAAAACGTTCAACAATAGAGAGCACGTACAACTTTTGATCTCTCATTTACTCCCTTACGCCTGTGTTAGACTGCCTTTGACAAAGATGCGGGGTTAGAATTCAATTAAGAAAGAAAGCTTAAGGGCTCGGGAAGGGGGCACAGCAATGAATGTTTGGGCATGGAAATACCCTAGCAGGGAGTTGTTCCTGAGTGCTATTTGGTGATAAGTTGGAGGGCCTACCGCAGAGTGGGCTTGTATCTCTGAATGAACAAGCCACCATGGGAGAATAGGGTGAGGGGTGAAGTGGAGATGTGATCTGTTTATGAAGGAAGTAGAAAAAGGAGAGACAATGTGTATGGGCAAAGAAAGGGCAGACTTATAATAATGGGAAAATACTTTAGGGAAGTTTGCTGGACAGCAGAGAGTTTAAGCCGAAGGTCTTTTGTGATGAGTAATTTTATGTGTAAACTTAAGGGAGATTGGATTGTTGGTTGTTATGCTTTTGTTAGTGAGGGCAGCAGCTGTAGGATGGAAGGTGTGGTAAGTGTTGAGCATCGGTAGTGCAGACTTCTCTCATTAAAGAAGCCTTTTCCACACTATTAACAGTGTCTGTGTGTACGCCATCTTACCTGAACTGCACCCCATCATCTTCCATCCATATCTACTCCCTTGTTGCTGTAGTAGGTGCTAGCGGACCAGAGGCAGCACAATTCATATACACCTGCTCTTTGGTACGATCTTTGTTAACACAAAATACATATGCATACAGACCCGGGAGAGGTGGAAACTCAATCAAGTGGCATTGGAATTGTCGGTCACCAGAATTAGGGCCAAGGTGAGTAACCATGCACAAAAGCGCTGTTGTGTCGGTGAGAAAGGTGATAATAGAGGCATGGGGGGTGGGAGGGAGCAGGCGAAGTGGGAGGTCCATTTCCCCGGGTTGATTGGGTGCGTGGTGCAGCGCAAAGGCCTGCAAGGGTAGCAATTGGGTACTGTAAGTTGAAGGGTTGCTCTTTGGGGAGTAAAGGTGATGGTCAGAGAGTTGGAGTCCATCATTAGGAAGAAGGTGACGCAGAGTTTTTGTCAGTAAATTTAGGGCATGGCCGTAACTAGGCAGGCTAGCGTAAAGGAGGCACTTAGGGTGCTAATAGATGCTGGTATGGAAGATTTGCTGGTTTCTGTGGGTGGGAGTTGGCACGGGCACTGAGTTGTGCTGGTCTCACAAGGAGGTCAATGCAGAGGATGGCAACGGCTGTGCTGGCCTGCTTGCCTGCAAGGGCCAAAATAAGTACAAGTGAGGTTAGAGGGAGGGAGGGAGGGAGGGAGGGAGGAGCCCTAGAGAGTGCCAGGAGAGGCAGAACACACCCTTCAGTGGCATTTGGGAAATGGGGTTTGTGAAGCTGGTGAGGACAGAGTTGCCAGCAGGGAAGAAACGGCCGCTGCAGCGCACTTACCAGGGTTACACCCACTGCAAAGCAATGGTTTGCGAAAAAATCTTCATCAAAGTGGTCCGAATAATACCCTATTGTAGTTCCTGAATGATGCCAGGCAGCCTAGGTGCAATTTCTGTGCAAGGTTCGGAGGCCTACACCCTTCTCCTTTCTGCAGAGGTGAGGGGAGAACAATCCAGCCGATCCCCAGATAATGCTCAGCCAAATTGCTTCCCTTTCTGCAATCAGGCCATTTTTAAGTTTAAAAATGCTTTATTGAAGAAAATGAAGGAACAGAAGGCAATTACATCAGATAAAAGTAGACATCTGATGGACAATGCAATCGAATATATGAACATGCAATATGAATAAAATAAAATTCTGATAACAGAAGGAACATAATAAACATAGAAGAATTTTACAAATTAAACATATTCTATAATATACATTATGAACATAAACTTGAATTGAAATGCATAACTGTAATGCTAAAACAAATGCATTTTAATTATTTTATAAGGGTGAAAGCAAAGAACCATAAAGATAGAAAAGGGAAGAAGAGACGAGGCAGAGACAAGGGGAGGGAAAGGAAGTGAAAATATAATGTACTATAAGGTTAAACAAGCGAATAGCTATCAACCATGTGGCACTATAAATGGATAATATATAAACCATGCTATTTTTAAGGAGGTTCGTAGTTACGAACTTTAGATACGGATCGAGTCATGCATCTAGATAGAAATGAAGTAACGGGTGACCATAATAAATCTTTTTGAAGGAGAATAAGTAGCATGGGCTCAATCTAAACGATGATGATGGCACAACATATTCCACCAGGCCATATAGGAAATTTTAGTTGTATCTTTCCAATTAGATGTGATTTATTTGAAATGCTAAAGCAAACATCATGTCAACAAATTTCCCAACCATACTCTGAGAAGTCCAAACGGGGGAGGCACCACCCAAAAAGATGTGCATAACATCAAAAGGGAAACCTACGGATAAAATGTTCAATTTATACCATGCTTTGTAACCAACACTTTTTAACAAGAGGGCAATCAAAAAACATGTGTAAATGATCACTATTATCATGCGCACAGGACCAACAATTAGTAGTAGGGGAGAGTTTAAATGTATGTAAGCTTGTGGGAGTGATATATAATCTGTTGTAAAAATAATATGTTTGTGTTGTGCTTGCTGAGCAAGACAAGTTATGAATCTTGGCCCATATCGATTTCCAAGTATGAGCTGAAAATTCTTGATGTAGTTCTGATTTCCATACAAACTCTATTTTAGACTTTGTAGATAATTTAGAGGAACCAAGCAATACTTTGTATATTATGGAGGCCTTCAGATGTGTGGAAAAATCTATTGGGGAAGGAGGAGGTTGCATGTCCGAACCTATACCAGATTGTTGAGTTGTGTAGAGGAGAAGAAGAGGTTTAAGGCGTTGAAAATGAGAAGCATATTTAGTAGATATGTGGTATCTTCCCTTTATCTCAGAGAAATCTAGCAAAGAGCCCTTAGAGAATAACTGTCCGATGACAGTAATACCCTTGTTAATAAACTCTTTCCACCCAATAACTCTAATATTTAATGTTTGTGTTATATCAGATTGAGGTTTGTAAAATATTTTCAGAGGTGGAATTTGTAGAGGTAACCAAAGGTTTGGTAATAGCTGTAGAATGGGTAAGTATTGGGAAAATAAAACCTTTTGGGGGTTGGGTGATACGGACCACATCCTTGAAAGCAAAAGGTAAAAATTGTGTATGCTCTAGTTGCCCCCCAAACTGTTGATGAGTCTGCTTGAGTTTCAGAAAGGGAAACTCAAATATGTTTCAATGTGAAAGACGAGTGATATGGTCTAAGGTTAGGAAAATTAACTCCACCTGAATCTTTAGTTTGCTGCAGGCGAGCCAAAGCAATATGAGGTTTGCATTTGTTCCATAAAAATTGAATTAAAGAACGATTATTGATTTAAAAAATTATGAGGAAGAGATATAGGGAGCATTGACAAATAAAAATTAACAATAGGTAACAACAACATTTTGATTGTATCCAGCCTACCTCACCAGGAAAGAAATAGAGGGGACCAACCATCTATTAGTGCAATAACTTTGGTAATAATCTCATTCAGGTTAATCTTAATAGTTTCCTTAATATTATTAGAGTAAATGGTGACTAGACATTTAATACCTTTTGAGTTCCATTTGAAACCAGTCTTTGAACATACGAGGAAGACAATATTTATTCAGAGGTAAGACTTCCGACTTCTCAATATTCAGTTTATAACCTGAAACAGCAGAGTAAGTGTTCAGTAGTGAAAAGAACTCTGGTAGGGATGTAGTGGGGTTAGATATATATATAATAAAATAACATCTGCATATGCAGTGCACTTTATGTTCAGATTTTTTAAATGTAAACCAGAAAATGTGGTAGCTCGACTAATTGTTTCCAGAAAGGGCTCTAATGATAAAATAAATAACAGGGGAGACAATGGGCAATGCCTAGAACCTCTGTGAAGGGGGAAGTATTTGGATTGTTAACCGTTGACCCAAATAGAGGTAGAAAGTTCGGAATATAATAGCTTAATGTTTTGGATAAAGTGAGGACTAAAACCATGCCATTTCAGTGCAGCAAACATAAATTCCCAATTCACTTGATCGAAAGCCTTCTTGGCATCAAGCGTAATGGCAGCTAAGGGAGAGTTAAGTTTAGCGGCCAAGTGGGTCTAGAGTTGTCTGAAATAGGTTTTCCCTTCACAAAACCTGACTGATGCATATCAATTAAGTCAGGAATAACGGAATTATTACGAAGAGCCAGTAATTTAGCAAAAATCACAATCTGTATTAATCAGTGAGATTGGTCTATAGTTACTACATTGCGAAAGATCCTTATCTTTCTTCTGGAAGAAACAGAGCATGGCCTGAATGAAAGAGCCTTGTGTATGTCCTGTGTTCCAAAAATGATTTAACAAGAAGTAGTAGCTTAGGGGATGAGTAAGATGGCGGGAGGACTTGGTCTGCCTGCCACTGTAGCGGTGATTAGGACCGCCCGTCAGGCATGCGGCGGTCCCACCACTGCGATTAGGATGCACCCACCATACTGGTGGGCGCATCCTAGGCCTTTAGCATTGCTGCTTGCTGCAGCACCGTCCGCAATGTTAAAGAGACTTGCACCGCAAATGAATGCCATTTCCCTGCACCATGTTGCAGGGACCACGCGGTGCCTGCCATTTGGTGCATGGAACTGCAGGGGAATCACCCCCACACACAGAGGGGGCCCGCAACAGGCCCCCAAAGCCAGTCTCCGGCTGTCTTTGTGCGGCGGGTTATCCGCCGCAAAAAGACAGGCAGAAAGGGATACCGTAATTCCTACAGCGGTGCCTGCATGGCACCGACGCAATGTTGCCCTGGTTCCAGGTTCCGCAAGTCGGGTGGAAAAGGACCGCCTTGCGGAACCATGGCGGACGGACTTTCCGTCCACTGCGGAAACATTGGAATTTCCACTACCATCCTAATTTGGCGGTGGGAATTTTCTGTATGGTGGCGTAAGGACCGCAACCGCTGGTCTGGCGGTGAAGGTCCTTCCGCCATCATAATGAGCCCCTTCGGAATTAAAATGTAAATAAAAGCATACAGTGAAGCAATCAAACCCAGGAGTTTTATCTTAGGGGAGTTGATTTATGGCATTTAATATTTCTTGTTCAGGTAGAAGAGTATTTAGGGAAGATACATCTACATTACTATCAGGTTTATTGATAGAAAAAAGTGTCTAATTGTTCAATAGAGGGAGATGTTTCAGGGGTATTTAAACTGGTATAATAATCGAAAAGCAGTCTAAAATTTTTGAGTCACAAATATGTCGGACCCCAGTTGAATCTGTGATGGCTACGATCTTAGATTTCAGTTTTTTTAATTTTAAGCTAATTTGCTAGGGATTGTCCACCTTTTCTGACTTCCATAATTTTTTTGTATTGAAATGTAGTAGGGTGTCACAAGCATTGTCCCAGGAGTATTTGTTGTATTGCAAATTTGCCTTAATAAATTTAGATAATGTATCAATGCCATTGGAGGAAAATTATTCATACTCTGAAATCTTAATGGGCTCTAAGAGTTGCTTGGAATCCCTAAGAAGTCTTTTCTTTTTTTCTAGCTACAAAATCCATTATAAAACCTTTTGCTGTTGCTTTAAAAGAATCCCAGACAATATTCATCTGTGTATCTGAGGGAAGATTGTTAATGAAGAATTCTTGTAGAAAAACTGTGAATTGTTCTATGAATTTTGACCCAATAAAAGGGAGTTGTTAAATCTCCATCTACGATTGGGGGAAATGGGGTTGGAATAATCAAGATCTATAATAACTTGAGTGTGATCTGAGATGAGAATTGATCCTATTTCTGCATGTGTTGAAAATTGCTGTGTATGCTGGGTAAAAAATACGTAATCTATTCTGGAATGGGACCTATGAATGGTATAAAAAGTGAATCTCAAAACATCAGGTTGAAATGCTCTCCACACATCGACCAATACTCTAACAGATTTGGCTTTCTGAAAGGCTCTATGCATTTTAGTGGGGATAAATCTGTTCTGTGATCTGCGATCTAAAATACGTTGATTGCAGTCACCACCAACTATCCGGTTTTCTTATGCATGGGAGGATTACATAGAAGAAATATCATTCCAAAATAGTGGATCCACTCCGTTTGGCCCATATACATTACAAATCGTAAATTGTGTATTATTCATCTTCACATCTAACAAAAGCCACCTTCCAGCATCGTCTTTCAATTAGTTAAGTAATTGAATATTTAACTACTTATGAAACAATATAAGACCACCATTTGTGTTATGTACAGCAGGGGAACTGAAAACATTCCCAACCCATTGTCTCTTAATAGAATTTATGTCTTGTTCTTTATGATTCATTTCTTGTAATAAAGCAATTTGAGTCAAAACTCTTTGCTTTTTAACCGGGTTACGAAGACCTTTGAAATTCCATGACACAATACGTAAATTACTCATGAGGAAAGACGTGAGACGATTTCAAGATTAAATTGTAAAATTTATAACATGACATAAATTAAACCTAAAATAAGTACAAGACTTAATCCGAATATACATGAAAACCAGCAAACAAGGAAGTGATATTAAAGTAAAGGAGTTGAGATAACATGAGGAAAGAGATAGAAAAGTGAACAAAGTATCCAACAAACATTCCAAGACTGATCAGGCCAGGTCAAAAATAATAGAAGACCACAGGAACAAATTTGAAAATAGAAAAGATCACTGTAATACACTGAAAAGAAGAAAGAAAAATAATTTAGATAAAAATTGGGAGTGTAATAAGAAGGAAAAAAGGAGAACATAGTCTCCTCTGAAATATATATGCAAAAAAGGCTTTAGCCATAGCGATCACAAACAGAAAAGACAATAAAGATGAAAGAGGGGACGAGAAGTACAGACACCGCTCCATTATGAAACATCAAGAATAAATAACTGTAATATTAACAGATAATGGAAGGACAATATTAATGAAAAAGGAACTGAACTAATACAGCGCAAAGGGACTTACCAGACAATGGGAAGACAACGCAACCAAGCAAAGCACGGACAATGGAACAGATGTACCATGGGAACAAAGACAGCAACATCAGTCATGATACGAATGGAAACCTACGAAGTAAAAGAGAGAGAACAGTTAGGTTTTACTAAGTTCCATATCTTCTGTCTTGTGCATATGTATAAAGTTCTTGTGCTCCACAGGATCTTCGAAGGTGATTGTTCTGTCTTTATGTTACTTTGAAAAAACACGGATGAATAATGCTGTGACGAGCATTCACAGATCAAAGCATAGGTCTGAGGTCTAGAAACTCTTTTTGGCGATTGGCTGTGGGGTTTGCAACATCTTGACTAAAGAAGATTTTGTGACCAGACCAAAGCATCTGTTTGGCTGCTGCAAGGGTCGCCATTAAATCAGAGTACAAAAGAAAGTAGGCAATGATTCCTCAGAGTCTGTTTGAAGCCGCTGCATTGAGAGGACCTATCCTGTGCGCTTTCTGGATATTAAGATCTACAGATTTCGATAAGCCAACTATTTGTGAAATATGAACCTTCAGAAAAGAAATCATGTTGTTGCCTTCAGAACCTTCCGTTATACCATAAATTCTTAAATTGTTACGTCTGTTTCAATCTCACAAACCCTCAGATTATTTTTTCAATTGAGCGACCTCTTAATATAAAATATCCACTTTAGCGACAACATCCCGCACATCACTGATCCTTTGTTCAACGTCTGTGAGTCTTTAGTACAGATCATTCATCTTCAATTCTTTGAAGCGTCACAGTGGTATCCGCCATGAATGCACGAATATTTCTCAGTTCATCCATAATATCCTCTGAGGTCAAAGGCAGAGGTAATTTTTTGGGAGAGGAGGATCCTTTTTAACCGTTTATTAGAGTTGCCACAGGCTCTTTGCGACCGTTAGCATTAGTACCGGAACACCCTTGGGATTTATTTGAATGCGCTGAATCCATTTTCAAAACAGGCAGAGGTGAATCTATATATTAATTAAGGATCTCTTAGGTAAAAATGCGACTGGATTATTCTCAAAGGATAAAACTAGTCCAGAGAAGCTATTAGGAGGAGTAGTCTCAGCCAAAGTGAACCAATATGCTTACATAAAACTGAATAGGCTTATCTCTGAGCATATGAGAAAAGCTCTAGAATGAAAGGAGAGTCAGAGCTAGGTAGCTAATCTTTCAAATTGGCAGTAATAAGCCCTAATACTGAGCAGGCATTATGGCGCGTTGATTCCTGAAGTGCTAACAATTACAGGGCTCACAAAATGGTGGCGGAAACTAGAGCATTCTAGGAGCAGAGGACGAAAATCCACAAGCTGTCAATTTAGATCAAATAAGGGCTTGATTAAAAAGCCTTTCTGCTCCCCGGGCCTTCCAACAACCTCATAATGCAACAGTATTTATAAATGCGCCGCACACTCCCAGTTGAGACATTTACCACATTTTTCTGCATAAAACAAAAAAGGAAAACTCTTCATCACCAGATTTAAAGCTTCATTCATGTATTTAGGAAAGCAAAAATCTTTCAATGATGGGTAGTTTCTAAAAGTGTTCCCATGCTCCTTTAAATTCAGTTGTTCGTAAACGGATGCTAAAATTGGTAACTAGAGATTTTATCCAGTACTTAGTCTCTGCTCTCATGGAGGAGTAAACACAGGAAGAGGCATGACAAATGCATGCCATGAAGAAATAAGAGATGAGAAGCCTATGAGTGGGCTGCAAGCCCACAGAGTGAATACAACATGTCTTGAGAGACTGCACGTGTGCTACTTAGGCTCGACCGAAAAAGGTAGAATGGTGGTTTAATTCTTTCTATGTTTTCATCTTTCGATAGTGTCTAAGTAAAGTTTGCAGCTTCACAGTTTCATCGTTTTTTGTTTCCTGACTTTTGCCACAATTTATTTGCTTAGATTCATGTTTAACAATTAAAGGGTTCTGCAGAAGATAGTTATCACTGAGAAAACTGCAGCTAATGTACTCTTGCAGAAATAAATTAGCATACTTTTTACAGCTTGGAATGAATTATGGCGCATATCTGCAAATGTCACAAATTGCACTCAAGGTCGTGCTTGGCATGGCTGTTAGCTGGCGAATTATCTAATTACATTGTGAAAAAAATTGCCTGGGTCAAGGAAACTGAGAAACTTTTTAAAGTACGTGAAGAGTGGAAATCATAAACCTTAAGCTTAATGCAGCGCTAGGGGGGTGCTAACTCACTCGTCTGAGATTTAATGAGAATCAGCTAAAGGAGCGATGCTATAAATTATTGTAAAATTTGGAGAAAATGTGATTGAGTCATTCAGAGTATGGATGTCGTTAGCTACACATCAGTGGGTGCACCCTGAAGAATGGCTTCAACAAACATGTCAACAGCACGTATACATAACAGTAATACCAACAGGTTAAATTGGATTTTGGTGATTTCTAATCTTTCGGAAAAAAGGGAATGCATTTTATATTTTCTTTGTTTTGTGTACAATTTTTATATGTTGTTTCTTTCTTAAACAAGTATCAAGACACGGGTATTCCGTGATTGAATTTAGACTAACTCCACTATTAATCTGTTTCATTGTTAACCACTGTTACATAGTATAATTGTTAAATATTGTATTAGGAGTTGCACAAACGTTTGTTTATTGAATGTCTTTTAATAAAATATTACCTACAAATAACTAATATACTTTAGCATTGAGGCATTGAACACATCATCATAAAACTAAATGTAGTGACGAAAGTACTGACAGAAGTAAATCAATAAAATGATTGAAATGGCAAGAAATCATTGCTGTGCAGAAAAACATATATAGAACAGCTGCTGTTAACATTAAAACTGTCTATAGAAAACCCTGATCTTACTCAGTGCTGTGCAATGACGTTGAATGGCTGCTATAGCGCTAGTGACACATTAAGTCCTCATTGGGCTCTTTATCAGTAGAACAGTTTCAATTTGTGCAATGGAGTTTAACCGAATACCTGTACACCTCCAGCTTGTTTTGTATTGATGACATTTTCGCGTAGTCTGCTCTTCTGTTGGCTCTCCCGCATGATTGTACATGGATAATTATCTTAAATCTGCAGACCTGCACTTTCTAATCGCTATGCTTGTTTTAAGCAGGAGAATAACACTAAAATATTCTTGTGCTAAAGACTGTGTTTTGCTGCTCTACTAAGTTAGGTGTCATCCTCATCAATTGCCTTATATGAAATGATATATCCCGCATCGTACATGCCTACAATGCTCTCCACAACATATGACCAGCATACCTGAATCAGCGCCTCGCATTCCACGTACCCGCCAGACAACTCCGTTTCACCCATCGCGCCCTAGCCTCCATCCCCAGGATCCACAAGACCTGAACCAGAGTAAGTTCCTTCTCCTACTTCGTCGCCAAGACCTGGAACACCCTGCCCCTCCACCTCAGGCAGTCCGCCTCGCTGACCCAATTCAATAAGGACCTCAAGAGCTGGCTCTAGAATGATCCTGCCGCCACCTCCCCTCCCACCCCTGCGCCTTGAGACCCTCACGGGTGAGTAGTCGCATATTACAAACCCCTGATTAATTGATTATAGCCTGGGCAGGATAGCTATGATGATAGTGCATTTGCTGTGCTTTGTGTTTTTTTACTGGTTCCAGTCTGCACTCTGGCTATTCCTTACATTTGTATTGCATTTTTACTGCCACAGTGGGATAATGCATTTCGTGAAATAACCTCTCACAAATGGGGATGCCACCTTTCCTAAAGCAAAATACCAGCCATTAGTTGTTTAAGGAATATGCAGAGGCCTCGCCTTGACACTAAACAGGGCTGTAAATAAAATGGTATACATTCATTTGTAACATGACTTCTTTTCTGTCTTTGTTCACTTTAATTATTAGTCATGGATCATTAATACAGCCCTCAAACACATTTAAAAGTGCACACAATTTGCCACAAATTCCGGCTTTAGGTGATTTTGCTTATTTTTGTACTGGCTGGCGCATCAAAATGCTGGTGGTACCGATCTAAATCGGAATAGCTGGCAACCCTTATCAGAAGACTGAAAGTTTGTTGCAGGATCAGCACATTATTTATTTACTCCACCCCTCGTTGATGCCATAATAGCAATAGTTTAACTTTTATCTGAAACCCTATGTTGGCTGTCAATTCAATGCTGCGTTACTCCAGGTGTCTGAGAATACATCCTGCATTGACAACTTTCTCTTGATTTTCACCCCTCACCCTTCACTTTCATGTTCACCCTTCACTAACACTCCTCACCATGCACTCCCACCTTCCTCCTACCCTGTACTCACACAGCAAACCACTCACCCTTCGTGCACACTTGTCACTTTTACCGTTCACCCTACACTCACAGCCATCACACTGCACTCACGATGTTACCCTGCACTCGCACCTCTCATCCTCCTCTCACCCTGCACTCACACAAGCACACCACTCACACTGCACTGACAGCAACCACACTACACTTTTGCCCCTGCCATGAACTCACACCGTTCTCCCTCAACTTACCCTGCGGTCACATGAGCTCATGCTCACCCTGCACTCAGTGATCACACTGCACACTCACCATGCACTCACACTTTTCACCCTGTATTTACATGAGCACTCTGCTCACCCTGCACTCATGTGACACTTCCCTCACCTGTCACTCGCACTGCTCCCTTTGTAATCTCACTCAGACCAGCACATCACTCACCATGCATTAATTCCTCCCATTCTGCACTTTCACCCACACTCAAATTCATATGCCACATAACTCACCTGGTAGTCACTCTTCTCACCCTGTCATATTGCTCACTGTGCACTCACACAGTTCACCCTACACTTTTGCTTAGGTACAGCACGCACCCGGCAGTCACACCACGCAAACAAGCACAGCACTCACCCTGGAGTCACACCATGCAAATAAGCACAGCACTCACCCTGGAGTCCAACCACTCACCCTGCACTTCCTCCTCTCATCTAGCTCTCGCACGGATAACCGACTCAGCCTGCATTTATACGGGCACTCTGTTCATCCTGTCTGGACACAGGGACAATAGTCTGCTGGAACTCATAGGAACACACTACTCACTCTGCACTAACTCCTCTCACCATACATTCACCAGTCATTCTCACAGATCACCTTTCACTCTCGTCGCTCACCCTGCACCACTCACAGGCACACCACTTGCCCTGCATTTACACCACTCACACCACCCTGCACTCACTCTGTACACACTCCTCTCACTCGACATTTACACGGGCCCTCCACTCGCATTGCATTCATGCAGCTCACCTGACACTCACATTGCCACATTTTTCACCCTGCACTCGTACCACTCACGCTGCACTCACTCACACTATTCACCACCACCCAGCACTTACTTGAGCACTCTTCTTACTCTGCACATATGAAAGATGCTACATCTATGTAAGATTAAGATAGTTTTTACCTGGGTTCTTTTTAATGTAGTGAGTTCTTCCCAGTCCTTATTGTCCAAATGTGGGTCTGAGTTGCCTATTTCCTCAGAAAGTGACACAGTAGCCAACATTATTTCCACTTCCTCCGCCAAGAAAGTGAGGCCTGTGATTTCTGACATCCCTAGATTAAAGTGATATGTAAAAGGTCTGTGTGTGTATGTCACCTGTCCTAAAAGTTGTATTTTATATGTAAACTCCCACCACTGTGCACTGACTCCTGCCATACTCCTCGCTCCCTAAGAACATCACCTGTGGTGTACCTCAAGGCTCCTCCTTCAGCACAACCCTATTTAACATATGCAGGACACCCCTGGCCAACATCGTGAAGAGTCCCGGACTCCACATCCTCTCCTACACCGATGACACACTACTCGTCCTCTCCCTGACTAACGACCCAACGAGTATCAAGGACAAATTCGAAAGGTGCATGAAAGACGTGGCGCCTGGATGAACAACAGCCCAACACCAACAAGACAGAAAACTCAACTTCGGAACAACGAATGGTGGCCACCTGGGCCTGGCCCAAACCCACCGAACATGCCCGCAACCTCAGCATCATCCTCAACAGCCAGCTATCCATGAAGAAGCAGGTACGCACCTTCTACTCTGCCTGCTTCCTCACCCTCTGAATGCTCAGTAAGGCCTTCAAATGGCTTCCACCCAACACTAGGCGAACATTCACACATGCTCTTGTCACCAGCAGAATAGACTACGTCAATCTATGTAGGAATGACTGCCCAACTCGTGACACAACTCCATACTATCCAGAACACAGCAGTCCGAATCCTCCTCGACCTCCCCAGACAGACTCGCATCACCCTCCACCTCAGGAAGCTCCACTGGCTACCAGTACCAAAAGAGATGCCACGTCAAGCTGCTCACCCATTCTTACAGGACACTACATAATGAAGAGCTGGCGTACCTCAACAATCAAATTAATTTCCACCAACCTACCAGGAAACTCCGCTCCGAATCCCTCCCCTAGCAGCCACCCGACACAATCGCTGGATAAATAGTGAAGGCGAAGACCTGGAACAACCTCCCCCTGCACCTCAGAGCTTCACCATCTCTTCAGCAGTTCAGGAAGGACCTCAAGACCTGAATGTTCAACCAATAGGAGAACTGGCAGCATGCTCTCCCAGTGCCTCGAGACCCTCACGGGTGATGCAGCCGCACGCTACAAATCTTGATTGAATGTTTGATTGATTAATGGGTGCTGGTACTTTTTCTCTCCTGTTTCTCGTTGCCTCAAATGAGCCTTGACTTTTTAGTGGCTTTAATGCAGCCCTGGTATACACTTTAGTTTTCAATGGTTTATGTTGGGCACTTGAGACAGTTCGTTATATTTCTCCTCCAGCATAAAATGCATTGACACACCACTGTCCGTAATGAAAGGTATTGAATACCTGTTGGCTTTTAGTGTAATTTTTGGACAATGTTTGAATGACTTGGGTGTTTTGTCAGGTCGACTTTTCTTGGACAGGTATTTTATCTCACAGATGGCCAGTCCAAAATGTACACATTTCTTAACATTGACATGGCATTACCATCTTTGTCACTTTCACTTGACGTTGATACTGAAGAACTGTTTGACGAAGATTTAAATGTCAATTGTCTTCATGTGGTGTCAATTTGCACCAGCTGATGTGGTCACCTGGCCTTATGTGCATGCGTTGAACTTCGTTTCTGGAACGTTCGGGCGGCCATGATGTCTTCACTCCTTGATGCACTTACTTTTTCTTTCAACCTTGCACACGTTTACAAAATAGTTCTCTTTTTCACAGCCTTTGCAAATTTGCCCAATGGCAGGACATTTACCTTTGTGTGGATATGAAAATCCAAACTGAAGCACAACTTATTTTTCTGTGGCGAAATCACTCTGCCCCTCAGCCTTGTACATTGTCTTACCTATCAAATTCGTGAGTGACTCACTCTTGGCACATCCGGCCTTCATGTCCGCAGCTTGTGGATCAGAGTTCCCCTCAGTCCTGGCAACCATAAAAATATGCTCCATACTAAGTTTTTCTCAGCATTCGTCATCTGAATGAGTCTGACAAGCATCAGTCAATCATTCTGAAGCGCATAGCTTCCTCATCATTGAATTAATTGAATTTACAGTGTTTGAGCGTATCCAGTCTCAACAAATTTGTTGATGGTCTCACCAGCTTTCTGTTGGTCTTGACCCAACATGTACCTTTCGTTATCTACATTTCGCCATTGAAATGAATTTGAGATTCAAGGCTGCCTTGATTTGACTGTGCAATTTCTTCAGCTTTTGGAATTTTCTTTAGGACTTCTTTTACATCTTCACCAGCAAGAAGCTTACGGTACTTGATCTTTTTGACATCTGCTTCTTCTATTGCATCAATTAAATCATCAAATGTCTCTATCCAGTAGTCTATCTGTCACCAATATTCAGCTTTTTGGATGTATCAAATGGTGATGGTGGGGGTTTCAAGAATGCAGCTGCATTGTAACTATTTCCAAGATTGCCTAACACTGAGGGTGGAGTTTTCTCTGACACCATCTGCTCTACGCTAGGACCTGCTTCATCCATACTATCGCGAAGGCCCTGTACTGTGCAGGCCTCTGGATCATTTTGGACCGCCTGTGAAACATTGACCTCCTTCTTGGTCTCTATGGGAGCCTTTTGCTTTTGGGAGACCTTCAGAGTTGTTCTGGGGTGCCAGCCGGCATCTTTGGTGGCGTGCCACTTTGGGTATGGACAGCTCGGCAAGAACTACCCCAGGGGCTTCCTCTGGGGTCACTCTCCCAGCACTGTGGCACAATGACTCTTAGCATAGTTCTGGTAAGCAGATGAACGTTTCTTGTGGTTGAATTTTGTTGCATGTAAGCGTCTTTGTATTGCCTGACACCTGGTTGATCTCTGCCAACCAGCTCTTCTGTTAGTAGCATTAGCACTCCATATGATGTATGGCTTAAGGTTGCTTAGTAATGTGGTACCTCTCCTTGTGACCTTCCGAGCAGGTTTTTTCACAATGATATGAACGTTTAATTGAAGCTTTCCTTATCTTCACATGCTTTACACTGCTCAGATCTGCGTTTTCACTCCATATTCACCAAACGTGATGCCACACTTCTACTGAGGCATATATTGCATGCATGAGAAGTTTGCTGGACCACAGCAAACTGCCTGGGAGAGCACTTCCGATCTTTGGGTTACTTATCCTGTATCTCGTCAACAGTTGTAGCGTCCTCCTCAGCCCAGGCACTTGCCAATGACTATGCCACACATGAAACGTAGTATAACATGTCTTTATTCTTCTGCGTCTAACTGCAAACCCCACATTCTAAACCTGCATTCAGTTCACTACACTTTAAAGCTTACATCACAGGTCTAGGGAGTCAATCAGGAGCCGCAGGGGTTTCGTCATTACAAACTCACACAACACTATAGTATTCGCAAACACCCATGTACAAATGTGTGTATTACACATTTTGCGATTCTCAGTGAGTTGCAAATAGACCTACCTCACGAATAATAATGAGATAGGTCCCTGTCTGTATGGAACCCATTGGGAATCGCAAAAAATCACAGGGATGGTGGGTGGCCTGCAGGGGTCAGCAGACCACCATGTCAGTGATTGCTTTTTAATGAAGCAGTTTTTTTTTAATGCAGCCCGTTTTCCTTAAAGGAAAACTGAATGCGTTTCTAAGAGAAAAATGAAAAGTTTTCTTTTCATTTGAGTAGGCTGTGATCCATTGGACCACTGCCTGCGCTCAAAGCAGTTTTTTACAAATTCCGAAGGGGAAGGGGTCCTTTGGGGGCGCCTTCTAATTTGCGAATGAGTTACCACCAATTTGACGTTGGTGGTAAATTGCTAATGTTTTGCGACAGCATTTTGGTTGCAAGTTAATTTTATATATTACAATACTAATTCACCACTATTCCTTTATGGGTTCCAGAGTATCGTGCTACTCGCCGAAAAGCGATTCAACGCAGCGTCAGGGGTAGTAAGCGCCATATAAACGCAATTGCAATACAATACATGCTATTGCGATGTGTTATTAGCAGCGATGTGGAATTCCTATAGCCTGATCCCAGGACATATTGTTTGGGGTCAAGGGCAACAAGTTTTCATGTGTATTTTGTCCTTGGGACAAGTAGACACAGCCTCCTGCAACACAAACCCTTTGGCTGCCAGTTTACAGTACCACATTATGGATCAGGGAAGGACACTGTCTGCAGTTTGGGTAATATTTTTGTCTGTACCTTAATGTTGTTCAAACTTGTATTCATGGTTCATTAATTGAAAGCCTTTATTATTAGGGTGAGCGCTCTAGGTAAATGTAAGCTCTGACTGCACTACTGACAGTGATGATTCTAGTATAAAAATGTGTACACGAGTTTTCAAAGTTTAGCTATATGAGGCTATGTATAAAGCTCCCAGATTGCTCTCTGATTTGATGCAAATATTCGCAGAAGCTTGAAAGCAAGATTGATGATTTTTTGCTTTCAAAATCAAATGTAATGAACTAAAGAGGTGCACGTGCCGCTATCAACTTAGACTATTTTTTCTTAAAAACATATGAGCTGAAACACCATGTTTCGTGTGTATTATCACTTCTTTTATTTGTTTTTGAATTTTATTTATATATTTCCCTTATTTGGTATCTTAGTTTGCCAAATTCACATTTTTAAGACCTTATGTACACAAAAGAATACATTCATATTTACATAAACAGAAAACAACAATATTTCAAGATAAACTTCAAAAATTGGGAATCATTCAGGCCACCATTCATTCGTCAGACATACCACCACAAACAACAATAGCAATATATTTTAAACGAAAACCGGAATCAAAATATTCACAGTAAAGCCATCTACAATTAATATTCTCTGAAAGAGATCAATTTACACAATTCTTGGAACCCTTTTTATAATTTTTTGGCTTATTGAAAGGTCCACGCGTTTCAAACTCGTGCTATTTTGGAGTTCTCATCATGACCGTTATCTCTTGTTAGTCAGAGTGAGGAGGGGCTGCCCAAGACTCCCGACGTGTACAGGTTATTTTGGTTCAATTGGTCCGTGTTGTATTAATGCCACTCTGTCCCTGCCTCACTGCACACTGGCCGGAGGACACGGGTGTCTGTATTAGGGATTCTTGTACCTCCGCCTTCGATTAGCGGGGCACGGAGCGTACAGCTTGTCTCCTCCGAATCACCGCAGTCGCACCGCAAAGGATCAAGGGAGTCATGACTCCCTTGATCCTTTGCGGACCCGGAAGTAAACGCGACTGCGGTGATTCGAAGGAGACCAGCTGTACGCTCCGTGCCCCGCTAATCGAAGGCGGAGGTACAAGAATCCCTAATACAGACACCCGTGTCCTCCGGCCAGTGTGCAGTGAGGCAGGGACAGAGTGGCATTAATACAACACGGACCAATTGAACCAAAATAACCTGTACACGTCGGGAGTCTTGGGCAGCCCCTCCTCACTCTGACTAACAAGAGATAACGGTCCTGATGAGAACTCCAAAATAGCACGAGTTTGAAACGCGTAGACCTTTCAATAAGCCAAAAAATTATTAAAAGGGTTCCAAGAATTGTGTAAATTGATCTCTTTCAGAGAATATTAATTGTAGATGGCTTTACTGTGAATATTTTGATTCCGGTTTTCGTTTAAAATATATTGCTATTGTTGTTTGTGGTGGTATGTCTGACGAATGAATGGTGGCCTGAATGATTCCCAATTTTTGAAGTTTATCTTGAAATATTGTTGTTTTCTGTTTATGTAAATATGAATGTATTCTTTTGTGTACATAAGGTCTTAAAAATGTGAATTTGGCAAACTAAGATACCAAATAAGGGAAATATATAAATAAAATTCAAAAACAAATAAAAGAAGTGATAATACACACTAAACATGGTGTTTCAGCTCATATGTTTTTAAGAAAAAATAGTCTAAGTTGATAGCGGCACGTGCAACTCTTTTGTTCATTATAGCTTGTGGCAAGCTGTGCCGTTGGGAGCCCAGACCCAGTGGTGGTTTTTCTTCAAAATAAAATGTTCATTAAAAAAAATGAAAGCAGGGAAAAAACTTTTTCGCTAAATTACTGTAAAATTTCAGGAACCATTTTTTTGCAGCATCATTTAGTAAAATGTGTTGATCATGCTAGCATTCACCAAAAATATTCATCATGAAAAATCAGTGTCACCAGTTTCAATAATATTATGGGAAACAAAAATAAACAAGCATTAGCAAAGCCAGTAGGTCTGAAATTGGTGGTCCGCTTTTTAGTTTTGTCAATGGCATGGTTTTTCTAAAAGCTTATTGGTGTGGGAGCTGCCGGGCTCTCACCATTATAACAAACATTGGCAAAAATAGGTTGTTGGTCTCAGAAAGCACACAATGCCACGGTATTACTGGCACTGAACAAATCTGTTTTCTGCAAAACCTTATTGGTGTGGGAGCTGCAGCGCCCTCACCATTATAACAAACATTGGCAAAAGAAAAAACTATTTTTTTTTTGGTCTCAAAAAACACACACTGCCACAGTAGTTACTGGTTCTGAACAAAACTACTTTGTGTGCTGATATGCTCCTTGTGAAAGAATAGAATGCTCTCACAGTGAAGCCAGCCGCTAGAGAGAGAGACGAAATTTTAATAAACACAAAAGGTCACGGTCCACGCCAAACCAAATTTGGGGCCCATTTATTAAAGAAAGTATCAAAATTGCAGCCATGGTATGTGTCCTTGCATTAAGTGTGGCTATATGGCTTTTGTGAATTTCCAAGAATTTACAGAAGTAGGACAAGAAATAGTACTCCTTGAAAATATTTGTGAACTGCATTTTAGCATGGTCAAGTGTGCATGTGTAGATTTGCCCATGCGAAAATCTGAATATTTGCAAGTTCACTTTCCCTCCAACTACTTTATTCTCCAACACTGGAAGAAGGTTTACGTCTGCCATTATCAGGAGTAAGTTTCCAACATTTCTCAGTATGTGAAAAGATTAGAAAAGAGTTTCTGAAAACCCTTAAAACATGCAAGTTAGTAGGTTTGCTCAGACTCAAAAGGGCATTCTAACCCTGGAACTACTGCTTACCACTACCTTCACCCCCAGTATGTAGATCTGTGGACACGTGGCAACATAAGGGGATTGCAAGTATGCACCCTACTATGGTGTGAGCCCTGGCATAATCAGAGAGGCTGTATTAGAGCTCTTATATAATGAGATTGCTTCCATAATTTGTCGCCGCATTAAATGGAACCAAAGGGACAAGTGGATTTTGTTACAGGACAAGTAGATTTATGAAGCAACCTGCCCCATGGACAAGTAGATATTTTATTAAGTTCCACACCCCTGGTTATTAGGCATGGACGCCCTAAACATGTCCGTTCCTAATAGCGAATCGCAAAACCAAATTGCAGTTCGGTAACAGGTTAGCAAATCTCATTTGAGCCTTCGTACATTTAAAAATGCCTTCTTGAGTTTGCAAACAGCCTGATGCTGCGATTGTGCCCTTTTGTGAACGTAAAAAAGCTTTGTACATCTAACCCGTAGAGTCTTAATGTCGTGCAAAACCATAAATGGCAAACTTGCTTTACACCAAAATATGTTGCCGTTCGTGTCAAGCAGTTGCTGATTGTGTTGGATAGTATCCTCTCTCAAACCTTTCATTTCACATTTGAATTGTGCAGGTTTTATTTGCATATCAACCTATTTTTTCTGAAATACTCCCATCTGCTCAGGTTTTTTTTTTTTAGACTTCGCAAACTGTCAAATGTGACACAAAGGTATGCAGAAGACCATAGGTTGTAGGATAGTACCACTTCTATGCGGGTGCTGTGCACTTGTTTTCCTTCCATGGGTTGCTGTACCTAGAATCAAAGCTGAAGTTTATCTTCCACTAATTACAAGTAATGTAGAGCTGCAGTTATGTTGTGCATATCGCCTGCATGGGTTCTCCGGTGCTGAGCAAATTTGTGTGGCTAGCTCTGCTTCCAGTAGGTTGGTTTATTAACCCCTTGCATGCTGATGACGGCCCCCATCCGTCATGCACTACGGGGCTCGTGTGCTGATGACGGCTGGGGGCCGTCATAAACCCGCGATTCTGCCGCACAGGCGCAGAATCGCAGCAGCATGCAAGGGGTTAAAAGCCAGGCCTTCTGCTTCTTCGGAATTGAAGAAGGGCGGAGAAAGCTCTGATTTGGAGTGGAAGGCCATTCCATGCTTTAGGAGTGATGTAAGAGAATGCCCATCCTCCTGATCTGATTCTGTGTATGAGTCAAGTAGATGTGTCTGAGTGGTTGGTGGAAATAGATATGATTGTTCAGGATACCCAAGTTGTGTAGTGCCTTGAATGTGTATGTGAGGAGTTGGAAATGACCTTGTTTGTGTACCAGGAGCCAGTGGAGCTCCCTGAAATGTGGTGTAATGTGAGTTCTGTTCAAGAGGTTGGATCTGGCTGCCGAGTTCTGGATAGTTTGTAGTCTTCTAGTTAGTTGCTTGCTGATTCCAGTGTAGAGGGTGTTCCCGTAGTCCAATTTACCGGTGACTAGGATGTGATTTTGTTTTTCTAGTGTTGCTTGGGATCTATTTAAAGTTCTCCTCAGCATCTTCAGGGTGTAGATACAGGATGCAGTGACGGCATTGACTTGTGTAGTCATGTCCAGTCCGTTGTTGATTGACCCATACCAAGCACCCACGAGCTTTGGAATAGAGTTTGGCCGGTCACCAGTTGGGGTCCCATTGTGAGGTATTCTTGCTGAAGATCACTACTTCTGTTGTGTTGGTGTTAAGCTTGAAGCAGCTGGCTTTCATCCAGTTAATGACTACAGGCATGCAAGTGGTGAACTTGTTTCCTGTGTTGGGGTCTTGTCTGAGAGGGAGAGTATGAGTTGCAGGTCATCGGCGTAGAAGAGAATATTGATGTGAGTGTGGATTAAATTGGCTGTAGGGATCATAGAAGCATTAAAGACTGTGGAGCTGAGAGATGAACCTTGAGGCACCCCGCAGATGAGTGTTAAGGCTTTCGGGGAGTAAGGTGCCAGACTAAACAGCTTGCCTTCTATCTGTTAAGAAGGAGTTGACCCAGCAAAACAATGGGCCCTTGCCTGCACGAGATTGGCATCCACCTGATGAGGATGGGGTGCGAGACTGTGTCAAATGCTGCAGAGAGATCCAGGGGAATGAAGGCTGCTATGTCTTCTTTTTCAAGCATTAGGCAATTATCATCTGTGGCAGCGATGAGTGCTGTTTCTGTACTGTGGTTGGGAGTGAATCTGGACTGCATGACATAAAGGAGTAGCATTGAATTACAAGGAAAAAAAGAGATCCTTCAACTATATCATAAGTGCACGTTGCTCAGCAGCTTGCAGTGCGGGTACCGGCAGCAAGCAAGTCAGGCGCCCACCTGCTGATTGTACAGTCCTGTGTGAATGCTAATGCGAGCCAGTGCTTGCACAGAAGAAAAGCTGCAGGGCTGAACTTCTGTTGACTGAGGAACAGCAACCCAGAGATAAATACCTATTCATAGCTTGTAATTACCATACTCCTACTTTGTAGTTAGTTTTACAGCTCAGGTCTAAGAAAATATTGATGGTTTTAAATGATCACTTCTTAGCAACAAACACCCATATAAAGCTTATGGCACTCTATTTTTGCATGACCACACACTGTTTGATAAACCTGTACTTGTTTTTAGACAGAAAAGGGGCTAAATTATCAAACGTCGCCTACTCTTAATCGCAAAGTTAAACAAAAAACTTGACAATTTATTGACCTTCCTTTCAGTGTAAAAAAACCTGCTAAAACGTATGTTTTTGCGGGAAACACTCCACCCACAGGAGGAGACGCGCAAAGTTCATAAACTTTGCAACTTTACAAAGCACAAAAGTAGCTTTAGCATTCATTTTGCATGATTTCATGTGTGCACAACCCAAGATTAAAGTCTTGTCTCTCGGAACTGTCATATGCCCATTTAAATTATCAACAACAATATTGTAGACCTGAGGGGTGCCAGTTCTTCGAGGCCATGAACGATGCATAAAGCAGAGATTGACATAGCTTGAGGTGTGGGAGCAGGTGGGGTGATCCCCATGTAAATAAAAGTGATGGAGTAATCCCACCCATCTATGTCTACAGAGAAGGGAGGGCTCCTCCCAATGTTTCCCCCTTAGACCATAACCGCGTGAGAAGGTGACTGGATTGGATGGTGTAGATGACAGCAGCTTGACATGCCTATCACAAGGTGAAGAGACACATGACAGCCTGCGCAAGAAGGTTGATAGAGTGACGATTACGGTAAGCACAGCTAAGACCAGGTTGGATGTCATGCTGGTCAAAATGGATGTAAAAGACACCAAAATGATGGACGGAATGTGGAACAAATCAACCATTCACCCCCAGTCAAGAGATCTGGGTTAAATGCATTGTTCTTTGCTCACCTTGCCACCCCAGTTTAGACATAGCCATATGCAAATCAGTCTTGACCCTGCTTCTTATGGCAACAGTCCGGCCCGAACTGCCAAGCCAGGTCCTCCCTGGACCAGAAATGAGCATACTGGGACAGTTTTCAGGGAATCGCTCTTCGTCAGCCAGGCTAGCTTGAATCCAGGGGCCTAGTGAGCCGGGGACTCACATCTGGGCATACCCGGCACACACCAGGGCGAGAAGGCAAAAGACACACAAATGATGGGCGGATTGTGGAACAAATCAAACATTCACCCCCAGTCAAGAGATTTTGGTTTAATCGAAAATTGACGGGCAGAAACTGGGATTTAGCTGCTGGTGAGAAAGGATTGCAGGGTCTGAGAACGACTGGTAGCCAGAGATGGGACAAGAAGCAAGACTGGGTCTTATGGAGCGCAGAGATGGTGGTCCCGCACTGGAGAGCGCGTGAGCACAGGGAGACAGGCCAACCCAGTGCGGAGGGAAGGTCTCGAGAGACTTCGAAATGCACCCAGAACTGCCACGAGGGTAGTCACCTGGCTAATGAACTGCCCAAAATAGTGTGGTGACCCATTGCGCTCCGTTCCAGAATTGAGAGTGCTTAGAAAACGCTTCCGTTTTCTTTGTGATGTAGGAAGAAAGGGTGGGCTGTCCTTTCGGTTAAGTGGCTCCTAATGATGTTGTTTGGACTATAGAGGTGACCCCATTGATTCGGAAGTGAGTGGTCGAATCCTTGCAGGAAACTCGAGATCGCCACTCACGCTGCAATGATACGCGCGCAGTGACTCTAACCGACCTGTATTGTAGATCCATTGTGAGATTTGAGCTGCCACTACACACACATGCCTGGGGCCATGCTAAACCTCCCGCGCCAGCGAGGCCCGCGCTGTTTACAAAATACTGCACTGGCAACTTGTGTGCACTGTTCTCCAGGAAGGGAACTTTCTGTTCACTCGCCCGGGGTGTCTCCTGCTCACTCCCTCCAAAGTACTTCTAATTAATGGCTCTTTTGGGGCCAAGCTGCCCTAATGTTAATGTGTCGTGCACCTGTATTAATATCCGTGTATAAGCTGCAGCTTTTCAATGTTGAGACACGATTATGTCTCATTGAGAGTTATTCTTTCACAATATAGCAGGGAACAACTCTTGTGGAACAGGCAGAATGGGAGCGGTTTATAACGTAAGTATATACAAATGTAGTGGCCTGTTTCAGTGGTGCAGGGCGAGGAGTGCCTGTGAGCGCCTGTCCCGAGAAGGGTCCCCGCCTGGCAGCGGCCATCATGTGCCAGAGGCCTGCTGAGCACCTTTCTGCTTTCATTCGTCACTACCATGCAGCTAATCTCGGCAGCGGCTCCTAAAGTTGGAGACAAATCGCAAAGCAGCACAGACTGTCTCCAGGTCAAGAAGGTTCATGGCAGACACTGAGAAACCTTTAAGGGTTTTATCTTGTCGCCTTAGCGCCAGGGTCCAGAGTTTTTCTCCGAAGCCCTAGACTGGCGCTACTGATGTCTGGAGTCCACCTCTTCCCTCTCTCCTTCACCACTGTACGCTCATTTCCCTTTTTTTGCCACTCTTGGGTGCGGCTTTTAATCCCTTCTTTCTCTCCACCTCTTCCCTCTCTCCTTCACCACTGTACGCTCATTTCCCTTTTTTTGCCACTCTTGGGTGTGCCTTTTAATCCCTTCTTTCTCTCCACCTCTTCCCTCTCTCCTTCACCACTGTACGCTCATTTCCCTTTTTTTGCCACTCTTGGGTGTGGCTTTTAATCCCTTCTTTCTCTCCACCTCTCCCCTCTCTCCTTCACCACTGTACGCTCATTTCCTTTTTTTGCCACTCTTGGGTGTGGCTTTTAATCCCTTCTTTCTCTCCACCTCTTCCCTCTTCCCTTCACCACTGTACGCTCATTTCCTTTTTTTGCCACTCTTGGGTGCGGCTTTTAATCCCTTCTTTCTCTCCACTTCCCTCTCTCCTTCACCACTGTACGCTCATTTCCCTTTTTTTGCCACTCTTGGGTGTGGCTTTTAATCCCTTCTTTCTCTCCACCTCTTCCGTCTCTCCTTCACCACTGTACGCTCATTTCCCTTTTTTTGCCACTCTTGGGTGTGCCTTTTAATCCCTTCTTTCTCTCCACTTCCCTCTCTCCTTCACCACTGTACGCTCATTTCCCTTTTTTTGCCACTCTTGGGTGTGCCTTTTAATCCCTTCTTTCTCTCCACCTCTTCCGTCTCTCCTTCACCACTGTACGCTCATTTCCCTTTTTTTGCCACTCTTGGGTGTGCCTTTTAATCCCTTCTTTCTCTCCACCTCTCCCCTCTCTCCTTCACCACTGTACGCTCATTTCCCTTTTTTTGCCACTCTTGGGTGCGGCTTTTAATCCCTTCTTTCTCTCCACCTCTTCCCTCTCTCCTTCACCACTGTACGCTCATTTCCCTTTTTTTGCCACTCTTGGGTGTGCCTTTTAATCCCTTCTTTCTCTCCACCTCTCCCCTTCACCACTGTACGCTCATTTCCCTTTTTTTGCCACTCTTGGGTGCGGCTTTTAATCCCTTCTTTCTCTCCACCTCTTCCCTCTCTCCTTCACCACTGTACGCTCATTTCCCTTTTTTCCACTCTTGGGTGCGGCTTTTAATCCCTTCTTTCTCTCCACCTCTTCCGTCTCTCCTTCACCACTGTACGCTCATTTCCCTTTTTTTGCCACTCTTGGGTGTGCCTTTTAATCCCTTCTTTCTCTCCACCACTTCCCTCTCTCCTTCACCACTGTACGCTATTTCCCTTTTTTTGCCACTCTTGGGTGCGCCTTTTAACCCCTTCTTTCTCTCCACCTCTTCCCTCTCTCCTACACCACTGTACGCTCATTTCCCTTTTTTGCCACTCTTGGGTGTGGCTTTTAATCCCTTCTTTCTCTCCACTTCCCTCTCTCCTTCACCACTGTACGCTCATTTCCCTTTTTTTCCACTCTTGGGTGTGCCTTTTAATCCCTTCTTTCTCTCCACCTCTTCCGTCTCTCCTTCACCACTGTACGCTCATTTCCCTTTTTTTGCCACTCTTGGGTGTGCCTTTTAATCCCTTCTTTCTCTCCACCTCTTCCGTCTCTCCTTCACCACTGTACGCTCATTTCCCTTTTTTTCCACTCTTGGGTGTGCCTTTTAATCCCTTCTTTCTCTCCACCTCTTCCGTCTCTCCTTCACCACTGTACGCTCATTTCCCTTTTTTTCCACTCTTGGGTGCGGCTTTTAATCCCTTCTTTCTCTCCACCTCTTCCGTCTCTCCTTCACCACTGTACGCTCATTTCCCTTTTTTTGCCACTCTTGGGTGCGCCTTTTAATCCCTTCTTTATCTCCACCTCTTCCCTCTTCCCTTCACCACTGTACGCTCATTTCCCTTTTTTGCCACTCTTGGGTGTGGCTTTTAATCCCTTCTTTCTCTCCACTTCCCTCTCTCCTTCACCACTGTACGCTCATTTCCCTTTTTTTGCCACTCTTGGGTGTGCCTTTTAATCCCTTCTTTCTCTCCACCTCTTCCGTCTCTCCTTCACCACTGTACGCTCATTTCCCTTTTTTGCCACTCTTGGGTGTGCCTTTTAATCCCTTCTTTCTCTCCACCTCTTCCCTCTACCACTGTACGCTCATTTCCTTTTTTTGCCACTCTTGGGTGTGGCTTTTAATCCCTTCTTTCTCTCCACCTCTTCCCTCTCTCCTTCACCACTGTACTCTCATTTCCCTTTTTTTGCCACTCTTGGGTGCGGCTTTTAATCCCTTCTTTCTCTCCACCTCTTCCCTCTCTCCTTCACCACTGTACTCTCATTTCCCTTTTTTTTGCCACTCTTGGGTGTGGCTTTTAATCCCTTCTTTCTCTCCACCTCTTCCGTCTCTCCTTCACCACTGTACTCTCATTTCCCTTTTTTTTGCCACTCTTGGGTGCGGCTTTTAATCCCTTCTTTCTCTCCACCTCTTCCCTCTCCCCTTCACCACTGTACGCTCATTTCCCTTTTTTTGCCACTCTTGGGTGTGCCTTTTAATCGAAACTCTGATTAGCAGAAGTCCGTGCTAGTCCTAAAAAAAGTGCCTGCAGACTCAAGTGCCTGCCGGCTCAAATTAAGCACTGTCTTCTTAGTCTGTGTAGAGCTCACGGTTCCAAGTAGCAGCTCTGCGGCTTCATGGGGCCAGGAGGCGCCGCATCTAAGGAGCCCTGGGCTACCCACGGGTGTGGTGAGTGACCCGTCTGGTGAGCGTACGTGGTCGGGGCAGTCACTGTGCATGTCCTGCCTGCCACTACGCACTTCATCTATCCAGGGGTGACAGGGTGTGCTCTGGCGCCTCCTGCGGCCACCCTGGTGTTAGACCCGCTAATACTTCTGTAATCCGCATTAGACCTCCCCACCCCTGGTCAATGGTTGACCTCAGATCTGTAAGCGCGCCCGGGTGGAGCGGACTTTGTGATGTTGTAACAGCGGTTGCCGCTAATCAGTAACATGCTGTGTCTGACGGGTAATAAGTTAATTTGATGCAGTTGAAGTGTTGAGAGTTTGCAGCATATTTCGAAAGTACATTTTTTTTGCTTGAATATTTCCTTGTGCAGGTTCCGTGGAAAGACTCAGTGGGTGACTTTTTTTTTTTTTTTATCAAACGCACAGCCAAACAAATCAACATTCTTGGAGCCAGGTGCCTTTTTATGGTGCAAGCATCTCTTCCTGTGAACTGATAATGTACGCCAAAGAGTGACGTGCGGGAGGGGAGTTTGCTGGTGATTGAACCCGGCACTCCTCCTTTTAGCAGACCCCACACGTGCATCGTTTTACTGCCCGCCCCTCTGGTGGGAGTGATTGAACCCTGCACGCCTCCTTTTAGCAGACCCCACACGTGCATCGTTTTACTGCCCGCCTCTCTGGTGGGAGTGATT
Source organism: Lissotriton helveticus (assembly GCF_964261635.1). Classification (NCBI taxonomy): domain Eukaryota; kingdom Metazoa; phylum Chordata; class Amphibia; order Caudata; family Salamandridae; genus Lissotriton; species Lissotriton helveticus. The sequence goes on along the minus strand of NC_136060.1, from coordinate 416,384,299 downwards.
GAACCCTGCACGCCTCCTTTTAGCAGACCCCACACGTGCATCGTTTTACTGCCCGCCTCTCTGGTGGGAGTGATTGAACCCTGCACGCCTCCTTTTAGCAGACCCCACACGTGCATCGCTTTACTGCTCGCCCCCTCTGGTGGGACTCCCGACACGTGTCGGCCGCTGTCTGTGCCTTTGAAAGTGAAAAGAAAGTTTCAGATCCGATACCAAAGGTCAGCCCGGGCCGGGTGAAGCGGGGACTCCGGACGGCGTTCAGTTTTCCCCACTCTTGATGGGCCCAGGCGAGGTTTGTCCTACCGTCCCTTTCTCTTCTGTAATATTGCAAATAATGAACCCGCGGCTTTTGGACTTCTGTAATCCGTACCTGCTGGGTGTCGTGTGCGAGGCGAGGCTTCAGAATGGCGCCATGTGGGGATCAGTGAACAGCTGTGCCGCCGCCCTCGTTGGAATAAATGATTCATTGCATCGGAGTTATTTATGCATGCATTACCTGCTGTTAGGAGCCTCCAGTTACCAGCAGTGGAGTCCTTTTAATTAGGGGCCGCGCTGTGTAGTAATACACATATATGTTGATGCATGGTTGGATTGCCAATGAAAATCGGCCCGGGCACGCAAAAAAAGAAAAGACGGCCCACCTTTGCATTAAACACTGCTCATATCACTGCTCTGATGTAATCTTATAAAACAACTTTAGAGGGGGGGGGGCAACAAAATGCACGTGTTAGAGCTACAGTGGTGAAAACAAGTGAGGCCACTTCTACTGAGGCCCCCGTGCCCCTGCCCAGTATGTGCACACACTAATGGGCCGGCCGCGAGACAAAGGGAGTGATACCTCTGCTAAACGGAGGTAATGAGCGCCCATCCGCTTCTAGAAAGGCCACTCAGACACCCACTGGGCCGCTGACTGTTTCAGAACCCCAAACTGCTCAAAAAAGCAACCCACAGCAGAACTCGGACAACGGCCCCTCGGGCATTGCCCGAATGCCTGCGTTACCAATCGGACGCTGTGTTGATGTCAACTACAATAGTTTTTTTTCTTCTTGCCCTGTTGTTTTATCCGTCGATCTCCAGTTCAACTCGTTTCTCCTCTGATGTCACTTCCGCGTGGTAGGCCTCACGCTGCTCCCACCACAAACATGGTTTTCACGTGCAGACACCTTTCACGCAGGATACCTTATTTCTAATGTGGCGTCTTGAAGGCCATTGACCCTGCTTATCAGCTCTGGGGAAGTGGGGTGAGATCCTGCAGGTTGAGTCTCACATGCTAGGTATTAATATCTCCATATGGCTATAAGGAGCAGTGGCTCGGGTGGAGACCAGGCTTTGCTTTGAGAACTTTTCACAGCTAGCTGCGACAAGCCCATCTGCACAGCGTCGGATTGGGAACGGGGGCATTCGGGCAATAGTTCCAGCTGAGGGCTGCTTTTGAGCAGCTTGGGGCCGATTTAGGCAATGTCTCTGTTGTTCGACTATACCTCCAGCGGCCCAGTGGGTGTCTGAGTGGCCTTTCTGGAGGCAGATGGGCGCTCGTTACCTCCCGTGTAGCAGCAACAGGCAGAGGTGTCACCCCTTTTCTCTCGCTGGGCCTCCCATTAATATAGGCATACTGAGCGGGGCAGGGGGCCTGAGCAGAAGTGGCCTCACTTGTTTCCAGGTGTGTTTCACTAGTGTAAACTAATGCGTGCTTTTTTTTACCCCCCCCCCTTTTTTTAATGTAAAATTACGCTGAAGCATTGATTTGAGGGAAGGCATTATGCAAATGTGGGCCGATTTTTTTTTTTTTTTATGCGTGCCCCGGGCCGATTTTTTTATCCCAAACCAACCCTGCATCTGCATATATAACTCACTCAAATTGAAGTATTCAGCACCTCGTACAGCTGTCAACGAGTTCATCAGCGCACAGTGATTCCATAGCATTGTGACAGAACCTCTAAAAACATCACCATCGCGCATCTCATAGAAAAAAAGAGAACATCCTTCGATTTGAAACCAACATTGCCTGAATGTTACAACACGTGTTAAAATGTTAGAAGATTCTGCAATGCAGCAACTGCTCAACAGGGGATTCTACTCAACATCATCCATCTGGCTCAGCCTGTGACCTGGTACGGAGTCCGCGCTTTACAACATTTCTTTAGACACGAGCACTTATGCACCTAAAGTTGTTAAACTGTCCGAGGGGTCTTTAACTGCAGTGTCCTATGCAACCGGCACTCAGTCCTAGCAGACCTGCTTTATGATACTGGCTTCTACTTCTGAATTGACTGAGAGCTGGTTTTAATAATTAATACATAATATATATATATATTTTTTGAAAATCTTTTTATTGTAGTAAGAAGCTCCATAAAAATCACACATTAGTCCGCATCGCACATTCATTGGCACATAAAAGACAAAGTAAATCATACAATCATCGTTAACAGTGTGACCTGCATACAAAGCCCAAGCTCCTGGATGTTCGCCCATTTGTTAGCATCTGAACCTCGTAGGCCACATAAATGGAGAAGGCCATCCTAAAATCATCCGTAGCAGTTCGATCCCTGCATAACACCCAGGTCCATGACATGCTCTCAGTAGTCAACATTATAAGTTCAGTGGGCTTAGAGGAGGTAGAGTGACTCATAAAATCATCATATACAGTACATAATATATTTTTAGTGTACACACAATCTTTTTTTATTAATTTAAGCTACAGATTTTTTTTAATTTAACATATCTAAAGTAGGTACATTTTAAATTAAGTTATTAATGCTGTAACATTTTAATGTTTCCCATATAGTCAAATGTAGGTTAACGTAAAAACGTTTACTAGTCAAAGTCAAAGTCAAAAAAGTTTATTTGTACTGGTACTCAACAGAGGACCACAAAATATGCAAATTACATATAGATTAAAATTCAACATTATCAATACAAAGATAAGAACGATTTTAAAAATTTATACAAATTAAAACAAACAAATTCATTCGGAGGTTGTTTGCAAAGAGCAATAAGTTCACTTACTGTCGTGATTCTACATGAACAATATATTGGAGCTAAAAATCTAGTACGCGCAGAAATTACAATTTGGCTCGGGCATATAAAAAGAACATGTTCCAGAGTCTGATTACCCCCCGCGCACAATGTACATAAAGCAGATCCCCCCGGGGACCATCTAGAAATAAATGCAAGTAGGGGAAGAATGCCTAGTCGAAGCATAGTAATTGTTCTCCTAGCTCCATGTGTTAGAGTTAGCCCAATATAAGGCCGACTTTGCTTGAATTCTAAGGAATCAGCGAATAGTTTATAAGTGGTTAATTTGGTGCAGTGGCGGGAATCCATTTCGTAACTGAGCTTTGGGGTGAAGCATTTTAAAAACAGTTTTAGTTGTGCTAACACAATCTTTTTTTATTAATTTAAGCTACAGATTTTTTTTAATTTAACATATCTAAAGTAGGTACATTTTAAATTAAGTTATTAATGCTGTAACATTTTAATGTTTCCCATATAGTCAAATGTAGGTTAACGTAAAAACGTTTACTAAGCTGGGAAACATTAGTAAAAACATGTATGTGTTAACCCCTTCGATGCTCATGACGGAACGGTTCCGTCATGAGCTACGGTTGAGCTGTGCTCATGACGGAACCGTTCCGTCATGACCACGCCCGTTTTTATTAGGGCCCAGCACCGGAGGGGGAATCGCGGTCGCGCTGAAGAGGTTAAATATTAATGTTAACTAAATGTACATATTTATCATAAACTTAGAACAAAAATGAAAAATATAGCATTAATAACTTATTGTAAAATACAAATATTATTTTGAATATGCTAAATAATTTTTTTTAAGCTTTAACAAAATACGTTTCTCCCATACTAAAAAAAATGCTTTATTGGGTGTTTATAATTGATGTACAGAATGAATACATTAATTTAAATATCTATTTACAAATGTTACATTACTTTCTACTTCAGTACTATATTAAATGTATAAATTGAAAACACGTTTTATTAGACCATTTTAGAATTTCATTTTGTTATTGAATTAAACTTTTTATTTTAAACATTTTCATTATTTTCAGCATATCATGTTCATTTATATTTTTAACTATTTTAAATAAATACAATTTAATACTATTTCCTATGGGGTTTTAACTCCCTAAGTACATTGTTTTCTACCGGAGGCCATTGTAGTATCTGGTGTGCCATATATGGTGGTGGATTTACTACTGCTCCTTATTGACAGTAGTAACTTTACACTTATAAATTTGACTTCACACCTCAACTGGGGGTGGGTGGGGGGGAGGGGTGGATGAAGACATGTTGCTGTACACTTTGGGATATTCCCAAAATCAGAGTGTAAAGTTGCTACATGGGCCGATTCCGATCTGGGTCGGAAGGCTCTCCGACCGAACCGGATCCGGAGTGTTTTCGAAACGAACCGGAGTCCTGCAGTCCAACCGAGCGAGTACGATGCGGCCGCATGCTGCTGGACTCGGTTTGGTCGGACGCCCATAGAAGTCAATGGGAGCCGGTTGTACGACGCGTGCATGGGGTCCCATGTACTGAATGGGTACGATTCGCACAAGGGCGCCTCCTAAAGTGGATATGCGCCTGTGCCATCCGCACCGTACATGCCTGTGTTGTGGAGACCCTTGGGTCTCCCCCCTGTGTCTTGCGGGTGACAGGGGGTCCGACACGGACCCCCAGAGGCAACTTTCCAGATGTTTTGCGAGCCGGAAACTTTGGCTCTCATCGGCTGTCCGACCCGTGCATCGTACTGGCTCGGTCATGATTCGCATCTATGCACTACACAGTTTGCTTACGGACGCGACGTACGGAGCGGTTCGGACCCAGAAACGACTTGGTCGGTGAATTTCGCGTTGCTCGCATCGTACTTGCTCGCTCGTACAGCTGTACGAGTCGGGCGGAAAACACGCATATGGCGCATACTTTTTCCGGCCGGATCGCGTTTGGTGCCTTTCCGACCCAGATCGGAATCGTCCCCAAAGTAGTAAAGTTACTCAAAAGTGTGCCATTAAGGTAGATTTAACTTTGTGACTAGGCCCCTGAGACCCCAGTGTGTGGAGTCAATATAATGGCGCCAGCACTGTCTTGTATGTTTATTTGTAAAGCACAACTCTAACCAAGCAATGTCTTAGTCCTAGTAACTTAGAAGGCCGCCTTAATGGAGTGCAAAGCCTGCAGAAATTAATCAACAGAAAAGATTACTGTTAAAGGCCTTTTTTAAAAAAAAATGCAGACTCTTGGATCAGCATTGTTTGGCCGCAGAATGCCAAAGCCTCTACAACCACTGCAGATCCCAATAAGGCACCTGAAGGTCAGACAGAAACACAAGTCCTTACCTGAACACTCTTTTCCGCATGAAGGAAAGTAGCTAGAACTTGATACGCTCTTTAACGAGCAACCAGTGAAGAGGCTAGTGACACCTGACCCATTTCAAACTTCCGAAGCTATGTCGTCGGTTCTCCCACTCCAAGAGCAAAACACCGGAAAGCTGAGGAACTACCCCTAGTGACACCATCTTGAAGGTCAGGCATGAGGGAGGCTGCAGGGCTGTTGTGAACCTGCCATCTTAGAGCCTGCTTCAGTTTGCTTTAATATGTGTATTTTCAAGTGACGGTATTCACTGTTGGGGACTTAAATGTGCTCGAACTGCTCCCACGCCTGGCCATCTATTGCGAAGAACATGTTCGACAACTGTACTAAACTCCAGTATTGAAATGGCTAGTGAAGGGAACATTTGTAATGGTAGAGGGGTCAGTAACGGTTGCACGACTGCGCTGAGTCTCTAGCATTACATGAGGCTGCAAGGAGCAACGGGTTATTATATCCTGTTTGAGAGGTCAATTTTTTAAAAACAGAACGTGCCTCAAATTCATGATGCACTGTACTACTGTAGTATATGTTGAGTTTACTATATTTTTGTATCAAGCGTGCAACTTAAAACCGATGTGACAGTGAACTAGTGGGCGATACCACAGATTCATTACAGTTTTTTTAAGTAAGAAAGAGGGCGCTTTAATTCACAGGCCTGCACTAATTGCATGGCCCTGGCGTCATGTTTTAAAGCCTAAAGCAAATGTTCTTCCTAATGCAAATAAACTGAAACCCATCCACCGAAAACAACCTTTCAACGTGCCTTCCATTTAATTGTCATTATAACCTCCTTCCCCTCCTAATCACGTCTCGGTCCCCTTCTTGTCTTATATTTTATAATATTCTCATGTGCTTCTTGTAGAGAGCATCTCTTCCACCCACCTCTTTCTCCATCCCAGCCTGACCTGTCTGCTCATGAACCAATCCAGCACTGTAACCCTTCAGTCCGGAAGTCCATACCCCTTCCCTAAATTACTCCTTCACAGGCTTAAAACCAAAGATACCTTTGGTAGCATCCAACATCATTCTCGCAAAATTTACCAAAACGATTCTAGAGAGAGCAGGTTGACTCGCGCAGTGATGTCTGGTGAGCAGGATATGGCAGAAAAGAGCCTAATCTCTCCCAGATTGCATGACATCGTCCAGTTGACTAATCCCAACCTGAATCGTCCACCAGACTGTTCCACTCATCTGACCAGTCGCAGCACCCCCATAGCCTCCTAGGATGAGTCTGCACAATCCGGACACTCTTAAGTGGAAAAAGAGTGCTTAAATGCAAATGTTTTTTATTTTGACAGTTTTATATAGCGCGAACTAGACCCGAAACTGGTATCGGAGCACTATTAAGCGATTTGCCCAGAATCACAGGAAGCTCAGCGTCCTTGCCGAGGCTCGAACCCGGTTACCCAGATTTGAGGTCGACCGCCCTAGCTGTTAGGCCAACTCCTCTCCCCTAATATCTCTGCTTTACATTAATATACATTCTGGCATAACGCAGCATAGCCTAAACAAATGCCTTGTTATTGCAGCTCAAGAAGCTAACCAACCATTCTTAAAAACCTTCTTCTCTGTGTCTAACAGCCCCAGAACTCTCAAAATACTGTCATCTAATCGTATTTGAACCACCTCCTTCTCCTATGTAGACATCTCTCTATTCCTTGCCTAATTTTCCTAGGTGCTACTACTTCTGCCTTCATGAGTTAGCTTGTCTTATCCGGGAACTAGTCCAACTCTCCTAACTCTATCATGAACTCCGCACTCAGGAAAGCCATTTCAAAGAGTTTTTGTGCTCTGTCATCCTAGCCCAGTAACCCCACTACTCTCACCTCGCTTGCCTCCTAACTTCTGACCTGTTGTTACCACCACAAGTGTCTAACAAGTAGAATCATTTGCCTCCTAACAAGAGAAGAACTTCATATTCCATAGAAAGGTCTAGTCCTCAATTCTAATTCCCTCCCCATCCACATCTGTTGCCTGATAATGTCTGTCACAAAAGGCCCTCATCTCTATATTGCACTTTCTTATTGCTGTATCAATTCACGTTTGCTTTTTTTCTGATTTTTAAAATAATTTTATATTGTCACACTTTAGATATTGACGAGGAAGAAAATATTTCACTACAAAAAAGAGAAAATGTTTAGTGTATCCTTGGTCAGTCAGCTTTATGCATCTTATTGTATAGGGCGGTTCCCGTCCTCTCTTGTACTGTACTGCTTATCTGTGTCTTGGCATGTTCCTCACATACACTCAAAAATTGTCCTCCCTAAAATAGTCACTTATCTTCTTAATTCGGTCACCCTTGGGGTACACCAGGCTACAGTTCTGGTACCTTGTACATATTTCTAAGCATTTCTCCATTCAGTCAAAATATTTTTCTACGTCTTTGGGAAACCTTCAAATACTGATTTTTCTTTCTCACCTCATTTTAACATACATTTAAGATCTACGATCAGCCCCGTCATATACAGTATGCCCTGTGGCGGTAAACTCTGTAATATATTAATCCGCCTCGGGTTGAAGTGTGTGGCAGCCGTCCTCCTCAAAACCCCACTATTTATCAATACATCTGCCCAGTCCTAGTCTTGAAACACTCGCAGATCTTTTAACCATTGCTCGTCAGCTCTTTTAACCATTGCTCCTTCAAACTGTTAATTACCTCCTTTGCACTGCCATTTATAGCCCTGTAGGTCTGCAAAATAGCCTTGTTTGTAACATGTGTGGCTTTGCGCCTTCCGGTGCATGCAGATCAGTCTTGATCCTTGCCTGCACTGTTGCTCACTGCCCGTGTCTGTGGAGGTAGCAGAATGTAGACCAGCACCCCTCATCTGACCCGCTCTCTGATGGCGTAGGTAGCCGCTCGCGAGCCTCCACCAGCCCAGCCACTTCTACATCAGATGTGAGAGAGCAGCCCGCGCATCCTCCTCCGCACCCTGGGTGCTCAACTCTCCAGCCAATCGTGCAGTCCTTGAAATAATTAATAAAAAAACTGTAAGGCCCTCAGACATCATCCCAAACTACCTTTAGTTAACTGTCCACTAGCCTACCCTCATACATTAAATTCCCACCTATAACCTACTAGATTTTGCTCTAAAAATGATTCTATATGACTACGTGTGTTCAGGATAAGGGAGAAAAGAGGAAGCGTGCTTTCACCTGCGATCTCTGCCCAAACTGGCCCTATTTCTCACCCATTGATCAGTCCAGCAAGGATATCCCGCCAGATTTACATTCTTTACGAAATGGCTGGGCGGGCGGGCGGGTTTACGAAACAGCCTGGAGGGCGGGGGAGTGGAGGAAGGGACCATATATGCCCATGAACACCTATCATTCGTCCTTTTACCATTTTGTTAATTTTTTTAAATTGAAAATTTACCACCTTACTTTTTCCGAGATACTTCACTTGGAAATAATATTCCTACACTCTCCTCGGCCCCAAAACCAAAATGTTGTAAGCAGATTGCTCCTCTGGTTACTGCTCTGGTGATGCTTGGTTTCTATTTTGACAATATTTATAGTAGATGGCCACATGGCGGCAAGGTGGCTTGGTGAGTAAAGTGCTGAGTGTTGACATCTAGTGTAAACTACTTGTCACAAATTCAATCCCAGTAATTCCATCTCAGCCTTCCGATGTTAATACATCGAGTACAACTAAATTGCTTAATTGTAACTAGATATATAAAACTGTTATAATATAATACCAGTTCTTTCATTAATTGCCCTGGTTTCACAACAGTACTCTCATACATTTTTCTGAAAGCGACGTAACTGTAAAAAAAAAAAAAAGAAAAGCAATAGAGAGGCACAATTTTCAAACCACAAAACCCAACTTCTTTTTATTTAGGTCTTTACTGCAGCATACACTGTTCTGAAATATAGAAGTGGGTATCTTTACATTTCACATCTTCTCTTGAATATTCTGTAACCTGATCAAGCATTTCATTGCCAGCATGGCATGATCAACTCCAAAACTCTTTATCTGCCTTTAGCGGTATTTTTAAATCTGTCTAAAGGTTAGGTGTCAACACCCTGAAAAGAAGAAAAAAAGAACAAGAAGTGGCCTGGTTAACCACTTCTGCTTACCCGATCTTGGCTGACCAGTTTAATGGTGATGAAGAGCATGGGTCTCTATGATCTTGAAGAAGCCTCCTTTTAAACAAAAATGAGGTAGAATTTGACATGGTCGTGACTTCTATTGTTGTTATACAGGGCATGGAGCCTCATCGGATTATGTTTGTGAAGAGATCAGTGTATTTTGTCTTCTGGTATCCAAATTTTCTACATTTTTCGCAAAGGAAAGGTTATCTTTATGCAGTGAAAAATAAGAGATGTCCGTCTCTGGTGTTGGCTATGGACAACACGTTTACATTAATCTCAAAGGCGAACATATAAGGAGCACTTTGTCACTAGCATTGTCTCCTAGCACTTAAACAAATTCAGAGTCTTTGAACTCTAGATTATTTTAATAATTTGATGCAGGAACGTTTCAGGTGCAGAATTTTTACGCTACATATTTTCATAAAATTACAGATTGAAGATTTGTTTTGTTTTATTTAAAATTTGAGTGGACAGTTGAGTACACGGAATTGTGCATGATTTTTGTATGCCCTTAGTTTACTCACCAATACAGACTGAAAATTAATTAAAATTTGACAGGTAGTAGATCAATATTTTTTCTAATTGCACAATTGTTCTCTAATTATGCTGGCTTTAAAGAGATGCCCCATGTTTACATGATATACTATTGAAAATCGAATAATAATCTTTGTGTTAGCTTGTTGAAGTGTGTCAAATAAAGAATGCAATTTTTATCCTAAAACGGCATTTCAAAAAGGACGATGTTTTAATAAATTTGTTGAAAAAAAATAACATTGGATGAAAATAGTATTAAACATTTGATATTGGATGAATGTTGAATTTAATGGTATTGTTTTGTCTTATAAATTATGCAATGTACGTTGAATTTAATGGTATTGTTTTATCTTATAAATTATGCAAAACTGACTGTTGTATCACTCCCTTCCTTTGTTTTCTGTAGACGTCGCAGAATAAACTCAGTATGTCTGACCAAGATATCTTAAAGTGGTGAGAGAACATACAGAATGGGCCTGTGTTTCCTTCCTACGGTAAGGCCATTTTTAGTTCCACATTGCTTCAAAGTCTTTCTGCATTAAAATTATTTCTCCTACCTTGGTCCTCAAACTTAATGCACATGCTCCGTAACTATTCAGTAACTGCATTAACACTTATATGAACTTAATTAACATAGTGAGTAAACCGCTTCCTAAAGGCAGGATGTGAGTATTTGTGCATAGAATTTGTAGGAAACATGCAAGACAAGCTCATAATACTTACTAAGAACCCTAGGAAGGGAGAAGGAGCAGAGCAGACGCACATCACAGAGTAACAGGACAGCCGTAATGCATGCATACATTAGGAACCTATATGCCCTCTCTTTCCTAAGGAGGTCTGTTACCCAAACCCTCCAACTGGACCCAAGATCCTTATTGTGGAATGCATAAGCCCACGAAAACTTTTGAATATAAGGATCACCTGCAGCCTCCTCAAGGCTATGACGGGAAACCCTGGAACATTCGACTTGTGTAAAAACAGACTTTTTAGGTCTCGCCTGAGACAGCGCATTTAGTAAGTGGCTTTTAAAAGTGCCACCATAGGCTTTTGCTGGCCTATAACTTGCGTTCACGAGCTCGTGCACAGCTGCCATCTGTGTTTTTATTGCTGTAATCAGGATCCTCTGCTTGCACTCCCTTTTCCACTCCATCCTGGTCAGCTTCATTTGTGTCTTCTAGCTTTGAATCATGCGCCTCTGCTCGCACTCCCCCTCCCTTCTCCCCTCCCCCGCCTCCCCCTCATTTTCATTTGTGTCTTCTATCACTGTGAATGCGCCTGCTTTCACCAGGCACACACACCACCAGGGCACGCTTCCACCAGGCACACACACCACCAGCCGCCAGTGCACGCTTACACCAGGCACACACACCACCAGCCATCCGTGCACTCCTCCGCCAGGCACACACACCACCAGCGTCCGTGCAGGCTTCCACCAGGCACACACACCACCAGCCATCCGTGCACGCCTCCGCCAGGCACACACACCACCAGCCGTCAGTGCACGCTTTCACCAGGCACACTCACCACCAGCCGTCCGTGCAGCAGGCAGGCTCTTCTCTTTCTTGGTAAATATGTGTTTGATGCCTGGGAGGGAGTGGGTCGAGTTTCCTTAAACCATGCTGAGTATGCAGATGCAGTGCATTAACTCCTGTGTGAGTGAGTCATGCTGCTTGGGGCTCACTAACTCCACACTTTTAAATTGTGCCTGAACCAGGCTTTTTATCATTTTTAAAGTTCGGCGCATGCGCACAGCTAGGCAGCCCCCACACCCCTGGGAATGACTGCTTCCTACAACTAGAATGGAAACAACATTATGAGCAATGAAAACAAGTTCATTTGATGCAAAGAACTGTTAACAAAAACCATGTCCAGCTATTGTCGATCTGGCAACTTAAACAAAACAGCAAAAAAAAAACACCACGCATTGGCATAGCCACTAGGTCTCGTGATTTGCACCCTATAAGTATTTAGTTATGCAGCAGAATATCCTTGGTGCAACAACACCAACTGTTGCATGGCTAAACACTTATAAGGTCCTAAATGCGAGACCTATTGGCTATGCCGATGCTTGTTTCTCATGTGATCAACCATCAGCTTTGAAAGCAGGTGTATCCGGCTACCAACCACTTGGTGTTCAAGTTCTTAATTTCAGTCAATGCTTTCTTACAAGGGTATCCAAGCATAAATCTGGGAGCAGAATGAGGTGTTTTACCTGCAATAACAGTTTTCTGGTAATCTGACAAGGTCACTAATGTAATTGTGCCCGCCGCCTCAGGTTCTGCAGTAGCTTTATTCTCAAATCCAGCTTAAGAACACACAGCATCTGACAGTTCGTGGCAGGATTAAGCTGATTCAGTGTCTGCTGCTTCCTTTCCACCACTGCACTGCTGCTTTAATGCTGCTGTTTTTTTGTGTGCATAGTGTATGTGTAGAGCATGAAGAGACCGCAACAGCAGAGGTAGTCCTTTAGTTATCTCGGGCTCATCAAGAGCAGGAGCCAACTATTTTTGTTCTTTCTTGTTGGCGAGGTGGCATGATTTAAAGAAGCGTCCTTTATTTTTCTTCCTGTTTGTCATTCCACTGACAAATGAAGAAAGCAGTTGAGGGCAGCAGTCTGTCTCAGGCAAATGGTGATCACACAAAGCTTGTCAAAGCCAAAGAAATAGACACAGTGCAGTTGCTAGCTTCCATGCGTTGGAGTTTGTGGAAAAGGAGAGCTTACTTTCGGGAGAGAGTAAGAAGTATAGAAGACGCCATGCAAATAGCCTTTTTTCTCCTTCTTCCTGACCCAGCACCCTTTCTCGCCCTGCCACCACTAATGCCACATCTAAACCGAAGAGGCTGTGGTTGACTAACCATGCAGTCTATCTCCCACCTGGCAACTGTGGTAACTTTAGAGACTTTCAGGGAACTATCAATTCTGTTCATGGTTTATAAAATGGCCCTGATACTAACTTATCTTGTGCATTTCCCTCTCAAATTAGGAAGTCTGTCTATGGGTAATGAAAGTTTCCCTTGCATACATCTCCCGCTTATGTCTTCATCTCTCAGACGCTAGGAAAAGCTTCCTATGGGTGCATATGGTTTTCACATTCTCAAAGTGATGCAAACCATAGCTTATGCTTGTAACCCTGATATTATTACATCTTAGAACATCATGAAAGTGGAAAAGTAATAGAGAAATAGAAGAACCACTGAAAACGTCCAGGCAAAAATCCCCCGCCACCTTTCGTCAGTCCCAATAAATATTTTAGCAGGTTCGTTCAGTGACCAAGAGGACTCCCCAAAGTAAGTGGCACAAATCATCAACCAGCAACTCTAATATATGCACAAAATGTGCAAAATATTCAAGCAGGCCAATCTGAGAATAAGGCTAAGTGGGTTACATTACTGTAGATAGGCAAGATAGTAAGAGAAGGCCATCGCCAATAAAACTATCAGTACTAGAAGTACAAGCGAAGTGGCAGGCGATCGGTACTCATTGGTCAAGATATACATTATCCAACCAATAGTTAATGAGGAAGAAGTACCCTTAAAGGCTAAGCAGCAGTGTCTCTGTCAGCATCCAAATCATGATGCACAGTTCAAACATTTTCTATTTAAACAGCAGGCAACATCGTGAATTAAAGAATAACAGTTGGCCACATATTACCAGTTGTGGTATATAATCAATATAGGGCACAAGAATAGACAGTTGTACATTGGCTCTCTGTCAGGCGATCACACATCAGCTGTGACATAGAAACTATAAAGCATTTGCAGAAATGTCAAACCAACTCTGTAGGTCAAGTATCTATGACTGATTCGAAGATATTATTCAACTACCTGTTTAGTTAGCTTGGTTCTTGGCACCCGCATGTTTTTTACTCAAGTGTGTTGGTGTCTGAGGGCCCAGGAGATGCAAAGGTAACATTCAACCCCTTTAGTCTCTTTCTCAAGGCCAGAAAGCTTTTGCAGAGGATTCCTTTCACAAAGTCCTGTGAAACACCAATTTTGGATCCTTCCCATAAAATATGTTGGGTCTCATGTTGATATGGATGAATTCTGAAACTTGGATCATGGAAAGTAGAAAATTGGGCTCCCGTTATTTTGCATTCTTCTGTTGATGGCTTCGCACCCTACAAACTTGCAATCTCAAATACCGACCCAAAACCAGACCCAAGTTTTTTAACATCCATGTGTCCAAGAACTCGACTTGGAGTTTATCCCAGCTTCCACCCCTTCAGCTGTGACAAAAATTCACAATTTGATCAACATTTCTTCCGTCTGCAAAGATGCAGAGACTTTGGGTCATCATTTTATGGGGCCTCTTGTTTTTGAATGTCTTTCCCTGTTTCTGAATAGACAGTTCAATCTTACCTGAAATGCAACAAAACAGGGAAACCTTCCCAAGACTCGTCACCCTCACCCATGGCTCCATTGGCTGAAAGGTCTGAATGGAGTACAGTAACTAGTAGGATCTGAGTAAGCAGGTCACTTCTCCACTGCTTCTTGGCTTGCCGGAAACTGTTGTCTCCTCTGTTCCACTGGGAGGAAGTGTGCAGTGTGAGACGCTAGGTGCTTGAATGGAACTCAGGACACCACTGCGTGTGGGGAAAATGGCTTGTTCAATACCGGAGGATACTGTAGTCATTCACAATATTATCCTCACGGTGAAACTAAGGAACTAATCTCATGAATTTGCGGGTGAGTGGCATGTCTATTTCTGTGTTTTTGTTGTTGTTGATCTGGTACCACTATAAGTCTAACAGATCAATTTTACAAGGTTATTTATTAGTTTATTTTGGTGCAGCATCGAATGATAAATTACCGTGATTATTGACCAACAAAAACATATGCCCTTGGTCCAACATACATGTAATTATAGTTCAAGAGACATTTATATTTGTTTGGCTAGAACAAATGTGTCTCAACAAGAATATACTAGATGGTACATAATTATCTAGCTTTCGGTTATATTAACTAAGAGAGTAAAAGTGGTGGAGCAACAACGTGAATGTCCTTTAAAGACCCAGGGATGAGCATGCTATCAGTAGCATTTGAGAGTTTATGGGTGGTCTACACTGTCGTTTAACCAAGTATTTCTCTCATACTACACTATGGATAACCAAAACAGTTTTTACTAGTTTACGTTTAATCTGTTGTGGTGCAGTGTTGAATAATATAAAATGAATGAACCAACAAAGTTGCTTGTCCATCATCCTCACAAATTTATTGTGTGAGCCCATTTCATTATTTTTGCTACACACAAAGCGTCTGAACAAGAAATTCTGTACAATACTTATATTGGATGGAACATAATGTTCGAGGCATGTGGGCTGCTAAATTCATATCTATAGCATAGATCGCCGCCTAGTGTTGGGTCCGGATGATTGCACATTGTTGTCCTGGAAGAGTCTTCGAAGTATCACGAGATAGGTGGCTCCTCCCCTGGACTACAGTGCGCATGGGCATCGACTCCATCCCCAGATTGTTTTTTTCCGCCATTGGGTTCGGATGTGATTTCGACGTCTCCTGTTCGGAATCGTGATAGAACTTTTTAAAGGCCAAAAGGCCTTCTTTGCACCGTCGGTATTGTTCGCGTTCGGTCCCGTATATCTTCCAGCTCGTGGAGTCGGATATCCGGGGGGTCGTGTGACTCTTCGGTGATCGAGGCCCGGTCGACGCAGCAAGACTTCGACGGCATGGAACGGAATCCGTTCAAGAAATGTCCCGTGTGTGGATCCAAGTACCCACACATTGACGTCCATCCTGTGTGCAACAAGTGCCTGTCGCCGGACCACGACGAGGCCAGCTGTATGGCCTGTTCAAGATTTCGATCGAAGAAGACGATCAAGCTTCGGCGCGTGGCGCGCCTAGAGGCCCAGCGATCGGCTCCGGCACCGGTGGACATCTTTGACGACCCCGAAGCAGACGAGCAAGTGCGTCACCTGCAGATTTCGCCTACACTGGTGGAGGTCGAGTCCGACTACGGAGCGGACGTCCACTGTCAAGACATTGAGGAAATAGTCTAAGGTAGGGGACGATGAAGAAGCATATGGGGCCATGGAAGATAGCTCGGAGGAAGAGCTATGCCCCGTTCGTACTCCTACAAAGGCTCAGGTCACGGGATCGCCACACGGCCTTACCCAAGACCTTACACCTCAATCCACGGCCCCGCCTTCCGGCCCGGCTACGGACACCTCCGCGGAGCCACCATTATTGAAATCGAAACCGAAACTGAAACCCTCGGTATCGACGAAAACAAAGATGTCCGAAACGCCATCGAAACCGAAGACGTCTGCTCCACCATCGACGCCGTCGTCTTCGGGGGCCTCCAAGCCAATGAAAGCTGTCGACCAGGCAAAGGTGCCGAAGGTGGTCAAGGAGCCAAGCTCGAAGAAGGCCGTCGAGCCGGTGTCAACCAAGGCGGACAAGCCAACATCCAAGAAGGCTGTCGAGCCTACATCGGGAAAGTCTGTCGAGCCGAAGACCAAGGGGCCCGTCGAGGCAAAGTCAGTCACGGGCGCAGAGCCAAGGTCTGGGGTCGTAAGACCAAAAGGAAAACCTGTCGATCCGAAGCCGTCGGCATCGACGTCTGCGGCCGTGGACAATGATCGAAGCGCACCGGTCAAGGGTGCTCCTGCGCCTCGACCAGACAAACAAAAGTCATCCACGCTCGGGTCTTCCCCTGGGGGCGGACCGAGGACATCGGTCGGGTCGACGAAACCGTCCGCTTCCTTTACGAAGCAGGTCTCGGACTCCCTCAAGCGCCTTAAGGACAAGGCTTTGGCATCGGAACCGAAGACTCCTTCCGCACCGAAGCCGGCGGACCCACCGAAAACCACCTCGGCGCCGATCCTCTACACGTTACCGCCTAAGGTGGCGCCGAAGGCCTTTGCACCGCTGTCGGTGCCCAAGGACACTGCGTCGAAGTCAACTCACCCGGCTGGGACTTTGGGTCATCGCCATCCTTTAGTTGAAGAACGGTCGGAGCATTTCATCGATGCCGACACCGGGAAACTCACGCTATACAAGAGGAAAATAACTTCACAGCCTTTAGAGTCGTTTACAATTCCTCTGAAACGAAAGAAGCCTGCACCAGAAACACCAGTACTGGTTGAGCAGATTCTTCCACAGCCTAGGAGGAGTGCAACACCTTCACCCACATACTCTGATGGGGATGAAGGGGAGCAGGATGAGGAGTACAATTTTCCTGCACATACAGAGCCTGATGAGCAACAGGACTCATGGATGGACACAGGTGATCAAGGGGACCAGCAGACGGTCCAGGATCCTCAGGTTTATAACATCAAGCCGTCTCCCACTGAAGATTCTGCGGCATTTAATGCCTTGATTGGAAGGGCAGCTACAAACCATAAAGTGGAAATGCATGCTGACCCCGTGGAGGTGGACTTCCTTTCTGACACTTTCTCTACTGCTGAAAAGACTGTCAAAACTCTCCCAATGTTGAAAGGGGTCCTTAAGCATGCGGCAGACATTTTCAAGGAACCCACGAGATCAAGGGTTGTCAACCCAAGAATAGAGAAGAAATACAGACCGGCACCTGGCGACCCGACCTACATAAGGGGCCAGTTGCCTTTGGACTCTTTGGTGGTCTCTAATACCCGCAAGAGGGCAAACTCCCAAACCAGGGGTGAAGCTCCTCCCCCAGACAAAGAGTCTAAAGTGCTGGAGGCATCTGGGAAGAGGGTAGCAGCTCAGGCGGCCAACATCTGGCGCATCTCAAACACGCAGGCTCTGTTGGCCAGATACGATAGGGCACACTATGACACCCTAGAGCAGCTGTTACAACACCTTCCAGACAAGTTTAAAGAGGGAGCTGAAATGCTTATCCAGGAGGGGAAGCTCATCTCCAACGCTGCTATAAAGTGTGCGCTGGACGTTGCGGACACAGCAGCGAGAGCAATCAACACTAGTGTAATGTTGAGGCGTCAGGCATGGCTCCGCATCTCGGGATTCAAGCCAGAGATACAGACTACTATCCTCAACCAGACCGTTAATCCAGACAGGTTATTTGGTCCAGAGGTGGACACCACCCTGGAGAAGATCAAAAAAGATACCGAGACTGCCAAGTCCATGGGAGCTCTCCAGTCACAACAATTTAGAGGGAACACTTTTCGTCGCTCAGGCAATCGAGGTGTTAGCAGAGGGCACATGTTGCAGCAGACTCCATTCAATAAAAGTGGTGCGCAATCCTCCTACAGCAAGCAGGGCAGAGGTGGATACAGAGGAAACAGTGCCAAGGGTAGAGGCAGAGGCAACAACAGTTCCCGTTCCTCTGCCACCAACAAACAGTGACTCCCTGTCACTGCCCCCCGGCCATCCAACACCTGTCGGGGGGGAGACTCCAACAGTTCCTGCCAGTCTGGAAGTCCATCACCACAGACAGGTGGGTCAGGAAACTTATCCAGTTCGGCTATTGTTTGGAGCTGACATCCACTCCACCAAACATACCCCCAAAACACCGTCCTATGTCAGCAGAGCACTTGCACTTATTGCAGCAGGAGGTTCTGGTGATGCTGCAAAAAGGCGCAATAGAGCTCGTGCCTGTGGAGGAAGAAGGCACAGGGGTTTATTCCCTGTACTTCTTAATCCCAAAAAAGGACGGCTCACTCAGACCGATTCTAGACCTACGCCCCTTGAACCAGTACATTCTTTCAGAACACTTCCACATGTTGGCACTGCAGCAGGTTCTTCCCTTGTTACAACGGGGAGACTTCCTCGCAACCTTGGACCTCAAGGATGCCTACTTTCACATACCACTCCACCCATCCCACAGAAAGTACCTCCGGTTCACCATCCACAACCGGCATTACCAGTTCAAGGTACTCGGCTTCGGAGTGACCACTGCTCCCAGAGTGTTCACAAAATGTCTGGCGACAGTGGCGGCGCACCTCCGGAGACAGAGTATACATGTCTACCCTTATCTGGACGACTGGCTCCTTCAGGCAAAGTCAGCCCAGCAGTGCGCCGCAGATATGTCCCACACCATTCACCTCCTTCACAGTCTAGGATTTTCACTGAACTACCCGAAGTCGCACCTTCAGCCAGCCCATGTGCGGCAGTATTTGGGCGCGACGATAAATACTCTGGCTGCCACAGCTCAGCCAAACCCAGCGAGGATCGACAACATCCAGTCGCTAATCCAGAGGTTCAGACCGCAACACTCACTCCCAGCGAGAGTGTTCATGCAGTTGATAGGCATGATGGCCTCCTGCATCTTCATAGTCCCGCACGCCAGGTTGCATATGCGTCCGCTCCAAGAATGCTTAGCGCATCAGTGGACTCAGGCTCAAGGACAGTTGAACGACCTAGTGTTGGTGATGGGTCGGGCATACAGCTCTCTGCATTGGTGGAATCCACACAACCTTTGCAAGGGCCGACCGTTCCAAGAGCCTGTGCCACAGATTACACTGACGACGGACGCATCTCTCCAGGGATGGGGGGCTCATGTGCTCCACTACACAGTGCAGGGACTATGGACGACGCAACAAAAGAAGATGCACATCAACTACTTGGAAATGATGGCAATCTTCATGGCTCTCAAGTCCTTCAAAGTACATCTGTGCAACAAAGTCGTGTTGATCCGGATTGACAACATGACTGCCATGTACTACATTCAAAAGCAGGGAGGTACGCACTCTCCACAGTTGTCTCATCTGGCTCAGAGCATGTGGAAGTGGGCCATTCAGAGGAACATCTTCCTCATGGCGGAACACCTCCCGGGCACGGACAATCAGATGGCGGATCTGCTCAGCAGGTACAGCCACCAGATGCACGAGTGGGAGTTACATCCATCAGTACTCCGCCCGTACTTCCAGCAGTGGGGTCCTCCAGAGATAGACCTGTTTGCCACGGAGGAAAACGCAAAATGCCAAAGCTTTGCCGCCAGGTTCCCTCACCCACTATCGCAGGGCAATGCGATATGGATGAACTGGTCAGGCAAATTTGCGTACGCTTTTCCCCCAGCGCCTCTCATTCCGCTGGTGGCAAGAAAGCTAAAGCAACACTCGCTGACGCTCATCCTGGTTGCTCCGACGTGGGCGCGACAACCATGGTACACCACGTTCCTCGAACTCTCCGTGGTACCGCATCAAAGACTGCACCTTACACCCAGGCTCTTGACGCAGAACCGTGGCGACATTCAGCATCCAGATCCGCAGCAGCTCAATCTGGCGATCTGGCTCCTGAGGTCTTAGAGTTTGGCTACCTTGATTTGCCCCCTGAATGCATGGACATCATCCGGGAGGCACGAAAGCCCACTACCAGAGCTTGCTATGCAGCGAAATGGAAGCGGTTTGTCATCTACTGTACAGAGCACGCTATCAACCCGCTCGATGCATCCATTCCTAATATCATCTGCTATTTGTTGCATCTTTACAAATGCAATCTAGCATACGCTTCCTTCGGATACACTTATCCGCCATAGCGGTTATCTCCAAAACAGGCAGCATCTCTCTGTCTGCAGGGTGCCTGCCATTAAAGCATTCCTGGAAGGGCTGAAGCGGGTCATCCCTCCCAGGACCCCGCCAGCTCCTGTGTGGAACCTCAATGTGGTACTCGCCAGATTGATGGGTCCCCTGTTTGAACCTCTGCATTCATGTGAGATTCAGTTCCTAACATGGAAAGTGGCTTTTCTCATTGCCATCACGTCTCTATGACGTGTTAGTGAGCTACAGGCGCTCACAATTCAAGAGCCATTTATACAAATTCATTCAAACAGGGTGGTGCTGCGCACTAACCCCAAGTTTCTTCCGAAGGTGGTGTCGCAGTTTCATGTCAATCAAACCATCGAACTGCCCGCATTCTTTCCAAACCCAGAAACGGTAGCAGAAAGAATGCTCCATACGCTTGATGTCAAAAGAGCGCTAATGTACTATATTGACAGAACACAACATTTTAGAAAGACACAGCAACTCTTTGTTGCCTTCGCAGCCCAGCATAAAGGCAACCCCATTTCCAAAGCAGGAATAGCCAGGTGGATCGTTAAGTGTATTCAGATTTGCTATCAGAAGGCTAATCGCACTTTAACGGTCCCCCCCAGGGCACACTCCACACGCAAGTTGGGGGCCTCCATGGCATTCCTAGGTAACATTCCTTTGGAAGACATTTGTAGGGCAGCCACATGGTCTACACCACATACGTTTACCAAACATTACTGTGTAGATGTGCATTCCAAACAGCAGGCAGCTGTAGGACAGGCTGTTCTTAAAACACTTTTTCAGACTTCTGCAGCTGGCACGGGCGGCCGCCGTTAATGGAGGGACTGCTATGTATTCTATGCTATAGATATGAATTTAGCAGCCCACATGCCTCGAACTGAATATGCTACTTACCAGTATGCACCTGTTCTTGGCATGTAGGGCTGCTAACATTCATATCGCCCGCCCTCCTCCCCGGCGCCCGTAGCGGCTGCAGACTTTTCTTGCATTTCATCTCTAGCATGGCCATCGCTTACACTGTTAAACTCCATCTTTGCCACAATGGCTAAAAACAATCTGGGGATGGAGTCGATGCCCATGCGCACTGTAGTCCAGGGGAGGAGCCACCTATCTCGTGATACTTCGAAGACTCTTCCAGGACAACAATGTGCAATCATCCGGACCCAACACTAGGCGGCGATCTATGCTATAGATATGAATGTTAGCAGCCCTACATGCCAAGAACAGATGCATACTGGTAAGTAGCATATTCAATTCGGCCATTTTTTGGTTCTATGACCTTTTCTGACCCCGTTACTGCTGAAATCAACTTTAAAATACAGGAGAAAACTAGATATTAGTAAATTTTCCATAGATGGAAATTTAAGTCTGGCGTTTAATAAAAAACACACATCACATTTTTCTGCTTTTATAAAGGGCCACCCTGTACCTGAAATTAAGAATTCAGTGTCTGATTAAGGTGTTTGAGAATTACCATGTGCCAGCTATCGATTATTGGAGCTATAGTTTCTTAGCAAGCATTAGCATGTGATGACCTCTTGTGTAGGTTGAACCGCAATATAAACGCCTGGGTCTACAAAAACCAAAATACTATAATGGGTAGCATTACCCCCAATAGTATCATTGGGAACCTCCTCACACCGTGATGCCTAGTCACGGTGTGGGCTACAACCCCCTTTCTTAGAGGGAGGAGCTCAGGGATGTTTTCAGGGAGGTATAATAACTTTTAGATGTGCTGAGGGTGATAAGGCCAGCAGAGCAAAAACAAATAAAACTGGGGATGGTTAAAACTAGCTACTGTGTACGCAAATCCCTTTTAGTGCGCCCCTGGGCCAGGATTAAAAAACCAGACCCTGCAGGAAAAATTAAACGTGCTTTATTGTATCAAAAAAGGAAGTTGACATTTCAGCCTATAACCCTCAATAGAGGTGGTGTGGCCTTCTTCAGGACCTATACTTCAGTGCTTCTGCTTAATATTGTGCTCAAAATGAACAAACTATAATACATTAAAAAATATCCAGTGATCTCGTGAAACCTGACATATTGGGGGATCCACAGGTGGTCACATGTAAAAAAAACTGTGCAAATTGGTTTATATGGAACAATCACAACGGAGCAACAGGGTCAAACTGAACAGGTAGGTCAACAAACATAATGCTTGGGTGGACACGGCCAGCAAGCTCACAGTACCTGACAAGGTATCACATCCCTGCCAGTGGCCCCTGTACAGTATTAACTCAATGCCACTTCCAAAGAGAGCGGGAGGAACTGACATGTACTCAATTCAACGATCTAGAGACAGTCAAAGGAAAATGTCAATAGAGTGAGGCTTGCCCATTAACGTTGGGCGTCATGCCTCAACTTAGACCCTTGTGTGTGCTCAGGGCACTCCCTGTCCTACATAACAGTCATAGGAGTGAGAGAAACAATAAGAGGAAAACAGAATGAAAAAAAGGATTTAAAGGTATTTAAAAAAAAAAAGGGGGAATATCAGAGTCTCTGTTGTCTTGTCTATATCTTACTGTTTGAGTCAATTAGATGAACGGTCAAATAATCATCTAGTAGGTGAAAAGAATGTAATTCATGTTGATTACCAGTAGTCTATTGTAATAAACCAATGCAATGAATGTGCCGATCGATGGTAATCGGGCACCTTAAACAATCTATCGCAGTCAGCAGCTTGCGTGGTCGAACTGCACCCTGCTAACTGAAACAGGGTGCATAAGTAAGTTCAATGTGGTTGTACTTGTTTACCAAGCTATCATTCATTACGTGATTTCTATGGGGGAGTAAGAGGTCCAACAATGTTCTAGGAGCCCTACTCCCCAAGTTGCAGTAGTGTAGGCATGTATTGTTCCCCAAGCGCTCCGTCCTTAGCTGGTACCGTATATATACACACTAGGCGAGTTATTCCTCGGGGCACATGCAATATTAAGTAACGAAAAATAGAACGCAAAAGTATAATTAAGCGTTTGGGGCCGCGTAACATGTAGGCGAACTCGTAAAAGATGCCGTAAAACCCACTAAACCTTAAAGAACAAAACCCCGTTAGATGGGAAAATCGAAAGTCGCACCGAACGGTGCCATTACCTTGTGATTACGATACTTCTGGCTGCTCACCACACCAAAATGAGAGGACACTGACCGAGGCGAAGGCGGGGGCCTCAAATAGAGGCACATCATTGTCTTCATGCAGAATGGCTCTGGCCAGGGCCACAAAAAGTAACAATGTGAACCGCTCTCCTTACGGCAGCAGTCTGTCACGTTGTGATGGACTGTTGGGAAATGTAGGTATAGCAATGGTTTTGATGACGAGCTGCCACGAGTTGACATAATGCTTGAAAATATGATCACTAACAGTGATGAAAGGACAGTTGAACATTATCCGTAAGATGACCGCGAGGGGCTGGGAAAGATGATTCGACCACCTACACCTGTGCCCAAAACGAATAGAGGTTGGTGAGTGTGTATGGCAAGCAACATTGACATGGCTACAGTACAGTACAGTGCAGGCAGGCAGGCTTGCTTGCTTGCTTCTGCTACTCGTACCGAATAGCAGTTTAGAAGGTGGATATATCCCCAGATGCATCAAGAACCCATTTTGCTATTCCTTAATAGCGAAAAATAACGATATGCTCTTAAGGAATAGCAAAATGCAATGCATGAAGAAATCACTAAAAAAAATTGCGATTTCTTAAAATTCCCTAATTGCGACTCGCAAATTGCGAGTCGCAATTAAGGAATACCTCCCCATTCATTCCTATGGGCCTAGTGGCCCATAGGAATGAATGGGAAGACATTCTCAATTTGCGAAGCGCAATTAGGGAATCGCAAATTGAGAATGCGATTTCAAGGGTGCAGGGGTGTCCAAAGGACACCCTGTTGCACCCCTGAAATTGATCTGTGCACATATGTTGCGCACACACATGCCCTTAGGGCATGAGTGTGAGCAACATGAAACTTTGAAAAGTGCACTTTAGTGCATTTTTCAAATTTTTTGCAAATTACCATGAAGTACAACTTTATGGTAATTTGCGAGCCCTATTAGCGAAATCGCTATTTTGTAAACTTTAATGCATTGCATTTAAGGAATCTCAATTTGAGATTCCTTTATTGCAAGTAATCGCAATTTTGCGATTTCTTAATTTGCGATTTTTGCATTTGGGATGATGCATCCCAAATGCAAAAATACCGCTCTCAAAGGGGCAGATTCTGAGAATCTGCCCCTTTGTGGGCGAATTCTAGCTTGATGCATCTGGTCCATAATAGGCGTTCCTTCCAAATTGCGAGTTGGTGTATAAATAGTATGTGTCCGTGGTTCTGGTTGCAAATCATTGATCGGTTATGAATTGCTAAGTTGCGGTGGCTATTGACTCTCAAAGGGGAAGGGATACCCTTAGGATCCCTTCTCCTTGGGGTATTGGGGTGGCAGCTCTAAGTAGAGTACAGCGGTCAAGCAGGGAACCACAGTATGCTCTCAGTGAATTTTACCGAAAGTTTTTTTTTCCAGCCTACCCGATGCATTTAAGGAACATGGGCTGCTTTTAAAAAAAAAAGCATAAAAAAGCAATGTTTTCAGTTTTAGAAAGCAGTTTCAGGGGTTGACACATTGCAAGCTGTCTAATGCGTATTCATTGGACAGGGCGTTCTGCTGCCACCTGCGATTACTCTGTTTGTGGACCTGCCCATTAGTACTTTGGTTGGTTCGTAAAATAAAATCCAGGTTGCAAATGTCGGTGTACAGTTTGTGACCACTTTTTGCAACCAGTTTGTCAGTGCATCGGGCCTTTGGTTAGAAGAAGCAGTACTTTACTCGTTCGTTTCATTGAACATTTGTTTTTTATTTATAATGTTGAACAACTGATTTCACAGAAACATCCACCACAAATCAATACAGCCAAGTCATAAATTCATAATGTTCTAATAACACAAACCTATTTGTCAAGCTAAAACCAGCCTGCACGCTTTTACACCAAACAGCAATTTAAACATCGCAATCTAACAAACTGTATCATAGTAGCAAATTTCAAAATGGTTATTCTTGAACAGTTTTTTAAAGATTAGGAAGTTTTCCTCTGATATTTTTGGAGCGTGTTCCAATATTGACCTCAGCCACTTCAATATGTTCTATCTCCAAGCCTTTTAATTATGTTATGTTAAGTTGGTATTCAAGTACTGCAAGTATAACATTTATAGTGTAGTGCTGCACTCTTGTGCTATCTGAGCTAGGACAGTTCGCGTTATTTTTTTTAGATCTGGCCTAGAAACCGCTTTAGTGCTGTTTCCTGAGCCTCCTGTTTTTCAATAAATCGTATTAAAAATAAATCCATGTATACGTATACACACAGCTTTTGGTCCGCCCTCTTAAATTTAGTTGTTTGTTCAAATGCTTTCACATTTTTTTTTTTCTGCGCACCTCATCCGTGGGTCAGTCCAACTTCCGCCATTGGCCCTGTTCATTGTGAGCAACAACATTTTGCACATATGCACATCCACTAAAAAAGTATTACCTATTAGTGCCATGGCTTGAAGGCTAATTTTTGGTCTTGTTCCATGCTTTTAAATGTATTCTTGGTATTTGTAATTTTTGACTTGCCATTTTTTTGATGGGGATCAAACATATTTCGATAGCAATATTTTTACTATTTATTACTTTTACACTTTTAATATCTAGTGCATATTTTTGCAAAATAGATACATTGCATGCTTGCTAAGCCAGACCTTAATATCAGAGCATGACTGCAAAGTTCTGATCAGGTCAATAATATCAAATAGATAAGCTGCGATGAGAGTTTTAAATAAACTTTCACAGTGCAAGATTCAGTTTGATGATCCATATGTAACCCACCCCATATTCTGTGCAGCTGGGTGAGATGAAATAATTGTTTGAAGGCCATAGATATTTTGCATTGGTTGCAGTTTGAGAAGTTTGGAGGTCTCAAGTAGATGAGGTGTTTTTATCGTGTTTAAATACTGGAGAGACAATTATTCCTTGTGTCTTGAAGAAGGTGGTTGTTATCAATCAAGTACCACCGAAACGCGTCAACGCTTTTGTTTTGATTTGTGTGGTTATATCCAAGGAAGGTGTCCATGCCCAATAGATGATTTTATTGATGGACATTTGAACAGATTAATGAAATGAATTCCATGTGGAACAACCAAAATATGATGTGATTAACAGACTTGCACTTTTTTCTGTCTCTCCGATAACAATTATACATATATGGTACTTTGGTTTTTAAATATATGACTGTAACTTTGATCAATTTATGATTGTTTTAGGATAGAAAACGCAGAAGGAAATCTGTTTTTAATAAATATAGGTTCGTTATAAACTTTTGGTAGTTATTAGTGTGAGTATTATAATTGTCAATTAGGGTCCTTTTTGATCTTAGTGTGAAAGGACTGTGTGTTTTTGGTCTAATTGGATGTTGGGAGGTGTATGAATTTATGTGCTAGTTGAGAACCTTTTGGTTATCCCAAGAGAATCTTGATTTTTATCTACCTGTGGTACCCCGTCTCTTGGGTAGTGGGGTCGCTCCCTGTTTTTACAAGTAAAAACTACGAGACTGACAAATATGGGCCTAGGAGGGATAGCCAGTCGAAGTTGTGCAAACCAGTCCTAAAATATTGATTTCTTAGTGCTGATCTGTGCTGTGAACAAAGGCAAAACACAACAGTAGAACAATGTGCGAGACACTTAGTAGGGGTGTTATGGTTGTCTATCACCTCTCTAAATCAATAGATAGTAAGTGTCTGCATATTAAAAATAGTTAAAGTAGCACTGCCTGTGAATCATGCCACTCAAGTATTTCTTTTATAAATTTAACTAATGAGGTATTGAAGTCAATGTAGGTAAATCAATTAATTGGCTGTTTAAAAGACATTGAGGTATGTAATCTTTCCCACCACGCTTCCAAGGCAGAGAAGGTTCTTTCTCCCATTGTTTATTTGATGATCTGAGACACAATTCCTTGTTTCAAGCCATTCCCCCAAGGTCCTCAAGTATTGCCCAATTTCATTCTCACAGGTGCTTTGGTGATATCAAACACGTCATTTCCTTCAGGAACATAGTAGCCTTGAATTCCAATTTACCATTATTGGCTGAACATGCAATCTTTGGTAGTTAAGGCTATGTGTGTCAACTGTACTTTTGTTTTTGCTGTCTTCCCACATGCGACCTACAGAATCCCTGAAAATATCATGTCCAGTAGAAAGTTCTTGAATCTGTAATGATCCTTGCAATTGCCATTCTTTTTAGGTCTCTCCTAGGACAGTGCATGCGTTGTCGCTTGCAAGACATTTTGTTTACAAACAGGGGACTTGAGGCCCAACCATTGCTTACCATTCTTTGGTTTCATTGTCAGATTTATTTGGTGACTTCAATTTGGCCAGTGCATGCTGGCTTCATTGGAGCCTGGACCAAGTGCTGCTACCTTTTTTCGGGAGTGTCCTTCAACTGCTTTCACTTCCGGTCTTGGCTTATATTTTTCTTCTACTTGCAGTACTTTGTAAAGTGTATGTGTTTTTAGGTTGTCTTGTTCCTGGTGTAGCTCTGCACTGTTGCTTTCACTGTTTGTCTCCTATGTTTGTGATTGTTCCATTTACTTTTCATCCTCACCCCTTGTACTATTAGGTGCATGACAATTCCACCAGCTGGCCACAGGTTGTTGGCATGGTTTTTAATAATGATTTCAAAATACATTAATCGCTTTGCTCGATCACTATTAACTAATCACTGGTGTATTTAAAATTGGTAGAAGTTTGCATAATTACGGCTTGGCTAGAACATTCTGGTGTATAAAATAACATTATATTGTAAAGTGGTTTTTGTTTAGCTACTTCTATTGCACTGCCTCCAGTAGCTTCAGGTGTGCACTGTAACAAAGATTACCATGCAATGACAGGCCATACTCTACCATACCATACTACATATTGACAGACCATACCATATCCTACTATACAATGACAGTTCAAACCATTGTAAACAATGCCCGGGCATACTATACAGTGACAGGCCATATTCCATACCAAACAATAGTATTCAATGACAGGCCATACTGTACTGTACCGTACTACAGAATGACAAGTTATACCATATGATAGACTGACAGACCATATCATACAGTAAACCATACTTTGCCATATTGTGCAATGACTGGCCATGTGCCATACCATACAATGAAAGCCATTCTATACAAAGAAAGCCATACCATACTATACAATGACAGACCATACATACCATACTATACAATGACAGACCATACATACCATACTCTACAATGACAGACCATACATACCATACTATACAATGACAGACCATACCATACCATACAATATTATACATTTACAGACCATACCGTGTCGTCCAGTACAATGACAGAACATACCATATGATCCACTGACAGTCTATACCATACCATACAGTGACAGGCTGTACCATACTATACAAGGCCATACTAATCAATGACATGCCATAACATACTATACAGTGACATGGTTCAACAAATTGGCAAAGCCAATAGACCTTGCATAAGTGAGGTTTATTGTTTTTGGCAAGGATTCTTCCTCTTGAGACGTTACTCGTAAGACATTGGTGGTAGTGGGACATGAAGTCAAGGGGAAACGGATTCTTTCTGGTGTGATTTATGTTTGTAGGTAAGTCAGCATAAGTTTTTCCTCTAAATATTGTGGCCATAATGCAAGTCAGTGGTTTGTATATGGAGCCATGAGGATTATTTATCTATAAATATTAGGAAGAAGTTCTGAAAATCAAGTGTTTAGATACAAGGGCTTTTGATATTACAGTTTAGGGAAGCATCAGGAAAGAATTTTAATAGGCGGAATATCAGGATAATCTTGGGCATATTGGAGGAGGTGAATTTATTTTCCGTTTACCGAAATCTAAAAAAGTTTGGTAACTTGCTGATTTGTGCAATTAAGACCTGAACTTCCTCCTTGGTACCTTGATGTCTTGCAGCTTGTAAAGTGGACAGACTGTTCTTCCTGAATCTTCCAACAACGGGCCTTGCGTTGCACATACCCACAGAATTCGAACTAAAAACTGGTTAACGATGTGTCGCAATTAAAGCTTAATTAAAAATGAAAAATTTTCATGGTTGGACATTTTGGTAAGCATGCTGGCAACTAGTGGTTAAAACTCTAAAGTAGTGTACGAAGCAGGCTTTCATAGAGGCAGGCACCTGAGCGAACGGTGTGGAAATATAATGGAGTGTTCTCAGTTAAAGTGGCAAGTAACCTCTTCAGAGTAGCCCTTAAGAGGAAGTTGTATACATGGAAAGAGAGGATAAGAAAAGACTACTAGGGAGTGTGGAAGCCATACTATGTCATTATTGATCCGTTAGGTTGAATACTGCTAGAATTATTAATCAACGAAAGCTTAATCATGTACAGAGGTGGCAGAGCCTGCAATAAGATCTTGTTCTTGAGACATTTTATAAATTCAGTAATGTAATTGCCTTACACAGACACTAGCATGTGCCATTTTTGCAGCTTCCAGGTGTTTGTCCACCCCAAGGGTGAAGTTGGCTGTAGAATATGATGAATGACCTTTTCTATGTCATGTGACCCCATTGTCGTGTAATATTTCATACAGTGTTCCCTGTGTTTTCATCCTGAACAGATTTTCCACTGACTAAGGGAGAAATGATGGTGAATAATAGTGGTTCCTTATTTAGTCACAGCCTTGCTTAGTTGTTTTCAAAACCTGTCAAGTGTGAGACTTCACTGGATTGAATTGCAACATAGGAACCAATTTGACCACACGATGTGGCCAAACTTGACTATTACCGCAGCAAAACTAGACTATTACTGCATCCCTGATTCTCACAGATCGTTGCATTAGTACTAAGTCGGTAGATTGGTAGATTTATGTGTTTGTTGATTAATAATAATAATAATCCACATTTGTAAAGCGCACAATCACCCGTAAGGGTCTCTAGGCGCTGGGGGCCGTCGGGAAGATTAAGCGAGCTATTGCCCAGAGTCGCATGGTGCTGGGCTAACCTGCCGCCGGAGCCGGGGATCGAACCCTGATCCCCAGAGTCAGTCGCCCTGGCCGCGGCGCCACACCTCGATTAGTTAAAATCATTACAAACAAGAAAAACAAGAAAAGAAAAAAACAAACAAGCATATATACACAAAACTATTTACATCCTAGGAAAGATCCACCAAGTATGTGTAGATAAATTAAATTTTTTACAGAATATTAAAAACGTTATAAAAACAGTGAATAATGCATTATGCTTACTAAAGTGCCTTATGCTAGCAGCAAATAACATTATAGCAGCATCTAATTAAAGTGACATGTGTTAGCAGCAACTAATATAATTGCAAATATTTTGCATTTGTCCATTCATAGATGACAATGAAATGCATTATTCTTAATAAGATCACTGGAACATTGATTACAACTTATACAAGCAACTTAAAATTACACTGACAATGCCTTATTATAACATCCACTTTTCTAGGGCAATACTAAATACTATTTAAAATAAATAATATGATCTCCTTTTTAAAAAATTGCCTCGGAATTCATTTGCTTTGACCATCAATAATATGAATTTTTTTTCCGCCAATATTGAACTTAACAAAGAGATGAGTAAGTTTGATGTTGTCACCACTTAAACAGGTGATAATTGCATTCCTGCATGTTCTCACTCCCAATTCATTAAAAATCGGTTTAAGGATACACTTCCGAGCATCTGCCAGAGCAGGGCACAAGGTTACAATATGCATTCACGTTTCTACACTAGGCCCACAAAG
Source organism: Lissotriton helveticus (assembly GCF_964261635.1). Lineage (NCBI taxonomy): Eukaryota > Metazoa > Chordata > Amphibia > Caudata > Salamandridae > Lissotriton > Lissotriton helveticus. The sequence goes on along the minus strand of NC_136060.1, from coordinate 416,353,061 downwards.
CCTGCAGATACTTGATGACCATTTAGTACTAAGTCAACAGCGCAGATGCATAGAGGATTTCCTACTTGAGTTATTTTATGGAGGATTTTTTAAATCTGCAATACTGTAAGAGTGCCTGTTTGATATAAGCTGTATCTAAGAAACATGTCAGCATGATTTTTAGAGGAGTTGACTGGAATATGTTGCTCTTTCTCTTAGGAAAAACAAATCCAGGCAGCACGTTGCAGGTGGTGTTGGTTTCATGGAGAGGCTCCAAGAGATATTTTTTGTTGACAGATGAGACAATAGACAAAATTCACTAGAAGTGCACCACCCTGTCTCCTGCTTACTAATACCCATACTGGTGAAATCTGCACGGCTTGGCTCCTGACTGATTTTCGAGTGCCTTACCTGCTTAATGCTGGAAAGCTCCTCATCCACTCCCTCCCAAAAGGGGATCAGCCCAGGTCGTACGAAAGAAGTTTGCTTCTGCCAGGGAACAGCGCGCGCAATGGCCTTGAGTAGCTCTGCCAGTTCGGTGTAATTGCTGGGAGGTAGGTAAGCAATCTAGAGATAATTAAGTTGGATCATGTAGAGGCCTAAGGAGATAACCATTTCCCTCCGGGCCTATCTGACTTCACACCAAAGGTCTTCGTCGAGGTCCCCCACTCATGTATCCCATTGTGTCTGTAACCCAGTGAAATGATCTGGGGCATTAAGAAGGAGGGAGGCGTAAATCCTGGAAATGGCTCCTTTGCCCAGTCTCCCTATTAAGAGTTTGACCTCCAGGGGGCTAAACTCCAGGATCTGCATACTTGGTGGGATGTGGTGCAGCTGCAGGTATTGGTGAAATTGCGTGGGGGAAAGCAGGCAGTGTAGGAGCATAGCTGTAGGGTGGGGGATTTGGTGTACCTGAGAGAGGGCAACATGAGCTCTACAAATAGTGTGTTGGGTGCTTCTATGTGGCGTGAATCCGCTTTGATCCTGCTAGACCAGATATGGCAGCATCTGAGTGATTTAAATAGCCAAGAGTTTAGCTAAAATCTTGACATCTGCATTAATCCGAGATATGGCCCTGTACGCGAAACACCTGTCTTCGGTTTGATCTGTTTTAGTGATCACAGTGATTGTGGCCGTGTCCAACTTTGGGGGGAGGGGAGGACCCTCGGTCTGCTGCCTCGAGGTAAGAGGCCACGAAGTGTAGGAGCAGACGAGATCGAAAGCATTTAAAGTATTAAATCGAGAAGCCATCTGGACCCGGTGTCCTCCTGGATTACCGCTCAGACAGTGCCCCTCCAATTTTCTCAAGTGTGAGAGGTTGGTCGAGGTCCTGTGCCAAGGACCTAGAGATAGAGGGGCAGTGGGATGTCACAAAGCATTGGGTGGTCCAGTTCTTGAGAAGGCCTGGGGGCTGCTGCATGGAGTGTACGGTAGTAGTTAACGAAGGGGTGTAATGAGATCAAGGACTGTTTGTGAAGACAGTTTGCGGCATCTCAAATCTGGGGAACTATCATCAATGCCACCTCTGTGGAGGCCAGCTAGTAAAGGAGCTTGCGGGACTTATCTCCATGCTCATAGATCTTGTAGTTGAGGCCTTCCAGCCTAGCCTCCTCTAAGGAAACCTGTCTTAGCCTGGATCTCGCCAGTGTCAGTTCACTCGGCGGATTTGTCTTCTAGTGTAAGGATCTGGGTCTGCCATTTGCGACAGCTTGAGTGCTTCTTTGCTGCAGACATATTCTTTAATCAGCCCTCAAAGAATGCATGAATCTCTCCCTCTACAAAATCATTGTATTGCTGATCCATGAGGTACCAGGTATTAACTCTCCACATGGGTCTCATGTATGATATAGGGAAGCCCAACTCCAGAAGAAGTTGAGCGTGGTCTGATATACCTTGGGGCAGGATTTTGGACTTGTTTAATGTGGAGGATGTCCGATGCTAGCAGACAGAATTGGTCAATCCGCAACAGCATTTTGTATACTGCTGATGTGTGGGTGTATGCGCGTGAGTGAGGGTGCCATATTTTTTAGGCATCGCAGAGGTCCAATGATTCCGCCCAGTGTAAAAGTTGTGTAGAGCGGCTTCGGCAGGCCTGACTGGGGAGTTCGGAGGTATCCCTAACTGGATCTGGGCCAGCATTAATGTCACCTCCTATTTGAATGACACTCTGGAGGAAAGTTAATAAAAGGTCTAGAAATGTCTTCTGGAGTTGTAGCTGGGGGACATAGGCAGACAGAAGATTAAAGTGTCTGCTTTCAAGCCAACCCTCGATTCTTCGATTATGCCCCTGAGGGTCTACATCGGAGGCAGAGACCAGCATCGGAAAACCTTTATGGAGCATGATTGTCACCCCACTGGAACCTCAGGAGAAACCTGTTTGGAACACCCAGTCATAACCAAAGCAACCCTAGAAGGAGCACTGTGTGCCCAGCAGGTGAGTCTCCTGAAGCATGACCACCTCTGGCTAAAAACGTGTAACGTAAGACGGCTGATCGCTTAATGCGATCAAGGAGGCCAATAACGTTCCAGGACAGAATCTTTACCTTTACGACAGGAGAAGGAATCACAAAAGGAATTCGTCTTGGGAAGGGGTGCCAGGAGGGCCAGCGAGATTGAGTCTCAGAGGGGCATGTCACCACGTGAATGTGTATGGACCTTAGACGCCTTGTCACACCAACATAACAAAACTCAGATAGGACTAAACTCCAGTGAGGGGCTCGGAAACGACCCTCATCCATAAAAATAAGTTTTCTAGTGCCTGACAGTGTTACAGCAGGGCCCATTATATAATAAAACAGTACAGGACAATACATCAACCACATGCTGCTATCTGGGTCTGCAGCGTGAGCCAAGAGTGTGAGCGGTGAGGGTGCAGGATCAACTACACCTCCCTGTCAATGCAAGACCGCAGCAGTCCAGCGGCATTCGTTTCAAGGGGAAATGTCTACAGTGTCCTGCGGTGTGCAGAAAAGGTCTGGAGTGTCTTGAGGGTGGAACATCTGGGTCGAGGATGCCAGCCCCAACATCGCGGTGATCCGAGCTTGGCGAGGCTCGTCCTGTTCACAGGCCAGGGAGCTTTCCTAGAATGCGTACTTACTCTTCAGGATGGTTTGGGAGCAGGGTTTCCCCACCCTCTGGCTGGTATGCTTCGGATCTTCAGTACGGTGAAACAGACGGTGTTCTGTGCCCACTCCCATATCTGTTCCGGAGTGTCAAATAAGTAGATGAATTGGACACAACTTTTAGTCTAGCTGGGAAGAGGAAAACATATTGCAGGTGGAGGGCACAAAGTTTCTGGTTGACCTCTTTGAAAGAGCGTCTGTGCTGTTGGACAGCGCAGAAGTGGTCTGTGAAGATCATGATCCTTCTATTTTGAAAGCCTAGGTCACTGTGTATCCAGGCCTTACGGAGGATGGTTAAGGATACGGGCAATTAGTGGGTGGGGAGGAGCTCCTTGTGGTGGTTGCCAAGGATGCCCATTCCACCATGAACCATTTAGACAGTTTGTCAGGAGGATTCAAGACCTCTGCCATTCGTCCAGTAGGTGGTCTGGTCCCCAAGTCTCCATGCCTTCAGGGAAGCCAATAAATTGGATATTGTTCCTCTGCGTTTTGCTCTCTGCATCTTCAGCACATTCCTCTAGAGATGTTGTGGTAGTACGTGGTTCGGATACTTGCAGTTTGAAGGTGGCCACCTCTTCTTCCAAGGAGGACACCTAAGCTTCAGCCTCAGCCTGTGTCACACAACCAGCTACATTGGGGAGGTTCTGGCGCAATAGGGAGAACTTTACCTGGACCTCGCCCAGCCTTGGTTTCAACCACCTCTCTGGAGTCCTTGATGACCTGGAGAATGATGTCAAGATCAGAATGTGGAGGAGGGGGTTCCGCTCTGGGTGGGGTGGAGACACCGCCAGCAGCCCTATGGGTGTTGGAGGCAGGAGCGGTGAAGTGGGCCATTTTCGTTTGGGCTGCTGTCGTGACCCGTCGCCCAGTGGAAGCCCAGCACCCTCCTGCCCCCCTCCCCCCCTTTATTCATGCAGCTGATAATGCAGCGCCGGGACCACCAGAGCTCTGCCTGCTGTAGGCAGGGCCAGATGAAGTACCACCCTGGCCCAACGTGCCTCGAAAGATTGGGCACAGTGATCTTGAAGGTGTTTGGTCATTCCGCCTCTACTCTGTGACCCTGGGAAAAGCCCAGGTCTCGGGTACCATCTTCCATGGGCCGTGCAGCACGGATCACTCCGGAGGGCCGCACTGCACCCATTGTGGCCTCCAACAGTTCAGATCATACTTCCTTTGCCCCCTTTAGATGAGGTTTCTGTGGGGGATAGGAAAAAGTCAGTGACAAACAAGGATGGCTCTGGATGTTCACAGGGGGATGCTGGAGCTGATTCAGGACACTGCTGCCATCTTGACGACTCAAGCCACCCCCATGCCCCCCTCCCATTTATCTTAAGGCCAACCAGTAGGTCTGGGGTGTTGGTTATAATGGTGTGATATATTAGGGATAGACCTTTCTGCAGGACTACATGAGAAAGAAGTCTGTCCTCCATCTGAGACGCTTCAGTGAGGTCGAGGGTTGGGTCGAGGGATGAGGTGCAGTTGCATGAGTTTAAAGGCCGCAGTACCAGCCAGGTCAAATTCCCTCCGTAGGTTCCTCCTGTTTTTCGGTCCATCATCACCCCATAAACTAATCCCATCAGTGAAACTCCCGCAGAGTCCCTACCTCCCTGATTAAATTGTAGTTCCATAGTGGTGTTTATCTAGTTAGTGTAGGTGTAAATCCCAGCCCCTTGACTGGACCACTGCCAGTGAATGCAGTCCAAGTGAAGCACGGCTACCCTTATAAATTACTGCCGGACAGCCCCTGTCTCCCATTACGGGTTTATTGATCCTCCAGGAGGGTTCATCCAGAGGGGCAAAGGCCCATTCATTGAGTATGGCTAATTGAGAGGCCTAATAGTATGCCTGAACATCTGGAGAGCAATTTCACCCCCTCCCTATACACTCCCTTGGTCAGTTTCCCATGGCAATTCTAGCTATTTTCCCATCCCGCAAAAGAGTCTGCACTTCTCTCTCTACTTGTCTAAAGAACTCTGCAGGCATCCAGTAGGGAGAGTTCAGGATTACATATGTGAATTTAGGGATAGTGATGATCTTAAAAATCGCAATCCTGTTTAAGAGAGACAGAGGCAGTCTGCACCAGTGCATGACATCAATACGGAATGTGCCTGTGATTACATATAGGTTTTTTCTGGAGAATTCCACCCTAACTCTGGTAATATAGATCACTGATTATCCGAATCCCTCAGTATCTATGTGGATTGGTTGCCTCACGGTGTTAATTGCACCACCCAGAAAGTATATACAGGACCAACTTATTCCAGTTGACATGGAAACTGTAATAGGCCCCAAGCCGATCTAGCAAGTGACAATAGGACATCATCAGCGGATAGGGATATGTGCTCCTCCCATGAGCCATCCCTGCGCAGCTGGCGCACCATAGTATGCTCCTCACCCAGCAGGCAAATGGTTTGAGTGCCAGGGCAAAAATAATTGGGATGGCGGGCACCCCTTTGTGGTTCCCCTCTTTAAAGGGAACAGTTTTGAGAATTTCCTACTCACTCAAACTATGGCAAGTGACTCTTTATAAAGCAAATCTAACCAGGTCTTGTACCGCAGACCAAAGTCCATCCATTTCGGTACCTCATGCATATTTGTTTAGGGATCTCCAATCTTTTCTGTAGTGTGAGCTACGTTCGATCAATGAAATCATTGTGAACTACTGAAGACCAAGCCACTTGTGCAATGTTACCAGACATCCCCATGCCCAGTTTCAACAAATCTAAGCCTAATGTCTAAAGAGCCAAAATACTAGGATTTTAACAAAGTAATTGTCTAAGGCACTGTGGCAGGGCTGCCTTATCCAGTATTGGGGTATCTTTCATAGATTCACATGCCTGAATCATTCCCCGTCGACGAGGCGGGAGTCCCACGGTAAATAAAAAAGCAGTGCAAAAAGCACTTTGTAGTAGTAGTAGGCCCTAGGAATAGGCCTGAGGCCTAAATTATAGTAGCCTATCTACCTCATTATGTAAAAAAGACCAAAGTCTTTGCTCCAACCAATCAGCTCACAGCACCCTCTAGAACCCTCTCTGCAGAGCCAGCTCTCCTCAGATTTTCACCGCACGTCGTGGGTGAAGGGAGTCTCCCTGAGCTCTGCTCAGTTTTTTCTTCAGTTTTACTTCTTTTTGGATTACATCTCTGACCCAATTAAGGCGGTACTATGGCAGAATGGCAGTAACCAAGGTAATAGACTATGATTTATGTCTAACCTTTTCTTCAATCACTCTCACGTTCTGAGAGTTGAGGCCGTTTTGGGTCAGAGACTTTTACCTGCCACTTCTGAGGAGGATGAGGAAAGGTCGCAGGGAGAAGTCGCGCCAGGAGCCTACTGAGGGCGCGCATAAAAACCTGCCACTTCTGAGGAGGATGAGGTGAGGTCGAAGGGAGAAGTCGCGCCAGGAGCCTACCGAGGGCGCGCATTAAAGCCATAAGATTCACCTTGAGTCTTTATAGGCATTTCTAACTGAGGATACAACTCCCTTTTTCAACCCTGACACTACATCAGGGACGACCTTTTGACCGGACATTAGGAGTATATAACAAATATCTCCATGTTCTAATATTACTGCCTCACCAAACTGATCCTCATCTACGATGATCGTCGACGACGGCCTCTTCCTCGATGGTCGTCGATGATGGCCTCTTCTACGGGGGTTGTTGACGACCGCCTCATCTACGGTGGTCGTCGACGACAGCCTCGTCTACGACGGTCGTCTACGACGATCAGCGACGACGGCTTCGTCTACGACGGTCGTCGACGACTGCATCGTCTACGGCGGTCGTCGACGGGCCTCGTCTACGACGGTCGTCGACGACGGGCCTCGTCTACGACGGGCCTCGTCTACGACGGGCCTCGTCTACGACGGGCTTCGTCTACGACGGTCGTCGACGACGGGCCTCGTCTACGACGGGCCTCGTCTACGACGGGCCTCGTCTACGACGGGCCTCGTCTACGACGGTAGTCGACGACGGGCCTCGTCTACGACGGTAGTCGACGACGGGCCTCGTCTACGACGGTCGTCGACGACGGGCCTCGTCTACGATGGTCGTCGACGACGGCCGCACATTGATGACGGCCTCATCTCTATGACTGCTGATCTTTGATAGTGTCATCTACAATGGCAATGCCTAGCTTCGACGGACATCTATGACAGCCTTATCAAGGTAGCTTCATATACATATGGCCTCATTTGTGCATGGTCTACAATACACATGGCACCATCTATGCATGGTATCATCTATGGCTGACCATCATTCAATTGCCTCATCTATGAGTGCCTCATCTACGGAGGATATCACCTATTTTAACCTCATCTATGATGGTATTGCTATGACTGTCTTCTATGACAGCATCATTCTCTAACAATGGCCTCGTCTACCTATGGCCTCGTCTGCCAATGGCTTCCTCTGTAAAGGGCTTGCTTGAATGATGGCCTTGTATGCCAATGGCCGTGTCTAATAATGGCCTCGTCTACCTATGACCTAGTCTATCAATGGCTCTGTCTCAGTGGTTTTATCTTCCACTGGCCTCATCTCCTGATGTTCTCATCTACCGATGGCCGCATCTACCGATGGCCGCATCTACCGATGGCCGCATCTACGAAGGGCAAATGGCCCCATTTGTTACCCTCATCTACGGATGCCCTCACTTATGATTGCTTAATCTTCAATGGCATTGTATATGGCTGTCGTCTGACAGCCTCGTTTAGAAGGGTTGCTCATGACGGTCATCTATGACGTCGTGCTAGTCTGCAATTACCCCGCTTACATAACCATGTCTACGACAAAGTCTATGATGAGATTGGCTGAGATGGCTTCAGCGGTAAGAGCATCATATATATTCTTAATGTAGTGGGCAGCAGCTAGATTATGACTGCCAGCTACAGGCAAACAGAATATATCCTTCATGGTTTCGAGGAGGTATGCATCACGAGAGTGGTACGTGTAATAGACTAAGTCTATTCCAGCAGTGTTTCTGCGCATAGAATAGAAATTATGTATACCTACTAGCAGCCCCTCCGATCTGATAGGCCATCGTTCGACCAGATTAAGTAACTTCACAGACTGTTCATTAGCAATCTAAAATCCTGCAATACCTATCTCCACACTGCCTTACAAAGAAGGATGTCGTCTGAACCTTATTAAAAAAAAAAAAAAAAGAAAAAAAAAAAAAACTAATTTCTCTACTTTGGCAGTGGCCTCTAGTAGAGCTGACAATCTTTTATCCTTCATCGGTTTTTATGATCGTCCAATGTGGTTGGACATAGCGAATTTCAATGACCTCATTCCTGAGAACCGAAGGCGGGATGCAGGAAAGATTCTGTTGGAAGGTGCACGCCAGGAATGGCTTAAAGCCGCTACCTTCAGCCCTGAGCGAAGTTTCTAGGCATGGCCTATGATGAAGAGTTGTCGGTTTGCTAAACATTTGAATGAAGCCCCCTTAGTTATAAAACCGGGCACTGATAATGCACGATCATTAAGCACCCTTCAATATGGGCGCGGATCTTTCAGAGAAGCGGAATAAAGGGGTTTTCATCAAGAGAAACATACCAAACCCAATCGGATGAACAGTATCAATCTCAGTATAGTCTTGCAGCCAGGCATCTTTCCGTAGATAGTCTGTCTACTTTCTCCCGAAGGTTTCAGGTTTTTGTTTCCAAGCAACAAGGAACTATATCGGACCAATGTGTTCTAAACCTAGTAACCAATGGCCACTCCCTGGAATTCATCAATCAGCCATATCCTACTCCGCCCAGGGGTCCCCCTCCCCCTCGTTTTTCATAACACTTGTTATTTAAACAAAGGATATTTTATGGCTTCTCTGGATGGAGAGGGTGCGAATTTCACATACTTGTCCATCCCAAACAGCACGAATATCTTCGCTTTCACGCGGCTGCCGCCCATTATAGGTGCGTAGTGCTCCCGTTTGGGCTGAGATCGTCACCAGGAGCCTTTCACGAAGTACTTGGTACTAGTGGCAGCAACATTGAGATCTTGAGGAATGCAAGTGTTCCCCTGTCTAGGCGATTGGCTGCTTACAGGTCCTTCTGAACATAATCAGGATTGCCACAGTAGATGTACCCATCTCATTTTTTCTCTGGGGCTGATTCTCAACGACAGCAAATTGCAGTTAGGTCCTCTCCAAGTAAATGTATTTTCTCGGAGCAGGTTTAGACACAATCCACAACAAAGCATTCTTGTCACACGACCAACAGTTGTGTTTTCAAAAATGGGCAAGGTTAACTTCATAAGGTCAGTTTCAGTTCAAATGTTTGTTTCGTTCCTGAAGATGTGCTCTTCAGCGATACATCTCATTTCATTAGCATGGCTCAAAATGACACCTTTTCAGATAGAACTACAGTTTCAAGATCAATAACCTATGGGTTCGTTCGACGATACCATCAAGGTTACGCCGTGCATGATCAATCCTGTACATTGCTGGTCGCAGACAGAGAATATAGCCCAGGGTCGCACGTTCCTGCAAACCATTCCAGGGTTAATTTTAACGATTGATGCCTCCATGGAAGGATGGGAAGGTCATCAGCAGGATTTGCAGAATTCGAGGAACATAGTCTCAAAGACGACAACAGCAGATCAACAGGCTTGAGCTCCACAACGCTGTTCTGTCCCCCCTAGCATTCCTCTTGAGGATTGAGGGTTCGTCTGTGCCAGGACAGACCGCAAACACCATCCGCATGTATTATATCAATACACAAGGAGAAACAAAATCTGCTATGCTCTCGCACGAGGTTCAGGATTTGTGCGAAGGAGTTGCATTGCACAAGATGTCTTGAGAGCCGCACATGTCAGGGCTCTCTACAATGCTCTGAGCATGTCTCAGTCGGACTGTCACGAGTGGACGCCGGGAAAGGGACAGGTAACCCAGTTTTTCCAAGTTTGGGTTAATCTGGCACGGGATCCCTTTGCATTCAGAGAGAACAAGGACGGCCGATATTATGCCAGCAGGTTTCCTTAACAGGAATCAAGAGGGAATGCCCTGTCCATGCTAGGGTCAGGGGTTTGTGCGTATGAGTTTTCCCCCAATACCATTGGTTCCGAAGGTGTTCTGCAAGATGAAGCTGCAAGGTTACCATCTGATTCAGATTGCACCCTGTTGGCCAATTTTGGTTCTCGGAACGTCTGCTATTGTTTATATATAGACAAGCCCATTCGGCTGCGGCTTGGGCCTACGATATTGGCAGGGGACGGAGATCAAGTGGTTCGTCCGGATCCACAGTCATTACTATTGCACGCACAGCTTATCATTTATTAGAGTTCAAGGGCATCAACGTTTCAAAGAACTGTTGTGAAATGTTGGCAAATTCTCGTGCCCGAGGCACAATCAAGGCTTCTCGCCTCAAATGGAAGCGATTTTGCGGTTAGTGTGAGGTGATAGCCATTCACTCAATTACAGTTACTGCAGAACAAGTTCTCCATTATCTGCTCTTCTAGCCAAGTCTGGGCTTAGTTTTTCTTCAACAAACAAAATGTGTCTTGCTGCTCTTTCCAGAATTAGGAAAAGTTAAAAATTTTCTTTTTTCTGCTCTTCGGTGCTTGTCAGACAGTTTATGAAAGGGCTTTTCCGAGCCTTTCTCTCCAGTGCGAGCGCCCTCCCAGGGTGAGCACTCTGCATTGCTAGTGCAGCTGATGCAGTGTACATTTGAGCTGATCCATAAACCAGCTCTCAGATTCCTCACCTGGAAGGTTGCTCTTTTACTGGCTCTTACTTTGGAAAAAAGGGTTCGTGAAATCTAAGCTTTCACTAGAAGGAACACCTCACTTTTACATTTTCCTCAGAACTATGTCACCCTTTGGTCGAATCCTGGGTTCATTTCTAGGGTACCGACACAATTTCACTCTAACGAACCGGTAAGATTAAGGACATGCATGTTTTCTTTCCAAATCCTTCAACCCCAGCGGACAGAACATTGCATTCTTTAGACATCAAAAGATGCTTAAACTTCTACTCCAGAGAACCAAGACTTTTAGAAAATCAGATCATCTGTTTGCGACTTATGGCCGGATTACATTGGTTATAGTGGTCACTTAAGCTACGTTTTCTAGCTGGATAGCCTCTGCCATCCAGTTCTGTCACATTAAGGCTAACCGACCATTGACAAGGTCTGTTCGATCTCATTCCACAAGAGCTGTGGCAGCGTCTGCAGCTTTGTTTGCAGGTGTGACGCTTGAAAACATTTGCCGTGCTGCGACATGGAAGAATGTCCACACGTTTACAAAACATTACTGCCTACAATCAGCAAAGCAGAATGATGCGGCAGTGGGCCAAACCGTTTTTTACGCCACATGTTTCCATACATTCAGGTTCTAATGTTGGCTTATTTCTGAAAAAGTACATACAATTCAAGTTGTTGTTTATGATATACAGACATATGTTATCATATACTGAGTTTCTATGATACTAAGGTTCCTTTCCTTTAGGAAATTGCATGATTTCTATGTTGGTTCGGAAGATGACTTGTTAATAGGTCAATCTCTAGGCGATTGTTGGTTGTTAACGGTACATTCATGGGGGTGCACTACAATAAGTCTCCCACCATCCGCAACCGACTTTGCCAGGTTTACTGCTTGCTATTCTGATTCAGGCATGTGAATCTATGAAAGATACCCCAATACTGGATAAGAAAACAAGTTACTTACCTGTAACTACGGTTATCCAGTATTGGTATCTTTCATAGATTCACATGCACCCACCCTCCTCCCCGGAGAGTCAGTTCTCTAAGATTGGGATACTTGTTCCCACTTGTGCTACGAAAATCTGAGGAGAGCTGGCTCTGCAGAGAGGGTTCTAGAGGGTGCTGTGAGCTGATTGGTTGGAGCAAAGACTTTGGTCTTTTTTACATAATGAGGTAGATAGGCTACTATAATTTAGGCCTCAGGCCTATTCCTAGGGCCTACTACTACTACAAAGTGCTTTTTGCACTGCTTTTTTATTTACCGTGGGACTCCCGCCTCGTCGACGGGGAATGATTCAGGCATGTGAATCTATGAAAGATACCAATACTGGATAACCGTAGTTACAGGTAAGTAACTTGTTTTCATATGGGTCAGTGAGAGCATGGTCTATGGGGATGTAGGAACATGTGTGCGCATATGAATGGGATATATGTGTATGGGTGAACGTGTTGTATGTGCTTGTGTCACAACACATACCTTTCACCATGCGTTGCACTGTTACATGTATTACATAAACATACAACAGTTTTTTTAAATGGGAGAAATTTAAAGTGCAGAAAAATGTTCTGCAAATAAAATCTCAGAATATGAACATTTTTCTGCCCTTTTAATTCCTCCCACTTAAAAAAGGCTGTATTTTTTAGTTATAAATATGACACCATGTCTACCAGTCACTGCGAGCAAGATGCCTGCTGTGTGTAAATATAACACTTTGAAATAGGCAAAATGAAACTGAAGAGTTAACGTTAACTTTATATAGATTCCATAAAGCTCATCATTTACATTTTCTCCCACATCAATGTGTTGCATTTACAAACAGCAGACATCTTGCACCCAGTGGCCTGTAGACACTGCTATATTTATAATAGAAAAATAGTCATTTGGGTTATAGGAGGAAATTAAAGTGTAGAAACATTCATCATAAAATATTAACAACGCAATTGGCTCAATTGAAAGTGGAGGAAAACATTCAGTCATTGTTTCATAGAAGTATATTTGTCCACTTTAATCATGAAGTTAACTCTTCATTTTAATGTTGTCCCATTTAAAAGCATATAGAAACATCATTTTGTTCTCCTGCTCAAATATTATTTATTTATATATATTTATTTATTTAGAAGTTTTGTATAGCGCTAGCTGGACCCGAGGGTATTAGAGCGCTTCACAACAAGTACAATTATGAGCATTATTGGCAAAGACAGAATCCGCAACTTACATACTTAAGAGCATTATAGACATAATTACAATACAGATCTTGTGGTCGAACAAGAGAGGCGAGGCTGAGGGGTTTCATGAAGAGGAGTTAGTTTGCTAATAGCGAGTGGGGTGTCTATCAAACAAGACGCGGTCCGGCGGGAAATCCCGTTGATTTTAGTTCTAAGACTGTTTTAGTCCACATCGAGGTTACGGTGCGGTGTCTAACACTTTCCGGAGTATTTTGTGGTCTTCACGTTACGCTCGAGAGCGCTCTAGGAAGAGGGCTTTGAGTAGTATCTTGAATTTCGGGAAGGAGGTGGTCGTTCTGATGTGGGGGGGTTGGAGTTCCAGATCTTAGGTGCATTTCCCACAAAAGATTTGGTTGTGGTTTTGTGTTTCTGAGATTTCAGTGGGATGAGTAGAAGCGTGTTCGAACTTCTGTGGTTCCTGGACTGGCCAGCCCTTTTGAGTTTGGCAGCCAGGTATTCTGGTTTGCCTGTGTGCAGGGCTTTGTGCGTGAGACAGGCTGTTCGGAAGCTGGCTCGTTGTTCAATGGGAAGCCACTTAAGTTCCTTAAGTGCGGGAGAGATGTGGTCGAATTTCTTAGTTCCTGTGACCATTCTTGCTGCGGCATTGAAGGTAGTTATCAGGAGACCTAGGTGAGATGTTGCTGTCCCGGTCAGGGCTGCGATTCCATAATCAATTCTAGAGAGCACCAGTGCCTGGGTGGCCTGTTGAAGGTCTTTCAGGGGAAGGAAGGGTTTTATTTTGTATAGAAGTTTCAGATTGAGAAACGCACTTTTGGCGGATCTTGATGTTTTTTTTCATGTCTAGTTTGGGGTCTAGGGTGATACCTAGAGATTTCACCGAGTCCATTGGCTTGAGGGCGTCCATGGCTTTGAGCCATTCCTCGATTTGGGGGTTTTCGTCTCTGTTGGAGATGAGGAGAACTTCTGTTTTCTCTTGATTGAGTTTAAGGTGGCTCAATGTGAGCCAATGTTGGACCTCTTTGAGCGTGACACTTAGTCTGTGTATGTCGTCAATAGAGGTGGTTTCCAGATAAAGCTGTGTGTCATCCGCATAGAGGTGAAAGAGTATGTTGGAGTTCCTGAGTAGTGTGATTGAGTTGACAAGGACACTTAAGATTTAAATATCTCAGTGCTTCAGTTCTTCACCTCTGTGCCCTGGGTCGTAAATTTGACTCCAGCACAGCTTATCAGGCCCTGCTATTTGTAGCCTGAAGATCACAATGTAAAAAAAAAACACAGCCTTCCCTTGACTTTATAAGGAAATATGACCCTGTACTTATTTAACAAGCATTTGCAATGCAATACATCTCGAATTTACGAGAATTTGAGCTTTTGGCATTGTAAATGGCAATGCCTTTTATTTATTTGTGTTTTTTAAACATAAATAAAAGGCATAGTCATTTACAATGCCAATAGCTTAAACTCTAAAAAATTTGAGACCTATTGCTATTTGAAAAAATAGTGCTCGTAGGCTGTGATTAAAGCCTGCTGAGTAACAACACTCGTAACAGGGGGTGTCACCATGGGAGGTTACAAAATGAGACAAGGCGGTACGAAGGAGGGACTACTAAGCCTATTGACCAATTAACAGCCACAGTTTACAGTGGACAATGACACAAGCCAATGAATAATATGGGCGGAGAGTGGGCAGTGCTTCAAGTCCCTTTCTGTATACAGCATGCCTCGCAGAAAATGAAATGTTGTGAGCTACTCTGGGGGTGTCTTTGAGCTACTGGTAGCTCGCAATCGACTAGTTGGAGACACCTGGTCTATTTCAATGTATTAAACGCTTTGGCGGTGTCCAGTGAGAGCAGCACCATTGGCTCCTGCTCGTCCATGGTATAGGCCACACAGCCAAACGGCTGCCTGAGATTTAGGTGATTGCTCTGGTCCGGCATGAAGACTGTTTGGTCCAGATGTATTAGCATTGTCCCCATGAACGTCTTGCCCTGTGCCTGCCCATTTCCCTGTCACTGCTCTTACCCAGTCTTCCCTCCTGGCGACTTCTCATTAGTGCCACCAGAACTGGATAATCTTTTATCTTTTTTTTCATTGAGAAACGAAAGCAAGCTCTACTAAAGGCTCTTTACGTTTCTGAGTCAAAAGAAGGTCAGGTGGCAAGGGAGATTATAATGTACTTATCCAGTATTAGGGGTGTCTTTCATAGATTCACATGCCTGAATCATTCCCCGTCGTCGAGACGGGAGCCTCCGGTATATAGAAAAGTAATGTCCTATAGACATACATAAAGAAAAATAGGCCTAAGGGCCTCACCTTATTAGCCTATCCTTGTCCTTATGCAAAAAGGACCAAACTCTTAGAGCCAGCCAATCAGCTATCACCTCCCTCTAGAACCTTCCCTGCAGGAGCCTCAGTCTCTCAGATTTTCTACCGCACGTTGTGCTAAGGGAGTCTCCTCTGAGCTCTGCTCAGATTCTGTGTTTTTTCACTTCATTAAATGACTTTGTTGTCAAGGATTCTTTTCTACTATGGATTCTCTTCAAATACATTCTCTAAAGAACGTCTGGTAAGGAGAAGAAAAGATTTTTTTAAGAGCCTGTGCAACTTGTTTCTAGAGGTTGCTCTGCTTTGATCCTCACACGGACCGCATTTACTTTCTATACCACAGGCCAAAGACTGCAAGGTATGTCTCACTTTCTCAAGTAAGTTTTTGAGAGGTCGTGAAGGGCGATTTTTAATATGGTGTCAAACACTAAGACCAGAAAGGAGGTTTTTCATTTTCTCCAGTGTCCGTGATGAGGCGTTATCCTCAACGTCTAGGAGACCTCAGAAGAGAATCTCCTCAGACTCATTCCTCAGGGGAAAATCCTGAGAAGGCCCTCAAAAAGATCACCCATGGGTCTTCTGGGCGCAGTTCTTAAAAATCTCCTCACTCTGTGGTAAAGGAGAGTACAGGACTTGCCTTTGGGAGAAAAATCATGTAAAAAAGACGACTTCTGAGCCGTCAAAATCACCTCCTCTGGTCATAAGACCCTTCAGGAAGGCGTCTTCTATACCTCCTGAGGTAAAGACTAAGAAGCCAACATCGTCAACAGGATCGTCGACGAAAAAATCATCATCATTGCCTATTACAGCCTCTTCGTCTACGATGGCCTCGTCTACGATGGCCTCGTCTACGATGGCCTCGTCTACGATGGCCTCGTCTACGATGGCCTCGTCTACGATGGGCTCGTCTACGGCGGCTCGTCTACGGCGGCTCGTCTACGATGGCTCGTCTACGGCAGCTCGTCTACGAGGGCTCGTCTACGATGGCTCGTCTACGAGGGCTCGTCTACGATGGCTCGTCGACGATGGCTCGTCGACGACGGCCTCATCTACGATGGACTCTTCTACGCCTCATCTACGATGGCCTCGTCTACGATGGCCTCGTCTACGATGGCCTCGTCTACGATGGCCTCGTCTACAATGGCTCGTCTACAATGTCTCGTCTACGATGGCCCGTCGACGATGGCTAGTCGACGATGGCTTGTCTACGGCGGCTCGTCTACGACGGCTTGTCGACGATGGCTCGTCTACGACGGCTCATCTACAATGGCTCATCTATGACGGCCTGTTTACGGCGTCGGCGATGACCTCGTCTACGATGGCCTCGTCTATGATGGCCTCATCTACGATGGCTTGTCTATGATGGCCTCATCTACGATGGCTTGTCTATGATGGCCTCATCTACGATGGCTTGTCTATGATGGCCTCATCTACGATGGCTTGTCTATGATGGCCTCATCTACGATGGCTTGTCTATGATGGCCTCATCTACGATGGCTTGTCTACGATGGCTCGTCTACGACTGCGTCGTCGACGACTGCCTCGTCTATGACTGCTCGTCTACGACGGCCTGTCTATGGCGTCGACGATGGCCTCGTCTGACGCTCGTCTACGACGGCCTGTCTATGGCTACGATGGCCTCGTCTACGATGGCCTCATCTACGACGGCTCGTCTTCGATGGCTCATCTACGACGGCATCGTCATCGACGGCCTTGTCTATGACTGCTCGTCTACGACGGCCTGTCTACGGTGTCGACGATGGCCTCGTCTACCATGGCCTCGTCTACCATGGCCTCGTCTACCATGGCCTCGTCTACGATGGCCTCTTCTACGATGGCCTCTTCTACGATGGCCTCTTCTACGATGGCCTCTTCTACGATGGCCTCTTCTACGATGGCCTCTTCTACGATGGCCTCTTCTACGATGGCCTCTTCTACGATGGCCTCTTCTACGATGGCCTCTTCTACGATGGCCTCTTCTACGATGGCCTCTTCTACGATGGCCTCTTCTACGATGGCCTCTTCTACGATGGCCTCTTCTACGATGGCCTCTTCTACGATGGCCTCTTCTACGATGGCCTCTTCTACGATTGCTCCTCTGCGATGGCTCGTCGTCGACGGCCTCGTCTACAACGGATCGTCTATGGCATCGCCTACGGCGGCCTCGTCTATGACTGCTCGTCTACGACGGCATAGTCTATGACGCCGATCTCGTCGACGAGGGAAATTCTGAAAATTCTGGAATCTTATAATGTGGTAGAGAGGGCTGCTCAACCTTTTAAGATCTCAATGGTCTCTCAAGAACAGGTCTGCTTCTTGTATGACTTCACAGAACCTCTCAAGAAGGCAGTAAGGTCAATACCGATTATCGATTACTTATAGTCAGAGGGGTAAGGGTCATGCAGAACCCCTCCTCTGTATCACCAATGATCCCTCAGTTGGATAAGAAGTATAGGGCGCCAGATACAGCGCCGGCGTGTTTAACAGGACATACTAAGCCGGACTCCGTGGTGACACAGGCGGCCCAGAAGACCTCCAGGAATCCTTCGGCCCCTCTGTCGCTTCCTCCTGATAAGGAGATAAGAAGAGTGGACAACATTGGGAACAGGTTTTCCTCAATATCGGCAATGACGGTAAAGGCCGCGAACGCCCTAGCACTCTTGGGACGTTATAATAAGCAATTGTGGGCACACATAGCCCCATAGCTGTCGGAATTGCCAGGTTCATCCACTGAGGTAGTAAAGAGGATTCTGCTAGATGGTGAAGCATCGGCGTCAGAAACTATAGACTGCGCGATGGATATCGCTATGACAGGGTTCTGCCAGTTGGCTGGAGCAGCAGTCTTGCGGCTCCAAGGAAGGCTAAAGGCAACCTCTTTCCGTCCTGAGGTGCAAACAAAGATTTTGGACATGCCATATGTTAACCAGTTACTATTTGGAACAAAAAATTGACGAAGCTGACCCTGCAAGAGCTTTGGGCACTCTTCAGTATAAGGATCAGTCCGTTAGTAGAATAGAGGAAGAGGACAGTCTTCCTACAGAGGAAATTATTAATACAAGTCTTCCTGCCGTTCGGGCCAGAGTAGACCGCAATACCAACGGCGCCAACAACAGCAAAACAAGCAATCCTCTTTTGGGAGGTCGTCCTTTCAAGGTAAAGGACAGCGGACATAACAAAAATCTACGGCTGCTTCTAGGAGAAATCTCGATTATGCTGCAGAAAGGAGCAATAGAGAGAGTACCTCCATCTCAGAAGGGAAAAGGGTTTTATTCCTGCTTCTTTTGATCCAGAAAAAAGACAAGAAGTGGAAACCAATCTTGGACCTTGGGGCCCTCAACAAATTCCTAAGAAGCAGTTGTTTCGCTTGGTAAAGATCCAGGAGGTCTTGCGACTACTGTAACAGCAGGATTTTAGGGCGTCCCTGGACATACAGGACGCTTACTTCCATATCCCAATTCACAGGAATCACAAAAAGGTACTTGCGATTTGCAGTAGCGGGCAGACACTTGCAGTTTCGCGTTCTGCCCTTCGGGCTCAAGTCTGCACCGCGCATATTCACGAAATGTCGTACCCCGGTGGCGGCATATCTCAGACAGTGCCCTCACCAAGTCTTTCCGTATCTGAATGACTGGCAGGTCAGGGCTCCATCCTTAGAAGACACGTCCAGGTCTTCCAACGCCTGTTTAAAGCTTTTCGATTGCTTGGGTCTCACCCTCAATCAGGAAAAATCGGTCCTACAACCTTCTCAGTGCATCAGTTTCCTAGGTGCAACCCTGGACACACGGTCAGCAAAAGCTTTCCCATCCAGAGAGAGGATGAACAAGCCCCTTGCACTAGCTGCTATAGTAGCCACGAAGAAAGTCTTGACAGTCCGTCTCTTCAAATCCCTCCTGGGGATGATGTCAGCGTGTATCCTCCTGATTCCTCACTGTCGACTACGAATGAGGAATCTACAGGAGGTGCTCTCGAAGCGGTGGGTCCAATACACAGGGTCATTCGACGACCACATAAAAGTGAATCCTCAAATGGTCGGAGACCTGCAATGGTGGATGTAACCTCAAAACCTGTCTCAAGGCTTGTCATTCCTGCTTCCGGCTGCTCCTCATGTTGTCACAACAGGCGCCTCCTTGGAAGGCTGGGGAGTTTTTCTGCAAGAGCTACAGATAAGCGGGTAGTGGTCTCCTATGGAGAAGAAAATACATATCAATCTGCTTGAACTGCGGGCGGTCTTCCTGGCCCTTCAAGCTTTCCTGCCAAGAATAAAACATTCCCTGGTGCTCATCCGGCCAGACAACACCACGACTAAGCACTACCTCAACAAAGAGGGAGAGACACGCTCTCTGACACACTCTCGCGAGTTGCACAAATTAATCTGGAATTGGCTCACACTCCACAATATAACCCTAAGAGCGGAATATGTCCCAGGCATGGACAATGTGCTCACCGACGTGTTGAGCAGGCAGAAAACATCGTCACACGAGTTCGAATTAGATCAACAAATTATCGACCAGATCTTCTCCAGATGGGGCACGCCGCAAATCGATCTATTTTTGACGACAATGAACGCCAAATACCCACACTTCGCAAGTTGGCATCCCCAGTCAGGGTCTCTAGGGAATGCATCTTCCATCGCATGGCGCAACGTCGTTGCGTACGCCTTTCCGCCATTCCCCATGCTTCCCAGAGTCCTCAGCAAAATTTAGGTGGAGCCTTGTACTCTAATTTTAATAGCCCCAACTTGGCCGAGGCGACATTGGTTCACGGAGCTCCACCGTCTATCCCTGGAGCCGCCGGTCCACCTGCGGCAGTATCTATCTCTGCTTACAATGAACAACAATAAAGTGCAACATCCGGATCTGAAGTCTCTCAGGTTCGTCGCCTGGCTCCTGAGTTCAGAGAGTTCCACAATCTGAATATTCCACAAGACTGCAGACATTCTTGCCAGAGCAAGGGCGGATAGCACGACCAAGACGTATTCCCTGAAATGGAAGCGCTTTTGTGTTTGGTGTGCAGATCAAGGAATTCGGCCTTTCTCCACATCACCGGAGCAAATATTAACTTATCTATTACATCTGGCACAGTCGGGCCTAGCCCACTCCTCCATTAAAGTACACTTAGCAGCAATATCTCGTTATAAAGAACTTGAACGAGTCCATCGCTCTGGTCAAGCGGGTTGATTAAGCAATTTCTAAAACGATTATACAGATCTTTCCCGCCAGTAAGGATGTTGCCACCTACCTGGCATCTCCATGTGGTTCTTAACCAGCTCATGAAACATCCGTTCAAACCAGTACACTGAGCTGACCTAAAGTATGCCTCGTGGAAATCAGCACTCCTCCTGACGCTCACATCTGCAAGGGGGGTCAGTGAGCTACAGGTGTTTTCAATCCAGCATCTTTTTCTACTATTTAATAACGACAGAGTAATCCTGAGAACCAATCCTAGGTTTATCTCAAAAGTCCCGTCGGACTTCCACCTTAATGAACCGGTGGCTCTACGTTCCTTCTTTGCAAACCCTACCACTGCAGCAGAAAGAACATTACACTCCTTAGACCTCAAAAGGTGTATAAAGTTTTACTTGGACAAGACGAAAGGCTTCAGGAAGTCTTCACAACTTTTTGTGGCCTACAGTAGACCAAGGCTTGGTCTACCTCTAACAAAACAGAGTATATCTAGGTGGATCTCTTCAGCGATAGCATTCTGCAAGGCCGGCCGGCCGTTGAATGCCACGGTTCATGCACATTCCACAAGAGCAATGTCCACATCAGCAGCGCTGTTCGCTGGAGTGCAGATTCTGGACATATGCAGAGCAGCGACGTGGAAGTCACCGCATACGTTCGCCAGGCACTACTGCCTGGATGTTGAGCTTCTGCAGGACGCAGCAGTGGGTCAGGCAGTGCTTCGACATCTATTCCAGTGAGGTGAGCCTTCCTACATCCCGCCATCCTGGTATGCACATCTCTTCTATTTGGTTATGTTGATGTATCCTAATGCTTACAGTCGCCTGATACTAAGTGTGTTATATCACTGATTATATGGCATCATTGCTTCGAAGATGTGCATAGTGTATTGCTAACTACTCTGATTCAGGCATGTGAATCTATGAAAGACACCCCTAATACTGGATAAGAAATGCGTTACTTACCTGTAACAGCAGTTATCCAGTATTGGTGTCTTTCATAGATTCACATGCAACCCTCCTGCCTCCCCTGGAAGGTCTCACTTTCTCTCTACCTGCATTACGCCTACCTAGCTTGGTGCGTACGAAAATCTGAGAGACTGAGGCTCCTGCAGGGAATGTTCTAGAGGGAGGTGATCGCTGATTGGCTGGCTCTAAGAGTTTGGTCCTTTTTGCATAAGGACAAGGATAGGCTACTAAGGTGAGGCCCTTAGGCCTATTTTTCTTTATGTATGTCTATAGGACATTACTTTTCTATATACCGGAGGCTCCCGTCTCGACGACGGGGAATGATTCAGGCATGTGAATCTATGAAAGACACCAATACTGGATAACTGCTGTTACAGGTAAGTAACGCATTTCTTATGCGGCATTTTAGCACTAAACCCAGACCTATTACCTTTGCCAGTGCTTGTTTGTTAGCAGGTGATCTTCATTAATATTTTGTTGTGAAGCTTTACAACAAAGATCTCTGGGTGACTAAAACCCAGAAAACTAACATGGTCGGACAACTTTTACTTGTCTGATGTAGCCACTGCAAGCAATCAACTCAGAGCCTCTGCTATTCTCTAGATATTGTATCCTTCTCTAGATATTGTATCCTTCTTTTGCCATTTGGTCACCAGTGCCAAAAGCTAAAACCTTGTTTTGCTGAAAGACTAATTCAATTGTGTTTGGGAGGCAGGGCATGAAGTCATATCGTTTCTTCACAGACACAGTTAATTTTCTCTCTACCTCTTATTTTGGCAACTTTCCCACCTCATCTATTGTGGTCTTTTTTCTTTTCTCTCATGCTCGTTCCTGTTTTTCTTCCCCCCCACCGCACTTTCACCCTATCTTGCTCTTTCCTGCCGCCAAGTCCTCCCCAGCATCCTGTCGGTCAGCTCACCGTCCAGTATAGGTTGCGGTGAGGTGATGAAATTGCATTTTCCTTTGCTAAATCGCTGGCTGGTTGGTATGAGCACTGTAGTATAGTTTGTCTCATGTAGGAACATGGGTTTTTCTGCTGGAGCCTGGGAGAGTGCATTCTGGAGCAGGCGGGGTGGAGGATAGGAGTGGAAGTCGTTTCTGAAGGGATTCCTTCCATACAGCTCAGATGGGTGTTGCAGATCTCCTTGGGCACTCCACTCACCTGGCACCCCTCCCCAGGCGTCTCCGCATTCCTCACCCATGCATCTCTGAAGCTTCCGCCATGAGGTCATTGATGTGGAACACTGTGTGACAGTGAGCCAGCACAGAAGTGACCTCACAATCTGCACCCTCGGCCTGCGGCAGCAGGTCAGATGCTGCTCCCTGCAGGCCGCATTTCTTCATAGAGCAGAAAATACAGCTTTGTTCTGTTTTGTATTATGTTGATTTGTATAGAGCATTAATCACCCGAGAGGATATCAAGACGCTTGGGCAGGTGTCTGGTCCCCAAGCTGCTTATAAGCCTCATGTGGAACTCGAGGAGGAGGAGGCTCTGGTGTGTTGAGGAAGGTTGTGCCATGTCTTGGGTGTTATGTAGGAGAATGAGCGAGCTCCAGTTTTGCTTTTGCGGATGTGGGGAATGTGTGAGATTTGAGGCAGAGCATAGATGTCTGGTGGGTTGGTGAAAGTGTATGCAGCAGTACAGGTATTGTGGTCCTGTGTTGTGTAGGGCTCTTTATGTTGCTACACTTGTGAATGGAGAGCCAATGAAGCTTCCTGAGGGGCGGCGTGGAGTAAGAGTATGAGTCTTCCAGTGGTATTCTGGGTAGTCCAGAATCTCTGTAGGAGTTGTCTGGAAATGTTGGCGTAGAGTGTTGCCATAGTCCAGCTTGCTGGGGATGAGTGCTTGCGTGACGGTCCGTCGGGTGTTCTGAGGCAACCATTTGAAGATCGGCCACAGTCCTTTATTAAAATCCCAAACACTGTTTTTTCCTTTTCTGTTGAATTTGCTCGGCAGTAATGTTCCAAAACTAAGGAGTTGATCTTTTTCTCTACAGCTACATATTACGTTAGGCTGTAACTGAGGGTTGGTTTACCATAGTCAAACAATCAGCCAGTAGATTTCAGAAGTTTAAGGTTCAGCTTTTCTCTTTCATTGGTTATTATTTTTTTTAGCTCCATATAGTGCAAGGGGGCTTGAGGCTCCTTTATTTTTCTTATTTTTCTCTTATTTTTGGGTGGATTTTTATATGGCACAAACTTGGCCCCAAGATATCAGAGCGCTTTACATGAGGACCAGTTGCATTACATAAGGAAACATTCATTTCACTTCTCTCAGTGAGATATTTGACAATAAGGATTTGATAATAATGATTTACCCTCATTGATCAACTTTTTATGCAAAAGGAAGGAACACTAGCTCACAAATATACAACCCTACTTGACTTTGCGAAGCTATCACGGTCCAGAGCTTCAAGCAAAGTTCCTTCACCCTCTAATTCCTTAGGAATCAATATCTAGACCTAGGATCCCTGGACCTGTTACTTTGTTTGAATCTGTATATTGTGTGTGTGCTTGTGTTTACTCTGTGGGGAAAGTGATGGCTGGTTGGTACCCAGCGACTCTCATCTCCGCTTGAGAGTGAGTAGTGATGCATGTGGGACTGCGTCATCTAGAGCTGCAGCTCATTTTACTCCGGTTGAATGTGAATAGGTCTCTGGCAACAGTGACCATGAGGAAAATGAACTGGATCCAGAAAGGTTTAGGACAGAGGTGTCCAAATAGGTCCAAAAGGGCCTGATCAATACCATATTTGAGACTGCACTGAAACTCACTTTTTTAGAATTTGGCCAGAGAGTTTGGAAGAAAACGATGGTGCAGACTGAAAAACCTAAAATGTGTTTTCTTCGTACAAGATTACAGACTGTGTGCCTGAAAAAGTGGGCCTTTGAGGGACAATGGAAATGGACATGGTTTTACACTAAAACATGGCTTACTGTTTATAATTAACACTGTAGATGTATTGTTGCTAATTTTGTGCAGGACTCCTTCGGGGACTAGTGTATCAATATGTATCTGTCCTCACTGCACTCGTTACTGTTACAAGATTAGTGGCTTAAAATCTGAAAAATAATATCGTAAATTAGAAAAGTTGGAAAATCTTAGTACCCTGGAGCTACACCTGGTATGGATTCTCTGATGATCCTAGCAAGTCTCACTCTGGATTTAAAATGAGCTTCTCACTACCCAGTCTAGTGCCTGGCAGTTGTTCCTCTCGTCCGTGCAGATTTTTGCTGGCATTTATTTTGATTTTCCAACGCACTTGCACATGTGAAGAACAGGAGGTGAGGGGAATTTTTTTCCAGCCTTCTGGGGGTGCTTTTTCCTAGCTTATCCCGCCCTTGATCCATTCAAGCACTGCACCCATCACTTGTTTGTAGAAGTTAGTATGTTGGCCTAAGTGGGACAAGTATGCCCAGACATGGGTCTCGTGCACACTGTGCTGGGATCAAGCTGTACCCGGCTGATGAGCCCATAACTAGGGCGAAACCGTTCCTGGGTCGTTTGTGTTCCGGTTCAGGGTGGACCTGGCTTGGCAGTTCGGGCTGGACTGTTGCGATTGGAGCCGGTTCAAGACTGATTTGCATGTAGCTGGGTCGGAACTGAGGGGGGGCATGGTGTACAAAATAATGATGGATTGGGATGAGACCCCAGTATTCACCTGTGGCTGAGATTAATTCAAGGATTCCATCTATCACTTGTTTGTATACGCTGAAGGTTAGAGATAAATGCATTAAAGAGGAGCCTGCTCCTTGGCTCCTTCCATCTTCTGTCCAGCACCAGACATGACAAAGATGCTGAGCAGATCTTGCACATACCATGCAAACCTTCATAAGATGTCAATTACAGATCTCTTCTCGCAGAGGGGACCTGTATTGCTGAGATTGCATGCTGCAGTGAAAGTATTTATAGTTGCTAATGAATTGACAGTTTATGCTGCTAATATCTTTATTATAAAAATACAATTACTCTTCAAGCTTAATGATTTACTTTAAATGCTATCTCTGAAGATAATTTCTATGTAGTCTGTATGATTCCATTAATCTATTGCTTTAAAAAAAAAAATGCATAGCTGATTCAGTGGAACCTGCTAGTTGTAGACCTATTTAGACGATCCTACACGCTACAGGACGTCTCTGCCATGGCCTGAACCAATGTGACCACATCAGCCCCACCCAGATGAAACTACACTGGCTCCCCTTTCCGGCCTACACTATCTTTAAAACCAGCCTCATCACTGAACAAACATAAATGCAGTAGGTCTCGCATTCGTTGGAGTTGGAGTTATTTGCATTATAAAGGCCAGTGTTTTTACCTAGCCCTGCTACACTGTGCAGTACCTTATGTGGCTAAATGATGTCCCATTGGACCTCTTTTGGCCACATTTGGTACTGCACCCTGCAACATGGCTAGGCGAGACCTAAAAACATTGGTAGGAGAGAAACTATCGGAAACAAGCGACAATTGAACTGGAGATACAATGAGATGGTTTGGTGGAGTGGGGCTTGGGTGGTGAGGATTACTGTGGTGCAGTGCCCGGATTGCAGTGCTGGTTGATTCGCTACCCTTGTGGTGGGTATTGCTTCACTATACTGCCCAATAATAAAAACGGGTGCCGTGCTGCAGTATAAAGCAGGCGCCCGTGTTGTTGATCTGAAAGTGGGCACCCGTATTATTAATTTCAAAGCGGGCGCCTCTGTTAATGTGAAAGTGGGCCGACATGAGGAGGGAAGGGAGGTGTTCAAGCATCTTGGACACAGACACTGTTGAGGCCAAAATCATTGATATTTATCATAAAAAAATAAAGGCACAGGGAAGTACGCACAAAACGGATGCACACATGAACACAATGCAAATGAACGACATGAGAAGGGAAGGGTGGGGCTAAAGCAACACGGACACTGATGAGCCCAAAGTTATTGCGGCGCCGTTAATAAAGGTGTGGGGAAGTACACACCAAAACTGTGATTTGGGCATAAATCGAATGCAAATGAACAGCATTGTGTTAGGAGAGAAGGGACGGGCTAAAGGCAACACAGACAAGCCAAAAATGATTGCTGCTCTGTTCATAAACAAAGGTGCATGCCCAAGCTGTGTCGGGAGGTGGGAGGGGTCTGAACCAATAATATTCCAAGCACACAAAGCAGATTAGGAAAGGCACCCATCAGCTGAGCATGAGCGCTGCTAGAGGACAGCTAAAACAGGCGGTTGCGGGAGAGTGTCCTGCCAACAACAGCACAAGTAAAAAGGCCAGCCCTCCTGGAGGTTACAGAAGTGTAAAAGGTGGTAGTAAGGAGGGAGTACTAAGCCTATTGATGAATCAAAAGCAACCATTTAGAAAGGAAAGTAACAGGAGCCAGTTGAAAAGATGGGTGGAGCGTCAAGTCCATACATGAATACAGCATGTCTCTGAGACAGCGCAAGCGCAGCCAGGCGAGGCCTTAAAAGCTGACATGACCATCCCCCTTGCCTATCTGACTGACAAGCTCCCAATCTCCGGTGGCTCCCAGCAGCCATGACACCATGAGACTAGAGGCAAAGAAGTGTTAAAAAAAGATATATACTAATTTTAAAAAAAGCAGCAGGCCTTCTTTTCTCTCTTTGGGCCCAGGCTCTGGAACACCATTCCTGTATTCACAAAGACTGCTCCAATATCGGAAGGAGCTGAAGATGCGGCTCTGTAAAGAACAGACAGTCCACGTCTGCTCCCAGAGCTCTGCTAACTCTTCAGGCACTGGTTGCCTCTATCTGTGTGTGTGGCCCTGCATAGGCAGCAGCCTGGTGCTGTGCTCGAAACTCCTCTCTGTCACCCAGTATATTTACTGGCTCTTTAGATGCTACTGTTCCATTCGGCAAGGTTTTGTTTGAAGCCAGATGATTGGTGCTAATAACAGTCTGGTGGAAAAGATACCCATGTATTATCCAACCCAAACACTAAGCTAATCAAATCATCGAATGCTGCTACCCATATCGCGCAGAAGCCAGAAGGGGGACAAGCTTCGTCTTCTTTTATAGCGCCCACGTAATAGAATGGTTTACCCATCTGAGTTGCATTTGACTTCTATTTACTGTACAGAAGGAAACTCGAGTCCTTATTTGCAGAAAAAAATGAAGAGATGAGGCAGCAATTGACTATACCCATTAATCCAAGGTACTGTACATGCAACATAAGGTATAACATCAGTGCAAAAGCAAAAAAAATAAAAGTTTGTTACATATGTAGCTGAGCAAGGTTGGTTAAGTAATTGAAGATAAAGGACCTCGACTAACTTATTTGAGACTCTAGGGTTGGCCTACAATGAAACAAAGAGCATGCCTGAACACATTTCATCAAAAGACAGGAAATGCTTCGAAGAATGAAAGCAGAGGCATCCGGTGGAGCTGCCAAGGATCTCTAGAGAGAGGTGAGACTGTTACGAAAGGGAGGATACAAGACTGACCCAGAAATTCTAAATCCTCAAAGTGGAATATCAGGTTCTGTTGACTTCACCGAGGCCTAGTCACAGGCACGTGTAGTATTCACTAACTCTCACCAAAAGGCCCTTGAAATATGTTGAATGAGCTAAAGCCAAAATGAAAGTCGCCGAGGTATAAGATTATGACATTCTAAAGGTATCGAGATGTACAACTGTAAAAAATAATACCCTCGTTCACTTTGTTGTCCAAGGCGTATGATGAGACTTTTGGTGAAAAGGTGCCTGGGATGTGATGGGCAGCTTCTGTGTTCTAAATCACAGCTACATAAACACGCGTTGTAAAAACGAGCAGTACTAAGTGATTGTTAAACAACAGGTCATTCTGTTGGCACTTGGACACACTTCTTTACTGACAGTGAATTGTTTGTTCTTCGTCTCTGCAGGGCATTGTGTAGGCGCAGACAGATGCCGAAAATGAAAAGGCCCAGCTGGATTTTAAGAATTGCTTCGAGGTAAGTTGCATTTCATTTCTAGGTTGTAATGGTGTTTGTTCTCTTTGCTGTCCCATTTTGTATGCACCGCATAATTCAGATAATATGCATGCTTAGAAGGCAAGGAACAGTAGAACACGGGTTTAACTTTGAGGTAGCGGAATTGTTCCATCTGAGTTAGATGTGAAGTCTCTTTTCAGTACAGAAGGAAACTGGAGACATGACCGCACTGCGGTCGTATTTATTCATTTTTAGTAATTGCTTATACCAGTTTAATCCAAAATGCGGTACGTGCAACATAAGGTAAGAATTCAATAGAAAAATACAGTTTACTTTGATTTTCTATAAATAGCAGAACAAGGTTGGTTAGATAGTTAAAGAAAAAGGACCTCCAGTAACTTAACTGGATTGCGTAAGAAAAAATATGGAACCGATTTTAGACCCTGGGAGGGGTATACAGTGGAATTCACGCTCATAAATTAGAGAGGGGGGCTAGACAATGAACACATTTAAACACAAGATAGTGAAATTACACAAATGAAAGCAGAGGTATGTGACGCAGTTGCGAAGGATATGGAGAGAGGTGAAATTGATGCGAAAGTGATAATAGGGGACTGACACGGGATTTTTAAATGACATGAAGAAAAGCAGAAATATATTTAGGGAAAAATCCATCAAGTACCGTGCATCTTGTTACTTGGGTAAAATAACTGCTCAGTTCAAAGTTTTCATGTCCGGAATGAGGATTATCATGTGAAATTTGAATTATTGCCCCCAGTTCTGTGCATTTATTTGTGCAGTTTTCCAACTATGTAGCCAGGTATTTATTACCTGGAGAAAGGCACACTGTGAAAAATGGCAGGTGGCAAATCTGAAAATACAGACCCTGATTGCAAACATTGCTTGCTCCTGTTCTTGTATTTCCATCACTCTCAAATCAGATCACAAGTAAAATTGCACCACTGAGCCTTAAATTCCGTCTTTATTCAAAGTCTTGCTGCATTTAGTTCATTCTGACATACTCAGGGTTTTTTTTCTGAAGAGATTAATGGTATTTTACTTTTCAGTTTTTATGGGTTGATTTTCAGCATTTCTTTTGAAAGTATAGGGCATGTATGAACAAGGACACGTGTCAAATTCTTTTTTGATGGTTCTGTGTCATCTTGCAGTGCAGGTTGGGAGCTGTTCTTGCTGTTTTTTTCATTTTGTCATTTCATATTGATATATAGTATATACAATTTGAGTCACTTAACAAAGCAGAGCGGTAGTAGAGCGTTAACGACTCGACGTCATCCTAGTGTACACCTGTGATTCGTGTGCGATCTTAATGATGGTATTACTTTGACTTTGCAAAACCTTGTGTAGTTGACAGTTTCCAGATTCATTCTGGGACCTTATTCCATAATTTAGCACCCTATTAATCTGCGCCCCAATTTTTGCTTTGCTGAACTTTTGTAGAACTATGATGGCTTCATTTTGCCGCCTAAGAACTCTGGTTTATAGTTATAATGTATCTGTCAAGTAAGCAGTGGCTGCTGAACCATTCTCCTCAGAGTGCTGTGCAAATATAATCCGAAAGGTAACCCACGCCTGCCACTGGCAACCAGTGCAACTGCGTGAAGAATGGAGCTGTTAACCCTGCGCCTCCACTGGCAACCAGTGCAGCTGGCTGCAGAATTGAACTGTTCACCCATGCTTCCACTTGCAACCAGTGCAACTGCCTCAAAAATGGAGCAATGGTACCCTGCGCCTCCACTGGTAACCAGTGCAGCTGCCTGAAGAATGGAGCTGTTAACCCTGCGCCTCCACTGGCAACCAGTGCAACTGCGTGAAGAATGGAGCTGTTAACCCTGCGCCTCCACTGGCAACCAGTGCAGCTGGCTGCAGAATGGAGCTGTTAACCCTGCGCCTCCTCTGGCAACCAGTGCAGCTGCCTGCAGAATGGAGCTATTAATCCATGCCTCCGCTGGCAACAAGTGCAACTGCCTCAAAAATGGAGCAATGGTACCCTGCGCCTCCACTGGCAACTGCCTCAAAAATGTAACTGTTAACCCCGTGCCTCCACTGGCAACCAGTGCAGCTGCCTCAAAAATGGAAATGTTAACCCTGCACCTCCACTGGCAACCAGTGCAACTGCCTCAAAAATGGAACTGTTAACCCTGCGTCTCCACTGGCAACCAGTGCAACTGCCCCAAAAATGGAACTGTTAACCCTGGACCTCCACTGGCAATCAGTGCAGCTGCCTGCAGAATGGAGCTGTTAACCCTGCTCCTCCGCTGTCAACTAGTGCAACTGCGTAAAAAATTGAGCCATTTTAACCCTGCGCCTCCACTGGCAACCAGTGCTACTGCCTCAAAAATTGAGCCATTATAACCCTGCGCCTCCACGGGCAACCAGTGCAACTGCCTCAGAAATTGAGCCATTTTAACCCTGCACCTCCACTTGCAACCAGTGCAACTGCCTCAAAAATGAAGCAATGGTACCCTGCGCCTCTACTGGCAACCAGTGCAGCTGCCTGCAGAATGGAGCTGTTAACCCATGCCTCCACTGGCAACCAGTGCAACTGCCTGAAGAATGGAGCTGTTAACACTGCGCCTCCACTGGCAACTCCCTCAAAAATTGAACTGTTTACCCTGCGCCTCCACTGGCAACCAGTGCAACTGCCTCAAAAATGGAACTGATAACCTTGCGCCTCCACTGGCAACCAGTGCAGCTGCCTGCAGAATGGAGCTATTAATCCATGCTTCCACTGGCAACCAGTGCAACTGCCTCAAAAATGGAGCAATGGTACCCTGCTCCTCCACTGGCAACTGCCTCAAAAATGTAACTGTTAATCCTGCGCCTCCACTGGCAACCAGTGTAGCTGCCTCAAAAATGGAAATGTTAACCCTGCACCTCCACTGGCAACCAGTGCAACTGCCCCAAAAATGGAACTGTTAACCCCCCTCCTCCACTGGCAACAAGTTCAACTGCCCTAAAAATGGAGCTGTAAACCCTGCTCCTCCACTGTCAACCAGTGCAACTCCCTTAAAAATGGAACTGTTAACCTTCACCTCCACTGGCAACCAGTGCAACTGCCTCAGAAATTGAGCCATTTAAACCCTGCGCCTCCACTGGCAACAAGTGCTACTGCCTCAAAAATTGAGCCATTTTAACCCTGCGCCTCCACGGGCAACCAGTGCAACTGCCTCAGAAATTGAGCCATTTTAACCCTGCACCTCCACGGGCAACCAGTGCAACTGCCTCAGAAATTGAGCCATTTTAACCCTGTGCCTTCCACTGGCAACTAGTACTTCTGCCTCAAAAATGGAGTAATGATAGCCTGCACCTCCACTGGCAACCAGTGGAGCTGCCTGAAGAATGGAGCTGTTAACCCTGAGCCACCATTGCCAACTAGTGCAACTGCCTTTAAAGTGGAACTGTTAACCCTGTGCCTTCCACTGGCAACCAGTGCTACTGCCTCAAAAATGGAACTGTTAACCCTGAGCCACCATTGGCCGCTAGTGCAACTGCCTCAAAAAATGAGCTGTTAACCATGCCTCCACTGGCAACCAGTGCTACTGCCTCAAAAATTGAGCCATTTTAACCCTGCTCCTCCACTGGCAACCAGTGCTACTGCCTCAAAAATGGAGCCATTTTAACCCTGCTCCGCCACTGGCAACCAGTGCTACTGCCTCAAAAATTTAGCCGTTTTAACCCTGCTCCTCCACTGGCAATCAGTGCAGCTGCCTGCAGAATGGAGCTGTTAACCCTGCGCCTCCACTGGCAACTGCCTCAAAAATGGAACTGGTAACCCTGCGCCTCCACTGCCAACCAGTGCAACTTCCTCAAACATTGAGCCATTTTAACCCTGCGCCTCCACTGCCAACCAGTGCAACTGCCTCAAAAATGGAACTGTTAACCCATGCCTCCCCTGGCAACCAGTGCAACTTCCTCAAACATTGAGCCATTTTAACCCTGCGCCTCCACTGCCAACCAGTGCAACTGCCTCAAAAATGGAACTGTTAACCCATGCCTCCAATGGCAACCAGTGCAACTTCCTCAAACATTGAGCCATTTTAACCCTGCGCCTCCACTAGCAACCAGTGCAGCTGGCTGCAGAATGGAGCTGTTAACCCTGCACCTCCACTGGCAACCAGTGCAACTGCCTCAAAAATGGAACTGTTAACCCCTGCCTCCCCTGGCAACCAGTGCTACTGCCTCAAAAATTTAGCCATTTTAACCCAGCTGGCTGCAGAATGGAGCTGTTAACCCTGTGCCTCCACTGGCAACTGCCTCAAAAATGGAACTGTAAACCCTACGCCTCCACTGGCAACCAGTGCAGCTGCCTGCAGAATGGAGCTGTTAACCCTGCGCCTCCATTTACAACCAGTGCAACTGCCTCAAAAATGGAACCGTTAAGCCTGCGCCTCCACTGGCAACCAGTGCAACTGCGTAAAGAATGGAACTGATAAACCTGCGCCTCCACTGGCAACTAGTGCAGCTGCCTGCAGAATGGAGCTGTTAACCCTGCGACTCTACTGGCAACTGCCTCAAAAATGGAACTGTTAACCCTGCGCCTCCACTGGCAACCAGTGCAACTGCCTCAAAAATGAAGCAATGTTAACCTGCTCCTCCTCTAGCAACCAGTGCCGCTGCCTGCAGAATAGAGCTGTTAACCCGCGCCTACACTGGCAACCAGTGCAACTGCCTCAAAAAATGGAGCAATGGTACCCTGCGCCTCCACTGGCAACTGCCTCAAAAATGGAACTGTTAACCCTGCGCCTCCACTGGCAACCAGTCCAACCTCCTCAAAAATGAAGCAATGGTACCCTGCGCCTCCACTCGCAACCAGTGCAGCTGCCTCAAAAATGGAACTGTTAACCTTGCGCCTTCACTGGCAACCAGTGCAGCTGCCTCAAAAATGGAGCTGTTAACCCCGAGCCTCCACTGGCAACCAGTGCACCTGGCTGCAGAATGGAGCCGTTTACCCATGCTTCCACTTGGTGCATGGGTGCATTTGTGAGGCAGTTGCAACCAGTGCAACTGCCTCACAAATGGAGCAATGGTACCCTGCGTCTCCACTGGCAACCACCCTCCACTCGCAACCAGTGCAGCTGCCTCAAAAATGGAACTGTTAACCTTGCGCCTTCACTGGCAACCACTGCAACTGCCCCAAAAATGGAACTGTTAACCCTGCTCCTCCACTGGCAACCAGTTCTACTGCCTGAAAAATGGAACTGTTAACCCTGAGCCACCATTGGCAACTAGTGCACATGCCTCAAAAATTGAGCCATTTTAACCCTGCGCCTCCACAGGCAACCAGTGCAACTGCCTCAAAAATTGAACTGTTACCCCTGTGCCTTCCACTGGCAACCAGTGCTACTGCCTCACAAATTTGAGCTGTTTAACCCATGCCTCCACTGGCAACCAGTGCAACTGCCTCAAAAATGGAGTAATGTTAGCCTGCACCTCCACTGGCAACCTGTGCAGCTGCCTGAAGAATGGAGCTGTTAACCCTGTGCCTCCACTGGCAACCAGTGCTACTGCATCAAAAATGGAACTGTTAACCCTGAGCCACCATTGGCAACTAGTGCACATGCCTCAAAAATTGAGCCATTTTAACCCTGCGCCTCCACGGGCAACCAGTGCAACTGCCTCAAAAATTGAACTGTTAACCCTGTGCCTTCCACTGGCAACCAGTGCTACTGCCTCACAAATTTGAGCTGTTTAACCCATGCCTCCACTGGCAACCAGTGCAACTGCCTCAAAAATTGAACTGTTAACCCTGTGCCTTCCACTGGCAACCAGTGCAGCTGCCTCAAAAATGGATCCATGGGAGTCCTAGCAGAAGTCTGCCTCTCTCTGCGAGTATCTTGCTTCTGAGTTACTTGAAGTCAATGGGATATTCCCTAGGACAAACCAGTGCACAGTAGGCAGTGGAAACTGCCTATCACCAAGACTTTCTAGTATGATTGCGAGGAAATGTGTCCCCACCATGCTGAAACGAGTCCATGTTTTAAAAGCATGAAATGTCATGGTGTATATGTGGCTGCCCTGCTGCTTCTTCATAATCCTGCTCTCCGTCAACACCACACATGTTTCTGGTGCCGCTGAAGAAAGGGCTGGGCTGGAGACCTCATCCTGCCAGGCATCTAGTATGGCTGGCACGGCCTTTAGTGTTGCAAAACCCAATGTTGACATCAGTTGCACCCTTTGACAATGACTTACTACTTATTAATACTCGGTGCATCGCCTTACCATACGCAGTGCCAGGACAGGAGTGTCTGGAGAAG
This sequence comes from Lissotriton helveticus, assembly GCF_964261635.1. Taxonomy (NCBI): domain Eukaryota; kingdom Metazoa; phylum Chordata; class Amphibia; order Caudata; family Salamandridae; genus Lissotriton; species Lissotriton helveticus. The sequence continues at coordinate 416,318,421 of NC_136060.1, read as the reverse complement.
GTGGCAACAGTACCCACATCTCTTTTCCCTCCACTCCACCACAGTCGGAACTTACAGCTGGGGGCCAGAGCCTAAGGGTGTGTACAGTAGGCCCTGCGTAGGCTGCTGCGGGTCTGTCCCCAGCTATCTGTGGTTTACCTGACGCCAGTAAGAGTGTAATTTCCTAGGGAAGGATCCCTGAATGACAGGCCCAGGATTAGAGGCATCTGTGTCTCGAGGCTGCCTCCACCGTCACCACAGACCCTCACAGGCCAATGTGACATGTCTTCCCAGACAATGCTAGTTCACAGTTGCAGGCCTAATGTACATTTTTGCTTAGTATGGAAAATAGTTTTGCTAAATTGACTGCAACGTGCAGCTTCTTTCAGATCAGAATTGAGCTTTCTTGTACGAAAGCAGGTTACAGCCAGCAGTGTACTTTGGCCATGTGCCCTCTTGACCCGAAGAGTCTGAGCCTGAAAGGTTCCCCGGTGTTGTGCCAGAGGCATCAGCCTACTTGCAGCACCGTAGAGTTCTGAGGATTGTAGTATAGTGATCTAGTTGGTAAGTCGCACGTAGAACCCTTGCGGAAACCCTCTCACTTCTCTACCCCCGTGCTTCGTCTGCCTCCGTAGGACCTAAATAATTTCCTTCAAGGTCCTTCAGCATCAAACGCAAGGTCTTCTTCAGAAAGAGGCCTGAATTCTTCCACTGAAACCTAAGAAGAATCCAACTTCACTTGCTAGTCACCAGCAACATCACTACTTGGAGAACATGTCTTCCGCAAAACCAACAAAGGAAAATGTGGGCTCTGTTCTTGGCAACATCTAAGGGCCAAACATGGTCCAAGGGGATAAATAAAGGGTTGAGCGGCCGCTGGTGGAGTGGCCCCTATCACTGCGGCTCGACATGCAAGCATTTAGAACGCTATAGATCTGCGTCCCCGGGGCTGACGAAGTTCACCACATTGGCGACAAGGACCGTCGGTACCCCACTGGTGCTGTCGCCGCCCGCCGTGGTGCGTGCCATCTGGGCCGCTCCCAGCACGGCACCCAGAGCGGCCACGTCAGGGCTGCAGTCGGGCATCTGCCTCTGCTACATCTGACACTCCAACAGGGCTCAGGGCTCACTGGGGGACTCACCCAGCTGCCCCTCCAGTACGATACCGGCGGTGCCATCATCCAGCCCGCTGCAAGCGAGGAAGCTGTCCCTGTGCGCCTCTACACCGCTGACAGTGCGAGGCAGTGTCACCTCCTGGTGCGTGTGTGCACAGCAGTGTCTTCTACTGTCATCCTGGTCAGTGCATGTCAGAGAGAGGGGAGGGGCTGCCTGTCGTGTGCGCCCCTGAGATCGGATGAATTGACTACTGCCTTGCCTGCCTGGTAGGGCGTTTAGGAGACATCATAAAGGATGTATGATCAGTGGGCCCGAAAGCCGCGTCCTGAACGTCCCATGTGCTGGGAGTGAGGTGATAATCAGTGTCATGGCTCTCACTAGTTAAGACATTCTGTAGGAGGAGTGCTGTCAAAGAGGACGCCAATGTCGACTCAGCATAGTGAATCTCTGCACAGCAGCCCAGGTCCCAATAGCTTGTGGAGACCGGCTGTCACAGGGCAAAGTTAGCATGATGTCCGAGCAGCAGCAGGACCCTGCTCCAATGTCACCCGCTCCCTGTGCCCACTCGTCAGTCACGGCATTGCCGCCATGTAGCGAGCTAGTGGTCCTGGCAGCAGCTGCGGCGCTCCTGGGTTGGAAGGCAGCCACATTACTGCCGCGCCGCTCGCTAAACGGATGGGGTGGTACAGAGATGGTTGTTGCTTCACTTTGGAGGGACGGGACTATACGGCTCGCTTGAAGACCCACCCAACATGCGTGGTGATACGTACGTTGACGCTGCCGTTGGGGCCTTGACCCGGCATTTAGACCCTCAGTTTAACCCAAACTACGAGCTGTTTAAGCTGCGACAAGCTCGACAGAGGATGAGTCTGTGGATGTGTTCTACGCACACCTCGGGAAACTAGCAAGCATGTGCGTCAACATTGACCAGCCTGAAGGGATCAGGGCACAGTTGATACAGGGTTTCAGGTTGGCGGTTCTACCACGACTCATTCTACACCTGCTAAGAATCGCCCTGGATGCCATCTCGTCCTGGCACGGTCGCTTGACCTGGCAAACAGCAGAGCCGATGACATGGCTGTGGTGAGAGGGTCAACCCCACCTGTGGCTACTTGCATTGTGAAGGTAAAGGAAGAGCAAGTGGACGCCATCCAAAGACAACCTACCCCAACATTCCACAACAACTGGATGGCAAGTGTGGCAAATGCAGCCTTGGGTATCGAACGCCGGATGTGTGCCCCGCTCGAGGGCGCTCGTGCTCATGCTGTGGGCAACTAAACAACTTTTCCAAAGTGCGCCGGAGCGAAAGGAAGTGGCTGATGACGGCGAATAAATGCAAGCTGAGAGCGACCTTACGACAGTTGTCAATCGCTGAGGAGGAGCCCGAGAGACAGTTATCAGGGGTCAAACCGAGATTATATCCTGAGCTCGGCAACAATGGAGTTAGCAAGTTATTAAGCATCTCCTTTGCAGGCAAAGAAGGCAACCGCAAATGCCCACTGTCCAGGTGCACTGTGGAGATCGGTTGCACCTTTGTGAGGGCCCTAGAGCCTCAGTTAACGTAATGGACATCACCCAGCTCGACAGGATATCTCTATGCCCCAAGCTGGCTCCCACCATAGTGAGAATTTACACCTACAGTGGCACGGAACAGCCGCTGGTAGGAGTAGTGGTGGTGGTGAGTGACGGGACGGTCATCACTGGCCCGTTTCTATGTCACATAAGGTGCCACCAGCACCTTTCTGGGCTGCCACACGGCTAAAGACCTGAGCCTTGTCATCTTCACAGGGAAAATCCAGGAGTCGTACGCCGCTGTCATCATGCAGGAGTTTCCCCAGCTCTTCCAAGGGCTAGAACCGCTGAAGAACACCAAGGCGCGGCTGCACATTGATGAGACCTTGAGGCCCACGGGGCTGCGCCACTGGAGGGTACCCTTTCAGCTGCTGCTGGTGGAGGAGGAGCTGTGGAATCTGGAGCAACAAGGTGGTCGACAAGGTCCCTGGGTCTCACCCCTAGTAATTGCGCCCAAACCTAAGCAACTTGGGGCCTTTTGGCTCCGTGGGGTCATGAGAATTCCAAGTAAGGCCAGTCAGTGTGAACGGCACCTCACCCCTACTATGGATGACTTTGTGGCTAACCTGAATGGCGCACAATGGTTTTCTAAACTTGACCTCCATGCCAGTTACCACCAGCTGGAGTTAGAACCGGCCAGTTGCTATGCAACGACATTATTGACCCACATGTGCCTCCGGAGGTACCGGACGTTAAACTTTGACATATCCTTTTGCAGCGCAGGTGTTTCAAAACACCATCCGTGAAACACTCTCTGGTCTTGTAGTAGTTTTAAACCTCAATGACGACATCCTGATCTTCTCAGACACTCTTGAGGAACATCATGTGTGGTTCAGAGCAACGATGCAGCATCTGGACTGCGGACTGATGCTACCCAAGGAAAAATTGTAGTTTTATAAAAGCTTGATAGACTTCTTTGAGTACGCGTTCTCGAGAGAAGGGCTGCGAGCAGACCCAAGCAAGGTGGAAGCACTATGGAAGAAATCGAACCCCGGGTGGCCACAGAGGTGAGGAGCTGCTTCCATTGAAGCCGCTCAAGGGAAACATAGGAACATGAACAACTGCGCTAGTCAGATCTGGCGACCCGTTGCCCCTTTGCTGTCTGTGGACGATCATGTCATCATACGGGAGTGCTACCTAGGGTGGAATTTCCCTATGCCTTTTGAAAAAGAAATTTGTAACGTTGTGAATATTCAGGGAACCATGGTCACTGTCCTTCGGGGCCACACTACAGTAGCCCTAAATTTGTCCTGGTTCAAACAAGCAACAGGTCTGCCTGAGAAGCCGATGACGACCAGGAGGAACTGGGTGAGATGTTGTCTGGAGAACCTGGAACTCCCAAACCCCTGGACGGTGAAGCCTAAGGTCGCCTCTGCAATCTAGGGACACCCCAGTGGCTGGATCCTCAGCACCCAGGCACCAACCCTGGGCCGGTCAACTCGGTCACCACACTGACCGGTGTGAGAGATGATGGAGGCTGGAGCCAGAGGTTTGGTCTCTGCCCCAATCCAGCACCGAGTCAGATGCTTCGAGACTATGTATGCATGATGCAAATAGAAAGTTGATTTTCAATTAATAAAAGTTGGAAGAGATGTAGAGTGCCATCCAGCCTATGCAATACATTGTGGTCATACCATACCTCGAACACTATTTACAATGTGAACGATCTTCGTGACTGAAACCCAGTCACATGGCATGCTCAGGGAAGGGAACACATAAAGAAAAAACAATTGAATAGTAGAAAATGGAGAGGAACACATTGGAGAACAATGAGCATGGCCGAGAAAGATATGAACGAAAAGGTGAGGATGAGAGAAAAAAGATGGGTAGGTGCAAAGAGAAAAAAAGAACGTAAGGTGAAAGGAAATGTGTCAAGAAGGAAGGAAACGTAAAGAGAAAGATGGAAGAAAGGTGAAAGGTAGGATGAAATGGTAAATGAATGACAGAACGGAGTGAAAGGATTGAATGGGGAAAGTGCATGGAGGGTGTATTGAAGAACACACACATGAAGAGGGAATGGACGGTTAAAAGATAGAGGGATACATGAACATGTTAAGTGGATGGCTGATAGAGGGACGGGGCAATGGGTGGGTATATGTATAGGTGAACATATGGACAGATGGATGGACAAATAGATAGAAAGATAAATGGGTGGATAGATGGAAGGCGAGTGAAAGGAACTCTGCTTAGGAAGCTTGCATTGGCTCGCTTCGCCCGCTCGGTCTGATGTGAGAGCTGTTTAAAGTCAAGTCAAGTCAAGTCAGAGAATTTATATAGCGCACTACATACCCAGAGGGTCTCAAGGCGCTTAGGAAGAGGAGGAGGATTACTTGTCAAATATCCACGTTTTAAGTTGCTTTCTGAATGCTAGGTGGTTCTGGGTAAGGCGAAGGTAAGTGGGGAGTGAGTTCCAAGTTTTAGCAGCCAGGTATGAGAAGGATCTGCCTCCCATGGTGGTCTTGTTGATGCGAGGTACAGTGGCGAGGGCTTGGCTGGAAGAACGTAGTTGGCGGGAGGGGGCGTAGAAGGACAGTCGTGAGTTGAGGCATTCTGGTCCGATGTCGTAGAGTGATTTGTGTGCGTGGGTTAGCAGTCGGAAAGTGATTCTCTTATTGACGGGTAGCCAGTGGAGGTCTTTCAGGTGACCAGAGATGTGTTCGTTGCGCGGGATGTCTAATATGATCCTGGCTGATGCGTTTTGGATTCGTTGGAGTTTCTTCTGGAGTTTAGCGGTAGTACCTGCGTAGAGGGTGTTTCCGTAGTCCAGTCGGCTCGTGACCAGAGCATGGGTGACTGTTTTCCTGGTTTCGGTGGGGATCCAGCGAAATGTTTTTTTGAGCATGCGAAGAATGTTGAAGCAGGATGAGGATACGGCGCTGACTTGTCTGTTCATTGAAAGTGAAGAATCCAGGATAACGCCTAGGTTCCGTGCGTGGTCTGTCGGGATGGGTGCTTTTCCAAGGGCTTCCGGCCACCAAGAGTTGTCCCATGCAGAGGGGGATGTACCTAGGATGAGGACTTCTGTTTTATCTGAGTTCAGTTTCAGACGGCTGTGTTTCATCCATTCAGCAACTTCTTTCATTCCTTCGTGTAGGTTAGTTTTGGCGGTGCTAGGGTCCTTGGTGAGAGAAAGGATTAGTTGAGTGTCATCCGCGTAAGAGATGATGTTGAGGTTGTGTTGGCGGGCGATGGCCGCGAGGGGGCTCATGTATACGTTGAAGAGGGTGGGGCTGAGTGAGGATCCTTGTGGTACGCCACAGATGACTTCAGTGGCCTCGGACTTGAATGGTGGGAGGCGGACTCTCTGGGTTCTTCCGGTGAGGAACGAGGTGATCCATTCAAGTGCTTTTCCTTGTATTCCGATGTTACTGAGGCGTTGTAAAAGGGTGCTGTGGCAGACTGTGTCGAATGCTGCAGAGAGGTCGAGGAGGATGAGGGCGACTGTGTCTCCATTGTCCAGTAGAGTTCGAATGTCGTCTGTTGCTGCGATGAGGGCGGTCTCAGTGCTGTGTTTTGCTCGGAAGCCAGATTGTGAGGAGTCGAGGGATTTGTTGTCTTCGAGGAAAGCGGCGAGCTGGTTGTTGACAGCTTTCTCGATTACTTTGGCCGGGAATGGAAGGAGTGAAATGGGGCGGTAATTTTTGAGTTCGGTGGGGTCCGCTGTGGGTTTTTTCAGAAGGGCGGTGAGTTCAGCGTGTTTCCAGATTTCCGGGAAGGTGGCGGAGTTGAAGGAGCAGTTGATGACGTCTCGGAGGTGCGGTGCTATGACGGAGTCTGCTTTGTTGAAGATGTGGTGAGGACATGGGTCTGTGGGGGATCCTGAGTGGATGGAGTTCATCAGGCGGATGGTGTCCTCAGTGGAGATTGGGTTCCAGTCATTAAGGGTGTTCAAGGGGGGAGAATGTTCAACATATGGTTGGGTGGGTTGGACTCCGGGTTGGTTGTCGAAGCTGTTGTGGATGTCTGCAATCTTGTTGTGGAAGAATGAGGCTAGGGAGTCGCAGAGGGCTTGAGAGGGGGTGATGTCGTTGGAGTTGGCCGAGGGATTGGAAAATTCTTTGACGATGTTGAAAAGTTCCTTGCTGTTGTGGGCGTTGTTGTCAAGTCGATCTTTGAATGCTGTTTTCTTGGCCTTTCGGATTAGTTGGTGGTGAGTGCGGGTGGCGTTTTTGAAGGCGTCCTTGGTGCTGGTGGTTGGGTCTTTTTTCCAGGCCTTTTCAAGGGAGCGGCAGAGTTTCTTGGACTTCTTAAGATCATCGTTGAACCATGAGGCCTTCTTGTTGCCAGGTTTGCTTTGACGTTTTTTCAGTGGTGCTAAGGTGTCGGCGGTGTTGGATAACCATAGGGTGAAGTTGGCGGCGGCTTGGTTTGGGTTAGAGGAGTGGGCTGGGGTGTTTAGAAGGAGCGATGAGGAGATCTGGTCGGTGGTGATTTTGTTCCAGTTTCTTTGCAGAGTTGGTTGGAGGTGGTTGGTGGGTTTTGGCTTGTTGTAGGTGAAGTGAACGCAGCTGTGGTCAGTCCAGAGGAGATCCGTAGTGTGGCTGAAGGAGACATGATTGCTGGAGGTGAAGATGGGGTCGAGTGTGTGACCTGCGATGTGGGTGGGGGAAGTGACCAGCTGTTTCAGTCCGAGGTTGGCGAGGTTGTCCAAGAGGGTGGTGGTGTTGCGGTCGTTGATCTTTTCAAGGTGAAAGTTGAGGTCTCCCAGAAGGATGTATTCTTTGGAGGGGAGCGCGTGTGGAGTGATGAAGTCCGTGATGTCTTCACTGAATTTTGCGCGGGGTCCTGGTGGTCTGTAGAGGAGGGTGCCTCTGAGTGTGGTCTTGGGGTCGATGTGGATCTGGAAGTGAAGGTGTTCGGAGTTGGCGAGGTTGGCGTCAGAGCTGGTTGAGATGCGGATTGATTTCTTATGGACGATAGCGATTCCTCCTCCTGTGTGGCCGGTACGGTCTTTGCGAGTGATCTTATAGTCTTCAGGGATGGCAATGGTGATGTCTGGGGCGGAGGAAGCGTTCATCCGTGTTTCCGTTAGGAAGGCGATGTCTGGAGAGATGGTGTCTAGTAGATTCCATAGGTCAATGGCGTGTCTGTGGACCGAGCGGGTGTTGAGAAGGATGCATTGTAGGTGGTTGGGGTCGGGAATCTGTGGTGTGGTCGTAGCGGAGATGTTGTCGGTGCCGCTGAATTTGCAGGAGTAGCAGGAGAAGGGTCCATGGGTGTGTCCAGGAGCTGCTTGGACGCAGTTGGGGGCGCGACCCGGGTTGAGGGCTAGGAGGGTGGCGGCATCGTAGGTAATGCGGGAGGGCTGGGCAGCGCGAGGAGCAGGGGGGTCTGGCGCTGGGCGCGGTCCAGGCGCGGACGGGCGTAGACGGGCTTACCTTTGGCGCACCTTCGGCGCGACTGGGGCGTGGTCGCTGCGCGTGAACGCTGCGCGCGAAAACACCTGTCATACATGGATGGTGGAGGGGGAGGGGCGAGGGCGTCTCAGCTGGGAGGCGGGGCGGGCTAAAGATGAGCACAACAACAAACAAAATGGAGGCGGAGGGGGGGGCACAGCAAACGCGCAAACCGAGTGGAAATAAACTTTAAATAGTTAAGTAAAATGCAGGTAAGCTCAGCGGCGATCAGGCAGGCAGCAGGCACAAATAAAGTTGCAATTATGTAAAGCAAAGCGCCAAAACGATACCAGATATCTCAGAGGGACACTGGGGAGCGACCACTCAGCTCTAAAGTGGGGGTATTTAAATTTTCTGTCCACTTTCTTGCTGTAGACTAGAGTGCCGCCCGACTTCTCCGGTACATCCTGGCTGGGCGATTTCCGAGGCGATAGAATGGAGCGGCCGCTGTGGCTTACTCCCACCACACTTTCACGGCGGCGCCGCCCGCAGTCATTCAGCCGCTGCCAGTCAGCATTCCCGGCTGGGAAGGGCACCGCCGTGCCCACGCTGCAGGCGCATCTACGGGGCCGAGGGCAGGCGTGGAGAACACGGTGGCGTGACGCGTGTCACGAACCTGCAAGCACAGGCCCGGGGAAACATTGAACACGCTACAGAACAAGAACCAAAGTAGCAGATATATATATGCTCATGGAAGCAAATAGAACACTTGCTCCAAGAACTTCTGGTTTCTGCAGAAAATGGCTGCTGAAAGCGAAAGTATAAAACGTGTGTTCTAATCAGCTGAACTTCTACCCGTTTGTACATCGTGCTTAATATAAATAAATGCACGAGTTAAAAGTGGTCACCGTTTCACACAGGGTCCGAGTCCGACCAACCCACAACCCTGCTTCTGACGGGTTCTTCCACTCCTTGTCGGGTGACTGGGTCCTGGGTGAATCACAGGTGTACCCGAGGCGCGCGCCTGGTTCCCGGGAGCCCTGCTGCATGCCCGGTCCAGGGGCTGCAGTACGAGCTGGCGCCAGCAGGGGGCAGCGCCTGCGCGCATGTTCCGTGCAGCCTGCCTTTAACCCGCTGATGCCCACGAGGAAGGAGGGAGCCGAGGTTCAGGAAATGAGGGGCGAAGGCGGCACTCGCCTGCGTGCCAGGCTGGGAGGAAGGAAGCCTGCTCCAGACCACCCGCCGCCTGCGCCAGGCAGCATGCCCGCCGGCAGGAGCTGCACCTGGTGAGTGGTCGGGAGCGGAGGGGGGCGGTGGCGGAGACTTGCCTGTGTTTCTAGCGCCTCGATGGCTGCGTGTGTTCCCGGAGCACACGCTGAAGAGGGTTATTATGCCTGTCTTTGCTTCCAGTTCGCATCGCGAAGAAAGGTACTTTGACGGCTTCTTCTGCCTGGTATCTGTGTCAGGGCAGTTTTCAACTTTTTTTTCTCAGAGTGCTGCAGATGGAAAGCAGGAATCAGCGCAGACCTCGGGGGTGATGCATAGACGTGCAGGTGGCATACTGCATTTTCAAGTACTAATGTGGGCGACTGCCTCTAATCTTCATTATGTACTGGGCTTTAAGGCGTTTTACACACACGTTGCTTCTGTCTGAGCCTTGTTGCGTTGGAGGTTTCAAGGCGCATCTCGCTTTTCGTTACTGCATCTTTCACGCCCCTGCCGTGTAAGCTCTTAGTGGCCCCAAGCGCCTAGAGGCGGTGAGTTTTACGCTACACATTGCGCGTCAAGCGCTGTACTGATGTTCGGGGAAAGTCGTTTAAACTGCAGTTCCTCTGCTGTATGCTTTCCAGGATAGCTTCATTTAAGTATTTTTATTTCAACTTTGCAGTTGTGTAATGTGTTTACTGTTTGTCTTCGCTCTGCGTCCGCGTGACTGGCCACCGCACATGCATTAGAAGCGCTGCACATTAATCAAGTCATTTTTTGATTCCGTTGCCATTAGTCACTATCGCTTGCTTTGCTCCGTTGTTATTTTGCCTGGAGTTGATATACCCTATAGAGGCTTTAAAACCTCCCGGTTCTGGAGCGGTTCTTTTATTCCTCGAGGCTTTTTTGTCTCTGATAAAAGTGCGCTCAGCGCTCCAAAGTGACTTCCAGGTAGTCAGTCCTCCAGGGGAGCCTCCGAGTGATGACGTTTGAAGTAAACACAACTTTTAGATCAAGCATAACGGATACAAAGATTCAGGTACTGCTTTTAGGATGGCCTTTCAGTGTAGGTGGACGAGCCACTGAAAGCTCGAGCCCGAAGCCTGGCTCGGCTCGAGGACCTGCAGGAACCTCGAGCCGGCACCGAGCCGGGCTTTCATGCGGCATCTGCTTCCCTTCATCCTTGTACCCAGGATGTGGCATTCCTGTCAGAGTGGCGGACTGGGAACTGGGGGCCAGGTTCGAGTCTCGGCAAGGACGCTCAACATCCTGTTATTCTGGGCAAATCACTTCATCTCCCTGTACGGATCACCGATGCAGCCGACCTTGTGTGATGGAAACGGTGCTCACGTGAAGCGCTCATCCTTCGGTCGAGTTCGCGCTGTTTCAAAACTAGAAAATGAACGAAGAGTTCAAAACAAAGCCTTAATAGAAGGAAAGAGAAACGGAGACTCATGTCCTGGCTGATTCATACAGAGTAAAACCAGAAAACAGTAATAAATGGCGGCTTCCCCACTTCAATTGTATGATCTTAAGCAAAAACTGTATTTCCCCCAAACTGTTTTTTTTCTTCGTTATCCAGTATGAAAGTACTTTAAAACGTACAAGTTTAAACTACCAGTTGTATACAACTATCACTTTTAAGAAGTACTTATCAGTTCAGTGATATTTTATTAATGTTCAAGCTTTCAACATGTTACAGAAGTACACTTTTTTTCATTTTAATGAGCATTTTAATGAGACTTTGCCATATTTGATGCGGTTTGTTGTCTGATTTACATCGCAAATCTTTTCAGGGACCAGTTCGTGCACGGGCTTTAAGATCGAGGCAGACCCTTGGCTCGGCTGTGGCACGGCTTTCCCTGTTCATTTGTGGTTTTACCCACCTCTACCTTTCAGCCTCCCTAGTTTGATAAGTGCGTACTGTGATCTGCCCCGCATCTAAAGGGGGCGGACATTTTCCAGTTTCTCAGGGCCCCGTAAGGACTTGAGGCTAAAAACCTAATTTTGAACTGAAGTGCTCTAAATTTCTTCTAAATGGATTAAAACTGCCCTATGTCCATAGAGCTCTTCTTTCTGCGCCCTGTATGAGAGTTACGTGGTGTTACAGCGCTTGGGTAAACGTGTGTACATGTTTGCGTTTGTGCAGCAGTTTTAGTCCTGTCATCCTAAAGCATCCCCATGTTTGAGAGGTTGCTGGGCCCAAGGCTTGGTATTTTACACTTTACACCCATCGTTGTGCACCCGATCACCTTGCGGTTCTTTAGGACGGGTTACATGTGGCCACCAGCCTCCCAGGTAAGTCAGTAGGGGTTTGTTGCATTCACGCTCTCTTGGATCACAGAGGATGGTGATTCGATGGTGGTTATGTTATGTCACAGGCATTTGTTATTGCGTAAAATGATTCACGCGGAGGTGATCATGGTGCTTAGCAGCCAAATTGGCACGTGCTGGTAGACTAAGTGAAACATCTGCGTCTTTAGAGGTTTTTTGTATTTTGAAGGATCCTGGCACGGCCGGATTTGCAGAGTGAAATGGGACAAGATATGAGAAAGATCTGCACCAAATCTGGAAGTGCGGGCACGAGGGGTCTTTAGTAAAGCTTGATTCATCGATCTAAGCAATCGCCTTGCCTGGTATTGACAGAGTCTGTCGTGCAGGTGGGTAGGAAGCTGTTTGGTTAGGGCCTTATGAGTCAGCCAGCACAGCTTAAAAATGGGACGTTTCTTAACTGGTAGCCAGTGAAGGGCTTTTAAGTTAGGAGCAGAGAACGAGCGAGAAGGGAGGGTGTAGATTAATTGGGCAGCTTTATTCTGCACCACTTGAAGTGAGCCAGCAGTGAAACGTTTGCTGCTGCTAATACTGCGTTCCCGTTGTCCAGGCGACTCTTAATCAGTGCCTGGATTAGGATTTTTCTTGGTGTAGCGGGGAACCATAGAAAGACTTTCCTGAGTTGAAGCATGGTGGCAAAGCAGGTGCCGCAGGTTGCTGTCACTTGGTCGGTCATAGAAGTGTCCGATCCAATTTGACGCCAAGATTTTTAACCTCCTGTTTTGGGCAAGGGGCTGGTCCTAATTCCGCAGGCCACCGTCCGTTGACCAAGACTCCTGAGACTTGCCAAACAGCTCTATCTGTGCTTTTTCAACATATAATTGGAGGCAGTTGTTGGTCATCCAGTCAGCAATTTTCCTCATGCAGTTCACATATCCCTGGTCTAACCAGATGTGGATCCTGCCCAAAAAGCGATGACTAATTGGGTGCCATCGGCATAAGACACGATCTCAAACCTGCAAGATCTAAACAATCTGCACAAGCGGAACATGTACACACCTGGCTCAGGGAGGAACCCTGCAGGACTCCTTTATTGACCCTCAAAGTGTGGGAACTAAAGGAGTCTATGCAGATGGTTTGGGTCCGGTTGCTAAGGAAGTCCCTGAGCCAGTGTAGTGTTCTGTCATGCATACCTGCGTCATGCAGTCTGCGGGTTAAGATTAAGTGTGAGACTGTGTTGAAAGCTACTGACAGATCTAGCAATACCAGCATTACTGGAGTACCTGCATCTATTGTGTCTCATGGTATCGGTTACTGCCACTCTTATTGTTTTGGTGCTGTACATCGCTCTGAAGCCGAATTGTGAGTGGTCAAGGATCTTGAGCTTTTCCAAATAGGTGGGCAGTTGTTAATTTATGTGGCTTTCTAGGAATTTTTCTAACAGAGGAAGCAAAGAGACAGGTCGGTAGTTGAAAAGAATTTCTGGATTGGCGTTCGTATTCTTAGTATTGGAGACACTTGGGCAGACTTCCAATCAGCCGGGAGTGAAGCAAAATCAAGAGAGATTAAAAAGGTCACCTACGGGTGACGCAATATAGTGCGCTAAGAAGGAAGTGGTCTTTTTGGAGGGGGGTGAACATATGTCCCCTGGGAAGCCAGATTTGGCGCTGGCCAGCATCACTTGTACCTGCTCCTGTGAGCATGGTTCAAATTTCTGTAATGCAGAAATTAGGTTCATTCACGCTTCATGTAAGAATGTCTCCTGTGTTCCTAATTGCATCCATTGCATAAAGTCTTGGCGAAGGACCCCTTTTCCGCAAGTTGCAGTCTAAAGGTTTTTCGATCTCCATCTGCTCTGTATCTCTTGAGTTCTTTGATATCTAATTGACTCCTAATTTTCAAACAGGGGTCAGTGAAATCGAAATTTGGATCTAATCATAGAGCTTGGCCCTTCAGATGGATTTTGGATAATGCCATGTAAACATGCACTGCACAGTCAACACATTATCTGCAATATTACCTCATGTCATAGAAGCTCTCTAGTTATTGTTTTCTAGCGTACATCCACATAACTTGTTCTTACAGTGCTTTTGCCACAGTCATGTTGCTTCCTAGCCCAGTTAATGATTTGCGTTATTACTGCGTAACTGAACAGGATTTTAGCAGCATTGTGAGTCTGGACGCAAGGATTGCAATCTATAGCTTCAACAAATCTCTGCAAAATGTGCATTCTTCACTGAGATGGTTTCTAGGAGCGATTGAACTTCATTTAGAGCGCTGTGATTTGCGGTGTTGGCGTTATCCTGTACCCCTGTCCGCAGTGGAGAGCTGTGGTGTCTGTGTGGATGGTGAACCTGTAAAAGTGTTTGCAGAGACCTGGTCCAGTCATGCCCACTGAGCTATGGGGCCCGTGCTGGCCTGTCTGGGCTGCTGGGTCCTTGTAGAATAGAGTTGCAGTCATGTGCATTGAAGCTGGTACGTCACTGAGCTGTGGGGCCCTTGCTGGCCTGTCTGGGTTGCCGGGTCCTTGTGTAATGGAACTGCAGTCGTGAGCACTGAAACTGGCTCAAAACTGAGCTGTGGGGCCCTTGCTGGCCTGTCTAGGCTGCTGGGTCCTTGTGTAATGGAACTGCAGTCATGTGCATTGAAGCTGGGGGCGTCCCTGAGCTGTGGGACCGGTGCTGGCCTGTCTAGGCTGCTGGGTCCTTGTAGAATAGAGTTGCAGTCATGTGCATTGAAGCTGGGGGCGTCACTGAACTGTGGGGCCGGTGCTGGCCTGTCTGGGTTGCCGGGTCCTTGTGTAATGGAACTGCAGTCGTGAGCACTGAAACTGGCTCAAAACTGAGCTGTGGGGCCCTTGCTGGCCTGTCTAGGCTGCTGGGTCCTTGTGTAATGGAACTGCAGTCATGTGCATTGAAGCTGGGGGCGTCCCTGAGCTGTGGGACCGGTGCTGGCCTGTCTGGGTTGCCGGGTCCTTATGTAATGGAACTGCAGTCGTGAGCACTGAAACTGGCTCAAAACTGAGCTGTGGGGCCCTTGCTGGCCTGTCTAGGCTGCTGGGTCCTTGTAGAATAGAGTTGCAGTCATGTGCATTGAAGCTGGGGGCGTCACTGAGCTGTGGGGCCGGTGCTGGCCTGTCTGGGTTGCCGGGTCCTTGTGTAATGGAACTGCAGTCGTGAGCACTGAAACTGGCTCAAAACTGAGCTGTGGGGCCCTTGCTGGCCTGTCTAGGCTGCTGGGTCCTTGTGTAATGGAACTGCAGTCGTGAGCACTGAAACTGGGGGCGTCACTGAGCTGTGAGACCCGTGCTGGCCTGTCTAGGCTGCTGGGTCCTTGTAGAATAGAGTTGCAGTCATGTGCATTGAAGCTGGGGGCGTCACTGAGCTGTGGGGCCCGTGCTGGCCTGTCTGGGTTGCCGGGTCCTTGTGTAATGGAACTGCAGTCGTGAGCACTGAAACTGGCTCAAAACTGAGCTGTGGGGCCCTTGCTGGCCTGTCTAGGCTGCTGGGTCCTTGTAGAATAGAGTTGCAGTCATGTGCATTGAAGCTGGTACGTCACTGAGCTGTGGGGCCCTTGCTGGCCTGTCTGGGTTGCTGGGTCCTTGTAGAATAGAGTTGCAGTCGTGAGCATTGAAGCTGGGGGTGTCACTGAGCTGTGAGACCTGTGCTGGCCTGTCTAGGCTGCTGGGTCCTTGTAGAATAGAGTTGCAGTCATGTGCATTGAAGCTGGGGGCGTCACTGAGCTGTGGGGCCCGTGCTGGCCTGTCTGGGTTGCCGGGTCCTTGTGTAATGGAACTGCAGTCGTGAGCACTGAAACTGGCTCAAAACTGAGCTGTGGGGCCCTTGCTGGCCTGTCTAGGCTGCTGGGTCCTTGTAGAATAGAGTTGCAGTCATGTGCATTGAAGCTGGGGGCGTCACTGAACTGTGGGGCCGGTGCTGGCCTGTCTGGGTTGCCGGGTCCTTGTGTAATGGAACTGCAGTCGTGAGCACTGAAACTGGCTCAAAACTGAGCTGTGGGGCCCTTGCTGGCCTGTCTAGGCTGCTGGGTCCTTGTGTAATGGAACTGCAGTCATGTGCATTGAAGCTGGGGGCGTCCCTGAGCTGTGGGACCGGTGCTGGCCTGTCTGGGTTGCCGGGTCCTTATGTAATGGAACTGCAGTCGTGAGCACTGAAACTGGCTCAAAACTGAGCTGTGGGGCCCTTGCTGGCCTGTCTAGGCTGCTGGGTCCTTGTGTAATGGAACTGCAGTCGTGAGCACTGAAACTGGCTCAAAACTGAGCTGTGAGACCCGTGCTGGCCTGTCTAGGCTGCTGGGTCCTTGTAGAATAGAGTTGCAGTCATGTGCATTGAAGCTGGTAAGTCACTGAGCTGTGGGGCCGGTGCTGGCCTGTCTGGGTTGCCGGGTCCTTGTGTAATGGAACTGCAGTCGTGAGCACTGAAACTGGCTCAAAACTGAGCTGTGGGGCCCTTGCTGGCCTGTCTAGGCTGCTGGGTCCTTGTGTAATGGAACTGCAGTCGTGAGCACTGAAACTGGGGGCGTCACTGAGCTGTGAGACCCGTGCTGGCCTGTCTAGGCTGCTGGGTCCTTGTAGAATAGAGTTGCAGTCATGTGCATTGAAGCTGGGGGCGTCACTGAGCTGTGGGGCCCGTGCTGGCCTGTCTGGGTTGCCGGGTCCTTGTGTAATGGAACTGCAGTCGTGAGCACTGAAACTGGCTCAAAACTGAGCTGTGGGGCCCTTGCTGGCCTGTCTAGGCTGCTGGGTCCTTGCAGAATAGAGTTGCAGTCATGTGCATTGAAGCTGGTTCGTCACTGAGCTGTGGGGCCCTTGCTGGCCTGTCTGGGTTGCCGGGTCCTTGTGTAATGGAACTGCAGTCGTGAGCACTGAAACTGGCTCAAAACTGAGCTGTGGGGCCCTTGCTGGCCTGTCTAGGCTGCTGGGTCCTTGTAGAATAGAGTTGCAGTCATGTGCATTGAAGCTGGGGGCGTCACTGAGCTGTGGGGCCCGTGCTGGCCTGTCTGGGTTGCCGGGTCCTTGTGTAATGGAACTGCAGTCGTGAGCACTGAAACTGGCTCAAAACTGAGCTGTGGGGCCCTTGCTGGCCTGTCTAGGCTGCTGGGTCCTTGTAGAATAGAGTTGCAGTCATGTGCATTGAAGCTGGTACGTCACTGAGCTGTGGGGCCCTTGCTGGCCTGTCTGGGTTGCTGGGTCCTTGTAGAATAGAGTTGCAGTCATGTGCATTGAAGCTGGTACGTCACTGAGCTGTGGGGCCGGTGCTGGCCTGTCTGGGTTGCCGGGTCCTTGTGTAATGGAACTGCAGTCGTGAGCACTGAAAATGGCTCAAAACTGAGCTGTGAGACCCGTGCTGGCCTGTCTAGGCTGCTGGGTCCTTGTAGAATAGAGTTGCAGTCATGTGCATTGAAGCTGGTACGTCACTGAGCTGTGGGGCCGGTGCTGGCCTGTCTGGGTTGCCGGGTCCTTGTGTAATGGAACTGCAGTCGTGAGCACTGAAACTGGCTCAAAACTGAGCTGTGGGGCCCTTGCTGGCCTGTCTAGGCTGCCGGGTCCTTGTGTAATGGAACTGCAGTCGTGAGCACTGAAACTGGCTCAAAACTGAGCTGTGGGGCCCTTGCTGGACTGTCTAGGCTGCTGGGTCCTTGTAGAATAGAGTTGCAGTCATGTGCATTGAAGCTGGGGGTGTCACTGAGCTGTGAGACCTGTGCTGGCCTGTCTAGGCTGCTGGGTCCTTGTAGAATAGAGTTGCAGTCATGTGCATTGAAGCTGGGGGCGTCACTGAACTGTGGGGCCGGTGCTGGCCTGTCTGGGTTGCCGGGTCCTTGTGTAATGGAACTGCAGTCGTGAGCACTGAAACTGGCTCAAAACTGAGCTGTGGGGCCCTTGCTGGCCTGTCTAGGCTGCTGGGTCCTTGTGTAATGGAACTGCAGTCATGTGCATTGAAGCTGGGGGCGTCCCTGAGCTGTGGGACCGGTGCTGGCCTGTCTGGGTTGCCGGGTCCTTATGTAATGGAACTGCAGTCGTGAGCACTGAAACTGGCTCAAAACTGAGCTGTGGGGCCCTTGCTGGCCTGTCTAGGCTGCTGGGTCCTTGTAGAATAGAGTTGCAGTCATGTGCATTGAAGCTGGGGGCGTCACTGAGCTGTGGGGCCGGTGCTGGCCTGTCTGGGTTGCCGGGTCCTTGTGTAATGGAACTGCAGTCGTGAGCACTGAAACTGGCTCAAAACTGAGCTGTGGGGCCCTTGCTGGCCTGTCTAGGCTGCTGGGTCCTTGTGTAATGGAACTGCAGTCGTGAGCACTGAAACTGGGGGCGTCACTGAGCTGTGAGACCCGTGCTGGCCTGTCTAGGCTGCTGGGTCCTTGTAGAATAGAGTTGCAGTCATGTGCATTGAAGCTGGGGGCGTCACTGAGCTGTGGGGCCCGTGCTGGCCTGTCTGGGTTGCCGGGTCCTTGTGTAATGGAACTGCAGTCGTGAGCACTGAAACTGGCTCAAAACTGAGCTGTGGGGCCCTTGCTGGCCTGTCTAGGCTGCTGGGTCCTTGTGTAATGGAACTGCAGTCGTGAGCACTGAAACTGGGGGCGTCACTGAGCTGTGAGACCCGTGCTGGCCTGTCTAGGCTGCTGGGTCCTTGTAGAATAGAGTTGCAGTCATGTGCATTGAAGCTGGGGGCGTCACTGAGCTGTGGGGCCCGTGCTGGCCTGTCTGGGTTGCCGGGTCCTTGTGTAATGGAACTGCAGTCGTGAGCACTGAAACTGGCTCAAAACTGAGCTGTGGGGCCCTTGCTGGCCTGTCTAGGCTGCTGGGTCCTTGTAGAATAGAGTTGCAGTCATGTGCATTGAAGCTGGTACGTCACTGAGCTGTGGGGCCCTTGCTGGCCTGTCTGGGTTGCTGGGTCCTTGTAGAATAGAGTTGCAGTCGTGAGCATTGAAGCTGGGGGTGTCACTGAGCTGTGAGACCTGTGCTGGCCTGTCTAGGCTGCTGGGTCCTTGTAGAATAGAGTTGCAGTCATGTGCATTGAAGCTGGGGGCGTCACTGAGCTGTGGGGCCCGTGCTGGCCTGTCTGGGTTGCCGGGTCCTTGTGTAATGGAACTGCAGTCGTGAGCACTGAAACTGGCTCAAAACTGAGCTGTGGGGCCCTTGCTGGCCTGTCTAGGCTGCTGGGTCCTTGTAGAATAGAGTTGCAGTCATGTGCATTGAAGCTGGGGGCGTCACTGAACTGTGGGGCCGGTGCTGGCCTGTCTGGGTTGCCGGGTCCTTGTGTAATGGAACTGCAGTCGTGAGCACTGAAACTGGCTCAAAACTGAGCTGTGGGGCCCTTGCTGGCCTGTCTAGGCTGCTGGGTCCTTGTGTAATGGAACTGCAGTCATGTGCATTGAAGCTGGGGGCGTCCCTGAGCTGTGGGACCGGTGCTGGCCTGTCTGGGTTGCCGGGTCCTTATGTAATGGAACTGCAGTCGTGAGCACTGAAACTGGCTCAAAACTGAGCTGTGGGGCCCTTGCTGGCCTGTCTAGGCTGCTGGGTCCTTGTGTAATGGAACTGCAGTCGTGAGCACTGAAACTGGCTCAAAACTGAGCTGTGAGACCCGTGCTGGCCTGTCTAGGCTGCTGGGTCCTTGTAGAATAGAGTTGCAGTCATGTGCATTGAAGCTGGTAAGTCACTGAGCTGTGGGGCCGGTGCTGGCCTGTCTGGGTTGCCGGGTCCTTGTGTAATGGAACTGCAGTCGTGAGCACTGAAACTGGCTCAAAACTGAGCTGTGGGGCCCTTGCTGGCCTGTCTAGGCTGCTGGGTCCTTGTGTAATGGAACTGCAGTCGTGAGCACTGAAACTGGGGGCGTCACTGAGCTGTGAGACCCGTGCTGGCCTGTCTAGGCTGCTGGGTCCTTGTAGAATAGAGTTGCAGTCATGTGCATTGAAGCTGGGGGCGTCACTGAGCTGTGGGGCCCGTGCTGGCCTGTCTGGGTTGCCGGGTCCTTGTGTAATGGAACTGCAGTCGTGAGCACTGAAACTGGCTCAAAACTGAGCTGTGGGGCCCTTGCTGGCCTGTCTAGGCTGCTGGGTCCTTGCAGAATAGAGTTGCAGTCATGTGCATTGAAGCTGGTTCGTCACTGAGCTGTGGGGCCCTTGCTGGCCTGTCTGGGTTGCCGGGTCCTTGTGTAATGGAACTGCAGTCGTGAGCACTGAAACTGGCTCAAAACTGAGCTGTGGGGCCCTTGCTGGCCTGTCTAGGCTGCTGGGTCCTTGTAGAATAGCGTTGCAGTCATGTGCATTGAAGCTGGGGGCGTCACTGAGCTGTGGGGCCCGTGCTGGCCTGTCTGGGTTGCCGGGTCCTTGTGTAATGGAACTGCAGTCGTGAGCACTGAAACTGGCTCAAAACTGAGCTGTGGGGCCCTTGCTGGCCTGTCTAGGCTGCTGGGTCCTTGTAGAATAGAGTTGCAGTCATGTGCATTGAAGCTGGTACGTCACTGAGCTGTGGGGCCCTTGCTGGCCTGTCTGGGTTGCTGGGTCCTTGTAGAATAGAGTTGCAGTCATGTGCATTGAAGCTGGTACGTCACTGAGCTGTGGGGCCGGTGCTGGCCTGTCTGGGTTGCCGGGTCCTTGTGTAATGGAACTGCAGTCGTGAGCACTGAAAATGGCTCAAAACTGAGCTGTGAGACCCGTGCTGGCCTGTCTAGGCTGCTGGGTCCTTGTAGAATAGAGTTGCAGTCATGTGCATTGAAGCTGGTACGTCACTGAGCTGTGGGGCCGGTGCTGGCCTGTCTGGGTTGCCGGGTCCTTGTGTAATGGAACTGCAGTCGTGAGCACTGAAACTGGCTCAAAACTGAGCTGTGGGGCCCTTGCTGGCCTGTCTAGGCTGCCGGGTCCTTGTGTAATGGAACTGCAGTCGTGAGCACTGAAACTGGCTCAAAACTGAGCTGTGGGGCCCTTGCTGGACTGTCTAGGCTGCTGGGTCCTTGTAGAATAGAGTTGCAGTCATGTGCATTGAAGCTGGGGGTGTCACTGAGCTGTGAGACCTGTGCTGGCCTGTCTAGGCTGCTGGGTCCTTGTAGAATAGAGTTGCAGTCATGTGCATTGAAGCTGGGGGCGTCACTGAACTGTGGGGCCGGTGCTGGCCTGTCTGGGTTGCCGGGTCCTTGTGTAATGGAACTGCAGTCGTGAGCACTGAAACTGGCTCAAAACTGAGCTGTGGGGCCCTTGCTGGCCTGTCTAGGCTGCTGGGTCCTTGTGTAATGGAACTGCAGTCATGTGCATTGAAGCTGGGGGCGTCCCTGAGCTGTGGGACCGGTGCTGGCCTGTCTGGGTTGCCGGGTCCTTATGTAATGAAACTGCAGTCGTGAGCACTGAAACTGGCTCAAAACTGAGCTGTGGGGCCCTTGCTGGCCTGTCTAGGCTGCTGGGTCCTTGTAGAATAGAGTTGCAGTCATGTGCATTGAAGCTGGGGGCGTCACTGAGCTGTGGGGCCGGTGCTGGCCTGTCTGGGTTGCCGGGTCCTTGTGTAATGGAACTGCAGTCGTGAGCACTGAAACTGGCTCAAAACTGAGCTGTGGGGCCCTTGCTGGCCTGTCTAGGCTGCTGGGTCCTTGTGTAATGGAACTGCAGTCGTGAGCACTGAAACTGGGGGCGTCACTGAGCTGTGAGACCCGTGCTGGCCTGTCTAGGCTGCTGGGTCCTTGTAGAATAGAGTTGCAGTCATGTGCATTGAAGCTGGGGGCGTCACTGAGCTGTGGGGCCCGTGCTGGCCTGTCTGGGTTGCCGGGTCCTTGTGTAATGGAACTGCAGTCGTGAGCACTGAAACTGGCTCAAAACTGAGCTGTGGGGCCCTTGCTGGCCTGTCTAGGCTGCTGGGTCCTTGTAGAATAGAGTTGCAGTCATGTGCATTGAAGCTGGTACGTCACTGAGCTGTGGGGCCCTTGCTGGCCTGTCTGGGTTGCCGGGTCCTTGTGTAATGGAACTGCAGTCGTGAGCACTGAAACTGGCTCAAAACTGAGCTGTGGGGCCCTTGCTGGC
Source organism: Lissotriton helveticus (assembly GCF_964261635.1). NCBI lineage: Eukaryota > Metazoa > Chordata > Amphibia > Caudata > Salamandridae > Lissotriton > Lissotriton helveticus. The sequence goes on along the minus strand of NC_136060.1, from coordinate 416,296,924 downwards.
CTGTCTAGGCTGCTGGGTCCTTGTGTAATGGAACTGCAGTCGTGAGCACTGAAACTGGGGGCGTCACTGAGCTGTGAGACCCGTGCTGGCCTGTCTAGGCTGCTGGGTCCTTGTAGAATAGAGTTGCAGTCATGTGCATTGAAGCTGGGGGCGTCACTGAGCTGTGGGGCCCGTGCTGGCCTGTCTGGGTTGCCGGGTCCTTGTGTAATGGAACTGCAGTCGTGAGCACTGAAACTGGCTCAAAACTGAGCTGTGGGGCCCTTGCTGGCCTGTCTAGGCTGCTGGGTCCTTGTAGAATAGAGTTGCAGTCATGTGCATTGAAGCTGGTACGTCACTGAGCTGTGGGGCCCTTGCTGGCCTGTCTGGGTTGCTGGGTCCTTGTAGAATAGAGTTGCAGTCGTGAGCATTGAAGCTGGGGGTGTCACTGAGCTGTGAGACCTGTGCTGGCCTGTCTAGGCTGCTGGGTCCTTGTAGAATAGAGTTGCAGTCATGTGCATTGAAGCTGGGGGCGTCACTGAGCTGTGGGGCCCGTGCTGGCCTGTCTGGGTTGCCGGGTCCTTGTGTAATGGAACTGCAGTCGTGAGCACTGAAACTGGCTCAAAACTGAGCTGTGGGGCCCTTGCTGGCCTGTCTAGGCTGCTGGGTCCTTGTAGAATAGAGTTGCAGTCATGTGCATTGAAGCTGGGGGCGTCACTGAACTGTGGGGCCGGTGCTGGCCTGTCTGGGTTGCCGGGTCCTTGTGTAATGGAACTGCAGTCGTGAGCACTGAAACTGGCTCAAAACTGAGCTGTGGGGCCCTTGCTGGCCTGTCTAGGCTGCTGGGTCCTTGTGTAATGGAACTGCAGTCATGTGCATTGAAGCTGGGGGCGTCCCTGAGCTGTGGGACCGGTGCTGGCCTGTCTGGGTTGCCGGGTCCTTATGTAATGGAACTGCAGTCGTGAGCACTGAAACTGGCTCAAAACTGAGCTGTGGGGCCCTTGCTGGCCTGTCTAGGCTGCTGGGTCCTTGTGTAATGGAACTGCAGTCGTGAGCACTGAAACTGGCTCAAAACTGAGCTGTGAGACCCGTGCTGGCCTGTCTAGGCTGCTGGGTCCTTGTAGAATAGAGTTGCAGTCATGTGCATTGAAGCTGGTAAGTCACTGAGCTGTGGGGCCGGTGCTGGCCTGTCTGGGTTGCCGGGTCCTTGTGTAATGGAACTGCAGTCGTGAGCACTGAAACTGGCTCAAAACTGAGCTGTGGGGCCCTTGCTGGCCTGTCTAGGCTGCTGGGTCCTTGTGTAATGGAACTGCAGTCGTGAGCACTGAAACTGGGGGCGTCACTGAGCTGTGAGACCCGTGCTGGCCTGTCTAGGCTGCTGGGTCCTTGTAGAATAGAGTTGCAGTCATGTGCATTGAAGCTGGGGGCGTCACTGAGCTGTGGGGCCCGTGCTGGCCTGTCTGGGTTGCCGGGTCCTTGTGTAATGGAACTGCAGTCGTGAGCACTGAAACTGGCTCAAAACTGAGCTGTGGGGCCCTTGCTGGCCTGTCTAGGCTGCTGGGTCCTTGCAGAATAGAGTTGCAGTCATGTGCATTGAAGCTGGTTCGTCACTGAGCTGTGGGGCCCTTGCTGGCCTGTCTGGGTTGCCGGGTCCTTGTGTAATGGAACTGCAGTCGTGAGCACTGAAACTGGCTCAAAACTGAGCTGTGGGGCCCTTGCTGGCCTGTCTAGGCTGCTGGGTCCTTGTAGAATAGAGTTGCAGTCATGTGCATTGAAGCTGGGGGCGTCACTGAGCTGTGGGGCCCGTGCTGGCCTGTCTGGGTTGCCGGGTCCTTGTGTAATGGAACTGCAGTCGTGAGCACTGAAACTGGCTCAAAACTGAGCTGTGGGGCCCTTGCTGGCCTGTCTAGGCTGCTGGGTCCTTGTAGAATAGAGTTGCAGTCATGTGCATTGAAGCTGGTACGTCACTGAGCTGTGGGGCCCTTGCTGGCCTGTCTGGGTTGCTGGGTCCTTGTAGAATAGAGTTGCAGTCATGTGCATTGAAGCTGGTACGTCACTGAGCTGTGGGGCCGGTGCTGGCCTGTCTGGGTTGCCGGGTCCTTGTGTAATGGAACTGCAGTCGTGAGCACTGAAAATGGCTCAAAACTGAGCTGTGAGACCCGTGCTGGCCTGTCTAGGCTGCTGGGTCCTTGTAGAATAGAGTTGCAGTCATGTGCATTGAAGCTGGTACGTCACTGAGCTGTGGGGCCGGTGCTGGCCTGTCTGGGTTGCCGGGTCCTTGTGTAATGGAACTGCAGTCGTGAGCACTGAAACTGGCTCAAAACTGAGCTGTGGGGCCCTTGCTGGCCTGTCTAGGCTGCCGGGTCCTTGTGTAATGGAACTGCAGTCGTGAGCACTGAAACTGGCTCAAAACTGAGCTGTGGGGCCCTTGCTGGACTGTCTAGGCTGCTGGGTCCTTGTAGAATAGAGTTGCAGTCATGTGCATTGAAGCTGGGGGTGTCACTGAGCTGTGAGACCTGTGCTGGCCTGTCTAGGCTGCTGGGTCCTTGTAGAATAGAGTTGCAGTCATGTGCATTGAAGCTGGGGGCGTCACTGAACTGTGGGGCCGGTGCTGGCCTGTCTGGGTTGCCGGGTCCTTGTGTAATGGAACTGCAGTCGTGAGCACTGAAACTGGCTCAAAACTGAGCTGTGGGGCCCTTGCTGGCCTGTCTAGGCTGCTGGGTCCTTGTGTAATGGAACTGCAGTCATGTGCATTGAAGCTGGAGGCGTCCCTGAGCTGTGGGACCGGTGCTGGCCTGTCTGGGTTGCCGGGTCCTTATGTAATGGAACTGCAGTCGTGAGCACTGAAACTGGCTCAAAACTGAGCTGTGGGGCCCTTGCTGGCCTGTCTAGGCTGGTGGGTCCTTGTAGAATAGAGTTGCAGTCATGTGCATTGAAGCTGGGGGCGTCACTGAGCTGTGGGGCCGGTGCTGGCCTGTCTGGGTTGCCGGGTCCTTGTGTAATGGAACTGCAGTCGTGAGCACTGAAACTGGCTCAAAACTGAGCTGTGGGGCCCTTGCTGGCCTGTCTAGGCTGCTGGGTCCTTGTGTAATGGAACTGCAGTCGTGAGCACTGAAACTGGGGGCGTCACTGAGCTGTGAGACCCGTGCTGGCCTGTCTAGGCTGCTGGGTCCTTGTAGAATAGAGTTGCAGTCATGTGCATTGAAGCTGGGGGCGTCACTGAGCTGTGGGGCCCGTGCTGGCCTGTCTGGGTTGCCGGGTCCTTGTGTAATGGAACTGCAGTCGTGAGCACTGAAACTGGCTCAAAACTGAGCTGTGGGGCCCTTGCTGGCCTGTCTAGGCTGCTGGGTCCTTGTAGAATAGAGTTGCAGTCATGTGCATTGAAGCTGGTACGTCACTGAGCTGTGGGGCCCTTGCTGGCCTGTCTGGGTTGCCGGGTCCTTGTGTAATGGAACTGCAGTCGTGAGCACTGAAACTGGCTCAAAACTGAGCTGTGGGGCCCTTGCTGGCCTGTCTAGGCTGCTGGGTCCTTGTGTAATGGAACTGCAGTCGTGAGCACTGAAACTGGGGGCGTCACTGAGCTGTGAGACCCGTGCTGGCCTGTCTAGGCTGCTGGGTCCTTGTAGAATAGAGTTGCAGTCATGTGCATTGAAGCTGGGGGCGTCACTGAGCTGTGGGGCCCGTGCTGGCCTGTCTGGGTTGCCGGGTCCTTGTGTAATGGAACTGCAGTCGTGAGCACTGAAACTGGCTCAAAACTGAGCTGTGGGGCCCTTGCTGGCCTGTCTAGGCTGCTGGGTCCTTGTAGAATAGAGTTGCAGTCATGTGCATTGAAGCTGGTACGTCACTGAGCTGTGGGGCCCTTGCTGGCCTGTCTGGGTTGCTGGGTCCTTGTAGAATAGAGTTGCAGTCGTGAGCATTGAAGCTGGGGGTGTCACTGAGCTGTGAGACCTGTGCTGGCCTGTCTAGGCTGCTGGGTCCTTGTAGAATAGAGTTGCAGTCATGTGCATTGAAGCTGGGGGCGTCACTGAGCTGTGGGGCCTGTGCTGGCCTGTCTGGGTTGCCGGGTCCTTGTGTAATGGAACTGCAGTCGTGAGCACTGAAACTGGCTCAAAACTGAGCTGTGGGGCCCTTGCTGGCCTGTCTAGGCTGCTGGGTCCTTGTAGAATAGAGTTGCAGTCATGTGCATTGAAGCTGGGGGCGTCACTGAACTGTGGGGCCGGTGCTGGCCTGTCTGGGTTGCCGGGTCCTTGTGTAATGGAACTGCAGTCGTGAGCACTGAAACTGGCTCAAAACTGAGCTGTGGGGCCCTTGCTGGCCTGTCTAGGCTGCTGGGTCCTTGTGTAATGGAACTGCAGTCATGTGCATTGAAGCTGGGGGCGTCCCTGAGCTGTGGGACCGGTGCTGGCCTGTCTGGGTTGCCGGGTCCTTATGTAATGGAACTGCAGTCGTGAGCACTGAAACTGGCTCAAAACTGAGCTGTGGGGCCCTTGCTGGCCTGTCTAGGCTGCTGGGTCCTTGTGTAATGGAACTGCAGTCGTGAGCACTGAAACTGGCTCAAAACTGAGCTGTGAGACCCGTGCTGGCCTGTCTAGGCTGCTGGGTCCTTGTAGAATAGAGTTGCAGTCATGTGCATTGAAGCTGGTAAGTCACTGAGCTGTGGGGCCGGTGCTGGCCTGTCTGGGTTGCCGGGTCCTTGTGTAATGGAACTGCAGTCGTGAGCACTGAAACTGGCTCAAAACTGAGCTGTGGGGCCCTTGCTGGCCTGTCTAGGCTGCTGGGTCCTTGTGTAATGGAACTGCAGTCGTGAGCACTGAAACTGGGGGCGTCACTGAGCTGTGAGACCCGTGCTGGCCTGTCTAGGCTGCTGGGTCCTTGTAGAATAGAGTTGCAGTCATGTGCATTGAAGCTGGGGGCGTCACTGAGCTGTGGGGCCCGTGCTGGCCTGTCTGGGTTGCCGGGTCCTTGTGTAATGGAACTGCAGTCGTGAGCACTGAAACTGGCTCAAAACTGAGCTGTGGGGCCCTTGCTGGCCTGTCTAGGCTGCTGGGTCCTTGCAGAATAGAGTTGCAGTCATGTGCATTGAAGCTGGTTCGTCACTGAGCTGTGGGGCCCTTGCTGGCCTGTCTGGGTTGCCGGGTCCTTGTGTAATGGAACTGCAGTCGTGAGCACTGAAACTGGCTCAAAACTGAGCTGTGGGGCCCTTGCTGGCCTGTCTAGGCTGCTGGGTCCTTGTAGAATAGAGTTGCAGTCATGTGCATTGAAGCTGGGGGCGTCACTGAGCTGTGGGGCCCGTGCTGGCCTGTCTGGGTTGCCGGGTCCTTGTGTAATGGAACTGCAGTCGTGAGCACTGAAACTGGCTCAAAACTGAGCTGTGGGGCCCTTGCTGGCCTGTCTAGGCTGCTGGGTCCTTGTAGAATAGAGTTGCAGTCATGTGCATTGAAGCTGGTACGTCACTGAGCTGTGGGGCCCTTGCTGGCCTGTCTGGGTTGCTGGGTCCTTGTAGAATAGAGTTGCAGTCATGTGCATTGAAGCTGGTACGTCACTGAGCTGTGGGGCCGGTGCTGGCCTGTCTGGGTTGCCGGGTCCTTGTGTAATGGAACTGCAGTCGTGAGCACTGAAAATGGCTCAAAACTGAGCTGTGAGACCCGTGCTGGCCTGTCTAGGCTGCTGGGTCCTTGTAGAATAGAGTTGCAGTCATGTGCATTGAAGCTGGTACGTCACTGAGCTGTGGGGCCGGTGCTGGCCTGTCTGGGTTGCCGGGTCCTTGTGTAATGGAACTGCAGTCGTGAGCACTGAAACTGGCTCAAAACTGAGCTGTGGGGCCCTTGCTGGCCTGTCTAGGCTGCCGGGTCCTTGTGTAATGGAACTGCAGTCGTGAGCACTGAAACTGGCTCAAAACTGAGCTGTGGGGCCCTTGCTGGACTGTCTAGGCTGCTGGGTCCTTGTAGAATAGAGTTGCAGTCATGTGCATTGAAGCTGGGGGTGTCACTGAGCTGTGAGACCTGTGCTGGCCTGTCTAGGCTGCTGGGTCCTTGTAGAATAGAGTTGCAGTCATGTGCATTGAAGCTGGGGGCGTCACTGAACTGTGGGGCCGGTGCTGGCCTGTCTGGGTTGCCGGGTCCTTGTGTAATGGAACTGCAGTCGTGAGCACTGAAACTGGCTCAAAACTGAGCTGTGGGGCCCTTGCTGGCCTGTCTAGGCTGCTGGGTCCTTGTGTAATGGAACTGCAGTCATGTGCATTGAAGCTGGCGGCGTCCCTGAGCTGTGGGACCGGTGCTGGCCTGTCTGGGTTGCCGGGTCCTTATGTAATGGAACTGCAGTCGTGAGCACTGAAACTGGCTCAAAACTGAGCTGTGGGGCCCTTGCTGGCCTGTCTAGGCTGCTGGGTCCTTGTAGAATAGAGTTGCAGTCATGTGCATTGAAGCTGGGGGCGTCACTGAGCTGTGGGGCCGGTGCTGGCCTGTCTGGGTTGCCGGGTCCTTGTGTAATGGAACTGCAGTCGTGAGCACTGAAACTGGCTCAAAACTGAGCTGTGGGGCCCTTGCTGGCCTGTCTAGGCTGCTGGGTCCTTGTGTAATGGAACTGCAGTCGTGAGCACTGAAACTGGGGGCGTCACTGAGCTGTGAGACCCGTGCTGGCCTGTCTAGGCTGCTGGGTCCTTGTAGAATAGAGTTGCAGTCATGTGCATTGAAGCTGGGGGCGTCACTGAGCTGTGGGGCCCGTGCTGGCCTGTCTGGGTTGCCGGGTCCTTGTGTAATGGAACTGCAGTCGTGAGCACTGAAACTGGCTCAAAACTGAGCTGTGGGGCCCTTGCTGGCCTGTCTAGGCTGCTGGGTCCTTGTAGAATAGAGTTGCAGTCATGTGCATTGAAGCTGGTACGTCACTGAGCTGTGGGGCCCTTGCTGGCCTGTCTGGGTTGCCGGGTCCTTGTGTAATGGAACTGCAGTCGTGAGCACTGAAACTGGCTCAAAACTGAGCTGTGGGGCCCTTGCTGGCCTGTCTAGGCTGCTGGGTCCTTGTAGAATAGAGTTGCAGTCATGTGCATTGAAGCTGGGGGCGTCACTGAGCTGTGAGACCTGTGCTGGCCTGTCTAGGCTGCTGGGTCCTTGTAGAATAGAGTTGCAGTCATGTGCATTGAAGCTGGGGGCGTCACTGAACTGTGGGGCCGGTGCTGGCCTGTCTGGGTTGCCGGGTCCTTGTGTAATGGAACTGCAGTCGTGAGCACTGAAACTGGCTCAAAACTGAGCTGTGGGGCCCTTGCTGGCCTGTCTAGGCTGCTGGGTCCTTGTGTAATGGAACTGCAGTCATGTGCATTAAAGCTGGGGGCGTCCCTGAGCTGTGGGACCGGTGCTGGCCTGTCTGGGTTGCCGGGTCCTTATGTAATGGAACTGCAGTCGTGAGCACTGAAACTGGCTCAAAACTGAGCTGTGGGGCCCTTGCTGGCCTGTCTAGGCTGCTGGGTCCTTGTGTAATGGAACTGCAGTCGTGAGCACTGAAACTGGGGGCGTCACTGAGCTGTGAGACCCGTGCTGGCCTGTCTAGGCTGCTAGGTCCTTGTAGAATAGAGTTGCAGTCATGTGCATTGAAGCTGGGGGCGTCACTGAGCTGTGGGGCCCGTGCTGGCCTGTCTGGGTTGCCGGGTCCTTGTGTAATGGAACTGCAGTCGTGAGCACTGAAACTGGCTCAAAACTGAGCTGTGGGGCCCTTGCTGGCCTGTCTAGGCTGCTGGGTCCTTGTAGAATAGAGTTGCAGTCATGTGCATTGAAGCTGGTACGTCACTGAGCTGTGGGGCCCTTGCTGGCCTGTCTGGGTTGCCGGGTCCTTGTGTAATGGAACTGCAGTCGTGAACACTGAAACTGGCTCAAAACTGAGCTGTGGGGCCCTTGCTGGCCTGTCTAGGCTGCTGGGTCCTTGTGTAATGGAACTGCAGTCATGTGCATTGAAGCTGGGGGCGTCCCTGAGCTGTGGGACCGGTGCTGGCCTGTCTGGGTTGCCGGGTCCTTGTGTAATGGAACTGCAGTCTTGCGCACTGAAACTGGCTCAAAACTGAGCTGTGGGGCCCTTGCTGGCCTGTCTAGGCTGCTGGGTCCTTGTAGAATAGAGTTGCAGTCATGTGCATTGAAGCTGGGGGCGTCACTGAGCTGTGGGGCCTGTGCTGGCCTGTCTGGGTTGCCGGGTCCTTGTGTAATGGAACTGCAGTCGTGAGCACTGAAACTGGCTCAAAACTGAGCTGTGGGGCCCTTGCTGGCCTGTCTAGGCTGCTGGGTCCTTGTGTAATGGAACTGCAGTCGTGAGCACTTTAACTGGCTCAAAACTGAGCTGTGGGGCCGTTGCTGGCCTGTCTAGGCTGCTGGGTCCTTGTAGAATAGAGTTGCAGTCATGTGCATTGAAGCTGGTACGTCACTGAGCTGTGGGGCCGGTGCTGGCCTGTCTGGGTTGCCGGGTCCTTGTGTAATGGAACTGCAGTCGTGAGCACTGAAACTGGCTCAAAACTGAGCTGTGGGGCCCTTGCTGGCCTGTCTAGGCTGCTGGGTCCTTGTAGAATAGAGTTGCAGTCATGTGCATTGAAGCTGGGGGCGTCACTGAGCTGTGGGGCCCGTGCTGGCCTGTCTGGGTTGCCGGGTCCTTGTGTAATGGAACTGCAGTCGTGAGCACTGAAACTGGCTCAAAACTGAGCTGTGGGGCCCTTGCTGGCCTGTCTAGGCTGCTGGGTCCTTGTAGAATAGAGTTGCAGTCATGTGCATTGAAGCTGGGGGCGTCACTGAGCTGTGGGGCCCGTGCTGGCCTGTCTGGGTTGCCGGGTCCTTGTGTAATGGAACTGCAGTCGTGAGCACTGAAACTGGCTCAAAACTGAGCTGTGGGGCCCTTGCTGGCCTGTCTAGGCTGCTGGGTCCTTGTGTAATGGAACTGCAGTCATGAGCACTGAAACTGGCTCAAAACTGAGCTGTGGGGCCCTTGCTGGCCTGTCTAGGCTGCTGGGTCCTTGTAGAATAGAGTTGCAGTCATGTGCATTGAAGCTGGGGGCGTCACTGAGCTGTGAGACCCGTGCTGGCCTGTCTGGGCTGCTGGGTCCTTGTAGAATAGAGTTGCAGTCATGTGCATTGAAGCTGGGGGCATCACTGAGCTGTGGGGCCCGTGCTGGCTTGTCTGGGTTGCCGGGTCCTTATGTAATGGAACTGCAGTCGTGAGCACTGAAACTGGCTCAAAACTGAGCTGTGGGGCCCTTGCTGGCCTGTCTAGGCTGCTGGGTCCTTGTAGAATAGAGTTGCAGTCATGTGCATTGAAGCTGGGGGCGTCACTGAGCTGTGAGACCCGTGCTGGCCTGTCTGGGCTGCTGGGTCCTTGTAGAATAGAGTTGCAGTCATGTGCATTGAAGCTGGGGGGGTCACTGAGCTGTGGGGCCCGTGCTGGCCTGTCTGGGTTGCCGGGTCCTTGTGTAATGGAACTGCAGTCGTGAGCACTGAAATTGGCTCAAAACAGAGCTGTGGGGCCCTTGCTGGCCTGTCTAGGCTGCTGGGTCCTTGTAGAATAGAGTTGCAGTCACGTGCATTGAAGCTGGTACGTCACTGAGCTGTGGGGCCCTTGCTGGCCTGTCTGTGTTTCCGGGTCCTTGTGTAATGGAACTGCAGTCGTGAGCACTGAAACTGGCTCAAAACTGAGCTGTGGGGCCCTTGCTGGCCTGTCTAGGCTGCTGGGTCCTTGTGTAATGGAACTGCAGTCGTGAGCACTGAAACTGGCTCAAAACTGAGCTGTGGGGCCCTTGCTGGCCTGTCTAGGCTGCTGGGTCTTTGTAGAATAGAGTTGCAGTCATGTGCATTGAAGCTGGTACGTCACTGAGCTGTGGGGCCGGTGCTGGCCTGTCTGGGTTGCCGGGTCCTTGTGTAATGGAACTGCACTCGTGAGCACTGAAACTGGCTCAAAACTGAGCTGTGGGGCCCTTGCTGGCCTGTCTAGGTTGCTGGGTCCTTGTGTAATGGAACTGCAGTCGTGAGCACTGAAACTGGCTCAAAACTGAGCTGTGAGACCCGTGCTGGCCTGTCTAGGCTGCTGGGTCCTTGTAGAATAGAGTTGCAGTCATGTGCATTGAAGCTGGGGGCGTCACTGAGCTGTGAGACCCGTGCTGGCCTGTCTGGGTTGCCGGGTCCTTGTGTAATGGAACTGCAGTTGTGAGCACTGAAACTGGCTCAAAACTGAGCTGTGGGGCCCTTGCTGGCCTGTCTAGGCTGCTGGGTCCTTGTAGAATAGAGTTGCAGTCATGAGCATTGAAGCTGGGGGCGTCACTGAGCTGTGAGACCTGTGCTGGCCTGTCTAGGCTGCTGGGTCCTTGTAGAATAGAGTTGCAGTCATGTGCATTGAAGCTGGGGGCGTCACTGAGCTGTGGGGCCCGTGCTGGCCTGTCTGGGTTGCCGGGTCCTTGTGTAATGGAACTGCAGTCGTGAGCACTGAAGGTGGCTCAAAACTGAGCTGTGGGGCCCTTGCTGGCCTTTCTAGGCTGCTGGGTCCTTGTGTAATGGAACTGCAGTCGTGAGCACTGAAACTGGCTCAAAACTGAGCTGTGGGACCCTTGCTGGCCTGTCTGGGCTGCTGGGTCCTTGTAGAATAGAGTTGCAGTCATGTGCATTGAAGCTGGTACGTCACTGAGCTGTGGGGCCCTTGCTGGCCTGTCTGGGTTGCCGGGTCCTTGTGTAATGGAACTGCAGTCGTGAGCACTGAAACTGGCTCAAAACTGAGTTGTGGGGCCCTTGCTGGCCTGTCTAGGCTGCTGGGTCCTTGTGTAATGGAACTGCAGTCGTGAGCACTGAAACTGGCTCAAAACTGAGCTGTGAGACCCGTGCTGGCCTGTCAAGGCTGCTGGGTCCTTGTAGAATAGAGTTGCAGTCATGTGCATTGAAGCTGGGGGCGTCACTGAGCTGTGAGACCCGTACTGGCCTGTCTGGGTTGCCGGGTCCTTGTGTAATGGAACTGCAGTCGTGAGCACTGAAGGTGGCTCAAAACTGAGCTGTGGGGCCCTTGCTGGCCTGTCTAGGCTGCTGGGTCCTTGTGTAATGGAACTGCAGTCGTGAGCACTGAAACTGGGGGCGTCACTGAGCTGTGAGACCCGTGCTGGCCTGTCTAGGCTGCTGGGTCCTTGTAGAATAGAGTTGCAGTCATGTGCATTGAAGCTGGGGGCGTCACTGAGCTGTGGGGCCCGTGCTGGCCTGTCTGGGTTGCCGGGTCCTTGTGTAATGGAACTGCAGTCGTGAGCACTGAAACTGGCTCAAAACTGAGCTGTGGGGCCCTTGCTGGCCTGTCTAGGCTGCTGGGTCCTTGTAGAATAGAGTTGCAGTCATGTGCATTGAAGCTGGGGGCGTCACTGAGCTGTGGGGCCTGTGCTGGCCTGTCTGGGTTGCCGGGTCCTTGTGTAATGGAACTGCAGTCGTGAGCACTGAAACTGGCTCAAAACTGAGCTGTGGGGCCCTTGCTGGCCTGTCTAGGCTGCTGGGTCCTTGTGTAATGGAACTGCAGTCGTGAGCACTGAAACTGGCTCAAAACTGAGCTGTGGGGCCCTTGCTGGCCTGTCTAGGCTGCTGGGTCCTTGTAGAATAGAGTTGCAGTCATGTGCATTGAAGCTGGTACGTCACTGACCTGTGGGGCCCTTGCTGGCCTGTCTGTGTTGCCGGGTCCTTGTGTAATGGAACTGCAGTTGTGAGCACTGAAACTGGCTCAAAACTGAGCTGTGGGGCCCTTGCTGGCCTGTCTAGGCTGCTGGGTCCTTGTGTAATGGAACTGCAGTCGTGAGCACTGAAACTGGCTCAAAACTGAGCTGTGGGGCCCTTGCTGGCCTGTCTAGGCTGCTGGGTCCTTGTGTAATGGAACTGCAGTCATATGCATTGAAGCTGGGGGCGTCCCTGAGCTGTGTGACCGGTGCTGGCCTGTCTGGGTTGCCGGGTCCTTGTGTAATGGAACTGCAGTCATGAGCACTGAAACTGGCTCAGAACTGAGCTGTGGGGCCCTTGCTGGCCTGTCTAGGCTGCTGGGTCCTTGTAGAATAGAGTTGCAGTCATGTGCATTGAAGCTGGGGGCGTCACTGAGCTGTTGGGCCCGTGCTGGCCTGTCTGGGTTGCCGGGTCCTTGTGTAATGGAACTGCAGTCGTGAGCACTGAAACTGGCTCAAAACTGAGCTGTGGGGCCCTTGCTGGCCTGTCTAGGCTGCTGGGTCCTTGTAGAATAGAGTTGCAGTCATGTGCATTGAAGCTGGTACGTCACTGAGCTGTGGGGCCCTTGCTGGCCTGTCTGTGTTGCCGGGTCCTTGTGTAATGGAACTGCAGTCGTGAGCACTGAAACTGGCTCAAAACTGAGCTGTGGGGCCCTTGCTGGCCTGTCTAGGCTGCTGGGTCCTTGTGTAATGGAACTGCAGTCGTGAGCACTGAAACTGGCTCAAAACTGAGCTGTTGGGCCCTTGCTGGCCTGTCTAGGCTGCTGGGTCCTTGTGTAATGGAACTGCAGTCATGTGCATTGAAGCTGGGGGCGTCACTGAGCTGTGGGGCCGGTGCTGGCCTGTCTAGGCTGCTGGGTCCTTGTGTAATGGAACTGCAGTCGTGAGCACTGAAACTGGCTCAAAACTGAGCTGTGGGACCCTTGCTGGCCTGTCTAGGCTGCTGGGTCCTTGTAGAATAGAGTTGCAGTCATGTGCATTGAAGCTGGGGGCGTCACTGAGCTGTGGGGCCGGTGCTGGCCTGTCTGGGTTGCCGGGTCCTTGTGTAATGGAACTGCAGTCATGAGCACTGAAACTGGCTCAAAACTGAGCTGTGGGGCCCTTGCTGGCCTGTCTAGGCTGCTGGGTCCTTGTAGAATAGAGTTGCAGTCATGTGCATTGAAGCTGGTAAGTCACTGAGCTGTGGGGCCGGTGCTGGCCTGTCTGGGTTGCCGGGTCCCTGTGTAATGGAACTGCAGTCGTGAGCACTGAAACTGGCTCAAAACTGAGCTGTGGGGCCCTTGCTGGCCTGTCTAGGCTGCTGGGTCCTTGTAGAATAGTTGCAGTCATATGCATTGAAGCTGGTACGTCACTGAGCTGTGGGGCCCTTGCTGGCCTGTCTGGGCTGCTGGGTCCTTGTAGAATAGAGTTGCAGTCATGTGCATTGAAGCTGGGGGCGTCACTGAGCTGTGAAACTTGTGCTGGCCTGTCTGGGCTGCTGGGTCCTTGTAGAATAGAGTTGCAGTCATGTGCATTGAAGCTGGGGGCGTCACTGAGCTGTGAGACCCGTACTGGCCTGTCTGGGTTGCCGGGTCCTTGTGTAATGGAACTGCAGTCGTGAGCACTGAAGGTGGCTCAAAACTGAGCTGTGGGGCCCTTGCTGGCCTGTCTGGGCTGCTGGGTCCTTGTAGAATAGAGTTGCAGTCATGTGCATTGAAGCTGGCGGCGTCACTGAGCTGTGAGACCCGTGCTGGCCTGTCTAGGCTGCTGGGTCCTTGTAGAATAGAGTTGCAGTCATGTGCATTGAAGCTGGGGGCGTCACTGAGCTGTGGGGCCCGTGCTGGCCTGTCTGGGTTGCCGGGTCCTTGTGTAATGGAACTGCAGTCGTGAGCACTGAAACTGGCTCAAAACTGAGCTGTGGGGCCCTTGCTGGCCTGTCTAGGCTGCTGGGTCCTTGTAGAATAGAGTTGCAGTCATGTGCATTGGAGCTGGGGGCGTCACTGAGCTGTGAGACCCGTGCTGGCCTGTCTGGGCTGCTGGGTCCTTGTAGAATAGAGTTGCAGTCATGTGCATTGAAGCTGGTACGTCACTGACCTGTGGGGCCCTTGCTGGCCTGTCTGTGTTGCCGGGTCCTTGTGTAATGGAACTGCAGTCGTGAGCACTGAAACTGGCTCAAAACTGAGCTGTGGGGCCCTTGCTGGCCTGTCTAGGCTGCTGGGTCCTTGTAGAATAGAGTTGCAGTCATGTGCATTGAAGCTGGTACGTCACTGACCTGTGGGGCCCTTGCTGGCCTGTCTGTGTTGCCGGGTCCTTGTGTAATGGAACTGCAGTTGTGAGCACTGAAACTGGCTCAAAACTGAGCTGTGGGGCCCTTGCTGGCCTGTCTAGGCTGCTGGGTCCTTGTGTAATGGAACTGCAGTCGTGAGCACTGAAACTGGCTCAAAACTGAGCTGTGGGGCCCTTGCTGGCCTGTCTAGGCTGCTGGGTCCTTGTGTAATGGAACTGCAGTCATATGCATTGAAGCTGGGGGCGTCCCTGAGCTGTGTGACCGGTGCTGGCCTGTCTGGGTTGCCGGGTCCTTGTGTAATGGAACTGCAGTCATGAGCACTGAAACTGGCTCAGAACTGAGCTGTGGGGCCCTTGCTGGCCTGTCTAGGCTGCTGGGTCCTTGTAGAATAGAGTTGCAGTCATGTGCATTGAAGCTGGGGGCGTCACTGAGCTGTTGGGCCCGTGCTGGCCTGTCTGGGTTGCCGGGTCCTTGTGTAATGGAACTGCAGTCGTGAGCACTGAAACTGGCTCAAAACTGAGCTGTGGGGCCCTTGCTGGCCTGTCTAGGCTGCTGGGTCCTTGTAGAATAGAGTTGCAGTCATGTGCATTGAAGCTGGTACGTCACTGAGCTGTGGGGCCCTTGCTGGCCTGCCTGTGTTGCCGGGTCCTTGTGTAATGGAACTGCAGTCGTGAGCACTGAAACTGGCTCAAAACTGAGCTGTGGGGCCCTTGCTGGCCTGTCTAGGCTGCTGGGTCCTTGTGTAATGGAACTGCAGTCGTGAGCACTGAAACTGGCTCAAAACTGAGCTGTTGGGCCCTTGCTGGCCTGTCTAGGCTGCTGGGTCCTTGTGTAATGGAACTGCAGTCATGTGCATTGAAGCTGGGGGCGTCACTGAGCTGTGGGGCCGGTGCTGGCCTGTCTAGGCTGCTGGGTCCTTGTGTAATGGAACTGCAGTCGTGAGCACTGAAACTGGCTCAAAACTGAGCTGTGGGACCCTTGCTGGCCTGTCTAGGCTGCTGGGTCCTTGTAGAATAGAGTTGCAGTCATGTGCATTGAAGCTGGGGGCGTCACTGAGCTGTGGGGCCGGTGCTGGCCTGTCTGGGTTGCCGGGTCCTTGTGTAATGGAACTGCAGTCATGAGCACTGAAACTGGCTCAAAACTGAGCTGTGGGGCCCTTGCTGGCCTGTCTAGGCTGCTGGGTCCTTGTAGAATAGAGTTGCAGTCATGTGCATTGAAGCTGGTAAGTCACTGAGCTGTGGGGCCGGTGCTGGCCTGTCTGGGTTGCCGGGTCCCTGTGTAATGGAACTGCAGTCGTGAGCACTGAAACTGGCTCAAAACTGAGCTGTGGGGCCCTTGCTGGCCTGTCTAGGCTGCTGGGTCCTTGTAGAATAGTTGCAGTCATATGCATTGAAGCTGGTACGTCACTGAGCTGTGGGGCCCTTGCTGGCCTGTCTGGGCTGCTGGGTCCTTGTAGAATAGAGTTGCAGTCATGTGCATTGAAGCTGGGGGCGTCACTGAGCTGTGAAACTTGTGCTGGCCTGTCTGGGCTGCTGGGTCCTTGTAGAATAGAGTTGCAGTCATGTGCATTGAAGCTGGGGGCGTCACTGAGCTGTGGGACCGGTGCTGGCCTGTCTGGGTTGCCGGGTCCTTGTGTAATGGAACTGCAGTCGTGAGCACTGAAACTGGCTCAAAACTGAGCTGTGGGACCCTTGCTGGCCTGTCTAGGCTGCCGGGTCCTTGTGTAATGGAACTGCAGTCATGTGCATTGAAGCTGGGGGCGTCACTGAGCTGTTGGGCCCGTGCTGGCCTGTCTGGGTTGCCGGGTCCTTGTGTAATGGAACTGCAGTCGTGAGCACTGAAACTGGCTCAAAACTGAGCTGTGGGGCCCTTGCTGGCCTGTCTAGGCTGCTGGGTCCTTGTAGAATAGAGTTGCAGTCATGTGCATTGAAGCTGGTACGTCACTGAGCTGTGGGGCCCTTGCTGGCCTGCCTGTGTTGCCGGGTCCTTGTGTAATGGAACTGCAGTCGTGAGCACTGAAACTGGCTCAAAACTGAGCTGTGGGGCCCTTGCTGGCCTGTCTAGGCTGCTGGGTCCTTGTGTAATGGAACTGCAGTCGTGAGCACTGAAACTGGCTCAAAACTGAGCTGTTGGGCCCTTGCTGGCCTGTCTAGGCTGCTGGGTCCTTGTGTAATGGAACTGCAGTCATGTGCATTGAAGCTGGGGGCGTCACTGAGCTGTGGGGCCGGTGCTGGCCTGTCTAGGCTGCTGGGTCCTTGTGTAATGGAACTGCAGTCGTGAGCACTGAAACTGGCTCAAAACTGAGCTGTGGGACCCTTGCTGGCCTGTCTAGGCTGCTGGGTCCTTGTAGAATAGAGTTGCAGTCATGTGCATTGAAGCTGGGGGCGTCACTGAGCTGTGGGGCCGGTGCTGGCCTGTCTGGGTTGCCGGGTCCTTGTGTAATGGAACTGCAGTCATGAGCACTGAAACTGGCTCAAAACTGAGCTGTGGGGCCCTTGCTGGCCTGTCTAGGCTGCTGGGTCCTTGTAGAATAGAGTTGCAGTCATGTGCATTGAAGCTGGTAAGTCACTGAGCTGTGGGGCCGGTGCTGGCCTGTCTGGGTTGCCGGGTCCCTGTGTAATGGAACTGCAGTCGTGAGCACTGAAACTGGCTCAAAACTGAGCTGTGGGGCCCTTGCTGGCCTGTCTAGGCTGCTGGGTCCTTGTAGAATAGAGTTGCAGTCATGTGCATTGAAGCTGGGGGCGTCACTGAGCTGTTGGGCCCGTGCTGGCCTGTCTGGGTTGCCGGGTCCTTGTGTAATGGAACTGCAGTCGTGAGCACTGAAACTGGCTCAAAACTGAGCTGTGGGGCCCTTGCTGGCCTGTCTAGGCTGCTGGGTCCTTGTAGAATAGAGTTGCAGTCATGTGCATTGAAGCTGGGGGCGTCACTGAGCTGTGGGGCCCGTGCTGGCCTGTCTGGGTTGCCGGGTCCTTTGTAATGGAACTGCAGTCGTGAGCACTGAAACTGGCTCAAAACTGAGCTGTGGGGCCCTTGCTGGCCTGTCTAGGCTGCTGGGTCCTTGTAGAATAGAGTTGCAGTCATGTGCATTGAAGCTGGGGGCGTCACTGAGCTGTGGGGCCCGTGCTGGCCTGTCTGGGTTGCCGGGTCCTTGTGTAATGGAACTGCAGTCATGAGCACTGAAACTGGCTCAAAACTGAGCTGTGGGGCCCTTGCTGGCCTGTCTAGGCTGCTGGGTCCTTGTGTAATGGAACTGCAGTCGTGAGCACTGAAACTGGCTCAAAACTGAGCTGTGGGACCCTTGCTGGCCTGTCTGGGCTGCTGGGTCCTTGTAGAATAGAGTTGCAGTCATGTGCATTGAAGCTGGTACGTCACTGAGCTGTGGGGCCCTTGCTGGCCTTTCTAGGCTGCCGGGTCCTTGTGTAATGGAACTGCAGTCGTGAGCACTGAAACTGGCTCAAAACTGAGCTGTGGGGCCCTTGCTGGCCTGTCTAGGCTGCCGGGTCCTTGTGTAATGGAACTGCAGTCGTGAGCACTGAAACTGGCTCAAAACTGAGCTGTGGGGCCCTTGCTTGCCTGTCTAGGCTGCTGGGTCCTTGTAGAATAGAGTTGCAGTCATGTGCATTGAAGCTGGGGGCGTCACTGAGCTGTGGGACCGGTGCTGGCCTGTCTGGGTTGCCGGGTCCTTGTGTAATGGAACTGCAGTCGTGAGCACTGAAACTGGCTCAAAACTGAGCTGTGGGGCCCTTGCTGGCCTGTCTAGGCTGCTGGGTCCTTGTGTAATGGAACTGCAGTCGTGAGCACTGAAACTGGCTCAAAACTGAGCTGTGGGACCCTTGCTGGCCTGTCTGGGCTGCTGGGTCCTTGTAGAATAGAGTTGCAGTCATATGCATTGAAGCTGGTACGTCACTGAGCTGTGGGGCCCTTGCTGGCCTGTCTAGGCTGCTGGGTCCTTGTAGAATAGAGTTGCAGTCATGTGCATTGAAGCTGGGGGCGTCACTGAGCTGTGAGACTTGTGCTGGCCTGTCTGGGCTGCTGGGTCCTTGTAGAATAGAGTTGCAGTCATGTGCATTGAAGCTGGGGGCGTCACTGAGCTGTGGGACCGGTGCTGGCCTGTCTGGGTTGCCGGGTCCTTGTGTAATGGAACTGCAGTCGTGAGCACTGAAACTGGCTCAAAACTGAGCTGTGGGACCCTTGCTGGCCTGTCTAGGCTGCCGGGTCCTTGTGTAATGGAACTGCAGTCATGTGCATTGAAGCTGGGGGGCGTCACTGAGCTGTGGGGCCGGTGCTGGCCTGTCTAGGCTGCTGGGTCCTTGTGTAATGGAACTGCAGTCGTGAGCACTGAAACTGGCTCAAAACTGAGCTGTGAGACCCGTGCTGGCCTGTCTAGGCTGCTGGGTCCTTGTGTAATGGAACTGCAGTCATGTGCATTGAAGCTGGGGGGCGTCACTGAGCTGTGGGGCCGGTGCTGGCCTGTCTGGGTTGCCAGGTCCTTGTGTAATGGATCTGCAGTCGTGAGCACTGAAACTGGCTCAAAACTGAGCTGTGGGGCCCTTGCTGGCCTGTCTAGGCTGCTGGGTCCTTGTAGAATAGAGTTGCAGTCATGTGCATTGAAGCTGGGGGCGTCACTGAGCTGTGAGACCCGTGCTGGCCTGTCTAGGCTGCTGGGTCCTTGTAGAATAGAGTTGCAGTCATGTGCATTGAAGCTGGGGGCGTCACTGAGCTGTGGGGCCCGTGCTGGCCTGTCTGGGTTGCCGGGTCCTTGTGTAATGGAACTGCAGTCGTGAGCACTGAAACTGGCTCAAAACTGAGCTGTGGGGCCCTTGCTGGCCTGTCTAGGCTGCTGGGTCCTTGTAGAATAGAGTTGCAGTCATGTGCATTGATGCTGGGGGCGTCACTGAGCTGTGAGACCCGTGCTGGCCTGTCTGGGCTGCTGGGTCCTTGTAGAATAGAGTTGCAGTCATGTGCATTGAAGCTGGGGGCGTCACTGAGCTGTGGGGCCCGTGCTGGCCTGTCTGGGTTGCCGGGTCCTTGTGTAATGGAACTGCAGTCGTGAGCACTGAAACTGGCTCAAAACTGAGCTGTGGGGCCCTTGCTGGCCTGTCTAGGCTGCTGGGTCCTAGTAGAATAGAGTTGCAGTCATGTGCATTGAAGCTGGTACGTCACTGACCGGTGGGGCCCTTGCTGGCCTGTCTGTGTTGCCGGGTCCTTGTGTAATGGAACTGCAGTCGTGAGCACTGAAACTGGCTCAAAACTGAGCTGTGGGGCCCTTGCTGGCCTGTCTAGGCTGCTGGGTCCTTGTGTAATGGAACTGCAGTCGTGAGCACTGAAACTGGCTCAAAACTGAGCTGTGGGGCCCTTGCTGGCCTGTCTAGGCTGCTGGGTCCTTGTGTAATGGAACTGCAGTCATGTGCATTGAAGCTGGGGGCGTCCCTGAGCTGTGGGACCGGTGCTGGCCTGTCTGGGTTGCCGGGTCCTTGTGTAATGGAACTGCAGTCATGAGCACTGAAACTGGCTCAAAACTGAGCTGTGGGGCCCTTGCTGGCCTGTCTAGGCTGCTGGGTCCTTGTAGAATAGAGTTGCAGTCATGTGCATTGAAGCTGGGGGCGTCACTGAGCTGTTGGGCCCGTGCTGGCCTGTCTGGGTTGCCGGGTCCTTGTGTAATGGAACTGCAGTCGTGAGCACTGAAACTGGCTCAAAACTGAGCTGTGGGGCCCTTGCTGGCCTGTCTAGGCTGCTGGGTCCTTGTAGAATAGAGTTGCAGTCATGTGCATTGAAGCTGGTACGTCACTGAGCTGTGGGGCCCTTGCTGGCCTGTCTAGGCTGCTGGGTCCTTGTGTAATGGAACTGCAGTCGTGAGCACTGAAACTGGCTCAAAACTGAGCTGTGGGGCCCTTGCTGGCCTGTCTAGGCTGCTGGGTCCTTGTGTAATGGAACTGCAGTCATGTGCATTGAAGCTGGGGGCGTCACTGAGCTGTGGGGCCCGTGCTGGCCTGTCTGGGTTGCCGGGTCCTTGTGTAATGGAACTGCAGTCGTGAGCACTGAAACTGGCTCAAAACTGAGCTGTGGGGCCCTTGCTGGCCTGTCTAGGCTGCTGGGTCCTTGTAGAATAGAGTTGCAGTCATGTGCATTGAAGCTGGTACGTCACTGAGCTGTGGGGCCCTTGCTGGCCTGTCTGGGTTGCTGGGTCCTTGTAGAATAGAGTTGCAGTCATGTGCATTGAAGCTGGTACGTCACTGAGCTGTGGGGCCGGTGCTGGCCTGTCTGGGTTGCCGGGTCCTTGTGTAATGGAACTGCAGTCGTGAGCACTGAAAATGGCTCAAAACTGAGCTGTGAGACCCGTGCTGGCCTGTCTAGGCTGCTGGGTCCTTGTAGAATAGAGTTGCAGTCATGTGCATTGAAGCTGGTACGTCACTGAGCTGTGGGGCCGGTGCTGGCCTGTCTGGGTTGCCGGGTCCTTGTGTAATGGAACTGCAGTCGTGAGCACTGAAACTGGCTCAAAACTGAGCTGTGGGGCCCTTGCTGGCCTGTCTAGGCTGCCGGGTCCTTGTGTAATGGAACTGCAGTCGTGAGCACTGAAACTGGCTCAAAACTGAGCTGTGGGGCCCTTGCTGGACTGTCTAGGCTGCTGGGTCCTTGTAGAATAGAGTTGCAGTCATGTGCATTGAAGCTGGGGGTGTCACTGAGCTGTGAGACCTGTGCTGGCCTGTCTAGGCTGCTGGGTCCTTGTAGAATAGAGTTGCAGTCATGTGCATTGAAGCTGGGGGCGTCACTGAACTGTGGGGCCGGTGCTGGCCTGTCTGGGTTGCCGGGTCCTTGTGTAATGGAACTGCAGTCGTGAGCACTGAAACTGGCTCAAAACTGAGCTGTGGGGCCCTTGCTGGCCTGTCTAGGCTGCTGGGTCCTTGTGCAATGGAACTGCAGTCATGTGCATTGAAGCTGGGGGCGTCCCTGAGCTGTGGGACCGGTGCTGGCCTGTCTGGGTTGCCGGGTCCTTATGTAATGGAACTGCAGTCGTGAGCACTGAAACTGGCTCAAAACTGAGCTGTGGGGCCCTTGCTGGCCTGTCTAGGCTGCTGGGTCCTTGTAGAATAGAGTTGCAGTCATGTGCATTGAAGCTGGGGGCGTCACTGAGCTGTGGGGCCGGTGCTGGCCTGTCTGGGTTGCCGGGTCCTTGTGTAATGGAACTGCAGTCGTGAGCACTGAAACTGGCTCAAAACTGAGCTGTGGGGCCCTTGCTGGCCTGTCTAGGCTGCTGGGTCCTTGTGTAATGGAACTGCAGTCGTGAGCACTGAAACTGGGGGCGTCACTGAGCTGTGAGACCCGTGCTGGCCTGTCTAGGCTGCTGGGTCCTTGTAGAATAGAGTTGCAGTCATGTGCATTGAAGCTGGGGGCGTCACTGAGCTGTGGGGCCCGTGCTGGCCTGTCTGGGTTGCGGGGTCCTTGTGTAATGGAACTGCAGTCGTGAGCACTGAAACTGGCTCAAAACTGAGCTGTGGGGCCCTTGCTGGCCTGTCTAGGCTGCTGGGTCCTTGTAGAATAGAGTTGCAGTCATGTGCATTGAAGCTGGTACGTCACGGAGCTGTGGGGCCCTTGCTGGCCTGTCTGGGTTGCCGGGTCCTTGTGTAATGGAACTGCAGTCGTGAGCACTGAAACTGGCTCAAAACTGAGCTGTGGGGCCCTTGCTGGCCTGTCTAGGCTGCTGGGTCCTTGTAGAATAGAGTTGCAGTCATGTGCATTGAAGCTGGGGGCGTCACTGAGCTGTGAGACCTGTGCTGGCCTGTCTAGGCTGCTGGGTCCTTGTAGAATAGAGTTGCAGTCATGTGCATTGAAGCTGAGGGCGTCACTGAACTGTGGGGCCGGTGCTGGCCTGTCTGGGTTGCCGGGTCCTTGTGTAATGGAACTGCAGTCGTGAGCACTGAAACTGGCTCAAAACTGAGCTGTGGGGCCCTTGCTGGCCTGTCTAGGCTGCTGGGTCCTTGTAGAATGGAACTGCAGTCATGTGCATTGAAGCTGGTACGTCACTGAGCTGTGGGGCCCTTGCTGGCCTGTCTGGGTTGCCGGGTCCTTGTGTAATGGAACTGCAGTCGTGAACACTGAAACTGGCTCAAAACTGAGCTGTGGGGCCCTTGCTGGCCTGTCTAGGCTGCTGGGTCCTTGTGTAATGGAACTGCAGTCATGTGCATTGAAGCTGGGGGCGTCCCTGAGCTGTGGGACCGGTGCTGGCCTGTCTGGGTTGCCGGGTCCTTGTGTAATGGAACTGCAGTCTTGCGCACTGAAACTGGCTCAAAACTGAGCTGTGGGGCCCTTGCTGGCCTGTCTAGGCTGCTGGGTCCTTGTAGAATAGAGTTGCAGTCATGTGCATTGAAGCTGGGGGCGTCACTGAGCTGTGGGGCCTGTGCTGGCCTGTCTGGGTTGCCGGGTCCTTGTGTAATGGAACTGCAGTCGTGAGCACTGAAACTGGCTCAAAACTGAGCTGTGGGGCCCTTGCTGGCCTGTCTAGGCTGCTGGGTCCTTGTGTAATGGAACTGCAGTCGTGAGCACTTTAACTGGCTCAAAACTGAGCTGTGGGGCCGTTGCTGGCCTGTCTAGGCTGCTGGGTCCTTGTAGAATAGAGTTGCAGTCATGTGCATTGAAGCTGGTACGTCACTGAGCTGTGGGGCCGGTGCTGGCCTGTCTGGGTTGCCGGGTCCTTGTGTAATGGAACTGCAGTCGTGAGCACTGAAACTGGCTCAAAACTGAGCTGTGGGGCCCTTGCTGGCCTGTCTAGGCTGCTGGGTCCTTGTAGAATAGAGTTGCAGTCATGTGCATTGAAGCTGGGGGCGTCACTGAGCTGTGGGGCCCGTGCTGGCCTGTCTGGGTTGCCGGGTCCTTGTGTAATGGAACTGCAGTCGTGAGCACTGAAACTGGCTCAAAACTGAGCTGTGGGGCCCTTGCTGGCCTGTCTAGGCTGCTGGGTCCTTGTAGAATAGAGTTGCAGTCATGTGCATTGAAGCTGGGGGCGTCACTGAGCTGTGGGGCCCGTGCTGGCCTGTCTGGGTTGCCGGGTCCTTGTGTAATGGAACTGCAGTCGTGAGCACTGAAACTGGCTCAAAACTGAGCTGTGGGGCCCTTGCTGGCCTGTCTAGGCTGCTGGGTCCTTGTGTAATGGAACTGCAGTCATGAGCACTGAAACTGGCTCAAAACTGAGCTGTGGGGCCCTTGCTGGCCTGTCTAGGCTGCTGGGTCCTTGTAGAATAGAGTTGCAGTCATGTGCATTGAAGCTGGGGGCGTCACTGAGCTGTGAGACCCGTGCTGGCCTGTCTGGGCTGCTGGGTCCTTGTAGAATAGAGTTGCAGTCATGTGCATTGAAGCTGGGGGCATCACTGAGCTGTGGGGCCCGTGCTGGCTTGTCTGGGTTGCCGGGTCCTTATGTAATGGAACTGCAGTCGTGAGCACTGAAACTGGCTCAAAACTGAGCTGTGGGGCCCTTGCTGGCCTGTCTAGGCTGCTGGGTCCTTGTAGAATAGAGTTGCAGTCATGTGCATTGAAGCTGGGGGCGTCACTGAGCTGTGAGACCCGTGCTGGCCTGTCTGGGCTGCTGGGTCCTTGTAGAATAGAGTTGCAGTCATGTGCATTGAAGCTGGGGGGGTCACTGAGCTGTGGGGCCCGTGCTGGCCTGTCTGGGTTGCCGGGTCCTTGTGTAATGGAACTGCAGTCGTGAGCACTGAAATTGGCTCAAAACAGAGCTGTGGGGCCCTTGCTGGCCTGTCTAGGCTGCTGGGTCCTTGTAGAATAGAGTTGCAGTCACGTGCATTGAAGCTGGTACGTCACTGAGCTGTGGGGCCCTTGCTGGCCTGTCTGTGTTTCCGGGTCCTTGTGTAATGGAACTGCAGTCGTGAGCACTGAAACTGGCTCAAAACTGAGCTGTGGGGCCCTTGCTGGCCTGTCTAGGCTGCTGGGTCCTTGTGTAATGGAACTGCAGTCGTGAGCACTGAAACTGGCTCAAAACTGAGCTGTGGGGCCCTTGCTGGCCTGTCTAGGCTGCTGGGTCTTTGTAGAATAGAGTTGCAGTCATGTGCATTGAAGCTGGTACGTCACTGAGCTGTGGGGCCGGTGCTGGCCTGTCTGGGTTGCCGGGTCCTTGTGTAATGGAACTGCACTCGTGAGCACTGAAACTGGCTCAAAACTGAGCTGTGGGGCCCTTGCTGGCCTGTCTAGGTTGCTGGGTCCTTGTGTAATGGAACTGCAGTCGTGAGCACTGAAACTGGCTCAAAACTGAGCTGTGAGACCCGTGCTGGCCTGTCTAGGCTGCTGGGTCCTTGTAGAATAGAGTTGCAGTCATGTGCATTGAAGCTGGGGGCGTCACTGAGCTGTGAGACCCGTGCTGGCCTGTCTGGGTTGCCGGGTCCTTGTGTAATGGAACTGCAGTTGTGAGCACTGAAACTGGCTCAAAACTGAGCTGTGGGGCCCTTGCTGGCCTGTCTAGGCTGCTGGGTCCTTGTAGAATAGAGTTGCAGTCATGAGCATTGAAGCTGGGGGCGTCACTGAGCTGTGAGACCTGTGCTGGCCTGTCTAGGCTGCTGGGTCCTTGTAGAATAGAGTTGCAGTCATGTGCATTGAAGCTGGGGGCGTCACTGAGCTGTGGGGCCCGTGCTGGCCTGTCTGGGTTGCCGGGTCCTTGTGTAATGGAACTGCAGTCGTGAGCACTGAAGGTGGCTCAAAACTGAGCTGTGGGGCCCTTGCTGGCCTTTCTAGGCTGCTGGGTCCTTGTGTAATGGAACTGCAGTCGTGAGCACTGAAACTGGCTCAAAACTGAGCTGTGAGACCCGTGCTGGCCTGTCAAGGCTGCTGGGTCCTTGTAGAATAGAGTTGCAGTCATGTGCATTGAAGCTGGGGGCGTCACTGAGCTGTGAGACCCGTACTGGCCTGTCTGGGTTGCCGGGTCCTTGTGTAATGGAACTGCAGTCGTGAGCACTGAAGGTGGCTCAAAACTGAGCTGTGGGGCCCTTGCTGGCCTGTCTAGGCTGCTGGGTCCTTGTAGAATAGAGTTGCAGTCATGTGCATTGAAGCTGGCGGCGTCACTGAGCTGTGAGACCCGTGCTGGCCTGTCTAGGCTGCTGGGTCCTTGTAGAATAGAGTTGCAGTCATGTGCATTGAAGCTGGGGGCGTCACTGAGCTGTGGGGCCCGTGCTGGCCTGTCTGGGTTGCCGGGTCCTTGTGTAATGGAACTGCAGTCGTGAGCACTGAAACTGGCTCAAAACTGAGCTGTGGGGCCCTTGCTGGCCTGTCTAGGCTGCTGGGTCCTTGTAGAATAGAGTTGCAGTCATGTGCATTGGAGCTGGGGGCGTCACTGAGCTGTGAGACCCGTGCTGGCCTGTCTGGGCTGCTGGGTCCTTGTAGAATAGAGTTGCAGTCATGTGCATTGAAGCTGGTACGTCACTGACCTGTGGGGCCCTTGCTGGCCTGTCTGTGTTGCCGGGTCCTTGTGTAATGGAACTGCAGTCGTGAGCACTGAAACTGGCTCAAAACTGAGCTGTGGGGCCCTTGCTGGCCTGTCTAGGCTGCTGGGTCCTTGTAGAATAGAGTTGCAGTCATGTGCATTGAAGCTGGTACGTCACTGACCTGTGGGGCCCTTGCTGGCCTGTCTGTGTTGCCGGGTCCTTGTGTAATGGAACTGCAGTTGTGAGCACTGAAACTGGCTCAAAACTGAGCTGTGGGGCCCTTGCTGGCCTGTCTAGGCTGCTGGGTCCTTGTGTAATGGAACTGCAGTCGTGAGCACTGAAACTGGCTCAAAACTGAGCTGTGGGGCCCTTGCTGGCCTGTCTAGGCTGCTGGGTCCTTGTGTAATGGAACTGCAGTCATATGCATTGAAGCTGGGGGCGTCCCTGAGCTGTGGGACCGGTGCTGGCCTGTCTGGGTTGCCGGGTCCTTGTGTAATGGAACTGCAGTCATGAGCACTGAAACTGGCTCAGAACTGAGCTGTGGGGCCCTTGCTGGCCTGTCTAGGCTGCTGGGTCCTTGTAGAATAGAGTTGCAGTCATGTGCATTGAAGCTGGGGGCGTCACTGAGCTGTTGGGCCCGTGCTGGCCTGTCTGGGTTGCCGGGTCCTTGTGTAATGGAACTGCAGTCGTGAGCACTGAAACTGGCTCAAAACTGAGCTGTGGGGCCCTTGCTGGCCTGTCTAGGCTGCTGGGTCCTTGTAGAATAGAGTTGCAGTCATGTGCATTGAAGCTGGTACGTCACTGAGCTGTGGGGCCCTTGCTGGCCTGCCTGTGTTGCCGGGTCCTTGTGTAATGGAACTGCAGTCGTGAGCACTGAAACTGGCTCAAAACTGAGCTGTGGGGCCCTTGCTGGCCTGTCTAGGCTGCTGGGTCCTTGTGTAATGGAACTGCAGTCGTGAGCACTGAAACTGGCTCAAAACTGAGCTGTTGGGCCCTTGCTGGCCTGTCTAGGCTGCTGGGTCCTTGTGTAATGGAACTGCAGTCATGTGCATTGAAGCTGGGGGCGTCACTGAGCTGTGGGGCCGGTGCTGGCCTGTCTAGGCTGCTGGGTCCTTGTGTAATGGAACTGCAGTCGTGAGCACTGAAACTGGCTCAAAACTGAGCTGTGGGACCCTTGCTGGCCTGTCTAGGCTGCTGGGTCCTTGTAGAATAGAGTTGCAGTCATGTGCATTGAAGCTGGGGGCGTCACTGAGCTGTGGGGCCGGTGCTGGCCTGTCTGGGTTGCCGGGTCCTTGTGTAATGGAACTGCAGTCATGAGCACTGAAACTGGCTCAAAACTGAGCTGTGGGGCCCTTGCTGGCCTGTCTAGGCTGCTGGGTCCTTGTAGAATAGAGTTGCAGTCATGTGCATTGAAGCTGGTAAGTCACTGAGCTGTGGGGCCGGTGCTGGCCTGTCTGGGTTGCCGGGTCCCTGTGTAATGGAACTGCAGTCGTGAGCACTGAAACTGGCTCAAAACTGAGCTGTGGGGCCCTTGCTGGCCTGTCTAGGCTGCTGGGTCCTTGTAGAATAGAGTTGCAGTCATGTGCATTGAAGCTGGGGGCGTCACTGAGCTGTTGGGCCCGTGCTGGCCTGTCTGGGTTGCCGGGTCCTTGTGTAATGGAACTGCAGTCGTGAGCACTGAAACTGGCTCAAAACTGAGCTGTGGGGCCCTTGCTGGCCTGTCTAGGCTGCTGGGTCCTTGTAGAATAGAGTTGCAGTCATGTGCATTGAAGCTGGGGGCGTCACTGAGCTGTGGGGCCCGTGCTGGCCTGTCTGGGTTGCCGGGTCCTTTGTAATGGAACTGCAGTCGTGAGCACTGAAACTGGCTCAAAACTGAGCTGTGGGGCCCTTGCTGGCCTGTCTAGGCTGCTGGGTCCTTGTGTAATGGAACTGCAGTCGTGAGCACTGAAACTGGCTCAAAACTGAGCTGTGGGACCCTTGCTGGCCTGTCTGGGCTGCTGGGTCCTTGTAGAATAGAGTTGCAGTCATGTGCATTGAAGCTGGTACGTCACTGAGCTGTGGGGCCCTTGCTGGCCTTTCTAGGCTGCCGGGTCCTTGTGTAATGGAACTGCAGTCGTGAGCACTGAAACTGGCTCAAAACTGAGCTGTGGGACCCTTGCTGGCCTGTCTGGGCTGCTGGGTCCTTGTAGAATAGAGTTGCAGTCATATGCATTGAAGCTGGTACGTCACTGAGCTGTGGGGCCCTTGCTGGCCTGTCTAGGCTGCTGGGTCCTTGTAGAATAGAGTTGCAGTCATGTGCATTGAAGCTGGGGGCGTCACTGAGCTGTGAGACTTGTGCTGGCCTGTCTGGGCTGCTGGGTCCTTGTAGAATAGAGTTGCAGTCATGTGCATTGAAGCTGGGGGCGTCACTGAGCTGTGGGACCGGTGCTGGCCTGTCTGGGTTGCCGGGTCCTTGTGTAATGGAACTGCAGTCGTGAGCACTGAAACTGGCTCAAAACTGAGCTGTGGGACCCTTGCTGGCCTGTCTAGGCTGCCGGGTCCTTGTGTAATGGAACTGCAGTCATGTGCATTGAAGCTGGGGGGCGTCACTGAGCTGTGGGGCCGGTGCTGGCCTGTCTAGGCTGCTGGGTCCTTGTGTAATGGAACTGCAGTCGTGAGCACTGAAACTGGCTCAAAACTGAGCTGTGAGACCCGTGCTGGCCTGTCTAGGCTGCTGGGTCCTTGTGTAATGGAACTGCAGTCATGTGCATTGAAGCTGGGGGGCGTCACTGAGCTGTGGGGCCGGTGCTGGCCTGTCTGGGTTGCCAGGTCCTTGTGTAATGGATCTGCAGTCGTGAGCACTGAAACTGGCTCAAAACTGAGCTGTGGGGCCCTTGCTGGCCTGTCTAGGCTGCTGGGTCCTTGTAGAATAGAGTTGCAGTCATGTGCATTGAAGCTGGGGGCGTCACTGAGCTGTGAGACCCGTGCTGGCCTGTCTAGGCTGCTGGGTCCTTGTAGAATAGAGTTGCAGTCATGTGCATTGAAGCTGGGGGCGTCACTGAGCTGTGGGGCCCGTGCTGGCCTGTCTGGGTTGCCGGGTCCTTGTGTAATGGAACTGCAGTCGTGAGCACTGAAACTGGCTCAAAACTGAGCTGTGGGGCCCTTGCTGGCCTGTCTAGGCTGCTGGGTCCTTGTAGAATAGAGTTGCAGTCATGTGCATTGAAGCTGGGGGCGTCACTGAGCTGTGAGACCCGTGCTGGCCTGTCTGGGCTGCTGGGTCCTTGTAGAATAGAGTTGCAGTCATGTGCATTGAAGCTGGGGGCGTCACTGAGCTGTGGGGCCCGTGCTGGCCTGTCTGGGTTGCCGGGTCCTTGTGTAATGGAACTGCAGTCGTGAGCACTGAAACTGGCTCAAAACTGAGCTGTGGGGCCCTTGCTGGCCTGTCTAGGCTGCTGGGTCCTAGTAGAATAGAGTTGCAGTCATGTGCATTGAAGCTGGTACGTCACTGACCTGTGGGGCCCTTGCTGGCCTGTCTGTGTTGCCGGGTCCTTGTGTAATGGAACTGCAGTCGTGAGCACTGAAACTGGCTCAAAACTGAGCTGTGGGGCCCTTGCTGGCCTGTCTAGGCTGCTGGGTCCTTGTGTAATGGAACTGCAGTCGTGAGCACTGAAACTGGCTCAAAACTGAGCTGTGGGGCCCTTGCTGGCCTGTCTAGGCTGCTGGGTCCTTGTGTAATGGAACTGCAGTCATGTGCATTGAAGCTGGGGGCGTCCCTGAGCTGTGGGACCGGTGCTGGCCTGTCTGGGTTGCCGGGTCCTTGTGTAATGGAACTGCAGTCATGAGCACTGAAACTGGCTCAAAACTGAGCTGTGGGGCCCTTGCTGGCCTGTCTAGGCTGCTGGGTCCTTGTAGAATAGAGTTGCAGTCATGTGCATTGAAGCTGGGGGCGTCACTGAGCTGTTGGGCCCGTGCTGGCCTGTCTGGGTTGCCGGGTCCTTGTGTAATGGAACTGCAGTCGTGAGCACTGAAACTGGCTCAAAACTGAGCTGTGGGGCCCTTGCTGGCCTGTCTAGGCTGCTGGGTCCTTGTAGAATAGAGTTGCAGTCATGTGCATTGAAGCTGGTACGTCACTGAGCTGTGGGGCCCTTGCTGGCCTGTCTAGGCTGCTGGGTCCTTGTGTAATGGAACTGCAGTCGTGAGCACTGAAACTGGCTCAAAACTGAGCTGTGGGGCCCTTGCTGGCCTGTCTAGGCTGCTGGGTCCTTGTGTAATGGAACTGCAGTCATGTGCATTGAAGCTGGGGGCGTCCCTGAGCTGTGGGACCAGTGCTGGCCTGTCTGGGTTGCCGGGTCCTTGTGTAATGGAACTGCAGTCATGAGCACTGAAACTGGCTCAAAACTGAGCTGTGGGGCCCTTGCTGGCCTGTCTAGGCTGCTGGGTCCTTGTAGAATAGAGTTGCAGTCATGTGCATTGAAGCTGGGGGCGTCACTGAGCTGTTGGGCCCGTGCTGGCCTGTCTGGGTTGCCGGGTCCTTGTGTAATGGAACTGCAGTCGTGAGCACTGAAACTGGCTCAAAACTGAGCTGTGGGGCCCTTGCTGGCCTGTCTAGGCTGCTGGGTCCTTGTGTAATGGAACTGCAGTCGTGAGCACTGAAACTGGCTCAAAACTGAGCTGTGGGGCCCTTGCTGGCCTGTCTAGGCTGCTGGGTCCTTGTAGAATAGAGTTGCAGTCATGTGCATTGAAGCTGGGGGCGTCACTGAGCTGTGGGGCCCGTGCTGGCCTGTCTGGGTTGCCGGGTCCTTATGTAATGGAACTGCAGTCGTGAGCACTGAAACTGGCTCAAAACTGAGCTGTGGGGCCCTTGCTGGCCTGTCTAGGCTGCTGGGTCCTTGTAGAATAGAGTTGCAGTCATGTGCATTGAAGCTGGGGGCGTCACTGAGCTGTGGGGCCCGTGCTGGCCTGTCTGGGTTGCCGGGTCCTTGTGTAATGGAACTGCAGTCATGAGCACTGAAACTGGCTCAAAACTGAGCTGTGGGGCCCTTGCTGGCCTGTCTAGGCTGCTGGGTCCTTGTGTAATGGAACTGCAGTCGTGAGCACTGAAACTGGCTCAAAACTGAGCTGTGGGACCCTTGCTGGCCTGTCTGGGCTGCTGGGTCCTTGTAGAATAGAGTTGCAGTCATGTGCATTGAAGCTGGTACGTCACTGAGCTGTGGGGCCCTTGCTGGCCTTTCTAGGCTGCCGGGTCCTTGTGTAATGGAACTGCAGTCGTGAGCACTGAAACTGGCTCAAAACTGAGCTGTGGGGCCCTTGCTGGCCTGTCTAGGCTGCCGGGTCCTTGTGTAATGGAACTGCAGTCGTGAGCACTGAAACTGGCTCAAAACTGAGCTGTGGGGCCCTTGCTTGCCTGTCTAGGCTGCTGGGTCCTTGTAGAATAGAGTTGCAGTCATGTGCATTGAAGCTGGGGGCGTCACTGAGCTGTGGGACCGGTGCTGGCCTGTCTAGGCTGCTGGGTCCTTGTGTAATGGAACTGCAGTCGTGAGCACTGAAAGTGGCTCAAAACTGAGCTGTGGGACCCTTGCTGGCCTGTCTGGGCTGCTGGGTCCTTGTAGAATAGTTGCAGTCATATGCATTGAAGCTGGTACGTCACTGAGCTGTGGGGCCCTTGCTGGCCTGTCTGGGCTGCTGGGTCCTTGTAGAATAGAGTTGCAGTCATGTGCATTGAAGCTGGGGGCGTCACTGAGCTGTGAAACTTGTGCTGGCCTGTCTGGGCTGCTGGGTCCTTGTAGAATAGAGTTGCAGTCATGTGCATTGAAGCTGGGGGCGTCACTGAGCTGTGGGACCGGTGCTGGCCTGTCTGGGTTGCCGGGTCCTTGTGTAATGGAACTGCAGTCGTGAGCACTGAAACTGGCTCAAAACTGAGCTGTGGGACCCTTGCTGGCCTGTCTAGGCTGCCGGGTCCTTGTGTAATGGAACTGCAGTCATGTGCATTGAAGCTGGGGGGCGTCACTGAGCTGTGGGGCCGGTGCTGGCCTGTCTAGGCTGCTGGGTCCTTGTGTAATGGAACTGCAGTCGTGAGCACTGAAACTGGCTCAAAACTGAGCTGTGAGACCCGTGCTGGCCTGTCTAGGCTGCTGGGTCCTTGTGTAATGGAACTGCAGTCATGTGCATTGAAGCTGGGGGCGTCACTGAGCTGTGGGGCCGGTGCTGGCCTGTCTGGGTTGCCAGGTCCTTGTGTAATGGAACTGCAGTCGTGAGCACTGAAACTGGCTCAAAACTGAGCTGTGGGGCCCTTGCTGGCCTGTCTAGGCTGCTGGGTCCTTTTGTAATGGAACTGCAGTCATGTGCATTGAAGCTGGGGGCGTCCCTGAGCTGTGGGACCGGTGCTGGCCTGTCTGGGTTGCCGGGTCCTTATGTAATGGAACTGCAGTCGTGAGCACTGAAACTGGCTCAAAACTGAGCTGTGGGGCCCTTGCTGGCCTGTCTAGGCTGCTGGGTCCTTGTAGAATAGAGTTGCAGTCATGTGCATTGAAGCTGGGGGCGTCACTGAGCTGTGAGACCCGTGCTGGCCTGTCTAGGCTGCTGGGTCCTTGTAGAATAGAGTTGCAGTCATGTGCATTGAAGCTGGGGGCGTCACTGAGCTGTGGGGCCCGTGCTGGCCTGTCTGGGTTGCCGGGTCCTTGTGTAATGGAACTGCAGTCGTGAGCACTGAAACTGGCTCAAAACTGAGCTGTGGGGCCCTTGCTGGCCTGTCTAGGCTGCTGGGTCCTAGTAGAATAGAGTTGCAGTCATGTGCATTGAAGCTGGTACGTCACTGACCTGTGGGGCCCTTGCTGGCCTGTCTGTGTTGCCGGGTCCTTGTGTAATGGAACTGCAGTCGTGAGCACTGAAACTGGCTCAAAACTGAGCTGTGGGGCCCTTGCTGGCCTGTCTAGGCTGCTGGGTCCTTGTGTAATGGAACTGCAGTCGTGAGCACTGAAACTGGCTCAAAACTGAGCTGTGGGGCCCTTGCTGGCCTGTCTAGGCTGCTGGGTCCTTGTGTAATGGAACTGCAGTCATGTGCATTGAAGCTGGGGGCGTCCCTGAGCTGTGGGACCGGTGCTGGCCTGTCTGGGTTGCCGGGTCCTTGTGTAATGGAACTGCAGTCATGAGCACTGAAACTGGCTCAAAACTGAGCTGTGGGGCCCTTGCTGGCCTGTCTAGGCTGCTGGGTCCTTGTAGAATAGAGTTGCAGTCATGTGCATTGAAGCTGGGGGCGTCACTGAGCTGTTGGGCCCGTGCTGGCCTGTCTGGGTTGCCGGGTCCTTGTGTAATGGAACTGCAGTCGTGAGCACTGAAACTGGCTCAAAACTGAGCTGTGGGGCCCTTGCTGGCCTGTCTAGGCTGCTGGGTCCTTGTAGAATAGAGTTGCAGTCATGTGCATTGAAGCTGGTACGTCACTGAGCTGTGGGGCCCTTGCTGGCCTGTCTAGGCTGCTGGGTCCTTGTGTAATGGAACTGCAGTCGTGAGCACTGAAACTGGCTCAAAACTGAGCTGTGGGGCCCTTGCTGGCCTGTCTAGGCTGCTGGGTCCTTGTGTAATGGAACTGCAGTCATGTGCATTGAAGCTGGGGGCGTCCCTGAGCTGTGGGACCGGTGCTGGCCTGTCTGGGTTGCCGGGTCCTTGTGTAATGGAACTGCAGTCATGAGCACTGAAACTAGCTCAACACTGAGCTGTGGGGCCCTTGCTGGCCTGTCTAGGCTGCTGGGTCCTTGTAGAATAGAGTTGCAGTCATGTGCATTGAAGCTGGGCGCGTCACTGAGCTGTTGGGCCCGTGCTGGCCTGTCTGGGTTGCCGGGTCCTTGTGTAATGGAACTGCAGTCGTGAGCACTGAAACTGGCTCAAAACTGAGCTGTGGGGCCCGTGCCGGCCTGTCTAGGCTGCCGGGTCCTTGTGTAATGGAACTGCAGTCATGTGCATTGAAGCTGGGGGGCGTCACTGAGCTGTGGGGCCGGTGCTGGCCTGTCTAGGCTGCTGGGTCCTTGTGTAATGGAACTGCAGTCGTGAGCACTGAAACTGGCTCAAAACTGAGCTGTGGGACCCTTGCTGGCCTGTCTAGGCTGATGGGTCCTTGTAGAATAGAGTTGCAGTCATGTGCATTGAAGCTGGGGGCGTCACTGAGCTGTGGGACCGGTGCTGGCCTGTCTGGGTTGCCGGGTCCTTGTGTAATGGAACTGCAGTCATGAGCACTGAAACTGGCTCAAAAGTGAGCTGTGGGGCCCTTGCTGGCCTGTCTAGGCTGCTGGGTCCTTGTGTAATGGAACTGCAGTCGTGAGCACTGTAACTGGCTCAAAACTGAGCTGTTGGGCCCTTGCTGGCCTGTCTAGGCTGCTGGGTCCTTGTGTAATGGAACTGCAGTCATGTGCATTGAAGCTGGGGGCGTCCCTGAGCTGTGGGACCGGTGCTGGCCTGTCTGGGTTGCCGGGTCCTTGTGTAATGGAACTGCAGTCATGAGCACTGAAACTGGCTCAAAAGTGAGCTGTGGGGCCCGTGCTGGCCTGTCTAGGCTGCCGGGTCCTTGTGTAATGGAACTGCAGTCATGTGCATTGAAGCTGGGGGGCGTCACTGAGCTATGGGGCCGGTGCTGGCCTGTCTAGGCTGCTGGGTCCTTGTGTAATGGAACTGCAGTCGTGAGCACTGAAACTGGCTCAAAACTGAGCTGTGGGACCCTTGCTGGCCTGTCTAGGCTGCTGGGTCCTTGTAGAATAGAGTTGCAGTCATGTGCATTGAAGCTGGTACGTCACTGAGCTGTGGGGCCGGTGCTGGCCTGTCTGGGTTGCCGGGTCCTTGTGTAATGGAACTGCAGTCGTGAGCACTGAAACTGGCTCA
Organism: Lissotriton helveticus; assembly: GCF_964261635.1. Classification (NCBI taxonomy): domain Eukaryota; kingdom Metazoa; phylum Chordata; class Amphibia; order Caudata; family Salamandridae; genus Lissotriton; species Lissotriton helveticus. Next base: position 416,262,723 of record NC_136060.1, on the reverse strand, counting down.
AAACTGAGCTGTGGGGCCCTTGCTGGCCTGTCTAGGCTGCTGGGTCCTTGTAGAATAGAGTTGCAGTCATGTGCATTGAAGCTGGGGGCGTCACTGAGCTGTGGGGCCCGTGCTGGCCTGTCTGGGTTGCCGGGTCCTTGTGTAATGGAACTGCAGTCATGAGCACTGAAACTGGCTCAAAACTGAGCTGTGGGGCCCTTGCTGGCCTGTCTAGGCTGCTGGGTCCTTGTGTAATGGAACTGCAGTCGTGAGCACTGAAACTGGCTCAAAACTGAGCTGTGGAACCCTTGCTGGCCTGTCTGGGCTGCTGGGTCCTTGTAGAATAGAGTTGCAGTCATGTGCATTGAAGCTGGTACGTCACTGAGCTGTGGGGCCCTTGCTGGCCTTTCTAGGCTGCCGGGTCCTTGTGTAATGGAACTGCAGTCGTGAGCACTGAAACTGGCTCAAAACTGAGCTGTGGGGCCCTTGCTGGCCTGTCTAGGCTGCCGGGTCCTTGTGTAATGGAACTGCAGTCGTGAGCACTGAGACTGGCTCAAAACAGAGCTGTGGGGCCCTTGCTGGCCTGTCTAGGCTGCTGGGTCCTTGTAGAATAGAGTTGCAGTCATGTGCATTGAAGCTGGGGGCGTCACTGAGCTGTGGGACCGGTGCTGGCCTGTCTGGGTTGCCGGGTCCTTGTGTAATGGAACTGCAGTCGTGAGCACTGAAACTGGCTCAAAACTGAGCTGTGGGACCCTTGCTGGCCTGTCTGGGCTGCTGGGTCCTTGTAGAATAGAGTTGCAGTCATGTGCATTGAAGCTGGTACGTCACTGAGCTGTGGGGCCCTTGCTGGCCTGTCTAGGCTGCTGGGTCTTTGTAGAATAGAGTTGCAGTCATGTGCATTGAAGCTGGGGGCTTCACTGAGCTGTGAGACCCGTGCTGGCCTGTCTGGGTTGCCGGGTCCTTGTGTAATGGAACTGCAGTTGTGAGCACTGAAACTGGCTCAAAACTGAGCTGTTGGGCCCTTGCTGGCCTGTCTAGGCTGCCGGGTCCTTGTGTAATGGAACTGCAGTCATGTGCATTGAAGCTGGGGGGCGTCACTGAGCTGTGGGGCCGGTGCTGGCCTGTCTAGGCTGCTGGGTCCTTGTGTAATGGAACTGCAGTCGTGAGCACTGAAACTGGCTCAAAACTGAGCTGTGGGACCCTTGCTGGCCTGTCTAGGCTGCCGGGTCCTTGTGTAATGGAACTGCAGTCATGTGCATTGAAGCTGGGGGGCGTCACTGAGCTGTGGGGCCGGTGCTGGCCTGTCTGGGTTGCCGGGTCCTTGTGTAATGGAACTGCAGTCATGAGCACTGAAACTGGCTCAAAACTGAGCTGTGGGGCCCTTGCTGGCCTGTCTAGGCTGCTGGGTCCTTGTGTAATGGAACTGCAGTCATGTGCATTGAAGCTGGGGGCGTCCCTGAGCTGTGGGACCGGTGCTGGCCTGTCTGGGTTGCCGGGTCCTTATGTAATGGAACTGCAGTCGTGAGCACTGAAACTGGCTCAAAACTGAGCTGTGGGGCCCTTGCTGGCCTGTGTAGGCTGCTGGGTCCTTGTAGAATAGAGTTGCAGTCATGTGCATTGAAGCTGGGGGCGTCACTGAGCTGTGGGGCCCTTCCTGGCCTGTCTGGGTTGCCGGGTCCTTGTGTAATGGAACTGCAGTTACGTGCACTGAAGCTGGGGGCGTCACTGAGCTGTGAGACCGGTGCGGGACTGTCTGGGCCGCTGATTCCTTGTAGAATTGAGCTGCATTCACGTGCACTGAAGCTGGGCCCTGTTCTTGTAATGTGAATAATCCCTTTTGTTATGCAGACGACCCGTGTGACCGAATCACGTTCAAAAAGACAAACACTAGTGTCTTCATTTTTTCCCCCTTTAGTTACGTTTGCATTTTAGTCTGTAAAAATCATTAGTACTTATGTGACTATTTTTGATGTATTAAAGGATAGGCCTAGCCGTATATAATCTTTTGGGTGAGGGAGTTAATAGCGGAAATATATTTTTTCGTAGTGGCACGAATAACCTTAATTTGTGATTTTTAGGTCATGGTTTTGACAGCACAGTTGTGCAGCGACCTGTTGCTAACAATATACATTAGGGACTTTTGCCCGCCCCCTTTCAGCCACTGGATTACTTTCAACCAGCCTCTTTCAATCATTGGCCTGAGAGTTTGTCAATCGCATCGTGGAACAGCCCAGTGAAGCACCCATCTCAATTATTGCTGTTCGCTGATTGGATGTCTCCTTTAGCCTCCAGTGAAGTGTTTTCATTGAAGTACACGAGTAATACTTTACAACTATAGCCCTCTCTGTCAGTTCTCTTCCATGTCTTTCACTCTGAAATGCTAATGGTTCATACATTAGCATCTAAAATCCAGGCCGATTGGTTTTGCCAATGTTTGTGTCTCAGATTGCTGCGTTTCCGTGCGTGTTAGGAGAGGTGGACAATGGACTCATGCCTTAATGCACACATTGGAGCCCTAGTACTGACGCTACACGCTCCTCCTGACCACTTGAGCATACTTTTATTTGTATTTATCCTATAAATATCGACCTGAGGAATGTCGGAGCGCGCAGTCGCATTACGCTCCTCGGTGACGTTTGTCATGCTCCTCTCTGACTGGAATGTTGAAACGAGAAGCGGCAGTCTTGCTGAAAATACCCCTCAGGTCGTGATGCTTTCACTATTTGTAGATTATAATGATTGGAGGATCGCGTCAGAAGAAGGGTGGGCGGCTCGAAAGCTTCCAAAACATTGTATAATCTTGTGAAGAGCGCGTAGCCAGTAGTGTTGATCAATATTGTTTTTTTTCTCGCAGCTTTAGTGGCTGGTACATGATGGGTTAAAATTTCCTCCCCATCCAACTACCTCACCCGTTTCGATAGTGACTTCCTGATGCACGTTCTTCTGTTCTTGAGGGGGTGCGCTGGGGGAGAGGGGGGGATGGGTATGTGCGAGCGCATCGTTTTCATACGGCTCTCCCTTTTGGCACTTCAACCGCTTGCCCTTTAGATTTAACGAGCTTTAAATCCGAATGCAGAAAAGGTTGGCACTTTTGTATGGTTTGAGCTTGGCATTTAATTGGTAAGTGTTGGTGACCGGGAACGACAGCTTGTGCTGCCTCGGGACGGGCGTGAGCGGTTTACCCGGATGGCCCATGAACGACCTGTGTAGTCAAACATGCCACAGATATTTCCACACAAAAAGGTGCCCATGCCAGTTATAACAAGCATTGAAAATGCAATAGGTCTTGCCTTTAATTAAGTTAAAGCCATTTGCTTTGCTAATGGTATTGTATAGCAAAGCAAATGGCTTTAACTTAATGAAAGGCGAGACCTATTGCATTTTTAATGCTTGTTATATTAAGTATTAATATAAAAGGTTTGGGCCGTGTCCATAAAAACATCCACCAACAGTCACCCAATAACCGTTCAACGATGCAAAACGGACAAGTAATCTGATCAAATTCAAGAAGCAATGCTTGCAGTAGGGCAGTGTCAAAAGGTCAGCAAAGGAGATGAAATCACTTGTAGGCCACATGTTGTCACTGATGGTGACATCATCAGAGCTACCTTTAAACGCAATCAGAATAAAGTGATAGGCAACATGCGGTTTCAAAAAATAAGTATAGCCTTGGGAGACCAACGCAAGTACTTGTCACCTGGATGAGTAGTTAATCGAGTTAGCGAAAGGAAAAGAAACAACGTAAATGTCTCCACCCCAAGTAATTAACTTTCAGTAAAAGAACCCACCCCAAAATAAAAAAATACTGCATGTATCAGTGTTTGCCGGCAGGTAATAAATAAAATAACCAAGCAATTGAGTATATCAAAATAAGGGGAAAATTGAAGGGAAAAAAAAAGGTCACAGTGGGAGGAGCCCCAGCCTCTGCTCGGCCTCCGGCACGAGGCCCGACTGTAATGGAAACCTGTTGTCAAAAATCTCGCTTCCAACCGACTTCCCTTCGCTCTTTCCACCCCACCAATCCCAAACTTTCTATCCCATCAAGTGCCCTTAAGTGTGGCTCAATGGTTAGAGCGGCAGACCCTGATGCAGAGGTCTGGCCCGGGACCAGGGTTCAATTCCCGCCTCAGCGGGTCTTGGGCTCAATTTCCTCGGACCTGATAATTCTCGCCTCAGTGCCTATTGTAATCATGAGTCCCACTCTGAAACTCTGGGCAATAGCTTGCTCAATCTCCACAACGGCCCCAACAACGCTAGGATCCTTGGCTTCACCTTGGGGGTGCCCAGGAGTGGGCACTTCACAGGGAAAGGCCAGGAAGGGTTCCTCAACGGTATTCGTACAAGCGCCGAGAGGCCTCCGGGTAGTCGGGCGCTATACAATTACCTTTACATTTACATTTAAGTCCGCGTCTTAGGAACAAGCAAACGTAACTGTTCTATGATAAAGTGTAGCGAAGTCGCTAAACAAAGAAATGTTTGCGCGCAGAAATCTTTGTTGGGATCTGAAACCCAACACCATGTGCATATTTTGAATGGTGCTCGACCGCACCCCCGCCCCAATAAAAGCAATCGTTAGGATGTAAGACTTGTCACAGAATCACAGCTGCCTCCCGACCCAAGCACAAAAAACGCATTAAATACGTAACGTTTAAATTTTGAAAGATGCGCTCCGACTCCTGGGGGTGGGAGCACACCTACTGTTCTCCCTTTAAAAGGGATCTGTGTGATCCCATTGAAATATAAACCGGGAAAACGGGGCGGAAATGGAAGGTCCTTCTGACTAATTAAAAAGCAAATGGCTGGGGGGGAGGAGCCAAGCTCGCGAGCGTGATGGTCGCCTTTTAGCTCGGCCTCGTCAGCCCTCCGTCCTGACTCGTATATGTTGGACCCCGCTCAGCCCAAGCACTGCAGGAGCGTAGCATGCACCAATCCCCTTCCCTTGTCCACCAAAGACCCACAGGACTAATACACTGTGAGCGTTCCAGTGAACCCGAAAAGAGGGTGGTATATTGACGAGACACCAAGTCTCCCACCCTGTAGAACGACAGGACACGGCTCCCTCCTTCACGCCTCTGCACCTGGAGATAACAAGGAAAAAGCAATACCTCTGTTTGCACAGGTTCTACAATGCCTCTATGTCAGTGACCATGTCCCACCCCAACATACACCCCCTCCTTACCAGTTGTAAGCGCAGGCTTGGCTTCGTGAAGGGACTGGTCTGTCGCTTTGCCACGCTCTGTCGCTTTAGCGGTATCGTTATTTCAGTAGCATTTACAGCTTTGTTTGGCTGATCCTCGCAGCCTTGTAGCGCTTTGCTCGCGTAGCGCCGCACTGATTTATTTAATTAATTGCGCGACCTTGCTGAGGCTAGTAGAATTAATATCGCTCCACTGAGGCTGGTGTGCTTACATTTCATTAGCCTGCACACTCAGCGCTGTTGAGCATTTGCTGCCCCTGTCTCTGTTCGCCTTTGACCCTCCCCTGGTCCGCCCCTCCTCCCGCCACCGCCTCCCAGCTGCTGCCCCTCCCACGCTCCGCCCCCTACGCTATCCATTTATGACCAATGTACCAACGCGCAGCGTCCACGCGCTACGGCCGCGCCGAAGGTGCGCCAAAGGTAAGCCCGTCTACGCCCGTCCGCGCCTGGACCGCGCCCAGTGCCATACACCCTGGTCCACGCAACACCCAGCCCTCCCGCATTACTTACGACGCCTCCACCCTCCTAGCCCTTAACCCCGGCCGACTCTCCAACTGCGCCCAAGCCGCTCCTGGACACACCCATGGACCCTTCACTTGCTACTCCTGCAAGTTCGACGGCACCAAGAAAAACTCATCATCCACGATCACACAACCGAGATCTGACTCCAACCACCTTCAATGCATCCTGCTCAACACCCGCTCAGTCCACAGACACGCCATCGACCTCTGGAACCTCCTAGACACCATTTCTCCCGACGTCGCCTTCCTAACAGAAACATGGATGAACGCCTCATCAGCTCCAGACATCACCATAGCCATCCCAGAAGGATACAAGATCATCCGTAAGGACCGCACCGACCAAACAGGAGGAGGCATCGCTATCATCCATAAGAACTCCATCCGCATCTCAACCAGCTCAGACGCCAACCTTGCCAGCGCAGAACACCTTCACTTCCAGATCCACACCGACCCCAAAACCACACTTAGAGGCACACTCCTCTACCGACCTCCAGGCCCCCGTGCACAATTCAGCGATGTTATCACTGACTTTATCACCCCACACGCCCTCCCTTCCGAAGAATACATTCTGCTGGGAGACCTCAACTTTCACCTGGAAAAGAAAAATGACAGCAACGCCACCTCCCTTCTGGACAATCTCGCCAACCTCGGACTCAAACAACTTGTCACTACGCCCACCCACATCGCTGGTCACACACTCGACCCTATCTTCACCTCCAGCAAACATGTCTCCTTCAGTCACACCACTACTCTCCATTGGACGGACCACAGCTGCGTTCACTTCACCTACAAAAAGACCACAACTCGCAACCATCCTCAACCTACTATGCGAAGAAACTGGAACAAAATCACCATCGACCAGATCTCCTCAGCGCTTCTCCAAAACCCCCCTGCCCACTCCTCAAATCCCGACCAAGCAGCCATTAACCTCACCCAATGGCTATCCAACAGCGCCGACACCCTAGCACCGTTGAAAAAACGTCAAATCAAACTAGGCAGCAAAAACGCCTCCTGGTTCAACGATGATCTTAAGAAATCCAAGAAACTCTGTCGCTCCCTCGAAAAGGCCTGGAAAAAAGACCCAAACACCAGCACCAGGGACGCCTTCAAAACCGCCACCCGCTTACACCACCAACTAATCCGATCTGCCAAGAAAGCCGCATTCAAAGACCGTCTAGACAACAACGCCCACAACAGCAAGGAATTATTCAACATCGTCAAAGAATTTACCAACCCCTCAGCCAACTCCAACGACATCACCCCCTCTCAAGCCCTCTGCGACTCCCTAGCTTCGTTCTTCCACAACAAAATCGCAGACATCCACAACAGCTTCGACAACCGACCCGGAGACCAACCCACCCAACCTTCTGCAGGACCTTCACCCCCCTTGAACATCCTTAATGACTGGAACCCAATCTCCACTGAGGACACCATCCGCCTGATGAACTCCATCCACTCAGGATCCCCCACAGACCCCTGCCCTCACCACATCTTCAACAAAGCAGACTCCATCATAGCACCACACCTTCGAGACGTCATCAACTGCTCCCTCAACTCCGCCACCTTCCCGGAAAGCTGGAAACACGCAGAACTTAGCGCCCTTCTGAAAAAACCCACAGCGGACCCCACCGAACTCAAAAACTACCGCCCCATCTCGCTCCTTCCATTCCCAGCCAAAGTCATCGAGAAAGCTGTCAACAACCAGCTCGCCGCCCTCCTCGAAACCAACAAATCCCTCGACTCCTCACAGTCCGGCTTCCGAGCAAAACACAGCACTGAGACCGCACTCATCGCAGCAACAGATGACATTCGAACTCTACTAGACAATGGAGACACGGTCGCCCTCATCCTCCTCGACCTCTCCGCAGCCTTCGACACAGTCTGCCATAGCACTCTATTACAGCGCCTCAAACATCGGAATCCAAGGAAAAGCACTGGAATGGATCACCTCGTTCCTCACCTGAAGAACCCAGAGAGTCCGCCTCCCACCATTCAAGTCAGAGGCCACTGAAGTCATCTGCGGCGTGCCACAAGGATCTTCACTCAGCCCCACCCTCTTCAACGTATACATGAGCCCCCTCGCCGCCATCGCACGCCAACACAACCTCAACATCATCTCCTACGCTGATGACACTCAACTGATCCTATCACTCACCAAAGACCCTAACACCGCCAAAACCAACCTACATGAAGGAATGAAAGAAGTAGCCGAGTGGATGAAGCACAGCCGTCTGAAACTGAACTCAGACAAAACAGAAGTCCTTATCCTAGGTACCTCCCCCTCCGCCTGGGATGACTCTTGGTGGCCAGAGGCCCTTGGAAAAGCACCCATCCCGACGGACCACGCACGGAACCTGGGCGTCATCCTGGACTCCTCACTCTCTATGAACAGACAAGTAAACGCCGTTTCATCATCTTGCTTCAACATCCTTCGCATGCTCAAAAAAACATTTCGCTGGATCCCCACCGAAACCAGAAAAACGGTCACCCATGCACTGGTTACAAGCCGCCTGAACTACGGAAACACCTTATACGCCGGTATCACCGCAAAACTCCAGAATAAACTCCAACGCATCCAGAACGCATCAGCCAGACTCATACTAGACATCCCGCGTAAAGACCACATCTCTAGTCACCTGAAAAACCTCCACTGGCTCCCCGTCAATAAGAGGATTACTTTCCGACTCCTAACCCACGCACACAAAGCACTTTACAAAATTGGACCCGAATGCCTCAACACACGACTTTCCTTCTACACCCCCTCCCGACAGCTACGATCCTCCAACCAAGCCCTTGCTACCGTACCTCGCATCAATAAAACCACCATGGGAGGCAGATCCTTTTCCTACCTCGCAGCTAAAACCTGGAACTCACTCCCCACGCACCTTCGCCTCACTCAGAACCATCTAGCATTCAGAAAACAACTTAAAACTTGGATATTCGACAAATAACTCCCCAACCTTCTTCAAGCGCCTTGAGACCCTACTGGTATGTAGCGCGCTATATAAATCTTTTTGACTTGACTTGACTTGACTGGTCAATCCAAAGGAAAAAGACACTCCAAAATGATAGCAACCAGTCAGGGGCACTCATACACAGCGTCCTTCGTTCATTAAAAGTGCCAAACAAAGCACAAATGAAGGAAAAAAAAAAAGAAGGCTAGGGGCAAAGAATCCGCTAAGCCACACAAAAAAACAACCCTTCGTGTGAACATGAAACAAAAGGGCTAATCGGAAAGGGATATGAAAGAGACACTCAGCGTCTCTTTACTTCTATCGCGTCAGCGTTTGTGTACACCAAAGCCTGTAGCGGAGTGACCCGAAACGTCACTTCCGCGCGCCAACGATGTGGAAAGGCGCCTATGAAAATGCCCAAAACCGGGAAATAACGCAAATGAACTTAAGCGCTACGGGCACAACGAAGTATGGCCAATAAATGAGAACGGGAGCCCCCGCTCACATAGCAAGTAACACCAACAAACGCTGACAAAAATAACTAATAGGGACCACAAAAAGGATAGGAAAGTAACGGGGGGAAGGGGAACTAAGCTTACTAACTAACTACGAGGGAAAAGAAGGACTAAACCGGCAAACAGAATCTCACACGAGCCCGTGAGAGATCAACAAGGGGAAGGGAGAATGGACAAAAAAGGAAATCCAAGCAGCAGGAATCCTCAGCAACAGCGCAGCAAACAAGGGAGCAGGATACCAGGGTCCAAGCAATGGCGATATCGAGCAATGACATAAAGGTAGGACCCGAATTTATTCATGTAGCCCAGGTCATGTGATGGTGGCCCATGGTCACAGAAATAGGACTAACCGCCATTCCTAACAGTACCCCCCCCTATGACCCTCCCCACAGGACGGGGTTTCAATGGATGCTGCCTATGGAACAATCGAACCAGTCGCGGGGCATGAACCCCACCAGCTGGCTCCCAAGTCCTGTCCTCCTGTTTATAACCTTTCCAGTCGATCAGATAAAAGAGACGACCCCTGATCCATTTGGAATCGAGGACGGCATGTACCTCGAATTCCTCCTGTCCATCAATTGTCAGAGGAGGTGGTGGAGGCAACACCTGTACTGAGGGTATGTAAGGTTTCAACAATGAGGTATGGAACACAGGGTGCACCCCATAGTCCTGTGGCAACTCAAGCTTCATTGCAACCGAATTAATAACCTGGACTATTGGAAAGGGACCCACGTACCGGGGCTGCAGTTTACGTGACCCCTGCAACCACACTAAATCGCCCACCTTGTAGGAGGGAGCTGGGGCCCGATGTTTATCTGCTTGTATCTTCATAGCAGCCTTGGCCTCAACCAAACTCTCCCGGGCCAAGCCCCAAATGTCGCTCAGTCGCCTACAAACCTCCTCTATGGCTGGCACGCGTCCCGTGGGCTGAATAGCTACCGCCCTAGGGTGGTATCCAAACGAACAATAGAATGGGGTCATGCCCAAAGCGGAGTGTAGGCTGTTGTTGTAGGCGAACTCCGCTATGGGCAGAGCTGTCACCCATTCACACGACAATGACGAAATCAGGCATCTCAGATATTGTTCCATCGTCTGATTGGTTCGCTCAGTCTGCCCATCAGACTGAGGATGGTATGCCGAGGACAAACGTATCTCCGTCTTCAGTACCAGACACAGTTCGGTCCAAAAATGAGACACGAACTGCGCTCCCCGATCGGATATAATTACCTCCGGCAACCCATGTAAACGCACCACTGAGGACATGAAAACCACAGACATCTCTTTTGCCGTAGGGATTTTACAAAGCGGAATAAAATGGGCCATTTTGGTAAATAAATCCACCACCACCACCATTATGGCAGTATAACCAGAGGCTAACGGCAAATCAGTCACAAAATCCATGCTTATGGTGTGCCACGGAGAAGGAGGTACCTCCAAGGGGCACAAAAGCCCTGAGGGTCTACAGTGCAAGGGCTTGTTGATGGCACACACAGGGCAAGACCTCACGTATCCCTGAATGTCACTTATCATGGAGTCCCACCAAAACCACCGCATACACATTTCTCTCGTCTTCCTTATCCCTGGATGTGCCACCAATGCAGACGAATGGCACCACTCCAGAACCTCATTCCGCAATCCAGGAGGAATCACCATCCTATCACCATGATACAACAACCCTTCTCTCATCGTAACCTGGGGCATAGATAACCAAGGAGCCAAATCCAACTGCTTCAATCGCTCTTTCACCAATACGGGAAAATCATCCATACCCGTAGCCCCCACAATCCGTTTACTCTCAATCATAGCCCTATCCTCCTTCACAGGACCTTCACCTTTTGGATCACCATGAATCCGAGAAAGAGCGTCTGACTTAACCTGCTGGGCCGCCGGCCTGTAGGTGATGATGAAGTCGTATTCATTAAAGAATAACACCCACCGCATCTGATGAGGTGTCAATGCCCTAGCGGAACGGAAAAATTCAAGGTTTTTGTGGTCAGTGTAAATGGTGATAACATGCCTGGCACCCCACAAATAGTGTCGCCACTCCTCGAATGCCAATTTTACAGCTAACAATTCCCGTTCAGCCACCGTGTAGTTCTGTTCAGCGGGCAACAAAGTCTTTGAAAAAAAGGCGATTGGATGCATGTGACCGGTAGTTTTGTCACGCTGGGACAACACCCCTCCCACAGCACACATTGATGCATCGGTTTCTACGAAGAACGGCAGGGCAGGATCAGGATGCACCAATACAGGTGCTGAAGTGAAATGCTCTAATAAAGACCGGAAAGCCTTCTGAGTCTCACTGGTCCACTCAAAGGGGACACCCTTCCTCAACAGACGAGTCATCGGTGATACTACATCAGAGAAATGCGAAATAAATCGCCGATAAAAATTGGCGAAACCCAGGAGTACCTGGATCTGTTTCACGGATGTAGGCACAGGCCAGGTCACAATGGCCTGTATCTTCTTCGGGTCCATTCGTATCCCCTCTGCTGAAATGATGAATCCAAGGAACTCTACCTCTTGGGTGTCAAACTGGCATTTCTCTAGTTTGGCATATAAACGGTGCTCCTGAAGTGTCTGTAACACCTGGAGTACATGGTCTGTATGTTCTGCCCTTACTTCAGAAAAAACAAGGATATCGTCTAAATAGACGATAACTGTGCGGTCCAGATATTTACTGAGAACCTCCTTAATGAAGAACTGGAATGCCGCTGGCGCATTACATAAGCCAAACGGCATTACGGTGTATTCAAACAGACCATACTTGGTCCTAAAAGCCGTCTTCCACTCATCTCCGGGTCTCACCCTTATCAGATGGTAAGCTCCCCGCAAATCCAATTTCGTAAATACGGTAGCCTTGCGGAGCTGGTCCAACAACACGGAGATGAGTGGAAGAGGGTACCTGTTCTTCACTGTGGCCGCATTCAAAATCCTGTAATCCACACATGCCCTCAAAGTCCCCTCCTTCTTAGGAATGAAAAATATAGCAGACGAAACAGGAGAGGAAGAGGGACGAATGAACCCCAAACTTAACATCTCATCGATGTACTCTTTCAAATGCTCCTCTTCGGGCTCCGACAACGCATACACCCGGCTGCAAGGTAAGGAGACCCCCGGTACCAGATCGATCTTACAATCATAAGCCCTATTGGGGGGAAGTTCCTGGGCAGATCTCTTATCAAAAACATCCTTAAATGCCATGTACTGAGGAGGGACAGATCCCACATCTGTCACGGCGCAAACCAAAGGATCGATCTGTGCACCTGCGATTGCGTAACAATGTCTCAAACAATATGCTGAATCTAACGTCACCAGTCTCTGCACCCAATCGATCCTGGGATTATGCTTCTGTAGCCATGGTACCCCCAACACCAATCCAAAAGAAGGGGCATCAATTAGATCGAAGACCACCATTTCGGAATGCCCGTTCTCACATAAGAGACACAAAGGTGCAGTCTGACAGGTGATACACCCCGACGTCAGCTTGGTTCCATCAATAGCCCTCACTGGCTCAGGTCGTTCTTTCAGCTGACAAGGAACCCCCAACTTCCCTGCCATTGTAATATCCATGGAATTTCCGGTAGCGCCAGAATCCAACAACACCGAAACAGAAACACGGTCCTGAACTGGAAGCAATAACTGGGCGTTGATAACAAAATGTCTTGGTGCTTGGTCTACGGATCCAACGACCTCATACTGTTTACTTTGTCCTCCGCCTAACCTGCGGTCTACCTGAACACATGCTACCTTTTTACTGAATCCCGCACCAGAGGGCTTCACAGGACATTCCCGAGCAAAATGCCCTCCCTGACCACAATACAAACACAGATTGTTCTCTCTCCTTCTCTTTTTCTCCTCTGGAGCCAAAGGCCCCCTCACCCCACCTAGTTCCATGGGTTCAGGCGTCGCCTTGTTCTCCCCCACGACCTTTATTTCGGCTTTCACAAAGCTACCTCTGGATGCCTGAAACCGACTACGTTCACCTCGCCTTTCGGACACCCTGTGGTTCAATTTCACTACAAGATCTATGAACGCCGCACAATCTTCTGGTGGATCCACCACCTGTGATACGATATCCTTCAGCTCTTCACAAAGACCCTGATAGAATATTGATGTCCTCTTTTCAGTAGGCCAATGGGTCTCGGAGATCAATCGATTGAAGGAGGCGATGTATGACAACAAATCCTGTCTGCCCTGCCGGAGCTTCATTAGTTCTGCGTCACTTGCCTGCATGAACGCATGCTTGGCAAACAATCCCCGCATCAGTTCTTTGAATGCGTTGTAGTTATATAACACACGATCGTCGCTATCCACCAACGGTATAGCCCACTGAGCCGCGTTACCAGCCAGGTAAGATATTGTAAAGGCAACTTTAGCGGAGTCGTCAGGAAAGGCACTCGGTCTACACATAAAATGTAGCTGACACTGGGTCATAAACATCCCAAACTTCTCGCTATCTCCGGTGAATCTCTCAGGGGGGGCTAATGGAACTGCAACTGGAGAAGACACTGTCACATTAATGGGGTTGCTACCACTCGCCACACTTTGTCCCGCCCCTCCGCTATACTGGAAGGTTGCAGGGTGAATAACGGGAGTGGTTCCTCTGTGTTGTAACTGTTCTCGGGCCCTAACAGCCACCAATTCCTGTTTCAACCCAGCGTTCTCCTGTTGTAACTCCTGAACCTGTGACTGTAACGTCTGTACTGCCCCCATGATGTCCTGCATAGAAGGACTACCTGTACCATTCCCTAATGCATTCCCGTCCTCGTCCATGCTCGCTCAGGCAGTGCTAAAAACGTGGGCTCGATATTCTGTTGGACCCCGCTCAGCCCAAGCACTGCAGGAGCGTAGCATGCACCAATCCCCTTCCCTTGTCCACCAAAGACCCACAGGACTAATACACTGTGAGCGTTCCAGTGAACCCGAAAAGAGGGTGGTATATTGACAAGACACCAAGTCTCCCACCCTGTAGAACGACAGGACACGGCTCCCTCCTTCACGCCTCTGCACCTGGAGATAACAAGGAAAAAGCAATACCTCTGTTTGCACAGGTTCTACAATGCCTCTATGTCAGTGACCATGTCCCACCCCAACATACACCCCCTCCTTACCAGTGGTAAGCGCAGGCTTGGCTTCGTGAAGGGACTGGTCAATCCAAAGGAAAAAGACACTCCAAAATGATAGCAACCAGTCAGGGGCACTCATACACAGCGTCCTTCGTTCATTAAAAGTGCCAAACAAAGCACAAATGAAGAAAAAAAAAAAAGAAGGCTAGGGGCAAAGAATCCGCTAAGCCACACAAAAAAAAACCCTTTGTGTGAACATGAAACAAAAGGGCTAATCGGAAAGGGATATGAAAGAGACACTCAGCGTCTCTTTACTTCTATCGCGTCAGCGTTTGTGTACACCAAAGCCTGTAGAGGAGTAACCCGAAACGTCACTTCCGCGCGCCAACGATGTGGAAAGGCGCCTATGAAAATGCCCAAAACCGGGAAATAACGCAAATGAACTTAAGCGCTACGGGCACAACGAAGTATGGCCAATAAATGAGAACGGGAGCCCCGCTCACATAGCAAGTAACACCAACAAACGCTGACAAAAATAACTAATAGGGACCACAAAAAGGATAGGAAAGTAACGGGGGAAGGGGAACTAAGCTTACTAACTAACTACGAGGGAAAAGAAGGACTAAACCGGCACACAGAATCTCACACGAGCCCGTGAGAGATCAACAAGGGGAAGGGAGAATGGACAAAAAAGGAAATCCAAGCAGCAGGAATCCTCAGCAACAGCGCAGCAAACAAGGGAGCAGGATACCAGGGTCCAAGCAATGGCGATATCGAGCAATGACATAAAGGTAGGACCCGCATTTATTCATGTAGCCCAGGTCATGTGATGGTGGCCCATGGTCACAGAAATAGGACTAACCGCCATTCCTAACAGTATATCCTGCTGCATATCCTGCCCAGAGACGACACGTTTTCGATGACATAGGGTCGCAACATTTTGCTCTCACTCACCGTTTGACCTGGAAGCTCCGGCGAGCTGAGAATCCGAAGTTGTGCCCCTCCGAAGGGACCGGGGCCTCCGTGGGGCGGGGACCGGGGCCTCGCCTATGAGATCCGGCCAGGCGTTGTTGTGACCGCAGGCCCCGGCCGAGAGAGTGGACCGCTGGTGAGAGCCATTGTGCGAGCATCCCGGTGACCCTGATCCGGGCCTGCCTTGGTGGCCGTGGGGCTGGTGCTGGGCGCGGTGCTCTGGGGACTGATCGCGTGCAGGGGTCCCCCCGCCGCTGCTCCGTCCGGTGGCCCTGGACCTGCGCGCTCCGACTCTACTCGTGAGGAGCGCCGGTGGTGGTACAGGCGTGCCCCCGTGTTGAGCGGTACTCCTCTTTGTGCCAGAGCCGCTATTGCTGGGACATCTGTAAAGTCCTGCATTTGTGCACTGTCCCGAGAGTTGCGGAGGGTGGTGAGGAGGCTTCACCTACAAAATGGCTGCCGACGTTCTGGGCTATAAATCTCCTCGTGATGGCGGACTCAGGTTACTGGATTGCACGGGGGCCTGGACGTGTGCACGTAAATTTACTATTGGAGACGTTCTTGGTGCCTTGCGATCCTGGCACGCGTCCTTGGCCCCCGGTGCCCCTGGAGACTCGTTGCGATCCGCCGCCATCTTGGGTGGACGCTTCTTCATGGCCTCTTCTTGTCCCGGTGATGCCACTGCCTCGCCCCCCTCGATTGCCATGAGGGTTGCTGCTGCTGTTCGTCGACGGGATTGTGGGCCGGTGGCTTTGGAACCTCCTGCTCTTCCATGGTTGGAGTTTGGGGACCTGGACACAGTGCGGAGGCCCGTTCCTCCCCGGATGCCTGATACCTATGGTGAACTGCTTCCTGTTATTGCCTTGACGAGGTTGTCTTTTTATTTTGCAAGTACACCACCGCTTTCCCGACCTGCGAGACTGACCTCCTATTTTTTGCTGTTTGTGTTGCTATTGCTGAGACATTTGAACTACCTATTTGAACTTTTGTTCACTTGCAGATCGATTGCCCTCCCTGATCTATGTCTTGATCGTACTTTCTTTCAATTGTGTGCTTGCCTCGCATCGTATTGCTCACTTCAATTTGTCATGTGGTGGGTGGGAAATGTGGTTAAGAAAGGATTGGGGTGAGATGCACGGCTCCCGGAGGATTATTGGTGTACGGATTTGTGGCGCAGTTGTTTATATTCATGGCGCTGTGGGAGACCCCCCTGTCAGTTCTTGTAGTGCTCGAGATCGTGTCGTTCTGGTTCACTCGTAATATGATTATGGTTGGGCGGAGGGCTGTGGCCGACCGTATTTGTTTATGCCCTTTTGCTCCTCCCCCCCATTTATTTCTTTGTTTTTTCTCTCCTTCTTTTTGTCTCCTTACTCCTTTTCTCTCTTCTCTACTGCATTTCTGGTTCGGGTTTAGGGCGACAGGCACGCTGTTTGGAGGGTAGGCCGTAGCCTTCTGCAGGGGTGCAGGGTGGGATGGGTGGGTTGGGTCTTCTATGATGTTTCCTTTTCCTCAGTTCTATGGCCCTTTTGTGTCTCTTTAGTGGAGTGCCGCGTCTGTCCTGCCTTCCGGGGCGTGATTGGGGTGGGGTCTGTCCCAGCGCTGTTCTTCTCCTTATAGTTCTGCTGCTTTCTGTCGCGACTGCCATACCCCCCTCGTTGCTAATATTCCTGCTCTCTTCTGTATTCCTCGCTACGGGACGCTTTTTTCGGCGCGGCACTCCTTCTTTCGTCTGTGTTTTTCTTTCCCCTTCTTCTTTCCCTTTCCCCCTCTCCCCCCTCCCCCCCCCTTCTTTTTCATCCAAGGTTAGAATGATGGGCTAGGTTTGGTGAAGTCGCTAATCCGGCCCCTCTGTCCTGGTTCCGATGTGCTACTGAGTGGTGGGCGAGCAAAGTTGTTCATAACTGCATATTGATTGTATTTACCGCACCTGTTTTCATATCGATGTATACAGTGCTGACACTCCTGCATTGCGGCCCTTTCCCCTCTTTGCTGCCAATGGTTTATCTGGGGTCTCCGGATTCCTCTATGTTGTCACTAAGCCTGTCATACCCCTTATCCCTATATTATAAAATTAACCTTCTTTGCTCCTGTTTGCTGGCCGTCTAGATCTTCCTTTCTCCTCCCCCCTTTTTAAGATTGTGTTGCTCGTGCTCCTTTATGATTGATACTGTACTGTTCTCTCTGGATTTTTCTACTGCTTCTCGTATTGTGGCCGGCCAGATTGGTTGTAGGCCTTGACCTGTATATCCTTTGTGTACAAATAAAGGTTTAAAAAACAAAAAAAAAAAAAAAAGCAAATGGCTTGGCTCAAAGGGGGAGGGGACTTTGGGGCCGGAGTACGTGACAACTTAAGAACTGATGGAGAGAGGCAGCTCCTGCTGTGTACAAATGGCAGCTGGGAGCAAACCTCCCTGGCAGAAAGCAAAGAGGCCCCCTAACAAAAAAACGCCACGTCGATTCGGGTTTTCGCAAAATTATGCCCCCCACAACCCTCAGAATGTGATGAGGGCCCTCGAGTCAATGTTCACTGGACTTTTCTGAATGGGGACCCTGAATGATCGACTTTTCCCCTGCACCGCAGGGGTCTGAGTGACACCCTTCCACAGAGCGCAGAATGTGCGTGCGATGACAAACGGACGAGTACTCAAACTTATCGGCACGTTGTCTCCTCCTGAGTGTGCAATGTAAACAACCGATGACATCAGGAAGGCATCACAACGATGACAACCAAAGAGGGGCAGATTTTGAAAATCTACTGTCCATTTGCTGTCCCCTCAAACATGACACACTGCTAACAGTGACCAAAGATATACAGGACAAAGACGTAAACATGTGTCCCTATACAAGTGAAACGATAAACGTCAATGGGCTTATATATGCAATATAAAGGGGGACTGTCCTAAAAAAAAAAAAAGTCAGAAGTGTCAGTGCATATAGGATGCTGACACCGTAAGAACAGTTATTCTGAGAACTCAGACAGCACCCTATAAAATCACAGGTCATATGGTCCCATACGTGCAAATGGAAATCTCACGTGTCAGGAGAGTGTGCAGGCACCCAGGCCATTTTGGAGAGAGAGTGGTGGGGAAACAAACCACTATTTACAAACGGGGAGCAATGCGCGTGCTCAGCACCCCCACCCCATCGACCAAGGGTGCAGGATTTGCTGTCAGCCTGGAAGCAGGAGGGGGGTGGCGCCTTTAAATCTCCCCTAGCCTCCATGTTGTCTGATTCCAACTCACTGATATTTTTCCTCGAGTCAGAAGAAAGTGGGGTGGGGGTGGTGCTTCATGAGACCAGCCTCTGGGCACCAGGCTGCAGCCGCACACATTATTCTCCCTGGAATTCTTAGTGAGTGCGCAGCGGCAAGAAACGAAGGTCACTTGCTAAGAGCGCTTTAAGCAACGTTCCTCCGAGGAAAGCTCCGTCAAAGCAGAACAAGCGCGATACAGCAAAGGCAGCCACATGTTTATTTTCCCATCGCGCTTACCCTTTTAGATGAAAGCACGATGGGAAAATAAACACGCAGCTTCCTTTTCCAAAGCTGAATGTGGGAAAAAAAGTGCGTCCCACCTAATGAGGAAGAGTGTGTCACGCCGCCGGTAACAGATCAAATCCCGGTGGGCGTGGCCAAAAGGAGACAAGGCGGCAACAATGAGGGACTAAGAAGCCTCCTTTACAATGAGAAGCCTGCATTTTTCATACTACATGACACAAACCAATTAGAAAGATGGGCGGGGCTTCAACTCCGCCTCAGAGCTTCGGAATCTGAATTGATTCCAAGAAGCTCTCGATGCAGAGAGCAGCGCATGAGCTGCTTTCGACAACCGAGACTTAAAAAGTTGGTAATACGTAAGAGGCAACAGGGACAAAAAAAGAGGCAACCGGGCAATAGGCTGGTCGGAGGGAAGAGGCAACAGGGAGAATGGGTGGTTGGGAGGGAAGAGGCAACAGGGACAATAGGCGGACGGAAGGGAAGAGGCAACAGGGACAATGGGCGGGAGGGAAGAGGCAACAGGGACAATGGGAGGGAAGAGGCAACAGGGACAATGTGCGGGCAGGAGGGAAAAGGCAACTGGGTCCATGGGCGGGAGGTAAGAGGCAACAGGGACAAAAAAACAGGCAACAGGGCAATAGGCTGGTGGGAGGGAAGAGGCAACAGGGAGAATGGGTTGCTGGGAGGGAAGAGGCGACAGGGCCAATGGATGGGTGGGAGAGAAAAGGCAACTGGGTCAATAGCGAAGACGCAACAGGGACAGTGGGAGGGGGTAGTAGCAAAGAAGCAACAGGCAATAGGGTGGGGGGGTTAGGAGGGAAGAAGTAAAATTGAAGAACCAACAGGGACAATGGGAACCAAAAGAAAATAGTAATTGAATCGCAGCACAAGCAGAGGAAGGTTACTAATCTGTGATTTACAGTCCTGGGTGTGGGGGAAGGGAGGGAGGCAGACAAGCTGAGTCCTGGTGAGACCCCCAGTGCGGGAAGGGTGCATCTTTAACTCGGAGGGCGGCTCCATTCAGTCTCGGTGTCAACGCAATATCCTGTGTTTCTGGGCAAATCATTTAATCTCTCCGTGCCTAAAAAAATTAAATGACCGTATCCTTGTGTATTGTAACTGGTGCGAATGTAAAGCGCTCCAATACCTTCGGCTCGAGCTTGCGGTATGTAAAACTGCTAAAAAGAAGAGACCCCGACCCCCCCCCCCCCTCCTGTGTAAAAGTGTAGACTGAGAGAGACGCATAGTACAGGGGAAAGAGAGGGTGGATAGGCAAGTCCGAGGGAGAGGGACCGGGGGGAGTGAGATTACAGTGGAAGTGACAAAGCCACGGGGGTAAAAAAAAGAGTACAAAGAGAGAACATGACACCAAAGAAAGACAGGCGTAGATAGGGGACAAAGAAGAGATGGGGCGAAGAAGGGCACAGAGTGAGATGTCGCAAAGAAGGAAGAGGGACGAGCACAGAGAGAAGAGTGGCAGAGCACAATGGGGAGATAATAAACATGGGTGTGGGGGTGGCTTGAGCCGTGGCTCTTGATGAAAAGAGGTGTACCAACAACACATTGTTAAGACAACGGAAAGAACCCGAGGGGAGAGTGGAATAACAGGGAGGGAAACAGAACCGCGGGTGAGCGGGAGACTGACATTGTGGAGGGGGAGTGACGGGCAGAAAGTTGGCGTCAGGTTTATACATGTTCATAAGCACATGTATAAACATTCCACAGAAATGTGAAGTCATGGGAGAACCTGCGCAGAGGTTTGGGTGACCAGACATGCCCGTTTTCCCAGGACGGTCCCAGTTTTTGGAGAAGTGTCCCCGTGTCCCGACACTTTTCTCCAAGTGACTCAAATGTCCCCGTTTTCAAACAGTGTCCCGGTTAAACACCGAAAATGTCCCTGTTTCTCATTGTACTGGTTGAGCATGCGAGCGCATGCTCTCTTTGCACTGGCGTTTACTAGCCTGTGATGTTTTATAGATTTTTGGCAAATATATGCTATAGTCCTCAAAAGTGTAAATGTAATAAGAAGTACTAATTCTGCTGCGTAAAGGAGAGGGGTGCCAATAAAAGACTTCGGATTTGTTGTCTGTAATGCTGCACCTCGGTCTGGGGAGGGAGCTGTCATTGTAGTCCCTTTTCTATGTCTGACAGCTGTCAAATAATCCTACTTTTATGTCGATGGGTACTGCAAACCATAGTCCTACTTCTATGTTTAGAACCCGTCCTCGTTTATTGTTTTGAGAATCTGGTCACCCTAGCAGAGGTACACATAGGCACAGTCACGCGCATACTCTGCAGGGGAAAGGTCGAGGTGGGCGTGGCCGTCCATGGGACCGGTAACCCTCCTGCCTCACCCTCACCCATCCACCCCCCACCGCAGACAGCTGACGTGCGCAGTGCACAGGTCCGGGCAGAGGCTCTGTACCGGGGAGGGGGGGCGTAGGACACACTCCGGGTCTGTCAAACATCCATGTTTGGTAAAATCATAGCCGGGCTCGTCCACCTGTGAGTGAGTCTCTGGCATTATCCAGTATTTGGGTGTCTTTCATAGATTCACATGCCTGAATCATTCCCCGTCGTCGAGACGGGAGCCTCCGGTAAATAAAAAAGTAATGTCCTATAGACATACATAGAGAAAATAGGCCCAAGGGTCTCCCCTTAGTGGCCTTTCCTTGTCCTTATGTAAAAAGGACCAAACTCTTACAGTCAGCCAATCAGCTCCGACCTCCCTCTAGGACCTCCCTGGGAGGAGCCCCAGTCCCTCAGATTTTCTACCGCACGTTGTGCTAAGGGAGTCTCCTCTGAGCTCTGCTCAGATTCTGTGTTTTTTTCACTTAATTTGGCTTTTCTACTATGGATTATCTTCAAATACATCTTTATCTTCAAATACTTTCTTTAAAGAAGGTTTTAACAAGGGAAAGAACGGAAGAATTCTGTTTGGAGCCTGCACTTCTTGTTCCAAGAGGTGGCTCTGCTCGGTTCCTCGCACTCAGACCAAAGGCTACAAGGTATGTTGCTTTTTCAAGTGACTTTTGAGGGGTCGTGACAGAGCTGTTAATATGCTTAAGGCCAGAAAGGAGGTTATTATTTTCTCCAGTTACTGCGATGAGGTGTTGCCCTCGAAGTCCAGGAGACCTCAATAGAGAATCTCCTCAGACTCAGCCCTCAAAGTCCAGGAGACCTCAATAGAGAATCTCCTCAGACTCATTCCTCAGAGTACCATCCTGAGAAGGCCCTAAACAAGACCGCTCAGGGGTCTTCCGGGCGCAGTCCTTCAAGGGTCTCCCCACTCTGTGGGAAAGGAGAGTAAAGGACTTGCTTTGGAGAAATATCGGACAAAATAGATGACGTATGAGCCGTCTATATCCCCTCCTCTGGTCATAGGTTCGTTCAGACAGGCGTCGTCTATACCTCCTAGAGGTACAGCCTAAGAAGCCATCGATGTCAAAACCATCATCATTACAATGAGAGCGTCGATGACAGCTTCGACGATGACGTCGACGACGAGACCATAGACGTCGACGGCGACACCGTCGACGATTGGAGCGTCGAGAGCGTCGACGACTAGGACATCGACGTCAACGACAAAACCGTCGACGACGCCATGGAAGTCGACTTCGACACCGTCGACGACGGCGAGGACCGTCGACGACTAGGACCGTCGACGACGAGGACCGTCGACGACGGTGAGGACCGTCGACGGCAAAGACCGTCGACGGCAAAGACCGTCGACGACGACGAAACCGTAGACGACGAGACCGTCGACGTCGAGACCGTCGACGTCAAGACCGTCGCCGTCGACGACGAGTCAGTCGACGACGGGACCATCGACGTCGGCGACGCAACCTTGACGTCGGCGACGCAACCATCGACGACAGCCTCTCGGAACGAAGGCCCGTCTACAGTATCAAGGATGGTTTCATCTACGAAGACTACTCGGCATGTCTACGGCCTGTCTACGGTTCGATGATGGCCTCACCTACGATGATGGCCTCATCTACAAAGGCGCATTTTTGTGGGCGCGTCTGACAGCCTGTCTACGGCGGCCTATCTATAGCGTCTACAGGGCCTAGTCTACGAGGACCTAGTCTACAATGGCCTAATCTATAGTCTACGATGGCCTAGTCTACTGACCTACTCCATGGAGGCCTAATAATCGATGGCCTAGTCGTCTACGAAGGCCTAGTGCTCAATGGCCTAGTCTACAATTTTAGTCTATCTATAGCGTCTACAGGGCCTAGTCTACGAGGACCTAGTCTACAATGGCCTAATCTATAGTCTACGATGGCCTAGTCTACTGGCCTACTCCATGGAGGCCTGATGATCGATGGCCTAGTCGTCTACGAAGGCCTAGTGCTCGATGGCCTAGTCTACAATTTCCTAGTCTACGACGGCCTAGTCTATGACGGCCTCGTCTACGAGGGCTAGTCTAAGGAGTCGACTGCTCGCCTGCGACGCCCTGTCTACGGTATCGAGATAGCCTCATCTACGTAGGCTCATCTTCGAGGACTCGTCTACGGCGGCATAGTCATCGACGACATCGTCTAGGACAGCCTGTCTGGTCGACCAGGGCCTTCTCTAAGATGGCCTAGCCTAAGCTGGCCTCATCTACGCGGGCCTCGTCTACGTGGGCCTCGTCTACGATGGCCTAGTCTACGAGGGACTCGTCTACGATGGCCTCGTCTAGGATGGTCTAGTCTATGATGACCTCATCTACGACAGACTCAGCTACGAAGGCTAGTCTACAACGGCGTCGACGGCCTTGTCTACGAGTAGTCTACGACGACGAACTCGTCAACGAAGGAGGAAATCCACCAAGTCTGTAATCTCTTTTAAGAGGGTATGGTCATCTATGACTGCGCGTCTACGATGGCATAGTCTACGACGGCAACCTCGTCGACGAATTCATCGACGAAGAAGGAACTCCACCACTTCTGGAATCTCTTCTAAGGTGGTACGGAGAGCTGCTCAATGTTTTACGATCTCCATGACCTCTCAAGAACAGGCCTGCTTCTGGTACGTCTTCAAAGAACCCTACAAGAAGGCAGTAAAATCAATACGGGTTATCCATTACCTATAGTCAGAAGTGGTATGGGTCCGGTAGTGCCCCTCCTCTGTATCACTGGTGATCCCTCCGTTGGAGAAGAAGTATAAGGCGCCAGATACAGCACCGGCGTGCTTGACAGGAACTTTCTAAGCCGGACTCCGTAGTGCCACAGGCGCCCTAGAAACACTCCGGGGATCCTTCGGCCCCGTTGTCACCTCCTCCTGATAAGGAGGGTCTAAGAGTGGACAACCTGACGTACAGGTTTTCCTCTGTGAACGTTCTAGCGCTCTTGGTACGCTAGCATGGAAAAATTGTGGGCACACTGGCCCCATACCAGCCAGAATTCCGAATACCAGCCGGAATTACCAGACTCATCCGAAGAGGAAGTTGGGTGGATTCCGCTAGAGGCGGTGCATTGGCGTTAAACCATACACTACACGAGGAATATCGCTATGACAGGGTTCCGCAAGTGGCTGGACCAGCAGTCTTGCGGATCCAAGGAGGACCCTTTCCGTCCTGAGGTGCAAACAATGTTTGTGGACAGGCCAGATGAGGGCCAGTCACTATTGGCGCGAAAAGTTAACGAAACAGACAATGCGAGAGCTTTGGACACTCCTCAGTATATGGACCTGTCCTTTAGTACAAATGGAGGAAGAAGAAGGTCTTCCCTCAAAGGAATTATCAATTCCAATCTTCCTGCTCTTCAGGCCAGAGTAGACCACAATGCCTTCAGTCGCCGACAATAGCAAAACAAGCTCCCATCCTCTGAGAAATTGTCTTCTCATGGAACGGGCAGCAGAGATATCAAGATATACAGCTGCGTCTACGTCTGGATTATGCTGTAGAATGGAGCTTTAGCCAGAGTTCCTCCTCCTCAAAGGAGCTATAGCGAAAGTACCTCCTCCTCATAAGGGAAAAGGTTTTTTTGTTCCCGCTTCCCTTTTATATCCAGAAAAAAGATAAGAGGAGGAAACCAACATTGGGCTTCAGAGACTTCTACACCCTCCTAAATGAGGCAGTTGTTTTGCATGGTAACCCATGAGGTCCAGCAAACAAGACGTTTACTTCCATATCCCACTTCACAGGAATCGCTCAAAGTACTTACGGTTTGCAGTAGTGGGCAGACATTTACGGTTTCACGTTCTGTCTTTCGAGCTCAAGTCTGCACCACACATATTCACGAAATACAGTTCCCTGGGAGCGACATAACTAGGACACCAAGTCTTTCGGTTCTGAAGGACTGCCTGCTCATGGCTTCATCCTTAAAAGACGTGTCCAAGTCTCCCAACGCCTGCTTTCAGTTTTCGATGCTTGGATCTCATCCTCAATCAGGAAAAATCGGTCCTGAGACCTTCTCACTACATCAGTTTCCTAGGTACATCGGTTTCCTAGGTATAACCCTGGCCACACGGTCAACAAAGGTTTTCATATCAGAGAGTGATAGTGTATCCTCCTGATTCCTCGCTCTCAACTACGAACGAGACCTCTACAAGAGGCGCTATTGAGGCAGTGGTTAATATCTACAGGGTCATCTTGCCACATAAAAGGGGATCCTCACATGGCCGGAGTCCTACAATGAGGAATATCCTCTCAAAAACTATCTCAAGGCTTGTCACTCCTACTTCCGGCGGTTCCTCACGTCGTCACAAAATGCGGAACGTAGTCTCCTATGGAGAAGACGCTATATATCAGTCTGCCTGAACTGCTGACGGTCTTCCTGGGCCTTTAAGCTTGCCTACCAAGAATAAGACGAACAATGGGCTCACCGATGCGTTCAGCAGGCAGAAACCATTGTAACGGGGAGCTGGACCAACAACTCATTGGCCACATCTTCTCCAGATAAAACACGCCACAAATGGATCTACTTGCGACGTGAATGAAAGCCGAATACCCACACTTCGGTAACTGGCTAGGGAATGCATCTCCAACCGCAGGGCGCAATATCTTTGCGTAGGCCTTTCCGCCATTCCCGATGCTCCCATTGTCCTCAAGACAAGGTTGGTGGAGCCTGGTATTCTGATTTTAATAGCCCCAATTGGGCAGAGGCGACATTGGTTCACAGAACTCCACCACCTATCCCTGTAGCCGCCGATCCACCGGCGGCAGTATCTATCTCTGCTTACTATGATCGATAATGCAGTTCGACATCAGGGTCTGAAGTCTCTCTGGTTGGTAGCCTGACCCCTGAGTTCAGGGTTCCACAATCGAAATAATCCACAAGACTGAGTTCAGAGTTCCACAATCGGAATAATCCACAGGACTGTAGACATTCTTGCCAGAGCAAGTGCGGATAGCACGTGAACATATTCCCGGAAAGGGAAGCGCTTTGTGTCTGCGGTGTAGACCGCAGAAATATGCTTTTCACCACATCACTGGTGCAAATATTGCCTTATCTATCCATTACAACACACTTGACAGTGCTATCTCGTTATAAAAGAATTCAAACGAGCCCATCGCTCTGGTCAAGCGGGTTGATTAAGCAAGTTCTGAAACGTTTATATAGATCTTTCCCGCCAGTAAGGATGTTGCCACCTCCTGGCGTCTCAATGTGGTTCTTACCAAGCTCATGAAACATCCGTTCAGCCAGTACACGGAGCTGACCCAAAGTATGTCTCGTGAAAAATCCCCACTAAGAGTCAGTGGGCTACAGGCGGTTTTCTATCCAGAAGAGTGAGCGAGCTCCAAGCTCTGTCCATTCAGGAACCATACATGCAGTTCAGGAATGCTAGCATGGTGCTGAGACCGAATCCAAAATTCGTTCCAAAGGTTCCTTCAGACTTTCGTCTCAATGAGCCAACAATCCTTCAAACTCTCTTTGCGAACCCTTCAACCGCAGCAGGAATGGCTCTACATTCTTTAGATCTCAAAGATGTCTCAGGTTCTACCTAGATAAGTCTAAGACTTTCAGAAACTCTTCACAACTGTTCGTGACATACAGCAGACCAAGAATGGGCCTGTCCCTCACGAAACAAAGCGTCTCAATATGGATCTCATCAACGATTGCATTCTGCCATGACCAGGCCGGACGGCCTTTAACTGAGCATGTTACTGCTCACTCCACCAGGGCGATGTCCACGTCCGCAGCACTGTTCGCTGGGGTACCAATCTTGGACATTTGCAGAGCGGCGACTTGGAAGTCACCGCACACTTTCTCCAGACATTACTGCCTGGATATCGAACTTCAGAAGGATGCGGCAGTGGGCCAGGCAGTGCTTCGCCATCTCTTTCAGTGATGTGGGCCTTCCTACATCCCGCCATCCAGGTATGCACGTTCCTTGCTATTGTGATGATACTGTTATGCTGTCCACATGTTGTATGACGACACATACATTGTCTACTGTGACTACAGAGCATTTCCATCACGCGGGTGCATATCTGATTGCTAGCTATTCTGATTCAGGCATGTGAATCTATGAAAGACACCCAAATACTGGATAAGAAATGCGTTACTTACCTGTAACAGCAGTTATCCAGTATTGGTGTCTTTCATAGATTCACATGCAACCCTCCCGCCTCCCCTGGAAGGTCTCACATCCCTCTCTAACAATATTACGCCAACCTAGTTGGGTGCGTACGAAAATCTGAGGGACTGGGGCTCCTCCCAGGGAGGTCCTAGAGGGAGGTCGGAGCTGATTGGCTGACTGTAAGAGTTTGGTCCTTTTTACATAAGGACAAGGAAAGGCCACTAAGGGGAGACCCTTGGGCCTATTTTCTCTATGTATGTCTATAGGACATTACTTTTTTATTTACCGGAGGCTCCCGTCTCGACGACGGGGAATGATTCAGGCATGTGAATCTATGAAAGACACCAATACTGGATAACTGCTGTTACAGGTAAGTAACGCATTTCTTCGTCGGCACCGGTGCCCAGGGGATACACACCTATATGGACGTGGGACTGTGGGGGGGTGGGGGGGAGAAGTGGCAGGAATTTGGGAGGAAAGGAACGTGTGGTGAGGGGGTAAACAACAGCATTGAGGAGAGGATTGAACTGAAGAGACTGTGCGAAGTGAGTGTGTGATTAGGAGAGAGAGCATCCTAAACAGGTGAGAAATGTGTGTGTAAACTATATGGGGGGGAAGCAGGGAGGGGGAGATCTGAGGTAAAGTAAGAGAGACATGTGGCAAGAGGGAAAACTGGTGGAGGAAGCAGGGAGGATGCTGGAAAACATACGGGAGAAACGATAAGAAGAGGAAACAAGCTCTCGCGATTGCACTAAGGCAGCCGCTTGTTTAAATTGACATCGCACTTTCACTTTAAGTGAAAGAATGTTGCAAAAATAAAGACGCGGCCGCCCTTGTCAAAGGCCACTGGAAAAACATAGTGCCAACATGAATAGTGAAGGAGACCGTGTCATGCCGCAAGAAAACGATCCAGTCGGGATGGGCGGGGCCAAAAGGAGACCGGGCAGTAACCAAGAAGCCTCATTTTCAATCAGAGGCCAGCGTTTAGCATAAACGATGACGCACGCCAATCAAAATGATGGGCGGCGCTTCAAGTCCCCGTTAGAAATCTTATTGATTACAAGACTCCTTGCAGAGCGAGGAGCGCTCCAACGCTAGGCGAGACCTAAAATCGGCCGCTGCCCACAATGAAAGTTAAAGCACACTTTTAAAGTTCCCCAAGTTTTAAGATGTAAATTCACGCAAATGTTTTATTAGCTGCAGAGTAAAGTGCAAGAATACGAGCGTGTGTTGTGATCTCATGCTTGATAACGGCTGCCCACCCTTCTGCTCCACTCATTCCTGATCAGCACCTGTTAGACCTGGCACCATTAGCGTGGGTCTCCCTTCCATTTTTTGATGTTGCCTCTTATGTTTTTGCTGGTTTTAGAGGCTTTTGGGCACTATGCCACTGCTGTTCAGTGCCATATTGCAAGCGCTCCCTATGGTAAATTGATGTATTGATTAGTGATTCCATGAACAGCTTGATTGTTTTACTTGTCAGACCCTAGTACGGTGCACTGCTTGTGCCCAAGGCTTGTAAATCCAATGCTGCTGGTGGGCTTGCAGCACTGATTGTGCCACCCCCGTAGCAGCTTGTAAAGTGTGTCTCAGGCCTGCCATTGCAGAGCCTGTGTGCAGTCTGGTACTACCATGTTGACTGGGCAAGTACACCCACTTGCCAGTCCCCAAAACCTTCCCTTTTATACATATTAGTCACCCCTATGGTAGGCCCAAGGGCAGGGTGCATTGTAGGAAAAAGGTAGGACACGTCCTGATGTGTGTGGCAGGTCCTAATAGTGAATTACAGCCATTTTCATTTTTCACTATTGCAAGGCTGCCTGTTCCCCATAGGCCAGAATGGGTGGGCAGTTTGAGTATAACATTTTATAATCCTAACTGACTCCAGGAACAAGGTAGAAATTTGAGTTTAGTATGCCTGAACTCAGAATATAAGATAAATCTTTTAGTGAAGTTGGTTTTAACATTCTGTGTTTGAAAATACCACTTTTAGAAAGTAGGTATTTTCTTGCCTAACAATCCAAGCCTGCCTCTGCTAGGTTGTATATTCCTTGTCTGGAGTTTGAGTGACAGGGGCTGGGGGATTCCAGAAGACGGGGTGAGTCGGCACAGGGCTGAATAGAAAGATCTACATTCAGATGGGAGGGAGGAGTTGCACCTGGGACCTGAATAGGGCTTTGCCTTCCCTCTACAAAGCTGGCTCCACCTCCTGTCTGATGTCCCTGGCCTGCACTGTCAAAGGAAGAGAAGGAGTCCTGTGAACAAAGTGCTCCAGGACTGACCAGAACTGGTTTGGACTAGGCAAAGGCCTCTCTGCCTTCAGAAAACAAAGGGAAACCGAGTATAAATATTGGGACCCAGACCCAAGAACTTTAGATCAATTCTGGGAATCAAAATGAACCTTTGCTGAGGAGAAGAACCAGGAAGCTGAAGGAGGAGACTACCACTGTGCTGTGTGTTTGGGGGTTGGTTTGCAGTGGTTGCTTCATTGCCAAAGAAAGGAGAAAAGGACTGAGTGTGCTTTCTATCAACTTGATGAAGAATCTCCAAGGGCGTGAACTATAGCTTGCCTCCTGCCTGAAGTCTCAGGGATATAAGACTTCACCAACCAGCTCCCCCCTGAATTCCCTTGCTAGCAATTGAAGTGCTTGCTGTTGTGCTGGGCCTTCTGAGAGACTGCGTGTTGCTGGGAGCAGGAAGTGCGACGCAACGACGAGAAGCGTGTCGCCTCCTCAGCATCTGCCATCTCAGAAGAAGCGAGCCGCCGCTGTCGTCATTGTATCGCCGAAGCGCGGCACATCACGGGAGAAGCGGGACGCTGCCACAGAGGTCGAAGTCGCATCACCGGAAAAAGCGTATCGCAGTACCTGTCGCGGCTCCAAAGATCGCGTCGCCGTTGGGCGTGCCTGCTTCACCCCAACGTTGTTGCATCGTAATCAAGACGCCATTTTGTCGCAACGCACCAGAGAAGATTATCGCATCGAGGTGCCATCTTGTCGCATCGCACCAAAATGCAGTAAGAAACCGACGCATCACCTACCCACATAGTAAAGTAGCGAGCATCAACTCCCCTGCGTGTAAGGAACCGACTCATCACCTTCCTTGTTGCCCATTAGTTTCTTTGCGTTACGCATTCAAGGAATATTGAGAGTAAAGTGTCGCATATACAACTTGAGAGAACTGAGCTATTTTATAACATTTTAAATTTATTTTTGAGTAGAGTATTGTGGATTTTTGTCGTTTTGTCTGGTGTTAAGTCTATATAAAAATACTTATTTTTATAATACATCCTGTGTGGTGTCCATCTGTAGTGTCGTCACTGTATTACTGCATGTGCTCACAAATGCTTTACACACTGCCTTAGAGATAAGCCTACCTGTTCGTGCCAAGCTACCAAGGGCGTGAGCAGGGGTTATTTTAGGAGTGTAGCCCCTTACCCTGACTAGACGCAAGGGTCCCTATTTGGTCAAAGGTACCTTTGCCAACCAGAGACCCCCAAATCTAACAGCACCCGTTTCAAGCACGGGAGGCTAGCGGGATAAGAAGGGGAGCAAACCAAGAAGACAGAATGAGAGATGAAGGGGCAGAGAAATGAAAATGACGAAGAAAGATATCAGTACAAAATTCAATTAAAACAAGGAAACACTCCGGCCAGTGAACCTCAGCGTGACTGGAATAGAGAAAAGAAATAATGAAAACATTGAAGGTGCAGAAAAATAAACAGCTTGTATTGTAATCACATTTATATAGCCCTTACAACCCCTGGTAAGGCGTCCAATCGCTTTTTCGTAGAGTAGCACACTACTACGGAACCCATAAAAGATTAGTGGTGAATTAGTATAGTGAAATATGAAATTAATTTGAGTGGTGGACATAATAATATATTATTTGGATTGAAAATGATAGTGTAGGGATAGAGGGGAAGGATTTAGAGTTTTTGTGTTTGTTTTTGTTTTGGAGCTCATATCAGTAGGAGGAGGCTTGGGATGAGTAAAAGGGAGGTAGGGGGATGAGTAAAAAGGAGGTGGAGAGGGAAGCGTCAGAGTAAGGGTTTAGAAAGGCTTGTTTTTGAGGTTCGGAATATTAAAAAGAAGTATGAGATGATGCAAGGAGGGGTGGAGTAGGGAACAGTCTTGAAAGTGTTATTTTTGGGATCATAGTAGTGATATTGGGTTTGGGATGAATGAGAGAGTGGAGATAATGGATATATTGATAGAGGTAGAGAGTGAGAAATATGGTTGTGCTTTGGAAGAGTAGTAGGAAGAGAGGTTTGAGAGGAGTCTGACAGTTGAGCTAGAGGACATATTGAGAGCAGAATAGGGTGAAAAATAGGGTAGTGCATTGGCTATGCTGAATTGGAAGAAAAGTAATAAACAAGTAAAAGACATAAATATACAGATCCAAACGTACATGGACGGTGTATAGATGCATATAGGAAGGTAGTATATGTAGATTAAAGATGCATTAAATACACTCTGGCTTTCAAGTGTTATACTTTTAAATTTGTTTGTAGATCTACAGTGAAGCATTTGTAGATAGTTATGATAAAAAGATTTACTTATTTATACAGTAATTATATATATATATATATATATATATATATATATATATATATATATATATGTATATATATATATATATATATATATATATATATATATATGTATATATATATGTATATGTCACACTGTATGGCTCGTTTTTCTCCCCTGACCGGCGCTTCAAACTGTGGCCGCGGTATTCCTGCGGACGAGCCCGCCCGCTAAATTATTCAGAACCAAGGATTCCTCAGTCAAAGGATATCGTGGAGTCGCGATAAAATCCAATTGTGATCCACAAGGTTTACTTGAAGTTCGTTTTTATTATTAATCCATTTGTGTCAAAAAGTAAGGCAAAAACCAACGCGTTTCGACAGCCTCCGCTGTCTTGGTCACGGTTACCAAGACAGCGGAGGCTGTCGAAACGCGTTGGTGCTGATAGGTCTGCCACTTTGTCACAAGGATGTTTTCATCAGTGATGTCATGAGTGATGTCACTGACCATGTCATGAGTGATGTAATATGTGACGTCATCAGCAGTGCATTGCACGCGCAAGTTATAGTGAGTCCAACTAACTATAACGTGGGAATTTCAATGGTTTTATGCGAGTAAAATTTCCACCTAACTATAACTGGTGTGAAACCTATGGTTTTTTCAGTGAATTTAATAGGATTTTTAAATGCTAATTCCTAACTATAACTGGTGTGAAACCTATGTTTTTTTCAGTGTGTGTGTGTATATATGTATGTGTATATATGTATGTATATATATATATATATATATATATATATATATATATATATATATATATATATATATATATATATATATATATATATATATATAATTTCTATGGCAAAATGAAACCCCTCATTTTGTTCCTTTTCAAATTAAATGTATTAAGTGTTACCACTTTATTCCAATCAAGATGACTTCAGGTGTGCCATACTTTTGTCATAAGTAAGACTGTTAGCGTTCTAGTTGTTCTTTAGAACACTGGGACATTCTGTCATAGGGCTATAGTTGGGCTACATCTGGCTGATATTTGGGCTACATTTGGGCTCTTTTGTCTCTGGTGGCCATCTTGGGAGACTGCATATCAGAATTTTTTTAATGAAATATCTATAGTTGGGCTACATCTGGCTGATATTTGGGCTACATTTGTTTTTTTTGGTCTCTGGTGGCCATCTTTGGGCTACATTTGGGCTCTAACATATATATAGCCCAATGTACAGGAATTTATATAGCGCAAATCGCCAAGCGGTCTCTAAGCGCTTGCTTAGGGAACCCGTCCTGGTATTCCCCTGTGAGATAACCCCGGCAGGGTATCTGCAAGGTGAAAGCCAGGCATCCCACCGCGAGGGGCCGTTGTGGAGATTAAGCAAGCTATTGCCCAGAGTCGCAGAGTGTGAACCTGTGAATCGAGTAGGCACCGGAGCGAGAATTGTCGAGTCCATGGACATTTTAGGACTCAAGACCCCGCCGAGCCGGGAATTGAACCCTGGTCCCGGGCTGACCTCTGCTTCCAGGTCTGCCTCCTCTAACCAGTGAGCCACACTTCTCCACCATGTAGCCCAATATATATTTTTTCAAAGTTAATTTTCGTAAAAACCACTGGAGCATATATCTTGAGACATAGCAAAGGCACATCGGTTACCAGTCCCTACAATTTTGCCAAGTTTGGTGGAAATCCATTCAGCTAAAAGGGCTAAAAGTGAGTCCAACCGCCCTATGGAAATTAACATGGGGAAAACACGTTTTGGGACCCCCCTTTTATCTCGGCCCCCGCTTTACGGATCCCCCCGAAACTTTCAGGGAAGGAGCGGAGCGCAGCGAGGCAAAGTTAAGGAAAATTACAGGCAGATCCCTCATTCGGCGCCAAAGTTATTCCCAATAGAATGTTGCGGATTTCCTATGGAAAACGATCCTAACTATAACTACCTACTGGCGACCGCCAGTAGGTAATATATATATATATATATATATTAAAAA
Source organism: Lissotriton helveticus (assembly GCF_964261635.1). Taxonomy (NCBI): domain Eukaryota; kingdom Metazoa; phylum Chordata; class Amphibia; order Caudata; family Salamandridae; genus Lissotriton; species Lissotriton helveticus. Next base: position 416,228,979 of record NC_136060.1, on the reverse strand, counting down.
CATAGAATAATGTAACTATCAGTAATATTTACATTTCTTAAGCAGAACTAATGAATATATATAATAATTGTTTTCAAACATAAATCCTATGCGTGTATACAAAGCAATACACATATATAGGTACATATTTATAGTAGAAATAAATGCTTATGTACAGAGAGATATGCTGTATCATTCTTTGTTTGCGTATGGTGGTTATGTGGGGAAGAGCCAATTCTTGACTAGTTTTCTGAAGATAAGGTGGTTATCTGTCGATCTTATGTTGGGGGTAAAGATTTCCTTAGTTTGACTGCTTGAACGGAGAATGATGTGCTCCCCATTGTTTTTTTGGTTTTATCTTGGGATTTTGAGGCGAGGTGCCACTCTAGAGCGAAGGATCCTTTGTTGAATGTCTTTGGTGATTTTATTTCTGATGTAGAGGTCCCGTTCCATGTATCGCTTTGTGGGGGATACAAGCAGCTTGAACGTCGGTCTTCTGGCAACCGGTAACCAATGCAGGGCTTTCAAGGCAAGAGAGATGGCCTTGCGGGATTATATGTAAGAGTAGTCTGGCAGCTGAATTCTGAATCCATTGTAGTCTTTTCATGGTTGTTAAAGGTGATCCGTGGTAGGGGCTATTGACGTAATCGAGCTTGGACAAATCAAGGGCGATGGTAGCCTGGACCTTGGGTGGAAATCCCAAATGGGGGAAGATTTGTCGCAGAGTTTTTATAATAACGAAGCTTAATCTTGCTAGTTTGTCCACTTGGGCATTCATCGATAGCTTGGAGTCCATGGTCATTCCGAGGTTTCTTACTTCCTTCCTTCGATATTTTAGACTGTGTTCCCAGATCATAAGGCCATGTAGCGAGTGGGTCATGTTTCCAATCGCTACACATGAGTATTTTAGTTTTGGAAGCATTCAATTTGAAATGGCTCTACGTCATCCATTGATCCACGGCTCTGAGACAACTGAAAATTGGTGAGTTTCCAATGTTTTTGGGGCATTGCAGTTGAAGGAGTATTTGCGTGTCATCTGCATAGTTAAGCAAAAACCATACGGGAGCTTGAGGAGGAGATCCAAGTACTAAAGGGAGATTTAGAACTAAGAATGGAACAAAATACCTGGCAGATTAATTTGGAGGGATTGAATCAAAAATTGGAGAAATACAGCAAAGAGTTACAGGAGGGCAAATTGCGAAAATACAAACAAGACACGATAGACTATAAACTCAGTGAAGTTTATACTTGGGCAGACATTTACGCACGCAGGAGATTTGACCACCACTCATTCTTCTGAGGAGAGCTTGGTGACTGACAAAGATACATCTACCACCAGAACACCAGTTCAACCGGGAACATCAGGCGTACAAACTGGCACAGTTGAGCCAGTAGAACAGGTACGAGCCGCCCCCACGGTGGCTTTTTTTGTCCCAGGCCCGGACGAAGGGTTACCTCCAATCACGAAAGGGCACGCAGGAGGACAAGTCCAACAATGCGAGGAAAAAACAGGCAGATCACTTCGTAGCGGGAAGAATGTGGCCTAATAATCATATCTCATCTAAAGAACTTACTAGACAACAAACTAAAGTACTTAACAAAGGATTATCATTTGTTCCGACCAGCACTCCCAACAACATGGAGCTGGAAGTACAAATATACAGATTCATGAGATCATTACGTCTACAGCATTTTTTCACCAATGTGGTTAACATCGAACAGAGCAATCAGGCTCAGGCATTAGTCAAGTTTAAACCGAAAAGCACATTCCAGGCACTAGTATCTCACAAAATGTTGGATACATTCGAAATCATGGTTAAAAAAGATATTAAGGCTTTAGACTTGAAAAAGGTGAAACAATACAACCTAACTAAACATGACAGAATAACTCTACAATCAATAGCCAACAATGCGGAGATAACATTAATGCCAGCAGACAAGGGAGGAGCAATTGTCCTTATGGATACTTCCTATTACAATCAGAATGTCACTATACACGTCTCGGAAACAGATACATATCTACCATTAGATAATGATCCAACTACAGAGCTCCAAGGCATATTGGGACAGCTATTACAAAATGCAGTGGACCACGGATGGATTGATGACACCACAAGACAGTGCCTTACTACATCCAATCCGCGCAGGCCGCGGTTATACATGATTCCTAAGATTCATAAAAGCCTGACCGACCCCGCCTTCAGACCTATCGGCTTGGGATGTGGGTCCATTTTTGATCCCATTGGCAGATTTTTAGATCATTACCTACAGAAGTTTGCCCAACAATGGACTTCATACATTAAAGATACCACGGATTTTCTATTGAAACTGGAGAACACACAAGAGGAAATGCAAGAATCTTGGTTGATGTGCACGGTAGATGTAGTAGCACTTTACACCTCCATACCGCATGCTGCAGGACTGGAAGCTGCCGAATGGGCATTATTACAAATGGGAGGTCTTGATACAGATAAAGTACTATTACTACAACTGTTGAAATTTTGCCTACAGAACAGTTATTTCAAGTGGGATGAGAACTACTATGCCCAGCTCCCCGGAACGTCCATGGGCTTTTCGGGGGCACCGGCGTATGCAAACATCTTTATGGCTCAATTTGAACAACAGTATCTGATTAGCAACACCACATGTTGGTCAAAAATAAGGCTGTATAGTCGCTCATAGATGACATCTTTCTTATTTGGACGGACAACAGTGACACACTAAAGACAATGCTTCATCAACTTAATACATTTGATCCAAGAATCCAATTTACTCACAAGATCAACAAGACAATAGAATACTTGGATGTTAATATCACTAAGACAACGGACGGGACAGGATTGCATACCCAAATACACACCAAGAGTACAGATCGAAATAATGCACTTGAATTCTCCAGTTTTCACCTGAGTTTAATAAAGAATCTTCCTTACTCTCAATTTATAAGGATTAAAAGGATCTGTTCTGACCCACAAATTTGTCTCGCAAAAACTGAGGAATATCAGGAAAAGTACAGACAAAGGGGATATTCCAACGACATTATACAGGAATGTGCTATTAGAGCATCAAGGATAGATCGCCAAGATCTGTTTGCGCAGAAATATCCCAAAATAAAAAAATAAATAGTCTTTGTCTCCAGATACACCACGGCATCATTAGCAATTAAAAAGATAATTAACACTCGATGGGAACTACTGGCCAATGAATCCGAATTTAATGGCATTTACAAAGACCCACCAATTCATGCTTACACTAGAAGCAGAAATCTCCGTGAGATCTTAACAATTACGAAACCAGATCTGGACAAACAATGTAAAGGAACATCAAAATGCCATAATTGCACTCATTGCAATAGTGTAATTCTTGGAAATAAACGGAGGCATCCCACTACAGGCAGTGACATATCTTTGCGGCACACAACGAATTGCAATTCACAGAACGTAATTTACTGCATCAAGTTCCCATGTGGCAAAGTATATGTTGGGAAAACCGAGCATAAAATCAAAAGACGATTAACTGAGCATAAGAGTCGCATTCGAACAAAAAATACTACTTCGGCATTAGCAGCACACTGGACAGCGGAGAATCATTTAATTTCACACATCAGATTTCAAGTCATCGAGCAAGTACAATTGAAACAAGGAGTAGATAACCACAAGAAATTACTCCAGCGAGAAGTATACTGGATAAAAACACTGGACACCATTATCCCTAAAGGATTAAATGATAGGTTGGATATGTCCTGTTTTATTTAACAAATTAGTACATTAATTCCATGTACTCCACACACTCTAATGCATATGATATTTAGCTCTACCACTCATCTGCAGACAGGACCACCATTAATGCATAAATCCCAGACAACCGTTTGATTAAGAAACATTGATATCAGAACGAGAGGCACACTGGGCAACACATCATGTTTAGTTTTATTAGTGTGCCAGTTTCATCATGTTTTATGTGAATTAAGCAAATGAAACATTGTTGTAAACCATCGGGTGAAGACATGTGTTTTCATCGATGTGTTTATTTCTAAACCATTCTTCATTTTTTTCATTCCAAGTATATCATTTTTTTTATTCCAAGTATATCATTCTTTTCATTCCAAGTATAGTATTTATATTTGTTTATAGCACACAGAACATTGGTCCCTTGTTAAGAGACTACATATATGGCTACAGGTATTCGTTATACATACATATACTCTTCAGTTTTTCATAGTACACATTATTCCTTCACAGTGAGTATATTCATATCCATGTAATTGACATAAGATCAGTTGTTTAGCAGTCCGCAACAAATTTCTTTAGGAAACTGCCTTAGTTATTGCTTCTTATGGCCGATGCGGTCGACCAATTTCGAGTGTATATGTCCTTCATCTTTTTTAAACATTGGGGATGAACATGGATGTAGTTCGTCTTTTTTTTAACCCACTTTATTGGATATCTGCGATTGTGAACAGCTTGTCGCATTCAGGTTGACCTTACCTTATAACAGTTTCACACAAAGGTTTTTTTCCTTTAGTGTACTCGATGCGAGATCCGTTTTAAGATGGCGGCTGCCGGCAGTGAGGAGAACCACTGTTCTCTCCCACTGCAGTCCGTTGTCTATATCCGTGGTCAATGATATGGATCCGTGTAACCACCGCGGTACACATCGAACAAACTTGGTGCAGCGAGACATTTATCGGAGCGTTTTTTTAAGGTACGAGCAGTTTCCTCTTTGTTACTGGACGTTTATTTCTCACTCTTAAAATATACGTTTCTTGGAGAAGGATCCACTAAGGTTTCTTTCATTTTATTTTTTCGTAGCATTTCAAAACGAATGAGAGCTTAAGGTAAGTGGCAATGTAACTCGTTGTCCACTCCACACTCGTGAGACATAGGAGTGTTGCAACAGAGATAGCGTGTTAATACAGGTTGTCCTTTTTGATTTTCAGATCAAGGTGAATTGGTTCACATTGCCTGAGGTGAGCGGCTAGGTGATAAAGATCACGGTGTTCTTTGTGTCTTAGTTGTGGTTTTGATACTTAGCAGTGGTGAGACGTTGCATTCTTCACACGCTGGCATACTTTGTTTATTTCAGTCAGAGACTCAGGCATACTGGTTGCTGAAGTCTGATTCATTGAATAGAAGGTAGGGCAATTAACACATACACCATAAGCACATTGGGTTTTGCATGATAACATACTTCACATGGACATTGGGATGAATATATGCTGATGCTTTATATATATATATATATATATATATATATATATATATATATATATATATATATATATAATTTTTGAGCCTACCGTGGTCTGAGTTAATTACTCACATAATGCTTTATTTTCAGACTAGCCCCTGAAGAAGGAACTTCTGACAGTTCCGAAATGCATTGGGCACCGCCATTTGAACAAGCAATGGATTTGTAAAGATTACAGCATATCATTTTTGTTGAAATATGTGTACAAATATTGTATATAGAAGGAACGTAGTTATGCACTGTGTGTGCAAAAATATGATATGTATGATGATGGTTGTCGTTTGATGAAGTTATGAACAAAGTAAAAAATTGTGTGACATAACACAAATAAATACCAAGATAAACTGTTAAGAGATTTGTTGGTTTAAACACAGGTGTTAGTACACCAAGGGTAGTGTGCACAACTAAGTCAGGCCACGTTGCTTGTAATACAGTGGATCCATTAACCGCTAGAGTTGACAGCTCTAGTTAGTTGTTGCACCACATAATATATAATTTTGGGTTTTAAAGTACAAAGCACAGGTGTGCACCCCCACACATAATAATTTTATCTGCATAGTTAAAGCACATGAGGTGTAATTGATTGATCAGTGATGAAGATTAATGACTTCATGTAGATGTTGAAAAGCGTGAACGAGATAATAGACCCTTGAGGAGGTACCCCAGCCTTTGTGAAGTACGGTTTGAATGAGAAAGGTGGGGTATGGATGACATTAGTTCTGTTGCGAAGATAGGATGCGCTCCATTCTATGGGGACAATGAAAGTTAAAACACACTTTTAAAGATCCCCCAAGTTTTAAGATGTAAATTCACGCAAATGTTATATTAGCCTCTGTGCGGGCTATGTAGAGTCTTTGTAGCAGTGCCATGGTCAACCGTGTCAAAGGTAGCAGAGTGGCCCAAGAGAAGTAGCGGGTCATTCCAGATGGCAAGGAGGGCAGATTCTGTGCCTCTTCCTAAACGGAATCCCATTTGGAAGTCTGAGAGTGTGGCATTCTCTTCAATGAATTGTGACATATGGGAGGAAGCTGCTCTTTCTATCAGTTTGCCCAGAAAAGGTCCATTTCAAATCGGTCCTTAGTTGTCAGGGTTTAGCAGGTCCAAGTTTGTTTTCTTCAGTAATGGGTGTATAGATGACTGAGTTCTTCTGGAAATATTCCTGTATTTAAGTTGATGATTCTCCTTACTGGAGTGGCAGCAGAGGTTGTTAGAAGAATTGTCTTGAAGGTTTGCGCTGGACACCGGCCAGAAGGGCTGCCGGCAGGCCTGCTTGTGTTGACCAGTCCCATGAATTCATTGTGTCAAATGTGTTGGAAGGAACGGAGAGGCTGGGTTAGAGTATTCTTGGATTGTAGCTTTGTAAACGGGTTAGTGCTCATGCTTTGTCTCTGTTTTAAATATGAGTCCAATGTGTCTGCTTTGTCCGTGTAATTATTTGCCAGTTTGTCTGTGAACTCTTGAGTAACGGGATGAGCTGCTTCTAGACAACTTGGTATACGAAATTTATTGAGAATTTTATAGAATTCTTTATTTGCACATTTAGCATTTTGAATTCTGTCGGAATAGTATTTTTTGTTCGTTTTTTTGATAGCTGACTTTTACAATCTGTTAATTTTCTACAGGCAAAGTTTGTCTTGGTTGCCGTTTGTTTTGAGCCTGGCACGTTGCAGCTTTCAAATTTGTTTTATTTCTTTTATCTCTGTATTTCTCCGAGGTGCTTGCTTTCTTTTCTTCTGTTGTGTGGTGTTTAGTTTCAGGCTATCAGAAGCTTCCTGTAGCCAGTAATATAATTTTTGAACAGAATTTATTATTTCTAGACCTGTACTGGATGTTAATTGTGTTTCTAAGTGTTCCAAATTGAGTTTATTCCACGGCCGATAGATAGATGTACGTAAGGTGGTTTTAGCTGTGTCGCTTAGTGTTGTTTTATGTTGGAAGGCAAGCAAATGGTGGTCTGAGTTTGAAAGGTAACTTGTTCTTTATTAGCAAAAATGACATCTGGGATGTGTCCAGCGATGAGTGTTGGTCTGTGGACGGTCTGATGCTGATTCAGTGCTACTTGGCCAAGGATTGTTGTTTTCGGAAGGGGCATATTTGGTTTGTCAGTCCAAATGTTGAGGTCACCCAGAATGCATAGGTTGGATTGTAGTGGAATTAGGTTTGAAACTGTGTCTAGAAGTGCGTCTGGGAATGTTGCCTAGGTAGGTAGAGGTCTGTAAAGAAGCAGGAAGTTACAGAAGGAAGACGGTGTAGGATTGCATCTGGTGAAAAGGACCTCACAATCTTTTATGGAGATGTCGTCAACTTTAGTGATATGTAATGTATGCCTGATACAACAGCTAGGCAATCTCCTTTTTTGCATATATGATTTTTAGTGATTGATTGATAGCCTAGAGGAACAGCTTCATGCAGGACTGGAGCCATATCATCTCCCAACCATGATTCAGTTATGATTAGTGTGTCTGGTTTTGCGTCAGTGAGAAGGTCGTGAATGTGATGTTTGTTCTTAGATAGTGATCGAGCATGTATTAGTAGACCGTTTAGAGAATGTGCTTTGGAGATAATGTGACTTAATTTTGTAGAGGAGTTGGCAGTATTTGGTCGGCTTGTAGCTGGTGTGTCCTTAGTGTTGGTATTCGGTAAATGGAGTAGTGAAAGGAGATTTGTTTTATGAGATGGATTTGTTAGTATAGTATTGTTTGTGAGTAAAAGTTTAAGGTGAAGGGGTGGTGATGTATTTGTGATTAGAGTGTATGTTTTGTGTAAGAGGGGGTGAAGTAGAGCTGTGTGTGTCTTAGACTTGTTTGGTAATAAGTGTAGTGGAGTGTAAGTGTTGTGTGGAGGGTGTTGGTGTTGTCAGATTGTAGGTTAAAATGCTAGACAACACATGGAATGTGCCTATCACAGAGTTCATTGTGTAATGCACACTTTACAGATTCAAATCATTGAGGGTTTATGACGAAATGCAAATCATAGATTCAAACCCAGTCAGAAAACAAAGGGTAAATATACCTAATGCAGAGATTGGTGAATGTCCAGGCTAGCGATTCTAAGCTCAGTGGGTTAGTGCAGTGACTGCAAGGCAGTGTTGGTAACATACTGGTCCCAGTTTGAAAAGCGCTTGGTAAGTGAATTAATGCACCTCCCACAATAGTTTGTGTGTAGCCCATTTTTTATGTGTCCCAATCATAATGGTTTGGTTCCCACAGTAATGCACTGACTGTGAGCTCCACATCAGCAGAGTACTGCACTTCAAAATCAGTGTTGAAACACTCCTAAATTGCACCAGTCACACTGAATACAGCCACAGCGCACCCAAGACGACTTCTCTCTTGAGTATTCAATTAATTTTAATTGTTTGATTTAAAATCAGAAAATATATACTTTCAAAAACAAAACCGGTCCATATTAGAAATGTACATTTAAACATAAAAGCGTGTTATTCATTATTTGGATTTGGGATTCCATGTTTAAAAAGTAAGCAAGACATCATATATCTCTGATAAAATTCTAATTACAAACTCTAACTTCCCTTTTACGGGAAGCTGAAAAAGTGCAAAAATTATTGTACAATTTCGCTTTTATACATGTCCCATTTATACCCTAATTATGTGAGTTTCACTGCAGGGTTGCTGACATCTCATCACCGGAGTCCAATTTCCTTTTTGCCATTAATATAAATTTGACAAAAGCCAAGTTCAAAACTATATCTGTTGATTTAAGACCTTTTATAAGTGCTTGTCTACAAGACCGAATTCCACGAGTGTTAAAGTATCTCTTGAGTATCGCTCTTCTTTCTTCCTCCAACTCTGGGCATATACAGAGTAAATGGATAATATTTTCGTCTCCTTTTTTGCATAACCGACATGACATCGATTCTGTTGTACGCAGCCATGGCATTGTGTGAAAAGGCCAAATCGTGCATTAAAAAATATTTTTTAGTTTTGTTTCTAAAATGGTTTATAGCTCAGCCATTTTATACTCGTTCATAATTATCCATGCATGCAATCTTTTTGCAAGGGATTCTTTGTCTTTCTGCATCGATAGTTGTTTAGGTATTTTATTAATGTTCTTTTTAAAAGATTCAGATGTTATAGGTTTATCCCAAACAGCGCATGCTGGGTACTGGCCTAATACAGCTTGTAAGTACCTCCAAAATTGTGTTTTGATTTGTTTGTATTTCTTGCCATAACAGTTGGCACAAAGGTTCGTGGTGTCTGTTTTTATTCTTTTCCACACCTTTATAAATTGGCATTTCATAGCAATAAGCTGGTTAGGTAGCCCAAATTCTAACCTAATTTGGGCGGGCGATGCGTTATTTGGAAGCTGGAAAAGTAACTTGGAGGGTTTTAGTGAGAGCATTGTTTACAGTTAGAGTCCTTTCCGCACAGCGCTTCACTACCATATGTTATGCTTGGCAGTCATTTTGCTTGTACTACTTTTAAAAGTCGGAGATTACTAGGTCCCCCAAGAAACGTCTGCAAGGATCGAAATCAGTCAATAAGAAATTACGTCTCCTTTGCAGGTCTATCTTATGTGTTTGAAATGATCCCTTATTGAAAAGTACTCCCAGGTACCTAATTTTGAAGATACCATATATGTTTGTACTTTGTCAATATCTTCTTGTTAACTTCCATTACTTTGGTCTTGGTGTAGTTTATTATCATGCCATTTGCAAAGGAATATTTTGATATACTGTTTATCGGGCTTTGTAACCCTATCTTTGTTTGGCTTAATAGAATGACGTAATCTGCATATAATTCATTTGATATGTGCCTTCCTGCTGATTTGGGAGGGTAAGCATTAACATCGGCCATGGCTAGTGTTAGATCTGATAAAAACAAGTTAAATAGGCATGGAGCAAGAACGCACCCTTGTTTTGGGCCCCAGGAGGTTCCAATTTTTCTTGATAGGAATGAGCCATCACCTATTCGGACTCTAACCCAGGCGTTGGAGTATAATAATTGAATTGCTTGTTTCTTCAACTTTTCCCAGAGTGTTTGCGGGTGCACACAATCGAAGGTGGATTTAAAGTCCACAAAACAAAGAAATAATGGTTGGTTCCTTGCTATGCATTTGTCTATTACTGTTGAAAGTACTAGTATGTTTGTAGCTGTTCCCAGCCCTTGCATAAAACCTGATTGGTTTGGTGGATTTCTCTGCTTGCCCATTTAGATAGTTCTGCCAGTAGGACTCCTGCGAACAGTTTGGCATCTGTGTCTTGTAATGCGATCAGTCCATAAGTGCAGAGTCGCCACTTTTGTATATTGGTGATCTTAATGAACATCTCCATGATTACGGTATTGATGACGATTGAACTGCTTTCTTAAATAATCTTGTGAAATATTCTGGCCAAAGAATGGGATTATCTTTGTATAAAGCAAATGGAATCTTGTTTGGGCCCGGGCTCCGTTTTTTTTTTGTTTTTTTTCGTAATTAGTTTGCACACTTGATCTTCAAATATATTTAATTCGCTTTTAGGATTCCTTTTTTCTTTTGAAAATATTGAGTATATTTTACTTCAGCGTTGTTGCAAAGTGTTCTTCTTTTGTTGTAGCTTAAATAAAATGCGGCGACTATTAATGCACCAGCACATCTGATGTATTTAAAAAATCAGTAGGGCAAGTTCATTTTGGACGAATAGGTACATGCTGCTGCAGAGGCGCAGCTAGAGTCAAATTTCAGTGGGGGGGCTGAGGCTGAGAAAAAATTGCGGGGGGTGGGCTAATTCTTCCAGCAATTGGCAGAGTGGAGATTCAGGGGCTCTAAGAAGTAGTGAAAAACAACTAACCCTCAATAACAAGCAGATGGTCTTTTAACCACTTGGGCGCGGCCGCGATTCTGCGCCTGTGCGGCACTTTTAAACAGTGGGCGGGTTCATGAAGGCCCCAGCCTTCATCAGCACACGCCCACCCTGATGCATGATGGCCGGGGGCCGTCATCAGCATGGAAGGGGTTAAAGAACTGGAAAGTACTCTGGTGCGGCGGTGTGCGCGCCCCGGAAGCTGTCTCAGCCCCGGCTGCCACACACGATAGGGAGGTGAGGGGAGGGGGGCGCGGCGCTGAAGCCCTTTGAGCCCAATGGGCGTTGCCTGCCTGTGCTGCTGTCACTTAACGCAGTCATCTGCACTGGTGAGTAACCAGCGTGGTTAGGTGGGTAGAAGCATAGAAATGGAAGAAGACCAATAGCACTGCTTACTTTGTGTCAGTGTTACTCGATCAAGACCCCTACATCAGGCATGTTTGCCTTAATTGAAAGCGGAGGGCATACCTTCCTTCAATATCCTGCATGAAACGAAAGGACACGTTTATAATATCAATACAGTACCGTTAAACCTGAATAGGCTTTCATATTTGCTGCTGCAGCCACTATTTCTTTGATGTATTTTTTTATGAGTACATTTGTATTGCGGCCAATTTAGGGTACTTTTAAACATAGAAAACCGCTTGGGTATCCAGAGTGCGATAAGTGGGTTAGAGCGGCAACAGGAATGAACTTAATTTAAAGTCCATATATAAGCTCATGTTAATCTTGCAATTTTTATGACAATAATAATAATGAATCTTTTTGGTCTTTGCAGGTTTGCTGGTGTGCTTCTTTTGTCTCTGTGTATTATTTATTTAATCAGACTATCCCTGCCGTCTAGAAAATGCGAGATGAAACAAGTGGATCCTTTGCGAGTAAAGGTAGGATTCGTTTTCAAAGCTGCGCTTTACTTTGCTGCTCATGTAATCACCCAGTTCTTCCTTTGTGATTTTTGCTTGTTCACTACCGCATTTACCTCAAGCAGCATGCTAGGTTGCTCTTCAAAAGATGACTGTAACAAACACCTCAAGCAGCATGACACAAGCATCTCAAGCAACAAGCTGGATTACTCCTTATTACACCGCTTAAACAGAAATCTTAAGCAGCGTGCTGGATTACTCCCTCATAGCATGGTTTACACAAGCATCTTAAGCAGCATGCTGGCTTACTCCTTCATAGCGTGGTTTACACAAGCATCTCAAGCAGCGTGCTGGATTACTCCCTCATAGCATGGTTTACACAAGCATCTTAAGCAGCATGCTGGCTTACTCCTTCATAGCGTGGTTTACACAAGCATCTCAAGCAGCGTGCTGGATTACTCCTTCATAGCATGGTTTACACAAGCATCTCAAGCAGCGTGCTGGATTACTCCCTCATAGCATGGTTTACACAAGCATCTTAAGCAGCATGCTGGCTTACTCCTTCATAGCGTGGTTTACACAAGCATCTCAAGCAGCGTGCTGGATTACTCCTTCATAGCATGGTTTACACAAGCATCTCAAGCAGCGTGCTGGATTACTCCCTCATAGCATGGTTTACACAAGCATCTTAAGCAGCATGCTGGCTTACTCCTTCATAGCGTGGTTTACACAAGCATCTCAAGCAGCGTGCTGGATTACTCCTTCATAGCGTGGTTTACACAAGCATCTCAAGCAGCATGCTGGATTACTCCTTCATACATGGTTTACACAAGCATCTCAAGCAGCATGCTGGATTACTCCTTCATAGCATGGTTTACACAAGCATCTCAAGCAGCATGCTGGATTACTCCTTCATAGCATGGTTTACACAAGCATCTCCAGCAACAAGCTGGATTACTCCTTATTACACTGCTTAAACAGAAATCTTAAGCAGCGTGCTGGATTACTCCTTCATAGCATGGTTTACACAAGCATCTCAAGCAGCATGCTGGATTACTCCTTCATAGCATGGTTTACACAAGCATCTCAAGCAGCATGCTGGATTACTCCTTCATAGCATGGTTTACACAAGCATCTCCAGCAACAAGCTGGATTACTCCTTATTACACTGCTTAAACAGAAATCTTAAGCAGCGTGCTGGATTACTCCTTCATAGCATGGTTTACACAAGCATCTCAAGCAGCGTGCTGGATTACTCCTTCATAGCATGGTTTACACAAGCATCTCCAGCAACAAGCTGGATTACTCCTTATTACACTGCTTAAACCGAAATCTTAAGCAGCGTGCTGGATTACTCCTTCATAGCATGGTTTACACAAGCATCTCAAGCAGCATGCTGGATTACTCCTTCATAGCATGGTTTACACAAGCATCTCAAGCAGCGTGCTGGATTACTCCCTCATAGCATGGTTTACACAAGCATCTCAAGCAGCATGCTGGATTACTCCTTCATAGCATGGTTTACACAAGCATCTCAAGCAGCATGCTGGATTACTCCTTCATAGCATGGTTTACACAAGCATCTCAAGCAGCATGCTGGATTACTCCTTCATAGCATGGTTTACACAAGCATCTCAAGCAGCATGCTGGATTACTCCTTCATAGCATGGTTTACACAAGCATCTCCAGCAACAAGCTGGATTACTCCTTATTACACCGCTTAAACAGAAATCTTAAGCAGCGTGCTGGATTACTCCTTCATAGCATGGTTTACACAAGCATCTCCAGCAACAAGCTGGATTACTCCTTATTACACCGCTTAAACAGAAATCTTAAGCAGCGTGCTGGATTACTCCTTCATAGCATGGTTTACACAAGCATCTCAAGCAGCATGCTGGATTACTCCTTCATAGCATGGTTTACACAAGCATCTCAAGCAGCATGCTGGATTACTCCTTCATAGCATGGTTTACACAAGCATCTCCAGCAACAAGCTGGATTACTCCTTATTACACTGCTTAAACAGAAATCTTAAGCAGCGTGCTGGATTACTCCTTCATAGCATGGTTTACACAAGCATCTCAAGCAACAAGCTGGATTACTCCTTCATAGCATGGTTTACACAAGCATCTCAAGCAGCATGCTGGATTACTCCTTCATAGCATGGTTTACACAAGCATCTCAAGCAGCATGCTGGATTACTCCTTCATAGCATGGTTTACACAAGCATCTCAAGCAGCATGCTGGATTACTCCTTCATAGCATGGTTTACACAAGCATCTCAAGCAGCATGCTGGATTACTCCTTCATAGCATGGTTTACACAAGCATCTCAAGCAGCATGCTGGATTACTCCTTCATAGCATGGTTTACACAAGCATCTCCAGCAACAAGCTGGATTACTCCTTATTACACCGCTTAAACAGAAATCTTAAGCAGCGTGCTGGATTACTCCTTCATAGCATGGTTTACACAAGCATCTCCAGCAACAAGCTGGATTACTCCTTATTACACCGCTTAAACAGAAATCTTAAGCAGCGTGCTGGATTACTCCTTCATAGCATGGTTTACACAAGCATCTCAAGCAGCATGCTGGATTACTCCTTCATAGCATGGTTTACACAAGCATCTCAAGCAGCATGCTGGATTACTCCTTCATAGCATGGTTTACACAAGCATCTCCAGCAACAAGCTGGATTACTCCTTATTACACTGCTTAAACAGAAATCTTAAGCAGCGTGCTGGATTACTCCTTCATAGCATGGTTTACACAAGCATCTCAAGCAACAAGCTGGATTACTCCTTATTACACTGCTTAAACAGAAATCTTAAGCAGCGTGCTGGATTACTCCTTCATAGCATGGTTTACACAAGCATCTCAAGCAGCATGCTGGATTACTCCTTCATAGCATGGTTTACACAAGCATCTCAAGCAGCATGCTGGATTACTCCTTCATAGCATGGTTTACACAAGCATCTCCAGCAACAAGCTGGATTACTCCTTATTACACCGCTTAAACAGAAATTTTAAGCAGCGTGCTGGATTACTCCTTCATAGCATGGTTTACACAAGCATCTCCAGCAACAAGCTGGATTACTCCTTATTACACCGCTTAAACAGAAATCTTAAGCAGCGTGCTGGATTACTCCTTCATAGCATGGTTTACACAAGCATCTCAAGCAGCATGCTGGATTACTCCTTCATAGCATGGTTTACACAAGCATCTCAAGCAGCATGCTGGATTACTCCTTCATAGCATGGTTTACACAAGCATCTCCAGCAACAAGCTGGATTACTCCTTATTACACCGCTTAAACAGAAATCTTAAGCAGCGTGCTGGATTACTCCTTCATAGCATGGTTTACACAAGCATCTCCAGCAACAAGCTGGATTACTCCTTATTACACCGCTTAAACAGAAATCTTAAGCAGCGTGCTGGATTACTCCTTCATAGCATGGTTTACACAAGCATCTCAAGCAGCGTGCTGGATTACTCCTTCATAGCATGGTTTACACAAGCATCTCCAGCAACAAGCTGGATTACTCCTTATTACACCGCTTAAACAGAAATCTTAAGCAGCGTGCTGGATTACTCCTTCATAGCATGGTTTACACAAGCATCTCCAGCAACAAGCTGGATTACTCCTTATTACACCGCTTAAACAGAAATCTTAAGCAGCGTGCTGGATTACTCCTTCATAGCATGGTTTACACAAGCATCTCAAGCAGCGTGCTGGATTACTCCTTCATAGCATGGTTTACACAAGCATCTCAAGCAGCATGCTGGATTACTCCTTCATAGCATGGTTTACACAAGCATCTCAAGCAGCGTGCTGGATTACTCCTTATTACACTGCTTAAACAGAAATCTTAAGCAGCGTGCTGGATTACTCCTTCATAGCATGGTTTACACAAGCATCTCAAGCAGCATGCTGGATTACTCCTTCATGGTGTGGTTGTAACGAGCATCTCAAGCAGCGTGCTGGATTACTCCCTCATAGCATGGTTTACACAAGCATCTCAAGCAGCGTGCTGGATTACTCCTTCATAGCATGGTTTACACAAGCATCTCAAGCAGCATGCTGGATTACTCCTTCATAGCATGGTTTACACAAGCATCTCAAGCAGCGTGCTGGATTACTCCCTCATAGCATGGTTTACACAAGCATCTCAAGCAGCGTGCTGGATTACTCCTTCATAGCATGGTTTACACAAGCATCTCAAGCAGCATGCTGGATTACTCCCTCATAGCATGGTTTACACAAGCATCTCAAGCAGCGTGCTGGATTACTCCTTCATAGCATGGTTTACACAAGCATCTCCAGCAACAAGCTGGATTACTCCTTATTACACCGCTTAAACAGAAATCTTAAGCAGCGTGCTGGATTACTCCTTCATAGCATGGTTTACACAAGCATCTCAAGCAGCATGCTGGATTACTCCTTCATAGCATGGTTTACACAAGCATCTCAAGCAGCGTGCTGGATTACTCCTTCATAGCATGGTTTACACAAGCATCTCAAGCAGCATGCTGGATTACTCCTTCATGGTGTGGTTGTAACGAGCATCTCAAGCAGCGTGCTGGATTACTCCCTCATAGCATGGTTTACACAAGCATCTCAAGCAGCGTGCTGGATTACTCCTTCATAGCATGGTTTACACAAGCATCTCAAGCAGCGTGCTGGATTACTCCTTCATAGCATGGTTTACACAAGCATCTCAAGCAGCATGCTGGATTACTCCTTCATTCCAGGCTGTAACAAGCATTAAAATATGTTTATGCATTAAATTCCTATGTGCCTCAACAGGTGGCATTAGTGTGACTGGTGAACCTAATGTGTTTCTAAATGTGTTTGAGGCTTATGTGCTGTAGATACACATGCTTTGCATACTCCTGCCATCTAGTGTTGGTTCCAGATGTTTACAAGTTGTTTTCCTTTGAAGAAGTATTTCCAGTCACGAGGTAAGATGACCTTTCGGTGATAGTGCGCATGGGCATCGACTATATTGTTAGTCTGCCATCGGGTTTGGGTGTGTATTGCTGTGCTCCAGTTCTTCGTGTTCCCCTCCGCGCACAATCCACTCTACCCTCCAGGGTATTGTTTCCATACGCTTCTGCCTACCGCATCTCGAATTGCTCGACAAATTCTCAGTGCCACGCCAAGTACCCTTGCACAGACCTACATCAAGTTTGTAGCTTGTGCCTCTCCCCGGAGCACAAGGAGGAATACTGTGACGCTTGTAAATTGTTTCGGTCCAAGAAGTCTCTATGCAATCGTCTAGCTCCACGACGAGAGATGCAACGTCAAAGCATCCAACACACTCTGGATATCTTCGGGGAAGAATACGAGCAAGAGGAGATCGAAGCATAAAGCAGCAGAAGAAGAATAGGACTTTTCCGTTCCAGAGTCCGATTCCGAGCCCAAGATCGATCTGGAGTCCGAAGATGTGCCTACGGGACAAGGTGCAGAGAGTATCGAAGACCCCTTACCCCCTAAATCCTCTTCCAAAACACATAAGGCTACGGCACCACCTCTGCCTTCTGGCCAAGGTTGGCATGAGACAAAGTTTCCAATGCATCACCTCTCGACTCAGCACTGAAACAAACCGTCAAGCCTTCTGGCTCGGGCCTGAGTTGACAAAAATTACCTTTGGATCCAAAACCATCAGGCTCCAAGGACCAATCTAATTTGGAGCCGAAACCCTCTGCTTCGAAACAAAAACATGCTTCGGAGCTGAAAACCTTCTACTACCAAAGACAAGTCGATTTCGATGTCGAAATCTAAGGACAGTGTCTCCGAGCCCCGAGAACAAATTTTAGATGTTCTTAAGACCAAATTGGATCCTAAACGGAAAAAGATTTATAATAATCCCGATACTGGACACATTTCTGCTAAAACACCAGCAAAGCACAAGCTTCCTTCAGAGGACACTGCCAGTAACACTTCTCTAAAGAAGGAGGAAATGGCTACCAGCCCTGTTTATCCTGCCCCACAACCCTCTCTGCCTCCACCATCTTCTCCACAGTTAATAATTGAAGATACACATAACACCTTAGGGATCTCCACATACAGATCTAGATGGGGATCATGGTGAGGATGATACTCATTTGCCTGTGGACCCATGGAATGATTACACCATTGACCCTCCAGTAGACAATGACCTAGACCTTTACCCTGCAAAGCCATTATCAACAGACGATAAAACAGCTCATTGCTAGAGCAGCAGAGTATCGTGGGGTGGCCTTACATAAAGAGACATTAGAAGAGGACTATTTATCATGCTTAAAGGCATGATGAGGCATGCAGATGATATCTTTAAAGACCCGGTCCGAACACATATTTTAACTCCAAGTGTACGTAAAAAGTATATACCCTCACAGCCTGTGTTTATCAAAGGACTCCTAAGTAGTGTCCAATGATCGCAAATGAGCTAAGTCTCAAACCTCTATGGATGCACCTCCCCCAGATAAAGAATCAAAACTTATAAATGCCTCAGGAAAATGAGTGGCTGTTCAAACTGCTAACCACTGGCGCATCGCTAACACACAGGGCCTACTAGCTAGGTACGACAGGGTACACAGGGATGAGATGGAGCAACTGCTTCAATATCTTCCAGATGAACGCAAAACTAAGGAACAGCAGTTAGTTGAAAAGGGAAAATTCATCTCTAACTCCTCAATAAGATTTTCTTTAGATGCAGCTGACACCGCAGCTAGGGAGATCAATACTAGCATTCTCCTCCGGAAGGCATTGCATGGCTTAGGATCTTGGGGTTTAATCCTGAAGTTCAACAGTCCATTTTGAACACCCCCTTTGACAAGGAACACCTGTTTGGTTCGATAGTCGACCAGTCCTTAGCAAAGATGGAAAAGGACACCGAAGTGGCAAAGTCCATGGGAGCGCTCCAGTCCCCGTCCAATAGAGGCCCCTTTTGCCGCTCATTTTACAGTGCAGGGTCTAAAACAACATCCTCAGACCCTAATACTTTGTCTTATAAAGGCAACATTCAATTTTTTCCCTCTAGAGGTTTCTATAGCGGAGGATATAGAGGAAACAATTCCAAAGGTAGGAGTAAAGGCGCCACACAAAACAATTCCAAAGGTAGGGGTAAAGGCGCCACACCGTGTAACATGCCTTCTCCTTACAGTGTCTTGTCCACACTTCCCCCGATCACATAACACCTGTCAGGGGAAGGCTTCAACAGTATTTCTCCATTTGGCAATCTATAACAACCGACAAATGGGTGCTCAACCTTATCCAACGTGGTTATTGCCTGGAACTCACTCCAATCCACCAAACATTCCACCTCGCTTTCACAAACTCTCGTCAGACCATTTACAGTTACTCAAACAAGAGGTGCAATCTCTCTTAGAAAAAGAAGACATAGAACCAGTTCCGTTTCAGTTTCAAGGTGCAGGGGTTTACTCTTTATTTTCTAATCCCGAAAAAGGATGGCTCCTTAAGACCAATTTTAGATCTTAGAGAGTTTAACCAGTGCATACTGACAGAACATTTCCATATGGTAACCCTTCAACAGGTTCTTCCGCTTCTACATCAAGTCGATTTTAAATCCACACTGGACTTAAGACGCATATTTTCACATTCCCAATCATCCAGCTCATCTCAAATATCTCAGATTTGTGATAGCAGGCAAACACTATCAGTTCAAAGTACTCCCATTCGGAGTAACTTCTGCTCCCAGAGTGTTTACAAAATGTCTAGCAGTAGTGGCAGCTCATCTCAGAAGACCCCAAATTCATGTCTTCCCGTACCTAGACGCATGGCTCATCAAAGCCAGCACACACCAAAAGTGTTTAGTACACACTCAGACCACGCTACATCTACTCCACCAATTGGGTTTCACGTTCAACATTCAAAAGTCTAACCTATAATCTTCACAGATATAATCTCATCTAGGAGCCACTCTCAATACTCACACTTCTCTAGCCTCCCCCAGTGCAGCCAGAATTCGCAATAGCCAAACTCTATTGCTGCAGTTCCAAACCAGCCAAACCTTGCCAGCCAGGACTTTCATGCGGGTAATGAGGAATGATGTCGTCATGCATTGCAATAGTGCCTCATGCAAGACTACACATACGTCCATTACAAGAATGCTTAGCGCGTCAGTGGAATCTGTCGCAGAGTCAATTAACAGATCTAGTGATTGTGGAGAGCAGCACCCATCACACTCTGCAGTGGTGGAATCCACAAAAAATATCAAGGGTGGCCTTTCATCGACCCTGTTCCACAAGTCGTGCTAACAGCAGACGCAGCTCTCATGGGCTGGGGTGCACATCTCCATCATTACACAATTCAGGGTCTCTGGGATGACAAACACAAGCGTCTCCACATCAACTATCTAGAGCTTCTAGCTGTATTTCTAGTGGCTGAAAGCTTTTTAGTCTCATCTCACAGGCAAAGTTGTCCTAGTCCGCATGGACAACATCACAGTGATGTACTATGTACAAAAATAAGGGGGGGGGCACACTCTCTCCAATTGTTTCGCCTGTCTCAGACAATTTGGAAACGGGCAATCCATCACAAGATTCACCTTCTGGCAGAACACCTCCTAGAAGTGAACAATCAAATTGCTGACCTCCTCAGTAGAAGGAAACCGCAAATACATTAGTCGGAACTTCATCCCCAAATTCTCTTTCCATACTTTCAACAGTGGGGATACCCACAAATAGATCTGTTTGCCACAGTAGACCACGTTCAGTGCCCAAACTTCGCCTCCAGGTTCCCACACCCTCTATCCAAAGGCAATGCCCTATGGATGAATTGGTCAGAGATATTTGCCTATGCTTTTCCGCCTCTCCCACTCCTTGTGGTTCAGAAACTCATGCAAACAATCACTCACACTGGTTTTGGTAGCTCCCACATGGGCCGGTCAACCGCGGTACACCACCCTGTTAGAACATCAAAAGCTACATATCCACTCCAGTCGCCTCACTCCGAACCTTAGAGAAATCAAGCATCCAATTCCCAAGAATGTCAACTTCGTGATTTGGCTTCTGAAGTCATAGTTTGAATATTTAAATTTGCCACCAGACTGTATGACTATTCTGAAAGAAGCAAGAAAGCCTACTACCAGAGCTTGCTAGGCATCAAAATGGAAACAATTTGCTGTCTACTGTAATAACACAATTCTACCTCTAGATGCTTCTGTTCAGAAAATTGTCTGTTACCTTCTGCACCCACAGCAATGTGGGCTAGCGTACGCATCTATTCTGTTGCATCTTGCAACAGTAGCTGCATGTTTGCAAAACAGACAGCATTTGTCTTTGTTCAAAGTTCCTGTCATTAAAACCTTTATGGAGGGCTTAAAGAGAGTTATACCACCAAGGGCTTAAAGAGAGTTATACCACCAATGTGGCACCAGTGTGGAATCTTAATGTTGTACTTATTGGACTTATGGGTCCACCCTTTGAACCACTATACAAGTGGTGTTTACAGTTTCTCTCATGGGAGGTTGCATTCCTCATTGCAATCACTTCCTTAAGGAAAGTGTGTGAGCTACAGGCATTAACCTTAGAAGAACCCTTCTTTCAACTCCATAAAGATTTGGATAGTTCTTCGTGCCTATCCCAGATTCCTTCCCAAAGTGGTTTCTGCTTTCCATATTAACCAATCAGTTAAGTCACCTGTGTTCTTCCCTCAACCTGATTCAGTAGCAGAACGGGCTCTTCCCACACTTGACGTCAGTAGAGCTTTATTGTATTATATCGAAAGAACAAAATATTTTTGTTTCATTTACTCCACCTCACAAAGGCAATCCTATTTCTAATTCAGGCCTTTCAAGATGGATTGTTAACTGCATTCAAAGTTGCTACGCAAAAGCTAAAATAACTTTATTTATACCCCCTAAAGCCCATCCCTTGAAAAATAGGGGCATCTATGGCCATCTTAGGTAACATCCCAATAGCTGATATCTGTAAAGCAGCGACATGGTCTACACCACACACATTTACCAACCACTATTGTGTGGCTGTATTAGCACGCCAATAAGCCAATGTAGAGCAAGCAGTGCTAAAAACACTTTTCAGACAACTGCAACATCTACTGGTTAGCCACCACTTTGGGAGAATACTATAATATAGTATATGCAAAGCATGTGTATCTCCAGCACATATGCCTTTAACGGATTATGTTACTTACCCATTAAGCATTTGTTCTTGGCATGTAGAGCTGTAGATTCACATGCGGCCTCCCACCTCTCCGGGCACCTGTCGTTGCAGTCCTCATTATTTACTCATCAACATCTCTTTACTACACACACTTACTCTCACCCTCTTGCGGGAAAACAATCTAACAATGGAGTCGGTGCCCATGTGCACTATGCCTGAAAGGAGGAGTCACCTTACCTTGTGACTGGAATTACTTCTTCGAAGGAAAACAACTTGCATACATCCGGACCAACACTAGATGACAGGAGTATGCAAAGCATGTGAATCTACAGCTCTACATGCCAAGAACAGGTGCTTACTGGGTGAGTAACATCCTGATCTTTTATCCTGTCTTGCTTGGCTGTTCTTTGTTTTTCTAAATAAGTTGTTTGATTATCCCATCAAGTCTTTGGAGCTTTCTTTTCTTGGCGGCCTTGTGACGTCTGACTTCTGGATATCAATTTCTTCACAGTATCCCAAGTGAATGCTGTTGTTTAGTGCTGTATCCAGAGCTACTAGTATTGATTGCACTCCAGTTGGATAACCTAGTTACTCCAGTCAGTCATTGCTTACTCTAAGAGTTGGGGGTAGGGGGGTTGGAGACTCGGATGCAGCATGACACAGTAAATAACACTCAAGAAACCCAATGACTTTCCTCTCAGTAAAATAATGCAGTTGAAAATTGGATCTACCTAAAAACCTAGACTTTGCAAGCACCTTCTGGGATGGAGCTAGGATTCCAAGCATTGAATCCTTAGCTTCAGGTCCTTCTAAAAAATAAAAGGCTGCCCTGATAGTCAGGTTTGCTCCATGGGCAAACTTTCAAGCTATTACACCATAATACTGGTCTGTGGTTTGGGGCTTGAGTGTCTGGTCTTATGGGCTTTACGCCAATATTTTAAACATACTTACGTGTAATGGTTTAAATGGCTTGTAGAAGACTGCAATGTTTCTACTTGGATATGAAAAGCTACTTACAAAAATGCTGGGTCAGGGGACTCTTGTACAAGTGACTGGCTTCATGGGGTTCCAAAATTTATTCAACGTTGGGCCTAATGGGATTTGCCAATCCACCGTAATGCAAGCTGGGGTTTGGATAAATATTGTAGGTATTCAGGCTGACCCAAACTGCACAAGGGTATTTGTGCATTAGTGGCTAGCTGGTCAACGTACAGTATTCCAGGAGGAAAGAGACTCCGGGAAGAAGGTGGGGGGGAGCAGAGTAAGTAGAGCCAGGGAAAAGGATGGCTATCCTCCGACCTTAATACAATTCCTTGTTGAGGGGAAAAATTGACGGGAAGTATGTCACAAGTGTGCAGGGGAACAACCAATGTTTGTAACACTCACTCTGTATCCCAAATGGATAGCAATGCCAATGCACAGATCCTTGAAAAACTTTCTTTCCCTCTTATCTGTCTGTTGGTTTGGTCTGTCTGTCGATCTATCTTTGTGTGTATACACATACACATTTAGTGGCACTCCCCACTATGTAGTTATGTTTCAAATGCTTCTTTAATTGAAAAAACTTTTTTGTTTTGACTAACTTTTTCTCTTGGACGGATCTGAAACAAATTTGGCATTTGCTTGTCTTATGCAACTAAGGTCTGGCATACAAATCTTCATGCAGTTCTATGCGGGGGAAATAAGTCATAGAGAGTTAAAAAATGTGTTTTCTCATTTTAGCTCACATGGGAAACTTTGTATCTGCAGCAAACTGTATTTAAAAGTTGGGCTTGAAAGGGTTAACACTCTTGTATAGCTTTTCTGTTTTTAATAATGGTTTCAGTTAAAACACTCACACTCTTGCTCTTTCCTTTCCTCTCCCTTTTCCTTCCTCCACCTTTCCTTTCCTCTCCCCCTTTCTCTTCCCCTTGTTTCCTTTCTCTTTTTCTTACTCTCTCTTTTCCTTCCCCGCTCTCTCTTTCTCCCTACATGAGTGATAGCAAAGACAACTATATTTGGGGGCATGCTGGTATGCAGCTACTCTACCAGGTAGCATTACCCATCAGCCTGAGAATACCTACTTAACTGATGAGCATACCTACTTAACTAAAGAGGCCTCTGGTTGTTCTGGATGCCTCTGATACCACAGGTACCATACATAGGGGTAGGCCCCCATGACCTAGTACTTTATCACATATTTATGAAGTGCAACTGGTTCTATATTGTAGCAATAGAACATGAATAAAGAAGAAAGGACCAAACAAATAAGTACCATATGCGTTCCTAGCAGTTACATCTGGCGCAATACTAATATGAATTATGTTATCACCAGTCAAAGTCTGTTGAGTTGTCCCTCATGCTCCTAACCTGATGAATTCTGTCCCATCCACCTTTCCGGTCTGCAGGTCATAGTCAACAATACAAAATAAGACCCAATCCACTGGCGAACGTCTGAATCAGTGACTACAAGGGGGTACAAGAAACTCTAACTCCCCACTAATCTCTTATCCACTTTATAAGGAGAAAACCGCACTGTCCTCCGCCAAAGTTAAGAACCTGTTCTCCCGGGCAACACACAAGAACCCCAGTAATAGTGCACCAGACTATAATTGGTCACACATTCGTCCACACCCAACATTGGACACCGCTCTTAATAGAGCAAAAAATGTGAGAGAAGCAAATGACCCCTCACGGAAACACCACCAATGGGGTAACTGGTATACAATTTCCAGACAGGCCCCTGTCTCATCATCGGTGGTCACTTGCTTCTCAAAGAAAAATAAGCAGAAAGGAAAGTAGTGTCCAAAACAAACAACATGTAAAGTGACATATAGTGAATTGCAGAATAATCTGCTAGTGACAAACACACACACAAATAATACTAACTGAGTGCATAAAAACACACACACCAAACCCTTAACCAATTTTATTCATAGGGCTATGATTGTGTGCTGTAATTAATAAAAAGGCTGGTAGCTAATCATGCCTACCATAACCTGCTGCCACCTATATTGGTGTGTGTGTTTTTATGCACTCAGTTAGTATTATTTGTGTGTGTGTTTGTCACTAGCAGATTATTCTGCAATTCACTATATGTCTCTTTACATGTTTGTTTTGGACACTACTTTCCTTTCTGCTTATTTTTCTTTGAGAAGCAAGTGACCACCGATGGTGAGACAGGGGCCTGTCTGGAAATTGTATACCAGTTACCCCGTTGGTGGTGTTTCCGTGAGGGGTCATTTGCTTCTCTCACATTTTTTGCTCTATTAAGAGCGGTGTCCAATGTTGGGTGTGGACGAATGTGTGACCAATTATAGTCTGGTGCACTATTACTGGGGTTCTTGTGTGTTGCCCTGGAGAACAGGTTCTTAACTTTGGCGGAGGACAGTGCGGTTTTCTCCTTATAAAGTGGATAAGAGATTAGTGGGGAGTTAGAGTTTCTTGTACCCCCTTGTAGTCACTGATTCAGACGTTCGCCAGTGGATTGGGTCTTATTTTGTATTGTTGATTTTGAGTGGAGGGCGACCCTTTCTGTTTTTCCCTCTGAGCTCCTTTATTGTTTGAATACTGCAGGTCATAGTCACCAGAAACATCTCAATTTATGGATGGGCCCTTCCTAAGGTCTCCTTTTAAGGTGCATCTATGCAGACAGAGAATCTGTAATGGTCTTTAGAAGTATGCAACGAATGTCGGGAGTTATTGGGCACCACCAAGGACTCAGTAGCATACCTCTACCCCATCATCCGGAGTAGCCCATTTTCCCCAAATTCCCCATCCCATAAACTTCTGAGGCAAGCCGGATCCTGTAAGAAATGAGGACTGGGAGGGCAACCTTTCTAGAAGATTTGTGGCCTGGGTGGAAGGAGGTAAAGCAAAACATAGGACAGGGAGTGTTGCTGGAATATCTGGAGTAGAACTGCTACTCTACTACATGGTTGTATGAGAAAGCACAACTGGGCTCCCCTTATGAAGGGGATGGCAACATGCAAACTTCCAATCATTTTAATATGATTCAACTTTACTTGTATAGTGTGCTTCAAATTACTTATGACACTTCAACATGTAGGGTTACTGCAGGGTCCAGGCAGCACCAATGAGAAAATATAGTCATGTAATACACTTTTTTTAAATGGAAAAGAAGCAGCCAATAACACTTAGTTGGACTTCTAAATGACATTGGAGAGATCCCAAAAGTCAAATTATTTGAGAAATCTGGTATAAGAAAATTACTGGCTAGAAAAGCAGAACTATCGGACTCAAAGCATCTTGAATGTAGTTTTAGGGTGATCTGTTGAGTTTATATAGTGCTTACTTACCCCTATGTTGGTCACTGAAGCTCTTTGTTACATGAGCAGCAAGGTATGACATGTAGGATGTGTGGTGGGAAGAGTTGTCTTTGATCCTATGTGAGCAGTGTTTCCATATTGTGTGTGATGACCACTGAGATGCTGTTTTCGTGTGATGAAATGCAGTGTGGTGGATTATTTATTTATTTAAAGAATTTTATATAGCGCTGGCTAGACCTGGAGGTATCAGAGCGCTTTACATGAGGTTCAACAAAATTACAAGATTACATCAGTTTCAATTTACAACCGGTGCCAGAAAAACTATTACAAGAGCATAGAGAACGAGATAAGTGGGGTGTAGAGGGGAAGGGGATAAGGGTAAAGGGGTGGGGGGAGATAGAGCAGAAAGACGAAGGAACGTCTGCCCAAAGTCCGACTGGATAGGTGACGGTCGAGGGGGAAGTCCAAAAACCCATCTCCTCTATAGCTATCAGGTAGCTCCACTGGGCTTTGGCCAAATAGCTGGGTCTCAAGGGAAATATTAAAAGAATATGGAGGGCAAAATAATGGAGCGTAGAGGGGAGGGTGAGAAAAGGGAGGATATGGGAAGAGACAACAAGGAGAGACAAAAAGAAGTCTGTCTAAAGGCCGACTGGGTAGGTGACGACCAAGGAGGGAGTCCATGGCCCATCTCCCCTATAGCTAAACCAGGTGCTCCATCCAGCATCAGACAAAGTAGTTCAGTCTCAAAACATTGAGAGAGAAGAGAAGGAGAAACATAAATAGGGGGAGGATGCAGGAAGAGATGACAGGAGAGATGAAAGGAAGTCTGGCTAAAGACCACTGAATAGGTGACGTCCAAGGAGAGAATCCCCGACCTTTCTCCCCTATAGCTAAACCAGGTAGCTCCATCGAGCATCAGGCAAAATAGCTAGATCTCAAAAGACAAGGGAACATTTACAGGTAAGCAGGGTGGGGACTAGGGCCAGGACAAGGTGAGGGCAGAGGTCAGTAGCAGCCATGTGGAGATGAGTAGAGCGGGGAGGAAAGAAAGAATTGCAGATATACGCATAAGGGTAGGCGCAGTCCAGGATGGGAAGAGAAAGTCAACATTCAGCGGGGGGGGGGGGGGCAAGAAGTCATCATTTTCAGCCATGTTGGGGGGGTCAGGCACCCTTGGACCCAGTTCCATATGGAGTGCGTTGAGAGCGGTGGAGCTTTTCAGGGATGGGGTGTCCATTAGTTGTTAAGACAGGCACCAAAGAACATCCCTGATGTCCCAGGGTGACCTGCCCTGTAGGTGAGCTGGGACACAATGGGGGCCGCCATTTTGCCTCGTGTATGGGTGAGGGGTGGGGGTCGCTCTCCTCGCTTATTCAGCAACCGGAGGCTCAGGGCAGATAAGCTGGCAAGACCGCTGAGGCAGCGGGCGGGTAAAACCTTTGGACACTGCCAGAGGGTAAAATCGTCCCCCCAGAATTCAAAATGGAGGTCCTGTGCTTCATAGTCTGCAGGAGCCATTGACAAGTCACTGCTGCCTCCCACTAGGCTCCGCGCTCATCAATGGGAACAGAGTGGGCAGAGGTGGCCGTCAGGATCGGTCCTCTTTTATACCACCCCTTGCTAGCCAGAAAATTGATAAAATGAGCAGGGACCTGCCTGGTCCCAACATGGCCGCCGAAGGGACCGAGGGCCAAGCGCATTAGAGAGACTGTCCCAGTACCAATAATCTGATTCCAGGGTCCCGCGACCATAATGTCCAATCACTCTATCGCAGCAGGACTCTGGAGAGGTGTTATCAGGGAGACTGAGGTCAGAGCCCCGGAGCCCGCGCCAGTCTCACTCTGTTCCACTCTCCGCTAGAGCAAATGGGGTCACCCAACAGGCAGTGCGCTCCTCCGAGACAGTATGCAGGCAGATTGAAGTCAGCGAAGGCGCCTCCGCCGGATGCCGGTGCCTGCAAGTATCGAGGGGCAGGGCAACAACATCAGTCACAGCACGGCCGCCATTTTGCTTGGGGGCGCCCCGGGATCAGGATCACCGAGTTTCTGTCTGATATCGTGGTCGCAAACCTCTAAGGCGCCGGAAAAACCAACTGTACCGTATCAATGGCTTGGGGCGTTAGCTTCAGCACCCGCGGTCGAGGCAGGAGGTCATAATAATCGTTTGCGGGGGGACGGCGGACGGAGCTCCACAGCTCGCGTCCGTCTCCATCGGCTGCAGGCTTTCTTGGTTTTTTGTTTGCTGCTGTAGCCGGCTTCGACCCAATCTGCGATAGCCGTGGAGCGGCCCTGGAAATCACGGGACTGTAGTCTACAGATCCCCGGGGGTGAAGGTGGCTTGATGGGGTGGTTTTCTCAGGGATTTATGCCAAAAGGCAATCCCTAGCCAGGGAGCCCCCGGCCGGAGCTCCTTACTCCTTACTCTTCTGTTGGGTCACCCCCAAACCTTTTCCATTCACCTGTCCTGTTTTCTGAACCCCTGTTTTATTTGGCTTTTAAGAGTCTGTACACTTTTAATAACTCCTGACTAGTATGAAAGTGCTTGTGCTTTCCTCCTTAAACATGGTTCAGATAGCTCATACCTGATTGGTACATTTGATATACTTGCACGTCTCTTGTATATGTTACCACAGGTACCCAGGGCCTATAAATTAAATGCTACTAAATGGCAGCAGCACTCATTGTGCCTCCCTCTAAAGTAGTCTTTTAAAACATTCTTCAGGCCCGCCATTGCAACCTATGTGCATTTGTAAACTGCCATTTTGACCTGGCAAAATAATCGGACGCGCGCAGCTGACGTGACGAAGGCGCGCCAAAGGCAAGCCCGTCTGCGCCAGGCCGGGGCACGGGGCATACACTTATTCTGTAGCAAGCCTAAAAAATATGGCACCCAATATTGTACATCTGCCTGAAAAGCACTTGTTAAAAGAACTGCACAACTTGAAGCTTTTAAACCCTGACCCTTTACCTTACACTGATTTACTAAATGTCCGTCAACAGTATGAATATGCAAGCTCCGCCCAGAATAGTTTTGGACAAACTGCCAGTCAATTAACTTACTGTGACGTACTTAAATACATGTTCCATGGTTAAACATCAATTAGAAATTTACAATATATTGGTCAATGATGCCCCAGACATGCTTTTATTGTCTGAAACCCGGCTCACTGAGGAATCATCTCCTGAGATCCTGGCAGCTCTTCCAGATAATTACTGTTCGAGGCATGTGGGCTGCTAAATTCATATCTTTTGCATTAGATCGCCGCCTAGTGTTGGGTCCGGATGATCGCACATTGTTGTCCTGGAAGAGTCTTCGAAGTATCCTGAGATAGGTGGCTCCTCCCCTGGACTACAGTGCGCATGGGCATCGGCTCCATCCCCAGATTGTTTTTTTCCGCCATTGGGTTCGGATGCGGTCTCGACGTCTCTCTGTCGGAACCGAGAAAAACTAGCTTTTTACGGGCCAAAAGGCCTTATATTCCTTACGTCGGTATTGTTTGCGCACGGTCTCGAGTTCTTCCGTCTCTTTGAGTCGGAATCAGCGGAGTCGTTTCACTCTTCGGACATAGAGGCCTTCTCATCGCGACACGACCGCAACTTTTCGGCATGGAGCGGAGTCCGTTTAAAAACTGTCCGCTCTGTGGGTCCAAGTACCCACATATCGACGTGCACCCGGTCTGTAACAAATGCCTTTCACCAGACCATAACGAAGACAACTGCATGGCCTGCGCCAGATTCAGGTCAAAGAAGACACTCAAGCTTCGGCGCGCAGTGCGCCTCGAGGCCAGACAAGCGGCCCCGGATCCAGAAAACATCTTCGGCGACCAAGAAGAGGAGGACCAGAGCCATCATCTTCAAATCTCCCCGCCCGAGACGGAAGTCGAGGCAGATCCGGTAGACGACGACGGAGTCGTGGGTCAAGGCCTTGAATACGTCGACGAGGTAGGGGACGTCGAAGAGGTTTATGGGGTTGCGGAAGATAGCTCAGGGGATGAGCTATGCCCCGAAGGTTACGAGGATCAGGCTCGGGTCACGGGATCGCCAGTCGGCCTTACCCACAACCCCGTACCGCAAGCCACGGCCCCGCCTTCAGGCCCGGCCACGGACATACTTGCAGCGCACGCCGTATCGAAACCGAAACTGAAACCTACGGTATCGACTACACCTAAAATGGCTGACCCTAAATCGAAACCGAAACTTATGGATTCGAGCGTCCCTAAGATGGCGGCCGTCCATCCAAAAACACCTAAACCCGCTGCTTCATCGACTCCGTCGGCCACCGGTTCACAGAAGTCGAAGAAATCTGTCGATTCCGCAGCGTCGAAATCGGCGCCAGAGGAGGGTTCCTCTAAAAAGGGAGTTCGGCACGGGTCGACCGCTGCGACGCCGTCAAAGCCCGCCAAAGCCAGCGACACGGCTCCGGTTCCGACTGGGACTTCGTTAGTCGGACGCGTGGTGGAGACGGGGCCAGCGAAATCACACGGATCGAAAGCTGGAACATCTACGCATCGGTCCAAGGACTCTGGGTCGGCGGCTGCGGCATCATCGTCCAAGACTCAGAAGGGCCAACAGGACGTCGGATCCGAGGGCAAGGTCAAGACCTCGTCGGCGCCAAAGGCTGCTGCAAGTGACGCGTCCCTCGTCGCCTCTTCCCTACAGAGAATCAGGGAGAAGGCCTCTGCTACGTCGGCTCCGATGCCGTCGCCACAGAAGCCGGTGGACATTCCGGCAAAGCCTGCGAGTAAACTTCTCTTCCTTCTGCCGCCAAAAGAGGCGCCGAAGGCCTTTTCAACAAAAACGACGCCAAAGAAGTCGGATTCTTCAACGTCTGGAACACTTTCAGGTCGACTACTCGACTCAGAGGAGGATTCTGAGCGTTTTATCGACGCAGACACGGGCAAATTGACCCTTTACAAGAGGAGGATCACTTCACAGCCAGTGGACTCCTATGTTATCCCCCTGAAGAAGAAAAGGCTTACTCAGGACGCTTCAACACTGATGGAACCTATCCAGCCTCCTCCTAGAAGGAGCCCAACTCCTTCCTCAGAACACTCTGAGGGTGAGGGATATGGTGAAGATGACCAATACACTTTCCCCATCAATGAACCTGATGCACAGCAAGATTCATATGATGACATAGGGGACCAAGGCACCCAAAATGTGGGGCAAGACCCACAGCCTTTCACTGCACATGCATCCCCAACAGAAGATTCTGCAGGTTTTCATGCACTCATTGAAAGGGCAGCTGCTAATCATGATGTGGACATGCATGCTGACCCAGTAGAAGAAGACTTTCTATTTGACACTTTTTCAGTCTCTGAAAGGACAGTAAAGACACTGCCCATGCTCAAAGGGGTCCTCAGGCATGCTGCGGACATCTTTAAAGAACCTACCAGGGCGAGGGTGGTCAATCCACGCATCGAAAAAAAGTACAGACCAGCACCTGCAGACCCTGCATACATTCGGGGACAGTTGCCGCTTGACTCCCTTGTGGTCGCAAATGCCCGTAAAAGGGCGAACTCCCAAACAACGGGTGAAGCTCCTCCCCCGGATAAGGAGTCAAAAGTCCTAGAGGCAGGAGGCAAAAGAGTAGCTGCACAGGCTGCCAATTTTTGGCGTATTGCGAATACACAGGCACTCTTGGCACGTTATGATAGGGCGTATTACGACACCCTAGAGCACGTTTTAGAACACCTGCCTCCGCAGTTTCAAGAGGGCACCAAACTGCTTATAGAAGAGGGAAAACTGATCTCCAACGCAGCCATAAAGTGTGCACTTGATGCCGCAGACACAGCAGCTAGGGCTATTAACACTAGCGTCATGCTGAGACGGCAGGCGTGGCTCCGCATATCGGGGTTTAAACCAGACATTCAAACAACCATACTTAATCAGCCCGTCAATCCTGATAGACTGTTTGGTCCAGATGTTGACACCACCTTGGAAAAGATTAAGAAAGACAACGAAACTGCTAAGTCTATGGGGGCCCTACAATCACAACAGTTCCGTGGCAACAATTTTCGTCGCTCAGGTGCACGTGGAGTCACCAGAGGACAGATGGGTCAACAATCACAATTCTCTAGAGGTGGAGCACAATCCTCGTACCCCAAGCAGAACAAAGGGGGTTACCGAGGAAACAGCACCAGAGGACGTGGCAGAGGAAACAACAACTCCCGCTCCTCTGCCCCAAGCAAACAGTGACTCTCTGTCACTGCCCCCCGACCACTTAACACCTGTCGGGGGGAGACTACAGCAGTTCCTGCCCGTCTGGAGAAACATCACCACAGACAGGTGGGTGCGACAACTTGTCCAGTAAGGTTATTGTCTAGAGTTAAAATCCACTCCACCCAACATTCCACCAAGGCAACGGCCTATGTCCGCAGAGCATTTGCACTTATTGCAGCAGGAGGTAGTGGTGATGCTGCAAAAAGGCGCAATCGAGCTCGTGCCGGTGGAGGAAGAGGGCACAGGGGTATATTCCCTGTACTTCCTTATTCCAAAGAAGGACGGATCTCTCAGACCCATTCTGGATCTGAGTCCCCTCAACCTGTATATACTTTCAGAACATTTCCATATGCTTACACTGCAACAGATTCTTCCCTTGTTAAACCAAGGGGACTTCTTAGCAACCTTGGACCTCAAGGATGCTTATTTCCACATTCCACTACACCCATCCCACAGGAAATACCTCAGATTCACTATCCAAGGCAACCATTATCAGTTCAAGGTCCTACCCTTCGGAGTGACCACAGCCCCAAGAGTGTTTACCAAGTGTCTGGCGACAGTGGCGGCGCACCTCAGGAGGCAGAACATCCATGTCTACCCCTACCTAGACGACTGGCTCGTTCAAGCCAAGTCGGAACAACAGTGCGCCGCGGACATGTCGACTACCATTCACCTCCTTCACGATCTGGGCTTCTCGTTGAACTACCCAAAGTCGCATCTTCAGCCGGCGCATGTCCGGCAGTTTCTAGGTGCGACAATCAATACCCTGATGGCCATGGCCCAGCCAAACCAAGTCAGGATAGACCGCATGCAGTCGCTAATCCAAAAGTTCAGACCGCAACACTCGCTTCCAGCGAGAGTGTTCATGCAGTTGATTAGCATGATGGCCTCCTGCATCTTCATAGTCCCTCACGCACGTCTACATATGCGTCCGCTCCAGGAGTGCTTAGCGAATCAGTGGACGCAGGCTCAGGGACAATTAACAGACCTAGTGTTGGTTACCAGTCGGGCATACGACTCTCTGCATTGGTGGACTCCACACAACCTTTGCAAGGGCCGACTGTTCCAGGAGCCAGTGCCACAGATTATCCTGACAACGGACGCATCTCTCCAGGGATGGGGAGCTCATCTGCTCACTTACACGGTGCAGGGACTATGGACGACGCAGCAACAGAAGATGCACATCAACTATCTAGAACTGATGGCAATCTTCATGGCGCTCAAGTCCTTCCTTGTACATCTGTGCAACAAGGTAGTGTTAGTCCGGACGGACAACATGACCGCGATGTACTACATTCAAAAGCAGGGGGGCACCCACTCGCCACAGCTGTCTCATCTGGCTCAGGGCATGTGGAAGTGGGCCATTCAGAGGAACATTTTCCTCATGGCAGAACACCTCCCGGGCAAGGACAATCAGATGGCGGATCTGCTCAGCAGATACAGCCATCAAATGCACGAGTGGGAGTTACACCCGTCTGTACTCCACCCGTACTTCCAGCAGTGGGGTCATCCGGAGATAGACCTGTTTGCCACAAACGGAAACGCAAAATGCCAACACTTTGCCGCCAGGTTCCCTCACCCACAGTCGCAGGGGAATGCGATATGGATGAACTGGTCAGGCAGATTTGCGTACGCTTTTCCGCCAGCCCCTCTGATACCGCTGGTGGCAAGAAAGCTAAGGCAGCACTCGATGACTCTCATCCTGGTTGCTCCAACGTGGGCGCGCCAAGCATGGTACACCACGTTCCTCGAACTCTCAGTGGTGCCGCATCAAAGGCTGCGCCTCACGCCCAGACTTTTGACGCAGGACCATGGAGACATTCAGCATCCAGATCCGCAACAGCTCAACCTGGCGATCTGGCTCCTGAAGTCCTAGAGTTTGGATACCTTCACCTACCTCCAGAATGCATGGACATCATCAAGGAGGCACGAAAGCCTACTACCAGAGCATGCTATGCTGCAAAATGGAAGCGTTTTGTCATTTACTGTACAGCCAATAACATCAACCCGCTAGATGCATCTATCCCTAACATCATTTGCTATCTGTTACATCTTTACAAGTGCAATCTGGCGTACACTTCTATTCGGATACATCTATCCGCCATAGCAGGTTATCTTCAGAATAGGCAGCATCTCTCTGTCTTCAGGGTGCCTGCCATTAAAGCTTTCCTTGAAGGCCTGAAACGAGTCATTCCCCCAAGAACACCGCCAGCTCCGGTGTGGAACCTCAATGTGGTCCTCACCAGACTGATGGGACCACCTTTTGAGCCACTGCACTCGTGTGAACTCCAGTTCCTAACGTGGAAAGTAGCTTTCCTAATAGCTATTACGTCACTGAGGCGGGTTAGTGAGCTACAAGCGCTCACAATCCAAGAGCCATTCATTCAGATTCATCCAAATAGGGTGGTACTACGTACTAACCCAAAATTCCTTCCGAAGGTGGTGTCACAGTTTCATCTCAACCAAACTATTGACTTGCCGGCATTCTTCCAAAACCCACAAACGGTGGCGGAAAGACTGCTTCATACTTTAGATGTCAAGAGGGCGTTGATGTACTACATTGACAGGACACAACACTTTAGAAAAACAAAACAGCTTTTTGTTGCCTTCGCGCCACAGCACAAGGGCAACCCTATTTCCAAAGCAGGAATAGCCAGGTGGATTGTTAAGTGCATCCAAATATGTTATCAAAAGGCAAAACGTACCTTGACAATACCCCCAAGGGCGCACTCCACACGCAAATTGGGGGCATCTATGGCTTTCCTGGGGAACATTCCTTTAGAAGATATTTGCAGAGCAGCCACGTGGGTTACTCCACATACCTTTACAAAACACTACTGTGTTGATGTACATTCCAAGCAGCAAGCAGCTGTAGGACAGGCTGTTCTCAAAACACTTTTTCAGGTTTCTGCAGCTGGCACAGGCAACTGCCGCTAATGGAGGGACTGCTATTTATTCTATGCAAAAGATATGAATTTAGCAGCCCACATGCCTCGAACTGAATATGCTACTTACCAGTATGCATCTGTTCTTGGCATGTAGGGCTGCTAACATTCATATCGCCCACCCTCCTCCAGGGTCCCTGTCGCAGCTGCAGACATACTCTTGTATTCAATCATTAGCATGGACATCCTTTACACTTTACACTCCATCTCTGCCACAATGGCTAAAAACAATCTGGGGATGGAGCCGATGCCCATGCGCACTGTAGTCCAGGGGAGGAGCCACCTATCTCAGGATACTTCGAAGACTCTTCCAGGACAACAATGTGCGATCATCCGGACCCAACACTAGGCGGCGATCTAATGCAAAAGATATGAATGTTAGCAGCCCTACATGCCA
Organism: Lissotriton helveticus; assembly: GCF_964261635.1. NCBI lineage: Eukaryota > Metazoa > Chordata > Amphibia > Caudata > Salamandridae > Lissotriton > Lissotriton helveticus. Next base: position 416,193,121 of record NC_136060.1, on the reverse strand, counting down.
AGAACAGATGCATACTGGTAAGTAGCATATTCATTTTTCTACACACAGACAGATCCTCAGGAAAAAGAGGGAGCGGTGTAGGCGCCGCTATAAGAAAAGGGAATGGTCCGCTACTACTCTGTCACCCTTTGAAATTCCATCAGCTGACTCTAATTAAACTGGATCTGCAAAATGGCACCCTCATATGTGTAGTACTATATAGACCTCATAATATGATGCCTGATTTTCCCAAAGCATAAAGCATTACCAAATAATATTGCTTCCCTAACTACAGACTATGATAAAGTCCTGGTTGTGGTAGACCTGAACTATTGGGCTAATGAGACGGACGAGGGAACACTATCCAGAGAACTTACGGATTCCCTCACCAGCCTGAATCTTACTCAACATGTTTACTCTCCCACGCATATTAAAGGCCATACTCTCGATGAAGTGTGGTCCACTAATGTCATTGTGCATAATTTGGTAATTCTGCCATGTGTATGGTCAGATCATTCTATTATTAGTTTCAACTTGAATAATTTGTCATTGCCGAAACGTCTACCTCACTTATGTAGCACCTTTAGAGATTGGAATAGTATTAATCTGCCTGCGCTCCTGGCCACTTTATCCTGTGAGCAGCCTGTCTTAGAGGGAGATCTAGACAACTGGGAAAGAGATTCCCTGACACCTTTCTGGAATTCCTTAATCGTTCTCTGTCCCATGGTATTGTACCGCCAGCTTTTAAGGAAGCTGTGGTCATCCCTATCCAAAAAAAAACCAGGGCCTGGATTTCAGAAAGCTGGAGAATTTCAGAACAATTTCACTCCTTCTGTTTCCCGGTAAACTGTTGGAGGCCCATGTAGCCTCCTGTCTTATCTCCTTCCTAGAAACCAGTAAGTTTTCTGATACTCACCAGGCAGGCTTTCGTCCAGCACACTACACCGAATCTGTGATCTTATCGGTCATGGATGACCTTAATGATATTGACCGCGCTCAGGCCATAATCCTCCTGGACCGGTCTGCGGCATTTGATACTGTCAACCACACTATTTTCTTGGAGCGCATTGCTAGATCTCTAGTCTTAGGCAGATTTGGGTGACAATTTTCAATTATGTTGACGATATGCAGCTATTTTTCACCCTAAAGAACTCAACAGAAACTGAAGATTTTGTCAGGAGCTCCATGATGCATGTGAAAACATGGATGAACAATAACCAATTAAAATTGAACTCAGAAAAGACAGAGTTCGAGGCATGTGGGCTGCTAAATTCATATCTTAGCATTAGATCGCCGCCTAGTGTTGGGCTCGGGTGATTGCACATTGTTGTCCTGGAAGAGTCTTCGAAGTATCCTGAGATAGGTGGCTCCTCCCCTGGACTACAGTGCGCATGGGCATCGGCTCCATCCCCAGATTGTTTTTTTCCGCCATTGGGTTCGGATGTGGTCTCGACGTCTTACTGTCGGAACCAAGTAAAACTACCTTTTAGCGGCCAAAAGGCCTCGATTTTCTTGCGTCGGTATTGTCTGCGCACGGTCTCGAGTCTTCCGTCTCTTGGAGCCGGAATAAGCGGAGTTTTCTTCGCTCTCTGAACTTTGAGGCCTTCTCATCGCGACACGACTGCAAGCCTTTACGGACATGGAGCGGAGCCCGTTTAAGTACTGCCCGCTCTGTGGGTCCAAGTACCCACACATCGATCTACACCCCGTGTGTAACAAGTGCCTTTCGCCGGACCACGACGACGGCAAGTGCAAGGCCTGTGCACAGTTCCGCTCCAAGAAAACTCTCAAGCTTCGGCGCGCGGTGCGCTTGGAAGCTAGGCAAGCGGCCCCGGATCCGGAGAACATCTTCGGCGACCAGGAAGAAGAGGTCCAGGGTCACCATCTACAAATCTCCCCATCACAGACGGAGGTCGAGGCGGATCCGGGAGACGACGACGGAGTCGCGGGTCAAGTCCTCGAATACGTCGAAGAGGTAGGAGACGACGATGAGATTTATGGGGCCGCGGCAGACAGCTCGGGGGACGAGCTCTGCCCTGAAGGTTACGAAGATACCGACCGGGACACGGGATCGCCTGTCGGCCTTACCCAGGACCCGTTGCCGCAAGCCACAGCCCCGCCTTCAGGCCCGGCTACGGACTCACTTGCTGGGCACGCTGTTTCGAAACCGAAACCATCGGGGTCGTCAACACCTAAAATGGCCGACCCGAAATCGAAACTGAAACCTAAGGACTCGAGTGTCCCTAAGATGGCTGCCGTGCCAGTGAAGAAATCGGTGCCCGTCGCCCCATCGGCTCCGTCGACCTCCGGTCCGCAGAAGCCGAGGAAGTCTGTCGATTCCGATGCTCCAAAATCGAAACCGACGCCCGAGGAAGGGGCCTCCAAGAAAGATGGTCGGCACGGATCAGCGGCTACGGCGCCGTCCAAGCCCGCCAAGGTCGGCTCCAAAGAGGCTACGCACAAGAAGTCTGCGCCCCGGCCTCAGGAATCGGAGGTGCCGAAGACGGGTTCCGCGCCCAAAACGCACAAGGCCCACGAAGAAGTCGGATCCGAGGGACCGCTCAAACCATCCTTGTCGGCGACGAAACCCACTGGCAGTGTACCGTCCCCCATTGCGGAGTCACTGCAGTGGATCAGGGAGAAAGCCTTTGCTCCATCGGCTCCGATGCCATCACCGCAGCCGCAAAAGGACACTCCGGCAAAGCCTTCTGGAAAACTCCTCTTTCTCTTGCCACCTAAGGAGGCGCCGAAAGCGTTTTCGACGAAATCGGCTCCGAAACAGGGTTCCTCGCTGGCTGACCCTCTTCCACGTCGTGTACTCGAATCGGAAGACGATTCAGAGCGTTTCATCGATGCTGCCACCGGCAAGCTGACACTCTATAAAAGGAAGATCACTTCTGAGCCGGTGGACTCCTACATCATCCCACTGAAGAAAAAGAGGGTGCCCCTTGACGCCTCAGGCCTCACGGAACCGATCCAGCCTCCTCCAAGACGGAGCCCCACTCCCTCCCCAGAACACTCTGTGGGTGAGGGGTATGATGAGGATGAGCAGTACAATTTCCCTATCGATGAACCTGATGTACAACCGGATTCATACGATGACACTGGTGACCAGAACACCCAAGGTGTGGGCCAAGACCCGCAGACCTTTAATGCACGTGCATCCCCGACTGAGGACTCAGCAGGATTTCATGCACTAATTGAAAGGGCGGCGGCCAATCATGATGTGGACATGCATGCCGACCCGGTTGAGGAAGACTTCCTTTTCGACACCTTTGCAATATCTGAAAGGACAGTAAAAACACTCCCTATGCTGAAAGGTGTCCTCAAACATGCTGGGGACATTTTTAAGGAGCCTACGAGGGCGAGAGTGGTCAACCCTCGCATTGAAAAGAAGTACAGGCCTGCACCTGCGGACCCCGCCTACATCCGGGGACAATTGCCACTGGACTCTCTTGTGGTTGCCAATGCCAGGAAACGTGCCAACTCCCAGACAACGGGTGAAGCTCCTCCCCCGGATAAGGAGTCCAAAGTGCTAGAGGCAGGAGGCAAAAGAGTGGCTGCACAGGCAGCAAACTTTTGGCGCATCGCCAATACACAGGCGCTCCTGGCGCGTTACGATAGGGCGCACTACGACACCCTAGAACAGGTTATACAACACCTGCCCCCACAGTTCCAAGAAGGCACCAAAATGCTTATTGAGGAAGGAAAGCTAATATCAAACGCAGCCATCAAGTGTGCACTTGACGCTGCGGACACAGCTGCTAGGGCTATCAACACTAGCGTTATGCTGAGAAGACAAGCGTGGCTCCGCATCTCAGGGTTTAAGCAGGATATTCAGACAACAATTCTTAATCAGCCAGTCAATCCTGATAGTCTGTTTGGTCCGGATGTTGACACCACCCTAGAGAAAATAAAGAAAGACACAGAAACTGCTAAGTCTATGGGGGCCCTACAGTCCCAACAGTTTCGTGGCAGCAATTTTCGTCGCTCAGGTGCACGTGGCGTCACCAGAGGACAGATGGGTCAACAATCCCAGTTCTCCAAAGGTGGGGCGCAATCCTCGTTCACTAAACAGAACAAGGGAGGTTACAGGAATAACAGCAACAGAGGTCGCGGCAGAGGAAACAACAGCTCCCGCACCTCTACTCCAAGCAAACAGTGACTCTCTGTCACTGCCCCCCGACCACCTAACACCTGTCGGGGGGAGACTGCAGCAGTTCCTGCCCGTCTGGAGAAACATCACCACAGACAGGTGGGTGCGACAACTAGTCCAGTATGGTTATTGCCTAGAGTTGAAATCCACTCCACCCAACATCCCACCAAGGCAAAGGCCTATGTCCGCAGAGCACTTGCACTTATTGCAGCAGGAAGTGGTGGCGATGCTGCAAAAAGGCGCAATCGAGCTCGTGCCGGTGGGGGAGGAGGGCACAGGGGTATATTCCCTGTACTTCCTTATTCCAAAGAAGGACGGTTCTCTCAGGCCCATTCTCGATCTACGTCCCCTCAACCTGTACATACTATCGGAACATTTCCACATGCTTACACTGCAGCAGATTCTTCCCTTGCTCAACCAGGGAGACTTCTTAGCAACCTTAGATCTCAAGGATGCTTATTTCCACATTCCACTACACCCGTCACACAGGAAATACCTCAGGTTCACTATTCAAGGCAGGCACTACCAGTTCAAAGTCCTACCCTTCGGAGTCACAACAGCCCCGAGGGTGTTCACCAAGTGTCTGGCGACAGTGGCGGCGCACCTCAGGAGGCAGAATATCCATGTCTACCCCTACCTAGACGACTGGCTCGTACAAGCCAAGTCAGAGCAACAGTGCGCCGCAGACATGTCGACTACAATTCGCCTGCTTCACGATCTGGGTTTCTCCCTGAACTACCCAAAATCGCATCTTCAGCCGGCACATGTCCGGCAGTTCCTGGGTGCTACGATCAACACCCTGACAGCCATGGCTCAGCCACACCAAGTCAGAATCGACAGCATTCAGTCGCTGATCCAACGATTCAGACCACGACACTCCCTGCCAGCGAGAGTGTTCATGCAGTTGATAGGCATGATGGCCTCCTGCATCTTCATAGTCCCTCACGCACGGTTGCATATGCGCCCGCTCCAGGAGTGCTTAGCGAATCAGTGGACACAGGCTCGTGGGCAATTGACAGACCTAGTGTTGGTTACCAGTCGGGCATACGACTCTCTGCATTGGTGGACTCCACACAACCTTTGCAAGGGCCGACTGTTCCAAGAGCCTGTGCCGCAGATTATCCTGACAACGGACGCATCTCTCCAGGGATGGGGAGCTCATGTGCTCACTTACACAGTGCAGGGACTATGGACGACGCAGCAACAGAAGATGCACATCAACTATCTGGAACTGATGGCAATCTTCATGGCGCTCAAGTCCTTCATTGTACATCTGAGCAACAAGGTCGTGCTAGTCCGGACGGACAACATGACCGCGATGTACTACATTCAAAAGCAGGGAGGCACCCACTCGCCACAGCTGTCTCATCTGGCTCAGAGCATGTGGAAGTGGGCCATTCAGAGGAACATTTTCCTCATGGCAGAACACCTCCCAGGAAAGGACTATCAGATGGCGGATCTGCTCAGCAGATACAGCCATCAGATGCACGAGTGGGAGATACACCCTTCTGTTCTCCACCCGTACTTCCAGCAGTGGGGTCATCCGGAGATAGACCTGTTTGCCACAAAGGAGAACGCAAAATGCCGACTCTTTGCCGCCAGGTTCCCTCACCCACAGTCGCAGGGGAATGCGATATGGATGAACTGGTCAGGCAAATTTGCGTACGCTTTTCCGCCAGCCCCTCTAATACCGCTGGTCGCAAGAAAGCTAAGGCAGCACTCCATGACTCTCATCCTGGTTGCTCCAACGTGGGCACGCCAGGCTTGGTACACCACGTTCCTCGAACTCTCAGTGGTGCCGCATCAAGGACTGCGCCTCACGCCCAGTCTTTTGACGCAGAACCATGGAGACATTCAGCATCCAGATCCACAACAGCTCAACCTGGCGATCTGGCTCCTGAAGTCCTAGAGTTTGGATACCTTAACCTACCTCCAGAATGCATGAGTATCATCAAGGAGGCGAGGAAACCAACTACTAGAGCATGCTATGCTGCTAAGTGGAAGCGTTTTGTCATCTACTGTACGTCCAATGACATCAACCCACTAGATGCATCTATCCCCAACATCATCTGCTATCTGCTACATCTCTACAAGTGCAATCTGGCGTACACTTCCATTAGGATACATCTATCAGCCATAGCGGCTTATCTTCAGAACAGGCAGCACCTCTCTGTCTTCAGAGTGCCCGCCATTAAAGCCTTCCTTGAAGGTCTGAAGAGAGTCATTCCCCCAAGGACACCACCAGCTCCGGTGTGGAACCTCAACGTCGTTCTCACCAGACTGATGGGACCACCATTTGAGCCACTGCACTCGTGTGAGCTCCAATTCCTTACGTGGAAAGTGGCCTTTCTTATAGCTATTACGTCTCTGAGGCGTGTCAGTGAGCTGCAAGCGCTCACAATACAAGAGCCATTCATTCAAATTCACCCAAATAGGGTAGTGCTACGCACTAACCCTAAATTCCTTCCTAAGGTGGTGTCACAGTTTCATCTAAATCAGACCATTGACTTACCAGCATTCTTTCAAAACCCGCAAACGGTGGCGGAAAGGATGCTCCATACCTTAGATGTACGAAGGGCGTTGATGTACTACATAGACAGGACACAACACTTTCGAAAGACAAAGCACCTCTTTGTTGCCTTCGCACCACAACACAAAGGCAACCCAATTTCCAAAGCAGGGATAGCCAGGTGGATTGTTAAGTGCATCCAGATATGTTATCAGAAAGCGAAGCGCACTTTAACAATACCCCCCAGGGCGCACTCCACGCGCAAACTGGGGGCATCCATGGCTTTCCTGGGGAACATTCCTTTGGAGGACATTTGCAGAGCAGCCACGTGGGTCACACCACACACCTTCACAAAACACTACTGTGTTGATGTGCATTCCAAACAGCAAGCTGCTGTAGGACAGGCTGTTCTCAAAACACTTTTTCAGGTTTCTGCAGCTGGCACGGGCAACCGCCGCTGATGGAGGGACTGCTATGTATTCTATGCTAAGATATGAATTTAGCAGCCCACATGCCTCGAACTGAATATGCTACTTACCAGTATGCATCTGTTCTTGGCATGTAGGGCTGCTAACATTCATATCGCCCGCCCTCCTCCCCGGTGCCTGTCGCAGCTGCAGATATACTATTGTATTTATTCATTAGCATGGACATCCTTTACACTTTCACTCCATCTTCTGCCACAATGGCGAAAAACAATCTGGGGATGGAGCCGATGCCCATGCGCACTGTAGTCCAGGGGAGGAGCCACCTATCTCAGGATACTTCGAAGACTCTTCCAGGACAACAATGTGCAATCATCCGAGCCCAACACTAGGCGGCGATCTAATGCTAAGATATGAATGTTAGCAGCCCTACATGCCAAGAACAGATGCATACTGGTAAGTAGCATATTCATTATCATTCCAAGCAATAAATGTATCCACTGAACACCCTCCCACTGGCTGCCTGAGTTAGGTGCGGCTCCACTTCCCAAGCCAGTAATAAAGAGTTTGGGTCTCTATATTGCTTCTGATCTCTCTATGCGTGCCCAAATTAGCTAAGTTACATCCGCCTGCTTTGTTCAACTTCGTAAGTTGTGCAAAATTAGGCGGTTCTTCAGTAAATAGGCCAGTATTCAAATTGTGATTGCTCTTATTCTGTCAAAGATTGACAATGGAAATGCCCTTTACCTTGGCCTTCCACAGAATCCGTCTTCAAATGATTCAGAACCAAGCAGCTAGAATCATCTACCTTAAGAATAGACGCTGTCATATCACCCCACTGCTTAAAGATCTCCACTGGCTTGTTGCGCATTGAAGGGACCCGGTTTTCTTTTCTGGGCCCGATGTTCTGGAACTCGCTTCCTATCTCACTCCGGCTTAAGGTTGATTATGTGTGGTTTAGGAGACAACTTAAAAACCTGGCTGTTATCCAGTATTGGGGTATCTTTCATAGATTCACATGCTTAGAATCATCTCCGCCGACGAGGTGGGAGTCTCGCGGTACAATAAAACATATACATTACAGCCATAATAACATTATACTATAGGCTACAGTAGATGGCAATGTCACTACATTAGCCTATCTTAGTCTTTTTGCAAAAAGAACCAAACTTGGAAACCAGCCAACAGGCAGCAGCACCCTCTAGAACCTCCCCTCACAGAGAGACAAACCCTCAAGTTTTCTACCGCACCTCGTGTGTCAGGGAGTCTCCGAAAAGATGTCTGAATCTTGCCTTGTTCTTCATGTGGGAAGAAGAGATTACACTTTGTGGATCCACATAAAGAATGTATTTACTGCCTTTACCCAGCACATAAGGTCAAGGATTGTGGGATCTGTAGAACCTTTCCTGACAAGACCTTGAAGGACAGAGGAGGACGACTTTTGGTTTGGCAGGAGAAGTTGAAGGCTTCATCTGATGTGGTATCAGGAGATGAAGGCAGTGTGAGTCCTCAGGTGTCCACCCATCTGGCCAACAAGAGGGACAGATCTGGAGATCCACCTGAGAGACAGAGTAAGACCCTGATGAAATCTCACTCTGAGATTGGTCACTCTTTCTCAAAAAAAGAGAAGCCCGCTTTCTCTTCTGAGGTGAAAGGTAAAGATTTCATTGAAAACTGCCTCCAAATCCCTTCCTGAGCCTCCGTCGACGTCGAAAACGGCTCCGTCGACGATGAAATCTCCTCAAAAGGTGAGTGAATCTTCAGCGTCGACGAAGAAAATCCCTACGTGAACTCCGTCGACGAGTATTACATTGCCGTCGACGATGCCCATCCCGTCGACGCCTACTTTGTCGTCGACTAAGCCACCGCCGTTGATGACGATTCACCTTTCGTCGCCGAGAACGCCATTGACGATGTTACAAGTCCCGTTGAAGACGCTATCGTCGACGAGCCCACCGTAGACGACGATTGTACTCTCGACAACGAGCACACTGTTGACGACGACGACGTCGTTGACTATGGTTTTTCCATCGACCACCTCCTTGATTTCCACGTCGACGGTGTCATCTATTATGGCAATTTCAGCAGATACGGATTCGCCATCCATGTACATTTCATCTACGCTGAAGCGTAAAAGCCCTCCATCTTTACAAATCACGCCAGTTTTAAGCTCCAAATTAACATCTTCAAGGCAATTTTACCAGGATGTCGCATATTTCACCTTTACCTCCTAGTCATTATTTGAGAGGAGTCTGATGATGAAGAACCCTTTGGTCCAGCGCATGACCCTTCTCAACTCCGGATAAAATATCAGAAGGATGACGACGAGGAGGAATATTATGAGCCCTGTGAGTCTTTAAGAGGACCTCAAGAGTCATTTCATCAAGAACCTATGGTTCAGATGCCTGCTGCTTTAATGCAAGACCTTACAGCAATGTTGAGGGACTATAATACTCTTTTTCCTCCAGTAACAGTCCTGGAAAGAGAGCCTGCGCCTGCAGCTGTGCAGCCTGCGACCGCTGCTACACCTGTCTCAGAGCACCAGGTAGCCCTGCCTCCACAATTCCTTCAGGATGATGATGATGGAGACACGGTGGCTGAAGGAGAAATACCAAACTCGCCCACTACCATTGATGAATGGGACGACTATCTTATTCCAACACCAGCCTCACCAGTTCCCCAAGCTGTTGACTCCCCTCCTAAGGACATAGGAGGTTTTCATGCTATCAAGGAAAGGGCAGCCTCTAGTTTCCATCTATCAATGCCAGGACAGAAGACAGAATATTTTCTGTATGATTTTAAGGATCAAGGCAGAAAATCGACTCACTCAATTCCAATAATTGATCATATCTGGGAAGAAGGGGTGAAGATAATGAAGACTCCGTTTTCAATTCCTGCGATCCTCCCTAGGATCGATAAAAAATACAAAGCTCCAGATTATGCTGTTGCTTGCCTCTCAGGTCACCCTAGACCAGACTCCATCATCTCTCAGGCGGCGCAGAGGAAGTCTAGGAATCCTTCTGCCCCAATAACTGCTCCACCAGACAAAGATGGTAGGCGCCTAGACAGCATTGGCAAACGCTTTACCACCATGGCGGGCGCTACAGTTCGGGCCACGAATTGTTTAGCAATTTGGGGTAGATCCGATCGGCAATTATAGTCGGACATTTCACCTTATATAGAGTATCTGCCTGATGATAAGAAAATAGAAGCGAGGAAAATTCTCCTGGAGGGCGAAAGAGCTGCTTCTGAAATTGATATCTCAATGGATATGGCTTCTTTGGGGTTTCACCAACTAGCCAGAGCAGCTACCCGTAGACGTCAGGGGTGTCGGAAATCCACTAACTTTCGCCCTGAGGTCCAAACGAAAATCCTGGACATGCCCTTCAACGGAGATTTGTTACTTGGCAAACACATAGATGAGGCATTGCAGGAAATAAAAAAGGACAACGATTCTTCTAGGGCATTGGGTACCTTACAGTATAGAAAAACACATTTTAGAGGAGCCTGGGGAAGAGGCTCATACTCCTTTCGTGGAGGATACCAAAAGTATCGGCAACAAGGTGGCCAGGGTCGTTATGGATTCCATCAACAACTGCAACAACAATCCTGTAGAAATCCCCCAGCAGCCGCTTATTAGCAACAGGGCAGAAGTCTATCTCACTGCAGAGATTCTGCTAGAAAACAGTGACGATCTCATGGTACCTGCACCAGATATGCCACAAGTATTCAAAGTTCCGAGAGTTTCCCAGCATCTCGAAAATTGGAGAAAAATCACCATAGAGAAGTGGGTTTTGGATATAATCGTATTTAGTCACACCCTAGAATTCACCAGTTTTCCCCCTCCTCATCCACCTCTGAAGAAAAACGCACCGGCATCTTGGTCTGCTGAGAAAGGAGGTGAGAGCCATGTTGTCGAAGGGAGCGATGGAGAAGGTGCCACGCTCTCAAACGGGAAAAGGATTTTATTCTCGCTTTTTTCTGATAAAGAAAAAATCGGGGGAATGGAGACCAATCTTGGATTTGAGAATGGTGAACAAATACCTTCATAAAAAGTCCTTCCGCATGGTAACACTCTTAAAAATCCTCCAGCTTCTGGATCATGCAGACTTCATGACAACATTGGATCTTCAAGATGCGTATTTCCACATCCCAATTCACCCCAAACATCGAAAGTTCCTAAGATTTACTGTGGCAGGTGCACATTTCCAATTCAAAGTTCTCCCATTTGGCCTATGCTCAGCTCCAAGAGTCTTGACCAAATTTCTAGCTCCGGTAGCAGCTCATCTACAAGGCATCCAATTATTCCCGTATCTGGACGACTGGCTTATAAAGGCTCCGTCTTTTTGTCAGGCTTCTCTCGCAACAACAAAATGCCTACAAGTTTTTCACTCTCTAGGACTCTCTCTAAACGTCCAGAAGTCAAGCCTCTATCCTTCCCAAGCAATTCAATTTCTGGGAGCTAAACTGGATACAGTTCAAGACAAGGCATTTTTGTCCAAAGAAAGACTATCTCGCCTCGTCTCTCTGGCATCAGACCTTCTAAAAAAAAAAGTTAGCTTCAGTAAGAATGATCAAAACTTTTCTGTGGATTTTGTCATCAGCGATTCTGCTAGTGCCTCATATGCGGCAGAAAATGAGACCAATTCAAGAGGAGCTGGACAATCAGTGGCTCCAAATCTCAGGTTCGTTCGACGACCTAGTTCAAGTAACTCCAGTTATGAAAGGAACTCTTTGTTGGTGGAAGTTTTCCAAAAAGCCTCAGTAGGTCTCAGTTTTCAATCTCCAGTACTGTATTTCATCCTCACAACAGATGCCTCCCTAGAAGGTTGGGGTGCGTATCTTCAGGATCCCTGCATAAGGGGAAGATGGTCTGCAGCAATGGCAAAGATGCACAACCACTTTCTGGAGCTTCAAGCCATTTTTCTAGCACTACAGTCTTTTCTGCCAAGACTTCAAGAGTCTACAGTTCTCATCAGAACCGACAACACCAGTTGCTTGCATTATTTAAACAAGCAAGGGGGTACCAGATCTCACATTCTGTCCCAGGAAGCTTAAATAATCTGGGAATGGCTTCTCTTGCACGATACTGTGATCAAGGTGGAACATCTTCCAGGAGTCCAAAACACCTTAGCAGACACTCTAAGCAGGACGACAAAATCCTGTCACGAATGGGAACTGAATCAAATGATTCTAAAAAATGTATTTCGGAAGTGGGGCAAGCCAAATCTGGATCTCTTTGCCTCCAGGAACAATCGCAAGTGCCCTTTCTTTGCGAGTTGGGAACCGGAGAAGGGCTCTTGGGGAAACGCTTTCACGATGAGATGGACGGGAATTTTCGCTTACGCATTCCCTCCCTTTCCGCTGATCCCCAGACTTCTGCGCAAAAACAAGATGGAACCATGCTGCATGATTCTGATCGCGCCGAAATGGCCGCGTCATCACTGGTTCACAGAACTTCTCCTTCTCTCCAAGTGCAAACCATTCCGCCTTCCAACAATACCGAATCTGTTGTCAATGAGCAAAGGCCAGATTCTTCATCCTTGTTCAGCCCAACTGCAACTTTATGCATGGTTTCTGGATTCTCGGAGTTCCATGAGATAGATTTACCTCAAAACTGCAGCGACCTTCTGAATAGAGCAAGGGCCCCTTGTACGTTACGGACCTATGCCTTAAAATGGAATAGATTCTGTTACGGGTGCAGCAACAACAATTTACATCCACTGGAATGTTCTCCTGTTCTCATTGTCTAAGCCTGGTCTCAAGTTTGCTTCTGTTAAATTGCATCTGTCCGCAATTTCTACATACAGGCGAGCGTCAGGAGCGGCATCACTTTGTTCCAATCGTTTCCTTAAACAGTTCCTGTAAGGCCTTTTCAGGACTTTCCCACCTATTCGAGCCCCGCCTATGGAATGAAGATTGAATCTGGTGCTACAGCAACTGATGAAATATCCATTTGAACCCATTCATAAAGCAGATTTAAAATATCTCTCATGGAAGACAGCTCTTCTATTGGCACTCTCCTCTTTCCGACGTGTGAGTGAAATACAGGCGTTCACTATAAGACAACAGTATTTGAAGTTTACTAATGACTATGTCCTTTTAAGAACTAATCGCACATTCATACCTAAGGTTCCTACTTCATTCCAACTCAATGAACGAGTGATATTGCGAACATTTTTTCCTAATCCGTCTTCCTCGGCGGAAAAGTCTTTTCATACCTTGGATGTCAAAAGATTCTTGAAGTTCTACATATCTCGGACTGTGTCCATCACGGAGTCAGACCAGTTATTTCTTTCTTATGGTGGTCATAGGCCAGGATCAGCAGGAACAAAAGCTACTATCTCAAAGTGGATTGCATCCGCTATTCAATTCTGCCATTGCAAGGCTGGACATCCGTTATCAAATAAGCCTAAAGCTCATTCTACCAGGGCAGTGTCCTCATCAACGGCACTGTTCGCTGGTGTATCCTTGGAAAATATTTGCAGTGCTGCAACCTGGAAAAGTGTGCACACATTTACTCGGCATTATTGCCTGGATCTGGCAACAGATCAGCAGTTGGTCAAGCAGTACCATGAATCCTTTTTAGATAAGGTAAGCATCTATGATAAGAGTATATTGTTTCTGGTATTGTAAAGATTCTTTATTGCCTATAACCAAGTATTTTATGTGTGTATAACTTGCTCTTTACTACAATACAGATATGTATGTATATTTTGCTTTGGTTTGACATGGTATCTTTTGGATGTTCTTATGATACCCACCATCCACTATGCATCTGAGTATTATTTACTGCTTGCTATTCTGATTCGAAGCATGTGAATCTATGTAAGATACTCCAATACTGGATAAGAATATGAGTTACCTTCAGTTATCCAGTATTGGTATCTTTCATAGATTCACATGCGACTCACCATCCTCCCCGGAGAGGCTTACCTTATCATTATGGCATGCTTACTGTCACTTGTGCTATGAAAATCTGAGGGTTTGCCTCTCTGTGGGGAAGGTTCTACAGGGAGCTGCTGCCTGATTGGCTGGCTGGTTTCCAAGTTTGGTTCTTTTTGCAAAAAGACTAAGATAGGCTAATGTACTGACATTGCTATCTACTGTAGCCTATAGTATAATGTTATTATGACTGAAATGTATATGTTTTATTGTACCGCGAGTCTCCCACCTCGTCAGCGGGGATGATTCTAAGCATGTGAATCTATGAAAGATACCAATACTGGATAACTTAAGTTACAGGTAAGTAACTAGTTTTCTTCTCCCTAGCGTACAACTAGTTGCATTCTGTTTGCTCCTTTCTCTGCTCAGACTCCCTAGCGCCAAGAGACCTGTCGGTGGACATGCGCTTTAATAAATTCCCAATTAACATAACATAACATAACAAGTGTTACATGTCCTGGTAGTGAAAAACTCCTGAATGTGTTTTTCACCACTGCGAGGACTACCTCTCCCATAGGATAACATTGAATGAACTTATTACATTTAATAATTGCAAACTTTCAATTGGAAACAGGTACAAATATCCTATTTGGACACAAATGAACTGTAACTAAATCCTATTTAATGGTAAAGTTGAATTTTAGGTTACAATTTTGAAAATGACACTTTTAGAAAATTGTAGACAACAACAAGTGTTTGGCTAGAGTGCAGTAAGGCTACGCCAATTATGTAATCAACAAAACAAATGCCAGTACTGCTCGATAAATTGAGAACTGTATAAAAAATGAGCACCTAATCTCATTTCTATAGATCACTCTTTCAGTCCAGAATTCAATCTCAAAAAATATTTTTATTTAGTTTCTACCATTGGTTAGAATTCTTTTTATATATTGCAAAAAGATTTAAAATATTTGGCGTTGTCACTCAGTCCAAAATATCTTTCATTAATACATACGAGGGGGAGAAAGACTCCTAATTATAAAATCTATGTGTGGATATTTACAAGTGCGTGATACAAAAGTGAAGACAAGAATAGAGAGCTAGCGAACAAAGTATTCTACTCAAAGTCGTACATCAACTTCATACAGTGTTTCATTCACAACAAACAAACATACATAAGTGAGAGGACTCAGAAAAAAGAAATGGAAAAAGTATTAAAGTGTGTGTGAAAATGGTGGCCCTGCACTGATCCCAATTACATCTGGCAGGTGACAACCACAACAACAAAATTCAAAACATCTTTTGGTACAATCAACTATTAAGCCATCAAATTTTTTTTAGCATTTAACCAATGTTTCAAATGATTGGCCTAAATGAAAAGAAGAGTCGACGCGTTTCGAATCCCCAAGAATGGTGGGATTCTCCTCAGGACCGTGTGTGCAATCAATCTGATCGGCTTCTGATGTCTGGTGTAAGAGGGAATAAGTCTGCAAAGATAGCTTCTTGATTAGCCTCCACGGGCAATTGTATCTTGATTTTTCGATGAAATTTCGGAAGTTTTAGAACCTTATTATCGTCTCTTTGATTGAAGACATGGAGTCTCCCGGTGGCGTTGATTCAATCCAAAAGTGTCTCCCCATTTAGGAGTTTCTCACTGTTTGTTTAAGGATGCGTGCCCTGGAGGGTACAACACACATTACAGTACACCGCGTGTGTTCAGTGTTTAAGACGTTCAGGCCTTTTGTTAATGTACTATTGAAAAAACAACTCACCCTTTGACCAGTGTGACAACAGATAGTAAATGGATGAGTCCATATTTTTCTATCAATCGTTTTAAATCCCTTTATGTGTTGGATGTATTTTGCAAGTTCCGCGTGTTCTGTGGAAAGAATGTGAGTGGCCTTATGATTAAAAAAATGAAGTGGTGGACGTGATCATTTGTGAAAGACTGAAAGCTCTAACTCTGCAGAGGAGCGCCGGTAGGTTGAATGCTGCAGATGGCCTGCCTGGGCTTGTGTTGTTTGTGATGTGAGCTTCAAGTCGAAAATCTGTCAGCGTCAGCCTATCACAATAGGGATACGTTTGCATGTGTTGCCTGCCTTTCCCTCCCTTCTCCCAACCCTGCCTGCTTCTTTTTGCATATATTAAGGGCACACAAAGGAAATTCCACTGATGGCGGCTATGCAACCCTGAGAATTAATGAAAGTGGGTGCCGTGCTGTAACGTGAAAGTGGCGCCCATGTAAATAAAAGGTAGTCGTAATAGAAAGAAGGACCACATCCCGAGCCAATCACATCCAGCCTGGCCCTGACAAGGGTGGGAGGCATATGGAGGCAGAAAAAGGACTAAAAACCCATTGGAAGCGGGGAAAGATGGTGGCTGCCGCAACCCTGTAAAGGAAAGCTGCGCCTGTGTAAATGAAAGTTTGGGGCACAGATAACATGATGAAGCCTTATTACAATGGTGGCACTTGCGCTTTACATTTAAACATGTGAAGCTAAAGCACGGTGCCACAATTGCTTCAAAAGTAAAGCAATTGAAAAAAAAATATATATTTTTTCTATTTCTTCACTTTTGAAGCAATGGCAGCACCGCGCTTTAGCGTTACATGTTTAAATCTAAAGCACAAGTGCCACCATTGTAAGCTCAGTCAAAATTGAACAGAAACAAAGGCATGCGTATGAAAGAGCGGGTCCTGTTGTGATTATTACTGATTAGCAATGATGTTGCTGGGTGAAGCCTGCCGGCTTGTGTAATGGCCTACGGAAAACAAGCGCGGTCCTCAGCGAGACCTAAAAAACTGTCACCACGCCACCCCATTGTGGGAATAGAAAAAGAAAGTGCTCACCGAGTAATTAGAAGACACTGTGTCACGTCGCGGAGTAAAAGATTCAATCCCGGTTGGGGGGCAAAAGTGGACAAGGCGGTAACCAGGAGGGACTAAGAATCTTCCTTTTCAATCAAGTTCCAGCGTTTGCCATGGAGGATGATGCCACCAAATGAAAAAGATGGGCGGGACATCTGAAAGCTTCTGGAACCGTATTGATTCCAAGAAGCCCTTGCATGGCAAGAGGAGCGCATACACGCTGCTGACGCCAGGCGAGACCTCGAAACACAGTAGCATTGCATTGACTGGCTTCCCCCGTGCCTTAGTTTGTACTGTGGCCGCAAATACCTGGGCCTACATTTTGCATCTACAGGACAGATACGTACTTAAACGGATCAGTGAGGCTAACCTATTCGGGCTGTGTGCAGAGTATTTTATGCCCCACTCCCTATGCCGCATCCCCTTGCTATCTTACCCAGAGCACGATCTCCCAAGGGACTGCAGCAAACACTCTCTTAATGCTGCAACCACTGCCCGCCGGAAGTATTGTTTGAGGACAAACTTGCTCTTGGCTTGTCCGAATCTTAGCTGGAGCTCAGGGGCACCTTAATTTTAGAATTAAATCACAAGATCATAGCCTCGCAATTTCTTGTTCTTCTAATTAAAAACTGTTCTTTTTGGTGCACACATTTGGAATGAATATCTTAAAGATGATGTTCGTCCTTCCTCCTTATCTCTTCTGTTGACAGGTTCTCTGGAAGGTTGTCCCCTCCCATAGTTACTTACTGCCGTCCATGAAGCCCTTGAAGTCTTCAGATTACATGTGGTGTCCACACTGCTGGGCAGGGCACACTGTGTTGCACACTTTCATATTAGTGGTTTGACACAGTACAAAGAAGCCAGAGTACAATTGTGAATGTTCTGGGTGGTAAAGTAAGGGATTGTGGCATTAAGACACAGCATGCCCTGTGTGGAGCAGGAGTGTTGAGGGTGTATATCTGGGAATGTCCATGACACCCTACATTGGTAGTGCGTGCTCAGTAAGTGCTGTTTGTTGTTTATCGTACCTCTCCATGCAAAGCACTGCTGTAGTGACTAGGAACCATGCCTACAGACCATCAATGTAGCCTTAATGTCTGGTGCTATATGTTCCTTAAGTTGTCCTCTTATCAGCCTCTATTATCAAGTCCTAATGCATTATGGTCAGTGTAGTTGTTCATGTGGTAATACGTTTCATCTCCCCATTTTAAAATACAGCTACATTATAAATGGGATAAAGTACCCTCTGACGAACATTATAAAGTTATTGTGGAGAGAGAGGGCTTTAGATGAACCTTAGCAAGACCAAGTATATGGTTTTGAATTTGTGCCGCTTAACCTGATCTCATCCGGTCTTCAGTGGAATTTCACTGAAGAGGGTACACGCCTTTGAATATCTAGGGAACGCTTTAGCTGGTCTCCCCAGATTAATAAGTGCAACCTCGGGCTGGAGCACCATACAGGAAGCATTGTGAGAGCTCCACAGGGCGCTAGCTTCTGTTCAGTGACCGCTACCTTGCAAATGTATAATCATCCAGCCCTGGCCGGAGTATATGGTGGGGAACTCGGGGATGGTGGAGAATCGCTTCATAGGTCTCTTCATCAACCTCCCCGCTAGTACTCCACTCATCCTGCTCTGGTTAGATCTGGGCATTAGATCTCTCTCAGAGTCAGACTTAGACCCTTGTTAATTGGAGGAGGATCTGGTCCTCAGTTGATCTAATGCCCTATTGGGCGGGACTAGAAGAAATCTTAAAGCTCTGGGGCTGACAGGATCACATGGCTGGGGTACATTACACGTGTTTCAGAGATTGGGTATAGGAATCTTTGGGTGTGCCCCGAAGTCTGCATGTAGTATATCCAAGATCACACTAAAGGGGATGTACTGGAGCCATGCTAATTATGGTTTCCTTAGGTCTCAGGCTTCAGCCTTTTTGCTTTTAAAGAGGTTTACCATCTGGAGGAGTATATGGATCAAATTGAACCCCTGGCTGCGAGAACTCTGTACCTTAAATTCCAGATAGGGACTTTGCTGCTCTGATCATTTACCTCAAGATGGCATCGTACCTATTCAGAACTAGAGACAAGCTGCCCCTTTTACCCAGAAATCAAGGAATCCATTGACCATATCCTGTTTTTCTGCCCGCTTTACCACGCCTGCAGGAGATCTTGGATTCCCAGTTAATATATGCTTAAGTATTTTTAGTCCTGGCCTTGTTGAATGACTACTGTACATTATTGCTATTTTAACATATTTTATTCTGGATTTCTTAATCCTATTTATTGTGATGCTGTAATGTCTTATTGCACTGATGAATCTGATTTTGTGCTTTTATGCAGTGTGCGGAAATAAAGCTTGATGATGATGGTTGTTGCAAGTCAGTGAAGAGTTCTGTGAACATCCAGAGCATGGATGCTTGCAGATATTTTCCCTGGGGCCAAAAAGATTGGTCTGTGGTGTGATCGAGGTCCTCAGTGATGTCAGCAGGGTGCAGGGGTTTGGGGTGTCAGATGGGCGTAGGGGAAGAGAAGCATTTGCAAATAGACTGAATTGCATATTATGAAACCGAAAACCTGGGATCGATCCCGGCTTCCCCACTTGACCAAATCGTGTGATCCTAGGCAATTGTTTTATTTCGCTTTGCTACCTTTTTCTTTATTTTCACATATAAGATGACCTCAAAATACATGACTTCAGGGTGTGCATTGTGCTAAACCTTCTCTTGTATTTGAATAAATAAACTATAATGTCCTGTTTAACAGCAATGCAGGCCAATCAGAGGCTACACATAGCAACTGACTAGCCTCTTTGTATTTGCATTGTTACCAGGTTGTGAGGGAAGCATAAATGTTTCCAAATGAATATTTGTAAACTATCATTTAAAAAAAAATACTTCTCATATAATCTTACGGACTAAAGTGAAACGCTACTGCATGCTAATGAAATACAGTTTGTACATTTTGAAAAGACTTTCATATTTTTATACCTCTGTAACTTTGAAGGTGTTCTTAATGTTAAGTGGTGTAGGACCCCTTAGTTACTTACTTTAACTTCAGTTAACGTGTAAATGAATGCTTGTCCGCTTGTTCAATAATTGTCTGAATGTTAATCCGGAGTCGAGAAAATAGCATCTCAGTGTTGCTGTTGACCAGGAGGGAGCATTTATAGGTCAGGAGGTACACAAGTGGCCCACAGGTTGAGTATCTCTGATTTAGAGGCCGAGTTCTTTGAGGTCATGGAACTCCGTGGTGACTTGTAATATTCTTCTACTGTATAGCAGGGGGTACATTATTCCATAATACATTGTCACACTATCACCCTTACTGCAGTTCACTTAAGTCCTCGGTGTGGTGTTCTTTCATTTGAAAGCGAATGCATGTTTGCAGCCATGAAAACGTTTAGGTAAAATCTCCAGTGCACAATTAAACAAACCAAAAAGCATTTAGATATGGGTTACAAAAAAGATATTAGCAGCAGTTGCATGCAAGTCAGGTTTTAAAAAAACACTGTCGCTCAGAACGTGTAGAAACATACACACAGATGTCATCTTTCCTATTGGAAGGGCGAGATTTTGATCGATACCTTATCACTATTGATCCAAACCTCGATCTGGTCGACTGAACCTTTGTTGCCTGTCTTTGAGGAAGAAAGTGCATCTATTTACCAAGCTAGTTCACCCAATAAAGGACTTCGCTCCCAAAGATCACAAACAACTTCTAGCTTTCAAAAGTTTATTGTAAGGATAGGATAAGCTGCAAATACAGGCATCTCAGAATGAGATTCACGAGATACACAGGTCCAACTACATACATGTGCTCTCTGAAAGCCCTCAGACGAGCAACGGAAATTACTAACACAAGTTCTAAGAATAATAAAGCTATCAGCATTGACGCATATCTCTCCTTCATTTAAGTTGGAGGAAAACGCACAGGTTAGGCTGTCCCTACCCTGCTCTAGATGGTATCCCTACTTAACCAAATCCCAACCTAACAAAGGTGTCAGCAGTGAATGACCCCCAAGGGAAGTCACTCACTCTAAGTCTCTTGGTGAAAACCTATAGTTCTCCAGTCATGACCCCTCTCTGCCTACCCATCCGCTCTCTAAAGGGTCCTCAGGTATCTGCTCTAACTCCACCCAAGGGTGCTGTCCCTAATACAAAACAGTCAACAACATTTGAGACGCCCCTCGCGAGACGCCCCTCACGTGGTGTAGCTTCTGGCTTTTTCCATGCTGCTTGTGTTGGGCCTCATACGTTGGAGTTGACCTTGCTTCTCAGACTCTTCTCCGGCCCGCTGATACCCCTTAAACATTCCGGAACCCTCCTCCATGTCTGGGCCGTCTACTGAACAGACCTCTATTCATTTTATTTATAATTGGATTCCCCCTTTTCTCTTGCAGACAGACATCTGCAGCCAAGATCCCAACTCTCATAGACTTCCAAAAAGGTTCGCAACATTTCTTGGCCCAGACATGTACGTGTAAATCAATGTTAAAACATTTCAGGCCTACAGCATTTCTCATAATAATTATAGCATTCAACTTCTTCATTAATTAAAGCATGTTAATACTCTTATTCTATTATTCAGTAAACACATCTATAAATCATGGCCCATTAATGCAATGACCAAAACATTAGTACAATCTATGTCGTGAAAAGAAACACCTTCCCTTTTAGCTCTGGCCCTGAGGCCTACCACATTCTGCGTTTAACCACATGCCATCTTACATTTTAGCAGCTACACGACATGGATTCAGGAATAATCACATCTAATAAAACCATATAGTGTCACACATTTCTGTATTAGTTCCACTTCTACTTAAATCTCTACATTAGCTATACATTCAGAATATAATTGCAGATACTACTAGCACTCATGGCATTTCTCCTCATGATTTGTGCTTACTACGGGTAAGTGTGATGCACTCATACATTTAGGTCAGTTTGCGCTCTCTCAGTTCCCCCCTTTGATGACCTCTCGGGGTCATCACTAACATTTAAACTGCAGTTATTGCTAGCATAACTTGTCTCTGCGCTTCCAGAGCCCTCAGACTCCTGTACTGATTATCTTGTATGGCAGCCAATCTCTGCAGCTGCTCTCTTTGGGCCCTTTCTGACCTTCTTGCTCTGTACCATTTGAATACCCTCACCAATCCCCACAATATGATCCCACAGATCAATATTATGATGACAGGTTTTAGTATATACCACACAAAGCTTTTGCCTAGGGTGGAAATCCACCCTCCAACTTCACTCATTCCGTGGCCCACCTTTTCCCAGACATTTTCTCTACTCAAGTCTTCGATCTCTTTGTGAATATCAGTTATGTTCCTAATAACTTTCTCAAGGGGCTTTGAATTGTCTGGAATGTAAGTACAACATTCCTGGACCTTCAAAGCCTTACAGACTCCGCCCTCTTTTGCTAGTAGGACATCTAACGCAAGACGGTTCTGAAGAACCATAGCCCTTATCGATTGCATCTCTCCTTCTACCAGCATTAAGGACTGAGCAGTGCTGGCAGACAACCTGTCGACGACTGTTGCCAGTCGTCTAATTTTAACATCATTAAGGATTAGACCCAAAAGAGGGAACATAGCTCCAAAGACATCTCCAACCATTTCTGCATCTCCTACATCTCTCCTTCCCCTCGATGATGTCTTGCCCTCAATGATCTCTAAGTCTTGTGCATGATATATTTTGGGGAAGACAATTGCTAGGTAACATGATCCATACCAGTTGTCAGGTAGTCTCACGTAGGCATTTCTTCCACATACAAAATACACATTTGGAATCACTTGCATTCCCTTCAGGAAATCTTTAGTATAGTACTCTATATTGAAAGCATGTTCACAGTCGACTTCTCCCACGTATACATTTTCATAATACGTTTTGGCTCGGTGAAGACATAGCTTTCCTCTCTGCGTCTTATCTAAAGCTATTGGACCACTACTACCCTTTCTCTTGTGTGCCTTCTCTTCCTCGGTCCAATCTGTTTTCCATTGTCCTGATTTTTTCAAAATCTTTTGTCTCCTGTAACGATCATCCACCTGCCCTATGAACTTCTTCTCGACTTCTGACACCTTGCATGTCAGGTTATTTCTACGGGCATGTGAAGTATCTAAGGTAATCCAAGGAATGAAGAACTTGGCCAATCTGTCTTCACTCTTCCAGTAGTCCCATTTGTTCATCTGCTTATAATTTGGGACTTCTGGCAACACTGAATCATAGTTGGAGAAATAGTATTCAAAACTATCTCTCTCATAAAATATACTAAGCAATAAGCTACATGTAATGCCATATGTCAGCGGGAGGTGATGATATCTAATGCCTTCATCTACAGACGCCGGCAACTGCATGCAGACGTAACAGTCCTTAACCTCCATGGCATCCACGTATTCATATAAGAGTTTAGCATAAGCATTTGACCTAAAGTCTCCTTGGGACTCATCTACGTGTAACCTGCGGGCTTCTGCAGCTAATAACGCTTTCTCTTGAATGTTTTCCCTTTTCTCACCAGCAACAGTAGGTGTAAGCGTTTCTACAGATTTCACATCAGTTACCTTTGCCTCTTCCTCATGTCCCTTTACATAAGAAATTGTTACCACTAAAGCTATTAATATTATCACTCCTACTATTAGTGTACCTATTATACATTTAGCTCTGCGGTTCTGGGTGCCGGCTTCCATTTCGTCAGACAATATAGCTCTCTCTTATCTTGGCACAAAGTTCTTTTCTTCTCGTTCCTTTACAGTCTCTTTTTACTCTTTTGTCTTTAGAATCCACACAACTGGAAGCTGACAACCTTCTTCGCAAAAGTCCTTTAACAGTTCAATAAAGACAACCCTAGCCCTTCTCCATCAACTCAAGGGAAGTTCCCTAATATTCTCTGCTTCCTGGGCGCTAGGTAATCTTCTTTTTCTGCTTGCTTTATTTACAAAGTCCTTTAAGCATCTACTATTAAGTTTGTGCCTGCAGCTTCGATAGCAAAGTTCAGTATTTCCAAACGAAGATTGTGCTCTTCATGTGCTGTTATCGTTGTACCAAAGTCGGGGAATTGCAATTCTGAAAGAAACATATGTTTTAACTTGCTGAGGCGGGGAGGTCTGGGGAGCATGAATGTTAGTGACCCTTCTTGTTCGACTCCGGGTACCAACAGTCGTATTTCCACGGTGACGATGGGCTCAGAACTGGACACCACCACCGCTCGGATCCTCCCTGTCTCCTGTTTCACAGACATTTGTCGCCAGATATGTCCACTCAGGTGTGGAGTATCTTCTGTTAGGCACACGCACTCTTCTTGACCTTCTTCGGTCCGGTGCTTCAGCGCCCTGAGCACCTTCTTCCGGGTCTGAGTCTTCTGATATCGGAGGAAGGGTTACCTCTGGAGTTGACCTCAGGCTAGAGCTCCTTCTTTGCGGCCAATTAGCTTCTCCACGTGCCCTTCTACTCCTTCTCCTTCTTGTCTGTTCTCGCTCTCTGTCAGACCTGTCAGTGTCTGACTCGTACTCCCAGCTACTTTCTCCTTCTGTAGCGTCGTCTGTTTCGCTGTTGTACTGACCGTCCTCAGCTTGGTCAGACTCGTTCCCTGCTTCCGCTGGCACCTCTACAGCTTGGCTAGCCCCCTCTATGGCTTCTCGGTCCTCTGCTGGACGTCTATCCGAGAGAGGAGCTGTTTCTTCCCGAGGTGCTGGAACCCTTCGCGTATGTGACGCGTGGATCCAATTGGGCAGGCCTCCCACCTTCACAGCCGTGTTCGTGATCAGGATGATCTGGAAGGGCCCACGCCAACGAATATCCAAGCAGCTTCTTCTCACATGTTTTTTCACCAGGACCCAGTCCCCAGGATACAGGTCATGACACGGGCCCTGGCACGATGGAACCTCGGCAGCCTGCACCTGAAGGGACACAGAACGAATGGCGTCAGACAGCCCCTTACAATAGTCTAGGATCATATCATCTGTGATATTTAACAGTGCAGTAGTTGGGACAGATGGCAGCCTCATTGCTCTCCCCATTAACACCTCATGTGGTGACAACCCCGTTCTTCTGTCTGGGGTACTACGAAGGCTCATGAGGACCAATGGCAGGGCGTCAGGCCAACTCAGGGTCGTTGAGGAGCACACTTTTGCAATTCGGGCTTTGATCGTGCCATTGATCTGCTCCACAATTCCTGAGGCTTCTGGTCGGTAACTGCAATGCAACTTCTGATCGATATTCAGAGCTGCACAAATCATCTTCACAAGCTCGCTGTTAAAATGCGTTCCCCTATCTGATTCCAAAAAGGCCGGCACCCCGAAGCGCGGAATGAGTTCCCTAAGCAGTAACTTGGCCACTGTGAGGGTGTCGCACCTACGTGTAGGGTATGCCTCAACCCATCTGGAGAATACACAAACAACCACCAGGACATAGCGGAGGCGGTTGCACCTTGGCATTTCAATGAAATCTATCTGCATTCGATTGAATGGACCTCCAGACCTTCCTATGTGACTCAGTGCAACTGGTGTTCTTTTTCCTACGTTCAGCTGCTGACAGGTCACACAACGCTGGCACACTGCTTCTGCTGCTATTCTAAACTTAGGATTGTACCAAGTCTGTCTAAACACTCTCAGCATAGCATCTCTCCCTAAGTGTACGGGACCATGTATGAGTCTGGCCATTGGACTCACCATCTCATTGGGCAACACTGCTCTGCCGTCTGCTGAGACCCAAAAATGGGACTCACCCATTACACATCCTGCCTTTTCCCATGTTTCTTTTTCAAAATCAGGAGCATTTTCTTGCATGTTTGACAGTTCATCCCAAGTATCAACAGTTTCCAATATCATGGCTAATTCAGTTCTTACATTTATTCCACCCACTTCCACCTCTGTGAAAGAGTACCCTTGTTCCGCGCAATACCGCGCAACTTCATCAGCATATCTATTGCCTTTCGAAACGAAGTCCTCATTTCTGGTATGTGCGGTGCACTTTACAACTGCGATACCTGCTGGGCATTGCAACGCCTCTAACAACAGGCGCACAAACTCTCCATTGCGAATGGGAGAGCCTGAAGAGGTCATGAACCCTCTTTGAGACCATAACTGCCCGTAATCATGAACCACCCCATAACCATATTGGCTGTCGGTGTATATGGTGACTCGAATTTGATTGCTTGCCAAGCAAGCACGTGTCAAAGCAATAATCTCGGCTACCTGAGCGGAGTGTACTCCTTCCAGGCACCCGGCTTCCACAACTCCAGTAATTGTACAAACAGCATAAGCTGCTCTCAACTGCCCAATTTCGTCTCTTACACATGAGCCATCGACAAAGAAAATTTCGTCTGGGTCGGTCAGTGGCTCATCTACGATGTCGGGTCTGGGTTTGGTGCATAGTTCAGTCACATCGAGGCAGTCATGGTCTGTACATTCATCATCATCCTCGATATCATTTGGGAGTGGCATCAAGGTGGCAGGGTTCAAAACAGAGCATCTCTTGAGGGTCACATTCTCTGCAGCAAGAATAACTTGCTCATAGCGCGTGAGCCTGCTGTTGGTCAGATGCTGTGTTTTGGTCCTGGTCATCAACAGTTCAACAGAATGGGGCACGCACACCTCTAACGGGTGCCCCATGACAATATTTTCACATCTCTCAATGCTGACACCCGTTGCAGCAACGGATTTGAGACATCCGGGCAACGCTGCGGCTACTGGGTCTAAAGTAGCCGAGAAATAAGCAACTGGTCTACGGGCATTCCCATGGATTTGGACTAACACAGACAACGCGCAACCTTCTCTCTCACAACAGTAAAGCAAAAATGGTTTATTGTAATCAGGCATTCCCAATGCCGGAGCACGACACAGGTCCTCTCGCAGCTGTAGGAATGCCATCAAACAGTCTTTGTCCCATGGTACCGGATCGCTCACCTCCTTGTGCGTCAGTTTTTGCAAGGGCTTTGCTTTCAGTGAAAAGTTCGCGATCCACTGTCGGCAATAACCCACCATCCCTAGGAACATCCTGACCTCTCTCTGTGTCTTAGGCGCATTCATTTTCATGATCGCCTCTATCCTGTCTGGTGACACCTTTCGCTTGCCTTTCTCTATTCTGTGTCCCAAGTACTGCACTTCTGTCAGGCAGTACTGCAATTTTCCCGGGGACACCTTGTGCCCATTGGCAGCTAGGTGATTTAACAAAGCAATGGAGTCCTCCCTGCAAGCTTCTTCTGTTTCTGACGCCACGAGGAGGTCGTCTATGTACTGGACCAGAACTGACTTCTGGGGCAGCACTAGACTTTCAAGATTCTTCTTCAAAAGCTGGTTAAAGATCGATGGGCTCTCTGTATACCCCTGAGGAATACGACACCATGTTAGGACGCGACCTTCCAGCTTAAATGCGAAAAGAAAATGGCTTTCTTCGTCCAGAGGGATCGAAAAGAAAGCCTGACAAAGATCAATCACAGTGAACCACTCAGCTTGGAATGGAATCTGAAACAGTATCACTGATGGGTTCGGTACCACTGGACAACACGAAACGACTATGTTATTAATCTTTCGAAGGTCCTGCACTATCCTGAATTTCCCATTTGGTTTCTGCAGACCCATAATCGGGGAGTTGCATGGACTACCCACGATTTCTTTCAGTATTCCCTGTTTAATCATGGACTCGATCACGGGTTTTATGCCTGCAATCGTTTCTGGAGTCAATTTATATTGGGGTGTTCTTGGGAACTCAGCATGCGGTTTCACTACAATTTTCACTGGGTCCACCCCTTTGACCAATCCTATCTCTTCCCCAGTGAAATCCCATACTTCTGGTGCCACTGTCTCTCTCAAGTCCCAGGGGAGCTCATCTACTGTCAAAGTAGGGTACAGCTCCACGCATATTCTTGAGTTTGCAACTTTGAAATCTGCGTCATCATCATTGGTCAATACCTCCACTCCCTGAGGTGTACAGTATATTGTACAATTCAATTTACACAACAGGTCTCTGCCTAGCAGACACACAGGACTTGAATCGCAAACCACAAACTGGTGCTCATCGCTGTACTTCCCTATTTTCACCTGTACCGGTTCTGTCAATTGGCTGGTTATTCTCCTGTTTGCGACCCCCACCACTTGTATGGTCTCTCCAGACATGGGCAGGTCTGGAACTGCAGCTGATCTGATCGTGGACCTAGTGGCTCCTGTGTCCACCAGAAATGTCGTGGGGCACCCTGCTACTTCTGCTTCGACATAGGGTCCCCTCTGGTCCACCTCCAAGGCTGCCCCGAGGGTGCAGTCTTCTCTTTCCACTCTCTGTCCGGTTAATGGGTCCACATAATAGCACTCTTCTCCTTCTACAAACAGGGGCATTTGTCTATAGGTCTTACCCATAATCCCTACTCGAGGAGGTTGCGGGAACTGGGCTCGGGGAGGAGCCCCCCCCCCTTTGAGCACCTTTCCCTGGTATGGCGTCACCCCTCTTGTAGGCGCGCTCTGGACCTCTTCCTCCTCTATCTCTTGTTCTCCTATCTCTACATTGTAGGGACACTCGCGTTTCCAATGCCCCACCTCGTTACACTGGTGGCACCTAGTCGTTTTCTTCAAGGCAGCTATGTCTATTCTGGGTCTAAAGGTGGAACTCTCCTCATTGCCCTTGTTCTGACTGTACTGCTTCTTTCCTCCTGTACCTGTTCCTTGCTGCTGTTGCTGCTGTCCCCCCTTCCCTGCTGCCTGCATCTGTACCACCATCAACTTTTCTTTTAGTTTCTTAGCCTTGGAGTCTATCTCATCACAGCAGTACTTGGCATATCTCAGTATTTCGTCTAGGGGTTTACTTTGCCAACAAATCGAGTGTTGCTGAATCATTAAACTAATATCCGGTCTCAGTCCCAGGACGAACTTGGACACGAATTGCCCTATGTCTTTTGGATCCATTACATCCAAGCCGCTATACTGTTTAAACGCCTTCAGCAATCTCTCGTAATATTCGTGGACTGTCTCTTTAGGTTCCTGTCTGGTTCGGTCTATTCTGACCCAATCTATGTCTTGCATTGGCACTTTCTCTTTCAGCCAAGTCATCACTCTCTCGAATTTTGCCATCACAATCTCGGACGGCCCATTAGTCTTAGCATCTCTCTCTGGCTCCGTTGTGGGCCACTCAGCGCTAACCTTGCATGCTGTCCACAGATCTCCTGGTACTACAATGTCAAACAGCGTGTTCAGATCTATCCATAGGACCTTTGAGATTTTTACAAATCTCTCAACTTGCTTGTACCACTCCACCGGGTTTTCCCGCAATTTGGGGAAGGAGGTGGTAAAAGCAGCTAAATCTCCCCTACTCCAAGGGACATGCACATAGTTCCCATTTGCGACTTCACGCAAAGGGTATGCTTCTATTCCCTGCAGTCCTGGTGTCATACCAAGCGTGCTTCTCCTGACGGTCCCTTTCTTGGACCACCTCTCTTCCCACTTATCTAGAGCCCTCCATGTCCTTATTCCAGTGATCAGTTCCCTTATGTGCGTTTTCAGCCCAATCGTTCTCCTCTCATCTAGGTCTCGATCTGTGTAATGTAGCCTGTGGTTACCCTGTAATGCTTTGGTTCTTGACAGGTCCACCATATATTTGCCTGCTAGTTCGACTAACTTCTCATGGATTGCTCTCGCTTTTCGAGTGATGTCCTTTGCCATATACAGTATTTCATCCTGTTCATACATTTCCATTCTTTCTAAAGGCAGGGTACCATCTATCATGTCATCCAGGTCTGACCTTAAGCTGGCGACATCGAGTCTCTTGGCTTTTATCTCAGCTCGCAATATGTCTTTCGAAGGGGGCTCACTAGTCTCCCTACCATCCCAACTTCGAGCTCTACGTTTGGGCTCGGGAGAGTTAATGAGTGCCTTCCCTTGCTCCCATCTCTCCAGGTCCCATGCTCGGCCATCCGATCTTGGAAGGTGATGGAACACGGGCCTGTTACCCCCACTCTTGCTCTGCCCACTCTCTTCTTCTTCTCTCCTTTCACCGTACGCCTCTCTGTTATTTTCCCTCTGGTCGCTACTCTCCCTTTGCCTAGTATCGCTCAGTATCCGATACGATCCTTCCTGGTTCCCCCTATTCCCTCGGCTGCGCTCATTTCCGTCATCACAGGGACTATGGTGCAACCTCTCACAACTCCCATTCAGTTCTCTGGTGCGGGGCACACAGTGTGGACACTTAAAGCTGTTTCTGTACTCTTGCGCTCTCCTCTCCTCTTCACTGAGTATTGGGCGCGCCACCCTCCCATTCCCGGGGCCCCCGTTTTCCAGGTCTGTTCTACCTCCACTCCGGGCCCAATGGGTGACTCCCCTACTATCTCTCTCTCTCTACAGTCCCACTCCGGGCTGCTCTCCCCAGCCCCGCAGTGAGTCCGAGCTCTGCTGTCCTGACTTTCCCTTTCAGCTTCTGCAGCTATGATGCTCTTGTGAGCCTCCACTGCCTCATCCCACTTCTTCATGTACTCATTTAGCTCTTGAAAGGATTTTCGTCCAGATCCCCTCAGATCCACTGGCCATCTAGGGCCCCCGGGATCCCCTCCTGGGTCCCCTGCTGTGTGCATCGGGGTGCTCCACTCTCTTGGTATCGGCATCTGACTTGGGGAATTAATCGTATCGTTCCTCCTTGCCGTCCCTGCTCTTTCTCTGTCCTTCCGTACCCGTTCTTCCCCTCTTGCTCTCTCTTGGTCATATATCGATATTATAGGACCTATGGTAACAGGTACCTGTAGTGCATCTGGTAATGCGTAGGATGTGGCGCTCTCCGTTTCCGGCGCTCTTTGTAC
Source organism: Lissotriton helveticus (assembly GCF_964261635.1). Taxonomy (NCBI): domain Eukaryota; kingdom Metazoa; phylum Chordata; class Amphibia; order Caudata; family Salamandridae; genus Lissotriton; species Lissotriton helveticus. Next base: position 416,162,531 of record NC_136060.1, on the reverse strand, counting down.
CACAAACCTCCCGACTACCTGTTGCACCTGACTAGGCTGGGACAGCTCTTTCTTTGCCTCAGGATCCCACTCTGAACTGGGAAGCGGTCCATGCTCTCCTGCATTGCCCCCCTTTTCTCCTTCACTATGCTCGACCTCTCCCCCTGCTCTATTATACGGGGGTGGCCTGTCTGTCAATAATCTGTTTATCAGGCTATCCTCTGTTTCGCTCTCATCATCTTCTTCTAGGGGGCTTTTATTTCCGGGCACCTCTAACACTGGGTACAGTTTATTTACTTCCATGTTATGCACTCTCCATCTTTTAGCATCCGCATCCCACCTGGCATCCTGCACTGCCCTTACCGATCGTTTCACCCTTTCTTGTCGTCTGTTCATATTCTTTTCATGCGCTGCCCTAATCCATGCATCAAGAGCTTCAAACTGGGTCGGTCTAGGCAAGGGTCTCATTGAGGTCATGACTGATTTTAATCGATGTAACACCTCTAATCTGAACGTCCCGTACTTCGGGAACGTCAGTTCCTCATTTCCTTCCGTAATCTTACTCCACTCTGATATCCAAAGGATCGTATGCAACCCAACATTCACTGCCATGTAACGAGCCGGCGTACCCTCCGGCGGGGCTTCTTCCCCTTCATACGATCCCCGCTTCTCTTTTTTAAACACCGCTCTCAGCCATTTAAAACACTTCATAATTATGCGCACAATATCCAGCCTCGCTACTCTGTTTACTTCCTGATGACAATCCACCAATCCTGTCGCGGCTTTGCTAACTTGGCCTATCGCAGCGCGGTCTTTCTCCGGTCGGCCAATCACAGCTCGACACTTTCTGACGTCTTTGCTAGCTGGCCTATCACAGCGCGGTCTTTCTCCTGTCGGCCAATCACGTCGCGACACTTCCTGACGTCACTTTTCTCCGCTTCGCAGCAGCACCCCTCCTTTCTCAACTCGTCTCCCGGTCATGCATGCGTCCCATTCATACACCGAAAAATGACTACTTCCGACCAAGCGGTCACTTCCCTCGACTGTACGTCCACAGTCTATATGTAATTGTCAACACAACTGACGAAATGTCTATCGTCTCTCTGATAGGTTGCTTACACACACAGTAACTTCCGACCAGCGTCCGTTACTCACGCACTCACTCTTACGTTCCCCCTATCTCGGTCTTTCGGGTGATCAATGGTACCTCATGACCCCCTTCACACTAGTTAACAATTACTCTGGGTGTCCGATACACCCGAACCACTTAAGCTCTCCTTGAACTTAAGATTTCCACCGGTTGCGCGCGCTCACAACCTGTTCCACAGTCACTCTACAGACATTCAACTCCGCCAGACATTACAACATAGATACAATACAAAAACACCGCAATCTAACACGCATGACCCTTTATACTCACTCTCGACCGATACTGCTGCTTTTTCTGTCTCACGTCATCCGGATCTTCTTCAGCGGGCGGTTCTTCCGATCATCGATTTCTAGGGGCCTTGGGGTAAGCTAACCTGGCCTAGGTCACCGTCCTCAAGAAGGCAACCATCCTCTATAGCTACCAACTGGAAGGGCGAGATTTTGATCGATACCTTATCACTATTGATCCAAACCTCGATCTGGTCGACTGAACCTTTGTTGCCTGTCTTTGAGGAAGAAAGTGCATCTATTTACCAAGCTAGTTCACCCAATAAAGGACTTCGCTCCCAAAGATCACAAACAACTTCTAGCTTTCAAAAGTTTATTGTAAGGATAGGATAAGCTGCAAATACAGGCATCTCAGAATGAGATTCACGAGATACACAGGTCCAACTACATACATGTGCTCTCTGAAAGCCCTCAGACGAGCAACGGAAATTACTAACACAAGTTCTAAGAATAATAAAGCTATCAGCATTGACGCATATCTCTCCTTCATTTAAGTTGGAGGAAAACGCACAGGTTAGGCTGTCCCTACCCTGCTCTAGATGGTATCCCTACTTAACCAAATCCCAACCTAACAAAGGTGTCAGCAGTGAATGACCCCCAAGGGAAGTCACTCACTCTAAGTCTCTTGGTGAAAACCTATAGTTCTCCAGTCATGACCCCTCTCTGCCTACCCATCCGCTCTCTAAAGGGTCCTCAGGTATCTGCTCTAACTCCACCCAAGGGTGCTGTCCCTAATACAAAACAGTCAACAACATTTGAGACGCCCCTCGCGAGACGCCCCTCACGTGGTGTAGCTTCTGGCTTTTTCCATGCTGCTTGTGTTGGGCCTCATACGTTGGAGTTGACCTTGCTTCTCAGACTCTTCTCCGGCCCGCTGATACCCCTTAAACATTCCGGAACCCTCCTCCATGTCTGGGCCGTCTACTGAACAGACCTCTATTCATTTTATTTATAATTGGATTCCCCCTTTTCTCTTGCAGACAGACATCTGCAGCCAAGATCCCAACTCTCATAGACTTCCAAAAAGGTTCGCAACATTTCTTGGCCCAGACATGTACGTGTAAATCAATGTTAAAACATTTCAGGCCTACAGCATTTCTCATAATAATTATAGCATTCAACTTCTTCATTAATTAAAGCATGTTAATACTCTTATTCTATTATTCAGTAAACACATCTATAAATCATGGCCCATTAATGCAATGACCAAAACATTAGTACAATCTATGTCGTGAAAAGAAACACCTTCCCTTTTAGCTCTGGCCCTGAGGCCTACCACATTCTGCGTTTAACCACATGCCATCTTACATTTTAGCAGCTACACGACATGGATTCAGGAATAATCACATCTAATAAAACCATATAGTGTCACACATTTCTGTATTAGTTCCACTTCTACTTAAATCTCTACATTAGCTATACATTCAGAATATAATTGCAGATACTACTAGCACTCATGGCATTTCTCCTCATGATTTGTGCTTACTACGGGTAAGTGTGATGCACTCATACATTTAGGTCAGTTTGCGCTCTCTCACTATCATTTCCAAAAGAGTGCAAAAAATCAACATGTCATACATATCTCCTTTCTGCTTATCACTGATCATGCAGAAACAGCTTAAGAAGGAAAAGTCATGTTCCACTCGGCTGCTGGCCCTTGCAGCACGCCGCATTGTGACATCAGAACTCCGCTGTAATAATTAGCACAGTTGAGTGGCTATGTCATTTCTTTATTACAGGTGATCAGGGACGTAAAAGGTCATCTGTAATAATGAAATTATAGACGGGCTATTATACCGGAATTGCAAGATCTAATGATCTGCATAATCCTAAATGCCAGCGCCCCTGTCGCGAGTGTTCTTCCGTGTACGCTCACTGTCGAGATTCAGTAGATACCTGTGGTGCTACAGTGGTCTTTCATTGTGCTGTGCTTTTGCACGACAATGCCCTCTAGTGTTTCATACCAAGCGTCGCTGCTGCTCCTTAGATAGTGCACTTCAGGTTGTTCCTTGACAATGAACTGTTTAGATCCGTTTTATTGGGTTTATACATAAGATGTGGAGCTACATTTAAAGGGTAACATTGGGCGGAGATAGTGGCGCCTCGATGCAGATGGCGCAGTCGGTTGTTCTCAAGACGCATACCTCGACACATTTACCTAAGTTACACCTTTGTTTAACTGTATGATGGCAGCGTGCAATTGGTGAGAATAGAATTGTGCATGACATAATTTTATTGTTAATCATAGTTTGTATTCTTAGAATGACGGTTTCGGATTGGTCTTTTTAGTGTGGTGTTAGCCAAGTCCTTTTTATTTTATTAAAATTATATGTACATTATACTTGTGTTTTCGCCCAGCCTCTTAATCCATTTGTCTATTTTCATCAATATATTTCTACCACTCCCTAAAGCAATACGGCATTGGGGAGTGGATCTTGCAACTTCAGCCATAGATTAGCTTCATTGTGAGTGACGAGATTCTGCTCTTTTACATGGTTAACCCCTCGCCCCCCAACAATCTCTGTCCCAACGACCACTATGGCAGCGTGTGCTTTTTGCAACCCGAAATTATTTTAGCATGTGTATTTCTGTATGTAAAGTTATATTTCATTGGTGAGGTGCAACCCCCAGCAATAAAGTTTAGCAAAAATCTTGACAAAACAAAAGGACTGAGAAAGACGAAAGGCTCCTGGCAGCGTAGATCTATTGGCTTTGCCAATGCTTGTTTGGTATGGTACTGGGTCAATCAGGAGTTTATAGAGCGCAGCTACTCACCCGGGAGGGTCTCAAGGCGCGGGAGAGCGCCGATCTGCCTGGCACAGCACAGCATAACACCAATGCAGCGCGCTGTGTGAAAGGGAAAGAATTGTGTATTGCCGAAATCTGTTACAGAGCTGATCACAGTGATCAACGATTTGTCGCATGCGGCAAACACTGCCATAGTCACAAGTGGCTGCATAATGTGGACATCTGATGTACGCCACTTTGTTCGGTTTTTCTGACCACAGATGCGGACTGGAGAAACCCGTTGAATGTACACACAATGACGCGGCCTCCGAGTCCAGAAAACCTTACATTTCCTGAAAGATGTGGTGTTCGATAAATAATGCACACACGTTATCTGCTCATTCACGTTCCATTTTTTTAATGTAAACAGCACACTGTGTTGTGATTCCATCTGCCATGGTGGCATTAGTGAGAGTAAGAAACCTAAGCAATCTTTCTCAGATCCCCGCAGCTATTGTAGGGGACATATACACGATGAAGATTGCCTGAAGAGCTTTTCGGACATGAAATGGTTTGCTGTTAAACATGTAAAATTAAAACGGAATGAGACTGAGAAAGGTATGGAAGGTGCCTGTTGTAAATCATTCAGGGCGCAGTTAGAAAATTGAGTACATTGGAGAAAAAAAATTGAATGTGTCAGGGAAAGTGAGAGAGAGAAGATTTGGAAACTGACACAAGGCCAAAATAAATGAGGCAAAGGGAACTATTGAGAGAATGAAAATTTGGAAACTGATACCAGGCCAAAATGAAGGAGGCAAATGGAAAACAAGAAAACGAGCGATGAGCTACTAAATATTCAGGTTTATGCCTAGGACATGCAGAGTTTGAGGCACAAATCTTTTTTTTTCCCAGGTGCAAATGTGACCTGAAGAAGCGTCAGAAAGATTTCAGTGAGCACAGCTGTATTTCCTTGGATAGGGTTGTTGTCTGCATGACTGAATGCTAAATCTTCGTAAAACCATTAGGTTCTTAATAAAGTGTATGTATACTTCTGTCTAACAATGTAACGTTTGCGTTTTTGTCATACATGGACTTCTAGTCTTCAACAATAGTGCCTTTACGGTCCTCTAGTGGTTCATAAATGGGACCATGAGAAGTTCCTCAAAACAACCCTTATGGAAAGAAACCTCAAGATGCAATTGTTTCATTCCAAATTCAACATCAATCTCACGATTACTTGTTACTTTTTACCCTATAAGAGGTCTACAGCGCCAGGACACTCGGGTAGAGTAACAGTGCGCTTTACAAGTATCCCACATAACATAACATGCCCGTTTGAAGCACAGTGCAGATTTAAGGTGGGGTGCCGTAAATGAACAAGCGCTACCAGGTTCCGTGTTCAAGCACTTAGTTTATGGGGCAGTTAAAGCCTATCTTAAAACCTGCGCAATAGTTTCAAATTCAAGTAGCCTGCACTCTGGAACTGCGAGCACCTTCATTTCTATTTTTCTTGTTCCAGTCCACACATCTCTTCGCTAGGTATACCCTGAGACTGCTCCATGTTCTGTCTGCCGCTACTTGCATCCTGGTGTTCGTTTTTGATATGCCTTAAGCTTGGGGCGCTGGTGCCATAGAGCAACATGGGAATGCAAGATCTGGTTCAGCCATAGAAAGAGGCAAGTTGCAGAGAGACATTAGCACAAAGTCTGGTTTTAACTCTGGATGAATGTGTGAGCACATTAACATGTAGACCTATTGGCTTCTTATCAGAAGGGCCACAGCTTGTTATTGACTCTTCACAGGCAGAAGTAACTTTACCAACCAGTCGAGCACAATGAGGGTCGATACAATGGTTTGTTTGTTTGCTTTATCATCTTGGGCTAAGTTAGATGTTTTTAACTTGATCCACCTCTAAATCGGTTTAAAAGAATAGTGCAAATTTGTTAATCTCGTTGAGCAAGACTATACACACAATCTATAACCTATTTTGTGTAAACGCATCTTTTACCTCTTTATCTTGTAATTCGCCTAATAACTGCAGCTCAACGTAATTTTATGTTTTAGATCTGGTATATTCCTAGTTTTTAAGGTAAAGAGAGACGGACATGGTGTTTCGAAGGGTGTGTTGGTTACAACGAATGAATGTGAAATCCTAGTGCATTTTCTGTTTTGCTGTCACGATATGAAATCTATGCATGTGTCTCTTTAGAATCCTTTTCTAGATAAATTATGTAAGTGCTTAGGGAGTTTGGATTTTCCCTTACTAATGAATTTTGTCAAGGTGCAAGATCTAAACATGCATTATAGGAAATCATTTTAAAAGGGTGAATGAATTAATCACATTGCTCATTTACTCTTTTTCTTCTTAATTGATAATTAGAGGCTAAAAGAAGGAAAGAAAAAATAAATGCAGGTTTCGAAGCTTAACCCCTCAGTCAGTAGGCTATTTTTGGATTTATGTCTGCTTGATGTTTATTTCTTTGACCATCTCATGTTAACTTGAAACGTAACTATTGAATGATTACCACAATGTATTTAGCTTTTATATACATAGGATTGGAACAAAAAAATGTTTGCTCAATCCCTCAGGTAAAATCTGCTCCTCTGTATACCTGGGGTGATTCACTCCTGGTGTGTGTGTGCGCGTACATGTTGTGTGCATGGGAGCCCGTGCTGCTAGCCTGCGCTGTCTCTGTGGGCACACTGCGTGTCTCCTTGCATTCTAGCTCTCTTACACTAGAATCAGACCCTGGGACTCAGAAACCCTAAAGCTGTTTGATTCTGAATGGGATCAACCTTCAGTCCGGAGACCAATACTGCAACAGCACTTGGCTAAAAATAGTGGGGTTTCCAGTGCAACTCAGTCCTCTCATATACCAGTGGAGGATGTTTACCCTGTGATTGCACAATTCTGATCTTCTTAACAGTCTATTTACCAAAGGAAGGCAGGCCTCAGTAGATTTCATTTTTAAAAGTATATCAATCAATAAGGAAATCTGTGAGGGGCTCAGCATTGTTATCTCAAAGTCAGTAATAAAGTTCTGTTATACTGAATAAGCGGCTAACCGACATCATTATCACATGAAATCGCTCTTTATTGATGTCATAACTACACTTTCACAATTGCCTTATTAATCTTCATGCTTTCTCAAATTTGCTTTAAAAGGCACCATTTTCTCACACTATTTCAAAAAAATTCTCGAATGGAGTACCACACCCCACTCCCACCCCCCCACAAAAAAATCTCCTAATGACTGTCGGACTCTCGCTCTATGCGCACTCACCACAGGTCACTCATCCTGAACCTTTACGCCCACCACTTTTAGATGGCACCAGCCTGCTACTGGCTCAGTCAAAGGATGAACTTGGCTCTAAAACAATGACACTAGAAAACACTTATAAATCAAGCTATCTTTAGTGTCCCTGTGCCACTGGGAGTCCTCCCTTTTGTCTCTTACTATAGTAAGAAATCTCATCTTCACAGGGCTTCATTTGATGTGCGCAATGCCCTACAGCTCTCATTTATTTCATGGGGAACGCGAATAGCCACATCCACAAAAAAAACCAGTATAGTCCATTGTCGAGACGCTCAAAATCCAATAAACAAGAGAGATACTGCACAGAAAGGTAAAGACACTAAAGATGAAACAAATCTGCAAAATAAAAAAATTAAAATTGATTTAAAAAACACAAACTGCGAGAAAGCAGAGCAGCAAACCTAAATAAAAATTAGGAAATGGCGAGTGAGTGTTTTCCAGATTTGTTCTGTCTTCGATCATATATTTTGTTTCCACAGAAAGCCAAGGCCCACTATTGCCCATGTGTTTTGACAGGACTTGAGGGGGATTAGCCTGCCTCCCACACTGTGCTTTATAGATGAAAAGATTGCTTTATAGCAATAAGTGAAACAAACATTATATACATGACATTAGAAGGGTAGACCTAAGATTTAAAAAAATGAGAAGTAAGAGAAATAGAAAAAATTGAAAATCTTATACCTTTAAAGCCAAAAGTAAAAGACATAAAAGAAAATGAAACACCGTCATGGGTAAACAACGCCTTATTGCTCCCATAACTGGTCAGTCCAAATCCGATTACATTTAAACCAAGAACGCGGTCCCCCAGTTTTAGCCAAAGCAAGTTCAATCTCATAAACTTGTCTAAGTAGAACTCATAATTCTTTAGCACTAGGCTTGATAGCATCTACACAGGCTCTCTAGAAATACATAAACTGGCACAAACAATAATAATAGTTGCCAGGAGACTCCAGTTACTAACAGCCCCACTTCTGATCCCGAGAAAAAAATATTTTTCAGTGAGATGGTAATTCGGGCCCAGGAGTGGACTGGGAATACTAGTGACCCCCACCAGAATAGGTCAAGCTTCGGACAATCAATAAACATATGCCTGAGGTCTGCCACATGTAGCAGACATTTTGGACAAAATGGGATTTCCGAATTACTGGAAAGCCACTTGGATGTAACCCCCGTTGTATAGTACAGCATGTATACAGCCCGATGCTGTTGCAACTTTAAATTAACTGATGTTACCCCTTGATCAAGTACTTCCATAGTCTCCCGAATGTCCTCAGAGGCTATTTCAGCCTGAGGACTCAGCTAAGTTCAGCAGCGATTTGTAAGCTATCAACGTTAGCCCGGGCCACAAAATGTTGATAGACTGAGCCAATTACCCTCTGACCGGTGCGTGTATATTTTTCGGCCAGTATTTGCAACAGGTTTTTCAATGTTAATGACTTCTTGCCTCGTCTAAAATAATCCCTAACCTGTAGGTAGTTAAAGAATGTTAGGTCCATCATAAAGTTGTCCCAGTCAGGTTGATGCGCTGAGATTGTCAGTCTTTACCAGTACTATCCTGGAATATGTTGGGCATCATTGGTTTGCCCCATAGCACAGTGTATTGATGCTGCACCGCAAAAAGTATTGCTTACATATGTCAAGCCAAATCCGATTTGTCTATAATTACCTTAAACTTTAACCGCTTGAAGTAATTAGGGTCAGCTTTTTTATACAACATAAACCACCCATTGGGCCACAAGCAAGCTGATAAGGCAACAATGTTGGGCCGGCATCCAGTCCGCAGAGCAGGCCACAAAGCCGACCGGCAAAAGAAGCCCAAAAATAGAACTGAAAATCTGGGAGCTTAAAACCCCCCTCTGCATATATTAATCTCATAAACATGAGATCCCGCCGGGCCCGCTTATACTCCCATATGAAACTACCTATAATACTATTCAATTTCTTGAAGAAGGACCGAGGGGAGGACGCCTAGTGCGAATCAAATATAGAAATTTAGGGAGGATACTCATTCTTATAAATCTACACCTCCCATGAATACTAAATGGTAGTCGATGCCAGCTGCGCAATTTGGCTGCGACAGTTTTCAAAAGAGAGTTGTAGTTTAATGTAACACTATCATTAACCTGACTACAGATACATACCCCAAAATAAGTTGCACACCAGCTAACTCCCAATATTGTAGGAAGAGCATCAGATTGAAAATAAACAGTTGTCTGGGTCTTGGTGACTTTTAGCTTACAGCCTGTAAAGGAGCCAAACAACTCAGCCTCTTGCATAATGTGTGTGATGGCGTCGGCCGGATTAGTAGAGAAGACCGCAATATCGTCTGCATAACCTGTAACCTTGAGTTCAATACCAGGTTAATACAAGATCCATAAAATACATTTTTTTTAACTTTTGTCTTTGTTGCTATTACAGTGCAACTAGAAAGCAGTCCTTTTTTTTCATTCCTCCCACTCAGATTACCATACACGGTGAAAAAGAAATACAAATCTTGAATGTTGCAACTTGTGTTCTTGGAGACAGAAGGCTTTTTCCTCTTAAATTGATATGCTCTTTTATTATCTTGCCAGATTATTATATTTGTTTCTCTATGAGGTCTATTAATCTCTATATTTTTGTGTATCAGATGTCTCTCTGCAGTGCTCCATCTGCATTGCCACACTTGAATTCTTACTGTATTCTCTGGTCCCCTGACATTTTGGCGATTAGCATGAACTCTAAATATAGAAGAGGACACTCCTGGGACAGCTAGTCACCGAGCCCGCGCCTAAGGGGATATCTTAGCTGTGATACACCCTGTAATGGGCCAAGCGACAGCCATCAGGATGGAAGTACACATGGAATCTAGCGATTACTGCATGTTGTTTAATGGGTTTCCGAACAATGGCAGGCACTGTGCATACATATCTATGGCCGTAGACTTGAGCAACCTCAATCAAGAGGGGCGATTGGATAGTCATGTAAAACAGACTGGTTAAAGGGAGTAATTATAACCATATAAAACCTTTAAACCTCGCTAGTATCTAAAAGCATTGAGCTGTGGTGAGAAGTAAAAGATAGTGAAGAATGATCGCATCATATTCTTCAAAGGGTTTGTAAAGTATTTGGAAGAAAATGAAGGTTTAGGCCTCGGAGAGAGGTAGGAATGTATATTTGCTCCCTCAACAAAATTTTCTTTATCTGTCAGAGGCTCAAATGGACAGGCGAGTCTGGATGGCCAGTCGAGCAAAAGAAAGATTCCTCCATGATTTGAGTAAGGGGATCGGGTGGAGTGATGGGTGTGGAGGACATGAATTGAACAGACGCTTGTTTGAAGTTTACAGTGAGCTATGGTCAAGGACGAATGGCCTCAGCCTAAATTAAAGGCCGGGCAGATGACCTTGGTTATATACCTACTGGGGACAGGGGACTGCAGAAGAACAGAGTCTTACAACAGAGCGGAGATGGGGCTTCCAATTTAAACAGTGGTGGGAAGTAAAATATATTTAACATGGATAGGTTAATAGATGCATCAACCTGGCTTGTAGCCAGAGAAACAGAGCAGAGTTAGTATAAACCAAGAAAGGCTGAGACTACATGGCAACACTAGTAGTACCAAGAGGAACTCGAGACCGGGATATGAAATAGTGTACTACGTTACATCAGGCGGAGAGATGGACCATTAGGCAGGCATAGGGACCTTCTTTGCTATTTTGGTGTCTGCATTTCAAGCCATACATTGCTTTTAAAGCACTACCATATGGAGAAGATGTTGCCTGCCATAGAGCTTAGGACAAAGCTATAATTGATGGACTATACCTCTGACGCTGGAATCTGTTAAATGCATATTTTCCAGCATACGTTCTATTATAGAATGCCTTGAATGGTATACGTCGCCTTGCAGCAACGGAAACATAAAGTTTAAATATTATTTATACCCGTTAGCCGATAAAAATAACTTTCATCTTTAGACCCTTCATCCCCGATTATTGTGTAGTTGCTCCTCCACAGACCTCAGTACTAATGTATTTTAATTTGTAACCTATTTTCTTTGATGATTTATTTTGCATACAGTTGTTTTTTGAGGCGTAAGCTGACTCGTTGCAAAAGACCTATTGTAGGCTCACTTAGAACCTCTAAGGGCTTACAGCGTACCCATTACTTTATATTGGGTGACTTTGTCATGTTAATTTGCTTGCTTTCCCAGCTCTTTCCCTCGTGTGCTTCCATTCTAGCCAAATACGAATATGTGACGTTACAACGCATGCTAATACATCGCATGCCGTTGCAACGCAAAAATTTTGGGGAGAGGGGTTGGCCCAACGGCTAAGGCGCTCGACCTCGGACCTGGGGATCTGGGTTCGAGTCTCGGTAACGACGCCAAAAACCTCCTGTGATTCTTGGCAAATCACTTAATCTCCCCGTGCCTAAAAAAAAAAATGAAAGTGTGTCCTCATGTAACGTAACTGGTGCTATGTAAAGCGCTCTGATACCTGATTCGGCTCGAGTCTGGTTCGCGCTATATAAAAACTCTGCAAAAAAAAAACCCGCAAATTTTTACTACGACTTTCTGTCATGGGGGCGCTGGAAGTTGGAATAGATTACTTTTCTATTCCAACTCCAGTGTGTGCAACAGTAGGGAAGGTGTTGGAGTTAAATCCTACACCTTCTACCCACTGCTGCACACCTTTTGCATTGCAACGACATGCGATGTAAAGGCATGCGTTGTAACAGTTCCGTTGTAAAGGCTGTTTCCCCCAAATACCCACCCCATGCTCCATTTTGCTGCCTTTCTCATGTTGCGAGCTCTCTCGTGTGCTTCTCCGCTGCCAAACTCCATGCCTCCCCCACTCTGTTTTGCTTTCTTGCGTGTGTGCTTCTTTCCTTCCCACTGTGTTGCTCTTCCTTGTGTGCTGCATGTCTCCGTCCATGGCCACTCCTCAATGCTTTTCGCCTCCAGTTGCGTTTTTGTTGTTGTTTTTTTTATAAATTGTCTAATTCTTTTTGGGGGATAACCAGATAGCAAATTGCTTTTGTATGCCCCCTCTCCCCAAACCCCCAAATATAAATGTGCAATTTCTCTTTCATTGATTAATTTACCAATGCATCTCACCTACAGAATGACACAGCAGCTGCAGCCGTGCCATCATGCTATCTGCACAGCATAGTCAAAATGCATTGGCATACCCAATCGGTCCCAAAGACGACACACATTGCATTTACCAATACTTTTTATGTTTTGATTGCTGTAGGTTTCCCTGATTTAAATAATCGTGAACCCTGTAACAACTAATCTAAAGTGTGAAATTGGGGAGATTATGATAAACTTGGTGGTGCCTATGCAAGGTGTGACACTTTCAGAACAAGTTGTATAGTGGAGCATCACAAAGAATCTACTCTTGCTTTTTCTCAGCTAAAATGTGGTCCGTTGGCCTCTTATCCTTGGGTTACTCATCCTTTGCTGGTTTTTCATCCATCATTGCTAGGTAGGTTGGGACTTAGCCCTAAACTTATTATGGAGGTAAAATTGAAATGACTTGTCCCACCATGCCTAGTGGAGTTGGCTGAAAGATACCCAGAGATGATATTGAAGGATCGTGTTTGAATTTCTTTCTGATCCCAGGTGACTGGTCTTGGCAATCCAGGTAAATATTTAAGAGATGGAAATACGGGAATGTGCATTAAGCAGTTCAGCATTGTTCCGGTCTAAAGTCGGGTCAATTCTGGCTGCCTCAAGCACTACTGTCAATTCTAGTCCTTGGGTTCTGAAACCACTGGCCGTATTACTTAGGGGTTCCATTTTAATCATGAGCATAAAGGCTACCTTGCCTAAACACAGTATCTTGAAACTGTCCCAGTCAATGCTTCTCTTCTAAAGCAAGGGCCTGCTGCCCTGAACCTTGAATGTGGCCATGACATAAAAGCAGGCCCTAGTCCTATTAAAGCCGTGTTTGAAAGATTTCCATTATTTCAACATTTTAGATTGCTTTCTCACTGTGTCATTTTCTGATAGTTTGCTGTTTTGATTTGCCTTTTAAGTAAGGTTTTCTCTTTTTCTGTACTTGGCAATTTAAAGATGGTCTTATTTCATTCTAACTTGTCAATCATAACCTGCCACTATTTCCATAGGGACTGTCTGTGCTGTCAATACTGAAGAGGGCCAAGCTGCTGGTGTGCCGCGCAAGTGCTGTTGGTTAGGCATCCTGGGCCCTGCATGCACACACGTGTTACTAAACAAATGGTTGCCATAAGTTCCTTTTTGTTGCCTCTACAATAAATAATGCAAGTTCATCAGCTAGCCGCGTTCTTTGTTTTCCAGGAAAGATGAGGATAAATTAAACACAAGGTATTTGGTGGCGGAAGCTGAGCTGAGCTGCTAGGCAGCCTTATCCTCTGGACCCTGTCTTTATGTAGTCATTCAGAAGAGTATGATAATGCATAGGTTGGTGGTCATACCATGATTTCTTATAATATCTGCACAGTTTCTATTGTCGCCATCCCAGTTATCAATATCACCCCAGTGTTGTTTAGTTGCCCTCTAAATTTCTGTACAACTTGTATCACATGGCCTGAACAACCTCTTAACTGCCCAATTGAAATATTTATGGTCATGTATTTTTAATTGCTACACGTTATTTGCCACTCATTAAATGTTAATTGACCTCTTCCAATTCCCATTCATTTCTTTCTATGCTGCCATTGTTGTAGCTGTAGTTGAATTAAGTTTATGAAAGCATTATGATTATTAAATGAGATATTGGGTCTCTTAACAGGGCAGATAGGTTTCACTTGAAAAGCGAGGAAATCTAGTATGCTGTCAGATAATTATGAAGTGGACATTAACTGCAGAGTGGTGTGTGCAGAAAATTCAGGGTTTTTTTGTTTTTGTTTTTACTAACCACAGGCAAACCACTTTTAGCTAGTCAGACTCTGAAGTTCAGAAGCAATAGCTTAAAGATGAAGTGGTCTGCAGACCTAATACAAAGAAGGTAGGCCGCCTGCCAAGAGAAGGCCCCAGCAGCTGATTAGCCAGTGAGTTTTCTGGAAGTCAATACACAGACTGATAGTGCCATCACCTCTATGGCTCGAAGCTGTGGTACAGTGGCACATCTTAAACAAATTGCACCTTGCCATGATTGGGTCCACACCACTTAAAGTTGGGGAATTGAATTTGAGAAGACATTTACATTCAGGCCAACTGCCTGGAGACTCCATAACAGTTGGCCTTTTTTGGATTATCCAGTATTGAGTCTACTTCAAAGAGCTCTGCCTACCTAGGTAGATGATGATGACCATACGTGCATGTCTCCTTTTATAGGTAAAGGCTACACCACCATGATCATAGAAAATACATAACAGCAGCCGAAGAGGACACGCATGTAAACTGCCTGCTGAACAGAGAACCTGTTCAGCCCAAAGTCCAAGTCCCACAGTCCAGAAACTTTCTATGGTGGGATCAGGGATCCAGTATCTGCTGACATCTCCTCAGTCTGACCCTGTTAACTGCTCCAAAACCTTGGTGGTGCTACAGGAAACTACTCGAGCAACACTGATGTCTGTGTGATGCCTGTATGCTTGCACCTTGTATTGCTCAGTGGCTTACTTAAACCAGAACTGATGATCATGCACCTGTACCTTGAGTTGCTGTAAATGCTATGCTATAAAGACTGGATCAAAAAGCACATAATTGGGGAGCAAGGCAAGGCTAGTGGACACTTTTTCAGATTATTATGCACAGTGCTACAAATCAGAAATAGGGTGTGGGATAGTCGATTTGGAGCATTTTATCTCAGATTGTAAGATGGAAAAGATATGCGAAGAACAGAATTTGAAAAGGAAACAACACTCAAAGAAATTAAGAATGCAATCACAGAACTGCAGTCTGAAATAACTACAGGTCCTCTTGCTTAACCAATTGAACTGTATAATTGGCTAACTAGTATAACAACTGAACCCCCTATTAAATATGCTGTAGGAATCTAGGCAGAAAGCAATCCTACCACTCGACCTGAAATCCGCTTCTGTTATCTTAATACACAAACAGTTAAAAAAACGTTTGGCTGCTTAGTAACAAAAAATTAGACAATATGACAATCGACTCATGACAAACTTAGGGGCCTATTATCATGGTGGGCGGATCGCCACCGCCCGACTGGTGGTGGCGATCTGCCTGCCAATATTCACTGCCGGGTGGCCATTTACCCCCCCCCGCTACATTAGCATTTCGGGGGGTACGGCGGCAGGCGAAAATTCCGTCCGCCTCTTTTCCGCCTGCAGGCAATCGTCATGATTACCTGCTGGGCAGAAAAGGCCCATAATATGATGGCGGTGCCTTGCAGGCATCACCATCCATATTATGATGGGTGCGGTGGAAGGCCTTTCCATGGCAGGGACTCCGCCATGGAAAGGCATGTGATTTTTGGCTTGGGGGCCCCATTGCGGGCCCCCGGGTACCCATGGTACCCCCCTTCATTGGCATGCACAAGGTGGCAGGCACCGCGCGGTGCCTGTCATGTGCATGCCAATGCACTACATGCCTTTTTAACATTGTGGCGGGTGCTGCTTGCAGCACCACCCACCACAATGTTAAATATGGGGAATGCGACCGCCTGGGTGGCGGTCACATCCTAATAGGCACAGCGGGACCGCCGCACCTCTTGTGGTCGGTCCCGTTTACCGTTATGGTCCGCCCGCCATCGTAATGGGCCCCTTAGGTCTCTGCATTGAAGGAATGCACAAAAAGCCCAAATAAAACACCCAGACACCTGCACCCGCTGTTGCTGGGGAATGCTCTCACTCAATTGATTCAGGGCATTTGATTACTTCTTTCTTTAGTTACCAGTAATTAATCTAAATAAATAAACAAATGTCCAATTCATTTTACTTTTACAGTCCATGTATTCATCGGTGTTTGTAATCTTATTGACTGTAAGAAGCCCAAGGAATTGCTCCTTTATTGCCTGGAATGAGAGTTGTTTGTATTGATAAGAAGCATGCACTTCTTACTACAAGTTGTAGCATTCTTTGAGGGTAGTTACAAGGTTGGGGCAGTGGGCGAGTCGCTACGAAAGGCACACTGGATTCATCCATGAGAATTAAAGCCACTGAAGGCTAGCCAGCACTAACCACGTGCGGGCCGTGGAGTCCATAAAGCCTCAGTATAAAAAATTGCCTGTGGACATACGGGATCTGTGAATGCGTGTTTGAAAAGTTAAATTCCAACGACAAGGTTATAATGCTACCGAGCTGCTGAAGCTTTTAAAAAGGGTTTTAAAAAAGTACTGCTGCACTTGGTGTTGGTGGTTACTTCACTGCTGCTATGTTGAGAAACTCTTGGCCTGTACACTCCACGGCTTGTAGATCCGCAGAGAACAAGCATTTCTGTTTTATGTTTAGTGTAAGCGGGCGAGGGGCTGCACACTCCTGAATGCAGCTTAGAGGGCTCGCACCACGCAGTGCCAGAGCACAAATAAAAGTAAGCTCAAAAAACAAGCATTTGCAATGCAAAGGGACTAACATGCCTATTAACGAAACAGAAGCCAGCATTTACAAAAGACAATGCCACAAGCCAATCATAAATATCGGCGGAGAGTGGGTGGAGCTTCAAGTCCATACTCTAATACAGCATGCCTCGCAGAGCAGCGCATGCGCTGCCCAGGCTTGACCTAAAAACTGCTCCACTATGTGACTGGGTAAGTGGATTTTTTGAGCCTCACAAAAGGAAAAAAATGCTAGCAGAGGAGACCAAACTGGTCAGATGAGCAACAACAATCCTCATGGAGCGTTGAAGTAAATTTGTTCCTGAAACCTTTGTGCTGAGCGGCTGTAAAAGCGCTTGATGGTGCATGGGGAGCACGTCCTGCCATCGTGAGCGGCGCTCAGTTCTTTTCACCATTTGGCAGAGAGAGCCTCCAAAGATGATGTAAATGACTCCGGGATATATTGCTGCTCTGAGAGGTTAATCTAAGTTGAGGAGCCGTAAAATACAAGATATTAGGTGGCGCAGAAATGTCGAGAGCTGCCAAACGCATGTACTTTTATGGAGTGCTTAACCAAACAGTAGTTCCCAAAAAGTGACCAATGGAAGGATACAAGGCAGGCAGTCCAACAAGGGCTATACTCCTGAGGCGTGACAAACACAACATGAAACATGATGGACAAGTAAATCCAATTAATAAGAAATAGGCAAATGAGTGACAATAAAGCCAACCAGTGATAAGTAGTGGGTGGGCGTTAAGTCCACTGTAAGATTTTGGTAAGCTGATATTGGGTCTTTTTCATCCAGACAGCTGTGCTGCCTGGTAGGCTCCAACCTAAATATTAGGATATTGAGAGACGTTCCCGATACAGTAATTTCAGGATTGCAGGCATATCAGAAAGCACCAACACGAGTAACATGAATTCCTTTATGGAGATACTCCTCTCTAACCTGTTTGTTTGCGGTGGTTTCTCTCATTTTTTATTGTTGAGCTCAGGACTCTGGCAGCGAGGCTGGTGCTTGGGGCGATGCCATGACCTACAATTCCCCACATCTTGAATTGTAGAGATCTGGATTTAGCTATATTTGACTGTGAACATGACCTTATCTATGCTGGGGTTGCTGCCTTGATGATCCCAAAGTTCACGATTTCTGTACTGGAAGCTTTTAGATTATTTATTGGTGTGAAGAAGAAACTGCAGTCTATAAATGTCCTGTACGCGAAGCTGTATCTTGCTTGCCCCAGGTTCAAAATGGATGAAAAGGAATGCTTATTTTAACATAGTCAGACTGCTGCCCTTTTCTTTAAGGAACGTGCTAAAAGTGAGCTGCCATGGTCCCATCATGCAGCAAGTGATGCAGCGGACCTGGGCATTGATAACAACTGATTCTCTTCTATATATGACATTTGTTTTTATGTTGTGTTTATGCTGCTTCTGCTCTTCCTGCTTAGTTATTTGTTCTTGGCGGGAGCTGTGGAATGGTACCCTGATAGGAGCGGTAGACACCTGTGCTACCCCTTGTTTTTGTCATTAGGTTCTCGCTTCCTTCTCTCATTTAGGGTACACTACAGTCCTGTTGCATGCTGCTGCCTGTTTACCAGTGGTGGTCTTTCTATAACAGCAACACCTGCGCATTCTTGGTGGGTGATATGTTCAGCGCTCTCTAGCCTCTCGCGTGTTCTGCCTTTGCCAGTTTTTGGTGGGATTGTCTTTCTCTGGAAGGATAGGACTATTGCATTGCTGGTTGGGGTAAGCAGTTAGAGCGAGGAGGTTATTTGAGTATTTCTGTATTAGGCATATTCTTTCTAAGTTACAAACACAGACTCACTGGAGAATCTGCTTTGGTACTTGCTCATTCATTTTTCACTGTTGTATCCTGTGGACAATTGCAGCATAAATTGACATGTTGGTCATTAATCTGGACCATGTGCTGTGTGAATAACGCACATAATGTCTGGAAGGTCACAATCTATTTGAATAGAGACAAAGTGGATGTTGCTTTCATTTGGGGCACACACACTCACTTGACTCAGTGAAAGGGCGAAGACAGACACCGGTGGCTGTTGACCTCTTACAGCACGCATGCTAGAGGTGCCCATTCTGAGCGATCTAGACGACAGGAGATCACAGGAGCAGGTTCTTAGTTGTTCAGGGAGTATATGTTCTCCACCGCACTCCTCAATGTCTGTGGCCCAGATTTCAAATGTCCACAATTCTACACCAACTCCTTACCATTGGTTCACTATTTGTTGTTCCTTTGCTGCCTGTGAGCTCGTTCACGGAGCCGATGCCTCACTTTCGTTTAAGGATGAAGAGCACCGGTCAAGTACAGTGTCCTTACTCTTGCATTCTAAGACTCCAAGACTGGGCAATGGGAGTTTGGAGAGCAGGTAGGCTGCACAGGCCAGGGCACGGTTTACAAAAAGCAATTTTCTTTTTTTTTTCGTTAGCACCTACCAGATATGTCATTAACACGAAATGCATGGTCTAGTGTTTCTCAGTTCCGAAAGACAAGTTGCTGTTTGTGGCACACATCGTTACGATGGGTGCTGGCGACTTGCGCCGTGCTTTAAGCTTGTGGTTTGCGGTCTAAGCCTCTCTTCATACTTCCACCATGAATACTGCCCTGTCCCAAGCCAACTCATTCTTCGCTGTCTCCCTGAGCTTCCTGGCTGCTCTCACCTTCAGCTGCTTCATCACTACTGCTTGTAAGGAGATGGTTGTGCCCGTAAACATCCACTTATCCAGAGTCTTTATGTGAGTACCATTGCCTAGGCGCATCTGTGAGTTAAGGGTAGCTAGCTATTAAGCCCCAATCACCTCATTGCCAAGCATCACTCTCCCCTTGCTAACATTCATGACAGTCGCATTAAAGCGATTCGAGCATGTATCCATCCTCTATCTAACATAGGATTTTTTTTTAATTACTAAGTCGCACATTTCGTTTATTTTTGTTTGAGTGGGTTTTTGCCTTTACTCCGTGACCCCTTAGGGTAATCTTTATTATTTTATGCAAGTTGCGACCATTCAGTTCTTCAGGTCCCATCTTTGACCTATGGAATGAAATGTATATCTAATTCAGATAGATCGTTGATAGCCAATCATCATCTTACAGCATTTCGAAGAGGCGCAGTTATAAATACAGATCCGACATGAATGCATACTCCAGCCACCTAAGCGCTGTAAATTGATTCTGATGGAGATTAGCCTTCTCCAATCTGTCTAGTTTCATCGTGAAATATATTTAACAATTTCTATTCTTTCAGTGGATGAGGCTTTGTTTTCTTTTCCTCCCTATCGGTCCCAGCATTGCAGGTTTGAACAAGTTCAAATGCAACAGCCTCTTTAAATACATATATTGCTTTATAGCAGTACATTCAGCTGATGTCAATACTCTAACCTGGTTCTCTAGTTCTGCAGCTCTGGCCATTGTGCCACACCCTTCTTCCCCCTTTCACCCACTCCTCCATTGGCTGCTTTATCTGCCTTTGGACTCTAGGGCCCGCCCAGATGGCATGCAAAAGGCGGGAAGCCCTCTGCAGTTCACTTGCCACATTCCTTGTTAAGGGCTGCTGCTCTGCTCTGCTCGGTGGAGCTGGAACAGAAGATTGCGATGTTCCTTGTGTGTAAACAGACGCATTGTGACGCGATATGTGGTGATTGACAGCGTGGCAATAAAGTGGTAGTGACTCAAAAAATAATAAATAACCTACAAAAACATGTAATAAATATGGGACAAGTTGAAAAGATTTATGATCTCATTTGGTAAGATTCTCTGAGAATGCATGACACGTTTCTTGTTTGTTTAAAACATCTCTTTATTTCTTCAATCTAAGTAACAGTCTTTTCTGCAAGTGCAATCCGAAACAGTTGTCTTACACGTTGCGTTCAAGACATGCCTTTTGTTTCAATGCGGAATAGGATATTCTGCAGTTCATGCAGGAGCTGTTGATGATTTTACTATTGTCAAAGAGCAGGGCTCGGATTTAAGCTTCGGATCCTGGTGTTCACATGAGTTTGAGTCCATCTTTGGTTTTGAAATTGCTAGCATGATAGTTCTCAGTTGCTATAATCAAGTTAAAGGTTAGTTTAAAGCCTGGTGGAGAAGTTTGGGCATCTGTTTAGGGACCCAAGGACAGTAAGCCATATGGGTCGTGCAGGACGTGTTGAAGGTCACACCGTTTTCCATAGGCAGCCAGTCTACAAAACAGAGTACGTTTGTTATGGGATCTTTTGCCTTCAATTCCAGGATTCATCACTGTTGTTATTTCATTATGCAAAATTACATCGCTTGACCACTACACCACCCTACTCCACTCCACTTGAGCACCTTCACCAAATCATGGAACATTGTATCGTCTCAGGATAGACCCTCTCACCCCCTCATTTTTTTAATTGTTTGCAACCTTTCCCTAGTTTAATTGACCTATCATTACCCGTAACTTTTTTACAATTTTTTTTTAACTTTGACCACATAATACCAGACTATTAGTGGAGGCTTTGCATTGTAGTGGTCAGGCGATGTAGTGGAAGTTAACCAATTTGGATGGTGTGCCGTAATTGGATTAAACTTGTAGTAATGCAGCCTGTGCGCTAAATGTCATTTTTTGTCGTTTCCAAACTTCCTGAAATAGTGTACATTTACCTTTGTGAATTTGTTTATTAATTTTCTTTTTCTTTTCTTAGAGAACACAAATATACGCCAAAGAAGTACTGGAAAAAAAGTGCCACCCCTCTTTTGCTAAACAGGAGATGGTCAGACTGTTTAGTGAAAAGTATTCCGCGAACCTTGCCAGTTTCATGAGCGAGGGCCCCCATTTGAATGAGTCTTCCTTCAAGTACGGGCCACCTTTTGGGTTTCGCAAGTACACTGAATATGTTCGGAGTCTCTTACAACTGATGCCGGACAAAGATCTGCCAGAACCCTTGAAATCGAAGACCTGTAAACGCTGTATTGTGGTTGGAAATGGTGGCATCCTTCACGGCTTGCAAATAGGACATGCAGTTGACCAGTATGACATCGTAATAAGGTATTTGTTTCTAACACATAATTAAATGGCTTCGGTTATGTCGCACTATAATTATGGAGTAGATAGGGATCGCTAACCACCTTTCAGAAGAACCAGCTCTATGATGCTGGGGCTCTTGTTGATAAGACGGGTGGATGTGCCCTGACCTGTTTGCTTGGGTACTTTTGTTGCTCTAAGAGTTGGAAACACTAGCAGGGTCCAATGAACTTGCTATTCATCCTTTGCATACCTTTGTGGAGTAAATATTATGGGGGCTGACAATCTTCTCCTCAAGTACATGATGTTTCATTGCAAACACTCGGTTGTATGATAGCCAACTGTCATTGTCTGTGCAAAGCTCTCCTGGAAGGCTTGGTCCCAGCTGCCAGAAGCCCCAAATGTACTCGTGCAGCAGTAGTAGTGACTCGTGGAAAGGCATGTGTAGAGTTGTACCAGTCCCAGCTAAGGAGATGATGCAAAAGGTCTGTAGTTTTAGTGAAGTTACATTTTGTGGTGGTTCGTGTACAATGTGATTGCAGATGTCCTAAAGTTCTCTAAGCTTTAGACTGAACTTTGAGTTGCTGATTGAACAGATTAGTAAAATATTGTCCACCTGTCCCAGAAAAAAATCAAGAATGCCCCAAAGAGATATATATATATATATATATATTGCCGCTCCGATATCTTTTAACTCCAAAAGAAATATATATATATAATTTTTTAAATCTTTTTATTAACATTTTTTCCAATACAACACAAGCACGTTACATGGTAATATGCACTATTTGTAGCAACCATGATGTTATTTCCTCAGAGGACGTACATCGTATGTGCAACAGACATGCTTGTAGTTGCAGTTCACTTGTTAGTCTCTCTGTAACATGTTGCCGGTGGGAACCAGGGAGAGGTAACTAGGGATATGCGGAGGGGGGGTGGGGGGTGTCAGAGCGTAGGCGTCATGGGTATTTTCTGGGACAAGATAGTGTCTCCGGGTACCAGTATATAGCGTAGTGCACCGCGGGGAGGCTTCTACTTCACGGGGCGGTCAGGACAAGGGGGGCAGTGGCATACCCATCTCGCTGTGTGGGGCACGCCGTCTGGCTTGTGGGACAGTGCTGAGAGGCATTGGGAAACAGGGCGCACATGTGACTGTTCAAACTGGTACAGTGGCGTAACGAAACTTGAGGGGGCCCCCCTGCAAACTACATGGAGGGGGCCCCCTCCCAACCTCTGTGCCAGTCTAGAGCTTTCAGGCCAGCGACCCGCCATACTGCATGCAGGGGATGCGGGGCTTTGTTACGCCACTGTCACCAATCCAGCCGTTATAAGTAACACTGGATCGTGGAGTTAAAGGTTGGGCTTAGTCTGCCGGCAGGCTATCATAGGTGGTGGTCTATTCATTACAGCATCCCTGCCATCAGTATGCCGGGGAAGTTTGCCCAATTTTAGGTGGGTTTCCTGATGCAGACACCATCTATTCCCACAATCTCTGGTAGACCCATGCCTATACACAGCTATATTAGGTGCACTATGCTTCCACCACGCTGTCTACCCTCATGAGTGTTATTCTACAGGTATTATACAGGCCAAAGTATGAACACCTTCCAACAATGCACTCCAAGGACACCAGGAATCCAATAGAAATAGGAGCGGTTCATGACCATGTCAGGGGTATGCAGCACTATTGAAATATTGCAGAAAAGTGCTATAGGACTCGCAAAGTGTAATAGAAATAGCTATATGAAGACCAATATAGTACTACGTTTTGAAAGACATGGATCACAACGATAGTTGAAAAACTCCTCCTTACATCACAGCGAGTGGCTGACATTTTACTAAAAACGAAACTGAAACGAGAGGCGGTGGCGTGTGTGTGAAAAATTCACTGGCTGTGCCTGCAGCAAAGGCCACTTTAAAAGATTGCGTCACTCGTGGTGCAATTCAACTGGGGGGCCCTTGTGCATGGATGAAATTTGCACTAACTGATCACACAAAAAACACTTTTCCACTCCTCTCTCTCAGTTTGAATGTTAACTCAAGGGCCAGTATTACGTTGCATCACCAGTTCTTGTCCTAACTTATAACAGTGCATCTGTTGGATGATCCGATTCCATACATATGGATGGACGCACAGGCTCAGGGGGTTCTTTGAAAAGTAAATGCAACTGTGGGTTTGCGGCAATGCACAATAATTCCATAAAATGCATATCATTATCTGAAATTTATATCATCTTTCTATCTTCCAATGTCCTTTGATCTAAATTAAAATTATTAACATTGATTCTATTAAAACATATTTAATCTCTTAATAATTTTGTGACAACAAAGTATTTGTGGAACAAGACGTAAGCGCACTCTTATCAATAACATGTTTCTAGCTGAGTCCAAACCTTCACACTCAGAACAAAAGTGCAAGCAATACCTTTTCCTCAGTCTTACTCAATTAGGTACAACTACCAATCATCAAACAAAAGTCAGAGTCTCCATTCTAAACCTGCTCATTACAAACTAAGGGAATACTAAGATTGACCGTCTGTACCCTGTAGAATAGTCTGACCACTTCATGGACCGGTACTCGTTCGCCCCCCCCCCCCCCCCCCCCCCACTATCCCCCCCTCCCCTCTATCTCGCATCGACATCCAGGCTGAGGCTCTCCACTACAGCCTGGCTTGAGCCCAGCCCTGCCAGTGCTAAAACGAGGGATATTTCTATACCACCTGCCACCAATGACCAATGCTGCCTGCGCCCTGCCCTGAGGCTGAGTGCACCATTGCGGACACTGACGGGCAGGTAGGCAGGCTTCCTTTAAGGACTCTCCCCAATACCCCCCCCCCCCCACCCCCTCCACTCCTATCCTGACACGATGCAAAATGACATTAAAGCTTTGGAATATGGGTGAAATTGACAACACAAATAGACATCGGGGAAACCTGTTTGGCCACAAGACGACATTCTTAACACTGTCTGTAAGGCTCATGCGGTGTCAGACGACATTCATCTTGTCTTAGACAAGAAGCTCACAACAGAGCAATAATCGTGAAACAGTCCAGTTCTGAGCGCTGCCTGTTGGCAAAGGAAGGCTTCGCTCACAGATGCTCAAGGGCAGACCGTGTTTGTCTTGTTTGTGACTCGGCTCATGTGGGTGACAGAGTGAATGTGCTTTCAGAATTCAGGATGGGTGGGGGAGTAATGTGTACCAAATCATTTCAAACTTCTGGGCAGCAATGACATAATTTAAAGAAAACATTGGTTAAAGCAACTGGTTTGGTGTTGGCTGGCAGTCTTTTGACTTGTTCAACGCTTGTTTTCTGTTTTTTGTTTTTTTAAACTGGATGTTGAGGGTACTCCTAAGCCTTCAACATTAAAAATGTTAAAAAAGAAGATTGGATTAAAGCAAAAATATTTTTGGGTTAAAAAAATAGCTTATTGGCATTAAAGCACCTGCACTGAGAGGATATAATCTGTGATTGGGGTGTCCTGGTTAAAGGACAGAACGGCCTCACGTCACGCACAGTGAAGTTAGCCAATGGTTGAAGTGGGGGGGGGGGGGTCGGGACCCATTTCCCCACACAATATTGGGCTGAAAGAAAATATGAATGATAAGACAGCAGCCCAGTGGATGGTAAGGGGTGGCCAAAAGCCCTGTTAGTCCTTTTCACAGTATTTACCCCGAGAGACCACTCCACCCTTCTTCAACGGCAGGGCTGCTTGGGCCTTCATCATTCTCTAACCTCCGCCAGCTGAATATTACCTATCACTCTGTTCGGACAGCAGCGAGTACAGTCACGTGCACACTCCCTCGAGGACTCAGGATGACCCAAGATCTGTTGAACCCGTACATTACTAGCGTGTGCAGGAAGGGTCACAGCGTGGCCCCACAGCGTGTCCAGGAGGGTCTGAGCCGGTGTTGTCTTGGGGGTGGAGGGGGCTGCGAGGGGGCGTGGGTCCCCAGGGCTCTGGTGCCAGGAGACCTACTCACCGTATAACTAATTTCCAATGAGCCATGTACATCTATCACATGTACAATGGTGTAACGCAAAATGATGGGCCCCTGCAGAATGTGTGGGGTCCCCGAGGGTCCGAATTCAGACGTAGGTTTCACGTAGGTTGAATGGGGGCTGTCCTAAAAGCTGGGGCTCCCCTCTGTACTGGAGGGGGGCAGGGACCTGTGTTTCCTCTCTGTGCATTCAGTCTCTTGAACACCTTTTTCCTCCTGTAATGCACCGCTTGCTCCTCTTGTATTTTGTTTGCTCACGATTGTCACTTTTGCCTCATGAAACGTAACGTCTGCGTTTGTAAATTGTTCACTTGTAATGTTCTCTTGTATCAGTTCTGTTCCTACTCTGGTAGGATAGGAAGGCCCATTCGAGCGATATGGGGTGTTTACATAGGCCCTTCGCTTCCTCCTCCCTCGGTGTCTCCTCTTCTGCTTTTGCCCAGCTCCAAGAGAGATATAATCTTGGATCACCATTGAGCTGTTATCAAATCATCGTCTGCCAGTTGTTTAATTATTTCCTCTTATGATAGAGTAATTAGTAATAAATATTAAATCCCCTGCTAAGCCGTTCACGTTTGATTTTGGACTTCTTGATTTTTTTTCTGGGACGGGTGGACAATATTTTACTCATCTGTTTAATCAGCAACTCCAAGTTCCCAATTTTCGAGAATGAAGGGTGAAATCAATAATTTCTTCTATGTAAGGTATAGAGAGGCATTTATTTTGGTTTGCAAATTTCTACTTGCTGTTGATTTAGCTTTCTTCTAGCATGTGTAATATCTGGTAGATCTCGTTTCATAGACTGCTTCTGATTGGATCAAATTAGCATTTTATCAGAGCTTGAAGATATGGTTCTTGTGACAGACAGTGAGTACCAGTCTACACTCCTGCGTCACACTCACGTCAGCAGCTAATGGACGAGAACTTCTTATGTCTCACTGGACTGTTCAGCTGCCTGTATTTCTGTTGTTGATGCTTCAAAATGTACATCGAGTGGGCATTGGCTCTGTCCGGAGGAAACCTGTTTTACTCTTTGTAGTATCACTGTGTCCTATTGGAGTGCTTGCTTTGTAAAGTATGTGGAACTGTTGTACATCTGAAAAGTAAACGGAATCCTCACGCATTACACTATTTGTTGCAGATTCATTCTGGACAGAAAACCATACTAGTTTGCTTTGTTTTTTCCGTGCAGCAGGATTTTTCATGCTTTTAATCAGACATATTGCCTATGCCAGAACTTGTTTATTCCGCCTGCTAGCTTTACTGTGTGATGTGCAGCTGATGCCCGACGGTATACATTGAGAAGGGCGTCACCCATTGGGGCAGATCATTGCAGTTCTAAACAGAAGCTATGATGACGTGCTTTGCGTTGACTGATCTTTCTTTGGGGCTTGGGGGGGGGGGGGGGTTCCCTTCTTACGTAACCCGGTACATCACAAGGAATTCGCAAATTAGCACCGTCAGTAGTTCATGAACTCTAACTCTGTGTACTATATGGCAACATACAGACCCAGGATGCACAGCCAGGAAATTATCAGTCGACACCCTTCAAATGAATTCTCCAGGTTTAGTCTTTGCTTAATGCCTCACTCCATATGTAAGTCAGTTTCGTCGGACGAACTCTGTCGGCTGATGGTTTTCTGGCTGTGCGTCCTGGGTTTGGGGGACTCGACGTGGCTCCTGTTTCTAGACGCGCTCGTGCGCAGGGGAGAGCGCATTCCAAGGAAGGCACCCATCACGCCTTTGAGCATTGTCAAACCTTCACAACGAAAGTGGTGTGCATTCTACAACGTGTTCGTGTTACATTGCATCTTCTGTCCAGTGTTCGTTTGCACCCTCGAGCAAGTCATGTCACGCACTGTATTGTTGAAGGCCTCGTCCAGTGAAAACCGAGCACCAGAGGTTCACTTTCCAGTCCCAGCTCTGCACAGTGAGGACACGCACAGCTTGTATCCCCGTTTCAACACAGGCAAATACTGGTCCCATCTCGCATATTGAACAGCTGTTTACTTTTTATTTGTTTTACATTTGTTATGTTTACCTTCATTTGAATGATTTACTGTTTTAAGTTCGTCATGGGCATGAGATTTGTCTTTAACGCGCAGCATGTTTTGGAAGTGGTGATCCCCGTTAGTGCACCGACGTGGGTCCAGATACAGGGTGTTGTCTGTTTTCATTGGGATGGCTGTCACGTGATGATATCACATGGTTTTATTCAAAAACTCTCGGCACATCTGCGTTGGTTCAAACGCCGCTTTTCACTCGTGCTGTGGGAGTGGGAGGGTGACCCGATGTCCCGGATTTGCCCGGACAGTCCCGGATTGTCACCAGCTGTCCCGGCAGATTTCGGTAATCTTGGCTCATGTCCCAGAGGGGTTGACTGAAAACAGTGAGAGGCACGTTTTCCGGTGTTCTAAAGCTTTGCTAGTTAGCAACTGTTATAAGCAAGCAATTTAATTAATATGTATGATTTTGGTTGTAGAAATTACATTTTATTTACTTTCTTAGTGCATTTTCTGTGATCCTATGTTGATGGCAGCTGTCATTCTGTGCCATTCCGTGGATGAAAAATTGTAGTCCTAATTCTATTTTTCTCAAATGTTTCGGTCTTTGGTTCTCAAGATCTAGTCACCCTAGAAAGTGGAGACGTGGTGTATCGTTGCAGGTCATATTTTGTTTTTATTTTTGTTTAATTATGCTTTTGGTTGTTAGTGTACGCATGCTTGGTTTCTAGCATGTTGCACATATTTGAGAGAAATAGGAGTTCACGGTTAAATTGAGTAAATCACATGGGATTGGCTGATGTACGCATGGGTTCGTTTGGTGTTTTTCTTTTTTTTTACTTTCAGATTACACAGCGGTGGGTAATTGATATAAATGGAGTGACATATAACAGTAGAATGTCTCTTTTTGCGCTGAGAGTTGAGGGTTCTCAAATAATTTTTTACATTGCATCTTAGTGACCCCTGAAGAAGGAAGGGCAATTGATCCCGAAATGCATTTGGTCTGAACAGTTGAACTCGAGTTATGAAGAACAGTGAATTTCTTTGTTATGAAGAAAAGCCTGAAGGGTACTGTGGAATATAGTGTTAAAAATAGTAAAGCATGGAAAATGAATGGACGAAACTGAATTACGTATCGATTAAACGAAGACTAAACCTGAAGATTTAACTTGAAATCTGTTGACTGATTATGTACTGTTTTTTTTTATCCTGGGTTTGGGAACCTGATGAGGCTCCTGTTTCTAGAAACATATTGACAAAGCATTTTCATATACTTACGTCCAATAACTTACATCCCCAGCCAATATATATTTCAGGCGGCATTATAGTGCCCACACAGTCATCCGCTCCCCCCCCTGCATTTTATACACTTGCCCATATAATGATTACACAAGACACATTATTATGGGTAAAGAACTGCTGCAGGTTTATTTTCATACAACAAAAAGTATGACGTTTTTTTGTGGGTTATCTTACGGGCGTTCCATGGCAGGCAGCCCCTCGCTGCCACGCCCGCCTTATGAGCCAGCCGGCACGGTGGGTCGACGCCCGGACAGTGCAGCCTTTGCTGATCCCCTTACGGATCACGTGATCATGTCTTATACTCCTGCCCCCCCCTTTCAGGGCGGAGCGTGGTGTGGCACACCCCCGGTTGGTAAGGCCCCCCAACCGCCCGAAGGACTAACGGGGCGCCGTCGCGGTTTTCCCGGAACCTCCCTGCGGCTCCAGGTCTTTGGCTCAGGCACCCTTACTGTGCCAGGCAGAGGTACCCTTACTGTACCCGTCTGCCGCAGAGGTACCCTTACTGTACCATTCTGCCTCTAGATCGCCTTGTAACTCCACCTGCAACACAAAAGAAAACATTAGAACATCCAAATCAGCATGCCACCTGTCAAGCTGCTGGGTACGAGGACAGGGTGGATGCAGCGAGGCAGGCAGGCGCAGGACGTCCAGCACAGCGGCCAGACAGGGGCCGCCGAGAGGGCAGACGACCGGAAAAGAGGTCGCATGCAGGGGCCTAAGTACCCGGCCCGCCCCCAACGCGCCCTCCCCCGGATGCACGTCACTGGTGCACCCGGCCGGGGGAGGGGCAGGTGCACTGCCCGAGCCTCCCCCTCCATGAGGACTGACGGAAGGGGGGGGGGGGGGCGGGGCTCCGACTAGTGGGACTAGGGAGCTGCCCTGCTGACGTCCCCCTGCGGGGGACGCGGGCAGCGGCATAGTGCCCACACCGTCATCCGCTCCCCCCCTGCATTTTATACACTTGCCCATATAATGATTACACAAGACACATTATTATGGGTAAAGAACTGCTGCAGGTTTATTTTCATACAACAAAAAGTATGACTTTTTTTGTGGGTTATCTTACGGGCGATCCAGGGCAGGCAGCCCCTCGCTGCCACGCCCGCCTTATGAGCCAGCCGGCACGGTGGGTCGACGCCCGGACAGTGCAGCCTTTGCTGATCCCCTTACGGATCACGTGATCATGTCTTATACTCCCGCCCCCCCTTTCAGGGCGGAGCGTGGTGTGGCACACCCCCGGTTGGTAAGGCCCCCCAACTGCCCGAAGGACTAACGGGGCGTCGTCGCGGTTTTCCCGGAACCTCCCTGCGGCTCCAGGTCTTTGGCTCAGGCACCCTTACTGTGCCAGGCAGAGGTACCCTTACTGTACCCGTCTGCCCCAGAGGAACCCTTACTGTACCATTCTGCCTCCAGATCGCCTTGTAACTCCGCCACAGCTCTGGCGGAGGCTTCCGTCGATGACAGAGCCCCGCAGGACGTCCAGCACCGCGGCCAGACAGGGGCCGCCGAGAGGGCAGACGACCGGAAAAGAGGTCGCATGCAGGGCTGCAGGGGCCTAAGTACCCGGCCCGCCCCCAACGCGCCCTCCCCCGGATGCACGTCACTTGTGCACCCGGCCGGGGGAGGGGCAGGTGCACTGCCCGAGCCTCCCCCTCCACGAGGACTGACGGAAGGGGTGGGGGGGGCTCCGACTAGTGGGACTAGGGAGCTGCCCTGCTGATGTCCCCCTCTGGGGGACGCGGGCAGCGGCAAAATAAGCAATTCTGATGGATATTTCCCCCCCACCCTCGGGCGCCAAACTGGGTCTGGAGATTTTGTTCCTAGCAATTCCCTTGTGCATTAGTAGATGGGGTTGTGCCGCTCCGTGTCGACTTTCTCCCACCCTGGAAATGGCGCCAGAGCCACATATAATTGGCACCTCTGCATGCTGACATTAGTACCCTTTTTTCACGCCTTAAGATGTAATTCCAGAGATCACTCCCTCGACCTTTCTGCTATTTGACAGGATTTTTTGTCAACATTTCCAAGTGTGCAAGGGATATATCTCCTATAAAGACTACAGGATTTAAACTTTGCAAGGACTATCACAAACAGATATCTGTGACCGACCCCCACCTGGTTTGTCTCTGGTGCCTGGTTTTTATTGCACAACTCAGTCTTGGGAGGAAAGTGCCAAGGTGAATCCCAAGGTGATCTGGCATAGTGAAGCCAAGATTCACTTCACCGGACATCATCCAAAGGAGTTTAAAAGCTGGTCTCAGTCGAGGACCCACTTTCAAGGTCCTCTTCTCAGTCAAAGTTGTCACTCAGTTAAAAACGAAGATAAACAAGCATCTGCAATGCAATAGGTCTCGCATTTGTTGGAGTTGGAGCTATTGACATTGTAAATGACAATGTTTTTTAGGTATGTTTTTTAAGTGGAGTGATAATTTAAAGAACAAGAGGTGCGTAAACACACACTTTGCACATATAGTCGTTGCTTAGGAGAAGTAATGCTGCCAGTAACTGCACCTCTTTTACTGCAAGCCTTGTTTCTCATAAGCAAGGACTATAAGTTTAAAGTGCGTGTTTACACACTGCTTCCAGGTTTTGAAAACACAGAAATAAGTCATTGTCATTTACAATGCCAATAACTCAGACTCCTGCAAATGCGAGACCTATTGCATTGCAAATGCTTGTTATAATTATGTCTCCAATACTCTTGCTGAAATGCGGTTCAGGCTCTTACCAGTCTTTCTTGACTAACTTCCTTAACCACTTGGCTGCTAAGGGTGCTCGATGAGCTCCATTGACTTTCCATTGAAATCAATGGAAAGTCCATGACGAGTTACCCTTGTCATTAGCGCTGAAGGGGTTAAGGTACTCCTCAAGATCTGAAAGATACTACCCATGTCTATAGTTGTAAAATAAAATATCCAACGTTTTCTGACTCACTCAACGAGCACAGTCTCCAAGAACTGCTGCAGCATGTTTATACTCCGGGTCCAGAGCCGCTGTTTTCACAGCTTTAAAAGGATGAGACACAGAGTGACGTCACTCAAGACAGAAATCTGTACACTGGAGGCTTCACGTACCGCATAACCCACTCTGCCATCCAGCGATTCAAGTGCAAGCCAGGGAGGCTTTACTTTCTAGTTTAGTAAAGTATTTCTTCATTCAAATAGACTGGCTTCAGCTGAGAATGTTACATTCCTAGTTTGCATATTTATATCGTTCTTTCATTGTGCTATTTTGGGATAGAACTACAAAAATATATGATCAGTGAGCGCTGCAGCACTGACTTCCTACTTTCCAAATGCCAAGAAATTGCAATAATGCACGTAAACACACGCTCAGAACTCTCATTTCAGAAACATATATTTATTTTTATTTAAGTTTAATCAGGTACCACGAAATTGTCAGAGTGCTTTAAGGCGCTTTATATACATATCATAAAATGTTATTCATGTTTTGAGGCTTGGGGCGAATAAGTGATTTGCCCAGAATCAAGGAAAAGTGAGCGAAGCCGGGATTCGAATCCGGTTCCATTTCAATGCGGCCAGTTACAGCCACAAGGCCACATATCCTTCCCTAAAATTAAATGAATTTAAAAAAAAATTCTTTTTCAGTCCTACCAAAAAACATACTACGGTCTGAACTTGCAGTCTGTGAACGGATGTTTGTGTGCTGGGGGCAAGTAGACAATTTGGAAAACGTCTGTGAAATTAGAACTCTTTTGAACCCCCATCTCCAAAGTTTAAACACCTGTGCGTGCCTGCAAGCCTTGCCAAGCATGCAAAGGTGCTGGCACAAAATTGGAGGGTGTGAAGGTCAAACACATTACTTTATTCTCACAAAAACTTAGACAAACCTGCCACATGGTATGCCATGAATGTACCCCACACATGAGGTTTACCGATGCTGCAGTGGATGTCTACGCCTCCATATTTATGTTCTGTGTACATGAGCTGCCACAAAAGGATTATAGGTCATAAAACATAAACTAAAAAAGATAAATACCTCAATATTGCTAATAAAATACCAAAAGTAAAATACCTAAAAACGTCACTAATACTAAACACCTAATCCTGAAAACAAAATTTTGAAATTCTTGAAGCCCAAAAATGAATCCATCGCATCCAGTACACCAATAAAATGCGTCTAACTCGCGATGATAGTTATAAAGCGCTATATAAATCCCGATATTCAAATACAATATTCAATGTAATGTTGAAAGGCATTGCCCATACCGCCACCTACTGACCAGAAGAAAACATTGTTTTTCTTTGTCCTATGTGTAAATGGAAAAAATGTTATGACATTAAAGTTTTGCGAAACAAAACGCTCAAACAAAATAAAATAGAGCCAATCAAGACACTAACTATAACCAGCACTTCCGTGTAGCCCGCTGATTCCTGTTCCAGGCATTTTGTGGCTGGTGTTGGACTGAATTCTCTGCAGCGCCAGAAAGCCTTTGAAGTGTGCGCTGATCCTGTATAAAAACTAGGGAGGCCGGGATGTGGGGGTTTGCTCGGCCTTGTCTGGGCGGCGGGGGTGTAAGTGAGGAAACAGGCAGACCGCAGCAAGACAGACACCAGACAGGGAGGGACGACAGACAGACACACGCACCAGACTGACACCACAATGATGCAAAGAAACACATACACACAGGACAGCTGGACTTCATAGAGAGACCGAGACAGGGGGTGCAGGGGAAGCTGACTAGAGGAGACACCACACACACACACTACACAGACACCTACATGAATCAACCAGCAGGGGAAAACAAGCTGGCTCCATGGAGCCGACGGGGAGAGTGAAAATGAAAGCGTGCGATGTGCGTGCGCTGCCAGCCTCCGGGAACAGGAGATGTGCACCGTACGGCTCCTGTCCGCGCGTGCCATCTCCTGTCTCCCTTCGGCGCAGAAAGTGGCAACAATAGAGGCTCGCAAGCGAAGCAGCAGATGCGCTGCATCCGCTAGCGAGACCTAAAAACTCCAGACATCATGGTGCCTCTCTGTATCTGAGTGAGAAATCTAGCCACAGATTCCTTACCTTTGAATTTCCCAGGCGTCAGACTGTATCCAGACTCCACTCCTGGCTGAGAACATCTGGCTTTTCAGGGGATGTCCAGGCTTTGCTCATGTACCTGCCCTTTGATGGCACCAGTCTCTTCGGAGACAAGGCAGTCACGGTGCTGGAGGGCCTTAAGGACTCACAGGCTGCTGGAAGTCCTTGATCCTCTCAGCTGCCTTCCGTCCCCAGTCTGCCTTTCGTGGCTGCAGAAGGGTCTTTCAACCGCGCCAACCCTACCCCAGCCACTGAGCTGTGTAAGTTCCACAATCCCTGCGCAGATGAGTCCGCACAGGCTGCTGGAAGTCCTTGATCCTCTCAGCTGCCTTCCGTCCCCAGTCTGCCTTTCGTGGCTGCAGAAGGGTCTTTCAACCGCGCCAACCCTACCCCAGCCACTGAGCTGTGTAAGTTCCACAATCCCTGCGCAGATGAGTCCGCAGTTTGTTCTGACCCCGTTGGTCGGGTAGCCACAGGCCCAGTCAAACCGCCTCCAGAAGTAGGCTGTGGTTGATATTTCCTCTACTTTTTGGTCCCCAAAAAGGACAACGGCCTTCATCCTATCGTAGACCTACGGGCCCTCAACTACTTCCTAAACAAGCATTGGCATAGCCAATAGGTCTCGCCTTTTGGACCTTTTAAGTGCTTAGCCATTTTACAAAGTTGTCTCTTTTGTGAATCCAGCATTGAGATACCCACACCATAGGATGATGTTCAATCTAAGGTGACAACCTCTTCACTAAACACCCTGCTATCCAATGGCTGAGGCACAGAGCTGCCCTAAGAATCACTGTTTGCGATCAAAGACTCAAGGCTGTCCGGGCTGATGCAAACACGACAGAGCAGTGGGAGCACCTTCTGACTAGCCTACTGACCCAAATGTGAATCTGTAGTATACCTGCCTGCGTCTGCATGTGCTTAAAAGTCGCACTGCTCTGTGGGTGACACAATAGGTTTACATAGGTGTAAACAGAAGTCCACCATGTGCCAGCTCTGGTTCTGTGTGGACCCAGGGAGTGTTCGGCAGCCTAGGTTCTACTGTAGAATATCAAATGTTCGGCAAGGTATGCAAATAGGAATTAACAGGACCTGCGCTTGGTACTGAGAGCAACGAGACAGCACATCTGTTTAAGAAAGGCAGACATACTATCACACAAGGAGAACAGGTGCCCTACGAAGTCCCGGGCAGTGTTTCCACAGTTGTGAGATACAGCTGCAGTTACTGTAACACCTGTTGCCTTCCATGGCGTTTCTGGGTGCCTGTGTGTCATACATACGTAGCAGCAATTCATGTTGAATATTTTGAAAAGAAACTTGTTGAGCAATTAATTTGATGGAGCAGATGCTGGAGGGTGGCAATTGTGAGCACCCACTGCCAAGCAAACAGTTCGAAACACAAGGCTTCAAAAGTACATATGACGATCCGTCCAAAGGTACATACGACAAATTCACTCTCATCCTGCGTTTTCTGCTCGTGAGGACCCCTGCTGCTGCTGGTAATTCACCTAATGGCGTAACGAGCAGGCAGCGTGCGTGACATTCTTTAAATGCACAAACTTTGTTCATTTGTACAGTTTAGGATGCGGTGGAGCTTCTATTTTATCACCCGCTTAAGGGACGCCGCTCCTCATGTCGTCGGGCATCTAAGTGCATGCCTTTAGTGCATGCGTTTATCTTGTTTTGTAAGCTGCTGTCATGACCTCCGCTGCTTGCACAGGTTAATTCCTGTGTTTATGTGCTGTCCTGTTCAGACCGCGTTAACACTGTCAGTGCAAAGTGGTATATATTTAGCAGGCCGGTAGCAGTGCCTAAGTTTAATAATAATGCCTTCTCCTGCGCCCGACATGGTGAGACACAGCCGCCTCTCACTGCAGGCCTGCCCCAGACAGACTGATGTGCAGATTCTGCATCAGCTCATGATTCTGGTAGGTGTCATGGCTGTCGACTCTGAAGCAGTATTTGGGCCTTCGTAAGGAGGACATGGGGCGTTGAGGCTAGAGCAATGAGATACTGTGTCACACCATTAGGGGCAACTTAAGTAAGGTACTTCCTGTCACTATGGCAATGCCCATAGGGCTCAAAGGGCTTAAGTCGCCCCCAACGCCCGTCGTGTGTGTGTCCGCCTGGGCTGAGACAGCTTCCCAGGCACACACACAGACAGTTTTTGAGCTGCTGTGGGCTGGCTGGGCTGGCATCCGTTTTATTGCAACCGCACCCGAGTACTTCACAGGTCGTTAACCCGTTAAGTGCTGCCGTTGGCCGTTGAACGTTCGGAGCACTACCTGGCTGGTGCTGCGCGTGTTCAGCGGTCGACGCAGCCCCGCCCGTTTTTTAAAACGGCCGCGAAATCGCGGCAGCGGCCAACGGGTTAAAATACCGTTTACTTGATAGCGAGGCTTTGTTGATTTGTCACCCCTTCTTAGAGCCCTTGCATCACCACTCTGCCTATTGCCGGAAGAATTAGCCCCCCCACCCCCGAAATTTGTATTTGCACCCCCCAATTCCCCCCTCCGACATTTGCCTCTAATTACGCCTCTGCTTCCTGTGCATCTGTGACACCACCACCAAGCAAGTAAGAAGGAAAACTTCGCAGACTTGGAATGTCGAAAATCCACCCATCCGTGTTTCCTTTTGGGCCTCTGCTGTCACCCCCCTGTCTCAGCACGTCTACAGCCGCCACACCTGTGACACGTTCCCTCCGGTTCTTTCGTGTATGCCTGCGTGTGTTTGAGGGTGGGAGGAGGGGGCGAGGTGAAGTCTCAAGCACTTTCACATTTTGGCAGATTTCCAGTCTTGCACAGAACATTTCCCATGTCGTGCAAGAGCAGAAACCGAAGCACGTAAGACCCCCTCCAAGGGCTAAGTTGCAACTCGTCACGCCAGGCGCAGATTAATATCACCCTGAAAATCAAACTGTCCGCCTGGGAGGTAGAATTTTTAATATTAATAGATCTATTTCTAATTAACCGTTTATAAAGTACGCAACACAAACTAGTCTCCTGCTCCGAGTATAATTAGGGTTCTTACGCAATTAATGATGACAGACATTCGTGATTATTTTTATATCTTGCAACGATGATAGGTAAAGTTGGCCCTGCTTGGGGTTGAACCTGTTAGCCTTAGGCTCTACACCTATTTAGGCAGCAGGTGCTCGATCCTCTGAGCCTTCTACTTTGGCGTCTGTTGCACAAACCACAAATTGAAAGCTGCCTTTGCTTTAAAATGAAAGTTATTTTATTGCGTATTCTGTGCATCTCAGATTAAACATTTATAAAAATTGGAGTGGGGACAGGCGACTACTAATCACGTCTAACGCAGCAGCTCACTCGAGTGTTTAAAAGGGATGGGCTCGTAACGGGTGATGCCAAAGTAAAATAAAGCTTTGTAAAAGATGTATAATCCAAATTGTCACATTACAATCCATTAGTCAGTTTTTTTATCACTTTACAGGATTCAACTGCGTTTATGGCATTGTCCATTTCATATTTAAAAAAAAAATGAAAGCATATTTTAACAGCTTGCAAATTTAATCTGCAATTGAATTCCAAAGACATTTACTATATTCTGAGTCCTAATCTGGGTTGGCGTCTACTACAACCATGTAATTTAATTTCTCAAAAATTAAAAATGCTGCCAAATAAGCATACTCCGCATCTTCAAACAGTTGTTATGCATTAGTTCTGTAACTCTAACATGATCAATTTTTAAATGTCAAAACTTTTTCCACAAGTAGTATGTGCACACATTTTAAAGTGAACTCCAGCATCCACTTATGCCTCATTTACACGTGCCTCGGTACCGATGCCCTCGTTATTTCAAGTGATTAAAAACGATTACCTGGGGATAGCGCCAATGATACGTTTTTCCGCTGTAGTTGAGAATAGCTTGAGGTTTTAATGCTTAGGACATTAAAATCTGCATGTCTTTCTATTTTCTGAGCTTTTTACCCCTGGTAAATATCGGCAGGTTTGTCCTGATGGTATTTACCCGAAGAAAACTCTGAGGGGTTAAAAAAAAAACTCCCACCCACTATGATGGAGACACTCGTGCAAACATGTATTTGCACGAGTCTCGCAGTTTAACAAGGCACTCATAATTGAGGCTTAACTTGTCAAATCAACTACGGCACAACCAATCATATGTCAGAGCTGCATATCCCACAGTTAACAACATCCAGAAAACAGTGTGCCCCATCCCAAATCCCCAGCAAAAACAGATTATCTGTGCCTTTTTATGCTTTTTTTAAACGTAAATTACCAGTTCCTATGAAACTAAAACTGAATTTCCAAAGCACCATCATTACCTCCCCAACAGTGTTGTGCACAAGTGAAACACTTTAATCAATAGCAGTTTGTGAATTTCTGACCCTGATATTATATGCTTACTTGTCACATGTACATTAAAGAATGAGCCCTACTGTAAAGCTCTGTTGTCCCATACATGGAAGAAGAAAACCTGTGGTGTAATCCAGTGTTCTCCAAATTACTACAATGTGTGATCCTGGGCCAACTACATTGATTATCTGTGGCCCTGCCTAGCTGCAAACGGTAAGATTTTAGAAATAGACTAACCACAGAAAGGCTCATTTGTGTTTCTATATATTACTCGCATTTTACAACAAGCTAACTTGAAACCTAAAACTATTTATTTGGTTATTACTAGTATGTGGGAAGTTAATGCCAGTAATAAGGATCACACATAACCAATGGATGCTGTTGGCATCAGGTGACACAGCAAATGAGCTATAGGAATGAAATGGCTGATGGACGCATTCTGATTGCCTCCTGCGTGGGCAACATACTAAGAGGTAGTGAGCATTTGATTGTTTGATGTCAAACATATAGATTGCCCTACATCAACTCTATCCTACATTTTATGTTCGTTTACTTTGGTTATTGGCACACGAAATTCTAGTATCTTATATGGCATAACTGCTCACCAAGCTAAAATTTACAAGAAAAAAATGTGTTATTCACATAATACGTTTACCAATGCACAAAAACACCAAACCACATAATTCAACTGAACAACACAGTTACACAACACACCACTTACATCCAATCCACACAGCAAAATTCCACATCATACCAAAAAATTCAACAGCACACAACATAATTAAACTTCACTACATACCGCTCCACAACACAAACCATTCCGCATATATACACTCCATAACACACAATCCCACTCCACATAATTCCAGTACACTTAATGCCACATAATTACTCTCCACTTTAATTTCACTACACTAATCCACTCTACACCACGCAATTCTACACCACACAATTCCAATCCAACTCAAATAATTCCACTACACACCACATACAAACACTCCATAACACATGGGTAAAGTCCATTGTCATTTACAACGTCAATAGCTTTAAAACTCAACCAAATGCGATACCGATTGCATTTTCAATGCTTGTTTTTCCTGTGCCTGCCCTCTGTTGCCTCCTTTTAGAGCCATGGTGCTGCTTGCACCCTCATCTCTTCTGACTTAAAAACAGAGTTCAGCGAAGCCAAGCAGACTCACCATCATGGTGCCAGGACAAACTCTGCTGCTGTCAGCTACTATTGAAAATTTAAGGTGGTGTCAAGTTCTAAAAGCTTGCTATAATAAACAAAATTCAGGTAGTCCAGGAGAACAGGAGTGGAGTACGTTGATAATGATATAGGAGTCAAATATCAGAGGGTATGGAGTAGTACGTCAAACCCCAGGGTCATCAGTCAATGTATTAAAGTTTACTTATACAATTTAGGTCAGGTTTACCACACAGTGTAAGTTGTTTGGCTGCAAAAGGCCTTTTGCAGTTTACCATCTTATAGGAGCATACAGTCCTCCTATTGCAGATGACAGGTTGGCTTTATTGTTATTTTAATTAGTTTCTTATTCAATGTATTTCCTTGTCCCAGCTTGTTCATCTTGTGTTTGCCCGCCCCTGAGCAAAGCCTCTTAATTTACTAGCACTGATTGGCTGGCTTCTACCTTTCCACTGCTCACTTTCAGAGAACAACTTTATTTTTGCTCAAGCACACCGTGAAAGTTAATGCACATTCCTGCTCTCTCATTTGTTTCTACGCCCCTGGCCAAATATCTACCTCTAGCTATATGTTGTTCTCCCTCATGATGCATGCTCTCTCTGGTGCTTCTCCCACCAAAGTCCCTGCTCCTCACTCCATTTTGCTTTCTCGCTCATGTGTTTCTTTCCCAGCCATCACACTTTACTCTCAACCATGCGCTTCTTTTCTCCTCACTCTTTCTTCCTCCCACAGCTCTTCCATTAATCTCTATGCTCACCGTTCATCAAATTGATGTGGCCACATCATCATGCTTTTTTTTTGCCCATGCTGCAGACCCTGCCAGAAGGCATTTGCAAAGCCAATAGTTCACAAAGGCTGGATCTATTGGTTGGCTAATGCCTATCAGTACTTGCTATAAGCATATATATTCATTTTACATTGGCAAAAACAATACAAGCAGTAGTTTTGAAGCGTGAATCCTTTTCTGGATTCACATGCTGTGCATTATTCCGCCATCTAGTGGTTGGGTCAGGAATTGTCTTTTTTTAGGTCTCGGCTAGTAACGCGCAAAGCGCGTTCTCGCCAGAGAACTATAGTCGACGTCTCAGGCGAAAAACGCGACGAAGGGGAGACCAGAGCTGGCCGCGCGCCCAGCATTCCCTATGGCGGCGTCGGATTCCGACGCGCGCCTTCGGATCGGGTCGCGCGCGTGAGCTTCTAACGTAGACAGCTCACGCGATGTTGCGCGGCCCAATCCGAAGGCGCGCGTCGGAATCCGACGCCGCCATGTCTTAATGGTGCGCATGACCAGTTTAGTTTTTCCTCGTTACTCTTGCGTGTGGCTGGCGGAGAGGAGCCGAGCGTCGGCGCCCGCGGCATAGGCATTGCTAAGCGCAGGGGGGAGACAGTGTGCCCAACAGTGTTTTCTAGCTGGCTAATGTAGTAGTTCGGACTGGACTGTTCCCATGGGGCAACAGGGTCAGAGCTGATTTGCATATCGCCATTGTCTAACCCAGGGTGGTGTGGAGTGCAAAAAAACGATGGATTTGGGCCCAGATCTTTTGACTGGGGGAGTGTGTGACATTGATCCACATTCAGTCCATCACTTGTTGTTTTGGCTAATGTTTTGTAGCTTCTGTTGTCTCTTTATTGTGTAATAGCTTTTCGTGCCTATCTGTTTCCTCTGTGTCTGTCGTTTTTTAGGTCTCGCCTGTCGATGCGCATGCGTATCGAGCTTGCGAGCCTATTGCGGCTTAACCACTCTTTAACTAACAAGCAAGGAATCGTGGCGATTCCTTGCAGTGCCCGTGACTTTTAAGCTCAATGCGCATGTGCATTGAGCTTAAAAGCGCGTGCACATCAGTTCCCTCAGCCGCAATCGCCGTCTGTTCCCTCAGCCGCATTCCTCCGACACCTTTTGAAGTGAAGCTTAGCTTCACTTCAAAGGCCCCCGGCTTCTTCACACCCACATGCCGCTCTCCCCGCTCCGCCCCCTCCCCTGCCCGCCGTGTGCATTTCTCCTCCACCCCCTCCCCACAGCAATGCCCTCCGTCTTGTTTCCGCGTGGCTCCTCCTCTGCCACGATTTACTCCAAGCCGATACCCCAGCAAGCAAAAAGGAAGCTGCCAGAATGGAGCCCTATACCGAGTCAGTAGCCAACTGCCCAGCATCTGTTTCTGCACAAGCTTACAGCGTTTAATCTCCTGCTTTAAACCACGTTCAGGTCGTGCTTGCTCACAGCACCACCACCGATGTTACTCTACTCCAGTCCACTTTTTTACGA
Source organism: Lissotriton helveticus (assembly GCF_964261635.1). NCBI lineage: Eukaryota > Metazoa > Chordata > Amphibia > Caudata > Salamandridae > Lissotriton > Lissotriton helveticus. Next base: position 416,120,445 of record NC_136060.1, on the reverse strand, counting down.
TATCTCGGCGTCACCACTCACAGGCAGATACCAAATTAAAGCTGATCCACAGAGTCGTTTTTTCTTCTTTTTTTGCCCTTTAAATAAAAATCGCAAATCTTTCTTCTTATAGTCAACATTTATCGGCGTCTCTTTAACACAAAAGCCGGTTTACAGTCACTTTTCAATTTCAGCAAGATACGAAACCGTTCCAACCGTTCCGACCGCGAATCCTCCTGCGGGTTCAAGCTACGTCAATCTGTACCCACTCACAGCACCACCGCAACAGCCGCGGCTTCTGCATTAGCGTTCTTACGTCCTGACTTCAAAAAAAATAATTCAAGCCGCAGAAGAGTTTTGCAGGTCGAAGATCTCCGCCTTCCTTCTTGCATTCGATACTCGGTCTCACCAAATCACCAAGTGGCTGATTCACCGGAAAAACATACAGCACTCCCCTCCCTAAACCGTTATAAACCACCGACCAGGAGAGAGAAGGTCAGAGCTGCCTACACAGCCCACGCCACGGCCGCAATCTTGCCTCAAGCATATTTTATTCATTTAATTATATTTTTCATACAAATGTGTAATAGCTATCAAACTTATCAAGACAATAAAAAATTATTGCCATCTAAGGGTTCCGCTGCCGTTCAAATGCCGTACAATCACAAGGAACTAAACGAGCATTGGCATAGCCAATAGGTCTCGCTTGTGGGACCTTATAAGTATTTTGTTTTGCAGCACAATATCCTTGTAACTAAATACTTATAAGGTCCCACAAGCGAGACCTATTGGCTATGCCAATGCTTAACCCCTCACCCTCACCCTCACTCACCCTCACTCACCCTCACTCACCCTCACTCACCCTCAACCCCTCACCCTCATTCACCCTCATTCAGCCTCACTCACCCTCACTCAGCCTCACCCTCACTCACCCTCAACACCTCACCCTCACCCTCACTCACCCTCAACCCCTCACCCTCACTCACCCTCAACCCCTCAGCCTCCCCCTCACTCACCCTCAACCCCTCACCCTCAACACATCACTCACCCTCACTCTCACTCACCCTCAACCCCTCACCCTCACTCACCCTCAATCACCCTCACTCACCCTCACCCTCACTCACCCTCAACCCCTCACCCTCAATCACCCTCACCCTCACTCACCCTCAACCCCTCACCCTCACGCTCACTTACCCTCAATCACCCTCACCCACCCTCACTCACCCTCACTCACCCTCACTCACCCTCACCCTCATTCACCCTCACTCAGCCTCACCCTCACTCACCCTCAACACCTCACCCTCACTCACCCTCACCCACCCTCACCCTCCCTCAACCCCTCACCCTCACTCACCCTCAACACCTCAGCCTCCCCCTCACTCACCCTCAACCCCTCACCCTCAACACATCACTCACCCTCACTCTCACTCACCCTCAGTCACCCTCACTCACCCTCAACCCCTCACCCTCACTCACCCTCAAACACCCTCACCCTCACCCTCACTCACCCTCAACCCCTCACCCTCAACCCCTCACCCTCACTCACCCTCACTCACCCTCAACCCCTCACCCTCACCCACCCTCACCTTCACCCTCTCACCCTCAACCCCTCACCCTCACTCACCCTCAACACCTCAACCACCCTCAACCCCTCACCCTCACTCACCCTCACTCACACTCACTCACCCTCACTCACCCTCACTCATCCTCACCCACCCTCACCCTCACTCACCCTCAACATCTCACCCTCACTCACCCTCTACCCCTCACCCTCACTCACCCTCACTCACCCTCACTCACTCACCCTCACTCACTCACCCTCACTCACTCACCCTCACTCACCCTCCCTCACTCACCCTCACTCACCCTCCCTCACTCACCCTCACTCACCCTCCCTCACTCACCCTCACTCACCCTCACTCACCCTCACTCACCCTCACTCACCCTCACTCACCCTCACTCACCCTCACTCACCCTCACTCACCCTCACTCACCCTCACCTTCACCCTCACCTTCACCCTCTCACCCTCAACCCCTCACCCTCACTCACCCTCAACACCTCAACCACCCTCAACCCCTCACCCTCACTCACCCTCACTCACACTCACTCACCCTCACTCACCCCCACCCTCACTCGCACTCACTCACACTCACTCACTCACCCTCACTCACCCTCACCCACCCTCACCCTCACCCTCACTCACCCTCAACACCTCACCCTCACTCACCCTCTACCCCTCACCCTCACTCACCCTCACTCACTCACCCTCACTCACTCACCCTCACTCACACTCACCCTCACCCTCACTCACCCTCAACACCTCACCCTCACTCACCCTCTACCCCTCACCCTCACTCACCCTCACCCTCACTCACCCTCACTCGCCCTCACTCGCCCTCACTCGCCCTCACTCGCCCTCACTCGCCCTCACTCACCCTCACTCACCCTCACTCACCCTCAACACCTCACCCTCTCCCCTGCTGCACTCTCCTGCTCTCTAGAGATGTGGCATAACGACAAGAGCTGCCATATAAGTCACGTAAATACAAAACATGTTGCATTCCAAATGCTATAGGTGTCACATTCGCAAAAGTTATAACTATTGGCATTGTAAATGACAAAGCCATCAATTTAGCAATTTTAACAACCACAAAATAAATAATATATGTCATTTACTAGACCAATAACTACAACTTTTCTAATGCGAGACCTATTGCATTCCAACCCCACTCATCCACGCAACGCCACTCACACACGCAACGCCACTCACACGCAACGCCACTCACACACGCAACGCCACTCACACACGCAACGCCACTCACACACGCAACGCCACTCACACACGCAACGCCACTCACACACGCAACGCCACTCACACACGCAACGCCACTCACACACGCAACGCCACTCACACACGCAACGCCACTCACACACGCAACGCCACTCACACACGCAACGCCACTCACACACGCAACGCCACTCACACACGCAACGCCACTCATCCATTTGCAAAACAAAAAAGGTCAAACTCTTCTATTGCGAGACCTATTGCATTTTCAATGCTTGTTTTTCTATGTTCTTATGTGTCTACCCAGTTGCTTCATTTGTGGGGTCCATCCACACAACTATGCGCCTTTCCATTCGGTGGTCTGGGGTGTTAGGTTGCACGTGTGTGGCAGTTCGGGCGGGTTCCGAACATACAGTGGTTTTACACAAGGACCTGTGTCTCTGACTGCCTTCAAGCTGCCTCTTTCCCACCAAAGCCGTGTCCAGTCCCCGTGAGCCCACCGAGGACTTGTCGTGTCACTTGTTATAGGAGCGACGATTGTGAACCCGTCTTGGTTATAGGCGCTACACAGACACATGGAAAGACACGGGGTGTCCCATATGTAACACAGACCGAGAATAAACCATGTTCTTATCGCCAGCTATTCAGCATGAAAACCTCATGGCTAAATGCAAAATTCTCTTTGTGCTGGGAAGGTTGCTTCTTCGGCAGCATAGTTTCTGTTTGTTTGTTTCTCTTTCCATCTCTGTTTTCTTTGTATTCCTGGATTTCGATTTAGGGCGCCTACTGTGGGTCTGTCACACACATTCTGTCATTTTTTTTCCTCCCTTCCCTCTTAACACTCTACTCTCTCCCTGTATATTGATCCACCCAGCTCCGAATAACCCACCTATCTTTAATTAGGTGTCATTTTATGCTCCATCTCTGCTCACTGTCTCACTTCACCACTGTCTCCTCCGTTTTCCTCTCTGCGCTGCTCATTGGCTGCATGTGATTTCTGCTTTTGTAGAGCGTAGATGGAAAGTGAAGCAAACATTTCTCAGAGGTCTTACACTGCACATCTCAAGAGTTCTCACACTGCACATCTCTGGAGCTCTCACACTCTGCACATTTCAAGAGCTCTCACTGCACATATCAAGAGCTCTCACACTGTACATATGAAGAGCTCTCACACTGCACATATCAACAGCTCTCACACCACAACCAAACACACAGACAACCACACACACACACCACCACAGACACCACCACACACACACGCACACACACACAACCACACTGTCAGTGCACGCTTTCACTGGGCACAAACACCACCAGCTGTCAGTGCACGCTTTCATCAGACACACACCACCAGCCGTCCGTGCACACTTTAACAAGGTACACACACCACCAACCGTCAGTACACGCTTCCAACAGGCACACACACCACCAGCCGGCAGTGCACACTTCCACCAGGCACACACACCACCAGCCATCAGTGCACACATCAATTGTTAACGCATCCACAAATAACTATTGTAGCAATCGCAGTATGACGCACTTTACTTTCAAACATATTCATCTAAAGCGCAGCCTGCCACCTCTGCTACAAAAATAAATACACATTTTTTAGCCTACAATTTATAGACTTTTGGTGCAATTGGTGTTGCAATATTAAGCAATGGCAATAGCTCAAACTTAAGTAACCCGAGACCTATTGCATTGTAAATGCTTGTTTTTCTTTTCGGTTTGGTCGCTGTCGACCACCATTTGGTGCCAGGTACATGAGTGACATCAGACGGTATTCTGGAGGTCGACGTACGTGGTAGCCATCTTCAGATTCTTTTCCTGCCGTTGGGTCTGGAAGCAAAACGGGAAGCTCTGAAGATTTTTCCCTAAAAACTTCAAGAAAACTGAAAAAAGGCTACCTCGAATCTCACCTTTCATTGACGCCGTAACCGGGGACGAGAGTAGAGCTCCGGCAACGACACCACAGAGGACCTCACCGGCCCACAAATGGCAAGGTACGGGACATGTAGAACACCCTTTTCAAGTTGTGTTCCAAATGCGGTGACAAGCTACACGACGTCTGCAAACTGTGCCTGCCCAAGGATCTTCAGGACAAGGACTGTGAGACCTGCGCGGCATTCCTGTCAAAAACACTTTCAAGCCCCCGAAACCAAAGAGAGGACGCCACGCTGTCGCAGATCGCTAAGAAACCATCCCTCAAAGACCTGGATTTCTCCAGCGACGAGGAAGAACGTGGAGTACCAGCAAAATCGACGCACGAGGAATCGGACGTCGAAATACTAGAAGGGGAAAAATCCCAGAAGGCGAGCAAAAAAACAAAACGGATAGGGCAAGACACCATATAAATCCGTCGGAACCGACGGGCCACAAACATAAGGCGCTACCCAAGGCAGCCCGACGCCGAGCAAAAAGGTGATCGAGGGTCAGCCGCGATTAAAAGAACCCCATAGAACACAACTAAAGGTTACAGAGGAGGGAAAATCGCCTAAGGCGCAGAAGAATGGGGTCAAACACGAACCCGCAAAAAAAGGAACTACACCGTCAAAACCGGACTTGGTTGCTAGTAAGAAGAGGGAGCTGAGAGAGCTCTCAAGGTCAAAAAGAAAAGGAAAAGACTTGAAGACGAAATGGCAACGATCCTCCAAAAGAAAAAGGAGTTTGATGCGTCTCTGAAGGATTATTGAATCCCTAAAGCTACGGTTGCCGAAACAGAGAAGGTCTATGCCGAAAATGCGGAAGACGCCGAAGGAGAAGAAGATATCTTCGACTCACCCCCAACCCTAGAACCACGCAACGACGACCCCGAGGAATATGGTGACATACCTGAGGAGGAGGAAATCTCTGAAAATTTCGAGGATTCACGGAACGATCTCCACACCAGGAGTCCAGAAGAGGAGGTATGCAGTTATCCTTTGAAAGCATCACCACCAGATGACATAGCTTTCTACAATGGCTTAGTCAAAAGGGCAGCAGACCATTTCGGAGTCGCCCTCGAGGAAGGAGGAGATGCTTGTTTTCTCCTGGAATCCCTGTCCCCTGCCATCAAGGGAACTCGATACCTCCCAATGCTACCTAGCATACTGGCTCAAGGCAAAGAAGCCTTCAAGGAACCAGCTGCAAGCAATGGTGTAACACCCAAGGTAGAAAAGAAATACAAGGCCTCCTTAAAAGACACAAAGTATACACAAGGAAACATGGTGCCAGATTAAATTATTGTCACCACAGCCAGAAGAAGGGCTAATGCAGTCTCAAATACCGGCCCTCCTCCAGAAAAGGAAAGTAAGAGAATGGACATGGTGGGGAGAAGAATGGAAAAGGAAGCAGCAAGACAGTAGTGAATCGCAGATTCCAACGCCCTACTAAATAGATACGGCCACCAACAGTCGGACGAAATTGAGGAGATTCTCAATAAACTGACCGAAGAAGACTAGAAAAGAGCAAGGTCTATCGTCCAGGAAAGTAAAAAAGTGGCCAATACATGCCTTGATGTCAGCTCTGGATGCTGCAGACACTGTCAGTAGGCAAATGTGCACAGGCATCATCCTCTGAAGACATGCCTGGCTCAGGATATCAGGATTCAAACAGGAGGTTTAAATCTCTATCATCAATAGACCATTCACTGGGGACGCACTCTTTGGGAAGGAAGTGGATGAATCCCTTCAGCAGATTTTAAAGGACAGCGAGGCTGCTAAGGCGATGGGAGCCCTGCAGCAGAGAGGTTCCTTTAAAAGAGGTGGTTTCAACAACAGAAAACCCCCAGGAAGAGGTTCATTTGGTCAGGGACAGCAAATGTCACAGCAACCGCAAGGTCAAAGCCCTGGACAACAATTAGGCCAATAGGGTAGTTACCAAGGCTGGCAACAACGGCAGAAGCAGCTCTTTCAGAGGAGAGGCAGAGGCCAAACCCCCAGAGGAAGAGGAAATGGATCGAACTGACTCAGTCACAGGAAAGAACCCACACAAAACACCAGTGTGGGGAAGAGTATCCTTTTACCGCAAACAGTAGCAAAACGTCACAACGGACAATTGGATATTAAATTTGGTAACACACGGGTATTGCGTAGAGCTAACAAAAACAACACCTGCAAACCCATCAAAAACAAGAACATTTCTGAAATCAGAACGAACACAGCTAAATTCAGAGATCAAGGAACTAATCCAAAAACAAGCAATAGAAGTAGTACCAAAACAGAATTGTTTCAAAGGAAAATACTCACCATATTTTCTAGTACCACAACAGGACCAGACTCGTAGGCCAATCCTGGACATAAGGATCATAAACAAGTTCATACTAACACAACGCTTCAAAATGTGTACTCTTCAAGAAGTAATCCCACAAATTCAAAAGGAAGAGTACATGGCAACAATAGACCTCAAAGACGCCTACTTGTGCATCCCTATGAATAAAAGACATAAAGTACCTGTGGTCCCTACACAACGGAACAAGTACTTCCCTTAGGGATAAAATCAGCTCCACGTGTCTTCATAAAGTGCCTAGCCACAGTGGCGGCACACCTAAGAAGGGAAGGAATCCACTTCTATCCCTATCTGGATGACTGGCTCATAAGAGCACACTCAAAGCAAACATGCCACAATCATGTTCAAATAGCCAACCAAACACTACAGGAACTGGGCTTCTCAATAAACCACAAAAATTCTTCAACAAAACCAGAAAGGGGAAAAAAACCTTCCAAGGATCAAGATTAAACACAAGGAGTGCAAAAGCTTACCCCACACAAAAAAGGATACAGGCTATCTATCAAGAAGTGACCCTCTACCTGAGGGGACAATCTCTGACAGTGAGGAAGGTCATGAAACTGATGGGCATGATGGCATCATGCATCCCACTTATCCCTCATGCACGCCTGCACATGTGCCCATTCCAGGAATGGCTTACCAACAGCTGGTCTCAAGCCACAGGGAGTTGGGAGGATCTAGTGGTATTCATAAATGGTGCAAGCAGAGATACAATGGTGGGAAACGAACAACATAGCACAGGGGAGACTTTTCAGGAACCCAACTCCTTTTGTGACAATCACCACGGACGTATCTCTCCGCGGTTGGGGAACACACTACAAAAAGCTGAAAGTACAAGGTCAATGGAACAAACAGGATTCCATAAAACACTTCAACTTCCTGGAGGTGAAAACTGTCTTTCTGGCATTGAAAGCATTCCAGAAACACATCCAGGGGAAGACTATCCTAATCCAAACAGACACTACAACAACAATGTTCTGTCCGAACAAGCAGGGAGGTCGTTTCCTTTGAGCAAACTTGCAAAAGAAATATGGAAATGGGCTGTAGCCCAAAGATCAACCTACAAACAGTACATCTACCAGGAGTAGACAACATTAAAGCAGACCAACTGAGCAGACAGAACAACTGCTCACACGAATGAGAGTTGAAGCAGAAAATAGTACAATACCTTTTCAACCTCTGGAGGAACACCAGTGATAGATGTGTTGGCAACAGTGTAGAACAAATAAATAAATAAATGAATAAATGTCGGAATTTGTAAAGCGCACAGCTACCTCCACCGGAGGTGTCCCGGCGCTGTCTGTATACTGCTTAGGAACCCTTCCTGGCTTTCCTGGGAAATGTCCACTCCTGGGCACCCCCAGGTGCAGCCAGGCATCCCAGCGCTTTTGGGGCCGTTGTGCAGGCTAAGCAAGCTATTGCCCAGAGTTGCAGCGTGGGACCCATGATCAGAGCAGGCACTGAGGCGAGAATATCCAGTCAGGGGAATTAATGAGCCGGAGACCCGCCGAGGCGGGAATCGAACCATGGTCCCTGGCCAGAGCTCTGCATCGAGGTCTGCCTGCTCTAACCATTGAGCCACACTTCTCCACAAGAAATGCCAACTCTACCTCGATGTTTCCACACTGCTTGTCAAAAAAGAAATGCAGTTTCACTCAACTGCTCACGGACGTTTGCTTACGCCTTTCTACCAATACCCCTGATGCAAAGAGTACTAGAAAAAGCAAATCAACCAGGAACAAACACGATTTTCATTGCCCCTCAACGGCCAAGACAAACACGGTACTCAACCCTATCCAAGGGCAAAATGATCAAAATCAAAGCAAACCAGGACCTGCTAACAACGCAACAAGGCCACATTTTTCACCCGGAACAAGCAAAGCTGCATCTGGCAGCTTGGCACCTGAGTACATATAATTTGGCCACCTCAAGCTGCCTCTACAAAATATGGAAATTCGAAAAGAGGCAATGAAACAGTCTACAAGACAATGCTATGCAGGAAAAAGGAAGCAATATACCACCTGGTGCACCGCTAGCCATAAAATCAATTCGATCAACACACAATTAAAAGGTTTTTAGGAGGATCAAAAAGGATTGCCCCACCTAGAGCAATCCCAGTTCCCGAATGGAGCCTAAATACAGTACTTGCTCAACTAATGACAAAACCCTTTGAGCCCATGCATGCAGCGGATCTCAAATACATTACCATAAAAGACAACCTTTCTCATCACTATTACTTCCCTACGGAGAGTAAGTGAGCTACAGGCTCTAACAATACAGAAACCATACTTGCAAATCCACAAGGATAAAGTAATCTTAAAAAACAAATCGACACTTCTTACCTAAAGTGGTATCAAAATATCACTTAAATCAAAATATTATCCCACCAGTTTTCTTAAAAAATCCAAAAACAAAAGGAGACAGAGGCCTCCATCCTCTGGATGGATGGAGAACGTTGCTGTATTATCTGCAAAAGACAGAACAAAAACGCAAAATAAAACAGTTGTTTGTCGCATACGCACATACCAACACAGGATCACCGGCCACAAAGGCTACAATTGCACGATGGATAGTACAAACCATCCAATCATGTTATTCCTATGCCAAAAAAGAACTAACAATGCGACCAACAGCTCAGTCCACAAGAAAGAAGGGAGCAACCCTAGTTTTCATGGCCAATGTACCCATTGACACTATTTGTGCAGCATCAACATGGGCAACACCACAGAAGTCTACAAAACATTACTGTGTGGACATACAAATGAGTAAGGAAGCACAAAAGGACAGAAGGTGCTTCAACACCTGTTTGCAAGGTCTTCCTCTCACCACAGCCTCCCAAGCACGGGAGAAACAGCTTTGTAATCTAATGCACAGCATCTGAATCCAGAAAAGGATTGACACTGCAAAACGAAATGGTTACTTACAAGTAGGAGTAGTTTTGCAGTTTGAAGAATTGTCTGGATTCACATGCGACCCACCCGGCTTCCCCTACAAGGAAAACAAACAGACGGGGAAGCAAATGATTACATCAGTTATTTAATAACAATCTCAAGGACTACAAAATAGAAATAAGAACAGAAAAAAGAATCCAAAGATGACGACCACCAGGAGACCGTCTGGCGTCACACAGGGAACGTACCTGGCACCAAATGGTGTTCGACCCCGACCAAAACGAGAAGAAAAAAAATACAAAGACAATTCCGGACACAACCACTAGATGACAAAATAATGCACAGCATGTGAATCCAGAAAATTCTTCAAGCCCGCAAAACTACTCCTACTGGTACTTAACCATTTCGTACTCTGACAATACATTAAACTACATGAAGCCAGGAGAAAAGTGATGATGCATCATTCTCCTGGAAAGATCTTGGTACATTATTCAGACATTTATATGTTTTCAGATTGTTGAGCTACCTTTTCCCTTCAAACCGAGCTTAACAACTTGATTACCCACTCGTTAATACTTCACTTTACTGTTGACTTCCTTTTCCTTAAAATAGTTTTTTTAATGAAAGAACAAGTTAGTATTCATCCTAATGTTACAACTGAAATTCTTGAAAGTGAATCCTGCTCTATTTGCATGAACCCACATCTTGAGTGTGTGTGAGTAGAGAAAGAGTTAGGGCAAGAAAGGTGGGCAGGTTTTGAGCATTGCTAGAAATGTTTATAAGTTGCTGTGCAAACATTGTTGCAGTTACATGCTTTAAAACCCAATAAAAGGGATGAAACGAATGTTGAACTAAATTCACCAAATACTAGGAATTAAAAAGTGGCATGTTATTCACTATGTGGCTTCACTTTGTGCACTCCTAGAAAAATACATTCGGTGTTACCATGGCATTCGATTTCAAAATAGGTAGCTTCATGTCCTTTACGGTTTTCTTGTATAATAGATGTGTAACATTGTCTTATGTATTCTCTCTTATATTGTTACATAAATTCAACTAGTTCCGCTTGGTAAACACATACTCACTCACCCACCCATACGTGCGCACACACGTGTTGATGAGAACATTTGAGACACAAACCTTGGTGTTTTCGGCTCAGGTTTGAATTAGTCTGCTCTTGCCATGTCTTTGTAGATGTCAGTATTGCTCTCATATCCTTTACTGCAATGCCAGTGCAGGTGACACAATAACGTTTTAGTTCTGTAATTCATAAAAAATTGCTTTCGGCAGCTGGTGTATCAAGAAGATGCGTTCCTGTCCACTTAGCCTCAGATTCGGAGGTTGATAGAGTTAGTGCTGAAAGCAGTGATGACCTGCTGTCTCCTAAGCCGGCTAGTAAGACTACACTACCTTTTTTAATCGAGGAAGAGGGCCACAGGGAAGTGTGGTCAATTGGCAGACGAGGCCGCCCAACTCTGAGGGCCTTACTGCGGTCAGTGTGTCACGCAGAGCTCTTCTGAGTTCTGGTGGTCAAGGGAGGAACGTCTGTTGCAAAGAGAGTAGTGACAATTCTTGTGCTGAGCAGTGTGCTGCAAGTCAGTTGATCTGATAACCCCGGATATGCAGCAGAAGAACGTTTCTGAGGGTGGCCGGGACTAGATCCCGGATTTCCTGATTGGCAGTGAGCACAGATACAGGTTTGAGTTCAGCAAAGCAAAGCAGGTTTGAACCTTCTGCCTCTCCTGTGACCTGGCCTGCATTGGCCGCTGTGTCCTTCACCGCTCCCCTTTCTCAGCTATACGGGGATCCTGGCACCTGCTGCACCTATTGATTATGAGCTATTGAACTGTAATTTGAGCAAGTGGCGTAACTCCTTTGGAAAGGTCAGTCTTCCAAGTTTGTCAAACCTGTGATGAATTCTCAGCACCCTCTGAAGACCAAAGATAGCAGCGATGGCAGGAGAATGTGCGGAGAATGCAAACTACAAATTAATAGTAGATATTAACTACCACCAAAGGTGGTGTGCTGTGGAGCCCTGGCTGAAGGGGGAACCTTGTAGCATGCATAGATCCTAAACCATTTAAAAAGCTACCCGTGACCACGCAGGTGGACACGTACATAACGTAGAGGATTTACAACTTATAGAAAGGAGTAGTGTGTTCCTACAACTCGTCCAGTCTATAACAGGTAAAAAACGGAGTTAAGTTACTTCTAGTGTGCAGATCTGGTGGTAAATGGAATTACTAGGGTAAGAAGAAAATGTATAGAGCTTGAAGGGCAATTGGCTAAGCCCCAGGATGTTATCTTTTTGATATAATTTCCTTTTATGTGCATAGTCTAAATTTTCCTGCAAAACAATATGATTTTAAAGAAACGGTGAAAAATTGCTGTACTTCCAGAAGCATCTACTAATCGAAGAGAAATGGATGTGGTCGAGATTGTATTTATTACAGTGTTTCTCTTCGCTCAATGAAAAAGCGATTTTGCCATACTGATTGATTGATTGCATATTAAGAGTCAGGAGACACTTGGAAGGGCAATGTATTGGCGCCTTGGGCAGTATAGAAAAGTAAGAAGTTATGTTCTGTTTATGCACTTAATGATGCACAGGCAGAACCTAATCAGAAATGTTTCTTATTATTTGCAGAGTTTAGCAGTGGGTAGCACAGAGTTGGTAGTGATCCGAATGTTTAACTGGAACCCATGAAAGATATACATTGAATCCTTTAATATTGGGGAATACCAGACCCCATAAGGATCATATCCAATGCATACATGATCTATATTTAGACAATATCTGGATGAAAGACCACGAGCAAGAAACACTGTTTTATGTTAATGTTAATGATATACATACAGCGCAGCTGTTATCCGAAGGTGTCCTGGCGTTAGTTAAATCTCCTGTCACAAAAAAATGGAAGAAGTTTGTTTGGCAAAAAGCCAGGTGTTTAGGCTTTTCTTGAAAGCTAAGAGGTTTGTGATACTTCTTAATTGAAATGGCAGGTCGTTCCAGGCTTTAGCTGTTCCGTAAGTAAAACTTCTGCCTCTCCAGCGCACTTTTTTATGCGTGGCACTGAGACCAACCTAGCTCCTATTGAATAAAGTGGTCTTTTCGGAGCGTACCAGCGGGAATGCGGTTTTAAATAGTCTGGTCCTAAACCCTGCAGCGCCTTAAAAACTAGACAGAGGGCTTTGAAGTGGACTCGGTTCCTTACCGGTAGGCAGTGCAGTTTGTTTATTTCCTAGGCAATTGGCGCAAACCGAGGTGTGCCCGAGAGCAGTCTAGCTGCTGCATCCTGCAGTGTTTGAAGTTTATTCAGGAGCCTTAGTGGAGCATTAAGGTACAGGCTATTAGAGTAGTCCAATCCCAACATTAGATGAGTCGCGACCACTGTTTTCCGGCTGCTCGGAGGCAGGAAGGGCAATATTTTCCTGATTTGTTTTAATCACCTAAAGGTTTTAGATGCCTCTGAATTAACCTGTTGACTAAAGGTAAGACTTTCATCCATTATCACACCCAGGTTTTTCACCTTATTACTGGGCGAGGGGAGAGAACCCTTCGAATCTGGAGTTCAGAAGTTGATATTGTTACCAAACATCACCTCGGTTTTACCAGTGTTGAGTTTTAGGCAGTTCTCAGCCATCCAACTCCCCACTGATAGCATACACTTTTGGAATCGATTGTCTAAACCTGCCTCAACACCGGGTAGCAGTGACACCACTATTTGGGTGTCGTCCGCATATGATGTAAGGCCAAATCCAAACGCCCTAACAATAGGTGCCAAAGATGAAATGTATACATTAAAAAAATGTGGGGAAGAAGGAAGACCCCTATGGAACCCCACAGGGCAGTGCAAAAGGTTTTGACTGATGATCTCCAAGCGCAACAATTTGTCTTTTGCCTGATGGAAAGGATTTTAAAAGGTCCCCGGGTTTCCCAAGGACCCCGCATGCCTCTAGACTGTCCATCATGATGGATGTATCAAAGGCAGTATCATTTGTACAGCCTATTTCACACTAAATTACTTATGATGATCATCGTCAATGCTAAATAATCATATTTGATATAAAATTCAAATCACCTTTATACTGTGCCCCTGTGACTGCTGTACGGGATTTTACCATAATGCAAGGACTGCAGAAACGTTGGCAGCTAATTGAATCCTGTCTAAAAGACACAATCCTGACTGGTTTATTATGCCATAACATACTACTCTGGAGATGGGAGAATGGAGGTGAGGTTGTGGCCCTCAGCTTTGCAATACACAATGCAAAGGGAATAATGAAGTTCTCATTTGAGGGTACAGCTTAAAGTTGGAAAAAGGCATAAAGATGCATGCACCAATACGATTTACCTTCAACTGCGAAATGCAAGAGGGCTGTTATAAATATTGCAGTCCCATCACATGCACAATTGCTTCTTAGAACCTGACAGTTTTATTGTAAAAGCAGCATTATAGTAAATAGATTTGCTTACAAGCACCAATTATGTCGAACAGCCTTCAAGAATGAAGATAAAACACAGTCTATATGCAGTTTATATCTGAATGATCTCCTGGATGAAACAAGGCATCTTGAGACACAAGATCTTCCAAGTCTGACACTGGAGGTTGCACTTAGGAAGAGCCAACTCCAGCTCTTTTCATTCCTGGTCACTTCTCAACTCTTCTTTTCTCCTAAACTACTGTATTCCTCAACCTCTTTTGTTCAGTAGCCACTCCTCTCTGACTTTATCTACCCCCAGTTTCCTCCAATCAAGTTTTTCTTCTCACTATCTTTTTCACTCTTTACCAACTCTACCAATTACTATTACGTACATCAGCATCTGCACATGCTTTCTACATCTCCTAAATATTCTCCTTTAAAACTCTCTAGGCCACTGTTCTGCCACCTCTCCTTTTCTTTCTGTCTTATCCCAGCAGACACGCCACAAGGCACCAAAGCACCTCTTGTGCACTTCATTTCTTTACCCATTTGTAGGAAAGTAGGATCTGATTTTATGGTTACCCCCACTTTTTGCTTGGTGGCAGTGTGTTTTTGATCTAGTCTGTTGGGATCCTGCTAATCAGGACCCCAGCAAATGTGCTTTCTCCCCTAAATTGTCAATGGTAAGTATTTTGGTGCCTCCACAATTGGCTACTGGTTTACCCTTGTAAGTCCAGAGTATATGGTACTGAGATACCCAGGGCATAGGAACATCAGGGGTCTCCCGTGGGCTGCAGCATGTACCGTGCCACCGATGGGAGTCCACTTAAACTGTGACTACATGCCTGCCATTGCAGCCTGTAGGAGTTGGTGCTTGCACCTCTCTTGACAGATATAAGTTTCCTCATATCTGAGGTCACTGCACTTAAAACCTGTAAGTCACACCTATGGCAGGCTATTCAGTCCTGAGGGCAGTTTGCTTGGTTAAAAGTGTGAGGGTGCCCTTGCATGAGGAAGACACCCCTACAAACCCCAGAGTCGATTTTCCAGGCTTTGTAATTGCAGCCAGCAATTTTAATACATATAGTGGACATCAGTCATTACGAGATATCAAACTATATAGTGACTGCACCGAACCCGATCATGTTCTTTATCTAACATGTTAAAATCTTACCTCAACACTGATTCCATTGTTGGTAGAATCATCCCATGTAGTGGGTGGCTCCTTACGGTATCCCCTGTACTCCTGCTAACAGCCTTTCTCAGAGCTGTAAAAGTTAGGATGATGTTTGAAGCCATTTGGACTTAGTACAACCTACTCCAGCCAGTCGAAAGAGACACAACGTCATGGGCATAAAGGCAAAAAGTCCTCCTCCCTGTCGAACTGAAAAAAACGCAGGAAATGGATCAAAGACAGCACAGCTCTCAGTCATGTCAACAGGAAGTGTTGCAGTTCAAGTCCACAGTGTCTAGTAAGGGGATACATAGTGCACAAAGTCTTAAGCTACTGGCATACTACTACCAGATCAAGAACCAACTGCTTAGCCCTGACATAATGGAGACCGGGTCAGTTTTACAAGGTCTGCCATGCCCAGTTATAGTGACGGGTTGGATGTTTATTGGGAAGTGCCAACAGACAATCTCCCCCAAATGGTTACAGGGAAAAAGTCCTGTGAGTGCCACCTGATTTAAGAGGGCAATAGCCACTCTCACCCAGGAAGTACTCTGAGTCTGATGACAGCATGGTTGTCAGTTTTCCTGAAGCCATACTGAGGACTTTCGTGTCAATTGCATGTTAGTAGGCCTGGATGTTTGTATGTTTTCAAACTGTATTCATTTTAGCAATGCGAACAGTCAATCACACACAGTAGTCTGTGCATTGAGTTTTTGATTGTTCTTATAACGTTAATGGTGTGAATGGGACTTTGGTATCCGTAGTTGCTTTGTTCATGTGCCAGTGTCTGGCATTATTATCCTGTGGATGAACATAACAGAGTTCAGATGTACCCTTGTTATCTGCATGCGTAAATCTAAACTTACTGCATTTCCGCTTTTTTAAATATTTACTCATGGAACGCAGCTTCAGTCGCAGTACTCGATAATTACTTGTGGATTGTTTTTTTGAAGTGCAAAACGTCACAAAAGTGTAACAATTGTAGGAGTAAGCTTTTCACGGTATATTTCCCACATTCTTACATGACTTTTGTGAATTTGGTCTCAAGTGAATATGCACGCAGCAGACCCACCAGTACTGATCTTTCCACTCAGGCACATTTTTTTTTGTTTGTTTTTTTTTACAATTTTGCAATTTTTTTTGCAGTACAATATTATTACCCCATTCTTTAGTACTGCTTTTGAAAATACATGATTACAAAATGAATGTTTTCTTAATCAATAAAGTGTGTTCTCGAGTGTAGCGGATCATTGGTTAATACTGCTTGATGGTGGTAGATAGAATTACCCATACTCTTGAGCCATTCTTTCACTTGAAAGAATTTAGTCTGCCAAAGTAAGGAACGTGTTGATGCTTTTAACACTGTCATCTACACTGTCTGAAACAGAATGCTTAGAGATCGTGGGCTATATGTACGAAAGTTACTGTTTGTGATTTCCAAATAGCAATTTTATAGAAATCACTATTTAGAAATCGCAAATTTAGATTCATGTAGGAGAGTATTCCACTATTAGTGACTCCTACAAATTTGCATTCACAAATAGGAAATTTCCTATTTGGAAATTGCAGTGATGCAATTTTAAAATAAGAAATCGCAATGGGAAAAGTCATAGTTTGGCTTTAGAATGATGTAAGAGCCAGAAATACAGGGTGTGGCCGCAACCGATACCCTAAAAATGAGCTTGAAGGAAGGTGGGTTCCAGTCAGACTACTGGCAGTGGAAATCCAATTTGTGTAGTACACCATGTCTAAGGAAGATGGAAACCAGGACATTGGCAGCAGGAAACACGAAGTAAAATTTTCAGAGAAGGAGTTGGAGCGATTAACAGAGGAATGTGTGGCACACACATGGACCAGCTTTTTGAGAAAGCATAATTTTCTGTACCCGAGGCCCAGAAAATAATAACATAGAACAACACCCTGAAGAAAGTAAACTAGAGAACTATACCTGAATTACGAAAATGCTGATATGACCTAAGATACCGGACCAAAGAAAAGGAGGCCAGCAGGGTGGCAGAGGCTTATGGTACAGGTGCTGAACCCTCCAAACATCCTCCTCCCACATCAGTGGAATCACTGATTGAGGGGCCACGTGAACCTGAAAGTGTGGTGGGTATGTCAGACATTGACACATCCAATACTGCTGGCTTCAGCCAAGGCATGTCATTTTCCTGTTAATTTTGTACCATGACATATTGTTTTAGTCCTCCGGTACAACATCCTAGCTACCAAAACTCCATTTAGATGTTTGCTCTACTTTAGCAATGCATTATGGGAGTTGTAGCATAACTAAGTTACAAGGGGTTCTGTGTGTTCATTACTAAACTGCACAAAACTATACATAATCCCCATGTCACAAACACATATATTACATTGTCGACAATATTACACAAACTTATTAACCATCTATTTACAATAATTAAATGCATTCATTTCCACAGATTAGTCATTAGGTGTCTGAAACAATTGAGGCTGATGAAGCATTGACACAAGCGGAAATGGAGGACAGCACAATTGCTACCCCTACTTTCATTACACCTACTCCAACAACTAGGAGAGCAAACTTTTCACCACTACCAGACTTTGAGGAAGGTGATGAGGAGCTAACACAAAGCAGCAACACAACTTCATCTGTGCGCATGGCACACAGATAATGTAGAGTCAAGCAACAAACAGTCCACAATGATAATGTCTCTAATGACATAGCAGATAGTTCTCCATTGTATGGTGGCAGGGAGAAACCAATCATCACAGTACTGCGCCTGCAAGCTAAACAGATAAAAACTGTTAATAGTCATCTGTAAAGCATTATCTTTGTCAACGCTGCAATTGTAGAGAGGACAAGACCGTTTGATCACTGCCATGGCGAAGGAGCAACGTCTGCAAAGATGCAGGCTCAGCAGCACATAGCACACTATGATGCATTCACAAATTCCATCCTGCTGAATCTTTAGTGGTGGTAGTTTGTCATCTGAGTCTGATTGTGGCTCTGTGGTGATGTTGTTAAAACCCTTCCTTGTGGCTATGTTGTGGAGAATGGCAAATGATTTTACAAGAGGTCTCTGGTCTGTAGAGTAGTGCTCCACCAGACTTGTAAAGGTATCTGAAACGAGACTAGTATTCGAAACGTACGTTAAATTGCCAGCGAAGTCTTGTGTCCTGTTGTACAGCCTTTCACTTCTAATTCTTGGATGCAAGTATGGTGTCAGTGTCCACGGCCGCAATGCATATGCACTGTCTCCTTAAATAGTATGAGAAGGATAAACTATTAGATTGTTTTACAAACATACTATTGAACTCTGTATGAATTGAGTTTGCAATCCTCTTACGAAGTAAAAAGCCATTGCCAACCACACCCTGAGGCAGACGGTTAATAATTCCACTGTGGCGGAACATAAAGGATTTCTGCTCCCTGGGAATCTGGCTACCTGTACATTGAGTGAATGGAGGCTTTTCCTGTAAATTAATTCATTTGCAGAGGGAAGACATATGGCAATATGTGTGCCATCAACACATCCAATTACATTGGGAAACTTTGCTACCCAATAAAACATTAGTTTAGTGTGTTCTAGATCTTGAAGTGTGTTTGGAAAACAATATATTGGTTCACTTTGCCTACCATGATGTCCAAAAACTCATGAAAGGTTTTTTTGTGACACCTCCCCTCACACTGCTAAAAGGTGTAGACCGCATAATACCTGCACATTTGGTGGGATGGTATGTTATGTTGTTAAGTTTATATAGTGCTCGTTTACCCGAGTGTGTCTTGGCGCTGCCTTGTGCAAAGGAAACCAGACTTTTAGAAGACTTACAGGGCTTGGCTAGAGAGTAAAAAGCCATGTTTTCAAGGCCTTTCTAATTTGTAGGAGATTTTCAGAGCATTTGAGATCAAGGGGGTGACATTTTCACAGTTTAGCGGTACCTAAAACAAAACATATGTCACCCCATGAAGATTTCCTCAATTTGGGGACAAACACGTTCTTTAATGTCAAGCAGTGAAGAGGTTTGGGAGGGATGTATAAGTGAACATTTTGATAAAAATATTGAGGTCCTGTGTTGTGTACTGACTTAAAGGGCATGTATCGGGCTTTAAAAGTGATTCTTTTTTGTATAGGAAGCAATAGAGTTAATGTAATGCCAAGGATGCAGAGGATGCTTAGGTTGATTGAAAACTAACTTTGCTGCCACATTTTGTAAACTTTGGCGTTTGGCCAAGAGTTTTTGCTGCATGTTGATAAAAGTCCAGTGCAGTAATCTTTTTTAGATAGAATCAAAGCTGTCACAACATATTTTTGAAGATTGGACGGAATGTAGGGAATGATTTTTCTGTTGATCTTTAGGAGAGAAAAAACACAGAAGAAGCGATTTGATTTACCTGTTTTGCAAATGTGAGTCTCTTATCAAACATGATACCAAGGTTTGTGACGTTGTCTACTGAAGTGGGTAGAGAGCCTAGCTCTTGTGGCTACCAGTCAAAGACCTGATGCCGGGGTTATTACCAGTGCAAAGGATCTCCGTTTTTCCGGCATTAAGTCTAAGGCAAGTCTCAATCATCCAATTATTAATGCTTACCATGCAGCTCCGGAATTGTAAGGCCGTGTGAGAGGGGTTACCAGATACCGAGACAATAATTTGTGTATCGTCTGCATACGATACCACGGAAAAACCGAATGATTTGATCCGTTTAGCTAATGAACGAATTGCATAAAGTGTGGCTGAGAGAAGCCCCTTTCGGAATCCCACAAGGAAGAGTGAAGAATTCAGAGATATAGGGATCTAGGGCTACCTGTTGTTCCCTGTCGGAGAGAAAAGAGGCAAGAAGTGCAAGGGCTGTATATCTAATGGCCAGCTCGCGTAAGCGGTTGATGAGGATGTTCTGATTGACGGTGTCAGATGCCGCTGAGAGATCTAAAAGAATAAGGACAGCGTTGTCAACGTTATCCATAATAGTTCTTAACCTATCTGTTGCCTCTACCGGGGCTGTTTCAGTGCTTTGTTGGTTATGAAAGCCAAAGTGAGAGGAATCGAGTAGGTTGTTCTCATTAATAAAAGTTGATAGTCGTAGGTTCAAAGCTTTATCAATGACTTTAACTGGAAGAGGAAGCCAGGGTATGGGGATCTAAGGGCAAGACGGTAGTTACATTTTTTGTAAGTGTTAAAATAGAAGCTTTTTCCCCAAGTCCTAGGAAAAATCCCTGTCTGAATGATTTCATTGAAGCTATGTGTCAAATGTGTAGTGATGATCTCTGCAACTTGATGAAGAATTTTAGAGGGGCATGAGTCATCAGGTGATCCTGATTTAGAACTCAATAATAGTTTAAGAACTAGTTGCATTGCTTCTGACTGTTTGGGTTTAAAGCTGAGGTTGTAAATCCAAAATGAACTCACAACTTAGTCTGTACTTCTTGTATATTGCCTCTTCAGTCTGTTTAACCAGGGTGTCCCTCACCCTAACTAGCCAAAATCATCATCCTCTTCGCCAAGATATACAGAGCTGCCATTGTGAAAGAACCAAATACATTTTGGGTGACTTTTTTATAGATGCCACCAGATAAAGATTGATGGTAATTGCATTCCCTAAATGGCCATTTTGCGACTATTCACAATTAGGAAATTCTTTGTAGATAGCATTAGTGATTCGCTATTTGGAATGACCAATTTGCGATTTCCCATTTATAAATTCCCAAAATGTGATTTCTACATGAAGGAAATCGCTAGTTGCACCATCGAAAATGCATTTCGTACACAAGAAATGGCATTTTGTATTTCCGAGCAGCCTGAAATTCCGATTTACACAATTTGGAAATGCACAATACGTTTGTACATATGACCCCTTATTTCTTTTATCAGTGTTAGTTCAAACGAATACATCTACTGAAGACGCTCGGATTGTGCATGCTAACGAATCTCGAAACATTCTCTCTCGTCGGACTCTTGATTGTGGATGCCAAGGAATCTGGAAAGATTCTCCCTCGTCAGGCTCTGTGCATGCCATGGAATCTGGAAACATTCTCTCTATCATTGGGCTCTATTCATGCCATTGAATCTGGGAACATTCTCCCTCGTCGGACTCCGATTGTGTATGCTAAGGAATCTGGAAACATTCTCTCTATCATCGGGCTCTATGCATGCCAAGGAATCTGGAAACATTCTCTCTATCATCGGGCTCTATGCATGCCAAGGAATCTGGAAACATTCTCTCTATCATCGAGCTCTATGCATGCCAAGGAATCTGGAAACATTCTCCCTCGTCGGACTCCGATTGTGTATGGTAAGGAATCTGGAAACATTCTCCCTCAATGGGCTCTGTGCGTGCTAAGGAATCTGGAAACCTTCTCCTTTATCGGACTCTTGATTGTGCAGGGCAAGAAATCTAAAAACATTTTCCCTTTTCGGACTCTGATTGTGCATGACAAGGAATCTGGAATCATTGTCCCTCGTCATACTCTTAATTGTGCATGCCCGATTGTGCATGCCAAGGAATCTGTAGACATTCTCCTTCAAATGACTCTTTATTGTACATGCCAAGGAACCTGCAAATATTCTTCTTCGTCGCTCTTGATTGTACATGCCAAGGATTCTGGAAACATTCTCCCTCATTGGGCTCTGTGCATACCAAGGTATCTTGAAACCTTCTCCCTTGTCTGACTCTGATTGTGCAAGCCATAGAATCTGGAAACATTCTCCCTGGTCAGGCTCCGTGCATGCCAAGGTATCTAGAAACATTCTCCTTCATCAGACTCTGTGGATGCCAAGGAATCTGCAAACATTTTCCTTCATTGCACTCTGATTAACATGCCTCATCGAACTCTCTTTGTACATGCCTTCGTCAAACTCTTGATTGTGCATGCCAAGGAAATTTGGATACATTCTCCCTTGTCTAACTCAGATTGTGCATGCCCAGTAATCTGGATACCCCCCGTTGTATTCTTGAATGTACAAGCCAAGGAATCTAGAAACATTCTCCCTCATTGGGCCCCTCCCAAAACTGTAGAAACTACGTGATGGGTCATTTTCATGTGGGTTTTATATTCTTAATTATTACAGAAGCATCACTGTTGTTGCATATCTTTTCAGTTAAGCAACACATGGACTGAGAGCCTTAAGGTTGGTCCTTGCACTAATGTTCAGTGCATAATGTACATGCGTTCCCACCTACTCACCCTACCTGCATCCTGCTTCAGGTCCTTGTTGTTGTGCCTCCAGCTGAAGTCACTTACCGATGATTTGTTTGAGAATTTATAACCACTTGAATAAATTCCAATGCACTGTGGGAGCGCCATGATAAATATGTAGTGTTCTTGGGCTCTTTACTCATCTATTGAAACTGTGTAGATACTGTCAGAAAAGTGCACTCTAAAGACGTGATGGTGAATGCGCTTTTTCGGTCTTGCCTACGTAGCGCGCATGCGCTGCATAGGAGGAGACCTTTGGGAATCTATTCGCTTTTTGGGCCAAAAACGTGCATGCTTCACACTGCTTTCAATGGCAACACGTGCACGTTTGGCAATTCCCTTTGCGTGAGCGAGCTTTGGCGACACTAGAGGATTTAGTTCATTTCTGCAGATCTTTTTTGCCACGCTGCAAACGCAGGGCACATTTTTTTTCTCCGATAATAAAATGCCTAATTATAGTACGCTGGTTATTGTTTGACGTCTTTAGATAAGGCGCGGGGGGCGTGGAAACAGCTTGCAGTTATCCTTGCTGCATGAGCAATACTTTGCAAAGTTCGTTATTTCCTTCCTTCTTATCTTCAAACATTTCACTCGGGGGGGGGGGGGGGAAGAGGTCGGGGGACAGGAAGACTGGCGAGAGCCTGGCAGTGGGATTGTTTTATTTAATGCTGCTCGACAGAGGCCTTTCACCCAGACACATCAAGGGGGTGCAGTCCGAGTAAACGCCCGCCCGGGTCCTTCTCAGAGACCAGATGAATAAAGTTATCCTGCTCGGCCGTTCTGACAAGGGGCCTTAAGACCTTTCTAATCGCCTCATTCCCTCCGCTTGCTACCTCCGAGCGGAACCTCCACTCTTGGCTCCGGGACGCGGGCTATGCTCTTCGGGCACCCTGCTCCTCGCAGAGGCGCTCCCTAGAGATCGCGCTGATGCCAGAGTGCTACTAGCCTGCATGGAAATCTAGAGATTTCATGGCAGGCCGGTGGCTCTCAGAGGCAGGTAGGGCTGGTGCAGGGACAGTTGGATGACAGCCGGACCCTGACGTGTGACTGACTCTGCTTCAGCTCTCCCTGCCTGCCAGATGTTATGAAATCTTACTAATCCCCCATAGCTCGCCTCCATCGTCTCCCAGTACTGCTGTGCCCCCTTGCCCCCTTTAACAAGCAAGAAGGTTACGAGCGAAGCCTGAGCCATTGCTTCAACAACAGGGACACCTTAAAGAGGCCAGGAGCAGTGCCAGGAGCAGTGCATTTTAGGGTGTTTTGACTGCTTTGCTCGATATCATTCAGTGTAGTTTTTAGCGCTGCATTGCAACTGAACTTTTATGGGGAATTTCTGTGGATTTGTATAGCACGTATCCTTGTCTGTTCTTGGCACTGAACCATCATTTCCCTGTGGATTATTTTTGGGGGATTTTATAATGAGATGCTCTGCCCACTGGGCTTATCCCACTCTGTCGTTTAATACTCTGTGACGGCTACAGTAAATAAACAAGCATTGGCTTAGCCAATAGGTCTCGCCTTTGGGACCTTATAAGTGTTTAGCCATGCAACAGTTAATGTTGTTGCACAGAGGATATTGTGCTGCATAACTAAATACATATAAGGTCCCAAAAGCGAGACCTATTGGCTATGCTAATGTTTGTTTATTGGGCTCTGTGATATTTCTAAATCGGGCCCTGTCGGCTGAACACACTTTACATGGGTTTTACTTTCATGTGATGAGAAATCCCAGTGCTTTATTTTCTGACTCTAAACTATATATTTGATAAGTACAAAATCCCCTCACTCCTTGCCATTTATTATATGACAAGACCTGGAGGACTGTTGTGCACTACACTTGTCTGGCACTACTCTCTGCTACTAACTTGTTACTCTACCACTGGCACAGGACCAAATTAGTAGCAGAGAGGCACTCTGTTCTCATTGCCACATTATTGATCCTTGACCTGCAAAAAGGATGGGATGAGGTCGAAATTCTGCCACTTCAGCGAGTTATGTTTAATGCTGTGCATTAATGATGGCCGCAGGGGTGGTGGGCTCTGAAACCGAGCTCCCGGCTCTGCAAAAAACATCTTAAACAGAGCCCCCCACTAGCGCTGCCCAACACCGGGATTCGATGACCGAGGCACTTTGAGGGATAAGTGAAGCCTGTCCCGCCTAAGGAGAGCAGAGTCCAGCCGCCGATCTCGCTCTGCAGTGATCGGCGCCCCCTCTGCCCTCCTTTGCGACCCCAGGACACTCACCCTCTTGTTGCAGATGAGCGCTGAACCCAGCTTTCCAGCACCAGCGCCACCGGATTGAAGAACTCCGCAAACCCGCCCATCAACCCAGGACTTTAATTCAGGATCGGAGCCCCGTGACTCCTGCCTCCGGTAATTTCCCTGCGCCTGTCCCCAAAATGGCGGCCAACAAAGACATCGCCTGACCGGAGCCTCCTACGGAGCCGCTCTCTCTTAGCCTGTAAGCGCATGGACGGCCAAACGAGCTCCAAGCCACAGCCTCGACCCTTAGACCAAATCACCAGCGCCATCAACGCAGCAGCAAGCTCATCCTCGCCTCTGACGCCACGCCTGTCTCCAAAATGGCGGCCATAGTAGACGCCGCCTGACTTGAACATACCCCGGAGCCACCCGAGACATTAAAAAAGGTAACGACCATGGCGGGGGCGCCATGCTACAGCCCTATCCACCCCTAGTGCAACAAATAGTCTTCCATAGGCTCCCTTTGCTGCCCACCGCCACCGACCCTGTGCCTGACCCTAAAATGGCGGCCAAAGAAGACATCGCCTGACCTCACAGTGAGTTATGACTGTGAAACTCATGAGGGGCATTTAACAGGGGGTCAACGGAAGACCTCTCCCTCTATCCTCAACCACTCCTTCAAAAATGACCAAGGAGGTCCTGCAGACCTAAACTCCTTACCTTCACGCCAGACAGGGTACAATTCTATCAGAATGATCATGGCTGTTAGAGCTTATTAACAAGCAACCTAGAACTGCGTTAGACCAGATCCCTCACGGAGCTGGCTGTTGGTGTGTACGTCTGGGAGGCTTTCTGCATGTCCTCTCCTGATCAGAGCCCCCATTCTCACTCCATTCTCAAGACGCTAGCCTACAAAGGTCTAACTACCAACTGGAACCGATCACCGCAAACTCCTTAGCAGTACCACACGGGCTTTAAGACTCTCGCCATCGGCCTGGAACATCAACCTCAACACTCTACGGGAACACCTCGGCTCGTCACCCTGGGCCTCCTAAGCTCCTAGCTGCACATCTCAATTCACCAGACTCTCCCCCCTCTTCTATCCTCACCATGGCCCGGGACCAACCTCCCCCTCCTCCGCCAGTAACACTTGCCCACCTCAAACCTCACAGTCGGAACTCTTACACCATCATCTTCCCCCCCCTCCTCTCTACAAAGCTTCGACGCACTGTCAAGCAAAAACTCATCCGCAAACATGAAGAAACCCTAATCACTGACATCTACCACTCGACCTCCGTAGGACCGATGAAGATGGACCTAATATTCCACACAGAAAGACCCGAATATTGGGTTTTCACAATTAGAACGCGGATGTTCATCGCCAAAACCACCTCCACTGCTCACAGCTGCAAACTAACTACGATTCTTCCATTCAGATCAGTTGGCAAGGGCTATACTACCGTGACTATCTTCACCAATGGCACAGTCCTCATACAAGCCAACAATGATAACCTGGAAGCTTTTGACTCCTTATTCCCCTCCCTCAAGTCAGCCCTCCCTTCCCCGCCGCACCTCGCATCTACACCCTCACCGTCCACTCCCTCTACAGACAGAGAAGACCGCGACATGACCCCCCTCGATCCACATACAGCCCGTCAGGCTCCCTCCCAACCCGCCACATCCCACCCCCCACGCCCACCCATCCACAACCTACAGGAAAGCCAACTCTCACCCTCCTCCACCCCCCCTTACCACCTCTCCCCCCATAGCTACCGCCCACCACCGAGGACAATCACCCCCCGGTCAACCGGCAGCTCACAGCCAACGAGCCTCCCCTCGAATATCCCCCCCACTCTCCCACCTCCGAGGACAATCACCCCCCGGTCAACTGGCAGCTCACAGCCAACGAGCCTCCCCTCGAATATCCCCCCCACTCTCAAACGTCCCCCGTCTTATCCTCCTCCTGACCCTCCCCCCTTCCCGCCCATGTCCAATATCTCACCCAGCCCTCTTCCCACACAACCCCCGCCCTCTACCCCGATCCCTATCTCCCAACCCACTCCCTCGCACTACAACACGCTCGGCCCCACTGCAGTTGCCCACAACCCCCCCATTGATTCCACTACTAAGCGGCTCACAGCCTTGGAAAAACAGGTCGACTCCATCACCCAAGGCCTAATTGAAATACTCCTCAACCTCGGTATAGCCTGTATTCCCCCTAAACTCCCTCCCCGAACGCCTCTCCTAGCCAACGACAACACCACCCAGGGACCCACAGTACCCCAAAATGCACAATATAATCCCTCCAAACATCCCAATACCCCTCCCCAATCGCCCCTCCTCGCCAACGACAGCATCACCCAGGGGCCCACAGGAGCCCTCAACGCTCACCCGATCGATCCCTATCCCAAGAGCCTGGCTTCCAGTCCCAAGAAACCTGAACTCTCCAGAGCCCCATGGACTAGGCCCCCGACCACTACCTCATCTCACATCCCACCTTGCTCTAAACACCTGACCACTAGACCACTCAGATCAGAAGCGCCTATGTCAGACAGAGAAGCAACATTACTAGCCAGGTCCTACGACTCTCCCATCTCAGTCTCACCTAAATCTAAAATCCAAGTAATCACTGGTTATCGGAAAGATCAACTCACCCTCAAACGACAAAGATTACCTGTCCTCACCGCCATACCCAGAGAAGCTAAAGACAAACCAACCAGCATGCAGGAGAGAATCACCAACTGCCTCCTTATCAACTGCAGATCGGCCTCATTACATGCAACGGACATAGCTGAAGCCATCCTCACACACGACATAGATGTTGCGTTCCTCACTGAGACCTGGCTAAATAAGTCATCTCCCCCCTGCCTAGACATGCTGGTTCCTCCGGGATTCTCCCTCATCTCCAAAGACAGGATAGAACAACGAGGAGGTGGAGTTGCTATCATCCACAAGGACAGCTGGATCATCACAGAAACCTCCCCCTTTGAATACAACTCATTTGAATGTCTATCCGTTTCCATCAAAACCAAAGACAATGATTCTCTATTTTGCCATCTACTCTACCACCCCCCGGGCAGAAACAATGAGTTTGGAGACCAACTATCCAACCTGATCGCTCAAGACGCTCTCGGTGATTCCAAAAACCTAACTCTTGGTGACCTAAATCTCCGATGGAATGAAACCCGCAACCCTCTAATTAGATCGCTATCCAACCTCCTCGCAGATAACAACCTCACTCAACATTGCACCGAGGAGACACACTACAAAGGAGCCACACTGGACGCCATCATTGCACAAAAGAATTCAATCACGATCAACCACATACTCCCCGTTGACTGGTCAGATCATCATATGATCCTATTTCACATTAATCACCCCATCATCCCGTTCAAACCTCCCCAAGACCCACCCAAATGGTCAAGAAACCTCTCTCAAGTCCCCCTAGACATTCTAGAAGGGCAGCTAAGCTCACTTCTCCCAGACAACTCTCCACACCTTTCGACCAACGATCTCATTGACCAGTACAACTCTGAGCTAGTCTCCATTCTCGATAATCTAGCTCCTCCAAAGCTCAAAAGAAGCCGTACCACCCCGTCCAGAACCTGGTTCAATTCGGACCTCAACGCAGAAAGAAGATCATTGAGAGCCAAAGAAAGAAAGTGGAGAAACAACCCAACAACCTTCCTTCGCCTACAATTAAAAACAGCCCGAAAGAAGTATAACAACCATATCAAAAACAAGAAATCCAACTTCTTCCGAGAGGCACTTGCCAACTCCAAAAACAGACCTAAGGAACTCTACAGCATAATCAGACACCAAACATCCAAGCCTCTGCCCTCTCCCCTGCAGGCGTCCAAAGAACTATGCGACAACTTCGCAAGCTTCTTCAACGACAAGGTCCTAAAAATCGAACTTTCTCTAGACATCAGCAACACGACCATCCCTCAGGCCCTCCCTTCCGGCCCCCCTCCCCTACCTTGGCTAAGCTTTCGCCACGTGCAGGAAACGGAGATAATCTCGCTAATCTCGACCTCCAAACCATCAGCTCACATCTCAGACCCCATTCCCCCCTCACTTGTCAAAAAAATGAAGCTCACCTTAGCACCAATATGGGGCAAAATCATAAACAGCTCCCTACAAAGCGGAGTGGTCCCCGACTGTCTAAAAATGGGACAAGTCACTCCTTTGCTGAAAAAACCCGGCCTTGACTCTACAGACTTGAACAATTTCAGACCGATATCCAACCTCCCTCTACTCGCCAAAACAATGGAACGCTGCGTGCTCCTGCAACTAACTCATCACCTGGATAACATCAATCTCCTGGACCCCCTCCAATCTGGCTTCAGACAAGGTCGTAGCACAGAAACCGCAATGCTGAACATCATAGACGACATTCACGGTTCTCTTGACGCTGACAAGTGCTGCCTTCTCATACTCCTCGATCTATCCGCAGCGTTCGACACGGTAGACCATAAGCTCCTCATCAAAACTCTGCAAGTAAGAGCCGGCCTCGGCGAGGTAGTTCTTGACTGGTTTTCTTCCTTTCTCCACAACCGCTCGCAAATAATAAAACTGAAGAACTTCACCTCCGAAACACAGCAAGTCAACAAGGGTGTCCCCCAAGGATCAGTACTTTCTCCTCAGCTCTTCAACATCTATATGGAACCGCTCGCCAAACTACTCAGGAATGCCAACATCCTCTTCCACCTCTACGCGGATGACACGCAGATCTACCTGGAAACCTCTTCACCCAACGACATCCATAGACTAAATGCTGTCTTAAAAGATGTTCAAGATTGGCTGACAAAAAACCACCTGAAACTCAATCCCGACAAGACCGAAACCCTTCTCATATCAAACAAAGAAGACAACCCTCAAGTCACAGAGTGGCTGAAGTCGATCGATGCTCTTAAAGGTTCTCTCACGCCAACGGACTCCGTCAAATCTCTGGGTTTCACCCTAGACCCCAAACTCACCTTGACAAACCACATCAAGAACTCGGCAAAAAGTGCCTTCTTCAACCTCAGACTGCTGAACAAAATCAAACCTTTCATTCCCAACAAGGATCTTAAACTAGCTACACAATCTCTAGTCCTATCTAGACTGGACTATGGGAATTCAATCCTTACAGGTATCCCCAAATCACACTTGGCGCCACTAAAAACAACACTACATGCGGCAGCAAGAATGATCACAGGATGCAAAAAATTCGACCACATCTCCCCAGCACTCAAAGAACTTGAATGGCTTCCGGTGGAAATGCGTAGCTCCTTCAGAACGGCCTGCCTAACCCACAAAGCCCTCCACACCGGTAAACCGGAGTACCTGGCAACCAAGCTCAAAAAAGCAGGCCAAAGCAGATATTTGAGAAGCTCCAACTCCCTGCTGCTCATCCTTCCAAAAACCAGAAAGAAGAAAACTGCGGACTGCTCCTTCACTGGAAATGCCCCCAAAATATGGAACTCTATCCCTCCACATATCAGAACTCTACCGTCCTATGCGGAATTCAAGAACCAACTCAAATCCTTGTTCCTCATCCGCTCCCTAGGTCCCAGATAACCAGGATCTCCCACTGAACTATGTGTTGCTATGTATCCTTATACCAAAAGTCCCACTGTTACGCACTTTCCCTCCCCCAATATTGGACTGCCTCTACTTGTTACATGTCTTGTTGTTCACCCTGTCACACCTGTTACTGTAAAGCGCTCTGCTACCTTCGGGTCTTGTTAGCGCTATAGAAAACTTCTAAATAAATTAATGGGATCAAACTAAAATACATAAGCAATGCTATTTATTTCCTTGTTACTTTCTTACTAATAAAACTGTTTATTCATGTTTACACCTTTTTAAAACATGAAGCATCACGGAGTGCTTTACCCAGTGAGTTCTGTCCCAGAGAAAGTGAACGTAAATGGTATTGATGCATAGTTCAGTCATTGAGGTTACTCGCTTTCACAGCATATCTGCCTTCCGCACAGGCTCATCTACATAAACAGGTAACTTGGTGCGCCACCACTTCTGGGTTGTAGTGAGAATTCTTTTAGGTTCTGAGAACTAGTGAGAAATAGTTAGTGTTCAGAGCTCTGTACAGAATGGAAGCTCCTGCCTTGCTGCCTTCTTAGATTTGCATGACATATTTTGCATGATATTTGAATCTGACATCTGTTTTGCTCATCCTTACCTGACCTGATATTGAGATGTGAGTGAAAGGGGTCTTCTTGCTGCTCATAGCCATCATTTTACTAACATATCAATATGCCTTGGCTAGGCTTACTCTGATGCCTGTTTCAAGTGGTAATCAGTCCGCATAGGTATGTGCGTACAGTAACTCCTAAACATATCACTAATTACAGTAGCAGAATAACTGGTGGCTGCAGACATTGCGACTTGAAATGTTGTTGATAAAGGCTTGATCTGGAGGAGAGCAGTAACCAAGATTTAGCAAAGCAGTTGCTTATCATCCATCTATACCTTTTGGAGGTCGAACCACCACCAGTAGGAGTTGCCTCCATGGCGTCTGCTCTTGATGTCTCCGCTGTAGGGTTTACCACATTAGAGCGGCTACTCTGTCAAGAATGGTGGCTGAGTGGCCACCCAGTCTAGAATAGTCGGGCCACTACCATGTCTGAGGCAGGTAAATCTGTGAATGACTCTCATAGAAATGAATCTGTGTATTGTAAAGGTAAATGTCCCTAGCATGTGGGGCAGAATCCCTAGCATTTTATGTAAACAAGATGGGAGTGCTGACCATGCCTGTCTGCTGGTACGTTTGTGGTCCTTTAAAACAGAGGTGTTGCAGGGCACCAGGCTCTCCCAGAACATCTTCAGGGACCTCCGTGTAGGTTCTCTTCAGACATGCAAGATCCAAGTAGTTTGGAGATTAGGAAATGGGAGCACCTGCAGCTCCAAGACTTGTGCATTTTTGTGTGTAAAATGTAGTTTTTGCACTTAGTTCAGTTTTCCTATTTCAACATTCCTATTTACAATACGTACTACAGATGTATTGGATGTCAGTGCCTGTTGGGCTCCCTAGAAAGAAACCATGTAACAACCTAGTGGGACGGATGGGTGTGGAAAATATCCAAATGAGTTGGATTTATTGGCCATTGTTGTTGTGAGACAATAGGTGTATCTTCACGCCAATGCATGGAGATCATCTTTACCGCTGTAAATAGTCGCATTTTCCTGTTACATTTCATGCGCCTCATTGTCTTTCAGGTTGAACAGTGCGCCTGTCCATGGCTTCACCAAAGACGTTGGCAACAAAACGACTATAAGGATGACCTACCCGGAAGGAGCCCCAATGTCGGAGCAGGAGTATCACCACAATGGCCTGTTTGTTGCGGTCTTCTTTAAAAGCGTGGACTTCCACTGGCTTCAAGCAATGCTGAAAAATGAATCGCTGGTAAGTTATCAAGTCTGAACATTTCATCCACAAGAGTACACTTTACAAACACGATTATGCGGCATGTCATATTTTTCTATTTGTCTTCTGTTTTAAAAATACTATGCTTTATAATACCGTATGCAGGCTTATGCAAGGGCTAATGGAGAAAAAATATGAAGTGAGTTAATACTTTTTTTGATGTATATTATATTTCCAACTCTAGGCATGCTTATACTTGTTTCCAGCCAGATGGATCTGTTTCTCATTTCCAAGTGAATATTTTCTATTCAGCTGTATTTAATTCTCCATAAAAACATTTCCCGGCTTCTTTACTGCGGTTGTCTAGCCATCTCTCTTAGTGCATTTAATTATTTTTCAGAAAGTGTCCTTTTACTGCATCGTGACATAGTTCCCACAATTCATGCGGAGAGTGGGGGATTCTGCCGTCGGTCAAAGCAGACAGAATGTTAACAGCTCTTAATAGTTTTTGATAACAATATTTAGCACTTTCCATAGGACTGAAAGCACGTGGGCAACTTTGGTTTGTGTTCTCCACTTAAAGTATTTTCCATCTGGGATGTACAGAACTCTTCATCACAGAAGCCTAAAGTTTCAAAGGTAGCAAGCTGAGATTCCTAAAAAATGGTGAATATACTTCCGGTACTGTAAAGAGAGAACGGTACAGAACATTAGTCAGAGATGCATCTCCAATAATATTGCATGCGTATTATACCAGTCCTCTGCCACAGGTATCTTCAATAAATTCATAAACAACCATCCCTCCTGCTCGAAGGAGCCACAGTTGTGGAAGCAGTGATGTGCATGCGAGATGCTCTGTCCTTCAGCAGACCAAAATGAACAGAGGGAATGTCTCTGTGCTGCATGTTGGGATTCCAGCAGTCTTTTGATTGCCTTACATTAACAGTTCATTTTTAGGTCGAGCCTAGACGGCGCTTGTTCGGTCAGGATGATCTGTTGTATGTACTTTGTGGGCTTGGAATCTGCCCATCGTTTCATCTGTCTAATTGCTTGTCATTTAAAATTCCTTGATTGTCAGTGGGTAATTCATCTTCCTGGTCCCTACTTTATGGAGCTCGATCACTCCCCTGGATCATAACCCCATGACTTGTCATCTTCTGTTTTTTTCCTATTTTACTTTTGGCTCAGGATTTTTTTTTTTTAAGTCTGAACAGCTCTTTACACATGCAAACTCTCCTTCCCTTCCTCTCCTCGCGCTGCAGCTGCCTCCTGCTTGTTAGGCTTGTTTCTCCCCTGCTGCACGCACAGCGCTGCTGATCCCCAAACCTCTCCCGTTGCTCCTACTTGTTCCTCTTCCAGTCCGTTTAGATCTGCATTCTGTCCAATTTCTTATCCCATTCCACCCACTATTCTTTCCACTCCCCTTGTTTCTCCTCAGCTCCATGATTGTCTATGTGACCTTCCGCCGTCTCGCAGCCCTCTCGGTAGCTCCTGCTTCCCCCGCCCTCCTAACTTGTTGTGTCGCTGGAATGCATCCTTCAGATGACAGCAGAGAGCAGATGCATCGTTCTCCTCCAGGGTGTCTAATGAATCACATATCTGTGTTCTCAGTCACTGCTGCAAAGTGGTTTACGTCTGGGCTGTCTCTCTTCACAGTTTGGCCATTGTCAGTACGTCTATCACTTCTGAGCCATGCAGGGCTGGGCTGCAGCAGCATCTCTCAGATACATTTCAGATGCATTGAGCCGGGTGGCTGGGAGGAGGGGTAAGCTCGGGCATGGTCTGTTTTTTATTTATTAATTTATTTTTACACACTAAGATCACCGCATAGCCTCGTACGCTCTCAGAGACCATGTGATGCCTGATGGCAACCTGATCCGGACAGGAGCTTTGTCTGCACTGGCCAGCCCTGCATTTTTTCAATCAGCAGTGTTAAACTTCATCCTACACTCTAACCACAGGCATTGAGGATGCTTAGTGTAAAGATGGTGAAAAAGGGCAGGGATCTTCAGAAGGGAATTGCAGGGTCTAGGGACCTTGTAAATGGAAAGACTGGTGATTGCAAGGCTGAGACTGTCTGATCGAGACATCTACCCGCAGATTCATTACCTTAGAATTCTCCCCTAGATCCAGAATTTCCATCAATACCTCTGCGTGTTGGTAGATGATGTTGCGCTTCCTCATAGTGACGTCGACTATCTGATGTGACGTCACGGGAGTCCATATATTGCCCCTCCCGACGCTCTGACATCCGTTTTTTCTTTTCCGCGCCTTCAACACTGATCCGGTTAGCAGTTCCTTATGTCCTCTAGGTTCAAGCCTTGTTGGTCCTGTAGTCGACAAATGTCTGCCACGGACCCTGACTCTGTGTGTGGCGGCTGGGGAAAGCACCATGACTCAGGAGTGTGATGTGACAGTTGCTCCGACTCCCCATGTGAGGCGATCATTTCAAGGGCCTGCTCTCTTGTTCCATCACCCTTGGTCCAATTTGTCTGTTTCATCGCTGCAGACCGATGTCCATCTTTTCGCTTTGGGGACTTGCCTTGTCCATTCCTGTTACCACACCGCTCTTCGAGGTCTGCTTTCGCCTAACTCCTTATTCTTCAGCCCTCACCTTATACTTCTTCTGTGGGGTAGCTGTTGTTAATCTCTTTTAGCGAGAGTCTTTGACCCTTGGCTTTCTTTCTCTGAGTGGTTCACCAGGAACTTGGGTCCTCTTTTTGACCGCTCATTTCTTCTTGATTTTCTCCTGTTCCTACACAGAACGTACTTGTGCGTCTAGCCCATTCAGCGTTGGGTGTACCAGTCGTTCTTTGAATTTGCGCTCTCCTCTTGCGAGTGCCTTCTATTTGGAAGCTGAGGAAGTTTTTTTCTTTATAAATGGTGGTAAATTGAAGGCTTTTTGCAATCTCCATTTGTGGTATTCCTTCAGGATTTTCTTTTGATAGATTTAGACTTCCTTCATTATTTCTGTTCTAAGTCTCATGTAGAGATGTTCTTTCCTGGACTCCATACTTGTATTCTTGTATGTTCTTTACCCTTTTGGCTTAATCTTTTCTTGCATGCTATTATTCACACTTCTGCTTCTTAGGTTCTTTGTCCTTGTACGTTGATGTACCTTCTCTCTTAGATACCCCAGCCAGGTCCTTCTCTGTCTGACTAACTTACTATTGGATGTTTCTGAGGCATTCATATTCTAATCTTCAGGGTGTTAGTAATACATGAACACGAATGCAGGTCTTGAATTCTCTCTAGAGAGGTTTTTTAACCTGCATTCTTCCATCACAAGATAATCCTCTAGGCCTGTTGCAGCTCCACCAGTCAGTTGGCCTTGTTTTCCTATGTCAGCAGACATTCCTTTCCTTCTGTGTGTGTGAGGCTTCTTACACTTTACCTTTTCTTTCCAGTTGCATTACTCTTTTCGGCCTAGTACTCTTGTCGTCTGTGACATTATCGTGTTTTAATTGAGACCTTGCCCAAATGTATTTATTATCTATATTATACTTACAAAATAAAAAATAAATATCTGTGTTTGTCTATATATATATTATATATATTATGTATATGTGTGTATGTTTACTTATGTATTTATGTGTGTGTATATATATATATATATATATATATATATATATATATATATCCTTCCTTCTTCTCTTACAATTACCAGTGTTCTCATTCTTTTCCCCATATGATTATCTTATGGGTTCTTCCAGAGCTACTACCTCTGTCTCTGGTAGTTTCTGCATCTGGACAGCTGTTGTGCTTGCAGTCTCCTTGTTAGAGTATTGCTCCATGCTCTTCCTTGTGCATGGGTTATGGTTTCCCTTCTTTCCGTTTTAACTAAACCGTTTGGCTATGATAACGTTTTCCTACAGCAAGGAGTTATGGCTGAGTAGGGTTGCCTTCTGTCCTGGGTTTCCTTCCACGCAGCCGGCCATGTTTCAGGTTCTGTCGTGCCGGGACATTTGTTTGAGGTTAAGGTGGAATGTTGTCTTCAGACACATTTCTCTTCCTCTGCCTGGAGTACAGCTTTTTCTATCTTCTGCTTTTGTTACCTGTGGCTCCTACCACAGTGTTTGAGCTGCAGAGCAATTTCTCCCCTTCCTGCCTTAGAGCGGCCAGTCTCTTCCATCTTCTTATGCTCCAGCTATACACCGGCTAGTTCTACTCGAGGATTTTGATCTAATCATTTCGCAGGCCCTCCTCCAGGGATGATTGTGCTTTGGTATCTAATTCTAAGGCAAGGAATATGCGGCTAGATGTCTCTATCATATGAACAAGTTACCTACCTTCGGTAATGTCTTATCCGGCAGAAACAGGATCGTCCCGGTTCTTCAAACTGATTTATTCCTACCTACAATTAACTGCTTGATATTCGGATATTCCTCCTAATTGATATTGGAATTCTCGTCCTTGCTGATATGTCTGTATTGTGAGAGAGAGAGAGATGTATCTCTTTATTGACACACTCTTTCCATGGCCAGTTTCTGTAACTGGCTCTGTGTTTTGGCGCTGAATGTAGTCACTGAAGAAACGGACGTCAGTGCGTCAGGATGAGCTATATATGGACTTCCTCGATATCACATCTGGTGGTTGACGTCACTACGGAGTCGCGCAATGCTATTTAGCGACGTGCATAGTTACTCCTGGAAAAGAAATTCTGGCTCCAGTCTGGTGCCTAGGGAAAATTCTAAGGTAAGGAATCTGCAGCAAGATCTCGTTTACCAGATAAGGCAATTACAGAAGGTAAGTAACATGTTCTTCAGATCCGCAGCACAATTGGCAGTTTCACCCTCTGCCTCCAAAGCGTTTCGAGGCTATGGCTGTGCGTGATTGCCCCAGACATTAGAGAGAGAAATTATTCTAAGCTCCTGCTGCAGAGATCAAAGAAATAGAGAACACGCACGACTGTTGGGGTTTGATAGAGGTTGAAAGACCTAATTTTGCTTGTCCTTCTGAATCCAATAGCACAGACCACAAGGATATTGCACGTACTACAGAGCTCAGCATGCAGCGTGAAGCTCAGGGTTTGCAATGCTGTGGGGGCTAACTGAGCTTTTCATCCTTCTGAAGACGATG
Organism: Lissotriton helveticus; assembly: GCF_964261635.1. Classification (NCBI taxonomy): domain Eukaryota; kingdom Metazoa; phylum Chordata; class Amphibia; order Caudata; family Salamandridae; genus Lissotriton; species Lissotriton helveticus. The sequence goes on along the minus strand of NC_136060.1, from coordinate 416,083,097 downwards.
GACGGCACTGCAACTCGTGTTTAGCTAGGCAATACAGCAGTGCAGAGGGGCGTGTCAACTTTTAGCAGCAACCAAAAAGTTATTTTTTGTTCAGTCCCCCCTACTAAAAAAGTTTTCAATCGAGTCACAGAGGTGGGAAAAAACTGGAAATCTGTCTGTGCTGTCAGACTATTGTTTTTTAAAAGCTTTATAACCTTTACAGTTAAACAAGAAACATTTGTCTTCAATGCCTCTGTAACGCCGATATTTTTCATAGCTTTACAATGTGAATGGAAAATTCACCATCCATTAGGGTGAAATCCTGTTCTTTCTTTGGTCTAAACTAAGACAATTTGTGCCTGATGGATACCTGAGCAGCACGATGCCACAAATGACATCCCATTAGTTACAGTTGTAAAGCATGTCCTCTTGGTTGCCTAAAGGCTAATTCCATACACACACCCAGAAACTGCGTCTCCTCCTAGTCTCCTTCCAGACAAAAAAAGGGTGCGCTTCGGGTTCAATTTAGATGAATCATTCCCTTCGTTACAAACCCTGTTAGAGCACCCCGTCGGAAGAACCAAGTAAAGATTAAAGGAGCGCAAAGGACATTTTCACGTCAGAGGCTTTCACAGAACGTGCCGGTTAACTAACCATGAATGATTTTACAATGAACTGAGGTGTTAGGTTGCACTTTCAGATTTACATCATGTATTCGAATTATGTTTCATTAGCGTAGTTAATTTTATTTAAAAAAGTGAGGGGTGACGGAATTATGTTGGTGATGTATTATTCTTTTGCGTAGGTTTTTAGAGGTAGGGTGCACTTTAAGAATAAGGGCGGGGCACTCGTAACACAGGTGCGTGAGTTAGGTTAACCCCTTGGGTGCTCCTCGTCATGAGCTACGGCGCTCCAGTGCTCATGACGAGCTGAGCTCGTCATGACCGCGCCCGTCCCGTGGAACGCTCGCACGCTGGGCTGATTCCCCTGCTGTGCTGAACGTTCCATGAGAACGGGTGTGACCATGACTAGCTCAGCTCGTCATGAGCACCGGAGCGCCGTAGCTCATGACGAGCTGACCTCGTCATGAGCACCGGAGCGCTGTACGCGCCCACCCCGCCCCCCAGCACAGCGGGGGAATGTGCCCCGCAGCCAAGGGTTAAAAGCAGTTATGTAGGAACGCACACATTTAGAACGCTTGCTGGAGGGAGACAAGGAGGTTATGTGTTTTTGAGACCAGGATGTTAAAGCAGGTATGCAAGGGATTTGTTTGTTCATTTAAGGGTGTTGCGGTTACGGCCTGGGAAAATGCAGGATATTTGTTTGGGAGTTGAGGTATTGTTGACATGGCACGCATTCGTTTTCAATTCTATAAGGGTTTCTAGCATGATGTTTACGAGGAGGGTGCATTGAGGCATGCACCATGAGAACTGGGGAATTTTCAGCTGGGAGCTTAGAATTGAAGGATGGGGCAGTTAACATTGTGCTCTCAAACCTTTAGCAGAACACATTTTTATTAGCATTCTTTGGGGGATAAAGGGGTCACGGTGCACAGATGTGAAACTATTTTGCATCCGGTAGTTTAGCACAATACTTTTGTTTTTGTTTTTGATTTCACTTCAAGTGGGATAAAGGTAGAAGAGGAAACCTGTTTCGTTGTAAAATTATTCTATATATGAACTGTTAGTTTGAATAAGTATACTGATACATATTTTTAACATAACAGATACCCCCGAAGAAGGTCACGAGGAACGAAATGCATTGGGTATATTGCTCGTTTGGTTATCATGAAGTTTTTGCACTTGCCTGTGAATAGCCCCGAATGGGCAATCTCAGAGCACTAAGACGCATGAAACATAGAAAACTTTTCGCCTTTGACGTGATGGTTTAAAAGACTGATGAAATATTGGAATAAACTGGATGAACTTGGCAAAACTATAGAGTATTTGTGAATATTGTTCACGTGTGTGCATATCGCTGTGCAACTCCTTCGTGTCACGTATATCACGTGCCACCAATTGGACTTGTGTGGACAAGATAGCCACATAAGGATTTGACTTCACTTGTCGAATCTATGACCACTGTGAACTAGTAATGCTAATAATGCACCCTAGCAAATGGAGTTAGTAGGATTTATGGTTTTTCGTGCAAAGCCTATAAGCAGATAAGGATGTACTGTAAACTACCCCCACATGGAGCTGTGTAGAGCCTGGGTGTTCTGAAGAGGGCCGTGCTTTATTCGCCGACAGGCTTGTGATCCCGATATCTGGGTAGTGCTAGGCTGAGGATGTCATCAGGACCTGTGTGAGCCTCTATGCCACCCTTCCCTATAAACAAACTGAGTGACTGGGGTGGTCTGGTATGAGTATTGAGTGGCTTTTGCTATCCTGTGGAAATGTGGTGGCTAAGCCAGGTCACTGTGGGTGGACGCCCCTCTACCTGCTAGGAGGAAATGAATGTGGAGATGGCATCTGCCCCAGAGCCAACGTCCTACTTGTGCAACCATTCAAATGAAGGAGACTGTGACTGTGGATCACAAGAAGGAGCAGCTACTGGAGTTCCAGGCTGAAATGTTTCAGGATTTTTCCACATATATACTCACAAATAGCCATGAATGTTAAGCTCCCACACATTCGCTGCTAAAGAACAGATTAAATGTATAGGAGGGCCTCTTTCTCCCTAGTCTTTTAGTTCCAATGCAAAAACTATTGGGTGTCTCACAGGATATAGCCACAGTATCGGAATCGGACGAGGGTGCAGCCCTTTATATATACATATTCTCAATATCAACCAAAAAATAGCCAGCCTGGACAAAAATCTTGATACAACGAGTCACAAAAAAAATTAAATATCCAATTAAGAAGTGACTCAAACAGTTGGACTTACCAAAGAACAAAAATATATTTCCACTACAACGTTTCAGCTTACATGTTCCTCAGGTGTAGTACAAGGTTGTTTGATCAGATGCTGCACAGCTGACACTGCTGGATTTTCAATCCATAAAGTCCCGAGATCTCTTGAGATATGCAGTAATCAGATGGTATTGTGATTGATGTTCAGACCATCTGGATGCAGTGATTTTAAACCGTACATCCAGATGTTTTCTCTGGAGTCCAGTGGTCCTTCATTTAAGACAAGGAAAAAATGTCGAATCTGATACCAAATGGTCTGCAATGTTAAAATGATTGGCTACCGGCTAGTCAAGTTTCTTATTAATTTTTGGCGATTTGTGGTTCCTAAATGGTCTATAGAGTTAATTTACTGTTTGGCCTGCATATTGTTTTTTTACAGCTTTGGTGTTGGCACTGAATCACATAAATAATGCATGTTGAGCGGCATGTAGGATGCGGTCTTATTCCATAGGCCCTTAACGTAACAGAACTAGTTACTGATGTGTGTAAAAGGTACTCACATGTGATGCACCTTTTAGAATCACAGCAATGAGCCGGGAGTCTTTTTACTTTGCTGCTGAATTCTTTTTACTTTTTCTTGAATTCTTTTAACTGCTACTCTTGCTGCTAACCTTCATTGTGCACTGAGCTTGTTTGGCGCTGCGGCGTTTTTTAAAACTATTCACTAGTTTTTAATCACTGTCTTAATGTTACTGACCTGCCTCCACTCTCGCTGATAGTTGCCAGGAGAACGCGGAAACTGAGGGGGTAACTCTTGGCGGGCGGACAAATCTGGCCTCTCCAGAGATTCATGTGGAGTCCCGATGCCATCTTGGGGGTAATCTAGGTCAGCAGACCAGTTTACACAGACTATGACTTGGGATGATGGCGCCCCTGAGTCAAGCCCGTCTGCGCCCATCCGCGCTCAGCACCCCTGCCCGTTGTAATACAGAAGATTCGGACTTCCGGTGACATACGAGTTCCCAACTCATGAAACTGAGACCAGTTGGTAAGAGACTAGGCTGTTTTGTGTCTTGTGTTTGACTCAAGTTGTAGGGCTTGCTTGGTCACATGCCCCAATTGTAACACCACACTCCCTAGGCTCACCTACTTGCCAATTAAACCTACTAACCCTGCAGTTGTGAAAACAAAGGCTACCGATAATATCACAGTGTTTAAATGTCTTCTATTGAATGCCAGGTCATTGGTGAAGCACAGTGTTGCATGTGCCTCGCTCATAGAAGAGAAGAATATTCAAATTGCTTTTATATCAGAAACTTGGACAGATGACCGCTCTGGTCCTGAGATGGTAAACGCCATCCCACCAGGCTACCTTTGTCCCCTCCTCAGTAGGCCTCTAAAAAAAAGGGGGGGCCTGGCTATAATATACCATGCTTCAATTAAACCTACCTTTCATATATCCTCTAACTTGGCCTGTGAGGCACTCGCCTTCAGCTTCCAATTAACAAATCACCACACGTTTAAGGGCATGCTGGTATATAGACCTCCAGGACCCAGACGCATTGGGTCCATTGGGAATCTGCTGGAAGAGGGGATGGGTTCAGACACTTTCACTATCCTAGGGGATTTCAATTACCATCTAGAAGTATTGGAGGACTCTGACACAGTAGCCCTCACAGACCTGATGAGGAGTGCTGACCTGACCAACAGGTGACGAGCCCTACGCACTTGGCAGGACACACTCTACATGGTATTTTCTCCAATCATGCAGATCTACAGTTTACGGGCATATTGCCTCTGACCTGGACGGATCATATGGGAGTTTGATTTGATTTGATACAAGTTTTATGTAGCGCTGGCTAGACCCAGAGGTATCAGAGCGCTTTACATGAGGATCAGTGAGTTACAGGTTACAAAAATAACATTAGTTACAGTTACAATAATTACATCAGTTACAGTGACAAGTATAGGCATAAGAGAAGAACATGAGATTGCACAATAACAAAAGGTTATTAGGGTGCAGTATATCCAAGACAAAAACGTTTTATGAGGAATGGAAGGAAAAGGGGTAAGGTAAACAGGGGAAGGAATGCTGATGGGTAAACCAGAAGCGGGTAAATTATTTCAGGGGAGACAAAGCAGTCAGAGCAAAACAACAGACAGACAAAATCGTGAAGAACCGTTAAAAACAACAATGTCCGGCTGGGTAGGTGACGGCTGAGGGATGAACCAAAGCCAGACTCCTCTGTAGCTGCATAAGACAGCTCCACTGGGCAACGGCCAATGGTTCTCGGACTCCGCTGAACGCTAGCGCTGGCTAGACCCGGGGTTAAAAGAGCGCTTTACATAAGGAAGTTAAAACATCAAAACAGCGGTTACTGAAAAACAATGTCCGATGTCCCGCTGGGTAGGTGACGGCTGAGGAGTGAACCAAAGCCAGACTCCTCTAAAGCTGCATAAGACCGCTCCACTGGGCGACGGCCAATGGTTCTCGGACTCCGCAGAACTCTAGCACGGGCTAGACCCGGGGATAGAGAAAGTTCCTAAGATCCAGGAACACTATTAAAAGCACAGACTTACAGGCAGTACTTATGGCCTCTATCGGTCAGGTACCTTCAAACCTGAAGAAGCAGTCACTCATTACACAGCTTGGGTAGAGTCATCCTGCATAATGCTAGCCCCAGCTAGAATGATATGCCCGAGAAGAACAAACCCCACAGCCCCCTGGTAATCAGAAGACCTGAAGATACAAAAACTTTCCTGTAAGCTTCTTGAGCAAATCTGGAGAAAAAATTATTTGGAAGAGGAGAAACAGAAATATAGACAAAGTCTATCTATCTTATCTATAAACAACTCTTCTTTGAAATAAAATAAAAAACTTCTACACTAAACAAATTAATTTGGCAAACAACTCTACGAAAGAGCTTTTTAAAACGGTCTCAAGTCTGGCCTCACCCACCATGACAAAAGTCGAAGCAAGTCCGAAACTTTGCGACAACATTGCTAAGTTCCTTTTGTAGAAGCTATCTTAAACTTCAGTCGCTCAAATTCTGAGGAAGGCAGGATGCGGTCAGAGGGAAGGCAACCAATTACTGATTCCCTAATGATTTTTAATAAATTCAAGGATCTGTCCACAACAGACAGTGAAAAGCTGCTTCTCTACGCCCGATCAGGTTCCCCCTATGATCCCTGCCCAGTCTCAATAATTAAACAGGCACATGTGGCTGCGGCTTTAGTCCTCACTCCATTGTTTAATACAATGTTTGAATTCGGACTCTTCCCTAGCCCCTTGAAATCGACCTCGATACTGCCACTACTGAAAAAGCCCAACCTGGACCCAAAGGAGCCAAACAACTTCCGACCCATATCTCGCCTTCCGTTACCAGCAAAATTGGTTGAGAAAAATATGAATTTACATCTCAGTACTTTTTTAATTGGGACAAACGCTCTGGACCCGAATCAGTTTGGGCTCAGAAAAGGGCATAGTACTAAATCCGCACTGATAAAATCTATGGAGGAGATTAGGGAGGCTGTGGACAGGGGAGGCAAAGCTGCCCTGATTTTGTTGAACCTGTCCGCAGCCTTCGACACGGTTCATAATGATGTTCTGATGGATCGTTTGGCTGACTGTGGCATCCACGGTAAAGCCAATGACCTTCGTTGATCTTTCCTGTGAAACAGATCTCAGACGGTGGCATTGGGTAATTTTAATTCCAAACCCTTCTCACTGCTGTGTGGAGTACCCCAGGGGTCCTCCCTTAGTCCCACTCTTTTTAATGTATGTTATTTCACTAGCTACCCTGATCAGATCATTTGGCTTCTGCTTGACTTCATACGCTGACGATACGCAAATGGTGGTTGCATTGCGGCCTGGTCAGACATTAGGAATTGAAGACATGTTCCGTGACTGCATGGCAGCAATTGGAAACTGGATGTCACAGAATTGCCTAAAATTGAATTCTGAGAAGACTGAGGTCATCCTGTTCGGTTATGAGCCCTAACTTCTGGACCCCTAGTTGTTGGTCTAAAGATATGGGATCACCTCCTGTTCCTATAAGGAAAGTGAAGAACTTAGGAGTCATTATCGACGAGAAACTCAATTTTGGGGACCAAATCAATGCTGTGGCTTCTTACATCCATTTTTTAATCAAAATGATGAAGAAAATACTGCCCTTTCTGCCTATATCTTGCCAGCGAGCAGTAGTCACAGCCCTCGTTCTGTCCAGACTGGACTACTGCAATAGCCTGTATCTAATTATTCAGGAAAGCTTTGCAAATAAATTGCAGATGCTACAGAACGCAGCCTGATTACAGGCACGCCCAAATACGCATCTATTTCTAAGGAATTAAAGAAACTTCACTGGCTGTCAGTCAAGCATTGAGTATGTTTTAAAACTCTGAGTACGGGGTTTAAGGCACTACACATGAGGACCTGATTTTCTAAAACAGAAAATACAATGGTATACACCGGGTAGAACCCTGCACCCTGGAGGAACCAAGCTGGTGACTATGCCATCTATTAAAAAATCCACATGGCGAGGGAAAAGTTTATTTTATGTGCAGCCAAAGCCTGGAATGAGCTTCCCCCCCTTTTTGAGAAATGCCACGGACCTACTTACCTTTCGGAGAGGCCTTAAAACTTGGCTTTTTACTCACTAATCCCAGATAGCCTGGCCTGATCTCAGAGTATTAGTGGTTTAGCACCAGGACACCTTCGGGTAATTGTTGCGCTTTATAAATAATGATAACATAACAATGAGCCTCTGCATTTGTTCCAGCTTGCTTGGGTTCATCTTTAACAATAAGAGTTTATACATTTTGAGTGTTTGGCTGTATATTCGCTTAAAAACAGAGTTTAAAGTGGAGTAATATGTAGGTTATATAATCATAACACACCTACTGTTTTAAAGCAACAAAGTCGTAATTGACGACATGAGTATAACTTGCACCACCGTATATTTCAGACGTCATCAGTGATGTAATGTGTGCAGTCATAAGCAGTGTGTCATAGCTGTGCAGGTTATACTTATGTCAGTTGCATATAACTAACTGGTGAACTTTAGGTTTTTTTTTTTTTTTTACACCGTAGTTTGCTTATTATTAAAAGACTCAAATAACTTCACTTTAACTTTTGTTTTCCCAAAAATTCCTACTTTTTTTTTTTTTTTTTAATATGGAACTTGAAATCTTAGTGACGTTTTTACATATAGCTCCACTTTAACGTTTGGGGGGGGGGGGTTTCAGTGAATTTCCATGTTTTTCTTTAAATGTAAAGCAACATTTTATTATGATAGGTTTGCAAGTATCCCCTGCCGCACTCTGGGAAAGGGAGGATTGCCCACAGGGCCTGCACCCGAACCCCCGCCACCCATGGCTGGGTTTGGATCCATGACCTGACTGCAGAGCCAGGACCTACATCCAACCCCCCCCCGCAGACCCCCAACCCACATTTTTCTTTTTTCCCCTTTGGGGATTCAGAGGGCACGCTGTCTCCTGCAGGATCACGGCACCCCCAAAAAGTTTTTTTTATTTCTCACCCATCCAATCCGAAATCGGTGCAAATGCTCCCCCACCACTGGCAATGAAACTAAAACTGAATTCTGCATCAACACTAAAATCTGACGTCACCGAGCAGTCATTCTTTGAGAAAATGCCTAAGTGCTCGATCCAAAGCGGAAAAAAATGTTTATGCATACAAATATGGGCATATACTCACCAAGTTAAAGCTAAAGTCCACATTTGTAAAGCGCACAATCACCCGTAAGGGTCTCTAGGCGCTGGGGGCCGTCGGGAAGATTAAGCGAGCTATTGCCCAGAGTCACATGGTGCTGGGCTAACGTGCCGCCGGAGCCGGGGATCGAACCGTGGTCCCCAGATTCCAGCGTTAGTCGCCCTGGCCGCGGGGCCACACACTCTTCCAAGTTCACAACTTCAGGACTTATTTGAATCCCAGAAAGGTGCAGGCTGGTCTTCCAGGAGGAACCAGGCTTCAACCCCTCAGGCCTTACACCTCCAAAAGGGTAAGGGAAGGCGACTTCATGTCAGTGTTGGATCTGAAAGATGCATACTTTCACATCCTGATCCACCCAGAATTGGAGTTACAGGTAGGTAATTCATTTCATAATTGGTGCTTTGCTTCACAAATTGAAAGGGAAATTCGAGACGATGATTTGTGTTTTGAGTTGGGATATACAACATTCCTTTATTGATATTTTTGATTGAATTGAATTTGGATAAGGGGGCTGCGCTGTCAATCCAGACCTCAAATGGAGCAGCTATAAGTTTACTCTATAGAAATTGCATATTTCCAGCCACACTCCTTCTCTATGCTTACCCTGATAATGTTCGCTAGGTGTTATTGTCGATATATTGTGCTTTGCCCCAATAAATATGAGCTGGTGTTTACCATTTCCAAGCCCCCTAGTGTCTGTAGAAGTACATTTTCTTTTGTTTTTTGCTTGAGGTGTCATTTTTTTTTTAGATGCCCACCCGCCACTGGGTAATAGTGGAAAAATTGTCTCCACTCTGAGTTAATGTTGTCTCCGCCACCAAACAATTTACTTCAGCCATATGACCTACTTTTCTTTAGTAATACATTGGTTGGATGAACTCATCTCCTGCTGGAGGCGGTCATGCCTTTCCTTAAAGTCTGACATCTTTGAATGGTGAATTTTCCTAACTTTTGCAGTGGAAATGTAAAGCTTTATCCACCCAAAATGAGAATTTCCGCATGTGATGTGCCCGGCTTGTTGCTCTATTCAACATTCACATATTTTTTTATGTTAAGAGTTTATTATAGTCTAGTATAGAACGGATTTATTGTATGGAAAATGTATGTGGAAAGGTTATGAAAAAAACAAAGCACTCATGCCTCTTGTTTTCTCCAACATTAGTCGATGTGGAACCGGATGTTCTTCTGGAGGCAGGTAGCTGAGAACATCCCAGTGCAGTCGAAGCAGTTTCGAATTCTTAATCCACTCATCCTCAAAGAGACCGCCATTGATCTACTTCAGTTCCGGCCACCTCGCGATAAGTGGTGGGGCTGGGATAAGGTATGATTGCTTTTGATTTATATTTTAGTTAATTCCTTAATATCTGTAGCGGTTGCACAAGATGTGCACTAACGTAAAAAATAATTTACTACGGCCTTATTGATTAGGTACATTTTATTGTGGAATAATAACGTGAGGTATAATGAGTGTTCCTGCACAATCAAATGTGTATTGTAGAAATCTAGATGTTTCTTAAATATCAGCTGGATTGACATGAAATTCTTAAATGTGTAGAAGGTCTCCAGTGTTCTATTATAGTCAAAAAATATAAGCGGTGGTCTATTCTTTACAAAGTAAATCCTGTACACGGAGTACTTCAGACAAACCTAGTGTTTTGGCAACTTCTAAGTGCATAAGCCAAGATATGGAAATTGTCCAAGGGGGATGCAGACACCAGCTTGTGACGGAAGCGGTCTGGAGAGTGGTCCCACGACGGTGCTACCGTTGGCCTAGACTGAGAGAGAGAAGTGATAGGAAGGCTACGGTGGCTTGAATCAGAGGGACCAGAGAGCATCAGGGGTGGAAATAACTCAGGCCTATACAATTCCAATTGGAATAAGACTTAATGAAAAAGGAAAGCTTAAATGCAGAACAGGTTGGCAGACATTGAATAAGGGAAATAGGCACAAAGATTGCAGACTAATTCGGGCCTATATCAACTATCTGCTGCACTGAAGCAGACCTCCCTGTCGTGTTCATGTAAGGCATTACAGAATTATTAATATTGTCCTTGATGTGTACACTCTCCCCCTATCCACCTGTTCCAGGACCGGAAAGTGCTCCTATAACTGTCTTAATGCAAAGCTTTCTTGGGTTGTCCAGTTGTGTGTTGTCGATGCCTGCAATATGGGAGACTAGGGGAACAGACCTTGTGGAAGTGCCCACTTCTCTGGAGCTGAGGGGAGTGGGTGCCCCTACTTTTTGATATAAAGGAGACCTTGTTAGTATATGCTTGGATCATCATCACCACCACCTTGGGTCTCTGTTTGGGAAAGAGAGCCTTCAAAAGGCCTTTGAATCCAAAACTTATATGTACAGGAACACATCTGACTTCTCCTTAGAAGCAGTGTCAGTCATAAGCAGTGGCAACTAAGCTACAGACTTACAAGTTGGTCTAAATATAAAGATGGACTTTGCAAACCCCGTCCCAGAAATGACCCACCTGCTGAGGTGATGCCTGCTATCCTGCTGAGTTGATGTCTGCTATCCTGCTGAGTTGATGTCTGCTATCCTGCTGAGTTGATGTCTGCGATCCTGCTGAGTTGATGTCTGCGATCCTGCTGAGTTGATGTCTGCAATTCTGCTGAGTTGATGTCTGCAATCCTGCTGAGTTGATGTCTGCAATCCTGCTGAGTTGATGTCTGCAATCCTGCTGAGTTGATGTCTGCAATCCTGCTGAGTTGATGTCTGCAATCCTGCTGAGTTGATGTCTGCAATCCTGCTGAGTTGATGTCTGCAATCCTGCTGAGTTGATGTCTGCTATCCTGCTGAGTTGATGTCTGCTATCCTGCTGAGTTGATGTCTGCAATCCTGCTGAGTTGATGTCTGCAATCCTGCTGAGTTGATGTCTGCAATCCTGCTGAGTTGATGTCTGCAATCCTTCTGAGTTGATGTCTGCAATCCTTCTGAGTTGATGTCTGCAATCCTTCTGAGTTGATGTCTGCAATCCTTCTGAGTTGATGTCTGCAATCCTTCTGAGTTGATGTCTGCAATCCTTCTGAGTTGATGTCTGCAATCCTTCTGAGTTGATGTCTGCAATCCTTCTGAGTTGATGTCTGCTATCCTTCTGAGTTGATGTCTGCTATCCTTCTGAGTTGATGTCTGCTATCCTTCTGAGTTGATGTCTGCTATCCTTCTGAGTTGATGTCTGCTATCCTTCTGAGTTGATGTCTGCTATCCTTCTGAGTTGATGTCTGCTATCCTTCTGAGTTGATGTCTGCTATCCTTCTGAGTTGATGTCTGCTATCCTTCTGAGTTGATGTCTGCGATCCTGCTGAGTTGATGTCTGCGATCCTGCTGAGTTGATGTCTGCGATCCTGCTGAGTTGATGTCTGCGATCCTGCTGAGTTGATGTCTGCGATCCTGCTGAGTTGATGTCTGCGATCCTGCTGAGTTGATGTCTGCTATCCTGTTTAGTTGTCTGCTATCCTGCTGAGTTGATGTCTGCTATCCTGCTGAGTTGATGTCTGCTATCCTGCTGAGTTGATGTCTGCTATCCTGCGGAGTTGATGTCTGCAAACCTGCTGAGTTGATGTCTGCAATCCTGCTGAGTTGATGTCTGCAATCCTGTTTAGTTGTCTGCTATCCTGCTGAGTTGATGTCTGCAAACCTGCTGAGTTGATGTCTGCGATCCTGCTGAGTTGATGTCTGCTATCCTGTCAGTTATCTTTAATTTATTGATCCATTTAACATATTTGAACCTTTAAACCCTGAAAGGGCTTGGTGCTAGCACGAAAATAGTCTGGGAAGATATTTTGGCCTGCTAGCCCTTTGCTGCCCTCAAAAAATGCTTCTCTAAAAGGCTGTTTTGAATTGAAGGCAAGGGGGTGTATCTGCCTCTGTTTGACCTGCCTTTTATCTTGCTCTCTGTTTCAGAATGTGCCCACGTTGGGATGCACAGCTGTGGTCTTGGCCACCCATCTCTGCGATGAAGTGAGCTTGGCAGGATTCGGCTACGACCTCAGCCAGCCTGGAGCACCATTGCACTACTACGATGACCTCTGCATGGCCGAGATGAGCGGGTTCAACATGCATGACGTCACGCAAGAAACCAAACTTTTACAAAAACTGGTTAAAGAGGGGGTCGTGAAGGACATCACCGGGGGAGTCCACTGCGAGTTCTGCAGTGATGCAAGGCTGTGAATGGAGTCGACAATCCACCCTCGGTTCTGTGTTATCCTGTCCCAGACAGGCGTTTCTGATTGCCTTATCAGTGTTCGGATGAAGACAGACATTGAAAGCAGCTGTTGTTTAGGTTTATTGCTATCATTGATCGTAACAGATTGTTTTTAATTTATTTGAGTCTTGTTTCTGTAAATATGTTAAATATTAATTCACGGACGGAAACCTAATGATTTTACAAAGATTGCAACATTTCATTGCACTCAACACGCCCCCGGACAGCACATATTTTGGTTGGTGCTCAGGATTACAGACCCTCTGCCTTGAAATAGCGCCAATAAGGGGGACATGGTGCATTTGCATTTTATGCTGATGACGTAGACAAAAAGACCTGGATTTTAAAGGACAAGATGCGACCAGTATATCTGCATTTGTGTACTGTGCAACCTCTTTCTTTTATTTGATTGTGTTTTCCACTTTGTAATGAACGTGTTTTAAAAGATCGGACCTCTGAGTGGTTTTGAGATGCATTGATCTGTTCAGGCAACGCAAGCATTCTCCATGATTATGTACACATCTCGGAACCCTCTGGCACGATTTTGTGGGGTTGGCTACGAGATAGCCCCCACGCCCCCCACCCGCCCCCACTGAGACCAACCCCCTCTGCCTGCTGCCTCTAGGCAGTGTCTTCAGATGGCTGTGTGCCTTCCCACTGCACACAGATGATCCATGCAACAGGTATGTTCTGGCAGTGACCCTGCAGTGTCCCCAGCACCCTGCCTGTAAATCCAGAGTCCTTCATTAATACTTCCCGCCAGTAGTCCGTGAGTCTCAGTGGACCCAGTTCATTGTAGCCTGTTGCCCCTTTAGGGCAGCAGCCTCTGATGGGTTACTTTTACAAAATCCCAAATATTTGAATCGCCCTCCAAATTTAGTGTGGGTCTGAGGGGAAGCAGGACTTCCGCCTCTTGGACTATCTGGGAGGAAAAGGACACAGTGAGTGGATAGCAAAGTAACCTTCCGATGCAACCCATCTGCAGTCACCGGCTAAGAGCACAGCTGAAGGCTAAGAATACAAGGGCCCCGAGTCTCCAAAAGACCTAATAAATGGACCAGGAGCCTATTCGGCTACTTACAAGTACCCGGCAGGGAGCACAGCCTGCCTATTGGAAGTGTGCACTATAGTTTAATACTCATTCCCAACACTAGTTGGCAGGGTCAGACTGGGCCTGTAGGGCAGTCGGGTAGTGCCAGTTGGGCTGGTCGGACAGGTCAGTGTGTGGGATATTGTTTTAGCTGTTTGTGGGCCTCTTTTATGGTCTACTCGACCGGTTTTTACCCTTGATTTCCTTGATATTAAAAATCCATGCAGTCTTCCATACCTTGCAAACCTCTTCTGGAGTGTCTTTACACGTTCAGAACTTTGAAAACATAGCCACTTTTTAGCAATATAATTCACTAATTGGGGCCACTTTAATTTGGTGCCCTGGCCTATTTTCTGCCCCGGTCCAACCCTGCTAGTTGTCTAACTAGGTAAGATTTCAAAGTGTAGCTCCCTGCGGATTCTTTCGTAAGCGGCCGACTTACATTCATGAGTTTTTGCCTAGAAGCCCAGAATCCTAGAAGCAGGCGTTCGACAGTGAAATGTTCTGCTTGTGCTTTGGGTTCAGCAGTAAAACTTTTCAGTAAAAAGCTGATGAAGGTGTGTGTGGTCTGTGGAATCTCATGGTGAATGAATCTTTCCTGCTGCATGCTTCAGCAGATATTGTTTCTTATTTCCTCAATGTGCCATGTCTGCCAGATTGTATTGTATTTAGTCCGGCAAGATGAAAGAAAACGAGTGTGTTCTCTGTCCAACTACGGGACCATACTGTGTTCCAATGTCTAACTACGAGACTACTACATATGTGTAATTATTGTAAAAAGGAGAATGAACATACACTGTGATACTATACGAAGCAAGTTGTAGGATTGTATTTTATGTGTATTTCATATTGAGAGAAAATCACAAGTGCATACACCCCACTCTGAGTTTCAGGGTGCTTTAAATCATGTTCTGTTAGTGTATTCCATTTGCATTGGCCATTGTGTTATAAATCTGCATAAAAATGTGTTAATCCTAAACACACATGAAGTTTTTAGTCTTGGAAAATCAAACCTCTGATTACATTGAATTTGGAGTAATATTCTTGCCTGTAACCCTAAATAGGACCAAATTCAGGGTTAGCAACTTCTGTCCTATTTTCACCAGTGGAATAGTTTGCGAGGGGAAAAATGGGGAATCTGCATCGGAGGCGGACTACAAAGAAAAATATATATATTTTTTCCCCAAACACCGGAAAGTTAGGTCTTAAGTTGCTGTATCTCCCTAAACTGAAAAAGTCTGGCGAGGCATGGGTTTTTGGGTGTTAGCTGCCATCAGGCAATCAAAACATCTCTACCAAGACGTTTACTGATGAACACCAATGTGAACGGCTGAAATAGCCTGGTGTTTCAGACTGTTTTGTTAATTTTGATTGGATGTCATCAGCCAATCAGTGTTGGTTTCCATGTTTAGATCCTTCTGAAGACTGCCTATTCAGTGATTCCCCACCAATCCCATTGCGAACTGTTCTGTAACTGACATAATGTTTGAGCCTGTAATCCTGCAGTGGTTTGTGGGTTGCTGCTGTGTACCATCTGCCTTTTTAATCCACGGTATTCCGTTTACAGTGGAAGTAAAAATAAAGCACATCCCCAACCGCAAGTATAAATCCCCGTGCTAGCCTCTTATTTTGTCATAAAATGTGGTCAGAAAGTATCTAGAGGAACATTACAATTTGCTGTATTGAGTCACATCAATCCCCACAATGACTGACGAGCTTTTGCGCTTGTACATTATGCTATGTGTGGCGCCGCGGCCAGGGCGACTGACGCTGGAATCTGGGGATCAGGGTTCGATCCCCTGCTTCGGTGGCAGGTTAGCCCAGCACCATGCGACTCTGGGCAATAGCTTGCTTAATCTTCCCGACGGCCCCCAGCGCCTAGAGACCCTAACGGGTGATTGTGCGCTATACAAATGTGGATTATTATTATTATTATTATGTGGTATCCTGTCTAAGGACTTTTCCTAACTGACATATCTGTGTGTCAAATACCCCATTACCGTAGCTCAACAGGGACCTCAATACTTTCAGTTGTGAGATTACGTAAAGAATGATTGAATTTTAGATAAATATTTTAAAATGTTTCCATATATGTTTTCTGTATGAGCAAAAAGAGAGAAAACTATGTGTAAAAATAATACTGCCGTGAGCCTTCCAATTACAAAAGGTTCCTTCTAGATTCATTTCGGTCATTGGTTTTGCAGAGTGAATCTTTTTTTAGGTTACCTTGCTGTGCATATCCCACCATTTGGGCCCTTATTAAGAGTGGCCTCTTGATTCTAATGGGTCTGGTAACAGCAGTTAACAAACCCATTGGAATTGTACGTTTTTCACTCGGTCACAAATATTTTGGCTGCTGCTGTGTCAAAGTGTGGGGAAAAATGAGTAATCAGTTGGGGAATAGGACTTGAATTGACCAACTCCTCCTGTAACTCCTTATATCTTTCTAACTCCTATTGGTCTCGAACACCGGGAATGGGGAAAATCCAGCCATGTTGCGGGCCACTCTTTTTGAGTACATTAATTGTTGGGCTTTCAAAGGCATTATGTTTCCCTCCAAACTCAAATATGAGGGACACTTTAGGCAGGTCTCAAAATTACTGTGGCACAGACTTGAAGCCACAGCTTCCTACACTGAAGAAGACTTCCTTAGATTGGATTTGAAAGTACATGGAGCTTTAGGAAAAAAATATAGAAAAGTGATCAGTGTATTGCTGGAATTTACCTGAGCCACTGGTAATTACTTGAGTTCGCATCCCAGACCATTTTTCTTTGCCCAACATTCCACCTTATGCATGAGCCAGCTGTATGCAATTCAGGCTTGGTACTTCTTTAATAGGAACATTCCTACCTGAACTGCCAGGCTAGGTTTCCTCCATACCGAAACCCAAGCAGCCCAGACAGGTATCAATCTTTCAATGAATTGGCAGTAGAGTGTAGATTGGTTCTAGTGGTACAGTGAGCATTGGACCACCGTCTGGGCATACTCATCGCACTTGGTTTCATACTGCAGATTACAGAAAAGTGATAGATTGAATGCTTGAATTAATTTCAGCCACTGGTAATAATTAGGGGCCTTATCAGCACCTGCCATTTTGAGACTGGAGAGAGTTTAGTAATCGGGAAATGTTGGGCTTGGGCTGCAGTGGTTTAGGTTTTGTGAGAATTGCGTCTACATTTTTCAACTTTGTGTCCGTTTTCTAAGTTTCCAACTTATTTTCTTCAAATGTTGTTCTATGTACCTGTGTATTGACTCACAAAGTTAGCAGCCCTGGTTTTCTATGGGGTAAGAAGATATTTGTTATCAGGACTGTGCATTTTTCATCCCTAAAAATCTGTAAACCTTGAGAAAAAATAGTGTGTAATAGGCCGTGTTGTTGGGTTGTAATAGACAATTGACTGTTTCTTAATACAGCCGAGCCTGATAAGGATAGACCCAAGCATGACTGCTGAGATGTGGTCCATGATCAGTCTGCACAGACTCCAAAAGTGTCATTTAGGGTCAGAGATTCCAAGCATTCTAGGATACCTAAAGAATACAATTGAACACAGTCGAAGGGGGGAGAGGGAGCTCATCTTAAAGGCATGCCCTCAGACCCAAGTTGAAATGACTGTAACTTTGTTGCTAAAACAACATGTTGACCTGAGGCTGATTCCCACTTTCAAAAACGACCTTAACTAGTAGATTACAAAAGCTACTTGAACTTTGAGGAGGCCCTCTTATGGGCCGCAGCTTTACTCGATGTACATGAGCATTCGTCCAAATAGTCATCGTTTAGGGTTCTTGTGCATTCTTTATTAAGAACATTCGTGGTGCTTCATGGATGAGAGATCAGATGGCTGAATGTACAAGAACAAAAACACTACTTAAAAACTATTTGGATGAATGCTGATCAGAAATTACCCATAAGCGTTTTGCTACCGTCGATCCATATATGTACCAATGAATTCTAGATGAACCAAAGCATATCTAAATTAATATAGAAGAGTGTACTACAGCCACATGGTTACGTGGATTTAATTGGTTAACGTAACAATAATCAACATAACAAAAATGATTTTTAACTGCTGGCACCCCCTTAAATTTTTTCTGTTTATCCTGTGGGTTACAAGGGTACTTAAAACACTACCAAAATTATCTGTATTACTTATCTGGCTACTAGAGGTTCATTGGGGGCGTGAGGTACAATCCAATCTATAAACAAAGTAATTAAATTATTAACCACTGTTGAGAAGAAGCTGAAGTTGGGAGCAGAAATATTGAGAAGTGTAAAATTCAGCAGCACTTCTATATGGATGCAGAATGGCCTGAAAGACATTTAGTATCAACCTGAGGAGCATCAGAAACCAGGAATCGCAGAGGAACTCAATACTGTAACCAATGCCCAATTAAAAGCTCTACTTCATGCTGTTCTTACTGCAGATTGTCAACTGGCAATGTAGGACTTCTGAAAGCATAGCCAGATTTCCTCCTATGTTTGAAAGGATTCCTGATGAAATCCCTGCATGTTTGAGAAAACATAACTGCAAACAGGAGGTGCTGTGGGCTATCGAGCAAGAATCAAACACTGCCGCTTCTCAAAAGTGAACCTATTGAGGAGGATAAAGACAGAACATAGTATGCTAAATGTACATCCTAATACCACTTCCAAAAAGTACTCATTACCAGATATTACATTTACAATTATATTCAGGCTATATTGTTTAGGAGGACCACCTAACAAGATGACGTGGTTATTTATGCAAGTCGACTTGGACAACCATTCACCTCTGAGATCTGAATCCTCCTATTCCTGTACTCCAAAAGCCCAATATATATACCTACATAACAGGTGACTAACCTTACCAATTAACACCTATTTTGTTTGAAATAAACCCTGAAACAAGTGTTTTTACAAAATTCATGTCTGCAGTTGTGCACACTTGCTGCATTCTCACAAAAGCTATTCATATTTACCCATCCCTGGACGATTGGCGAGTGATAGAAAATGCAACTTGCGCAACGTGATAAAGGAAGTGCTGATCCGGTCCGAATTATGATTAATGGTGAACGCAAAGAAATCAAGCCAACCACCCTCAAAACAGGAACATTTGGTGCCAACATTAGGGTTTTTAGCCTTTATCACAATGAAGATTGGTGGTATGTTCAAAATCATGTACTGCTTTAAAAGATGTTTCTGAAAGTTGTATCAATGATGTCATTGGGCAGGGCGGCATTGTACGTTCCATTGGTATCACTTGCATTACTGAATAAGATTGCTTGTAGAATGACTTACTGACTAGTGCATGCTTACTTTAAAGGACTCATAAGTTTTAGTATTTGTCACTGAGAAGGGTAGGAAGTCTGCAGTGGTGAGCAATAAAGAATATATGCCCGGGCAGGCCTCTGTCATGTCCGATTCCTGTGATGAACTTCACAACAGATGTATCTCAATATATGACGCGATTGACAGTGTTGGAAAAATGAATGATACACAAGACTACCTCCACTGTCTACACCTCATGGCAGAGTACTTCTCTCTGACTGCTTTTAGATGCAAATCACAATGACATTGTCCTGACTGCTGACAAGGAGGCACTCGCTTTTCATATAACACAGTTCATCCAGGAAGATCGAAAAGATCGAGCAAAAGACCTAGACAGATGTAATCTAGGAATCTGAGTTACATCACACGTAGATACTGTACATTTTCCATGTAAGTGCTATACCAGAGCGAGATCTGTTTACTGCATTGGAAAAGATAAACGCCTAAACTACGCTTCCACAGCAGCAGTCCATGGGCACTGCTGTATTGATATTGTACTCCACATTTGCTTGAGCGTTTACACCAGTGCAACAATGCACAGATGAACGTGAATCTCCCACTTAATGGAGTTGTCAGTTCCAACATATTGCAGTTTCTTTGAACATCACAATCTACTGTGACTTAACTTATTGCCCTTCAGTTAGCCGTATGTGAAGGTAATCACCTTACCAGCCTACCTCCTGGTAACTTACAGACTGATTCACGTAGGTAAATTTACCCTTTTGTGTAAGTTTATGATTGTTTGCTATTCACAAAGCATAGCGTTGGTGTTCTCATCATCCCTTCCACACTCGTGCAAGGTAATTCTTCATTACTAGTAGCGCCACCTCTAGGTTGTGTAGACAAAAATGTGAGTGCACTGAGGAAAGTGACGAAGGTCTCAGGAAACTTACCAATGGTGAAACTGCTGGCGCTGATAATTTTTTGAGAACACCTCGCAAAGACTTCAGACTGAGCCTAATCTCACCTGAATTGTGAAGGCCCCCAACTCTGACATCTTTGTCAATTTTCTTGGCTTAAACTAAGTAGGAGTAAGAGGTGTCTCCAGAAACGTACGTTTAGAACTCTTGGTGTTGTGCACCTCCTGTCATCGAGTGATTTACTACTAGTATCCTTACGAGTGCTGAGTCCCCGCATATAATTAAGACCCAACTTTTTTGCAATTACCTAGAAGACTCGGTGCCCTTGACAAGTTTGAAATATGCACAACTTGGAGTTGCTGTTCAGCGAAAAGATTTGTTATATTGTCCTTAAAGATGTGAGAAACCCTTTAAAAGTCAATGTCAGCCATTTAACAGTGCAGTTTAAAGATTGCTAATACATTTGTCCATGCTTCAAGTAATGAACACTAGTCTGTGTTGAGAGCATATGCTAAGGTTTAGGAGGTGGTGGATTGTTTCAAAAACACATTATTGGGGCTTTTTAGATGGTTTCAGAAGGATGATTATCATACATGGGACTTGAAAACTGTCACTCTTTTGAGCCAATTCTTAGGTTTCCATTTAGAAAACCTATATTTAGTGTTGTCGTTTTTAGTAGCCCGTTACCCGCTATTTATACTAGCTGAAGCATGGCGTTCCAGGCATACATTACAAATTACTGCAGAGGTATTCATGCACTCCAAGAAGCAGGTTAGAATAAAACTTGCTTGCTACTTGTTTCACTTTACGGCCTCCTTCACTGTAATGGAGAAATGCTCCTTTGTAGGCGGGTGCACAGCATGTAAATCACTGATATGTATATTGCCTGCAGAATTCAACTAAGATAATAGTTCTGGATGTTGCATCTGTTATAGTTTCATCCCTTCTAAAATGTCAGCTTTAAGGGTAGAAACAACAATTAACTGACTAGTGAAGCATTATGTTACCTCATTAGGGCATTGTGGAGTTTGGGTCAACCTCTGTCATTTTCAAACACATCCATGGTCCGTGCACCACTTATGAAATTTGGATTAAAACTACTATCCAGAGTATTAACAAAAAACCTGTTCTAGGAACCTTTTTTCTTTCTGGGCATGTTTTTTTTTCTTTGTGGATTTTAAACGGTGTCCAGTGGAGAAAAAAGGCAAGAAGGGTTTAACAAATAAACCTTAGTCGATACTACTCGGTTCCAAGATGCAACTGAAACTCGCCAGAACTTTCTCCAGGGAAGTCTAACAGATGTTCTAAACCCCATATAGAATAAAGCATGTTTGGTAGAAATAGTTTAAGAGCTGTCATCCGGGATTCCCACCAGGAACAAACAGACTGAAGGTCGTGGTGTTTTGCTGTATGAACACATGATGGAGAAATACAATAAATACATAAAAACCTACACTCCCTCTTCTGTTTTCAGTGTTTTTGCAAGGTAGTTCTATGCCAGTACTTAGCATTTCAATGAAGGAATAACTTAGTACAGCAGTTATGAAATTGCTTATGTGTTGTACACATTTTCGAATTGTACACATTTAGTTTAAAATCAGTATTATATGTAAATAAATGTAAATAAATGCAACTCCAGAATCTGGGCGTGGTTTCAGGTATCCTCTTTATTTCGATAATAGAGCGGTTACATACTTGCTGTAAAGTACTACTCTGGTGAACTGTGTTTCCATGTTTTCTGTTTTGTATGTGCGAAGGTTCTCATGCAGGGTTTTACTGAAGCCCTCTCTTAATTTAGGCAAATATCTTCTTTGTTTCCTAGTAAACAAACAGGACTGTCATAAACGGTGTGTGGTGTGGTTTGATTTGACTTCTTTAACAGTCTTGTACAGTTGGTTTGGGAATGGGTTTTGACAACATTGAATTTTCAGCACCCTTTCTGGTTTAATGTGACCGACTCCCATCTGCACTCGACTTTAAACTTCATATGGCTTGTACCCTACCCTTTATCAGACTGACAATTTTAAGGTTGAACACCATTGGAATGCAACCTAATTGATTAGATCTCATTTGAAGAGAGATGATATCCTTTGTCTCTGCTCCCTGTATTAATGGTAATTTTCTGGCTTGTTCAACTTGTCAGCGAGCTTGAGTCGCAACTATGATAAAAGGCAGAGGATCAAATGTGGCCTTCAGTCACTACTGAACAGGAAAATGCTGCAGACCAAAGTGGCTGTTTGCATCTGGATGTTCTTCAGAAGATGCATCCTCCTTCCTCCGGACTCTCTTGAACCAGAAATTCTTCCATTGCTACCAAAACGAAGGATTTAGGAGTGTCTATAATGCAGATGACATCTTTATATGTTAGCCCATGTCATTGATACACCGCCATCTGGACCCCAGGTCTGCAGTCTGGGTCCTACACTGCCTGCCACCAAGTGTAGGAGATAGCTGAGATTTTTACAAGAGCCAAAGCAAGGTTGTAAGTGAATTGACAACAGAATTCGTTGCATTTATTGTACAGAATTCATTGCATTTATTTTATTTGGCACTTAGCAGAAGTTTTAAAATAGTAATCAAAAATAGAGATTCATATTTCATCAGGTCGCATCTTCCTGTTTTGTAAGAAATTCGGTTTGTGGACTTTTTGTGTCATTGATAAATAACAACAAGTGAACACATATGTTCGAGGCATGTGAGCTGTAGATCATATTTTTCCAAACCAAATAAGAATCACACTGAGAAGTAATGGCCTTTTTGATAATGTTTGTTAATGTTTCTCACGATTAAAGGTATAAATATTATTCACAATCGTACTGCAATAAGTAATTCCTAAAATTTCTGGCTTTGTCTAAATTATGTTGTTAATAAAATCGAGTGGCTTCGTGTTACAAAACTCCACTAGGACCAGTTGAGGTTGAAAGGTTTAGTCGAAGTATCTTCACCTAAGTATTGTCACCCTTGCTTGCGACAACTGTATTTCACAGGTCTGTAGGTGCATAGCATTAGCAGTGGTGTTCTCATCAACCCTTTCACATTCATTCAAGTTAATTCTTCATTACTAGAAGTGCCAACTCTTAAAAAAATGCATCCATTAGGTTACCTAGCACAAAATGTGAGTGCACTGAGGAATGTGGGGAGGGAAACAGCCTTTACCCCGCATACTTTACTCCGCAGTGCCATTACCCCGCAAAACATTTTACAACGCAGGGCTTTACACCGCAAATTATTACAACGCATTCCCCCTTACAATGCCACTGTGGAGTTAGAATAGTAAATTGCATTGTAATAGGGTATGTATTGTAATAGTTAGCGGTAGAAAGCCCTGCGTTGTAAAAGATTTTGCAGTTTAAAACCTGCTGGGTAATGGCACACTGAGTAAAGGTGTGCGGTGTCAAGTGTCCTATTCATGTGGGGAAGGTCTCAGTAAATTTACCAATGGTGAGACTGTCAGCGTGCTCACTTATTGAAAACACCTCGCAAATATTCGTAAAAAAGTGAAGGCCCCAACCTCTGAGATCTATGTCAATTTTCCTGGATTAACCCCTTGCCTGTGGGGCTGATTCCCCCACTGTGCTGGAGGGAGGGAGGGCACGCACAGCACCCCTGTGCTCGTGATAAGCTCAGCTCGTCATGAGCCACGGTGGTCATGTGCTCATGACGAGCTGAGCTAGTCAAGGCCACACCCGTTTCTGTAGAACGCTCGCACAGCTGGCGAATTAGCCCCGCGTGGGAGCGTTCTAACCGTTATGACGAGCTGAGCTCGTCATGAGCCACGGGAACCGTGACTCATGACGAGCTGAGCTCGTCATGCATGGGTGGGGTTAAACTAAGTATGAGTAAGAGGTGGCTTCAGAAACTGTTGGGTTTACGGCCCATGTTTTACAGCACATGCCGTGCACCTCCTGTAATCTAGTGTGTTTTAAATGTCCGTTTCTGTTTCATGTGCTTGACTCATGATCACATCCTTGACATCCACAATGCACAGACATATAGACTCCTCTGAAGATCATTTTTTTTCCAGCTTTGGGCTTGCCGGAGAAAGCCCCCTACTGCATCTAAATCCAACCAGAGAGCGGTCTCCAGATATTTTGATTAGATAATCATACACTACAGGCGCCAAAGACTGCTATAATGCCTTATTCACGTGGCTTGATTGTGTGGGAATGACTGGGGAGAGAAGGCAAGGGGGCTGGAAAATGGGAAGAGTCTGAATACACTCTTTAAATTCTAGATGAAAGTAGTGGAATAAGCACTGCATGCCCAAATTGAAAACACCCGACCAAGTTTACCCAAAGAACATTCAAAGAAGATTGACATCAGCACTATTACCGGGAGGATGTCCTAATGTTAAGTAGGGGTGAGCCTATCAAAACCTAGAGCCTAGTAGGACTACTTGAAAAGCCAGGTCGTCAGCTTGCAGACTTTTAGAAGCGAGGAGGAGGTTCTTATGTGTAGTGGCAGGTTGTTCCATGCTTTGAGCAATATAGGAGAATGCTCTGCAGCTGGATATGGTTTTCTGTATGTGTGCTAGTTGGAGTCCGGACAAGCATAGGTGTCTGGAAGATTTGTGAAAGTAGATGTGGTTGTTGAGGTATGGTGGGCCAGTGTTATGTAGTGCCTTGAAAGTGTTGAGGGAGGAGTTTGAATTGCGCTAGTTTGTGTATGGGGATCCTGTGGAGCTCCTTCAGGTGTAGCATGATGTGGGTGCAGCACGGGAGGTTGAGTGTTTCCGGCTGCCGAGTTCTGAATGGCCTGCAGTCTTCTGGTGAGATTTTTGTTGAATCCCGACATAGAGGGTATTCCTATAGTGCAGCTTGCTTGTGAACAGGGCATGCGTGACGTTTTTCCGAGTGCTCATAGGGAGCCATTTGAAAATCTTCCTCTGCAACTTCACGGTATGGCAGCATGAGGCGGGGAGAGCTTTGACTTGGACTGTCTTGTCAAGTTTGCTCTCTATGATGATCCCAAGGTTCTTGGTGGGGGTGGGTGTCAGTCCTGGCTGTGTTGGCCACCAGTTGGCTTGTGTTTGAAATACTGGACAGTCTATTTCAGAGAACAAACGTTGTTGTCCAGGTATGCGCACCAACTCTGAAACTCCGGTTCATTATTTATTCATCTGTTACAATTAGCATAGCGCTTAGACATAGCAAAGTTACAGTGTAATGGCTTTAAATTGTTATGCTATGATTTTTCCCTGTTACTGAAAAGCCTAGTTGCTTTTTATTATTTTCAGTAATGCTAACAATATGTGTACTAGCTCTCGGCATTCTACAATTACTATTTTAAAATAAATATGTTGAAATACATAATCTGTTTCTAGAGATAGTGATTGTGTAATTCATTATTGAATTATAATTTAGATTACCACTACTTCTTGTTAGTAACCCAAAAGCATTGACACCACCTCATTTATGTACTGTGTGGGGGTTCTGCGGGGCTACAATAACCCGTTTTTCACATTCAGCGCTGGTGCATTGAACTAAGTACACTCGTGTCACCTGTGGGTGTAAAAACAAACCCTGTAGACCTGAGCCAAAAATGTTGGAGACTGTGTCAAACACTGTGGAGAAGTCCAAGAGGATGAGGGTAGGTGTGCCTCCTGTGTCCAGTCATGTGTATGTCATCCATGGTGGTGATGAGGGCAGTTTCTGTGCTGTGGTGGGGCCTAAACCAGATTGTTTGTTGTTGAGGAGTTTGTGGACATTGAGCTATTCGGTGAGGCGTCAATTGATAAATTCTTCTAAGACCATGGCCAGAAATGGTTGCAGGGAGATGGGCCTGTACTCAGCAAGTGTTAAAGGCTCCACAGAGGGTTTCTTTAGCAATAGGATGACAGTTGTTCGTTTCCAAGCATCTGAGAAGGTTGGGGTTGCAGAAGAGGAGGTGCCATTCAGAGTGGCTATGAGCATGGTGCTGATGGGTTGCTGACCTTTGGAGTAGGTGTGTTAAGGGCGGGCTCCAGTGGGGCCTCTGAGTGGCTGTACTTCATGGTGGCGGAGGTTTCTTCTGGGGTGATGACAGGCTACATTGTTAGCATTGGTTCTTTTTCGGTGTTGCGCATGACACATAGGGTGCATCAGCAGAGCTGTGTGAGAGTATCGGTGTTAAAAGACATGTGTGTCACATCACCCTGTGAGTGTCTAAGAAGCAAAAGGTGCATATATTTTGTAATGTTTAGTGTAATAAATAGATCTGTTAGGTGTGGCACTTTGCCAGTGCCAAATATGCTCTTAAAGCAGTTGGACTACACACAGGGTATGATTGTAGAGTGTGAGATCACCCATGTGCAGCTGAATCTCAGCCGCACTTATAAGTACACTGAAGACAAAAGGCCAAGTGCCCACTGATCCAATTCATCAATTCTGAATAAACAGGTATGCAGTCAATTTGCTGCTTGTCCCTGATGGCGCTATGTTAACGTGGGGCTAATGGGAGGGACACTCCTAACATCTCCTGAATGTCTCCCCAGCTGTGGTTTTGATCGCCTTTAACTCTAGAATTAGGTCATGCTGTACTCCGTACTCATCCACGTTACAGAGGTTTGATGATAGAATCTGAGTGATGGATGGAAGGGTTTGAAAAATACTACTCGCCATCTAGGAATTTCTATTTTCATTCCCACAGCTTTGTCAGCTTGTTTGAGTTATTACATACACAGTGTGTGCATGTCTGTGCCTGTGTGGGTCTAGCAATGTATATGGATGTCTACCTGCGTGCAAATGCCTGTGCCGCTGTGTTGAGCAGTGTGCGCGTGCAAGGCAGCCCATATTCAATCATTGCCACCCGGAGGGCTTTGACAATTGAATTGAATTGAATTCTTCTGTTGTGAGGCTTGAGTGAACAGGTTATCCATGGTTGGCCTGTAGGCCTCATAAATCACAGTGAACTGAACAAACGTGTAAGGAGTTGTGTTTTTTTTAAAAGCTATTTTAAATTGAGACCCCGAGGTACACAGAGCCTGGAGCTCAAGATCTTTCACATTTTAAATGTTGCGTACAGTGCCCATCCCTGCTGAAAATATAAGTTGTTTGCCTGAAAGGTAAATCCAAAAACTATGATTAATTGATTTCTGTAAATGCACGAGAACCACGCGTTGTCTAATTCCCATAAGCAAAAATAAAAAAGTTTTCTTTCGTTATTTGTGGGGGGAAGGAGCTGAACAAGCAAGGGGTGCCTTGCAAAGAAACACGGACAATGAGAGTAAAAAAAACTCTGACGCTGACAGCATCAGAGCTTTTTTTCTTCTTCATATGGCAAGTGGAGTGGGAGGGTGGAATGTGGGAAAGAAGAAGCATATGACAGTTCGTGGGAGGTGGAAGGGAGTAAGCGACACAGATAAGGGGGATGGGAGCAAAGAAGAAAGTAAAATACTACCTGAATCAAAGCAGGAGCAGCGGAAGGACACTAGTCAAGATGAACCAATTAGTCTCTGGTCCATGCTCCACATGAAAGGAGAGGAAGTGAAGTCTGCACGTGCCAGCCAAATAGAAGGCATCAAAAAAGTTACAATGAAGCCAATGAATGATAAGCAATGGATGGGCTCCAAGCCCCTTGTAAACAATATCTCTCACAAACAAAAGTGCACGAGGGCATGTACTGTTGCAGGTGGGGCATGTACTGTTGCAGGTGAGACCTAAAAATGCACAACAGAGTTTACATTAGGCATCCGCCTACCACAGACACTTCCCGCCCAGACACTTGCAAGGGGACAGCAGCAGCTATGGAGATCTACTCAGTAGAGGCAACCAGGAAACTCATGAGCGAGAGTTCGGTACCAGAAGTTTCAAACAGTGTGGAACACCGCTCTTTTGTTACTCCTGAAAACATGAATGTCACCTCTATGCCTCCAGTTATCCACACTCCCAATCTGTAGGGAAAGCTCTGTGGCTAGATTGTTCAGGGACTTTGCTTACACTTTCCGTATCTACCTCACATTCTGTATGTCATTTGTAAGACGAGCCGGGTCTAATGACAAAGATATTGGTAGTCCCGCTGTGAGCCCAGCTATGGTGCCCACTAGATCTGTTGGTATGTTTCGCAAACTACTTTCCGGGGGTAGCTTGTTCGGTAAGATTGTGGGGTGTGAGGGTCAAATTTGGCAACAATCACTGGGATATCATTTTAAAACACATTACACAACAAGTGCGCATTGGGGGAATTAAGGGGCTGTAGAAAGGGAGAGGAACATGGACTGGTAGTGATACTAAATAAGAGAAAAAACAATATTTTGTAAAATAAGCAACATCTTTGAAGACTTTCAAAACAGAAGGCCAGAGAGTGTAAGACACCTCCCTTACCAAACTGAAAGCAGCTGTACCCAACTAGTTACCACCACAAAATACATTTATTAGGGGTGTCACAACCCAAACGCTACGCCCCTAACAAATTCTCATCCATGATCGCCTAAATTGGAAAAGGAGAAAACTGCTACATCCAGACCAATGCACATTGAATTTCAGTCTGGCCTCCGCGGTCTTAGAATATGAGCTTTTTAAGCTTTTAGCAGAGTGTACGGCATTAACCTGAAGATATAGGGAACCTAGATGAGGTAGAAGTCAACATTTTAGCATTTGTTTCAAGTGTATGCTATTTCCTACTTGATGGCTATGTGATGTAATGGTATTGGAAATTGAGGCGCCCTTTGGATACTGGATTCTCCCTTCTCTGCTGGAGGATCACACTCAGAGGATCATGAAGAGGTTAATGTGAATCATTCGAATTCTATTGATGTGTTTTAGGATTTGGTACTACGGTTGTAATTGCTAAGAGGTATAAAGCACCAGCTTTGGGATTGCTCCGGTTCAAGCCACTACTGATTGACTCTTTGCGGTGTAATTTCAATTCACTGTAAAGAAGATTTGGCAACTTCTGTCCTGAGGTTAATTGATGCAAATGAGTCAGACCACTGGTGATGACAAAAGACTTTCTAACGATGTACTAATAAGGTAATTACAGGCTTCAACGGAATACATGAAAGCAGTCAGTCATTTTAATATTTAGGAGTAACATGATGCAAGAGTTAAAAGTACTTCTGGATTGTGGCCCGATTCCCTCTGAATACGTCAGGGCATGCTTCAGGCTGCATATACTGTGTCTCACCGTGGCTAACACGGCTCACAAGCTGTCATTGACAAGAGCAACATAGTCTAGTCAGTGTCTGCCCATTGTACCAGGTGCTGAATGCAGCACTGAGAGCCATCCACCAAGGATGCACTGGGCTTGAATGTGATGCAGTGCATGGACACAAGTAATGCATACGTGAATCAGGAGAGGGACAGACATACCAAGTTCAAGAAGTCTTTATTCGATTAGTTCATCATAAAAGACATAAAATACAATATATATATATAAAACAGTTAAAACAAGTATTAAATCATTGACAAGCTAATCAGCTTCTTGTACAAATATACAAAACTTTACATAGGGACTCGTGTACAACCATACATCAACAGGTTACTGGAAACTAGGCAGTCACCATTTGGTTATTTTTGATGAGCCTGCTTCTAAGCACCCAGGCCCACCCGAGGAATTTAGCAACCCCCACAACAATAAGGGGATCCAGGTTGGTTTTTAGCAATCTAGTTGCTTCCACAGCCAATCTGGTTCCTA
The DNA here is from genome assembly GCF_964261635.1 of Lissotriton helveticus. Lineage (NCBI taxonomy): Eukaryota > Metazoa > Chordata > Amphibia > Caudata > Salamandridae > Lissotriton > Lissotriton helveticus. The sequence continues at coordinate 416,053,450 of NC_136060.1, read as the reverse complement.
GCTGCCTACATACTGGTCTTAGCCATTTGGCTCTGGGGGCAGAGTATAAAGGGCACACATACAAAAAATGGTTCAGGCTTTCCCCAATACCTTGGCAATTAGGACAAAAACCCGACCTTTCTGTTCCCCATTTTTTAGTGAACTCCCCTATGGGAAGTGAACCGCATCTAAATTGGAAAAATTGTTTGCGGTCCAAGGGTTTAGTTATAGTGTCCCAGTACCCCTCTAACTTGGGTATGTCCTTATGTACAATGAACAGTCCAGTGAGACTGCTCGAGTTCGTTTCCAAATACATATTGTGGGTCACCCTATCCCAATAGCATTTTTTAAGATCCTTTTTGGAGGGGAAATTGGCTGACTCAGGCGAGGACCACAGATCGCCATAACCCAAAGCTAATAAGGTAGTCTTAAGGTCTCTAAACCATCCAATATTTGAGGCACCAGAGCTGTTCTTAACCTCCAAGCATGCTTCTGCATAATGATGGAGTTCTGCCGTTGTCCACAGACGGCGCCAGAATGTTAAAGGACGGAGTCTTGCTTGGTCCACCACCGAGTGACACCCTAGGTCGTAAAGAAGGGGGGTTATTGGAGTCGACTGTGGCAGACCTGTGGACAATCTTAGGAATTTGTTTTGGGCATGTTTTAATGGATCCAAATTACTACCGCCCCATAGTTCTGCACCATACAGGATTGCTGACAGAACCTTACCACCATAGATCTTAATAAGCGGAGACATTGGCCTCGTAAATGACCCTTTATGTTCTTTAATCAGTGCTCCGCCCAGCTGTTGATGTTTCATGGTCATGAGCTCAATCTGGTGGGTCCAACTCAAGGTGTCGCTGAAAGTGACACCCAGGTAGGTGAAATGCTTTGTTTGTTCCAGGGGGGTATCCCCCATGGAAACCCTGGCATTTATTTGTTTGCGCCCCCTTAAAACCATAAATTTGGTTTTGGAGACGTTCACCTCCAGCTCATGATCGCTGCAGAAACTCTCGAACCTTGACAGTGCGTTCTGCAGACCCTGTCTGGTTCGTGAAATCAGGAGAGTATCATCAGCGAACATGAGCAGGGGGATTCTCATGCCAGCCAAACTTGGGGCATCCGTGGGAAAGTTGTCATAGTACTTGGTAACTCTATTAATATATAGAGAAAACAAGGTGGGTGCCAAAACACAACCTTGCCTGACACCTTTGGCCACTGGAAAATTCTCTGTCACCTCACCCGGTTTACCCCATCGCACAAATGCAAATGTCTGTGCGTGAAGGTTCGCTATAAGACGCACCAAAATGGGAGGCATGCCCATATCTAATAGGCAATTCCAAAGCCCGGCCCTCGGGACAAGGTCGAACGCAGACCGAAGGTCCACGAAGGCCGCATATAGGTTGCCTTTGCCCACGGTGACCATCTTCCAATACAGAAGCATGAAACGAAACGCCTGATCCAGGGTACTCACATGGGTCTGAACCCAGCTTGGAGAGGAGTAAGAATGTTATATTCCTCTATCCAAGCCTGGACCCTTGACAGAACAAGACGGGTTATGATCTTCTGGACTGCGTCAATTAGACTGATCGGCCGGTAGTTCGAAGGAACCGACCGATCACCCTTCTTAAAGATAGGCAGTATTTCGGCGCCTGCCCAAGAGTCAGGAACCCTGGCGCCCATAACCAGCGCATTTACCAATCGCACTAGGTACGGTACCCATAAGTCTTGATCTTGTTGGAATAGGTCCGCTGGGATACAGTCCGGACCGGGCGCTTTACCCCTGGGGATGGCATTCAAGACTGATTCTACTTCTTTGGCCGAGAACACAAGTGTATCAGTAGTTATTGGCCAACTAATGGAATCTTGCGTAATGCCATGGCAACTAAATTGTTCCTCAAAGTAAGACACCCATTTCTGTTGTTCAATGGATGCGGGACTTGGGCGGTCGTCCTGAGACTGACCCCACCTAAGGAGGTGCCAGAACTGTTGTAGGTTCCTGGAGCCACAGGCCTCGGCTAATAAGCTCCAGCGCTCGTCGTCCCATGCAGCTTTAGCCCGACGTTTGGCTACATTATACGCCTTCCTACTAGTTTTAATTAGGGCTGGGTTCTTTAATTTTAAGGCCTTAAGCAAAGACGAATGGGACTCTCGACAAGCTTCGTTGAACCAGTTTGCGGGTTTCTTAACCTTCCCCCTACCCTTGTTAACAACAAATTTAACAAACAGAGTTTTTAGGGATAGAAACAAGCTAGCGTGAATGTCTGTGATTTTTGAGATCGTCATTTCCTGGTTTTCACACTTATCAATTTCCATTAAGGAGTTTGATACCAGGGTTCTGATCTTTACGCGTGCTTCCACGTCTACAGAAACCTTTGGCCAGCGCACCCTCCTCATGTCATTTGTTAGTACCACGGCCTCTTGTACAGGATTAGGCTGACGTTCAATCGGCCCTGCAAAGCTAAAGTCCTTCAATTCCGCTATTAATGGTTCATGGTCGCTTTCTGGTCGTGGCTTTACTATCATGTCCAGAACTAAGTGCCACATTTTAATGTCAACTAGGATATAATCAATGCGACTGCTATGTCTGCCATTGAAAAAAGTGTAGTTACCCATCCTGTCAGAGCTTACGCGTCCGTTTAGGGCACGCAGCCCCCAGTTTAGGCAGAGACCTTTATTAAATGTGGCTGCTTGGGACCACTTAGTGATCGGGGGTAGCTCGAGTTGAGGAATCCCCCAGGTCAGATCCTCTGCCTCGGTTAATAACCCATCCTCATTACCTAAGGGTTCAAAACAGGTATTGAAATCACCCATAACAACCACATGACCAGTTAATTGAGTGGAACCCAGGAAATCATCCAAGCAAGTGAGGGTGGTCGACACTCTGCCACCCGCAATACCTCTTGCGTATACATTGATCAGCAGTATGTTCAGCCCACTATTTGTTTTCATACTAATTATCAATATATCGGGGCAGTCAATAGAGATTTCCTTAACAGAAACACCTGCAACCTGGCGAACCCAAATAGTGAGACCACCCATGGCCCTACCTCTTTGGCCTCTAACTGCTAGTTTGTTAAAGTTCAGGAAGCCTGGAAAATAAACTGATTGGGTCGCCCAGGTCTCCTGAAACGACCAGACATCCCCTTGTCGAATGAAATCAGCCCAATCAGGAATACATATACAAGAATCAATTCCTGCGACGTTCCAACATCCCATGGTGGTGCCCTTTTCACAAGCTTGATCATACATTTTTGTTACAGCAATTGGGTAGGGTTCATTAGACTGAAGAGAGGATTCTACATGCCCCAATGCATCTGTAACCAGACCTTCCATTAGCAGACACATTGACCCAGCCTGGGTAGTTGACCCAGAGCTTGCGCCTACACTGATAGCTTCATTGGAAGACAGGGGGGTGGGTACCAAAGCTGGTATATCTGGCTCTCCTCTATAAACAATACAGCCCTCCTCAAATTGATGAAATTGGTCTTCCGGACTTTCGGCAACATTTGAAAGGATACCCAGGACATCTCCCCCCCTCAAACATTCAGAGTTAGGTTCATCAGCCCTTGTCGAAAGTGCTGGTCAATCATTAGTCGACAACCATGATAGAGGATCATATAGATTTCTCAGAGGAATATTCCAAAGCTCTTTAGGCTGGGTAAACCTATTGGGATAAAGGTGTGCTGGGAAGAGACTTGGGGGCTGTTGTATCTGTGTAAAGGCAGGTGTTGTAGGAACCGGTGGATACAGGGACTTATTGGGGAGTGGTAGATCCAGTATGACTGGAGGACCTCTGGGCTTGGTATTAATCTTAGCCCAACCCGGCGTCTGTACAGGACAATTGTAGTTAGATTGAATGTAGGAACGATACTGCGCCTCAGGATTAAATTGGAATCCATGAAAATTAGGAGTAAAATTGGTCCATTTAAGGAGGCTTTTGGTGTTTTTATTGTTATTAGCAGGAGGTTGATCTGATGGATTGATCAGGGTCTCGGGGTAAAAATAGGTGAGATTCCTCGTAGAGATCCCTCCCTCATTACTTCCCACATACCAATCAGAGAGATGGGATACTACTTTATGGTCCCTAAAGTTAATAATTACTATATCCCCCTCTATATCCTTGGGACGAACCCCTACCCACCGACATCTTCTGACTGTAACAATATCCCCATTAAGATGAGAGGGAAGGGGTCTATTTGTTTTCAGCCAAAAGATGACTTTGTTTTTTAAACTTTCGTTATTTTCCCTATCCCCTTCCGCAACTGGTGGCACACCCATCATAACAATAACATAATTCGTAGAATCTGGGGGCAAATCTACATTTTTCTTGTGCGGAAGGGGTCTGTTGATTTTGCCAGTGGAGTTAGCGATTTTACCCATCCCATTCCTTGTCTGTGGCACTACTCCCTTTGCAGGTGGTTTATTGGCTACCACCCTAGGATTTGCTTTGGCACTACTGGCCGCTGTAAGGGGTTTAGCAGCCAGGGCCAAAGCTTTATTTGTTGTAGTGACAGTGTCAGTGTTGGCTACACTTTTAGTTTGTTTGCTAATAGAACTGGTTATATTGCCAACACCCTGGGATGAACCGGAAGGTTTGTTAGGTGGACCCTTGGCTTTGTCCAAGCTAGAGGAGTGTGTAGGCTCAATGATCGCCAGCAGGCGATCCAATTTGTCACCCATTGTCCTAACACGCTCCAGCACAGGTAGCATATATGATTTAATAAGCTTCTCTATGTTAGCATAGGACACCTCATTAACCCCTTCGCTAGCTAACTCAGGGGTTACCAAAACCTGTATATCTGAAAACAGTGGCGCTACATTGGGTGGAAACACTAACTCAGTGTTTGATTTGGATAGAGTTGGTGAAGGTGGCTGGCCACTGTGACCTTTCCTTTTTACCCCACCCTTCCTCCTTCTTTTCCTCGGTGGGGAATGCACAACCCTTTTGGCCTCGTCAGGCTTAGATCTACTGTTACATATACTCTTTGGCGGTATACACTCGCCTGGATCTATACAAACCAATGAAAGGTTGGGCAACATAGGACAAGGATCCGAATCAATAATATTGATAGAGGGGATGTTTGTTTCCACAAAACTAGAGTGATCAACCGGCGGGCAGACTAAGTGATCACCGCTGGTAGCACTGACACAGGGCGGGGAAATAATTGGAAACCTAAATATTCTAGGGGTTTGGTTAATGTCAGTAGCATCGGCCTCAATAGAGCTCAACCCTTGGGCAGCCATCTCATGGGTAGAATTTAAAACTGTCTGTGATGGCAGTGAGATTTTCTTTAGCTGCTCAATTGATCATCGACGCTCTGCTCTTCTCTCTGCTAGGAGTAGGTCCATATCTACCTCTTTAGTAGATTTTTTAAAAAATGTATCTAATGGACCAAGAACAGAGGTGCCTACACCTGGGGGGGCAGAATGACTCATGACTAAATCTGACCGGTTAGACTTTCACAACCCAATAATACAAGCTTAATATTCTACTAGTGGAACAAAAAAGAAAAAGAAGAAAATACAATGAAGTGATCAGAGACACAGAACGCCAGAACAAGATGAAAATGACCTGGCCCAGCCCGGCCTCCTTCGGCCCCTGACGGCCACAGACGGTCCCGCCCTTGTCCCGGGCTTCTCCCGGTCGCTCCCGCTTAGCGGGTAATGGCCCTCCCTTAAATGGGTTGTCCGTAGGATTGCAGGTGGGGCGTGGTGGCCAGGGAGAGCAGCCAGGTGACGGGAGGCGCGGTCAGCAGAGGCTTCTGGTCAACGAAGTCCTGCCCCGCACGCTCGCAGCCCTGGACCTACCCACGCTGCACAAACAGGCTCCCCTGTGGCTCCGGTGCGCAGCGGGACCCGCGGAGCGGGTTCCGCAAGCAGTGGCAGAAAATAAGGGGTCCAACAGAGTCCTCGACCCTCACAAACGGTCGGCAGTAAAAACAAAGGATTCCAACGACGTGCAGTCCTCACGGTCTTTTGAAGAATGCAGGCGGGGCGTGGTGGCCAGGGAGAGCAGCCAGGTGACGGGAGGCGCGGTCAGCAGAGGCTTCTGGTCAACGAAGTCCTGCCCCGCACGCTCGCAGCCCTGGACCTACCCACGCTGCACAAACAGGCTCCCCTGTGGCTCCGGTGCGCAGCGGGACCCGCGGAGCGGGTTCCGCAAGCAGTGGCAGAAAATAAGGGGTCCAACAGAGTCCTCGACCCTCACAAACGGTCGGCAGTAAAAACAAAGGATTCCAACGACGTGCAGTCCTCACGGTCTTTTGAAGAATGCAGGCGGGGCGTGGTGGCCAGGGAGAGCAGCCAGGTGACGGGAGGCGCGGTCAGCAGAGGCTTCTGGTCAACGAAGTCCTGCCCCGCACGCTCGCAGCCCTGGACCTACTCACGCTGCACAAACAGGCTCCCCTGTGGCTCCGGTACGCAGCGGGACCCGCGGAGCGGGTTCCGCAAGCAGTGGCAGAAAATAAGGGGTCCAACAGAGTCCTCGACCCTCACAAACGGTCGGCAGTAAAAACAAAGGATTCCAACGACGTGCAGTCCTCACGGTCTTTTGAAGAATGCAGGCGGGGTGTGGTGGCCAGGGAGAGCAGCCAGGTGACGGGAGGCGCGGTCAGCAGAGGCTTCTGGTCAACTAAGTCCTGCCCCGCACGCTCGCAGCCCTGGACCTACCCACGCTGCACAAACAGGCTCCCCTGTGGCTCCGGTGCGCAGCGGGACCAGCGGAGCGGGTTCCGCAAGCAGTGGCAGAAAATAAGGGGTCCAACAGAGTCCTCGACCCTCACAAACGGTCGGCAGTAAAAACAAAGGATTCCAACGACGTGCAGTCCTCACGGTCTTTTGAAGAATGCAGGCGGGGCGTGGTGGCCAGGGAGAGCAGCCAGGTGACGGGAGGCGCGGTCAGCAGTGGCTTCTGGTCAACGAAGTCCTGCCCCGCACGCTCGCAGCCCTGGACCTACCCACGCTGCACAAACAGGCTCCCCTGTGGCTCCGGTGCGCAGCGGGACCCGCGGAGCGGGTTCCGCAAGCAGTGGCAGAAAATAAGGGGTCCAACAGAGTCCTCGACCCTCACAAACGGTCGGCAGTAAAAACAAAGGATTCCAACGACGTGCAGTCCTCACGGTCTTTTGAAGAATGCAGGCGTTGCGTGGTGGCCAGGGAGAGCAGCCAGGTGACGGGAGGCGCGGTCAGCAGAGGCTTCTGGTCAACGAAGTCCTGCCCCGCACGCTCGCAGCCCTGGACCTACCCACGCTGCACAAACAGGCTCCCCTGTGGCTCCGGTGCGCAGCGGGACCCGCGGAGCGGGTTCCGCAAGCAGTGGCAGAAAATAAGGGGTCCAACAGAGTCCTCGACCCTCACAAACGGTCGGCAGTAAAAACAAAGGATTCCAACGACGTGCAGTCCTCACGGTCTTTTGAAGAATGCAGGCGGGGCGTGGTGGCCAGGGAGAGCAGCCAGGTGACGGGAGGCGCGGTCAGCAGAGGCTTCTGGTCAACGAAGTCCTGCCCCGCACGCTCGCAGCCCTGGACCTACCCACGCTGCACAAACAGGCTCCCCTGTGGCTCCGGTACGCAGCGGGACCCGCGGAGCGGGTTCCGCAAGCAGTGGCAGAAAATAAGGGGTCCAACAGAGTCCTCGACCCTCACAAACGGTCGGCAGTAAAAACAAAGGATTCCAACGACGTGCAGTCCTCACGGTCTTTTGAAGAATGCAGGCGGGGCGTGGTGGCCAGGGAGAGCAGCCAGGTGACGGGAGGCGCGGTCAGCAGAGGCTTCTGGTCAACTAAGTCCTGCCCCGCACGCTCGCAGCCCTGGAACTACCCACGCTGCACAAACAGGCTCCCCTGTGGCTCCGGTACGCAGCGGGACCCGCGGAGCGGGTTCCGCAAGCAGTGGCAGAAAATAAGGGGTCCAACAGAGTCCTCGACCCTCACAAATGGTCGGCAGTAAAAACAAAGGATTCCAACGACGTGCAGTCCTCACGGTCTTTTGAAGAATGCAGGCGGGGCGTGGTGGCCAGGGAGAGCAGCCAGGTGACGGGAGGCGCGGTCAGCAGAGGCTTCTGGTCAACGAAGTCCTGCCCCGCACGCTCGCAGCCCTGGACCTACCCACGCTGCACAAACAGGCTCCCCTGTGGCTCCGGTACGCAGCGGGACCCGCGGAGCGGGTTCCGCAAGCAGTGGCAGAAAATAAGGGGTCCAACAGAGTCCTCGACCCTCACAAACGGTCGGCAGTAAAAACAAAGGATTCCAACGACGTGCAGTCCTCACGGTCTTTTGAAGAATGCAGGCGGGGCGTGGTGGCCAGGGAGAGCAGCCAGGTGACGGGAGGCGCGGTCAGCAGAGGCTTCTGGTCAACGAAGTCCTGCCCCGCACGCTCGCAGCCCTGGACCTACCCACGCTGCACAAACAGGCTCCCCTGTGGCTCCGGTACGCAGCGGGACCCGCGGAGCGGGTTCCGCAAGCAGTGGCAGAAAATAAGGGGTCCAACAGAGTCCTCGACCCTCACAAACGGTCGGCAGTAAAAACAAAGGATTCCAACGACGTGCAGTCCTCACGGTCTTTTGAAGAATGCAGGCGGGGCGTGGTGGCCAGGGAGAGCATCCAGGTGACGGGAGGCGCGGTCAGCAGAGGCTTCTGGTCAACGAAGTCCTGCCCCGCACGCTCGCAGCCCTGGACCTACCCACGCTGCACAAACAGGCTCCCCTGTGGCTCCGGTACGCAGCGGGACCCGCGGAGCGGGTTCCGCAAGCAGTGGCAGAAAATAAGGGGTCCAACAGAGTCCTCGACCCTCAGAAACGGTCGGCAGTAAAAACAAAGGATTCCAACGACGTGCAGTCCTCACGGTCTTTTGAAGAATGCAGGCGGGGCGTGGTGGCCAGGGAGAGCAGCCAGGTGACGGGAGGCGCGGTCAGCAGAGGCTTCTGGTCAACGAAGTCCTGCCCCGCACGCTCGCAGCCCTGGACCTACCCACGCTGCACAAACAGGCTCCCCTGTGGCTCCGGTACGCAGCGGGACCCGCGGAGCGGGTTCCGCAAGCAGTGGCAGAAAAATAAGGGGTCCAACAGAGTCCTCGACCCTCACAAACGGTCGGCAGTAAAAACAAAGGATTCCAACGACGTGCAGTCCTCACGGTCTTTTGAAGAATGCAGGCGGGGCGTGGTGGCCAGGGAGAGCAGCCAGGTGACGGGAGGCGCGGTCAGCAGAGGCTTCTGGTCAACGAAGTCCTGCCCCGCACGCTCGCAGCCCTGGACCTACCCACGCTGCACAAACAGGCTCCCCTGTGGCTCCGGTGCGCAGCGGGACCCGCGGAGCGGGTTCCGCAAGCAGTGGCAGAAAATAAGGGGTCCAACAGAGTCCTCGACCCTCACAAACGGTCGGCAGTAAAAACAAAGGATTCCAACGACGTGCAGTCCTCACGGTCTTTTGAAGAATGCAGGCGGGGCGTGGTGGCCAGGGAGAGCAGCCAGGTGACGGGAGGCGTGGTCAGCAGAGGCTTCTGGTCAACGAAGTCCTGCCCCGCACGCTCGCAGCCCTGGACCTACTCACGCTGCACAAACAGGCTCCCCTGTGGCTCCGGTACGCAGCGGGACCCGCGGAGCGGGTTCCGCAAGCAGTGGCAGAAAATAAGGGGTCCAACAGAGTCCTCGACCCTCACAAACGGTCGGCAGTAAAAACAAAGGATTCCAACGACGTGCAGTCCTCACGGTCTTTTGAAGAATGCAGGCGGGGCGTGGTGGCCAGGGAGAGCAGCCAGGTGACGGGAGGCGCGGTCAGCAGAGGCTTCTGGTCAACGAAGTCCTGCCCCGCACGCTCGCAGCCCTGGACCTACCCACGCTGCACAAACAGGCTCCCCTGTGGCTCCGGTGCGCAGCGGGACCCGCGGAGCGGGTTCCGCAAGCAGTGGCAGAAAATAAGGGGTCCAACAGAGTCCTCGACCCTCACAAACGGTCGGCAGTAAAAACAAAGGATTCCAACGACGTGCAGTCCTCACGGTCTTTTGAAGAATGCAGGCGGGGCGTGGTGGCCAGGGAGAGCAGCCAGGTGACTGGAGGCGCGGTCAGCAGAGGCTTCTGATCAACGAAGTCCTGCCCCGCACGCTCGCAGCCCTGGACCTACCCACGCTGCACAAACAGGCTCCCCTGTGGCTCCGGTGCGCAGCGGGACCCGCGGAGCGGGTTCCGCAAGCAGTGGCAGAAAATAAGGGGTCCAACAGAGTCCTTGACCCTCACAAACGGTCGGCAGTAAAAACAAAGGATGACCATTCAGAATCGAGCAAAAGAGAGTGGAGATGAAGCTATGGTAACGGTAAGCAATGGGCGACCTCTAGAAAACAATATGCCTTGCAAGCGACAGCGCATCCACTGTATTAGATGAGACCTAAAACATTGTTCCCTAAAAGCAAGCAGTGGAAACATAGAATCCGGTTAATCAAAGAGAGGGTAAACAGGCTTTAGTCCATGGGAGGTACAAACATAGGACTGAAATGCTGGGCCACAAATAAAAAGCAGCAAAATGAGAGTGACAGTAGGGCCAACCAGTGATAAGCAATGGGCGGGCTGCAAGCCCTTGTATGTCCTTGGTAAGCCCACAGTATGTCTTTCGAAACCAGACAGCCTCTGTCAGGTAGGCTCGACCTAAACAGTGAATAGATAGACACACTCATGTTCTGGTTTAAAAGGCTACGTAAAATAGAGTGATAGATAACTTTATTGGTAGTTGTTTCCTCTGTCATATGTAAAGTATTTGAGTTAAATGAGTATCCCCGTTCTTTTTAATGTTTGGATTAAATGGACTCCTGTCTGTGGGACTAAAATGATGTCTTGGGAAGAAAGTTATTTTTTTTTTTCGCCTTTCCAAAACCACTTCAGGTTTTGTAAGGCCCAATACAACGTTCTCAGATGTTTCTTCCTCTTGCGGTTACACATATATTACCGAAGTAAGCGTTTTTCCCCAGAGATCCGTATCTACGTAGTGGAAAGCTGTTTTATGCATGTGACCAATGAACTTGTTTGGGAGCCAGTACGACCACGGTATTTCTAGAACCAGTTCTACAACTAAACACACAGCTGTAGAAGTGCGTTGAAATAATGACATACTCCCCGAGGGAGCAAGTATGTTCACATTATTTTCAAATTGCAATGGATAAAATCGTATATTTCGGCATTATCTAGTAATCATTTTACAAAAATGTAATCCAATTGCACTGCATAGCCATAATCCATGTGGTGTTTAATTTCATGCCGGATGTGCCCAAATCCTCGAACAGTAAAATTTAATATTAGTTCATGATCTAGAACTGGCATACCTTTACCCTTTTCTATTCCAGACTGGATTAAAACATTGCTGGTGAATCATTTCTGAAACTAAATTAAAGAATGTAAGCAGCAGGATTGTAGATGAGGCCATTTCATGTAGCATTCAGATGCTAAAGCGACTGTGCCTGAGGCATTGACTCTTCAATGTGCACATTTTGTTTTACAGAGCCTTGAGAAAGCACACAGGATATATTTATAGACCACAAGGGTGAAACACGTCAGCTGATACACTAATACTGACGCAATCCACCCCAAAAGATGCTTCTATGTTCAATTTGGAAAATGTGGATTTTAAATGCAGTCTATAAATAAATAATCATATCAGCAACGTGTGTAGAGTAACAAATCACTTAATGAGAATACTTAAAAATATCAAACAATTTCTTCCACAAACTGATTTCTAGCAAGTGGTTCAAGCGCTCGTCTTACCCAGATTAGACTATGGCAGCGATACGCTCTGTGGCCTTCCCAAATATGCCTTGGCTCCACTAAGGGCATCTCTGAACGTTGCGGCCAGGATGGTTACAGGTACCAAACGAAATGTGAACATATCCCCAGTCCTAAAATCTCTTAAATGGTTGCCCTACGAAGCTCAAAACCAGTTAAAGATTGCTGTTCTGGCACACAAAGCCCTCCACTTGAAAACTCCCTGGTACCTAGCTCAAAAACTTGAATTATCCTGTGGGGGTAGAGCCTCAAGAAGCGCTAACACTTTCCTCCTGAAACCACAAATCTTTAGGACAAAGAGAACTTGCCAGCGAGCCTTCTTCTGCCCCGCCCCAAAGATATGGAACTCTCTTCCACCAGAAATACGCAGAATCTCCTCAATGTTTGCTTTCAAACTGTAAGTCAAAAGATTCTTAATGAACAAGTTCCTACCTTAATTGGGCTAGGTTCACCTGCTCAAGGTCATTGATCCTACAACCACTGGACCATCATTGGATGCTGCTCTTTATCTCATTGTGTGCCCCCCGTTTAGTCCACTATGTACCTGCTTATTGTATTACTCTCCTTTGACCCATGCATCTTGTAATTATGTGATTATTATTCCTACTTAATGTCGATATTGTATGTATTCCATCCTTTTTGTAAAGCGCTATGATATCCTTCGGGATCTTGTTCGCGCTATATAAAATTTTATATATAAATAAATAAATAAACTAACAAGGCTAGCTATGTAGCCATTGACAAAAAAGGAATCCCTAAGGCATTACGGGACAACATTCTGCGCTGACATTAGCAAAGCTGCTAAATAGATTTCTTCCACTGCCTTGCTAAGTATGATTCTCTGAATATCCATGCTAGAAAGGAAGCACAAGTAGGGTAAACTGTTCTTAAGACAATGTTTGCAAATTTAGTTATGGCTAACTAGCTCTTTAGAGGTCGATGGTACTGCTTTTTAGTCAGTGTGCAGCTTGCAAACTTTAAAAACGTACTACAAATGTAGCAAGACCTTTGACCTCCTGGTCTGAGACCTTCTCTCTCCCCAGCAGTTCCGCTGTCTGTGCTGCTGACCCCGCTCACCTCCACCTGGTAGGTGTTCAAGGCTGCTGTCCGTTCTGTGTTTCTTTTTTGCCCAGTTCGCCTCCTGTCTTGTCTGTGCCCATTTTTATTCTGCTGTCTTGTCAGTGCCCTTTTGTTTTTATTGTCTTATTGTGCCTTGTTTCTGTTTTTAGCTTTTTGTGCCCCTGAGCCTGTTCTTTTCCCACCGCTGCTGACCCCGCGGCCCTTCCACCCCTGCCGGTGCCCGCTCCCGCCTCCCTTCCCCCTTCCATATTTAATGGCGGCCGCGCTGAAGGCACACCCATCCGCGACCAGCACCAGGGACCCTGAATCTCCGACCACCCTCTGCTACGACTTAGCTGCTCTCTCAACCCGGGAAGGAACAACTGCCAGCTGTCCACACCAAACACCACCCACGGCCAGTTCTCCTGCTGCCGATCCTTCACAACCCTCTGCACCACCTTGACCGCTGCCCCCACACCGCATGCCAACACCACCGAAGCCCTGAAGTGCACCCGCCTCAACATGCCCTTATTGAACAGACATGCCGTAGAAATCTGGTAACTCTTCAACACCTCTCGCCAGATGTTGCCTTCTTCACGGAAACCTGGACCAATGCCTCCTCTGCCCCCGACATCACCACCGCCATTCCTGATGGCTATAAGATCCAGAGAAAGGACTGACGCAACCACCCAGGATGAGCACTCGCCATTGCACACAAGAGCTCCCTCTGACTCGCCACCTCCACTACGAGCAACTCCACCACCACCAAACACCTTCACTTCCAGATCCAGAGCAGCCCCAGAGCCACCCTACGTGGCACCCTCGCCTACAAACCCCCCGACCTTGAACAGCGTTCACCACTACCATCGCAGACCTCGTCGCACCCCACCTCATCGTCTACATGGACTACATACTCATCGGAGACCTCACCTTCCACCTCGACAACCTCAACGACCCCAACTCTTCCACCCTCCTGGACAACCTCGGACTGCAACAGTTCATCCCCTCCCACATGGCAGGCCACACCCTCGAGCCCATCTTCACAGGAGGGAACAACATCCACTTCAGCCACACCACTGAGACCCTCTGGACAGACCAACACTGCGTTCACTTCCAGGTTGGCAAACCCACCACCCTCAAACCTTCACCTCGCCCACCACGAAGGAACTGGAGCAAAGTCACGAGGAGCACCTCAACTCCACCCTCAACCGCGAAGCACCCTCCACCTTGACCGACACCAACCTCGCCACCAAAGAACTACACAGGTGGATCACCAACTGCACAGACGAACTTGCACCCCTACGCAACCCTGACAGACAGTGCCCCAGAAAACCCACCTGGTTCAACACCGACTTCCAAGAATCTAGATGCACCTGCCGACATCTCGAGGTGTCGAAACAACAAAACTTCGGAACACTGCGCCATATACCATGACAGAACACCACAATCTTTTCAAATCGACAAAAGGACCTTCATCCAGAACAAGATCACTGCCAATTCCAGCTATTCAAAGGAGCTCTTCACCATCATATAAGAATTCACTAAACCTCCCCCCCCTCCCCTCCCCCCCAGCGAAGCAACAGACATCACCCCCTCCCAGGACCTCTGCAACAAGCTCAGCACCTACTTCCATCTGAACCTCAAATCCCTCTATGACAACTTCAACAAACTGACACCGGACGGTGCAACCACTCATTCCTCATTCAAAACCGGCACTTTTCCTGACTGGAAATGCGCAGAAGTCAAACCCCTGCTCAAGAAGCCCTCAACAGATCCTTTGGCCCTCAAGAACTATTGACCCATCTCCATCCTCATTCTTCACAGCCAAAGTCACAGAGAAGGCCATCAACACCCAAATAACGAAATTCATCGAAGAGAATTCCATCCATGACCCCTCCCAATCCGAATTCCTCAGCAACCACAGCATCGAGTCCGCCCTACTCGCCACCACAGACGACATCCGCACCCTATTTGACTAAGGCCACACCGCGGCCCTGAACCTACTCGACCTCTCCGCAGCCTTCAGCACCATCTCCCAACGCACACTTGCCACCAAACTCCACAACGCCGGCAAACAGGGTACCGCCCTCAAGTTGCTCTTCTTCTTCCTCACCAGCAGAACCCAAAGGATCAGACTGCCACCCTTTCTCTCCGAACACACAGACACCAACTGCGGAGTGCCTCAAGGGTCATCACTCTGCCCGATGCTCTTCAACATCTACATGGACACCCCTTGCCGCCATTGTCATACAGCACAGACTCAACATAGTGTCCTACGCCGACGACACCCAGCTCACCTTCTCCTTCACAAAGGACCCCGTCACCACCAGACTCTGCTTCCAGGAAGGAGTGAAGGACGTTGCATCCTGGATGAGTAGCAGCTGCCTGAAGCTCAACTCGGAAAAGTCAGAGGTCTTTGGACACTCTCCCACTGCCTGGGACAACACCTGGTGGCCCACCGCCCTCGGCAACCCTCCCACCATGGACCACGCCCGGAACCATGGCATCGTACTCTACTCCTCCCTCTCCATGACCCGACAGGTCAACGCCGACGCGTCCACCTGCTTCAACACCCTCCACATCCTTTGCAAGACCTTCAAAAGGATGCCCCCGAATCAAGAAAGACTGTCACCCATGCACTCATAACCAGCAGCCTGGACTATGGAAACGCCCTCTAAGCCGGAATCAACCAGTCTCTATTCCGCAAACTCCATACCACACTGAACACTGCAGCCAGACTCGTCCTCTGCATTCCTCGACAAGAACTCATCTACCAACACCTGCAAGACCTACACTGGCTCCACGTCCAGAAGAGAATAACCTTCAAGGTACTCACCCACGCCTACAAATGCCTCCACAACTCTGGACCCCAATACCTCAATGAAAGAATTTCCTTCCTCGTCCCCAAGAGGAACCTCCGATCTGCCGACCTCACCCTCGCCGAAACCACACGCATCTGCATAGCCAGAGCGGGTGGAAGAGCCTTCTCCCACATCGCTGCCAGGTGGAACGAGTTCCTGGTTGACATCGCCCACGCCCCCTCTCTTCACATCTTCAGGAAGACGCTCAAGACCTGGCTCTTTAACTGACCGGAGCTGCATCCCCCAGCGCCTTGAGACCCTCACGGGTGAGTAGCGCTCTTAAAAGTTCCCTGATTGATTGATTGAATTTACCTATAACATTCGTTGAGGGGCTTTTAGTGTTGTACGTTCGCGCATCAGTCTATCACCTCCCAGAGACTTAAAAGTAGCAGTTACATTCGCCAATTACCCTACAGTGACATAACATACATGCCAACATTTTAGATCTAAAAAGTGGGAGATTTTGAAAAAAAATAATTAGGGGAATGTATTTTTCCAAAGTGACTTATATTCAAGCAGAGGCATTTTCAAGTAGGACACAACTAAAATAAAGCAATTATGTGCTTAAAAAGTAGGGAGCCGTCACTCAAATCGGGTCTATTGGTATGTATGGTATACTCCAGGAAACGGTCTATAGTCACGTGGTCACATGAGGACTGAGTAGGAACAGCATAATTTTACATGCTCACGTTTTAAAGTTGAAATTTTTTCTTAAACGTTGATATTTAACAAACATTTGCTTGTGTGCCTGTACAGGACTATATTCTCTGAAATGGCTTTGCCAACATTTACACTTCGTAGGCATATTATCGAGTGCTTTGAACGTTCTGGACAAGGGCTAAGTTCACTGTGCACAATGTTATTTGATATTGTCCACTCGGCAAAAGGGGTATCACGAAGCATCAACAACGGTAGCCTGACTGGGGTTTTGGCATGGTTACATGGGTGAGGGTTTTCGTATAAACAACCTCACGCCTTTGTTTAGCCCCATCGCTGCTAGGCTTTTTTCCCCCCTATGCTAAGCCTTTTTTTGGGCTATTCGGGGTAGTTTGCGCTTAGGCACCAGCTACTTTTTGTCCACATAAGGTAGTCACGCCAAATTTGCATCCTTTTCTTCTAACATCCGAGGATTCTAAATGAACCCAGGGTTTGTGGATTCCCCAGGAGGGGACCTTGAATTTAGCCAAAATACAGCTACATTTCGAGTTTTTGGGGAAAAATGGGGTAAAAGTGCTGTAGAAGAAGGTGTCTGTTTTCTTGTCCCTGCAAATGGTATCAACAAAGGGTTTGTGGTGCTAAAATCACCAGGAACAGGCAGAGGTTTGTCAGAAAAACAACATTCTCCAGCATTAAATCTTTCATAGATTCACATGCTTGAGTCTTCCCCGTCGTCATGGTGGGAGTCTCATGGTATTTAAAATATAGCAGTATTAAAGAAAATTCATGTAAAACCAATGCAAAGTGAACCCAGTTGCCCTCTTTATAAGGTCTAATTAACAGCCAATGAGCTGCCAGCCCTGAGACCACAATCCCCCTGCAGAGCCGCCATACCTCAGATTTCTACCGCATGTCATGAGAGAAGGAGTCTCCCTGAGCTCTGCTCAGTTTTTTCAGTTGGTGAAATTTTGAGCCTACTGTTTCCACTTCAGTACTCTCTACAGACAAGAGGTATTGTTTTTTCATCATATTGGGAAAATGTCTGAGGGGTCTAAAAATAGATTATTTAAACCCTGCAGATCTTGTGGGAAGGTTAGCAAATCGATCTGCAATGGAAACAGGCTCAAGCATCTTTCGAGGATCTCGCTTTTTATTACTCTGTAGCTCTCCTACCCAGTAAGAATGCCAGCAAATAAATAAGAAATCATAGAACACTGGTTCTTCACCCTGGGAGTGTACAAAAGATTAAATCCAGGAGCACTTGGAAAGTATTTAAGATTTAAGTATTCAAAGCACAGCAACAGCAACACAGTAACAGCAATACCATAATACTCCAAGAACACCTGGCCCCAGGGGTCAGAGGTGCCTAGGTGCTTGGGCAGCAAGCAAACCCACCCACAAAGTATCTTAATAAGAGCAACAAGAGCAAGGCAATCACATCCAAGCAAGTCGCTCTGCCCAGGGAAAAAAAAAGTAACGAATAGAACTGAATAAAGTTTGCGCCAATCTGCGCAAATAACCCACCATGAGATCAGGAAAAGTCAACTCAAAGAGGAGGGAGACGACCAAACAGAATTGGGAAACCTCAGTAAGCTTGGGGATACGGAGCAGGAACAGGATTCGGAACCAGACCATGATCAAGAGAAAGACCGGGAGAACAAAACGGAAATAGTCAACACCCAAGAAGACAACTACACCCTTACTATCGCCACTTGCTCCCCTGCCAAAATTAACACCAAAACCAACAAGCGGGCTCATTACTGACTTTTTAAAAGTAGGTCGTATTTTATCCCCGGGGAAGCAAAAGGCCCACAAGCAGCCAAGGAAGCAAAGGAGGCAAAAGAAGTCCAGAAGTATAAGTACAAGGGGGGCAGCGTGAGCAATGAGACACAAGGACAGTGCCAGCAACACAGAGAATAAGGAAGGTACAGAACAAATGGTCTTTAAATTTTCCGCATCAGAAGAAGCAAGCCGTGTCAGTCCCACTCAGAGCCCTCCAATCGACCATCATGGATCTCATCAACAGTCCATCCAGGCTGTAGTCCACAACAACCCGGGATCAAACTGGGAGTCCGCGTCCACGTCTATGTCGAAACAATGGGCGTGTCAGGCTCAAGCAAACCAAGTTAGTCAACAAAACCAGCAACTCCAAACAGCCCAACAAACCGCTTAGCAGTATTGTGAAGAGCAGAGCCCAGAGGATGACCTTGTGCACTGGCAGGATAGTATTGATAGCTCCTGCGCAATACTAAACACATCGGCAGATCCACAACTTGACCAGTTTTGGGGTCAAACAATCCATGTACAAGAACAACTCTCCATTAATTTGAAATCACCAACCAAGCAACACCAATCACACATCAGTTGAAGCAGGTGCCATCCCAACAAAAGAGAAATGGATCCCCCGTTCAAAACCTCCCACAAGACAGAACAACTCAGTCCAGTCAGCTACATTGAAGTACAAAAATTAGCTGCACAATGGCGAAGAATCAAGAAACTAGAGGGACAACACTTCACTGAACAACAAGAAGGCCCATCAACAGGACTAGTTTGTGACCAGCTATTAGGCACTATGAAAACGATTGGATCAGCCACAACTTACCATGCCGACAAGTTGGATATTCAAGTCGAGCTACTAGATGTATTAGCTTCATATGTGCAGGGGATAGATCAGAAATTGCACGACTTACAACGCTATGATAACAAAGGTACAACAAGCGCAGGACATCACTTACCACACGTGCCACTGCTACCAAATAATCGATAAGCTTGCAACTGTCCCAACCATAATGTCAGAGCTGTTGGGGTCAGTTAGGGAAACACAATTCAATTCCACAACACCTTTGGAAAGAGATCCCACGATAGCAGATAGAATCAATGAGGATACCCCTAACATTAATACTAAACCTTTAAAAGAGGAAATTAACTTTCAAGAAGGTAAATGCAGAAACTTACCAGCCGTCGAGAAAGAGTTTGAACGACGAGAGGAATAGCTGAATTTAGAAGGCTCATCATCAATTTATAGTCAAAGTAACTTACCGAAGGAAGTTGCGCAAAGCAAGGAACAAAAAAGCTTGAAAACATCCCTCTCAAAAAGGGAACGAAAACACTTGAGGAAAGCAAGGAACAGTAAATCAAAAAAAGTCACTCCACAACTATTACTGACACCCACCCAGGAAAGACAAGACAAAAGCGATAAAAGTAATAGTGATGTATTAGGCATACCTGATCATAACAACCAGGTATTAAGACACAGCGGCCTCAAGAAACTATGATGGGGAAAAAAAAAGGAAAATTAGTCGACAAGTAAAATATATGACTTATTTAAGTCCTCTGCAGAGAAAGAACAAAACAATGCCAAGAGCAAAGAAATCATAAAACCAGACACAATCCTAACCTCACAGAACTCAAAGATAAAGACAAACAAAATCAACACGCAGGACGTAGCAATAAGTGAGAAAGGAGCCACACAGGTGAGAAATTGCAATAATGAAATTAAATTAGTCACAGAGCCCAGCAAAAACACACAACAAGACCAAGTCAAACATATCCAGCACGCTGAAAAACATCATCAAGATCTAATAGAAGTATCAGAAGGGAGCCTGATCGACTATAACAAAACACAATTGCTTACTACTTAAAGCCAGATAGAATTGATCCCACATTATAAATAGAGAGGAACCCATGACATACTAAAACAAAGCGCAATAATAAGGCTACTCAAATCTCTACCAGCCTTGAGACACATTACATCCAGTGATCTGGAAAGAATCGAATTTAAACCTAACCACAACCAAATAGGGGCCGAAATAACAACAGCTACCTGGATAAACTACTCCGTTATTGAACAGATCATGAGGCACAAGGAGGTATTTGCAGCATGGGGGATAGAACTAAAAAAAGTGGAACCTCCTCATTACCCGAGCCTCCTACAATACCCCCATTGTATAGAGGGCGTATTAAAAGGAGTGAAAGGCCCAGAATCTGGATCAAACAAAGGTGGACGCCCAAGTCATAAGACAAATCCCGATTACAATTTCACACCCAGAAACAGACTAAAAAGAGGACAAACAGCATTGGAGACCCCTAAATACACAACAAGGAGCAGCATGAATAAAAACCCATAAAAACCCATAAAAACCCAAACACACTGCAGTACATCAAAATCTGTTCATGGAACGTGAATGGCCTAGCATCAAAAATAGAGGAAATAGATTTTGCTGACTTCATCCTACAGTACGATATACTGTTATTACAAGAAACTTGGCAGACAACATACACCCCAATTGTAGGTAATAAAAAACACTTAAATCTAGCCACAAAGGAGTCAGAACACGGAAGACCTAAGGCCGGTCTATCAACATAATCTCAACAGATATTTTATGGGAAGAAGAAAATATTGACTTAGACTTGAGCTGGATGCAATGTATTAAACTCAGTCTCCATCTCCCGCATATTGTTTGAACATCTACATGCACCCAGCCTGCAAGTACAAGGGGAGAGATATCCAACAATTGGTAGGTGCAATTAAAACCCTAAGTTAATGTACCCACATGTCAATATAATATAGTCTGGGGATTTTAACATGAACTTGATGCAACCCCAAGAAAAAAACTTACCAAATGGTATAAGTGTCAGGAATGACAACACAACCAGACGTGATACCTCGGCCAACAAATGCGCTGCTCTTTTGAACAAACAATCACTATATACTTTAAATGGTCGAGGCCCACAAGACAGCCCGGCAGCTTTCACAAGAGTGACTGTTAAAATCAGGAGCGACAATCGATTTCACATTAGTAGACCCAGATCTATTCCCTTTCATTACGAATTTTCAAATATTAGATAGAGTAGAAAGTGATCACTATCCTCAATCTTTTACACTTACTAACTTCAGAGAAAAGTCCCGGCCAACGAGTGCCCTGACAGAAAACACTCAATTGCACAAATTAAACCGGCTAACATGGAATCATGATTCCGTAGACAAAATCATGGAGCTTTTCTCAGCTTTCTTGACCGTTACAGATGCAAAACCATTAGGGATAGAGGCCTGGCAGACGTTTATCAACAGCTTGAACAGAAAGTTTTCACACAGTTCTAAAAACCAAAAACCTGCCAGGATCAGTGGGTCAGAATGGTACACTAACGCTTTAAGTATAAAAAAAAAAAACCAAAACAAAACTCTTAGACAAATGCAAACCTACGGACAACAACTATCCCGGGAGGCCCTGACCACAATCAAACAAATGAAAAACGACCTAAAAAAAGAGATTCGGGCAGCAAAACGTATATACAATGAGAAGTTTTGGATAAAAGTGCTTCATGTCAGCCGACAACAAAATTCCAAGGAGTTCTGGGCCCAAATGAATGTCCTATCAAACGGAAAAAATCGGCATTACAACTCCGATATGACTGAGCACGCATGGAGCTCATATAGAAGCTACATATAATCCTCAGAAAGCCTCCAGAGTAACCTCCGAAAACCAAACATGGAAGGCGATATGATCCAACGGCAGTACCTCCAGTGACACGCCAATTAGAGAGCAGAGGATGGCTGGGACACCAAAATTAACCTCACAGGCCCTAGAACTCACGACATGCAAACTGAATCTGAAACAACACAGTAATCCAAAACTCAAACAAATGGAAGGCAAATCTCAGTGACACCCTCCTGAAATACCAGGGTCAGATCAATCATTCGGCAACATTCAGATCACACAAAAACAAGTACTGAATGCTATAAAAAAACAAAGATCCGATGGGGTGCCGGGACCAAACGGTTTGCCCAACGCCCTATTTAAAAAAAGACTTACCATTTTGGTCAAACCACCTAGCAATACTGTTCGCGCATATTTTGGAATCTCACACCATCCCTGATTCCTAACGCGGAAGCATATTACATCCAATTTTCAAATCAGGGGCTCGTGCAAATCCCTCAAATTATAGGCTAATAGCCCTTATTGATGTTGAAGCAAAAATCTACTCTGCAAACTTGCTGAAAGACCTAGAGGATTGGGTAGACAACATCAAATTGATCCCCAACACACAGTCAGGCTTCCGAGCCGGAATGGGCACTCTAACAAACATATCCACCGTTACACTTTTGGCCAATCAATCCATTGCCAATTTAAAAGTTCTGTATGCATGTTTCGTGGATCTGAAGGCAGCCTTCGACAAGGTCCCAAGACGAGCCTTGTGGGCAAAAATGGAATCCTGGGGAGCACCCACAAACTTATTGAATGAAATAATTAATCTCTACTCAAAAACTTGGGTTCAAATAAAAATGGGAGATGGTCGAACCGTAACAAAATCACCACCACCAATGGCCTAAAACAGGGGTGCTTTCTAGCCCCCTGTTTATTTAATATGTATACAGCCGATCTAGACAACAACTTACGTTCGACATTAAGGTAACCCCCCAAAACTGGGGAATATGAGAATAACAAGTTTGCAATACGCCGATGACATCGTGCTGCTATCCCAAACACCTTGTGGCCTCCAACGTCTGATAAACAAACTTGTAGAATACACAGCCTCAAACCAACTACACATACATTTTTAAAAAACAAAGGTCATGTGTTTTTCGAGTCCGCATAAAAAATAAAAAAAATTCATTTGGACGATCAACAGCAATCGTTTGGACCAGGAGGGAACATATAAATATCTAGGATTAATTTTGGATCGCCACCTTAATTATAAGCAACATCAAGAACAGCGGAAAACGAAAGCCAAACAGCTATTATTTGCATTCAAAACCTTGCAAACAAAACTCAGCGACTGTTAAACGACCCACTATTAAAGGTCGTGGCAGCAACATTTTTACCCTCAATTACTTACGGTTCAGAACTCTTAAACACATAGGACACAACATCTCTGAACATCGCCCAAACCAGTCTCTTTTAAAACCTTTTAAAATCCAGCACCATATTTCTCAAGCCCCGGCAGTCAAAGAACATGGCCGCAACTTAGAGAGGCTCCGAGCTCCGACAGAGAGCCCAGTCTATCCGGCTAATTATCCGTGACCCGTTTTGCCCGCAAGGAGTTCATAGAAGCGGCGGAAAGGGCCCGGCATCGGGTGACACCAGTCTGGTTGCTTGGCGAAACTCCCTGGGATGGCGGCGGAGTGCGGCGTTCTGGGGCCTAACTGCAGACGGCAGCCGGGACCTGAAGTTTGAGGAGTGCGCGGCGGCCTGGAGGTCGGATCGGGGAGGAGCACAAGTTGTGGTTCCTGGAGCGCTCCCCCCCCCCCCTCGAGGTACAGTGAGTGGCGGCGCCTGACTAAACGGCCCTGCGGCAGGAAGAAGGGTTCGGCGATATCCCCGTTACGCGACCATAGCATGTTCCCCGTGGCGGCTGGGACGAGGGCAGACGAGAGTCCACTGCCGCCATTTTCGGGACGCGCGCTGCTGCTTGCTGTGAAGGGGCCTCATAGTCACCGAGGACCGTGCTGAGGCACACCGGACTTCCTGGGTGGGCTGCCTCTCACCCACGGACTACATTTGATTACTTATTGCGGGCTGACTCTGACACTGCTGAAAACGTCTGCGCCTGGGGTTGCCTAGCCAGTGAATGCCATTCAGAAAAGGAAGGTCCTACACCCTGTTGGTCTCAGAGGGCAAGAGTTACAGTGGCACATTGGTACTTTAGACCTGTTGCCCACCGATAAGTAAAACGTGCACAACACTCATATTCTGTGGAGTGGTGGGGAACGGCGAGGGAACTTGCCTCTCGCTTTGCCATTCAGCAGAGGCACACACTTGGTGGCACACAGTTCCTGAGAGTCCTTGTGCAGCCCTAAGGACTGGGGAGCTGGATTAACTGCCAGGCTGTGGCGGAGTAGTGGTCTGCCCAGAGGACGGCGAAAAATATCAGCCCTGATCCACGCGGCACCATCACTTCTACGGCCGCCATGAGCAACAGGAACGCAAAGGGGATTAATCAGGCGAAGGTGGACAAATTCGCGTTTACAAAATCGCAAGGAGACGCGCAGGACAAAGATGTCCCATCGTCTACTGGAGTGAATGGTGGAGTCACGCAGGAGGTGACCCTACAGGACATCATGACCACCCTGAATAAGGTGGACTCACGCATTGGGACTCTCGCAGTTGATCTTGCCCTGATCCACGCTGACTTGATTAAAATGTCCACCACGGTGTCGGTGGTCGAGACCACAACGGTGGCCCTGTCATCTGACACTTCCACCCTTAAAAAACAGGTCCAGCAACTAGAGGCGGACAACAAGCTTCTGGCGGCCCAACTCGAAGATCAGGAGGGGCGATCGAGGCGGAACAACATCCGCCTTATTGGCGTGCCGGAGACGACAGGGGGTCCTGCCCTTGATCTCTTCATGGAGGACTTAATTACGACTCACCTCCAGCCGCGAGGTCTGTCCAACTTCTCAGTTGAGCAGGCGCATCGGGTTCCGGGTGGGAGACCGAAGCCAGGGGCTCCCCGCGACCCATCCTGGCCCGCATATTTAATTTCAGGGACAGAGACGCAATCCTGCAGTCTGCCTGAAAAGCCCCTCCGATCCGGATAGACAACGCCACCAGCACGATTTTTCCAGACTACACTGCAGCAGTCACGAAACAATGCAGAGGATTCCTCGACGTTAAGAAGGCTCTCCCGGAACGTGAAATAAAGTACTCCATGCTGTTTCCGACCAAATTGCGAGTGGAAGCCGAAGGAAAGGCATGGTTCTTCTCCACGCCTGAAGAAGTACAAGACTGGCTGGATGGCTGGCGAAAAGCCACACGACCAGGACGCACAGGACACCGCGAAGCACGGCACAACGACCAACAGGCGGACATGGAACAAGAATGAGCACGAGTCCTCGATGGAGTGCAAGGTGTTGGATGATGGAGGGATCTGCAGTGCCATGAAAACGTCAATGCTTCGCTTCCTCAGGACTCTTCCACTTCTGGTATCTCCGAACTGATTACGGCAAAGATGTAAAAAGTGCGGACACTTTAAATTGTTCCTGATCAGGTACTTTCAGAATAAAATGTGGGTGTGGCCCACCATGATGATACCAAGGGGCGATTTTGAAGGTTATCTTCCTCTGGTTATATTTGACGAAACTCGAGAGGGACATGGGGTCTCTGAAGTTCTTTGGGTGGGGGGCTCTGAGGGGCGAAAGTAGTTTTCTCTTACCCCCTTGCTGAAGAACTAGCAAAGGGTATTAAGCACTCTGCTTTGTTGGGGTGGCGGGTAGTTTTGAATCCGTCGGGCAGGGAGGAGGGTGGGCGGGGAAGGGTGGTTATTAAGAGTTGTTTCATGGTTCGATGTTTCTATGAATAGGGCAATGATCATCAAAATGTATACCTGTTACAGTTTTTGGGGCATACTGCATTGGAGATTGTTTGACACACTACACTACTTATGGCAGTAGGGACAATGTCAACACACTCTGGGGTTGGTTTGGATGACCCCCCGACATCCCCGGTGACTCCCTTGTCATTGCTTACCTGGAAGGTGCATGATCTGGGCGATAAGATAAAAAGGGGCTTGGTGTTGCAGTATTTCAGGCGAAATGTGCCAGCGGTGGCCTTATTGCAGGAGACACACTTGGTGGGTTCAGCGTGTAGAGCCATGGATCGCTGGGGATACAAAATGGTGATACATTCTGAGTTTTCATCAGGCTCCAGGGGTGTGGGCATTTTAATACGTAAGCAATTCCCACTGATTATACAACACACTCGGACGGATGACCAGGGACGGTTCGCAGCCATATCATGTCAGTGGGAAGGGAGGCGTTTTACTATTGTGTCGGTGTACATTTCCCCCACCCTCCAGGCTGTGGCCTTCCCGGCGCTTAGCGCATTTATACTGAGTCTACCGGAGGGGGAGCTGCTTTTAGGGGGTAATTTTAATACAGTGTTAGATGGCACTAAGGACCGCTACCCCCCTAAGACAGATGTACCAGGCGGTTCCCGTATGAAGGGATTTATTGACGCCCTGGGTCTCACGAACGCATGGAGGTATAGACATCCCACCACACGGCACTACACTTTACAATCAGGGGTGCACAACAGCCTCTCTCGTATAGACTACTTCCTACCTTCCGCTGACACCCTGCCCCATTTGACAGACACCGAGATTCGTCACCGTGGCATTTCAGACCACTCACCTATCTCTTTGACCTACTCGATACACATTAAGGCGCGAAAGCGAATCTTCCCTATCTATCCGGGTTATTTACAAGTCCCCAGGATATCTAAAGATATTGTTGCAGTCACAAAACATTACTTCCACGAAAATGTGTCCTCGGTGCAATCCCCTGGTATTTTGTGGGAAGCATATAAAACTGTGGTGGGGGGGCAGGCTATTGCCTCCATAACAGGCCATAGACGTGCAGCGCAGGGCGAATTAGATGCATTGGAAACTGTCCTGGCTGAGGTTAATGCACAACCAAACCGTTGATACAGAAAACCACAACGTATCTGAAAGACACTAAGAACTTGCTACAACTAATTGAACAGATCACTTTTGAGGCTGACTCCATTATCCTAGTGACGCTAGATATTGAGAGCCTTTATACGAGTATCCCCCAAAATGACACCCTCAGAGTCCTAGCGACCGCTTTGGACTCAATAGAGTGGGAATACCAAACTCCAAAGTCTTTCATACTACAATGCGCTACGATAGCCCTAAAAGAAAATTATTTTGAACATAAAGGCAAACTATACCTCCAGAGTACGGGCACCTCGATGGGCAGTACTTTCGCTCCTAGCGTAGCGGGTCTTTATGTCCATGATTTCGAGTCCAGACACATTATTCCTCCCAGCAACCCTTTTGCCTCCTCCATAGGATTATGGAGGAGGTACATTGATGACATCTTTTTGATCTGGAGAGGCGATCAAACATCTCTGGAGCTATTCCTTGACTGGGTGAATACTCTGGACTCTTTTCTAAAATTCACACACACTTTCAGCAAGAAAGAAGTGATGTTCCTGGATTTGGTTATCACAGTGAGTGGCACATCCTTGACCACCAAAACCCATTACAAGCCTACAGCCAAGAACAACCTATTGCAGTTTTCGAGCTTCCTTCCAAGACCACTTAGGGAGAACCTACCCTATGGCCAGTACCTCAGGATACGTAGAAACTGTAGCAATACCAACGATTATAAGACACAGGCAGCGGCTCTCACACAGAGACTAAAGTCAAGGGGATACCCTGCCAAAATCCTTGAAAAAGGCAACAAACGAGCTAGAAACCAGCCACGTGAGGCACTTCTGGAAGACAACATCAAGGCACCTACAGAGATACCACTAACGTGTGTTACAACCTACAGCAGTCTTTCAAATGATATGAAAAAAAATCAATAAACAGGAATTGTAGATTTATTACGAGTAACAAAAGAGACTGGGAAAAAACACTTTTCTCTTTTAAAAAGGCCACAAGCCTCAAGGATTCTCTGGTCCACACACGCCCTAAAACTGGACAATCTACCCCCCACACTGACAGATCCATCACGAGTGTATGGGGCCTGCCACCAGTAGTTGGACACTATCCATGTTCTAATTGCAGTGTCTGCCACCTGACGACACACACAAAAGAACTCTCTCTTGAACCAGGAAAAACATGGATACAAACCAAATATACGAATTGCAACTCCATGAATGTTGTATACCTAATCACGTGCACATGCCAAAAAAGATACGTTGGAATGACCACCCGGAAAATAAAACAACGTATCTGTGAACACAGGAGCAATATTAGATGCCGCAAAGTAACCACCAAGCTTAGTGAGCATTTCCTTCAACACAACCATACACCGAACGACCTGCGATGGACCATCATTGAGCAAATTGACTCAGAGAGAAACATCGCTAGTGTACTGTACGAAAAAGAACAACGCTGGGTGTACAGACTCGGTACACATCTGCATGGGCTGAATGACCATATTCCTTGGTCAACTGTATTAAAACGCTGATTATTCAAGTGTGATCCAGACACGATCCTCCAATCCAATATTCAATCCACAGCACTCCCTGCAATCTGGGCTGAACACCCACCAACACAGGCTTCAACCTGTTTTATTAATAATTTTGCCTGCACCATCTGGGGCAACCGTGTTTATTGAACCATGCCTTGGGGAACACCAACCACCCTAAAGTCCCTATCTCGTCCTCATATTGTTTCTGATTTTTCCTTTTTACTCACCATAATCATCAAAATATGATTGATACTCAATAATGATGGCAATTAAATTAAATACGGTGTTTGATTTCAATGTAACTTCAAGATCCTCTGTTTCACGCGATCTTTTCGCATTAACGAGGGTCCGCCAGATTAATCCTCATAGTTGCCACTGGAGCTTGTGTTTCAAGCCTCCTTCTGAACCTGCCATAATTCCTGGCCGGTACACGGACTTGCCCTTCAAGCCTCGCTCCCAAGCCTAATCATTGATTGGCTCACACACGATCTTGGGCTTCAAGCCTCGTTTTAATGCAGCCTTGCGATTGGCTACGGTGCGCGACGTGTCACCCGCCGACACTCTTCATTAGCTTTCTCAACGCCCCGGCCCGCATCCACGGGGTCCGGTTGCAGGAGAAGCTAGGTGCCGAGCAGGTGCCAGGCGTTGCGGGCGTAAGATTCCTTCACAGCACTTACAAAGAGCTAAGTAACAAATTTCTTCGCTACCTTCTGGCGCATATCTTTGACCAGGCTTTCCTTTACCTACAGGGTGTGCCATTGTCGCCTCCAACCCCCTCCCGAGACCTATGGGGCATGGATCTTTTAAAATACAAGTGAGATCATCATGTCTTATTCATATGTTTAGCGTGTGACTTAGAGGCTAGCACTCTTTGGCCGTATATTTATGGCCCATTGATCGCTATTCACGTTTGCTGTATAATTAGCCACTCTGTCAGGCGGCCCCATTATCTTTTGCCATAGTGCATGCTCACAAGCCTGTAATGCCCCCCTGGGCAACCATACAGCATTTCTTGCACTAACTTACAATGTATGGCACCTGGACCACCTCAATAATAATATACAGCACGATGTTGCAAAGACTGACCTAGCAAGAAACTCCCTAAAGCATTATGTATATGTTTTGTCTTACATGTTTGTGTGTCTTTTTTCTTACAGACTAAACAGGTTCCTCATAACTGAGGTAAATCCCACTACTTGTGGTTTGTTTTTCTTGCACTTATTTTTACACTAATATTCTAATTTTTAACTTTCACGTCCTCTGGTTAGGGTGGGCCTTAGCGCGCTCATACCGCCGAGGTACATACAACACGGTCCTGAAGAATGCCCAGTAAATCATACACTTAGATGGGCAGAAACATGTCGACCCCACTATAAAGTGGAAACTTCCATCATAATCTATGGTAGTTCTCCCACACATATCTTTTAACCATGTCGAACTGACCAGTGAATACATTTTTTTTCCTGTTTGTTACAGTTTAGACATTTTTAAATCACTTTTTCACATCACTGTCACAACAACCAGCTCCGCAGTAATCTGGCGTTGTAGCACACCAGGGAGGCATTCGGCTTCTCCTGGTGGGCCCGATGATGAAGCATGTCACCAACCAGGTTGGTGAGTGAGGGCTTCCTATCAATCCCTAAGAGATCTCCAGTGTGTTCTTAGAAGGGATTCCTCTTCACAGTCTTTGCCTCAGTGTTCATACACATACCTCTTTTGCGCATGACACTCTCTTTTTTGTTTGATGAGGTTAATGCTCGCCATGCTGAGAATCACTCCCCAGCGACGGCACAAGCCTTATGCCTTAAACAAAGTGAGCTTAGGGAACACCAACGTGAACTGGTTAGAATGCAGTTGTAGGCTACCTGTCACACGGTATACGAAGTTGGGGACAAGGCAGGCAAGCTTCTAGCATGGCTGGACAGGAAAGAAAAAGCACAGAGAACGATAGCACAACTGCGTACTCCGTCTGGGGATATAGTGACCACTACGCAGGACATAGTGGATACATTGGCTGGGTATTTTGAGCAGGTATACACTTCCGATTCACGCACGACGACAGAAGAGGCTCAGACCTACATCAAAGATATCAAAATGCCTGCTCTGTCAGTGGAAGAGGCTCTCTCACTGGAAGACGACTTCACGATTGAGGAACTGCAGACTGCCATCCTTTCCCTGCAGTCTGGAAAGGCTGTGGGACCCAATGGAATACCCATTGAACCTTATAAACGAACGTCTGATCTAACTGCCTCACATCTTTTAAAAATGTTCTCGGACAGTTTGAAGGCAGGGGTGCTACCACGCGATCAACAAATTGCTACCATAGTTGCGGTCCCGAAGCCTGGTAAACCCCCGGACGATTGCGCTTCGTACCGACCAATATCTTTGCTCAACGCTGAAGCTAAAATTCTTGCTAAACTGATTGCCATACGCCTGACCCCGCACCTTGAGACCCAGGTTTACCCGGACCAGTCCGGGTTCATGCCCAATAGGAACACTGCACTTAATTTCAGAAGAGTACAGGCAGTGCTAGCGCGCATGCCATGTCTTCAAGAGCCAGCAATTATCCTCTCCCTCGATGCTCGGATGGCATTTGATATGGTGGAATGGCCTTATTTATTTGCGGTCCTCCG
This sequence comes from Lissotriton helveticus, assembly GCF_964261635.1. NCBI lineage: Eukaryota > Metazoa > Chordata > Amphibia > Caudata > Salamandridae > Lissotriton > Lissotriton helveticus. The sequence continues at coordinate 416,022,557 of NC_136060.1, read as the reverse complement.
ACATCTAAGGCTTCGGCCCCAAATTTTGTGCATGGGTGCACTTGGTATACTCACACCCTCTGGCGCACGTGGTGGCGAATGGGCATATCTCCAGAGACTTCCCATTGGCGCGAGGCACACGCTAGGGCTGTCCGCTGTTTCCATTGCTGTTTGCCCTGGCATTGAAGCCATTGGCAGCTTGGATTCGATGGAACCCTATGATTCGGGGACTTGAATGGACAATGACCTGGGAAGACCACATCTCTTTGTATGCATATGATGTGCTCCTATACCTGACCTCCCCCAGACGCTCTATTTTAGGACTTTTGAACATTTGCGAAATCTTTGGTCGGGCGTCGGGGTACACCATCAATTGGTCCAAATCGGTTTTATTTATCCTGCAAGGCCCACACCCCTACTCCCGGCAGACTGCCCACTCAAAATCACGGAGGACTCCTTTAAATATTTGGGTGACATCCAGATCGGAGGAATTTTTCCCCAAAAATCTGAGGCCCCCCCCTTGAGCGGTTTTGGCGCGATGTAGAACACTGGCATGACCTGCCGCTGACCCTACTGGGCAAGGCAGCCCTTTTTAAAATGATGATGCTCCCACGGTTTTTGTATGTATTAGAGAACACCCCATTTCCCGTTCCACTAAAGTATTTCAAGAAGATAGAGGCGGTTGTCTCGGGCCTGCCCTGGGGAAGCAAACTGGCACACATAGCACGGAGAAAGCTGTTTCGGGGCTGGTACGACGGCGGAATAGCGCTTCCAGACATCCAATTATATTATGGGGCAGCCCAATTGAAGATAATTATTCAATGGTTACACGCACCTCAGATGGAACCAGCGTTCCAAGCAGACAGACAGGGGCTGGGGGAGGCAGGAGTTTTCTCCGCACTATATGATAAGGGCTGATCTTCCTCCCTCGTAGGACCGACGGCACACACAATTGGCATATGCTATGCCGTGCAGGTGCGTCTCATATGCAAAGGTACTATCACTCAAATGACTCCATTCTGGTCGCCACGACAGCTGGGACGACTTCGAAACAGCAAGGGATTCCGGGCATGGGACCCCATGGTGGGGGATTTATGGAAGAAGGGTGCAATGGTGTCATTTGAACAGCTTAGGACCCAACATGAGCTAGCGCCCACCGAGAGGTTTCGGTTCATACAGATCAGTCATGCACTTGGCTAGGTTCTCCCGCCTGGCACCGATATACCAGAGGCCACCCCTTTAGAAGACAGACTCCTGACTGAGCACATGCCCAAAAAGGCGACCTCATTCACTTATTGTAAACTAATCAATAACATGCCAGACCCGACGCTGACACAAAAGCGCAAATGGTCCAAATGTGGAGAAATGTGGCTCAATGGTTAGAGCGGCAGACCCTGATGCCAAGGTCTGGCCCGGGACCAGGGTTCAATTCCCGCCTCGGCGGGTCTTAGGCTCAATTTCCTCGGACCTGATCATTCTCGCCTCTGTGCCTATTCTAATCATGGGTCCCACTCTGCAACTCTGGGCAATAGCTTGCTTAATCTCCACAACGGCCCCAACAGCGCTGGGATGCCTGGCTTCACCTTAGGGGTGCCCAGGAGTGGGCATGTCACAGGGAAAAGCCAGGAACGGTTCCACAGCGGTATGCGTACAGCGCCAAGACGCCTCAGGGTATAAGTGCGCTATACAAGTACGAATTAATTTCACTGACTTGGGTGAGATTGACGATGCGGACTGGCAGACGGCGCTGTCATCCCCACGGGAAGTAGCTATACCTTCGAGACTCCGATTAGTGCAGCTAAAGATACTTCATCGCGTGTACTATACCAGGGTTACCCTCCACACCATAGGGAGGGCCACACACTATTTTTGCTTGAGAAACTGTGGGGAGGTGGGAACCTTTTTTCACACTATATGACAATGCCCCCAGATTGCAGCGTACTGGGTCAAAGTTATGCGAACAATGTCACAGGTGGTAGAGGTGTCGGTTGTCCTGGAACCGAAGTGTTGTCTACTGAATGTATGGGAACTGAATGATCTTTCCCACTCTGCTCAAGACTGGGTTACACTGGGTGCAATGTTTGCCAAACTTAATATTGCCAGAAACTGGGGGTCCGGGGAGGTGCCAACACTTAGAGAATGGTACAAGGGTATGGATGCGGCTATGATGGCGGAAAGAGTGGTATACATGCACCGTGGATGCTCCCGAAAATGGGAGAAAGTGTGGAGTGCCTGGAACAAATTCAGAGGCTTTCTCTGTGAACCACCTATGCAGGACAGAGATGAGTCGGAATGAGGGGAGGGAAGGGGTGGCGGGTTCCCGAAAAGTGTCAACAAGAATAACTATGCTACGTCATGTATTAACGATATGCGTGATGTCACTACTGTCTATTGTAATCCATAATGCTCAATCTGGATGCCATTTGCTTGTAATATGCCCTGCTTATGGTTTCAATAAAAACAAATGTAATTATTATTATTTTTTTTTAAATCAGATCATGTCAAGACAAGGAGCACTGGTTAAATAATATTGGAGAAGAGGGGCAGCCGAGGAAGACTCTCTGACACATTACTGTTGGCTGGGGGTCGAAAAGCAATCCAAATCGAGCAATTCAGTTTATCATTCTTTTTTTTTTATGTTTCTTTTTATTTAAAGAAGAAAAACAAGAGGAAAATAGTACACATATCAGGTGCCATACAATATAATACATCACAACGGTACGCAGGAGAAGAGGCCAATGTGACATATTCAATACAAGGAGCGTGGGGTGTCAACATAAATAAGGATACATAAAACAGATATCAATATAATCAGCAACCCCATTGAGCTTGTACTAGCAAGGCCCGTCCACCCACGCATACAGGATAAGTAAGACCAGAGTGGACATCCAGACATGTGAAATGTAGATTCAGAATGGACAAATCGCCTCTCGTAAAAGGGGAGGGAAAGAAAAAAAAAAAGGGCCATAGAACTAAATAGGGAAAAATAACCCCCCCCCCCCCCCAGCCCCCCCACCCTGCACCCCTGCAATGGCTACGGCCTAACCCCCCTAGCAGCGTGCCTGTCGCCCAACAACTAAAACCTAGAGGAAGGAAAAGAGCGGAGGAGGAGATGTCATACAGGCTCCCGGTCCCCTTTATTCCCCGCTAGAAGCAGACCCCCCGGGATATAGTCAGACAAAGTGAAGCCGCAATTAAAAAACAAACGGGGGGGGGGGGGTTTAAGAGAACCATCCGACTCCCGCATTATTTTGGCTACAAATCCCGTATCAAATAAAGCCTTTGTTTCAGACCCAGACGATTACACTCAACCCTGGCCACTACGATTTTTCGTGCGAGTTCACACCACTCGTGCCGCCATCTCAAAAGGAAAGTCAAAGCGTTCAAGAGAGTCAAAGTCAGTGTGGTGGGATCGAGTCCAAAGTAATAATGTTCGAAAACCATGAATCAAACAGAGATGTCCGTCCATCGACAATAAATTACAAAAACGTATTCGAACCAACTGGAGAGAAAAGAATAAGAAATCACTTCGAAAGTCGCTGTGGGAATTATCCTGGAGAGTGAGGTTAGCTGTGTCCCTCTTGGGCGGCATCGGGATAGAGTATGATGAATGTTCGTTAGTTACGAGCTCGCTGTCTGTTGTTCGCGGGCCAACAAAATACACCTGGTCCGGTTTCCGCTCGGGGCCCTTTGTATCAGGCATGTCCTGCTTCACGGTTAAAACAACTGGTTTCAAGTCCATTGAGGGATCGGCGTCCGGTCTCGAGTACATAGTGTCAACTGTTACGACCATTTTATGGATGGCGGCGGTGATCTGCGAGTGAAGCGCCCCAATGGCGGCCAGAACGGTCTGCAGCGACGGCGTATCATTCTCTCGCTCCATCTCTTCTCACAAAGCGACAAAGCAGCTCTTTTTCAGCCCCAGAGGTCGACCACTCCGGTGTGACAGGCACAGGCAGGGCCGACGTTAACAGTGGGCACTCGTCAATGTCGCGTTCTCAACACCATCGCCTCCAGCGAGGGTCCGATCCCGCCAGCCCCGGGGGCCCCAACAGGGCCACTGCGCATCGGACTCCGCCCACAGCTACCGGTGTGTCTCGCCGCCGCGTAAGTGCAGTCAACCCGGCCACCGCACGACCATCCAATCCGGTCAGGAAATTCTTCCACTCCGCGCGGCCGGACGCCGTCCTGGTCTCGCAGCTGATGTTGTTCAACTCCAACCCGGATGGGTTAGAAAGCGAGGCCCCGGCTTCCACACTGGAGTAGGCCGAGAATAATGACACTGCGTAACTTCGTCAATCGAGAAGATGGAAATCTCGGGATTGGATCTTTAATCTCAGCAACCCATCAGCCACACGGGAGTCTGGTTCGAATTCAGGATAGATATCAGGATTCATGAGCTTCTGGCGGAGGTCGACGGAGCCGGGAGCTTAAGCGGCCATCTTGGTTGCTAGCGTAGCTCCTCCTCCCAGTTTATCATTCTTAAAGGAATCGATTGAGGCCTTGAATTTAGAGGAAGCGTGGCACACAACACCATCCTATTCAGAGTTTTAACAAATAGTTAACAAAACAATCAATCAAATGTCCCATTAACAGGAGAAAGCTTCATTGACGATGAAAATCGATGCATGGATTGTGTTACCAACATACAAAATGTTTAAGCCTCAACCATACCTTTCGGAATATTTAGCAAATTGAATGAAGCAGCAACTGATCTTACTGAGACTGGGAGTTTACCCAACTAAAGACCAAGTCCCAAAAAGGAAACACACTGGCTCTCAATGGACTGTCACCTCTGCAGACAAGGAGACGAATCCGTGCTCCACTTACTCTGTATTTGCCCGGCATTATCATCCAAACGGAAAGAACTTTTGCGGCTGTTAATGAAAAAAGAACAGATAAGGACTTGTAGATCCACCATAATAAAATGTTTAGGAGGGTCAACTGTGCAATTGACACGTAAAGCATTATAGTTTAGCTGCAAACGAACTAGAAAAGAGAGACAGAGAACTTGAACTGGCAAAGCAAGTAATGTGAAAAGTCCAGAAAATTAGCCAGATGTCAGGACAAGAATCAGATATCTCATAGCTAGACTCACTATTACAAGATCGAAGGAACCAACTGTACAGTGTGTTTCTCTTTTAACAAGGAAAGAAAACATAGAAAAAAAAATGGGCTTTATCACAAATTTTAAATGAGAATGTATTAACTAATTTGTATTTTGCTTATGAATTTTGTGTGTCATGTGTTTGTGTTTTAGCGGTTAAGCCGCTCTTTTATGATTTAAACCAAATCAAATAAAGTAATTTTTACTTTACTTACTCCATGTTCGAAATGGGAGTCTCTAGTTGGCAATGGTTTGCACATTTGTCCAAATAGGGACCTTTGCTTCTAGTCAGGTTAAGGGTGATATACACTTAATATAACCCCTGCTCACCCCCTTTGTAGCTTGGCACAAGCAGACACGCTTATCTCAGAGGCAGTGTCTATAGCATTTGTGAACACATACAGTAATACAGTGAATACACGACAAATGGACACCACTCCAGAAAAATAAGTAATCTTTATCAGAACCAAAACAAGACCAAACGACAAAAATCCACAATGCAGTATCAAAAATATCCTTAAATATAGGTTATTCACTCAAATAAAGGTTCTAGCAACAAATACCTCCACCTGGAGTTATTTTGACGTGACAGATAGAAATCCCAAAGTATGACGCCGACTGCGAGGTGCACGGCGTCAGGCCCGGAGTCAAGCTGACCCACAAAGAACAGTACCTTGAAATTGATGAAAGCAAAGACGGAGCATGGTGTCTGGGAGGTGATGCTTCGTTGGTGCCGAGTGGCGTTGGTTCCTTATGAACCCGGGGGAGGTGAAGCCTCTTCCTTACTGCGGCATAGGGGAGGTGAGCTGTCTGTTCCTGTGTTGGGGAGGTGATGTTATGTAGGCGGCGAGGCATCTGTTCCTTACCACGGTGCGACGTTGATGGATTTGGGAGTCAACCACACCGAGGATCGGCTCCTCGTTGATGAAGCACCGGCGTCTGTCAGGTCTATGCTACGGTGCGGGTCGGGACGTCACAAGCAGCATCCTCGGCTCCGGTGTAGGCAGCAGCTTCTACATTGGCTTTGGAGTTGATGCAGAACTGCGTCAGGGCGATGCGTCATGCTCTTCACGAGTGGCGCCCACGGCTTCAGTGCTGTTTACGGCGTCGCTCTCTGACATTGCAATTTCCTACTGTGGCAGCTGAAACAGCATTTCCAGGAGCAGAGAGACAGGAAGGGTGAAGTCTTTGTGTCCCTGTGACTTCAGAACAGGCGGCAAGTTCAGTTTCAAGCCCTTGGAGATCTTCCTCAAGATGACAAAGCAAACAGCAAAGTCTTTTTATCCATTCCTTGGCAGCAAGCAGCCACTGCAGACCAATCCCAGACAGCAAACAGCAGAGGAGCAGTATTCCTCCTCAGTTCCTCTGGCTCTTCTCCTTGGCAAAGGTTCCTCTTTATTTCCCAGAAGTGATCTAAAAGTCTGGGCCCCACTTTTTATACACACAAATACTTTGTTCTCTGAAAGCAGAGAGTGTCTGTACTCAGCCAAAACCAGTTCTGTCCTCACTGGTGCAGCTTCCTGGCAGGAGGTGGAGACAGCATTGTTAAAGGCAGACCAGGCCCATTCAGGTGAAAAGGAAATCTCGTCCCCCTACTCTAAATGCAGCCCAGGTACATTCAACCTAGCCCTGACTAATCAGACCTCTGGAGCCACAGCCCAGTCATCCAAAAGCCAGACATGCAATACACAAACCTAGCAGAGGCACACTGGATAGTTAGGCAAGAAAATACCCACTTTCTAAAAGTGGCATTTTCAAACAGAGAATGTAAAAAACACCCTCTGCATTAACATTCTGTGTTCAGGCATACTAAACTTTATTTTTCTACTTTGTTCCCAGTGCCAGTTATGTTTATAAAATGTTATAAACAAACTCCCCATTCTGTCCTATGGGAACAGATAGCCTTGCAATAGTGAAAAACGAAATTGGCAGTAGTTCACTATCAGGACATGCCACACACATCAGTGCATGTGCTGCCTTTCACATATAGTGCACCCTGCCCACAGGGGTACCTTGGGCCTACCTTAGGGGTGACTAATATGCAGAAAAGGGAAGGTTTAGAGACTGGCAAGTATGTGCACTTGCCAAGTCGACATAGCAGTGCCAGACTGCACCGTCTCTGCAATCACTGACCAGAGTTACATTTTATAGGCTGCTACTGTGGGTGACACAATCAGTGCTGCAGCCCACAAGCAACCTTTGATTTACAGGCCCTGGGCACACACAGTGCACTATACTAGGGTCTGCCAAGTACATCAAATATGCCAATCATGGAATCAATAATCCACAACAACAATTCACAAAGGGAGTACTTGCACTTTGGCACTGAACAGCAGAGGCAAAGTGCCCAAAGCAGCCAGACCAGCAAAACGGAGTCCAACACACAGCAAAAACACAGGAGTCAACAGTAAAAAAATGCAAGGGAGACCCATGCCAATGGTGCCAGGTCTAATATTCCACAAATAAGGGAAGCTCTGTCATGGTGGGAGTTAAATACAAATCTTTCAACAGGACTACTTTTCGAGCCTCAACCTTCCAGCTACATAATGACGACGGACGCATCCCTGCAGAGGTGGGGAGCGCACCTACAGGACCTGGAAATTCAGGGTCACTGGAACTCTCAGGAAGCACTGATGCACATCAACTTGTTAGTACTAAAAGCTGTGTTTTTAGGTCTACAAGCCTTTTTCCCCAGAATCCATGAATCTCCAGTTCTAGTGAGAACGGACAACTCTACCACTATGTTTTACCTGCTCAAGTAGGGAGGAACAAAATCATAAACATTGTCCTCTCGGGCTCAAGAGATTTGGCAGTGGTTTCTAAAACACAATATCACTCTACAGATTCAACATGCTCCAGGAATCCACAACACATGGGCAGACTCCCTAAGCAGTTCCTCAAACCTCTGCCAAGAATGGGAGTTGGATTGCCATTGGATTTTACAGATATTTGATCAATGGGAAACTCCAGCTCTAGACCTATTTGCAACATGTGAAAACAAGAAATGCAAACGATTTGCAAGCAGATTTCCTCAGAAGGGTTCGTGGGGGAATGCTCTCCAACTACAATGGACGGGAATATTTGCCTACACTTTTCAACCGTTCCCTTTAATCCCGAAAGTAATACCCAAAATGAAATCAGAACCGTGTCATCTGATCCTCATAGCACCGGCATGGCCGAGACAGTTCTGGTTCACGGAACTTCTGCGAATGTCGATATCCCCTCACATTCGATTTCCGCCTGTACACAATCTGATATCCATGAGCAAGGGTCAAGTGGTGCATCCAAGGATAAGCTCTCTGAATTTGTTGGCTTGGAACCTCATGACCAGGAATTTCAATCCCTGAATATTCCTCAAGACTGCCGAGATATTCTTAGTCACTCAAAAACAATTACGACCAATAAAATGTATGCTGCAAAATGGAAGAGGTTCTGCCAGTGGTGTTTGGGTCACTCTTTGCACCCTCTTCAGTCAACGCCTGAGCAAATACTGCCGTATTTGCTGCATTTAACCAAAACCGGTTTAGCCCATTCATCTCTTAAAGTACATCTAGCTGCAATATCGAGGTACTGGAGAAAACCGGGACAGGTTTCTCTTTGGTCTTCCAGAGTAATGAAAGAGTTTATTAAAGAATTCGTCAGAGTATTTACACCTATAAAGCGTCCAGCCATTCCCTGGCAACTCAACACAGTTCTAGCACAGCTGGTGAAAGCACCTTTCAAACCTATTCATAAGGTTGACCTAAAGTTTGTGTCCTGGAAAACGGCACTTTTTCTAGCCCTGACATCGGCCAGGAGAGTCAGTGAAAAACAAGCTTTCTCAATTTCTGAACCCTTCATGCAGTTCAAGAAGGATATGGTGGTGCTGAGAACGAATCCAACGTTCATTCCAAAAGTCCAGAGTTCTTTCCATTTGAATGAACCTGTTATTCTACCCACATACTTCCAGAACTCAACGTCCCTAGCGAAAAGCCCTCCTCACACACTAGATGTCAGACGTTGCTTGAGATTTTACATTGATAGGAGAAAGATATTTCAGAAATCAAATCAACTGCTTATTGCTTTTGCTCCTCCCAGGAAGGGGTACGCTTTGTCTAGAAACAGTATATCCAGGTGGATCGCTTCAGCAATTGCCTTTTGTTACGAGAAGGCAGGAAGACCATTGACGGCGAAAGTGTTGGCCCATTCGACAAGGAAGATGGCTACTTCTACTGCACTGTTTGCTGGAGTGTCGCTCCCGGATATCTGTAGGACGGCAACATGGTCAACTGTCCATACCTATTCCAGACACTACTGTTTGGATGCAGCACGGAAAGGAGATTCGGCGGTGGGACAAGCTGTACTCCGTTGACTATTTCATTGAGATACTCTTTTCAGAATCATATGTCTGTATATACATAAATATGTGTTATGATTCCATGCATTTATAGTTATGTATGTATATATATTTATTTAGATTTTGTTGTTTTAACCTTTTTGAGTGACAAGCTACTGTCTTTTTTGCTTCAACTGATAGGTTGTAAAGTGTCTTTTGGTTTAGAATGAGCAAAGGAGTTTTGCCCTTAAAACGCTTTTCTGGGATTTGTATACTGCTTTCTATTCTGATTCAAGCATGTGAATTTATGAAAGATTCAATGCTGGAGAAAAAACAAGTTACTTACCTGTACTCTGTGGTTCTCCAGTATTGATATCTTTAATAGATTCACATGCGGCCCGCCCACCTCCCCATTTTAAGGCAAACCACTCGTACCTCATGATGGGAAAGTTACACTACACTTGTGCTTGAAATCTGAGGTATGGTGGCTCTACAGGGGATTGTGGTCTCAGGGCTGGCAGCTCATTGGCTGGTAGTTGGACCTTATAAAGAAGGCAATAGGTTAGCAAACTGGTTTCACTTTGCATTGGTTTTACATGAATTCTCTTTAATACTGTTATTTTAAATACCCTTGAGACTCCCACCATGGCGACGGGGAATATTCAAGCATGTGAATCTATGAAAGATATCAATACTGGAGAACCACAGTGTACAGGTAAGTAACTTGTTTTTTTTCTACACAGTTTTGGCATTTTACTGGGGCATAGCCTATTTTACCTATTTTTTTATTATTTCAACCTCCTTTCAGTTAGAGGTAGAAATGGGTGTGAAAGCAATCATGGATCCCAGAACGCTATTAATTTCCAAAAAGTAGACAAAAGTCTGCATTGAGCAAGGGGTCATTTGTGTAGATCCGTCAAGGTTTTCATATAGAAACTAACAGTTGAAATAAATAAATATTGAAATGGAGTTGGAAAAAACAGCCAATTGGCCCAATGTTTTCACCTGTAACTTCTTGTAAGTATGGCAGATTTTTTAAAGCAATATACCGTTATGTCTGCTGGACCCTTCTGGTTGCAGGGATATATAGGACTTGTAGGTTCAACCTGAGTTTTTCATTGTGTTCTGGGTGTATAGTATTTCATTTGGTGAAATGTGAATAGTGACAAATAGGTATAAAGGAAACCCATGTGTTTCCTAAATGGGAACAAAATCTAGAGTTTTGAAGCAGTGGTCATTTGCACATCTCTGAAATTGTGGGTACCCGTACAAGCACGTGAATAAGAGGACATTTTTCGAAATGACTTTTTTTTACACATTGTCTTACATTTAGAAGGCAGAAATAGATAAAAATTCAATTTGTAATAACACTTGTTCTACTGTTTTGTGTTCCCCCAAGTCTCCTGATACAAATGGTACCTCACTTGTGTGGGTATGCCTAGTGCCTGTGACAGGAAATGGTCCAAAAGGCAACATGGACCCATCATGTTTTTACAGTGAATACTGACCCTTTTTTCTCAATGTGACTAGCTGTGGATTTTGGACCCTCGCTCAGCTGGCACCTAGGGAAACCTAGCAAACCTGTACATTTTTTTAAACTATACACCAGTTGTGTCCAGGATGCGGTGACTTGTGTGGCTCTCACCATGTTCTGTTACCCAGGATCCCTTGCAAACATCAAACTTTGTAAAAAAAAAAAAACTCACGTTTCTGTAATGGAAATTTCTGGAATCTGCGGGCAGCCACAAACATCCACCCACTCCGCATTCCCCCCAAGTCTCCCAATAAAAATGATACTTCACTTGTGTGGGTAGGCCTAGTGCCTGCAACAGGAAAAGGCCCAAAACGCAATGTAGGCACATCACATTTTTCCAGTGAAAATGGACCCTTTTTTACATTTTACCTAGCTGTGGATTTTGGACCCTAGCTCAGCCGGCACCTAAGGAAATTTAGCAAACCTGTACATTTTTTAAAACTAGACACCCAGGGAAATCCAGAGTGGGGTGAATTGTGTGAAAGACAAGTACCATAACACTCATTACAACAACCCACATAAAGTGTTTCCACTTTTCTTTAGTAATTAGTACGTTCAATAATTGAAGGACCGGAGCCAAGTGTTGTTTTTCATAGAAGCTTGTATTTTCAATTGGTCAGGAAAGTACAGTCGACACGTGTTTCGTCACGCCAGTGACTTTTTCAAGGCTAAAGCAGCGGTGCAAAGCCACTGACCCTGTATGGCGATCAGGTTGCGTAGTCCAGATGAAGTAATATTCATTCCAAAGAGACCTTTGCAATATAAATGTGATGAAGTCCGCCCTTTTGTGGTAATATTCTGAGTAAAGAGAAGTAGCTTATAGGCGTAGTCTTGTGTAATTAACATGTATGTTCCCTGAAAGTAGAGAATGTCTGTACCGTCCTTCTGTACATAGTCTCTTCTGAAAGTGGGGACAGTAGGGATGAGCCCTGACGCCAGTAACGTCCTCCTGTTGCCAGTCCTTAGAAAGCCGTAGATTACAAACGAGCCATGATAAGCCACCTGTAGGTGATTGCTGCGTCCCTGTTTAAAGTCTCGAACGTGAGGTGACTTGTGTGGCTCTCATCAGGTTTTGTACCAAGAATCCCTTGCAAACCTAAAACTTTGTTAAAGAAAAAAACATTTTCCTGGAATCTGCGGGGAGCCACAAACTTCCACCCATCTAGCATTCCCCAAGTCTCCAGATAAAAATGGTACCTCACTTGTGTGGGTAGGCCTAGTGCCCACGACAGGAAACGCCCAATATGTACTATGGAGATTTCAAAATGATTGATCACAAAAAGACTTGGTTTTGCAAGGGAGATTCCTTTGTTTTTGGTCCCGGGCTTGCGGGGCATCTAGGTAAACATACCAAACCCAGAAATTTCTGACAACTAGAGACGCAGAGGAGTTCAGGAAGGTGTGGTTTGTGTAGATCTCCCAACATTTTCCTACCCAGAATCCCCATCAAATCTTAAATTTAGCAACCCAAAACAAACTCACATTTTCCTCACATTTCTATCTGGGATATATGTGGGATAACCGAATGATACAAATTTCCTTTCACCCAGCGTTCCCCTAGGTCTCCCGATAAAAGTGGAACCTCATTTGTGTGGGTAGGCCAATTACCCACAACAGGGAAGGGCCCAAAGATTTTTTTAGAGGCATCAAAATTACCTATCACAAAGCTACCTGGTTTTGCAAGGGGTCACCTGCGTTTTTTGTCCCGTCACGTGCATGGTTCCCTCGATGTTTTCCCACCCAGAAACCCCTGCAAACCTCAAGTTTAGCTTAAAAAATCAAATGTATCTCACATTTCTGTGAGGGATCACTGCGCAGGCACAAATTTCCTACCCCCCAGCGTTCCGCTCGGTCTCCAGATAAACATGATACCATACTTGTGTGGGTGTACAATGCAGAGCCAGCCTAAAACGTACATAAAAAAATATATAGTGCTTAGAGCTCACTTGCTATCCCCTCAATCTCTATACTATTGGCCCTTCTTAGTCGCTAGCTTTTGGCCCACCCACCCAAGTGAGGTATCATTTTACTCGCGAGACTGAGGGGTAGTTGTGCGATCGATAATTTTGAAGTCTCTACAGTATGTTTTAGGACATTTCCTGTTGCGGGCACTAGGCCTACCCACACAAGTGAGGTACAATTTTTATTGGGAACGATGGGTGGGTAGAAATTTGTGGTGACCCGGTGATCCCACAACTTTCCCACACGGAAAAGTGAGGAAAATATGATTTCTTTAGATAAATTTGAGATTTGCATGGGGATTCTGGGTAGGAAAATGTTGGGGGATTAACTCAAGCCACACCTCCATGGACTCCTTGGGAGTCTAGTTTTCAGAAAAGAAGAGAGGACGCGAAACTGAAATTAGCTGATCGGCTCATTTCAGTTTTGGTTTCACTGAAATGACGTCAGTGTGACGTGCGCGCTGATCGTCATTTCAGTGAAAGAATCAGAACAGCCTCAGGAGCTGGGGAAGCTCTTCCTCAGCTCCCGAGGCTGTTTGGGGCAAAGGAAATCCCTCTGGTGTCTGCACCTGAGGAATTTCCTGTGCCATACGGTCAGATGCACGGGAGCCGTCCAACGCATATGAGCACTTTTGAATTGGACGTCTTCTGCACGTTTGACGCATGGAAGGAGTTATAGTTTCTGCGAGAAGTTTTTGAGGGAGCAGGAGGGTGGCGCTCAGGCAGGTTAACGGTAGAGTGTATTAGGGGAACTAAGAACAAATGCTCCACGGTGCAACCAGGGTAGGGGTAGACCCTAAACCCCTGTATGAGTTATGAGCAAAAGCCCTTAACACTACAATCACAAAACAAGTCCTGGGCACACGTTTATGATAAACAGTTGGTACAATAATGAAATTATATTGAGGTCGACACCGGTAGTTCAATGAGAGTAATTTTATGTAAGTGGTATTCGTAAAAAACATCAATGCTAGCCGACGCGTGTTTCGTCAACAGGTCACTACCTGAGACTCTTCAGAATAGCTCCCATTCTCCACGGCGAGACGAGCACAGGCTGTATCCTGCACTTTCAGGCCCTGCACCCACCCGTGATTCATTCGCATTTTTTGGCTGCCATATCCCCGGCTCCCAATTGTACCTGTAGACCGGTCAGAAGTATCACCGGTTCATCGATAAACGCAAAGTGCATTTAACAGCCCTGAAGAGTCACAGGTAACCTGTTGACGAAACACGTGTCGGCTGGCGTTGTTTTTTTACGAATACTACTTACATAAAACAACTCTCATGGAACTACCGGTGTCGACCTCCATATACGTTTATTATTGTACTAACTGTTTATCATATACGTGTGCCCAGGACTTGTTTTGGCATGGAAGGGGTTAGACAGAGGAGCATTTCGCTGACACTTTCGAGGTCACCCCATGTCGGAATTCCAACCTAGCTGATTCCTGTTTACCTCCTGAGAGGGATGGTGCCCAGCTCTCCACCAATACGGGTCCCCTGATGAAACATACCCACAGGTAACTGGGGATTTATATCATCCTACACGGATTCTGGCAGATTCACTCACCCTAGGCACAGGTAGGAGCACAACTACAACTATGTTTATACGCATACATTCTATATAACAGCACAATGGTTGAATTGTTCATGTTCTTTACCATTCTCATGATACTGATCACTCTATTTTGTTTCCTTCTATTGATAATTCCAGTACACGACTTTACACAAGAATCTTATTGCTTCAATTAATATTGAAATACCAATTCAAGTATTTCTTGTGTCTCTCTTTGGGCATGCATGAATTACCAAATGAAAGGGTTCTAGACTTGTTTCTATGATTTCCTAGGGGAGTCAGGTTGTCATTTTTTGAGGTTGCACATTCCACCTGTTACCTTGCTAGGTTAGGGATACTGTTGGTGCACTGAGAGCTAGCCAAGCCTTAGGCCAACATATCCTGATCGTGTGCGTGAACTCAGTCTTGCGTTGTTTTGATGTTTATCTTGTGCAACAAACGTGTAGTTTTACTGAGAAAGTTTAAGCCGTAAGACATGGCAAGCTGGGTTCTTATTTAATGGATCTGCCGAGTAGTTTTAATTTGTGTGCCCAAAGCCCCTACTCACCAACTCACCGGATACATCTGTGGTGTTAGGGAAAAATACTCCTAAGCAAAGTAGGGAATCCCTATTTCTGGCTGTAGGTTGTTAAATCTTGAACTTTAAAAGGATCACCCCACAGAGGTACCCTCTATGAATTCCACATATTCAAATGGCTAATTCAGCAACAGTTAACATACCGGTAAACTGCAGACATGTAGTCACAGACATGCTGCAACAACACTGGCTCGCCTTTATGGGAGGGTGAGACATAACCATTGTGGTAGAGGCCCACGAAGCGTACAGAACAGAGGTATTCTATTTATGGGTCACATTCCCAGCAGTAAATGCACAATCAAGACACTGTCACAGTTGCTGCAGTTCCTAACAACTACACAGCTTATGAAGCATTAGAAATACCATTAACATTTTAAGAACACCAAAATTAGTTTGAATGCGCCCTGCCACAAACAAGAAACAATGTTAGACTGGGTCCCCTGAGTAATGAGGGAGTAACATGACCAGCCTTAGCCGGTTACACACCGTATCAAGATATAGGAAATGTTCCTGCACCAGAACTACGTACACCAGACACCAGTCTAGTCAGAATATACAGATGTTAAACACATTATGTGATGCGAAGAATGATGATAAACCTCACAAGGGCTCCTCTAATTTCACAACCACAATTGGCTATACCTTGAAATAATCCATGGACCATCATTGCAATAAATAAGTAAGACAGGTTCCAATCAGGAGGGAAAGATTCCTTTCTGGATTGCTCAAAAAATGAATCAGTTTAAAGCATGTGTATCCCCATACAGGACCCCAGAAAAGACATAGGATTCTCACAATATGCTTGCCAATGGGGATGGCACAGTCTTTGCTGCAATGTATACCAGAACACACTGTACAACCGTATTAGCTGTTTTGCCTGAGGTGCTTAAACAGATTCAGAATGAGTACGGGGAGGCCCTTGCCCTGGATTTGGGGATGAAACTGATATGCAATTTTGCTGCAGTGTCCTCAATCCTGTTAAGTAATGTAAAAGGGGAAGCAGCAGTATTGGCTGTACACCAGTGGCTCACACAGGTTGCTCCAGGAGATCATGAGCGCGAACTACCTAAAATTATTGAACAAACCTATGCATCTATAGGTAGCGATAATGTGGGAGCCAGACCTAATAAACCACAATTTAAGGGTAATTCTGAAAAGGATAATTTGGAGCAGGACCCTGAGTCTTCCAAAAAGATGTGGGAGAATAAGAAAAAGAAAAGGCACTTTGAGCACTGAGGTTAGCTTTGTTGCACATTTTCACGGGAGAAAGTGTGAGACTTCAATCTAAATCACACTCCTAGTTAGATACAGGTCAGATTACTGTTGTGCTGGTAGTAAGTAACCCTTTAGATGAAAAAACGACATACTGCCTTATTTTTTATTTTCAGAGACCCCTCATGAAGAGTCATTAGATCCAAAATGCATTGGAATTTGGGATCTAGAAACCACTGAATGATATAAATAATGCAGTTGATTTTCATGATGTTTTCCCAAACATATGGCTGAAATCAATTTGAAGAAACAGATAAATTAAGTCTAATTCATACAATTAAAGAATTCTATGAGAAGATGAAAAGTAAATAAAGAAATTGAATTTACATACTTTTGACTCAAAGAATATTCGAGTACTTGCAAATGGTTTTCCACTGCCAGTATGTATGTTGGTTTATTGGAAAAGGTGAAAAACAAGACTTTGCACATACCTGGACAACACAAGGACGTTCAAACAGAATGAATCATTGAGAGCAAAGGAGTGTGCAGCTGGAACATTGTTCAATCAAAGTCACGCATGCCACGTATATTGAGGACTCTGCTTCTGAATGGGGATGGGGCTCTGACCATGCAGGACAGCACAGCAGAAGTCACAATAGTTTGCCAGAATTTTATGGAGAATCTGGCAGCAGTAGCAATGAGTGACTACGTCCAGGTGGAAACACCGGACCAGAGACCTGTCCCTAGTCAATTATATGAATTGTAACTCCAGATGGAGGGGGATATCCCACATACTATAAACACTGTCTTCTGGGAGAACTTGTCATTTGGCTATCACATTCTCTTGACCGAAAAGGATTGGCCACCGGAGTTTGTTGTGGATTGCCCCAATGGAGAAATGGTAATTTTATCTGCTTTTTCCGACCTCGTTCCAGAATTAGTAAAACATACATATGTGATGGAGTGGACCATGGCCTAAGCCATGGCCTAAGCTCCAGTGTTATACCACAACCACATGGGTGAGAATGAAGGATCCCCTTATCACATAATACCTGTGAGGTCCTGCCCACAACCACATGAGTCTAAAAAACAAGTCAGAGACATCCTCACACAACTTAAATATCGAGGTATAGGAGAAAGTTGCACCTCACCAATGAATAATCCATTGTTTACAATAATAAAACCAGACCATTCTTATAATTTAGTCTTAGATTATGGACACTTGAACACTGCTACACTCACATTTGCTGAACAAATAAAATGTGTGTATCACGGCACTAATGAACAATATACTGAGTACAAAATACAAAACCCTATTATACATCTCAAATGGATTTTTCTGCCAGAACATAGCACCTGAAAGCCGGTACTGTTATGAAACCCAATGAACCCCAATATAGGCGTAGGTAGTTGCACAACCTTTTACCTACATTTGTCCTACCTTGCTCAACATAACAGTTCTGGCACTGACCTTTTACCTAGTTAGGTGCGGAATACATTTTGACTGGTCTTCTCAGAAAACTAGCCTCATTTATTACGCATGAGAATTCTTAGTATCACAGCCGGATTACCATCTTGTGGATAATAGCTCTGTACAAGAGTCACCGCTATCGTCATCCTTGGCCGACATGTCCACTGTACCATCACACATCTAGGTAGAACCCCTAAAGGTACTGTTGTGTAGTTCCTATGAATCCCCAGGACCTGCATGTTTTGGATGACATAAACTGAGGACTTGGTACCCAAACCGATGCCGGACACCCCCACAGGATATATCAGCCATTAGACCAGCTAGCTCTAGAGAGCCACTACCACCCTCCTGTATTTTACAGTGGTGTAGGTAGTTGTTGGCAGCCACTGAACATGACAACCCTGATTCCTCAGGGATCGTGGAAAACAGTACATCACTTTTCGCTCCATCACTCGTGCTTGCTCTCAGAAAGGATGGTGATAAGGACGTTTCAATAAGTATTTATTGGTCCAGCGTCAGTGTTGTGAAAAACATATTTGCTGCAACAATCAGGAGACAGAAGCATACAAAAGAAATCGCAAATACTAATATGGTAAACAGTAGATACATTTCTACCATAGTGCTAAGAAGATGAACATATACAGTTCATATAAAACAGTACCATTTGCATAATCCTATAATGTGCTCCCCAGATAGTTTGCCTAAACGTACCTAGCCTAGATAAGTAGGTGTAGCATGTTCTTAGGTATATATGTATATAGCCAAGAATCCCCTAGGGAAGAACCAAGCCCCTCACCTGATGGTTGAGAATGAAGGACCCCATCTGTGCTCCAAGGATGACACCCGGCAAGGAATGTCAGACCGATGCGTGTCGAAGATTCAGCATGCAGAATCCTGTGTCAGCTTGGAAGGAATTCTCCTCTAATTTGCAGGGGGGAATAAGGGTATTATATACTAGAGTGGTCACTCCAGAGTTTCTTCATGAATCAATATGTTTTGAAAATAGTCATAACTGTTTTGAAAACAATCATACATGTTTTTTCAAATAAATGTGATCATGCACAGCTGGGTGTTGGCCAAGGATGAAAAAAGTGGTGACCCTCCTACAGATTTGTGCAGTGCCTGAGGGCATGTTCATGTACGTCAGGTACAGGGATTAGGATAGAATTTTTGGAGCTATTGTCGAAGAGACAGGAGCAAGCTACTAGGTAAAAGGTCACCTGTTTCAGAACCGTTATAGTTGTGTGGATGGAACAATGTATGTAAAAAGGTGTGTTCATGACAGGACTAGCCTAAAGGACATGACAGTACCTTTTGGGTATATAAGCACCACATGTTCGCTGGGCAAACGAGAGAAGAAACTTCCATACTGACACAAGATGTTTTTTTTTTTTTTTTGCTGTCAGTGTACTCGCTACTACTTGAGCGAACAGAAAGGGCGGCCGTTACATGGGTCGGACCCCACCAATGTTACTTATACTGCGGAGATTGATACCACGAATTTATTAAGATCGGGCGACTACCACATCGGTCGTTCCCGGGTCAACCAATCTCCTTGGCAATTGTGAAATCCTGATATGGAAAATCTAGCAATTTATTATTTTGGATAAAAAGCTGGATGTTTACCTTTTCAAATAAGCCCTGACGAAGTTCATTCGAACGAAACGCGTTGGCTGAGGTTTTTTATCGGAATGAAAATAAAGGAAACTTTGAACATTACGTGAAGTTTACGAGCACTCTGTTTGGTGCACCGTCCTTATATATAATAACTTTTGGATCTGCTTTGCAGTAGAGTATTGGTGCGGCATACTCTGGACGTATTGTGCACAATTCATGGACTTATACATCATACTTTGAAATGTTATGTGCATAACCATGGTCAGCCGTCTGTTTCTCTTTCAATTAACAAGATGCTGAAGTCCCTGCACGCTGACACTCCAGCACGTGCTCTGACATACCTTACGGGGTGTCCAACTTGAGACCAAGACGGGGTCCTTCGTTATCTCCCATCAGGTAAAAGGGTTGACTCTTTCCTAGGGGATTCTTGGCTTTCCACCTACATACCTGCTAGGTACACTTAGGTAGGGTTCGCATCTTAGGAGTATGCAGGATTACTTCCATGTATCTATATGCCTGCATATATTCACTGTTTTAGCACCATGGTAGAATTCTACCTTTTATTCACTCTGTAGGTGCTTGTAATTGCATATATCTGTTTCTGTCTAATGGTTGTTGCAGCACGTATTTTATGCTAGAATGACGCTGGTTCAATTAATACTTATTGAAAACTTCCCCACCGTTTATTCTGTGTATCTCTCTGAGACAAAGTGAGCACGAGTGACTGAGTGAAAAGTACTGTACTTTTTCCATGATCCCTGAGGGGTCAGGGTTGTCATGTTCAATAGTTGCCAGAAACTATTCACTCCTTGGTAAGGTTGTGGGGCTTATAGTGGCACTGCCAGCTAGCTGGCCTACAGACTAACATTATCCTTTGGGGGTGTCTGGCATCAGTCTGGGCACCAATCCCTCAGTTTATGTTGTCTAAACGCGCAGATCTTATATAGGTTTGTAGGAACTACATGACATGGCGCCCAACGTTGGTTTGGCTCTTATTTAGCAGTCAAATCTGAGTAGTTCAATTGTGCTTTCTTAGAGCCCTCTACTCACATTCATCCAGCGACGCCTGGAGTGGGAAGGGAACAATGCCTGCAGCTGAGTAGGTATAGCCTATGTATTGCCTGTATGTTTGTTCAAGCTTTAAGGATTAAAGTTCCCTAAATTGTGCAAAAATCATATCTTTATTCTCTTGAAATTCCTTTCAAAATGTCTGTTTAAGGTGACGCTGCATCGGCATTAATGCAAATGCAGCAGAGGAAGAAGAGCAGGAAGGTGCTATGAAAATGTCAGAAAATTGCAGAAATGCACTTACTTTAAAATTAGCAGATTTTGGAGTCCCAGCATTAGGTGGGACTGTTACCTTTGTGATTAAGGCACACGAGGCATACAGAACCGTGGTGTTCTATTCTTGGGTCAAGTTCCCACCCTCAGATGCAACAACACATACATTTCATTCTTACACTCCAGATGATATACCAGATGAATACAATCCATACAAGGACATAGAAGTCCTGTCAACTTACCAAGAACATATAAATTGATTTAAAGTCGCTCTTCCCCATACTAAAGATAAAGTGAGACTCGGTGTGCTCAGCAGAGAAAGAGAGACTTGGCCGGTTCTAGCTTCTTACACACCACATCCAGAGATTGACACATTACTAGCAGCAGACTTACGCCCACTTCAGAAAGAAATAATAAAACTTTACAGAAATCTTTCACAGTTCATAATGCAAACACTCACACTTCAACCTACAGGGGTTACTCAAACAGGTCAACTACAAGGGACCGCACCTAAATCACCCCAAAAATGTTAAACATGATAATGTGAGCAAATGCCATTCTGGATAGCACAGGAAATAGCACAGCTTGAGGCAGTGTTTCCACACACTGGCTCACAAGAAAAACACAGAATACTGACAATTTCCTTGCCAATGGAAATAGCTCCCCCAATAGAGGATTGTACCACTTAGGGTAGAGTCTTCGCTGCCGTCTGTACCAGAACTCATGGTACCCCTTCAATAGCAGTCATACCAGAAGTATTGAAACAAATACTGAATGAGTAAGGTGCAGAACCTGCCCTGGACTTGGGGGTGAAATTGATAGGCAATTTTCCCAGGTATCCACAATCATGTTAGCCAACATAAAAGGGGAGGCAGCTGCGGTGGCTATATACCAACGCTTGATGGAATGTACTCCTGCACAACAGGAGCGGGAGTTACCTAAAATTATTGTAGAAACCTATGCTTTGCTGGGTAGAGATAATTTGGGAGCTGGAACTGTGAAACCACAATTAATGGGTAATCCTAAAAAGGATAGCTCAAAGCAAGCACCTGATTCTTATCAAAAGAAATCTGATAACAATCAAGAAATAAGCAGACTGCATCACAATCACGGAGTGGGTCTCCTCAAAAGGAGTCCTTTGACAAGAAATATAACCTTAGAAACCGTGACAATATTAGGAAACCTGACCGTCCTGACTCCGTCAGACGCGGTCGCTCCCCCTCGCTCCCTGGCTTCAGCTTCCAGCATTTGGTATCGTAGCCTGCTTTCACTGTGATACTGCTGCCACATTGCGTGCTTTGGTGCCTGCGCTCTTTCGTGTATTCATTAATTTGCCACATTGCCTGCCGCATTGCCGAATATAGCGTCTGTACCTGTCTGTGCCTGCGCCTCAGCAAACCCCATTTAAATCGTGTTTCCGTGTTGTTACCGCCATCTTGTTTGTTGTGCCTTCCAGCCCGCCCCTACACCCAGCGCCCGCCTCCCAGCTGACCCTCCCTCCCACAGCATAGATATCGACGACCCCTCTCACCTCAGCGCCGTGACCGTCCTGACTCCGTCAGACGCGGTCGCTCCCCCTCGCTCCCTGGCTTCAGCTTCCAGCATTTGGTATCGTAGCCTGCTTTCACTGTGATACTGCTGCCACATTGCGTGCTTTGGTGCCTGCGCTCTTTCGTGTATTCATTAATTTGCCACATTGCCTGCCGCATTGCCGAATATAGCGTCTGTACCTGTCTGTGCCTGCGCCTCAGCAAACCCCATTTAAATCGTGTTTCCGTGTTGTTACCGCCATCTTGTTTGTTGTGCCTTCCAGCCCGCCGCTACACCCAGCGTCCGCCTCCCAGCTGACCCTCCCTCCCACAGCATAGATATCGACGACCCCTCTCACCGCAGCGCCGTGACCGTCCTGACTCCATCAGACGCGGTCGCTCCCCCTCGCTCCCTGGCTTCAGCTTCCAGCATTTGGTATCGTAGCCTGCTTTCACTGTGATACTGCTGCCACATTGCGTGCTTTGGTGCCTGCGCTCTTTCGTGTATTCATTAATTTGCCACATTGCCTGCCGCATTGCCGAATATAGCGTCTGTACCTGTCTGTGCCTGCGCCTCAGCAAACCCCATTTAAATCGTGTTTCCGTGTTGTTACCGCCATCTTGTTTGTTGTGCCTTCCAGCCCGCCCCTACACCCAGCGCCCGCCTCCCAGCTGACCCTCCCTCGCCCCCGCCCCCTCCACTATCCTCATATGACAGATGCTTTTACGCGCAGCGTCCACGCGCAGCGGTCGCGCCCCAGTTGCGCCGAAGGTGCGCCAAAGGTAAGCCCGTCTACGCCCGTCCGCGCCTGGACCGCGCCCAACGCCAGACCCCCTGGCCCCCGTCCTACCCACCCCTCCCGCATTACATACGACCCCTCCACCCTCTTAGCCCTAAACCCCGGCCGACTCCCCAACTGCGCCCAAGCCGCTCCTGGACACACCCATGGACCCTTCACATGCAACTCCTGCAAGTATGACGGCACCAAGACCAACTCCACATCCACGAACACCAACCAGAGATCTGACACCAACCACCTTAAATGCATCCTGATCAACACCCGCTCGGTCCACAGACACGCCATCGACCTTTGGAATCTACTAAACACCATCTCTCCGGACGTCGCCTTCCTGACAGAAACCTGGATGAACGCCTCATCAGCCCCAGACATCACCATTGCCATCCCGGAAGGCTACAAGATCATCCGAAAAGACAGCACCAACCAAAAAACAGGAGGAGGCATCGCTATCGTCCATAAGAATTCCATCCGCATCTCAACCAGCTCAGACGTCAACCTCACTAGCGCCGAACACCTTCACTTCCAGATCCATACCGACCCCAAGACCACACTCAGAGGCACCCTCCTCTACAGACCACCAGGACCCCGTGCACAATTCAGTGAAGACATCACTGACTTTATCACCCCACACGCCCTCCCCTCCGAGGACTACATTCTATTGGGAGACCTCAATTTCCACCTGGAAAAGAGCAACGACAGCAACACCACCACCCTTCTGGACAATCTCGCCAACCTCGGACTCAAACAACTTGTTAATACCCCCACTCACTACGCAGGTCACACACTCTACCCTATCTTCACCTCCAGCAAACATATCTCCTTCAGTCACACCACAGTTCTCCACTAGACGGACCACAGCTGCGTTCACTTTGTCTACAAAAAGACCACAACACACTTCCATCCTCAACCTACTCTGCGAAGAAACTGGAACAAACTCACCATCGACCAGATCTCCTCATCGCTTCTTCAAAACCCCCCTGCCCACTCCTCGAACCCCAACCAAGCAGCCATTAACCTCACTCAATGGCTAACCAGCAGCGCCGACAACCTAGCACCTCTGAAAAAACGTCAAATCAAACTAGGCAGCAAAAACGCCCCCTGGTTCAACGATGATCTTAAGAAATCCAAGAAACTCTGTCGCTCCCTTGAGAAGGCCTGGAAAAAAGACCCAAACACCAGCACCAGGGACGCCTTCAAAAATGCCACCCGCATACACCACCAACTGATCCGGACTGCCAAGAAAGCCGCATTCAAAGACCGACTAGAAAACAACGCCCACAACAGCAAGGAATTATTCAACATCGTCAAAGAGCTTACCAACCCTACTGCCGACTCCAACGACATCACCCCCTCGCAAACCCTTTGCGACTCCCTAGCTTTGTTCTTCCATGACAAAATCGCAGACATCCACAACAGCTTCGACACTCAACCTGGACACCAACCCACCCAACCTTCTGCCGGACCTTCTCCCCCCTTGAACATCCTTAACGAATGGAACCCAATCTCCACTGAGGACACCATCCGCCTGATGAACTCCATCCACTCAGGATCCCCCACAGACCCATGCCCTCACCACATCTTCAACAAAGCAGACTCCATCATAGCACCACACCTCCGAGACGTCATCAACTGCTCCCTCAACTCCGCCACCTTCCCGGAAAGCTGGAAACACGCCGAACTCAGCGCCCTTCTGAAAAAACCCACAGCTGACCCCACCGAACTCAAAAACTACCGCCCCATCTCGCTCCTTCCATTCCCGGCCAAAGTCATCGAGAAAGCTGTCAACAACCAGCTCGCCGCCTTCCTCGAAACAAACAAATCCCTCGACTCCTCGCAGTCCGGCTTCCGAGCCAAACACAGCACTGAGACCGCACTCATCGCAGCAACAGACGATATTCGAACTCTACTGGACAATGGAGACACAGTCGCCCTCATCCTCCTCGACCTCTCCGCAGCCTTCGACACAGTCTGCCATAATACCCTGTTACAACGCCTCAGAAACATCGGAATCCAAGGAAAAGCACTGGAATGGATCACCTCGTTCCTTGCCGGAAGAACTCAGAGAGTCCGCCTCCCACCATTCAAGTCAGAAGCCACTGAAGTCATTTGCGGCGTGCCTCAAGGATCTTCACTCAGCCCCACCCTCTTCAACGTATACATGAGCCCCCTCGCGGCCATCGCACGCCAACACAACCTCAACATCATCTCCTACGCTGATGACACTCAACTGATCCTCTCACTCACCAAAGACCCAAACAACGCCAAAACCAATCTACACGAAGGAATGGAAGAAGTAGCCGAATGGATGAAGAACAGCCGTTTAAAACTAAACTCGGACAAAACGGAAGTCCTCATCTTAGGATCATCCCCCTCTGCCTGGGACGACTCTTGGTGGCCAGAGGCCCTTGGAAAAGCACCCATCCCGACGAACCATGCACGGAACCTGGGCGTCATCCTGGATTCCTCACTCTCGATGACCAGACAAGTCAACGCAGTTTCATCATCTTGCTTCAACATTCTTCGCATGCTCAAAAAAACATTTCGCTGGATCCCCACAGAAACTAGGAAAACGGTAACTCACGCACTGGTTACAAGCCGCCTGGACTACGGAAACACCCTATACGCCGGTACCACCGCAAAACTTCAGAAAAAACTCCAACGCATCCAGAACGCATCAGCCAGACTCATACTAGACATCCCGCGTAAAGACCACATTTCTGGTCACCTGAAAAACCTCCACTGGCTCCCCGTCAATAAGAGGATAACATTCCGCCTCCTAACCCACGCACACAAAGCACTTTACGAACTTGGGCCCGAATGCCTCAACACACGACTTTCCTTCTACACCCCCCCCGCCATCTACGCTCTTCCAACCAAGCCCTTGCTGCAGTACCTCGCATCAACAAAACCACCATGGGTGGAAGATCCTTCTCCTACCTGGCGGCTAAAACCTGGAACTCACTTCCCATTCACCTTCGCCTCACTCAAAACCACCTAGCTTTCAGAAAGCAACTAAAAACCTGGGTATTCGACATGTAATTCCCCACCCTTCTTCAAGCGCCTTGAGACCCTCTGGGTATGTAGCGCGCTATATAAATTAATTGACTTGACTTGACTTGACAGGTATCAGGATACTGATACACGTTCCTTTCAGAGTTCATAAAAAATCTCTGAGAGGTTAGGACGGTCAGAACACAGATCAGAAGAGCGAGTCAAGCCGAGAGACACACATCGCACCTCGGACTACATTATCCAATCCAATCCAAAAATTCTTTATTTCGGCCATTTGAGACCATAAAAGATACATTAAAAAACATATAAAATACATAAAAAGATAGAGCGTAAAAACAAGGCAAGGAGCGAAGGACTAGTTAATTCAGTGCCTATTAGAGTCTGAGAAACTGAGGACCCAGTTAGCTACAGTTCATTACAATCCATTACACGTTTAGTTGGAAGTTATCCTTTCAGTACTTTTCCCCTTATCTACCACTTGGCCAATAAATACTTGGCTACCGCAAAAACAATATAGTGCAGGGTACTTGTCTTCAGGATTCTGTATGATTGTAAATAGTTTCTAATGCCCAGATTCCTACACAGTGGCGCTAGCCAGTACTTTCTCGGTCTATTGTAAGCAGGGCAGAAAAACAGCACGTGTAGTTTGTCCTCCTCATTCGTACTGCACCCAGGACAGATTTTATCGTCCAACATTGTCCATTTACTTGTGAAGGCTTTGAGGGGCAATGTACCAAACCTCCACTGAATAAAAAGTTTCCTTGCAGTGATAGAAAATATAATATCCATATAACCTTCAAAGTAAAAAGAACTTTTGGTGGCCAAAAATTGTTCGGTGAGGGTGCCGACTTTTGGTGCACACATGAGAGAAATTAGGCTTTTGTCCTTGGAAATCTTAGTGAGCATTTTGCGGGACACCCCTAGACAACCTCTTTCGGGATCATCCCACAGCTCAGCCAGGCCCAATCGATAGAATTCTCGTTTAACATATGCCACCCATGGAATTCTGTCGCAATGGTTAAGGTTCAGGACGTGCTTGAGATCTTGCCTGTAATGGGAAAGTTCACCAGTGGACCAAAGCCTGTGCCAGAACCTCAATGGTTTTAGAGCCAATTAATCCCCTATTGAAGGGAGCCCCAAATCTAGTCTCAGTGGTAACAAAGGTGTACCTTGGGGAAGAGCCAACAAGCGTCTGAGGAAGTTGTTTTCCACCTTGACAAGTTCTGTCCCAGCATTATGGCCCCACAGCTTACCTCCATAGGATGAGGCTGCTCTGGCTTGGGTTTTATACATCTCCAAGGCTGGACTAACAGGTTTGAAGGTTGATGAGTTCGAAACCTTCAAAATTGCCCCCACCATTTGGGATAACTTTAAACAGGATCTTGCTATCTGTGGACCCCAGGATAGATTTTCATGTAAAGTTACCCCCAGATACTGGAACGTTCTAACCCTTTCCAGCCTTTCGGATCCCAGGGTTGGATTAGGCCTAGTTGTTGTGGAGGGATTGAATACCATGAATTTGTTTTTTTCTGCGTTGATCTCCAGGCCATGCGCCCTGCAAAAATCCCCAAACCCATCCAGTATCCGTTGGATCCCCATCGGGGATTTGGAGAGCAGGAGGGTATCATCGGCAAACATAATTGCCGGAACCCTCCTGCCTGCCAGCCTCGGGGCATCGTTGTCCCCGACATTATCGAGGCGGGATATGACACCGTTAACAAAGAGGCAAAACAGGGTCGGCGCGAGGACGCAACCCTGTCTTACCCCCCTGAGAACTGGAAATCTAGATGACAACGCCCCATCCCTCCCGTACCTAACCTGGGCAAAATTACCATTGTGGAGCCTAATTATTGCCTGTAGCAGCTGTGGAGGAACACCTAGCTCCCTGAGGACCGCTCATAGTTTCTTGCGAGGTACCAAATATATGAGGACTTCAGGTCCACATACACCATGTACAGACTTCCCCCCTCAATCCCCACTGTTTTCCAGTAGAGAAGAACGAGGCGGAAAATCTGGTCCATGGTGGACGTGTTTTTCCTGAAGCCCGCCTGGAGTGGACTAAGGATCGCGTTGTCCTCCATCCAGTCAAGGAGATGGTCCAACAGAAGACGGGCAAAGAGTTTTGGGGGTACATCTATAAGGCTGATCGGCCTGTAGTTGGCCGGGAGCAGAGGAGAGCCCTTTTTAAAAATCGGTACTATCTCTGCCCCCAGCCAAGTACAGGGGATCTCCATCCCTCCTAAAATAGAATTGAAAATAATTAGGAAGTAGGGCCCCCAGATCTCTGGTTGGTGTCTAAACAAATCTCCAGGGAGTTTGTCGAGACCTGGAGCCTTCCCCAACAATAATCTCTCCATAGCATTTAATACCTCACCCAGTGTCAATTCTAGTTTTTCTTCGGGCTCAGAGAGGATGTCGAGAACTGCCTCTGTGGGAATTACAGATGTATCTTGATACAATTTACTAAAATGGGATTCCCATACTGAGGCAGCGATGTTTGGCTCCACAGCTGATTTCGGCTCGCCTGTACCTGTATGGACTAGGGACCAGAATTTTCTTGAATCCCTGGTTTGCAGTGCCAAAGATAGGTCATGCCATCTCTCCCAATCCCATTCTGACTTTGCGTGGGCGATGGCTTCCCTATATTTCCGTCTCAACTCAGATACTTTGTTCGTGTCGGTGCCAGACTTGATCATAAGGATCAGCTCGGTTTTTTATCTTTTTACATGTGGAATTGTACCAAGCTGAGGTTGGTGTCCTCTTCTTCCTACTCACCGCCTCAGGGTAGAAAACCTCTCCTAAGCTTCCCACTAGGTCTGCATGGATTTGGGCTAGTTTCTCATTAAAGTCAGTAGCTCTGGGTTTATAAATCAGTTCATCCATTTCAACTAATTTTGGGAGTGCAAAGTCATACATTTTCGTAATGCACTCTGTTGAACTTACTAATTTCCCCCATCTTACCCTGCGTCTGTTATTAGATAAAACTAGGTTTCCTGTGTCTTCATTTGGGTCAGTAAGTGGCGTCCCTTCTTCGGGCACTGGGTGCACCATATCTAAGCAGAGAGCATTATGGTCGCTATCTGCTCTTTCAATTACCCTAAAGTCCAAAACCTTGGACCACATGCTTGTATCTACAAAAATGTAGTACAAACGCGACTTGTGGTTTCCTATTGAAGGTACACATTGAAGGGGTATCAGATGGAGTACGCCCATTACAGGCCCTCAGGGCGTAGTTCAAGATTAGGGACGTAATCTGCACAGCTAAAGGAGACCATGATTTCGGGTTTGGGGATTGACAGGGGGGAATCCCCCAGTAATCAACCTCAGCTGTTAGGGCACCCTCCTTTAGACCTTTCAGTGGTTCAAAGTGGCAGTTGAAGTCTCCACCCATCAGTATCTTACAATCAACGGGTAGTTGTCCCAAGAATGAGGATAGATCATCCAAAGTGGATGATTCCATGGACACACTGACTGGACGCGAGTACACATTGACAATCGCCAGATTGAAGGCGTGTGGCCATTTAAGAAGAACACATTGTATGTCCTCCAAGTGGGTTGGTATTATCTCCGCTGTACAGCCAATGTGACTAGCCACCCAGATAGCGAGTCCACCGGAAGGCCTCCCTTTGCCGACCCACCTAGCATGGACATAGAAGGTTGCATAACCCGCCCTGGGATAGAGTTCCCTAGCCCAAGTCTCCTGAAAGAGACAGATGTCATTACTATCTACTAGGGACCCCCAGTCGTTGGAATCTAATTTATTGGCGATGCCTGCAACGTTCCATGAAAGGACCTTCATCCTTCCCGGACCTGGCTTAGATACCATTCCCCTCACTCTCTCACCAACATTGTCTGTACATGGCGGTGGAGACCTATCCGGAAATACCTGCCCTTCTTGGACCCCCAGATCAGTTGCATCTTGAGATGTTAGGATATGGTGAAATGATCTTAGCAATTGGTTAGTAGGGAGGCCCTGGGTACTGATGGTGGTTGACCTCTCTGGTGAAGAGGGGACAGGGCTACAGTTGGCAATATCAGTGACATCTGTCCCTGTCCCAAGCAGAGCAGTATAGGGGACCACCCCTTCACTATCCCCAATGCATACAGCCATCGAGAGTCAGTCAACCTGGTCAAGGCAGCTGTATCTGTTAGCATGAACATAATTACTATATGTGAATATGTCATGACGTGGGGGCCTATACCTTGACCCATCAATAGCAAATCCCACCCTAGTCCAGCCGTCGTTTGCCCCTAGATGCGAGTCATCGCCTCTTGGGTAAAAAAACGGCAGCGGGACCAGTTCAATGGATGTATTCCCTGTGCTCCCGAGCCAATTACATATGTGGGGGACAATCTGGGAATTCCTAAAGCTTACAAGGATACAATCACCCCCTATTTTCTTTACAGTGTGCCCAACCCATGGAACCCTCCTAACCATCAGTACTTCCCCTCTCAGGTTTGGTGGTAAAGGCCTGTGCATTCAACCAGCTAATTACTTTGTTGCGTAAGGAATCAAAAGATTCCACCGCAAGGCTAGAGAGCTCAGGTACCCCAGTCAGGATTACAGTGTGGGCCGCCGCCTCTGGAGGCAGATTAACTACTCTTGGCCGGGTTAGGCTATTTCCAATCCGGTTAGGGTGGTCAGCAATTACATTGGGCAACTTTTCCTGCCTCATTGTGGTAGTCGGAATAGGCAGCTTTGACTTCCTGACAAGAGGCACAGGAGGGAGTTGCCTTGGAAGAGGTAATGAGTTGGGTTGAGGTGGGGTAACTGTGGGAACATTCACTGTGGCAGTAGAAGTGAGCTGGGTGGGAATCACAGCACTATGAACACTAGGTGGAGGGGAGATCCCACTATTTATCCCATTTACTCCTTGAGTACTAGTTCCCAATCCTTGCTGGACAACCCTACCCCTGCTTGCTTTTTCTCTGGCTAAAAGTCTAGCATCTATACTGTCAAGTTTAACCAGCAGGGGGTCTAGCAGTTTTTTAAGGATGTTAGTGAAAGAATGGTTGGTGTGGTCCATGCAGCTAGAGGATCCCTCTCAAAAGATAAACGGGCCAGGCTGCAGTGACGTGTGAGTGTGGGCAGGGTGTATTGGGCTCACCATTTCATTAAGAGTCACGGCAGAAGAAGTTTCCGTGACATCGGTGATGTTAACAGTGGTGTTTGGGATGTGATCCAATTTTGCCCTCTTAGCACCCTTTGACTGCCTAGGTCTTTTTCTTTTCGAGACTGCACCCTCCCGAAGGCCCCGTGGATGTGATGAATTAGAGTCACTCCCCTCTTTCCGCGTCAGAACTAGATGGGATATTGGGGGAGACGTCGGCTCTTGGACGATAAGAAGTGAGTCTCGATCTCTTTGTGAATTGGATGGTGTCCTCAACTGCTGTAACACTGATTCAATTGTTTGGTCGATGCTATCCAGAAGGGATAAATGGGTAACATCCAGCAGTTCTGGGGATCTAGCATTCTTGGTTGAGCCCGGGGAAACTCGCTGTGAACTTTCAATCCCCTCTGCTATCTGTTTTTCTAGGGCTGTAAGACCGTTGTTTACCACAGTATTTGCTTTAATGAGAAAACTATCCAGAGTACCTGTTACCAGGGTGGCCGCTTTGCTCCTCGTCTCCCTCGTTGCCATATTGATCAATTCCTGCTGCACAAGACCAGATCAGATTATAAAAGTGAGGTTCAAGCAAACCAAAGGCAGCTGGACACGGACTTAGAGGGGTGGCCCGGTCTGGTCTCTCCCGGACTCAAACGGGCTACAACGGGCCCGCCCTTGGCCCGGGCTTTGCCTGGCGCCGTTTCGCGATGCGCGTGCGGGGGTGTGAATTTATAGCCAATGGGTGGGCGGGGCACCCAGGAGGGAGGCGGGGTCAATCGGGAAGAGTCTCCAGGTGCGGCTGGTAGGCACGCCGCAAACACTCCTGGGACTCGCAGTCCCTCTGTGGTTTCTTCCGCCCACGATGATCCTGCTACTGCCTGGGGCACAGGTAGGGAACATAACTCCACTTGACACTGTCTGCTCCGCACGACTACGAGCAGCACCCGTGAAGCGGGGGCCGCGAGGCATGACTTTAAACGCCCAGGAGGGAGGCGGGGTCGATTGGGAAGAGTCTCCAGGTGCGGCTGGTAGGCACGCCACAAACACTCCTGGGACTCGCAGTCCCGCTGTGGCTTCTTCCGCCCACGATGATCCTGCTACTGCCTGGGGCACAGGTAGGGAACAGAACTCCACTTGACACAGTCTGCTCCGCACGACTACGAGCGGCACCCACGAAGCGGGGGCCGCGAGTCGTGACTTTAAACGCCCAGGAGGGAGGCGGGGTCGATCGAGAAGAGTCTCCCGGTGCGGCTGGTAGGCACGCCGCAAACACTCCTGGGACTCGCAGTCCCGCTGTGGCTTCTTCCGCCCACGATGATCCTGCTACTGCCTGGGGCACAGGTAGGGAACAGAACTCCACTTGACACAGTCTGCAGGAGTGAGCGGTAGCACTAGCTCCTGCGTTATACCGCAATCATGTAGGGTGGGATTCTGAGTCACCACACCATGAAATCCCAGTAAAAACTACTCCAACTCCACAAAAGCAGTACCCAATAAAATATGACATGAAAAAACAAGTCCTAGATCAACTTGAATATCAAGGTGTTAATGAGAATTGCACCTCTTCCATGAACAATCCTTTGTTTCCCGTAATGAAACCCGACAATTCATACCGTCTTGTTTTAGACTGCAGGCATTTGATTGCGTGCAAAAAAACATTTGAAGTACGAAATGCACATAGTGCCGCATTAATGAATAACATAGTGCAGAAGAAATATAAAACAACATTAGATATCTCAATTGGATTCTTACATAGCGCCTGAAAGCAGATATTGGACAGCATTTTTGGCCCTCGGCTCACAACGTCAATTCTGTAGATTGCCCCAAGGGTATGGGAATAGCCCCAGGTTGTTCTCAGCAAGAGTATAAGAGTTACTTCAACATTTTGATGAGGATGCATTGTCCTATGTGTATGATATTTATCTAACAGACGATGAACTATTGGATCATTTGATCAGGGTGAACAACATCATTCTAGGGTACAACTCTGAGGGCTATAAATTTAACTTTAAACATCAAAAATTGCCCATCTAAATGTCCTATTTTTAGGATATGAGCTCTCAAATGAAGGGAAAAGCCTAACAGCTTTTTTTTTAGAAAAATGTGCGCTGCTCCAACATCCATAGACTTACAATCCATTTTAGGATTTCTAAATTTTGGCAGAATACATATTGGATTACGCAGAAGAAGTAAAACCTTTCTACAACCTAATAACATCTGATTTTTCAGTTTGACATTGGACACAGGAACACAATGAAATTTTCTGTCCTTACAAGCTGATATGATAGCTTACAAACACTTACACACAAGTGTAAACATGAATTTGATGATCCGTGTAATCGCGGGTCAATCTGGGCACACACACCTCACCAACAATGAAGGCGAAACTGTACCCATTGCATACAAATCCCATTTGTACACAAACGCTGAAATGCGTATTGCATCAACTGAAAAAATACTGACAGCAGTACAGACTGCTGTAGTGAGAGAAGGAGCACTAGCTCAGGGGAAACACATAATTGTCGTGACTCCAGTACCAAACTTAGAAGCTGTTACAAAAGCCAGCCTTCCAAACTCAAAAATACTGCATCCGCGATGGATACAATGGGCTAATTCTCTCACTGCAACAGATGTAGACTACAAATTTGATTCTACATTAAAAATGCAAGCATTCCAGCAGTACAAACAAGAATATCCTCTCCCGAATGAAATAATGCCTCTATAACAGTATGAATACATAATTTACACTGATGGATCTGCTCAGCCTGCCATAGGAAGTAACCCGCAATTCAGCGCCGCATCTGCAATTGTAAAGAGACTTTTGCGTGACGGTAAGTTCCGTTCAAGCAATACGCAGACACAGTCTCTAGGAGATTGCACAGCACAGCTGGCAGAACTAAAAGCCCTAATACTGGCACTAAAAATATGGATAGAGAATTCCCCACACTTATTGTGTGCAATTCATTTTACTGTGTCCAGTCATACAACAAATATCTTCACTATTGGGGACAGAATAGGTTTAGAAATTCCAGGGGGTGTACAATAAAGCACAAGTTGATTTCGAAACAAGTGGCAGAGGTGAAAAAATGCTTACCACGGGCTCACGTGTTTCATACATTGAGTCATCAGCGTGTTGGTATGCACATTGAAGGGAATTCATTGGCTGATGAAGCTGCCAAGGCAGCAGTGAGAACTGCTGCTGCTGCTGCTGCAATCACTCGTTTTAACATGAGAATAGACGGGCAGATAATGGTAGCTGTCAATGCTGCGCGTAATGACAGATCAGCCTTACCAAAATCTTTTTCACTCAAGTACTCTTACAGGCTAGATGCACAAAACATCTGTATGCTCAAATTCCAGGAGTGCGGGATAGAGTAATACCAAACATGGATCGCAGATTACGTTTAAGACTGGCTGCACACGGGGGCGTGGCCAGCAGCATGGAGGAGTAGGACGTGCGTCGGCTCGGCTCCCGGTGCATTGCATTAATCCGACGAAATATCCTTGCCAAATCGTCCAGAATGGGAAACGGCCACTACAGCGCGGCCGTTTCCACGAAAACCTTTACCACGCATGCATTACAACGCATGCGTGGTAACAACGAGAGGATTTACCACGCATATCTTTACTACGAAATACGTAGTAAAGGTATGTGTGGTAAATGAAAAAAAAGGGGGGGTTTGGGGGGTCTCCCTCCAAAAACGAAAAAATCGAGGGATAAAAAAAAGGGGGGTTGGGGGGGCTTCCCCCCCAAAAATAAATAAATACCTGAAGTGACGAACATCAAGCGATCAGCGTCGTAAAAGAGGAAACGGAATTAAACTTCCGCTTCCTCTTTAGGACGTACGGCCGACGTAACCAAGAAGAAAGACGTAACAAAGAAGATGGACAGGAGACAAGTTGAAAAGGTAAGGGAAAATGATTTTTTTTTTAAATAAGGGTTAATGGCAGGGGTAATGAAAAGGAGTAGAGGCTGGGGACGTGAAAGAGGACAGGTGTAACCTTTAAAAAGAATATGCCCTCACCATGCATAAATTAACAACGAAAAACGTTAATCTATGCGTGGTAAAGGAATATTAGTGGTAAAGGTTATGCGTAGAAAACGAATTCCGTTGTAACGCATGCGTGGTAAAGGCATGCGTTGCAACTGAATTCGTTGTAACGACATATAACCGTCCAGAATAGCCCCAAAAAACGAATTAGGGGCAAGCTCCAACACCTTTGCTGTCAAAACTCTGCGCCGCCCGGGCGCTCACAGGCGGTGGCCGGCTGCGGGAGATCGCAAGCCGGAGCGGGATTGCTTCCCCAAGATGGCAACTGGGTGCGCTCCATCGGCCCGAGCCTGACTCCACCCCGACCCAGGGGCCTGCTGCATGCGGAGCGCCTTCGCCCTCGGGATCGGAGGGAAGCTCTAGCCAACTGAGGGGAGATCTGACACCCTGCGCCCCCCTCCGCTCTGTCTCCGGTGAGTGGCTCCCTGAGGGGCGGCGACGAGCGGTACCTGCGGCGGCTGAGAGAAGCCCCCAGCAGGGGCCAGCCATCGGGTGGGGAGCCCGCGACGGAGGCGTGTGGATCCCCGGGGGAATCGCTGCGGGACGAGATCCGGAGCCCTCGGATTCGGAGGGTGCCGAGAGACAGTGCTACCTAGGAGACCCTCCGCGTCTGGTGTCGGGCGTCCCCGCTCTGCCGCACCCGGCCCTGAGGAGGAGCGCTGCCGGCCGGCACAGAGAACTTCGCAGAGGAACTGCGGCCGGTGAGTGTAGGGTGATGCGGTCCCTGCCCTCCCCTCACCCCCCCCCGCGAGTGGGGACTGAGCCAGGGCCCACATCGGAGACGCACTGCGGGCCTGTGTAAGCGAATGAGAAGGGGGCACCCCGGGGACCCACATTACCTGAAGTGATCCAGATCATCGGCCTGGGGGGGTTAAGCCGGTGCGCTGCTCCCCCCGCAACCATAATTCTGCTCCATTGCCAGAAGGCCCGAACCGCATCACCCTACACGAAGCGCGCCTCTGGGTCCGCAGGCCCCTGGATCAAATCTTTTGGGAGGCCGCTTACCGCCATCCACCACAGAAGATTAGATTGGACCCACTGTCCGTGGAGCACCCAAACTGGTGGGGCAGGGCCTTGGTTGTCACCGTGGGAGAGAGGGCCTCGCTCCTTCTGGGGTACCCATAGACTGAGCTGGACCGTGCCGACGCTGCTACCTCGCGACCTGGGTTGGATCTCCTGCTCTCTCCCCCAGAGGTGTCGGGGCTGGGGACTGCGACCAGAAGAGACTGGAGTCCCCGTGGTACTTCCTAAACGGCGCTGGGGGTGCAGCGAGGGGACCAACGATAACCGCCGCCACCACGAGGGGGGCCCTGCTGTGAGTGGTGGACATGGACTAAGGAGGGGCCCGGCGTCGGATTCACCAGAGGCTTGTGCCCGAGGCCCTGAACGCCTCACCCCCCGGCCCCCCACCCTTGGCCCTTGCCCTTGCTTCCTGAACTGGGACCCGCGTGCGGGGCACACCGGTTTGAGGGGGGCCGGACCTGAGTGTCTTCCCTTCCTGTTGCCTCATTTGACTTTTTGGCTGCGCCAGGAGACCCCTGCCCAGTGCCGAGCTTTGACATGGAGAAAAAAAAACAACCGCTAAGGCCGGCCAGACAAGAGACCATAGATAGCTATGCGACACGGTCGCAGAGGGAGACGGCCTCTGTGACACTCGATGCACGCACGGACACGGCTATAATCATGGAAGCGATCCAGGGCGGATATTCAGAGCTCTAGTACGGCACTTGAGACAAAAATAGGTGAGGTGGGCTCGGAGGTCCTCTCACTGCGTCAGGACTTCCAGAATCTAACTGAGAGGGTGACTGCCACTGAGACCAGGATTGGCGAGGCGGGGGATTCACTTACCGCGCTCCGGAAAGATATGGCGGAGCTGCAGGCATCCCACAAACAGCTGCTGTGGAGGGTGGACAATGCCAAAAATAGGGCAAGTCGCAACAACCTCCGTTTCATGGGCTTTAGGGAAGGCATCAAAAAGAATGACGTAGCGGCCTTCCTCCGTGACTGGTTGACATCGACATTTCCACAAGCCCAATTTTCGAACTGCTTTATAATAGAAAGGGCACACATATACACCTGTCGGGGTTATCCGAGTACGCACCATTGGAGGGGAGACTCTTACAGGAACAGATGCAGGGGAAAGCTGTCTCACTCGCCTACAAGACATTAACCAACAACATGCTGGGGGACCTAGCGAAGCTTAGAAGTACTTGGGAGAGTGAGGTAGGGGCACTTGAGGACTTAGATTGGGAAAGTGTGTTAATGCATCCCCGAGATGTGGCGATTAAATCCAGACTCCGCCTCATACAATACAATGTGCTGCACAGAACCTATTACGACAGGGTGCGTCTTTATAAGATGGGGAAAATAGAGAATGACAGACGTCTTAGATGTCACAGGGCAGGCGGAGATTTTTATCATATATTATGGTCCTGTGAGGTAATTCAAACTTATTGGATCCGCATTTTCCCAGAACTACAGGAGATATTGGAGATACCGCTTACACAGGAGCCCAAGTTGGCTCTACTGGGGATGTCTAATGACGTGGATCTGCCGCGCCCCCTCATGATCTTTCTGGTTTTAGCCTTGGTGGTGGCAAAAAGAGACATAGCGAAACAGTGGGGGTCTCCGATTCCCCCGGACTTGGAGAACTGGAGAACTGGACTAGACCTGTACATGGCGGCAGAGAGGGTGACCTACAAATCCAGGGGATGCCCTAAGAAGTTCCGAAAGATCTGGTCCAAATGGAGACACTATCATGGGCTCGATGGCGGGTTGGGGGATGGCCGAGTCTATTCTTAATTTACTGGTTTTTGTGGGTGACGACGGGAATGGGAACTTGAAAGAAGCTTATTCTTTGATCAGAATTCTTTTTCAACTGTATAAGATGACACATACCAACTGCTCACGATTGTGGGGAGGTGGGCCCGGGAATATAGGGATGAACGTTGCTAAATGTATGACTGTACTGTTGAGCTTTACTCAAAATGCAAATAAAAATGTTTTTTAAAAAAAAGACTGGCTGCACACAAGGGTCTGGGTTCAGCACACACAGGTATTACTGCAACAGTTTAATTACTGAAACAACATGTCAAGAACTTCCCTAGGAGGCCGTACTCCATATGAGGTACTGTTAGGGACTAGAATGTTGGCTGTTTTACAGGAACTCAATGAATTCCGTGCATTACACAGCAACGTCCCAGTAAAATGCACTGTCACTGGGGAAGTGAAAGCTGGTCCGGCAAGACCTGCCTGGGTCCCAAAGATTGGGAACCTGGTCAGAAAATTGTGGACAAGAAAGAATTTTGCAATCCTACAGAACGCTTACAACTGTCCTGGTGGTCGAAGGAACAAGAACAGTACTTCTTCCGCCTCTTGCCGGTAAGAAAGAAAACAGATTTGTCTCCATTGATCTGGTCAAACCACACTATGTGGCCAATACTGAATAGTAGGCCGTGTGGGCTCCTGAGTAGCCGCTGATCTCCTCATGCTACCATTCAGGAGGTTCAGACAGGAAGATTAATAACCTTTGAAGATTCTACTATGCAAAGTAATGGAGCTACCAACAATGGAATTGAAACAGCTACAAAATAGAAATGAAACACAAATCTCAATTCTGCCTAATACCGACATCTATGTGAGAATGTCTCAACATGAGTCATCTGCTAATTCTACACAACCTGCTGAGCTACCAAAGATAGATTGAACAGCGTCTGGCTACTTCATCAATTTTGATACCTTTTCTCTGGATCTTAGTGAACCTGAGTCACCACGAGCTTCTGTTTCACACAAAGAAAAAATATATGATTTCTACCTTTGGCTGAAGAGGACTTACTTTGTTTCTCCCTGGCTACAGATCTGGATTGCAATAGGTCTACTTTTCCTAGTCCTTTGGATAGGTGGAGTTACTGTTTTTTCCTGCTCCTGAATGGACACTATCTGCCAGAATGCTCCACAGTACCACATGTGAACTTGGTCCTGAAACCACATACATCATCTCACTGTGAACAAAGAGACCTGTCCTCTCATTACAGCAGTTCCCGCTCCTGAAAGAATAGTTTGGGATAGGGTTTCATATGATGTATTTGGTCCCACTGAACTTTTGAAAATACCATATTTGTTTAAAATGTATTTGAATGATATCATCACCTTTAATATTTTCTCTGATGATTGGGACTTTGAAACTGTAAATTCTATGCTGTCTGATTTAGAACAATCAGCTGCATTCTTTCATAATGAATTGTATGATGATACATCTGATTTCGACTCCATGTATTGTTACCAACACTATGGTCATCATTTCTTGCACAAAGCAAGTATCCCATGTAATGTTTTCACTAACTATCAGTGGGAACATTCGCCAACACCACTGAAAGGTATTTCACAAACGTTTGCAAAAAAGTTTGCTTATTTTTCTGGGTTCAACACTTCTGACCAGAAATCGTATTATTATAAGGTTGCACGTACACCTGCAAAGAAAAATATGCTCACCATCATGAAACAGATATACTCTGCTTCCTTTATTTCCCAGCTGTCTTTATGGGGTTGTGACTTTTGGAAGGACAGCGTTCCGCCGGCCTCGCCCTCGCCACAGTCCCCCGCATCCGAAGAACGACCGGCGCCGGCAGATCTTTCTCCCACCTCGCCGCCAAGACCTGGAACACCCACCCCACCAACCTACGGCATACACAAGACCTACTGGCCTTCAGAAGACTCCTCAAGACCTGGCTCTTCGATCAGTAGCAGCACCCCCCCAGCGCCTTGAGACCCTCACGGGTGTGTAGTGCGCTTTACAAGTGACTTGATTGATTGATTGACTACATGGATCTTAGGGATTTGTTGTTGGGGCCCCAGAAGCCAAGTCAGAAACACTTCTTATATGCTATTTATAATGAAGTTCGGAAAATATCGCAACAGGAAGCTGCAGAAAGATTGCGTGATATTGACAGGGTTAACATAGAAACGGCTTTGGCAGTGGTCGACAATGACATGACCCCACTAACATACAGTGTTCATTTACTGGGCAACATTGTGTCTTCTGCAATAGATATAATAGTACAGTATTTGTCTATTCTTCAACAATCACGATTTCGATTAATTGTACTATTAAGCTGAACGCTACAATCATTGCGCTCTGGTCACGTGCCCTGGAGGTGTATCAACAGTACGTCCCTGTTTTCTGCATACAATTTAACAGGAAGACAGACAACTATGGCATGAAGAGATGCATAATATACAATGCTGCACATTGAAAAATTGGACCAATTACCTTTCACCGTGGCTGAGTTACCTTCCACAGAATGATTAATCCATGCCATATTACCATGCCAGTCATGCCATTCCAATTTCAATATTGTCAACAATATCACCAAGTAGGCAGGTATGAAGCATTGGGGAAGAAATACATACATACATTTTAGGAATAAACTTTACAGATTTAGATGCAGGAATGGAGACACTGAGGTCTTTCTTAGTGGTTCAGACTGTGAGAATGTGTTGGATCTCTAATTTGTCAGGATATTATGCTTCACGGAGCTTGTAATGCTTCGGTTGCAAACCTATCATATCACTTGAAAGGATCCCCAGCTGTCGTGGTTCATCTGGTGGTAAAACGGCTCTTGAATGGGAGCTATTTGTTGTTGAATGATCAAGGTTGTTGTGGGATGCTGCCAGACATCGCATATCTAGTCACAGTAAGTTCCAGGGTTACTTGTTATATGCAAGTATTGTTTTCACTGATCCACACAGTCAGGGAGGTGTCGCTATGGCCTTCGTTGAATGTTTCTCTTATACGGTTTGATTCTCTGAGCAGACTGAAAGCCATACTTTTACAGAAAGATGTGGCCTTAACCTCAGCTGGAGAGACTTTTGATCTCCAGGTTGCAAGATCTTTGGCTGAGATACAGGCACTAGTCCGAGCTAAATTTCTGCTTCATTTTGGGGAAATGATACATCGTATCTTTAAATGTCTGATACCAGTGGGATAGTAAGCCTATTTAAGAGCATAGGTTTGGGGCTATTAAACACCTTTCAGACTATCTTCGGAGTTATTCTACCATTGATACACTCCGTATTGGGAAGCGTTTTTGGAGGGCTTCCACTGGCCCTACTCCTTGCAGTGGGTATCTTGGTTTTAATTTTCTTGCTACACAATGGACGTACCAGCCTCCAAAGAGATGGAAAAGACACTCCTAGTGCAACGTTGCCATGAATGTATGGTAATCCATCAGGGTGCACCTCAGCTTCGGGAGCTAAACGAGCATTGGTTCCAAACTTTCAGATCAGTCTGGGTTTGACTGCATCTTGCCTGTACTACGCTGCCTATTCTGCAGATACGAATGCGCATTGGACATCTAACACTTCCATCGGTTGCTCCTCCGGACTTGGACATACTGCTGGACCCATTAAAAGGCCCATGTAGTGCAGTGTCCTTAGCAATGTCGTCTGCGAAGGAAAGCAGCTGCGATGTTGTGTCTCCCACACAGGAGACATAAACATTTGGCTCTCCGTGTGATGGGAACAATTCAGCCTTTTTACAAAACAACCCAAATTGGAATTTGACAACACCATTTTTGTTTTCGTTTTCTTTTTTGCTCTCACAGAGCACTATGGCTTTCTGTGTGCTCAGTTGGTCTAACAGTATATTGGCTATTTAGAAGACATACAAAGCATTTTTACATTTGCATAATTTTTTACACAAACCATGTTTTTAAATGTGTTTATACTCTTATTTTAGCAATATTTTAATGCTTTTTTAAACAGGCATGTTCTAGCATTTGTTAGTCTTGTCGTCCAGTCGGATGAGGAGTGGGTGTAATGAGCCACAATGTACCCCAATATAGGCCTAGGTAGTTGCACAACCTTTTATCTACATCTGTCTTACCTTGCTCTACATAATAGTTCTGGCATTGACCTTTTACCGAGTTAGGTGCTGAATAAATGTTGTGCAGTTTTCTCCAAAAACTAGCCTAATTCATTATGCAAGAGGATTCTCTGACATCACAGCAGGATTACCATCTTCTGTATAATAACTCGGAGCAAGAGTCACTGCTATCATCATCCTTTGCTGACATGCCCACAGTACCATGACACATCTAGATAGAGCCCCCAAGGGTACCTTTTGGGTGTAGAATCACCACATCTTCGCTGGGCAAACCAGAGGAGAAACTTCCATGCTGACAAGAAATGCTGAAGTCCCTGCACGCAGACACTCCAGCACGCGGTGGTCTGACATCCCATAGGGGTGTCCAACTCGAGACCAAGATTGGGTCCTTCGTTCTCTCCCATCTGGTAATGTTGTTGGCTTTCTCCTAGGGGAATTCTTGGCTTTCCACCTACATACATGCTAGGTACACTTAGCTAGGGTTAGCATCTTAGGAGTACTCATGATTACTGCCATGTCTCTATATACATTACATTTAGATTACAATTTCATTACTTTTCCTCTTCCTTTTGATTGATTTTGTGACAGTCTTTTTCTTGCTTCTGAATGGACACTATCTCCCAGAACTTTCTGCTGTTGACCTGGTAAACGAAGTTTTGAAACCCCATTCTTCCTCAGACAAAGTGCAAAGAGACCTTACCTTGGTGAACATTTTGGCTGTTCCAGTTCCTGATAGAATTGTGTGAGATAAGGTATCATATGATCTATTTTGACTGTCTAAAACTTTACAAATACCTTATGTATTTTTCATATCTTTAAATTATGTTATTACTCCTGGAACTATCTCTGATGACTGGGACATTAACACAGTACATGAAATGCTTGTTGATTTAGAGCATTTTACTGTTTTCAGTAGTGAAGAAATGTATGATGGCACATCTAATTATGATGAAATGTTTAGTTTCAACCATTTTGGTCATCATTATTTACATAAAGAAAGTACTCCTTGTGCAGTATTTAATTACATACAATGGGAACACTGCCCTACACCACCACAGGGTAGGTCAAAAACATTTGCACAGAAATTTGTATATTTTTTTGGTCACAATCCAATAGACCGATTCTTATTATTATAAACTGACACTTTATCCAGCGAAGAAAATTATGCTTGCTAATATAATGTTGATTTATTCTGCATC
The DNA here is from genome assembly GCF_964261635.1 of Lissotriton helveticus. Taxonomy (NCBI): domain Eukaryota; kingdom Metazoa; phylum Chordata; class Amphibia; order Caudata; family Salamandridae; genus Lissotriton; species Lissotriton helveticus. The sequence continues at coordinate 415,979,344 of NC_136060.1, read as the reverse complement.
TTTCATTTCCCAGTTGTCGACACAAGAGTATGACTATTGGAGAGACAATATTGATTTAAAATCTATATGGGGACAAAAGTTGGCAGGATCAGAGGAACAAGGGAAAATTTAGAGCATGCCTTATACCACAGCAACGTATTTACATGGCCAAGATAAAGGATTTAAATACACCGAACATTCCCACATTTGCACATTTTGAGAATTGGCAACAGTTTACAAATTACTCATAGGAAACATTTAAGAGCATGCTTAGAAATGGGTCATACAATTCTTCACGTTCCGATCAAGAAAGATGGTTAGTGTAGCCGTTAGATACTAAAGGACGTCAGTCACGTTTTCTAGACAACACAAAGGGGTTTAGGATAGGAAGGTCAGACCCATGTTATGTGTACACAAAATATTCAGGAGTGGTAACAACATACAGCGTTGGAAAGTTGTGCCACGATTTGCTCAAACATTCAAAGTTGGCTGAGATTAAACAGCACTTGTCCCTTCTTTCTGATGACATGGGTCTACAGGACTATTTACTGAGTCCTAGAAAACCACGTCAAAAGTTATTTCTGTGTGCAATATACAATGAAGTTTTGAAAGTTTCTCAGCAGACAGCTGCTGAGAGATTACGTGAAATTGACAGAGCAAACCTGGAGAAAGCTTTAGCAGTAGTTGACAATAGCATGACCACCTTATCCACCAGGATATATTCTTTAGGCAACATTGTGTCGTCTGCTATTGACATCATACAGAGTGACACGTCCTCTTTGCAACATGGGCAATCGCAGCTTAGGTCTATTATGCTACTAAGTTGGTCTCTGCAGATGTTCTGCACTGCAGGGTTCGTACATGAGGCATGGAGCTTACCTTTCACATACAGATGTAGGAATTCTGACACTGAGTTTTTTTTAGCAGTACAGACTGCGAGAATACTATAGGCCATTCTTTAGTTTGCAGGGAGGTTATGCTGCACAGCGCATGTAATGCGTCCAAGGTGAACTTATCATGTTATCTGAAAGGTTCTCCAGCTGCTACGATTCGTCCAGCGTTCAGATTGCTTTCCAGTGGGAGCTATTTGAGGGTGAAAGATCAAAGCTGCTGCGGGATGAGACCATGCATCGCCTATCTGGTGATGGTTTCTAGAGTCATGACCTGTTGTACACAAGTGCTATTTTCTCCTGCCCGTGGAGTTAGGGATGCATCAATCTAGCCTTTGATTAAGATTTTCAATGTGAAATTTGCGGCTTTAAGCAGACTGAAAGCCTCATTGTTTCAGAATGACGTGGCCTTAACATCTACAAGGGAGATGCTTGATCTTTAAGTTGCAAGGGCTTCCTCTGAGCTACGGTCATTGCTTCGCACCAATTTCCCACACCATTTTCGAGGAACAGGTGCACCGCATTTTTAACCTTTCCAATATTGCGGGGGTTAACACTCTTTTTAAGAAAATTGGCTCCAGATTGGTTAATACCTTCCAGACTACTCTTCAGAGTTATTCCATCTTTCATACACTCTGTGCGTGGAAGCATTTTTGGAGGCTTACTGCTTGTCCTGTTCCTATTTGTTGGGCCAATTATTTTCTTTTTTCTGCTGCGCAATGGATGTCCTGCCATGCAGCCAAATGGGAATGGCACTAGCACATGTGCTCCTTTGTCATGAGAGAATGATACAGTCCTTTGGTGCACCCTTACTCCAAGAACTAAACAAAGTTCTTGCCCTTTTGGCCTGTTTGGCTTCACTGTGTGCAGCCCATATTCCACTGTCTGCTGTGCACTTTCGAGTGTGCCCTGGACATATGCTTGGCAATGCAACCAGTTTAATCTACGGACATAGAACTACTGGTCCCCTATAGGCCCACGTGTACTCTTCCCCTTCATGATTGCCATTGCTTCAAAATGCATATTATAAGCCTTGCTGGGGTAATTCAGCTCCTGGTGATTTGGATCTTGGCTCGCCCTCTGTAGATTCACTACTGGCCATTCCTTCTTCGGAGGCTGCTGAGGGCAGTGGATTTGACCATGTTTGCTCTATGCATCTCGTGGGATGGATGTCATTGGGAACATTGTGTGCAGTTCCTGTAAACAGCGATGTTTCGTCTACTTCTTGGAACATTTACACAATCTGGTAGTTTCGAGCAGTACAGCCTTTATAATTTAGCCTTATTTTTTTTTAATATGCTAAATCTCTTTTATTCACCTTTTAAAATTGACTTTTAATATGATTTGGTTTTCTGCATGCATTTATTATTAAAGAGCACAATGCTTTTTAGGATTTTTGGTTTCCATAACTCTATATGTTTAGCATGAATTTTAGGAAGCTTTTAGTTGCCTTACGTCCAAGGAGTGGGCGTCAAGTGGTCATAATAGCACCACCATTTTGCATGCTCACATTTTAAAGCTGACATCTTTTCGTAAACATTGACATTTCACAAACATTTGCTTGTGTGCCTGTAAATGACAATATTCTCTGAAATGGCTTTGCTTGTATTTACACTTCTCAGTAGGCATATAATCTTTGCCTTGAACATTCTGTACAAGGGTTGAGTTCACTTCGCAAAATTTTGTTATTCGTTATTGTCCGCTACATGACAGAGTTATCAAACAAGAATCAACAATGGTGGCCTGACTGGGGATTCATCATGCTTACATGGGTGAGGTTTATTCAGTGCTTAATTTGTAAAATATGAAGTGCACGTGCTCACAGTTTTTATTGAGGCCCCATCCACTTCTGCAGCTTCACCCACTTCCTCCAGTGGCTCCACCCACTTCCTTTATTGGCTTCACCCACATCCACAAGCTTCAACAAATCAGAGCCACCTCCTCACTTCTTGCGTTCTGAAAGAAGTTGAAGGCCTGGCTAGTCACAAAAGCACCTCAGGCACCTCATACCTGCCATGCCCCTGTTTAAAAGAAAGGAAAGGATGAAGGAAGGAATACTTTAAAGTCAGCAGCAAATGCAAGCAGGAAGTGGAGCACTGGGCTAAGGAAATGAGTAATGGACGAAAGAAGGAGGAAATAAGAAAAGAATGTGAAAGGAAGAAATGAAGGGATAGTGGGAGAAACACGCCACGTATGTTTGTAAAGCACATATTCACTAGAGGTGGCCTTGACACCAAATAAAAATGTTGTTATCCAGCTCAATTGCACTGATTGTATCTAAAGATGAAAGATTGAGTAGCCACACCAAGATTTCAATTTAGGACCCCAAGATAGAACACATATTCCTGGAGTGTATATACACATATGTGCAAGAAGAAAGACACTAAAAGGGAGAGTGAGGGAGGAAAAACGGTCTGAAGGCAAAGATAGACAAAGAATGTGAAGAGAAATGTGGAAAGCAGAGATTGGGATTGCAAGATTGGAGTGGAACGTGATGAAAAGGAAAAGTGAAAAGAGGAGAAAGACAAGGGAAGAAGAGTGGACAGTGGGGAGCGAACAAGAGTAGAGTGGAAGAGAAAGATGGTAAAGTGAACAAGCATTTAATGAGGGGAGGTGGCGATTAATTAAAAATGTGGATGTTGGGCAGAAAGTAAAGGAAGATTGGAGAGAAGTGAAGGAGTGAGGTGTGAAGGGGAGGAAGAAAAGCAGATACTGAGGGAGAGCAAGAAAAGAGTACACCTCTGCTTTATTAAATATACAGTAAATAATTATGTAAAGTTGCGGGGTTACAGGAGTGTATCATTCTTGGCCTGTCTCATCAATGCATAGCAGTGTTGTCCAAGACACACAACAGCGATTCTTTAACTGTGTTAAGTTTTATGCCATCAAAAGATGTTTTGTGCCATCACAATAGGTATTCCTGTTAAAACATAATAAAGTGTCAGTTGTACCATTGGGATTACACATTTGTGGAAAAGTAAATTTTGCCATGTTCTGTGTCCCTACGCCTCATCCATCATATGTTATGTGTGCATGACCAATATGCATATGTTATTCCCCATGTCCGATTAATGACGCAATTACAGTTGTGTCCACCTCTAGTATGCCAGTTTCCAGTCCTCGTGAGTACTACGAATATCAGGCCTATGTAAAGTAATGTTGCCACGTTTCTCAGTGTGCACGTTATTCCATTATAAAGTCCCCGTTTCTAGGCCTCAAAAGGGCCTGGACATCAGATTCAGCTCCTGTCTCCTGAAGCCTCGTTGAGGAACGATACAGCCCCCACCTGTATCCTCGACCTTTCACTTACTTCCTGCCTCGCAGTGCCCGGTGCAGCCTGGCTCTGCCTCTGAGTCTGCCAAAAGTATGTTATGATTCCAGCTATCAGTTTAGTCCTCCTTCTTTGCATTCCTAAGCTACTGAACTGCATCAATAGTTTCCGTCATTGTCTAGCCTTCACGTCTCCATGTTAGAGAAATACTGCATTTAATGGTCATTTAATATTCTTCATCACGCACTACATGTAGAATAATGCATGGTCCAGTCTTAGAGTCAAGTTAGCCTTTCCCCTCTTGACTTCTAGTTTGTATCAACATGTTCCCTAAACATCAGATACTAGATAGGGTTTAGGTACATGTCGCTCCGACCCTCCAGACTTTAGTCTCTGCTCCTAGCACAGAGTTCACAGCCCCCAGCTTCTCCTAGTGATACGTCATTGCCAGTTTGCGCGCACCATCAGGTTAGAGGTTCCGGCTCCGTAGGTAGCCCCCTCCAATGTTTCCGCCCCATTCATGACATATTCTGTTACGTCTGCACCACATGTCTATGTATACGCCCAGTTACACCTACTTTTACTCTTATCTTTCGCGACCGCTACGCGTCACACCTTCTGCTCCACCCACTGCTACGCCTACTGCAATGTAATGCTATGTGTTCGCGCTATGTATATATGCCCGTGTATTGTTATTAGAAGTTAGCGCGCTCATCCCAGACCCAGCCCCAGCAGCTGCTGGGCCCCTGTTCCTATGCAGGTTGTCCTGTTCCTGTCCTTATGCTGTAATAAACCTGCAGAAACTCCTACTACCTCGAATCTTGACTCTTATTTATTGAGCTATCTGTTATGATATATGCCTAGTCAAAAATAGGGTATTATTTATTTATTTACCACATAATGGTGCCCGAACAGGGACCTGCCCTTTCCCCACGCGTCGGTGAAGCCACGCCGACCCCCTGACCCTCTGCAGTCGTGACGGAACCATACTGGCCAAGTGCAGATATTTCTGCTTCAAGTATCCCTCAGGCCCACGGAGGAGACGGAGGAGGCGGTCCAGCATCCAAACGAGACGGTGGAGGAACGCGGCGAGTCCCGACCAGAGCCCAAGCCAAGAGTCCAAGGTCCGAGGTATCCGGAGGCCCACCCGTAACTGAAGTCCGAAGTTCGTCGTCCGTCGTCGTCATCAGTCCAGTCCAGCCCGAGGCCTTCCGTTCCGTGCTGCCCGGTGAGTACCATTGCTGGGGTAGTATCTAGACAGGACCAATCTAAATTGACTCCTGGTCCGTGGGTTGGTGGTACCCAGACTCACAAACGAAGTGTTCACCTAGGTGGATACGGGTCTTGATGCGTCCCTTTATGGGACCGGTATGTTCCGTACTGTTACAGCAGTGCATCCAGTAACTCTAGTCTGTTCCGTTCTCGAGAAAATTCTTGTATTTCTGTTCTCAGTATTCCAGGTAATATTCTGTTCGAACTGTTATGTTATGATATTGTTTAATGTATTTTCAATGTCGTGGTATGCCTGAATTGTTTTCCCAATTGTTATTGTTCTTTGTGTATTGTATTGTGTTCCGATTCAAGTTTACAATGCCGCTCTTTTCCAAGTTACGTCAGTTAAAAACTAGAAAGGGTTTATTAGAAGAAGCAGTTCCTGTTCCGCCGAGGGACAGTCCAGGTCATTTTATGTATCAGAAACATGGCATAAGTGCCATATTGTATCTAGATTTATGGGTAGAGTATACCAAACAGTTGGAAGAAAAGTATAGATGGCCCGTATCGGGTACATGGGATGCCGAATGTATCATGCGAGTAGAAGAAGCATTATGGAAAAAGAAAGCCAGACAGTCACAGAAAGATGCCATCGAGTTATGGCGTAAAGAAGCGCATAGAAGAACCGAAAAGGAAGTCAGAAGGTCAGAGTTAAGTAGAGAATCCCAAGAACGAGCCCAAGAAAGAGAATTAATCGAGATAGGTGAACAAGTCAAAGCCGAACAGTCAGACAGACAGAGGCATGCCCTTATTAAGGGTATGTATCCTCTTCTTGCCGAGGGCTTGCCAAAAGCGACCCCAGAGGCATCCAGTAATTTCCCGCCACCATTAGTTCCGACCAAGCTACGTCACAAACAGACCGCAGCTGATATTTTTATTTCGTCCTATTTGGACGACACAGTCCCAGAATATGCAAATCCTGTTCGCGCTCCGCCAGTCCCTGTAAATCAGGCACTTCCCGCTCTTCCAGACACCGGAGTACCTGCTACGGTACCCCCGGTCCAGCCAGCATTTCAACTTCCCGCTCCGCCACGAAGAATGTCCGTCGATGATTCTAGTTTAGGGGCCGCAGGAGGAGGTCCTCCTCAAACCCCGCCGCCACACAAGCGTTTAACGTTAGCCGAATTACATGCACAAGCGTCACAGCGTACGCCTAGACATCAGACTGTAGCAGAAATAAGAAAATCCCTTGCCGAATGTGTCTATGATCCAGTCCCAGGCGAGGATAATATGGTTTTATATTCGTTCCGCGTAAGAAAGGTGGCCGAGTATCTAGTCACCTTACCGAATATGAAAGAAGATCTAGACAGAATATATCGTTTCATCCGTACAGGGGATGATCCAGAAAGTATTGGCGAGGCCATGTCTCAAAGGAAAGCCGAGATCCAGCTCATGATATTAAAGTTTCTGATTAATTGTCTAATAAGAGAACAAGATTACCCGTCTAAAGATTCTGCCGAAATGAGAATCCTGACAAGGTGGAGTGATAATATAGCCGAGGGTAAGCACAAGACCGTCGGTGCCATGGAAAGTATGTACAAGAAAATCCGTAAAGAAATAATAAAGATACACGAACAGCGTAAAGCAGCACAAGTAAGCGAGAAAGAAAGTATCTCCGATCCTGAAGAGGAAGACGACGAGAATACCGCCAGAATAGCGTACGTAGGAAAACCCAGATTTCCAGATCGCCATTTACGTCTAGAACACAAGTCTATTTTCCATCATTCAGCACCAGAACAAGGTTCTCTAGAACAAGTATTTCAAGCTACCGATCACATTCTGAAATCACGAATCGGTTATAGTGAGTTAAGTACCATGCATGAACAAGAACTAGTTCGATCAGCAGTCCGATGGATTACTGATTCTACCACTTTTCCAGACGAAATAGTGGCACAAATGTTCCTGAAACTGCCCCCAGCCGAACAACGACTGGTGGGTATGTATATGATCCAGCACCTCATTACTCTGTATGAGGGTCAGCACTCTGATCCAGGTCCGTTACACGATGTCCTGAACGAGTTACTCCAGTACAAATGGAGAGGTCTAGGTACCGATTTAATTAGTGTCATTCTAGAACAACGTCACAAATATAGAACGTTCTTGAACCCGCATTTTGTTCATGTCTCACCCCCAGAAAGTAAATCATTCTACATAGACAGACAGAATCCGTTACGAGAAGTCCACCCAGTCAGAGGAACGGGTGGCGAAATGCAACGAGTGTTTGTATACACTCCAATCACAAAGATGGAACTTCTCGAGATGAAGAAATTAATTCCCTGTCATGACAAAGATCCAGCAGGGTTCCATAGAGAATTAAAAGACATGCTCCGTATGGGAGAATACACTTACCCAGATATCATTAAAATGTTAAAAGTCCTGTTGCCCGCAGGGGTGTATGAAAAGCTAAAGGAAAAAGAATGGGAGGTGGGAGAGAAAAAGATAGATTGGGCAGTTTTAGAAGCTGAAGACAAGGCACGAGTACCAGGTACCGGTCTTGGAGATAAATGTAAAGAATTACCAGAATTATTGATACAAGTTTTACCCAGATTATTGACAACGAGAAAAGAAGACTGGGATGCAATATCAGCCTGTAAACAGAAGCAAGATGAAGATATTAGTGATTTTTATTCTAGGTTTGAAAAATGTTTCAGTATTAACAGTGGCCTCAAGACAAGTAGTGAGTCATACCCTCACCTTTTTGTTACTAAATTAGTCGAGAATTCAAGCCCACAAATTAAAAATCGAGTTTTGAAAGTCGAAAGCACCTGGCAAGCTAATACTCCGTCCCAGATGCTCCAGATGCTTCAGTACCACCAGAATAGAATCAGGGAAGAGCAAGAACACGAGAGAAAACGTATGAAAGACACGAAAATGAAAGTGCTAGTTGCACAATCTGTTCCTCAAGACAGTCAGAAGAGGGGTCCGAATCAAGCCAGTCATCCCGCAGCTCCCGTTAAAGGGAACTGCAATTACTGTAAACAGCCAGGTCATTTTATAAACGAGTGTGCAGTTCTGAAACACAACATAGCTACTGGTAAGACTAAAGAAAGACCACGTCCGCCTAGACAAGAACAAGTTTCACAGATTCCTCAGCCACAGAATGTACAACAGACAGTTACAGCACCGCAGCCTATTGCTGCAACACAGCATGTCACATCACAGATGTACCAGTATGCACAGTCTGAGTACCCAGAGTACCAGCCATATTCATGAAACAGCCTAGAGAGGGAGGTAGGCTTGCCTCTCATCGAGATACCTGTAGATCAAGAAGGTCCCTATGTTCACAGTCAAGTATTAGGGAAAGACAGAAAGTTTCTGATTGATACAGGGGCAAGTAGGACCACAATTAGTCACGCCGAAGTTCCAGGGGCTCCGCTCTCAGGCTCAAGAAATGTTTCCCTTGGATTTTCAGGAAAACCTATTGTTAACGAGATATCTAAGCCAGTCACTCTAGAAGTAGGTCCATTGTCCCGCACTACTGATCTGTTACTTACTAAGTCATGTCCAGAAAATCTGTTAGGCATTAAAACACTGAAAGAATTAGGTGCAGTTATTTGCTGTTCCCCAGAGGGAATACGATTGTTCCTACGTGACTTTAAGGGTCACTATGTATTACGAGATTTTGATTCGAGATTGTCTAATGTTCCGCAGCATTTATGGGCGCAAGGTCCAACTGATGTAGGTTACATGCAAATCACACCCCATCGTGTGACTCTCAAACCAGGTGTAGTGTTACCACGAATCAGACAGTACAGATTGCCACCCGAGGCTGTAGCAGCCTTGTCCAGAATTATTGACGAGCTCATCGCTCAAGGAGTAGTTGTAGAAACTGACTCCAATGTATGTAATTCTCCGATCATTCCAGTCATGAAACGTACTGATCCAAATGCACCCCCAGTATATCGATTAGTGATTGATTTACGAGAGCTTAATAAATGTATTATTCCGCAGTACCCAGTTGTCCCAGATATCTCTTCCCTATTGACAGCCATTGATTCCGAAGCCACGTTCTTTACTGTCATAGACCTCAAGAACGCATTTTTTAGTGTTCCCATTCATCCAGACAGCCAGTTTCTTTTCGGATTTTGTTTAAATGGAAGGAGCTATATGTTCACACGAGCTCCTCAAGGTTTCACAGAAAGCCCTAGTATTTACAGTCAAGCACTTAAGAGACAACTAGATAACATTCACATGCCAACTGACACTGCCCTGCTCCAGTATGTCGATGATCTACTGATCACAGCCCGTTCTGAACGTGACTGCGAGCAAGCGTCACTTACAGTTCTGTATTTCCTAGCCGAGATGGGGCACAAGGTGTCACCTTCGAAGCTTCAATTCTGTGTCCAGCAAGTGGTATACTTAGGACACTTGCTGTCCAAGAGGGGTAGGCAGTTGACACCAGACCGTATCCAGTTAATAGCGAGTCTTCCCCAGCCCAGAACCCAGAAGGAGGTACGTGCCTTTATCGGCCTTACTTCTTATTGTAGACAATGGATTCCCCAGTATGCATTCCTAGCCAAGCCACTGATACAGTTAACGACACAGGAGGCAGCCGTATCGACTGTCCTCCCTTGGACATCTGAACATACACTTAGTTTCAACGAGTTAAAGAAAGCTTTATGCCAAGCTCCAGTTCTAGCTACACCGAACTACAGTAAGCCTTTTACACTTTTCGTCACAGAACGTGAAGGTACAGCATTATCTGTTCTCACACAAGATCAAGCAGGTCAATACAAGCCCTGTGCTTATTTTTCGAGCACATTAGATCCAGTCGCCCAGGCGTTGCCTGTGTGCCTCAAGTCAGTTGCAGCCACAGCACTAGCTATCAGACAAAGTGATTCCATAGTTTTAGGACACTCCCTGACAGTACAAGTCCCACATTCCGTGGAAGTTCTTTTAAACCGAACACAAACTCAGCACTTGACAATTGCACGTTTAACAGGTTATGAATTGACACTGTTCCAGCCACACATAGATATTAGACGCTGCAACGTCCTGAATCCTGCTACACTGTTACCATCAGTTAATTCAAATCCTGACATACATGACTGCGTGGAAGTAGTTAACATTACGACAAAGCCAAGACAAGACCTGACAGACATTCCGTTACCAGATCCTGACCTGACACTTTATGTGGATGGTTCATGTATGAGAACTAGTACAGGAGAACTAGTCGCCGCGTATGCAGTGACTACTGACACTGAAGTTATTGAAACACACCGTATTGATACCCTGTCCGCTCAAGCAGCAGAGCTAGTTGCTCTGACACAAGCCTGTATACACGCCAAGAACCAGAAAGTTAATGTTTACACAGATTCACGTTACGCATTTGGAGTTGTACACGACTTCGGAGTGCTCTGGCAAGAGAGAGGTTTTATGACTTCTCATGGAACCAAGATTCAGCATGGTCTCCTTATTCAAGCTCTGTTAGATGCCATACATTTACCGACATCTATTGCTATCATGAAGTGCAAAGCACATACGAAAGTCACTGACATTATTTCTCAAGGTAATGATCTAGCAGATCGCACAGCCAAGCTTACAGCTCAGACTCCAGACATTCAAGCTAATCCGACACAGACACATACTCCAGATCCGATTACATGTATGACAGTTAAGGACCCTACACAAGATGTCATAGATATCCAGTTACATGCTACTCCCGATGAAATCAAGAAATGGTCTGAACAAGGAGGGGTCCCGACAGATCAAGGATGGTTAACGAAGGGTAGAGCCACATGGTTTCTCCCCGACTCTATGGTTCAAGTCATTATTAATACCGCACATAGTCCGGCACATTTAGGAGAAAAAGCTATGTTAGACAGTATTCAGAACATTTGGTTCAACAAGCATTTACGAGCTGCAGCCAAGCAGAAAGTCCGTACCTGTATGATATGTTGTCAGTTTAACCCAGGTAAAAGTGTCCCGGTGGAACAAGGTGGTTTCCAGCCTCCTGACCACCCTTTTGAGGTCCTCCAGATGGATTATATTCAGATGGAGCGATGTCGAGGTTTCAAGTATGTCCTTGTAGTTGTATGCGCTTTGTCCAGATGGACAGAAGCATATCCAGTCCCAGATTACACAGCCGCGACCACTGCCAAACAGTTGGTTCGTGAGTTTTTCCCTAGATATGGACTCCCTAGAGTCGTATATTCTGATAACGGTCAGCCATTCTCATCTGAACTCATGAAGCACGTTTCCCTGTTGTTAGGGTACCAGTGGAAGTTCCATTGTGTGCGCCATCCTGAAGCAGCCGGTCTCGTAGAGAGACATAATCAGACTCTGAAAATCCGTATCGCCAAAGTTTGTAAAGAAAAGGGTGTGGACTGGCTAGTAGCTCTGCCAGTTGCTTTATTTTATATGCGCATGGTCGCACATTCCAGATCAGGTCTGTCCCCGTATGAGGTCGTTTTCGGCCGCCCCCCTAACATGTGGGGTACTCCTAGACCCCGAAGTATTACTGATGTTTCATGTAATATGCTGACAGATTACCTAGCTTCCTTGATGTCTGCCCTCAACTCATGTCGTTCACAGGTTGCCGCCGCATTTCCAGACAATACCGAGGTGGCACCGCATGAAATCGTTCCAGGTTCCATGGTAATGATCCGAAACTTTGACAGATCAAGTCCGCTGGAGCCTCGATGGAAAGAGCCCCGTCAGGTCCTCCTCACCACCCGTACAGCCGTGAAGTTGGAAGGCCGAAAAGGATGGATACACCTTTCTCACGTTAAACTTTTTAAAGGACTGAAACCCGCCTTAAAGAACATTTCCCAGGATTCGAAGGACTGCCAGAATATTGTTTTCAAGGACTGTCCCGCAAAAGACATTGCTACAACCCCTTCCCTGTTAGAGAAAACTCCGCAGCAGGAGTATAAGCAAAAGTTAAGGTCTAGTAAATTAAGTCAGTCAGTTTGATTGTATAAGTCCTCCCCTAGGTGAAACGGTTAGACTGTTTCTGACATGTATAAAAAAGACCCCCATAGTGAGAGAGTTAGTCAAAACTCAATTCAATGTATCGTTTTTCTAAGTTTCACATTATTCATCAGCATAATGATTTCCTGCACCAGTTACGCATTTTTCCTGTATTTTCCAATTCCTCATGTAAATAAGTCTGCTAATGTTACAGTAGAGCACACGTTTAGTGATCTGCCTCCTCACGAATATTCATACCGCCTCGCTATGCGTAACAATTCATTTATCCGTATGTTACATTACTCACACCAGACCAGCAATGCCACTAATTGTTGGGTGTGTGGTCGACTCCCCCCTTTCCAGACACCGAAGGGAGTTCTGCCACTCTTTCCTTATCCTTTTTCACATAATGGTTCGTGTGGAGCATGGTCCACGTTAACGTCCTCCTCAACAGATATGTCTTTTCTTAACAGTACATGTTTCCCAGACAAGCAAGGTTTCCCCCACAGAACAGGTTTAGATCTAGAAAATGAAGTGTATAATTTAGGTAATTATTCGTCGAATTTCATGGTCCTGAATGTTCAGTCTGATACTACTCCAGACTCACCTGCTATTTCAGTACTACCCGTCAAAGGCGAATTATGTGTCCGTAGTCATGGTTCTGTACACGTAGGACATAGTGATTGTACTACTATTATCAAGTATAGTGACAGTGGGAAATCTATTTTCAAAGCTTCACGTCATTCTTATTTTGTTTGTGGTCAAACTGCATATGTTCATCTGCCCCTCGATTGGGAGGGAACCTGTTACATTGCCTTCCTACTGCCACCAATTTTTCTAGCCCCACCTGACTACCATAGAAACACACATCTAGTACATACTAGACACAAGAGAAACCTCCCGATTGTCGATTATACTGAAACTGCCGCAGAGCAATTCATTGATATAGATAAAGGTGTGTTCCCTTATTTAGGTACAGTTGTAAACAGTAAGCTAATCCGTAGGTTAACAAGAACTCTTGAAGCAGTAGTAGATGAGACTGCCTCCGCTCTAGGTAACTTAACCGAAGAGCAATCCTTTATGAGAATTGTTGTGCTCCAGAATCGTCTCGTCCTTGACGTCATACTGGCCGATAGGGGCGGGGCCTGTAGAGTTCTCGGATCTAGTTGCTGCATTTTCATTCCTAATAACGCGCCGTCTGTTTATTCAGCTATAACCAGACTTCATAAAATTGCCCATCTGTTACACCAAAATCCAGGCACCTGGACATGGTCCGGTTGGTTCTGGAATATAATTTCCGCCTGGGGATGGAAAGTCCTGTCCTTTCTAGGTATTGCAGTAGCGATCATATTTAGCTGCTGCCTCTGTATACAATGTGGCCCTGCGATTTGCGGCATTTGTGCTACCTCTTGTATTCCTAGTCCCAAGCCCCGTTCTAAATCCCGTTTCAAGACAATTCGAGATGAACAAATGGTACTGTATGAAATGATAGATGGTATCATGAATATTGATGTTTCCTGATGGAAACGTAGTGACAAGGAGGGAATGTGGAAAAGTAAATTTTGCCATGTTCTGTGTCCCTACGCCTCATCCATCATATGTTATGTGTGCATGACCAATATGCATATGTTATTCCCCATGTCCGATTAATGACGCAATTACAGTTGTGTCCACCTCTAGTATGCCAGTTTCCAGTCCTCGTGAGTACTACGAATATCAGGCCTATGTAAAGTAATGTTGCCACGTTTCTCAGTGTGCACGTTATTCCATTATAAAGTCCCCGTTTCTAGGCCTCAAAAGGGCCTGGACATCAGATTCAGCTCCTGTCTCCTGAAGCCTCGTTGAGGAACGATACAGCCCCCACCTGTATCCTCGACCTTTCACTTACTTCCTGCCTCGCAGTGCCCGGTGCAGCCTGGCTCTGCCTCTGAGTCTGCCAAAAGTATGTTATGATTCCAGCTATCAGTTTAGTCCTCCTTCTTTGCATTCCTAAGCTACTGAACTGCATCAATAGTTTCCGTCATTGTCTAGCCTTCACGTCTCCATGTTAGAGAAATACTGCATTTAATGGTCATTTAATATTCTTCATCACGCACTACATGTAGAATAATGCATGGTCCAGTCTTAGAGTCAAGTTAGCCTTTCCCCTCTTGACTTCTAGTTTGTATCAACATGTTCCCTAAACATCAGATACTAGATAGGGTTTAGGTACATGTCGCTCCGACCCTCCAGACTTTAGTCTCTGCTCCTAGCACAGAGTTCACAGCCCCCAGCTTCTCCTAGTGATACGTCATTGCCAGTTTGCGCGCACCATCAGGTTAGAGGTCCCGGCTCCGTAGGTAGCCCCCTCCAATGTTTCCGCCCCATTCATGACATATTCTGTTACGTCTGCACCACATGTCTATGTATACGCCCAGTTACACCTACTTTTACTCTTATCTTTCGCGACCGCTACGCGTCACACCTTCTGCTCCACCCACTGCTACGCCTACTGCAATGTAATGCTATGTGTTCGCGCTATGTATATATGCCCGTGTATTGTTATTAGAAGTTAGCGCGCTCATCCCAGACCCAGCCCCAGCAGCTGCTGGGCCCCTGTTCCTATGCAGGTTGTCCTGTTCCTGTCCTTATGCTGTAATAAACCTGCAGAAACTCCTACTACCTCGAATCTTGACTCTTATTTATTGAGCTATCTGTTATGATATATGCCTAGTCAAAAATAGGGTATTATTTATTTATTTACCACACATTGATGAACAACCAAGCTCTCATGCTTCAAACAAATAGTTCTATTACATGATTAGGTTAAAAGTCACGAAATCCCACTGCCACCTATTTTCAAACGAAGTCATACATTTAACTCCATTCAGAGAGACTTCCACACACACTTTTTAACTAATAAAGCACAGAATTCAACTAAATCTGCTGGCTGTGCTATATTAGAATTGTAATTTATGATAAGCGAGAAACAAAAGGATGTCAGGGACAAAAAAAAGAAACCCACTGAGCTATCCACATGAATACAGTTGTGTCAACTGCATGCTACATGTTCTACATTACCCCTCTGCACTACAGTCAAAACTGCAACTAGTCAAAACTCTGATCTCTTTCCAACAGGAGCATAAGGCTGTAAGTATGCAGCAGGGATTTACAGGACAAACGTCTTTGGAGGTGAAGAGACAATATGGGGCAATAGATTTCAGCAGGCTTGTAGGGGTGAGGGGGAGGTACAGTGCACCCAACACAGCCTAGCCCCTCTGATAGCATGTTTTGAATCAATGCTAATTATCTCCATTTACCTCCAGGTCAAAACTGATAAATTCCCCGTGTATCCTCTCTCTGGTTGCGGGGATTTGGGAAAGCCTCCTGGTTCGAGAAGCCAAGACTGAGAAGGGCTTCGTGGACTCATGTGCAACTCTTAAAGTATGGATGCTCAGGGCCCAGTGCAAGCTTTAATACACAGCAATAGTGGGGAGGGATGGATGGGAGAGCGAGGGCTGGAGCCAAGGTGCATGGTAATAGGAATGAACGCGTGCTGTGGCAGGGAGGGGCATTGTGATACGGAGGTGAAGGGGACTGTAAGCAGAGGGGCACTGAGATACAGGTCAGAAAAGCACTGTAGAGAGAGGAGCACTGTGATAGCAGGAGAAGGCCACTGTGGAGAAAGGAGCACTGTACGAGGTAGCAGTGGGGACAGTTACAGTGGCAGGGATGGGAGGTATTCATCAAGGCGCTTGTGGTTGCAATGGTGTCCTTTGCAGAAGGGAGAGGATGGGTGTGATAGGGACGAGACGCTACTGGGACAGGTAGGAGTGAGTATGAATATACAAACACTTTCCCCACAAGCCTGTGCGTTCTGTGTCATTAAAGCTCCAGAAGCCGCATGCGCTCTGCCAGCGTCAGCAAATCCTTTGCCTGCGCACACCTCATTACACTGCCCTCTCGACATAATGCTTCATTAATCACTCAGTGTACTGTTCGCAAACTTCCTGCCTATCATGATTTATTTCAAATATAGCTTTCTCCGTACAGACAAATCTCAGTGAAACCAGATTTCACTCTAGTTCTTATTGTAATGACATCAATAGTAAATAATGTAGGTACTAATATACTGACTGGCAGGAAGAAAAGTTTTCACTTTCGGACCTCCTCAGCTCCTTCCCCTATTTTGTGATGCTACAATGCCTTGTCTGTCCTACTGAGGCAGGCAGTTTGCTGCAGGTGCCGCTGTGCAGGAATTTTTTTTTCTCTTCTTATTAACAATAAGAATCAACTTCACAAGGCATATCTCAGTACATTCTTCCTTTCAGAGCGATGCAATCGTTTCCAGGTACTGCCCAGGAATTTATTGATGTTGTCCCACGGCCAAGGAGCACTATTCTGTCACCCTGTTACCTGTAGGATAACAGTTGTGTGTAAAATAACCCACACACAACTCACCTGACCTCGCAGCTTCACCTACACTGGAAAGCGCAGACCACTGGCTGGCGCTGCTGAAATTATGATTCCAGTTGATCGTGAGTGCAGTTTATAATGCGCATAACACAACACAACTTTCTGTCCCCCACCCTTGATGCCAGGCACGGGTGTACACCAAAGCTAGCACACTGGCAGCATGAACCAAATCTAAACATGCAGGTGCACAAGCCTCACTCTGGGGCTGGGGCGTTTTAATGGCCTGTGCACAGTGCTGGCTGTGCTTCAGAGAAAAAGTTCAATAGACCCGGCTCTGAGAAATAGGTGCCGGTGCTCAGCACCTGAAAGCCCAGACACAAATTAAGCACTGAATTTATTAGATAAACAACATCCCTTTTTTCTTTGGACAGAGGAGCATTTCACTGACACTGTCGAGGTCGCCCCTTGCTAGGATTCCAGCCCAGATGATTCCTGTTCACCTCCTGAGAGGGATGGTGCCCAGCCCTCCACCAAGATGAAACATACCCACAGGTAACTGGGGAGTTAGATAACCCTATGGGGATTCTGACAGACTAGGATAGGGAGCGCTAGGTCAGAGCACAACTACAATTGTGTTTATATACAAGCATTTATTCTATGTAATAGTACAATTGTTGAATTGTTCATTTTCTTTACCATTCTCACGATGCCGAGTACTCTGTTTTGTTTCCTTTTATTGATAATTGCAGCACACGTATTTTACACAAGAATCTTTTTGCTTCAATAAATATTGAAATGCCAATTTGAGTATTTCTTATGTATCTTTGGGCAGGCATGAATTACCAAGAAAATGTGTTCTAGATCAGTTTCCACGAGTTCCTTGGGGAGTCAGGGTTGTCATGTTCTAAGGTTGCACATTCCACCTGTTACTTTGCTAGGTTAGGGGTACACTAGGTGCATTATGAGCTAGCCAGTTAGGTGCATTGTGAGCTAGCCAGGACTTAGGACAACATTTCCTGATTGTGTGCGTGGACTCAGTCTTGCTCAGCTTTGATGTTTATGTTGTCCAACAAACGCACAGTTTTACTGAGAAAGAAAGTATAAGCTGTACAACACTATCTGGCTGTGAATTGTGGTCATTTTCGAGATACGATCCAGAGTCACATGTGATATAAATGAAAATGAAACTTTTGCTGTGGTCCATGATGGCAGGATATGTGCACAAATTATGATTCTACACCACTACAAGCTGCAATGTTACCAGTAGACTTTTTTCTTCACCATTGGATTCACCCCCATGTTCATATGAGGCAAAATACTTCTGTGCAAGCGCGAGATCCTTGAACATATATTTTTTCATTGACATTCATGTTTTCTAGATTAACTAAAATAACTAGAAATATTTCAAAACTAGGGCCCATTTATAGTTTTCTTGTTACCGATTAGCAAAAGTGCAAACCCAATTAAACATTTGGCTAAAACAAGCACTGGCGTTGCCAGTAGGTCTCGTAGAATGCAGTGCATCCTTCTTGCTGTAGTAGGGCGATTGGGTGGCTGTTGGTAATTAGAGAGTGGCCGGAGGGAAGCCGGATGGGGGCAGGAAAGCTGAGATAGCGTGTTAGGGGAGGAGAAGCCGCAGAGCGCACCCTGGGCGAAGCCCTTTGATGTGCTGTGCGGCCGTGAATGCCAGCGTGTTAGGGGAGGAGAAGCCGCAGAGCGCACGCTTGGCGAAGCCATTTGACGTGCTGTGCGGCCGTGAATGCGCGTGCTTGTTTGCTCACGTGATTCACGTGAACTTAAAGAAAACCGCACGAACGAAACCCTTGGTTTTTCACGATTGTTTTCAGCACTTGAATTCTCGCTCCCTCAATGCGCTTGCGCGCATTGATAGGTTACGAGACCTAAACACCACCAAAGAAGTGGTTTTAAAATCAAAACAAAAAAAAGGAAATAATGTATTAAATGTAAAGATGCATCTGCCCCTTCAGAATATTGCAGAACTGTATTATCCCATCATGCCTAGCAGGGAGTTAGGCATTTAGGCCCAGATTCAAACACTGCATGGTTTGATATTTACAGAACATGATAACTGCCTTATGTTCAGAATTTCCTCACTAAAAACCCGGATTTGCATATGAAATTTGGTGTTAACTGCAATGAATTCCACATGTATTTGTGCTTACCACAAATGTTCATCTAGTAACTTTCAGTAGGTTTGGAGGCACGGTAATTGCTCCAGCACTATATACCAATCTGTGTGTAATGGGAGTTATACTAATTATAATTTAGTACCCTACTTGAATTGGAGCCTTTGTGTTTTTATACACCCAGTAAGAAAGATACTCAACAATGTTGACCTTTTTAAAAGGCTATCATTGGCTAAAACAGCAACATCTTTGCAGTATCGATTTGTCCACTTCTTAAAACCTTTTTTTTCATGAAGAAAGATTTTGTGGCTTATTTTGGAGCATGTTTTCATCAGTCTTTTTACATCTCGCCCACAGACAGTTTTAGCAGGCTATTGTCAAAAGACCTATTGTGTACTATACCAGTGCCTACGGTGGGCTTTGGGTCATCTCATTGAATACTACTGTTTTTTTTGTCAGTCTCAATTGCTTGCTTCTTATTGAATTACTTTCCTTCTCTTCTTATGTGTGTTACTTCCCTGGAGACTAGCTTCTTTACCATCCATTTGACTGGAAGACTTTTATCCTTTCAAGGCTCTTATTCAAGGAACTACTGTTTTCTTTTGCTTTCAGCACACTATGGAGTGCATGTGTTTTGCTCTCTCCCTCTAGTGTAGTTAGTTTTTATGCCACCAATTTGCCCCATATTTATGTTTAGTTGTGTTTATTAGGTACCATACAACTTCTCTGTTGGCTTCCTACATCTTTAGGTCGAACCTGCGACAGCACATGCATTGCTTGTGAGATGAAAGGTATACAATAAGTGGCTAGGAGCCCTCCCTCCCATGCTTGCCATTTGTTGGCTTCATTGTCACTCTGCTGACTCCTAATTGGACAGTGCATGCCAAGCATCTCTACCTTTCCTTTCTGTGGTGCATGGATCAAGAACAGATTGATTCAACTGAATTAGTGTCCGTTCCCTGCTCATGCTGTAATTGAGGTACTATTTCTTCTTGTCCCTCTTGCTCCCCCTTGTACATGGTACTTCTTTCCCCTCCCGCCCACACCTTCTCTGTGCTGCTGACCCACGTCTAGTGCACCCCCCTCTTTCCCTGAACCTCCCTCATTTTGCTTTCCCCATAGCCCCCTCCTGCATCTGTCTGTATTTGTTGCTCACTACCCCTCTTGTGTTGCTTTTCCCCTCCTGCTGTTGCTGCTGCCACCCTCTCCCCCCACACCTCCCTCGTGTTTCTTCCCCCTCCTGCTGTCCGTGTTGCTGCTCCCTCCCTCCTCCCCCACACCTTCCTTGTGTGGCTTACCATCCCCCATACTTTAGGCTTTTTCAAACATATTGCACAGCGGCGCGGGCTGCTGTGTAACGTGGCGTAAAAAAACCCTGCTATGATGCCGTCAGTGCTGGCTACATACCAGCACTTTTTTTCTTGACTTTAAGCCATATTGCATAGCAGCTTGCACTGCTGTGCAATCTGTCTAAAAAAGTTGGCAAATCCAATAGATCTCGGTTGGGTTTGCTGTTGCTTGTTTTTATTGTTGTCAGTTAACTGTGTGGTGTCATTGCACTTTTACATTTACATGTAAAATGTTTTTGAGGTTCAGTATAAAAAACATTCTTTAGTTTGCATAATTGTACACTATAAATGCTTATTTATATAGTTTACATTTTTCTCAGCTTCACTTGTCACTTCCTTTTATCCCTTAAAGCTTGTTTGGTGCTGCTTCCCAGGCTCCCTTCCCCTCTGCTCATTCAGTTAAACATGAAGTTTTATGATGCTTTTAGATTTATAACTCTCTGAGGTGACTTGTTTATTTACATTTCCAAAGGTTGCTCCTTACTGCATGAGCCTGGTTTGGATTGCTGCTATCAATAAGTGAAAGCTGTTGTGTGACATTGAGATATAAAAATAGGCATCGCTCTTGCCATGAGCTTGGGAGGATCTTTTACACATGATGTTTGGATGTCTACATGTAAAATTATCTTCCATGAAAACTAGAAGTGTAGACCATACAATTTTCATGTAACAGCGACTTCATTTGGTGCACATAAAACGGAAACTTAGAATGATATGCATGAATTCAAGTTTAGTTCTACTTTAGTGTTGAAGTGCATTCATTTTCTTTTCACAGATTCTAACAGTTCAGCCAAGACGTGTTTCGCCATATACAGGAGTGCAGACCTTGGGCTTTTTCAAGGCTTCTAGAGTTTGACAACGGGGAAATGAAGTGGTAGTTTTGTGAAAACTACTTAGTTGTGGTATGTAAGAAAAATCTTGAGAACAGTGCAGATTAGTTGAGTGGCATTAGTTGTAGTGAAAAATAAATAAATCTTTTAAGAAAGTCCGTGGACTCGTGCTGGTGCCCATCGAAGTGTCAAGTATGCAGTTCTACTGTAGTCTCATGCGGTTTGTGTGCAAAATCATGTGAAGCAACCAATATTTTAAGATTTATGTGCCATTGTGCAACTTAACATCTGAGCTGTTATAAAGGACTTTAAATTAGGGGTGTGGAAATTGACAAAAAATACACAAAATTTGAAATTACTTTACCGTCATATCACACTTAAATAAAAAATGACACAACGGCACAATATACGTTTAAAAATTTCAAAATGGCCCATTACATCCTATGACTTCCTGTCCACCTCTCCCATTTTTCAAACTTTGTTCTCACTTTTAGTTTACTTTCCCTGATACTTTTCTTTCATTGTTAATTTTTTCTGTCTGTTTGGCCTACCCTTCTTGTCATCCCGACTATCTCAACCTCCCCACCCCCCACTCCTGTTATGGCAGAGGCAGGCAATAGCCCATAGGAAACTGAAATCTCTGACGTCAGCTTAAGTTCATTGCTAATGCACAAAATTTGTTCAGCGGACCAGACGGCTGCGCTGGCACAATTTTTCACAGTGCAACCTCACTCTTACTTGGGCTGCTGGCAGCAGACATGGCACTGTCCGGCAGAGTGCGATGCAGCTTTCCCTGCCAGACAGGGAGGTCATGAACTGCTGGGCTGAAATCATTGATATCATTGACCGGGAGGACCTGTTTGGCATTGAGGAGGTGGTGACAGCTAAGTGATTTTGAAAACATTCCAGGAGGCATTATTACTTCACTGGTAAGTTTGGGTGATACAAAATGTTTGGGAGTGTGGGGCGCAGCACAGCACAGAAAACTGATCACTTGCTGTGTGAAAAAGGCTGCTTTATTGAAATAGGTGCACATCACAACTTTTCTTGGCAAACTGCCTTACAAAACTAAAGCCTCACTATACATACGGTGAACTAGCCCCTGGTCCCACCCCCACCTCTACAGTCCCCCCAACATACCCACTCTACAGCTAACTCATTTAACTGCATTGCATTTCAACATTTGCAACTTTCTATTCCCCCTACATCCTATGATTGTATGGCTGAACCTGTTATTAACCAACTGTCTTAAACTGCCTCTTGACCTACCTTCCTACCCTGCCCTTGCATATCGTTCACCAACTGGCAATGTCAACCGATTTCTGGCAACTCCTGGCAAACTTTTCATGCACCTGTTCCAAGCGACAACGTAGACAACAATGCCCCTGCGCACCTGTGTCAACAACGGAGCCCTTATCTCAAAAGACTAACAAATTGTACCCCAGGAAGCCATAGTCAAAGGGATGGGTAGTTGGGGAAAATAGACACTGCTATGCTCCCTGCCATCAGCCACCAGGTCACCTAAACACAAAATGGTGTCAGGGAGCCCAACTTGACCCCTTAAATATAGTTTGGGCTATAATTGGGATGCGCATCTAGGCCAAAACAAAATTGCAGTCACTGGACTGCACCATTCTCTCAGTCTTCTCGGGGGGAGGAAGCTTCCTACTGGTCAACTACTCCCCAAACCCCCCCTTGGCAGAGAGGGGCGCAGCACAGAAAACAGACCACTTGCTGTGTGAATCAGGGAGCTTTATTGAAACAGGTGCACATCACAAATTTGTCTGGCAAAATGGCCTTACAAAACTAAAACCTCACAATGGTCCCTCCTCCAACATACCCACCTTGCAGCTAACTCATTTAACTGTATTGCATTTCAACATTTCCAACTTTCTATGCCCTCTACATCCTATGACTGCATGTATGAACCTGTAAGTAACCAAATGTCCAAACATTAACCTTGAACTACCTGCCTACCCTCCCCTTGCATACAGATCCCCAACTGGGAATACCAACCAACTTCTGGCAAACTTTTAATGCCCTGCCACCGAGAACAAGGGGGGTTGGGAACCTACCCCCCCTTTCTGCCTTGTGCCTCTTTACTGTTTGGTGGATTACCCAATTTGCCCAATGCCTAATATTCAAAGGCTCAAACACTTCTCTAGTCTCCAACAAGTATAAGTCCATGCCCATCTGAGACAGATGTACCCCGTCTCCCTTAAAGAACACTGTGGTCTCAAATTTAATGTCAAAATCACCAATCCAACCAAAACCGAACTCTCTACAAAAATGGAACATCTCCCTATTCAACTTCCTCCGTGCCCTATTTATCGCAGCAGGCTTGCAGGCCCCCCTCCAAGACCGCTGCTGCACAAACTCGGTCCATAAAACATAACACCCTGCCCAATGTTCTTTAATCTCCAAAAAGTTCCTTTTCATTTTCCTCAGCATCACAACCCATTTCACTTTCACTAGATCACTCTCCCAGAGTTGAAGAAGCAACACATCCGGACACTTTACCTCCACCATCATGCCATTCAATGTGTGTAATAGGTCCATCCAAAGCATTACCCCCTTTCCCATCCATGTAACCCGAAAAAGAGGATAATTGAAACCCCAATTAGACCCCACACCCCTTTGGTGAGCCAGAATAGCTGCCTACTTGAAGACTGAATGGCCCACCACCCAAATATCCACTTCCTCAGCCGTTGGGGCTGCTACCGCACCTGGAAACAAACAAACAAGCACTAAGCAATTCACCATGCAGCAACAGCTGCACATCCCTCATTCCCCAGAGCCCACACATTTTGCTTGTAGCACTCTAACGACCAGCGGCCCAGCTGTTTGATATCTTCGCGTGCCCAACCCCCATTTCCTGTTTTCAACGTTGCACCAATGCAAAAAGAGAGTGTGCCATTCTCTGCTGCCTGCACCCCTAGCCAAACCAATGCCTTTCGCAGCAACGCTAGTAGCTGATAGGCTGTTACCTTTCCCCCGTGTTGTCCTGAAAGACCTGACCAGAATCTGCTTCACAACAAGATGCTCAGAGCTCACCTCATGCCACTGGACCTGGCCCTGGTGAACCCACTGTATTTAAGATGACCCTCTTCCCCTGCACTCTTTGATCGATTTTGGAGGGACTAAGCCATATCTCCCATCTACCTGTTGACACCCTCCCAACTCACTCCACCCATGCCCCTGCCTCTCAACAATTCCAACACTCTCAAAGCCTCAAAAAACACCACACCATAAGTGATGAAAATAAGCAAGTCTCTGTCGCGTTCCTAAACACCTTGTTAGGTTTTACCTCAATGCCCGTAACACTGCAGGAACGAAGTATGGCCCAATCCACTACCCATGCCCCTATGCAGCCCACTGGAATAACACAATGAGCCAACAGGTGAGCACAGGGAGGGGGTGGGAGAAACAAAAAGGAAAAACAAGGAGACTGCTTCATCAGAGGTAGAACCACCAAGGAGCCTATACTGCCACCGTATAACAGCACCTACAAGATAAGACACAATATTACTAAAGGAACACAATATCTGAGAAACCCCTCTCTCCCTTCTTCGTCCATGCTGCACCCATACACAATAGGAAAGTAAAAACCTCCTTACCGATGGTTTTGGCACGTGACACTCAGGGTGGAGTACTTGCAGCTTCAGGCAAAAGGTGGAGATGGCGATGGAGTCTCGCAATCCAGTGGGAACAAAATAACCATGAACGCTCCCACCCGTCTCCGTTTAATAAGAGGGGAAAAAGTCATTAACTGACATAAAAAAAAACCTTTACTAACTGGAAATCCACGGGGAAAGTAAAAAAACAGGGAAGAAACTCACTCGAGTGTAGGCGCAGCAGCCGCTAACGCCGTTCCGGGACAGGCTCTCGAAACAAGTCCAAAAACCACCCACAACAATGAGGATAGGATACTAAAAATACGGAAGATGAACTCGCCGCTCTGACACGCATCCGCGTGTCAGTGGATGAAATGGAGCCTCGGGATGTATCCAAGCCCCTAATATTAGTGTCCACTGAAGGCGGCTGACTTGTAAGGAGGGTACTGGGGCTCCAGTAACCCCCATTATTCCCGGAAACAGGAAACACACAAACGGGAAAACAAATGGCCAGGGAGCAGGAACAAATACGGGGAGCAGCCGGAATTAATGCTCATGTGCCCGTGAGCACAGAACTACTGCCAAGGAGACTCCCAACTCGGAGCTAGAGCCAAGACCTGGAGCAAAACCCAACAAGGAAAAGAAACCAAGCAAAGAGGCAAGGGAGTGCACAGCCTTTAACCTCATCAGTAAGTCATGTGATGCATGCAACATGGTCACAGAAAGAGGACTAGACCAAATCCTAACACACCTCAGGCAACTGCTGCAACACTTTTCCATGTAAACTACAAGACAAGTGCTTCCTAGCCTGCCCCTTGTGGCCCTGCTTCAGCGCACAAGCATGCAGTATCCTGCATCCTAAGTCACCTGCCGATGGAGGGTATCCCCATACCCAATTTTCCCATTAAGGCCAGTCCCACAAACCTCCAAGCAATTGTAACCCATGGTAAAGCCTTGTTTATGAGGTCCAAGATATAATGGATCACATCATCCACCTGTAACCGACTTTCCTCCCGGTGCTGCACCCCAGGCGCCAGGAATTCCTTCCATGCCTGAACATATGCACTACGCGTCGATTCTGCGAGGGGCCCTACCACCAGTTGTACCATCCTGCATTGCCTATGGACCACAACTTCTCCTTCATGGGCAACGGGTCTCTGTCTGCATCCTTGGCCACCTCATGGAATCTCCCCTACTGTGAATGAGATAAGGCATCGGCAGTGTCATTGTCCACCCCGGCACGTGTTGCACCCTGAAGAGATGTCATAGGGCAAGCAGCCGAAAACAAAAACCCGCAGCAGCTTTAGAACCTTCGTGTCTCTATCGGACTGTCTGTTTACCACTTCCACTACTGACATGTCAACTCAAAAGAGGAGTTTCTTGTGTGCTAACTCTGCACCCCATAGTGTCACTGCTAACCCCAAAGGGAACAATTCCAAAAAGGCTATGGTCCTGCCCCGTTGCTCCACTGTGCTGTCCTTGCCAAGGGAGCCAGCACGCTCTTGAACATGGGGTACCCTTCCCATGCATGCTTGCACATTAGCTGTATCTTGCTATGGCTTAACTATCTTGAATTAGTAAATTAATTCCTCAGCATTCCAATTTTAATTCCAATTTAGCAGTCAGCATTGGCTCTCTTCGGTACTTTTCCCTGACCTTGCCCGGGGAGCCAGCATGCTCACGTACATGTAGCACCCTTCCACTTCGTACGTGCACATTAGCTGCATTGTGCTATGGTTGCACTAACCACCAGCACCTTCCGCTTGATCACGCGGTTATTTAATTGATTAATTCTTCATATATTTTTAATTATTTAGTTTAAACTTCTTCGTGTAGTTCAGCTCTGATTCTGTCAGTAATTCGACCAGCAGGGTCTATGTTAATAATGAAGGGATTTTTTCCTTATTTCCTACGGGACACTTGATTCTAGCTTGGATGGTGTCCCCAGTCACCGCTCATGCGTACGCAATACGCAGTCTAGTCTTTCCCTGGAACAGTCCTGTCAAGTATCACGCATCAGACGTGACACTAACGCATTTCAGTGTGGTGATCCGCATCACCGCACTGAAATGCATTGTCACACATAATCGTTATAGCGCCTCGGTTGCCAAGCCATATGCAGTGCTTTACTAAACTGGTGTGGCTGGTAGCGCCGGCTGCACACAGCACTGTGCTTGAGGGATCATGGCTGAGCTATAGGGATTTTGGAATTTACATTACATCTTCACAGTTGTTGTTCAGCCTTGAAAAAGTTGTCTACACGACAAAATGCCTGTCGGCTGTCTGCTTCTACCTTACATACTTCACGTCAACACAATCAAGAGTGTTCTTGTTCACTGCATTTGGACTATTTTATGATTTATTGTACATAGTGCATGGTACTATGTTTATTAAAACCAACTGACAACAGAGTGGATTGTTAAATTAATTTGTTGCTGTGCCCTGTATTATATGTTTTGGTTCTAAATGTATAGGGAATGTCTTTTTCTATACAGGGTGACACTGGTTAAGTGGCACAGTGTTTGCATTGAGCACGCCTTTACATACATATCTTAACTCATTGAAGGACATTATGGAGGTGCTCACCTGGTCTAAATTGCCACCACCACTTGCTCCTAATCTGTTACACTTATTTGTTCTTCGCAACTTATGACTTCGCCAAAAATTGTACCTTATATTTTTCCTATAGATTTATCATGCTCACATTTCTTTGTCCTGATGATTATCTCAATTCAGTGAAATCGAAACGCTGTCTACCTCTATACAACAAAAAACTCCTTTACTCTTAAAAATTAAACAGGAGTTTTTGTCTATGTTGTCAATGCGACGTATATATTTTAAAGGTTACCTTCACTCGCTACATCACGCTTGTCTTCACTTTTCTGTGAGCACTTGAACTATAGCTCTTACATTGAAAAAAGCTTTGCTATATCAGTTATAATAAATCTTTTACTATGCGAAAGCCCGTATGTGTCCCCACGTATAGTCAGTAAAATTGTTTATTTTTGATCCTCTGTGCATCAATTGATTCTATATGCCTAATGCTATAAGTATAGTGTTTAAACATTATCGTAACTCAACAGCTTTTGCTGCTTTAGGACCTGTTTGGCCTAGCATGAACCATTGTTTTTTCTAATACTTAGACTACCCCAGGTTCAACTGTCGGGGTTGTTTTTCAAATACATGCTGCAGCTCTTTGGCACACTACTGGCTCCAAGGAACCACGAGTTCCTGGGAGTACCTGAGATCTCGCTGGCAGGATGGTCCTCAGCACCTGCTGGGCCTTCTGGAGCCGTTGTGGGTTCTGCACCAACATCGGTGCTGCAACTGACTTTGGGTCTAATATCTATGCCAGGTCATGGTGCATCGACATCGCCAGATGACGAATTGCTTCCTACAGTGCTTTCTGACTCTGAGTTAGTGCCATCTCCAGCAAGACAGTGCATTGATCAACCAGGGTCGCAACCTATTGGAAACACTTCCAACTCTGATACATTGCCTCTTTCTCATGGAAAGGCCGAAGTAATTCATAATTTGTTTGGGAGGGACTCAGATAATGATGTTTATGATACAGGGAATGAGTTGGCATACCCCTATACCTATGACAACTGGCATGAGCATCTTCAGAATGCAGGTAGCCTGGACACTTCACCAGACACTCTGTGAGTTTCTCCACCTGGGCCTGCCGTAGAGGACAGTGCCTGATTCGCAATGGTGATGAGAAGGGAGGCTGAGGTTTTTGACCTCTTGTTGCCCATTATGGAGATGAAATCTAATGTCCTCACTGAGGTGCTTCTGCTGAGGCAAACTAGTGCTGAGCCTCTTCTGCCTTTTAATGAAGCTTTCGCACACTCTTCTTGGGGCTTGGGCACAGTTTTGTTCCGTTCCCCTTGTCTACAGGCAGATAGCCCAACACCATCATCCAGCCCAGGTGATCTAGCCTTCCTTATGCAGCACCCGATACCAAAAAGCTTGATCATACAGGCATCCACAAGGGGTAAAGTTTATGATCCATTGTGGACTGGACACTACAGATTCCCTTGGCTGGGCTATAAGCACCAGTGTGAGCCTCAGGAGATATGCCAGGATGAGATCTATGGGCTTCTTTGGTCTGTCCAGTCCACTTTGATGAGAAGTCTGACTCTGCCCTCGAGCACTTCAAGGACAGTGGGGTCTTAGCACGTGTTTTGGGCATACCTGCTACTCCAACTACTTTGTGGTGCCAAAGAAGGATGGAAGTCTATTTTATCCGAAATGTTCCAGTCTCAATGACTACCTGCAGTAGGACCAATTCATCTGCCCTCAACCCTGGTCACTGGATGGTAACTGTAAGAAATCTGGTTATTGGTTCAGAGGGGTGGAAGTTCCACTCAGGCAACCACCACAATCCTCGTCAGGGTGAACAACGAAATCCACTAAATTAACCTGAGTTTAACCCTCTGGTAGCTTGACACAAAGCAGTCAGGCTTAACTTAGAGTCAATTAGAACATTATTTATGCTGCACTCAAACAATAATAGAGTGAAAACACAACACAAGTAAATCTCAAACCAATTTAGAAAATATAGTAAATTGTAATAAATAAACAACAAAACAACAAAAATAAAATCCAAACCAAAACAATAAAAATCCAATCAATAGATTCAAAGATATATAATTTCAAAGTATTCAGTGAAAATATTGCGTAAAAGCAAAGCGCCACTTGTGGTCATCTGGTCTCGCTAGACTGGGTAAAAGTCATAGGTTCATGCCGACTGTGATAGAGGGAGGGTGAGATACAAGGAGTAGGTTAGCACCTTCAAAGTCTGGTGAGAAGAGTTTTGTTCACAATGGAGGAGGCCGCGAAGAGTAGGCTGAGTGTTGCGGATGGCTGTTGCTGTAGCTTTGTTTTGGCAGTCATTGTGGGCTGTCATTGCTGTAGCACGAAGTGCAGGCTTTGTGTTGCCAGTCGTTGCTGTTAGTACAAAGAGCAGGTCTCACCAGTACTTTGCATTGACAGTTGTCGCGAGTAGCAGAGTGTTGGCAGGAACATGCCCTTTCGTGGTTGCGAGGAGCCCAAACTTCAGGATTTCTAGCTTTCCTTCAGGACTACACTCTGATGCTAGCCAAGACTCCAAAACCTGGGGAGGTCCCTCTTAGGGATCAAACTCAATACAGCAGAGGCCAGTAGGGCTCAGTTGTAGTATATTAATGGTATGTGCACTAGGACCCTCGTGGTTCTGGGCGGACTCTGAAGAGGAATTATGTAATATGCGGGGAGGTGTAAGTATGGTTAATTGGGAAATATGATGTAATATGCAGTACGTCAGTGTAATCTGAAGAGTAAAGTAATCCTTAACCGCAGCTGCCATTTGGCGTAACTCATCTGCATGCTCCTGGGCTGGGGAAGATGCTACAACTGGCGATGAGTACGGGGTACATGCCAGAGAAGACAACAATACTCTCCTAGAGAGTTTGCAATGATATGGCAAACTGCTTGTGCGTACCACGTGTGCCAAGAATCAAGGCAGAGGGATCTGTGACCAGCACATGTGGGCTCAAAGCCCTGCTCCAGCCTGCACATGGCCACAGAAGAGATTGAAGGCCCTGCAGAGGAGCATTTTCAAAACGCTTGCCAAAACTGTTGACGCGGTGGTCAACAGAGATGCTACACTGCACCCCAAGTACAGAACGATTGTTCAGATGAAGCAAAAGATAATGACAGTGACAACAAGGTACGAGAAACAGATATTTTACTCACTCTAAAAGGGCTGTTCAAGAACAAGGCTAGTGCTTTCAGAAGTCAGTGCTGGTGAAAGCTGTCTGAATAGCACTTGCTCTCAATAGCAGCAGAAGAGAGTGCGAAATACAATGCAGCGGTGTTCCTAAAGTAACCACCACCACCTTTCGAAACTTCTAAGAAACAGAGTATTGGTACCAGGTAGGCAGCATGAATAGAAATATTTAATGAATTCATAGATGCACTAGAGGAAGAAGATGACAGGAAGATCACCAAATATTCAAAAAATCTTACAGTTGATGGAGCGAAAGAAGTGCTAAAGAAAATCTCACAGATGGAAGTGAAATTGTACCAAAAGGTAAAAGAAGCGTTGGAGGCCAAGTTCAATCCAATGCCTAATGTCGACTATGAAAAGTATGTCTTCAAACAAGCACGACAATAGTTTGGCGAAACAATAGACAAGTTTGTTGAAAGACTTGATACACTCATTAAACATTACAAGCTCTGTGACTTCACCTATGAAGAATCCATGCACCTCAGAGTCATTGGTGGCTGGTTTTCAGATTCGTTTAGAAGGCGCATGCTAAGAGAAACACAGTGTAGAGAAAATGCTGATGGCTGCAAGAGCAGAAGACTGAGTAGACCGACAAGATGGTGACATGGAAGTAGGCACAGCACACATTGAATCGACATTGACAGTAAAGAGCAAACACAAGCATAAAGAAGGTACACGTAAGTTGACGTCTTACAAAGCTATGCTTCCGATGTGTATTTTTATTTCCCCATGAAGGTAAAGGTCCAGCCACTGGACAAGTCTGCAAAAGTTGTGGGAAAGAGAACCATTAAACCAAAGAAAAATCAAGCGTGTCCCAATGGCAAGAAAAGATGTATATGAGAACGTTCCATAAGCATTCTCGCCACGCCCCTAAAACCCAAAAGTAACATCAGTTATGACAAGTAGAAATTAGGCACGACCAATCGTCATCAATCTCATCGTACAAAGGTTCCTCGACATCACTATCGAGTGTCAACAAAATCTATCTACCAAACATGATATCTACCAAAGGACAGCATGCACATGTGGGGTTAACTGCCTGTGAAAAGGAACATAGTTCAAAGAAAGCTCACCAAAGCAAGTGACAAGCTTCATTTGGACACTGTCCCAAAATTACACTGAAGGTTAAAGTTCACCCAGTAACTTTCATCATAGACAGTGGTGCGTCAATTAATAACATGCCAGTTGGAAAAGTTAACAACCTATCCCCTGTGCCTCGCCTCACTTTGTCAGATTCAAAGGTATATACCTGGACCGCTTTTGAGCCATTGCCAAGCCAAAGGTCGTTTACCGTGATAATGCAACACAAATAGACATCCGTGCAAGCCAACATTCATGTTCTACAAGGGACTTCGTCGAGAGTCTGTTTGCTCTGTTTTGCCACCGCTGCTGACATGGGGTTGATATCCTTCAGCTACAACCTCAATGCTCAGTAAAACATCTTGAGTCGATTCCTGACTTTGTTTCATGGCCTGGGAAAACTCAAGAAAATGAAAGTGCAGCTACACAGCAATGAAAACATTTGCCCTGTTGCTCAGCGGCACCATTGAGTTGCTTTTCTTATTCAAGAAGCTGTAGAGAAAGAATTGGAAGCACTTTAGAATCATGACATCATTGATTGCTCCACAGGCCCCACACTATGGGATTCACCCATAGGAGTACGGAAAATGGACAGTAGCATAGCAGTGTGCATTTGCGTTAATATGCGACAGCCAAACAAAGCCATTGAAAGGGAAAGACACATTGGTCCACACATAGCGAATACGATAATTCAATTGAATGGAGCCCAAGTATTTTCCTGTCTTGACCGGAATAAAGGATATCATCAGCCCAAACTGTAGGAGAACCGCAAGTACGTTACTACCTTTTTGACTCATGTTGGTTTGTTTAGCTATTAGAGACTGAGTTTTGAAGTATATTCGGCTGCTAAGATATTTCAAGGTGTCCTTTGCCGAATAATCCAGCCTGTTACACATGCTTTCAATTACAGTGATGACATACTGTTTTTTTGGAGAACACAGAAAGAACATGACAAAGCCCTTATCCAAGTGTGTTAGTTAGTTGCTGATGCAGGTCTCACTCTGAACGCCGCAAAGTGTGAATTTCACAAAACCAATTCTAGGTTTTTGGGCACATTTTCTCTAATGTGGTAATTACTCTGGACCAGACAAGGTGCAAGCACTGTCATCCACTTGCCCCCGAGGATTTTACCATGCTGCGATCGTTTCTAGGCATGCTCGGTTACTCCTCAAGATGCATCTGCAACGTTGCTACAGTGAGTGCCCCATTGAGAGACTTGACAAAATGAAATGTACCATTTCAGTGGTCTCCGGAATGTGACCGGAGTTTCAAAGACATCAAGCATGCGATTGAGAATGCAACGGTAAATGGCCTCCTTTGATCCCAAGTTACATACCGAAATAATGGTTGATGCGATTCTGGTAGGGCTATGGGCAATCCTTGCTCAACACAGAGGCCCTCCAAACTCTTAGAGACACATAGTGGCCTATGACAGTCAAAGCTTGTCTGAAACAGAAGGTGCCTACTCGCAGCTGGAAAAGAAGAGTCTGGCTTTGGTGTGGGCCTGCAAACATTTTCATGTTTTCCTCTGTGGAAAACGATTCACTGTCATCAATGACCACCAGGCGTTGCTCACAATTTTTGGAAACCTAGAGGCTAAGATGTCCACTTACATCGAGAGGTGGGGGTTAAGACTGCAAGAATCTGACTATGATATTGTGCGCAAACTGGGGAAAGATCAACCCCTGGGAGATTACTTTTCATGAGTGCTGATATCTCATCACAGTTCGACTTCAAAGACAGCTGAAGCATATGTCAACTTTATTGGGAGTTCCAGAACCCTAGCAGTTCTGTCTGTGGAACAAATAATTGTTGGCAACAATGCAGATAAAGACATGACCATAATCAAAGAACATATTACCACTCAATCATGGAGGAGAGTTACCAAGGCCCTTGCCGATGATGTTGAATTTCGATAGTTCCAAAACGTACAGGATGAGCTAGTAGTCAACCAAGAAGGCATAATATTGCGAGGCTCGAGAATCGTCATACCCAGAAGCCTATGACAGTGGGACATTGAGCTGGCCCATGAAGGACACCGTTGTCTCATATCCACCAAGAGATCGAGTGTGGTTTCCCCAGCTAGATGAGCGAGTCGAGAAAGAGCTGAAGGCGTGCCACATTTGCTTGTCCCCCAAAGTCACACAGCACCCAGTGACAATGTCTGACCTTCCTGTCCATGCGTGGGAGAGAGGTGCGTTGACTTTTTTGGGCCTTTAGGAAATGGGCACCATCTCATGGTAGTCAAAGATGAATATTCATGTTTTCCTTTGGTGGAAGACCTATCTTTGACAACCCTTAATAGTCATACAATGGCTTGATGACTTCTTTGCAACGTGCTCCGTCCTTTAACAGCAAAGAGTTCAAAGACTTTCTTGTCCAACTCAACGACAAACACCAAAAGGGTACACCCCTCTGGTCACAATGAGCGTCCATGGAGGGAATCAATCTGGGCCTATCGATCAACTCCTCACTCCACAAATGGTGAGTGCCCAGCCACCTTGCTATTTGGGAGATTCATCAGAACAAAACTACCTTAAGTGATCCTGGATTGATAGGTGAATACTGACCTGACACGACTCGTAAAAGTAATAGAAAAATGAAAACGTATGCAGATCAGCGTCGCCATGCCCAGGAGACAGTCTTTGACAAAGGAGACTGGGAACTGGTTAAACAGAAACTAAGATGGAAGATGGACACTCCTGTTGCCACTGATCTTTTAAAGGTTGTGGCATGCAGTGACATATGGTGACAGCACAACTTCCTGAACAATCCATTACTCTGGACACATCACATTTCAAACACCTACTGCGACACTTGTTGAGTCCTGAAACCACTCGGAAGGCGACCCCATCAGCAGGTCAGGCTCAAGCACATGAGCCAATGTAACCGTTTCCCAATTAAGGTGGACCTCCATCACCTTGGATCACCCGAACTGGCAGACATGTGAGAGCACTTCGTCGATTAATAGAGGAAATGTGATTTTAGTGATGTCTGCCACTTTTTATTTAATGGGGTAGATGTGACAGTTCAGCCAAGCAAAAGCAAACACTCTGCTTCCAGCAAGCAGGAGATGTCACAATGCTCCCACTTGCTGGAAGCAGGTTTTCCTCTCTTTCCCTGCCCTCACAAATGCGGGCTGGAAAAGAGATGAAAGTATTGCTCCCGCCCATAGGGACCTGCCTGCAAGAGCAATGCCGGCTCCCGCAGAAGGCGGAGAGCTGGTAGGACCACGGGGACCTTGCAGCTCCTCCGACGATCCCCAACATGCACACTGGGTACCCTGGGTGAGGCCAGGGCACCTAGGAAGACGTGGCTGGGCCCAGAGGGATGGGATTCCTGGGGCTGAAAATGCCCTGGGTATGGGGACTGCACCACCCACTTCCCCACTGAATTTTAGCTGGGCCCCAGGGGATGGGGCCTACCCTTGTGAAAACTAACTTCTTGGTTTTGGCAAAGGCAAAGCAAGTGTGATTCCATTTGAAAAAATAATGTGAAATCCTTAATACTAATTACATGCACACCTCGTGCTCCATTACGCAGCTGTTGTATAGAATATGCATGGACATTTACAAAATGAGGTAGCACTTACTCAATAACCAAATTAAAGTACTCCAGTTTGTAGACATTACGGCTGCATTTGATTGCGTAGACCATGGAAAACTATGGAGCATTCTAGCAGCAATGGGGGTGGAGACTCCTCTAATTCAATTTTTAAGGGAGCTTTACACAAATGCACGAGCCCGAGTGCGGTTTGGGCCTAACTGAGAGTGCACAGCGTTGTTCCAAGTGGAGAGGGGGGTCAGGCAGGGATGTGTCATGGCACCTTTCCTATTCACGCTATATACCAACGGCCTGGAGAAATTCATGCTGGAGAGGTGCCAGGACCTACCTCAGCTGCCAAAGAGTCCAATACCTGCCCTACTCTATGCGGAGGACGCTGTAATTATGACATTATAGCTATCAAGAGTCCAACGGGCTCTTGATAGCTATAATGAGTTCATGAGAAACCTAGGCCTGAGATTACATATTTCTAAAACTTTTATAATGAGCTGTGGGACAAGTGGCAAGAAACAGAGGGACACCTACATAGAGAACAAAAAGGTGGAATCCACTATAACGTACCCTTACTTAGGAATTTTAATTGACCATAAGGGCCAATGGTGTCAGGCTATCAAGGCTAGGAAACTCATTTTTATGAGAACAACGAAGACCCTAAGGAAATTTTCCAAGAGGCTAGGAAAGAGACCCCCAGTAGAGCTGACCCATATGTATCAAGCTAAATGCGACAGCACAGCCACCTTTGGTGCGGGGTCATGGGGGTACTGTGATGTAACTGAAATTCAGAGGGTGAAGAATGATTTCTTAAGGTACCTGTTGGTGGTTCCAAGAGGCACATCAACCTACATCTGTCACACCGAGCTGGGGCTCTATTTCGAGAAAAGCTTCTAAAAAACAATGCATGACCCATATAACAGATTTGCAATCGGTCCAAACTAAGCAATTGATGTTGTCAACCATTGGCATGCAACCATACGTAGCCTACACATTAATCGGGTACGATAGATTTGTCCTTACACCTCTCAGACTCGATGTATTTCACCGTTTGGTAAGTTTTCTGACCATAAATGATTGGTCCAAAAACCTATCAAACAGCCCCTGTGACGGAATTTCCCCACAACCATCAATTCATGTAGTCCTGTTCTGTAAATTTTATTTAGAACAGAGGAGAAGGTGGATCAAACCCATTTAAAAAATATGGGGTTTGAGGCAATGCCGTCCGGCCTACCTTGCTCTGCAGCTTCTAGATAATGACTGTTTTGCGTGATATGTTGCCCTATTTCTGAAGTGTACCATCAAACATAGGAAGCACATAGGATTCTTGCCCTCCTTAAACATTTGCTGCTATGTCTCAGATTTTCATTATTTTTAGAATTTCAAAGTGCTGCTAAAGTTTTACATTAAAAAAACTAATTTTTTATGAATTGTATAATAATGTGATTTGTAAAATTGTGCTTTCATGGTTTTCTGTGTTTTAAAATGAAAACCGAATAAAGCACATTTTTGATTTGATTTGAAGTGCTCCAGTTGGGTAGACATTTTCAGCAAAACTAGGGACTCTTCTTGGAAAAAATGAGGTTCAATTCTGGCCTTGGTGCTGATTTCACAGAAATGAACCCTCAACGTGAAGCACCTATAAATATAAACATATCAGGTGTCCCAGTTAAAGCTCTACTTCAGTAAAACACAAATAAACCTATCTTCCTGGACTTGTTTACTATTGTATTCCACATTAAAAAACTATATGAAATCCTTAATGGAAGTGAATTAATTGGTGGTCTATTTGAGTACACTCTGATGTGTAGTGACTGTGAGATGTGGTTTCTTTCTAGTTTTCTCCTGGTGAGAGCAGAGTCCGTGATTCTCCCTGTTCATTGCCCTAAGTATGCAAATGCCCAAAATCATCTCCAAGCTCTGCCAATTTCGCTGCACCTCATTTTCCTTTGTAGTATGCAAAGGTTTTCTCGCCTTTTCCCAAGTTGATGGACAGCTTAACAAAAGGCTCTCGAGCACATTTCCTCTGATTTTGATGATGCGTTATTGATGCAGAAGAATACGAGGACATCTCCACCAAACAAAGAAGCACTTACTTCATTTAGTTAAGAGGAAACACCCTTGTTAGGTGGAGATCCACCTATTTGTAGTTTTGTCATCTTCTCTTGCTGAGGATTCATGTTTTCACAGATGTGTGTATGGAGTTGCTCGAGGAACAATCACATTGCCAAAATTACATACCCACCTCGTGGTCCTTTACACAGCTGTAATACAGAACATGCACAGACAATTACCCAAAGAGGTAGCACTTACTTATTAACCAAATTAAAGTGCTCCAGTTGGGTAGATGTGTTTGGCAAAACTGGGAACTCTTCTTGGAAAAAATGAGGTTTGATTCTGGCCCTGGTACTTATTTCAAAGAAATTAAACCTCAAAGTGAAGCACCTACAAATATAAACATAGCAGGTGCCCCCGTTAAAGCTCTACTTCAGTAAAGCACAAACAATCATTTCTTCTTAGACTTGGCAAAGGCAAAGCATGTATGTTTCCTCTCATATTCCACTTTGAAAAACAATATGACATCCTTAATGGAAGTGAATTCATCATTGTTCTATTAGAGCAAAATCTGATGTGTAGTGACTGTGATGAGTGGTTTCTTTCATGTCTTCTCCCGGTGGGAGCAGAGTCCATTGTTCTCCCTTTTAAATACCCTAAGTATAGAAATGCCCAAAATGCATAGCACCACTCATACACCCACTCACAAACATACACAAGCATGCACACACCCACTCATAGACCCACACAGGTACTCACACACCCACACAAGCACTCACACAGGTACTCGCACCCACTCACACACCCACTCACTCACTCACACATGCACTCACAGACCTACACAGCTACTCAACACACCCACTCTCAAAGGTGACAGGTTACAGTTAAGAATAAAAGGTTTTTAAAAAGTAGAAATGTAATGGAAAAACTAAAGGTCCCAGGGACGTTATAGTTGAGCTCAGATTTCACTCATGCAAAACCAGTGAAAGTCAGCAGTGATAATTATCTGAGCTAACTATAACTTACACCTCCAGAATGCACTGCTTGTGAACTCACATATTACATCACTCATGACATGGTGAGTGACATCTCTAATGACAATCCAAATGACATCACTGATAACATAATCCACAGAACCACTCGCACACTCATTCATACCCCTATATAACCTCTCATATACCCCCTCACACACAACCACTCACATATCCATTCACAGACCCATACAAGTACTCACACAACCACTCATACATAGAGCCACTCACATATCCACTTGCTCACCCATACAGCTACTCATACAGCCCGTCACACTCTGTTACAGCCACTCACACAGCCACACACTCACCCATACAGCTTCTTACACACCCACTTATTCACCTACTGAGCCACTCACACACCCACTTACTCAACCATACAGCCTCTGAACACAGCCACTGTCTCACCCATACAAGCACTCACACACCCACACAACCACTTCCATACCCATTCACACATCCATACAAGCACTCCCACATCCGCTCACTCACCCATACATACATTCATATACTCACTCTCCTATACAGGCACTCATACTCCAACTCACTTAACCAAACACCCACTCAAGCAGGACCTTACTAACCCATACAGCCACTTACACACCCAGTCACTCCCTCATATAGCAATTCAGACACACACTCACTCACTCAGTCACTCATACTCCCACTCCCCCACCCATCCATACAGCCACTAACTCACCCAAACAACCACTGACACACTCACTCACCAATACAACCACTCACCCACACAGCTAGGCACACATCCACTTGTACACCCACTCACACACCCATACAACCACTCAGACACCCACCCACACACGGGTATGCACACAGCTACTCACATTATATATGTTAGAAGTAGTATCCCTCATTAGTGGTACCCTTGTATATGAATGTATCTTTTGTATTAGCTTAGTATATATATGTCTAACAATCATAAACTCTTAGAAAATACTTACACTCACTGGATGATTTCATTATGATGCCATCGGTGATGTCACTGACCATGTCACAAGTGATGTAATATGTGAGGTCATAAGCGGTGTACTGCAGTGGTGCAAGTCATAGTTAGCACAGGTAACCATAACTGGCAAATTTCACAGGTTTTGTACGAGTGATATCTGAGCCTAACTATAATGTCCCTGTAACCTTTAGTTCTTTCGATGAATTGTTATTTTTTATTTTTATTTATTTCCACAGTTGTATCAAGTGACAAAAACAGTTAAATTCATTCAGTTACTATACATACATGGTTACACAATGAGGCTGATCAGCCAAATCTAAACAGTTAAGCAACCAATAATGTTCCTCATTCATATCTCCTCCAAATATTCTTTGATGGAAACCCAGATTAACAGGCCTAGTCGTTTTTCCTAGCCCCTTTTAATGCATACAAACTCCATTCTATTTCATATATATTATGTAGTTTTGCTCTCCAAAATT
Organism: Lissotriton helveticus; assembly: GCF_964261635.1. Classification (NCBI taxonomy): domain Eukaryota; kingdom Metazoa; phylum Chordata; class Amphibia; order Caudata; family Salamandridae; genus Lissotriton; species Lissotriton helveticus. The sequence continues at coordinate 415,939,748 of NC_136060.1, read as the reverse complement.
CAAATGTTGGTGCGTCCGGTTGTAACCATTCAGTTGCGATACATAAACGCGCTACAGTCATGGCTAGGAATAAAAAGTATTTATGCTTGCATAATACTGTACCCTTTCCAACAACTTGTCCACCTCCTAATACCATAAGAGCGGGAGATAATTTAATCGGGTTGTGAAGGACCATGGAGAGAAAAGTTTCTATGCTAGTTAAAAAGTGCCCTAGCTTAGGACAATTGAAAAAAATATGCAATATATCTGCGTCCGCCCCGCCACAGCGGAAGCATTTACCATCATATAGTGGTCCCCAAGTTGCCATCTTTTTAGGGGTGTAATAAAGTCTGAACACTGTCTTATAAACTTGAGTCTTTAAATTAGCTGATAGACATACCTCCTTGGCCATCAATATAGTATCATGAATATCAAGTTCTGATTCCCCTAATTGATTCTGCCAATAAGTATTATATTTCTGTATGTCATCAGTTCTATACTCCATCATAATCTGATATAGCATACCGATCCTTTTCCTAAGGCGAATTGCCTCAACTAGTTTATTGGGAGCGGGTTTAATTTGCTTTCTTAAACACAAATCTCAAATTTGGAGATATTTAAAAAAAGAAGATTGGGGTAACTTATATTTAGCAGCTAACATTCCAAATGTAGCTAGTGTCCCATCAGTTTCATATAAGTCCCCGATTTTACATAAACCTTTCTTTGACCACTCCTTAGCCACTCCATCCCAAAAGACAGAAGGAAGTAATTTATCAGTGCTAAATGGAGTGTAATATGTGATTTTCTCAAACTTAATGATTTTAAATACCTTTCTCCATACTTTAAAGGCAGAATCCAATACCTTGAAGCGTGTATGTTTATATTAATTTCCTTCCAACTCCTTTAATAAACACCCCTTTGCGTGCTCCCCTAATAACAAAAAGAATATCGATGGAGCTTCCGCTGTTTCATCAATGGGCTCCCATGTCACCATAAATCTCATTCTTTGCAGAAAGCATACATAATAATAAAATACAAAGTCAGGTATCCCGCGCCCACCCCTTTAGACTGGCATCGTCAGCCATTTCATAGCCCGTCTAGTTTTTCCCTGAGACCAAAAAAACTTTGAACATAATAACTGAAGTTGTTGTATGGAGTTCAATGGAAATTCCAATGGAATACTACGGAATAAATATAATATCTTGGCTAAAACCTTCATTTTAATAATATTCCCTCTGCCAATTATAGATAGCTGTAGCCGACCCCACCTATCAAGTGATTGCTTTATTTGCTGTAAAGTCTCTTCCCAATTAGTATCTATTATCTCTTGCATCTGGTTTTTAATTTTTATACCTAAATAAGTTACTTCAAATGTAACCCTAGGGTCGTTAAATTGTATATTATTTGTGCACAGCACTTGAGTCTTTGCTGAGTTTAGCTTGTAGCCAGAAATAGCACCAAAATCGCTGGCTAATCGTTCGATCTCCACTATTGCTCCCCCAGGATCAACAGTAGTGATGGCGATATCGTCCGCATATGCGAATACTGAATGTGTTATATTTTTGACAATAAATGGTTTAATGCGAGGTGAGTTTATCAGATTAGTAATAAACGAGTTTATAAACAAAGCAAAAAGAAGTGGGGAGCACGGGCATCCTTGTCGTGTCCCTCTAGTTATTATAATCTTCTCAGATCTCCTACCCTTAACCACTATTCTTGCATTTGGTGACTTATATAAAACCTGGATTGTTGTCAAAAAATCCTTTCCAAATCCCATCTTTGTCATCACTTCCCACAAATATTGCCACTCTACACGATCGAAACGCCTTCTCGGCGTCAAGTAATATCAGCGTCAGATCTCTTTTTTCTGCCTGTGCTATATCAAATAGGGTGATAACCTTATTGATATGCGTAACAGTAACTCTATTTGGAATAAATCAATGTTGATTTATAGAAACAAGTGATGTAATTACTTTAGATAACCGATTCGCTATCATTTTAGAATATACCTTGCTGTCACAATTAAGTAAGGATATTGGGCGATAGGACCCAGGTAATCCAGGAGGCTTCCCTTTTTTAATAAACACCACAATTGAGGCGTCATTCCAGGTTTGTGGGGCTTTTCCAATTTGTGCCCTTCTAAAAGTCTCCAACATAAGGTTTTTTAGTGGTTCAAAAAAGCACTTATATACTTCTCCAGGTATAAATTCGGGGCCTGCCGCCTTTCCATTCACTATAGTTTTAACGGCCATCTCTAATTCTTCCATAGAGAATGGACTATCTAACATTTCTTTCTCATTATCTGTCAATTTGTTAATGACACCATCTTCCCATACAGACCTTACGGTATTCGGCTGATGAGTATATAATACCGAATAGAACTGCTGAAATATATCGAGTATTTTTCCAGGTTCCTCATAAACCAAGCCTTTCTGATCTTGTAGTTTGGGAATTAAACGGGAGGACTCCTTCATTTTTAATCTTAACGCTAGAGTTCTACCAATTGCCTCCCCATATTCATGAGTGTTTCTTCTATTTACGAGATATTTCCGCGCTATCTCTTCAAACCCCTGTTATATTCGCCCGACAGCGTGCTACTGCTCTCTCAAACTCAGAGATATTCCCAAAGTTATCCCTCTTCCCAATTTCCCTAATCAGATTTTCCTCCGCAACCCTTAGACAATTATATAGATCTCGCATTCGAGATCGTAATTCATTTTGATGATAGAGCCCATAAATCACCGCCTCACCTCTAAAATAGGCCTTAAATGTGTCCTATATCGTCTCAATGCTTGCCGAGTTCATTATTATTAATACATTTTGCTATCCATTTAGTCATATAGGTTCTATACTGTTCATCGAGGCAGAGCTTTCTATCGTACGTAAAACTCCCAGGTTGATTTATGCTCTTTAAGATTGGACATTCAATTATAATTGGAGAGTGATCCGATGTCACCCTAGGAAATAGCTGTATCTTTGTCCCAGACTGGATAGATAAGGAGATTAAAAAGCAATCCAAACGGACAAGTTTCTTATGTGGTGAGGAATAAAAGGTATAGCCTGGAAATGTTGGGTAATTTTTACTCCACACATCTATCAGACCATGATCCATAACCAAATTATATAAAGCTTTAAAACCTCTTGGTTTACGGCCCTTATAATTCTCCAGTCCAGCAGCTAGCTCCCCCGTATTTAAGTTGATATTCAAGTCCCCACAAAGAATTAGAGGAGAGCTCCAGTTCGCAAGTTCAATATTTAACCATTCTAAAACTTCCCCCTCATCCATATTAGACCCATAAATTGAACATAATGTAAATTGTGTCCCCCCAATCTTTAACTCCACTATGACCCATCTTCCCCACTTGTCCGTCAAACTACGAACTACAGAACAGAGTTGTGGTTTGGAGAGAATCATTACTCCTCTAGTCATATTACTTTGTTGAGAAGCAGCAATTAAGGTGTACCCTAAATCTGTTGTAAGCATCCGTGTATCCCAAGGCAAATGTGTCTCTTGTGGATAAAACGGATTTCAGAGGCTATTCTCTTCCTTTTATTGACATTATTAAGGCCAGATACATTAAAGGAACAAATTCTAATATTCCGGGACATGAGATATTGATTCCAAATTACTCCAGCATTTATTGATTCTGATAATAAAATTATCTCTTGATTTAGTTGCAAACCTTAGCCTGATAACTCTATACCGACTATGTGTCTTTTTCCTAGTATCGTCACTTGATGCTAATTGGGTTTTACCCCTTTTACCCCCTGTGCCTTCCACCACCAACCCCCCTCCTACCATCCTCTCCCCTCCCCCCACCCGCCTCCCCCCTTTACCGAGGCTTTAGGGCTCACGGTCCTGGTGATGGTTTGAGCTTCCCGCTCCCTCTGTCGTTTCCCCACAGGACTAAACACAATTCTAATTTTACAAGTTCATCTTAACTTTGACTTTCTGTCAGGACTCACAACTCAAACGTTAGCACAGTCAATTAGAAAGAAAAAAACAGAAAAAGTATGAAACTCTATTATCCATAATGTCCTTCAAATGTCCTGTTTCCGTGCCAAATGCAGCTACCCTCTTTTTTTTCCCCTCTTCATTTATAGACTGCAAATGTTCCTTTGCTGCTGCCACACTGGTAAAGAACCGAACATTCTCCTTATAGATCACCTTAAGTTTTGCCGGGTTCATAATATAGGCTTGTGCCCCCTTTCTTTGAAATTGATTTACCAGCTGTCGCAGCTGCCAGCGATTGTCCATTGTATATTTGCTATAATCAGGTGTTGCAAAAAAAGTAAATCCTTCACCCATACTTTTACTGTTTGGTCGAGTGTGCATATATATATCTTCTCTGGCACGGAAACTGTTGAAAGCCACAAGAAAAGGTCTAGGTTTCATTACATTTTGCCCAGTACACAGGCGAATATTGAAGGGATATCTATGGGCCCGCTCGACCTCTCTCTCCCAATCCCATTTATTCAGATCAGGAAATGCCTTCTGGAGTAGCTCTACTATAAATTTACGTGGATCTTGCCCTTCTTTACCTTCAGGAATTTGCATGAGTCTTAAGTTAATGCGCCGAGCTAGATTTTCAAAATCGGCCATTTTCCACAATAAATCCTCTTTATTAGCGCCTAAAGTTTCCGTAGTCGCTTTTTGTTTTACCAACTCGTCCTCAATATTGGATACTCTGGTTTCCACCTCAGTGAACCTTTCCCCCAAGTCGGATTGTGACTTTGCTAATCTCCGTATTGAGCTTTGAAGCTTTCAACAAGAATTCTGAATTTTCTGACTCTCTTGCTCAGTTTTGTCCATATGGCTCAAAATTGTCTGGTAGATCGTAGCGAGAGTGATATTTTCCATTGAACATTCTTGATGCCCTCCTGCAGCCCCCTCTAACATAGACGCATCCTCTCCGCCCCTCACTGTAATTGGGCTATCTTCGGTATATTCAACACCTTCCTCGTACTCATTATCACTCTCAACCTCGTCCATACGCATTTGCTTAGAATATTGTGTGGTTAAGTCATCACACGATGAGGCTGAATTTTCTGATACTGAGTAAAAATCACCTGATTCTGCTTCGTTAGCTATCCGCGACTCCGGTGCAAGAAACTTTTCTAACATGATTGAGCCATCAGGGAGATCTGTAGCGTTACCCTCCAGTGCTCTAGCATTACATTCACCTCCAATGACGGGAACATCAGCGCCGACATTTAAACGAGATGAGATAGCAAGTGGAATGGTAGCGTCTTGTTGCCTTGACGTTGTTTCTAGCATTATTGTCTTAACGACCCAAACTAACTCTTTGGCTCCTGCCGTAGTTCTGCCTCTATCCATAAGCATACGCTCCTCTTTTGACGCCGGCGTTGAGGGCTCCCTCAAACAGCTTTCTGATTGAAGTATTGGTTGTTCACTGGGCGTCTTCCCTTTACGCTTTTCCTCTGCCGCCGAAAACAGGGCAGGAATCGATTGTTTTACTTTTTTGGGAGTCTCCGCAGTCTTCTCCGAGACTGTCCCTCCCCCGCATTTTTGCGCGGCTGCCCCGTTCAAGTCTTTCTCACCTGCATTTGAAATTGTAGTCATAGTCGCTTCCTGCACTTGTTTGCTGCGAGCACCTTTCGGGCCCATTGCTGCAGAAATTCTTGCTACTCGCCTCCGTACACCGCAAAATCTTCAGTTTGGCGTTCGCGGCGAAGCCAAGCCGCAGCACCTGTGTAGTTTACCGCCCACCAAGCTCGGCGGAATTTCACCAGTGCTCTGACCCCTTCAAGCATCGGCGTTCTCCTCTTAGTTTTCGCCTGGTATATCCTTTATAGTTTTCGGTGCTTAAAATCTATTCGTTTTCTTTTTCTTTTTTAGTTCCAGCCTCCGTCACCATACGATCAGCGCTCTCTCCAATCTCTCTCAGGACGCTGACAGCGTTTCCATATCCAAGCCCTGTGGGTCAGCGAGAGAGGTCCGCTCACATGTCCGACACGTCCATCCGCGCGGACGCCATCTTGCCCCTTTTGATGAATTTCTAAGGTTTTTTTTAATTTCTATTTCCTAACTATAATGCCTGTGTAACCTTTGTTTTTTTCAGTGAAATGTGTATATATTTATATATAATTCAACCAGTGTTTGATCCATCTTGACGCCGGCGCTCCCCCTTCTGCACGGTGCGTTTCTTTTCGGCAGGATCCAGCCGATACGTATTAGCAAAAGATTCCAAATCACTTGGAAAGTTAAGAACGCACTCACTCGTGTTCTGTATGTAAATTACAGTGGCTTTATTTTAGACAAATTAGCCAAGTCCCAACTTGGCTAATTTGTCTAAAATAAAGCCGCTGTAATTTACATACAGAACACGAGTGAGTGCGTTCTTAACTTTCCAAGTGATTTGGAATCTTTTGCTAATATTTATATATAAATACACATATCTCTCTGTCTATCTATCTATCTATCTATCTATCTATCTATATTCACTGAAAAAAACATAGGTTTTAGGGGTGTTATAGTTAGTTGGACATTTCACTCTTACAAAACCATTGAAATTCCCCCGTTATAGTTAGTTGCACTAACTATAACTCGCGCACCTGCAATTCACTGCTGATGATGTCACATATTAAATCATTCATGACATGGTCAGTGACATCACTGATGACATCACTGATGACATCTCAAATGACATCACTGATGACATCACTGATGACATCATCCAGTGAATGTGGTTTGGTTCGATATTTAAATAAGTATTACATAGATATAGCAATCTGTCCTGAAGACTGAGTGGATGTATAAGTGTCTGAATGGAGGATGTAATAGCAATGTGATTGACTGTCTAAGTGACGAATTTAAAGTGTCTCAATAAATATACGGGATAGCGATTAAACTGTGTGAATATCTGTATCACTCTATCTCTTGTTGTGTAAACTACTACATAAGTTGGTTACTAGGTATGTGAAAGTGTATATTAGTTATGAATTAGTTAAGTGAGTATTTGTATGGAATAGTGAATGAATGTGTGGTGGTTGGGTGGGAGATGTGTGACTGTCCAAAGATGTGTAAATAGTTGATTTAGTATGTAAATGAGGTTAAGACTGTTTGTGGAAACAGTTCTTTGGGTAAGTGAATCTCTTTATGGGTGTGTTGATGAGTAAATATATTTCTCAATGATACATGTCCGACAAACTAGAAATAGAAAAGGCAGTGTATGTGACAGTTGTATATAAATAAGTATATACAAGACTCAATGATTGTATGAGTGACGTATGGATAACTGTATTCTTGTAATAGTGATTTTATAACACACTAAGTATGAGTTACTATCTACATGCATAAATAAAGTGGTGTTTGTGTAAGTGTGTAGCTTAGTAAATATAAGTATGATCAATTGTTTGCATAAGTGAGTAGGATGACTGCATAAGTGGATAGGATGAGTACTGGTGTGTAATATTGATGTAGGTGTATAAGTCTATTTAATAGTGTTCTATTGATCTTTGTTAGCATGTATGAGTGAATCTATAGGTAAGTGTTTAGATGTGTGTGTAGATGTAGGAATCACTTAGTGGGTTTTTAGAAACTTGTATTGCTGTGTCAATGGTTTCAAGTATGGTACTTCATATTTTATAACGAGTGTTGAAAAGTTATACAAGTGTGTAATAAGATGTATCAGATTGTCACGTGGATGGTGTCATCAGTGATATCATTTGAGATGTCATCAGTGATGTCATCAGTGATGTCACTGAACATGTCATGAATGATGTAATGTGGGACATCATCAGCAGTGGATTGCGGGCGCGTGAATTATAGTTAGTACAACTAACTATAACGGGGGAATTTTAATGGTTTTGTACGAGTGAAATGTCCAACTAACTATAACTATGTTTTTTTCAGTGAATTTCTAAGGTTTTTTAAATGTTAATTCCTAACTATAACATGTCTGAAACCTATGTTTTTTTTCAGTGAATTTCAAAGGTTTTGTAAATGACAATTTTTAAATGTATTTATTCTTCTATTTATTTTTTTGATACTGATTTACTAAATGTTTTTAAACTATTTATTTTTAGATATTTTATTTTTCAAATTACATTACATTGTGTGGCTCCCGTGCCATTTACTTTTTTTGGGCACTGGGGACCCTATCCCCCAGGCCTGACTCGCAAATCTAATTTTATTCATTTTTTTTTCATAGGAAGGGGATTCCTATGAAAGAAAATACAAGTTACTTGTAAGTATGCTTAGAATTACTTTTGAGGGTTAGTGCTGGGTTAAAAGATGCAGCACTGGGTTCTCTCCTGATAACAGGTGAGTAAATTGGAATTCATTGTTCGGATGATTTTAGGTGAATGTTTTAAAGGTCCAAAACTCCACACTTAGAAGAATTTCCAAGTGAAACCAGTGAATGTTAGCCTATGGAAGGAAATTCACTTAGCAGGTAAGTAGTGTTATCGTTACCTTTTCTTACTAAGTGATGGATCCTGGATTTTGCACTGCTGCATCTCCTCTACACAGTTGAAAGAATGCAAATTACCAAAGACGGGTGGAAGCCCACGTTTCTTTTTTTCTTTTAATATTGCTAGAATGCACGGATCAAACGCGCATCCCGCAATTTTTTCCCCCAATTTTTGTTTTTTTTTAATTGGGCCCTAGGGGTCCTAGTGGGACCCCCTGAGCAGACCTAGAGGGTCAGGGTGTGTCTACCCCTTTTCACGTTTTAAACACACATTTCACAGGCTTCTTCAGCCTCCCTTCTACCGAGGCATAAAATGTCTGCCAACAGTTTCTAGTTTTGAATGTTGACAACCACTTGATAGCCAATTAGAATTGAGCGTGTGATAGGAAGGGTGCGCTTATGGTACGATGACAATGCGCGCAGTATCCGTATTCATTTTTTTTATAGGAAGGGGGCCGCGTGGCCCCCCTCCTGTGGCCCCAATTCCGGGCACTGGGAACCCCATCCCCCGGGGCATGTCCAATTATTTTTTGGTTTTTATGGAGGTGGGCTGCATAGCCCCCTCCTGAGGCCACTTCAAGGCCCCGGGGACCCCACTTCCCGGGGCCGGCCTTTTCTAAAATGTATTTTTGTTAATGGGGAGGGGCCCCTCCCACGCCACTGGTAGCCCCGAGGAGCCCATACCCCCGGCTGGCCCTCACCATTGTGGACTGTGGGGGGACTTCAATCCCTCCCACGCTCCCGCCGCCTCCCCGCCTCCTGCGGGAGCCGATGTTCTATAGATATCCAAACCCCATCTGTGTGTGTACCCCCTAAGAGTTGCCTTCACATTGCGCATGCATGTTTGTGGTAGCGCATGCCTGTTACTGTTGTGCATGCACACAATACGTCCCACCATCTGGCCGTGTACCCCTAACATATTTAATTTTATTTGCGCATGCTCAATTACTACATGCCCAATCACAGCTCTCACACTCAGTGACATCATGCTCAACCAATCATCGTTCTGCAAAGCATTTATAACCTTCTCAAACTTTTCCTATTCCGTAGTCACAGCCCTGCCGATAGTGTTCACTTCTTGCATCGCGTCACTGAACTCAAACTTTTCCTATTCTGCAGATACAGCCATTGATAGTGTTCGTATCCACTTCTTCGTAGGTGAGTACTTTTTTAACGGTAATTAAGTTAATTAATCTGACGATCTTTAAGTACGGCGTAAATGCAAATTTTTGTCAGATTTGGCAATGCTGTTTTTAAGTACGCTTTCCTGCTTTTTTATATCGTTAAAGTTGACTTCGTAACCTTTGTTTCTGTGCTAATCACTTAATCCTGCTGCGTTTCTTTAATTTGTCAAGCGCCACATGGCTGTTCCCGCAGCAGTGTGCCACGTGCTGTTCAAGTTAATGCGATGTAGTTTTTCTCATGTAAGTAATGTGTCACGTGCCCTATGCATTGCAAAAGTAATGTTTTCGGCAATGCTGTATTTTAGCACAGTTTCAAGCTTTTGTATGTCGCGCAACTTGCGTTGGTAGCCGCTATTTCTGGGCAAATCACTTAATCCTGCTGCCTTTTATTATTTAAGTAGTGCGCCACGTGCTGCTTCCTTCCCATGCACTGCACATGTAATTGATTGGCCAATGTTGTATTTTAGCACGCTCTCCATGTTTTTTATTAACGTTAAACTTAATTTGCTATCCTTTGTTCAGTGCAAATCACTTAATCCTGCTGCGTTTCTTTAATTTGCCAAGCACCACGTGGCCGTTCCCGCAGCAGTGTGCTACGTGCTCTTCCAATTAATGCAATGTAGTTTTTCTCGTGTAAGTAGTGCGTCACGTGCCCCATGCATTGCAAAAGTAATGTTTTCGGCAATAGTGTATTTTAGCACGGTTTCTAGCTTTTGTATGTGGAATAACTTGCATTGGTAGCTGCTGTTTCTGGGTAAATCACTTAATCCTGCCGCTTTTCATTATTTAAGTAGTGCGCCATGTGCTGCTTCCTCCCCATACACTGCACATGTAATCGATTGGCCGATGTTGTATTTTAGCACACTCTCCATGTTTTGTAATAACGTTAAACTTGATTTGCTATCCTTTGTTCTGTGCAAATCTCCTAATACTGCTGCGTTTCTTTAATTGGCCAAGCGCCACGTGGCTGTTCCTGCAGCAGTGTGCCACGTCCTGTTTAAGTTAATGCGATATCGTTTTTTTCGTGTAAGTAGTGCGTCATGTGCCCCATGCATTGCAAAAGTAATGTTTTCGGCAATAGTGTATTTTAGCACGGTTTCCAGCTCTTGTATGTCGAATAACTTGCCTTGGTAGCCGCTATTTCTGGGTAAATCACTTAATCCTGCCGCTTTTTATTATTTAAGTAGTGCGCCATGTGCTGCTTCCTCCCCATACACTGCACATGTAATCGATTGGCCGATGTTGTATTTTAGCACACTCTCCATGTTTTGTAATAACGTTAAACTTGATTTGCTATCCTTTGTTCTGTGCAAATCTCCTAATACTGCTGCGGTTCTTTAATTGGCCAAGCGCCACGTGGCTGTTCCTGCAGCAGTGTGCCACGTGCTCTTCAAATTAATGCAATGTAGTTTTTCTCGTGTAAGTAGTGCGTAACGTGCCCCATGCATTGCAAAAGTAATGTTTTCGGCAATAGTGTATTTTAGCACGGTTTCCAGCTTTTGTATGTGAAATAACTTGCATTGGTAGCTGTTGTTTCTGGGTAAATCACTTAATCCTGCCGCTTTTCATTATTTAAGTAGTGCGCCACGTGCTGCTTCCTCCCCATACACTGCACATGTAATCGATTGGCCGATGTTGTATTTTAGCACGCTCTCAATGTTTTTTAATAACGTTTAACTTGATTTGCTATCCTTTGTTCTGTGCAAATCACTTAATTCTGCTGTGCTTCTTTAATTTGCTAAGCGCCTCGTGGCCGTTCTCGAAGCAGTGTATTTTAGCAGTTTCCTGCTTCTTTAACTTGTCTTGGTTTAGAATCTCAAGATAACCGGTGCTGCCTTCATCTTAAATATATGGAACGCTAGTGAGTATTTGAAGGGTCTATTTTCTGTGCTGCATTTGGGAAAGAAAGATACCTTGAAAAGTATTTCATATTTTGAAGTTAGCAAGGTGGTGTAGTATTTCTGTAGAAACATCTTTCCTAGAAATTAAAGCTTGGTAAGTAGTCGAATGTTCTGAAACTTCGATGAGAGGGGTGAGAGGCACTGCTCCTGTTCCCTGTGGCTCATTGGTAAGTGATGCGCCAGAGCCCCATTTGTAGGGCAGGTTTTAATCAAGGCTTAGAGTACTAGTAGTAATCATTGATATACAATTGACAAGTTAGTCAGCATTTTCTGGTACCACCAACTTGAGATAACCACAGTGCGTAGGGACGACCATTTTACAAACAGAGTCCAACCTCTGTGTGTTTGCAAATCACTAAGGGCCAGATGTATGTAGGCTTTTACCGACCGGTAATAGCCTTTTCCTATGTAGGTGGTATATTTACCGATTTGGTAAATAACAAATCGGTATTTACCAATTTGAGATTTACCAAATCATCATTTACCGATTCGGTATTTACCGAATCGGTAAATGAGATGTAGGAAGCACTTTAAAGAGTGCTTTTGTGCTTTAAGGATTCGTTATTTACCACCAACTATTGGTTGGTGGTAAATAAGGAATTCCTGTGTAAATGAAAATGTGTACATTTACACCTGTGCCATGTGACAGACATACATGCCCCTATTTTACCGAATCGGTATTTACCGATTCGGTTAACATTCATTCCATGGGCCTCCAGGCCCATAGGAATGAATGGCAATTACCGAATCGGTAAATACCGATTCGGTAATTACCGAATCTTAATGATTCGGTAATTTTTACAGAATATTTACCTACATAGGATTTACAGATTCTAAAATACCGAATCGGTAAAATACGGTATTTTAGAATCGGTAAAACCTATTTACCTACATCTAGCCCTTAATCTCTCCGTGGCACTTAATCTCTCCCACGCTGATTGGGAAGCACTGCACCACCATGCCACGCACAGGCCTCGCTGCTGAAGTGGCTTGTTTTCACTAAGTTACAACTTGACATCCTCATCAAAGTGGCCTTTCCTTTGGGGCTTCCTTGTGGCCTCTGTTTTTGCGTATTTACAGCAACCACTTATTCTCCCCGGCCCTGAATGTGAGGCGACATGATTGTGAAGTGCTGCACCATGTGGCCGACCCTTCTTTAAAGTTTGTGAGCAGAGTGAGGGGTCAGGGGTGGGGGGGCAGTTGTTATATTATTGGTGTATTCACTCACATATTTATTTATTTATGGTATTGTAATGTACTGTGAGCATGTGATGATATTCTCTTAACCTTGTTTTTATGTTCATCCTCATTTTAAATAGAAATGGATACCACTAAGTACCAACAGCTTTTTCATTATGTGACACATAATGTGTATCCTGAAGGTTTCACTAAAGTCCGGAAGCATGTATTGCATAGACTGTCTAAAAAATTCACAATTGACGGTATTATAATTTTTTAATTCATGTTTTTTCATTGAAATGTTTTAAGGCTGGTTCAGAAAAGGCATGGTCTCATTTCATGTAATTCTTTTTGACATGCATAGTTACTGTAACATTTTTCTCTTTTTTCAATAGATGGTAGCTTGTTCTACACTGGTAAAGAAAAGAACACTAAAGTTGTCATTGGTGCTGAAGCAGCCCAAAAAGTTTTTTTCGAATTCCATTTATCTCTTATTAGTGCGCATTCTGGTATCAACAAAACGAGAAAAAAAAGCATGTCCTCCTGATTTTATTGGCCAAATATGTCAATTGAAACTGAACAATGTGTGAGTTATAATTTTTCTTACTTCTATAAAAAATGTTTTTAATGTAGATCTCCATTGTGATAGCCTTATAGATGTTTGTTTCTGAAACCCATATATTTCTCATTTAAATGCTCCTTACACGTTTACCGCCTGCACTTGAGATACAAAGTGAAAATGCTGTTTTGAATTTTTTTATTTGAAGACATGTCTTTCAATTTTCTTTGATGTTTATTTCTCAATTTATAGATCATGGAAGTCCAAAAAGGGTTCTATCAGATCAAGGCCAGGAGTTTGTGAATGAAGTGAGTGACCAATCTCGGTCTAATGCAATGCTATTTCCTATTTTGCTTGCCAAATATAATTATAACTATTTTTTTAGGTTAATTCAGAGTTATCTAAGCTTTTACAAATAGAACGTTCTGTAAGTGCAACCTATCACCCACAGACAAATGGTTTAGATGAGCATACTAATATATAAGCTGTACACCTTCAGAGAAGGAGAATTAGTGCTTCTGACAAATTGCAAGCGAACAACAAAAAAAGGAGGCATTTTGGAGCATAAGTTTACTGGACTGTACTGTATTGCCGATATGCAAGAAAAGCTTGAAAAATTAGTCAATAATGCTAGGAAGATGCCTTTACGTACAACTTATAATCTCAACATGTTGAATCAAAGCGAAATATTTAACATAACCATTTGTATGTCTCTAAAAGGTTTTCCTACAGATATTGAAGCATCCCGAATATGACCAATGGCAGTTAGTGATAGAATCTAACCAAAAGTAACAGGACAGCTACAATTGTGTTATTTTTTGCATGCTGGTAATAATACTTCCATTATGGTTTTTTTAAACATTAATTTGGTGAAGATACATTACTTTATGTTATTTTATGTTAATAACTGTTTTGGTTAGAATAGTTGTAAATAAGAAAGAGGGCTTTTAAGGATTACACTTGTGAACGCCTACCGACACGCGTCCATAGTGTCCATCGGAAGCATATCGGTATTCGCATCTGATTTTCTCTAACCACTAGTATGGTCCTAACACGGTTAGTTTCAAACCTGATGATTGCTTTTCAACCCCAAGCCTATTGAGAACAATTGTTTTTATGTACATTAAAATTAAGCTTGGACATTTGTACAACATATACATTTTTAACTCTTTTTTCAGTTTGCAGATTGTTACATAAGTCAGCAGCCAATTGCCGAGATTGAAGAAAGTATACCCCCTGTTCTAGCTCATTATGTAGATGTCTCAACCATGGGACGAACTGGTCGCCACAAGCTAAATGAAAATTGCAATGGACCTAATGGAGTCATCAGGTTTGACTTTAATATTTCATGATAGAAAATGTATAATACCCTAGTGGTGTCATAAACTTCGGATTACTTGGTACTTTGTTTTGTATTTGAATTTTTTTTATAAAAAGTCACGGCTTAAATTTTGAACATAGTATAGTAAGATATTTCCATTAAGTTTGTGAATTTAAAATTATGTTTGTTATCCTGCCATTACAAATTGTTTTGAACAGTTGTGACTGTCCTATGTACTCGATCAGTGAACACCTGGAAACATGTAGAAAATATTGCAAATTAGGTACTACAATTTTTACCATTGCTGTTATGATGCGCTAATGTACATCTTTTTTACATTTAGAGTCTTTCTCTACGGTATGCAGCCAAAAAGATTCACACATTTTTACGTATAACGTTAAGGTAAATACTCTCAATATGACTAGTCGACGAAGTTAAAAAGTAACGGATATAAGTAATTGAGGGGTTTTTGGTGGCAGATAATCTCCAATTCACACTTGTGCGGATGGGTCAGATACAGGGTGGATAATAGTATAACTAATGAATTTGCAAGGGTCTTTTCTGAGTTGCATCCGCCATGTTGGTTTACTGGCTATACACCCTTTCTAGTAATGGACTCATTACCACTTTGCCACTGACTGGGGACAGTGCACTCTGTTTAGCATGTAAATAAATTTAAGTTAGCAAAACAAAAAACTATTCACCTGTATACAATCCGAACAGAATAACAAATCAATTTTCACTTTCTTCCCAACAGGCACTATGTCAAGAATGCAGCCGATGGGTGCACTTTAAGGGATAAAAACAAATGCAACATCCTAGTTACCTTATTCAGATTACAAATGTACAAAATGTATGTATGAATAAAAGTTTATTTTCATGGTAAAGATGTGTTCGCATGCTAGTTGTAGATTTATATACTCTGCATACTCCTGCCTTCTAGTGTTGTGTCCAGATTATCGTAAGTAGTATTTCTTTGAAGAAGTCTTTCAAGTTGGGAGTAAAGTAACTCCTCCTTTGTTAATTAGTCTGCTTCGGCATCGACTCCATTGTTACATTCTATTCACACATGAGGTTGATAATGGAGTAAGTAAGTGTAATATAGAGTTGTCAATGCGTATGTAAAATAAATAATTACATGAAACAACCACAGGTATTAGTGGGTAGGTAGGAGGGCACATGTGAATCAATATTTAACATTCCAAGAATAGAAGCTGACACTGATAATGCCCTAGATATTGACCCTGTTTGCAGATTCTTACATAAGTCAACAGCCAATGCTAGACGATGCTTGATTAGCCAATGCTGTATTTTAGCACGCTCTCCATGTTTTTTAATAACAAAAACAACAAAGCTAAAGAAGTGTTTCAGAATCCCTACTGTAAGGCTGTTCTGTGATGCAAGCAAACCATAACTGCGGTTAATACGAACTTTAGAATGGCTAGATGGTCAAACATGAGACATGTACCAAATTGGCCAAATTAAGTTTACACGTTTTACAATAGCAGTTAAGATGTGCTAATGTACATCTCTTTTACATTTACATTCTCTTGAAGAGTTCTGCGTTGTCTACAACCCAAAAATTCAGACATCAACTCAATTGGTGCGTTTTGAGTGAACAAAAACAAGAATCGTACACATTTTATGTTCGACACTATTGCTTCCAAGCGCCCTTTCAGTAGTTTCTTCCGTATAGCCAGAACTTTTTCCATGGATTTAGATGCATAATCTTTCCAGTCTGTACAACCATAAGTGAAACAAAATGTCAAACTTACGGTAGCGTGTGACGTCATATGCATATCAGACGCGGTGGGTGCCAACTCACGCGTTTTTTTAATGTTGAAAAACGTATTTATATATATTTAATATAAATATTAAGACAAGAGATTATCTGAATATTGTTTAACTTTATTAAAAAGTACATCACTTTTTAATGACATTTCGCAAAGTCGCGCTGGGTGCATCCTATGTGCACCCCATGTGACCTCTAAAAAATAGATTTCATTGGTTCATTACACTTCCTATTGAATCTATTGAAGGACCCCACCCATTTCAATCACTCTTCTTAGAACTTTTCTTAGGGAAACACCTCCTGAGAAGATCTGCTGCTCTTTCTTTTTTGGATAACAGATTTACTTAAAGATACCATGGCTGCTAAACCACCCTCATCCTCTAATTCGAACTCATCAGAGCAAGAATTTGTTCCTGAACCTCCACCAAAGGAAAAATATACCAGCATTGTCTGGAAATTTTTCACCTTCCCACCTGGCTTAAAAAAGGTGAATGCAACAAAGGTTACTTGCCGAATATGCAAAACTGTACTTTCAAGAGGAGACCCCAATAAAAAGTACTTGTGCAGAACTGCAAGTATGCAGAAGTACTTGCAGACCAAGCATCCGGTCAACTTTGCAAGGGAGGAGTTAAGGGGATTGAGAGAGGCTCTTCCTGTTTCATCAGAAGGCCCTAGTACCAGTGGAGCAACACCGTTAACCTCTAACGCACAACCTAATATCCGTCCCCAATTTAGAAAACTTAGAATTACCTGTATAAAATGCGGACGGCTGATAGCATATGGAGAGCAGTCAGTGGATCTTTCCACCAGGCTTAAAAAAGGTGAATGCAACAAAAGTTACTTGTCGCATATGCAAGGAAGATTGGGAGAGTACCAACAACTACAAGTACTGATTTCTTTAAGTTACAAATGACATTTCAGGACGAGTAAATGCTAGAGACAAAGTTGTGTCTCATTACAGTCTCATACATAAATACATACATATATAAATACATACATACATACATACATACATACATACATACATACATATAGGGGAGGATTCTTTAATTCTTTTTCCTAGTACATTTAGAACGATCTAACATTAATTAAAAAAAAGGCAGCACAGTTTACCTTTCCTTTTTACCTTTTTTACCTCAGAAGTACTGACCTGCCCATAACACACACTGTCACATTCATTCAGTAGTTACCAAGTCCTGGTTTGTTTAAGTTACAAATTACATTTCAGGATGAGCAAATGCCAGAGACAAAGTTGTATCTCATTACAGTCTCATACATAAATACATACATACATACATACATAAATACATACATACAGGAGAGGGACCGCTACCACCTGGGGCTTCCTTAAAATGGGTGGGGAACCGCCACCCCCCGGGATTCTACGTTAATATATGCGGGGGGGTCATGGGGCCCCCCGCAGCCCCGGGGACCGCCACCCCCCGGGGCTTCTTCAAAATGGGTGGGGGACCGTCACCCCCGAGGCTCTAAGTTAACATATGTGGGGGGACTCACTGCCCCCCCTCCGCAGCTCCGGGGACCCCACTCCCTGGGGCTTGTTACAAAGGGTGAGGGAGCTCTCAGGCCCCCAGCCCCAGGGACAGCCACCCCCAGGGCTATAAAATGTTAACTGGGGGGCTTTGAGGCCTCCCCAACCACCACTCCCCGGGGCTCGATTTTAATGTATGCGGGGGGCTCACAGGCCCCCCGCAGCACCTGGGACCGCCACCACCTGGGCTTCAAAGAAATGGGTGGAGGGGCTATCAGGCCCCTCAGCTCCAGGGACCTCCACCCCCGGGGCTTCTCAAAAATGTGGGAGGGGGCCACGCGGCCCCCTCCTAAAGCCCTCAATGGGCCTGAGGACCGTCACCCCCAAAGGCTGGTGTTCTGTCCATCTGTGGACCCCTATGTATCTGTGTACCCCCATGTCACGGGGACCTGATATAGACAGGTTCTGTATGCTGCTGCTCCCGTATCTGTTTGTGACGACTAGTACATTTCATAGTTGAGACATCTGTGTAATGAACTGGAAAGGAGAGATATACTTTCTTCAACCCCTGTAGGAAATCTTTAACCTGCAACTGTAAAAAAAAGGTTGGTTGGGCGATTTTCTATATGCAGTAATGGCCAACAAATGAACTCTGATTGAGGCGTATTTAAGACCTGCCCTAGCTAAATAAAGGAGGTAAGGAAGAATCACTACCTTCTGCCCCTTTTGTAGGGTCAAAGTGATTTGCAACACACCATAGGTAGAATTTCTTCCACTTAAATGCGTATGACACTCCTGTGGAAGATCTCTTAGTCTCTTTCAGAATCTGCATGCAGTCCGCGGCAGATTTAAGTGTCCGTATTGTAGGACCAAAGGAGCCATGCTGCCAAGTTCAATGAGGGAAGGCTGGGATGGAGAATCTTCCAGCCCATCTTCATCAGTAGGTCCGCCCTGGAAGGTAGTCTCCTGTAGGGGAGTACAGACAACTACAAATCCTGGTTTGTTTAAGTTACAAATGACATTTCAGGATTATTAAATGCCAGAGACAAAGTTGTGTCTCATTACAGTTTCATACATAAATACATACATACATACAGGAGACAATACTTTAATTCTTCTTCCTATTACATTTATAATGATCTAACATTAATAAAAAAGGTAGCTCAGTTTACATTTCCTTTTTACCTTTTTTACCTCACAAGTACTGACCTGCCCATAACACACACTGTCACATTCGTTCAGTCATTACCAAGTACTGGTTTGTTTAAGTTACAAATGACATTTCAGGATGAGTAAATGCCAGAGACAAAGTTGTGTCTCATTACAGTCTCATACATAAATACATACATACATACATACGGGAAACAACCTTTACAACGCAACTTTTACAACGAACTACCATTACAACGAGATTTTTACAACGCAAAAACTATTACAACGCATGTTTTTACAACGCATGTTTTTACAACGCAGGTACCTTTACAACGCATACCATTACAACGTAAGTATTGGTAAGTATATAGTTTGTATAGTATTATAGTTTTTGGGTAAAGGGGTATTTTTAGGGTTCAGGGTCAGTTTTCAGTTTTTGGGTAAAAGGGTATTTTTAGGGTTCAGGGTCAGTTTTCAGTTATTGGGTAAAAGGGTATTTTTAGGGTTCAGGGTCAGTTTTCAGTTTTTGGGTAAAGGGGTATTTTTAGGGTTCAGGGTCAGTTTTCAGTTTTTGGGTAAAGGGGTATTTTTAGGGTTCAGGGTCAGTTTTCAGTTTTTGGGTAAAAGGGTATTTTTAGGGTTCAGGGTCAGTTTTCAGTTTTTGGGTAAAGGGGTATTTTTAGGGTTCAGGGTCAGTTTTCAGTTTTTGGGTAAAGGGGTATTTTTAGGGTTCAGGGTCAGTTTTCAGTTTTTGGGTAAAGGGGTATTTTTAGGGTTCAGGGTCAGTGTTCAGTTTTTGGGTAAAGGGGTATTTTTAGGGTTCAGGGTCAGTTTTCAGTTTTTGGGTAAAAGGGTATTTTTAGGGTTCAGGGTCAGTTTGGGGTTTTTGGGTATAGGGGTATTTTTAGGGTTCAGGGTCAGTTTGGGGTTTTTGGCTAAAGGGTACAGGATAAATTAAATTAATTAAATTAAATTAAATTAATTAAAATAAATTAAATTAATTAAATTAATTAAATTAAATTTAATTAATTATATTAAATTACATTAAATTACATTAAATTACATTAAATTACATTAAATTAATTAAATTAATTAAAATAATTATATTAAATTAAATTAAATTAATTAAAAAAATTAAATTAAATTAATTAAATTAATTAAATTAAATTAATTAAATTAAATTAAATTAATTATATTAAATTACATTAAATTAATTAAATTAATTTAATGAATTATATTAAATTAAATTAAATTAATTAAAATAATTAAATTAAATTAATTAAATTAATTAAATTAAATTAATTTAAATAATTAAATTAAATTAAATTAATTATATTAAATTACATTAAATTAATTAAATTAATTAAATTAATTATATTAAATTAAATTAAATTAATTAAAATAATTAAATTAAATTAATTATATTAATTAAATTAAATAAAAAAAATTAATTAAATTAATTAAATTAAATTAAATTAAATTTAATTAATTTACATTTAAAAAAATATTATATACTTACTAATATTTACGTTGTAATGGTATGCGTTGTAAAAGCACCTGCGTTGTAAATACCAGCGTTGTAATGGTACTTCGTTGTAATGGTTCCTGCGTTGTAAAAATTGCGTGGTAATGGTAGTCGTTGTAAAAGTATGCGTTGTAACGTCATACATCCATACATACATACATACATAAAGGAGAGGGACCGCCACCCCCCGGGGCTTCTTTAAAATGGGTGGGGGACCGCCACTTCCCGGGATTCTAAGTTAATATATGCGGGGGGCTCATGGGCCGCCCCCACAGCCCCGTAGACCGCCACCCCGGGGCTTCTCAAAATGGGTAGGGAACCGCCACCCCCGGGGCTCTAAGTTAATATATGCGGGGGGATCACTGTCCCCCCTGCAGCCCCTGGGACCGCCACTCCCTGGGGCTTGTTAAAAAGGATGGGGGCTCTTAGGCCCCCCCAGCCCCAGAGACCACCACCCCCCCGGGGCTTTAAAATATTTACTGGGGGGGGGCTTTGAAGTCTCCCCAGCCCCGGGAGCCACCACTCCCCAGGGCTCGATTTTAATGTATGCGGGGTGGCTCACAGGGCCCCCCGCAGCACCAGGGACTGCCACCACCCGGGGCTTCAAACAAATGGGTAGAGGGGCTCTCAGGCCCCCCTGCGCCAGGGACCTCCACCCACCAGGGCTTCTCAGAAATGTGGGAGGGGGCCACACGGCCCCCCTCCTGGAGCCCTCAATGGCCCTGGGGACTGTCACCCCGCAGGGCTGGTGTTGTATCCATCTGTGGACCCCTATGTATGTGTATACCCCCTATGTCACGGGGAAGCTGATATAGACAGGTTATGTCTGTCTGCTGCTGCTCCCATATCTGTTTGTGATGACTAGTACATTTCATAGTTGGGACATCTGTGTAATGAACAGGAAAGGAGAGATATACTTTCTTCAAACCCTGTAGGAAATCCTTAACCTGCATCTGTAAAAAAAGGTTTGTTGGACGATTTTCTATATGCAGTAATGGCCAACAAATGAACTCTGATTGAGGCATATTTAAGACCTGCCCTAGCTAAATAAAGGAGGTAAGGAAGAATCTCTACCTCCTGCCCCTTTTGTAGGGTCAAAGTGATTTGCAACACACCATAGGTAGAATCTCTCCCACTGAAACTCGTTTGACACTCTTGTGGAAGGCCTCTTAGTCTCTTTCACAATGTGTATGCAGTCCTGTGGCAGATTTAAATGTCCGTATTGTAGGACCTCAGGAGCCATGCTGCCAAGTTCAGTGAGGGAACGCTGGGATGGAGAATCTTCCCGCCCATCTTCATCAGTAGGTCCACCCTGGAAAGTAGTCTCCTGTAGGGGAGTACCGACAACTACAAGTCCTGCTTTGTTTAATTTACAAATGACATTTCAGGAAGAGTAAATGCCAGAGACAAAGTTGTGTCTCATTACAGTCTCATACATAAATACATACATACATACATATATACATACAGGAGACGATACCGTAATTCTTCTTCTGAGTACATTTAAAACGATCTAACATTAATAAAAAAGGTAGCACAGTTTACATTTCCTTTTTACCTTTCTTACCTCACAAGTACTGACCTGCCCATAACACACACTGTCACATTGAAATGAAATGAATGAAATGAAAAAGGGTTTTATAAAGCGCAAATCTACCCGAAGGCCTCGTAGCGCTAATTCAGTCATTACCAAGTCCTGGTTTGTTTAAGTTACAAATGACATTTCAGGACGAGTAAATGCCAGAAACAAAGTTGTGTCTCATTACAGCCTCATACATAAATACATACATACATACATACAGAAGAGGATACTTTAATTCTTCCTCCTAGTACATTTCAAATGATATAACATTATTAAAAAAGGCAGCACAGTTTACATTTCCTTTTTACTTTTTTACCTCACAAGTACTGAGTTATAACTTCGACGTAAAGGCATCTTGCTAGCATTATTGACTAATTTTACAAGCTTTCCTTGCATTTCGGAAATACGGTACGATCCAGTAAAGTTATGCTCCAAAATGCCTACTTTTCTCGTTGTTTGCCTACAAATTTTCACAAGAACTAACTCTCCTTCTCTGAAGGTGTACGGCTTATATTTCTTAGAAACTCTCATTTTACATTTTTCTTTGTTTTTCCTGGGCAACCTCAATATTCGGCCTTGTATGCTGCTGCAACTCTGCTTTTCTAATTTTCTCTTCTGCGATACTACCTGCATATTCGCTTTCTGTAGGTAGTACAAACTCAAGCTAATAAAGGAAATATTCTAAGAAAACAACATTCAACTGTCCATTCTGGGTGAGGACACCCCCGTCGGCTACTATTTATTTAAGTCGCGAGGTAAGGTGACTTCTCCTTTTGTAGTTAGTCCGCTGGTGCATCGACGCCATTGTAAAGGAAACTTAAAACTCAATCATGTGGCTTCAATCGTAAAACAAACAATGCATGGCCCAACTATAAATCACAGTCGTTCTTATGCTCATTCACATACTTACACAACGTGCTCAAGTTGGACAGTCTTCACTTTTAAATATATCAAGTTTTTGTTGGTTTTGGTCCACCTCATAAAGGCAAAGTACCTGCCAGAAAGTAAGTCACTACCAGCATTTTGACTTAGCCTAGTACCGAAATACCCATTTCCTGCTCTACTCTGCAACAGATTATTTTTCAAAATGGGTTGAGGCATTTCCTCTGAAATCAAAGACTGCAGCCGTAGTTGCTTCAACACTGTTGCAACTGTACTTATGCCATGGAAGTCTGAAAATAGTTCTATCAGATCAAGGCCAGCAGTTTGTGAAAGAAGTGAGTGACCAATCTCGGCCTAACATTTTGATAATGCAAAGATATTTTCTATTTTCCTTGCCAAATATATATATATATATATATATATATATACATATATATATATATTTGTTTGTTCAGTTTAATTCAGACTTATCAAAGCTCTTAGAAATAAAACGTTATGTAAGTGCAGCTTATCATCCACAGACATGGTTTAGATGAGCGAACTAATGCTACCATTTAAAGGTAGTGCTAATTCGTCTTCTTTAAAGGTTTGTAAGTACTTGAGGGTTTGCTCTCATGGCGGTCTTATTGCATCTGTTGAGGGGGCGGAAGGGTTATTATGGTGTGACAGAAGGAGCTGGGAGGAAGATGGGAGGAGGGCAGGAAGTTGATGGGGTGGTAACAATTACACTGAGGTACATTAAGGAATGAATACAAAGTCTATAACGGAACCCCATTGAGAACAAGTGGGATAGGTGAGATGCTGTTTGTATGACATTCAGTCAGGCAGCTCCCTGCTGCGCCCCTCGCAATATTGTGGCCTTGTCTCGGCCCAACTCACCCATGCACAAGGCCTGCACTGTATAGTAAGCAAGTTCCCCTGTAGAATTTATTAACATATATATATATATATATATATATATATATATATATATATATATATATATATATATATATATATATATATATATACATAGGTCCAACTATATTATTCTCTTAATAACTCCATTCTCACCATCTGCGTCCAAATATACTAACAATAGAGTCGATTTCCATGCACAATATCATCGAAAGGAAGAGACAGCCTAACCACGTGACTAGATAGACTTCTTCAAAGAAAAACAACTTGCAAACATCCCAAGACAACACAAGATGACAGGATTATGGAAACCATTTGAATCTACAGCACTACATGCCAAGAACAAATGATTACTGAGTAACTGACATTTTCCATCTGTAAGATGTAAGATCTGTCAGAAGTAAAGAAACATGTTCTCAGTGAAGTGAAATGAGTTATTCTGATACATTGAAACTATTTTCACAACTTGTTTACTGTTCTATCAGTGTTTGTGGGGTTCACGTTTAATATTTTGGGCTACACTGAAACTATTTTTACAACTTCTTTACTTTAATATCGACATTTGTGGTACTCACATAAAATATTTTGTGATACATTGAAACTATTTTAAAAACTTAATTACTGTAATATCAGTGTTTGAGATGCTTAGGAAAACAAAATTAAGATGCATTGAAAATACTTTTACAACCTCTTTACTATAATATTGGCGTTTGTGGTGCTTACTATAAAATGTATTCAATATTTATTTTGGAAATCAAGGAACAAAGTTTGTACTTGAGGAAATTATTTTGAAAATATTCACTATTTTGTGATACATTGAAAGTATTTTAAAAACTTCTTTACTGTAATATCAGTGTATGACGTGATCAGAAAAAAAATTAAGATACATTGAAAATATTTTTACAACTTATTTACTGTAATATCAGCATGTGTGGTGCTTACTATAAAAAGTATTTAATATTTATTTTGTAAATGAAGGAACAAAGTTTGTACTTGTGGAAATTAATTTGAAAACATTCAATAAATATTTACAATAAATAAATATGGTGTCACTATGCATTGTGTCAAGTGCTTTATTAAAAATATGCAGAAAAATGGTCCCTTTAATTATCGTGACGCACACAGCCAGACAAGAATGGCCAGTGCAACTGAAGTGCATTACAGAAATGTAGCTAGCATGTAATTTGATGATTGGAAATTAGGATGGCATACAGAGCTCACATATAAAGTGGTTTCCCAGCCTTCTTACTTTTTCTCTTGAAGGGTTTATAAGGTCTTTCCAAGAGAATTTGAAAGGAGAAAGTAGGAGATGAAGAACAGAGGTAGGAGATTATATCTCAAAGTGCAAAAATGGATAAAAACGGTGGACCAAAGTCTGCATGTACAATGGCCAGTGGAAGCGTTTTGAAAGCGGATACGCCAAAGGTGGTGTATAATGTGCAATATCAGGTGGCGGTACCACCATGCACCGAGTGGGCAGGGGCACATGAATTGATGGATTGTATGGGCTTGGACTATGAGGAGAATACACTGGCGGAGGACCAGGTCAAGTGAAGAGATTTCATTAATAAGGCATAGCAAATGAGATGGCAACAACGGGGAGGAAGGTCCATGGGTGGTGGAGGCTGGGTTTGCAAATCTGTGTCCTACCTACTGTGTTGCAAGCTTAAGACACAGTAACAACCAGAGTCCCTTACTTTGTGTCCCCCATTATTTTGTCAATTAGGGTGGAAGGAGGGAATGGAAAGGAGTAAACTACATGTCTACAAGTGTACTGGTATGTTCAGAATACTACATCAAGCACTGAAGAACAAAGGCCACATATAAAAGAAGTTACACAAAGGAAGGCTGCACAAGAAGGAAGGCGGATCTTGTACACAAACAGGTAAGTGAGCAAAAGAACAACAAGTGAACAAGACTAAGAACACTGGAACGAACAGACGGAATAGATTGCGTTAAGAGGTAGAAAGATACTATAAAAAAAGCAGAGTTCAAATAAAGAAAAGTTCAAAAAGATGTCATACGTGATGACAAAAACGCTGGGGTAACACTGTTGTCCAACACTGGGGTAACACTGTTGTCCAACACTTTTAATATTGCCCCCGAGATTTGCCCCCCCCCTTGGTCAAATTAAAACAAAAATGCTTATGAAGGACACCTTTGGAGAATTTATGTCACTTTTTCCCCAAACTGCCTTTGTCTATTCTAACATATGCCAAAGGCAGAAATGGAACTGGTCCAATCAATTTTGTCCACAGATTGAGAAAGCTAGGAAACATGTGAATAAATCTGTTTCTGCTTTTCTCCGAGACTATAGAATGAGGCTCATTTTCCACAACAATCGGCGTTTCAATATGCATGGCATCTATAGGAGAGACGGTGTACATTTTACAGATTAGGGCAACAGAGTCTACCTGCTCTCTCTTCCAAATAGGAAAGCAGTTTGCAATGACAAGGTGGGAGCCGCGAGGCTCCCGCCCTGCCATTGCAAACGGCAGTGTCCTGGGGTGGGCACCCCGGGACACTGCAGGAGCCGGTCCTGGGGGGTGGTGGTCCCCAGGGCCATCTTGGGCTCCAGAAGGGCAGCCAGGCGACCCCCCTACCACATATTAAAGAAGCCCCGGGGGGTGGCGGTCCCTGGGGCTGCGAGGTGGGGGGCCAGTGAGCCCCCCGTATATATTAACTTAGAGCCCCGAGGGGTGGTGGTCCCCGGGGCAGTGTGTGGAGGATTGGGACCCCCCCACACTATTTTTAAATGCCCCCGGAATTTGGCCGCCCCAGGGACAAATAACCTTTAAACCGCGGGAGCCCGCGCTTTGGGTTTTTTTTTCGGCGGCAAAATGCGCGGATCCTACACGCATCCCGCGATTTAAAAAACAAATATATATATTTTTTTGCCCTAGAGGTCCTTGTGCGACCCCCTGAGCAGGCCTAGGGGCTCAGGGTGTGTCTACCCTGCCCCCTTTTCGCGGTTTGCACACATATTTCACAGACTTCTTCACCCTCGCTTCTACCGAGGCACAAAATGGCTGCCAACAGTTCCTGGTTTTGAATGTTTAGAACCGCTTGACAGACAATTAGCATTGAGCGCGTGATTGGGACGGTGCGCTTATGCTACAATGCCAATTCTCGCACAATCTGCGGATCCACTGCGCCCATTGATATATAAATGACTTTAGCCGTAATTTTCTCAGGAACTACTGAATAGATTGACACCAAAAGGCACAAGTCGGAACTGAGGACTACCTCTCTGCTAAATTTGGTGTAATTCCATTCAGCCATTCGGGCTGTAGCCGTGGCTAAAGGTCCTATTGGAAATTGCATGGGGAAAACATGTTTTGGGACCCCCTTTTTTCTCGGCCCCCACTTGACCAATCACCCCAAACTTTCAGGGACGCAGCGTAACTGAGCTGGCCATAAGTTTGGAAAATTTCAAGATGATTCATCAATCGGCGCCAATGTTATTGGGAATAGGAAGTTGCGATTTTCCTATGGATAATAGGTCCTAACTATAACTATCTACTGGTGACCGCCAGTAGCCAGTAGATAGTATATATGTATATATAGTATGTATATATATATATATATATATATATATATACCTACTGGCGGTCGCCAGTAGATAGTTATAGTTAGGACCTATTATCCATAGGAAAATCGCAACATCCTATTCCCAATAACGTTTGCGCCGATTGATGAATCTTCTTGAAATTTTCCAAACTCGTGGCCCGCTCCGGTCTGCTCCTATCTTGAAAGTTTCGGGGTGATTCATAAAGCGGGGGCCGAGAAAAAAGGGGGGTGCAAAAACGTGTTTTCCCCATGCAATTTTCCATAGGAAACTTTAGCCGCGGCTACAGCCCGAACAGCTGAACGGAATTACACCAAATTTGGCAAAAACGTAGCCCTTGGCTCAGAAACAACTCTTTTTGTTAAATGATGTAAATCTGTTCAGTAGTTGCTGAGAAAATCAAATAAAAAAATAGTGATATCTAGGGCTGAAGATCCCGATCATGAGCTTTATGCTAATTGGCTGTCAACACTCCAAATCAGGAAGTGTTGGCTGCCATCTTGTGCCTTGGTAGAACCGAGGCACAAGAAATCAGTAAAACAAATGCGCTAAATACGAAAAGGGGGCAGGGTAGAAACACCCTGACCCCCTAGGCATGCTTAGGGGGTACCACAAGGACCGCCAGTGCCCCCAAATGTATTTATTTGTTTTTAAATCAGCATAATCCGCAGAGGATCCGCAGTTCGGACCGAGGAAAAAAAAAAGACGCGCGGCCTCCCGCGCTTAGTTTATATTTAGCCCCCGAGTGCGCCAAATTCCGGGGGACAATCTTTTATTGTAATGGGGGGCCCAGCCCCAGGGACCGCCACCCCCGGGACTTTTTAAACATATTTGCGGGGGACTCACAGCCCCCCCAGCCTCGGGGCCACCACCCCCCGGGCTTATCCCCACATTCCACCACCCAGCCGCGGGGCCACCACCCCCGGGCTTATCTAAAATATTTGCGGGGCTCACAGACCCCCCACAGCACCGGGGACCGACACCCCCCAGGGCTTGTTTTTCTATTATTTTTTTTAACCTGTTCAGTGGGGCTTGAACCCCCCACACACCCCAGGGACTGCCACCTCCCCGGGGCTCTAAATATTAAAATTAGGGGGTCCGTGATAGAGCCCCAAGCCCCGGGGACCACCACCTCCTTGGGCTTTGTAAATGGTGGGAGGGGGGCCGCGCAGCCCCCCCTCCTGGAGCCTTGTCATGGCCCTGGGGACCACCACCTCCCAGGACCGGCTCCTGCAGTGTCCAGGGGTGCCCACCCCCGGGTCAGTGCAGTTTGCTATGGCAGGGCAGGAGCCTCGCGGCACGTTTTCCTTCTTCCTGCACTTTTCTTATTCTTTGAGGACTTCTGTTGCTTCTTTCTGCATTTCTTTTTTTTCTTTCTGTCTGTGTTTTTTTCTTTCTTCACATGTCCTACCTCTGTAGGCATAGTTAGAAACTAGCATTTAAAAAACCTTTGAAATTCACTTAACACCTTGCATGCTCATGACGAGGTCAGCTCGTCATGAGCCACGGTGCTCGGGTGCTCATGACGAGCTGAGCTCATCATGACCGTTGGAACGCTCGCATGTTGGACTAATTCCCCTGCTGTGCGAGCGTTCCACACCAACGGGTGTGATCATGACGAGCTCAGCTCGTCATGAGCACACGAGCACTGTGCCTCATGACAAGCTGACCTCGTCATGAGCATGGGGGCGCTGTGCGTGCCCCCCCTGCCCCCAGCACAGCAGGGGAATATGCCCAGCAGGGAAGGTGTTAAAAAAACCTAATGTTTCAGTCATATTAAAGTTAGAAATTAGCATTGAAAAAACCTTTGAAATTCACTGAAAAAGAATTTAGGTTTCAGGCACATTATAGTTAAGAATTAGCATTTAAAAAACCTCAGTAATTCACTGAAAAAACATAGGTTTCAGGGGCGTTATAGTTAGCTGGACATTTCACTCATACAAAACCATTGAAATTTCCCCGTTATAGTTAGTTCAGCTAACTATAACTCGGGCGCCCCAATGCACTCCTGATGACGTCACATATTACATCACTCATGACATAGTCAGTGACATCACTCATGACGTGTTTATTCCTACACGCCTCCCTTTCTAGGCAGACATTGCTCCATGAAAAAGCAAGTGGGCACTTTTTTCCCTCATTCGTGCAGTGCCTGTGTCTTCCTGCACTCATGTCTGTGTCTTCCTGCCCCAATGTATGTTCCATTCTGCCCCACTGTCCATGTCTTCCTGCCCCAGTGTCCGTGTCTTCTGCCCCAGTGTCCCTATCTCCCCGTCCCAGTGTCCACTGCTTCCTGTCCCAGTGTCCATGACTCCTTGTCCCGGCGTCCATGTACCAGTGCTTGTCTGTGAGTGCTTGTGTGTGTGGTGTGCGCGCATGTGAGCCTGTCACGGTGCAAGCCTGTTTCTGTGAGTTTCACTATACGTGCGTGTCACCATCTCTACGTTTATTTGGCGACGAGTTGGTGACGTACCTACGTGGAACAAGCAGATCTCAGAAACCTGGCAAACAAAGGTCGACCTGGAGATGGCGCAATCTACAGAGACTACAGTAGCAACAACCAGAAGAAGTACACGAGGAGGTATCCACAGAAACATGAAGAAAAAATATGTGTATTCCACACAGAGCCACAAAGACGACAACAAAGAAGAAACACGTTTTTCACAGAAAAGAAAAGAAGACAACAATACTAGTAAGATGAAGCACTATGCCTTTCAGCCCCACCAGTAACCTCACTATCGGACAGCCCTAGCCCAGGCGTGCTGCGCTCATCTACATTACATAAATTGGAATTTGGTGAAACATTCATGGCTTGTGCCTTCAAGCACATCAACTTACACCCTGAAGAATTCATTTACGTCATGTATGTTTTCTTCTAGCCACATACAGTGTGAGCCTGAGGACATTCTAAAACAACTTGGAATTAGGCAACACATAGCTGTCAACAAGGGTGCGAGTAATTTCAGAAGAAAAGTTCCATCACCTTAGCATTTCAACAACCATCTCTTGCCAAGCAACTCATTGCTGGTATATTTGTTTATACTTTACGATGTCTGTTACAAACTACAATTTGCCTCTAAGGTGTTTTGGTGTTTAAGGGGACACATAGCCACACAGAGGCACTATGTGGACTTGTGGTGGAGCAGGTGTTTGTCTTTTAACCGCTGTCTCACACTGATGTTGTCTAAGGCGCCACACCGGTCCTTGATTGCTGTGTTAAAGTAAGCAATGGTGGATACACTCGACTTTTTTCTGGAAGCGCACACGCTGGAACTAACTGCATTGACCATTATGCCCCGGGTGTGAACCCACTGGTTGGAGGAGCAGTGTGCGACCATATGGATTAAAGTAAGCAATATTTTTACAAGTTTCCTCAAGAGTATTCTTGTTTGAGATGTTACCATGGTGCTGCGTTGGATCGTGTCTGTCACTAAGGGGAATGTTTTGACTGATTTCCTTCTTCCCCACAAGGTAGTTGTGGTGTTTTACTTCTGCCTATGTTGTGGTAACTTTTACTGATGCGGGACTTTGCTGGTAAGTCAGCTATTTTACCTTAACGTTTCCCTCATCCGGGCCCACTTTACAAATTGGCTGGCTTATCGGCTCGGCAGTTGCTCTGCATTTTCTAACTATGAGGGGTGTGCGCGCTTCTCACCTCACAGTTGGAGTTGCGCGATGTCGCAGAGTGATCCTCTGTTACGTCATGTTCGGAACTCCGTCTGTGCTGCTGTATGAAGCCTGCCAGCAGCAATGTGCCTTGAACCACTCGGGGCTACGTCACATGCGTGCCACCATTCTGTGATTAAAGTGAGCACACAAGCTCCGGGGCTATGCAGTCTCATGGTTACCTGTTTGCTTTGGAACATTTCCTGCCAACCATGGACATTTATGCATACCGGGGATGTCGCAGGATCCAAAGGCAACGTTTGCTTATGGTTCCGGAATAAATGAAGGTCTTAGTATTCCACTCTTTTAGTTGTTGATAGCCCGGCACATTTAATGTTCCCTCAGTACATATATTGCCCACCATTTAAGACCTGCTACTAACTGGTATTGGGAAACTTTGTTACTGCATTGTTCCAAGAAATCAGCAAGTGTTGCTGGAGTGATGATTTTCGTCAGATGTTAAAAGGAAACTCTCATTCCAACTTTGAGCAATGATCATTTCTTTTCAATTTGTGCACTGCATTACAGAGTGTGCTGGGACTTTACATAACTTTGTCTGTCAACTAGAATCCTAGGCAGTCTTTCCATTGTCAAATTGTTTTTATCAGTTTTATATGGGTCTCTTGTCCTGGCAAAACATAGCTACATAGCATGTTATTTATCCTATGTGGGATGGAAATGGGTACAACCCCCATTTCCACACACACATTTGCCTTCATGGGCTACTTACGGTTTTCACCCTCACCCAGGGCACCATCTCATGGGTCACAGTCCCATTCACATTTACACAGTCACCCTCACATAGGGCGTCTTTAGGGTCATAGTCCCATCTCCACATGGCACTACTGTTTTCCTCTACTTGGGGGACTACTTTACACGGCCTTCTATGGCATGGACTTTGTCCCATTCACAATGCTCCTCGCCCTCCTGCCTAGGAGTAGAGGACGGCCATGGGTTTTAGTCCCATTGGTTGTTATTTCCTTTGTATTTTATACTGATGTTACATCGCTGTTTTATATATGCATAGTTACACTCATTCCTTAATTGTATGAGGAGGAGTATATTGATACTTTTTGTGCCTCTTCGCTTCCTCTCTGTTTTCTCCGGTTCAGCTTTCCTATTGATGTTCTCTTTCTTTTCATCTTTGGAATCTGGACTTTACGCATTCTTCGTTGTTGTTCCTGTGTTTTCTGCCTTTCTTTGTCTGTTGTGTTTTTCTAAATCTCTATTGTCCTCTTCTCGTTCTCTATTGTCCTGGTGGAGTTCTTTCCTTTTCTTCGCCCTTCTCTTCTCCTTGTGTTCAGGTATGTCTTCTATTCTGTTCCCATTGTGCTTTGTCCTTCTTTCCTTGCTTGCCTGCCTGGCCAGTGGGTGTGCGCAGGGGTTGTCTTTGGTATGTCTGCCTTTCTCTATTTCGTATTTCCTCTCTTATGTCTCACTGTCTCCTTCTTTCTATTTTATTGTTGTAGAGATTGGGTTTTTCATTTGCTGACTTACACTTTACCTTCTCCTATTTGTCTTCTCCCACATATCTCCTCGCTCTGCTTTGTTTGCTCTTTTCCTGGTCGTTCTCTCTGTCACTCCATTGTTCCTTCCTTGGTATATGTCCCTTGTTCACACTTGTTATATTTTATCATATATTGCATCTGTTCTTCTGTAGGAAGGAAAAGGGATATGTATTGTAATGTATTTTCCACCACCTGCTCAGCCAGTGCCTGTGCTCTGAACTCAATAGAATGTTGGAGTCTGATGAGCCTCGGAATGTTGGGACACAGTGAGGTGAAGTGACAGTTGGGCATGGGCTGAGGAGCAGACAGGCTGCTCCTGGTGGGGCTCTCATTCAGAACTTAGTTACTTGTTGTCTAGAACTTTATTACTTGTTACCTACTTGAATAAATCATCTTTAACTTCAACTTACTTGCGTGGGCCTCCTCACTACAGAATGTCTGTATGTGCATGTGTGTACTATGTTTCTGTTTGTCTGTGTTTTGTGTGTGTGTGTGCGCAAGCATGTGATTCTGTCGCTGCGCTAGTCGGTTTCTTTAAGTTTCTCTATGTGAATGTCTGGGTGTGCTGTGTTACTGTGTGTCCTGTGTTTCTGTGCTTGTGTTTTTTTCTGTGCGCGTCTCTTTCCTTTTGTTTTAGGTTTTGCTTAGCTGTGGACAACCGCCATCCCCTGTTTACAACCTGTTGGAAGGACATGAACTGCCCACAGGATTAATGGGATATTCGAAGCATTCAAAATGCAATAGGTCTCGCCTTTCATTAAGTTAAAGCCATTTGCTTTGCTTTACAATACCATTAGCAAAGCAAATGGCTTTAACTTAATCAAAGGCGAGACCTATTGCATTTTCAATGCTTGTTTAACTTGTTATATCGCACCATTATTTTGGGCCATAAGCAATAAAACAATTGCCAAGGTAAATTTGAAAGTTAGATGGCCCCTGCCTGCCTGATATTGGGATCACTGAAAGAATATCGACTGAAAGAATATCGACCATCAAAAATATCGTAGAGAAAATATCGACAGTCAAAATATCGAGTTTCTATCTACAAACAGGTAAGTACAAAAATATCGAGTTAAAAATATAGTTTACAAAAATATAGTTGTAAAAAATATCGTATTTACTAAAAACAGTGTTAAATTAAATTAATATTAATAATTAATTACTAAAATATACTTAAAATTACTTAAATTAACTTATAATAATTAAATAATTAATGAAAGTTAAATAAATATTTTTTTATTTCATATTTATTAAACATATATATATAGTAATAAAATATAATAAAATAATACCCAAAAACTGAAAACTGACCCTGAACCCTAAAAATACCCCTTTACCCAAAAACTGAAAACTGACCCTGAACCCTAAAAATACCCCTTTACCCAAAAACTGAAAACTGACCCTGAACCCTAAAAATACCCCTTTACCCAAAAACTGACCCTGAACCCTAAAAATACCCCTTTACCCAAAAACTGAAAACTGACCCTGAACCCTAAAAATACCCCTTTGCCCAAAAACTGAAAACTGACCCTGAACCCTAAAAATACCCCTTTACCCAAAAACCCAAAACTGACCCTGAACCCTAAAAATACCCCTTTACCCAAAAACCCAAAACTAACCCTGAACCCTAAAAATACCCCTTTACCCAAAAACCCAAAACTGACCCTGAACCCTAAAAATAAAAACGATATTACTTCACTTACCTTAAAAACGATATTACTTCACTTACCTTAAAAACGATATTTTGGCTGTCGATATTCTGTCCTGTCGATATTTTCTCCAAACGATATTTTGGAGTCGATATTATGTCCAAACGATATTTTGGAGTCGATATTATGTCTGTGTACCCTGAAATTGCTATATGCGGAGGGCCAGGTGTACAAAGGAGATAATGTGTTCCTTCAATTGGAATTAAACAGTGTTGTAGGCCCCCCCTGATCATAGATGTGGGCGCTGGATCAGCTCCAGGCCCTATTGGAACCTCGAGCCCAATGCGAGCAGAGCTTTCATGTGGCCAGCCACACTCCCTTTACCTAGCATGCAGTGTTAAGGTCAGAGCTGCCGAGTTTGCCCCTGGGGAACCAGGTTTGAGACTCAATGTTGGCTCAACATCCTGTGATTCTGGGCAAATTATTTCATCTTCCTGTTCCAAAAAAACATGATTAAGACCTGTGTAATGAAACTGCTGCTCAATACTTTCGAGTTGAGGTTGTGCTATGCAATAACTGGTGAAAAATGCACAAAGAGTTAAAAACAAAGAATTAACATGAAAGGGAGAAGCTTATAAACACCTATTTAGTAGCTAATTTTCACAAATTTAAATCAGAAAAAATGGATAAATCGAGGCTTCCACGCTTTAATTGTGTGCTCTTAGGCACATATTTTATTTCACCTAAACTTATTTTTCCTCAGAATTGCATTTTAAAGCACTTTCAAACATGTATGTCAGAATACCATCTGTACAAAAACCTCTTGTGTTTGAATAAATAGGCTATAGTGTTGCCATATAATAATCTTGTATGAACTACAGGAGCAAAAAACCCATCAACCACGTTGGGATTGGGGTAAGTAGTATATTGTAAACATATGGTATCCCAACTGGTATTATTTGAAGGCAATTACAATAGATATGTTGAAAACATTATCAGAGAGGAAAAAGGAGACTCATACGTAGTTACGAATGTGCACATGGCATCACGTTTATCCAAAACACAAAATTACAGTTGTAGCAGCACTGTAAGTAAATAAATAAGGACAACCCAAATTGTACTTGGTGCTCTAAAGGTGCAAGTGATGTGCATGGTGGCGACGCAAGTGACAATGTGCACAGCTTGGACGGCGCAAAGTGATTAGTGCAAGAATATATACAGTGATTAAAGGCAACAATATGGTTCCAGCTGAATTGTGGTCTAATTTGTTTTATATGAACCACATTGTATGATCGCGCCTTCGTTTGCGCTGCATGGTCGACGGCGTTTCGATCCTCTTAAGTCGGGATCTTCATCAGGACTGTGTTGATTGAAAGACAGTGCTGGTCGTTATGCAGGGGAAGGCTTCGGGGGGTCCAGAGGACTGAGCAAAGTCGTGCGATTCACAGTGGTCCCGTCTGGCGGGAATCCGGGCAGCGATCTACCAATGATCGGCATGCGGTGAAAAAATCTGGAGGATATGATCGCAGGGGAGTCCCGGGCTGTCGAGGGGCCGGGGCTTCGATCCAACTTGAAACGAGCAGTGATTCAGGCAAGTCCTATCTAGCTTTGTGGGGGCGTCGATCCCCGAGTGATCGGCGGAGGGTAGAAAATCAATCTCTAGCAGAGACTGCTATGGACTCAATCCGGGTTGCCTGGCAACTTGGGTTGAGTCCATAGCACTCCCTGCTAGAGATTGATTTTCTACCCTCCGGCAACTTGGATTGAGTCCATAGCAGACCCTGCTAAAGATTGATTTTCTACCCTCTGCCGATCACTTGGGGATCAACGCCCCCACAACGCCAGACAGGACTCGCCTGAATCACTGCTCGTTTCAAGTTGGATCGCATGAATGAGTAAAAGGATTGATGTAATGATGCATCTAATCACCGGAATTTACAAATGCTGTTTAGCACATTTAATTGCAAAAAACACAGTTGATGGACAGAATGTAGAACAATGTCATACATTCACCCCAGTACAAGGATCTGGGCCTAAATCCATCGTTTTTTTGCACTCCACACCACCCTGGGTTAGACACTGGCTATATGCAAATCAGATCTGACCCTGTGCCTCATGGGAACAGTCCAGTCCGAACTACCAAGCCATGTCTTTCCCAGACCGGAATCAAGCATCCAAGGACCGGTTTCTGGCTATCAGCCTTCATCAGCCTGGATAGCTTGACTCCAGTGGTGTGGAGAGCCTGGGACTCGCGTCTGGGCATACCCAGCCCACTCGGGGTGAAAATTGCAAAAAACACAGTTGATGGACAGAATGTAGAACAATGTCATACATTCACCCCAGTACAAGGATCTGGGCCTAAATCCATCGTTTTTTTGCACTCCACACCACCCTGGGTTAGACACTGGCTATATGCAAATCAGATCTGACCCTGTGCCTCATGGGAACAGTCCAGTCCGAACTACCAAGCCATGTCTTTCCCAGACCGGAATCAAGCATCCAAGGACCGGTTTCTGGCTATCAGCCTTCATCAGCCTGGATAGCTTGACTCCAGTGGTGTGGAGAGCCTGGGACTCACGTCTGGGCATACCCAGCCCACTCGGGGTGAAAATTGCAAAAAACACAGTTGATGGACAGAATGTAGAACAATGTCATACATTCACCCCAGTATAAGGATCTGGGCCTAAATCCATCGTTTTTTTGCACTCCACACCACCCTGGGTTAGACACTGGCTATATGCAAATCAGCTCTGACCCTGTGCCTCATGGGAACAGTCCAGTCCGAACTACCAAGCCATGTCTTTCCCAGACCGGAATCAAGCATCCAAGGACCGGTTTCTGGCTATCAGCCTTCATCAGCCTGGATAGCTTGACTCCAGTGGTGTGGAGAGCCTGGGACTCACGTCTGAGCATACCCAGCCCACTCGGGGTGAAAATTGCAAAAAACACAGTTGATGGACAGAATGTAGAACAATGTCATACATTCACCCCAGTACAAGGATCTGGGCCTAAATCCATCGTTTTTTTGCACTCCACACCACCCTGGGTTAGACACTGGCTATATGCAAATCAGCTCTGACCCTGTGCCTCATGGGAACAGTCCAGTCCGAACTACCAAGCCATGTCTTTCCCAGACCGGAATCAAGCATCCAAGGACCGGTTTCTGGCTATCAGCCTTCATCAGCCTGGATAGCTTGACTCCAGTGGTGTGGAGAGCCTGGGACTCACGTCTGAGCATACCCAGCCCACTCGGGGTGAAAATTGCAAAAAACACAGTTGATGGACAGAATGTAGAACAATGTCATACATTCACCCCAGTACAAGGATCTGGGCCTAAATCCATCGTTTTTTTGCACTCCACACCACCCTGGGTTAGACACTGGCTATATGCAAATCAGCTCTGACCCTGTGCCTCATGGGAACAGTCCAGTCCGAACTACCAAGCCATGTCTTTCCCAGACCGGAATCAAGCATCCAAGGACCGGTTTCTGGCTATCAGCCTTCATCAGCCTGGATAGCTTGACTCCAGTGGTGTGGAGAGCCTGGGACTCACGTCTGAGCATACCCAGCCCACTCGGGGTGAAAATTGCAAAAAACACAGTTGATGGACAGAATGTAGAACAATGTCATACATTCACCCCAGTACAAGGATCTGGGCCTAAATCCATCGTTTTTTTGCACTCCACACCACCCTGGGTTAGACACTGGCTATATGCAAATCAGATCTGACCCTGTGCCTCATGGGAACAGTCCAGTCCGAACTACCAAGCCATGTCTTTCCCAGACCGGAATCAAGCATCCAAGGACCGGTTTCTGGCTATCAGCCTTCATCAGCCTGGATAGCTTGACTCCAGTGGTGTGGAGAGCCTGGGACTCACGTCTGGGCATACCCAGCCCACTCGGGGTGAAAATTGCAAAAAACACAGTTGATGGACAGAATGTAGAACAATGTCATACATTCACCCCAGTACAAGGATCTGGGCCTAAATCCATCGTTTTTTTGCACTCCACACCACCCTGGGTTAGACACTGGCTATATGCAAATCAGCTCTGACCCTGTGCCTCATGGGAACAGTCCAGTCCGAACTACCAAGCCATGTCTTTCCCAGACCGGAATCAAGCATCCAAGGACCGGTTTCTGGCTATCAGCCTTCATCAGCCTGGATAGCTTGACTCCAGTGGTGTGGAGAGCCTGGGACTCACGTCTGAGCATACCCAGCCCACTCGGGGTGAAAATTGCAAAAAACACAGTTGATGGACAGAATGTAGAACAATGTCATACATTCACCCCAGTACAAGGATCTGGGCCTAAATCCATCGTTTTTTTGCACTCCACACCACCCTGGGTTAGACACTGGCTATATGCAAATCAGCTCTGACCCTGTGCCTCATGGGAACAGTCCAGTCCGAACTACCAAGCCATGTCTTTCCCAGACCGGAATCAAGCATCCAAGGACCGGTTTCTGGCTATCAGCCTTCATCAGCCTGGATAGCTTGACTCCAGTGGTGTGGAGAGCCTGGGACTCACGTCTGAGCATACCCAGCCCACTCGGGGTGAAAATTGCAAAAAACACAGTTGATGGACAGAATGTAGAACAATGTCATACATTCACCCCAGTACAAGGATCTGGGCCTAAATCCATCGTTTTTTTGCACTCCACACCACCCTGGGTTAGACACTGGCTATATGCAAATCAGCTCTGACCCTGTGCCTCATGGGAACAGTCCAGTCCGAACTACCAAGCCATGTCTTTCCCAGACCGGAATCAAGCATCCAAGGACCGGTTTCTGGCTATCAGCCTTCATCAGCCTGGATAGCTTGACTCCAGTGGTGTGGAGAGCCTGGGACTCACGTCTGAGCATACCCAGCCCACTCGGGGTGAAAATTGCAAAAAACACAGTTGATGGACAGAATGTAGAACAATGTCATACATTCACCCCAGTACAAGGATCTGGGCCTACACACCATCGTTTTTTTGCACTCCACACCACCCTGGGTTAGACACTGGCTATATGCAAATCAGCTCTGACCCTGTGCCTCATGGGAACAGTCCAGTCCGAACTACCAAGCCATGTCTTTCCCAGACCGGAATCAAGCATCCAAGGACCGGTTTCTGGCTATCAGCCTTCATCAGCCTGGATAGCTTGACTCCAGTGGTGTGGAGAGCCTGGGACTCACGTCTGAGCATACCCAGCCCACTCGGGGTGAAAATTGCAAAAAACACAGTTGATGGACAGAATGTAGAACAATGTCATACATTCACCCCAGTACAAGGATCTGGGCCTAAATCCATCGTTTTTTTGCACTCCACACCACCCTGGGTTAGACACTGGCTATATGCAAATCAGCTCTGACCCTGTGCCTCATGGGAACAGTCCAGTCCGAACTACCAAGCCATGTCTTTCCCAGACCGGAATCAAGCATCCAAGGACCGGTTTCTGTCTATCAGCCTTCATCAGCCTGGATAGCTTGACTCCAGTGGTGTGGAGAGCCTGGGACTCACGTCTGAGCATACCCAGCCCACTCGGGGTGAAAATTGCAAAAAACACAGTTGATGGACAGAATGTAGAACAATGTCATACATTCACCCCAGTACAAGGATCTGGGCCTAAATCCATTGTTTTTTTGCACTCCACACCACCCTGGGTTAGACACTGGCTATATGCAAATCAGCTCTGACCCTGTGCCTCATGGGAACAGTCCAGTCCGAACTACCAAGCCATGTCTTTCCCAGACCGGAATCAAGCATCCAAGGACCGGTTTCTGGCTATCAGCCTTCATCAGCCTGGATAGCTTGACTCCAGTGGTGTGGAGAGCCTGGGACTCACGTCTGAGCATACCCAGCCCACTCGGGGTGAAAATTGCAAAAAACACAGTTGATGGACAGAATGTAGAACAATGTCATACATTCACCCCAGTACAAGGATCTGGGCCTAAATCCATCGTTTTTTTGCACTCCACACCACCCTGGGTTAGACACTGGCTATATGCAAATCAGCTCTGACCCTGTGCCTCATGGGAACAGTCCAGTCCGAACTACCAAGCCATGTCTTTTCCAGAACGGAATCAAGCATCCAAGGACCGGTTTCTGGCTATCAGCCTTCATCAGCCTGGATAGCTTGACTCCAGTGGTGTGGAGAGCCTGGGACTCACGTCTGAGCATACCCAGCCCACTCGGGGTGAAAATTGCAAAAAACACAGTTGATGGACAGAATGTAGAACAATGTCATACATTCACCCCAGTACAAGGATCTGGGCCTAAATCCATCGTTTTTTTGCACTCCACACCACCCTGGGTTAGACACTGGCTATATGCAAATCAGCTCTGACCCTGTGCCTCATGGGAACAGTCCAGTCCGAACTACCAAGCCATGTCTTTCCCAGACCGGAATCAAGCATCCAAGGACCGGTTTCTGGCTATCAGCCTTCATCAGCCTGGATAGCTTGACTCCAGTGGTGTGGAGAGCCTGGGACTCACGTCTGAGCATACCCAGCCCACTCGGGGTGAAAATTGCAAAAAACACAGTTGATGGACAGAATGTAGAACAATGTCATACATTCACCCCAGTACAAGGATCTGGGCCTAAACCCATCGTTTTTTTGCACTCCACACCACCCTGGGTTAGACACTGGCTATATGCAAATCAGCTCTGACCCTGTGCCTCATGGGAACAGTCCAGTCCGAACTACCAAGCCATGTCTTTCCCAGACCGGAATCAAGCATCCAAGGACCGGTTTCTGGCTATCAGCCTTCATCAGCCTTGATAGCTTTACTCCAGTGGTGTGGAGAGCCTGGGACTCACGTCTGAGCATACCGAGCCCACTCGGGGTGAAAATTGCAAAAAACACAGTTGATGGACAGAATGTAGAACAATGTCATACATTCACCCCAGTACAAGGATCTGGGCCTAAATCCATCGTTTTTTTGCACTCCACACCACCCTGGGTTAGACACTGGCTATATGCAAATCAGCTCTGACCCTGTGCCTCATGGGAACAGTCCAGTCCGAACTACCAAGCCATGTCTTTCCCAGACCGGAATCAAGCATCCAAGGACCGGTTTCTGGCTATCAGCCTTCATCAGCCTGGATAGCTTGACTCCAGTGGTGTGGAGAGCCTGGGACTCACGTCTGAGCATACCCAGCCCACTGGGGGTGAAAATTGCAAAAAACACAGTTGATGGACAGAATGTAGAACAATATCATACATTCACCCCAGTACAAGGATCTGGGCCTAAATCCATCGTTTTTTTGCACTCCACACCACCCTGGGTTAGACACTGGCTATATGCAAATCAGCTCTGACCCTGTGCCTCATGGGAACAGTCCAGTCTGAACTTCCAAGCCATGTCTTTCCCAGACCGGAATCAAGCATCCAAGGACCGGTTTCTGGCTATCAGCCTTCATCAGCCTGGATAGATTGACTCCAGTGGTGTGGAGAGCCTGGGACTCACGTCTGAGCATACCCAGCCCACTCGGGGTGAAAATTGCAAAAAACACAGTTGATGGACAGAATGTAGAACAATGTCATACATTCACCCCAGTACAAGGATCTGGGCCTAAATCCATCGTTTTTTTGCACTCCACACCACCCTGGGTTAGACACTGGCTATATGCAAATCAGCTCTGACCCTGTGCCTCATGGGAACAGTCCAGTCCGAACTACCAAGCCATGTCTTTCCCAGACTGGAATCAAGCATCCAAGGACCGGTTTCTGGCTATGAGCCTTCATCAGCCTGGATAGCTTGACTCCAGTGGTGTGGAGAGCCTGGGACTCACGTCTGAGCATACCCAGCCCACTCGGGGTGAAAATTGCAAAAAACACAGTTGATGGACAGAATG
Organism: Lissotriton helveticus; assembly: GCF_964261635.1. Taxonomy (NCBI): domain Eukaryota; kingdom Metazoa; phylum Chordata; class Amphibia; order Caudata; family Salamandridae; genus Lissotriton; species Lissotriton helveticus. The sequence continues at coordinate 415,897,638 of NC_136060.1, read as the reverse complement.
TAGAACAATGTCATACATTCACCCCAGTACAAGGATCTGGGCCTAAATCCATCGTTTTTTTGCACTCCACACCACCCTGGGTTAGACACTGGCTATATGCAAATCAGCTCTGACCCTGTGCCTCATGGGAACAGTCCAGTCCGAACTACCAAGCCATGTCTTTCCCAGACCGGAATCAAGCATCCAAGGACCAGTTTCTGTCTATCAGCCTTCATCAGCCTGGATAGCTTGACTCCAGTGGTGTGGAGAGCCTGGGACTCACGTCTGAGCATACCCAGCCCACTCGGGGTGAAAATTGCAAAAAACACAGTTGATGGACAGAATGTAGAACAATGTCATACATTCACCCCAGTACAAGGATCTGGGCCTAAATCCATCGTTTTTTTGCACTCCACACCACCCTGGGTTAGACACTGGCTATATGCAAATCAGCTCTGACCCTGTGCCTCATGGGAACAGTCCAGTCCGAACTACCAAGCCATGTCTTTCCCAGACCGGAATCAAGCATCCAAGGACCGGTTTCTGGCTATCAGCCTTCATCAGCCTGGATAGCTTGACTCCAGTGGTGTGGAGAGCCTGGGACTCACGTCTGAGCATACCCAGCCCACTCGGGGTGAAAATTGCAAAAAACACAGTTGATGGACAGAATGTAGAACAATGTCATACATTCACCCCAGTACAAGGATCTGGGCCTAAATCCATCGTTTTTTTGCACTCCACACCACCCTGGGTTAGACACTGGCTATATGCAAATCAGCTCTGACCCTGTGCCTCATGGGAACAGTCCAGTCCGAACTACCAAGCCATGTCTTTCCCAGAACGGAATCAAGCATCCAAGGACCGGTTTCTGGCTATCAGCCTTCATCAGCCTGGATAGCTTGACTCCAGTGGTGTGGAGAGCCTGGGACTCACGTCTGAGCATACCCAGCCCACTCGGGGTGGAAATTGCAAAAAACACAGTTGATGGACAGAATGTAGAACAATGTCATACATTCACCCCAGTACAAGGATCTGGGCCTAAATCCATCGTTTTTTTGCACTCCACACCACCCTGGGTTAGACACTGGCTATATGCAAATCAGCTCTGACCCTGTGCCTCATGGGAACAGTCCAGTCCGAACTACCAAGCCATGTCTTTCCCAGACCGGAATCAAGCATCCAAGGACCGGTTTCTGGCTATCAGCCTTCATCAGCCTGGATAGCTTGACTCCAGTGGTGTGGAGAGCCTGGGACTCACGTCTGAGCATACCCAGCCCACTCGGGGTGAAAATTGCAAAAAACACAGTTGATGGACAGAATGTAGAACAATGTCATACATTCACCCCAGTACAAGGATCTGGGCCTAAACCCATCGTTTTTTTGCACTCCACACCACCCTGGGTTAGACACTGGCTATATGCAAATCAGCTCTGACCCTGTGCCTCATGGGAACAGTCCAGTCCGAACTACCAAGCCATGTCTTTCCCAGACCGGAATCAAGCATCCAAGGACCGGTTTCTGGCTATCAGCCTTCATCAGCCTTGATAGCTTTACTCCAGTGGTGTGGAGAGCCTGGGACTCACGTCTGAGCATACCCAGCCCACTCGGGGTGAAAATTGCAAAAAACACAGTTGATGGACAGAATGTAGAACAATGTCATACATTCACCCCAGTACAAGGATCTGGGCCTAAATCCATCGTTTTTTTGCACTCCACACCACCCTGGGTTAGACACTGGCTATATGCAAATCAGCTCTGACCCTGTGCCTCATGGGAACAGTCCAGTCCGAACTACCAAGCCATGTCTTTCCCAGACCGGAATCAAGCATCCAAGGACCGGTTTCTGGCTATCAGCCTTCATCAGCCTGGATAGCTTGACTCCAGTGGTGTGGAGAGCCTGGGACTCACGTCTGAGCATACCCAGCCCACTGGGGGTGAAAATTGCAAAAAACACAGTTGATGGACAGAATGTAGAACAATATCATACATTCACCCCAGTACAAGGATCTGGGCCTAAATCCATCGTTTTTTTGCACTCCACACCACCCTGGGTTAGACACTGGCTATATGCAAATCAGCTCTGACCCTGTGCCTCATGGGAACAGTCCAGTCTGAACTACCAAGCCATGTCTTTCCCAGACCGGAATCAAGCATCCAAGGACCGGTTTCTGGCTATCAGCCTTCATCAGCCTGGATAGATTGACTCCAGTGGTGTGGAGAGCCTGGGACTCACGTCTGAGCATACCCAGCCCACTCGGGGTGAAAATTGCAAAAAACACAGTTGATGGACAGAATGTAGAACAATGTCATACATTCACCCCAGTACAAGGATCTGGGCCTAAATCCATCGTTTTTTTGCACTCCACACCACCCTGGGTTAGACACTGGCTATATGCAAATCAGCTCTGACCCTGTGCCTCATGGGAACAGTCCAGTCCGAACTACCAAGCCATGTCTTTCCCAGACCGGAATCAAGCATCCAAGGACCGGTTTCTGGCTATCAGCCTTCATCAGCCTGGATAGCTTGACTCCAGTGGTGTGGAGAGCCTGGGACTCACGTCTGAGCATACCCAGCCCACTCGGGGTGAAAATTGCAAAAAACACAGTTGATGGACAGAATGTAGAACAATGTCATACATTCACCCCAGTACAAGGATCTGGGCCTAAATCCATCGTTTTTTTGCACTCCACACCACCCTGGGTTAGACACTGGCTATATGCAAATCAGCTCTGACCCTGTGCCTCATGGGAACAGTCCAGTCCGAACTACCAAGCCATGTCTTTCCCAGACCGGAATCAAGCATCCAAGGACCGGTTTCTGGCTATCAGCCTTCATCAGCCTGGATAGCTTGACTCCAGTGGTGTGGAGAGCCTGGGACTCACGTCTGAGCATACCCAGCCAACTCGGGGTGAAAATTGCAAAAAACACAGTTGATGGACAGAATGTAGAACAATGTCATACATTCACCCCAGTACAAGGATCTGGGCCTAAATCCATCGTTTTTTTGCACTCCACACCACCCTGGGTTAGACACTGGCTATATGCAAATCAGATCTGACCCTGTGCCTCATGGGAACAGTCCAGTCCGAACTACCAAGCCATGTCTTTCCCAGACCGGAATCAAGCATCCAAGGACCGGTTTCTGGCTGTCAGCCTTCATCAGCCTGGATAGCTTGACTCCAGTGGTGTGGAGAGCCTGGGACTCACGTCTGAGCATACCCAGCCCACTCGGGGTGAAAATTGCAAAAAACACAGTTGATGGACAGAATGTAGAACAATGTCATACATTCACCCCAGTACAAGGATCTGGGCCTAAATCCATCGTTTTTTTGCACTCCACACCACCCTGGGTTAGACACTGGCTATATGCACATTTAAGCCAGACAATTTGCCAAAAAAGGATTAGTTTCTTATTGGTTGCATATACAAGAAAAAGAAATTAATATGATCCTGTGATGACAGAGTGTACTTTTCACTGGCAAAATAGTCCCTCAAGCATTTTAATGGAATCACTTTAAAGAAAATAGAATGATACATCTGAGGATCATTAATCACTAGAGGTATCTTGACATACCACTAGAGGTATCTTGACATTTTTATTGTTGCCTGTAATTTGTTAGAAGCAAGGAATGGGGCAGCATGTTGCACAATATAAACAACAATTGTAGTACTCACCTTTAAAAGCTGTTAGCTTTGCAAGAGTGTGTTTGTATTGGCATTAGAAAATAAATTAAATACAAATTGGCACTGGTTAGTCACAACATAGGATCATGTATGCACACACCTGGGTGGCCATCCCACAATGCTATTTATTAATAAAATAGAATTGCAAAATTGTTGACCTTCTGTGCATATGTGTGTGTCTTCAGCGTGATGCAGTGGCAGTTGTTGTAACATATTCTTTGAAACTTTTGTGCACCATTCCAATGTGATGAATGAACATTTTAGAAGGGTGCATAGTGTTGTGCAAAGCAATAGACGCAACCTCCCTGGAAGCAGTGTGATGCTGCTGGGGCAACACTGGAATAATTGAAAAAGATAAATAAATAAAAATAAAGTGCAAGCTGGAATCGGATGGGCAAGATTTACGATAAGCAGGAAGCAAACGGACCAGTAGCAGTGTTATTCTGCCGGGCATTCACACAATGATTTGTTGAAAAATTTATAACTATTTTAATTTCTTTCGTGTAATACCTGCTCATGCTTGCTTCTAAGAAATGAAGTGTTTTGAGGTTATGAGTTTCGAATCTTGGCAAGTAAGATTCTCTTCTCCATTCATCTTTGGTGGGTGAATTGAGAACCATGAATTGGGCAACAGTTATATAACATAGGGTAGTGAAAAACGTGAGTTGGCTGTTATAAAGAGCTATATAAAACTCATGATATTATTGTTCCTTATTAATAATGTACCTTTTCAGGTAGCTTTCTGATATAACAATTCTCTCAAATCTCGAAAACACTTTACCTTTAAATTGTGTGATCGTGGACACGCTGCCCCGAAGTTATGAAGGAGAGCATTGGGCCCATTGTTTGTACTCACACCCGATCCAAGCGCAGCCTTCTGGTGCCTAGCAATGCGGGCAGTGAATTAGTGTAAGAGAGGGCCCAGGGACAGCCCTACCCCTCCTTCGAGAGCTGAAAGAGCAGCGCACTGAGAGCAGGGATAATCTCGGTGGGAGCCGTCTCTGATGGCGACAGCTGCGTCTGGACTCTGGAGACAGGAAGGGGAGAGGATGAACTGTCCATTCATCCTCCTTCCCCGGGAGTGGGCCCCTGGAAAGGACGCCAGACAACAGCTTCCTGTTTAAAAGCACTTCACAGACAGTACCTGCTGGAAGGGGACGCTGCAGACAGACAGACAGACACGGTGACAAGGAGGGCAAGACCGATGGGGAATGAAGGGATGCTGACGTCATGGAACACTGTCTGTTACTACGGAGGATGGGATTGGGCACCAAAACCCTGTTGAAGTCACTTTTTCAACTTTAAAAATTAAATAAATTGTTCAGCATCAGAAAGTTTCAAAGAGGAACATTGTGGCATGTAATTCCATCTGAAAAGGTATTGAGCGGTATATATTTTACGAGCATAATAAGAAATCCACATATGTGCAACCTGCACCTGTCCTAAGAAAGGGTCAGTCGCTTCGGCGGGGCCAGTGACGTAGCAACACTGCCTTGCACTCTTAAGTCAACAAGGAAAACAAAGAGTATGGCTCTTAGATTGGAAGCAGCCAGATGCGTGACCAGAAACGCGCGGCCACGAGACGCGCTCTGTGGTGGGGGAGGAGTGTTAAAGCCTAAAGCAAGCAAGATGGAGAGGCGGAGCGTGCACGCTTGTGCGCGTAACCGCACGCTCTATTCTACCCCGGTAGGACTTTTGAAAGCTCACTCACTAAATGTCTCGCCAGACAGCGCATGTGCTAGCTCAGGCGAGACCTAAAAATGCCATCCTGGAGAGAATTGGGTACATCAAGCCTCATTAGGTTCAGCAGCGGGTACACCCACACTCCTTTGCTTGTTTTAACTTTTCTTTTGTTTCACTTTTTGTACCCCCACTCCAAAGGTATCACACCACTGGCTGAAACCTGGTACCAAGGCCTCAAAATGCCGCTCCAGCCATTGAGCCATATCCTCTTCTTTCCCCTTTCTGCTTGCTCCTTTCTTCCCGCACCAATCTCAGGCACTTTCTGAAAAAGCGGTAACGTACCACAGGTTCCCACTCAAAAGAGCGTTCCATGTCTTTCACAAACCAGGAGTCAGGTTTCCTCTGCTCGGGTCCTGCCCTGCAGTTTTGGGACGTGCTCCTTTCCTGGCAGGGGCTTCTAAATGAATAAAGAAAAATGCCATCCTGGAGAGGATTGGGTACATCGAGCCTCATTAGGTTTAGCAGCGGGAGCGACCTTCATATCAAAATTGTTGATATTTTTATACAGAGCATTAATTTTTGCTTTATTAAGGTTCACGTTTGAATTTCAACGTATTCGGTGAGAATTGTTTTTGTACGCGCTACTTCTTTCATATTAAGTCTACACAACAGTCCATAGTTTGCAAAGAATATTTATGGTCTTTTATTGTTTAAAATCGTTTTACAGAAGTTGTCTAATTAATTAGGATATAAGATAGGCATCGACGTGTTTTAAGATTTCAAATAGTTGCATGTGAGCACGGTAGGTTATGCGGTGGGTGTTCACATATTTCTTTTATATTTATTTAGGATTAGCTTTCACAGTCACAAGTTGTTAAACTACACAGGGTGTTTAAAAAGCAGGTCAGAACAGGAACCTCAGAAGCTCTAACACCCTTCTTCTGATCCCACGTAAAGCTCGAAAACAAAAAACCACGGACAGATCCTTTTCCGGAAATGCACCCAAAATATGGAACTTTATCCCCCCTCACATCAGAACCATCCCTTCCTTCCCTAAATTCAAAAGTCAGCTCAAAATCCTGTTCATCGCCGCTCCTTATCAAACAGATAGGAACAGTTTGGAGTGTCCTTAGCGACATTTCTCCCCTCCCGGAGGCGGAATACCAAAACCCTGTAATGATTCATTCTGCTTTCTCCTCACTATGCTTCTTATCCTGAATGTCGTGCCTTACTGTATTATTTCTGCTTTCTTTTGCACTGCTCTGTAATTATGTGATGCGCTCCGATACCTTACGGTCAGGCTAGGGCTATATAAAACTTCCTAAATAAATAAAAAATAAATGAATGGGTTTCACCTGCGCGAGCCAGAATAGTTTTACGAACGAAGAGTGGGTCTGGAGCACAATTGTCTTGGCTTTATTGTGATTTACAATCCTTGGCTATGCTCCCTATTTTCGCAGTGAAAGATGTAAAAGTTTGGGAGCACTGTTCATTTATTTATTTATTTTTTCCTTTACCTTTGGTCTATGTTTCTTTAATTCTCAATTGGGTTATTCTTATGGTGGGATTCAGCATGGGGTTTATTGTTTACATGGGGTTAAAGTATATGGGGCAGATTTACAATTACTGGCGCATCCCTGCATATCGTCAGGGATGCGCCAGTAATTGTGCGCCGCAGCTCCGCCACCCTTGATGCGCAGCATTTACAATGCGGCGCACCATGGGGCAAAAACCGCACAGATGCGTCACCCATCTGTGCCGTAAAAGCGGCGCATTGCTGGAGTTGCGTCGCAAGCACGACGCAGCTTCAGCAATCATCAGGGGGGCCCTATGTGCACAATGCTGCGTCAATCCTTACGCCTGCTTCAAGCAGGCGCAGGGTTTTGACGCAGCATGGGCCCAAAAGTGACTGAGTGAAATCTTGTAGATTTCACTCAGCTACTTTTGGGAGGCGTTCCTGCGCCGGAACGCCTCCCCCTGCGATGCTACGCCTCTTCTGGCGCAGGGCTTTACAACGTGACGTATCTGGGAGATGCGTCACATTGTTAATACCCCGCACAATGGCGCATCTTTTGCGCCACCGCTGCATCACAAAAGTGATGCAACGGCGGCGTAAAAGCGCTGCAAGGGGCTTGTAAATCTGCCCCATTATATTTCAGCACCAACATTCTGGGCTCTGTTCCTTTCCATTGCTTTGGGGCCTTCTTTCTCCCGCCTGCCCTACCTCCCTCCCGTTGTCCTTGCCTTCCACTCCACCCCACATATACATTATTTACAATGCCAATAGCTCTAAATCAACCCATTGCCAGACCTATTGTATTTTCAATGCTTGTCATTTTTATTGGTGTCTGAAAGCTGGACCATAAAGAACTCTTCTGCAAGTGCTTTTAAATGGTAAGTTATTGCTAAACACAGGCCCCCACCCAGGTCAGAGCCCAGGGCGACAGCACCTGTCGAACCACGCTGAAGCCGGCCCTGCGCCTCAACTTCTGTGTTTACCTTAAACAGTCTGCCCTTGTTTTGCTGACTCACTCAATTACTAGCAGAAACCGATAACCAGACAAGATGCTGTCACGTGCTTTCGTCACGCGCCTTCTCACCTTCGCGCGCCATTGTTTGTTGCCCAAAGCAGGTTCTGGCACAGCCTGAGGTGTCGAAGGTCAGAGGTCAAGTGCAGTGCCTCCGCAAACTTTCCATTCGTGGTAGATAATTCAGTGTCACTCTCAGCGGCATGCGTGCAAACCTCCCCTTTCGCAGAGATGGAAAATATTTCAACTATGCGGCTTCAGCTGAGAGCGGTCAGTCAGGTATGGCAGGAGCACCGCATGTCTCCTTAAGTTTCCATGACGTGACACTTCCTGCCCGCGAGCAATGTCCGGTTTTTAGGCAAACCAGATGACTGTTGAGGAACGGGCCCCTGAATGATAAAAATTACTTGATTATATATAACCCTTCCTACTTTTCTTTTGGTGTTTCTAAGAGTCATAAATAGCAAATGTTATCCAATTCATGGTACCCGGTTTACCGACCTTGGAAGGATGTCAGGCGTGCTTTACCTTGCAGTGACTCGATCGAACTCGTGACTTTCCGATCACCGGGTTAGTCAGAGTTGAGCAAAGTTCAGTTCACTGAACGATGTTCCCTCCTTCTCCGGTAGTGGGTGGTAAACTTTTGTGGACTGCGGATACCCACCCCGAGTCCCCGAGCTCGGGAACAGGCCCAGACTCTTCTGACATGTCTGGATAGGTCGTCCTTCGCAGAAATATTTGATAAAAATGAAATCAGAAGATGCATTTACAGCAGAGGTGGGCGAGCTAACAAATTAACAGGGCGAGCCGAGCCGATGGTCTGGCTGGGCTTTAAGAGCCCATCCAGTAGCCGAACCCTGAACGTGTTTAGTAACCTATGCAAGCAACAAACACCATACAATATTTAATAAAGACTTTTCAAAATTGAAAAAAGTGTATTTCCTTAACACGAAGATGCATTTCTGGTTAGTACATCAGATTATATTGCTGCGTTGCGATGCTTTATGAAAATGAACAGCTTTTGTTCATAAACTTTAAAAATATTCCTCCCACCACTGACTATGATAACAATGGTGGCCAGTCAATCGTAATGTGCACCTTATATGCGGACTAGATTCTTGCATGAAGCAAGATTACAGACTACTTAAATCAAACTCAAGCAATGTTGTATAGCACACAAGATGAACTCATGTATTTCAAACTGCTCTCAAGTGCTACAAGGACAAGCATTGGCATAGCCAATAGGTCTCGCCTTTGGGGCATTATAAGTGTTTAGCCATGCAACAGTTGATGTTGCACCAAGGATATCGCGCCTACATAATTAAATACTCATAAACTCCCAAAGGCGAGACCTATTGGCTATGCCAATGCTTGGTTTTTTTGGGTAGCACTTTGACTGCACTTTGGTTAAAAAATGAGATCAATGTAGGAAATACATTTGGGAATGTGCGTGTATTAGTACGTCTGCCTTGAAAACCATGCTATTTTGGCATATTTCACTTTTCCTGCCATGGCATGCATGCACACATGTTCAGTATAGTGACATGAGGTCAGTGAGACAGCTAAAGCGGTCGCTAAGCATACCTAAAAATAGAAAGAACTCATGTTAAATTGACATTTCCTCCTGTATCATGAAACCTTCTTTGGAGAAATAGTCAACAAATGTCACCTCAATGGGATAGAAGATCCCCCCCACCCCCCCTTCCTCCCCTCAAATGGATATGGTTTCTGATTTTCCAGAATTTTCCTAACGTATTCCTTGACTGTTGTAAAAGCTGCTGGGTGCAATGAGTGTTGGCCTTGTGACGGTCTGTTGAAAATAAATTTTGTCTGGGATGCACATTTGCAGGTATCTGTACACAACATCTAGGATCCTGGCTTCTAATTACTTCATGTGAGATTTAGCAGATAATGTTGTCCCTATGCCTTTGGACCAAAATATAAATTGGCCTAAGTGCCGGTTAGTTTTGAGTGTGTGTGTGTGTGTGTGTGCCATCTAAAAAATATATAATAAGGCTTCAAACTCCCAACTCCCGCCTCTTGATTGAAATGTCGCCACCTCCCCACTAGTTGGCCGTGGTACCTCAAGAGTCGAATCTGTGAGTGTGGTCTTGAAGCAGTGAATGGTCCTTGGACTTTTGTTTTCTGTGGAGCCTTAACAGTTCTTCCCCGGGAGCAGTGAAAACATTGAATTAACACTTTTTGAAACTACCAGTTGTATTGACCCTTGCATATTGAAAAGCTGTTCGCCAGCTTAAATATATGTGTTGAGGAGTTAGCACATGGGGCACTAGGGGCAGCTCTTTTCCCACACACACGGAATCGTGCAGTAATGCAGCATGTTGCGCGCTCGTGTACGTGCAAGTGTGTGTGTGTGTGCGCGCGCGCATGTCCGTGCTTGTGTGTCTGTCCCCGCGCATGTGCGTGCTTGTGTGTTGTGGTAAACTACTACTCTATTATTCCTCATTGTACTGCCCTTTTAGAATGTTCTGCAACTCCCTCGCCTCCTACTACCACAACAAGATCGCGGACATACACAACAGCTTCAACACCCAACCGACGAACGCCACGTCCAACTCGACCGAACCACCGCCCCCCACCACCACCCTCCGCGCCTGGACTCCGATCTGCACCGAAGAAACCGTCCGCATGATGAACTCCATCCACTCCGGATCTCCGACCGACCCCTGCCCTCACCACGTCTTCAACAAGGCCGACGCCGTCATCGCACCCCACCTGCGGGACATCATCAACACCTCCTTCACCACCGCCACCTTCCCTGAGAGCTGGAAGCATGCCGAACTCAGCGCTCTACTCAAGAAACCAACAGCGGACCCCACCGAGCTCAAGAATTACCGCCCCATCTCGCTGCTCCCGTTCCCAGCCAAAGTCATCGAGAAGACCGTCAACAAGCATCTGGCCGCCTTCCTCGAGACGAACGGATCCCTCGACCCCTCACAGTCTGGCTTCCGAGCCAACCACAGCACCGAGACCGCCCTCATCGCTGCCACCGATGACATCCGAACCCTGATGGACAACGGAGAAACAGCGGCCCTCATCCTACTAGACCTCTCCGCGGCCTTCGACACCGTCTGCCACTGCACCCTAGTGCATCGCCTCAGCAACGTCGGAATCCAGGAGAAGGCGCTGGAATGGATCATCTCCTTCCTCGACGGAAGAACACAGAGAGTCCGTCTACCACCGTACAAGTCAGAGGCCACCGAAGTCATCTGCGGCGTCCCTCAAGGATCCTCGCTGAGCCCAACCCTCTTCAACGTCTACATGAGCCCCCTCGCGGCCATCGCACGCCAACACAACCTCAACATCATCTCCTACGCCGATGATACCCAGCTGATCCTCTCCCTGACCAACAACCCCGCCGCCGCCAGAGCCAACCTTCACGAAGGAATGAAAGAGGTAGCCGAGTGGATGTCGACCAGCCGCCTGAAGCTGAACTCGGACAAGACGGAAGTCCTCATCCTGGGATCCTCGCCCTCCGCCTGGGACGACTCCTGGTGGCCCCCCGCCCTGGGCACCGCACCCAAACCGACAGACCACGCACGCAACCTGGGCTTCATCCTGGACTCCTCCCTCTCCATGACCAAGCAAGTCAACGCCGTCTCCTCGTCATGCTTCAACACCCTGCGCATGCTACGGAAGATCTTCCGGTGGATCCCCACCGAGACCAGGAAGACTGTCACCCAGGCACTCGTCACCAGCTGACTGGACTACGGCAACGCCCTCTACGCCGGAACCACCGCCAAGCTCCAGAAGAGACTCCAACGGATCCAGAACGCCTCAGCCAGACTCATCCTCGACATCCCACGACACAGCCACATCTCCGGACACCTAAGAGACCTGCACTGGCTCCCGGTCAACAAGAGAATCACCTTCCGTCTCCTTACCCACGCACACAAAGCTCTTCACGATCAAGGCCCTAGCTACCTCAACAACCGCATCAACTTCTACGCTCCCAAACGACACCTCCGATCAGCCAGTCACGCCCTCGCCGCCGTCCCCCGCATCCGAAGAACGACAACAGGAGGAAGGTCCTTCTCCTACCTGGCCGCCAAGACCTGGAACTCCCTCCCGACCCACCTGCGCCTGACCCAAGACCACTTCGCCTTCAGGAAGAAGCTCAAGACCTGGCTGTTCGGGCAGTAGCAGCACCCCCCCCCCCTAGCGCCTTGAGACCCTCCGGGTAAGTAGAGCGCTCTATAAATGCCTATGATTGATGACAACATAGAATGCCTGAGTGCCTATCTGTGTCTAGAGTGTCCCGCCCCATCCGCAGGACAAAGAGCATAGGTCCAGGGATGACGCCCCTGTCCGGCAACGCCCGGCCAATAGGTTTGATGGATACGAAGCAACACGCACTTATTACAATGATGATTATGACGAAGTTGATGAGACAGGGTTCTATCAAGCATAGGACAGCCAGGAAAGGGGTATTACTAGAGTGCAAATTCCAGTGGATCAAAGGGGCCCATATGCTCAAATGTCAGTTGTGGGGAACGATCAGAATTTTCTTCTGGATACTGGAGCCACGAGGTCTTCTATTAAACGTCTGTCCGGAGGCACCCCTTTCTGGCAATATGAATGTCTGTGGGTTTTTCAGGAACACCCATAACCAGCCCTGTCTCTGAACCCCTCCCTCTCGATATATGCCCCGCACATGTTGACGCTCCCTTGGTCCTCACTACAGGTTGCAGTGAAAACTTATTAGGCCTGGATTTCCTGAAAGCTCTGTATGCGACCATATCATGTAGTCCTCAAGGTGTATCCATAACAATTTCCCCCACCGCAGCCTCCTATATGTATCTGTCGGGCAGTGGTGACCGGTGACTTTTCAAAGTGGTGAGGCGTAAAAGTATGAGACGAGTTCAAAATAGCAAGTAAGGCAAGTGAGGATGACTAACATAAGGAGGGTTTGGGGTGTTGGCCTCCAAGAAACGTTTGATTAACTGAGGGTCAAATGATGCATTTTAAAGCTAATTTTGGAGAGAAAACCATCAGGATATTCCTCATAGCCATTAAGCAATCACAAACACATTTTGGTCTATTTAGGGTGTGATGAAGAGTGAAGGGAAGCTTGGAGAGAAGGGTAGCGGAGAGATGGTGAATACCATGTACAATTAGGAGTGCACAAAATGGAGAAAGCATCCACTGCCACTAGTATAAAAATAATCCCTTTAAAATATACCTAAAGGCCTGACCTAGTGTCACCCTTATCACAGGTTCGCACCTCAATTCAGGGCACTTTCATTACCAGAGGTATGCAGATTTGCTTGAGAGCAGCACTTTGTCGACGCCCCGCGGTCCAAGATGGCGGAGTGAGGACGCGGACCAGCAGCAGCTAATCCTGGAGCTCCTCACCCTCTCCGTGGGAAACAAATGAACTAACGGAAAACTTAGACGGCGTTCAATTTAAACCTCTAAGATACAACCGTAAGGATTTTACAAACCGAATACTCTCGAGGCGCCGATGGACTTCTGAACTTCTGGGCTTCTGAACTTTTCACGGACTGTTCAGCATTCAAGCAGGCACACGATCCGTAGCCTGCTCGTTAGCTCTGAGGTCGGCTGGACAGGTCTGGCACCGGCTGCTCGTGTTTGGCGGCTACTCACCATGTCTCCGAAAAATCCGCCCCGTGTAACCCGAAACACCAAGACCACTGCTGCCGTCTCCTCCATTTCTTCCACGGGTGCATCAACAGCGGTCACGGCGATAACGGCAGTATCTACAGTAACTGCGGTATCCGGGGTAACTCCTTCCTCCTCATCCACGACAGGAGCTACGGCGGAGGAAGCTATGCCATCGGCAACTTCGACCTTTTCGGATTCCGAAGCTTTGGGGAACGAGACAGCGCCATCTGCTGCAGTACCGGCGGTAAAGAGCACGGATAAAGATGCAGACGGAGCAGCTCCCGGTAAGCCGTTCATGCCCCCCCCCAATAATGACTGCTACTAATTCTATACCAAAAAAGACTACTAAAAGCAATGTCAAGCAGAAGGCTAAGCCGGGGGTCCTAGCGGGAAGTCAGACATGCGATGAGGGTGCAGATATCGACGAGACTGATTGTGTAACTGTCCCGGTCAGCCCAGTGGCAGCAAGCACACTTGAAGGCGTAAGCACTAATGGGGATTCAAACGACCTAGCAATGGCTTGCGACCTAGAGAAATTAAAAAAAAGCCCTCAACCGATGAGATAGCGATAATAGTAAATACCAGGGTGTTTAGGGAGGGTGAGACATCAGACTCCATACAAACATCGCTTTCTATCTCTGACCCAGGATCCGATTTTGTGGTCACAAAAGGTACAAAACCCTCAAATGAAGAGACTATTAATCTGTCAGGGTTGGCAGATGAGGGCACTGGGGATCAAGGGTCTCATGAGGAATATGAAATGGAGACAGAAGAAGAGGTCATCGACCTATCTGAAAATACAACAAAGTCTCTGATGACCAGAAGACGGAAACTTAAGACTAAAATAAAGCCCAAAAGAGGGGGGAAAGCTAACACTACTTTAAACCGACAGATCGCTAATAGCACTTCTACAACTAAGAAAATCTTCATTGACAAAAGCCCTTTAAGAAAATGGATAGAAGCGAAGGGGTTGGTAAAGAGTATGACACTCAGGCTATCGGGGGCAAGTCCTACGGAACCTGACGCCATATCGGGTCTTTCAGGCTGTCTTACTTCCCAGAGAACTACGTTATAGATGAACCACCTAAGGCTATAACGAATGATATTCCTGAACAGGATACGGCGTCTCCAGTCTTGTCACAATTAAATACTGCAATCATGGCAACTAGTTGTTCATCTATAACTGTGGAGACAACGCAGATAGCTGTAGATGGAGTAGGGGGATATAGTACTAGTCATAAGTCTGTTAATACCAACACTCCAGCTGCATCTATAGCTTCAACTTCAGCAACTCTACCTCCTTCCGTGATGGATAACACTATTTTACCTCAAGATCTTGAAGAGGAAGGCAAACAAAGACCCAATCCCTCCCAACTGGATATTATACTTCAAATCCTAACTAACCAACGCACAGAAGCGCAAGAACATTATTTGCAACTACGGGAGGATAACAGCAAACTCCAGACCTCGATATCAGAATTGACCTCTAATTTTAGTGAGGTATCACGAGATATTTAAGAGCTGCAGCATCGAGTTGCTGGCGTAGAAGAAGTTGCGTCACGGACACATGCGACAGTAAGCACGCACGACACCCAGATAATGACGCTTCAACTAAAGATCGAGGATTTGGAAAATAGGCAAAGGAGATCCAACCTGACACTTTTTGGGGTGCCAGAAGGGTCAGAAGGTTCAGATCCGAGGGCATTTCTTGTTGGGCTATTACAAAGCGCTTTTCCGGACTTAGCAGACTGGGACTGGGATTCACAAATCCAACGGGCACATCGTTTGCCTCTAATTCAAAAGAACAAGACGAGCAAATTTCCACGTCCTTTTCTTATTTTTTTTGGCAACTTTTTACTGAGACAAGCCGTATGGCAAAAAGCTCGGCCTAATACACCTATAGCTATAGGGAATTTATCACTGTTTGTACGGTCTGATCTCAGCAAAGCCACTATGGACAGACGGTGGGAACTAAGCAAGCTAATCGATCCAATCAAGTTGGTGGGGGGGCAAGTTTTTCTTCAAGAGCCAGCACGTCTAAAAATCATTAAAGACGGCCATACACAATTCTTCAATGATCCAAGAGAAGCCAAACAATATTTATCAGGATTAAGTAAAAGCTAGACTTTAGACACTTGCTAGGAACATTGATTTTTCTTTTGATACACAATTAAGGTTATGGAAATTAAGTTTCAAGAGATTTAGAGTGTATTGGAGTTTATCAGAGGGGGTGGTGGTGGGGCCTCACAGGTAGTCTGTTGCAGAAGCTGCCTGTCCAACGGCAGCAGAAACTGAAGGGTAGTCCCTTCCCGCTGTGGGTAGGTGACAGGGGGGTGGGGGGAGGGAGCCCTTGGCTCTCCGCAGGGTGGTGGGGTTGGGGGGGTGAAAAAACAGGAACAATTATTGGCAACCTGAAGGGGAGACATGCTATAAAAGATAAAAAAGAAAGTAAACTATCAGTTTTGTGTGGTTTAAGGAAAAAAAAGAATTTCCACTTGGTTTATTATCATGTCGGTTGTTTAGTTTTTAAATGCATAAAATAAAGTGCCTTGCTTGGAACGTTGCGGGGCTAAATAGTAAAAATAAACGACGTTTAATATCAGAAGAGCTGAGATTACATAACCCCCATCTTATGCTGCTTTCTGAAACACACATAGCCGGCAAGGATAAAAAATTACTTGGTCAATTAGGCTATGATATTGTCTGCTGTTCTACTCTTGGGGCCTCGATTAGAGGGGTCGCAATCCTTAAAGATAAACGGTTCAAAGCAGAAATACTGCAAATTAGTCACGATAAAGACGGTAGATGGGCTATGGCTCAAATAAATATTGAAAATTATAAATATGTTGTTTGTGTGGTGTATGGCTCAAATCGAGACGAACCCAAGGTCTTCAACGATTTGAACATAAAAATTTTAGAATGGGATGGTGAGCTTATTATAATGGGGGACTTTAACTGCATTATGGACTATCAATTAGATACCACTAGACCAGGGAGTTTTCAACGGATGCGTAAAACTAGAGCTTCAATTTTAGATTTATGCCGTATTCATAATATCAAAGACGTGTGGAGATATCTACACTCAAATTCTCCCGGTTACACATATTACTCAGCACCCCATAAACTCTGCTCCCGGTTAGATATGGCTTTTGCTAGCCCTAATCTTCTCATCATTAGTACAATGGAGATATGCCCTCGTATTACATCTGACCATAACCCCATAATGCTGACATTTGACACTCCACACTCACATACTTGCCCTAGATTATTTTCTTTTCCCAGATATTTAATATCAGATTTTGTTTATATCTCACAGTTAAAAACTCATCTCATTGATTTTTTTAGAAATTAACCAGAACTCTGCTACATGTAACACGGTCTGGGACGCCTGCAAGGCAAGTATCCGAGGCTTTACGCAGGAATATGTGATCAGACAAAATTCTGAGCGTCGCAAACTTAATAAATCTCTGCTCTCTAGTATTTCTGCTCAGGAAGTACAGTTGTCCACAGCACTACGGCTAAATTTGCCAACGGTAGTAGAAATAGGTCTTAAGCTAAGTCAATTAAAATCAGAAACTAAAGCAAAGTTTATAAAAAAGAATAGTATTAATATACATAAATATAAGATAGAACAATATGAGGGTGGGGATAAAATTGGCAAAATATTGGCATATAAAGCGGCAGAAGATAGAGCTTGTACTTTGATTACTAACATCCGAGGTTCCGATAATAAATTATACGATCAGCCTCTCGATATATTGAAGCAATTCGTGGATTACTATAGGACTCTATATACTCCAGAATCTTTCCCGAATGAAAATACAATACAGAAATATTTAGATAATATTCCTCTAATTGCACTTGACATTTTAGAAACAGACCTTCTATATGAAAATATTACAGAACAAGAATTACGTCAAGCTATTGCTGTCTTATCTGCAGGAAAAGCTGCAGGGGAAGACACCATTCCCCTAGAGATCTATAAGATATGTTTAGAGGAACTGATCCCTATACTATTGCAGGTTATTCAAACCATTGGGGTGACAGGACAAGCTCCTAAATCATGGAACAAAGCCAAAATAATATTCTTCCCTAAAAAGGGTAAACCAAAAGAAGAGAGGGGGTCATATAGACCCATATCTCTGATCAATACAGATGCCAAAATATATGCCAAGATTTTAGCCTCTAGGCTCGCTCCTCTTATGCCTAAAATAGTAAATCCACAACAACATGGGTTCATTACTGGTAGAGATACGACTATTCATGTTAATACGGCTATAACCGCGTTTGACGTGGCGGAGATAGAGTCTACCCCACTCGGTATGATATTGTTGGATGCCGAGAAGGCTTTTGATCGAGTGGGGTGGGACTATCTTTGGCACGTCATGACCAAAATGGGGTTTAATGGGTATTTTTTGAAAGGGATACAGGCTCTATACGACAATCCTTCAGCTTGTATTAGTTATGGGGGACAGACTTCTACAGATTTTGTAATATCCCGGGGCACTCGCCAAGGCTGTCCTTTATCACCTTTACTATTCGCCCTCTCACTTGAACCATTCTTATGTTCTCTTCAGACACAACCCGAAATAGTTCCTTTTAAATCTAATGAACAGGTACTGAAAATTACGGCATACGCCGATGATATTGCTATTTATTCCTCTGATATAATTAAAACACTACATGGGATTAATATTGAAGCTCAAGAATTTGGCAAAGTATCGGGCTATAAACTAAACATAAACAAAACACAAATTATAGCCAATTATACACCGGTGCTTAACGTCCCTGAGATCTGTAAGACCGCCACATACTTAGGTGTTAAAATCACATCTAAAATACACGAAATAAATAACCTTAACTATAATAAATTAATTAAATCTACTATCGTCCTGCTAAAAAAATGGCACAGACTGCCTTTGAACTTAATCGGCAGAATTAACCTTATTAAAATGAAGATACTACCTAAATTTCTTTACCTCTTCCGCTCCATCCCATTAGTTCTAAATAATTCTTTTTTTAAACAATTAAATGGTGTATTTAGCAGTTTTATTTGGGGGTACAAAAAAGCCAGAAGGTCACTGAAGTTTCTTAAAAACAGCACAGACAAGGGCGGTTTAAACTTTCCAGATTTTAAGTTATATTTCTGGTCTTCATTTATTAGGCGCCTTCGATCTCTGTTACTTAATGAAGACACTTTTTTTTTTCATATCTTTATGTTAAAATCTGAATCTAATTTGTTTCTATTGCGAGCCAACGATCCTAATTATTACAAGAGGGTGAAATTTAAGACCGCCAAAGATATAGTCAGGATATGGGTTAACATTATGGCCTACTGCAAAACCTCATGTTATCATCCGAAATTGCCTTTATGGGGCAACCCAGGCCTTCCGGGAATTTTCCACGATGGAATGGCCCGCAGATGGTCTACATATGGTATCAACACTTTGGGAGATTTATATGGGGCACAAGGGTTTCTGGATTTTCATACTCTTAATATAACAGAAACAATGAGATTTAAATATATACAAATACGCGATTTTTTAATAAGAAAGAAACAACTATATAATGTTCTAGATTGTGACATTTGGAATTGTTTATATTCTAGTAAAAACAAAGCAGTGATAAGTGAAACTTACAAATGTTTATGCGATATG
This sequence comes from Lissotriton helveticus, assembly GCF_964261635.1. Taxonomy (NCBI): domain Eukaryota; kingdom Metazoa; phylum Chordata; class Amphibia; order Caudata; family Salamandridae; genus Lissotriton; species Lissotriton helveticus. Next base: position 415,878,460 of record NC_136060.1, on the reverse strand, counting down.
AGAACTGATGATTGTACAAAACTGGCTGAAAAATGGAGTAACAAAACTGGCTTAAACATAACCTCCAAACAAATTTCAAACTCTTTAGCTAATATTAACAGCGCTGTAAGGTCATCCAGTTTAAGATTACAACAGTTTCGTACAACATGCATGTTATACTACACGCCGGAAAAGATTTCCAAGTGGTCCCTCAATAACATTCAAGGGGATCGTACTAAATGTCCCAAATGCTCCGCTCACGCAGCAGACCTAGGACACATGCTGTTTTCTTGTCCAACACTAAGGGATTTCTGGGGGGATGTACTCAAAGTTTTGGTAATCAAAAACATCTTTTTACCTGCTCTTACTATATCGTCTGTACTATGGGATATACACCCCGCCTCCCATCCCCAGTCTACTTTGATAACGATTCTCATGTCCTGTGCAAAACTTACACTGGCTAGAGCTTGGATAAGTCCCAAACCTCCTAATATTTGGGAATGGTGGTCATTAATTAATGAAATTCACTCTATGGAGCTAGGATTAGCTAAACTAAGAGGAGCTCGCTCCTTACAAAAATTCGAGAAAATATGGGGCAAATTTATTGATGGCCCTGCGCCTACTTATGTATGGTAATCTACATTGGTTTTGGTTTTGGTTTTATTTTACTTTTTTCCCTTTTTTTTCTCTCGTCTTATCTTATGTATGAATTGAATTATCATATACTGTTCTAAGTGGAAAATGGAATTAGCTGTATATGTTATGTAAATAATGATTCTCTTATTACATGTACAATGAAATGTCTTCCCTGCCAGTTTGTCAATAAAAAACTTTTCCCAAAAAATTAAAAAAAAGAGAGCGGCACTTTGTCTAAGAAAACGTAAGATAACCTTAAGAAGAAACATAACATTGCATTCCCTAATGTTCAGTAGCGGTGGGTGAGCCACTTAAAGCTCGAGCCCAGCTCAAGCCAGACCCTTAATTCCAAACAGAGCTGAGCTTTCCTGTGGCTTCTGCCTGGCTCCCACCTGCTGACGTAATGCACAAAGAATTAAAAATAAAGAAGTCATGCTTGATGAAAAAAAAAACATTTAAAAAAAGACAATTGTAGATACCCATGTTGTGGCTGAATTACACAACATGATACTAGAAAACCTGCGCTCAACCCTAGCTTCCCCGTTTGATCAAATTATGTTATCAGAGACATAACATTAATTTCATTCAATGTGTCTCACTTTTCTTCACTATCACACGTGAAAGCACATTCAAATATGAGTCTGGATACCTGCTGCACAAAACCCCTAGTCAAGTCAAAACCCTCTAGTCTAGTCTATTGTAACAATCTAGGCCACAAATAGGCCCACTTGACAATTGACTTGCCGGTTAGTGCTTAGATTCTAAATGAAATCTTTAAAAACAATCACTTTTATCAACGCCTCTAATGTTGTGATATATTTTGATGTACTGAGGAAACATGTTTCCTGTATTAACGTATGGAATACCCCACTTTGAATTCGGAGGAGTCTTTATCGTGGTTTTACGTACTATGTGCTCTGCTGCTTGATTTACAGGCAAACTGTTTTTAAGAATTACGGCTCTGCTCTTAGAGCCAACCCAGAGCTTTGCCTCGACTCTCTCTGTTAGTTTGTTGGCTTGGCCAGTTTCTAATTCACAGTAGTAAATGCTTACATTACCGTGATTTAAAATAAAAAAATAGCAGCTGCATGAGTGTTAAAATAAAACTAAAATGATCCTTATAACTGGTGAGAGCTTCACCTTCATCCAAAAAGCCTGTTTCTAAAGAAAGACCACATGTCACGTTTTCAGAAACAAAAGCTTACTTTAAATGGAGAAGCTGCATACACAAGTAATTCTTCCAGAGTTTGATAAAACACCAAGCAACAATCGGGTACTCATAAGGAGGGCTCTTCTGGCAGCTGATGTCTTGATTGTAGGTGCCGGTTGATAATTAAACAGCCAACTAATTAACAGCAGACCTCCTGCGTGTGCTGATAATCCCCGAAATTTAAGCTGCGCAGCCGATCTCTTCCGAAACCCATGCCTCCAGCTTCCATTATCCAATTAGGGATCGTAAAGAGTAGTCCGGATGTTTAGGGAGTGGTTTAATTGTTGCCAACCACTGAACTGCCCCTTGCCCTGTTATGTATAGTGCTCTGCTTAAACGCCCCATTAAATCTAGCCTCTGCGCCATTGTGTGGCCACACCCACCACGAGGCTGACATCACTCCACTCACTCGGGCCTCGAGGGCGAGCAATATTCCTCGACCGGCCAGCACTGCAGCACATGCGCAGGAGGACTCTGATATCACCCACTTCCTCCAAAAAACGAAATTGCTTTATACCGGAACACAAAGCAGTAAGCACATTTTTTAAGTTTTCATTCTCTCTCTTTTGTCTCCTCCTGCTGCTAGTAGGGCCACGCCCCTCCCGCTCGTTTACACCAGCCACCACTGCTGTCTGGTCCCCTCCCACCAGAGTTGTAGTCTTTACCTTCCTCCCTCTGGGCATCATCAGACACTGATGTCGGCTGTCTCAATATACCCCTTCATGTTGTACGTATTCAACCCGGCGCCATCCTTCTCCGCTTTCGACAGTATCGACTGCCCGCGGAAGGAGAAGCGGCCCTTTTAACAATAATATCTGAATTGATGGACAAGGCCGTAGTGGAGGAGACATGTGGTAATATCTGTAACAGTCCCGTTATCCCTGTTCTTAAAAAGACCAATGGAGATGCTCTCTCCCCTAAAATATACAGATTCTTGATTGACCTGAGAGCCCTTAACAAAATAACCATCTCCCAATACCCTGTTGTCCCCGACATTACAGCCCTCTTGAAGATGGTCCCGTCTGATGCCACGCACTTTTCTGTCATAGACCTGAAGAATGCCTTTTTCAGTATTCCTATACATCCTGACAGCAGACATTTTTTTGGTTTCTCCCTTGGTGGGCGGAGCTTTAGATTTTGCCGCGCCCCTCAAGGCTTCACCGAGAGCCCCAGTATCTATAGTCAAGCTCTCAAAAGTCAACTAGATTCCTTGGAACTCCCTGATAATTCCACACTTCTGCAGTATGTTGATGACCTCCTCATTACTGCAAATTCCGCCCCGACATGGAAAGAGACTACTCTCTGTTTGTTACGCCACCTTGCCCTCCATAACCACAAGGTCTCTTTAAAAAAATGTTCAGTTTTTTCAAGAGAAGGTGACCTATTTAGGTCATCTCCTCTCGAAGGAGGGAAGGCAGCTCACCGCTGATCGTGTAGCCGTTATCAATGCTATGGCGACCCCATGGACACAAAAGCAGGTGCGAGCCTTCATAGGTCTAACCTCATACTGCAGACAGTGGATTTCCAATTTTTAGGCCATGGTCAAACCTCTTCTTGCCCTCACCACTAAAGACATATCAGACAGTTCCTTTCCATGGACTAGAGAGCATACGCAGGCCTTCCAGGATTTAAAAAGAGCTCTGTGTACTGCTCCAGTCCTCGGTACTCCTGATTATAAAAAAAAAAAAATCTTTTTGTACATGAGACAGACGGCTTTTTGTACATGAGACAGACGGCTGTGCATGCGCTGTCTTGACCCAGATATTCGGCCATGTGCCTAGTTTTCAGCTACCTTAGATCCTGTTGCGAGGGCTCTCCCAGGGTTCACCATCATGAACTCCCCCTTGACTCCGATGGTTCCCCATTCTGTGGATACCCTCCTTAATAACACCACAACACAGTACCTCACTAGCGCACGACTCACAGGATATGAATTGACACTCTTTTCCAGCCACATTAACATCAAGAGATGCACTGTACTGAATCCCGCCACCTTACTGCCACTGGATTCTCAGGATGTCTGTTTAGATCCACATGACTGTATATTGAGGACAGAGGAGGAGACAAAGGGACGGGTTGACTTAATAATAATAATAATGATAATAGAGAATTTGATAAAGCGCCTGGTTACACCATGTCGGCGTGTCCCCGCGCTAGCATAAGTGGGAGAGGCAGAGCCACCAAACCTAGAGCAATGACAGAGCATACCTATTAGTGTGAGAACAGGTAGGTTTTAAGATCCCTCCTAAACTTCATCTCAGATGATTCCAACCGGAGCTCAGGAGGGAGTTTATTCCAGCTCTGGGCCTTCTTAACCTTGGGGACTAACAACAGGCCAGTCCCACTAGATCTAAGAGGCCGTGCAGGCGTATAGGAGGTAAGTAGACTCCGCAGGTACACAGGGCCAGTGCCCTGAATGATGCTGTGGCACGTACAAAGAGCCTTGAACATCACTCTCTTTCTAACTGGAAGCCAGTGTAGGGTGTTCAAGGCACTTTTGGAGGCAGCTCTCCTAGGTTGCAGGAGGACCAGCCGTGCCGCTGCATTTTGCAGAACCTGAAATCTGTTTAAACATTTAGCAGTGGCGCCCAAATATAGTGTGTTGCTTTAGTCTAAACGAGAAGTAACAAGTGCATGCACTAGCGTCTTCCTGGCCTCTATAGGGAGGAGATCCATAGTTTTCTGTAGGCCCTTAAGGACACCAATACATGTCCCCACTACACGTCTAGTGTGAGGTTCAAATGTGAGATTAGAATCCACCCATACCCCAGGTTCTTCGCCTGGGTGCATGGTATAGGAATGGAACCCAGGCTTGACGGCCACCATGCCAACGACCACACTGACGGACCCCCTCCTACCACAAGCACTTCTGTTTTACTTCCGTTAAGTTTCAGGCAGTTGTTTCCATCCAGGAGGCACGCTCCTACATGCATGCCCTGAAATTGGAAGCAGCCAAATCCGGTGCCTGTGAAAGTGAGATCACCAGTTGAGTGTCGTCGGTGTATGACACAACTCTGATTCCAAAGCCCTCCACTATTTCCGCCAAAGGGGATACGTACAGATTAAATAGGGTGGGGCTCAGGGCAGATCCCTGAGGCACACCCTGTTCCAATTTAATAGCCTTGGAATAAAAGGCGCCTTGTCTGACCTGAAAACTACGCTCTACCATGAAGGATTGTAGCCATTTTAGAGCCGGACCTGAGACACCACCCTTGTTCAGACACTGCAGCAAGGTGTAATGAGTCACAGTATCAAAAGCGGCGCTCAGGTCCAGGAGAATTAGAGCCATTGTTTGCCCATCATCTATTCCCTGTCTAATGGCCTCCGTGGCCATAAGTAGAGCTGACTCCGTAGAATGTAGAGCCCGGAATCCAAATTGAGAGGGATACAGGAGACACTCACAGTAGCAGGAGGATCGGCGTATCAGAAGCCCTAAACTACGTTTCCTTATTTTTAAAAAGAATACAATTAAAATAGAATGCAAATAAAACTAAGCATATCAAGTAGCAAGCCGTGTATCAGCAGTTTATGGGCTCTGTCAACGCCCACTCACCACAGCGCGGTCGCTCTCGCATGCGCCCTTTATCCCTGTCCTCCGTAGCCACTAGACTGCAGACTGCTACCCGGCCCACCGGAAGTGCCTTAGCTCTCCCTTCCACGCCCTCCACGCAGCGGCGCTATTCGCCACGTCGGACCAGGGCGGGAAGTATGGAAGATTGAGCACAGGCCACAAGAGTGCACAGTAAACCCCCACACTTACAGGATACCCCGATAGCAGACCCAGAAGGTACATTGTATGTGGACGGATCATGTCTCCGAGGATCAGATGGTAACACATCAGCCGCCTACGCCCTCACGACATTGGAGCAAGTAGTAGGAACAGCTCAGAATCCGCAGTGCTCTGCTCAGGCTGCAGAATTAGTGTCTCTCACTAGAGCCTGTGAGTTAAGCAAAGGAATAACGGTTAATATCTACACTGACAGTCAGAATGCCTTTGGTGTGACTCACAACTTAGGGAGCCTGTGGAAAGAAAGGAATTTCCTTACTTCACATGGGGGGAAAATTCAACATGGCTCTAAATTCACCAATTATTAGACTCCCTGACATTTCCCAGAAAGGTAGCTATTATAAAATGTAAAGCACATAAGAAAGTGACGGATGATGTTGGAAAAGGCAATGCCCTGGCTGACCAGACAGCCAGCCAGACAGCTTTTAAGGAAAAGGAAGGAATGTATGTGGGAAGTCCCGCCAGGTGGCTGGCAGAGGGGGGCATGGTTGAAGATACCATTCAGAGTGTGATCGATATTCAGTCCCATGCTACCCCTGAGGAGCTGAGGATGTTGACAGAGAATTTGGGGGTAAAGGAAATAGATGTTTGTTGGGCACGTATCACTGTGGAGAGACAATGGATGTTGCCCGACGGTCATGTGCTACCAGTAGTAACGATGGCCCATGGCCCGGCTCACATTAGTACGAAAGGGATATGTAAGTTGCTGGAACCCACCTGGTATAACTCAAAGATACCAGCATATGCTGAGAACATTGTCAAAACATGAATGATTTGCCTTATGTACAACCCGGGAAAAGGTACAGTAACCCGTGGAGGAGGATTCTCTCCCCCTACCTTTCCTTTCGAAGCCCTCCAGATGGATTATATCCAGATGGACAGATGTACCAATTTAAAATACGTCCTGGTGGTGGTCTGTACCGTCAGCCGATGGGTGGAGGTCTACCCTGTCAAAGACTGCACCGCTATCACTACAGCTAAAATACTATTGAAAGAATACTTCTCACGATTTGGTTTGCCCCGTTTGGTCTGGAGTGACAACGGGACACACTTTACGGCTCAAATAATGGAGTATGTCTGTTCAGCACTGGGTATGAAACAAACATTTCATGCAGCTAACCACCCCCTGTCAGCAGGTCTAGTGGAGGTGTACAATGGCATCCTAAAGACTAAAATGGCCAAGATTGTAGCCGAGGCAGGTGTCACTTGGGTTGATGCTCTGCCCCTGGCTCTGCTGTCTGTCAGGACAATGACCCATACCAGGATAGGACTATCTCCCCATGAGATTGTGGTTGGGAGGCCTGCCAATGTGTGGGGTGTTCCACGGCCCCAGAAACTGTCTGATGTTGAATACCCTGTGTTGACTGATTATCTGTACAGTTTGACTAACACCTTTCGTACTCTTTACCACCAGGTGCATGAGGCCATACCCGATAAAAGTGAGGGCCCAGGACACGTTATCCAACCTGGCGACTGGGTTCTGATTCGCAACTTTCAACGTACTAAGAGCCTCGAGCCCCGCTGGACACAGCCCCGCCATGTGTTACTGGCCACCCGCACTGCCGTCAAAGTTGAAGGTCGGAAGAACTGTATCCACGCAACACACTGTAGATGAGTGCCTCTGCCTCTCCCCTATGATCAGTGGGTGAGAGAAGGACGAGGAGACTCAGAGACAGAAATAGTCCCGACGTTTGTTCCATTCAGTGACGCAAGATTACATTTCACATCTACAGAAGCAGAGAGTGACAGTATACTGAAGGGAGAGGCGGAACACCCCCCTCACTCTGCTCAGCATCAGGAACAATTATTCCCCGACCATATTGTTCCTACTTCTACCCGATATAACTTGCGTTCCAGAAGGAAGGCTTGCCCTTGACTTCGCCCAGGTACCTATAGGCTGTAGAGCTATGATCTCCCGGCTAAGACCGGTGTTAGTGTGTCAGACTAAGGTACGCCCCTAGGGCTCTTGGCACCTGCATCCAGTGAAGCAACCACTAATCACAGACAGCCGCTAGTGGTGCCTGGCTTAGTACAATGGCAGCCATCCAATACACCCAAGTCCAGTCGGGGAAGGATGGCCCAGGCGAAAGGGCTAACAGAAAACGGGGCAGATTTTAAAGATCCCGCGTCACGCATCCGGCCAATAGCAAATCTGCAAGGGCAGGTCACGGTTAGTGAGGGGTCTTAAAAAACCCGGCCTGGATGAGATTAACAACACCAGGATTCACTATACGACTGGTTAGCCAGGAATCCGACAAAAAGCCGAAACAAGGACCATACATATATATGTGGCCTCAGCATACACATAAGATCTCACCTCTGGGGGATCATGCAGGGATGTTTAACTGCTACTCCGCATATTTTGTCATCACGCGATGAAAAGACCAATATGACCAAACCTAAAAACGCGGGATGGATCCCAGGTATCCACTCACTTGAAACATACAAGAAGACGAATCAGCTCGTAAGGATTTTGATCAAATTAATCAACAAAAGGCCTCGCACAAGGACCAATAAAAAATCAATAGATGTGCGATTTCGTTTTTATTTTATTTTACGTGCTCAAAGGTGGAAGTACAACATGCTCAGGCAATTGAAAGCAGACTAACCAGCCCGCTGGTACAGATACAAGGATGTAAGAGATTCACTAGTTGCTACGGCCAAAGACAGCAATTAGTCTTCATTCGACACCGAGGGTCAAAAGGATCTTAAGATGGAACCAAGAGAAATCAATCCCACAAGACAAAGCTCAAAAAGGCATCTCATGTATCGCAGAGCCCAGGATACCGAATAACAACTTATAGAATTGCGTTTTCCCATGGGCAATGTTCGTTTAAGCCCGTTCTAACTGCATTTAAAAGAAAAATCCAAAACACCTCCCTTTTCTTTCGCACAGAGGCAGTATCCTTACCAGGTAAAGATCGTATTTTCTCGAGAATTGACCATTTCATGTCAGATTCATTGTGGTTGTTGTTTAACCAATGTTGCACCAGTGGGGCCCCACTTTTTGCATTTCTAATATTGTGTTAAAACCTGAGTCGGGTCGGGGACAATCGATATTTGCCCGGCGGTATTGCCTCTGTGACCCTCTAGTTATTTAATCAATGAAGAGGCAGGCGCTGGAGACTGGAAAGCAGGAAACAAGGTTTTTATTCTCTCCGGAGGAAAACACAACGAAACGGACAGAAGGTATCGTTCTGAGGTGCTCTAACTGCATCCCTGAGGCCTGGCCTCTTATACACACGTTTATCTGTTTATTGCATGTAACACATTCTCGTCGATACTTTGATGTACGGAAAGACATTCCCGGAGATCCCCTTTGGGCCCGTTCCCACACACATTTACAGTTGAAGTCCCCACCCTAGTCACAACAGGTGATGAGTATCACGCAGCTGGATATTCCGCCGATTCACGGAATGTGGGGGGTTTGATCGGATCTCATGGAGTGGGGGCTTTGATCAACCCGGGGATCCTTTGATGGGGGAAGCTTTCTATTGTACGGGGAGGGGCAAGGAATGGTATCGGCAGAGCTGGGTGTCGGCCTGGGAACGGGGAAGACAAAACGGGCACACGGGGAAAAAGGGGGGTTTGCATCTAAGGGCCGGAGATCATGAAAGGGAAGCTGGGAGGTGTCGCGCTGGGAACAGGATGAGGGCCTGGGGCAGAGCAGCGCCGAAGAGGGGTTTATGACTCAAGGCAGGTGCAAGCAGGGGGTGGTCAGCGTGCAGGCTTAGTGGAGGCGAAGGGCTACGTCAGGGGCCAGCAGCATGCAAAAGGGTTCGTTCTGATCGGGGCATCTTAAAAAAATGGCGGGCGCGCACGACAAAAGTGTGGCATCAGGGGAAGAGGCAAGATGGCGCAGATAGTGTTCACCAAAACGTACTAATTTTCAACAATTGGACTTGTGTTCACCCATTCTGAACCGACACTCTCGGCCAGTTTCACCCACATATGGGAGTCCACAAGGACACAGGATAACGTATACAACGTTAGATGAGTGACAGTTACTCATTTTGCTTAATCTTATGGTCCGATTTCCAATAGTCAAAGAACCTCCCACCAGAGCATTGGGACACGCTTGGCAAGTGCCACAGCGATGATTACCCACAACCGGAGGCAAACCCAAAACTTCTGTTTGTAAAATGGGTTTGCGTGAGGGCAATCTGCCATTGACCAAGTGGTTTCGCAAGTTCTTGTTTCTCCGGAATGCAAAAATGGGTTTAGGAATAACCTCTTCAACTTCTCCGATGCTCAGGAGGTACCATAGGGAGTTGATGGTTTGTTTCACCTTGTGGTTGATCATGGAGTGTTTGGTGACGCAGACTAGTCTTTCCTGTTCAGAGGCATTTTTGTCCTGAAACATGGAATCTCTGTTGAAATACCTAGCACGCTTAAAAGAATCGCGAATAAGTTAGTGGCGATACCCTCTCTCCGCCAACGTAAGCTTCAAAATGTCAGCCTGATGGAGAAATTCATGCATCTCTGTTAGCCCTTTCGACCTGGGCCATCCTGATAGAGCGCGCAGGTCACCCAACCAATAATTTTACCATATACGTATCGGGCCCATAAACTTCAATTCACCATATTTATCAATCAGGTGACCTTACACTCTACTACCAGTATCCCTTGTTTCTTCCTATTTATTCCTACTGTACCCAACTTACCAATCCACCGTTACGGGTACCTATGACCACAATGGATCAGGGAGCTAGCTGTAAAAGAAAGGCAGACACAAAATACCAAATACTGTAATTTCTTTGCATTCATATAATGACCACAGACTCAAGAAAGTTTAAAAACCTTTATCTAAAGTTCTTCAAGTTCTGAAAGCATTAGGTTTACAGCAGTTAAACTATCAATAACCAAGATTATAAAGAGCACATATCCGTATAGGAAATAAATCAAGCCAACCATTTATGAGTCTAAAGGAAGGTAAGAACAGGGAACATGCTAATAAAAAATTTCAGAAGTTTAGATTTTAATTGAAATAACTAAAGACGGGGAGATTACGAAACATACTAGAATGTCACAGTTGAAATGACACCCCTGAGATGTGGGTATAGAAAAGAACTATAGTTTCTATTTCGAGAACTCTGAGATATCATATAACTATGGGAAAGATAAAAGTGGAACACGCTATAATTCCAGAACCATCATTTCAGTCAGCTTAAATGAAGATGAAGATAAGACACATCTATATTTCATGAACGGTATAGAGGATTGTACGTAAAGGAAGGAAAAAATAGGAACATGCTAGAATAACAACGATAATGTATAACCTTTTCATTTACTGGTTTGCGAAAAGCATGGAAATTCAAATATGCACGAGTATGACTTTATTAAAGCAAAAGAAAGGAAAAATAGAAGATGCAGAGTAGACTTTTAGCACTATAATTACCTAGTATGGTGTGAAGACCAACCCTGGCCACAGGTCAGTTAAGGACAGGAGAAACCCCACGGACGGACAGTCGCTAGCAGGCCAGTAAGTGCAGAATGGACACCCCAGGACAGGACAGGAAACCCAGGTTAGGATCAGGACAGGACCACCAAGGTAAGACCAGCACCCGCAGTTCGGAAGCAATGCCTGCGCTCCACCCTCTCTGCAGCTATCAGTCAGAACCCCGATTGGGTTATCGAATTCCCCAGCAAAGTGCTCCGCCAGCACTTAAGGTCTCACAACAAAACCCCTTGAGTCTCTAGAAATTTCGGACAGAGTGCTCTGCAGCCCTCTGTATCAGTCACCTATTTAGTGCGTTGGGTCAGTGACAGGTCAGCTATTCGGACAAGTCGGACAAATTCTCTAGCTAAACCTAGGCTAGTTATACTGTTTTCGGGTCAGTGTACCACCCCCCAAATGTTGCAAGTGTCAGAATCCCAAATTTCGATTGGTCCACAAGTAGGATAGGTCACCACACCAACCACATTTCATTTCTACAAGACTAAATTTGCATGATCTGGGACCGCCTATTGAATTTGGGGTTCCCATGACCTAACTCTCTCATTACAATAGTGCATCTATGAATTATGATACATTGAAAACAGTTCAGCTTCTTCTGCTAGGCGAAGGTGCATCTTCCCAGGCACATCTTGACTGGGACTTCGGGTTGGCAATGTTTCAATGCCACCGGCAGAAGACTGTCATGCGCAGAAAGGCTGATCAATATGGAATCACGAGTGTTCCTCAGGCCCCAAAGAATGCGATACATGAAAAGTAAGCGAAAACAATTTAGAAATAGAGAAAAATTGAATACACTGTATACCATGAATAGCTACTCTATACCCCTTACTTTATAATAACTATAGCATTAGGGTAAATGCGGAACAAACAACTTTGAAAAAGCAGCTTTGCAAGCATGGAACATATGAGAAAACAAAGCGGCCATTTTAGCTGTATTGCGCATGAGCAAACATTTCCCACCAGAACTGCGAGTACGTCACGTCACGTGAGTGTGACCAACGCATGCGCAGACTAAATTCCCGCGAAGCAGCGGCCATTTTAGTGACAAGCTTTATTACGTTTTAGTAAACACATAGGCAAGCGTCTCTGGGACACCCAAAATGTCAAAATAACGGGGAAATTAGTAAGACAAACATGTTGGTTTAATCTATTATAGTTATTCGAGGTTCATGAGTACAAGCAAGTCGCGTAACGTGCGAATCCTTGCTCCATCAATCCTTCCCCAACATTACTCTACGCGTTGGAACTGCACGGATTTTCCGTGAGGGATCTTTTATCTTGAAGGTACGAGCAATATCACACTTGCTTTTTTTGCCCCCCTAGTAGAAACTCTTGTGGGGCTATGTATTGGAGTAACTCTGAGTAAGGTTCTTCTTTTTGGGGTACGAAATGTAAGGGCTCGACTATCTATTTCTGTCTATGCGAGTCTTGAGAGAACCCACTGGAGAGGGGATTGGCGCTTAACTAAACGACTGTGTGTTTCCATCCGCAATGGATGAAAACTTCATACCTGTTTTTTGAGCTTGCTTTTCAGCCTCTATATTAGTGGTTGATTATTTTGGTTCACAAGATCCTTTCATCTTTACCAAGTGCCTTGTTTAAATTTAAATGGGTGTGTTTATGCTTTGGTTTCACCGATTGACGTAATATGCATCTCGGCATTTCCCCGTCAATTGCCTTACAGGCCCCTGTGAAACCGCCGCCTCCTATTTAACTGAAGCGGCGAGGACATCGAGACGTTTTGAGTTAACTGGCGAGTCTGTTACAGGTACCTACTTTTGCCCCATGTACGAAAGTGCTATATCAGATGTTCTGCCTTAGCCTAGCATCGTTGTTTATTGGACTTTTTGATTTCTGCCCCTTAACTAATTGTTTCCATTGGGTTATGATCGATTTTTAAATTGGGAAATGGCCACATATTAATGCTATTTACCGCGTGATTTAGCTGACCGTTATTCTTCCGGCAAGATGTAGATATCTTTCTGAGTAAATCCCTGTTTCACCTACTTGTGTGCCCTTTTGGCGTGAGTAACTGATTTCGCTTTATAAAAACTACTGGTGGTCAATATAGGATTAACCCTTTTTTGTCATTAGCTTACCTGGAGATGTTACACTACCGTGTCTAGTGCAAACCTATCTGTAAGCTTATCTATATTATAATATGGACTACGTTTGTTTACAGATCTGAAAAAAATCTTGAAATTACCTCCCTTCATGATGGGAGCAGATTCTTCTCTGATCTTTTGATTTTGGAATGTGCATCCTCCACTTCTATATGACATCACCCTTAGATACTCCTCCGGTCTCTGGTCATCCGGCCCATGTCTGGTGGTAAGTATTTTTTGATAGCTTAAGATTTAAGGGAAAACATGAGACTTGGATTCTAGTGCCTAAGACACTATTAAGTAACTCGGGCAACTATATTCCCATATCAGGTACCTTGACGTATTGAACAGGCCTGGGTCCTTTTCTGTGCAAGACCTTTTGGAAGAGACCCCGAGTGATTGAGTCAGCACGATTAAACCTATGGTTGATGGTGTAACATGTACGAAGTAGGTATCACCAAGACACATAATCCTGATATCTGTAGGTCATGTGTGAATTCAGTATTGTTCTGAAATTGATAGAACTACTCCGGAATTAGATAATCATTGGTGAAAATTCAGTGAAGAAACTCAGTACCTTGACTGTTAAAACCTAAATATGAACTCGTGTAGCAGCATACTGTATTTTGTTTGTGGTATATGAAATATGGAGAATGTGAGTGTGGGTAACTGTTTTTACCCGTAGTTTGTTGCTGTCCAATGGTTCCTTTTTAAATTATTTCTACTAAATGAATCTTAAATGCAGTTTTAAGCTCTCTGTTGATAACCAGAAGCATAACATGGTAATAATCCTGTTTTGTAAAATGTGGTAAATATGAAATTAAGAATCAGAAATGGAATGTCTAGTTTTCTAAAAAGATTTTATCTGTTGCAGATTTTCTACGGTTGTTCATCCCTCCTGTTCCCCTTCTCCTGTGTGCCCTGATGAAGGTGTGGCTTGTCATCTGGCCTAGCAGTGAAACGCGCGTTGGTGCCTAAGCTACTCCTGATATTTTGATCATCTGACCTCCTATATGTTTATAGGAGACCGTTTTCAGGACTGAATTCATCAACCAACATCTGGCATCTTGAGTTTGATATATTGTGGTTGATTGAAAGTCGAGTGAGTATGTTTGAGTTGGATTGTGGTTATGTATTAGTGATTAGTGTACTGAGATATTTGAGTCTTGTGTGACTGTTTGATAGGATGGATGGGAGTTTGATTGAATGAGACAACCGTTTTATATGATGTTTGGTTATTTATATCACTTTTTGTTCTTGAGAAAAAATATACTTACAGAAAAGAAATTAAATAATAATAAAAAAATGAATCTTGTTCTATAAATGATTTGGTCTCTGAAGATTTGATTTGCTTCTGGTTTCAGTGAGCTTATTCCTGCGAATTGTATGAAAGGACCTTAGTCGGGCCTCTTTTATCGGAAAGGGCTTTCTGTTGTGTTTTCCTTATACAGCAGGAGCTAGGGCCAGGCTGGTTGCAGCTGTTGTGGTGAAGAGTCCGCCCCCCCTTGACCCGGAGTCAGAACCCGAGCGGGGGGAGGAGGGCAGACTCGTGAGGTCATCCACCTCAGCGATGCAACGGAAAATCACAGCTGAGGGAACTCTCTCTCCAAAGATCGTGCACCTCCGGTTCGTGCCAGATTCAAAGTACCTCCACATTGAACCTCCACTCAGAAGTGTGGCGATCTCTGGTAGGTGAGAAGAAATCATGTCTAGCAAAGTGAGGTGGAGTGGGGCCCAACAGTAGAGCCTCAGGTCCGATTGAGAATGGCACCGGGCGAGGAAGGCGTCTCTGGAGCCCAATCCACTCCCTAGGGCCTACTGCCGTGAGAGGCAGCAGTCAAGGCTGGAAAAACCATTAGCAGTGAAACTATTAGCAGTGATAACCTCACAGTAGCGGCTGCTACCAGACTGCGGTGTTTATGGGGGGATAAAAGAAGACTTACCTGAAACTGACAAATGGCCGCCTCTCTTCTGTCCTCTTCATCTTCCAGCCCTAGTCCCAGCCGGCAGCAGCAGCAGGAAGCTCCAGGGCAGCAGGCTCTCCTGAACCAATCACAACGCTGCAATGCAGCATTGTGATAGGCTCCTCATAGCCAATCACAGTGGTCTGAGCGACGTGGTTAGGCACACAGACGGCTACAAGGAGGCTTTGCAAGTTTCTCATCAGGCAGTGTAATGCAGCCTGGAGAGGAATATGCTGTAGTGTAGTTCCTATATTCCCAATAGGCTCTGCGCATTGAAATAATATATCCTGCAGCTTAGACGTAGGACTTATGTCGACTAGGTCTCTGCCGAATATATTAGACTTAATTGTGAGTGCCAGCTAGCTCAGAGGTCACTAGAAACTTTCTCGAATAAACAAGAAGGGATTAGTCTCTGACAACCATATAACATGACAACTTTGTTTCCCCAGAATGAAATGCATCTCTAGAGTCGTGGAAACAATAGACGGCTATTTCACTCAGTCAGATGTGCATGTTTCGTTTCACCAGAGTTGCTCAGAAATAGAGAGACGGCGTTTTCAATAAAAGTATTTATTGAACAGTCTTATTTCTGAAGCATAAGAAATGCACTGCTACAATTGAAATGCTAGTTAAGAAGTACAATGCATATAATACGAATAGTATTATAAAATAGTACTGTAAAAGCATGATATGGTTTCGAAGCCATAAACATAGAATACATAAAATGCATAAAATACATACAGTGATAAAATAGTGGCTAAAAGTACTCAACTGGTGCTTCTAAAATACGCCTACCCCGGTGTACCTAACCTAAGTCTAGTACGAGGGAGGAGTAAGTGTGGTGTAGCTTAAGTCTAGTAATTTTCTGCCAAGAATCTGTTCCAAGAATTCTCTAAGGGTCTAATCAGCTCCGTACCTTAGAATGATAGAGGTCTTGTATCTCTCTCTCAGGACTCGATCTCCCAGCAACCCGCAAGGGTAGCCTGGAAGCACCGGAGCTGGATTTCTTGGCAAGAGAAAAGACAGCGTCTTCTCAGTGCGTCAGTTGGAGGGTCGGCTTCCTTCGGCACTTGCAGCAGCAGGGCGTCAGGCAAGTAGTTAGTCGATTTGCTCCTAAACCACTGTGTGTTTGACTGGGCAAATGTAGGCATATTTATACTTTGAAGGTGCAGAGTTTGACGTAAGATTGGACATAATATCGTCACGAGTGCCTCAGTTCCTTGAAAACTCCAGGAGTTCTTGGATAAATTAGTATTCAAGCAGGGGGAAGTCCTTGATTGCTGAAGGCTGGTTTTTCCAAGAAATCGTTGTGGATTTTTGGAGTTTAGTGGAAGTAGCCATGCCGTATTTGGGCTGCACAGGCTAAGACTAAATAAGGCCATGATTCATATGCCTATATAAGGACTGGGTGAATTATACCTATATATGGGCATGGATTGGGAAAATTACACTAGGGTCCTAGATTCCCACATAACAACCACTACACGATTATTAAGTTCAATAATACCTAATCACTAAACATATCTAAAGCAAAAGTGTTCACAATCCCACCCCAAAATACAAAAATGCATTTGAATAGATTTGTTCACATGAAATGAGTATATACTGTATGCAATAGTTATAGGCGTCATATGAAATCAAGCATAAATCATGAGCATATATTCTTTAAATAAAACAAAAGTACAGTCATCAATTGATACCTGAAATCTGTCCCATAGCATAAGTTTTTAACTGTGTTTGTATTCGAGGTTGAAGCCAAATATTATCATATAGGAAGTTCAAACACGAAATCTTGTTTTCAAAGAATAGTTCTACTTTAAGCAGTACTTTGTGCCAAAAAGTTCTATTTTGGAAAAAGTTCAAATTAGTGAATTGTTTTGAAAAATGAAGGCCGAATTGCAGAGTTCAGTGTGAAATAATCAAAAGTTATTCTCAGGAGTTTCAGGAGAAAACATCAGACTGTCTAGGCTCGCAAAGAAACCGTCTACCGTGGTAGGTGAAAGTGGAACCACTTCAGTTAGCAGATCAAAGTGCAGAAGTGTGGATCATCGCCATCAGCGTTTGATGCATTAGCAATGTCCGTAGTAGATGGTACCTGTATGCCCGTAGTTTCTCGTATCTCACCCTCAGTTAGACTTGCCGGTGAGACCTCAATGAATGCCGTCATCAGAATAGGCAGCCGTTGGGAGCAACACGATGCATGAGCCGTTACTGGACCTAGCAAAGCGTCAACATCCAATGGCAGTACTGATGGAAGTGTAAGACAAATGTCCAACACGCATTCTGTCCGCAAAGCAGGCATCGGAGAACAGGTAAGATGCTATCTTGCCAGATTGGTCTGAACGATAGAAACCACGTTGTGTTCAGATCTCTTAAACGAGCCAAGCCAAGAATCTGTGAAATCCTTTCACGATATCTCATTGCAAGGAGGCATTGTTCCATGGTAGTTTTGGTGTTTTGCTGGTGACCGGACTTGCCATATCGGAGGAGAAGGAATAAAAATAGAATTCCTGCTACTAGTCCCAAGATAATAGGCAGGCCGCAGAACACAGAGTGCACGAAATTTGGAAAAATGCAGAGGACTGCTTCAAATGGTGTTAACAGTCTCGAGAAAATCATCTTAAATACATGTGCGATGCCGCTGGTATCAGACATGTTCAAGATTTGACTTAACATTTCTGCGAAATGTACTGGGCAGTTTGTTGATAATAATGCATGTATCTCTGCAGAAGACCTTGCTACTTGCAGATCATACGTTTCTCTAGACGAGGTCAGTGGCACATTTTTTTGTAAAATAATGGTTTTCATTCTGCTTAAAGTATCAATTCGTATAGAAGAGATATTCAGTGAAGGTCATAAAGCCGTCTCCCCTTCTGTCTCGCTTTTTGGATACAATACTTGCATACAACAAGTGACCGTGGATGACACAGTTACGAGATAACTTTTTCCTGGCAACATGCCACAACGGCTGTGATCGTTGAGCATAACGTAGTTGCCATTGGATAGCTGCCTGAAAATCGGTACTATTGCTGTCGAGGGGGATCCGTGCAGGTGGCATGAGAGGTTATTTGCAGAACCGTCGCAGGCTCCGTGCAAATTAATACCCTGGCACAGAAGTGTACCACTCAGTGAGTTTTTACAATTCCTTCCACTAAGGAATACTTCATGTCCCCTATTCCAACATCTGTGTGTGTATGGTAAAACCCAGGTCGACTTAATGTATTCTTTACCCAACCTTCCATACAGGCCCGCTGGTATATGCTCCAGACAATACTGAAACAGGAAAGACGTCACTGGGTGCCATGAATTATCAATTCAATGACAGACTTCTCAGAAACTGTTAATTGTAATCTTTTGAGTTTTTCAATGCTCAGCACCGTATAGTCTGCTCCTCTTTGTGCCAAAGAGATTTGTTTATCTGTAAGGTTAAATACAGCAAACAATGACGTGGTATTGATTAGATGACATGGCACATAGCCTGAACGCAGATTTTGCAACGTCCAGCCTAGCAGCATGATAGGACGTAATTGAGACTGGCCATGTGGTAACATTAACAAGTCTTGTTCTATGATGTCAATGGCAGATGACACGATGCTGTCCAAAGAATTAATTCTGAAGGACAGAGTTGTTAACCCATTGTCCACTACAGAGAGGCTTCTTTCTAAATTTATACATTCAATTTCTCGTATTCTTTTAGCAGTTTCTATTTGCGTCACTTTCCATATTTCGTTGTATGCCGCGTATATTCCTGCGCATATGAAACGTTTTTGCCGTGGTTTGCGAGGCCCCATTAAGAAATCTCGCAAATCATTGCTTTCTTTAAGTAAAGATAAGTGTTGTTTAATTTCTGGAAGTGTAGATTTCTGAAGCCACTCAAGGCACAGCTTTCCTACACTGTAAGTGGTTACTATCCCTAGATGTTGTCTCTGGGAATATCTTGGATCTGGCCTATTTAACTTGAACCCTTGTGTCTTGTTCAGGAATCTATCTTGACAGTTATTTGTGTATGTGGGCCAGAGCAACCATTTTTTCCAATCAGGATTAGTTCTGTTCTGTTTAATGATATATGGTACGTCTACCTCCTCTTCTGTAGTATTATCACTGTCAGATGTGGGTTTAGGTATAGACGGTTTATTTAAATCTTTTATCTTAGCTAGGCCAAGACAAGACGTCTGTTGAACAGTGTCATTTCAAAACATAATTTGTTCTGGGATGATGCAGGCTCTAAATAAGGCTTCTATACCTTGTACCTGCCAATCTTTAGTGCCCCAGACGGTTTTCGTCTCAATGTTGTCTTTCCAAAAGTTAAAACCTAATGTAGACAATTGAGCATAAAAGTTTGTGCAGAATACATTTGTTTAGTATTGGTCAACATTGTTTTCATGCCTGTCTTATTTACATTTTCGAAATAAAATGTTTCTGGATTTGTAACATTAAACCCTGAGAAGAACGAAAACTTTTCTTGAAATGTTTTATAGCTGCCTTTCGGCGGTGTTGGACAATGTTCCCATTGATTGTAGAGAAACACATTTCAAGGACTTGCAGATGTGTGCAAATAATGGTGACCATAATGATTAAAACAATACAATTGTTCATAATCTGATGACCCTTCTAAGTAGTCATGTTCTGTAAATTTAGCTGACATTTCTAAATCTTTCATCATGTTGTTTACAGTCTCAAAGTCCCAATCATCAGAAAATGTACTGGGTGCGACAAAGTCACTTAAAGAAACCTTAAACTGATGTGAAATCTTCAATAATTCCACCGGACCATTGATGTCATAATCAGTTCTGTCCCATGCTATACCCCCAGGTATAGGAACGGCTGTGATGTTCACTGCAGACAGGCCTCTTCTTTCACAATGAGATGATTTGTAAGGTTTCAGCACCAGGCTGATTTTCTTACTTGCTGTGTCCATAGTACTATATTTTCCAACAATCATCCTTCGCAAGCTTAACACTAGTATGAGCCAGAGCAGGAGGAAAAATATACCTAATCCATTCCAAAATTCAACTCATGGTGAAACCAGATATGTTTTTTCTAGTAGATGAAGGAGTTCTGTTACGTTTTTCTTGAAGTTTGTCTTTGCTGGCTCCTCCTCAGGTTCACTGGGATCCTCAGAAAAGTTATCGAAGTTGATAAAGTAGCCAGAAGCAGTTCTGTCAATTGTTGGGATTGTATCAGGATTACTTGAACTCACTGGAGCTGTTTCTTGTTTCGCCATATTTGTATAGTCAGATGTCACATCATTGTAGACAGGCGTGTTTTGATGAACTGTTATTTGGGTTTCCAGAGGTACAAGTTCCATGGCTTTGTTGCATAGTCCTTCTTTTCTTACTGCAGGTTTATCAAAAGTGATAAGTCTTTCCGTTTGAACCTCTTGGATTGTAGCAAGATTTGGTGGTCTGCTACTTCTCGGGAGTCCACTGGGCCTACTACTTATTATCGGCCACATGTTGTGGTTTGACCAGGTCGATTGATACAACTCTGTTCTCCCTTTTACCAGCAAGGGGCGGTAGTACTACTGATCTTGTTCCTTGGATTGCCAAGACAGGTACTGCTTTTCTGTAAGAAGGCACAAATTCCTTCTTCACTGCAATTTTCTCCCTGACCAGATCCCCAATCTTTGGAATCCAGACAGGCCTTGCTGGGACAGGTGGTTTGTCTTCAGTGGGCGTTTGCTTCTGTATTGTATTACTCAGACTTCTTCTTGTTTCATTTAAGTCCTGTAAAACAGTCAAATGATCTTTGACATCAAAGGGTTTTTGTTCCACCACTGAAGTCTGACAATCGAGATCTTCTATTATCATTGTAGTACCAAACATTAGTTCATACGGAGTGACTCCACCCAGAGAACTTCTTGGCAGATTGTTTAGACTATGTTGGACACTTAGTAGATGTTTGACCCACACATCACCCGAACCTAGTACCTAAGCTGTTATGGATTGCTTTATGTCACGTTTTTTTCTTTCCACTACCGCATTACCCTCAGGATGGAAGGGACTAGAATACCGCAATGCAACGCCCAAGCTAGCCATGGCCTCTTTGTAAGCTCGAGACCTAAACGCAGGACCCTGGTCAGAATGTAGCTTGCCAATTGCGTATGTGTCAATAAAGACTCGCAAATCCTTTATAACAGTTCTGGCGTCCGCCGAGCGCTGGGGCCACATCCAAATAAATCTTGTGCAGGAATCCACTGCGACCATGATATATTCATAGTTACCATCCCTTTGTAAGGGACCACAGTGGTCCAGATAAACACATGCTAGCGGTTTATCTGAAATCAGGAGGGGCGTCTGTGCAGGACGTTTCACTGTTGATACTTTTATTTTCTGGCAGATTTCACATTCTAGAACATAGTTTCTAGTTTGTTTCCAATATCTCTGTTTTAATAATGATACTGTGGCGGAAATGCCTGCGTGTGCAGATGCCAGTCCTTAATGTGCTGCTATGATCAGTCCTAACCTATGTTCCATGTTTGGAATTGCCCTATCCCCCAATCCAGGGATTCGAGCAAAAGGAACATTATTCGCATCAGTTATATATGAGTAAATTATTGGAAAGCCTTTCGGGAGTGTCTTACCACTGTCTTTAACTGAAGCAGTGACAGCTTGCATTATGTCGCTGTCTATTTTTATTTTTGACCTAGTAATTGCAGCTACGGAAGCCGTTTGCACAGCTGCCTTCGCGGCTTCCTCAGCCAATGAATTCCCTGCAACGTGAACGCCATCACGTTGATGACTCAGTGTATGAATCACGTGAGCGTTTTGTAGTTCTTTCTTTAAAAGAACTACTTGTTCGCAAAGCGTTTTATGCTTAATTGTGCCACCTTTTGCATCTTTGAAACCGTTTTGAACCCAGTTCTGCAGATACTCATTGTAAGACTGGACGCAGTAATACGAATCACACACTAATAGTGTGGGGAATTCGCGATCGGTATTTTCAAGCGCCATCTTGAAAGCCTGTAGTTCAGCTCGTTGATCTGTACAGTCTCGGAGTGATTGAGTTTTAGTGACCATAGGTCTGAATTTACCTTCGCGCCAACGACCTTTAACGATCGCGCACGCAGCACTATAAGCTTGTTTACCCCCAATTGCGGGCTGTGCTGATCCGTCTGTACATATTATACAGCCGTAATGTTCTAGAGGTAGAATTTCGGTCGGCAGAGGACATTCGTATTCGTATTGTACGAATTCTTATGTCTTCAAGTAGGGGTCAAAAACGTATTCAACGTCTGTTGCAGCAAGTGAGTTAACACATTGTATCATGTATGTAAAGCTTTTGCATTTGGAATGCTCGCTTTCGTCACCGCCTCTAAGGCAGGTACAGGTGTAACGATCATTATGCGTTTATCCTGCGCAAGAGCTCTTCTCTTTTGCTACTGCAGTTTGAACCGCTGTCAGAATTTTTTCTGTTGAAGTGAATTTTAGTTCAGCTTGTGTGTACAAGTGTGATTTGTATGCAATCGGTACCTTTTCTCCTTCATTAAAGGTCAGGTATGTGAATCTGCATTTCCCTAGGATGACACGGATCATGAGATTGCGCGCATTGTTGCGTGTATCTAATTGTGTTTTTGCTAACATGTCTGTTTGTACTGAACGCAAAATTTCTGTATGTTTCTGAGACCAATTTGTTGGTTTGAAATCAGGTTTGATTAGTTCGTAGAGAGGTTTAACCCTTTCGGTGTAATTTCGAACATAAGTTCTTCCAAAATTCAGGAAACCTAGAATTGACTGTAAGTTTTTCAGCGACGTTGGAGGTTGGAGCAGCACACATTTCTCAAGAAAGTTTGCTGCCAGGCTTTTGCCTTCACTTGACAACTCGTACCCTAAAAATAGGACGTTGAGGTGGGCAATTCGTGATTTCTTAAAATTGAATTTGTACCCTTCAGAAGCGAACCCAAGTATTATGGTGTTCACTCTTTTCAAGTGCACGTCCAAATCATCATCTGTAAGATAGATGGCATCGACATATGATAATGCCTCATCATCGTACATTTGTAGTATTTCTGCTACTCTGGCTGAAAATAACCCTGGACTATTCTTGAATCCTTGGGGCAGAGGGCAAAATTGTCCCTGTGTCACCAAGATTGAGAAAGCGGTCAAGTGCCTACTTTCCGGTGCAATATTTTGACAGAAAAACCCATTTGAAATGTCTAATGTGGTTTTATATTTTTTGCGCACGATGCTGTTCATCAATGCTGAACTATGTGAATTTTGTACTGAAAAAGTTTTGCAACAAGAGTTTAGGTGTCTGTAATCCAAAACTAGACGATATGAATTGTCTGGCTTGGAGACAGGAAACAAAGGATTGTTCATAGATGAGGTGCATGTTTCAATCACCCCTTGATATTCAAGTTGATCTAAGATCTTCCTGACTTGTTTCTTAACTTCTTGCTTGACTGGATACTGCCTCTTTGCAGTAGGTTGATTGTTTAACTGGATTTTGTGATGAGGAGATTCCTCATCCCAACCTACGTGATTTTTATATAGTGCTGGGGCTTGGGCAACTGCCCATTTCCTGGCATATGTATATTTTTTATGAATTGGAATGTGATTTGAGAAGGCTGGCATAATTATCTCTTTGCCGTGTGGGCACTCCCTAACAACTGCAGGTGGCCAGTCTCGTTCAGCTAGAAGAATGTCATAGCCCTTAGAGAGCTTCTCCCAAAAGAGTGCTCTTATTTTTCTAGTTATGTCCCCCTCCATCCGGAATGTCACTGCATATAACTTGTGGGGTACACTAACCCTGGTGTCGGCAGTTTCAACTTGAATGCATTCATTCAAGTCCACTGTCTCCAGATGATCCATCAGGATCTTGCGAACTATGGTTACTTCTGCTGCACTGTCTAGCATTGTCTGAGCCCATTCCCCGTTCTTGAGTTGGGTCCTCAGAATTCTTGGCATGTCTGATTTTCATGCTTGCTACCTTCTTTTTGGAAAATTTTGCTTTTTTACTTTGGTGAACGAGTTCTTTGTCTTTCGACTTGACGTGTTCGTCTTTGTGTTCTGACCGTCCTCTTCTTTCCGATTTCTGCGAGGAAGTCTGAAAAGATCGAAAGGGACGTGTGTCATTATCTTGATATCTATCAGGTTTTCTTAAAGTATCCCTATTTCTAAGGTTATACCTTTTTTCAGAGGGCTCTCGTTGGGGAGACCTTCCCCCCGTTCAGGAGACCTAACTCTCCTTTGGGGAGACCATCCTCTGGACTGAGAACGCTTCTCTCTAGGAAGTGTCTGTTTACTGTTTTCCTACTTCTTTTTAGTAGTAGTGAGATTATTTTTTATAAAAGTTTTTTCAGGATTCTCTGTTAGTTGTGGTTTTAGTGGTTTCCCACCCAAACTATCTCTACCTGGTTCTTCATAGGATTTTTCAATAATTCTGGCAAGCTCGTAAGGTTTGCTCAGTAATGTCTGTTTCTTTTAATTTCTGGCGGATTGTCACTGATGCTGCTTCACCTTTAATGTTGGCTAATAGTATAGCCAAGACTTGTTTACAATCTTTCAGTAATTTCATACCTAGATTTAAAGCCGGTTCTGGACCGTATTAATTTTGAATCTGTCTTAGAACGTCTGGTATTACCGCCATGGACGGAACACCATGTGTTTTAGTGTAGATTGAAGCAAAGACTGTGCCCCAAGTGTCACAATCCTCTATGTGTGGTGCAATCCCCATAGGTAAACAGATTATCAGAATCCTGTGTTTCTCATGAGGCGTACTATCAGGAAATACTGCCTCTATTTGAGTAATTTTTTGTGCTAACCAGAACGGGATTTGCTCTCGTTTTGCTGGTAGTTTACCAATGACTGACTGTATAGTCTGGGGTGTGATTTTGTTTGTGTTCCCCTGATAATATAATAATAATAATAATGATCCACATTTGTAAAGCGCACAATCACCCGTAAGGGTCTCTAGGCGCTGGGGGCCGTCGGGAAGATTAAGCAAGCTATTGCCCAGAGTCACATGGTGCTGGGCTAACCTGCCGCCAGAGCCGGGGATCGAACCCTGATCCCCAGATTCCAGCGTCAGTCGCCCTGGACGCGGCGCCACACCTCTCCTACAGGGGTGTGCTGTGGAATTCTTACAGCTGGTTGGACTGTTAATGTCCGCATGACATATTGAACCAATTGTCTATGTATTTTAATTAATTCTTTTAGCTGAGCTAATAATTCTGCATCTGACATCCTTTCAATGTCTGGATGTGGTGTATAGCTGGCTAGTACCGGCCATGTTGCTCCTGGTCTACCTAGTGGACCGAGCCTGGTAATGTGATTTTGATGTTTTAGTGCGCCTTTAAACCAGAGATGATGCTCTTGGTAAGTTAATGGAATTTCAATGTCCTCAAAAGGAACGTATTCCGCTGGAGGTTCCTCTGCTTTGTAGTAGTGGAACTCTTGTGTTCCCGCATTTGCTGCTGGAAACTGAATCCATGAATAGAATACCTCTGTTTGCTGATACTCATGTGCCTCTATGACAAAGATTACTCTGCCACCTCTTGCTGATACTCCATTATTTATCAGTTTGTAAGTTATACTTTTCCTTACATTTACCGGGAGCAGTATAGCATCCATGTCATTTTCTAGGATAGCAGCGTCATCTAAGACCGATTGAGCTGCTGCTGCAGCTCTATGCAATTCGGTATCACTATCCGGCATTTTAGTCGGCTGAGAGTTTGCAGAACAAGTTTCAAGGAAACAAAGATTAGATGCACAATATTTTGGAACTCTGTCTCCTTCAACGTTGAACAAACCAAAAACTAATACATTGGATTTTTTTGTCATACTCTGTTTTGGCGGATTTTATCCTTTCACCCACTCCAGACGTCTTTTGGAGTTTTTACGGGAAAAAGGGGTCTGTGTGAAAAGCACGACTGAGTTACTCTAGTATCTAGCGTTAAATTATCGCCTTACCAAACGTTGGCCGCCATGTAGTGTAGTTCCCATATTCCCAATAGGCTCTGCACATTGGAATAATATATCCTGCAGCTTAGACGTAGGACTTATGTCGACTAGGTCTCTGCCGAATATATTAGACTTAATCGTGAGTGCCATCTAGCTCAGAGGTCACTAGAAACTTTCTCGACTAAACAAGAAGGGATTAGTCTCTGACAACCATATAACATGACAACTTTGTTTCCCCAGAAGGAAACATATCTTTAGAGTCGCGGAAACAATAGACGGCTATTTCACTCAGTCAGATGTGCATGCTTCGTTTCACCAGAGTTGCTTAGAAATAGAGAGACGGGCGTTTTCATCAAAAGTATTTATTGAACAGTCTTATTTCTCAAGCATAAGAAATGCACTGCTACAATTGAAATGCTAGTTAAGAAGTACAATGCATATAATACTAATAGTATTATAAAATAGTACTGTAAAAGCATGATATGGTTTCTAAGCCATAAACATAGAATACATAAAATGCATAAAATACATACAGTGATAAAATAGTGGCTAAAAGTACTCAACTGGTGCTTCTAAAATACGCCTACCCCGGTGTACCTAACCTAAGTCTAGTACGAGGGAGGTGAAAGTGTGGTGTAGCTTAAGTCTAGTAATTTTCTGCCAAGAATCTGTTTCAAGAATTCTCTAAGGGTCTAATCAGCTCCGTACCTTGGTTTTAAAATGATAGAGGTCTTGTATCTCTCTCTCTCAGGACTCGATCTCCCAGCAACCCGCAAGGGTAGCCTGGAAACACCGGAGCTGGATTTCTCGGCAAGAGAAAAGACAGCGTCTTCTCATTGCGTCAGATGAAGGGTCGGCTTCCTTCGGCACTTGCAGCAGCAGGGCGTCGGGC
The DNA here is from genome assembly GCF_964261635.1 of Lissotriton helveticus. Lineage (NCBI taxonomy): Eukaryota > Metazoa > Chordata > Amphibia > Caudata > Salamandridae > Lissotriton > Lissotriton helveticus. The sequence goes on along the minus strand of NC_136060.1, from coordinate 415,851,528 downwards.
AAGTAGTTAGTCGATCTGCTCCTAAATCCCCGTGTGTTTGACTGGGCAAATGTAGGCATATTTATACTTTGAAGGTGCCGAGTTTGACGTAAGATTGGACATAATATTGTCATTAGTGCCTCAGTTCCTTGAAAACTCCAGGAGTTCTTGGATAAATTAGTATTCAAGCAGGGGGAAGCCCCTGACTGCTGAAGGCTGGTTTTTCCATGAAATCGTTGTGGATTCTCGGAGTTTAGTGGAAGTAGCCATGCCGTATTTGGGCTGCACAGGCTAAGACTAAATAAGGCAATGATTCCTATGCCTATATAGGGACTGGGTGAATTATACCTATATATGGGCATGAATCGGGAAAATTACACTAGGGTCCTAGATTCCCACATAACAATGCAAAGTAATCATGCCTGCTTGGCAGGCCCGAGCAGGCCTGCCAAGCAGTCATGTGCACTTAGGGAGTGCAAAGCACTCCTTCCCCTGCGCCGCCAGCCCCGCCCTCCACGCCCGCCACTGACTTACATGTGAAAAATACAATGTCATTGTATTGTTCCTTTGCAGCAGTGGAGCAACGCTTCTTTGCCATAGCGGAGGGGCTGCCACTGTAACCTCAATTCATCAGGCACAGTTGGAAACAGTAATGTAAACAAGGCTTTGCAAATGTGGAATGTCACTTTGCGCACATGACTGAAAAATCAGCTGTAAATATATGTTGAAAACTCAGACATTTTAGTCCAAACCTCAGCTTATGAGTTCTGAAAATACACATATTTTGTCTTACATTTTGGTATGTATGTGTTTATTTAACCAAGTCAAAGCATCTAATTTAGTAAGATGGTCTGCACACTGGAGAGCTAGTTACAGGAAGTAGAAGAGCTACCAGTAGCTCATGAGCTACTTGTTGGAGAAGCGTGCATCTAGTCCTTACCGAAACCTGGTTCAACAACAGTTTCCTCAACAAAATAGGCCTGCTGTCCCCCCTCCAGGTCACTCAATCATTAGAAGTGACTGTGAAGAGAGAATTGGGGAGGATCTGCAGTCCTCTTCAGAAACTCCTTGCAATGCAAAGAGATGCTTTGTTGACAATTGAAGTAAATGAACATCAGAAATCCCCTTTCCAACTCAATGTAATGTATTACCTTCCTGGTAAAAATTCAGCTTTTATTAAGGAATACATGGAGGTCATTCAACCAATTCAATGTGACAAGGTCATTTTTATTGGAGACTTCAATCTTCATTGGAGCAACAACGATGGCTCTGTGGTCAATCTCCGCTCCTCGTTCCTCACTGGAAATTATCTGATACAACACAGCATCAGTCCTATCCACATAAAAGGATCAATAATAGACTTCATTATATCGAAGAGTGACATACCTTTTGGAATGACTCGTACTGAGTGTAATCCCGCCTGCTGCTTGCGATTGGTTCTGTCTTGCGTCGTTTGTCTTTCCTGGCTCCTTATTCCTTAGTGCTCTGACACATCATTTCCGGTTTTACGGCGAAGAGCACAGGTAAATTACAGTTTCCTTACACAGATAAGTGTTGTGTGTCTATGGGGACTACTTGCTCTTTACTTTTTTGGGAGGGGTGGTGAGTGTATTTTACATGAACAGTTACTACTTAAATGATGACGCTTAACTCAGCATCTCAAAGATGCGTTCACGCCTTCTCTTCATTTAAGGACATTCCTCAGCGCTTAGAAAGTAGGGAAACTGCAGAGAGAGACAATGTAGTTAGTTACATACTCTGATCGCAGTTTGCAGACTAGCAGGGAATTATGTGCATAATAATCCTCGATGTTTTTTTCTGATATGCAATATCTAATTGCTTATTGATTTTGATGTTTGAATATAAGATGCATAATGCGCATCTGCAGGTTTAGGGAAAATATACATTATGAGTTAAGCAAACATTTCATAGCTAGAAAAGGAATAAACTCTGAGTGATTTATAAAGGCGGTTTCATGGAAAAGCTTTTTGTAATTCGGTTTGGCAAACGGGCACGCTGTGTTCTGTTTACTTGTTTTAAATGGCATCAGAGATGGCCCTTTAAACTGGCAGATTCTGGCATTGGTCTAGGATGGCAGAAACTACCTGCCCCTTTCATCCTAAGAAACTCTTTCCATTTCCATCCTTGTAAATGTAAATCTGTATTTGTAATGCGCTAACTACTTACCCTTACGGGTCTCAAGGCGCTGGGTGCCGTCGTGGAAATTAAGTGAGCTATTGCCCAGAGTCACATGGCGCTGAGCTGAGCTGCCACCGGAGCCGGGGATCGAACCATGAACCCTGTGCTCCGAAGTCAGCTGCCCTGGCCGCTGCACTACACCTCTCTTTACCTTCACTGATACAATAACACACATGAGTCATTGTAATACAGGATCAATCAATCAATCACTGCATTTCTAAACCGTGCTACATACACGTGATGGTCTCAAGGTGCTGGCATGAAAGGGGATGCTACTGATCGAAGAGCCAGGTCTTGAGAAATTGATGAAGCAAAGCTTCGCATATTTTGCGGCTTGCCGAAGTCAAGAACCTCGTTTATGTGTAATAAGGTAACAAAATGTATGTTTTACTAACATTTATTCTGTTTAGGCAAAGTTCCCGAAGCTTGCCTATGTGTATTTCTAATGAATTTAATCCGTGTCCTCTAATATGGCCGCCGCTTGTATTTTAGTTACTGCGCATGCGTCAGCCACACTCACGTGTCCTGACGCGTCTGCAGAAGTGGAGGGAAAGTTATGCGCATGCGTAATTCATAGCTGTGCTTATCATGTGGTACTGCTCGTGCCACTGCTCTTGTGCCCGTATCAATGTAGCTAACATTTAGATGCAATAAGTTTATTTCTTGATGATGAGTTAAAGGTACAAACCCTGTGATGTGTTTTCATAATGACATTATTATGTATTAATTTGTTTTCGCTTACTTTTCATGTACCGCGGGGAATGGGGGTCCAAACTGATTGGGAGCCATATTGACGGTCTCTTCTGCGCATGACCAGGGAGCATTGAAAAGTGGCCACTTTGGACAGTGGAACTCAGCCAGCTGGCAGCCACAGTCAAGATGCGCCTGGGAAAGCCACCTCTGCGCTACGAGAACGGCGAATGTTGCTCCTCATGTGTTACAATGTTAATTTCTTGCACAGTTCTCATGAGAACCCCAAACCTGCTAGGCGGTACCCAAATATGTTAATGAAGGCTTCAAATCGTGTATTGTGATTGGTGTGTTACCCAAATCCTACCTTAGGACCAATCGAAATTGAGGGATTCTGACACTTTGCAACATTGGGGGGTGGTACACTGTCCCCAAACTGTATATCTACCCTGGGTTCACCTAGTGAACCGTCCGACTTGTCTGGTTTAGCTGACCTGTCACTGACCCAACGCACTCAATAGGTGACTGAAGATACAGAGCGCTGCGGAGCACTCTGTCCGAATTTGACCATAGACTGAGGTTCTACTGAACCTTAAAGTGCTGGCAAAGCACTTAGCTGGGAGTTCGCTGACCCAATCGGGGTCTTGATCGATAGCTGCAGAACGGGTGGAGCGCAGGCGTTGCTTCCGAGCTGTGGGTTCCGGTCTTGTCCTGAAGAGGGTCCTGTCCTGAGGGTTTGCTGTCCTGTCCTGAGGGTCCTGTCCTGATTCCTATTCCGAGGGTATCCTGTCCTATCCTGGGTGTCCATTCTGCACCTGCTGTCCTTTGAGGGGTATCCTTCCTTGAGGGTTTCCTGTCCTTAACTGACCCGTGGCCAGGGTTTGGTTACCACACCTTTCTAGGTAAATATTGCTCTGAACCTCTTGAAATTCTTGCACCTTCTGAATTTCTAACTTTTGCTTTAATAAAGTTCAACATTGCATATGTGATATTTTCCATGCCTTTCTGCAACTATTGAAAGTCATTTATATTTTTCCTAAGTTTATTCCTATGTCTTCTCATTTGTTAGAAATTATATTTTGCATAGCAGTGTGTCATTTCCTGATATGGTCTAGAACTTCGTTGCTTAGATTGTTCAAAGGCCCCTTCACCTTAAGTGAAGCGTGTTATTCATTATAAGCTCTCCTATAGTCACTCACACTTAGGCTATCCCTGTTTAGATAATACTGACTTGCATAGTATCTTTTCTCGTTACATTTTATTAGTACTTTGATGATTACTCTGTCATTATTTCTTTATGCATATATAATTTACGTTATCTTGGTTATTGATTGCCTTGTTTTATTGTACCTCATGCAAGAAAATAATGAACTTTAGATAAACATTTTAAAACTTCCAGTTGTCCGTGGTCATTTAAACAGTATTTGAATGTTATTGGTTGGGTTTGTATTTGCTGCCTTTTCTTAACAGCTAGCTCCCTGATTCATTGTGGTCATTAGGCACCCGCATCGGTGGATGGTAAGTCGGGTGCACCGAAAATTGGTAGCAGGGAACACACACACACCAACTTGGTAGAGCTCGTGAAGTCACCTGATCGATGTATATGGTGATTTGAAAAGTATATGGGCCCTGAAGCCGGAAACGGTGAAAACTATTGGTCGGGTGGCCTCGCGCGCTCTATCAGTTTTCTGGTAGCTAGAGGATGGTTAGGGACTAGTTGAGAGTAAGGCAGGGATTAGTTGGACTAGTTAAGTCGGAAGCTGCTATTATATTAATGCTGCTATAAGAGCGGCTGTTCTAAGAGACCTGATCAATCTCTTGTGAATACGCACGAATAATATCTTGTAAAAATAATTCATGAATTACTGTATTGCCATTATTCTTGTTCTTATATTGTTATATGTACTAATCCATGCAATTGTCAATCGTTTAGTTGTATGTTGTCCGAACTCCCCGGGGAATTGAAAGGGCAAGTGGTGAATAGAATCCATTGTCCTGAGGTCACAGGTTCGAGGAAAGTTAGGTGCAGGTTAGGATAACCGGGAAGCACTAACTAGGGTTTTCTGAATACATGTGTGAATAAATGACAGTAACGGGGTTCATTGGCAAAATTCCCATAGTGGCGTAACCTAGTAAGGGTCACATCGGAAGAGTAGCAGGTTCCTCGGAGCTAGCGTGAAAGCAGAGGGGTCCGCTGAGAAACCTTAAACTCGGAATATATCCCGGAAAGAAGTGGATGAGTTTAGGGGAATAACAGGTTCACCGATGCTAGAGTGAAGGGTAGGCGGAAGAGATCTGCCCGCAGCGCGTGAAAAGTAAATGGAAGTAGTTTACTTGCAGTAAAACAATTCTTTCTCTGTCTAGACACTTGAGCACTGTGGCGAATGTGTATTTGTTGTAAAATAACCAAGCACTGAGCACTTTAAAAGAAAGAAAGTTTCCGTTACCTTGTGAAGGGAGGGAGTCAGTCGCGAAGCGCCTCTGACGTCACTCTGTGCCGCGCTGGGATTGGTAGAAGCAGCGGGCGGGTAGCGGAGCTGGAATTGTAAAGGAGGGGTGAGCGCCGGAGCGTGGGAACTGTCTCACGAAGGGGCCGCGCACCCATTGGCGGAGCTTATTTAGTGTCGTGCACTCATTGGTTGCACGAATTTCTGAAGCGCGTTCTGATTGGAGGTAGTTTGTAAACAAAGTTTAGCGCAGAAGTCGTATGTGGCACTCGCAGACTACAGGAACTCGACCTGATCCAAGGCACCTAGGGTTTGAAAGGGATCAGTGGAAGACTAATAGATACGATATTATGTACGGAACCAAGAGAAAAATGTCCCTTGTAAGTAAGGTGAAAAATTATTTTAAAACGGACAAACCGATTAAATCTAGGGAAGGTGTTCTTGTCCCAGCACCCAATACTCCTGCCTCATTCATGATGTTTGACCGAGGGTACAATACCTGTGTGTGGTTGGAAAATTGGGTGAAGTACACAAAAGATGACGGAGTATTGGCGTTTCCGTTAGATGGTACTTTCAATGGTAGGATCTTATTTAATTTAAGAACCCGAATGAATGAACTGCATCCCAGACCGAGACTAACGCAGTATGAGGCATTAGAGGAATGGGAGATTGAGGCTTTTGAAAGAGAAAGACCCCGAATGGACAAGGGTTTGACCAAGTGGTACCCTAGGCAGAAACAGGAATCCAGGGATAAAAGGATGAAACAGTGGAGGCAGAGCATGATTGTTGAGGGTCTGTTTCCCATGATGCCGGCATGTCATAACATTGGAGCGGGTGAGAAAAGTACTGAAAAATGTAAGCATTGGGGGGCCCTGGGGGATTCAGATGATGAACTAATAGATGACATCTGTACCAGAAGTCCGCCACCTTACAATGAGGGAACCCGACCTTCCAGTGTAGGAGATGTTCCCCGACGCCACTTCCTAAAGGAAGAAGACAGGTCCCTGGGACTGGGAGGGGGTGGTCAAGTATTGCCCTATCCTGAAAAGCCCGAACCGACGGAAACAAGGGATATATATCCCAAAGTGCCCGCAAGCCAGGAAGAAAAATATTCACGTACGAAAATCTTTTTTCCCAGACCCTTGTATGAAAACGAAGAGAAACCATCGAATTCAGGACTGCCTTTTGTTCAACCTCCATATGGGGAAGAGCGCAGGTCCTTTAATACTGGAACTTTATTCCCGAAACCAAATTATGGGGGAGGACCAAGTGAAACGCATCCTACTGCCCCGAGTTTTACTCCTCCGTTGACCCCACAGATATTACATGACACAACTTTAAGAAGGGTGCTAGTGGAAAAGGAGCAAGAGGCTCTAGCTAGACAAAGAACAGAAATAATTCAGAACATTTCCCAGTTAAATACCAGTCCTGAGGCATTGACTATTCCAGTAACTATTGGACCGGTGGTCCCGTTATACGGAAATGGTCAGGGAAATCCGATTACTCCAGTTATGACCCCAGTCATGGCAACCCCGAGACAGGAACCGATCATCATAGATGATCAGTCCAGTGAGTGCGAGTCTGAAGTTGCGTTTTTGGAATTACCAAACAAACAGACTGGAAAGGGAATACAGCAGAGGCATAACCCTTTTAATACAAAAGAAATTAAATTAGAGACAGCAACAGGTACTAGGAATGTCTCTCTGGTAACTCCGGATGAAATTGAGAGTTGGAGTCGTGAATTAGAGAAGCAGACTCCGCAAACAAAACCTTTAGACCTCTACAAGCTGAGGGTCGAAATAGAAGAATTAATGGCAGGAAATGTGGGGTTGGATCGATTGAATACCTACTCTGAAGAAGAATTGTCGTTCATATGTAAAAGCTTTACAAGGAACACCAGAGTGCTCCACGAAAAACTGACCGAAACAGCAGTTAGTATGGGGGTAGATATCTCAAAATCCAAGCCCTTACAGAAACCGTACAGAGCAGACTTCTCAGACAAAGATATAGAACACCTGAATGTAGCAGGGAAGAAGTTGCAGATTAAAGAATTAATGGGGGTACTGCAGAAATGGGGAGATGTGGAAAGATGGAGAAGCAGGTGGGCGAAAAAGAGAGAAGAGGTTCGCTCCCGACAAGTGACTCCCGAGTTTGCTTTAAGAGAGGTAGAAAAACCTGAGCAGTTATGCCCCATGCGCGAAGTTCCAGGAGGGAAATATGTGCATGTCCCCTGGTCTAGGCAGGATATTGTGTCCTTCACGAACGATTTTCCAAAATTACGAGAGAAACCAGTTGACTGGTACAGGCAGGTGGAAAGGTTCGTGAAGGTACAAAAATGTCTGTGGAAAGACCTGGATGGGTTTTTCGACATTGTGGTTCCAGTAGATTTATGGACCCAGTGTAAAATAAACATAGACTGGCCGAGTGAGGAGTACCCCAGAAACAAGGAAACTGGAGAGCCATCAAAGGATGTCATGCGAAAATATGAGCAGGTAATTCAGCATTTGAAAGAAAAGGTGCCCGCAAAGGAAACTGATTGGACAAAAATAGATAGGACAACACAGGAAAGGGACGAGACAGTGCACTCCTTCTATGAGAGGTTATTGCAGGTATTTAAAACATACAGTGGTATTGATAACATCGACCTGAAGGATATGACGCACTTTATTTACAGGTTTGTAAATGGTTTAAGACCTGAAATTTGTCAGTGGATAAAAGATAATAAAATCTGTTGGCATACAAAAAAAATGGATGAGGTCCTGCGGTACGCTAAGTACTGCGAGGATGAGATGGCAGAAAAGAAAAAGGCCCTCAAGGAAAAGGTGATGTGGGCTCAGGTGAAGCTCGCAGAACAGCAGGAAAAACAATTGAGTAACATGGTTAAAAATGCTGAGAACAAAGGTCCTGGGGGAGGGGGTGGAGGAAAGCCCCGGCCCAAATTTAGCAGGGAAGAGGCTATGAAGAAATTTCCCTGCCATCAGTGCGGCGAAATTGGACACTGGCGAAACGAGTGTCCTCAATTAGTCGATGTTAATGAAAAAACTCCTGATTTAACTCCACAGACGCAGAAAGAAAGACCAAGAAAGACTCAACCCCAGGTAAAAACAGTTCAGGTGCCTCGAGCACCCAAGCAGGTATACAGGGGAAGACAGGCAGAAGATGAAGAGATAGAGGTTTGGGAAAGCGGGGAGAACAGAAATACAGCAACTTCGCAGTATCTGCTGAATGATACCTTCCTTTGTAATGAACAGGACTGACGGGGCCTGAGAGGGGAGGACGAGGAGTGCGTACTTGGCGCTTCCTTGCCGGTAGACCAGTCTGGACCATATATTGAAGGAAAGGTTGACGGAAATGATGTCACCTTTCTGTTGGACACTGGCGCTACCCGTTCTACTGTAAGAACAGTGGACGTTCCAAACCTACCCCTCTCGGGAGAAAATATCCAAGTAGTGGGTGTATCTAATCAATTGATTAGTACTCCTGTTACCGAACCAATGGAGATTTCAATTGGAAATTTTAAACAGATGCATAGATTTGTCGTCTGTGACACCAGTCCAGTGAATCTACTGGGTCGTGATTTGCTGTGCAAAATGAACTGTACCATCTTTTGCACACCAAAAGGTGTTGAAATACAGACCCCAGATGAAGATGGCATTTATAAATTATTGTTACTTAGACCTGACTCAGAAATTAAAAGATTGACCCTGCAGGACTTGCCCCAAGAACTACAGGAAGCCGTAAAGCCAGAGGTGTGGGATTTCACTGGAAAGGATGTGGGGTTGATGAAAGATGTGGACCCCATACAGATAGCCATCAAGGACAATGCAGTATATCCTAACACTAGGCCTTACCGAATGAATGCTGAAGTGAAAGCAGGTGTCACTCTGGAAATACAAAAATTATTAGAAGGAAACATCATACAGGAAGTGATGAGCAGCCCATGCAACTCACCGATTATGGGCATCAAAAAGCCTAGTGGCAAGTATAGGGTAGTGCAGGACCTGAGAAAGGTTAACAAAATTGTAGTTCCTTGCTGCCCTATTGTCCCGAACCCTGCAGTGATATTGTACCAGATTCCTTGGGATGCTGAATGGTTCACTGTGATTGATTTATGTCATGCATTCTTTTCGATACCCCTGCACCCCGACAGCAAATTTCTTTTCTCATTTGCCTTCGAGGGTCACGTGTATTGTTGGAACCGGGTCCCTCAAGGGTATACAGAGAGCCCCTCTATCTTTAATCAGATCTTGAAAAAATGTCTAGAGACTTTGGTCTTACCTGGGAACTCTGTGTTAGTACAGTACATAGACGACCTTCTACTGGCGTCTAAAAGTCACAGGGACTGTGTAGTTGACACCATTGCCCTCCTAAATCATCTGTGTGAGAAAGGGCATAAAGTGGCCCCTGACAAACTACAGTTTTGTGCGAAATCAGTAAAATATCTAGGACACCAGATAGAAAAGGGTGTCAGAAAAGTCACATCAGAAAGAGTGAGAATAATTCAAAAGATGCAGTTGCCCCGTACTCAAAAAGATGTCAGAATGTTCCTGGGGGTATTAGGGTACTGCAGACAGTGGATTCTGGGATTTGCAGCTTTAGCCAGGCCCTTGATAAAAATGACCACGAGAGGAATGCCAGATGTTGTAGAGTGGGACGATGAAAGTCTAATGGCTTTCACAAGACTGAAAAACTGTCTGTGTACAGCCCCTGCGTTGGGAATGCCAGATTATTCCAAAGAGTTTGCCCTTTTCTGTGACACTCGCGATAATTGCGCATTGTCAGTCCTGACTCAAGAACATGGCACGACCAGAAGGCCTGTGGCTTATTTCTCTGCCACATTGGACCCAGTAGCTGCTGGGTTACCAGGCTGTCTGAAAGCAGTAGCTGCTACCTGTGCAAGTTTGGAACAGAGTGAGTCCATTGTCATGGGACATCCTGTGACCGTGTATGTTTCACATGGAGTGGTAATTCTATTGACCAGAACTAAAACACAGTATCTCACCCCTAGTCGGCTGACTAAATACGAGAGGATTCTTGTGGGTGCAGCAAATGTAAGCATTGTTAGGTGCGGTATTCTGAACCCTGCCACCTTACTCCCCGACCCCTTGGAAATAGAAGGTGGGGATGATGATGAACATGATTGTATTGACCTGACAGAGTTCAGTACTAAGCCACGCCCAGACATAAAAGAAGTACCATTGCCTGAGCATGATAAAGAACTATTTGTGGATGGTTCCTGTCTAAGACATGAACTAGGAGGCTTGAGTGCTGCTTATGCAGTAGTGTCTTTCACCAAAATTGAAGAAGCAGGTTACCTATATAACATCAAGTCTGCACAAGTAGCCGAATTGATAGCCATGATAAAGGCTTGCAAAATTGGGAAGGACTTACGCATAACAGTGTATACTGACAGTCAGTACTGTTATGGAGTTGTGCATGACTTTGGCCAATTATGGCTACAAAGGGAATTCATGACTTCCTCAGGTACTCCCATTCGGAATGCAAAGGTTGTTCATGACCTTTTAGAGGCCATCCAGTTGCCCAAAGAACTGGCAGTGGTAAAATGTGCTGCTCATCAAAGGAGCATGAACAGAGTATCACTGGGAAACGATTATGCTGATCGAGTGGCCCAATGGTGTGCCAAAGATCGGTATATTGTAAATCCAAAACGAGGGGGGCCAGGAACCAGCTGCCAGCTTCAGGTGTTTGAAGAAGTGCCTACATGGGATGAAGTGAGAGAGTGGCAGGAATCGGCTCCTTGGCAAGAAAGAGAGAAATGGAAGGAGGATGGGTGTAGACCGAGACGTGTGGATGGTGTGATTTTGGGCCCAACTGGTATGCCTGTGTTACCCCGACACTTGCTTGGCACAATGGCAAGATTAATACATGAAGGATCACACATTGGTAGGGATGCCATGATTCTGGTATTTCAACAGACTTGGTACAGTAAAAAGTTCAGGAAGGTAGCAGAGTCCCTCTGCCAGAGGTGCCTGTCATGTCAACAGATGAACCCAGGCAAGAGGACAATGGTTGAACTGAGCAGGATTGGGAGATCAGGGGGTCCCTTTATAAGGATACAGATTGATTTCATCACCATGCCCCGTTGTGAAGGGAAACGATATGTCCTTGTCATTGTTTGCGTATTTTCAAAATGGGTAGAAGCTTACCCTACTCCTCAAAGTGACGCACTGACAGTAGCGAAGTGTTTACTAAAAGAACTGATACCTAGATTCGGAATACCATACATTATTGAATCAGATAAGGGTGGACATTTCCAGAATGAAATACTGGCTGAACTGTGTAAGGCCTTTGGAATAAGGCAGAAACTCCATTGTGCATACCACCCAGAGGCTTCTGGAATAGTGGAACAAGTAAATGGAACTATCAAAAACAGACTAGCAAAGCTGACAGATGCTACTGGCATGACCTGGGTGAAGGCCCTGCCCCTGGTCCTGATGGGACTGAGAAGTGTTCCTGACCGCAAGACAGGCCTAAGTCCCCATGAAATCATTATGGGAAGAGTGATGAGGCAAGCATGGGTGCCAGGAAGCAAACTGTTGAGTATTACTGATGATTTGGTGCTTGAATACTGCAGAAGATTGGGTGACCAAGTGCGTTCTATCTCTCGCCAGATTGGAGACGACGGCATCCTCAATCCAACGACTCCTCTCCACAGCTTGGTTCCAGGAGACTGGGTCAAAATAAAGAAGCACACTCGATCAAGCTGTCTGGCACCAAGGTGGGGAAAGAAACGCCAAGTAATCCTGGTAACAACCACTGCAGTGAAAGTCGCAGGTGTTCCCCAGTGGATCCACGCTGGACACACCCAGAAGGTATTACCAGACAGAGGATTTGAAGAAGAAGGGCAACCAGCAGAGGACCCTGAAGGAGCCAGACCAGAAGCGACTGACAACGAGCAGCCCAGCACCAGTCAGGTTGCAGGAACAGCAGACGTTGGCCCAGGAGTAGTTGACTACGAACTGCCAAGAAACCAGCCTGTGGAAGAGGTCCAGGAAACTGAGCCAGGAGTAGCTGAAGACGAGCTGCCAAGCATATGGCCAGAAGAATGGATACCGATGATTGATCTGACCGAAGATCCTATCAGAACAAGAGAACGACTTAGTGAAGGTAGAGAGTGGACTAGTCAGGAAAAGCAAGGCACAGGCGAAGAACCTCAGCCGCTTGAGATTCACATCAAAACTGAGGAAGGAGAAGGTCAGACAGGGACAGAGCAGGTATTCGATACACCACCGCTAACACCTGATGCAGATAAGGGAGAGACTAGAAATAGAGTGATAGTTCGAGCAGAAGAAAATCAAGAGATCGAAGTGCTTGAACAGGATCAGAGAGGGTTAAAAGAACGGGTTCAGGAAACAGAAACAGAAACAGAGACAATCGAAAGCCAAAAACAAAATATTCCTGAACAAGGCCAGATTAGCAACCAGGCAGAAGAATTTGATGCTAGCCCTGGAACTAGTCAGATAAGGGAAGTAGGAGAAGAAAGTGGAGAAGAATTACCACAAGATAAAGAGAACAAGAGAATAAGAAAAGAAAGTGAAGTCCAAGTACCAACTAAGAGACTAAAGAAAAGAAACAACCTTGAGCCTAGGTTTGTAAAAAGATTGAGACTAAGGATAAAGACAGTGGAAGAAAAACGTGCAGAAGCAAGAAGAAGTGCTCGAATAGCAGAGCAAGAAGAAGACTCTTCCAAAAGAAGGAGTGAGCGAATAAAAAGACAAAACAAAAAGTACAAATCTCCTGAATGGACACTGGTTTTGGAGGAACTTGAAGATCTTGATATAACTGACGTGAGCGACGGAGAACCCGTCCCAGAGTACTCAGCTGAAGAGGAAGACGAACCACCGTGAATTTGCACAAAGTAAGCTAATTGTGTGAAGCTAAAAAGAGGGGTTCGAGAGACTCCTTCTGAGCCAAAATGTCTGATTCAACAGTGAATGGTAGACCTAGTTGCAGCCGTTTTAAGACGTGTTGCAAGGTGTGTATATGTAGTGTAGTAGTACTGATAGTTATCTGGATAGGATTAACAATTTTCATTCCCTTTGCTGTAAGTAAAGATACTAACATTGTCCCTACTGAAGTTGTAAATACTGACAATGAGGAGCTAACAACACAGAGTGTAGCACGACATGAAAGAGCTTTGAGACAAACAAAACAGAACTTAGAAGCATCAGATGAGGGAGGACTACATTATCATGGAGTTAAGAACAAGACACACTTAAACGTTTTCGCAAACTTATTAATACACTATGTAGAGACTATGGAAATTGAAGATTGCTATGTCTGCATGAAGCTGCCTACTTCTGTGGCTGAAGGCGTGACATACCATCACCTGCCATTGACATATGGAATCTCCTGTAGCATTTTAGCTAGTTTATTCTATAAAAGAGGACCGTTACAGTACTATTACTCTAACAATGACGTGATCTTTTCTGAACTTCCTATACGTGGGAACTTGAATCCTGTACATACCAAAACTGACACCATAAGATATATGGGAGACTACTTTCTGACTATAGGTAACATTGACATAGCAGACGCACACAGAGATAACTTGACTTGTTCTTTGCGTGAGCAGGAAAAGATGTTCCTGAACATGGCAGAGAAAAGGAGAATTAAAATTCAAAAGAAGGCTAATGACGAAAGTCAGAAAAAGCCAAAGTGGGCAGAGAACATGGAAGGCACCTCATCTGGTGGAGCGGGTCCTGCTCTGTTGCTGGATTTTGAAAAGAAAGGCAAGCTATGTCTTCACCGCGAGAAGACTAGCTATTATAATAATGTTTTCATTGGTTCCAGTGAATGCGAACATAATTACAAGGTAAGTGGAGGTTGGGGTTTCAAAAATGGGTCAGAGCCTGTGTTTCCTGGAATTTATTATATTTGTGGGGACAAGGCTTATTTCAAATTGCCGGATCACTGGTATGGAAGCTGCTACTTTGGCATTGTCTTCCCGAAAATATACCATGTGAATGGAAAAGCTGGAAGCAATGAAGATACTAATGGCTTAGTGCGTAGTAAAAGAGAAAGTATAGGTGAAATTATGGGTAGTATTTTCAGTGCACTGATACCTGGAGTGGGAGTGGTTCTGAACACTCACAGAATTTGCAAATTGTCTACTATAGTAGATGTGCTGTCTACTGAAACGGCTCATGGATTTCTGCTGGTCAATACCGAAATGGTTGCGATCAGATCAATGGTTTTACAAAATCGACTTGCTCTTGACACCTTATTAGCGAAAGAGGGCGGAGTCTGCCGGATGTTGAAGGCGCAACATTGTTGCACTTATATTCCGGATAAAAGTGTACAGATCAAAAGATATGTGAAAAACATTACTAATTTGGCAAAGGAACTCAAACCACTCGAGGTTGATAGTGCCTGGAAGAGACTGGTAGATGGTCTATTAAATGTAGGTCATTGGCTTGCTAGCATAGGTAAAAGCTTATTATTCAAAATTCTGATGCCAATTGGTATTATAGGTCTTATTATACTTTCCATTTTCTTATGCTGTAAATACCGCAAGCGTACCAAAAAGCACGAGGTAAATGCAAGAGGAGTGAAACGAAGTGTGGATGAGATTGAATTAGAGGAGGTGAATGATCAGATATACAAAAAGGTGAAGACTTCTCACCCTGCTAAAACTGAGAGAGAAAAGTTAGAACGGCTGCTGGAAGAAATAGAACTTTATAAAGTATGAAAGAAAGTTGGCATCTGGTTCCATTATAATTTGTGATGATAGTAAATATCATCAAAGAGGGGATTGATGAAGCAAAGCTTCGCATATTTTGCGGCTTGCCGAAGTCAAGAACCTCGTTTATGTGTAATAAGGTAACAAAATGTATGTTTTACTAACATTTATTCTGTTTAGGCAAAGTTCCCGAAGCTTGCCTATGTGTATTTCTAATGAATTTAATCCGTGTCCTCTAATATGGCCGCCGCTTGTATTTTAGTTACTGCGCATGCGTCAGCCACACTCACGTGTCCTGACGCGTCTGCAGAAGTGGAGGGAAAGTTATGCGCATGCGTAATTCATAGCTGTGCTTATCATGTGGTACTGCTCGTGCCACTGCTCTTGTGCCCGTATCAATGTAGCTAACATTTAGATGCAATAAGTTTATTTCTTGATGATGAGTTAAAGGTACAAACCCTGTGATGTGTTTTCATAATGACATTATTATGTATTAATTTGTTTTCGCTTACTTTTCATGTACCGCGGGGAATGGGGGTCCAAACTGATTGGGAGCCATATTGACGGTCTCTTCTGCGCATGACCAGGGAGCATTGAAAAGTGGCCACTTTGGACAGTGGAACTCAGCCAGCTGGCAGCCACAGTCAAGATGCGCCTGGGAAAGCCACCTCTGCGCTACGAGAACGGCGAATGTTGCTCCTCATGTGTTACAATGTTAATTTCTTGCACAGTTCTCATGAGAACCCCAAACCTGCTAGGCGGTACCCAAATATGTTAATGAAGGCTTCAAATCGTGTATTGTGATTGGTGTGTTACCCAAATCCTACCTTAGGACCAATCGAAATTGAGGGATTCTGACACTTTGCAACATTGGGGGGTGGTACACTGTCCCCAAACTGTATATCTACCCTGGGTTCACCTAGTGAACCGTCCGACTTGTCTGGTTTAGCTGACCTGTCACTGACGCAACGCACTCAATAGGTGACTGAAGATACAGAGCGCTGCGGAGCACTCTGTCCGAATTTGACCATAGACTGAGGTTCTACTGAACCTTAAAGTGCTGGCAAAGCACTTAGCTGGGAGTTCGCTGACCCAATCGGGGTCTTGATCGATAGCTGCAGAACGGGTGGAGCGCAGGCGTTGCTTCCGAGCTGTGGGTTCCGGTCTTGTCCTGAAGAGGGTCCTGTCCTGAGGGTTTGCTGTCCTGTCCTGAGGGTCCTGTCCTGATTCCTATTCCGAGGGTATCCTGTCCTATCCTGGGTGTCCATTCTGCACCTGCTGTCCTTTGAGGGGTATCCTTCCTTGAGGGTTTCCTGTCCTTAACTGACCCGTGGCCAGGGTTTGGTTACCACACCTTTCTAGGTAAATATTTCTCTGAACCTCTTGAAATTCTTGCACCTTCTGAATTTCTAACTTTTGCTTTAATAAAGTTCAACATTGCATATGTGATATTTTCCATGCCTTTCTGCAACTATTGAAAGTCATTTATATTTTTCCTAAGTTTATTCCTATGTCTTCTCATTTGTTAGAAATTATATTTTGCATAGCAGTGTGTCATTTCCTGATATGGTCTAGAACTTCGTTGCTTAGATTGTTCAAAGGCCCCTTCACCTTAAGTGAAGCGTGTTATTCATTATAAGCTCTCCTATAGTCACTCACACTTAGGCTATCCCTGTTTAGATAATACTGACTTGCATAGTATCTTTTCTCGTTACATTTTATTAGTACTTTGATGATTACTCTGTCATTATTTCTTTATGCATATATAATTTACGTTATCTTGGTTATTGATTGCCTTGTTTTATTGTACCTCATGCAAGAAAATAATGAACTTTAGATAAACATTTTAAAACTTCCAGTTGTCCGTGGTCATTTAAACAGTATTTGAATGTTATTGGTTGGGTTTGTATTTGCTGCCTTTTCTTAACAGCTAGCTCCCTGATTCATTGTGGTCATTAGGCACCCGCATCGGTGGATGGTAAGTCGGGTGCACCGAAAATTGGTAGCAGGGAACACACACACACCAACTTGGTAGAGCTCGTGAAGTCACCTGATCGATGTATATGGTGATTTGAAAAGTATATGGGCCCTGAAGCCGGAAACGGCGAAAACTATTGGTCGGGTGGCCTCGCGCGCTCTATCAAAGTCTTCTGAAGGCCAGCAGGTCCTGAGTCTGTCGCAGGCTGGTAGGGAGAGCGTTCCAGGTCTTGGCGGCGAGGTAGGAGAAGGATCTTCCGCCGGCGGTGACTTTCCAGATAGGAGGAACTGAGGCGAGGGCGAGGTTGGCTGAGCGGAGGCTTCGGGTGGGGGTGTGGAAGCTGAGTCGGTTGTTGAGGTATGTGGGTCCGGTGTTGTGTAGTGCTTTGTGTGCATGGATGAGGAGTTTGAAGGTGATCCTCTTGTTGACGGGGAGCAGGTGGGGTGTGATGTGGCTGCGTCGGGGGACATCGAGGATCAGTCGTGCCGAGGCGTTCTGGATTTGTTGTAATCGTTTCAGGAGCTTGGTTGTTGTTCCTGAGTAGAGGGCGTTTCCGTTGTCGAGTCTGCTGGTGACGAGGGACTGGGTGACGGTTTTTCTCTCATGTCGGGGGGGATCCATTTGAAGATCCTGCAGAGCATTCGGAGGGTGTTGAAGCAGGACGCGGAGACGGCGTTGACTTGCCTGGTCATGGAGAGGGTGGAGTCGAGGATGACCCCCAGGTTGCGTGCGTGGTCTGTGGGTTCCGGGGCTGAGCCTAGCGATGTGGGCCACCAAGAGTCGTCCCAGGCTGATGGGGTGGGTCTGAGAATGTAACTGCTTCTATCTATTGCGACCATATGTCACATTAAGGGGGCCATGGCCGTTCTATTTAATCCAAATAAAAGTCCCGTCCTTTATTTCTAGAAATCAGAATCACACGTGTTAGGCTAACGGAGTAAAATTGAGCAATCAACCTCAAGTATTACACAAGCACGTATTTGTGAAGTGAAAGCCAAGCTGTAGGAAACACGTATTTGTGGAGCGATCTGGCAACCCAAGACGCACACTGCAGCACGTGTAAGCTGATTGTACCAGCTTTGATTTTCGATAGCGAGCTCATATTTTCGGTGTTTGATGCTGACAGTTTCACCGACATCTGTATTCCCGGTTTAAATGCCTTCTCTATATGTTGGCGCAGCAAAATTGACGCATGCAAATAGATCTCTTTGTAGAGAGAGAGTGAGACATGATGTCACCATTCTCCATTTTCAAAGGCAAATTCTTCAATCACCATACATTTACATTTCACTGGAGCCACAGAGGGTCCAATGAAATAAATTGTTCTAATAGGCCCTTTCAAAAATGTAAAAAAGAGGTGCTGACCTAAGTTGAACCTGAGGACTTTGGCAGGTCAGCTCATTGATACTGCTGCTCACACTCACATTGTATTAAGCAGACCTCTGTTGATGAAGCTAATTTTTTTAAATCTAAGAACACTATAGTTCAAACAGGAAATGCTAAATAATCATGGTGAAAGTACAAAACACCATTGCTGAGGCATGGTGCTTTCAATCCACTTTTGATAAATAAGTCACAAAGTCTGCAATTACTCTTTCAGCACCATCTTCCTTATTCTTGTACCTTCAAACTGCTTAGCAGGAATGAATGCTACTTGACCACTCAATACATTTTTGTTTTGTTTTCTCTTTTTTTTGCAGCAACAAATATACGTTGCTACACATCATACAAAAATAATCGAGTGAAGGTTAGAAATCCTAGGCAACATTTGTCATTCAATACCCAGGATTTTGACTCTTGAGAAAGTTCTGACGCATTGACAAAGTTGACTTCTAGCGAATCATATCTTGCAATATTCTACTGTTGCTGTAAAAAAGTTTGTTTTTTAGTTCGAGCATGGACAGCGCATGCGCTGCCCTGCAAGGCATGCTATATTCCGGTACGGACTTGAAGCTCTGCCCATTTTCCACCCATCTTTTCAATTGGCTTCTGTTCCTGTCCTTTCTAAATCATTGCTTTTCATTCATGACTAGGCTTAGTAGTCTCTCCTTGGTACCGCCTTGTCTGCATTTGTATCCTCACATGAGGACTGGACTTTTTAGGTCTCGGGCTATAACGCGCTTGAAAAGCGCCTTCTCGCCAGAGAACTATAGTCGGCGTCTCAGACGCCGAAGGGAGACAAGACCTGGCCGCGCGCAGCATTTTCCCATAGGATAACGTTGTGCGCGCGGCCAGGTCTTGTCTCCACGGCATTGCAGGGCAGACAGGATCGCGTCACGCGCCTCTCTTAGGATTGGGTCGAGCGTGAGCTTCTACCGTAGGCAGCTCACGTGACGCCGCGCGGCCCAATACCAAGGCGCGCTTCGGAATCCGACGCTGCCATGATGGTGCCCTGTCCGCTGTTGCTCGGCGCGTTCCACGCTGCAAGTTTTATTTGCGTCTGGGTGAGGAGAGGACAGTACGTGCCCCGCGCGGTGTTTAGTAGTTCTTTCGGCCTCTCTCTTCTGTTGATCGGCGGCCGCGAGGACTCACGGAAAGAACTCCCGGGAAGTCATTGTGCCATCTCCGAAAGGGCGCGCGCCCGCCGTGCCAGGTGAGGTCACAAGCGGTCGCATTATTAAATAATGAGCATCCTTGGCAACCAGCCACTCGGCGGAGCAGCCTCCCTTCCCGCATTCCTACTGCCAGCCACTGGTGATACTGTGAAGCCTTCCTTACTCGCTCTTCCTTGCTATAAAGCTCTCCTTGCTCGACCTTCTTGACTGTGAATCCCTCCTAGCTCGCCCTTCAGCGCTGTGAAGTCCTCCTTGCTTGCCCACAGGCGCTGTGAAGCCCTCCTTGCTCGCCCTTCCGTGGTCCCATGAAAAGCCTACCTGCTGCTTTAAAGGTCCTACCGCAGCAGCCAGCTGTGAGGTTGTGCTGCGCTGGCTCCACCCTGCTGCCTTGTGAGGGATGAGGGGATGTGTTTGAGGCTCTCACCACGCAGCGAGGAGTTTCAAAGCACCGGCTGGCCCTGTCGCCTCCAGACAGCCTCGCTTCGCCTACGTGTCCGCCATCCCATGTGCAGCCGGAGACACCGCGCCGTGGCGGGCACGAGCGTCGCCTCCAGCCTGCGCGCCCCTCCGCCGCATGCGCTGCTATTGTCAGGGGTCCATTCCTAGGTTTATTTGGGTTCACTGCATCTTGGGTGGGAGACAGTGGTGGAAGTAACCTCTCGTGCTTGTTACATCTTCTGTACTAGGAATGTGAATGTAGCGTGATTTGTGGTCCTTGATTCCGGCTGACATCTCACTCCACCTGCCTTAACACAGGTAGCCACTGTCTGGGCTCCGGCTAATTCTGTCCAGACAAAGAGTGAGCTGGGAACGCCAGCATTACCTGCACCACTGTGTATAAAAACAAAGCACACAGCGCCTCTTGGCTGGTAGTCGGTCTCTTTCGAGTGAATTACGGGTTGTGCTATTCAGTTGTGGGTGTAAAACATTGCACGCCTGTACTGTAACCTGCCCCAAAATGTAATATTTTCCAGGCTTTACTGTGAAATGCCATTGCAGGGTGCTTCCAAAGGCACCTTTTTTTTCACATTTCTCATTAATTTCCACCGGTACACGTAGCCCTAATTATATGCCATAAGGCTGGCACTTCGCAGCCTCGCCAGCATATTGCCGGGAAAGTCGTGTCTCGCAGCTTTGTAGTCAATCAATCAATCATAGGCATTTATAGAGCGCTCTACTTACCCGGAGGGTCTCAAGGCGCTAGGGGGGGGGGGTGCTGCTACTGCCCGAACAGCCAGGTCTTGAGCTTCTTCCTGAAGGCGAGGTGGTCTTGGGTCAGGCGCAGGTGGGTCGGGAGGGAGTTCCAGGTCTTGGTGGCCAGGTAGGAGAAGGACCTTCCTCCTGTTGTCGTTCTTCGGATGCGGGGGACGGCGGCGAGGGCGTGACTGGCTGATCGGAGGTGTCGTTTGGGAGCGTAGAAGTTGATGCGGTTGTTGAGGTAGCTCGGGCCTTGATCGTGAAGAGCTTTGTGTGCGTGGGTAAGGAGACGGAAGGTGATTCTCTTGTTGACCGGGAGCCAGTGCAGGTCTCTTAGGTGTCCGGAGATGTGGCTGTGTCGTGGGATGTCGAGGATGAGTCTGGCTGAGGCGTTCTGGATCCGTTGGAGCCTCTTCTGGAGCTTGGCGGTGGTTCCGGCGTAGAGGGCGTTGCCGTAGTCTAGTCGGCTGGTGACGAGTGCCTGGGTGACAGTCTTCCTGGTCTCGGTGGGGATCCACCGGAAGATCTTCCGTAGCATGCGCAGGGTGTTGAAGCATGACGAGGAGACGGCGTTGACTTGCTTGGTCATGGAGAGGGAGGAATCCAGGATGAAGCCCAGGTTGCGTGCGTGGTCTGTCGGTTTGGGTGCGGTGCCCAGGGCGGGGGGCCACCAGGAGTCGTCCCAGGCGGAGGGCGAGGATCCCAGGATGAGGACTTCCGTCTTGTCCGAGTTCAGCTTCAGGCAGCTGGTCGACATCCACTCGGCTACCTCTTTCATTCCTTCGTGAAGGTTGGCTCTGGCGGCGGCGGGGTTGTTGGTCAGGGAGAGGATCAGCTTGGTATCGTCGGCGTAGGAGATGATGTTGAGGTTGTGTTGGCGTGCGATGGCCGCGAGGGGGCTCATGTAGACGTTGAAGAGGGTTGGGCTCAGCGAGGATCCTTGAGGGACGCCGCAGATGACTTCGGTGGCCTCTGACTTGTGCGGTGGTAGACGGACTCTCTGTGTTCTTCCGTCGAGGAAGGAGATGATCCATTCCAGCGCCTTCTCCTGGATTCCGACGTTGCTGAGGCGATGCACAAGGGTGCGGTGGCAGACGGTGTCGAAGGCCGCGGAGAGGTCTAGTAGGATGAGGGCCGCTGTTTCTCCGTTGTCCATCAGGGTTCGGATGTCATCGGTGGCAGCGATGAGGGCGGTCTCGGTGCTGTGGTTGGCTCGGAAGCCAGACTGTGAGGGGTCGAGGGATCCGTTCGTCTCGAGGAAGGCGGCCAGCTGCTTGTTGACGGTCTTCTCGATGACTTTGGCTGGGAACGGGAGCAGCGAGATGGGGGCGGTAATTCTTGAGCTCGGTGGGGTCCGCTGTTGGTTTCTTGAGCAGAGCGCTGAGTTCGGCATGCTTCCAGCTCTCAGGGAAGGTGGCGGTGGTGAAGGAGGTGTTGATGATGTCACGCAGGTGGGGTGCGATGACGGCGTCGGCCTTGTTGAAGACGTGGTGAGGGCAGGGGTCGGTCGGAGATCCGGAGTAGGTCCGTAGTAGGAGTTGTTTAAATGGCTTAACGACGCGCGAGTAGGTCTGTCGCTGTTTCCCGCATGCGTGATGAGAACTGATTAAAGGGTAATTCTGCCCAGCAGAGGCCAGCCTGTAGACATCACCGGTCTTCCAAAGTCGAGATGCAGTTTCATGCTCTCAAATTACAGTCGACCAGTTACAAGTGGTTCCTTCTCGGGCCAGCTGGCAACACGTGGACTCTGGACCTCTCGTGAATTAGTATTGAGCAAATTATATTTGATGCCAATTGCATCTTGGAACTGGTAATTTGTGTTTTAATTTTGGTTTCAGATAGTATTGTTTTTTTTCGCCAAGACAACCTCATTCATTCTGTAAACATCAGGATCAGGTGAACACGAGGCCAGGACGATGCAGTGTATGGATTGGATTGAAAATTTCAAATGCCTGGCACAGGGCTATAACAGGAAAATGTTATTCCTGCTGCCAGCCACCGTCCAGGGTCGGTCGCCATGCGGGGGCAGAAGAGAATCTCCGGCCTCTATTCCGTCCCCCACCGCCTCTCGCTGCCCAGCACCCCCGGCCACAGGATCCTCTTCACGGGTAAGAAGCCGGGTATGATGAACAGACGAGGGCAGCATAGCAGCGGCCTTTTCAGTCCCAGGCTGTCCTGGCTCGTCTTCCCCCGGTGAAAGAGAGAGATCGCTACGGGGGACATTCCTAGACGCACAGCACCTTCTCCAAGCTTCATTTCATGCTACATATTATATACACTAACTCGCAGAGGCACTCTCCTTTACAAGTTCTTGCTTGATAATTAATGCACGAGAGGTAATCTAAGCAGCTAGGCAAACTAAATATGTAGAAAAGCACGATTCCTCCCCCCCCCCCCCAAGGTTCCGTATGTTTGCAGTATCCGCATTTATATAAAGACCAGAAAAACCTATGAACAGTAAGCCTTCTTTTTGTTGAAGCCTCCCTCACACCGACCAGGGTAAAACAAAGCGAGTGATTAACACACATTAACCCCTTGCCCTTGCTGGCTTCTCAGAAATACTAACGCTCTGTGTGTGTTGTGCAGCCCTCCTCTTTTAGGTCTGGTTCGACAATACTTCTGTGTATGATGATCGCCAGAAAAACAAGCATTTGCAATGCAATAGGTCTCGCATTTGCGAGAGTATAACCTATTGGCATTGTAAATGACAATGCCTTTTATTTATGTTTTCAAAAGCAACACATAAATAAAAGGCATTGCCATTTACAATGCCAATAGCTCAAAGTCTAATAACTGCGAGACCTATTGCATTGCAAATGCTTGTTACTTGTGTTGGTACGCGGTCTGCTTAATGTAGTAGGTGAGAACTGTTTTCATTAAAGATCTTCCCTTCTTCCACCCACGACATCTCAGTATCCAGCCCACTTTTATATTGTTATTAATAATCTATTTATTTAATTTTTCAGCGCGGTCCACTTTAACTATAGCACCCGAGCTTATTTAGTTATTTAATTTACAGTGTGGTCTGCTTTCACTTTAGTGGCCACACTTATTTATTTATTTATTTTACAGCAGGGTCCACTGTCACTTTAGCCGCCGCATTACAGAATCATTTTTTACTTGTTTTTCTTTTTGGGTGAAAGCGCCCTATACCACTCTTTCACTTTAATGTTGGCAGCGTCGCTTTCTTTACATGCTGTTCACTGTAACCTGAATACAGCAAGCAGCGACTAAAGAAAGGGGCGCGGCCACCATTGAAGTGGTCTCGCATTTGCAAGAGTTTGAATATTGGTATTAGAAATGACAATGCCTTTTATATATGTGTTTCTTTTAAAACACATAAATAAAAGGCATTGTCATATACAATACCAATAGCTTAAACTCTCGCAAATGCAAGACCTATTGCATTAAAGAATGCTTGTTTCATCTTTCTCTCCATTTTGCTCTCTCACTACAATACCAGAGGCCGACCTAAAAAGGAGTTAGCATGGTTTTGTGATACAAATAATATGGACCTCTACGTTCTTGGGTGCAGAATATACTTACCCTGATCAATTCTGACTCAGGTATTAAATGGATATCAATCCTTAGACAGTCCTCTATTCCATCTTTGGGAACTGTTTAACCAATTAATACCACTTAAGAGCAGAAAGAAAAGACCAAAACCATTGGCTTCCTGGGTTAATAATGGTCTCTTTGAGGAAAGAAAAGCTCTGAGACTGCTGGAAAAATCATAGAGACAATCACCATCCACCACCAACCTCACTTATTTCAGAAAGGCAAGATGCATTCATAAAAAAAAACATCTTCAGTGCAAAAGTGACTTATTTTAGATCCCTCATCGACCACCTCAGACAGCTCTTTGAAGTAGTTAGAATGGCTTGCATGGGGGGGGCGTGGCTTGAGCGCCGCACAGGATGGCGGCTTGATGTCGGAGCCCCGCTAACCGACCACCGACGCCGGCAGCTATCTCCGCACATACCGGACAATTACGGACACCACACGCAGCTTTGGGTGTTGGAGCATGAGGTGAGCAGGAGGACCTGTGCCGTTTTCATCTACTCCAGCGACATGCGCTCCTCTCCACAGTGACGCGGTTCGCTTTTTCGGCGGCCGCCATTTGCTTTCATTTTGCCGCGATATTTCTTCGACCGGCAAACGCCGCTTTTATGCCTCAGTGTCTCCTCTAAAATACTTTTTACCGTCAGCCTCTTACCCCAATAGCCTGCACACATTGCAGAATGCCTCCCCAGCTGCTACCTTCCTTTTTTACTTTTTGACGTGCAAGCGCCATTTACCTTCACTCTGCCTCAGCACTTCACGCTGCATCTTCCTAGATGGCGCCTCTTCCCACCGCAGTTCAACATGCGCAACACTTGCAAGTCTGCCACAGAGTTTCTCAATGCGCTTTACCACTGCAGTAATCTTCCCCACGAACATTGACTCCATTACAATATTTGACTTCCTGGATATACTGCGTATCCCCTTCACTGCAGTTCTTGTCCATGCACTTGGATTTAATGTTTCTTGACTTACTGTGATATTCTATTGGCGCACAATATTTATTTCTTTATGGCAGTTCTTCTGTGGAGGAGCAGTGTGATGTACAACTACCAATTTGCATAATTTGACTTTATCTCAGCATTGTTGGGCGCATTTACTGTACGCATTTAACAGTGTCACATCACAGGGCGTATCCCTCGCATGTTATTTATAACATCTTTCTTTTGGGTTCTGTGGTGGCACTGCTATTTTCTCCTCGGCCTTTTATGGGGAAGTTGCGTACTCTCAAGCTTACTGCTTCTAAGACCAAACCACGTCTTTCCTCAGACTCTGACTCCACGATGCAGAACATGGATGATCCTGTTTCTCATAAGCCGGACGTAACCCCTGGAGCAATTCCTAAAGCTACTCCCTCAAGTAAGCTTTTGCAACCTGGTTCAACGAAACGTCTGAAAAAAGACCCTCCCTCCCCAGGCTCTTCGTCGCACTCGGCATCTATGGATCTTATCCTTGAGGAAATTCGTGCGCTCAAACCCTTCATGGCTGAGACTACTAAAACTTTGCAATTTCTTCACGACAAATGGTCTACTCTTGAATCACGGGTTCTTTTGGTGGAACAATCCACGGAGTCTCTTCAAACTTCTTGTTCTAAAATTTCGCTGCTGGAGAAGGATGTCTCTCTCCTGAGAAGGCAGACAGAGGAGTTAGAAAATCGAAATCGTAGAAATAACCTACGCCTTTATGGACTTCCTGAACTGACAGAAGGATCCAATCCAACGGCTTTTTTCCAAACCTTTTTACCAAAAATTTTGGATCTTCCTCCTTCCTCTTCACTTAACATTCAGCGTGCACATAGACTTGGTCCTAAAGTGTCCACCAAACCCCGTGGAGTCATCATGCTGTTCTTACAATATACTGACCTCCTTCAAGTACTTTCAGCAGCAAAAGCTAAAAAACAAGTTATATGGGAGGGTCATCGATTATATCTTTCTCAGGATGTGGCTAAAGTGACGGCTGATCGTCGGAAACAGTTCCTTGATTTGAGACCTCGGCTGCGAACTCTCGGTGCCATGTTTGGTCTGCTTCACCCATGTCTCTTCAAGGTGACCTATAAAGATAAGACAACAACTTTCGAAGATCCACAAGTCCTTCAAGAGTTTCTTCGTCATCATGAAACCGACAGCATGGACACTGCAAGACCTGTTTAACCGCCCATGTTTCACCATGCTAGACTAAATTGTTTGCCTTTTTGTTAACCTACCGTATCTTGTTTTTTGTTTCTTCTGCCCTGCTGACTATATCTTGCCCTAGTATTGTGCAGTTTATGTATTTTGTATTTCATATGTCTCTTTAACATCCCTCTTAAATTTTGTCTTCTTACAGATCCTCTCCCCCTGTTTCTTCACCCCGGTGTATTTATGCATCCCTTCAATTCGGTCCTCTGCTGGTTCCTCAGGTGTTCGGTGGCGTGGGTTTCCGTTGTCGATGTCGTCTTCTTCTGGCGTTGTCACCCCTCATTCTTCGTCTTCGTTCTGTATCTGTTGGTATGTTTCTACATACTTCTCACATTTTTATATTTTTTCTAATGTTCTCTTTTACTATCTTCTTTCTTTACTCTTTTCTCTCCCTTTTCCTTCTTATATTCTCACTATTTTCTCTTGATTTCTTTCTCTTACATACTTTATTTTTACATTCTTACTACTACTCTCTTATCTTTTCGACTCACTTTTTTACTCCATCTTTACTTTCATATCATTCTATGGTTGATTTATATTCCGTGTAGTTACTTGTAATGTTAAGGGGTTAAATAACCCCATTAAACGTCAACGTGTTCTAACACATTTGACAAGGCTTAAAGCTGATGTAGCCCTCCTCCAAGAACCCCACCTTTCGGAAAAGGAGGCTATCAAACTCAAACGTTGCTGGGTGGGACAGGTTTTTCACTCTCCTGCTTTGGGTAAGAAAAATGGTACTGTTATATTGTGTCATAAAAAGTTAACAGTTTCAGTTATATCTCAAGAATGTGATGTTAATGGTCGTTGGGTTCTTGTAAATCTTCTTATTGATAAAATACCTATAGTTATTTTCAATGTTTATGCTCCTACAGGGGTTGATAAATTGTTTTGGCCTGCTATTTCTGACAAACTTGTTACACTCAATGAACAATATGTTATTTTCGGTGGTGATTGCAACCAAGTCCTAGACCCCTTTTTAGACAGGAATTCCAGAGTTAAGTTTGTTCCCTCCAAAATGCATTCCCAATTCACTACATCTATTCGTAATAACGCTTTAGTTGACATTTGGAGATTATGTAATCCTGACCTTAGAGAGTACACATTTTATTCCCCCACTCATCACTCCCAATCTCGTATTGATTACCTATTCCTCAGCAAACCCCTAGCACAACTTGCCCTTCACTCAGCCATTGGTTCCATCTTAATTTCAGACCACGCTCCCGTCTTTGTTGATATTGATCTTATTCCCTTCTCTCCTCACTCAGGACGTTGGAGATTTAATAACTCTTTACTCCTCGACTCCAATTTCTGCACTCAATTTACAGCTTTTACCTCTGAATTTTTTACACTTAATCATCTCCCTGATTCTTCTTTTGTCATGGTGTGGGATTCATTTAAAGCGGCTGCTAGGGGCTTTATCATTAATTTCGTTTCTCAAAAGAAAAAGCAGTCAATTTCTAAGTCAACTCAACTTTTGGATAAAATAAAAAAGTTAGAATATGCTTATTATAATTCTCACTCTGAATTTTCCCTTCGCGACTTTATATCTGCCAAATTTGATTTTAATAAATTTACCACAAACGCGGCATCAAACTCTCTCCTTAAATGCAACTCTCGCTATTATGGTGGTCAAAATAAAATGGGCAAACTTCTAGCCAACTATCTCAAGATACGAAAGAAAGAACAAAAATTGAATCTCTACAAGGTCCGGCTGGAGTTTCTCTGTTTAAAGACAAGGACATATTAACTCAATTTGTTTCCTTCTACCAAACTCTATACACTCCTGAATCTAGTCCTGATCCTATTGATCTTCTTGCTTATTTTCAAGATATCCCCTCCCCTCACTCCTCTCATGTTGATTTTCAACCACTGGATTTGGATATTTCTCTCTCTGAAATTTCACATGCTGTTTCAGTCCTTCGTCGTGGTAAAGCGCCTGGGCCTGACGGTTTCACCATAGAATTCTACAATCATTTTTCCTCCCTTCTCCTCCCTAAACTACTCCTGTTATTCCAATCCTTTGTAGAATCCGGATCTTCCCAGGGAACTTTTCAAGAAGCATTAATTTGTTTAATTCCCAAACCAGACAAAGATCATACCTTATGTAAAAACTATCGCTCCATCTCCTTGGTAAACACAGATTATAAAATTTTTGCCAAAATTATAGCTCTTAGATTAGATCCTCTGTTACCAGAACTTATTGGCCCTGAACAATCAGGCTTTGTTAAAGGCCGTTTATCGTCAGATAACTCTCATGTTTTCTTTAACATTTTGAGTAGGGCCTCCTCCCTTCCTAGTCCATTGGCTGCCATCTCTCTTGACGCCGAGAAGGCTTTTGATAGAATAGGTTGGGACTTTATGTTTCAAGCTCTTCGTTGGTTCGGTTTCTCACCTAAATTCATTTCTCTTATTTCTTTACTTTATTCTAGCCCCCATGCTTCAATTTTTGCAAACGGTATGACTTCCGATTATTTTCCCCTTCAAAGAGGTGTACGTCAAGGATGCCCTCTATCTCCTCTTTTGTTTATTTTAGCTTTAGAACCCTTTTTAACTAAGATTAGACTTGATGAAAATATTTCTGGTTTTCACTATGGCTCTCAACAGCAAGTTAAATTATCTGTATATGCGGATGATATTTTATTCTATTGTTCAGACCCTCAATCAACTTTACCTTCCTTTCTAAATCAAGTTTCCTCCTTCTCTAATGTTTCTGGTTACCGTCTTAATATTGATAAATGCGAAATCTTGCCCTTGAACCCTCTCTGTCAAAAACATCTCTTTGATACCTCTGGCTTTTCCTGGCAGCCCTCTAAGATTAAATATCTAGGTGTCTGGTTCGCTCCTCGTCTTTCAGACACTCTTAAGTTCAATTTCGAGTCCCTTTCTAGTAAACTTACTGCATCTATCAATCGTTGGAATCCTCTCTTCCTTTCCTGGTGGGGTTGTCTTGACTCCATCAAAATGATGCTAGCACCTCTAGTACTTCACTCCATTTCCATGATTCCCATTCGCATCCCAGACCATTACTTCAAGTCGATAGATTCCATTCTGCTAAAATTTCTGTGGAAGGGTAAGAAATCTCGAATAGCCCTTTCTGCTCTGAAAAAAGATAAATCCCTGGGTGGAGTCAAATTTCCTAATTTTAAGTCTTATCATACCGCTTTTTCCTTAAAGCAAGCCTTGCGTTGGCTCTCTTCGGATCTTCCTTATTATCCCCCTCTTTGGCTAACGTTAGAATCTTCTTTCCTTCATCCTTTTGACTTTAGTGAAGTTCTTTCCTTTTCCTCTAATGTAACGTCTCTCCGTTCCCCCGTAATCTCTCATTCCCGCTCTCTTCTTCAACCTTACTTGCTATCCTCTTACCCTTCTGCTTCCTCTACTCATACCCAACCTATCTGGCATAATAAACACCTCAAAATTCGTAATCGCTCATTATATTGGAAAACATGGCATTCTCTTGGTTTAAAATGGATTTCTCAACTTCTTTCCGGTCCTCAGCCTCTTCCTTTCCAAGCCCTCCAAACACAATTTTCGTTGCCATCCTCTTCTCGTACACAATATTTATCACTGATTCCTTCTCTTACCCAATACCTTTCTTCACTCCCTGCTACTAACTCTATCCCTATAACTTATCTTCCTGTTTCTAATGCCCTCGACCAATCCCCTTCTGCTTCTTTTCTCTATCAGTCTATGCAATCTTCTATTGAGCGTATCAAATCTAGAGTTGAGTTGGCTTGGGAAAAAGATTTGGCTCAAATTTGGTCCTTCACTCTATGGGATAAAATTTGGTCTAAGATTCACAATACATCCAGAGCTGCTAACACTACCCAAACCTTATTTTTTGTTTATAACCGTACACTATTTACTCCACTAATTCTGTCATCATTCTCCTCAGATACTCCCTCCACTTGTTGGTCCTGTCCCTGCCCTTCGGCTGATTTGATACATATGCTGTTCGAATGTCCTCCCATTTTTCATTTCTGGCAATTGGTTTGGTCCCAATTTCAAAAGATCTTCAATTTCCATTTTTCCTTCTCCACTGTTCATATTTTTCTCGGTTCTCTTTCCCCTATTTTTACAGACTCACCCCACAAACATAAATTACTTGACCTCTTGATAGCCATTGCCTTACACCATATTACGTCGCATTGGAAACAGGCGAAAGATGTTTCCTTTAGTGCTTGGTGGAATGCAGTCTGTTTTAATCACCGTCTAGACACTAATTTTGTTTCCCCCATTTCTCTAGCAATCAAACGTGATCTTTTATGGCTTCCCCTTACCGAGTTTTTATCCAGAATTGTCAGAATCCCTCCCACTTCTCCAGTACGTAATGTCGAAGTCCAAAAACCACCGTGATTGCATTTTTCTTAAATACATGTAATGTTTTTTTAATTGCATGTACTATTCTTTCATATCACTTATATGTTTTATTATTCAAGTTGTACCTCATTTCCCCTATGTTCATGAGCATTATTATATACCCTATTTTTCTGTATAGATATTTTAATCAGTTCTACCATTTTGTAAGAGAGATTTCTTGTTTTTAAAAAAAAAAAAAAAAAATGGCTTGCATCACTCCCAGGTCAATTAAATTTGACAAACCAGTTGCTAAAGCAGAAGAACATGCACAGTTCTTAGATATTAAGATGAAATCGATTGAGCAATCATCGATAAGCTGTCTAAATCAACAATACAACCAGATCATCACTTTTAAATCCAAGACCACTTGGCATTTCTTTTACAAAGTAAGGAAGGTCAAATTATAAGGACAGAACCCTGCGACCATTTTGGAAACCCAGTTCCCAGAAATCTAACAAAAAACATTGGCATAACACTTGCTTCCATACTGGACCAAACTAGTAAATCTCTCACTCATCCAGGGGGTGATTCCTGACTGCTTCAAGTGTGGACAAGTCACCACACTCCTCAAAAAACCTCTGGCAACCATGAATGACCTCAACAACTTTTACCCAGTTTCCAAACCAATCCTTGCAAAAGTCATCAAAAAATGGATAGCGAACCAACTTACTCAACACATCCCAGACAACAATCTCTTAGATGATTACTAATCAGGATTCAGTCAAGTTTGTTGCAGTGAAACAGTGCTTCTTCAAATCATTGGCGATCCACTTTGCATCCTGCAACTCATGCCTCTTGATTCTACTCAACCTTTCAGCCAGCTTCTTGACACTCTTAAAAATTGGATGGATGTTGATGGAGTGGTTCTCAAATGGTTCAAATCATACTTCAGGGTCTGATCAGAGAAGCTAAAAATAGACTTATGCTTATCTAAACCTATTGCTCATACACTAGCGGATTCTGGAGAATCTATCCTTGCCCTGACCCTATTTAACCTCTATGTTGAACTCCCAGGAATTTTACTAAGAAACGTAGGAATCCTCTACCCATCAATACACCAATGACACCCAACTGTACATAAAGATCTCCTCCCCAAGCGGCATCTTCCAGCTAGCCAACACTCTAAACATGGTTCAACAGTGAATACCTTCTAATCATTTAAAGCTAAACCCACACAAAACTGAATTCCTAATCTTTTCGGCATTTCAGTCATCAATATCAATACAATCTTGGTTGGGCTCAATCAGCATCCTCAACTGCAAGCCGACCATTGTCGACAGTGCTAAATCACTTGGGATTATCCTAGACAAAATCTAGTGCTTCATTCCAGAACAAGATCTTAAAACACTAACTCAATTACTGGTACTGTTTAGAATTGACTACTGCAGTTTTCTCTTAACTGGTTTTTCAGAGATTCATCTCACTCCGCTTAAAGCAGTTTTACATGCGGCAACTTGCTTAGTCTCTGCGGCTAAAAGGAAAGACCATATCACACCAGTACAGTTATCACTCCATTGGCTTCCGTCTGAAGCCGGAACTATGTACAAAATGGCTTGCATCATACACAAGGCACTTCACACATCTACTGCAACGCAATTGGCTATGACCCTGTAGATGTCCGGTGGGTCTAGGTCAGCCCTGAAAGCTGAAACTCTGCTTCTAGAACCCCTGACCTTTAAATAGGCGCTATCTATTTATCCTTTTCAGGGAGTGCAAGCTGAGTCTGTCATTCTCTACCTCTGAGTCTACACTTCACCACCTCACTGGCAATCTTTATATTGGAATGGACATACTTTCTATTCAAAATGCATTTTAGTTTTTTTTTTCCATCTCTCCTCATTTTCCACCAAGCAGTGTAGCAAAAATGTGGAAGCGGCCATTTTGAGTCAATTACGCAAAAAAGAAGCCCAGCGTGTTTCTGGTACGCTTAATGTTAGCAATACAAAACAAAGGAACTTCTTGGAAATACGGTGATAGCTTTGTTGTGATACCTTCAGGCACTGAGGATGACTAAACTGTTCACCTTTTCACAAATTATATGTAAACACCACCTGGTAGATTGTTCTTGGCCATTCGACAAGCACAGGTTTGGACCGACTCTGAGTGGAAGGAACAGACAAATGATGTCCTACACATGTCTCTCAAACTTACCTGGAGAACATGTGTACTGGCCACACAGCAAGCCTGTTGAAGTCTATCAGACATTTTTTAATGTGAGTTCTGGCTACTTTTCTCCACAAGTGCACACACACAATAAATCGAGGTTGTTATTTTTAAAGGCTCTCTTTTAAATTCATTAATTTAGTGCAGAATAAATGTAAGAGTATAATTGTAGAAATAAGTAAAATGACAGTCGGGGCAAAAGCACAAAATGTAAATATTATGACAACAGACAACATGTTATACTGTGCATTTTTAAAGATCCCTCCATGCCTAATCTTTAAGCATCAATGATTTTGCCACGATGAGAGTCAATATTTCAATAAAGTCAAAACACATTTGTACTTGTACTTCATTTATGTTTTCCAGTCCATGTGCTTTTCTGCAAGACAAGGCCTAACTCGTTGAAACATTATGAGACAATGTGGCACAGATGGCCTTGAAGGTGCTCAGACTAAAGCCATGTTACTCTGCTGTCTGGAATGTTGTCAATCTCTTGATCTCTCTAATGGAGGCAGCTGTGAACAGCTAGTATCTACTTTTCACATTGTTTTTTATTTTGAGTAGAGTTAACTTCATTATTTTGTTGTCACTGAAAGAAAAGTAAAAATAAAGTGAGAATCAACTTGCATAATCATGTTAAAGCCTAAAGGTCTTAGCAGCAACTAACAGATCTGCCAATTTGATCAAAAATCCCACCTTGTGATCAGGGGGGCGGAGCCTCGTGCACGAAGTAACTAAGAGGCACCTTTGCCCCACCCTGTCCCCAAGCTCCCTCCTTCAAAACGGCAGTTCAAAACCTCGGAAAACGAACTGGAAATACCCTGTGTATACTGGTTTTCAGCTCGTTTTTCCTGCCACAGGGTGATATCAGCACCTCAGCAGGTGACCGTGTGATGGGAGCCGATATCGTGTGTCACACGGTAGCACCGTGCGAGTTGTCAGATCTGAGCTAATCAATGAGTCCATGAATGAATAACAAGAAGCATACTATCAAAAGATACGACAAAATGCACATTGTCTCACAAAATAAAAAATAAATGCATTCGCTATTGCAAATGAATTACGACTTGTATGGCCCTCAATGAGCAACCAAGCAAAGGCACAATACAGAGGGCTCCTAAAAGATATGGAAGGCAAACTGTATGAGATAACAGCAGTGATTAGGCCATGGAACATTGGGACTGAAAGCATGTGTGCTTCAGTACTGCATTGGATAGTCATACCCCAATCTGGGCATAAGTGCTACACATTGATGGTGAATACTGATTACACATATCTTGGAAATCGGGGGCAGATTTACAAGAAACTAACACAGCGTGGTACGGCAAGTCATTTTGCTGCGCTGTGCTAGTATCGAAGCACAGGGATGCAACATATTTACAACAATATGTTGCATCTCTGTGCTTCCTCCTGCGCTGGTGCACAAACTGCTGCCATACACCAGCTCACGTGAAAACAAAAATAGGGCTGGCTCTATTCAGCAAGGCTGAGCCGATATACTAAGCAACAAGAAGAAATGCCAGTGCTGATAACATTTATTCCATACTAGCATTGATCAACCACAAACAGAAGATTAATTCCAGAGAGGGTATTGCTGTTTAATTGCAATTTTATTTTGTAAAAAGTCTACAATTTTGATATAAATTTTACTGTACATCAGAGAAGAACCAAGGAGGAGAATCAAAAAATGGACGAACACATTATATTACATTCGGCTGAAATCATCAAACACTCAAAAATCCAGTCATATCACATTCACAACGCATTCAAACTTGACTCAAGCACACTAAGTAAAAGAACCAGGTCTGCTTGAATTTGATAACAAATTGAAAACAATTTTTTGGGAAATAGTACAAAACCAAAGAATTTTTTACTATCAAACATTCATTTTAAGTTGATACACATGGTTAATGTACTCAAAAATTTATAAGGGGTTAACAAATCAAATGAACTCCTATACGAGAGAGCAGACCGTAGGGATGTTAGGCCTACTCGTTTCGAATCTCCTTTAATTCAGCGGAGATTTTCATCAGGGCCTCAGGCGGCACGGATAATGCTATCCAAGGACCAGCGTGGGTCCAAAGGGCCAGGGGAGCTTCTCTGAAATGAGACCGCCGCGCTGTAAGAATCAGAAAACACAGGCGGTAAAAAAGGGAGAAATGCCAGGGCGAACAATCTTTAAATAAAGATGGAAACGCCTGGACAGAAGACGTCGACTTCAAGGGGAACCAAGGACCTCCAGAATTTAGGAGGACGGAGTGTGGATTATCAAACCACCAGCTTGTGAACCTAAAATGGATATATCCGTCGCAACACTTGGCTGAAGGAGGTGCGCTGCGGCGTCGAAGCGAGTACTAATCACTCGCGCAAGTGATTAGTACTCGCTTCGACGCCGCCGGGACTCTTCGCATTTGTTTGCATCTTGGACCGCGACTTCTCGCACAGGCTAAATAACTGCCTGTGTTGGTGGTGCAGCGCACCTCCTTCAGCCAAGTGTTGCGACGGATATATCCATTTTAGGTTCACAAGCTGGTGGTTTGATAATCCACACTCCGTCCTCCTAAATTCTGGAGGTCCTTGGTTCCCCTTCAAGTCGACGTCTTCTGTCCAGGCGTTTCCATCTTTATTTAAAGATTGTTCGCCCTGGCATTTCTCCCTTTTTTACCGCCTGTGTTTTCTGATTCTTACAGTGCGGCGGTCTCATTTCAGAGAAGCTCCCCTGGCCCTTTGGACCCACGCTGGTCCTTGGATAGCATTATCCGTGCCGCCTGAGGCCCTGATGAGAATCTCCGCTGAATTAAAGGAGATTCGAAACGCGTAGGCCTAACATCCCTACGGTCTGCTCTCTCGTATAGGAGTTCATTTGATTTGTTAACCCCTTACAATTTTTTGAGTACATTAACCATGTGTATCAACTTAAAATGAATGTTTGATAGTAAAAAATTCTTTGGTTTTGTACTATTTCCCAAAAAATTGTTTTCAATTTGTTATCAAATTCAAGCAGACCTGGTTCTTTTACTTTGTGTGCTTGAGTCAAGTTTGAATGCGTTGTGAATGTGATATGACTGGATTTTTGAGTGTTTGATGATTTCAGCCGAATGTAATATAATGTGTTCGTCCATTTTTTGATTCTCCTCCTTGGTTCTTCTCTGATGTACAGTAAAATTTATATCAAAATTGTAGACTTTTTACAAAATAAAATTGCAATTAAACAGCAATACCCTCTCTGGAATTAATCTTCTGTTTGTGGTTGATCAATGCTAGTATGGAATAAATGTTATCAGCACTGGCATTTCTTCTTGTTGCTTAATACACCAGCTCAGGCACACTTGCACCATGGTGCAAGGATGCCTGCGGCGTGGGGAGATTGTTTTCGTGCAACCTTCCTGCACAAAAACAATCATTTGAGGCAATTTCCCTCTTTCAATTTGTGCTGTAGAATGCAGAACGCATTGAAAGAGGAAAAAAACAAGGAGAAATGTTTTAATTAGTTGACCTTCGCAACGCCACCTCTAGGGTGGTGTAGTATTCGGACACATTTCCAGATTTACGATGCCTTGTAAATCTGGAAATGAATCAGTGGATATGGGTGTTGCGTGGGAACACCAACAACAACACCCATGTCACGCCCCTAATATGAAAAGTGTAAAGTCATGCAGAGTGGCTATACCTGTGCTTGTAAATATCACTCAGCAGGTCATGCAAAGTGACACACTGGTGGCGCAAGGGGCTTGTAAATCTGCCCATGAGTGTCTGAGAACAGATGGGATACTCTAACAGAGTATCTACACTGACATAGATTATGTATTGAATTCTGACCCCACAATTTCATGGGCAGTAAGAAACACAATCTAATATTCTTGATTTTAAAAGGCAAATCTTAGGACCAGGCTTCATTTAATTTCCTATGATCTATTTTATATTTTTTATTTTGTTCAGCATTAGTCCTGGACAACAACACAAAATATGAAGCGTTGATTTACTAACAGTGGGCCATATGTATCAAACTCGCAAAACGCTATGTATGTAGGATTTGCAAATAATTTTGCAAATCCTCCATATTCCTTAATTCTGAATTGCAAATTGCGATTCGCAATTAAGGAATACCTCCCCATTTATTTATTGAATGAAAAGACATTCTCAATCTGCGATTCTCAATTAGAGAATGTAAAAGGACACCCTGTTGCACCCCTGAAATGAGCATGTGTGCACATGTGGCACACATATATGCCCTAAAGGCATGTATGTGCGCCACATGGCACTTTGAAAAATTTGTAAGTTATTGATTTGACCAGGATGATCTGAATTCTTGTGTAGGAAAAAGCATATACTGGTTTCGAAGGATGTGTGGTCTTCTGACAAGTTTACTTATTGATTCTGTTAAACAGTGCTTATAGTCAGATTTTTGTGGTTACTAGGCCGAAGGGTCTTCTGTATATATCTTCACAAAAATAGTTCTCTTTCGCAGACTCACTCAATTACAAGTAGAAAAGATGTTCAGACAAGATGCTGTCACGAGCTTTCGCCACGCGCCTTCCCTCCTTCTCCCTGCATTCTTTGTAGTCCAAGGCCGGTTCTGGTGCAGCTTGAGGCATTGAATGAACAGAGGCCAGTGCAGGGCCTCCGCAAACTTTCCATTCATTGGAAATCAGCGATCATTCACTGTCAGTGTCACACTCAGCGGCGTGCGTGCAAACCTCCCCTTTCTCAGAGCTGGGAAATATTTAAAATATGCGGCTTCAGTGTGGGAGTGTCAGGAAAGGCAGGAGCACCGCATTTCTGCTCAAACTTCCTACCATAATGTGATACTTAAGACCTATTCGAAGACAGTGGGGCGATGCAAGGCAAATCAGATGGCTGACAAGCATCAGACCCAAGCATCAGGCCCCCAAATAAAAATAATGATTTGATTTTATATAACCCTTCATGCTGTTCTTTTGACATTTCCAGTGCTTAATTTGTAATAAAAAAAAAATGCAGGTGCTGAAAATTTTGCCAAGGAGGCCACCGCTCACGTCTTCCTCCGGTGAGCCCCACTTTCAACACTCTCACTGCCTCAGTCTCTATCTTCTAACCTTGATCTGTTGTCTGCCCCCTAAGTCTTTGCTCTAAGAGTCTATCCTCTCACCTCTCTAATTGTTTTCTAACACCTTTGTCACACCCTGTATTTCTGATTTGCCCTCTATTCAGTTTAGCCCTGCCCTTTTTTCTCTTCACTTTATCCAAGCTATGCTCTCTCTCCCCTCGATCTTGGCTCTTTACTATCACTCTCTAGCAGTGATTAGCTGTGTCTCCATTTTATCATTTGTCTGCTTTTTCCCTCTGTCCTGTACTCCATATCCTTTCATTCTATCTTCTCTCTTCTTAATGCTCTCTTCTTCACATCATGGTTGCTTTCTCTTTGTATCTGATTTGCTCTCCTCCTCTTCTTCTACTTTGCTCCGTTTTATCTCTCTCCTCTCGTGTTGTTTCTTCTCCTCTTTACTCTTGCTGTCTCTCATCTCTAACACTGCTGCTGCCTGTGACCCCTGTCGTCAGCCTGTACATGTCCCTAATATTTTGAACTCTGCGTTTTCCTTTTTGTAATTCCTAAAGAAGCGGAAGATGACATGTTTTACTTTCCTACCTACACCAAGTGCAAAAACAAAATGAAAATGCTTTTTTGCATATATTAATCAGTGTGGTATGACTGGGTTTATTGCGGAACAGGCCGCTGCTAGAGCACAGCAGGTCATGTCACTGCTAGTAATTACTAGGTCCAGGGATGGCGACGGCATTGGCATCCACTGCTCAGCTTGCTGTGATCCTTCCTGCTACAGCACAGGCATTGTCCCCAGCAGTAATGCTTCCAATGCCAGTAAGTATGGCTGTGGTGCCTACTGGACACACTTACACTCATCAATTACCATGCTGGCGTGCAGCTCACGGATTCTACTGGTGACGCCATGGCGCACAAAAGTTGTGTTGGGCCACAGCCGCATCAAGCACATTGAGGATACATGGGCATCCGCAGAAAATTTTCCACGGGGGTCTAACCTGGCAAACGAAGGGGTGTGGCTAATGTTAATCAATAGGGGCGGGGCTAAAATGGCAGACAATCAGGATTGGGTAATGCTCAGGCCAAGCTGAAAAAAGTGGTGAATTCTGCATTTGAAACTGGAAACAATTAGAGCACACATAAACCCTAAAATTACCCCCCTAGCCCCTTAAAATTCATACATTCCCTGGCCCTAAAAGAAGCCCCCTGTCACCCCAAAACCCATAACTCATGCTTGCCCTGACCCCTAAAATTCTCCCATTGGCACCCCAAAACACACACTCGCCCTGAACCCTAAAATGTCCCCCCCCTTGCACCCCAAAACCCATACCCATCCTGAACCCTAAAATTTCCCCCCTGGTACCCCAAAACCCATACCCATCATGAACCCTAAAATTATCTCCCTGGCACCCCAAAACCCATACCCACCATGAACGCTAAAATTACCCCTGCCCCCCAAAACTCATACCCGCCTTGAACCCTAAAATTACCCCCTGGCCCCTTAAAACCCATACCCACCCTGAACCCTAAAATTACCCCCCTGGTACCCCAAAACCCATACCCACCATGAACCCTAAAATTATCTCCCTGGCACCCCAAAACCCATACCCACCATGAACCCTAAGATTACCCCTGCCCCCCCAAAAGTCATACCTGCCCTGAACCCTAAAATTACCCCCCCTGGCCCCTTAAAACCCATCCCTGCCCTGAACCCTAAAATTACCCCCTGGGTACCCCAAAACCCATACACACACTGAACCCTAAAATGACCCCCTGGCACACCAACACCCATACCCGCCTGGAACACTAAAATTTCCCCCTGCTACCCAAAAACCCATACCCACCCGGAACCCTACAATTACCCCCTGGTACCCCAAAACCCATTCCCACCATGAACCCTAAAATTATCCCCTGGCACCCCAAAACCCATACCCACCCATAACCCTAAAATTACCCCCTGGCACACCAACACCCATACCCGCCTGGAACCCTACAATTTCCCCCAGGCACCCCAAAACCCACACCCACCCGGAACCCTAAAATTACCCCCTGGCACCCCAATCCCTAACCCACCCTGAACCCTAAAATTACTCCCTGGCACCCTAAAACCCACACCCAACCTGAACCCAAAGGTTACCCTCTGGAACCCCAAAAGCTGAACACTCCAAGCTTACACTACATTTGCATATTCGGAGGGGACTGTCTTCCTTGACATTTCCATGCATGTAAATCTAGAACACCGCTCACTTCGAGTAACCTAGATATGCAGCCAGAAGGTAATGCTGGTGATGCTGTAGAATGCATTAACGTTACTGGAACTTACTTAAAAACTGCTGCCTGCTCTTCTGATACTATTCAGTTGAGTCGGGCTGATCAGCAACGCTGTTGTCCTGACATCCAGCCCCTCCTGAAGGTCTCACTGTGTAGATAGATGTGTGTTGGACCTGCGATGGGCAAGCCCAGCACAAAGGGGGTAGCTTGGCTCAAGTGACAAGGCAAGTGAAGGCTGTAGTGTTAAGCCGGCTCTGACCCAATAATAACTCCTTGTACAACCACACCAAAAAGAAGGACACCACACCACTGCTGTAGAAAAATACAATTCCTTTATATAAAAGTTCTTTGTTGTAAATAGGGTTGACTGGGAAAGCACATATACATTTCTTTTGGTCATACAGTTCTGGTAATAAATAGTATTAATAAATAGAATAACTTCAGGAATGAGTTTCACAATAAATATCAGAATAAATATCAGAATAAATATCAGAATAAATATCAGAATGAATATTGGTTCATTTAAATAAACAACCACATGTTTCTTCTGGTATCGCTGCCACCAATTAAATACTTTAGAATCATTACATCTGCAATATGTTTCAAATGGGAAAGATAACTCTTACAGTTTATGCTGTTTTCAATGACCAGGTATACGGCTTCTCTGAGCACAAAATAAGGTTTGGGACTCTTTAATAATCACTCGAGGCGTATGCGCGTATATCTAGAAGGCAAGGAAACACAGTAAATACATCATTTGCACTCGGCGGTCACCGGGATAGGATCTCTGCTTTGCCAGGTGAAGTCTATGCGCGCCTACGGGCTTTAGCACCACTTGAGCACAGGCGGCACCAGTTCAAAGTCATTAGACTGACGAACGGGCTGCCGGAGAGGTCACACAACCTTCGCGCACAGTCGAATAAATGCCGGTTCACAGTTCTTTCACAACGCTGCATTCACTATGAGGAAACGGGCCCACCTCACATCGGCTGCAATCAAGATACGATTCAGTCGGGCACAGCACTCCTCTCGTTAGCGACGGGGCTCTCAGGGGCTCCACGGACCTCCCTCCGACTTCCGGATTCAGGGTGGTTCCCGCCCACAGCTACAGCTCCCGGGTCACTGGGGAGTGGCGAAGACGCTAGTCCCGCCCAACGAAGGCCGGCCTTTCCCCGCCCCGGCGCACCACCTCACCTTCTATCTGCGCAGGAAGCGCTCTACGCTGGTGGGGCTCGGAGACGTCCGAGCTCCCCTCTAGAGGCACCTGACGCGAAGGGGGCACAGCTGACGATCGCGGTCGCGGCGAACTTGCTCTCGCCTCGCGACTCGATAAGTCGATCACAGTTCACCACCGGGGGGCGGAGAGGCACACGAATCTGGCCACAGTCTTTGGGGGCAATGAGGTACTCGCTGGGCAGGCGCTGTAGGCGCTAGATCACTTCTCACGTAGCTGACTGGAACGCCAGTCAGACACAACGCCAGCAACCCTTTGCTGCTCTACTGCCTGCGCTACCAGCCACCTCAGGGGTCAACAGGGCAGGTGTCAATCTGGTGTCAAGTCTGGAATCTCTTCTCTAGTCTGAACAATCTTCATCTACATCTAAAATCTAAAATGGCTGCCAGGGACTGGGCCTTATATAGCCAGTGCCCTGGGGTACCGGCACGAGCCAGAAGGTTCTAGAACCTTCTCTGGCTGTGACAATGACATGGCACTCTTGAGGGGTATTTAGGACACTCACAGCCACCGTACTGGGGTTCTAGAGCAGCCATTTTGTGTACCTGAGGAAAATAAAGGAATTCCTGTCAGAAAGGCGCGCCAAACAAAGGGCGCCAAAACCTCAAAAGGCCAGGGTTCATGAAGGCTCCAATGGGAGTCACTTCACATGAGGAAAAAGGGTGTCCACCATTTTAGGTTCATTTATACAGGTTGACAACCCCAGTTTGTAATGCCACAGGTTTGGGCCAGGCGCCTTGTAAATAGGTGCCACAAACCTTGTGAGCAACTGGGCGTCAAGGAATATCTAACCCCATGAAACAACACATAAAAAGTCCTGGTAGACAAATAAAAAGCGACAAATTTTGGGAGGTACAGGGGAACAAAAGAAATCATAGTGGTGAGGGGACTCTCAGAAGCAGACGGGTCTAACACGCGTCCCCCCCAGCTGAAAGTGGGGAGAGCTACCCAACCCCTTGGGAGTCCTCAACACTAAGGCGGAAATACCTGGAGAGACCGTCTGCATTGGCGTGGTCAACTCCGGGCTGGTGTTCCACCTAAAAGTCCATTCCCTGTAGGGAGATAGACCACCTCAACAGTTTGGGTTTTTCCCCCTTCATTTGCATGAGCCAACGAAGGGGTCGTGGTCTGTCTGAACAAGGAAGTGTGAACCAAACAAATATGGTCGCAGCTTCTTCAGTGCCCAGACCACCGCAAAGGCTTCCCGCTCGATGGTACTCCACCTCTGTTCCCGGGGAAGCAGTCTCCGTGACAGAAAGACCACGGGCTGATCCAGACCCTCTTCATTGAGTTGTGATAGCACCGCCCCAATGCCAATGTCGGATGCATCTGTCTGGACAATGAACTCTTTTGAAAAATCTGGAGCCTTCAGGACTGGAGCTTAACACAATGCTTGTTTCAGAGTGTCGAAGGCTCGCTGGCAAGCCTCCGTCCAAATGACTCTCCTGGGTTGCTTTTTGGCCGTGAGTTCTGTAAGGAGTGCCACGATAGTGCCATACCCCTTCACAAATCGTCTGTAGTAACCTGTGAGGCCCAGGAAGGCTCGGACCTCAGTCTGGGTCTTGGGGGGTTTCCAGGCCATGATTGCCTCAATCTTCGCCTGAAGAGGCTGCACCGTTCCCCGGCCCACCAAGTGTCCTAAGTACACTACCGACCCCTGTCCAATCTGACATTTGCTGGCCTTGATCGTCAAGCCAGCCCGTTCCAGGGTCTGGAGAACGGTTTGCAAGTGCTGCAAGTGATCCTCCCAGCTGCTACTGAAGACAGCTATGTCATCCAAGTAAGCAGCAGAGAATGACTCCATCCTGGTGAGGATCGTGTTCACCAGCCGCTGAAAAGTGGCAGGAGCGTTCTTGAGCCCAAAGGGCAAGACGCAAAACTGGTAGTGTCCATCAGGTGTGGAGAAGGCTGACCTTTCCTTGGCTCCATTAGACATGGGAATCTGCCAGTACCCTGCAGTGAGGTCAATGGTACTGAGATATTGGGCAGCTCCCAACCGGTCAATCAATTCATCCGCCCGAGGGATCGGATGAGCATCCGTTTTGGTTACCGAATTTAGTCCTCGGTAGTCCACACAGAATCTCAATTCTGGTGTGGTGCCAGGTGGGGCAGCTTTAGGAACTAACACCACCGGGCTAGACCAAGGGCTACTTGAAGGTTCGATGACTCCTAGCTCCAGCATCTTAGCTACTTCGCTTTGGATACTGGCCTTCACCTTGTCAGACAGCCGGTAAGACTTTGACTTCACAGGTGGGCTGT
This sequence comes from Lissotriton helveticus, assembly GCF_964261635.1. Classification (NCBI taxonomy): domain Eukaryota; kingdom Metazoa; phylum Chordata; class Amphibia; order Caudata; family Salamandridae; genus Lissotriton; species Lissotriton helveticus. The sequence goes on along the minus strand of NC_136060.1, from coordinate 415,807,718 downwards.
CCCCTGTGTCCACGTCATGGGTACACAAGTGGGTCTTATCCGGGACAAGGGAGAACAGAGGAGCGAATAACCCCAAGACCTGGCGACATTCCTCCTGCTGCTCAGGAGTCAGGGTTGGCGAGAGTTTCACTCCGTCCACTGACCCATCCTTTTCTTGAGACGCAAAAAGGTCGGGGAGAGGCTCCGTGTCCTCTTCCTCCGATCCGTCAGTCACCATAACCAACATGACTTCGGGCCTCTTGTAGTGGGGTTGAGGCGATTGGCATGTAGCACCGATGCGGATGCCGAGGGGTCTTTACGTCCACCAGATAGGTAGAATTGCCCTTCTTCTCCAATACCTCGTAGGGGCCTGTCCAACGGTCCTGGAGGGCACTCAGCTCTCCAGGCTCCATCACCCACACCTTCTGGCCAGGCTCCAACTCCACTGGGTGAGCGTTGTGGTCATACCACGCTTTCATAACTGCCTGACTGGCTTCCAAGTTGTCAGAAGCTTGCTTCCACAACTTAGCCATTTGGCTTCGGAAGGCCAGCATGTAGCTCACCACATCCTGGGGAACTTTCCGGGGAGACTTTTCCCAGGAGTCCCTCACCAGGCTGAGAGGTCCACGTACAGGGTGCCCGTACAAAAGCTCGAAGGGGATGAAGCCCACTCCCTTTTGCGGCACTTCCCTGTAGGAAAAGAGCAAACAGGGTAGGAGGACGTCCCATTTCCTCCGCAGGCTTTCGGGTAGACTTCTGATCATACCCTTCAAGGTTTGGTTGAACCTTTCCACAAGACCATTGGTCTGTGGGTGATAAGGAGTGGTGAACCTGTAAGTCACTCCACACTCCTTCCACATGGGCCGCATATATGCTGACAGGAAGTTGGTCCCCCTGTCGGACACAACTTCCTTGGGGAATCCGACTCGGGTAAAGATCCCCATCAGGGCCTGGCCACTACTGGTGCAGTAATGGTTCTCAGAGGAATTGCCTCTGGATACCTTGTGGCGTGATCCACCAGGACCAGGATAAACCTGTGACCGGATGATGTAGGTGGATCTAGGGGCCCAGCAATGTCGATGCCCACCCTTTCAAAGGGGGTGCCAACGACGGGAAGTGGTTCCAGGGGAGCCTTCAGCTTCGTCCCTGTTTTCCCACTGGCTTGGCATGACACGCACGACCACAGTATGTGTCGGACGCCACCCTCATTCGAGGCCAATAAAAGTGGGGGACAAGCCAGGCAAAGGTCTTGTCCTGACCCAAGTGTCCTGCCAAGGGAATCTCATGAGCCAACTCTAATAGGAAGGCTCGGTAACACTGTGGGACTACCAGGAGACCATCCTCCCAGTAAACACGATAGTTCCCAGACTCGTTACCTGCTGCCTGGGCTTCAGCCTGTTGCCTCAGACCCTCGAGGGTGGGACATTCCCTTTTTCCCTTGCTCAGTTCCTCCCTGGATGGTCCTCCTTCCACTCGCCACTCAGCGGGGATAGGCAAGTCCTCCAACGGAACCATGTCCTCCTCCACGGACTCCGGGTCCACCTCCACAGGTGGCCTATCCGTCTCACGGGGCATGGACATCGAGGCAGGCTCCTCCTGTCCTCGAAATGTTCCCTCGCCAGCAGCTGGGTGGGCCATTGTTCCAGGCTCCAACCCACGCAACTTCTTCTCCCGAGCAGCCGCAGACCTGGTACTCACACAGGCCCAATCAGGTCTACCCAGCATCTCAGTATGAGTCCGGTATTCCACCTCCTTGCAAGCATTGTGCTCCATATCATTGCCCAGCAGACAATCGACTGGCACGGCGGGGCTTACGGCAACTCGAAGTGAACCTGCAACCCCTCCCCACTCAAAGGGAACCTCGGCCACAGGATAGTGGCCCATTCTGCCGTCAGCCATCGCAGCTGGATGAAGTACGCCTGGAATCACCTGCTCTGAGGACACCAGATGACTCCTTACCATAGTCATACTGGCTCCTGTATCTCTCAGAGCTTCCCCTCTATGGCCATTGATGGTGACCCATTGCCCATACTTGGTAGTATTTGAGGGCACCTGGATCTTTGGAACCACATACGATCACCCAGGGACACTAAGGTGACACCCGCCCACTCCCCCCCCTTAACTAAGGGCATCTCCTCCCCAAGCGCTACACTAGCGACTCCCGGGGCCTTTCCTCCAGTGGGAGGGGGTGGTCTCTTTGGGCATTTCACGTCTCCCTTATAATGTCCAATACCACCGCACTCATAGCAATGGATAACCCTTGGCTGCTGACTCTCGCCAGGATTAGGGTTCTTCTGCGGGTTAGCCTTAGAAGTGGAGAAGAAACGTTTCCCCTTAAAGGTATTTTGGGGGCCTTTGGAGAACTCCTGCTTCTTGTTATCTCCCCCCTCTTTCCTCTGGGGAGCGCCCTGTCCGGACTTCTGAGAATCTCCTCCCGTCCCCTTCGTGGACACTCGGGTACTTGTCCAAATGTCCGCCTCCTCAGCAAGCTTACGGGGGCAAGTAAGTTTGCTGTCTACCAGGTGTTGCCTCAGCTCGGGAAGACATTTCTCGAGTAGATGTTCCTTGAGTATCAGGTCGTACAACCCTCAATAGTCCTCCACCTCATTACCTTGGACCCACCCATCCAGGGCTTTCTTGGCAAAATCCAGGAAGTCAACCCAATTCTGTGAGCTCAGCTTGTGGCTGCCCCTAAACCTTTGCCGGTATTTCTCGGGGGTCAACCCAAACTTCCTGATGAGCGCTACCTTCATGGCGGGGTAATTAACCTGTTCCTCCCGGTCTAGGGCCAATAGGGCATCCCTACCTGTCGGAGGCATGTACCGGTATAATCCACCACCCCAATGCTTCTCATGGATCCCATGGGCTCTTAAGGAGACCTCATAGGCTGCCAGCCACTTGGCTATGTCATCTCCAGCGGTATAACTGGCGACTATGTCCTTGGGTAAATGGGGCCTGGGCTCCCTGGCAAATTCCTTTGACTCGACACCCTTCGGAGTGATGTTAGGGGCCTGGAATTCGAGTTCTCGTAGCTTGAACTCGTGTTCCATCCTTTTCCTTTCCATCTCCAGCTTGGACTCATGTTCCAACCTCCTCCCCTCCCTCCTTTCTTCCAACTCCATTTTTGCTATTTCCCACCTTAAAAGTCTTTCCTCTCTCCTGTCAGCTAACTCGGTTTCTGACAACCCTCTCGATGATACACTACTGCCCTCCCGTGAGGTTGCCTTGGGGCTGATTGACATCTCACCCACCCCCGGGGGACATTCCGCAGTCCTATCAATGACAGTACCTCTGTCATATTCCTCCTCCTCCACCGTTCCCTCCGTGTGTGCTTCCACGCATGCTCGCAGACTAGTACGGAGCTCCTCTCTTTTGGCCCCTCGCCTGACAAACACTCCCCTCTCCTGACAGAAATCCTTGAGCTGTGCCACAGTATAGGTCTCCAGCTCTGACATTTCGAATTCCATCTTGTCAGTGAAAAGTGTGGACAACCACCCCGAAGTAGGTGACCAGGATAAGAACTTTGAGGGTCACTTCCACCCACCTCCAGGAAAGAATTTGGAAAAAGCAAAGCGTTGAATTTGAGGGCCGCTAGGAGAAAGCTCCGGGTGTGTACCTGTGGTGCACACTGAATTATTATGGGGTTCAAAACAAGCACGGCTCGCAATCCCACCCGCTGAGCACCAATTTTATGTTGGACCTGCGATGGGCAAGCCCAGCACAAAGGGGGTAGCTTGGCTCAAGTAACAAGGCAAGTGAAGGCTGTAGTGTTAAGCCGGCTCTGACCCAATAATAACTCCTTGTACATCCACACCAAAAAGAAGGACACCACACCACTGCTGTAGAAAAATACAATTCCTTTATATAAAAGTTCTTTGTTGTAAATAGGGTTGACTGGGAAAGCACATATACATTTCTTTTGGTCATACAGTTCTGGTAATAAATAGTATTAATAAATAGAATAACTTCAGGAATGAGTTTCAGAATAAATATCAGAATAAATATCAGAATAAATATCAGAATGAATATTGGTTCATTTAAATAAACAACCACATGTTTCTTCTGGTATCGCTGCCACCAATTAAATACTTTAGAATCATTACATCTGCAATACGTTTCAAATGGGAAAGATAACTCTTACAGTTTATGCTGTTTTCAATGACCAGGTATACGGCTTCTCTGAGCACAAAATAAGGTTTGGGACTCTTTAATAATCACTCGAGGCGTATGCGCGTATATCTAGAAGGCAAGGAAACACAGTAAATACATCATTTGCACTCGGCGGTCACCGGGATAGGATCTCTGCTTTGCCGGTGAAGTCTATGCGTGCCTATGGGCTTTAGCACCACTTGAGCACAGGCGGCACCAGTTCAAAGTCATTAGACTGACGAACGGGCTGCCGGAGAGGTCACACAACCTTCGCGCACAGTCGAGTAAATGCCGGTTCACAGTTCCTTCACAACGCTGCATTCACTATGAGGAAACGGGCCCACCTCACATCGGCTGCAATCAAGATACGATTCAGTCGGGCACAGCACTCCTCTCGTTAGCGACGGGGCTCTCAGGGGCTCCACGGACCTCCCTCCGACTTCCGCATTCAGGGTGGTTCCCGCCCACAGCTACAGCTCCCGGGTCACTGGGGAGTGGCGAAGACGCTAGTCCCGCCCAACGAAGGCCGGCCTTTCCCCGCCCCGGCGCACCACCTCACCTTCTATCTGCGCAGGAAGCGCTCTACGCTGGTGGGGCTCGGAGACGTCCGAGCTCCCCTCTAGAGGCACCTGACGCGAAGGGGGCACAGCTGACGATCGCGGTCGCGCGAACTTGCTCTCGCCTTGCGACTCGATAAGTCGATCACAGTTCACCACCGGGGGGCGGAGAGGCACACGAATCTGGCCACAGTCTTTGGGGGCAATGAGGTGCTCGCTGGGCAGGCGCTGTAGGCGCTAGATCACTTCTCACGTAGCTGACTGGAACGCCAGTCAGACACAACGCCAGCAACCCTTTGCTGCTCTACTGCCTGCGCTACCAGCCACCTCAGGGGTCAACAGGGCAGGCGTCAATCTGGTGTCAAGTCTGGAATCTCTTCTCTAGTCGGAACAATCTTCATCTACATCTAAAATCTAAAATGGCCGCCAGGGACTGGGCCTTATATAGCCAGTGCCCTGGGGTACCGGCACGAGCCAGAAGGTTCTAGAACCTTCTCTGGCTGTGACAATGACATGGCACTCTTGAGGGGTATTTAGGAGACTCACAGCCACCGTACTGGGGTTCTAGAGCAGCCATTTTGTGTACCTGAGGAAAATAAAGGAATTCCTGTCAGAAAGGCGCGCCAAACAAAGGGCGCCAAAACCTCAAAAGGCCAGGGTTCATGAAGGCTCCAATGGGAGTCACTTCACATGAGGAAAAAGGGTGTCCACCATTTTAGGTTCATTTATACAGGTTGACAACCCCAGTTTGTAATGCCACAGGTTTGGGCCAGGCACCTTGTAAATAGGTGCCACAAACCTTGTGAGGAACTGGGCGTCAAGGAACATCTAACCCCATGAAACAACACATAAAAAGTCCTGGTAGACAAATAAAAAGCGACAAATTTTGGGAGGTACAGGGGAACAAAAGAAATCATAGTGGTGAGGGGACTCTCAGAAGCAGACGGGTCTAACAATGTGGGTCAAATGTCTCCTCGTTTCTCCTTGCCTGGGCCTCCTCTACTTCTTCCTCAGTGCCCTTGGATGCATAAAGAGACAGATCCATGGCCCTGTTCACCATTCATCTGTTGAGAAGCGCCGTGGATGTGTATTCCATGCAAGTTCACAGACAGCAGGGGGAAAGGGATGGCAGTGCAGGTGACGCTTTTCCTTTGTAAAGTAATTCCTGCTAGCGTCATAGCCCAGGGTTTGCTGTCTGTGCACTTGTATGGAATACACATCCATACAAGTGCACATACAGCAAACCCTGGGCTATGATGCCAGCAGAAATTTGTATACAAAAGAAAAGCGTCACCTGCACTGGCCATCCCTTTCCCCCTGCTGCGCACATCTTCCACCCCATGCTCACATTCACAACATATCAAGTGCTTAGGTGAAAACCCTGCCTTCAGGCAAGGATATCACCTCGGGGGCACCTGTCTAAAATAAAACAAAGGGTGGGGGCAGGGAGGGTCGCTGAAACCGTTCAGAGGTGGGCTGGCTCGGGCTGGTTCCGGGCCTCTAAGAAGGGGTCAAAAAAATCACATTCTCGGATCCTTAGCATTCGACCATGGCTCGTTCTTAGCACCTGGTGGTTGCTCAGATCAAGGTAGGCGCTTTACAAGTGTAATATGCTACACAGAAAAAATACAGGAACACAACATCCGGGAAATCATTAACACTCTAAGGGAATGAAATATTAAGTAAAACGTCAAACACAAACAGGAACTAAATCGCTGACATGGATTGCCTTTTTACATTCATTATTTAGAAATCGATCAGTGTTTGTCAGAATAAAGGGCATGGCGTTAGAGCCAGATAAGGACCCAGTGCAATGTCCTCTGTGACCCTGGCTGAGGGGTCACTTCAATGTGAGATGAAGATCGGCAACAAAAGGGCCCCCCACATGCAGAAGATTTCTTGAGAAATCCTTGTTCTGGAATGGGGGCTGAGCAGGACGTTTGTGGCAGAGGAGGAGGCTCATTGTTCCTGCGCGGATTGCAGCTTGTCTTTTCCCTGCTAGTGGAGGTGCGTGCTTCAGTCATGCTTCTGGGCTTCAGTCCTGTCCAGATCTGCGCATACGAGTGTTACACATTGTAAGTACCATGGATGCATTGGTGAATGCTTTGCAGACACTTTCGGGTGAACTCTGTACTTTTGGTGACTTCATGTGTGAACGCAGCGCCCTGAAGTGAACTCACCAGCTAATGTAGGGTGACCAACTGGCATGGTTGCAAATTCAGGACGGTAAGTGCCAAAATACAGGACAAAGTGCCAAGTACCACTTAAGTACAAGTCAAAATATATTTATATTAGGTTGAGACAATCGTGCACTTCACTGTTTTTTGGTATGCGCACAGCTTTGAGCAACTGTGTACGTCTTTTTGAGGTGTTTCATATGATAATAATCTATTTCTATGGTTACTGCACTGGGTTGTCCAGTCTGATATTTTGTTTACAACTAATGATCGTGAGCAGACATGTATGGTGAGAGAAGTGTTCAGGAAGATCTGCTCAGTTACTAGCATCTCATATCTGAGTGCCATTGTGGGATGTAACGTGGCAAGCATAGGTGAACTAAAGGGAGGATTGCTCTGATGAACCCCCTATAGGGAACGCATTACGGGTGTTCCAGCAAGTGGAACTTAAAATATGGAATCAGACTTTGCTTATGGGGGCTTAGCAGAGAGTGGCACTAGCTGACGGAAGTCACAAAGGTGCTTTTCCCTGCAGCTTTCTTAAAGAATGCACAGCCAATACACTATTACATTGTTTATTTTTGACACCTTGCCTATTGTTACAAACACAATATACCTCTCAAGCACAGCTTATGGCACTATGAGGCTCTCCCTAAAACCTTACACCTAAAACAAAGCATGCAAACATTTACGATTACTACTGTAACATTCAAGTAACAGTTGGGTGAAACTCAAAATGTTGTATGCATGATGTATGGATCCCACACCTAAGCACACAGCAAATACAGAATAGTAATACAAAGGCAAGGGAGTAGCCAGAAAATTGAAATACCTCCCACTTTGAACTAAAGCTCTTATGGCACCAAGAAAGCAAAGTAAGTCATCACAACCCTCCCCAGAAGAGCTCTCTTGTTCAGGGATCTAGCTATTCATCCTTCCATCAAACCCCTGACATCCACCATTTCAAATATACTTTCTGTTATCTATTAATGTTTTCATCCACCATTCAGTCTTTCACCATTGATTCTGACCTTTGTGGAAAAGTAAATTTTGCCATGTTCTGTGTCCCTACGTGTCATCCATCATATGTTATGTGTGCATGATTAATATGCATATGTATTCCCCATGTTTGATTAAAGACGCAATTATAGTTGTGTCCACCTCTAGTATGCCAGTTTCCAGTTCTCATGAATAATACGAGTATTAGGCCTATGTAAAGCTACGTTGCCACGTTTCTCAGTGTGCACGTTATTCCATTGTAAAATCCCCGTTTTCTAGGCCTCAAAAGGGCCCGGACACCAGATTCAGCTCCTGTCTCCTGAAGCCCTCGCTGAGGAGCGATACGGCCCCCACCCGTATCCTCGACCCTTCACTTACTTCCTGCCTCGCAGTGCCCGGTTCAGCCTGGCTCTGCCTCTGAGTCTGCCAAGACTATGTTATGATTCCAGTTATCAGTTCAGCCCTCCTTTCCTGCATTCCTAAGCTACTGAATCGCATCAATAGTTTCCGTCATAGTCTAGCTTTTACGTCTCCATGTAAGAGAAATACTGCATTTAATGGTCATTTAATATTCTTCATCACGCACTACATGTAGAATAACGCATGCTCCAGTCTTAGAGTTTGTTAGCCTTTCCCCTCCTGACTTCTAGTTTATATCAACATGTTCCCTAAACATCAGATACTAGATACTGCTTAGGTACATGTCGCCCTGACTCTCCAGACTTCAGTCTCTGCTCCTAGCACAGAGTTCATAGCCCCCAGCTTCTCCTAGTAACACGTCATTGCCAGTTTGCGCGCACCATTAGGTTAGAGGTCCCGGCTCCTCAGGTAGCCCCCTCCATGGTTTCCGCCCCATTCATGACATATTCTGTTACGTTTGCATCACATGTCTATGTATACGCCCTGTTACACCCATTTTCACCCTTATCTTTCGCGACTGCTACGCGTCACGCTTTCTGCTCCACCCACTGCTACGCCTATTGCAATGTAATGCTATGTGTTTGCGTTATGTATATATGCTCATGTATTGTTATTAAAAAGTAGTCCTGTCCGTTCCTGATCCTGCTCTTTGTCCCGATTCTGCCCCCGGCAGCTGCCGGGCCTTGCCATTCTGTTCCCGTGCAGGTTGTCCTGTTCCTGTCCCTTATGCTGTATTAAACCTGCAAAACTCCTATTACCTCGAATCTTGACTCTTATTTATTGAGCTATCTGTTATTCATTTATGCATTCAAAAATAGGGTATTATTTATTTATTTACCACATAATGGCGCCCGAATAGGGACTTGCCCTTTCCCCACGCGTCGGTGAAGCCACGCCGACCCCCTGACCCTCTGCAGTCGTGACGGAACTCTTCTGCGCACCGGCAGATATTTCTGCTTCAAGTATCCCTCAGGCCCACGGAGGAGACGGAGGAGGCGGTCCAGCATCCAGACGAGACGGTGGAGGAACGCGGCGAGTCCCGACCAGAGCCCAAGCCGAGAGTCCAAGGTCCGAGGTATCCGGAGGTCCACCCGTAACTAAAGTCCGAAGTTCGTCGTCCGTCGTCGTAGCAGTCCAGTCCAGTCCGAGGCCTTCCGTTCTTGCTGCCCGGTGAGTACCGTTACTAGGGTGGTATCTAGACAGGGTCAATCTAATTGACTCTGGTCTGTGGGTTGGTGGTACACAGACCCACAAACGAAGTGTCCACTTCGGTGGATGCGGGTCCTGAACGTGTCTCTTTATGAGGCCGGTAAGTTTCGTACTGTTTCAGCAGTGCATCTAGTTTCTGTTCTAGTCAGTTCTGTTCTCGAGAAAATTCATGTGTTCTGTTCTCAATATTCCAGGTAGTATTCTGTTCGAATTGTTATTTTAAATGTTCTTCATGTATTTTAATGTCGTGGTATGAATGGGGAATAAGTATCGTGTTCATTGTGTATTGTATTGTGTCTAGATTACAGTTCAGTCATGCCCCTGTTTTCCAAGTTACGTCAGTTAAAAACTAGAAAGGGTCTGCTGGAAGCAGCAGTTCCCGTCCCGCCTAGGGACAGTCCAGGTCATTTTATGTATCAGAAGCATGGCATAAGTGCCATATTATATCTAGATTTATGGGTAGAGTATACCAAAGAGTTGGAAGAAAAGTATAGATGGCCCGTATCAGGTACGTGGGATTGCCGAGTGCATCATGAGAGTAGAAGAGGCATTATGGAAAAAGAAAGCCAGACAGTCACAGAAAGATGCCATCGAGTTATGGCGCAAAGAAGCTCATAAAAGAACCGAAAAAGAAATCAGAAAGTCAGAATTAAGTAGAGAATCCCAAGAGCGAGCCCAAGAAAAAGAACTAATCGAGATAGGCGAACAAGTTAAAACTGAACAGTCAGACAGACGGAGGAATGCCCTTATTAAGGGTATGTACCCTCTTCTTGCCGAGGGCTTGCCAAAAGCGACCCCGGAGGCATCCAGTAATTTCCCGCCACCATTAGTTCCGACCAAGCTACGTCACAAACCGACCGCAGCTGATATTTTTATTTCGTCCTATTTGGACGACACAGTCCCGGAATATGCAAATCCTGTTCACGCTCCGCCAGTCCCTGTAAATCAGGCACTTCCTGCTCCTCCAGACACCGGGGCACCCCTTGCAGTACCTGCTACGGCCCCCCTGGTTCAGCCCGCCATGCCAGTTCAGCCCACATTTCAATTTCCCGCCACACTAGTACGAAGAGGATCAGTCGACGATTCTAGTTTAGGGGCCGCAGGGGGAGGTCCTCCTCAGACCCCGCCGCCACATAAGCGTTTGACGTCAGCCGAATTACATGCACAAGCGTCACAGCGTACGCCCAGACACCAGTCTGTTGCAGAAATCAGAAAATCCCTTGCCGAATGCGGCTATGATCCAGTCCCAGGCGAGGATAATATGGTTTTATATTCATTACGCGTAAGAAGGGTGGCCGAGTATCTAGTCACCCTACCGAATATGAAAGAAGATCTAGACAGAATATATCGTTTCATCCGTACAGGGGATGATCCAGAAAGCATTGGCGAGGCCATGTCACAAAGGAAAGCTGAGATCCAGCTTATGTTATTGAAGTTTTTGATTAACTGTCTAATAAGAGAACAAGATTACCCGTCTAAAGATCCAGTCGAAATGAGGACCCTGACGAAGTGGAGTGATTATATAGCCGAGGGTAAGCACAGGACCATCAGTGCTATGGAGAGTATGTACAAGAAAATCCGTAAAGAAATAATAAAGTTACACGAACAGCGTAAAGCAGCACAAGTAAGCGAGAAAGAAAGTAACTCTGATACTGAAGAGGTAGAGGACGAGAATTCCGCCAGAATAGCGTATGTAGGAAAATCTAGGTTTCCAGATCGCCATTTACGCCTAGAACACAAGTCTACTTTCCATCATCCAGCACCAGAACAAGGTTCTCTAGAACAAGTGTTTCAAGCTACCGATCACATTCTGAAATCACGAATCGGTTACAGTGAGTTAAGTACTATGCATGAACAAGAACTAGCCCGATCAGCAGTCCGATGGGTTACTGATTCTACCACTTTTCCAGACGAAATAGTGGCACAAATGTTTCTGAAACTGCCCCCAGCCGAGCAGCGACTGGTGGGTATGTATATGATCCAGCACCTCATTACATTGTATGAGGGTCAACACTCTGATCCAGGTCCGTTACATGATATCCTGAACGAGCTACTCCAGTATAGATGGAAAGGTCTAGGTACCGATTTAATTAGTGTCATTCTAGAACAGCGCCACAAATATAGAACGTTTCTGAACCCGCATTTTGTTCATGTCTCACCCCCAGAAAGTAAACCCTTTTACATAGAGAGACAGAATCCGTTACGAGAAGTCCACCCAGTTAGAGGAACGGGTGGCGAAATGCAACGAGTGTTTGTTTACACTCCGATCACAAAGATGGAACTGTTAGAGATGAAAAAATTAATTCCCTGTCATGATAAAGATCCAGCAGGGTTCCATAGAGAATTAAAAGACATGCTCCGTATGGGAGAATACACGTATCCAGATATAATTAAAATGTTAAAAGTTTTGTTGCCCGCAGGGGTGTATGAAAAGCTCAAGGAAAAAGAGTGGGAGGTGGGAGAGAAAAAGATAGATTGGGCAGTTCTAGAAGCTGAAGATAAGATACGAGTACCAGGTACCGGTCTTGGAGATAAATGTAAAGAATTGCCAGAATTATTGATTCAAGTTTTACCCAGATTGTTAACGACGAAAAAGGAAGACTGGGATGCAATCTCAGCCTGTAAACAGAAGCAAGACGAAGATATTAGTGATTTTTATTCTAGATTTGAGAAATGTTTTAGCATCAACAGTGGCCTCAAGACAAGTAGTGAGTCATACCCTCATCTTTTTGTTACTAAATTAGTCGAGAATTCAAGTCCACAAATTAAGAATCGAGTTTTGAAAGTCGAAAGTACCTGGCAAGCTAATACCCCGTCCCAGATGTTACAGATGCTCCAGTATCACCAGAATAGAATCAGGGAAGAACAAGAACATGAGAGAAAACGTATGAAAGACACGAAAATGAAAGTACTAGTTGCGCAATCTGTTCCTCAAGACAGTCAGAAGAGGGGTCCGAATCAAGTCAGTCATCCTGCAGCTCCCGTTAAAGGGAACTGCAACTATTGTAAACAGCCAGGTCATTTTATAAACGAGTGTGCAGTTCTGAAACACAACATAGCTACTGGTAAGACTAAAGAAAGACCACGTCCGCCTAGACAAGAACAAGTTTCACAGACTCCTCAGCCACAGAATGCACCACAGACAGTTACAGCACCGCAGCCTATCGCTGCAACACAGCATGTTACACAGCAGATGTATCAGTATGCACAGTCCGAGTATCCAGAGTACCAGCAGTATTCATGAAACAGCCTAGAGAGGGAGGTAGGCTTGCCTCTCATCGAGATACCTGTAGATCAAGAAGGTCCTTATGTTCATAGTCAAGTATTAGGGAAAGACAGAAAGTTTTTGATTGATACAGGGGCAAGTAGGACCACAATTAGCCACGCCGAAGTTCCAGGGGCTCCGCTCTCAGGCTCTAGAAATGTTTCCCTTGGATTTTCAGGAAAACCTATCGTAAATGAAATTTCAAAGCCAGTTACTCTAGAAGTAGGTCCATTGTCCCGTACTACTGATCTGTTACTTACTAAGTCATGTCCAGAAAATCTATTAGGCATTAAAACACTGAAAGAGTTAGGTGCAGTTATATGTTGTTCCCCAGAGGGAATACGTCTGTTCCTACGTGACTTTAAGGGTCACTATGTATTACGAGATTTTGATCCAAGATTGTCTAATGTTCCACAGCATTTATGGGCGCAAGGTCCAACTGATGTAGGGTACATGCAAATCACACCCCATCGTGTGACTCTCAAGCCAGGTGTAGTGTTACCACGAATCAGACAGTACAGATTACCACCTGAGGCTGTAGCAGCCTTATCCAAAATTATTGACGAGCTCATCGCTCAAGGAGTGGTTGTAGAAACTGACTCCAATGTATGCAATTCTCCGATCATTCCAGTCATGAAACGTACTGATCCAAATGCACCCCCAGTATATCGATTAGTGATTGACCTACGAGAACTTAACAAATGTATTATTCCTCAGTACCCAGTTGTCCCAGACATTTCATCACTATTGACAGCCATTGATTCCGAAGCCACATTCTTTACTGTAATAGACCTCAAGAACGCATTCTTCAGTGTTCCCATTCATCCAGACAGCCAGTTTCTTTTCGGATTCTGTTTAAATGGAAGGAGCTATATGTTCACACGCGCTCCTCAAGGTTTCACAGAAAGTCCTAGTATTTACAGTCAAGCACTTAAGAGACAACTTGATAATGTTCACATGCCAACTGACACTGCCCTGCTCCAGTATGTCGATGATCTACTGATTACAGCCCGTTCTGAACGTGACTGCGAGCGAGCATCACTGACGGTTCTGTATTTCCTAGCCGAGATGGGGCACAAGGTGTCCCCTTCGAAGCTTCAATTCTGTGTCCAGCAAGTGGTATACTTAGGACACTTACTGTCCAAGAGGGGTAGGCAGTTGACACCAGACCGTATCCAGTTAATAGCGAGTCTTCCTCAGCCCAAGACCCAGAAGGAGGTACGTGCTTTTATCGGCCTTACTTCTTATTGTAGACAATGGATTCCTCAGTATGCATTTCTAGCCAAGCCACTGATACAGTTAACAACACAGGAGGCAGCCGCACCGACTGTCCTCCCTTGGACATCTGAACATACACTTAGTTTCAACGAGTTAAAGAAAGCTTTATGCCAAGCTCCAGTCCTAGCTACACCGAACTACAGTAAGCCTTTTACACTTTTCGTCACAGAACGTGAAGGTACAGCATTATCTGTTCTCACACAAGATCAAGCAGGACAATACAAGCCGTGTGCTTATTTTTCGAGCACATTAGATCCTGTAGCCCAGGCTCTGCCTGCGTGCCTCAAGTCAGTTGCAGCCACAGCACTAGCTATCAGACAAAGTGATTCCATAGTATTAGGACACTCCCTGACAGTACAAGTTCCACACTCCGTGGAAGTTCTTCTAAACCGAACGCAAACTCAGCACTTGACAATTGCACGTTTAACAGGTTATGAATTGACACTGTTTCAGCCACACATAGAAATCAGACGCTGCAACATCCTGAACCCTGCTACACTGTTACCATCAGTTAATTCAAATCCTGACACACACGACTGTGTGGAAGTAGTTAATATTACGACAAAGCCAAGACAAGATCTGACAGATATTCCGTTACCAAACCCCGACCTGACACTTTATGTGGATGGTTCATGCATGAGAACAAGTACAGGAGAACTAGTCGCCGCGTATGCAGTGACTACTGACACCGAAGTTATTGAGACACACCGTATTGATACCCTGTCCGCTCAAGCAGCAGAGCTAGTTGCTCTGACTCAAGCCTGCATACATGCCAAGAACCTGAAAGTTAATGTTTACACAGATTCACGCTACGCATTTGGAGTCGTACACGACTTTGGAGTGCTCTGGCAGGAGAGAGGTTTCATGACTTCTCATGGAACCAAGATTCAGCATGGTCTCCTTATTCAAGCTCTGTTAGATGCAATACATTTACCGACATCCATTGCTATCATGAAATGCAAGGCACATACGAAAGTCACTGACATTATTTCCCAGGGTAACGATCTAGCAGATCGCACAGCCAAGCTCACAGCCCAGACTCCAGACATTCCAGTTAACACGACACTGATACACACTCCAGATCCGACTACATGTATGACAGTTAAGGACCCTACTCAAGATGTCATAGATATCCAGTTACATGCTACTCCTGAAGAAATCAAGAAATGGTCCGAACAAGGAGGGGTCCAGACAGATCAAGGATGGGTGACGAAGGGAAAAGCCACATGGTTTCTCCCCGACTCTATGGTTCAAGTCATTATCAATACCGCACATAGTCCAGCACATTTAGGGGAAAAAGCAATGATAGACAGTATCCAGAACATTTGGTTCAACAAGCATTTACGAGCTGCAGCTAAGCAGAAAGTCCGTACCTGTATGATATGTTGTCAGTTTAATCCAGGTAAAAGTGTCCCGGTGGAACAAGGGGGATTCCAGCCTCCTGACCACCCTTTTGAAGTCCTCCAGATGGATTACATTCAGATGGAGCGATGTCGAGGTTTCAAGTATGTTCTTGTAGTTGTATGCGCTTTGTCCAGGTGGACAGAAGCATATCCAGTCCCAGATTACACAGCCACGACCACTGCCAAGCAGCTGGTTCGTGAGTTCTTCCCCCGTTACGGACTCCCTAGGGTCGTATATTCCGATAACGGCCAGCCATTCTCCTCAGAGTTAATGAAGCACGTTTCCCTTTTGTTAGGATACCAGTGGAAGTTCCATTGTGTACGCCACCCTGAAGCAGCAGGTCTCGTAGAGAGACATAACCAGACCCTGAAAATCCGCATCGCCAAAGTTTGTAAAGAGAAAGGTGTGGACTGGCTAGTAGCTCTGCCAGTCGCTTTATTCTATATGCGCATGGTCGCACATTCCAGATCAGGTCTGTCCCCGTACGAGGTCGTTTACGGCCGCCCCCCTAACATGTGGGGTACTCCTAGACCCCGAAGTATTACCGATGTTTCAAGTAATATGCTGACAGATTACCTAGCTTCCTTGATGTCTGCCCTCAACTCTTGTCGTTCACAGGTTGCCGCCGCATTTCCAGACAATACCGAGGTGGCACCGCATGAAATCGTTCCAGGATCCATGGTCTTAATTCGCAATTTTGACCGCTCAAGTCCGCTGGAGCCTCGTTGGAAGGAGCCCCGACAGGTCCTCCTCGCCACCCGTACAGCCGTGAAGTTGGAAGGTCGCAAAGGCTGGGTGCACCTTTCGCACGTGAAGAAGTTTTATGGACTGAAACCCGTCTCAAAGAACATTTCCCAGGATTTGAAGGAATGCCAAAGTACTATTCTTAAGGACTGTCCCGCAAAGAACAATGATACTGCACCCCCCCCCCGTTAGAGAAAACTCCGCAGCAGGAGTATAAACTGAAACTCCGGTCTAGTAAAATAAGTCAGCCAGTTTGATTGTCTAAGTCCTCCCCTAGGTGAAACGGTTAGACTGTTTCTGACATGTATAAAATAGACCCCCATAGTGAGAGAGTTAGTCAAAACTCAATCCGATGTATCGCTTTTCTAAGTTTCGTTTTATTTCTCAGCATTATGATTTCCTGCACCAGTTATGCATTTTATCTGTATTTTCCAGTTCCTCATGTAAATAAGTCTTCTAATGTTACAGCAGAGCACACGTTTAGTGATCTGCCTCCTCATGAACTCTCTTACCGCCTCGCTATGCGAAATAATTCTTTCATCCGCATGTTACATTACTCACACCAGACCAGCAATGCCACTAATTGTTGGGTATGTGGTCGACTCCCCCCTTTCCAGACACCGAAGGGAGTTCTGCCACTCTTTCCTTATCCATTTTCACATAATGGTTCGTGTGGAGCATGGTCCACGTTAACGTCATCCTCAACAGATATGTCTTTTCTAAACAGTACATGTTTTCCAGACAAGCAAGGTCTTCCCCACAGAACCGGGTTAGATCTAGAGAATGAAGTTTACAATTTAGGTAATTATTCTTCGAATTTCATGGTCCTGAATGTTCAGTCTGATACTACTCCAGACTTACCTGCTATTTCAGTACTACCAGTCAAAGGCGAATTATGTGTCCGAAATAATGGTTCCGTACATGTAGGACATAGTGATTGTACTACTATTGTCAAGTATAGTGACAGTGGGAAATCTATTTTCAAAGCTTCACGTCATTCATATTTTATTTGTGGTCAAACCGCATATGTTCGTCTGCCCCTCGATTGGGAGGGAACCTGTTACATTGCCTTCCTACTGCCACCAGTTTTCCTAGCCCCATCTGATTATCATAGAAACACACATCTAGTACACATTAGACATAGAAGGGAGATCGAGTCCCCAATTGTCGATTATACTGAAACTGCTCTAGAACAGTATACAGATTTCAATAGAGGTTTCTTCTTCTTTATAGGACCTATCCAGAATAGTAAGCTAATCCGTAGATTAACCAGAACCCTTGAAGCTGTAGTAAATGAGACTGCCTCTGCTCTAGGTAACTTAACCGAAGAGCAATCTGCTATGAGATTTGTAGTTTTGCAAAATCGTCTCGTCCTTGACGTCATACTGGCCGATAGGGGCGGGGCATGTAGAGTCATCGGATCTAGTTGCTGCATTTTCATTCCAAATAACGCTCCGTCTGTTTATTCAGCTATAACCAGACTTCATAAAATTGCCCATCTGTTACATCAAAATCCAGGCACCTGGACATGGTCCGGTTGGCTCTGGGGTATAATTTCCGCCTGGGGATGGAAAGTCTTATCCTTTCTAGGTATTGCAGTAGCGATTATATTCAGCTGCTGCCTCTGTATACAATGTGGCCCTGCGATTTGCGGCATTTGTGCTACCTCTTGTATTCCTAGTCCCAAGCCCCGTTCTAAATCCCGTTCTAAGAAAATTCGAGACGAGCAAATGATACTGTATGAAATGATAGATGGTATCATGAACATTGATGTTTCCTGATGGAAACGTAGTGACAAGGAGGGAATGTGGAAAAGTAAATTTTGCCATGTTCTGTGTCCCTACGTGTCATCCATCATATGTTATGTGTGCATGATTAATATGCATATGTATTCCCCATGTTTGATTAAAGACGCAATTATAGTTGTGTCCACCTCTAGTATGCCAGTTTCCAGTTCTCGTGAATAATACGAGTATTAGGCCTATGTAAAGCTACGTTGCCACGTTTCTCAGTGTGCACGTTATTCCATTGTAAAATCCCCGTTTTCTAGGCCTCAAAAGGGCCCGGACACCAGATTCAGCTCCTGTCTCCTGAAGCCCTCGCTGAGGAGCGATACGGCCCCCACCCGTATCCTCGACCCTTCACTTACTTCCTGCCTCGCAGTGCCCGGTTCAGCCTGGCTCTGCCTCTGAGTCTGCCAAGACTATGTTATGATTCCAGTTATCAGTTCAGCCCTCCTTTCCTGCATTCCTAAGCTACTGAATCGCATCAATAGTTTCCGTCATAGTCTAGCTTTTACGTCTCCATGTAAGAGAAATACTGCATTTAATGGTCATTTAATATTCTTCATCACGCACTACATGTAGAATAACGCATGCTCCAGTCTTAGAGTTTGTTAGCCTTTCCCCTCCTGACTTCTAGTTTATATCAACATGTTCCCTAAACATCAGATACTAGATACTGCTTAGGTACATGTCGCCCTGACTCTCCAGACTTCAGTCTCTGCTCCTAGCACAGAGTTCATAGCCCCCAGCTTCTCCTAGTAACACGTCATTGCCAGTTTGCGCGCACCATTAGGTTAGAGGTCCCGGCTCCTCAGGTAGCCCCCTCCATGGTTTCCGCCCCATTCATGACATATTCTGTTACGTTTGCATCACATGTCTATGTATACGCCCTGTTACACCCATTTTCACCCTTATCTTTCGCGACTGCTACGCGTCACGCTTTCTGCTCCACCCACTGCTACGCCTATTGCAATGTAATGCTATGTGTTTGCGTTATGTATATATGCTCATGTATTGTTATTAAAAAGTAGTCCTGTCCGTTCCTGATCCTGCTCTTTGTCCCGATTCTGCCCCCGGCAGCTGCCGGGCCTTGCCATTCTGTTCCCGTGCAGGTTGTCCTGTTCCTGTCCCTTATGCTGTATTAAACCTGCAAAACTCCTATTACCTCGAATCTTGACTCTTATTTATTGAGCTATCTGTTATTCATTTATGCATTCAAAAATAGGGTATTATTTATTTATTTACCACACCTTCCATCTGTGTTCCCATCCATATCCAAACCTTTTCAACCATTTGCAAACCTATCCAACGTCTATTCTTCCATCCATCATTTCACTCATCCATCCCTCCATCCACCCTTTCACCCAATCCATCCATCATCCATCCACCCTTTCACTGAATCCATCCTTTCACTCATCCATCCAGTCTTCCACCCATCCATCCATCCACTCTTCCATCCAACCACTTACCCTTTCACCTATCCAGCCACCCTCTGACTTATCCATCCATCAACCATCCACCCTTTCACCCAATCCATCCTTTCACTCATCCATCATCCACCCACCCTTTCCCCCAATCCATCCTCTCACTCATCCACCCACTCTTCCACTCATGAATTCCATTCACTCCTCCATCCAACCATTTACCTTTTTACCCAAGCCACCCTTTCACTCATCCATCCACTCTTCCACCCATCCATCCATTCAGTCATCCATCCATTCATTCACCCTTGCACTTATTAATTCATCAACCCATCCATCATTTCTCTCATCCATCCACCCATTCACTCACCCATCATCCACACTTTCACTCATCAATCCATCCTTTTACTGATCTATCTTTCATAATTGGTGGTGTGAAGGGTGGGAACCCTCAGGACAATGCACACATGCGCACACTACAGTTCTTTCACATCCCCTACTGCTCACCTTTACTGTCACGATAGAATCTTTTCTACTGCTGCCTACAGTCCGTCTGGTACTTTTCTAAATAGCCCTTGTATTTTCATTGGAGCTGTTTGTGTTTATTCTTGTATACAGACATGCACAAACATTTCTCTCTCTCTTTCAATACAGACAAATAAAACAGATTGATGTACATTTCTTTAACAGTTTCATACCGAGATAAAGCGTCGGGCACCCCCACTGCCTTTACTGTGCGCCCCAACTGCAAGAGGAGACATGTTTTAACCCAGCAGTGCTCTTCTGCTTCTCCTACCATGTGTGTCATATTTGAGCTTCAACTTTGAACTTTACCTTTCGCTGGGCTCCTCAGTGATTTTGAGCTAAGGTGCTTTAGAGGTTCAGAGTGGGAAGCATGCTTTAGCAGCTCACACTGGCCATTGTCATTCTGTATGTGACAATCAGTCACAGACAGAATGACAATGGGCGGGTGGGGCTGCGAGGAGAAGTGCGAGGCGGCCCATCAGGGAGTTGAGGCCTCTGGCAGGGAACAGCTCAGCTCCCTGCAGGGCCCAGAATTACAGACAAAAGGCTCTGTAAAATTGTGGCACTGCAAGCGAACTAAAGAGCACTCTAGCTCACTCGTTTCCTTTGAGCACAGAATACGATAGGTCTGTAGAATTATCACCACTTTTCTTCCAAAGCAAGAGACAAATGTTTTAAACATACAACTCCAAATAAAAGTACGTGCGCCCAATGCACAAATATCTGTTAGAGAAAAATACATTATTGCTAATTGCGCGTCATTCAGTTTGAGATAATTACATTTTTTGAGGAAGGAGCTAAAATCTCTGACTGACGGCGACATGAAGTGTTTTTAGGTACGAAGTAAGAGAGAGTGCACAAACAGAAGGAGAATCACAACGAGAGGAACAAAAAGCCTTAGTGTTGCAAAAGTCCCCGAGAAAACCTCAAAATTTCACTTTTTTTACGACGCTGTCTGCACATACAATAAGACTTTGGGTAAGTGGACAGGAGGTATTGTGGTGAGCTGTGCCCTCCCAGGGGGCGATCCTTTATCTATTGTGGGCCATTAGCCTGGCTGCATCCATGGGCGTCTGCCTCCTTGCCCCCCCCTGCGGACACCCATGTGAGGATAGCAGCAATGCAGGGCTGCCGGATATGCTACTCTGGCTATGCAACAAGTGGGAAGTCCACACTTACTTTAATTTATACTTCCTCAAGAGCCCTCACTCCCAAGTTCCAAATGCACTCTTGCAGCAACTCCGTCATGAGCCAGCCCCCAGCTACAATTATCCAATGGGAGGTTTAGGCTCAGGCAATGGCAGGGTGCAGCAGACTAGGGGAATAGAATGCAAGTCATAGTTTGTCGATAACTTCTTGGATGTGATCAGCGTGATGACATCATCACTAACGTGGTGATCGCAATCATGCCTGCCTGGACAGGCATATGCCAGCCTGCCTATAAACATTTACCAGCCAGTCACCATGCAATGTATTTTATTCTTTTTATTTTGAATTGAACAATTATTATTGAGACCACCAACTGCAGGTTCAGAAATTGTAGCCCCGGCCCTGTGAAAGAAGTGCAGGTGCTGAGCACCTGATAGTACCTGCTCAAATTAAGCACTGGACATTTCTAAGAGCCCTAAATAACAAATGTTATTCAACCTTGGAAGGATGGCAGGTTTGCTTTACCTTGCAGCGATTCAAAATCGCGACCGCAGATCACCTCGTTAGTCAGGGCAAAGTTCAGCTCACTGAACGGTCCTCCCGCCTTCTCCATTGGTGGGTGGTAAGCTTTTTAACAACTCTCCCCCAGCTCTGTGAGCATCCCATCAGCCCACCAGCCCTCCTGCCATACACCTTCCCCATCAGTCATGGACACCAAGACTAAATTAGTGGCGGCTCAGCCGCTAAGGCAGAGAAGTGACGCCTCACTGCCAGGAGCAGCAAAGAAAGGAAACAAGCATTTACAATGCAATAGGTCTCGCAATGACATTGTTTTGAGCTACTGGCATTGAAAATGTTATTGTTTTTTTTTCCCTTCGTGAAGCATTATTCAAGTAATGGCGTTGTACATGACAATGTCTTTTACCCCCTGCCTCCTGCCACCATGGCCTGATTACATGCGATTGCATTGGCTACTGTGTATATTTATATCAATGTTTGCCCCAAACCTATCGCACTGTTCTGTTGGTGAAGGTGTTGCTTGTGTACTTGCCCGCTTGTAAAATGTTCTCATTTTTGCATGAGTCAGTGTGTGCAAAAGTGGCTGCAAAGTTACATCAATCCCATTGAAACTCGACGCAACAAGGAAAAGTTGGTGCAAACTTGCACATGTGAAATCGCACGTATTCA
Source organism: Lissotriton helveticus (assembly GCF_964261635.1). NCBI lineage: Eukaryota > Metazoa > Chordata > Amphibia > Caudata > Salamandridae > Lissotriton > Lissotriton helveticus. The sequence goes on along the minus strand of NC_136060.1, from coordinate 415,785,470 downwards.
GACTCCTGCCTCATATTCTACACAAGACCAACTACGAAGCTGTATGTAATCACACAAGATGGCGTCCACCTATTGCGTGGTGACTATTTATGGGCAGTGTTTGTTAGAGAAATGACACCGTCCTTTAATCAACACAGCCCAGAATAACAGCAACCTAACACACACCACACAAACCTCCAGCCTCTAGTATTCGGCAGCACCTAATTTGTGGCGGTGCTCATAGGTGCTGGACAACGGCAGTCATTTCTGGGGACCAAGAGTTAATTCTTTCATCATTATACTCTGACCCAGGGAAAAGAAAGACAAATGGGGAAAGGGAGAGAACGAAGGAGAGAAAGACAATGAAAGGCAATATAGAGAGAGAGCAGGCCACAACAGCGAAGTAAAGGCACAGAAAGTGGCGGTGGAAAAAGGGGGCTTCAGGTGGAATTGGGTAATGCTACTAGGAAATCACAGCATCCGCAGTGCCGACGACTGGCTTTGAATGAGAACTCTGCACCCTCACACTTTTTTCCCTCACACATTAAACTCTGTGGCCCTCTGGACGCAGGTGCTCTTTTTGATCCCCATTCCTGCCTGTGCTTTTAAAATGAACTGAAACAGTTACCGGCAGCAACTGACCTGCGCTGCATCATGTTTTCCCCTGAGTCAGTGCCCTTCACCCACGGAGGGCGCACAGAGGATGCGCATTAGCACACGGAGCCGCTGTGGGTGTGGTGCGTGGGTGGAATGTCCACTAAATATGAGCCTTTGGCAGCGCACTTCATACCAAGCACAACTTCTTCTTAATAATTGTTTATGTTAATAGCGCTGGCATATGAAGCTTAGGGAGCGAATGCAGCACCAACCACACACACACACACACACGGACCCGCTACCTTCTAAACAGTGTGCGCTCGCTTTAAACACGGTCCCCATTCTAAACAGTGCATACAAACCATGCACATCACGCCAGCACACACACACACTCACACACTAATATGAGGACCTGCATACCTTCTAAAGGAAGTACATTCACTTTAAACGCGGTCCCCTTCTAAACAGTGATTACATACGTGTATCCTACCCAGCACGCGCGCACACACGCATACACCCACAAGCGAGCCCGCATACCTTTCTAAAAGGTGTACGCCCGCTTTAAATACAGTCGCCATTGTAAACATTGTTTACAAACCCTTAACAGCACACACGCAAGCACATGTGCAACTAACAATTGTGCACACACAATGTAAACACTGTGCATACACTCACTGAACATTGTACACGCACACACCAGCGTCCAACGATACTCTTAAACAGTTTACACGGGCTCCGAAAAGGGCGCATCTCCTGTTGAAATGTTTTGCAGGATATCAGTGGGAGACTGATCCGCACAGAAAATGTCCTGCTGAGCAATATTTTCTACTTCAAGTATCTCCTGTCCGTATGAAGCAACAAGTTTTACGCAAGATACTGGCCCATCACATTTCGATGCAAAAGCATAATCATACAAAATTCATGGAATTTGATGACATTTAGCAAGACAAAACTATGCAAGTTAACTCAGTCCTAGCTAGGGCTTGATCACTGTGGAATTTTAGAAAGGCAGATAGCTTGCGGGGCCTCATGCACGACATTCCACAAAGTTGACGCATGGAATAAAAAAATATATTCGATAGTAATCAAATTTAAAAATAAGTTGAACACGAAGTGCATATGCTTTAAATGAAATTTTACCACACACCGTTTCAATATCAGCTGCTCGGTATGTGGGGAAAAGGAGGTATATATTTACATACATATCTTTACAATGGAACGGACCTGGTGTCATTTCACGAAACTGATGTAAATTTCTACATATCAGCACATGATAAACGACCCAAAGGGGAATCATTTTTTAAAGGTATGTGAAAAGGGACCATGGAAATGAAAATAACCTGCTGCACAAAAAACTGGAAACCAACGGCACACAGACAACAAGAATCGCTCAAAACAGTAGAAACGAGTGGTGCGCGTGCCACAGCGAAATGTGTGTTTTCAATTATCGTGCCCGTGTCTGGACAAGATAATTGAAACCACATGGCCTTTGGTGCGCGTAATAGACACCAATAGGCCAGGGGCAGAGCAATGCGCCTGCCTTTGGCCTATCGTGTGCCTTCTTTGTGTAAAACACGCACGCAAAGGCCAATCGTGGAAGCCAAAAGGAATAGCAGATGCACGAGCGTGTGCGATTCCAGGCTCCGTTTTGAAACCCCACACAAAAGGGCTCTCGCTGCGCGAGCCCTAAAAATAAGAATATATTAACGGAACGTAATTATCATTTTATTTTTTCCTCCTGCTGCAGTAGTGCGTGCCGGGGCGGGGCGTAGCTGCAGGGGAGGAATGGTAAACACTCCTGTGCGCAACGACTGTTTGGTCGGCCCTCTTGGACCGCTAAAAACAGTCATGCACACTCCCCTGTTCTCCATGCAGGCTGCATTATAGCCTGTATGGAGAACATGTCCACCCCTACAGGCTCTGGCTGAGAGCTGTGTCACCGTTCAGACCAATCACAACGCTGGATTGGAGTGTTGTTATTGGCTTGGGGGGGAGCCTGGCTGCCTGTTTCCTGTTCCGACCTGGAGTCAGACACAGGTGAGCAGGAGAAAAGACCTGCGACCCAGTGGCGGCAGCAAGGTAAGTTTTATTTATTTATTTTAATCAGCCCGCTAGCTCCCCCCGTGGTCCCTCCCACCTGCGAGCTGTGTCAGCCACCCCTGCAAGCCTATTGTGGTGTTAGAACGGCCACAGTTTGTTAACATCATAACTTGGTACATAAATTATCACAATGGCATCGGTCATTAACATAATCAGCTCTTTGTTTGAATTGCATTTCTCTTAATACAGTTCATTCTAGTCCACAGTGTAAACTTCTCTTTATTGAATAATAATAAACACAGTAATAGCCTACCTCCGCATAATCTATCATGCATCATCCTTTAAATTAAATCATAAGTCCTTTAATTAGGTGCCATAAATCACTGTTTGTCATCTGCCGTGACAGCTTCTCCTTCTGTCTATTACTTGGTACAGCGGGTCGCGGCTTCTAAGCTTCCCTTGTTACCGAATGTCTGGAGTTCGTGGCCCTGTGGCCATGCCTGGGCTGCAACTACTGTGTCCACTCAGCGCTGACCATTTCTTACCCCTTTTGGTTGCCCTCAAGTGTCCCTGCCATGAAGCATCACAAGGAACTTGTTCAAGCAATTGTCCTTCCTTGAGTCAAGATATTTATTGTTAAACTTTGTAGCCCCCTCCCTTGTCTCACTGCGGCTGCGACTCCCGTGTTATCAGGTGTGGATGGGTGGGAGTTCAGTTTTTCGGCAACGACGAGGCCTGATGCTTCCTCAGTTGGTCACCCTTTTGGCCATGTCTGTGGCTACGCCCCCTCCTTTACGGTTGGGCAATTTGAATGTATTGCTGTTTGGTCATCACTATGACCCCTTGTTTTTTGGCATTCCTTTTTGCACCCTTTTGCTTATGTGCCACCTCGGGTGCTATCCACGGGGGTGGGGGGTTAGCGGCCGTCCCTCTAAGGATGGCTGTACCTCCTGGTCTGGTGGGACAACCCCCCCTCCCCCCAGCTCTGTGAGCCTCCCACGGGCCCTCCTGCCATTCACCTTCTCCATTCGTCATGGACACCAATACTTTTGTGATGTTAGAACGGCCGCAGTTTATTAATATCATAAGCTTGTACATAAGTTATCACAATGGCATCGGTCATTAGCATGATCAGCTCCAAGTTCATATTGCGTTGCACTTAAAACTTACAGTACATTTTAGTCCACGATGTAACCTTCTCTTTATTGCATAATAATAAACACAGTAATAGCCCAGCCCTGCTTAATCTGTCATGCATCATCCTTCAATCATAAGTCCTATAATGAGGTGTCATAAATCATTGTTTGTCATCTGCCATGACAGCTTCGAGGAATCCCTTGCTACTGAATGTCTGGTGTTCGTGGTCCTGTGACCATGCCTGGGCTGCACGTGCCATGTCCGCCCAGTGCTGACCTTTTCTTACCCCTTTTGTTTGGCCTCAAGTGTCCCTGCCATGAGGCCTCCCAAGGGCTTTGTTCTGGTAATTGTCCTTTTATGTCCTTGTGTCAAGATATTTAACTTCATAGCTCCCCGCAACGCATGCAGTGGTCTGCTGACCTCCGACAGCTCCCCACAAGACTAGGAGAAGCCTAGAAGTTCTAATGCCCCAACGATGTACAGGAGGAACATGTCATTCCTCACGCCAGACAGGTGTGCCTTGTTGTCTGTTTAATAACCCGGACTCTTTGGGTTGATGAGGCCATGCCTCACGAATTCCCTATCCAAGCCTTTGCAGAATGTTCTCATTGATATGTTTAGTTTCCGCCTAGATCTCATAACAGCTCCTTGGCTCACAACCTGTGCTGTTCATATTGCACAATGATTTCTGACCATACTATGTCCACTGGGCGCACTAGCTGTGATATAGTTGTGAGGTCCACCTTGATGGCTTCTAACAGGGCTTTCTGTCCCATTATGCCAAATCAAAGGAGAGAGTGAGGACTAGATAAGCTGGTCCGGATCCCCGGGTTTATATGTGGTTTATCAATAAGGACTAGCTTAAAGTATGAGTCTATCTATCTTACCCTCGGGTACTGGGACCCACTGTATAGCTTTTAACCTTCACTTTAGGTGTCACTGCGGTGGGCCCGATGATGAAGCATGCCACCAACTAGGTTGGTGGGTGAGGGCTTTATGAATAAACCTAATGGTTTACCTGTGAACGTACACAACTGAGTCTCATACTTTCTGTCCCATTGCCATGAGGCTGTTGCCCCCAAGATAAACGACTACCGTGTCAGGGCTCCCATGCACCCGTTGTACATCCTAAACCACAGAACGAGTTGGCCCCACTTCATGCCTGGCTTGCCCAGCTACACAACCTTGGTGTTGCATAGCCTTATGCTGCCATACAGCCTCCTGGCACTAGCCCACCTCTGTGCCCTTGTGATGTAGGAATATCCTATTATCCACATCGTTTTTTTTCTTTTGCTCCATTCCCTGCACTGATATAACCTAGTGTTAGTACGATAACGGTCTAGTGTAAGTCTTAAATGCTGAAGATTTCTACCTCCCTACGCTCCTTATCCTGTCATCTGCCTGGCCATCACCACTGCCATGGCGGCTGCCCTTATATGGAATTAGTGTGACCTTACGCTTGCCGGTGTAAGGCCCACTGGTGACAAGGATTGGCAGAGGAGAATTGAAAACTGCTGAGGTAGCTGCTGTCCTTGTGTATGAAGTATGCTCCTACCTGCATGTAGCTGCTGGTTAAGCATACCGGGAAGTGCTCGCTTGCTGCAAAGCAATCCAGCCATGTGTGCTTTCCTCTCTCTTCCTGGTTAGTTTTTGACCTTATCAGGTACAGCACCAAATGTGTGTCTACTCGGATGCAAGCTGCACCTGTGGTCACCCTTGATGGTGCCACCAATTCGCTAACCCTGAACACCCCGAACAATGCTAGGGCTAAAGGTGCTTTGAACAAGTGCATCTTCCTCGTGGTTCTACTTATGCCCGGTAGGGCCCATAGTACCACCTATAGCCTCTCAAAATCATTGGAAGTCTGGTGTCGCGATGTTTGGGTTGCAAGCTGCCCAACCCTTCAATGCTGTGTGGCAGTTAAATGAGTTTATTGGGTTCACTGTATGTTTAGCTTCCAGTAGTATGCTATGGTGCTGAGGTGTGACTGTGCCCATGCTCTGGAATTGCCCTTCTCAAATGCCCATTGTATAAATTCTTCCACTTTGTTGCTGGTGCAAGGTCTTGCGTCTCCCCCGTCCTCATCTTAAATTGTTTCAAACACTTATTTACATTGCAGCGGTTTTTGTGCCAAGGCCCTGTCAACGAGTACACCTAGATCACTTCCATTGCATCCCATATGTCTACTGGCAATGTTGTCATCCGCTTGTCCGCCCATGGTGCTAGTTGGCGGAACCTCTCCCACTGAAAGCAAGAGAGAGAGTCAGCAATTGTATTAACACATCCTGACATGTGCCTGGCTTTTATCGCTATGCTGTTTACTAGCTGGCAACCGACCATTGCTGTAGCAGGCTTAACACTTTTGGGCAGCGTGCCACCCCTAGGTTTATTACTTGGACCACTGCATGGTTGTCTGACCACATCGTTACCTGCTTGTTTAACAGCTGCTCTCGCCACAATATAAGTGCTACTACTATTGGGAGTAACTCAAGGAGAGCTACATTTTTTGTCAATCCTGTCTCCTGCCAGTTCCTGGACCACTTGGTGGCACATCATGTGATGCTTAGGATGGCAACAAAGCCTTTGCTACCTGCTGCATCTGTATGTAGGCTCAGCTATTCAGCTGACACCTAGGGAGCCCGCCATATCAAGGTCCTGTTGACCTTGTTCAGGAAGTTTTGCCTTTGCTGTAGGTCCCTCTTGACCCCCGTAGTCAGCAGACTCTGTGATATTTCATGGGATGCCCTTTGTGAGCCCTGCCAGATGCCTTGCAAATGTGTAGCCAGCCGGGATAACCCTGGCGGCGAAGTTGAGCTTTCCTAGCAGCTTCTGTATTTTCTTGACTCTTGCTTTCCTTTTGGCCAGTAGCCCCTCAATCTCTTACTTTAAGTCTTTTATCTTTTTGTCTGGGAGCCTGCACACTCCCTCATTTGTGTCCCCCTGAAGCCGTGCTCATACCCACATGCATGCGCATACACCACACACGACAGAACCACGAAGCGGAGAGGAGGTGGAAGCGCTGTTGCTATCTCCCTAGAGTTAGCGGTTCTCAGTGGCTCTCAAAGCCATCCTAAGTCACCCATTCCATCGCATTCCAGCGTGCTCGTCGCTCCATCACTACTCCCGTCCCACTCACGGAGGCAGGGCGTTTGGGTGTGAGGCAAGACGAGACAATTTGGGCTCAGCTGGGCTGTGCAGGGTGCTGGTTGCTCGCATCTGAATCGCCATAATTAAACCATGATCTTAACCTAAGGGGCAGCTCTCGCTTGGAGAAAAGCCTCTGGTGGGTGGTGGGGGGGGGCTGTAGCCCTTAAAGGAGAACCCGGGAGAACCTTGGATGCCTGGATCCCTGGGAACTAGCGACTAGAGACTCCAGCTCCAGTTTTAGCTCCAGTTGCCACCCATCTGTTTGATACTACAACATACAGAGTGCAACCACAGCCTTTTCCTTCATGTGCATGTGGTTGTGGCAGCAGCACGACCAGGGGAGGAGGTAAGTGGATGTCTGCTGGCCACTTACTATTCTGCCTGGTACCATTGAACTGCGTAGTGACTTATGGTACTGTTTCCTGGGTGTGCTGCATAGACATATAGTTGCGTGTTTGGTTCTTCTGTGGATTCCTGCTGGGGATGCTCAGGGACTTTGTTTGCAGCCAGAGGTGCTGCCAGCTGATCAGGAGGAAGCTGTGCCAGTGTTCAAGGCACTGCTGGGGGTGGACTTGAGCCCCCCTCCTCCCGGCATCAACAAACACCATTAAATGGTATTACACAATCGCAGGACATGTGGGGGGCCGTCAACGACTGTGGAGGGCTAGGCCCCCCTCTGGAGTTTCAGTTTTGGGGCAGTAAGCAGTACCTGGTCTCGTAAATGATAAGGAGTGAATCCCTGCCAAAGGTGAGATGGTTGAACATGGGAAAATGCAGAGTAGGCAGTGATACAGTGTTGGTGTGACCTTCAATTTCCATTGAAAGCATACTTGAGCGTGCAATCGGCCTTGTGGAGGGTGAAATTGATCTCACTGAATGTAGACTCTCTCTTGATCATGGGGCTTCTCAGCTACCTAGTGCTATTCCTTCCTAGTCCTATCCCCAGGGGGTACAACTTCAAATTACTCTCTGCCACCATTTGGAGCGGTAACAGAGACTGTCACCCATGCCCTTGTTGTTGCCGTATATCCACCAAGCCAAGGTGACTCATGCTTGTCTTGATCACCACAAACAGCGGGAAAAATGTAGAAGACCGTCAGTTAAAGTCACGGCTCCCTAGAGAAAGTTACCCGTTTGTGGCACCCCGGGTCCCAAAGATATTCTTTCCTGGGTTCAGCCGTCCGCACCTTCCTGTCCGCCCGCTCATATACCACCTCCTCCCCTTACTACTCAGACCCCTGATACCACCTTATCTTACTCCAAGCTATTGGGCATATTTTATACCTTGGTTGAGGTCATCCTAGAGGCCAAGTTAAAACCTCTGGTAGACTGACTTGAATGCATAGAGGACTGGTTAAATATCTTTCTAAAGCTAGGGCTTCTGAATTACTTACTGCAGTTCTCCCTTTACAACCTGTTCCTGTTTGTTTCACAGCTACACCTCATACTCTGCAGGAGCCTGCAGTTAGTTCCCAGGGCACTTACACCAGGCAAGCAATCTCTTACAATGGCCTGAATGCTATTCCTGGATCCAGAGGGCCCCCATCACACAGTTCCATTGATCCTCCACAGATTCAAATTGTTCAAACAGTAATCTCTAGTCTTCCATCAACTGAAACCGTGAGTAGCGAGTATGAGATTGAACCCCTCACTTCTGTAATTGTTACCCTCGTTTTTTAAATTGTTCTGATTTGCTTTTAAACTGTGCTGCTGCTTTTATCTAAACAGGACTGCTTTTTTAAGTTAATTTAACTGTACAATTGGTCGCTGTTCTTTCTTTTTAAAAATAAAATAAAAACAAAACGCTGAATCCTTACCGCATCCATTGAACACTCACCGGTCCACCACAGCAATCGATGATTGCGCGGAGGGACGTGACTCCTCCCCCGACCCTCACACTTCCGGCTAGCGTAATCAGCTGACACAGTCACACTACTTAGGTGGCATGTGGAAGTGGACGAAGTGGGCTCGCCGCCGGCGCGTCAAAGGCTAGCCCGTCTGTGCCCGTCCGCATCCGCCAGGGGCCACCCACTATGCCCGTTTAGCATCTGCTCAACCCTGGTATTATTCTGGAGGGTATTAAGGACAATGGAGAGGCCTCTGGATAGAGCCTGCTATCACTCATTGCGGGCAAGTAAGGGGAGCACATGCTGTACCAGCTGGCCTTTTAGTCTTAAAGTGAGCAGTGTGACACTTTAGCAAGACCACATGAAGCTCACTCTTATTAATTGCAGATCACTCAGCAAACATAAAGCAGAAATGTATGATTCCCTCAGCCTGATGTTATGTTCCTCGCTGAAACTTTGCTCAGTGAGGATTCTACCCCGACATACGAGAGGCACTCCCAAATTACTATGGCATGCTCAGACAAGATCGCACTCAAAAAAAGCGTGGAGGTGGAATAGCCATAATTTTGAACCTATCCCTCAACTGCACACTTGATAGAGTGCAATTAGGAAGCTCCGAGGCAGCCTTTTGAAGTTTAAAGAAGGCTAATGATCACACAATAAATGGTATCCTAATCTATCGTCTGCCTGGGCTGCCCACCGATTTTACAATGATTTTTGCGGATCTTGCCACCCAACTAGCCCTTAAATACATCAACTTTATGGTTCTGGGTGATCTAAATCCAGCCCTGACTGCGGGGTTGACCTTGGTTGGGCTTCCCCGCCAGGTTATAAAATCCACCACCAACCCAGGCCAAATGGGAGGGGGGGCAGGGTTGGAGTTATTTATAGAGACACCTGGAAGATTGGGACCATTGACATTGATGTGGTTACTGGTCTGGAATTATTCGGCATGACCATACAAAATGACTCGGGCCTCATTTGTACAGGGATTATCTGCTACAGACCTCCTGGGGCTTTTAGCGCTCAGCAGCAACAATCACAGTTAGATACCCTCACTAATATGGCAGCCACTTACCATAAATTGGTAATCTTGGGGGACTTCAATTTGTGGTTAAACGGTTCTCTCGACTCGGGCTTCCACAACCTACTCCACTCTTGTGAAGGTCTTGGCCTTTTCAGCAGGTCTCCAAGGCCACTCACAAGGCTGGCCACCTCCTTGACCTAATTTTCTCCGAATTCCATCTTCTGCATAATGGTGAGATTTTACCTATGGAATGGACGGATCACTTTTTGATAAACATTTTTGTTAAACTTAAGACCACTCAGACCCAGGTCCTGCGTCCTATGACCGAATAAACTAGCAGAGATTGGAAGGCTCTCACAAGCTTAAGGAGCTGCGGCTCTGTGTTTAAAGTTGGGGACTGCTTCTCCTCAGACAAGCACGTTGAGAAGAACTATGCCTTATTGTGTCTAAGGATCGCCTCAATCTTGGACTGATAAAAAACACAGATGCAAGGGTAGAATTTCTGCCCCTTGGTTTAATGCTACACTAAAAGATCTGAAACTCGCGTGTAAACAGGCTGAGAGGAGATGGAGGCGTGGTTACAAGGAGACAGACAGGATGCTGTGGAAACAAAAAATTGCAGAGTATAAGAATGAGATTAGAAGGTCTAAAGCCGACTATTTCTCCTCTGTAATCTGTAATGCCTCCAATAGTTCTAGAAGCATTTTTAATATTCTGGCTAGTCTCACCAGCCCTGACTGCTCTAGGAATGTAATAGCTCCCTCTCAAGAACTCTGCGAGAAACTGGCTAGCTTCTTACAGGAAAAGATCCAGTTGATTATCGATGATCTTGAGGGTGGCCAGCTTGCAGCTGGGAACATAGTCTCTGAGGCTAGGAGAAATGGTGCTCCTGTGATAGATGAGTCAGAGGGTGTGGATAACAGCCTGGTTTGTCAGGTTACTGAACATCTATCTGAGTTCAAGCCGTTAACGGCGGAGGACTTCAGCAGATTGGCACAGGGTATCTCCTCCGGCTCACCCTTGGACCCAGTACCACATAAGATCTGGAAGGAGTATGAGGACGAATTACTCCCCACTCTTCACCTGATCTGTAATCAGTCACTAGTAAGTGGTGTAGTCCCCCCACAGTGGAAACAAGCCTTAGTGTCCCCTCTATTGAAGAAACCATCTCTTGACCCTGAATGTTAAAATAAGGACAGGCCCATTTCTTTGTTGCCATTCCCAGCTAAAATTGTGGAAAGTGCTGTTAGTATCACACTTTCTACGCACCTGGAACAACGTAATCTGTTGGAGAAGGCTCAGTTTGGATTTCGGCCGGCCCATGGGACTGAGACGGCCCTGGTGACCGTTATGAATGAGCTTCAGAGGCGGGCAGACAGGGGTCAGGCAGCAGCTCTGATCCTGCTCGACCTGTCTGCCGCCTTTGATACGGTCAACCATGAAATCCTGCTGAGAAGATTGAGTGAGGCCGGGGTGAGAGGCTGTGCTCTTTTTTGCAGGATAGACAGCAGGCGGTGTCCCTCCCCCTTTCCAATCTGCCTTCTCTAATGTGCTGCATGGTGTCCCTCAGGGATCGGCAAGTAGCCCCATTTTATTTAACATTTACTTAAAACCTTTGACTGCGGTCATCAAGTCTCATAACATCGATATTATAAATTATGCAGATGACACACAGTTGATCCTCTCCTTTGAGGGAGAGGTCTCAACATCTGTGGAGGTGTTTCACAACTGCCTGCAGGACACGGCCCGCTGGCTCCAGGCTAATTCTCTACAATTTAATGCAAGTAAGACAGAGGTGATCGTTTATGCTGCAAACAGGATCCCTCACCTCCTTCCTGGCAATTTCTGGCCCCCTGGAACTTTGACCACAGTTCGGCCGGTAAAAACTGTCCGTAACCTGGGCATTAAGTTTGACAACAAGCTTACCCTGGAAGCTCAGGTTACAAAAACGACAGTCTCCAGCTTTGCGATCATTAGGTCCCTTCGCAAAATCTTCCCGTTATTACCTTCTCATGCGCGTGCCCAAGTGGCAAGGTGTACGATTCTTAGTAGGCTTGACTACTGTAATACCATTTTGCTTGATTCACCAAACTTCCTGTTGGACAGACTACAAAGGATCTAGTCAGCAGCTGCCAGGCTAGTTTTAGGGCTGCCTAGAAGATCTTCTGCATCTGCAGCTATGGTAAAACTTCACTGGCTCCCATTGAGACAGAGAGTGCAATTTAAATCTCTCTGCCTTGTTTTTAAAGCCCTTCATGGGATAGGAACTGTGCTTTTGCATAAGAAATTTGACTGGTACACCCCTACAAGACTGCTCCGCTCATCATCGGCTATACTGGTGAAGGTACCAAGATTTAGGAAAGTCAGGTCAGGGGGTAGATCTTTTGGGGTGGCAGCAGCGAGACTGTGGAACAGGCTTCCCTGGGAGATCAGGCAAATCAGGGAACTCCTTCCCTTCAGGAAAAGTGTAAAAACCTGGCTGTTCCCCAATAAGTAGTTGGCCAGACCTTGTCTCTGAGTCACTTCGCCTTTGAGTTGCTTAGCGCCAGGATGCCTGCAAGGTGCGCTCTACAAATTGAATAAATAAATAAATAAATAATACATTTTCACATAGAGGATCACCTCAAAACTGAGGCACAAACCTTACATAAAGAACTGGCCAGCATACAAGTAGAACTTAAATTTAGGGCACCAACGCACTGCTGGTCATCAGCTGGACCCCATCTTTTCAAGCCACTCGGGCCTGGTGGTAGAGCAATCCACCCTTGTCCCATTGTCGGATCACCACCTCATAGAATTCCGTAGATGATTCAGAAGAAAAGCTACTGTACGGGTACCTTTTAAGCCAAGGACTCTGACCGGTGCACTCTAGGATGGACTAAATTCTTTTTTGTTCTCCACCTTTTCTTGGACCAGATCTCCAACTTTAGGAAGCCAGACAAAAACAGTAATCATCACAGCTGCATCCTTGGAAGAGGATGAATAGACTTTCGCTTGTGAATCACAAGCTGTTTGTAGGTCCTGTAACATAGCACAATGGTTATCTACGTCAAATGTTGCGGCAGCCACAAAAACGTCTAGACAATCAAGGTCTGGCACAAACATTTTAATGCCAAAGAGCATTTCGTATGGGGTCTGCCCACCCAGAGATCTTCTTGGGAGATTATCAAGTGAACGTTGGACTCCGTAAAGATGAGTCAGCCATCCCCTGCCAGTACCTAAAACCCTAGCAGTTAAAGATGACTTTAGGGGCGTGGCTTAAGGATTCAAGATGGCGGTCGCACTCTAAGAGTGCTCCGGACCCCCTCCGTCATCTTCCTCGCATCCGCCGCTACCAGCTATCATCCGAGCTCAACACCTACCTGCAGTGACTCCCCGTGCAGCCTGCTGTCCCCTGTTTTCCTTTGGGAGCTGCTCCATGCCTCTGCTGCCTCCGTTGAGCCCCTCTCTGTCTGCGGCTCGGGCCGATCAAAATAGCGGCCCTCATGCTGTCCCGTCCAGGGCCCTGAGGTTTCGGCACTGACGGTCCGGCACTCTCCTCGCCCGCTGCCTGTGACCTACCTGGCGGTGGCGGACTTTCTTCGGTGACCGATTGCTTCGCCCTGGAGCCGGGGTTGCTGTGGTGAGCTGCCCGGGCCGGCGAATCCGGGGGCGTGCAAGGGCGGTCCCAAGGTGCGGCGGAGGCGCCCTGGGATGGTGAGAGGTGCGCCTGACCCCCCGGAGTAATGGCGGCCGCGTGAGGCTGTCGGGCCGTGTCCGGGGGCTGCGGGTGACACGGACGCGATCCCCAGCTGTGCCGCAGTAGCCTGAGCGACAGATGGTGACAGGCCGGGCCGGCCTGACTCGGCGGGTTGGCCGGCGCCGAGGGAGACCCGCTGGAGGAGCTCCGGTGAGTGGGAGCGGAGCCGGTGTTGCGCGGCTGGACTGTGCTGGCACGGGTATGCCTAGCGCCAACTAAACGTGTGGGCTGAGTGCGGGCCCTGCCCGATCGCGGTGGAACTGTTGTGTAGGGACCCCTGTGGAGTGTGCTGGGGCTGGGGATCCGCACCAGGCCGCCTTACCCGGGCCTGCTCTGTGCTGCCTGGGCTGCGCATGTGTACTCCCACGAGGTGGCCTACAGTACTTCGATCAGCTGCGGTGCCCTGGCGGGCAGGCTGCCCCCTGGGGCCGGGGAGCCATCGTGCAGGAGGTGGCTGGACATAGGTGAATCCATACTGATTTGAGGAGAGCTACACCCCGAAGAACACATTCCCTTCTTGGCGGCTGTTGTTTTTTCGCACCCTCTGCCATTTTGGGAGCGTGGAGTGGGGGCGCGCGGAGCTGTAGGCCTCATTGGGGGTGTGATTCGTGTGGACTCTGGACATTCTGTGTTCCCCGGGGGTTGAGGCGGAGCTGTGCTGCCCTCGATCCGGATACCAAGGTTGCTATGTGCCCATCCTCCGGGGCTCGAGATTTCGGCAGCCGGGCCTGGGTGCATTGCGGTGGAGGCCCATCTCTTCCCACCGACTACGCAGCCAAGTACTGCGCCGAGGTTCGGTGCGGGGGTAAATCGGCCATCACGTCAGGTGGCGCCCCCCTCTCCCCTTCCCCCCTGAGCCTCACCTCCTGAGGGCCTGGTGTTTTGCTGTTGGCCGCCGACGGATGCGCCCTGAGGACTGAAGTGTCTTCGGTGCTGCCTGGGTGAGGTGTGTGGGAAGAGGGTTCGGCCACTACATCGGGTAGCGGGGACGCCGGCTGCCCACTCCCTCTGATCACATTTGTCTGCCTTCCTCAGGACCATGATCAAACCCAGATCTTTTGACTGGGTGTGAGTGTTTGATTGGTTCAGATGCTCCGTCCATCACCACCCCCTTTTGTACCGCTTTGGCCGCCATAAGTGTGGCACTGTATGCTCAGACGTGAGTCCCTTGCTCACTTTGCCACTGGATTCAAGCAAGCCGGGCTGAAGACGCCTGTAATGCCAGAAACCGGTCCTCGGAAGCTTGTTTCCGGTCCAGGGAAGGCATGGCTTGGCAGTTCGGGCTGGACTGTTCCCATGAGGCACAGGGTCAGACTGATTTGCATATGGCCATGTCTGAACTGGGGTGGCAGAGTGGGCTAAAGAACAGTGATGGATCAAACCCAGATCTTTTGACTGGGTGTGAGTGTTTGATTGGTTCAGATGCTCCGTCCATCACCACCCCCTTTTGTACCGCTTTGGCCGCCATAAGTGTGGCAGGGTATGCTCAGACGTGAGTCCCTTGCTCACTTTGCCACTGGATTCAAGCAAGCCGGGCTGAAGACGGCTGTAATGCCAGAAACCGGTCCTCGGAAGCTTGTTTCCGGTCCAGGGAAGGCATGGCTTGGCAGTTCGGGCTGGACTGTTCCCATGAGGCAGAGGGTCAGACTGATTTGCATATGGCCATGTCTGAACTGGGGTGGCAGAGTGGGCTAAAGAATGGTGATGGATCAAACCCAGATCTTTTGACTGGGTGTGAGTGTTTGATTGGTTCAGATGCTCCGTCCATCACCACCCCCTTTTGTACCACCTTCCTCAGGACCATGGCAGGTCTCGCGCCACTCAAGCCCCCGCTCCCACAACCCAAACTACAATGGAGCAGTTCACTACGTCAGACCGGGTTCTGGGGGGCGGACCTCCGGCCGTGCCTGGCATCGCCGGGGGAGATCTCTCAACCATCCTACAGGCGATTAGCACGTCGCAGGCCTCTGTAGAAAGTTAGATCAGAGAGATACAGGTGAACGTGGCCTTAATTCGCCAGGACCTCCGTAAGACCAAGGCGTGCATGACGGAGTCGGAGTCCCTTATCTCCACGGTGGAGGACGACGTTGGCACCCTCAAATCCCAGGTGGCCCGTCTTCAGACGCAGACCTCGGAGCTACACCGTAGGGCCGAAGATGCCGAAAATAGGGCACAAAAAAACAACCTGCGCCTCCTGGGTTTTCCGGAGGGAGTGGAGAAGGGCCGTACTGACATCTTTATAGAGACCTGGATCCGCTCCTGGATGCCCAAAGAGAAACTTTCCCCCTGGTACGCGGTGGAGCGGGCTCATCGCTCTCTTGCTCCCAAACCCCCGCCTGGAGCCCCTGCTCGTCCCATCATCCTCATGAATCTTCAATTTCCGGGACAGAGACGCTATACTGGGGGCGGCCAGGGAGCTGGGTCCCCCGCACTACCAGAATTCCAAAATTATGGTCTTTCCGGATTACTCCAGGGAAGTGCAAACTTAACGCCGATCCTATGATGAAGTTTAACAAAAGCTCAGGGCGATGGGCCTTCGTTACGGGCTCCTCTTCCCGGCCCGGCTCAAGGTGATCTTCCAAGAAAAGACATTCTTCTTCGACTCCCCTCAGGCGGCGTGGACCTGGCTCACGGAGGAGCGGCCCCTCCTGCCGGGGGTGGCCCTTTCTCCTGCCCGGAGGGCCCCGACACAGCCAAACCAGGTCGCGCCTAAGTACCAGCGGCGCCAGAACGGGTCTCGGAGGCGAGGCGGCCGCCGGGGAGGGGGTTCCCGGTCGCCGGAGGCACAGTCCTGGCGCTCGCCGGCCCAGACTCCAAATCAGGGATCCACCTCCCCCCACCTGGCTTCTTCCTTGATTGACCTGGGCAGCGTCCCCGGGCCCAGTGAAACTCTGAGACGGGCCATGTTGGACTCTGACCTGTCCGGGAGCCCTGTGATCTGCGGATCTGGTGTGGAGGAGGGAGTATGACCGGCACCACATGAAGCAACCCGAGGCTCAACCTTCGGGCTTCCTAACAACGTGACTGCTCCTGACCTCACGAACCGGGGCCTACCGGGCTATACTGTGTGGTCTGGTTGGGACTTGATCTTCTTCGTGGTCCTGGGTTTGATGCACTCTATTAGTCACACGATTGTCATTCTATGCCTTTAGCTGTTAGCATTTCATCCGAATACATGGAGGGGGGTCCGACTCACTCAGCCATGTCCTTACTTGTTTGTTGCTAACTGTTTTAGATTAGCAGTTCTCCTCTTTGTGGGGTTGTTGGTGGTTGGGAAGTATTCAGGGCGATAGATGTTTCCTTTTTCGAAGTGTAGGGTGGGGGGAGTTGGGGTCAAAGGAGGGGGGGAGATCGTTGTCTCCTAACAGTTTGTTATTTTTAGCCGCCTACGGGCTGCTGTGTTTCGTTCCCATTGGTAGCCGCTCATTCCTAAATGCTTCCACAGTCGACACACACATCACTTCCTCTTCTAGCCTCATCTTTAGGCCCCGAGTCTGGGTGGGTGTTTCCCTTAGACCAAACACGGTCCCCCGCTCGCATCCACACCCTCCACATCTCACCCCTCTAAATGTCTTGCACATTTAACAGACCTCTCCACATCCTCTCCTGGAATGTAAATGGCCTCTCAACCGAATCAAGCAAACAGCTGTCCTCCGTGCTGCCCACCGCCACATGCCTGACATTCTGTTTCTCCAGGAGACGCACCTTCTGAGCTCACAATGCAATTTCCTAGCCCGCTACGGGTTTGACCGGGTGTGGCATTCCCGTTTTACCCGGGGTTCCCGGGGGGGGCGGCCATTTTGCTCAGAAAGGGGCTTCCCTTTACCCTGGCTAAAGCCGAGTCTGATGCGCAGGGTTTGTACGTGGCCATGTCGGGGACGATTAAGGGACAACCTATGAACCTTCTGTGCACTTACGTTCCTCCTGTGCTCCTGGCATCCACCCTTCACCTTCGCCTCACGCTGGTGATTTCCTCCTTTCCTCAGGGCCTCCCTGTTGTTGGGGGTGACTTTAACGCCGTCTTGCAGCCTTCACATGACGCGACAATGTCCCGTCGGCGCATCGTCTAGCCTCTGAGAAGAGCCTCTACGGTTGGTCATCGGCCGTGGGCATCTGCGACGTCTGGAGGGTGTAGAACCCCCGCAGGGAGCAATACACCCACACATCGGCTGCTCACCACACCCACTCTTGTATAGACCTTATTCTAATGCCCGCCACGAACTGCCAACTGGTGTCTGGGGACGATATATTGCCCAGAGGGATCTCGGACCACTACCTCCGTATCGGGGCCTACGCTGCTGGACCACGTGGGGCGACCTGGCGGCTGACCGCCTGGTTCCTGCAGGACTCTGCGCTGGTGGAATCCCTAGGGCATGAATTGCATCACTACTTCTCCACTAATATGGGCTCGGTCCTTTCAACGGGGATGTTATGGGAGGCTGGCAGGGCGATTGTTCGGGGTGTGGCCAGAGGATTGGTTCATATGTGTAACTATCTTTTTTTCCTTATTTTAATAGTTTCAATGTGGGCGGAGGGTGACATGAAATTTTCTGCACAGAGTACCACCTGATCTTGCTACCCCACTGCCCCGAAGTCGTGCAATCAATGGAGGAGAGCAGCGTTATTCTCTAAGCCTCATACCAAGCTGATATCCCCCTGGATGCCGCAGTATCAGCAGCATTCCATGAACTAATGGCCCAGACACTTAGGACTGCTTCTTTCCAGTTGGAAGAAGAGATAACTTGGAGCCAACAAACCCAAGTAGAAAAACAACAGGGTTAGAAGGCAGAATCCAAGCAGCGCCTCTGAAGGCCATGGAGTGCATGGAACTCTACTACTTAACTAAGGAAGAGTTGGATGAGATGCTAGCCTCATATGTCACCAAAGATGACAACAAAGTTACACCATCGAAAACCCAACTCCAGGTCAAAACCCCTCACTCAGGGGAAGCTGTACGAGGTTACAACTCCCCTGACAAAGGAGTCTGGCCCTTCATGTTAAAAACTACTCAAGTCATGGCTGTTGCATTGGGTTATCACTCAAGGAAATGGATAGCCAAATAGAGCTACTGAATACCCTGGCAACACATGTGGCAGGGATTGACGCCAAACAACCTCATTAAAAGGGATGAAAAGGATACAAGGAGGTAACCTCAAGATGCACTTGCTCCCCCATTCTTGAGAAACGGAGCATACTACCAGGCACCTTGAGTACCCTCTTCAATGACTTGCAGGACATACTCAAGCCTCAAGCAGTGAAGAAGAATCCACTCTAATAAACAACAAACTTAGGGGTCTAGTAAAGAAAAACAATAATGATTCTATATTGTTGTGCCCCTGTCAATTGTACATCAGGACAAACACAGTGGATTAACAGACCATATCACCAAAAGGTGAAGCACCAGTAAACGTAAGTCACCCCTGGTTAAGGATTCCCATCAAAGGTCTTGTATGGATCAATATTCTCATTTGGTAATCCTTATCGGGTATTGTATCTCTTGATCATTGAGATCAGCATACCCTGATAGCCAGTTCGGGGTAGCGACCCACAATCACTCGGTACTACCACATGATGTTGATATGATGAATGAATCAGTAGCATATATATAGAACAGAGACCCTGACGAAAGCCTGGTAACCATCCCGTGGCTGAAACATGTTGGTCTCCTCGCAGCTATTTGTGTGAACTGCGATTACTTTGTTATACTGTTCTTGTTTTTAATGAGGAAGGGGCTAACTTCTATTAAAATTGTTTCTGTTAAGTTCCTATCCTTTTTAATCACCACTTATTTGTTTTTGCACTGCACTTTCCCATCATATCAACATCATGTGGTAGTACCGAGTGATTGTGGGTCGCTACCCCGAACTGGCTATCAGGGTATGCTGATCTCAATGATCAAGAGATACAATACCCGATAAGGATTACCAAATGAGAATATTGATCCATACAAGACCTTTGATGGGAATCCTTAACCAGGGGTGACTTACGTTTACTGGTGCTTCACCTTTTGGTGATATGGTCTGTTAATCCACTGTGTTTGTCCTGGTGTACAATTGACAGGGGCACAACAATATAGAATCATTATTGGTTTTCTTTACTAGACCCCTAAGTTTGTTGTTTATTAGTTTAGTCCCATGGGGGATAATACTTAGGCTTGGTCTTTAAACATCCCTCTAGCCCTGTGATAATGCTTGGTTTTTCCGAAGAATCCACTCTACCCGGCAAGACCCAGCAAAACCGAGACAGACAAGCACTAAAACAGCAAGAGCAAATGACCAGCACCATCCTACCCTGCCCCCGCCCCCTGACGATGACCCCACTTCACTCTGCTTGCAATCAAGCCCCAGCCCTCCACAAGTGACCATGGCAAAAGGGCCAGGAGAAGTGGAAAAAACCAGCAAAAATAGATAAAATATTGGCACTACTAACACAAGTGCAACCAGGTCAAGCCAACACCACCTCAATGAACCTTCCCAAAATATTTTACCAGGTGCCGCTAACACAGCCGGAGTGGTAATAAGACCAAGGAAATTATGGAACAAATCTTCCCCAAAGCAAACTGGCTGAGGAACTATGCCGTCTTTGGAAATCCAGATTCAACACCAGGAAGGCAAAGGGAAGACAGCCCCAGAGGGAACAGGGCAACAACAGATTGCACAATTGAGGATAAACCATCCTCCCACACAGCGGGGCTTGATATTGAAGGCCAAGAGACCATGCCACAGGGTGCCGATGAGTTCAACTCAATGTGCCCTGGACCTGGCTCCCCACTGCTTCAGAGTCCCAGAACCTAAGGAAATGGTCACCTAATACCCACAGCCCCATATTAGTCATCATGGCTGAAGGTTACCCAGATGAGGAGAGCAGGGTCATGCCAATGCCATCACCAAAAATGTGCAGCATCCCTCCTGAGAACCCGCCCTGCAACAGGAACCTGGCACTAAAAAGAACTAGTCAAAACAGACCAGAAGGTGGAATTAGCAATGTATAATCGTACAGAGAGTGCAGAATCTATATAATGTTTCTTGATGGTAGCTAACTGTCCAGGTCTGGAATTTGTATGTGTTGTATCTACTGCTATGTATGCACATGATCTTTTGTATTCAAAAAACATTTTTTAAACATTTTTTAAAAAACAGACCAGAAAGGCTCTCGGCACTGGACAAGAGAACACCGGCTCTACATGAACCTTAACCAAAAAGTGGGCAAAGCATTACTTTGTTTCATACACTTTAGAGCTCAACAGGAGCTGATGACACCCTAAAATGAGGTAACATCATCAAACTGCTGAAGCAGATTGCAGCACTTGCCGGGGTAACCACCTCTGACATCGAATTCAGCCAATAAGTAACCACGAACAGAGGGTACAAGAGAGACTCAACAAAGGCCACTTGGGGCTCATTGGAAATGGCCAACAAGGTGCAATGTGGAAGCAAATACTTTCTGGCCTGGGGCATAACTGTGGAAAAATATCTAGACCCAGGTACCCGTACTCATTGAGGAGATCTGCAGGTGCTGAGAAAGGGAAGTTGAGGCCACCACAGCAGCCCTACTTAGTCCAAAAAACACACAAGGGGCAACGCCATCAAGCAAGAAAAATGCACTTTCACCAGCCCCCCAAGCTATACACTCCATGATCCACGAATGACAGGACTGGATTGCAAAGCCACTCAACATGCCTCAGTCTTCAATGTGACCCAAAGCAGTACAAGCGGACACCTCAGATCCTGGAACATCCACTCTCCGACTCTGCTCCTGGAACATACATGGCCTGGCAAGCAAGCTTGGTGACCATGATCTTCTACATTTTTTCCAATCCTTCACGGTTATCGCCCTTCAGTAAACATGGGTCCAGGAACCAGTCTTAAGCCCAGGCTTTTCATACAACGCAGTCCCAGTAACCAAGGAGGCAAAATGTGGCCGCACTATGGGAGCCTTGCAATTTACCTGTCAACTACAATTAAAGCCAGCAGCAAGGTGCAGGAAACGGACTCGGATAATCTCTTAATTCTGCACTTATCAAAGGAAGTGGGGGCACAGCCACCACACTGACTATAATAACATCTATATGCCACATAGTTGCAAAGACCATACAAAGACTTTAAAAAGGCTGTACGAAAATCTCCTCAAAGTTGAGGCATCCCACCTGAATTTCATGATCATAGTAACATGTGACTTCAACATATAGTTGCTAGGCCACTCACCAGAGATCGAAATTATTGAGGCACAGGAGCGCCAACGGGACATACCAACACAAGCAACAATCGATCCAGGGATGACGGTCTCAAATGGACCTAATTTTCGAAAAATGGAACATCTATGCCTCAAGGCCCTCAATTGCCGCTAACAAGGTGACATTCTTCCCAATATGTCCTTTCACTCCTCCAAAAATAAACTCCTTGACTGACTACACATTTGGATCTACAGCTAGTCCGAACTTTCAAGCTAGGCGAAAGACCGCAGTGACCCCCAGCTTCAGGAGCTAGAACTCAACCTTGCTATAAATAAATAAATTGAGCCTGCAGACCCAGCAGGCTCAATTTATTTTGCCACCTTAACCCCTTCGCCGCGGAGCGAATTCCGCTGAGGCGGGGGGGTTGGGCTATGGGACGGCTGCGGCGCTTAGGTGCTTATGACGGCACCACGCCGTCATGAGTCACGGGCGGCGTGTGCTCATGACAACGTGGTGCCGTCATGACTCCGCCCGCTCAATAATTCGCCCGCACAGGCGGGGAATTCGTCATGCATGGGCAGAGCGGCAGAGGCATGACGGCACCACAGAATTATGAGCAAACGCCGCCGGTGTGGTGCCATCATGAGCACTCAGAGGGTTAAGGAGGGTGAAATGGCCCTCCACCACTATAGAACCATTGAAGCTGGAAGCCGAAAATCACCTAAAACAGACTTGGAGAAATAGGAACTCTGCTAGCAAAAACTGGGAAGCCTACAGAGACTGTTTCTCCAAACAACATGCTTCAAAAGTAAAACCATACACAGCCCTACAAACAGCCTGCTAGTCCAAAACCAGCGCAGGAAAAGTAAATAATCTTACTGAAGAAGGATGTCAACAAAGCCATGCGCTTTGCGGTGGTTTCTTCTCATTGAAACCCTTTTAGCTGACCTAAGGCTCAAGAAAAGGGAATACAAAAGGGCGCTCTGGAGTGAGAAGAGAAAAAACACGGACACTTTTTTTGGTTAAACTCTTCTGGGACATTAAGCATCATAATTTCAAAGCATTTTGACAAACAGTAAATTCCCTTAAAAGCACACCACAGCCATGCCCAGAATCTAATCTGTCTGAGGAAGCCTGGATCACCTTCCTCTATGCACACTTGAATAAAAACATTAGCTCAGCGGGTACTTTAGAACATATAGAGAAGGCCACAGCTGGAGGGCATGGCATGTCAGCAGCCACACCCATTCACAAAGCAGATGTGCAAAACATAGATGGAGCTGCAGTCCAACGGCAGATAATCAAAGAGTAGAACCACAGGAGCTCTGTGCCTGGATGGAGTTCCTCAGGACCAAGCCGAGATAGTGGGCAGGGTATACGGCCCCTTTATTTAACGACGGTCTAGCAGGAGCCTCAATACCAGCACCCTGGAAAGAGTCCATCATAGCGCCTATCTTCAATAAGGCATCAAGTCAAAAGCTGAGAACTGTAGGCTGATAGCCCTCATTGACATTCAGACAAAGTATTATGCGGGCATTCTGCTTGGAGCAGCTTCTAGATTGGTCCAACACAAACCCCATCATCCCGATCAAACAGGCAGGGTTTACAAAAAAAATGGGCCCATGACTAACCTCATGGAGCTATCACTACTGTTTGATTCCTCTAAAACCGCAAAGCTGACCCTTTAATTCTGCTTTATTGATCGCATCAAGCGAAACAGGCTCTGGAGCAAACTAAGAGAGTGGTAGGTACCACAGGGGCTCTTGAGAGCAATTGAAAACCTACACTCTAACACCTGAATCCGAATTAAGCTGGGCAGCCGGACCAATCTTTCAAGGGCTATCCAAACATCCTGTGGACTCATAACAAGGGTGTTTTCTGTCACCCATCCTCTTCAATCTATTCATGGCCGACCTTCCTCCAGCCCTGACCTCCATTATCTCCCATGGCCCAAAGTTTGGTACCATCCTTCTTTCAAGCCTCCGCTATGCCAACAACCTGGTGCTAATCATCCGGACAAAGGTCAGACAGCAATGTCTCCTGAATGCCACCCAAACATACTCAACAGCACACATTTTGACTATCAACATCAAAAAAACAAAATCATGAACTGCTCAAGAAAAGCTAGAGGCAAACTCAGCTGTTTTCTAGGCTCCACCGGGGTTGACAAAGTCAGCAAATATAAATACCTTGGGCTTATATTTGACAACAAGGGGAGCTTTAACCCCTTCACTGCGGCGGCTATTCCGCCGCAGTGCTAAGGGGGCGGGGCAGAAGAGCGGCGGGCGCATGCTGGTGACGGAACCGCTCCGTCACCAGCGTCGGTTGCGCTGCGCTTATGACGGAGCGGTTCCGTCATGGCCCGCCCCGCTCAATAGAACACTCAGCGCAGGCGCGGGATCCGCGCCGCGCAGGCGTGCCGGGCGGGCCATGACAGAACCGCTCCGTCATCAGCACAGCGCGGCCGCGGCTGATGACGGAGCGGTTCCGTCATCAGCAGAGGAGGGGTTAAGCCCCAAAATGAGGGGACAAAAAGGAAAGGGCTTGCACTGGCAGAAGGGCTAATTGATTTATTCAGAAAACTGAATAGGCTGTCTTACAGAAACAGCAAGGGCAAAGGTGGTGCCCATCCTGGCATAGGGAAGAGAAGCCCTACAGGGCAGGGACTCAAAAACCTTGGACAGTACCATTGCAATAATCTACAGGGAAATCTTTCAAACCCCCAGACACACTTCACCTGCTCAAATCAGGTTAGAATTTGGACTAGTTAAAAAGGCAGTTGCCAGGAGTGTAGCATTCATCAAAATATATTATAGGCTCAAGTTCGCCTAGGAGAACATCATAAACTACCATGTTTGGCTAGAAATACCCAACAAATCCTACTCAGTGGCCAGAGACTATTTCAAAAGATCAAGTGCCTTTCTTGGACTGGCACAACTGTGGTCCACTTCGCCCAGCTTTGAAGTCTTCAAAAAAGCCATCAACAAGGCATCAACATTGGCATCATCCCTAGAAGACTGGGCATCACTTGAGAAGTTTGATCATGCTTGGATGGTGCTAAACTGCTATAACTCGTTAAAGCCGCAGCAATACCTGGGCAAGGCATTCAGCTGTAGGATAAAAGACAACTTTTTGAAACACCTCCTTGGCATCCTCCTGGCACACACACATGTGGCCCCATGGCTAAGGGCAGAAGGAGAGACCGCCTGCAGGTTGTGTGGCCACCCACAGGAGGACATAATCCATACCATCTGCCTTTGCATGTCCATATTAAGCCTCTGCTGCCATTGGCTGTGCCCTTTTCTTGATTTAGGTTAGGGTGACTTCCTGCAGATAAGCCATACTAGCCTGCCTAAACTCCAGAGACCGGCGAGCAATCTCTCGAACACTGAAGTATCCCCAGGGAGTTGACAGGGCTTTAAGGGATGCCCCTGCTCCGGCAATACAAAACTGCTGGCTGCAAACTCTGCCCCTCCCAAAGGCGGGGCCACCATTACCATACACCACTGGCCTGGCACCAGGGAATCTCCAGCATAGCATGCAGCAAAGCAGTCACCCTCAATTGCAGTCTCAGTACAGTACTCAGCCTAAGCCCTCTTCCTACACAAGTACTTTACCCTAGCACTAGCCCTGCACACGCTCACCTCTTGGTACTAGCACTTTACTCCGTCACCACTTCACGGTCTTATGGGGCACATTAAGATTGCGGTTAATCCGCATCCTCCGGGCAGGCGGAAGCCACCGCCGGGGCGGAGGATGCGGATTAACCGCTGCGGACTGAAAAAAGTCCCCCCGCCAGATTAGGATGGCTGGGGGATCTTTTTTCCGTCCGCCGCTTTTCCGCCGCGGTCGCCTTCCGTCCGCGGCGGAAAAGCACTAACATGGCTGGCGGTGTCTATCAGACACCGCCAGCCATATTAGGATGTGAGCGGTACTATGCCTTTACACGGCAGCATTTCCGCCGTGCAAAGGCATACAGACTTTTCTTTGGGGGCCCGTTGCACTCAAAGAAAAACATGTTTTTTTAACATTGCGGCGTGCACCGCCGCAATGTTAAATATACAGGATGTGACTGCCAGGGTGGCGGTCACATCCTGATTAGCACGGAGGGACCGCCGCTGCCCCTGCGGACGGTCCCTCCTCCTCTGGGGTGGCGGACGGACAAAGGTCCGTCCGCCATCCTAATGAGCCCCTAAGTACGGACATGTCCAAAAGCCACGATTACACAACCTTGTCCCTATTCCGGGTCGGACATCGAACACAAACAGTCTTTCAGGGTATCTCTACAGCATGCAGACATTGACAATGTCCATAGCAGGGCCACACACTGTAGCCATTAGGGAAAATGACAGTTCATTCTACACGCTTCTTGGGTTGCTGGCAAATCGCCCAAGCAGGACCACTTAGGGGCAGATTTACTACTTCTGGCGCCTCTCTGCTAATCAGCAGGGATGCGCCAGAAGAGTTGCGATGCATCTGCCCACCCGTGCGCAATCACTGATGCGCCGCATTTACAATGCGGCGCACCGTGGCTCACAGATGGGCAGATGCGTGTCACATCCCCGTCAGGAAAGGCGGCGCATTGCTGGAGTTGCGTCGCAAGCGACACAGCTCCAGCAAGACTCGGGGTGACCTATCCCTAACATGCTGCGTCAATCCTTACGCCTGCTTCAAGCAGGCGCAGGGTTTTGACGCAGCATGGCCTTAAAAGTGACTGAGTGAAATCTTGTAGATTTCACTCAGCCACTTTTAGGAGGTGTTCCTGCGTCGGAACGGCCCCCACCCCCTGCACCGGAACGCCTACTGTGGCGCAGGGCTTTACAACGTGCCGCATCTCCCAGATGCGTCACGTTCTAAATACCCCGCAGCATGGCGCTGGCTTTGCGCCGCTGCTGCGTCACAAAAGTGACGCAATGGCGGCGTAAAAGAGGCGCAAGGGGCTTGTAAATCTGCTCCTTAATATTTTCGCCAAAAAACAATCCTGATTATGTCTTTTTTTTAATTATTCCACGGAATATCATTTTTATTGTATTTAAAAACCCTGTTGTATTTATTCATGTCGTATATTTTACGTTGAAACGATTTTAATTAATCAGACAATAAGGTATTTCATTATTTCATATGTTTCAAAGATCACAGGCTTGCGTGTGTCCTCTCAGACTGTGGATGCGTAGCCAAGCAACTTTCTCGGGCTTCAGTCTGACAAGGGAGAGGCAGGGCAACCAGGTTTAAGTTCTCAGGGCTGCTGCTTTGTATTATTGCTATGACGTGGCCTTTTCAGTCACTTTTTCCATGAGTTCTGAATTGCACGAACCCCTTTCCGTGCTTATATGTATTGTCTGCTTGTCGTTCCTGTTAGGCATCCGTAATTGCTGGCTTTTGTTTTTCGGCTCTGTTCAGCCCTCGTAGCCCTTTACAGTTTTTATTGGTGCTTTTTTTAGCACTTGTAGTTTTCTCTGTAGCTCACCACGTGCTGTACTGCCCTACCTGTGTGAAAAGTGCTTGTCATTGTCTGCATGTCTATGGAACACTCTACCGATGCTCTAATCCTGTTTGTAACGGCTCTTTATTCCTTTTGAAGTTGATCAAATGAATAACATTTCATCGGAAATATGCCACCTGCCATTTAAATGCCAAGCAGCTGTTTAGTTCTGTTACCATGACATAACCTATATTTGTAAAGCCAAGGGTATCTTTGAGCTGAATAACAGATGTGTATTGTTACCCAACTCAATGGTACTCATTTTATAGACCTTAGAAGGATGAAAGGCTGAGTGGACCCGCTGGGATTTGAACTTGTGACCATGAGGTCGAACACAGGCCCCTACAGGGGGCACATTTGTCCAATAACCGACCAGGCCCGGCCTCATATTACATACAACAATGTTGTGCTATGTAATGGCTGCTTCCGCAGGGCTTGTGTGCAGTTTGTGGCTGATCAGGTGCTCTATTTACCTGGTCGCGTGATGAGATATGCCTGGGATCATCCCTTACAGGGTCACTAAGTAGTAAGTGATGTCATAGCTGCTTTACCTGGCTGGCATATTAATTTATTCAAGGGTTACTTGGAATGTGGTGGCAGTACGATTTAGTTTTAAAAACTGCTATACTAGTAGTGGATGCAACTTATCTGGCATTAAGGGTGCCCCCAAAATTCACAAGTGAAAGCATGTAAAACTTTTTAGTAGAGATGGGGGTGATAATGGTGTAGATCTTTAGGCGTGCTTCAGGGGATACTTTTTTTATTTTGCCTTGAGGCAGCATTAGCTTGCAGTTGCTTGCCAGCCATACGTTTTCCAAAATATTCCTAATAAAAATGCATGCTTCTTAATACATTCACAGAGGCTTTTGGCCAGACATCATTATCCCTTGGTCTGGTGAAGAGTCATTCGCAATCAGTGCTTAATTTGTAAAAGAATGAGTGCTGGTGTCCAAAGCTCTGCTCAGAAGCAGGGGCCCTGCACTATTAAATGTCAGATGCGCCATATACCACTGCTGCTTAGTCTTGAATCAACCTCATGCCGCTTTAACCCTCTACCAGACATTCCCTTCCCATAGATTTCACTAGAAATGTCTGATGAGGATCAATACGTGTCTGTCCCCCAAAATGAGTGCTAGTGGCCCCTAACAGCAACCACCTGCTCAAAATAAGCTGGTCTTCACAACTGTTCACAATTATCTTCCAACCATCACAGTTTATTTACAGCATGAGGCAACGGGTTAGCCCACTTTGTTAACTGGCTTCGTGGAACTGTGAGTAATGTCATTTTGCCTCATCACATGTGCCTGGAAAGATGAACACCTTGGTGCAATGGCTGAGCCACACTTTCTTTTATAATGTTTGTCATTTTTTGTGTGCAAAAAAATAAATATATATATTGGCAACGTTTTTTCTGAGGCAGATTTATTGGCTTCGCCAATGCTTATTTGTTTTGTTTAAAGTACCTGCCATGATGCCTATTTCTAGGTATAGCATATTACATTGATTCTTAACCAGTGGTCTGCAGACCCCTGGGGGGGCTGTGACTCCTACTCACGTGGTCGGCAACTGTTAAGATTAGAAAAGTAAATAATGTAGACGGTCGCAGGCGCCGCGACCCAAGATGGCCGCCTGACGACGGAGCTCCGCACCGCGCCGGACTCCGCGTTTTCTTTTGGAGCGATTCCAGCGCCCTTCCTCGCATCATGCTGCCATATTCCTAACGCGGAATATTTACTCTTCAGGAAGGTACTATCTTCATCCTTTATTTTCATGGAGAAAGGATAGAATTCAGCAGGTGACTCTTTTTTGTTGCCTAGCGGGTACCATTTTGTATCTCTTCCTGCCATTTTTTCTTCATGTTTCCTCACATGGCGCCCTGCAACTCAATTTTTTCGACGTTTCCTGCATGTTTCACACATTCTCTTTGAATGACTATTATTCAACATTGGAGGTCTTCACTATTTGTTGAATTTGCAGTTTTTTTGTGAGGTAATTTTATCCATTCTCTATTATGATGCCAGGACTTTCCTGTGCTTTTCATACTGATGGAGCGAGGTGGCAAACGCAGAATTTTGTGTACCCCTCTTGAAGTCAATGTACCATAACGATAACATTTACTAAAGGTGTTTTGTGAAATTAACCAACCATAGAATAAGATACACACATTTTATTATACACGGGAGTACTAATTTTGCTTGCATGTTGCCATATAATTAATTGATATGTGTTGTTATTGTGTTGTGAATTAATGCGCAGCTTAAATGTAAACACACGTAGACTAAATGTGCTTATTGTATACGTTTTATGCTAAGAAGTGGTCGATTATGTAAGTATAAAACGCATTTGTGTGGCTTATTTGCTAGGTAACAACTAATGGTAAACATTAGTATGGTGGGAGGTAAACAGAATGGGGTTTATTTCAATAATTAACATGAATTTGTGTTTGTTTCTATGATAGTTCCAAAAGTGGCTTCTGAGGCCTAGATAAAAGATGGACGCTCGGGTAAACAGTGAGCAGAAGCTGGACAGCGCAGGCGCGCCAAAACCTGCAAGTCAGAGTGGACTGCCTGTGCTCAAGGAGGTTCAAGGCTGCCTTGGCCCGGAATCTAGAATGGGTGCCAAACATGGACGCTTGAATGTTGTGATCGTGGGAATGGGAGGTGATGTTTCAACTTAAGGAAATAGCTAAGCTATGGACTGTCCTAAAACAAAGACCCTTTATTTTTCTGCTGAACCAACGAGAAAATGATGTTGTAATGGTGAGATGATGCTCACCCACCCCGAATTTGTCCAATCAGAGGTTGAATAAGTAGTGATAGTTACTTTTTAGATAGATTAAGTTAGGGAATTAAGGTAAAAAAAACCCTGGTTTTGTCTAGAAAGGGTCGCTTTTCCGATTTCTACTGGAAGTGCTGCCCGACTGATGACCGATTCCTGGATGTAAGACTCTTATGATTTTATTTGTTTGCTTTGCAGAATTGAAGGATAAGATGAGGGTGTTAGTTAGGGATGTTAGGGGAGAATGAATTTGGAACTATCTGTTTTTCGCTAAACTTTAACTGATTTCTAAAATAAGCGATTTTTCCTGAGCTCTAAATAAAATGATCATTTTGAAATAAAGATTAAGGGACATATTAACAAGCTGAAGTATCGCCGCTTTCTCTGCACAATTCGCCGAGAAAGCGGCCATACTTCCAGCGCCCTACTAACAAGGGCATTGCAACGCCTGCCTCAAGCCCACTTTGCATGTCAGCGAGAAACATCGCTAATGGCATGCAAAGTGGGCGTTCCCACATCCAACCACATGTAAAATGTGGTTGGAGGTGGGAACACCCTATCACCAAGGCAGGCGTTGGGAGGAAAAGACCTGCGATAAACTCGTTTATCGCAGGTCACCCAACGCCTGCTCTGACCAGGGGTTATGCATTGATAACCTGGGGGTGTGGATCATAAAGCTGAATCCACCCCCCATATTATCAAGGCACACGTTAGCGCGTGAAAGCAACGCTTGTTTTCACTCGCTAATGTTCACTATCGCCGGCTATCGCAGGATTTACTATCGCCTACGTGTTGCGCGTTGATAATAACGCGCTAACACGGAGAAAAAAATCCTGTGATAGTGAAATGTGCGATGTGCATTCTGTAACGCACATCTTGTTAATATGCCCCTAAGATTTTACTGAATAAAGAATTTATTAATGCATAAGTGTCAGACATACTAAAGTTTTACTTTTAATAAAATTGGGAAACGGGAATTTTAAAAGCTGGTCTTGTGATTTTCCTACGCCTAATTTTCTTTCTAGCAGATCCATTGCCACTATGGTGGTGCGTCTGAATAATTAAATGTTTGAATAAAACCATGGTAAAGTGTAATAATCTATAGGTGTAAATAATAACTGATTTAAATAGGTTTTAGACACTCCACCAAATGTTACAGAATTTCTCCAGTGTGATTCACCAAAAGCCTTGAAGCCAAGTGTAGGTGTACAGGAGTAAACGTGTAGTGTTATGGGCCCCACTGACGAATGATTGTGTGTTTAAAGGTTTCAGGGTAATGGTGAGTAATGATTAGGAATGATTTCTTGAGCCGCGCTGTAGCAGTGATATCTTGGTAGCAGAGTAGTGGTTGCTAAGGAAATTAGCTAGGGTTATATATAAAGTACTATATATAATGTGATGCATAGATTTATGACTAACATCTGTTGAGTTTGTATTACATTACATGTAGTTTTGAAAAGGCTTCCAAGTGTTGCGTGAAGCCAGTGTCTCTGTCTGCAGACGGAGGAAGTGTGGCAAGGTAAAGTGCATTAGTCTGTTTCAAAAAAGGAGTATCGCCGAATACTGCGGTGGTATCGTCGCATATCACTGTTTAGGGACATTAGGTGTGAAAAGATAAATGTATACTGAGGACAGTCTATGAAATTTCAGCCTTCAAGCACAGGGATCATTGTGTATCCTGATTAAAACTTACTGCTGGGAGAGTAGTAGGACTCAACCCGAGCTTGAAAGAAGGGTAAAGGAGCGGTGTCTACTTTACTAACGATAGAGGAATTCTGTGGTAGGTTAGATGGACGCGCTGCCTACTGGTAACACAGAGTTCATGCGTATATGAATAGGGTTTTCCGTATGAACGTGTTTAAATGAAATTGCAATACGCATTCTGGTGGCACTCTGGGATTGTCTCTAAGGAGGTGAAAAAGATCTCTGTATGTGCTTTACTGGAGAAACGAGTTCGTTATTGCCTGATAGAAGGGTAAGGCCAGTAGTGTTGCTTTATCGACGAGTCTAAAAATTCTGAGGAGATAAGCGTCGTCTACTCCGGTTACAGAATACTTGTGCAATTGAAATTTCTATCACTTTATTAGCAAAATAGATTAGTGGAATTGTTTTGTGTAAGTTACTAACTGATTTTGTAAAATATCTTGTAAATACGGCTTCTTGAAAAAACTCTGTAAAGGAGGGGTCAGTCGGCGCTGCAGAAGCCGGAGCGCTGGTGACGTCAAAAGTGTCGCGGTGGGATTGGTCCACGTGACCAAGTCAGAATAGGAGCTGATTGGTTCATCACAGAAAGCAGCAAAGACCATTGGTTAAGCACTAAAGTGATGTATCATGTTCTAACTGGTGCATTAGTGCGAACAGCGCTGTGATAGGTTGGTGTTACGGAATCAGCAACAGAATAGTACGCGATCTTTTGAAAGCAGGAAAGTTTACCGAAAATGTCATACTACTATTATGATGATGACAAGAAGAAACCTTCATGGTTTAAAAAGCTGAAAAACATGTTTGTAAAAGACAAAGAGGTAGTTACGAGAGAGGGAAAAATACTTCCTTCACCGAAAACACCTGCTTCTTATATGTTGACGAAATATGGATATCATACGTGTGTTTGGTTGGAAAACTGGGCACAGTATACCAAGGATGATGGTGTGTTAGCCTTTCCAGAAGGAGGATCGTTTAATTTGGCAATTTTGAGGAATTTGAGAGACAAAATGATGAAACTTGAACCGAGACCCAGACCAACTCAATTTGAAGCACTGGTTGAGTGGGAAGATGAGATGCATCAAATGGAGAGTGAGAGGTTAAGTAGGCATCTTAGACCAAGATGTAGAGGTAGAGATTTGTGGGGAGAAACACATGAGACTAGAATGTGAAGATGGAGGAATGGAAATATGTGTGATGGTATGTATCCAGTCAGATTGGTAGAAGAATATGAGGGACGAAAAAGTACAGAGAAGAAAAAGAATATTAAATTAGGAAATCAAAGTTATGGTGAAAGTGAATCAGAGGTTGCTGTTTTAGAAGAAATATTAAATAGGAGACCGCCCCCATATCAACCAAGGGGCATATTATCAAGGAGGTTTATCTCCGCTTTTTTGGCTTTAAAAGCCAAGAAAGCGGAGATAAAATTATCTCCCTATTACCTAGCTGTCGCTAACACCAGTTAGCGACAGCTAGTAGGAGATAGCGACCATCTTGGACCCCGCTTTGCATGTCAGTGATATTGATCACTAATGACATGCAAAGTGGGCGTGCCAAGATGTTAGAGACTGGAAACAGTCGCTAACATCGCTATCTCCTATTACCAACGTTTGGAGATATTCGCGCTAAGCGCGAATATCTCCAAAAGCTAACACCTGCCCCTGAGCAGTTCTTAGCCATGTTATCCAATGGTAGGTGGATAACATGGCTAAGAGCATTAGCTCGGTAATGCATGAATATCGCTGACTTTTCAGCGATAGTCATGCATTTAGGCTGATTTTTATCGCTTAGGAGATAAACCTTGATAATAGCAAGGTTCCTAAGCGATAAAAATCGCCACAGCTCGGCGATAAAAATATCGCCGCTAAACCAACATAGCGATAATTATCGCTAGTTGTTGGTAATATGCCCCCAAGTTCTTTACAGACTACTCCAAATGCCCCAATGGCAGAAGAAAGAGTTAATGAAACGCCAAGACAACCATCAAATTTTAAGAGATTTCCCCGAGAGGGTAGAAACAAGATATGTTCCGAGTACACCGATAGGAGAAGCTAGAATTATGGGGACACCTGTACAAAGTAATGATTCACACAGAATTGTGCTAAGTGCGGAAAGAGGAAATGATGAACAACCAAATATGTCTGATTATGAACGATCTGCACATGAATTGATTCAAACCTTTACTAAAAATATGGAAGCTGTAACTGTCCCCGTAACAATAGGACCTGTGATACCAGTATTTGAATATCAGAAAATAAAAGAGCCGAGATTAACTATTCCATTACAACAAAGTCTACAGAGAGCAAAAGGGAGTACTAATCCTGATTTGTCGGAAATAAGACAAAATATAAGTGTAAATCCACCAGAGTTAAATTTAATCAAAATTTGTCATGCGGATACCCGACAGGAGCAGCATCTGACTCTGCCACTCCAGAGAGAAGTACAGACAAAATAGATTTAACGCAAACACCTATGGGACCATCAGAAAGAGAGTTGAGTGAATGGATAAAATAAAATTAAAAGAGCAGGAATCAAAAGTGTTGGATGTGGCTAAATTAAAAGTAGATATGGAAGAATTAATAATTGGACCGATTGGGACGGACAGATTAAAAACTTACCAGGGTGATGAGCTCATCTTTTTATGTAAAAGCATAACATGGAGAGCTAAAACAATGTACGATCAATTAGAAGAGGTGGCAAATGAATGTGGAATAGAATTTTCCAAAATAAAATAATTGCAGGAAACTTATCGAGTAGATTTTGCAGAAAGAGACATTGAAAACATGAATACTGCAGGAAGACTAGTACAGATAAAGGATTTGATTGTATTATTGCGCAAATGGGCTGATGTAGGTAAACGGAGAGTCAAGTGGGCAAAGAAGAAAGAAGGGAATAGTGATAAATCTACATTAGCTTTCCCTATTAGAGAAAAGGGACTCGTGGCAACTGAATTCCCTATGAGAGAAATTCCTGGAGGAGGATATGTACATGTTCCTTGGAGCAGACAAGATATGTTGTCATTTACGAATGATTTCCCCAGATTAAGAGAGAAGCCAGTAGAGTGGTATCGACAAGTTGACAGATTTGTAAAGGTGTCAAAGGTATTGTGGATTGATTTGGATGGATTGTTTGACATAGTGGTGCCAACAGATTTATAGACAGAATGTAAAATATCTGTGGACTGGCCAAGGGAGGAGGGGAAACAACCTTTACAACGCAACTTTTACAACGCACTACCATTACAACGAAACTTTTACAATGCAACATCCATTACAACGCATGCCATTACAACAAAACCATTACAACGCATGACACTACAACGCACACCACTACAACGCATGTCTTTACAACGCAGTCATTACAACACATACCAGTACAACGCATAACATTACCATTCAACACTTACCCTACTGTTGCACCCCCTGGAGTTAGAATAGTAATTTTTATCCCTACACTATCCAACACTTACCCTACTGATGCACCCCCTGGAGTTAGAATAGTAATTTTTACCCCTACACTATCCAATACTTACCAAAACATGCAACGTAATGTTATGCATTGTAATGGTATGCGTTGTAAAAGTATTATGCGTTGTAATGGAATGCGTTGCAAATGTTGTTTTTTAATTTTCATTGTAATGGCATGCGTTGTAATGGAGTGCGTTGTAATGGATGTTGCGTTGTAAAAAATGCGTTGTAAAGGTATGCGTTGTAAAAGTGTGCATTGTAGTGACATACTTCCGGGAGGAGTATCCCAGAGATGAGAAAACAGGAACTCCATCACCAGACGTGATGAGAAAATATGAACAAGTGATAGAGTGGTTGAAAAATAAAATACCTCTAAAAGAAACTGATTGGGTAAAAATAGACAGGACCACCCAGGAGCCGAAAGAAACTGTGCATTCATTTTATGAAAGGTTTTGTTATTTTTCAAACAATATAGTGGTTATGAGGAATTAAATGAAAAAGATATGAGCCATTTTGTGTATAGGTTTGTATATGGATTAAGACCGGAAATTTCAGACATGATGAGACATAGCATGATGGATTGGCAGTCGAGCTCAGTAGATAATTACCGAGACAGGCAAAGTATTGCAGTGAAGAAATTGATGCAAAACAGAAAAAGTTGAAAGAAAAAGCCATGTGGGCACAAGTAAAAGTAGCAGAACAACAAGTAGCACAGATGGAGAATAAGAATACAGGGGATCAAGGTGGGTTTAAAGGTAAACCTAAATTGGTAGGGAATATTAACGAATTGAAAAAGAAAATGCCATGTTTCAATTGCGGCAAGGTAGGGCATTGGAAACGGGAGTGTAAATGTCCGCCTAGAGTTAATGGGGAACATACATCATTGAAGCCTACCCAAATATACCTCAATATAAAATGACTGCAGAGGTAATTGAAGGAATTACTCCAGTAATTGACAAAATGATTGAGCAGGGAATTTTAAGAGAAATTTGAGAGCAGTCCTTGTAATTCACTGATTATGGGATTGAAAAAGCCAAATGGAACATTTAGAATTGTGCAGGACCTGAGAAAGGTTAATAAAATTGTTGTCCCATGTTGTCCGATTGTTCCGAATCCAGCAGTGATATTGTACCAAATCCCTCATGATGCAGAATGGTGTACGGTGATTGATTTGTGCAATGCGTTCTTTACTGTTCCATTGCATCCAGAAAGCCAACCAATTTTTGCGTTTCATTTCCAAAATCGTATCCTAGTATGGTGTAGAATTCCACAAGGGTACACTGAGAGTCCATCGAGTTTTAATCAGCTGCTAAGGAAATCCTTAGAAAATTTGAGCATGCCTGGAGAATCTGTGTTAGTACAGTATATTGATGATCTTTTGGTTGCATCGAAAACAAAGGAGGCCTGTATAACTGATACAGTGGCATTGTTGAATCATTTGGCTGAGGAGGGACATAAAGTGTCTCCATCAAAATTACAGTTTTGTCAGAAAGAAGTACAGTACTTAGGTCATAAGATTGCTAAAGGAATCAGCCAAGTCACAATTGAGAGAATTAAAATAATACAAGGAATGCAGCCACCTAAAACTCAAGAACAGGTAAGAATGTGCCTAGGAATAGTAGGTTATTGCAGACAGTGGATAAGTGGATTTTAATTGATTGCAAAACCATTGCAGAGATTGACAAAAGCAGATATCAGAGACCCCATTGTTCTGACTAAAACAGAGATGGAAGCATTTGAACAGCTAAAAACTAAATTGTGTGAAGCACCAGCTTTAGGAATACCAGATTACGAAAAAGAATTTGAATTGTACTGTAGTGAGCGAGAAGGATGTGCTTTGTCAGTATTGATCCAAAGACATGGAAGAATGAGAAAACCAATTGCGTATTTCTCAGCTGTTTTGGACCCTGTTGCAAAGGCTTTGCCAGGTTGTCTGAAAGCAGTAGCAGCAACAAGTGTAAGCCTGGAACAAAGTGAAGGAATTGTAATGGGATTTCCTGTGAGGGTGTATGTACCTCATTCAGTGGAGATTCTCCTTACTAGAGCAAAGACCCAGTACATGACTAACAGCAGAATGACACGTTATGTTATGTTATGTTATTTATATTTTTATAGCGCACTGATACCCCAGCAAAGGGGTGTCCAGGCGCTCAGAGAAAATAATTTTGGGAGCTGAAAATGTGACAGTTGCAAGATGTGTGAATGTCAACCCATCAACATTGTTACCAGACACCATTGAAGCAGAAGTGAAGGGTGAGCTTGATCACAAGTGTTTGGATGTTTTGAAGTATTGCACAAATCCTCGTCCAGACATTAAAGATGAACCTCTACTTGAATCAGATTTTGTAATGTTTGTGGATGGATCATGCTTGAGAACATAGAGTGGTGTTCTAAGTGCTGCATCAATCAATCAATCAATCAAAACACTTGTATAGCGCGCTACTCACCCGGAAGGGTCTCAAGGCGCTTGGGGGAAGGGGGCCGCTACTGCTCGAACAGCCAGGTCTTGAGTTGTCTCCTGAAGGCGAGGTGGTCCTGGGTCAGCCGAAGGTGGATGGGGAGGGAGTTCCATGTCTTGGCCGCCAGGTAGGAGAAGGATCTGCCTCCGGCAGTGGCTCTTCGGATGCGTGGTACGGCGGCGAGAGCGAGGCTGGCGGACCGTAGCTGGCGGGTGGGCGTGTGGAAGGTCAGGCGGTCGTTGAGGTACTTGGGGCCTAGGTTGTGGAGAGACCTGTGTGCATGGGTGAGGAGCCTGAAGGTGACCCTCTTGTTGACGGGGAGCCAGTGTAGGTTCCTCAGGTGGCTGGAGATGTGGCTGCGTCGAGGGATGTCCAGGATGAGTCGGGCTGAGGCGTTCTGGATGCGTTGTAGTCTTTTCTGTAGCTTGGCTGTGGTTCCGGCGTAGAGGGTGTTTTCGTAGTCCAGCCGGCTGGTGACGAGGGCCTGGGTGACCGTCTTCCTGGTTTCGATCGGGATCCATCTGAAGATCTTGCGGAGCATGCGGAGGGTGTGAAAGCAAGAAGAGGAGACGGCGTTGACTTGTCTGGTCATTGAGAGGGAGGAGTCCAGGATAAAGCCCAGGGTGCGTGCGTGGTCTGTCGGCTTGGGGGCGGTGCCCAGGGCTGGGGGCCACCAGGAGTCGTTCCAGGCGGTGGGTGATGGTCCAGGAATGAGGACTTCCGTCTTGTCTGAGTTCAGTTTCAAGCGGCTGTTCTTCATCCACTCGGCGACGTCTTTCATCCCTTCGTGGAGGCTGGTTCTGGCGGTGTCGGGGTCTCTGGTGAGGGAGAGGATCAGCTGGGTGTCGTCGGCGTAGGAGATGATGTTGAGGTTGTGTTGGCGTGCGATGGCTGTGAGAGGTCTCATGTAGACGTTGAAGAGGGTGGGGCTGAGTGATGATCCTTGCGGGACGCCGCAGATGACTTCGGTGGCCTCGGAACGAAACGGGGGGAGGCGGAATCTCTGTGTTCTTCCAGCCAGGAATGAGATGATCCATTTCAATGCCTTCTCTTGGATGCCGGTGTTGCTGAGGCGTTGGACTAGGGTGCGGTGGCAGATAGTGTCGAACGCGGCGGAGAGGTCCAGGAGGATGAGTGCCGCTGTTTCCCCGTTGTCGAGAAGGGCTCGGATGACGTCGGTGGCTGCGATGAGGGCGGTCTCGGTGCTGTGGTTGGCTCTGAAACCGGACTGCGAGGGGTCGAGGGATCCATTTGTCTCGAGGAAGGCGGCAAGCTGTCTGTTGGCGATCTTCTTGATGACTTTGGCAGGAAACGGGAGGAGTGAGATGGGGCGGAAGTTCTTGAGGTCGGTGGGGTACGCTGTTGGTTTCTTCAGGAGGGCGCTGAGCTCGGCGTGCTTCCAGCTCTCCGGGAAGGTGGCGGTGTCGAAGGAGGTGTTGATGACGTCTCGGAGTTGGGGTGCGATGGTGGAGTCGACCTTGTTGAAGACGTGGTGGGGACAGGGGTCGGTCGGAGATCCGGAGTGGATGGTGTTCATCGTGCGGGCTGTGTCTTCGGTGGTCACTGCGGTCCAGGTGCGGAGGGTCGTGGCGGGGTGCGTTGGTTCGGCGGTAGGGTGTGAGGATGGTGTGCCGAAGCTGTTGTGGATGTCGGCAATCTTGCGGTGGAAGAACGAGGCGAGAGAGTCGCAGAGATCTTGTGAAGGGGTGATGTTGTTGTTGCTGGTGCTGGGGTTGGAGAACTCCTTGACGATGCTGAAGAGTTCCTTGCTGTCGTGGGCGTTGTTGTCCAGTCGATCCTTCAGTGATTTCTTCTTGGTGGTGCGGGTGAGCTGGTGGTGCTTGCGGGTCGCGTGTTTGAGGGCGGTCATGTTGTCAGTGGTCCGGTCGATGAGCCAGGCTTTCTCGAGGGTGCGGCAGGTTTTCTTGGAGTCCTTGAGTTCGTCGGTGAACCAGGGGGCCTTCTTGCTTCTCGGTTTGCTGGGGGGGTTCTTCAGTGGTGCGAGGCCGTCAGCGCAGGCTGTCAGCCACTGCGTGAAGTTGCGGGCTGCTTCGTTGGGGTCTGGTGTGCTGGCAGGTGGGTTCTGGCTGAGGGAGGTGGTGAGCTGGTCAGCGGTGATCTTGCTCCAGCTTCTGTGAGGAACCTGTTGCGGGTGGTGGTGGGTAGTGGTTTTTCTGAAGCTGAAGCGGACGCAGCTGTGGTCGGTTCAGTGAAGTCCGGTGGAGTGGCTGAAGGCGATGTGCTTGCTGGACGAGAAGACGGGGTCAAGCGTGTGGCCGGTGTAGTGGGTGGGGGTGTTGACCAGTTGCTTGAGTCCGAGGTTTGCGAGGTTGTCCAGCAGGGCGGCGGTGTTGTGGTCCTTGTTGTTCTCCAGGTGGAAGTTGAAGTCCCCTAGGAGGATGTAGTCGGCGGAGGGGGGGGCGTGTGGGCTGATGAAGTCCGTGATGTCTTCGCTGAATTGTGTGCGTGGTCCCGGGGGTCTGTAGATGAGGGTGCCTCTGAGGGTCGTCTTTGGGTCAGTGTGCATCTGGAAGTGGAGGTGTTCAGCGGCGGTGAAGGTGTCGTCGGCGTCGGTCGTGATGCGGATGGTGTTCTTGTGGATGATTGTGCATATGCTGTTTGTACAGTAGCAGAAGTGTTGGAAGCATCTTGTCTGAAAGGAATTCATTCTGCTCAAATAGCAGAGTTGATTGCTTTGATACGAGCATGTGAATTGGGAAAAGAGGTGAAAGTAACCATAGTGACTGTTAGTCAATATGGTTATGGAGTTGTTCATGATTATGGACAGCTTTGGTCCCAAAGAGGTTATTTGACCTCTGCAGGAACACCTATACGGAATGCTGAGTTTGTGAGGACACTGATAGACGTGATATGTATGAGTAACCACATAAGATTAGACAGCTACAGAGGAAAGGTCATGAATCAAAAAAGGGGTCTAACACGTTTGAACAGATAAGACAATTCTTTTACACTTAATAAGTATTTTAGTTAAAAAGACCGCATGCACAATAAACAAACAATTATTATAGCTTCACAATAAACAAATTAAAACCAAGTCCTGAGCAATAGTCTTGAAAATACATACTATATACACATGAATTCACAATCAGTGGTGAACAATCTTGTCTCTACGTGAAAATTAAAATAAATCATTTCATGGAAAAGTGGCAAAAAAATATATAATCTTTCAAAGGTAGATAGACGTGATACAGTTACCTGAAAAATTGGCTGTGGTAAAATGTTCTGCTCATAAAAAGGGTGAGGATTATATCACAAGAGGAAACAGTTACGCTGATGCAATTGCAAAACATTGTGCAAAGAATCAAATTTCAATCAATCGAGAAAAAACGGAAGAACATGTTCCAAGTCCTTTGATGCTAACCACTGTAGTTGAGACTTGGCAGGAAGTGAAACAGATGCAGAAAGAGGCAGGAGCAGAGGAAAAAGATATTTGGTTAAAATCCGCATGATGAACTCCATCCACTCCGGATCACCAACCGACCCCTGCCCGCACCACGTCTTCAACAAGGCCGACTCCATCATTGCACCCTATCTCCGAGACATCATCAACGCCTCCTTCGACACCGCCACCTTCCCAGAGAGCTGGAAGCACGCCGAACTCAGCGCCCTACTGAAGAAACCGTCAGCGGACTCCACCGAACTCAAAAACTACCGCCCCATCTCGCTTCTTCCTTTTCCTGCAAAGTCATCGAGAAGACCTTCAACAGACAGCTGGCCGCCTTCCTCGAGACCAATGGATCCCTCGACCACTCGCAGTCCAGTTTCAGAGCCACCCACATCACCGAGACCGCCCTCATCGCAGCCACCGATGACATCCGAGCCCTGCTCGACAACGGGGAAACAGTGGCCCTCATCCTCCTGGACCTCTCCGCAGCGTTTGACACAGTCTGCCACCGCACCCTAGTGCAGCGCCTCAGCAACGTCGGAATCCAAGAGAAGGCTCTGGAGTGGATCATCTCCTTCCTCGCCGGAAGAACACAGAGAGTTCGCCTCCCCCCATTCAGATCAGAGGCCACCGAAGGCATCTGCGGCGTACCACAAGGATCATCGCTCAGCCCCACACTGTTCAACATCTACATGAGCCCCCTCGCGGCCATCGCACGCCAACACAACCTCAACATCATCTCCTACGCCGACGACACCCAGCTGATCCTCTCCCTCACCAACGACCCCGCCACCGCCAGAACCAACCTACACGAAGGGATGAAAGACGTAGCAGAGTGGATGAAGAACAGCCGCCTGAAACTGAACTCAGATAAGACGGAAGTCCTCATCCTGGGATCATCACCCTCTGCCTGGGACGACTCCTGGTGGCCACTGGCCCTGGGCAGCGCACCCAAACCGACGGACCATGCACGCAACCTCTCGATGACCAGACAAGTCAACACCGTCTCCTTGTCATGCTTCAACATCCTGCGCATGCTACGGAAGATCTTCCAGTGGATCCCCACCGAAACCAGGAAGACGGTCACCCAGGCGCTCTACGCCGGAACCGCAGCCAAACTTCAGAAAAGGCTCCAGCGCATTCAGAACGCCTCAGCACGACTCATCCTGGACATCCCCGGACACAGCGACATCTCCGGACACCTGAGAGACCTGCACTGGCTCCCAGTCAGCAAGAGAATCACGTTCCGACTCCTCA
Source organism: Lissotriton helveticus (assembly GCF_964261635.1). Taxonomy (NCBI): domain Eukaryota; kingdom Metazoa; phylum Chordata; class Amphibia; order Caudata; family Salamandridae; genus Lissotriton; species Lissotriton helveticus. The sequence goes on along the minus strand of NC_136060.1, from coordinate 415,743,234 downwards.
CCCACGCACACAAAGCTCTGCACAACCAAGGACCCAGATACCTCAACGACCGCCTCACCTTCTACACTCCCACACGCCAGCTGCGATCGACCAGCCACGTCCTCACCACCGTTCCCCGCATCCGAAGAGCCACAATGGGAGGAAGATCCTTCTCCTACCTGGCTGCCAAGACGTGGAACTCCCTCCCTATGCAAGATATGGTTTGTTCCTTCCTTGCCTCTTCAAGGTCACCTTCCTCAACAAGACTTCCACCTTTGAGGATCCGGCTGACCTCAGAAGATTTATTAATTCTCACTCTACTGCTTTAATGGAGACGGCTCCTCCTCCTTCTGGATCTTGACTGTAGTGCTCCTTTTGCTATACTACTGCATTGAATTTGATGTTATAGTTTATACTAGTTTGACTGCACTGTTCTTCTTGTTTTATTTACATAACTCTTTGTTTCCTTTTACAGGTTCATTGAAAATGTACTGTGTTCCTCTCCATGTTCCCGCTTCTGCTCTTGTTTATTTGATGTCCTGGTGTGGTGTGTTGCCTTTTGTTGGGTGTGCTGTTTCCGTTGTCTATTGCTGCCTCTCATCCTTTCCCATTGTTCCCTGTAAGGTACGTATTACAGTTGTCACCTTGACATGTACTGTCTCCTCTTGCTCTTATTCTTTCTTCCCTTCCTCTCTTTCCTCTCTTTCGTATCTCTCCCCTTTTATCTCTTAACTGACTTGCTTTCTACTTCCTGTATGTTTCTTTCCCCATGTGGTTTCTTACTATCTCTCCGTTTTCTCTTTCTTTATCTCTTACCTCGTAATACTATTGTTGCATATATTTTTATTTATGTATTCTTGATGGTTTTGCATTCAGAGTTATTTCCTGGAATGTGAAAGGTTTCATTGGCCCAATTAAGAGACAGAGAATACTCTCCCATCTTGCCTCTTATAATCCTGATTTGGCTTTCTTACAAGAAACCCACTTTACAGAACCCGAAGCATTAAAATTGAAAAAAGGCTGGGTGGGTTCCGTTTTAGTTTCCCCTACTTCCAATAAGAAAAATGTTGTTGTTATTTTATGTCACAAGAAGCTGAATTGTAAAGTTATATCGAAAGAGACTGATACAAAAGGTAGATGGTTGTAAGCGAAGTTGTTAATATATAACATTTCTTTGACCGTATTCAATGTTTATGGCCCTACCCATCCTGACTGTTCCTTTTGGCCTATGGTTACACAGAAATGTATTCAGTTTAGAGATGATTTCTTTATACTCGGAGGTGACTGCAATTAAGTTGTTGACCCCTTTCTTGACCGCCAGTCTCAGGTACACTTTGTTCCTCATAAAATGCATAAACACTTTCTTGACACTATTTCCCAAGCACACCTTGTAGATGCTTGGAGACTCTCCACCCCTGATGCTCTTGACTTTTCTTTCCTCTCCCCTCCTCATAACTCTCTCTCCTGTCTAGACTATATTTTTCTCTCTCAATCTTTATCTCAAATTCTATTATCCTCCTGTATTGAACCTATTGTTATTTCTGACCATGGCCCAATTGTAGCGGATCTTGATCTGCTCCCTCCACATCAAAACACACAAGATGATGGACGGAATGTTGCACAATGGCAAAACATCCACCCTCAGTCACAGATCTGGGTTTAATCCATTGTTATTTTGCTCACCATGCCACCCCAGTTCAGACATGGCCAAATGCAAATCAGCCTTGACCCTGTGCCTCATGGGAACAGTCCCGCCCGAACTGCCAAGCCATGTCTTCCCTGGACCGGAATCAAGCATCCTAGGACTGGTTTCTGGCTATCAGCCGTCTTCAGCCAGGATAGCTTGACTCCAGTGGTGTAGTGAGCAAGGGACCCACGTCTGGGCATAACCTTCCCACATAGGGTGAACTGCAAAACACACAAGATGATGGACGGAATGTTGCACAATGGCAAAACATCCACCCCAGTCACAGATCTGGGTTTAATCTATTGTTGTTTAGCTCACCAAGCCACCCCAGTTCAGACATGGCCATATGCAAATCAGCCTTGACCCTGTGCCTCATGGGAACAGTCTAGCCCGAACTGCCAAGCCATGTCTTCCCTGGACCGGAATCATGCATCCTAGGACCGGTTTCTGATTATCAGCCGTCTTCAGCCAGGATAGCTTGACTCCAGTGGCGTAGTGAGCACGGGACCTACATCTGGGTGTACCCTTCCCATGTAGGGTGAACACCTCTCCTTCCCCACCATTTTTCTTCCATCCCCTTCCCCCCTTACTTCCTTATAAAACTTAAACAGCTTTCTTTCTTCTTCTCCCGCTAGCCATTTTATCGTTATGTATTTATTTCAATATGCTATTCTCTGTATTGCTGGTCTTTTGCATTTTCTGTTTTTATTCAAATAAAGCTTTTTAAACATAAAAAAAGAAAAGTAAATAATATTAATAGATTAATTCAGTGCTGTGCAACTGGTGCCACCACATTGGGCCCGAAGCTCAGGGGTACGTCACTTTAAAATATCACGAAGGGTCATGCTGCACAGTTCTTTGCACCACCTGTGCAATTATCAGATGATAATAAAAGTCAGGTTAATTATGATGATTGAAACACTTGCTGGAGAAGTTTGAGCTGCGGAAGTTTTGATTCATCACATTACATGTGTTTGTAAAATGCTGATCACACATTTGTATTTTTTGTAGATAGCCTAATGGGTTAATGATTTTCCCACAAATTACAATGCATCTAATATAGCACTGAAACCAGCATCAGACAGCAGAACGCAAACATCAAGGCATTCGTTTAGAATCTTTTTTTTTTTATTCCGCAATCATTGTTTATACTGAGGTTACTAATAAGGCTGCTTTCATATAATACTACATTTTTATAAGGGCAAACAACCTCAACCACTGTGTTACATTTCAAATGCGGACTCTGGGTTACTCTATGGCATGGGTACTCATAAACTTTCTGTTGGGGGCCAAAATTACAGTGTGGGTTGTGGTCGAGGGCCACACCAGTAGGGATGGGGTCAGTGAGGGGCGGGGTCAGAGGGGGGACGGGGCTAAAGTAAAATAAATCAAACCCGTTTCAAAACAGACAATGCGTCAATGCTGTATTTCAAAAGCAGATGTAACTAGAAAGAGCACATTTTGATATTACATTTTTATTAACAGACAATAGCAATCCTAAAAGGCATTGCATAGCTTCATACACACTTTCACCCAAATTCCAACACAGTCTCTCTCTCTCTCTCTCTCTCTCTCTCTCTGTCAGTCAGTCTCTCTCTCTCAGTCAGTCTCTCTCTCTCAGTCAGTCTTTGTCAGTCTCTCTCTCAGTCAGTCAGTCTCTCTCTCTCTGTGTCAGTCAGTCTCTCTCTCTAAGTCAGTCAGTCTCTCTCTCTCTGAGTCAGTCAGTCTCTCTCTCTCATTCAGTCGGTCAGTCTGTCTCTCTCTCTCTCTGTCAGTCAGTCTCTCTCCCAGTCAGTCCTTCTCTCTGTCAGTCAGTCTCTCTCTCAGTCAGTCAGTCTCTCTCTGTTAATCTCTCTCTGTCTGGCTCTCTCAGTCAGTCAGTCTCTCTCTCCCAGTCGGTCAGTCAGTCTCTCTCTCTGTCAGTCTCTCTCTCTCTCAGTCAGTCGGTCAGTCAGTCTCTCTCCCAGTCAGTCCCTCTCTCTCAGTCACAGTCTCTCTCTCTCTCTCTCTCTCTCTCTCCCTTTCTCTAGCAGTCCCTCTCTGTCAGTCAGTCTCTCTCTCAGTCAGTCAGTCTCTCTCTGTCAATCTCTCTCTGTCAGTCTCTCTCTGTCAGTCAGTCTCTCTCTCTGTCGGTCTCTGTCTCTCTCTCTCCTTCTGTCTCTCTCTCTCTCAGTCAGTCTCTCTACCTCAGTCAGTCTCTCTCTACCTTAGTCAGTCAGTCAGTCTCTCTCTCTGTCGGTCTCTCTCTCTCAGTCAGTCTCTCTATACCTTAGTCAGTAAGTAAGTCTCTCTCTCTCTCTCTCTCTCTCTCTCTCTCTCTCTCTCTTTCTCCTCTCTCTTCTCTCCCCACTCTCTTCCTTTCTCTCTCCACTCTCTTTCTCCACTCTCTCTCTCTCCTCTCTCTCCACTCTCTCTCTCCTCTCTCTTCACTCTCCACTCTCTCCATCTCTATCTCTCTCCACTCTATCTCTCCACTCTCTCTCTCCTCTCTCTCACCTCTCTTTCTCTCTCTCTCTCTCCTCTATCTCCACTCTCTCTCTCCTCTCTCTTCTCTCTCCACTCTCTCCCTCTCTCTCTCCACTCTCTGTCTCTCCTCTCTCTTCTTTCTCCACCCCCTCCCTCTCTCTCTCTCCACTCTCTCTCGCCTCTCTCTTCTCTCTCTCCACTCTCTCCCTCTCTCTCTCTCTCCACTCACTCTCTCCACTCTCTCTCTTGGGGGCCCTGGGTACATTACCTGAAAGGTCAGCGGGCCGCCAAGGAATGCCTGCCGGGTCGCTGGCGGCCCACGGGCCCTACTATGAGTACCACGGCTTATTGGCAAGGACTCTTGACAAAAAATGAAGATGAATTAAAGGCAATGTCGTGGACCATAGCATATAATTTTGTCTTTTAGAAATAAACCCAAATTCTGAAGAGCTCCAACCTTCCCATTAAAGTTATAATTTTGATTATTTTTGTTTGTGAATTAAGGAAATGTTTCAAAATGTGTGTATTTGTTTGGCGTATACTTGTAGTTTTGTGTATTTTTTTAAGGTAGGGGTCCCGGCTTCCACTAATGATTCAGTGGGGGTCTGCGGAAGTCAAAAGGTTAAGAACTGCTGGATATTATATTTTATTTATTGCGTATTGTTTTTGGTAGGTGGGGTGGACATGGCTCGTTTTTTTGCGCGATTTATGCCAATATACAATGAAGTGAGAGAATAAAGCTTAATCTGCATTTCTACACTTACAGAAAATGTTAATCTCTATATAATCCTATTTTATTTCCACTATATATGTATTATTTTTGTACTTGTGATATTTTATTTCTATGGTGTATTGATAAAATCAAAAACAACTTGAAATAAAAATATATGACAAAAAAGAGCACTACTAAATGTAAATGCTAGGGCACGATTATGTGGGAAAGCAGGATTGCTCAGACATAAAACTATGATATCTCATTTTATATTTTATATAGGGCTATGTGACAGATTTCTTCTGCTGCCTTTAAACCCTGATTTGCTCATTTCTTAGGTATGCAAAGATGCTGGTGAGCACCACGGAAGGAATCTTTCAGCCTCACCCCAAACAAATGGAAACAGAACAAAATTAACCTTGAGCGTTCCTATCGTCGGGCATCTGTTATGTGCAATAATGTGACGTCAGAGGTTAAATCACGGAATTGTACATTAAATGGTCTGTCATGAGTAACTGTCGATGACAGAGAGTTAAGGGGCTATTGTATTGCACACAAATTACAGCCCCCTCCCTGCAGATTGGGAAAAGGGGCCCCCTATTCCCCAATATCTCAGAAATATTTATAGTGTTTGGGCCGAATGGGGGCAGGCTCGTAGCCCGTAATATTTTGTTGGGGAGAATGTTCCTTGTAATGAGAACACCAAGAGAAAGTTCTGGCCAGGTTATATTGCCTTAAAGTTCTGGGGGGAGAAATCTGAGATATTATTGTGATTTCAAACCTGATGACGTATTTTTATTTACATTTCTTTGATTACAGTATCCAGGCTTTTTGGTGAAAATGTGCAATATTTAAAAGCATGTTAAGTAAAACATTAACATAATTTTAAATTACTATTTGACAGGGTGAGGCAGGATGGTCAGGTTTTCCACAAGAATTTTAGGGTATATTAAAATGCAGTGGTGTACATATGGCATTTGTAAGGATAACAGCCCTGGTCAAAATATTTTAAGGCAACTTTGGGGATGCCACCCTAGGAGTGTTGTCTAAGGTTGTGACATATGAAACATCCCACAGGTTATTGGAACATCTACCATAGCCAACACTGGATATAATTAAAATGCAACTGTACAGGAGATTTGGAAACTTTCCTTAAAAGCAAAAATAACAAGCATTTGAGGGAGAATGTAGCCTTACGGCTAGAGCGGTCGACCTCAAAGCTGGGGAGCCGGGTTCGAGTCTCGGCAACAACGCTCAACATCCTGTGATTCTGGGCAAATCACTTAATCTCCCGGTGCCCAACAAAAGAAATGAATGTGTCCACCTGTAACGAAACTGGTGCTCATGTAAAGCGCTCTGATACTCGATATCTTCGGGTCTATTTCGTGCTATATGTTACTCAAACAATAAAAAAATTGCAGGTGTTTTTTAAACACATAAATAAATGGCATTGTTATTTACAATGCCAATTGGTAAAAAAAATCTCACAATTGCGAGACCTATTGAATTGCAAATGATTGTTGTTCCAAGAGCTTATATGCGGGGAGGGGAATGAAGAGAGCTGACATGAAACAACTCCTTGGCTTTTGAAGGGGAAGCGTGGAGACAGAACAGGAGCAGCCTGCTGTAGTATATTAGTGTATAAAAACACCTGTGCACTTATAGAGACTGAATGTAAAGAGTCACAAACATCAGGAAGCCTGCTGCACAAACTGGGAGAGGCCTGCAGCTTAGAGTCTGCGACATACTGCATACAAACTACCTGCCGCGTTTAGACATCCTGATATATACAGACTCAATCTGAGACTTAGTCCTGCTGCGCACTCGCAAGACTTTGCACACAGATCTTCTGATGCAAATGAGTGAGAGCTTCTGCACAGTGAATGATCCTCTTGTGTACCGCAAACAGAAACCTTTGGGCGTTCTGTTCACAGTGTGAGATGTGTTCAAACAGCACAGCACAAAGATAGTTCCACACGTACTGTGTCTTAAGCCTGCTCGTAGACAATGAATGATGTCTGTTTTACCAACACAAGACCTGACATTATTGCCCTGATATGTGCATAGTTTGAGGGTTACACTACTGGATGAACCGACAAGTATAAAAACTAACAAAATGCAGTGGTTAACGCCAGTTATTCATTTGAGAAATTTGTCACTCAGTTCGCAGTACAAACATAATTATGTGTATCTGGTGTCGTGTAGTTCCTATAAACCTATATAGGATCTGCGCGTTTAGACAACATAGACTGTGGGATTGGTGTCCAGTCTGATTCCAGACACCCCCACCGGGTATGTTCGCCTATATACCTAGCTAGCTCACAGTGCCACTGTAAACTCCTCTTCCCAAGGAGAGAATAGTTCTTGGCATCTATCGAACACGACAACTCTGTCTCATCAGGGATCGTGGCAACAGTACAGTACTTTTCACTCAGTCACTCGTGCTCACTTTGCCTCAGAGAGTTTTACAGAATAAACTGTGAGGATGTTTTTCAATAAGCATTTATTGAACCAGCGTCATTCTAGTGTAAAATAGGTGTGCTAAAACAACCATAAGACAGAAATAGATATAAACAATATTAATCACCAACAGAGTAAATGGATGGTAGATTACCACCATAGTGCTAAAACAATGGATATATGCAAGCATATAAATACATGACAAAAATAGTGCATACTCCTATGATGCAACCCTAACTAGATGTATCTAAATGTACCTAGCATGTATGTAGGTGTAGAGCCAAGATTCCCCCTAGGCTAAATCCAACCCCATTACCTGAAGTGAGAGACTGTGGGGGCCGCATCTTGGTCTCGAGATGGACACCCCGCGAGGGATGTCAGACCACTGTGAGCTGGAGTGTCTGCATGCAGGAACCTCAACGTCTTGCGTCAGTGGGTCAGCATGGAAGTCTTTCTCCTCTGCCTGCCATGGCAAAGATATGGCAATATAAACCCCAAAAGGTACCCTGAGGGGATTCTACCTTACTGTGTCATGTAGGCCAAGGATGACGGAAGGGATGACCCTTACACAGTTATTATGCAGAAGATGGTAATCCTGCTGTGATTCTGAGAATCTTCATACATATTTAATGAGGGTAGTTTTCGGGGAAAACCACACAACATTTTATGCAGCACTTAACTAGGTAAAAGGTCAATACCGAAACACGTTATGTAGTGTAATGGTACGGTAAATGTAGGTGAAAGGTTAGGAGAATACCCCGGCCTATATTACGGTACCCTATGAAATATAACACTGGTGCACACCTTGGGGTCGATTCTGATCCGGTAAAAAAAACGTCCTACGAATCGAATTCGTAGCCGTTTCCATACGAATCGTACAAAACCGTCCGAATCGCGTAGTACGATCCGTTTCTGAAAAATACGTCCGAATGTCTTTGAACCGTATCGTACGAGCTACGCTCCGTACGATACTGACTCGGGAATTGAACCGTACGATTTGTAAACATGCCGTACGACCCGCTAAGTACGATCCTTGATTGTGAACAGCTTTGTAGGTCAGACATAAGGTCTTGAATTTTATGCGATTCTTGATCGCCAGCCAGTGGTAGTTACGGATAACGTGTGAGATGGCCTGGAATTTAGGTGTCCCCGAAAGCAAACGAGCAGCTGCATATTGGACCGTCTGCATTTTTTTGATGACCCTGCATTGTGCATTTGCAAACAGTTCATTGCAGTAATCTAGTGACGACATTACCAGAGTGCTAATCAGTGTCTTCCCTGCACTTTCTGGTAGGAATGGGATGAGCTTTTTGATCATTCTGAGTTTAAAAAAGGCTGTAGACGTGACTTGGTTGGCGTGGGAAATGAAATGTAATTTGTCTTCAAATATTATTCCCAAGTTCCTAACCTTTGAGACTGGTTGAGGTGTCGGACCCATTGAAGGAGGCCACCAAGAACTAGACCAGACTGGGGCTAGTTTCCCAAAAATAACCACCTCCGTCTTCTCGGAGTTAAGTTTGAGGCAGTTACTGGCCATCCATTCCTTGATGGCCAGCATGCCTTCTTAGAAACATTTTGCCACTTTATCTTCATTCCTGTTAATTGCCAACACCAGCTGGGTGTCGTCGGTGTAAGAGGTAAGGCCCATCCCATGCGATTTTATAACTCTGGCTAAGCCCGACACATAGATATTAAAAAGTGTCGGACTTAGGGATGAGCCTTGAGGAACTCCACAGGGGAGAGTTAGCTCGGCCGATTGAAATGGCCCCAGGCTAACTGCCTGCGTTCTTTCCGACAGGAAGGAGGTCAGCAGATCCTTGGCTCTATGTTGGATGCCCATTGCCGAGACACGGTCGATCAAGACAGCATGATCGACCGTGTCAAAGGCTGCAGACAAATCCAATAATATAAGCACTGCTGTGCCTCACTGGTCTCTAATTATTCTGATGTCCTCTGTAGCCTTAATGAGAGCGGTTTCAGTTCCATGGAGTTTACGGAACCCAAATTGCGTATCATCTAGCAGATGATGATTCTCAATGAATTCTGAAAGTTGCATATTCATTGCCTTCTCTGCAACCTTAGCCAGAAAAGGCAGACTAGCTATAGGTCGATAGTTTTTCAGTTCATCTGCCTCCAAGTGTGGCTTCTTTAAGAGAGGTCTGAGAAGCGTGTTTTTCAGTACGGCTGGATATATACCTGTTTCAAACACAGTAAATCACGTAATGAACTCCCCCAACCAAGCGCATGCGTACCCCGTAAAAACATCGTGTTTGAGAGAGCTACACAGTAAATCACAAAACGAACCCCCCAACCAAGCACACGCGTACCCCGCAAAAACATCCCGTTTGAGAGAGCTACTCAGTAAATCACAAAACAAACCCCCCCAACAAAGGGCACGCGTACCCCTAAAACAGCACAGGGAAGATGCAAAGTAGTCGCACAACACTCCAAAACATGTCTCATAAGTACTAACCATTGCAAAACAATGTCCTGTCCAGATCAAAACTGCCAAACAGAGGGCCCAACTCAGACCCACCCCATATAACACACCCACCAAAAATTCAAAATAAGCCACACCCACAAATGGACCCATAAAAAGAGCCCACACACACAAACCAGCATCCTTTGCAACATACACATTTTACAACAGAGACTGACAACACGCCAACAACTGCACACATCCACCTTCACACATACTACCAATCAAATTGAGACCCACACACCCCCTTCACACTCAGACCCACACCCCCCCATCCATGCACACCATCACCCCACCAATCACAATCACCCCACAACATGTCTGCACCAAAGAATTCAAAGTTCACAAACCAGGAGATGGAGATCCTTGTACATGAGGTCATCAGAGTCGAGCCACAGCTGTTTGGCGCATTGGTCAGACAGACAAGCATAGCTGACAAAACACACCTGTGGGAGAGGATCGTCAATAGGGTCAATGCTGTTGCACCCATCAGGTGCACCAGGTCGGTTTGCCAGGCCAGGTGGTACAATCTGCGGAGGACGGTGAAGCGCAAGATGGATGAGGACTATGCCCAGAGCCAGTACACTGGAGGTGGTGGTCCCCGCAGACCAGTACAGTACCATCCTTGGGAGGAGAAGGTCATGGCCCTGCTACCACCGGTGGGAGTACATGGAATTGAAGGAGTCGTGGAGCCTGGTGAGTATACCAACAACTCATGTAACATGGCGGGACTCCCAGCAGTGGCCACACATATGAGGGGTGGGTGGATATGACTCCCAGCAGTGCCCAGACATAGGAGGGGTGGGTGGATATGACTCCCAGCAGTGGCCAACAGTATGGGGGTGGGTGGATATGACACCCAGCAGTGCCTAACAGTATGGGGGTGGGTGGATATGACTACCAGCAGAGGCCAACAGTATGGGGGTGGGTGGATATAACTCCCAGCAGTGCCCAACAGTATGGGGGTGGGTGGGTATGACTACCAGCAGTGCCCAGACATAAGAGGGGTGGGTGGATATGACTCCCAGCAGTGCCCAGACATATGAGGGGTGGGTGGATGTGACTCCCAGCAGTGGCCAACAGTATGGGGGTGGGTGGATATGACCCCCAGCAGTGCCTAACAGTATGGGGGTGGGTGGATATGACACCCAGCAGTGCCCCGACATATGAGGGGTGGGTGGATATGACTCCCAGCAGTGGCCAACAGTATGGGGGTGGGTGGATATGACTCCCAGCAGTGCCCAACAGTATGGGGGTGGGTGGATATGATTACCAGCAGTACCCAGACATAAGAGGGGTGGGTGGATATGACTCCCAGCAGTGCCCAGACATAGGAGGGGTGGGTGGATATGACTCCCAGCAGTGCCCAACTGTATGGGGGTGGGTGGATATGACTCCCAGCAGTGCCCAACAGTATGGGGGTGGGTGGATATGACACCCAGCAGTGCCTAACAGTATGGGGGTGGGTGGATATGACTCCCAGCAATGCCCAACTGTATGGGGTGGGTGGATATGACAGCCAGCAGTGCCCAGACATATGAGGGGTGGGTGGATATGACTACCAGCAGTGGCCAACGGTATGGGGTTGGATGGATATGACTCCCAGCAGTGCCCAACAGTATGGGGGTGGGTGGATATGACTTCCGGCAGTGCCCAGACATAAGAGGGGTGGGTGATATGACTCCCAGCAGTGCCCAGACATAGGAGGGGTGGGTGGATATGACTCCCAGCAGTGCCCAACAGTATGGGGGTGGGTGCAAGGGCAGAGCCTGAAGGCTGCAAGGGGGAGACTGAGAAGGGTGCAAGTGGGAGTGTAGGGGGGTGCAAGGGGGATTGTGAATAATCTAAAAAGTTGGTCACCCCTATCAACAATACTGTGTACATCCATGCACAATTGCACTCATCCCATATGGCCCAGGTACACACCAGTGCCTCATGCTCAATGTACGTAGAGTGTGCAAGTACTGACAACATAGCTGACACTGGGCCCTGGTGTAGGCAGCACAAGGCCCTCCTGTGACCACTACAAATACCAACACCAGGACAACAAGGTCAGATATCTTGAACAGGAACTCACAACCACTGTCATGGCAGCACGTCCTATGGGGGAACAGCCACACCACGAGGGACGCCCAGTTGCAAACCTGACTCAAACTACCAGCACAGCCTGTCACTCACACCCCTTACATATACATAGCCACCTAGGACAGGCAATGGAGTGCCCCACTGTCACAATCGTCATGTAACACAACAAATACAGATCTGATGAAGCATCCAAGCAAAACATGCACAGTGCTGATGCACAAGTCCCTTGCGCTGATACCACAACACCGTAGCTTCACCTCACTGAGGAAGTGGATGCAAAAAATCATGCCATGGTGCTGGATAATGTCAAGGTGATGCATCTTGGAGATGTGCCACGTACTAAAGCCCAGCGCCAGAAGTCAGTGTACTGGTTGTGTTCTGGTTGTGTTGTGCGGTGGTTGCCTGTCATGGCGCAGCAACACCTCCTAAAAGTGGCTGACTGTAATCTTAAAGATTTCACTCAGTCACTTCTATGCACATGCTGCCTCAAAACCCTGTGCATGCTTGAAGCAGACGTAAGGATTGACACCGCTAGGTGCAGATAGGTCCACACATAGCATAACAGGATCTGCCTTGTGCCAGCTACACAGCTACAGCAATCTGCCACTTCCATGGCACAGATGCGTGACGCAGCTGTTCTGTTTTTCCACCATGGTGATCCACAGTGTTAATGTGTTGCATCCATGCTGGCATAGCTGTGGTGCATGATGAATGCCAATTCACAGCTGATATGCCTGGCTCTGCCAGTCATTGTAAATAGACCCTCACATGTCAATGATTCCTGAGCACAGATCAATCTGACCCCACAAAATAAACAACCACAAATGATCAATATGAAAAAAGCAAAGCAGGTGGCACAGTGACAACGACAATGTATATGGAAATTTGATGTTGCATTACATGGCATTAACATCTGCTGTCTCTCACACCCACAGGGCAACGTGCGGTATCTACCCCCAACCAGGGGGGAGATGGATCACAGTCCCAGGCTCCGCAGGATCCTGATCCCACCAACAGCGACGCCTCTCACCACTACACGGATGACACAGACCAACCTGGCACCTCTGGTTCCCAAACCAGTGCAGCAGCTGGATCAGGGCCATCTGTGCCAACCACCGCACCTATTCCTGCCACATCCCAGTGGACATCTCGGAGCCCTGCCCACGATCTACAACTAAGCCAGTCTGACAATGAGGGACAAGGTTTGCCGGACACCCAGGAGGTGGCAGACAACACCACCACTGTCAACCCTCAGGGGTCCCGGCGACCCGATGTGCCCACTACAGCAGGCCAGGCTAGTGTGGGCAGCGGTGGTGGGGGTGGCACAAGGCGGAGGCGAGAACCTGACCAGCAAGCTGCAGGGCCCGGTATATCTGAACTGAGAAATATCATGGAGGTTTACCGACGGGACACCAGGGAGTTCAGCCAGGGAGTGGGGGCCCTCATCGAATTAAAAAACCATCAGGCCAGTCAACGACAACACCAAGGACGGATGGAGGCAAAACTGGCTGAGCTCTTGGCGGTGCAGAGGGACATAAACCACTCACTCCGTCGGATTGCTGACAACATGCAGCAGCCTCCCTGTGTCACCAGGCCAGAAGCATCAAGGCAAAGACTGACAACAGGCACAAGGAGGAGGCGGAATTGTCCGACGGAGCGTCCCAGGCATCGTCAAGGCCTGCATATGAGGGTCCCCCAAGGAAGGTGGGTCGTCCACGGAGAAGACGTTGAGAGGCAGTGGGCCATTCGCATCTCCCAGGTCACCTGGTCTGGCATCTTGCCTTTCAGTGCAACAGCATCACCTTATTGACTTTCCAACTCTCGCACATGGCTTTGCTGGTCGCAGTGTGACCAATGATGCCAAGCAATGTGTGCTGGACTCTGTTGACTCAAACTGCAAGGCATCACATCTCCCTTTGTGAACTTGGATTCCCAACATTTTTGTACAGCACCTACCATCTACTCACATTTCACGCACAAGATGGTCAAATAAATTTGACATCCACTGTACGTATTGATGTATTAGTTTTTTCCGCAGACTCAACAACCTACGTGTGGGGATATGTCAAAGTATGCCAGATTGTAGAACAAAGTAAAGCCATCCATACAGTGGAGTCTGAGTCCGGTTGAGGACACACATAGGTCACAATGTATCATCAACTACATACATGGAGGGCAATACTCACCTGTGATCAATCAATCAATCAATCAATCAGTAATTTGTATAGCGCGCTACTCACCCAGTAGGGTCTCAAGGCGCTGGGGGGGGTCCGTTACTGCTCGAAAAGCCAGGTCTTGAGTTGCTTTCTGAAGGATAGGTGGTCCTGGGTCAGCCGTAGGTGGATGGGGAGGGAGTTCCATGTCTTGGCCGCCAGGTAGGAGAAGGATCTTCCTCCAGCGGTGGCTCTGCGAATGCGTGGTACGGCGGCGAGTGCGAGGCTGGCCGATCGTAGCTGGTGGGTGGGTGTGTAGAAGGTGAGGCGGCTGTTGAGGTACTTCGGGCCCATGTCGTGGAGAGCCTTGTGTGCGTGGGTGAGGAGTCTGAACGTGATCCTCTTGTTGACGGGGAGCCAGTGCAGGTCTCTCAGGTGGGTCGAGATGTGGCCGTGGCGAGGGATGTCCAGGATGAGTCGTAAGGAGGCATTCTGTATGCGCTGGAGTCTTTTCTGTAGTTTGGCAGTGGTTCCTGCGTAGAGGGTGTTCCTGTAGTCCAGGCGGCTGGTGACGAGTGCCTGGGTGACCGTCTTCCTGGTTTCGGTGGGGATCCATCGGAAGATCTTACGGAGCATGCGCAGGGTGTTGAAGCACGATGACGATACGGCGTTGACTTGTCTGGTCATCGAGAGGGAGGAGTCCAGGATGAAGCCCAGGTTTTGTGCGTGGTCCGTTGGCTTGGGGGCGGTACCCAGGGCAGGGGGCCACCAGGAGTCGTCCCAGGCGGCGGGCGATGATCCCAGGATGAGGACTTCCGTCTTGTCTGAGTTCAGTTTCAGACGGCTGTTCTTCATCCACTCGGCGACGTCTTTTATCCCTTCGTGCAGGCTGGCTCTGGCGGTGTCGGGGTCGTTGGTGAGGGAGAGGATCAGCTGGGTGTCGTCGGCATAGGAGATGAATTTGAGGTTGTGTTGGCGTGCAATGGCTGCGAGGGGGCTCATGTAGACGTTGAAGAGGGTGGGGTTGAGTAAGGATCCTTGTGGTATGCCGCAGATGACTTCGGTGGCCTCGGATCTGAACGGGGGGAGGCGGACTCTCTGGGTTCTTCCGGCGAGGAACGAGATGATCCAATCCAGAGCCTTCCCTTGGATTCCGATGTTGCTGAGGCGCTGTACTAGGGTGCGGTGGCAGACAGTGTCAAACACCGCAGATAGGTCCAGGAGGATGAGGGCCGTTGTTTCCCCGTTGTCGAGCAGGGATCTGATGTCGTCGGTGGCTGCGATGAGGGCGGTCTTGGTGCTGTGGTTGGCTCGGAAGCCGGACTGCGAAGGGTCGAGGGATCCGTTTGTCTCGAGGAAGGCGGCGAGCTGTCTGTTGACGATCTTCTCGATGACTTTGGCAGGAAAAGGGAGGAGCGAGATGGGGAGGAAGTTCTTGAGGTCAGTGGGGTTCGCTGTTGGTTTCTTCAGGAGGGCGCTGAGCTCGGTGTGCTTCCAGCTCTCCAGGAAGGTGGCGGTGTTGAAGGAGATGTTGATGATGTCCCGGAGTTGGGGTGCGATGATGGAGTCGGCCTTGTTGAAGACGTGGTGGGGGCAGGGGTCGGTTGGTGATCCGGAGTGGATGGTGTTCATCGTGCGGGTGGTGTCTTCGGTGCTGACCGGGGTCCAGTTGCAGAGGGTGGTGGTGGGGGGCGTTGGTTCTGTGGTTGGGTGCGTGGTCTGTGCGCCGAAGCTGTTGTGTATGTCGGCGATCTTGCGGTGGAAGAAGGTGGAGAGTGAGTCGCAGAGGTCTTGCGAGGGGGTGATGTCGTTGTTTCCGGCGTTGGGGTTGGAGAACTCTTTGACGATGCTGAAAAGTTCCTTGCTGTTGTGGGTGTTGTTGTCCAGTCGTTCTTCGAATGTTGTCCTTTTGGTGGTGCGGATCAGCTGGTGGTGTTTGCGGGTGGTGTTCTTGAGGGCAGTCATGTTTTCTGTGGTCTGGTGGTGGCGCCAGGCTTTTTCAAGGGTGCAGCAGTTTTTCTTGGATGTTTTGAGTTCGTCGGTGAACCAGGAGGCTTTCTTGCTGCCGGGTCTGCTGGGAGGGTTTTTCAGTGGTGCGAGGTCGTCGGCGCAGTTGGTGAGCCATTGTGTGAAGGTGCGGGCTGCTTCGTTGGGGTCCGTTGTGCTGGCGGGAGGGTTCAGGCTGAGGGAGATGGTGAGCTGGTCAGCGGTGATCTTACTCCAGTTACTACGAGGAACCTGTGGCGGGTGGTGGTGGGTTGTGGTTCTTTTGAAGCTGAAGTGGACGCAGCTGTGATCCGTCCAATGAAGTCCGGTGGAGTGGCTGAAGGAGATGTGCTTACTGGAGGAGAAGACGGGGTCAAGCGTGTGGCCGGCATAGTGGGTGGGGGTGTACACCAGTTGCTTGAGTCCGAGGTTGGCGAGGTTGTCCAGAAGGGTGGTGGTGTTGGTGTCGTTGGTTTTCTCCAGGTGGAAGTTGAGGTCCCCTAGGAGGATGTAGTCAGCGGAGGGGAGGGCGTGCGGGCTGATGAAGTCCGCGATGTCTTCGCTGAATTGGGTGCGTGGTCCCGGGGATCTTTAGATGAGGGTGCCTCTGAGGGTGGTCTTGGGGTCGGTGTGTATCTGGAAGTGGAGATGCTCGGCGGCGGGGAAGGTGTTGTCGGAGTTGGTTGTGATGCGGATGGTGTTCCTGTGGACGATGGCGATGCCTCCTCCGGTCTGGTTGATGCGGTCCCTCCGGGTGATCTTGTATCCGTCCGGGATGGCTATGGCGATGTCAGGCATTGAGGAGGCGTTCATCCAGGTTTCCGCGAGGAAGGCGACGTCTGGTGAAGTTGTGTCGAGGAGGTGCCAGAGCTCGACGGCGTGTCTGTGGACAGAGCGGGTGTTGAGCAGGATGCACTTGAGGTGGTTGTTGCTGGTGCCTGGCCTTTTGGGTGCGGTGCAGGTCCGGAGGCAGGTGAACTTGCAGGCTGGGCAGCGAGGTCCGTCGTGTGGGCTGGCATCGTCAGGGGCCAGGGGTCCTGGCGCTGGGTGCGGTCCAGGCGCGGACGGGCATAGACGGGCTTGCCTTTGGCGCGCCTTCGGCGCACAATCGGTGCGCCCGCTGCGCGTTCGCCCGGCGGCCTCCATATGAGGGGCTGAGGGAGGGAGGAGCAGCTGGGAGGCGGGAGCGGGGTGTCGAATGGGAATGGCGGGGGGGCGGGGCTGCAGGGAGCAGCGGCGGGAAGCAGAGGGCGAGGCGGGGAGCGGGAAGGCACAGAAGGCAAAAGGGGGAGCGAGGGGGACACAATCACGGGTACAGAAGGCAAAAGGGGAAACAATCACAGGGTACAGAGGCGAAGGGGCAAACAATTACAGTTATACAGAAGGCAAAAGGGGAAAAACGAAAAGCGAAAAAAACACGGCACAGGTTACCACGGAGAAAACTAAGGAAACAGCGGTCAGAGCGTAGCACAGCGCACAGCACGGGGAGGACCACGCAGTGGCTGGGGGGGCGACCTACCTGGTGATGGTTATTATCTGATGAGGGGGCGGGGGGTGGCTTGCCATACTGCTATGACAGACAGTTACGGAACAGTCCCATGAATGTGTAGAGGTCATGTGTAATGTGTAGGTGTCCAGGGAGGGAGTACCAGGTCTGTTTGTTTAAGTGGGAGAACTATCACCCACATGCTGTTGTATTGTGGATGTGATGAATGGTCCCCAGGGCAACGGTGGCTGGACGGACTTTGGGCAACGGGGTGTAGGTTGGCAGACGTACATATTTCAGCTACTATTATTTTGGGTTATGGAGTGCCTACTGAGTGTGGCAGAGGAGTATGAAGGTGTTCCTGCAGTTGACTGTGGAACTATTGTACATATCTAAGGTGGACGGTCATGTGGCTGTGGCGGGGGAAGTTGAGGATGATGTGTGCGCATGCACCCTGTATGTGCACAAGTACTGCTGGAGTATGGCTCTTGTTCCTGCATAGATGTTGTTGCTGTAGTACAGCTGCCTGGTGTCGTGGACCTGGGTGGCTGTCTGTCTTGACTAGGAGTGGATTTATCTGAAGATCATTTCCTGCATGTGGAGGGAATTGCAGCATGAGGTAGTGATGGTGTTGTCTTGGGGAATTGGATGCAAACGTTGACGTACCAATGCTGGATGTTGGTGTGCATCTCATCCAGCCAGGACTTGCTCTACCTCTGACCCATGTAGTCTGTGTAGGTGCGGACCTGTGTGCTGATGTAGTACTCCAATGTCTGAGGGGCAATCAGTTGGGTCGATTCCAAGCTCAGTAGTCTCAGATTTTGACACAATTAATGGTGAAGCCTCTCTGCTCGATTAGCAGATGTGTCAATCCAGTTCCCCTATGGACCCCATGCCCGCAAAGCAATACAACATCCTTGCTAAGATTCCCAAAGTAGTCAAAAAGAAGGGGGAGAGGGAGGAACATAAGACTAGGTCGACCTCCAAGTACATTTTCAAATAAGTAGAACCCACAGATTTTGGGTTCAGAGACCTAGCTTGTATAGTGGCCCCTGAAAGAATAATAAGTAATGACCATGGAGAAAGAAAAATTTCTTTCTAGTGTCCCCTCACTCACCGGGGTTGCCCCACGGTGACATGCTTCATCATTGGGGCCATCCCAGTTCTCTACGAAAAGGGGCGTGCTACGACTCACGTACTACGCAGGAGCACTTGATAGTGAAGGACTATGTGTGGTGCAAGTGAGAATGGTGGAGTGGGTGTGAGTAATTAAAAATACCGTGCTAGTGGGCCTCAACAATTTTATTCAGTGCTCCTAGGTAGGTATATTAAAAAGGGGTGACACTGTTTTTAACCTTTAAGGATGGCTAAATCAGTGTTTGGTCGACATGTTTTAAGCTCCCCAAGCTTTTCTTCAGGACCATACAGGGACCCACCCTGTATATGCCACTCCTGTCAATTCTTAAAATTAAGAGGTGAAACTTTTCTTATGTTAATTGTAAACGCTGTCTTAAATAAACATGCGTGTCATACATACGTTTTGTATTATTTTCTTGTTTATTTTGTAAGGCTTATTCGCACTTCATGATCACTCGAGGGGGGCAGGGTCACCTAATGGAATCATTGTTCCTTCGTGGTGAGACCGCACAACATTACCTATGTGATTCCCCTCCGGACCGCATGTCTTTGTGTACTAGTTTTTCATGATGTGTCAACCATTCTGCCGTCATGTGTTCAGTCATTCATGCTGCTGCCTCACCACCAACACCACGTATCGTAGAGTCTGGCAAATCATACTCCTGGAATCTTGTTCTGGTCCCTGCATGTGTTCCACTATCTGGCTGTGATGGCAATGTTGAAGTAGTGTGCTGAGGTTGTAGACAAACAGGTCACATGAATGAAGGCGATGTGTGGGGCTGTTGTGTTGATGATTTGACAGATAATAATGGGCTGGTGGTGGAATTAGCGTGTGTGCAGTATGAGGCACATGACTTCGTTGTACGGACATGCACTGTTATGTGGTGCAGCGTGGTGTTGGCAGTATGAGTCGCACACACAGCCTGCAAAGGTGTCATGTGTGCCCCTAGGGGTTGCCTGATCACAGGTGGATGAATGTGTGGCCTACACTGTGTGGAGGGTGGCTGGAGCAGGAGTCTGTTGTGTTACCTGCGTCATGGAAAGCCCAGAGGGTCCTCCATTGTGCACGTTGCATGCGCTGATGGTCCTGCCTTTTGCATGTAGTTGGTGCAACAGCGCCGTAGACAAGTTGTGGAATGCCTTAAGAATGGATGGCTGGAGGGACATCTTGGTGCCGTGTGTGTTGCAGAATCAGGGCACTCGGTGTTGTGGTGTTGGTGGTGAGGCAGCAGCATGAATGACTAAACACATGACGGCAGAATGGTTGACACAACATGAAAAACTAGTACACAAAGAGAAGGATTGTTGCAAGGCACCCTGTAACATGCGTATGCAAAGGAAGGAGTGTGTGGTTACTCATGGGTCACTGCACGAAACTTGTTGAACACTCACAAATTATGATGGACACAGGATCAGGCACCAAAAGGACTAGGGGGTCACAGGACACACAGCGTCATCTGGTGTTGCCTTCCCGTTGTGGGTAGCCATCTAAACAAGACATACCCAATCATGTACATCATGCACTATATGGACCATTAGCCATTTAAAAAAACAGCATGCATGTTTCCACATTACACATAACCACATATGTACAAACATTGTAAATAAAAACGTAGATGATGCATGGAAACTGGCTGAAGATCTGCGGTGACAGTAATGATGCACAACGTACTGTGGGTAACACATTCACTACACAAAAATATTACGTTTGCTATGAGGCCATGCTGATTTGCACAATGTACATGGTCAGTGGCATTGTTCTGATGAAGATAACAGACATGCAATGATGTTACCTGTAATGCTGTTAAACCAATAGCCACACGACTGCCAGGGACTGTCGTTACCTTTGGGCCTCAGATTTGTGCGATGCTGAAAGGGGTCCATCTCCCAATAGCCCCTTGGTCTGAGTATAAATGACAGACACAAAAGGGTGATCAGGCGAGGGAAGGGGAGGATGGGAACAGCAGGGAGTGAGATCTGAAACAAAGGTAAAGAAGCATAAGCATTCTACACTTCTTGTCACAGATTAACAGTATACCTCAGGACCTATACTGTAACATTTACACATGTATGATCACAGCCACTGTATCATAATTGGGATCACATATTTGGAAATGATACAAGATCAGAACATTGAACACGGACACATAAAAGGTAGCAGAGTTTGTGACCTAAATGAAGGGGGTGTAACGCTCACCAGGACAGCATCAATGCAATGAGATCTAAGCGCTCATCTATTGATTCACAGTGTATGAATGAGGCTCAAAGGTACAGTGAATATAATGTGTGGCAGTGCTACTCACACAAAACCCACAATCTGTAGTCATCCTGGGGAATCAGTGACGGTCATGAAGGCAAATGACACATCACCCGCAAGAGCCCTAAGAAGCTCAACCTACGAGCAAAGGAAATATCTAAACACAAGGTAGCCCCGCAAGAGCCTGTCATTGGCTTGTCCAACTGTGTCTTAAGATGCCTAACATGACAAGCAGGTCGCAACAAACTACAAAGAGAGAAATGATTAACAAATCCAATAAACCACCCCTACCGTGACCAGGAAATGCAGCATAGCACAAAAGAATCCGGGGATTGACATCACCCGACTGGTGCCACGGAAGTGTAAACATTAGCCACAGCACAACGTTGTAACGTCATCAGTGCTACATACCTGCCATCATGGGAATAGAAAGTTAACATCAACTTACAGAGAAGGCATGCAAAGCACTGTTCTCCACCGGCACAGGGGTAGCGACATGACTGTGACACGATCATACGGGCACAAGGGGCAATGCATCCCTACGAACACACTCACAGGACAGTTGACAGACCATGTGGGACATACACTGTTCCACAACTTCACAACATGGTTGTTAGCAGATCAAACTGTACTGGCACACAGGATAAAGGGGATGAGCCAGACACATCCTGCTGCACACAGTGTGGCTGCAATTCCACACAGAGCCTGTTGTTGAGATGTCCCACGCTATGTCAACCGGTGTCAGCCGCAATGCGTCTGGGGCAAGGTATTCACACATTGATGCATTCACCAGAGTCAAAAGTCCACAACAGATGACTGTCAAGAAGGGTGACTGTTCTGTCATTGGAGTGGTGCAACATGCAATTTGATCCATGGGAATGGGACATGTAGGTATGGTTCAACAACATGCACAGAAACAGTTCACATACATTTGAAAACCATACCAACACAATACAGCCTGTTTGGACTTCTTACCAGAACTGACATTTCCACATGTCTGTGCATGGCACGCTGGTTCGGCACACGTTGCAATCATCATGGGGAATTATAGGAGGACTAAAATGACACGAACAGACAGCAGGCAGAGCAACCTGCAAATAACAAGCACACAAGGCTTTACATTGAGAATCAATATCCTACAGGCATGGTCATGTATAATACACCAACAATGTAGTACACATGTACATTTCACAATCACTCATTGTGCATATGTGTGTGGCAGAACATCAGCACTTGTGTGACACATCACTACATACATCAAAGTGACTTTCCATAGAGTTGGCTGGACACACAGTTTGCAACACATGCCACTCTATGCTACAAGCTTGCATAAAAATTCACAGTGACTCACCATTAAGAGAAGAAGTTGCGTATGAGCTGACTCCGAATATCATCCTCCTCCTTCTCATCACTTTCATTGTGGCCAAGGCCGGCATCCTCAAGGGGTGGATGTTCCAGCTCGTCAGGATCCAGGATGAGTGGCACAGCCTCCTCAACTGCCATGTTGTGCAGCATGCAGCACAGGATGAAGATGTTACATACCTTTTGTGGGGCATATGGGAGGGATCCACCGGTCTTATCAAGGCACCAGAATCGACTCTTCAGGAGTCCAAAAGTCCGCTCTATCACTCGCCTGGTCTGCCCGTGTGCATTGTTGTACCGCTGGTCTGCAGCTGTTCTGGGATTGCGGAGGGGTGTCATGAGTCACGGCATGTTGGGATATCCCACATCTCCCACAAGTAAACATCATGCAAAAAAGTGTGCAATGAGATGCCGTCATACAAAAAACATAAATGAGACATACAGGACAAACATAGTTTACCCACCAACAAGACATGCACGCTCGTTGTGCAGCTGCAGCATCATCAGTGGTACCCTGCTACGCCTCATGATGAATGCATCATGGCACGATCCTGGAAAATGTGCACAAACATGGGAAATCAGCATGTTAGCAAGACACACAACCAGGACATTTATTGAGTGGTAATGTTTCCTGTTGTGGAAGGCCTGCTCCTGAGCCTGTGGTAGAACCAAAGCCACATGTGTTCCATCAATCGACCCAATGACATGTGGCATCCCTCCCAGGGCATATAAGTCACCCTTGACATCTGTCAACTCTTGTGCAGTTGGAAATGTTATGAACTCATCAATGTGCTGCAACATAGCAGCTAACACATCACGTAGAACACGGCTGAACATGGTTTGGGACATCCCCCAACATCAGCTATGGTATATTGAAACGTACCTGTAGGAAAGAAATGTAGTGCTGCCATCACCTTTAGCTTGGGTGTCAGCGCAGTTGGTTACCTGTGTCGTGGTTGGAGATGTGGTTCCAGCCTGAGCATCAAGTTCTGAATCAACTCTCGAGTGCATCGGTTACGTCGGATGTAATCACGTTCCCTCATGGTCTCCAAGTCAGGAAAAGGCCTTGGTAGAGACAGTGCCCTGCAGGACATATTTGGTACAAATTTAGCACAACTGTCAGCCAACAACGATACCAATATACATAGCACATGCAACTCTGCAACTACACATCAAGTCACTATGGGGTCTGGCGTGTGCAAGACATCCAGGACACATATGGCATCTTGCTGGAGCTCCAACATTTCATATCCGACAAATTGCAAATGAGGTGTGCATGTGTGAATGCAACACCACAGCCATTGTCATGATGCTGACATGCATGCCTGGGGATAAATGATGTATGATGCCATCAGACACAAAATCCTTTGAAAAGCACATGTGGCATGGTGTGCGTATATGGAAAACTATGTCAATCACAACACAGATGCATGAGAGATGCACCAACAGCATGTGCAGTTAATGCATCACAAACAGCTATTGCATCTCTTACAATGACACACACATGACATTGTCAGATAGTGTCATGCTAAGCGTCAAAATGTCAAGTGAAAAGGTGCCCCGGTCACTGGCATAATGAGACAGCTGCCCATAGTGATGACTGTGCCATCCCAGTGTTGATGTGCATGAGTAAATGCGCATAATGATACATAGGGGACAAGTGTTAAGGTGATGTGTTACACTTACTGCCCCATCACAGATGACAGGAAAGGGTCAGATGCCCTGTGCTATGTCACAGCCTGCTACACCTAGGCACTGCTCTTATAAGTATGCAATTACAAGAATCTGATATACATCCTGTTTTGAACTGTATCCAAACATTTGTGCCATGTGTGCGCCTCATATCACTATTGTAATGTTGCAGTACGTGAGCATGTGCAACGCACCGTACCCCTGCCTACACCACAGCGGGTCTAACGCACCGTATCCCGACATGACGTGCGTGTGTGCGCCTCATTTCACTATTGTCATCGTGCCATACGCGAGCGAACTGTACCCCGACATGACGTGCGTGTGTGCACCTCGTTTCACTATTGTCATCGTGCCATACGCGAGCGAACCGTACCCCGACATGACGTGCGTTTGTGCGCCTCGTTTCACTACTACAATGGTGCCATACGCGAGTGAACCGTACCCCGACATAACGTGCGTATGTGCGCCTTGTTTCACTATTGTCATCGTGCCATACGCGAGCGAACCGTACCCCGACATGACGTGCGTGTGTGCGCCTCGTTTCACTACTACAATGGTGCCATATGCGAGCGAACCGTACCCCGACATAACGTGCGTGTGTGCACCTCATTTCACTATTTTCATCGTGCCATACGCGAGCGAACTGTACCCCGACATGACGTGCGTGTGTGCGCCTCGTTTCACTATTGTCATCGTGCCATACGTGAGCGAACCGTACCCCGACATGACGTGCATGAGTGCACCTCATTTCACTATTGTCATCGTGCCATACGCGAGCGAACCGTACCCCGACATGACGTGCGTGTGTGCGCGTCGTTTCACTTCTACAATGGTGCCATACGCGAGCGATCCATACCCCGACATAACGTGCGTGTGTGTTCCTCGTTTCACTATTGTCATCGTGTCATACACGAGCGAACCGTACCCTGACATGACGTGGATGTGTGCGCCTTGTTCCACTATTGTCATCGTGCCATACGCGAGCGAACCGTACCCCGACATGACGTGCGTGTGTGCGCCTCGTTTCACTACTACAATGGTGCCATACGCGACATGGAAAGCACCGTAGACGTGTGTTGATCTCAGAAACTAGCTATGGTACACCTATGGGGCGAATAATGGGCCCTGAATGCAGCCTGGTTGTCATGGATACAGAGATTTGAATGTGTTCTACAGGTGTCCTGCAAAAGTCAGTTGGGCAGAAATATAAAATGTTGCAATTAGTATTTGGAGCTGAAGCACAAATTTTAAAGCATGCAAATGTGAGCCAGGGCCTTATGTTTGAAGGGATTGGATGAAACATACGATGCAAAGTATTCTGGCCTATCACACTGTACTCCTGAAACAGAAAGCCCCTCAGCAGCACAGATTTAAGGCTGCATGTGTCTGTGAGAGAGGACTTGCCTGCACAACATTGGAGTGGACCACACTGCTGCTGTCTCTGCCTTCCCTGGCCTCTGAATTTGCTGGCCATGGAGAGGGCACCTGCATTCAGTGAGGAGGAGAACCAGGCCCTGCTGGATGCCCTCCTACCAAACTACAGCAAGCTGTATGGGAGACCAGGGGAGCAGGTGAGTGATGACTGCACTTGCTTTGACTGTGCACCTGTTGTGTGAGTGTCACTACGGCCATTCTGTATTTGTGGAACAAACATGCAATGTGGTTGGGCAGTGAGTGCCAGGTGTGTACATTGTGCTGTCTCCCATGCAGAGCATGCAGTAGTTAAAGTGTGTTTCCTCCTTACTTGCATTAGGCTAACTGACATTCAATGCATACTGATTTACACATTCTGCTGTGCCACACCTTGCAGGTTTTCCCCCCATAATGTACTGAGCTGTAATAGTGTTCACCCCAGAGTGACAGCTGAATGTACTCACTGATGTTTATGTTTTTCGTGGACCTGTGGTGATGTTGTACAAATGTTGTGTTTGAACTCATGGACATTGAAGAGTGTGAATGTTCCTTGTCACCTGGCTGAGTGTGTATGTGATGTTTTACACCACAGCTGCATGGCATATGAAGCAGCTGTAGCCATCTGATATGACAAGTATGCTATGTTGTGTGCCTGACTTGCACAGTTAGCACAACACCTGTGGCACCTCTTTGTCAAGTGGGACATGTGCAAAAGGAAGGTTTTATACACTGTTGACACTGACAGGTGAGTGATCTGTGCCAGGGTGTGTCTGTGTTGTCTGCTGAGGGTTCTTAAGTGGAGTAGGATATGTGATAGGTTGTCACGTGCTGTCCCACAACCTGCAGTTGCATGTGTTGTACAGTGTGTGCCATGATCAGTGAGTGTGTTGCACCCCTTATGCCATATGTTGCCTTTCAAAGGCATGTGGCGTGTTGGGGTTTGCCCATATGCCTAATTCACATGGACAATAATGCAAGTCCTGTCAGCATCCTATGCCCTATTCACATTATCAATGGTGTGCAAGTGTGTGTCTCTGGGACATGGAGCAGGTGTACTGATGTTGTTTCACTTGTTCTTCCTGACAGGTATCTGCCTACGAGAAGGGAGAGATATGACTGAAGATCGTCAGGGCTGTCAGGAGTGTGGGGGGCCATCGCCGGCGGCTGAGGAACATCCGGAAGAGGTGGCAAGACATCCGGTGCTGGACCCGGCGTATCACCAGGGTCCAGCTGAAGATGGAGACCCCACGCCGGCATGGTGGAAGCCGCCACCTCACCCCCCAGATTCTCCGGGTCCTGGCAGTGGTCTTTCCAGACCTCCATAGGTAGTTGCAGGAGGGACAGCAGCAAGGAGGGGTAGGTACATGGCTGTTTGTAGTGTTGTGTGTCAGCTGCTACTTGAGGTGCTCTAAATCCTGGAAACACTCACACAGTTGGGGTTTCTGGTCAGAAAGGCTATTTGTGCATTGTATTTTCAATTCCCCATATTCAGATGGTGCTCTTTTTCATCCCTTCCCCTCCTCCACAGGTGTCCCCTGGTCTGTGTGTTTTCACATTTGCACATGTTCCTCTAGGGTGCAAGGTAATTAGACTGCACATTGATTAGCGCATCATGTGTGAGGGACGTTTGTGACATGTGTTGGTACCTTGCCTGTGCCATGACCTGTGCACTGTGTTTGGCCTTTACATGTGTTTGCACTGATGATGAGTCTCAACATAGGAGTGTGCGGTTTAAAATGCACACACTTGCAGCATGCATGACCCATGTTGCATTCTCAGAAATCATTTGTGAGATATGCATATTGTCATGATGAGTAATCCTGAGACAGTCAGCAATTTCTAGACCCATGGATCTGTGTGCCCACTACAGTCCCCTGAGACACCCTGGTATCCAAATCATGTGTGTCATCCAACACTGTGCCCATTCTATGTGGGTTCAGGATGGGTCAGCGTCTGTGGGATTGGTGCCTTGCATAGTTTGTAATTATCATGTGTCTGCTACATGTGCACACTGGCCATGGATACAAGATTTAGCTTGTGCATGCTCACACTGGCCAGTGCCTGTGTGCCTATTCAGAACAATCTGTTGTTGGTTGGTTGTGACTAATATGTATTGCCAGCCCCACGTGGTGACCTTGGTGTACTTTTTGTGAAATTGCTGCACAGTTTATGTTACCCTGATTCTGAGTTCTCACTTCTTGGGCTGTATCAATCACATTGACTGAGTGATGTGGGTGTTGTGCTGGAGTGGTGTTAACGGCCTGCCTGTTTGACCCTTGGCAGTTTTGACCTGTGGATGTAAATTGTGTGTTGGAATTTTTAACTATGCACTTCCTCTGTGATGGTGGACAGTGCTCTCATTAAGGGCTTTACAGGCTATGTCATTTGCTTCCAGAGATGATTGTGACTCAATATTTTTAGCCACTTGTATGTATTTCTGGTGCAACGCTGTTTTGTCTTGGTGTGCACACTACAGTGTTGACATTTAGCATGTGGATAAGGGTGTGTTCACGATGCAGCAATGGTTTTGGACTACACAATTGCAGGCACATTAGCTTACGTATTGTCCTGATTTGGGACATGTGGGCCACTTCACATGACATCCAGTGAGTCTTATGTGCTGGCAACTGTATGATCTGGTGATAGATGCCCCTGTGTGGACTGACACATTAGAAGTTGTCTCACATTGAGGTATGTACCTCGACACTCCCAACACTTGTTAAGAGTTGTTCATGTTTTGAATGTGTTCATATGACAAATTGTGTAGGTAACACTTATGTGTCTGCATTATAGTTGTTTCACAAGGTAGTGCACACCAAACAACATTTGCAATGTTTTGGATTAGCAGGCAGCTTTTGGAGGAGTCCAGTGTTCGTGATTGATGGTGTGCCTTGATCCACATAGACATGTCCAAACAATGTTCTGGAGTGCTTGAGAGTTTTTTGTTGTCAATTGCACAGACTAATGCGTGTCAAGCCATCAAGACCTCCGTTGGAGCATATATATGGTACATGGTCCACGCCATTTGTTTGTGACTGTGTTTCATTGAAAAGTGTGTCAGCTATTTCAATGAATGTGTCTATGTTTTTGGTGTGCATTTCCTTGTGAGAGAGCTTTCATGCAGGCACCTACGTGTTATGTTCACAAGATGGCAAATTTACACATGCAATGCATGTTGAATGTGTGAAGTATGGTGAGTCCCAAGATGCCAACAATTTGTGACATTAGTTTTCACCAAAATGTACTTACAGAGCTCAGAGTGTGGTATCACCTTGGTGAGTGAGGTGTGTTAGTTTGCCCTGAGGGGAAACGCAACTGTTTATTTCTTTGTGAACTTGAGGTGGCATCACTTCATTGTATAGATCTGCTCTCCTGTAAACAAACAGAAGCCACTCACTGTGACTCTCATTCAAGTTGTGGCCTGATCTGTTATTTGGATCCTTGTGTCCAAGTAGAATTGTGTATATACCAACTGGGCAGTACTAGTATCAATTCTGTGCTGAGCTATCTGGCTATTACTCATGATGCCTGCCATGATTTGCAGTGTGACCAAATGATTTTGTGCTCATGTGTCAGATGTGTACAGGTGACTGATGCATTTTTGTTTCTTCTCCTTGCCCACAGCATCATTAACCGACACAGGAGGAGACATTAGCACGGAGCAGGGGGAGGGACCCAGCTGCAGTGCCACCAGTGCAGAGGAGTTGGAGGGAGCTAGTGGCACGGAGGATGAGGGAAGTCAGACGGCCGGACCTTTGGAATGCGACATCTCTTACCATGTGGACGGCTCGGCTTCTGACTCCCAGGAGGAGGGGGAGTATGCGGCAACAGCATCTACCATCGCTGTGTCTGTCCCCACCTCCTTCAGACCCATCTCCACCCTCCCAGTTGCTCCGGTCCCTTCTGTCCATGCTGCCCCCCATGTCTCCTTCGTCCCTGGCACCTGCTGACTGTCCTCCATGCCCACACTGCTATTCTGATGCAGTTGTTGTCATTCATGGAGGGCATGTCAGCTGCGATGTCTGACCAACGTCGGATACGAGCGTCCATGGACTCATCACTGACGGCAGCAGTTTCACTCCTGCAGCGGTCAGTCCCCCCCTCCTTCTGACCCATCCACCCCCCCTCTCCATACCTGTCCCAAGCACACGCCGATGCACAAGATCACGCACGCCAACACCCACAACCAGCACCACACCACCACCTATGTGTAAGCACAGATCTCCTGGCACACAATCTCAGAGGGATGCAGGCACACCCACAGGGCCAGGGGTCAGACGGCAGCCACGCAGCCACAGAGACAGTACGCCTGACTCACAGCCCTCTACCTCCACTCCCATTGTGTCCCTGGGTACAGGTGGTGGTCTGGCGGAACTGGAAGCAGTGTGCAGCGCTGAATTTATTTCCACCTTTGTCGCTGCACAAGCCACTGAGGAGGATTCCTCCCCCCTGCATCCACAACACCTACCCTTCCCTCAACTGTCCCAGCGGTGCCAGGCCCTGACCCTGATGATGCCCCCCACGGGTCAACTCGCCTTTAGCTCCAGAATGTGCAGGCAAGTTTGGGGTCGACAACCTCCACAACGTCCCCCAAACAGACTTGAAAATGGACTGGCCATTGGCCTTGTTTGAGACAGGACTCATTTTTAAATTACTTTTACTTTGGAGCTGAATAAAGCATTTTATTTTTCATTCTAAACTATTGCATTTAAGGTACTTGCTTTAGGTGCTGTGTGCCTAGGAGTTGATGTCATGGTAATGTTTTGAGATTGTGTAATATGTATGTTTTATGATGTTAACCCCTTCGGTGCTGCGCGAATTCCGCTGCAGTGCTGAAGGTTCTAAAGAACCTATGGACCCATGACGGAACGGTTCCGTCATAAGCACAGGCCAACCGACGCTCATGACGGAACTGTTCCGTCATGAGCACCGAAGGGGTTGATGAGGTGGACCATGGTATCTATGTGCCATCACAAAGTTGCAGCAATTAATCTTTGTTTGTGTGTGTTCAGTTTGCCTATAGACATTGTCCCAAGGAGTGTCCATTCCTCAGTTATACAATGAGAAGTTCACTACAGACAGTTGCACAATGGTTGTGCTGACATGTGTGCACATTCCCTATGTTGTTGAACGCTCCCACAACAATGGCCATGCCTGCTCACAGATGACTACTGATCATGACTGTGTGCCATCCATGCTACTCACTGTACTTGTATTAGAGTATGTAGAAATACCTTCATGGACACATTCACCCATATGCAGATGTATAATCACAGCCTTACCCTTATGTTTGTATTGGTTCTGCAGGGTATTTGTGCACATGAATCACAATGTTGTGCATTGTATGTAAGGTCTTTCAACCGTATTCCTTCCATGAGCTAGTACATGTTGGTGATCTGACCAGCACCTGGACATCCATATCAGCCCAGGGATGTACATGACAGTGTGTGTTCCCTTTTGCTGTCCTTGTTTGTTGGGCTGTTACATGACTATACACTATTGTGTCATGATGGTAGGGTGTGTAGGTTGCCTGCAACCTCCATGGGTGGATATGCATGTGGGATCTGACATCACACCCACATGTGGTGTGTCACGCTGTGTGTGACAGAAATCCATCATCCGTGTAGTGTGACACTGCTGTAAGTGATGTGTTGCTATGGCACTATCAGGACTCTCACAGGTTAGGGTTGTAAACATACCCCCATGTAGTTGTGGTATGATGATGACAATGCCCCCCCTACAACTGTGCCCTGCTGGGAGTCCTCTGCACCCAACCCTTCTATGTCTGGGCACTGCTGGGAGTCCTCTACACCCAGCCCTCCTATGTCTGGGCACCTCTGGGAGTCATTTCCACCTACCCCTCTTATGTCTGGGCACGGCTGGGAGTCCTGTGCACCCACCCCTCCTATGTCTGGGCACTGCTGGGAGTCCTCTGCACCCACCCCTCTTATGTCTGGGCACTGCTGGGAGTCAAATCCACCCACCCCTCCTATGTCTGGGCACTGCTGGGAGTCATATCCACCCACCCCGCTTATGTCTGGGCAGTGCTGGGAGTCCTCTACACCCACCCCTCCTATCTCTGGGCACTGCTGGTAGTCATATCCACCCACCCCTCCTATGTCTGGGCACTGCTGGGAGTCCTCTGCACCCACCCCTCTTATGTCTGGGCACTGCTGGGAGTCATATCCACCCACCCCTCTTATGTCTGGGCACTGCTGGGAGTCCTCCACACCCACCCCTCCTATGTCTGTGCACTGCTGGGAGTCCTCTACACCCACCCCTCCTATGTCTGGGCACTGCTGGGAGTCCTCTACACCCACCCCTCCTATGTCTGGGCATTGCTGGGAGTCATATCCACCCACCCCTCTTATGTCTGGGCACTGCTGGGAGTCCTCTGCACCCACCTCTCCTATGTCTGGGTACTGCTGGGAGTCATATCCACCCACCCCTCCTATGTCTGGGCACTGCTGGGAGTCCTCTGCACCCACCCCTCTTATGTCTGGGCACTGCTCGGAGTCATATCCACCCACCCCTCTTATGTCTGGGCACTGCTGGGAGTCCTCTACACCCACCCCTCCTATGTCTGGGCACTGCTGGGAGTCCTCTGCACCCACCCCTCCTATGTCTGGGCACTGCTGGGAGTCATATCCACCCACCACTCTTATGTCTGGGCACTGCTGGGAGTCCTCTACACCCACCCCTCCTATGTCTGGGCACTGCTGGGAGTCTTCTGCACCCACCCCTCCTATGTCTGGGCACTGCTGGGAGTCATATCCACCACACACTCAGATGTTACGCACCGTACCCCAACAATATTGACGTCTGTGCGGCTCGTGTCAGTATTGCAATGATGCTGTACACGAGCGTGTCACGCACCGTACCCCAACATTAATGACGTCAGTGCGGCTCTTATCACTACTGCAATGATGCTGTACGCGAGCGTGTGACACACCGTAGAAGTACACTTCCGTTGTTGAGGTACGTTGTACTCACCGTATGGGCTGTCGGTTTCTATGCACCAGGTCGTAGGCGTACAGGACTGGGATGACACGGCCGAGGGGGTTCATGGCGTGTCTGTCGGCTTTTACAGCTGTTTTCAACTCCCGTAGCAGAAGGGTCGTACGGAGTGTCGTCAACACGGATCGTACTTGCTGGTCCGGAAACTGCTGGCTGTTTACGTACGGATGGCGTGTACTGCATGACCCGGATATGAATCGTATGTATTTTTGTGTCGTATGGTGTTTGGTACGATTCGTATGTAGATATGCTTTGGGTTAGGATGGTACTTCATTTTACGTACGGGGACGTTGTAGGTGTACGAATCATACGGGAAAAACGCTCCGTACAGCAAATCATGGGGGATTTTACCGGATCGGTATCGGCCCCTTAATGTGGATTTTTTTAAATGTAATCTGATTTAGACACAGTTCATCAAAATGTGCATATAACCATATGCATAGCAAATAATTTCAAAAAACAGGATTTATAAAGTGAACAGGTTCTTTTTATTTCTGAGTTCATTATTTTAATGTTTTTAAATTTTACAAGACAATTTATAGAACCATCGATTTTTTTGGGTGAGAATCAGCTCAGGACTAAAATAAAGTGCTTGTGCAAGAAGTAGGAAGAATGGTGCATAGGCATTTTTAGGTAATTACAACTGTGGGCAAAACAGGTAGATGGGGAAAGATTAACTAAATGTGTGCTTTTAAACTGTAAATAATCCATCATTTAAAGCAAGGCAATCAGAAGTGGCATCCTGTGCAGAGAAAGAAAGTAGGTATTTCAGATTCAAAACATAACATGTGTTTGTAAAATTCAGATCACACATTTGTATTTTTTGTAGATAGCCTAATGGATTAATGATTTCCCCACAAATTACAATGCATCTAACATAGCACTGTAACCAGCATCAAAGAGCAGAACGTAAACATCAAGCCATTCGTTTAGAAACTTCTTTTTTTGATTCCTCAATCTTTTTTCATTCTGAGGTTGCTAATAAGGGTGCCTTCATATAGTACTATTTTTTTATAAGGGCCAACAACCTCAACCACTGCGCTACATTTTAAATGCGGACTCTGGGTTACTCTATGGCATGGGTACTCACAGACTCTCTGTCGGTGGCCAAAATTACAGTGTGATTTGTGGACGAGGGCCACACCAGTAGGGGTGGGGTCAGTGGGGGAAAGGGTCAGAGGGGGGATGGGGCTAAAGTAAAAAAATCAAACCCGTTTCAAAACAGACATAGCTTCAATGCTGTATTTCAAAAGCAGATGTAACTACAAAGAGCACATTTTGACAATACATTTTTATTAGCAGGCAATAGCAATCTCAGAAGCATTGCATAGCTTCATACACACTTTCACCCAAATTCCAACACAGTCTCTCTCTCTCTCTCTCTCTCTCTCTCTCTCTCTCTCTCTCTCTCTCTCTCTCTCTCTCTCTGTCAGTCAGTCTCTCTCTCTGTCAGTCAGTTTCTCTCTCTCAGTCAGTCTCTTTCTGCCAGTCTCTCTCTCAGTCAGTCAGTCTCTCTCTCTGTCAGTCAGTCTCTTTCTCTCTAGGTCAGTCAGTCAGTCTCTATCTCTGAGTCAGTCAGTCTCTCTCAGTCAGTCTCAGTCAGTCAGCCAGCCTCTCTCTCTTAGTCGGTCAGTCAGTCTCTCTCTCTCTGTCAGTCTCTCTCTCTCAGTCAGTCGGTCAGTCAGTCTCTCTCTCTCTGTCAGTCAGTCTCTCTCCCAGTCAGTCTCTCTCTCTCAGTCACAGTGTCTCTGTTTCTCTCTCTGTCAGTCTCTCTCTGTCAGTCAGTCTCTCTCTGTCAGTCAGTCTCTCTCACTCAGTCAGTCAGTCTCTCTCTGTCAATCTCTCTCTCTCAGTCTCTCTCAGTCAGTGTCAGTCTCTCTCTCTCTCTCTCTCTTCTGTCTCTCTCTCTCTCAGTCAGTCTCTCTACGTCATTCAGTTTCCCTCTACCTTAGTCAGTTTCACTCTCTCTTTCTCTCTCTCTCTCTCTCTGTCAGTCAGCCTTTCTGTCACTTAGTCAGTCTCTCTCTGTCAGACAGTTTCTCTCTGTCAGTCAGTCTCTCTGTCAGTTAGTA
Source organism: Lissotriton helveticus (assembly GCF_964261635.1). Lineage (NCBI taxonomy): Eukaryota > Metazoa > Chordata > Amphibia > Caudata > Salamandridae > Lissotriton > Lissotriton helveticus. The sequence continues at coordinate 415,708,791 of NC_136060.1, read as the reverse complement.
TGTCTCTCTCTCTGTCAGTCAGTCTCTCTCTCTCAGTCAGTCTCTCTTTCAGTCAGTCAGTCTCTCCATCTGTTACGTTGTGTTAATGTTAATAAAAAGTTCTATATCGCATGTACACCGAGAGGTTTCTTGGCGCTTAACTTTGGGCAGTGTCAAGGCAGAGACCGATTACGCGTGAGCCTGCTCAAACAACCATGTGTTGAGCATTTTTCTGAACCCCAAGAGGTTGTTGCAGGATCGAATCCCTAGAGGTACGGAGTTCCAGAATTTAGGGGCCAGATAGGAGAACCTACACACTCCCTGGTGTTTGAGCTTAAAGGTAGGGGTAGTTAGTAGCTGGAGGCGTGCTGAGCGCAGGTTGAGGGGGGAACATGCCTCGATATCATGCAGCTGATGAATTTAGGGCTTCTACCATGAAGGGCCTTAAAGATTAGGCACCCCATCTTAAAAGCTGCACGTTGGGTGATTGGGAGCCAGTGAAGTTTTAATAATAAAGGTCTGGCAGATTGCCATCTTGGTTGTTTGTGGATTAATCTTGAAGCTTGGTTTTGCACCAGCTGGAGATGTTTGAGTAAGAACAGTGGAAGGCTGAGGTAAATAGAATTAGAGAAGTCGAGATGAGAGAGTACCAAGGCGATCACTACCTGTATGAGGGCGATGTGAGTAATCAGGTGGGCAATCTTCCTGATTTTGCGTAGCTGGAAGAAGCATGTGGAGACCACTGCCCTTACTTGACCTCTAAGTAAGAGATCAGCATTTATGGTAACTCCCAGGCTTTTTACGGAGGGGTACAGGATGGGGGGAGGTCCCAGTTCAGTCAGCCAATAGTGTGGGCCCCAGAAGATGTGACCTTTCCGGGGCAGGACTAGTTCGGTCTTGCCCGGATTAAGTTTAAGATCCAACTCTGGATATAGAGCATGGTGTCTTGGAATTCCTGGATTGAGTCAGGGGAGTTATCAATAGTAAAGACAAGCTGAAGATCGTCAGCGTAGTTGAATGTGGTTACCTTCCTGTTCCTTAGAGAGTGAATCGAGGGCAGAAGGTAAATATTAAAAAGGTGGGGAACAGTGATGATCCTTGTGGAACCCCACACGTGGTAGCGATCTTGGGGGCAGTAAAAGGGGCAAGGCGTACTGCTTGGGTGCGGCCCTCGAGGAAGGACTTAATCCAGTTATAAATTGTAAATTGATACTTGTAAATTGATACTTGTATAGCGCACTACTCACCCGCAAGGGTCTCAAGGCGCTTGTACGAATACCGCTGTGGAACCCATCCTGGCTTTCCCTGTGAGGTGTCCACTCCTGGGCACCCCCAAGGTGGAGACCAGGCATCCTTAGCGTTGTGGGGGCCGTTGTGGAGATTAAGCAAGCTATTGCCCAGAGTTGCAGAGTGTGACTCCATGATTGGAATAGGCACAGAGGCGAGAATTATCTTGTCCGTGGAATTTTGAGCCCAAGACCCGCCGAGGCGGGGAATTGAACCGTCGTCCCAGGCTAGACCTCTGCATCAGGGTCAGCCGCTCTACCCATTTAGCCACACTTTTCCAGTTGAAAGCTGAACCCTGTATGCCGGCCTGTCTAACACGGTCCATCAGGATTTGATGGTCGACCGTGTCAAAAGCGGCCAACAGATCCAGGAGCACCAAGGCCTGAGGGGTGCCCTTGTCCGCATTTGCTCATAAGGCATCTAGAACCGCGAGGATTACAGTCTCAGTGGAGTGGGCAGGCCGGAAGCCTGCTTGATGAGGATCTAAGTGTTTAGTGTGTTCAATGAAGTTGGATAAGCATCTAGCAACATGAACCTCTAATCTCCTGGCAAAGGAAAGGGAGCAGGGAAATGGGGCAATAGTTCGATGGATTCAGGGGGTTGGCTCCTGGTTTCTTTCGGAGAGGGACCACTATTGCATTCTTGAATGCGTCAGGGACCCTGCCCTGCGAGAGAGACTCATTTAAGAAGGGCAGCACTGTCTGTGGCAGGGCTTAGAAGATGTCCTTTAGAATGTGAGGGGGACAGCAGTCTCTAGGGGATGCTGATTTGACTTGTGCCAATAAGTCTAAGAAGGTCTGTGATCAAATAGCAGGAAAGTGGTCCATGGTGATTGTATTGGTTATCATACTGTCAGGAGGTTCCACGTGTCTGGAAATGGGAATGCTGGCTTTATTATGCTGGAAAGTGTATCCCTGAAATAGTCATTCAGGGAATTACATAGGTCTTGGGTAGGGTTCTGTTTGGGGAGAATTCTCTCAGCATTACAAAGATTATTGAGTATCGTGAAGATTTCCTTCGATCTCTTGTGGGAGCTCAAGATTCTGGCAGAGAAGAAGGTAGCCTTGGCTACCATTACAGCGTTTTTATACTCTTTGTGAGCCTTAGAGTACTGGATTTTTTGTTCGAGGGAGTATCTTACTCTTCATCTCCTTTCTTCTTGGCGGACCGCTAATTTCTGCTTTTTTAGCTCCACAGAGAACCATTTCTGAGTGTCGGCTTGGCACGCACAATTGAGTTTTGTAAGCGGGGCATGTGTGTTGCACGCCGCAAGTAGCCAGGTAGAGATGTTCTCTTCCATGGAGTTAATATCGGGGTCAGTCAGTCTCTCACTCTCAGCTCTCAGTCAGTCTCTCTCTCTCAGTCAGTCAGTCTCTCTTTCAGTCTCCTAGTCAGTCAGTCTCTCAATCAGTATCTCAGTCTCTCCCTCTACCCTCTCTCCACTCTCTCTCTCTGCTCTCTCTCTATCTCCTCTCTCTCTCTCTCTCTCTCTCTCTCCACTCTCTCTCTCTCCTCTCTCTCTCTCCACTCTCTCTCTCTCTCCACTCTCCACTCTCTCTCTCTCTCTCCACTCTCCACTCTCTCTCTCTCTCCACTCTCCACTCTCTCTCTCTCTCCACTCTCCACTCTCTCTCTCTCTCCACTCTCCACTCTCTCTCTATCTCCACACGTTCTCACTCTCTCTCTCTCCTCTCTCTTCTCTCTCCACTCTCTCTCTCCCTCTCTCTCTCCACTCTCTCTCTCCACTGTCTCTCACCACTCTCTCTCTCCACTCTCTCTCTCCCCTCTCTCCACTCTCTCTCTCTCCTCTCACTTCTTTCTCCACTCTCTCCCTCTCTCTCTCTCCTCTCTCTTCTCACTCCACTCTCTCCCTCTCTCTCTTTCCGCTCTCTCTCTCTCACTCCACTCTCTCTCTTCACTCTCTCTCTGGGGGGCCCTGGGTACATTACCTGAAAGGTCCGGGGGCCGCCAAGGAAGGCCTGCCAGCCGCTGGCGTCCCACAGGCTGTACCATGAATACCACGGCTCTATGGCAAGGACTCTTGACAAAAAATGAAGATGAATTAAAGGCAATGTGGTGGACCATAGCATATAGCTTTGCCTCTTAAGAGCTGCAACCTTCCCAATTAAGTTATAATTTTGATAAAATGTATTTGTGAATTAAGGAAATGTTTAATAATTTGTGTATTTGTTTGGCTTATACTTGTTGTTGTAGTTTTGTGAATTTTTTTGAGGCAGCGGTCCCGGCTTCCACTAGTGATTGAGTGGGGGTCTGCGGAAGTCAAAAGGTTAAGAACTGCTGGATATTATATTTTATTCATTGCACATTGTTTTTGGGAGGTGGGGTGACATGGCTTGTTTATTGCGCAATTTATGCCAATATACAATGAAGTGAGAGAATAAAGCTTAATCTGCACTTCTACACTTATAGAATATGTTATTCTCTATAGAAGCATATTTTATTTCCACTATATATGTATTATTTTTGTACTTGTGATATTTTATTTCTATCGTGAATTTATAAAATCAAAAACAACTTGAAATTAAAAAAATGACAAAAAAGAGCACTACTAAATGTAAATGCTAGGGCACGATTGCGTTGGAAAGCGGGATTGCTCAGACATAAAATTATGATATCTCATTTTATATTTTATATAGGGCTATGTGACAGATTCCTCCTACTGCCTTTCAAAACCTGATTTGCTTACTTCTTAGGTATGCAAAGATGCTGGTGAGAACCACGGAAGGAATCTATCAGCCTCACCCCAAAATGATCAAATGGAAACAGAACAAAATTAACCTTGAGCGTTCCTATTGTCGGGCATCTGTTATGTGCAATAATGTGACATCAGAGGCCTCCCCCTAAACTTGGGCCCTGCCAGAGGCAACGACGGACAGAGCGTGGCCTCATCGTTCCTGAGTATGTGTCCAGGTGAGGTGAGGCAAAATCCCCGGTCGTGCTGGATGCATTTAATCATCTAATGACACGGAGGATATGCAACTGAATCATCGTATCCTTTTTTGATTCTTCACTTTATTAGTTCTTTTGTCACCTTAGTTTTGTGTGACTTAATCCCTTTGCACTAGCAACGTTCAGAACAGAGGCCCTGAAGAAAGCCTTGGGTCTTCCCCATTTAGGTCGAAACATGTTGGCTCCGATGCAGTTATTTGTTTAACACTGCTTTCTTGCACTGTTCTTGTTTTTAACTAGGAAGAGGCCAGATCCCTAATAAAATTACTTTCCTTGTCCTCTATCCTTTTTTAAAATTCACCACCTTTATGATTTTTTTGCACTGCCCTTTAACCCATCAGTCTGATATCACCAGGTCAAAAAGTGTTTGTGAGCAGTGACCCGACTGGAGCACAAGGTAAGAATATGGTCTCAATGATCAAGAGACTTTATTACCTTGGGCGGATGACCAAATGATAACATTGATCATCACAAGATTTTGATGGGAATCCTACGAACACCTCTTGGGTTCTACTCACAAAGCACCGCAGACATTGTGTTTGGCAATATTGTCCTACTCGTTGAAACTAGCTGTTAGTCATCAATGAATTAAATACCAATGATGACAGCCTGAGATAATTTGTTTATCTTCTTTGCTAGACCCCCTAGGTTTTTTTTTGGGTGCTTATATTTATGTGCAATAATGTGACATCAGAGGTTAAATCACGTAATTGTACATTAAATGATATGTCATTTATTTATTTAGATTTGTGTAGCGCCTTATCACCCAGAGGTCTCTAAGCGCTTGTCCAGAAGTACACACTAAATATTCACCAGGCCAGAGCACATTAGGACGAGCCCCAAGCCTCCTGGAAGAGCACAGTTTTGAGCATCTTCCTGAACGACAGGAGGCTTGGTTCCTTGCGCAGATGTATTGGCAAGTTGTTCCAGGCTACTGGGATCGCATTTGAGAAAGCCCGCCCACCCATAGTTGATAGTCTGAAATGGGGGCGGACCAGAAGGGCAGCGTCTGTTGAGCGAAGAGCCCTACTGGGGACATATGGAACCAAACGCACTTTGATGTAACTTTGAGCATTTCCATATAGGGCTTTATGTGTAATACAAAGTCCCTTAAACATTATTCTTTGTCTGATTGGCAGCCAGTGTAGCTTGCGTAACAGAGGTGTAACGTGTGTCCGCCTTGGTTTTCTAAAGACCAATCTGGCTGCATCATTCATGACTGTTTGTAGCCTAGTCAGCTGTTGTTGGGGAAGACCAGCATACAGCGAGTTGCCATAGTCTAAGCGCGACAATATCATGGCTGATACAACGCGTCTAAGGGTTGCCAGGGACAGAAGTTGAGAAATTCTCCGGAGTTGTTTCAGAAGGCCTACACATGCTCCGACGACTGAATATACATGTTTTATCATAGTCAGTTTGCCATCTATGTGAATACCCAGACTTTTCACGGCTACTGCCGGTTCTGGAAAAGGCCCTAATTCCTTCGGCCAAAATAAATCATTCCAAGGGCTACCAGAGATGGTAATTGGCAGCACCTCTGTTTTATCTGGGTTTATCTTTAAGGAATTAGCAGACATCCAGTTGACCGTGTATTTTAGGATGTTTTGCAATCTCGTATGTGCAAAAGGTGAGTCCTCAATTTGAATGACAATCTGGGTGTCATCTGCATAATTATATATTTGGCATTCCATCTGATTTAATGGCGAAATCAATGGTTGCAGATACACATTAAAAAGGAGAGGTGAGAGTGCCGATCCTTGAGGAACTCCACACGAAATACCAGCTGACGATGACACCAGGTCTGCCAGTTGTACTCTCTGGGATCGATTTTGAAGAAAAGAGGTTAGCCAGGCGTGCGCAGTTCCCTGGCTGCTGAAATCCCCCAGATGCGACAACAGTTGACCATGATTAACCATGTCAAATGCCGCAGAGAGGTCTAACAGCACCAGGGCGCCCGGGATCTTTTTATCTGCTCTACATCTCAGATCATCAAGTATGGACAGCATCACCAACTCCGTACTATGATATGCCCTAAAACCCGCCTGATTCAGTTCTAGCAGCCCGTTATTTTCGAGGTGGCTGGAAAGATGTGTAAGAACATGTTGTTCCAGAGTTTTTGATAGGAACGGCAGCTGGGAGATGGGCCTGACATTTTTCAAGTTCTTAGCATCTGTACCCGGCTTCTGCAATAGTGGAATCAAGCGTGCCTCCTTAAAATTAGAGGGGACCTGTCCTGTTTCCAAAGAACTATTGAGAAGGCAAAGGACATCATCCTCTATGCCTGGTAGTGCTAGCTTGAATATCCAAGGGGGGCACGGATCCACCAGTGACCCAGATTTTACCCGCCCCATTAGGCTCGCCAGTAGTTCCTTTGTAATTAGAGGCAGTGTACTCAAGGGGTGGGTGATAAACGGGGCTGCCGGAGTAAGTTGAACAGGACAGTCAAGTCTTGGGGTATGAGAGATTTCTGTTAGGAGATCCGATATTTTTTTTAAAAGAAATCCTGACATTTTTCACAGACGTCCTGTGTGAACGAGGGGCTCTGCTCTTTATTTTTCCTTAGTTCTGTTAGGATTTTAAAGATTTCCTTCTGGGGGTCTCTTGCCGCCGCAATTCTATCCTCATAAAATTCCGCTTTTCTAGACATGATTGCCTGTTTATAGTGAGCAAATTCCTGCACATAAAAAGCCTGTGCACTGGGATCGTACTCTCTACGCCAGGCTCTCTCAGTTTTACACAAGGCTCGCTTCTTTAACCTGAGTATATCGTTGAACCATGGAGCCCCTATTCCCTTGTCCACGATTTTCACCCTCCGTGACGGTGCAATGACTTCAATAGCTCTCTCAAGTTTTGTTGTCAAATTGTGGCATATAGCCTCTAGGCTGTCCTCAGGCTTCTTGTGGGCGGGTGAGGTTTCCAAATTAGCCACCAGATCGCCCGCACTGATCTTGTTCCAGCTTCTTATGGCTTTCCACCCTGAGGCTGGCTTTTCCCTTTGCCCTAAAACCGCAAGCGGACCCTGCAGGAAATGGTAAGATGGCAATAAGACTTAGCTCCGGGGCAGTCATCCAGATTAAGTCTACGGAGTGACCTTTCTCATGTGTCGGGCCCACTACTTGTTGAACCAGACCAAGGGAGGTCAACGCCTCCTCTAACTGGTTTGCCTGGCAGTCTTTAGGAGATTTCTCCCAATGTAAGTTGAAGTCTCTCATTACCATCAGCCTTTTATAGCGTGACCGGAGGTCGTGGACTAATTCTAGGAAAGAGTCAATGACATCTGGTGAAGTACGTGGGGGCCGATAGACTAGAAGCATTACCAGACATTCAGTGGCAGAATGGAATTTAACCCCTAGAACATCAGTGCCCTCCAGACTTTCTGCACAAACCCTTTCTGCTTTAATGCGGCTGTTATATAGGAAAGCAACTCCCCCCTTTCATGGTGCCTGGTCCATTTTTACAGATGGCCACAAAATTTGATGGTAAAGAGGCCACCAGATCAGGAGTGGAGGATTCCTCAAGCCATGTTTCAGTGACTCCCAATATGTCCAATTCCCCTGTCTGCAGTAATGAAAAGATCTCCAAATTATGTTTTTGCAGAGAGCGGGTGTTAAGTAATGCAAAATTATGCCTCTCTGCTGGGGACTTTCTGTTAGACCCGCGTTTCAGGGCGGTACAAGAAGGATTAAGCAACCCTTCCCGCCGTATGTCCATGATAGTCTGATGGCTAAGCTGTAGTTTGCCATGTTTCAATGCCATGAGCGCAGACCTAGAGTACAAAATGCAGGGGCCAGGGGTTGTGGCCCCTGGTCTCGGCAGGTCGCGGACGGGCGCAGACGGGCTTGCCTCTGGCGCGCCCGCTGCACGCGCGCGCGTTGCGCGCTTGTATTGTCTGATTTAAATAATTGTCAAGCGTGGCCGCCTCGCCACTGGAGTGCTCCCAAAATGGCGCCCTTCGAATGGCAAGTCCTTCCCCTAAGATGGCGCTAGAATCGGGTGAGATGAGCTAAAGATCCCGCTCAAGCAGCAGGTGAGTGAGGTAATTTTTAAAATGCAAGTAAGCGAATGGTGGATAATGACAATCAGCATAAACACAGAAAAATATTTTAAAACAATTATCAGCGATAATTTCGATGGTGATAGCGCGCGTTTCCCAATAGCCTCGAAAGCAGTGGTACCTTGTCCTAGACCCGGCACGCCTGCAATGTCCGGCTCAAATAGTTGTCAAGCGTGGCCGCCTCGCCACTAGAGCGCTCCCAAAATGGCTCCCGCGAATGGAAATCCCTTCCCCTAAGATGGCGCTAGAATCGGGTGAGATAAGATAAAGATCCCGCTCAAACAGCAGGTGAGTGAGGTAATTTTTAAAATGCAAGTAAGCGAATGGTGGATAATCACAATCAGCATACACACAGAAAAATATTTTAAAACTATTATCAGCGATAATCTTGATGGTGATAGCGCGTGTTTCCCAATAGCCTCGAAAGCAGTGGTACCTTGTCCTAGTCATGAGTAACTGTCGATGACAGAGAGCGCAAGGGCTATTGTATTGCACACATATTACAGCCCCCTCCCTGCAGGTTCGGAAAAGGGGCCCCCTATTCCCCAATATGTCGGAAATATGTGTAGTGTTTGGGCCGAATGGGGGCAGGCTCGTAGCCCATAATATCTGGTTTGGGAACAATGTTCCTTGTAATGTCAACATCAAGAGAAAGTTCTGGCCAGGTTATATTGCCTTAAAGTTCTGGGGGTAAAGAATCTGCTATATTAATGTAATTTCAAAGCAGATGACGTATTTTTATTTACATTTCTCTGAATACAGTATACAGGCTTTTTGGTGAAAATGTGCAACAAATCATGTATTTAAAAGCATGTTAAGTAAAACATTAACATAATTTTAAATTGATATTTGACAGGGTGAGGCAGGATGGTCAGGTTTTCCACAATAATTTTTGGGTACTTTAATATGCAGTGGTGCACATATGGCATTTCTAAGGATAACAACCCTAAACAAAATATTTTAAGGCAACTTTGGGGATGCCACCCTAAGAGTTTTGTCTAAGGTTGTGACATATGAAACATCCCACAGGTTATTGGAACATCTACTACCATAGTCAACACTGGATATAATTGAAATGCAACTGTACAGGAGATTTGGAAACTTTCCTTAAAAGCAAAAATAACAAGCATTTGAGAGAGGATGTAGCCTTACGGCTAGAGCGGTCGACCTCAAAGCTGGTGAGCCGGGTTCGAGTCTCGGCAACGACGCTCAACATCCTGTGATTCTGGGCAAATCACTTAATCTCGCCGTGCCTAACAAAAATGAATGTGTCCATCTGTAATGACACTGGTGCTGATGTAAAGCGCTCTGATACGTGATATCTTCGGGTCTATTCGCGCTATAGGTAATTCAAACAATAAAAAAATTGCAGGTGTTTTTTAAACACATAAATAAATGGCATTGTTATTTACAATGCCAATAGGCTAAAAACTGCGAGACCTATTGAATTGCAAATGATTGTTGTTCCAAGAGCTTATATGTGGGGAGGGGAATGAAGAGAGCTCACATGAAACAACTCATTGGCTTTTGAAGGGAAAGGGCGGAGACAGAACAGGAACAGCCTGCTGCAGTATATTAGTGTATATAAACACCTGTGCAATTATAGAGACTGAATGTAAAGAGTCACAAATACCAGGAAGCCTGATGCACAAACTGGGAGAGGCCTGCAGCGTAGAGTCTGCGACATACTGCATACAAACTACCTGCCGCATTTAGACGTCCTGATATATACAGACTCAATCTGAGACTTAGTCCTGCTGCACACTCGCAAGACTTTTGCACACAGATCTTCTGATGCAAATGAGTGAGGGCTTCTGCACAGTGAATGATCCTCTTGTGTACCACAAACAGAAACCTTTGGGCGTTCTGTACACAGTGTGAGATGTGTTCAACCAGCACAGCACAAAGATAGTTCCACACGTACTGTGTCTTAACCCTTCTTGTAGACAATGAATGATGTCTGTTTTAACAACTCGAGACCTGACATTATTGCCCCGATATGGGCATAGTTTGAGGGTTACACTACTGGATGAACCGATAAGTATAAAAATAACAAAATGCAGTGGTTCAGCCAGTTATTAATTTGAGAAATTTGTCACTCAGTTCGGAGTACAAACATAATTATGTGTATCTGGTGTTGTGTAGTTCCTATAAACCTAGATAGGATCTGCGCGTTTAGACAACATAGACTGTGGGATTGGTGTCCAGACTGATTCCAGACACCCCCACTGGGTATTTTTGCCTATATACCTAGCTAGCTCACAGGGCCACTGTAAACTCCTCTTCCCAAGGAGAGAATAGTTCTTGGCATCTATCGAACATGACAACTATGTCTCATCAGGGATCGTGGCAACAGTACAGTACTTTTCACTTAGTCACTCGTGCTCACTTTATCTCAGAGAGTTTTACAGAACAAACGGTGGGAAGTTTTTCAATAAGCATTTATTGAACCAGCGTCATTCTAGTGTAAAATAGGTGTGCTGAAACAACCATAAGACAGAAACAGATATAAACAATATATATATATAAATGGCTTTTGTCATTTTACAGCTCGGCAAGGACAGCACTGTGCTAGTCCTATGCTTAAAGACTTTGCTGTAGAAATGGCAAAAGACTTTGTCCTTTTCTGTCTCGGGGTGGATGGCACTGTGCTATACCTATGCTTAAAAACTTTGATAGAAAAACAGACATTTCAGGTGAGCAGATCTAGAGTGTCGCTGGTGTTTAGAGTGCTCTAACAGGAGCTGCTTTCCACCTAAACTGGAGAACTACCCAGAGTTCTCTCTCTTTTTTGCATAATTTATGCGTCACTCTATGCCTTAAAGGGTTTTGTTTTGACTTATACTGGGTGCTCCCTTGTGTTTGGACAAAGCTATACCTCTTTGAAGAGCTCTAATTAGAGCGAAGCACTGTGTCAGGGGTTACTTTTACTCATTTCAGGTGGGCTCACTGTGCTACTGGATTCAAGCTATCCTGGCTGAAGAGATGTGAAACCCCGAAACTGGTCCTAGGATGCTTGTTACCAGTCCAGGGAGGACCTGTCTAGGCAGGGTCAAGACTGATTTGCATATGGCCAATCCATCGTTATTTTGCTCACCAAGCCACCCCAGTTTAGACCTGGCCATATGCAAATCAGTCTTGTCCCAGTGCCTCATGGGAACAGTCCAGCCCGAACTACCAAGCCAGGTCCTCCCTGGACCGGAAACAAGCATCCTAGGACCAGTTTCGGGGTTTTACCCCTCTTCAGCCAGGATAGCTTGAATCCAGTGGCACAGTGAGCCCAGGACCCATGTCTGGGCATACCTGGCGCACTTAGGGTGAGAAAGCAAAAGACACACAATTGTTCCACTGTTAACCCGGATCTCTTGACTGGTGGTAAATGTTTTGATTTGTTCTCCAATCCGTCCCTAAATTGTGTGTCTTTTACTCCTATGATAACCTTAACTAAATGTATCTTAGTGTACCAAGCATGTATGTAGGTGTAGAGCCAAGAATCCCCATAGGCCAAAGCTAACCCCATTACCTGAGGTGAGAGACTATGGGACCCCGTCTTGGTCTCGAGATGGATACCCCGCGAGGGACGTCAGACCAGAAGTCTTTCTCCTCTGCCTGCCATGGCAAAGAAATGGTCCATATAAACCCAAAAGGTACCCTGAGGGGATTCTACCTTGCTGTGTCATGTCGGCCGAGGATGACGGAAGGGATGACCCTTACACCGTTATTATGCAGAAGATGGTAATTCTGCTGTGATTCTGAGTATCTTCATGCATAATTAATACGTTTTCGGGGAAAACCACACAACATTTTATGCAGCACTCAACTAGGTAAAAGGTCAATACCAAAACCCGTTATGTAGTGTAATGGTACGGTAAATGTAGGGGAAAGATTAGGAGAATACTCATGCCTATATTGGGGTACCCTATGAAACATAAAACTGGTGCACACCTAATGTGGATTTTTTTAAATTTAATCTGATTTAGACACAGTGCATAAAAATGTGCATATTACCATATGCATAGCAAATAATAATAAAAAAAGGATTTAAAAAGTAAAAAGGTTCTCTTTATTTCTGAGTTCATTATTTTAATGTTTTTAGATTTTACAAAACAATTTATAGAACCATCAATATTTTTTTAGTGAGAAGCAGCTCAGGACTAAAACAAAGGGACAGATCTAAAAGAAAGTGCTGCAGTGCGGCACCGTATGGCCTTTGGCTGCGCCACGCTGCGGCACTTTCAGAGCACAGGAATGTGACATATCTACAATGATAAGTCGCATTCCTGTGCTCTCCCCAGCGCTGGCACAGAAACAGCTGCAGGCACCCTTGCACCATGGTGCAAGGATGCTTGCGCAATGGGGAGATTGCTTTTGTGAAGGAAGGGACCCCTTCCTGCACAAAAGCAATCACTGCAGGCATTGTGATGTATTCCTATAGGTTCTGAATCGATCCCCCTATTCCTGACCCTATTCTAGTTAAACAAACCAACAAGTTAACTAGCAGTCAGCCCATGAGGCAGAAAACCCCCATGATGCAGATACCGTTATCTGACGCAGTCACACTACGGCACAGGAACGTGTTATCTGATTAGGTCATAACGCTTGCGATCTAATTAGACAAGCGATATTCCTCCAGCCCCTGATAAGGCATACGGAGTGCTCATAACAAATCAAACCTATGACAACCTGGGCAAAACCCTGCGGCCATTGTTTTGATTTCACCGAGAACTTCAGCAAAAGAATGTGCTAACGAGCAAGTCATATGACATCCTTATTGAAGTATCTATGTCCATCCTTACGTCAATCTCGGCACCTTAAAGGTATAAATATTACCGATATTGCCCTATGCAAACACACGCGGTGGTGAGGAGACGGAGCAGCCATACTTGCCGAAGCCCAGAGCAGAGCAGACCCCGCTGGCACAGCCCCGCCTTCCTGACGCGCTGAGAGCGAGACGCGCTGCTTTCTCCTGCCGAGAAATCCAGCACCGGCGCTTCCGGGTAGCCCTCGCAGGCAGCCTGGAATATCGAGACCAGAGAGAGAGATACCATCCCTCATTCATCCTAACTTCCAGGTACAGAACTGAATAACCCCTCACAGAGAATTCTTTAGTTATTCACTTGGCAAGACAAACTTAACTTAAACTGTAACTTTCTATTCCCGCCCACGTATTAGGCTTAGGTCAGGTACACGGGGTAGGCGTATTTAGAAACACCAGTTGAGTACGTTTAGTCAAATGTATATGTGTATGTAATATATTTTATTCATTTTAAAACATCTTATGGCTTAGAAACCATATCAATGTTTTTACAGTATTATTTTATACTATTGCTTTTAATGTATGCACTTTACTTAATTATAAGTATTGCAATAATATCGATCCATTTCTCTTGTATGAGAAAAGAGACTGATCAATAAATAACACCTTTTTATTGAACACGCCCGTCTCTTCCTTTTCTCTACAATCTGATGAGACTAAGAACGCACGTACTGACTGAGTAAAATAAATTGCCTTTTGTTCACACGACTCTCGAGATATACTCTTGATTAGGGGAGAGCAAAGTTGTCATGTTCTATGGTTGTCAGAAACTAAATCCCTTCTTGTCTAATCAGGGAAGTTAAGTCCTTCCTGAACATTCGAGAAAGTTTCTAGTGAACTCTGAGCTAAGCTGGCAAACCCAAAACTTTAAGTCTAATATCGACAGTAGTAGACCTAGTTAACGTCCGGTCTAGGCCTTTACTGCTGAAGGTAATATTCCAATGCGCAGAGCCTATTGGGATGATAGGAACTACACTACATGGCGCCCAACGCGTTTGGAAAGGGCGATAAAACTAACGTAAGACATTTAGAGTAACTCAGTCGTGCTTTCTCACTCAGACCCCTTTTCCCTTAATACTCCAAAGACGTCTGGAGTGGGTGAAAGGTTATATCCGCCAGACCTCGCAGGAGGGAACTCCTATGTATGGTTCTTGGTATAAGTCAACGTTGAAGGATACACTGTTCCAAAACATTGTGCATCTAATCTTTGTTTCCTTAAGAAACCTGATCTGCAAACAAAAGAAATAACCATCCTGTCGGTAAAATGGACAGTGATGATGAAAGAGAGACAGTTAGAATAGCAACTGAACTCGCAGCAGCTGATGCTACTATGCAAGACGCAGACCCGGATATAATACTCATTCCGGTCATCAAAAGGAAATCTATAACCATAAAACTTATAGAAAATGGACTGACACCTAGAGGTGGCACAGTCATATTCGTAATTGAGGCACACGAATATCGGCAGACAGAGGTATACTATTCATGGATACATTTTCCAGCAGCAAATGCTGTAACAAAGTACTTCCACTATTACAAAATAGAGGAACCTCCTGAAACGTACACTCCTTTCGAGGAGGTGGAAGTACCACTCAAATTTCAAGAGCACCTGCTCTTATTTGATGGCGCCCTAAAACATAATAATCACATCACCAGGCTCGGTCCTTTAGGTAGACCAGGAGCAACGTGGCCGGTCCTAGCCGGATACACACCACATCCAGACATCGACGAGATGTCTGCAGCTAACCTGTTAACACAACTAAAACAATTAATAAAAATACATAGACAATTAGTCCAGTATGTGATGCGGACTTCAACAATTCAGCCAACGATTAAACTCCCACAGCTGACCCCTCACCAGGGGAACACAAATAAAATTACACCACAGAACATCCAGTCCTGCCTAGGTAAAGTACCGGCTAAACGGGAACAAATACCATTCTGGTTGGCACAGAAAATCACCCAAATAGAGGCGGTGTTTCCTGACACCACCCCATTAGAAAAACACAGGATTCTGACTATCTGTCTTCCAATGGGAATCGCACCACACATTGAGGACTGTGACACTTGGGTTACAGTCTTTGCTTCCATCTACACAAAAACGCACGGTGTTCCATCCATTTCGGTAATACCAGATGTGCTAAAACAAATTCAAGATGAATATGGTCCAGAACCCGCTTTAACTCTTGGTATGAAATTACTAAAAGACTTCAAGCAGGTCTCGGCTATATTATTAGCCAACATAAAGGGAGAAGCAGCAAACGTGGCGATCCGCCAGAGGTTAAAAGAGACAGATATAGCAGACCAACCAGCTGAAATTGCCAGAATCATAGAAAAATCCTATGAGGAACTAGGTAGAGATAGTTTAGGTGGAATACCAGTAAAACCACAACTGATTGAAAGTCCTGAAAAAATATTTTTTAATAATAATTCAACATCACAGAAAAAGAGCTGGGATGGAAACAAACAATCCAATCCTAAAGAAAAGAAATTCCAGTCCAGAGGAAGGTCTCCTAGGCGAAGAGAAAAATCTCCAAACCAAAGACACAAGTCACCCCAAAGTGACCCCTCTGGGAAAAGATACAACCTTAGAAATAGGGATAATATTAAGAAACCTGATAGATATCAAGACATTGATACACGTCCCTCTCAATCTTTTCAGACTTCCTCGCAGAAATCGGAAAGAAGAGGACGATCAGAACAAAGAGAAGAGCACGCCAAGTCCAAAGACAAGGAACCTGCTCAGCTAAAAAAGAAATTACAATTTCCAAAGAAGAAGGTAGCCAGCATTAAAATAGTTAACAATGCCGAGAATTCTGAGGACACAACTGAAAAACGGGGAATGGGCTCAGACAATGCTAGACAGCGCAGCAGAAGTGCGCATAGCTCGCAAAGTCCTTATGAATCATCTGGAGACAGTGGACACGAATTAATATCTTCAAGTGGAAACTGCGGACACCAGAGTTAGCAAACCTCACAAAATATACGAAATAACATTACGTATAGAGGGGGATAAGACTAGAAAAATAAGGGGACTATTTTGGGATAATCTCTCCAAGGGCTATGACATCCTTCTAGCTGAAAAAGACTGGCCACCAGAGTTTGTCAGGGAGTGCCCTCATGGCGAAGAAGTAATTATGCCTGCCTTCTCAAATCACATCCCAATTCATAAAAAATACTCACTTGCCAGAAAGTGGGCAGTGGCTCTAGCTCCTGCTTTATACAAAAATCACGTGGGATGGGATGAGGACTCTCCTCCTCACAAAATCCAGTTAAAATCACAACCTACTGCACAAAGGCAGTACCCAATTAAACAAGAAGCTAAAAAACAGGTAAATCAAATACTAGATCAGCTAGAATACCAGGGGGTGATTGAAACTTGCACCTCACAAATGAACAACCCTTTGTTTCCGGTCTCCAAACCAGACAATTCATATAGTCTAGCGCAAAAAATACAAAACAACATTAGACATCTCTAATGGATTCTTTTGTCAAAATATAGCACCAGAAAGCAGATATCTAACTGCATTTTCAATAAATGGCACTCAAAAACAATTCTGTCGGTTAGCCCAGGGGTACAAGAACAGCCCGGGGGTATTCTCAGCGAGAGTAACAGAATTACTACAAATGTATGATGATGAAGCATTATCTTATGTCGATGACATTTACTTAACAGATGATGACTTGGATACTCACTTGAAAAGAGTGAACACCATAATACTTGGGTTCGCAGCAGAGGGTTACAAATTCAACTTTAAAAAGTCCAGAATTGCCCATCTGAAAGTCCTGTTCGTAGGATATGAATTATCAAGTATAGCCTGGCTGACAATTTTCTAGAATAATGTGCCGTACTCCAAGAACTAGAAGAAATGGAAAATTTAGAATATGAAAGAACATTCCCTCTGCCAATCGACATTCTGCCTTTACGACATTACGCCTGTGTAATCTATACAGATGGACATGCTCAACCCCCCGTTTGGGGAGAACAGGCATACAACCCCACATGTGGGATTACAAAAGAAGTGTGGCGCGGAGGTAAACTAAAACCTCTACTAACAAAAACACACTCAGTAGACACTAATTCAGAACAACAAACTGAAATATTAGCTCTGAAAATGGCGCTAGATAATGCGGATCGCGAATTCCCGACACTTATAGTGTCAGATTCATATTACTGCGTCAAATCATATAACAAAGATTTGCAGACATGGATTCTAAACGGTTACAAAGATGACACAGATGCACCAATAAAGCAGAAACTGCTCTGGGAACAAATAGCTCTTTTACAAAAAGAACTACCAAAGACTCACGTGACACACTCACTGAGTCATCAGCGTGATGGCGTTCACGTTGCAGGGAATTCATTGGCTGAAACAGCCACAGCGGCAGCCACTAAATCGGCTCCCGTAGTTCGAAAAAAGCGTACATTAAAATACATTGACGGTGAAACAGTGCTAGCGGTAAAAACGTCATCAAAAGGCGACTGCTCAGCACTACCGATCAACTACCCACTCAATTATACATACATAATCGATGCAAACTCCGTCCCTTTTGCTCGAATCCCTGGAGTGGGGGATAGAGTGATTCCAAACATGGACAGGAGAAACTTGTTAATCGCAGACGCACATATGGGCGAGGGTCTCAGACACCTCAAACTAAAAGATTCTCTGGAAGAATTACAATCAAGGTACTGGTGGCCAGGCATGAGCCTGCGTCACACCATGTTTGTAAAAAACTGCCCAAACTGCAACAGAGATCGCAGTGGGGAGAGAAACAGTTTAATACCTCGTCGTTTTACTCCAGAAAAAATCAAGAGTAAAAAGGAAGGCTTGCGATTAACATATACAGACTAGTTTCCACTTATAATGTAGATCACCAGCACTCGGCTGACGTCTGGACTGTTATACAAAGATTTGCGAGTCTAAATGGCATATACGCTAAGAGCATGCTACGTTTGACCATTGTTTTCACTCTAGCCCACCAGCCTGATGGGAAACATGGCCAGATGAGCATAGCACAGCGGGAATCTTCTCACTTCCTTCCTGAGGGATACAGGATGGTGTAAAGAAAAAACCAAGGCATAAAGCAATCTATAACGGAAAGGATATTAGGTTCGGGAGCTGGGTGGGTCAAACATCTAATAAGTGTCCAACGTAGTCTAAATAACTTGCCAAGAAATTCTCTGAAGGGATTCAGTGCGTACGAATTATTATTTGGAACTAGGATGTTGATCTCTGACATTGATAGTCAGACTTCAGTGGTGAAAGAAAAAAGCTTTGATATCAAAGACCGTTTGGCTATTTTGCAGGACTTAAACAAAACAAGAAAAGACCTGAGCAACATAAAGTTGAAACAACAGCCAACAACCACTGAAGAACCACCACCTGTCCCAGCAAGACCTGTCTGGATTCCAAAAGTCGGGGATCTAGTCAGGGAAAAGATCGCGGTAAAGAAGGAATTTGGGCCTTCTTACAGAAAAGCAGTTCCTGTCTTGTCTGTCAACGGGACAAGATCAGTTGTACTACCGCCACTTGCTGGTAAAAAGGATAACCGAGTTGTATCCATCGACCTGGTAAAACCACAATCATGTGGCCGATAACAAACAGTAGGCCAAGTGGACTCCCAATAAGTAGCAGAACACCAAGGTTTGCTACCAGTACAGAGGTCCTAACTAAGAGGCTAATCACATTCGAAACGCCTACAGAAGAACAACAAGGACTATGCAACAATGCAATGGAACTTAGACCTCTGAAAACCCAAATAAAAACATTTAGCAGAGACACACCAATCTATAATGAAGTACCAAGTGAAAATGCAAGAAACCGAAATCCTGAAGCAATTGGAACAATTGACAGAACTGCATCCGGCTACTTCATAAACTTCGATGATTCCTCTGAAGGCTTCAGTGAATCAAAGACACAGCCATCATCGAAAACCTTTAAAGATAAAGCTAAAGAACTTTTGAAACAACTGAAAGAAACATATCTGATTTCTCCATGGATCGAATTTTGGGTGGGTTTTGGTGCATTTATCCTCATACTTTGGCTCATCATGGTACTAACTTTGGGACGCTTCATTGAGGGAAAATATGCTAAAATGGACACAGCAAGTCAGAAAATCAACTTGATCCTCAAACCACACACATCTTCACACGTCGAGAAAAGAGAACTTTCTTCAGTCAACTTCACAGCCAATCCGATACCGGGTGGGGTAGCCTGGGACAACACTGACTATGAAATTTATGGTCCGGTCGAAATCCTGAAATATCCACACCAAATTAAGATCTCATTGAGTGACTTTGCAAAACCAAACTCATTTGCTGATGATTGGGACTTCGAAAGCATTAATAATATGATGTCTGACTTAGTGATGTCTGCTAAATTTACCAAACATGATTATTTGCAGGGTTCTACAAATTATGATAGTATGTACTGTTATAACCACTATGGTAACCATTTTTTACATAAATCTGCACAACCTAGAAATGTTTTAAATTATAATCAATGGGAACATTGTGCAACACCTCCAAAAGGAAGCTCAAGAACCTTCTATGACAAATATTCATACTTTTCAGGTTTTAACACAAGTAATGCTGAAGCATTTTATTTCAAATTGCCAAACAAAACAGGAACTAAGACCATGATAACAAACACAAAATTGATATATTCAGACTCATTCTTTGAAAAAATGAATACTTTTGGTTTTGATTATTGGGACAAAAATGTTGAATTGAAAAGTGTTTGGGGTACAAAAGAATGGCAAGTGCAGGGTATAGAATCTATGTTTAGAGCCTGCATGATCCCAGAACAAATGATATTTTTAAATGACACTGTTCAACAAACTACCTGTCTAGGCCTAGCCAAAATCAAAGACTTAAATAAACCGTCTATTCCAAAGCCAACAATGAGCAGCAATAGCTCTACAGATGAAGAGATAGACGTAAATTATGTATTAAACCAAAACAGAACACATCCAGATTGGAAACAGTGGTTGATCTGGCCCACAGATACTAATAACTGTCAAGACAGATTCCTGAACAAAACACAGGGGTTCAAAATGACCAGGCCAGACCCTAGATATCCTCAAAGACATCACCCAGGGATAATAACCACCTACAGTGTGGGCAAATTATGCCTTCAATGGCTACAAACTTCCACACTGGCAGAAATTAAGCAACACCTAACTTTACTTACTGATGGTGCTGACTTGCGTGATTTCATTATGGGACCACGCAAACAGCGTCAAAAACGTTTCATAGCAGCCTCTGTATATGCAGCATACAATGAGGCCTGGAAGGTTACTCAAATTGAAACAGCAGAGAGAATACGGGAAATTGACCGTATTAATTTGGAAAAATCACTTTCTGTAGTGGACAATGGGTTAATGACTCTGTCCTCCAGAATTTTTTCTTTGGACAGCATTGTGTCTTCAGCAATCGACATATTATCGCAAGACTTACTGTTATTACAACACGGTCAGTCACAATTGCGTTCTATTGTACAGCTTGGCTGGACGTTACAAAATCTACGTTCAGGCTATGTGCCTTGGCGTTTAATCAACACAACGTCATTATTCCAAATCTTTAACCTTACTGATAGACAAATCAGTATGGCACAAAAGGGTGCTGATTATACAATCTTGAGCATTGAAAAACTCGAAAGATTACCAGTGACAATGTCAGAACGACCTGTCAGTGAATGGATAATACATGGGATAATAAATATTCCAATCTCAACCTTCAGGTTTCAATACTGCCAAAAATATATACAGGCTGGCATGTACGAGAAATTGGGAAAGGGGTACATTAAAACAACATGGAACCTGCCCTATTCACATGCATGTGTCAGTAATAAAGGACAGAAAGTGTTTCTTAGTGGCAATAATTGTGCGATGTCACTAAGCGGCACGCTTCTGTGTAACGGAATTAGTTTGCATGGAGCCTGTGAAGGGAATTCCTACAACCTTTCATGTCACCAGCAAGGCGCACCTGCAACAGAGATAGAACCATTCTTTCAAAGACTCTATAATGGGAGTTACATTCTAATTGTAGACCGCAGATGTTGTAGTCTTATGCCCGGGACTCCTTATCTCGTAACTACGACTGCGAAGGTCAAGTGCTGTGGACGCTCATTGTTCCCCAGCTCCTTTCCAGACAGGGAGGCAAGGGCATGGCCCAATTTGAAAATTACTTCTATTCGAATAGATACTTTAAGCAGAATGAAAACAGTGCTTCTTCAGACGCCTACAAGGCTCACGTCATCAAAAGAAACGTATGATCTACAAGTCGCAAGGACGACTGCAGAGATACATTCGTTGTTATCAACTAATTCCCCCATACATTTCGCAGAAATACTAAACGAAATCTTAAATATTTCTGATACCAATGGGGTCTCAAAGGTATTTAAGACAGTATTTTCGATGGCATTAACACCATTCAAAGCCATACTGGGTATTTTTCCAGATTTCGTCCATTCGATTTTTGGCGGACTTCCCCTGATCTTGGGACTAATTGCAGGAATCCTATTCTTAGTCCTTATTTTTCGGTATGGCAACCCATGTCACAGACAAAACTCTTGCGACAAGGGAAGAAACAATCCTAGCCATTGGATACCGGGACCGGATATCAAAGATCCTGGGACTCTCCCGGCTTAGCGACCTGAACATGACTTGGTTTCTATCATTTCGACCAATGTGGCAAAGATGTGTTTTACCTGTATTGAGGTGTCTGCTATGCGGAGAAGAATGCGTGTTAGACACCTGTATGACGCTACAATCGGATGCGCCAATGGATGCAGAAACATTGTTGAGCCCGATCAAGGTTCATGCTTTGTGCTGCCCTCAAAGGCTACCAATCCTGATGACGGCATTCGTGGCAGCTTCACCACTACGATTGATGGGTAGTGAAGTTCAAGATGAAAGCAGCATCGAACAGGTACGACCTTCTGTCAGCAATGCGAATCAGAATGTCAATGGAGACAATCATGCGCACGAATGCATGATTACACCTATTTCCGAGTTAGTGGAACTTTCCCAGGAAGCTGTTGACAGTTTTTTCGAAAGCCTAAATGATATGATGTTCTCACCAGAGCAGAAATAGAAACTTTTGAGCAAGCTCGCACACGGCGTTCCCTGAATTCGGCCTTCAACTTTAAAAATATAGTCACATGAACAATTTTCCCTCCAGTTCACGGACAGCAATTTTTCAGCAGCCCCAAAATATTTTTGCATATTTTTCGGGACACTATCTTCTGCTTAAAGTAAGAACTATTCTTAGAGAACTAAGGTTTCTAAATTTTAGATAGCTTATAGACATTAGCTGCCCGCTGGTATGTTCATAAATATTTTATTCTGTGATGGAATGGTCTCAAACTTTTTTCCTGTATTAAGAGCCATTTCATGTGTAATTCTCATATACCAAATAGCAATAATGTATACAAATGTGATTACTTTGGCATTATTCTACAGCTTGAGTGCATACAATACATATGACTGCAATTTTTCCGTATATTTGAAAATTTCAAAATGCATTTATGTATTTTGGGGTGGTAAGGTATACACTATACTCTATAGTATGTTTTACTATGCATAGATTAGTAAATATGTACATAGTTAGCGTGGAGTGGGTGTGATGTATTCCTATAGGTTCTGAATCGATCCCCCTATTCCTGACCCTATTCTAGTTAAACAAACCAACAAGTTAACTAGCAGTCAGCCCATGAGGCAGAAAACCCCCATGATGCAGATACCGTTATCTGACGCAGTCACACTACGGCACAGGAACGTGTTATCTGATTAGGTCATAACGCTTGCGATCTAATTAGACAAGCGATATTCCTCCAGCCCCTGATAAGGCATACGGAGTTCTCATAACAAATCAAACCTATGACAACCTGCCGCGCTGAGAGCGAGACGCGCTGCTTTCTCCTGCCGAGAAATCCAGCACCGGCGCTTCCGGGTAGCCCTCGCAGGCAGCCTGGAATATCGAGACCAGAGAGAGAGATACCATCCCTCATTCATCCTAACTTCCAGGTACAGAACTGAATAACCCCTCACAGAGAATTCTTTAGTTATTCACTTGGCAAGACAAACTTAACTTAAACTGTAACTTTCTATTCCCGCCCACGTATTAGGCTTAGGTCAGGTACACGGGGTAGGCGTATTTAGAAACACCAGTTGAGTACGTTTAGTCAAATGTATATGTGTATGTAATATATTTTATTCATTTTAAAACATCTTATGGCTTAGAAACCATATCAATGTTTTTACAGTATTATTTTCTACTATTGCTTTTAATGTATGCACTTTACTTAATTATAAGTATTGCAATAATATCGATCCATTTCTCTTGTATGAGAAAAGAAACTGATCAATAAATAACACCTTTTTATTGAACACGCCCGTCTCTTCCTTTTCTCTACAATCTGATGAGACTAAGAACGCACGTACTGACTGAGTAAAATAAATTGCCTTTTGTTCACACGACTCTCGAGATATACTCTTGATTAGGGGAGAGCAAAGTTGTCATGTTCAATGGTTGTCAGAAACTAAATCCCTTCTTGTCTAATCAGGGAAGTTAAGTCCTTCCTGAACATTCGAGAAAGTTTCTAGTGAACTCTGAGCTAAGCTGGCAAACCCAAAACTTTAAGTCTAATATCGACAGTAGTAGACCTAGTTAACGTCCGGTCTAGGCCTTTACTGCTGAAGGTATTATTCCAATGCGCAGAGCCTATTGGGATGATAGGAACTACACTACAGGATTTACCTCTTTCAATGAGTGCTGTAGAATGCACCACGCATTGAAAGAGGAAAAAACGCTTGGCTACATCACCCCTATGGTGGCGCAGCAAACTGACGCATTTCCAGGTTTACGATTTCTCGTCAATCTGGAAATGCATCAGTGGACATGGGTGTTGTGTGGGAACACCCACAGCAACACCCAGCCACGCCCCTAACACGCAAAGTGCTGCGTGAACAGGGGTGATATTTACAAGCACAGGTTAAGTCATGCAGGGTGACTTTACCTGTGCTTGTAAATATCCCTTAGCAAGCTGCGTCACCGGTGCGTCACGCAACGTGATGCATCGGCGGCGCATGGGGCTTGTAAATCTGCCCCAAAGAGCTTGTGCAAGAAGTAGGACGAATGGTGCATAGGCATTTTTAAGTAATTATAACTGTGGGCAAAACAGGTAGATGGGGAAAGATTAACTAAATGTGTGCTTTTAAACTGTAAGTAATCCATCATTGAAAGCAAGACAATCAGAAGTGGCTTCCTGTGCAGAGAAAGAAAGTAGTTATTTCAGATTCAAAACAAGCATGCCTCCGCTATGGTAGATAATTGGCTGCTCGAGAAGAAAATAAAGGGACTTTATTGATACCATGAAATTGGGGAAAGAACAATTTAAGCACAGCATCTGCGAAGTAAAAGTGAAAGTGCTGCATGCACATGAAAGGCTCTGTAGGGACAGAGGGAGAGAGGTGGGACAAATAGTTGGACCCTCATGTGGCAAGAGGACATCTCCTCACTGCAGCAGGCTACCCCCTCCACGGCAGCAGTTTCTAGGCAAGCAGCATGGAGGAAGGGCCGGGGAGTTCACAAATGTTAGACCTGGTACCATTGGCGTGAGTTTACCCTTTTCTCTGATTGCCTCCTCTGTTTTTGATATGTTTTTCTGGTTTAGATGCTTTGGGCACTGCGCCACTGCTATTCAGTGCCTCAGTGCAAGTGCTCCCTATGTTCGATCAATATATTGATTAGTGACTCCATGGTTGGCTTATTTGATTTACTTGTCTGACCGTAGTACAGTGCACCATGTGTGCCCAGGGCCTGTAAATCAAATGCTGCTGGTGGGCTTTCACAGTGGCGTCACTGGGGTTGGTGTCACCCGGTGCGGGTAACTCATGGTGTCACCCCCTCACGACTTACCGCATGGACCACCTCTGTCGGAAATGTACGGTGATAGGTACTGTCTTACTCCCTCTAGCTCCCTCTCTCTGTCTAGCTCCCTCTCTCTGTCTTACTCCCTCTAGCTCCCTCTCTCTGTCTAGCTCCCTCTCTCTGTCTTACTCCCTCTAGCTCCCTCTGTCTCCCTCTCTCTCTGTCTTACTCCCTCTAGCTCCCTCTCTCTCTGCCTTACTCCCTCTAGCTCCCTCTCTCTCTGTCTTACTCCCTCTAGCTCCCTCTCTCTGTCTTGCTCCCTCTAGCTCCCTCTCTCCCTCTCTTACTCCTTCTAGCTCCCTCTCTCTCTGTCTTACTCCCTCTTGCTCCCTCTCTCTCTGTCTTGCTCCCTCTAGCTCCCTCTCTCTTTCTTACTCCCTCTAGCTTCCTCTCTCTGTGTCTTACTCCCTCTAGCGCCCTCTCTCTTACTCCCTCTAGCTCCCTTTCTCTCTCTTACTCCCTCTAGCCCTCTCTCTCTCTGTCTTGCTCCCTCTAGCTCTCTCTGTCTTACTCCCTCTAGCTCCCGCTCTCTCTCTTACTCCCTCTAGCTCCCTCTCTCTCTCTTACTCCCTCTAGCTCCCTCTCTCTCTGTCTTGCTCCCTCTAGCTCCCTCTCTCTGTCTTACTCCCTCTAGCTTCCTCTCTCTGTGTCTTACTCCCTCTAGCGCCCTCTCTCTTACTCCCTCTAGCTCCCTGTCTCTCTCTTACTCCCTCTAGCCCCCTCTCTCTCTGTCTTGCTCCCTCTAGCTCTCTCTGTCTTACTCCCTCTAGCTCCCTCTCTCTCTGTCTTACTCCCTCTCTCTGTCTAGCTCCCTCTCTCTGTCTTGCTCCCTCTAGCTCCCTCTGTCTCCCTCTCTCTGTCTTACTCCCTCTAGCTCCCTCTCTCTCTGTCTTACTCCCTCTAGCTCCATCTCTCTGTCTAGCTCCCTCTAGCTCCCTCTCTCTCTCTTACTCCCTCTTGCTCCCTCTCCCTCTGGCTTGCTCCCTCTCTCTCTATCTTAATCCCTCTAGCTCCCTCTCTCTGTCTAGCTCCCTCTCTCCCTGTCTTACTCCCTCTGTCTCCCTCTCTGTCTTACTCCCTCTAGCTCCCTCTTTCTCTGTCTTACTCCCTATAGCTCCCTCTCTCTCTGTCTTACTCCCTCTAGCTCCCTCTCTCTTACTCCCTCTAGCTCCCTCTCTGTCTTGCTCCCTCTAGCTCCCTCTCTATCTGTCTTGCTCCGCCTAGCTCCCTCTCTCTCTGTCTTACTCCCTCTAGCTCCCGCTCTGTCTCTTACTCCCTCTAGCTCCCTCTCTCTCTCTTACTCCCTCTAGCTCCCCCTCTCTCTGTCTTGCTCCCTCTAGCTCCCTCTCTCTGTCTTACTCCCTCTAGCTTCCTCTCTCTGTGTCTTACTCCCTCTAGCGCCCTCTCTCTTACTCCCTCTAGCTCCCTGTCTCTCTCTTACTCCCTCTAGCCCCCTCTCTCTCTGTCTTGCTCCCTCTAGCTCTCTCTGTCTTACTCCCTCTAGCTCCCTCTCTCTCTGTCTTACTCCCTCTCTCTGTCTAGCTCCCTCTCTCTGTCTTGCTCCCTCTAGCTCCCTCTGTCTCCCTCTCTCTGTCTTACTCCCTCTAGCTCCCTCTCTCTCTGTCTTACTCCCTCTAGCTCCATCTCTCTGTCTAGCTCCCTCTAGCTCCCTCTCTCTCTCTTACTCCCTCTTGCTCCCTCTCCCTCTGTCTTGCTCCCTCTCTCTCTATCTTAATCCCTCTAGCTCCCTCTCTCTGTCTAGCTCCCTCTCTCCCTGTCTTACTCCCTCTGTCTCCCTCTCTGTCTTACTCCCTCTAGCTCCCTCTTTCTCTGTCTTACTCCCTATAGCTCCCTCTCTCTCTGTCTTACTCCCTCTAGCTCCCTCTATCTTACTCCCTCTAGCTCCCTCTCTGTCTTGCTCCCTCTAGCTCCCTCTCTATCTGTCTTGCTCCGCCTAGCTCCCTCTCTCTCTGTCTTACTCCCTCTAGCTCCCTCTCTCTCCGGCTTGGTCCCTCTAGCTCCCTCTCTCTGTCTTGCTCCCTCTAGCTCCCTCTCTCTCTCTTACTCCCTCTAGCTCCCTCTCTCTCTGTCTTGCTCGCTCTAGCTCCCTGTAGCTCCCTCTCTCTCTATCTTACTCCCTCTAGCTCCCTCTCTCTGTCTAGCTCCCTCTCTCGCTGTCTTACCCTCTCTAGCTCCCTCTCTCTCTGTCTTACTCCCTCTAGCTCCCTCTCTCTGTCTATCTCCCTCTAGCTCCCTCTCTCTTGCTCCCTCTAGCTCCCTCTATCTCCCTCTCTCTCGGTCTTACTCCCTCTAGCTCCCTCTCTCTCTGTCTTACTCCCTCTAGCTCCCTCTCTCTCTGTCGTACTCCCTCTATCTCCTCTCTCTGTCTTCCTCCCTCTAGCTCCCTCTCTCTCTCTTACTCCCTCTAGCTCCCTCTCTCTCTCTTACTCCCTCTAGCTCCCTCTCTCTCTGTCTTACTCCCTTTAGCTCCCTCTCTCTCCATCTTACTCCCTCTAGCTCGCTCTCTCTGTCTAGCTCCCTCTCTCTCTGTCTTGCTCCCTCTAGCTCCCTCTGACTCCCTATCTCTCTGTCTTACTCCCTCTAGCTCCCTCTCTCCGTCTAGCTCCCTCTAGCTCCCTCTCTCTCTGTCTTACTCCCTCTAGCTCCCTCTCTCTGTCTAGCTCCCTCGAGCTCCCTCTCTCTCTGTCTTACTCCCTCTAGCTCCCTCTGTCTCTGTCTAGCTCCCTCTCTCTCTCTGTCTTACTCCCTCTGGCTCCCTCTGTCTCCCTCTCTCTCTGTATTACTCCCTCTAGCTCCCTCTATCTCTGTCTTACTCCCTCTAGCACCCTCTCTCTCTGTCTTGCTCCCTCTAGCTCCCTCTCTCGTATTCCCTCTAGCTCCCTCTCTCTCTGTCTTGCTCCCTCTCTCTCTCTGTCTTGCTCCCTCTAGCTCCCTCTCTCTCTATCGTACTCCTTCTCTCTGTCTAGCTCCCTCTCTCTCTCTCTGTCTTACTTCCTCTAGCTACCTCTGTCTCCCTCTCTCTGTCTTACTCCCTCTAGCTCCCTCTCTCTCTGTCTTTCTCACTCTAGCTCCCTCCCTCTCTCTCTGTCTTTCTCACTCTAACTCTCTCTCTCTCTGTCTTCTTACTCCCTCTAGCTCCCTCTCTCTCACACATTAACCCCCCTTTACACTCTCTGCCGCTTTCATGTGGTTTCTCTTTTAAAGCTTTTCAAAATGCAAAAAGAAATCTGTGTACAAGGCACCAGCGAGTTTGTAGACGTGAGAATTTTACGATATGAAACAGCTAAAGTAAAAGCTAATTTCCAAGCGGTTAATACCTCCCCTCCCCGGCCCCCCCTCTTTAGCACCGTGTCTTTTTCCATATATATGGCGGGGGCCCCTCATTATTACACTTTTCAAACTTTAACTAATGAGAACATTTTAATTCGAATAGGTGAGAAAATATCTCTGTTCGCTTTTGTTTTTAAAGCGGATCGAGTCTCTCCGAGGCCTTCGGGTGCGGTGCAGGGGGTGCCATGTACAGAGGCCTGCTGGGGGGGGGGAGGGGGCGCAACCAGATGGTGTCACCCCCATGTGAGGGTGTCACCCGGTGCGGGCCGCACCCCCCGCACCCCCCTAGTGACGCCACTGGGCTTTCAGCACTGATTCTGCCACCCACAGAAGCAGCTTGTAAAGTGTAACTCAGACCTGCCATTGCAGAGCCTGTGTGCAGCCTGGGACTGCCTTGTCACCTTGGCAAGTGCACACACTTGGCAGTCCCTAAACCTTCTCTTTTTTACATATCAGACACCCCTAAGGTAGGCCCATGAGCAGTGTGCACTGTATGTAAGAGGTAGAACATGCCCCGATGTGTGTGGCATGTCCTGATAGTGAATTACAGCTATTTTAGTTTTTCACTATTGCAAGGCTACCTGTCCCCATAAGCCAGAATTAGCAGTTTGATTATAACAGCTTATAATCCTAACTAACCCAGGGAACATGGTGGAAATTCGAATTTAGTATGCCTGAACTAAGGATGATAAAATACATCTTTTAGTAAAGTTGGTTTTAACATTCTGTGTTTGAAAATACTACTTTTAGAAAGTGGGTATTTTCTTACCTAACCATCCAGCCTGCCTCTGCCTGCTTGTGTATTGCATGTCTGGTTTGTGAGTGACAGGGGCTGGAGAGGCTCCAGGAGACAGGGCGAGTCAGCACAGGACTGAATAGACCTATCTGCATGTAGAGTGGTGGGAGGAGTAGCACGTGGGCCTGAATAGGGCTGTGCCTGCCTTCGACAATGCTAGCTGCACCTCCTGTGGTGTGTCTGAGGATCCTGGCCCACCCTGACAAAGGAAGAAGGTGTGCACTGGCAGAATGCACCCAGAACTGGTTTAAACTAGGTACAGGACCCTCTGCCTTCAGAGGACAAATGATTTTGCAGTATAAATATTGTGGTCCAGACCTTTAGATCACTTCTGGGAAAACAAGACAAACCTTTGCCAAGGAGAAGAACCAAGGATTCTGCAGGAGATTGGACTCTGTGAGTGTGCTGTTTGCTGGGTTGGCCTGCAGTGGTTTCTTCATTGCCAAGGAAAGGAGAATGAACTTTTAAGGAACTTTCATCATCTTGCAGAATATTTCTCCAAGGGTTTGACCTTGTGCTAGCCTCTTGCTGAAGTCTCAGGGCTACAAGACTTCCCCACCAGCTCCCCCTTGAATTTCCTTGCTGAGAATTCTGTCTGCAGAAGCCTGCATGTCGCTGGGAGCTGCAAGCGTGACTCAACGAGGAGAAGTGTGTCGACCATCACGGCTGTTGCAGTCGCATTGCCGGAGAAACGTGTCGCCACCACAGAGGCCGCAGCCGCGTCACCAGAGAAGCGTGTCTTTGTCACAGCTGTTTGCCGTCACATCACCGGAGAAGCTTGTCGCCACCGCAAGGGTCATCGTTGCATCACCGGAGAGGCGTGTCGCAGGGCCTGTAGCAGCTCCAAAGTTACAGAGTTTGCTCCACAGCCGTCGGGCGTGCATGCAACATCTTCACTTCGTCCTATCGCATCAATGCGCCATCTTGCTGCATCGCAACCGGAAAGCAATCCGAGAATCAATCATCACCTCCTCTCTGGTAAAGAACAGAGGCATCCCCTACTTTGCACAAGCATTGAAGCGCGAAGCATTGACTCCCCCGAAGCAAGGAACCGACGCATCACCCTCCCTGCGAACCTTTTGTTTGTTTTGCGTTACGTTTCCAAGGTACTTTTGTGAGAAACATGTCGCTTTTATCATCAACTTGTACTAAGTTACTTCTACCACCTTTAAGTCTATTTTGAGTATGGTGGATTTTTGTCATTTGTGGTCTTGTGTTAAGTCTATAAAAAGAATACGTATTTTTATAAAACCTGTGTGGTGTCCATCTGTAGTGTTTTCAATGTATTACTGTACGTGTTCACAAATGCTTAATACACTGCCTCTGAGATAAGCCTGTCTGCTCGTGCCAAGCTACCAAGGGGCTGAGCAGGGGCTATTCAGGAGTGTAATCCCCTTTCCCTGACTAGAAGCAAGGTTCCCTATTTGGTCAAAGGTACGTACCTCTGCCACCTAGCAACCCCCAGTTCTAACAACAGCGTTAAACTCCTCCATCACTTATCTCATCAAAGCCTGCTTCCAAGTGCAATAAACACAACATTGGCCCATTCACAGTCTGGGTTCCTAATGTAAAAGCACTCTGCAAAATTACAAAAGTATTATTTGGAGCGAGGGTTAGGAAGACAGATTTCAGGTGTTAGTGAGCGGTTGAGAACAGGAAATGCGTGCTCCGAGGATGGGGATGGTGGGGCTGAAGCGACGAGAGGCACCCAAGGGGCTATTAGGAGTCTGCAAACAACAACAAAAGAAGAGACTATGTGCCAGGAGACCAGTTGAGGCGGGTGCGATGCGGGCGCCCACGAGTTCTAGCACTTACAAAGTGCGGAGGGAGGAGGCCGGATCGAGCAGCAAATTCTGCAAGGAGTGTGTTGTGAGCTTTATTTTATGTTAATTATAAACATTTATCTGTACAAAAAATCATGACTGCTGCACTACAGATGCATTAACTGAATGGCCTGCAAACTATGCCTGCAGCTGTTTACAGAAAGATGGTTAACCTGTTAGATGAACAACAGAGGTGCACAATGAACAATGGTGGCGGCAGCCCCCTCCCACCGCGCGTTAATTGAACTTTAAAAATTGACTGTGGGCCTGTGTTGTTAATCTAAAAGGGCGCTATGTGTGGGTCTGTAGGTAATTTAAATAAACGTAACAATAGAAAGGCGCGTTGTGAAAGTAAAAAATAAAGTTGTACTTACACAATGGTCCTTTGCAGCATGCTGCTTCTGAGCCTTTGTAAGAAATGAAACAAGGCTGGCTTAGAAAAATACATTTAAAAATGGGTGCGAAAGAGCATGTCCTGCCTGCAACAGCAGGCAGAAGAATGCCCTTTAGGACAATAGTGCTGACCGTTTATAATAAAAACGTCATGTGTAACAAAACAACTGAAAGGGTGAGTTAGGTACAAACCAAGAGAAGGCGGTACTAAGGTGGAACTGACAACCCTATTAACGAATCAGAAGCTAGCGTTTACAAAGGACAATGACACAAGCCAATGAAAAATATGGGCGGGGCTTCAAGTCCATACTCTAATACAGCATGGCTCGCGGAACAGCGCATGCGTTGCCCAGGCTTGATCAAAAAATAATAGCATATTGTCATAACATTATTGACAAATTGACAGAATAAAGACATGTTACAGTTGGTTTCTTATCTCCAAGGAGTGTTAAAAAGGCCCATAAATACAAAGTAGTGTCTCCAAGAAAATTATTGTCAAAATATAGGTCAAATAATACATTTTTAGGTATTCCATGTTAATATTATATCCCACCAACCCCACACCCCACCAGCCAGGAATGCACCATATCTTACCTGCTGGAAGGGTCTGAAGGCCTTTGCTCTTATATAGGGTCTGATGTCTATTGTCTGCTGGTGGTGGAGTAAATGCTGGGGCCGACTATGGCTGCACTCGCCTGAGACTAAATGTTAAAGTCCTTTCTCTGCTTTCTGCCTATCAGTAATGACAGTTTGAGGTGAGATATCAGCCAATGTCCTTGCCTCATGCCAAGGTTCACTTGGCAAAGGGAGATAGTGCCTAATTCAGAGCCCAGGGGTGATGCAGTCTCTGGCTCTAAGAGGTTGGCCTTTTGGGGTTCCTCCTCCAAGCTGGTATCCCTCCCTTACCCTCTCAGCTCGGTATGCTAGAGCTTTCCTCAGTCCTAATACAAAGCAGCACTGACACAGTGGCACTGTCAGCAGGTAAAGAGGACTTTGAGAGTTAAGTGAAGGCTTGTTACCATAACCTGCATCTGATGGAATAGATAATACATAGCAACACATATACGATTCTTAATATTAGGTGTGCCTCATTTGGAGGCTATAACCATCACATTTAATATTAGAATAATCAATTACTGGCTTGGAAGAATAAAGAAAAATAAATGTCAGCCTCGTCAGCGTAACACTAAATGATCTTGACAGACTACCCCTCAAGGCTACATCATCTTCAAGATCTGATCAGGAAACTAACTGGTGTGGTCAAACAATGTGACACTAGGACCCTTGACATCGCTTCACTGGAAATACAGATGTCAGGGTATTATAAGGCAGAACTCACCTATATGTGCACCCAGGATTTGGAGCATCTATTTTGATATCTGGACTGCTCTGAGGTTCCTGTAATTCAGACAGAAACTGAAAACGCACATCTTCTCAGAACACCATCATCTCTACAGTCAGATGCCAACTGCCTCCCTGCCTTACTAGAAACATTCACATGTATTCCCTTCTGTTCAGTGTTCCATCACTGTCTAGCTATGCTATGATGTGACCATTATGTACATACCCTATATAATATATGTATATATAAATATATATATACACATATATTCTTTGGGACCACAACTACCAGCAGGCCATCCGGCATTCATTGTGTGCCACGCCCACTGAGGGCGGTGTTTTCAATAAATTAAGAATGGAAATAACACTGGTGAGTCTTCATTGCCCCTGTGGAGCAGCCCATGATCAAGAGGCGTTTAGCCTCGAAACACGTCGGGCATGGCAAAAAGGAATGGATGCAACAACAGCAAGCTGTAGCGAGGTGCACAGACCGGATGGTGGGGACTGCATCGTGTGCCCTCTCGAAGCTCAAGGGCAATTTGGTGATTTAATAAAGACGCACGGCAGTCCTGGCCGTGGCAGAGGGGCACCATTTCCTGCAAACTGCAAATTGGAAAGGCTTTGGAAGGAAACTATTTCTCTCCGTGAAGCATGCGGTTCCAAATGTAAAACAGCCTGCATTCCTGACATCCTTCCTACTAAAGGATTTAATTACGCTTGAAAGAGACACAGAGACAATGAGCCTACTCAAGGCGGATACTAAACACTCACCTTTGGGACCACAACTACCAGCATGGCATCCGGCATTCATTGTGTGCCACGCCCACTGAGGGCGGTGTTTTCAATAAATTAAGAATGGAAATAACACTGGTGAGTCTTCAATGCCCCTGTGGAGCAGCCCATGATTAAGAGGCGTTTAGCCTCGAAACGCGTCGGGCATGGCAAAAAGGAATGGATGCAACAACAGCAAGCTGTAGCGAGGTGCACAGACCGGATGGTGGGGACTGCATCGTGTGC
Organism: Lissotriton helveticus; assembly: GCF_964261635.1. NCBI lineage: Eukaryota > Metazoa > Chordata > Amphibia > Caudata > Salamandridae > Lissotriton > Lissotriton helveticus. Next base: position 415,675,029 of record NC_136060.1, on the reverse strand, counting down.
CCTCTCGAAGCTCAGGGGCAATTTGGTGATTTAACATATATATATATATATATATATATAAATATATATATATATATATATATATATATATATATATATATACATATATATATGCATCTAACTATCTTTCTATCTATCTATCTAACTATATATCTATCTATCTATATCCTTCAGTACGGTTTGGACAGCCTTATTCATGACTTGTTGTGAACACGGCTTTCGAAGCCGAAATGCATCTGATGCTGCACATTGTGATCTGCCGTGCTGAATAAACTGAATTGCTAACACTACGTGGAGTGCCATTCCGTTATTGACCTACGGAAGTTTCTTGAATATATATATACTATATATCACCTACTGACATTCGCCAGTCGGTAGTTATAGTTAGGACAGAATTTCTATTAAAAAGGTGATTTTCAGTGGCTAATGCCTTTAGTGCCAGTTGATGAATTTTCATGAAATCTTCCATACAAATGTGCCTGGTACTTCAGTCACCGTCTGGAAAGTTTCGGGGTGGTTCGTCAAGCAGGGGTTGTCCCAAAGTGTATTTTCCTCATGTTAATTCCCATAGGACTTTTGAACAAGCTTAAAGCCCACACCGCTGGACGGAATTACACCAAATTTGGCAGCGAGCTAGATGTTGGTAAGAAGATTGTGCTTTTTGTGATTTTGGTGTAAATCTATTCAGTAGTTTTAGAGATATTAACTGGAAAATACATTTGTATATATAGGGATGTTGATCCTCCATGCATCCAACAGTCCCCATGCTGTAATCTGATTGGGACTTGGCTGGGTCCCACAAAAAATGTAAAAAAATAAAGAAAGATGGGCAGGGAAAGACTACCTTGACCCCCTAAAACTGGTGGTGGGGTCCCACAGGGACCCCGCTGAGGGTTAGGTACATTTTGTTTAATCAATTTTGCCTGCAAGTCTTGTTCACATTTTGAAATTTTGCAACTCCCCTGGGCCTCGAGGACCAACCTCTCCCCCTGGTCAAAATCAGTATTTTAAAATGGGAGGGGGGCTTTGCTGACCCCTTTCTGGGCCGTTCTCGGCCCCGGGACCACCACCTCCATGGGCCCGGCCCTCATACAAGAAAAGAGGGGCCTGCGTTGTCTTCCTCCTAGAGTCAACAGTAGCCCTGGGGACCGCCTTACACCCAGGGCCGGCTCCTGCTATTTCTCTGTATGCTCAGCCCTGGGACATAGCTATTTGCTGTGACTTGGCAGGAGCTTTACCGATCCCGCCCAGCCACAGCAAATGCCTTGCTCCCATGATACTAGAGGATTGAAAATGCTCTCACTTGCTGGAAGCAGAGCAGAATAGCTTTCATATAATGGGAGCTGCCTTTCCAGCAGCTCCCTGTGTGTGAAGTGAAAGCAATGCCGGCTCCCGAAGGAGGCGGGAAACTGGCAGGGACCATGATGGCCCTCAAGCTCCCACACCATCCCAGTGGAGAGTGGATGCCCTAGAGACACCCACTTTAAGATGGACAGGCCCCAGGGGATGGGGGGCTGCACAGCTGCCCTCCCCCATCTCTATCTAGCCAGGCCCCAGCGGATGGGGTCCCCAGGTCCGAAATCGACCTGGGGAGGGGGCTGCATGGCTCCCCTTCCCTAGTACTATTTTAAAATAAAATAAAAAGAAGAGTCAAACAAAAACAAGTAGACTGAGATAAAGATAGGGAGGGACAGAGAAAGGAAAAGAAAGAACAAGACAAGGGAGGGGAGATATACTGGAAACCTAAAAATCTGAACTACGGGGAGAGAGTGTGATGCAATGAAAAGACAGATGGAGAATATAAAGGACTGTGAATTAATTTTGTTTGTTGAATAAAGGTTAAATGGATGGATGTTTAATTGTAGGTTATAACTGGATGGATTGAGGACCGTCACCTGGAATGAATTATGAGCCACCAGTAAAATAGGGCTGCCTCTCTGCACATACTCTTTGATGCACAAGGCGCTCTCTTCTCACTGTGACGGTGTATGGATACTTCTTTAATTTAGGGATTCCTATTTGCTGACTGTATATACTAGTGCTCTGTAGTGACTCCAAGGTTACATGTCAGAACCATGCAAAACAAGTAATAAAAAAGAAATGTCTGTGCCTGTGACGGATTAGAAGTCTGTTTAAAACAGTCCTCATGGTACATTATGGCAAAAGTTGATGTCATTTATGGTGATCAAATGTCACACATTTGCTGGAATAATCCCTTTTTTCTTATATATGTACAGCCATCCTGGTATTTTTTACTAAATTCAATCCTGGTGGTTTTGTGAGTTGGGATGAGCACAAACATGACAAGTCTAATACATATATCTGACCGGATCTCATATACAGTATAGTACGAAGACCAGTAACCCACTGCTCCAGTCCTGCGAAGTTTAACAGATCTATGTGTGACTGGCTGCTACAGTCTAGGCTGTGTCTTGGCATTCTGGTATTTGCAGTCTTGTATATTCCATTTTAAACAAGGACCACAAGTACCAGAATGAAAAGGAAAAAAAAGTGGTGTGGAGCACCTAGTTACGCATGGATCCAGCAAAGCTAGCGGCTGTTCCTACGAAGAGAGATGCTGCCTTTTGTTACCATTTCTACAAAAGAAGGGACCACAGCGGTACTTGTCAAACATTTGTGTCTTTACCTTTTTAGGTAATCCCATTGCAGTGTGGTTTTTGTTGGATGCCATGATAGCTGAACTTGAGATCACTGGTGATAATGGCTAAGTGTGAGCACACAACAGGCCAGAGCAGAAAATATATTATCATGGGCTCAGCAGATCTCCAGAGGCCTGATTCATGTACAACACCACATGTCTCTAGAACTATGTGAAAACACAGTGCTACATCAGTGACTCGTCTTTGTAGTCCTATCCTAAACCTTACTGCATATCCTAGTTTTTGTTTTACAAAACATGGCCACCCTTCAATTATCAATAATACAATTTGTCTTAGTCACACTGACAGAGTCTATAATATCCCATGCAATGTCTCCCTCGCCTAGTGCACAGGTGTGATCCAGATAATATAACAGGATTTATTGTGTTACACTTGTATAGCTCTACACACCACATAATAGCTTTTGAGCACTTTGAAGCTCTTAGCCATTAACGGCCAGATTCATCAATGTACCGTTTTGCGAGTCCTTAATAGCGATTATTAAGGAATCGCTATTAAAGACTCGCAAAACGGGATTCATGTAGAAATCTCAAAATAAATTGCGATTTCTACAGCTTCCTTATTTGCGATTAGCAAATTGCTAATCGCAAATAAGGAATGACTCCCCATTCATTCCTATGGGCCTCAAGGCCCATAGGAATGAATGGGGAGGTATTCCTTATTTGCGATTAGCAATTTGCTAATCGCAAATAAGGATGTGATTTCAAGGGTGCCAGGGGTGTCCAAAGGACACACTGTAGCACCCCTGCAATGAAAATGTAGACTGATGTTGCGCACACACATGTCCAAAGGACACGTGTGTGTGTAACATACAACTTAGAAAAAGGCACTAAAGTGCATTTTTCTAAGTTTTCGCTATTTACCACAAAGTCAGACTTCGCGGTAAATAGCTGCCAAAAATTGCGAATTCGCAATTCTGAAATGGTTCATGAATAGCATTTAAGGAAACTCTTATTGAGATTCCTTAAATGCGATCGCAATTTGATAAATCGCAATTATTTGCGATTTTTCAAATTGCGAGTTCATGAATCATTGATGAATCTCAAATGCCATTTTTGCGGGCGCAAACGGGCGAATTTTGCGATTCGCACCGTTTGCGCTCACAAAAATGCTTGATGAATCTACCTGTAAGCCATATGCCAAAAGCCATTGTGAGACTAAACTTGGTTAATCAACTTTGGTACCACTATGTGCCACTGCCAGTTGTCATGGTGAAAAGGAAGATATGGTCAAGCCACTGAAAGTTCAAGCCAGATGCCTGTTCTCATTCAGGTGAGTTCCTCTTGGACCTTTCAGCTCAAAATTAAACTACCTCTAATATGGCTTTTGCCGCCTGCCTCCCACACCCTAAGCCTGGATGCCAAGAATTAAAGTCAAGTTATAACCCCTGCTGTAAAACAGGAAAGAGAAAATAATTCCCATCTAAGCATTGATGTAAAACAGAGAAGATAAAGATAGTTCCTAGTGCCTAAATTTGCACAATGTGAAACTACAAAACATAGGAGCAATCCCATCTTCCTTGATTGACCACATGTCTGATCTTACACAAAGATTTTATTCCACTATGCAGCATTTTTCTTCATTATCATATATGAGAAAACCTTCAAATATGCGAGCTCAGGCTGTGAGCTGTAAAAAGCCTATTGTGTTTAATTCAATAGGCTATAATGTCGCTCCACATAAAATAAGAATATAGGGCACACATGACAACTGACTTGCCTCTTTGTGTTCACTTATGGGTTCGGTGTCTGTGCTGAGGCAGGAAACATTTATTTATGACTTAAAGTCAAAGCATTGCCCATTGTTTTAAAACAGACAGATGACAGAAAGAGATTCTAAACACATTTTTTATTTTCCAGTGCCGCAATGTTCTTCATTATCACATAGGAGAATAAATATCTTCACATATGAGAATTAATGACTTCAAGTATGTGAGTTTAGAGTATGTGCTGTACAAAAATGTATTGTGTTTGATTTAAATAGGCTATAATGGTGTTTCACATATAATAACATTGGGCACATGTGACAAGTGTCTTGGCTCTTAGTTTAATGGCACTGCCATCTGGGAGGGTGGCAGAAATGTTTTCAAGCTCAAGATTAAAAGCTAACAGGTAGATTCATCAACACAAATTGCGATTGCAATAGCTGCGAAATAGCTATTGCGATCGCAATTCCATGAATCGCAATTCATGAAATATAACGAGACCAAATTGCGAATTCGCAAAACATATTTTGCGACTTCGCAAAGAAAATCTCAGAATCAAGGTGTAACCCCCTTTGCGATTCTGAAATTGGGGGTTCCCAATGAATCTGCGATTTTCTTTGTGAATTCGCAAGATAATCGCTAACCCAATGCATGTAATATCGCAAATAGCTAAAAACCTAAAAATCGCTATTTGCGAGGCGCAATTTAAGGAGAACTCAAACCAGGTGGTAACCATGAAGTAAAAAATTTTTTTTTTTTTTAAAATCCTAACTAGCCACAGGTGCGGGGCTGATCAAACACACTTAAGGAGACACAGTAGGAGCATGAGGACATTCACAATGCCAGGACTCTACATGGTGGTTAGGCGGCGAAGGCTCCAGGCTGCAGCAAGGAACAGACGCAGGATCCAGGAGCAAATTTTCCACCAGCGGATCACACTACTGGGCCAAACTGAGGAGGAAATCTACTCAAAGTACCGGCTGAATGGGGCAATGATTACAAAGCTCATCCGGGACCTTGACCCCTGATGCAGCACCCAACGAGGAGGACCAATACCGTGCCCATCCATGTCCAGGTCTTGTGCTGCCTGCACCTCCTGGCCTCCGGAAGCTTCCAGGGGATAGTTGCCGTTGCAGGGGGGATCTCCCAGAGCACCATGTCCCGCTGCCTAAGGAGTTTCCTGGAGGCCATGCTGACCCGGCTACACCATTACATCAAATCTCCAACCACCCAACAGGACTTGAATCAAACCAAGCTACAATTTTACAACATAGCGCAATTCCTCCATGTAATTGGATGCATTGACTGTACCCACATCCACATCAGCCCACCCGCAGAGACAGAATACATGTACCGGGATCGCAAGTCCTACCACTCACTGAACATCCAGATGGTGTACGACGCTAAGACAATCATCACCGACATAGTGGCACAATACCCAGGGAGCCCGCATGACTCCTTCATATTCCGGCACAGCGGCATGCACACACGACTGGCCAGGGGAGACTATGGCGAAGGACACCTTTTTGGTAAGTACACATGCCAACAAACAGTACATCGAGACCATGTAGCTGCGCATGACAGGCACTCACCCTCTGCTCCTTTCATTCAGGTGACAGCGCATACGGCCTCAGTGAGTACCTCCTCACCCCATACCTCAACCCTGCCACACCACAGCAACGGCGTTACAATGCTGCACACATTCGCACTAGAAATTGCATTGAGCGGACATTTGGGCTTTTAAAGAGCCTTTTCCGCATTCTACACAAGACTGGTGGGGCCATCAAATACCAGCCTGAGGTCTGCTGCCGCATCGTGGCCGTGTGTGCAATACTCCACAACATTGCTACCAAGCGGAGAATACCTATGGATATCTCTGGCAGTGAGTCGGAAGAGGACAACCGCCCACCTGCAAATGTGCATCATGCACGCGGGGAGAATCCTGCTGAAGGGCACAGGCGCCGCAACCAAATCACAATGAACTGTTTCTAGTGCACCATACCCCTCACACAACACTGCACTCATGCATGACAAATGTAATAATGACATGAGTCGGATTAACTTGTGACCATAAATTCTTATTGTTTTTTCACAATAATGGGTACTACTATTATTTTAAATGTTACATACAAACTGTATTCCCTCATACAGCCCCATGATGGGTTAGAGGGCGTGCTTGTGTAATCAGCATGGCCCTGATGGTAGAGTCCAAAGTGTCACTGGCGCCTCCGGCCGGACGCCCCCAGTCGCCTCTCCACGTCCTCCACAACACTATTGGCCCGTGATGCAGCAGTGGGCTTGGTGCTGTGGCGGCGTTACGTTACCTGCGGCAAGGACAGGCTGCTGTGACTGGAAGTACCCTCGCTGGCATCATCCCCCCACCTGCTTGGCCATGGCCAGGCGCCTGCAGACCATGCACAGCTGTTGTCACCTGTTCAAGGGCCCTGGCGACGTCCTGGCAGCATTGGACCATCTGCACCTGCATCGCCAGGGAGCGGCGCGAAAGTTGGGAGGTGGCATTTCCTATTATGTGGTTGGATCTGGTGTAGGCTGACAGGCGGGTCAGCAGCTGGCGGTGGCGGCGGCGGGTGATATCCTGCTGGGACACCAGGATCTGGCTGTTCTCACGGACAGCTGCGGTCATGTCCTGCATGCTTTCTGTGAGCTGCCCCACATTTCTCGCGGTCTTATTCAGCTGCAGGTGGATGGCTGTCAAGTGCCGTGCCTGCTTCTGGTGTACTGCAAGCATCCGGCGTTCGATGGACAGCCCAGGACCCCGGACAGGTACCCCCCTGCCAGCGCGTGTTGAGACGTTGCGTTGCTGCCTCAGTCCGCTGGACTGGGATCGCACATTGGCTGTGCGCCGTGTCTGCCTCCTGGGTGCTGGTGGTGTGGCCTGTACCACTGCCATGGGTGTCACTTGGGGTGGTTGCTGGGTACCTGTGGCTGCAGGGGTGGCCCTGTCCACATGGGGAGGTGGTGGCACTGCTGCTGCTGGCTGAGATGGTCCGGGTCGTGGGGCTGGATGGCCCTCACCCTCGGTGTCCTCCGGGTTCTCCTCTATGTGTAGGGCCTCACTGTCGGTGCTGGGTTGTTCAGACGCACCCGTGATGTAAATGGGTGCATGATTAATGATATGTATCTTGCACATGGGATGTTGCAACATGCATGCAGGCTTGCATTCCCTGACTGGCTTTAGGAATTACTTTCACATGACAGGTCTGGCTGTGTGGGGGTATACGGGAATTGTGGTCACACTACAAGTACCACAATGCAATAGGGCATTTCAGGTGTGCATGGCTTGCATTACTGGGGTTATCAAATAGCTAGATCTGGAGTCATGGGCATTGTTAGGGGACGGGGTCGCAGTCGCATGGCACTTACCTTGGGATTGTTGGGTGAGTCGGGAGGAGTCCAGCCGGGTGACCCCCACGCAGGCTGCAGGATTTAGGGTGTCCTCCACAAGGTCTTCCAGTGGAGTGTTGGGTGCAACAGTGGGGTCTCTTTCTCCGGTGGAAAGTCGCTCCCCCCAGCCTCTCAGCTATGCGCTCTTTGGCACGACCTCTGAGGTCATACCACCGCTTTTTTAGTTCATCGATGGAGCGCTGGGTCACTCCGACTGAGTTAACCTTTGTGCGGATGCGCAGCCAGATGCGCCTCTTGTCCGCTCAGGCACCCTCCGGGACTCCTTTCCAAAAAGGCGATCATGGTCCTTAGTCACTCCCTCAATGAGGTACTCCAGTTCCTGCTCTGAAAATTTCATTTTCCTTTTCCATCCTGGTGCACTGCTCCCTGCTGCTTCCTGGGACATTTTAAGTAGGTTTTTGTGTCCTGGTGTGGTGCTGCAGGTGGTCTGTTGTGGAGCTCTGGCCAGTGCTGCTTCCACTTTCAGGCTCAGTGATCTGAATGAGGGAGGGAACTGCCTACTTCCTGCTTGTGATGTCATCAATGTGCTCGAAATGTGACTTCCCGTTTTCGCGATCTCGCAATTAGCGAGATCGCAATTTGCGATTTCGGTAATTGCGAGTTCGCAATTTATACATGGAAAACGGCCGATTCTGCGAATTTAATGCGATTTTGCAAAAATCGCAATCGGCAATTGCGGCCGATTGCGATTCGCTTTTTTTCATCGCTTTTCATGATGCATACCATTCTGCGATTTCTAAATTGCGATTCGGTATTTTTCGCAATTTAGAATTTGCAAAATGTATGCTTGATGCATCTGGGGGTTAATGTTTTAATAAAGTCCTCTCAATGGAGTGATATAATCCAAACATATAAGATAAAATGCCTCTGCTCTCTGGAATCATTAAGAGTTTAAGTTTAAGCATTAACCTTTGATTACAAACTGGAAAGAAAGAAATGACCATCTAGTGTCTAATTTAAATTGCACAACATGAAACTATAAAACATGGGACCAGTCCCTGCTTCCCTGCTTGATCAATTTGCGTGATCTTCAGCCTGAACAGCCTTTTTCTTCATCAGTGTGTATGGGAGCACCTTCAAATATGTTATTTTAGTATGTGTGCTGTACAAAAACCCATTGTATTTGTTTAGTCTGCTATAATGTTGCTCCAGGTATAATAACAATCTACGGCCTCTGAGCGTTCACTAATGGCATTGGTCTCAATATGACATGGGAGCAGGAATGTATTTCTTATTGAATTGTTAAAAAACAACAGTTTTAATAAATGCTTCCCAATGACTCTCTGGTATAATTTTAAAGGTGAAACACTTCTGCTTTTCTGATGTTTAAGAAATACACGTTTCTGAATCCTCAGCTGTAATTTTTTTGACCACTGCATAATTTACATGGCAAATATTTTCCTTGCTCCCCGCTCATGCGCTGGCTCTTTACAGCTCTGTTGGGAATCTCGTGTAAAAACTCTTGTGTATTAAATACGTGTTATATCATTACATTGATCACTGAATGATTGTAAAGAAACGTACACAACACACCTCAATTCAGAGAAAGACATTTTCATTATAGAATTTTTACTGTTTAGTAATATAAGTAAATAACTGGCTGTGTGTTAATTATGTCGCCAATGTACAGCACCTTGTCACTGATCACGATCATTCACCAATACCATCACGTATCACACCGTTTCTTGTAGTCCTGCATATTGGACAGCCAGTTATTTACTTATATTACTAAACAGTAAAAATTCTATAATGAAAATTTCTTTCTCTGAATTGAGGTGTGTTGTATATGTTTCTTTACAATCATTCAGTGATCAATGTAATGATATAACACGTATTTAATACACATTAGAACATTGGAATGTTGGGAGCTCCATTGAAAACAATGGAGCGCTCCGGGCTTATAATGGCTGGTATAAGCCTGGAGCTCCAACATTCCAATGTTTCTTTGTTCACAGCTCTGGCTGTGAACAAAGGCTTCAAGGAGCCTGAGGGGATTCCAATCCCCTCACGCTCCCATAAGGCTTTGTTCTTTTTTGTCAGAACATTCTGCCCTCTCGTGGCAGAATGTTCTAATAGCCTTATAGCCCATCGTAGCTGGACTATACCGGCTATTAAAGTCCCTCTCCCTTGTTAAAGGCCCTCGCCTTTGGCTCGGGCCTTTAACGCTGGAGAGGGCCTTTAATAGCCGGTATAGCACTCTACGGCGGGTTATAAGGCTATAATAGTTTTTACACGAGATTCCCAACAGAACCTTTGTTTGTTTGCTAGCATACCTACCCAGGTTCTGAGGGTTACTGGGTTACCCCATTATCGTTACTGGCGTTTTACAGCAGGCAGGTGATCGCTTTTAATTTATTGGCTCAACCACACCTCTTATGAAAAAGTGTTCCTTTCTCATTTTATTTGTTTAGTTCATGACTGACTTGATGGTCTGCAAATATGAGTCTGGCTGCTGATTCCACATTGTGACCGGGGAAGTGCCATCGCTGCCCGAAGCTGGCTTGGACACTGGTACGGCAATCCTTAAAAATAGCAGCACCTTAGGGGTCCTGCTCTCCCAGGAAAGTAACAGAAACTGTTCCTCTGCTGCAGCACACATGTTTATGCTACACCTCCAGGATGATGTTTTCATGTGGGCTGGCATTGGCCAGAATTCTCTTGCACTCTATTGGTATTTGCATAGCTGCCAAGGTTTCAGATTGCTTATGTGTGACATTTTCATGGATTAAGTGTACATTTAACAACCAAATGTGGGCCACTTAGAGTGACACTTTCTTGCAAGCAAAATCAAGCAATGAAGTCAACGGAAATAGATATGTAACAGAAATACACCCATTTGTGCAATGAGAAACTGTTAAGAAGATCTTGAAACTGCTGCAAAGCACCTGAAATGGAAGGGTACTAACCTAGTGCCCTGTAATAAAAGTAGTAACCCACGGAGCTATCCACATTAAATGCAGTTCTATGATATGCTGAGACACATTATTTGCAGCATGCATATTACCTCTTTGCACTGCTTTATGGGGAGTTATAACTGCCAGGATACAAACCTCTGATCTCTTTTCAGCAGGTACATCGTTAGGCCTGGCATCCTTGGCGTAGTTTTCCCTTAACTTTTTGGCTTCAGACCTCCTGTTTTTGCAGACTTCTTTTTTGCTGGCCTTTGCCAGGACATTGCACACTTTATCACTGCTAACCAGTTCTAAAGTGCTTGTGCTCTTTATCTAAAACATGGCACCATTGGCTTATACCCAATTGGCATAGTTAATTTACCTATGAGAGCTGAGTAAGTACAATTAATATGTGGCTCTACATTTTCCACATCTTGTAGTTCTCCATTCTGTCCTACTGTCTACAGAGCGGGCCTCCATATCCTGAGCACGGTCCAGGTGAGGTGAAGTCCAGTCCCCGGTCAAGCTGGATGCCAATTGCATTCCTTGATGTGGGGGATTATGTTTATATTTATTCATGTCATTACATTGAATTATCCCTGCAAGTATTCTGCATGATTAATTTTCACTAAGATTTGACCGATAGATGCAGTAGCAAATTGTAGAGAGCAGAGGCCCTGAAGAAAGCCTAGGGACAGTTGGCCCACTTGGCTGAAACATTGGGCCATTTTTGCAGTTATTTGTTTACACTGCGTTTTGCACTGTTCTGTTTTTAGTTAGGGGTTAGTGTCCGCACTTCGAATAAAGTTTGTTAATCTGGGGCATACCACCCTATTTTAATTCACCACTTGCAGTTTTTTTGTTCTGCACTGCTGCAGTTTACATTGCCATTTTGACCTGTGAAAATAAACCTTTCGCCAGACCCAAAGCTTCCTTTTTAATACACATATGTAAACCCTCAAGTAGGTCTAGACAACCCCAAGGGCAGGGTGTAAAGTATATAAAAAGTTTGACATGTCCTTTTAGGGTTTCCATGTGCTGGTAGTGAAAAACACTTACATTATTTTTCCACTACTGCATAGGTTAACACTGGAGTTGCCTTATTACATTTTATAAGTGTCATTTATGAATTGTAAGAAATAATTGGCTCTTATGTGATGTCTCTAGAATCCTAATTTTAAATCCTAACTTATGTTGAAGTCGTATGTTAAATTACCATTCTGAAAATGTCACTTTTAGGAAGTTGACATTTTCTTACCTTAGCCATTTGGTGCTTGCAGCCTGTCTCTGGTCACATGACTGGGTGTAGTTGGCAATTGGGCTTTGTGTAGTTCTTCTAGACAGAAACACACAATGGGAGCCTAGGTATGACTAGATGGGCCATCACTGATAGATGGGAGGGAGGAACTGGGCCCAGCCTCAATTACACCTTAATAGGCTGTGCCCTCTTTCCATGCAAAGGGATGCATACCCTCTGTAGTTAGTCTGGAGCCAGGGAAGGGAAGGCAAGGCATCTGTGCACTTCAAATGCATGCCTCTATAAGCTTCTCCCCACTTCAAAGGCAAAACTGTGTATGAAAGAAGGACCTCAGACACCACCACTTCAGTGCACTTCTGGACCTGAGGATACTCTGTCAGGAAGAGATAATGTTGTGCTGCTGAAAGGAATGTCACTCTGCTGGACTGCCACTCTGAAGGACCTGCTGCCCTGTTGTGCTGACCTGCTGCCCTCTTGCCTGGGGGGGAAGAATGGGACCTCCAACCCATCTTGAACCCAAGTCCCTAGAGTGACTCAAAGGACTAGGCTGCTGGCCTCCTGATCTGAGCCTCAGTGACATAAAGGGCTCCTCAACATCTCTAGGACCCATCTACAGCAAGTTCCTGATCCTAAAGTCGTGGTGTTCAACTTCCCTGGACCTGTGGTGTGCCTCACATGCTCTTAAAATTAAACTTTTGAGTTCTTTGCTACTGCAAAGAGTCTGTTAGCAACAAAAGCGGGCCTCTCGCACCGGAAATCAGCACGAGCAGCCACCAGCTCGTCTCGTCACACAGCAAACATCGTTCGCCGTAGAGAACCGCTAATGGGAGGCTCCACCCAGCCCGCTTCTCGCGCCACATCGACCACCACCAGCAATGTTCTCCTTGCTCCCTATTGCCCTCTCCAATGCAAACAATTGGTGCAAAACTTGAGAAGTCTTGCACAGACATCGACAAGCTGAGACACCACACTATACTGAGCAGCATTGTGTATAGTTTACCTTCCAGGGCTCAATATTACAAGATACCCTCATCTATATCTATACTAATATAATAAAGAGAGAGCCCAAACCTTTGAGGTGGGTAATCTCAGGAACCACAGCGCCAATCACAACACCCACTACAGCGTTGGAAAGGGCAGTTGCAGCAGAAGGACATAGGCTATGCAGACGCCCACCATATACATTTAAAAGGTAAAAGAACTGTGCCAGCAAAGTAGTCCCTTGTGGGCGTGTCTGCGTTATTCTGTGGGCGTGTGCTGGGGGCATGACAAACGCTGGGGGCGTGTGGTACGTTCCACCCTTCATGCCATGTCTCATATCGTGTGCTGTGGGCCTGTGCTGGGGGCGTGGGCGTGTGTGGGCGCGGAATTACGGGGAAAAAAGCAAGCGCTGTGCCCAATATTTCGTTGTTTTTTTCTTTCCAGGTTCTGTACATTCCAGCTCCGGGTGTCCACCCTGCTCCCTCTAAATACCCCTGCACCCCATAATCATAACCCACCCGTACTCCTTAAAATACCCCAACACCCTTAAACACTAACCCATCTTAACCCTATAAATATACCCTGTACCCCAAAACCCAAACCTATCCCTAAACCCTAAAAATACCCCTGTACCCCAAAACCCAAATCTAGCCCTGAACCCTATAAATACCCCTGTACATCAAAACCCAAACCTACCCCTGAACCCTAAAAATACCCCTGTACCCAAAAACCCAAACCTAGCCCTGACCCTAAAAATACCCCTGTTCCCCGAAACTCAAACCTACCCCTGAACCCTAAAATACCCCTGTACCCCAAAACCCAAACCTAGGCCTGACCCTAAAAATACCCCTGTTCCCCGAAACCCAAACCTACCCCTGAACCCTAAAATACCCCTGTACCCCAAAACACAAACCTACCCCTGAACCCTAAAAATACCCCTGTACTCCAAAACCCAAACCTAGCCCTGAACCATAAAAATAACCCTGTACCCCAAAACCCAAACCTACCCCTGAACCCTAAAATACCCCTGTACCCCAAAACCCAAACCTAGCCCTGAACCCTTAAAATACCCCTATACCCCAAAACCCAAACCTAGCCCTGAACCCTAAAATTACCCCTGTACCCCAAAACCCATACCTATCCCTAAACCCTAAAACTACCCCTATACCCCATAACCCAAAACTATATCTGAACACTTAAAATACCCAAACACCCCAAAACATATACCTCAGTACCCCAAAATATATACCCCTATTCCCATACTTACCTTATCCAAACATTAAAAAAAAACATGCTTTTACCATTCATGCATTTACAACGAATTTCGTTGTAAATGTATACGTGGTAAAAGCATCTACAATGTAATGCCATGCGTTATAATGGCATTGCGGAGTCATGGTAATTTCGTAATTAAAGTATGCGGAGTGTTGGTATGCGGAAAGAAAGTTGCGGAATAATGGGAGTTTACCCTCCCCCGGTAAGTAAATTGGTGGCCCCATCTCCAGCAACATACTCATATTTTTTCACCACCGATTTGAAAAATGCACAGGTCTCTCTCATTGATGGCCGGCACCGACATACACTTTCAGACACACCTCCTGCCACAAGTTCTAGAATTGCGAACTTTAGAGCTGGGGAGCTACGTTCGAATCTCCGGCATCAGCTCAACATCCTGTGATTCCAGGCAAATCGCTTTGTCTCCCCGTGCCTAACACAAATGAATGTGTTCTTCTGTAATGTAAATTGTGATCATGCCATGTTGTCGAGTTCGCGCTATATAATATTGCAAGGAAAAATAAAGTAGGGAAACTCGAGTTCACACACTACTGAACGCGCACTCTTAAGTGTATCAGCAGTGCACTGTGAATTAGAGCATTTCACAGGCCTGTCAAGGATAAGAATTGCTACCAAAACAAAATCCTACAAAACAATATCCTACTGGCCGGCAGCAATTCATACCCGAACAACGTCGGAACGGGCTGCTAGTATGCAATAAAGGAGAAAACGGAGGTTATAGTGAAATAAAACATATGCCTAGTACCACACAATTTGGTCAAGTGTGAAAGCCGGGATTAATCCTATATTTTCTGGTTTCACATTATGCAATTCAGACACTAGATTGACATATCCTTCCTGTTTTTCATCAAAGATTAATGCTTTGGGTGGCAACCAGAAGCCACATGAAAACTCTGCACATTTGGGCTCGAGGGTCCAAGAGGACCTCGAGCTGAGCCAGTGCCAGTCTCGACCAAGCAGTGGCTCTCCCACCTGTATGGTCAATCACCTATCATAAAGAATAAAGGGCTGTGCCAATGCAAGCTGTAAGGTAATGCGCCACTAAGAGGCCTTCTAAAGGTAGGGCCAACGGCCTTTCACGAAGAGTGATGAGCTGTGCCAAGGCATGCCACGAAGTACTGCGCTGCTGAGAGGCCTTGTCAATGGGAAGCAGTATGAGTGCCTTGTTCTCTGGTAAAAGGGCTTCCTAGGAACCAGCACAAAGACACTGTGCAGGCTCTGCCCAGAGACTGGGCACACTGTGAGTAGAACAAAGCTGCTATGCCCTTGTAATGGGAGAAATATTCACAAAAGCCATCATTGTGCAAGTTATTTGTTACCTTTAAGCACAAGAAGTGAACCAGGGCTATAACCATAGAACACAGCAAATTGTGAAATGCTTTATACCATGCCATATATATATCAGCAGCATCTGTCAATGCATTATCAAAATCAATAATGCTTAACCTCAGACAGATAAAAGACTGAGTAGGCCCTGCCAGATTTGAAATTTGTAATCTCGAGGTTTCATAAATGGATATCATGTTATCAATTCGTTCAAACATAATGGGCCATATGTAGGTGGCCCAATACCGGTCGGTAACGGTGAAATTCATTAAATTTCACCGTTACCGACCGGTATTTAGGCATTTGTGATGTAGGGAGGATTCGATATTAAGGAATCGGTAAATACTGATTCCTTGTTGCCTTGCATTTAAGGAATCGGTAATACTGATTCCTTAAATGCAATGTAGGTATCACTAAAAACAGTGCACCTCAGCCTTAAGAAATCGCTATTTACCACCAACTCCAAGTTGGTGGTAAATAGCAATTTCCTTTCAAAAAGCACTTTTTAGCTTTTTGAAATGTGCCATGTGGCACACATCCATGCCGTTAGGGCATGCATGTGTGCCACATGTGCACACATGCACATTTCAGGGGTGCAACAGGGTATCCTTTGGACACCCTTGCACCCTTGAAATACCTCCCGGTATTACCGATTCGTTATACGAATCGGTAATACAGAATGTCTTCACATTCATTCCTATGGGCCTCCAAGCCCATAGGAATGAATGGGTAGGTATTCGTTATTACCGAATCTCAATTACCGATTCGGTAATAATGAATATTAAGAATTCAGTATTTTTTACCGAATTCTTACCTACATCTGGAATACCGATTCCTAAATACCGAATCAGTAAAATTCGGTATTTAGGAATCGGTATTTCCCTGTTATCTACATATGGCCCAATATCTCTTCAAATGTGGCCGAAGGAGCCAGCATTGCCACAGACTTCCATATATTGAGACGGGTCACCTACGACACGCATTAGGTAACAAGCTTTGAAACCTGGTCCGCCAGTTTTAGGAGTAATGCAAAATCTACCTTGTTAGTGTGTTCTACAGTCAAATAATAGCTGCCAAGTTGACCCCATCTTATGTAAGCAATGCCAATCAAGTGAGCTATTTTTACACGCTTCACATATACATTCCAAACATCCATTTCTCACAGTAATCCGACAAAGAACATGTTACGGCACTTTAAATGTTCATATGATGCTTATGTTTGTCATATGCTTTTCATATTTTATCTGAGTCAGCATTTCAGATTATTTGCAGAGCCATTCTGCCTTCCTGCACAGGGCCTCTGGTGGTGCCCGGTGCTACAATGTTTTTTGGTGCCCTTTCCACCCCCCATCCCAGTGGCGTAACGAAACCTGAGGGGGCCCCCCTGCAAGTACATGGAGGGCTCACTGCCCACCACTTTACCCCACCGCCCAAAAATCTGGTATATTTTTAATTGAAACCTCCAACATTTAATGAAATGCCTCTATATTCGCATACTCAAAATTCGAATAAAAAAGTACGAAACACTCTTAACGTATAAGCTACACCTTTTGCAACATTATTGTCAGGAGCAGCTTATTTAACTGACATAGGAATCAGAGCAATGCCAAGGTCCTATTGTTTGAGGAACTGCCTAGCACTAAAGAACAACTACATTGGGTCTGGATTAGAATTGACATTGATAGAAAATAACTTGAAACTCTGAAAGACAAACCCAAATCTGCAATTTAACAGACTCGACTGACAATATACATGAGCAGTACACAAGATATAACCCAGTATCCTGCCAGCTCCAAGAGAAATAAACTGATGTGAATTATCTGCATGCCACACACTTGCGTCTGTCAGGGATTTTGTATGATATTAACCACTCTATAGTATTTAAAATTAACTGAGTATGCAATTTCAATATCTACCATTAGGGCTTTATTAGTAAGCATGGTATAAACAGACAGGCACACAAGGCTGAAGATTAAAACTGCTTGGATGCTTCAGAAGATTTATGCAGATGTGTGTCTGTATTTATCATTTCTGTATTGTAAACAAAGCTAATTACACAATTTCAGGTGCACATATTATAGACAAGTGCAATCAACACCATCAATAACACATCATGTAGGATAAAAACAAACCATATTAGCAAGTACCTAATGGCATAATCTATACTAACTGTAGCTTGTGAAGCTAAGGAAAAAGTGCAAATAGTTTGAAAGTGCATAATAAAAGAAATCAGCATTTCAGCAATTTACAAAATTCAAGCATGTTTTGTAAAGCAATCCCCCTTTCTTCTTGCATCAGGGTGAAAACACTTGCAAAGTGCATGATAAAAAACAAATCCAGCAGTATGCAGAAATGAAGACAGGTTGGTCAAACAATTCCCCCTTTGGTTTGAGTATGAAGGCGCAAATATTTAAATATGAATGGTCAAACAATCACAAGCACAACAGAATGTATGACGTTACTACGCATACATTTACCACGCGGTATTTTACACCGCGTTCATTACAACGCAAGTCGTTACAACGACTTGCGCTGGAGGGTGCTGGACTTAGGAATAGTATGATTTACTATTCCAACTCCAGTCTACGTACAGTAGGGAAGGTGTTGGAATAGTACATCATAGTATTCCTTAAGTTAGAGCGCCATCCAGCGCAAGTCATTGTAACAACTTGCGTTGTTAATACCGTGATATAAAGGCATTGCGATGCAATGCCCTCATTGTAATGGATGTCTCCCAGCACAACAGCATACAAAAATCAAATCTTACCATTTTAATCAGACTATGGCCCTTTAGTTTGAGAATGAAGGCGCACATATTTCACAATGACTTTTTAAACAATAACAAGTACAGCAGGCAGCAGCATACAAAAATCATACCAGTTTAGTCAACCAATGCCCCTTTGGTTTATGCATGAAGGTGCAGATATTTCAAAGTCACTGTTAAAACAATAATGAGTACAGCAGGCAGCAGCATATAAAAATCCCCGTACTGTAACCTTCCCAGACACACACGCATCTAGCGCAGAGTCACTGCTCCTGCGCAGCACTGCACTGCACATCTACCTGAAGTAGGCCAAGGGTGAGTCAAGTACACAGCAGGGGAACTTTAAAGTGAGTGAGCCTTTTGGCCTCACTACAGTGACAGAGTAAAAAGGACCTGTTCACTACTACTGATCACTACACTTTATGCTGCCACCACTGCGCTTGTGCTGCTTAACACCAGGCGAAGTCTGTAGCCTTCCACCACTATAAGGATAGCACTTTGGGTGCCCCTCCTGGTCCAATAAGATTGCATATCGTGAGACAGACCTGTGTCATTGTGCACCCGCATGATCTGTGCTCATCTATGAGTCTAGCGCTTAGCAGAACGGAAAACAGAGACCACGGAAAAATGAAAGCAAATGAAGCATACAGGAAAGGAAAGCAGAGAGCATGGGAGAAAGGAAAGTAGATACTAGCGGAAAACAAGTGACAAGTGCTGGAACCGTTATTTTTCCACACCTGTCCTGATACTGATGGAGGTTGATTCCAAGCTGAGATTTCAGCTCAGAGAGCTCCACAGACCTTGATCCAGGCTCTGGGAGAGCTGCCTCCTTGCTTGCCCTGTTTTAAGACCTGTGATAATAATAAAGGGCAGCAAATGCAGGTTTCTGTTGGTAACAGTAAAGGTGCGGTTTACTAAAGTATAAACAGACTATAAGTGTTTCGAAGGACACCAACTGTTAGCAGATAAGGGAATATTCATAAAAAGAAATTTGACCAAAGTCACACAATGTGGTTAAATAGGAGAAGGGATGGATCCTGAAATTAAGATTACTTGGTTTTGTAGCATCAAGGCTGAAGAAGAATTCCTCTCCCTCTAGACTCAAAATCAGTAGGCGTCTGCCTTCAAACATGAACATATTGGCTTAAAAAAAGTGGGAAACCTCCTTTCCTGAAATCTTTGGAAAATCATTTAAACTGTGGGGGCTAGAGGCAGCAGGAAGTTGGGAAGAATCCATGCCTGGCATCTTCGAAGTCACAATTGAGCCTCGGACAGCTTTCAGGTGCTTGTTTGGCCATAAAAGTGAATTCTAAAGCATCCGGGCCCCAGTGACTGGCGGCTGCTTGTTAAGCAGGGTTTTAACACTCACATAGCTGCCAAGGTTTCAGATTGCTATGTGTGCCATTTTCATAATTTCAGTGTAATTATGAGTGGCATTCAATGACTATGAGTTACACTTTCTCGCGAGCAAAATTGAGCAATTTAGACGAGGGAAACATATAAATATCAGAAATTACACCCATTTGAGGAATGAGAAACTCTAAGAAGATCTTAAAACTACTGTAAAGCACCAGAAATGGAAGAGCATTAACCTAGTAAAAAGCATTAACTCACAGCTAATCCTCATAGAATTCAGTTTTACGAATGTGCCTGGTTCATGTTGGAGGAGGTGTGTGCAGAATGACCTCTATAAACCTTCCAGTCGCCCTGCAGTAGGAGGATCCTGACACATTCCTGAGCAGGCTTAGGGCCTCCTGCAGTGACAGACACTCTGCGGCCCCACCCATTTCATTGGACCCGGTTTCAAGCGCGCTTCCAAGCAGGGTTGGATTGGGACCAATAATGGGCCCGGACACCCGTAAAAAACAGCCCATGTTTGTGGATCATGACCTATCACGTGGGGCTCCAATCATTCTGAACCGGAATCGGCGGATGGACTTCCATACAGGCGCTACCATAGTTGCGGAAAATAAACGCCGAAGCTGCTGCTTAACATCGCTGTCGTGTCGGGAGACTGAAGCGGTACACACTCACCTGCATGTAGTTTGGTGAGCTGAAGGTGAAACCAGCGGGGCTTCACTCTGTGAAATGCTTGAAGACCCTCTAATCCTTGCAGTGCAACGCAGTGAAGGATAGTTCTGCAAGCGACCCTCAAGTATGATTATTGGGGCTGGAAGGCGCCGCGACTTGTTGGTTGTGTAGCGACCTTTGGACGGGGAATATTGGCGAAGGAGGATTATCACAGTGCTTTGGTAAACTGGTCGCTGTTTGATTAAAAGCGGCACTGTTTGACTTTCGGGCTGGTGTGAAAACTCTGTGGGGACATTGCCGGCACATAAACTTACATGTGCGTCCCTGGACAACGCGGCTCCCTGTTTCACTCTCCCCCGCCGCCGCTCTTGACCCTGCGGCCGCCGAGAGGGGAGAGCGCTCCTGCCACCTTGCCGCCTACAATCCCCAGCGTGCCCTGCTTCAACCCGTGGCCGTCCAGGGCTGTACGAGGCTGTACGAGGCTGGGCAGGGCCACGGACTTTGGCAGTAGTTATTCACCATCTTACAGTGAGATAGCTCGAACCCTCGGCGAGCTTCTGGGGGGAGTAAAGCAAGTCCAGGCTGACCTGCATAGCCCGAGGCAAGGGGCTCAGGGCGCTTACATCAGCCATCCATCAGCGCCGTGAGGGGAACGGCCGCGCTGCGCTGCCAGAGAAGCCGTGAGGGGAACGGCGGTAGTTCCCATCGGGGAACTACAATTCCCAGCAGCCCCGGGACCAGGCGCACGAGGGTGGTGTCATCAGCGCGCCCGGGGGCGCTTCATAGCTCGGGCCCTCCACTCGCCCCGCGAGTCGCGCGCGGGAGCTGGCCGGGAGAAGCCCTGGACAAGGGCGGGACAGTCTTTGGCAGGAGGAGGCAGGGCAGGGCCACAGAGCCTGCGCCTCGTAATGGGGAAACGCAAGCTGACCGTGAACGGTGGTGAAGGTAAGAAGGCCAAGGTTCCAAGGAACTCAGAGACCATTATATCCTATCTGACATCTGCTGTGGGGGCTTTAAATGATGAAATTGCAAATGCGGAAAAGGAACTGGGCCTGGACCAGCCCGCTCTTGTGCCCGGGGACCTAATTGACCTAGCTGTCCCCGAGTCTGCTTCCTATATTCCACTGGAACCCAATGTTGTTGTTAAGGCTCCTACCATTCCTCCCACACCCAGGATTACAAGATCTCCCCTTCACCCAGGTAGTGAAACTATATCCTCTGAACTGGCTAAAATCCGTAAGGGTGACTCATGCAGTGCGGACAATCTGATTTCAGAGGATGTCCTAACCAGTCTGGCTGCAACGATCGAGGGCTTATTTGAATCGCGGCTGGAACCTTTGCTGATAAACATAGCGAAAGACATTGTGGACACCCTGAAACAATGTGTGAATAACATTATGAGTAAATGCGACAAGATTGATAAATATTTATATGAGCGCAATGCACACAGCGAGACGCACGCCAAAAACAATGCAGCACCTGAGCAACAAGGGAGGGTCCCCACGACAACTAATGAGCCAGTCAGCCCGCACATGCAATCACATAGTACTAATTGTGCCCCCAGGTCTACAGCATGTGATGACAGGTTTACATCTTTGCGGGTGGTACAAAAGGGTGACGGGGCGGGGGTTGGGGTACCAAGTGTGGCAGCGACCCCAATAGTGTCTCAACTAGCCCAGGGGCACCAACCAAATGCTCCCCGTAAAAAACCGACCCGGGCAGTGGACCTTCCACCGGATGCTGCCCGTTTAGTCGTTATTCTGACCGGGATCCCGTGCCTTAAACCACATCAAAGGGAATCTGAGCCCGAGCTGTTAAACAGAACTAGAAATTGGTGTTCACAGTTCAGCAGTGGGAGCGTGGATGTGGGCAATCATATTATAGCTGCTCGAAGGGTGGATTGGGTGGGAAGGAAGGTCAAATGCATCCCTGGAGACTGTGTAATTGTCAATTTCAACAGATGTAATATGGCAGAGTCTCTTCTCTGGGATGGTTCTGATCTAGTTGGTGTTGGTATTAGACCACTCCCACTAGGATTTTTCTATCCCCCTCCTATACACCTGCAGCCAAGATCTTCCCACCAGCCCATCCCACACTCTAGAGGAAATGCAGTTCGGATAGGGGTTTCGCCACACATAACCTACCAAACCCAACAGGCTCTACTGCGGGCGAGACCAAGTCCCGCAGTAGCTCCATCCATCCAAGAACACTACATTGGCAGTCAGGGGACAGGTATCATACTCAGTAACAGGTTCTCTCCGATTTCTACTGACTCCCCCCTAGATTCCAATGATTGACAACCATCCATCGCGCCTTCTATCACGGAGGTTACCCCTGTACATAGGCATTGTCACATATCAGTGGTAAGCTGGAACATCGCAGGGCTAGGGAAGAAAGTCACAGACGCTAGATGGTTAAATTTTGTGTCTCAATACGAGATCCTGGCCTTCCAGGAAACATGGGATGCCAGCGAAAACTTTTTCCTGGACGGGTTCCGGAGTTTCTCAGTCAAGGCAACTCCCGGGGAGGGTGGTAGGCACAAAGGTGGGCTGCACATACTTTTCTCTTTAAAATTGGCGGGTGTTACTAGTAAGATTGATTGTACCTCTGATAATATCTTATGCATTGAGTGGGCCAGGCCAAATTCACCGCTAACTCTGATAATTAATCATTATAACGCCCCTACAAAGGATAGAAATTGCTCACATTTGAAGTCGTTATTTCTGTTTTTATCATCATATAAGTCAAAGCAACATGCTTCATTCGATATTCTGTTAATGGGAGATTTTAACGTTCATCCATGTGGCTGGGGTTGTCTGGACAAAGAGGTACTGGGTCCCCCGGGGGCTGTAAGTACTCACTTTGAGCACACTGCACAGGGGGCGGATTTGGAAGAGCTACTCGCAAATCTAAATTTATATGAGGCTGAAGGGTCTTGGGGAGATGAGAGGGCACCCACTTTCGTAGGTAGGGATGCCAGTACGATCATCGACTACATTTTTTTCACTCCCGGGCTAATCGATATGGTGGTTTCCTATGAAGTGTGTACTTCCCCCTTCAGTGACCATAATCCTGTAGTCTTGACCCTGGACATGGGTAGCAACATTGTCACCCAGGTTGAGCGTCTGGGGTGCCGTGGTGATACCCTCGTCACTAGGGAGCAGGGCCGCAGATTAAAATGGTCTAAGGTCGTCCCCGATAGCTTTATGGACAACCTTATACATAACAGTCAAGCTGATATTACAATTTGCACAGACAGTACATCTGAAGGCACTGCTATTATTAGTTCTTTCACCTCTATATGCACACAAATTAGCCGAGACCTAAGGACCACAAAGATACGAGCGGATTCATCTAGCCCCAGATGGTTTGACAGGGAGTGCTCTAAAACACACAGTGTTCTCCTGCAGGCTCTCAAACAGCAGCCAAGAGATAGGGAGTTGGTGGGCCGGCTCAGAAAAGAATATAGGCAGGCTACCGAGACACGTAAAAAAACAATAAAAAGTGAGGTCTGGGACAACTTAACATCAGTTAGTGTACTGAGAGACAGTTCACAATTCTGGATGATTTTAAATCACCCTTATTTTGCCACCTCAAATAACACTGTTTTGGATTGTGTGATACCCGAGGATGCCTGGGTGAATCACTTCAGTAAAATATATAATAGCGAAGATGGGCCGGTTGCACTCCGTCCCCAACAGCCATTCACTGAAGCATCTCCTCTGTCCTTTTCGGAATTTGAGGTCATTAGGGCAATCGACGAAATGACTAAACATAAGGCCCCGGGACCAGACGGTGTCCCTGCAGATCTATACAGTGCCCAGTCATCAATTTGGGCCAAAATCCTTACCAATGTTTTTAATTCAACTGTTAATGAGGGATTTCCAAAAACCTGGTCCACCTCAACCATTATCCCTATATTTAAGAAGGGCTCCAGATCTGATCCGGCCTGTTACAGGCCGATCTCGTTAATTGATTCTGCCGTAAAGATTCTTGGCAGAGTTATCCTACATAGACTAGGCGATACTATCAAGGAGAAGGGGGTGCTCTCTGACCTACAATACGGTTTCAGAGAGAAACGAGGTACAATAGAGCAGTGTTTGAACCTCCACATGCTGGTCAGTAAATACACTATGGCAAAGGAGGGCCATTTATATCTGGCCTTTATGGACCTCTCCTCGGCCTTTGACTTGGTCAATAGGGCCAAGTTATGGGCCATACTGGCTGGCATTGGGATTGACCCCCCTCTGGTAGACTTTCTGGCTGCACTTCATGCAGATCTATCAGCAACCATTAGAACGAATCGTGAAGGCAGCACTACCAGACCCTTTAGTTCCAGAAGAGGTGTGAGGCAGGGCTGTATTTTAGCCCCACTTCTTTTCACCCTTTACATTAATTCCTTAGATAAAGCCTTGGAGGGGTCCACACTTGACATCTCCTATGTGGGGGGGTCGGCAGTACCCGTACTCCTCTACGCAGACGATGCGGTGCTTTTAGCACGCACAGGGGTGGGGCTACAGAGGCTTCTCGATGCATTCGGCCTCTTCATGACTTCGTTAGACCTCCTAGTCAACAACAAAAAATCACATATAATGCTGGCAGGGAGGCGACCTAGACCTAAAAAGTTGAAATCCTTTAGTTGCTGCGAAGAGAGGATCTCGAGGGTACAAGTGTTCACCTACCTGGGAGTGATATTTGAAGAGAAGGGCTCATGGTCCCCACAGGTGGATGCGAAATCTCTAGCTGTTACTAGATCCACTTCCGCACTTTTGAGTTTCGCTAAGCGTCTTGGGTCCCGACCGATGGAGGCATTATTGAAGGTTTAAAAAACCAAATGCTTATCTATAGCCTCCTATGGAGCCCCACTGTGGGGCTACTCTCACTGTGGTAAACTCCAAATAGTAGAAAATCACTTTCTTAGGTCCTTATTGGGTGTTCCACAATCTACACCAGTCCTATCAATACACACTGAGTTAGGATTGGGATATATTACTGACCTGCTCCAATTAGCGCCCCTAATATGTTGGACCAAAACATGGCTGAACAAGGACATCACACTAAACCACGCTATTCTTAGGGACTGTATGTCCCTGGATAATGCCTCAAAGATTCCGTGGCTGGAATACGTAAAGGGGGAGATGGGTAAACTTGGCAGGCCTGACCTTTTTAGTCACCCTAACACCATACTGAGGGAAGACCTGAAATGGATTAAAGAAAATTTTATGAGGAGGGCAACCCAAACAAGGGAGGAGAAAGAATTAACTAAATCTAGAGTTAGAGCCAACTTCCTCCTCCTGACAACGCCCCAAATTGAACCTTATCTAAAAATTGTGAGCAGACCATTCCATCGTCATTTGCTCATTAGATTTAGGTTCAATATAATCCAATACTCCCTGGGTGATTTCCCTATGTGGGGTGTTTCTGATGAGTCTACCCCATGTAGCTGCGATAATTTCTCTGAGCAGACCCTTATGCATTTCGTCATGTTTTGTAGTCACTACAAAGAGAGTAGAATGCGGTTCTTGGCACCCATTTTAAGAGACGCAGGTTTTGTCCAGGCACGCCCTGCTCTACTTTACCTACAGTTATTAGGTAGCACCAGGACAATCCTCGGGGTTGCTAGCTTCCTGGTCGCAGCTATGCGCAAGAGGTCCAGGATGCTATCCCCGAGGCAACTGGAAGGGTGATCTCACTATTTTGTATTTGATGCTACTTGTTTTTTAATTATATTTAATCTTTTTTACTGCGTATGAACTATATTGGTGTGAATTGCTTTTATATTTATGTATATTGGACAGTGTTACAGACTTTGACCCGGAATGTCTTTTAACTCCTTGAACTTGATACATTGTAATTAATTTTAAATTTATGTTGCCTTGTTGCTTTTATGATTTTAAATGTAATCGAATAAAGCTTGTTTTGACTGACTGACTGACCTATCATGAAACCTTGCTTGATATGTGTCAGTGGACTAAGTTTTGGAAACATTTATGGTAAATTCAGTGTTTTAAAACTTGCAGGGCCTGTTACTCTAGGTATGTTTTCCAGGACAACAATTAAAAAGAGAAGCATTCAAGCAGAAAGGACTGCTTGTTTGTACCAGTTCACACCTAGGAGTTCTCAGTAGAGCAGTTGTGTGCCTCCCCACAATCATGCTCACTCTACTCCCACTGGAACCAAATAGACCTGTTTCTTTTGGCAGTCTTCACTCCAGACATGACTGTGCTTCTTGCATTGTCCTCAGTGACAAGAGTGTGCTTCCTGCATCCTCCAGACTGACAGAACCATTCTTCTGGGACATTCACCAGAGCTGATGTGTGTTTCCTGAACTCTCTGTAGGGGCAGGTCTTGGCCTGATGCACTTTTCCCAAATGCAGGCCTGCACTTACTGCATCCACCCCATAAATGGATGATGCACCCTGACCTCAATGGAACTGTATGTTGCACCCATGGCAGAAGACATAACTCATATCAAAGAGTATTTATGTGGTGCATTTCTTGTCCCACGGAGTTTGAGCTGCTTACTCACTGCACTGCACATTATGTAAAACCAATGTATGCCAAGAGTGGTGCTTTTGAATCCAAGCTCTTTTTTCAGTTTTGCATATTATTATTCTTTTGCACTTTCTCGGTTGTGTAACCTTCCCTTGAGACAAAGTATGGTTTGTTGTAAAGCACCTGAACATCAACTGGTGCATGTGTGCAACATACGACTCGTAAATAAGCAATGCTTCTGTCTTCTTCGTGATCTTCCTCTTAACATTCCAGCTGCTTTCATTGTCTGGTTCTGCTGACTCTTGTTCCAGTGGTGTAACCTTCAAATAACGTTCCCAGTGCATTTCCACTAAAGTTATGCCTGTAATATAGTACTGAACCAAGTCCAGCAGCTCCTGCTTATTCCTGTGCATGTAATCACTCTCAGTTGTGCTAAGGCACTCCACTAAAGTCTGGGGCACCGCCACTACTGACATATTCAGAGTAAAATACAGTTTAGACTGAGCATTTCAGTCACTCGCAGCTATAATTGTAATTCCAAGTGTCACAAATGTGACATTCGTTCTGCGCTCTTCAGAGAGGACAAAGATTGGATGAGTGTGTTGTCAGTAAACCTTTATGGCAAAGTGAAACTCACACTGCTTTCACACTTAACTTTGGAGCCCTCAATGCTGCCCCGTCATGAACCCCTTCCACAATCTGACCTCCCCCTAACCCTTAAAAGCAACTCAGCTTGCGTGATGCGCTGCACAAGACTCAAGCTGCATGACAAAATAAATTAATTAAAAGACATATCTGAGGAAATTAAGGGGCAGATTCACAAGCCCCTTGCAACACATTTATGCTGCAGTTGCGTCACTTTTGTGATGCAGTGGCGGCGTAAACCATGCGCCACATTGCGCCTTATTTACAACGTGACACATCTAGGGAGATGCGTCACGTTGTAAACCCCTGCGCCACATGAAACCTGTGTCAGGTTTCATGTGGGAGCTCCGGCGCAGGGTGGGTGTTCCCTCCCAGGTACGCCTCGTAAAAGTGACGCAGTGAAATCTACAAGATTTCACTGAGTCACTTTTATGGCCATGCTGCATCAAAATCCTGCACCTGCTTGAAGCAGGCGTAAGGAGTGACGCAGCATGTTAGGCATAGGGTGCCCCCAATCCTTGTTGGAGCCGCGTCGTGCTTGCGATGCGACTCCAGCAATGTGCCGCCTTTCTACCGGGGGATGCGACAAGCATCTGCCCATCCGTGCGCCACAGCGTGCCGCATTGTAAATGCGGCGCATCAGTGGTGGCGCACAGGTGGTTTTATGTGACGCAAGTGTACTGGCGCATCCCTGCTGATTTGCAGAGATGCGCCCGACCTTCACTGACTGTAGGTGGCTGTTTGGTAGAGGGGGCAGCTTTCGCAGGGCGTGGCTCAAATGGACTGGGATTGTTAAATACTTGAAGGCTGAGATCATCCTGCGGGTTGAGTCGCGTGCTAGTATATTAAATGTAATTAATATTAATTAACATAACAGGGAGGGCTGGCTGGGCCCGGCACAAATGTCTCGTGGCCACAGGCACCTGGGGCAGAGAGTGATGGGGCAACCTGCAGGACTCGAGGCACTGCAGGTAGAGTTTGACCTGGATAATGCCCTGGGTACAATAACATCCTGTAGCCTATGACTAGGGGGCTCTATCCACATTGAGCATGGAATGTCAGGGCAGAGGACAGGGACCGCGCAGGATGGAAAGGTGCAAGGCTACACTTCATTTGTGGTGGGCGTTCCTGATGTTGGAAAAGGGAGTTTGACGGCTTCCTCCGCACCTTCGATTATTCAGTGATCACACATCAAGGGCGCACTCATTGACTTTCCATCCCAATCAGGCCGGATCATTACAGCTGAGTTCGCCACGCGCTGCCACCCACACCCGCACCCACACCCTGCCTCCTGAAACTGTTAGGAAATGAACACCTGGGAATGGCAGGCAAGATGACGAGAGGCCTGCTTCGGTAGTGTCCACGGGAGGCAGCATAGATGGCTGTTTTTTTTTTTTAAATGTATTTTTTAATTTTTTTTAAAGGTTTTATATAGCGCTGGCTAGACCCAGAGGTATCAGCAGCGTCGGATTGGTAACGCGGGCATTCGGGCAATGCCCGAGGGGCCGGTGTCCGAGTGCTGCTGTGGGCCTCTTTTTTTAGCAGTCTGGGGGGGCTATTTGAGCGCTGTCTCTATTGTTCAAATACAACCAGCGGCCCAGTAGGTGTCTGATTGGCCTTTCTAGAGGCAGATGGGCGCTCATTACCTCCGTCACTCCCTTTGTCTCGCTGGCCGGCCCATTCATGTGTGCACATACTGAGTGGTGGCAGGGGGCCTGAGTTGAAGTTCCCTAACTTGTTTCACCACTGTAAACTTAACGCATGCATTTTTTTTACCCCCCCCCTCCTAAAGTTTTTATTATGAGATTACGCCAAAGCAGTGATTTGAGGAGTAATTAGGCAAATGTGGGCCAATTTCTTTTTGCGTGCCCGGGCCGATTTTCAATCCCAATCCAACCCTGGGTATCAAAGCGCTTTACATGAGCATCAGATCATTTACTCTGCTCACATGACCCACACTGCCCCACCCTGCAGACCAATGAGTGATGGCGTGCAGGCGGCACACTAAATGTGAACGTGCGGTACTGCGGCCGCGTGAGCCCAGTCTCTGAGGCTGAGGGCTTGTTTAATAATGGCCTGCTGTCCGTGCACAGAGCCAGCCTTTGCGGTGCAGGGGCGGCAGGTCATTATCAATATTAAAATGCTCCTCTGCCTCGAAGCAATTTAATATTTATTTGGCCCCAGAGTCAAGCCAGTCTGCATTGTGCTGAGGGGGCCCCCGAGACTTTGGGGGACCCCGCACCACGGGGGCTGTGGGGGCCTGTGTTACGCCCCTGTCCCATCCATGTTGGGGGTAGTAACCACCTCCACCATGGATTCCCTCACTACCACCCTTAAGCAGTGCCCCTCACGTCTCAATAACCACTCTCTTTCAGATGCATTTAATTCATTATATAGCGCCACTTATACCAGTGTAGGGTGTCAGAGCACTTTGCATCACACATACATTAAAGAAAGACAATCAATCATATGTGTATAAATCAGTGTATAGGAAATGTTACATAAGCCAGAGATCTAGAAGGTGTAAGAGTGACATGTCATCCATAGTGTAAGGCAGGATAATTCAAGAATGCTTGGTTTGGAGAAGCACAACTCAGAATAGAAAATGGAACACCATAGTTGGGGGTTCTTGTTAATAATAAGAATCGAACTAAATTAACCCTTTTTGCAACATGAATCTATGTTCTAATCAATACTTTGCAGTGTGCATGCAGGTCTTTGATGACTGTTAATAATTCACTGTTCTACATTAGTATTTTAGCTTATAAACTGCAAGTAACAAAAGGATGTCTCTTAGAAAAGTAGTAACTTACTGACCTATTTACATTATATACACTTTGTGATCTGCATGAACGTTCTTTGTAGCAGGCATATTAACCCACTGTGCTATTTTATGATTGGTCAAAACCTCAAATAGAAAAGATTTCAATCTCTCTCCAGGTAGAACATTAATCACCGGAGTTATCTTGACATTTTTACTGTTGCCTAGAAATTGCTGCAGGCAAGGAACATGGCAGCAGGTGCTTTTAAAACCAAAATAAACTTGTAAAAACTCCCTCAGTACAAACTGAGATTTATTCCTATATTGGAGGGCCGCTCAGTGGCGAGAAACCTACACAGCAAACCAACAACTCACAGCCAAAGAGGTGTGATTGAAATGGGAGATATTAGTGATCATGAAAGCGAGATAACTGCACCGTCTCAAAGCATGACAGGCGCATTCTTGATCACTAATGTATTTAAAAAACCACACAAGAACTGGCAGCCGTGCTCCTATCACTGAAAGGAATACAGCAAGTGGCATGTGCAGGGTTGGATTGGGTTTAAAAATCTGCCTGGGCACGCTAAAAAACAAAGTGGCCCAGATTTGCAAATTGCCTTTCCGCCAAACACTGCTTCAGTGAAATTTTATTAAAAAAAGAGAGGGAGGGGAGGGTCATTTAAAAAAAAAAAAGCACAGATTAGTTTACACTGGTGAAACACATCTGAAAACAAGTGAGGCCACTTCTGCTTAGGCCCCCTGTCCCTGCTCAATATGCGTATATTAAGGTGCCGGCCCAGCGAGAGATAGGGAATGACACCTCTGCTGTTGATAAAAGGGAGGTAATAGATGCCCATCTGCCTCCAGAAAGGCCACTCAGGCACTCACTGGGCCACTGGCGGCATCGAACAACGCAGAAACCTCCCAAATCATCCCCCCAGGCTGCTCAAAAAAGTAGCCTACAGCTGGGATTCGGATACCGGCACTTTGGGCATTGCCCGAGTGCCCACGTTACCAATCCGACCCTGCATGTGTAGGAACCAGGCACGCAACACCCATTGGGCTCACCGGGCTTCAGCCCCCCCCCCGTCGCCTCCTCTGCCCGGGCTAAGATGACACGCACTGAAATGACGCAAGAAGGCTGCGCATCGGAGCCGAGAATGTGATTTCTATTATGCTTTCTGAGAGGCCCAGCAGCCCGAGCCAGACAGCCAGCCTCTGAACAGTTTCCTCGTGTGAACCCCCCCTGCCCCCACCTCTTGATTTCCTTTACAGTGGCTCCGCCGAGGTGAAATCCTTGCCTGAAGGCAGGGATTTCACCTAAGCACTTGATGGGTTGTAAGCATGGGGTGTGAAGATGTGCACAGCAGGGGCAAGGCATGGCCAGTGCAGGTGACGCTTTTCTTTTGTATGGGAATTTCTGCTGGTGTCATAGCCCAGGGTTTGCTGTCTGTGCACTTGTATAGATGTGTATTCCATACAAGTGCACAGACAGCAAACCCTGGGCTATGACACCAGCAGAAATTAATTTTCAAAGGAAAAGCATCACCTGCACTGGCCATCCCTTTGCCCCTGCTGTCTGTGCACTTGGATGGAATTCACATCCACTGCACTGCTCACTAGATGAATGGTGAACAGGGCCATGGAGCTTTCTATTTTCGCATCCAAGCGCAGCAGCGAAGAAGCAGAGGAGACCCAGGCAAGGAGAATCCAGGAGACCTATCTACTCTGAGACCTTCGAGGGGCTGGATGCCAGGACACAGTGCTGCTGATCAGCCAGACTCCACAGTATAGCATTAGAAGAGCAGGCAGCAGTTTTTTATGTAAGTTCCAGTAACTTTAATGCATTTTTCAGCACAGCATTACCTACTGCCTGCATATCTAGGTTACTGTGAATGTTGTTCTTGACTTACATGCATAGAAACGTCAAAGAGGACAGTCCCCTGGTTCTGCATGGGTATGGGTTTTGGGGTGCCTGGGGTAATTTTAAGGTTCAGGGTGGGTATGGGTTTTGGGGGGCAAGGGGGGATTTATGGTTCAGCATGGGTATGGTTTCTGGGGTGCCAGGGGTAATTTAAGGTTCAGGGTGGTAATGGGTTTTGGGGTGCCAGGGGGTAATCTTAGGGGGTGGGTATGGGTTTTGGGGTGCCGGGGGGGATAATTTTAGGGATCAGGATGGGTATGGGTTTTGGGGTGCCAGGGGTAATTTTAGGGTTCAGGGCAGGTATGGGTTTTAGGGTGTGAGGGGGTTAATTTTAGGGTTCAGCGTGGGTATGTGTTTTGGTGTGCCAGGGGTAATTTTAAGATTCAGGGTGAGTATGGGTTTTGGGGGGCAAGGTTTTAATTTTAGGGATCACTGCGGGTATGGGTTTTGGGGTGCCAGGGGTAATTTTAGGGTTCAGGGTGGGTATGGGTTTTGGGGTGCCAGGGTAATTTAAGGGTTCAGGGCGGGTATGGGTTTTGGGGCTCCAGGGGGGTGATTTTAGGGTTCAGGGTGGTAATGGGTTTTGGGGTGCCAGGGGGTAATTTTAGGGTGTGGGGTGAGTATGGGTTTTGGGGCGCCAGGGGGGGGATCATTTTAGGGATCAGGATGGGTATGGGTTTTGGGGTACCAGGGGTAATTTTAGGGTTCAGGGCGGGTATGGGTTTTAAGGTGTGAGGGGGCATTAACTGATCCTGTTTATCTGCCATTTTAGCTCCGCCCCATTGATTAACATTAGCCATGCCCCTTCATTTGCCATGTTAGCCCCCCCCCCCGAAATTAAGACCTAGTTGCGCCCCTGGTAGGAACCACTTGCTGCTTGCCGTGGAAGAAGAATGCTTACTTTCTGCTCCACCGAGATCGAGGCCACTGCTACCCGCAACAAGCAAATAACCATTTTTCGCGCCACTATCGTTTTATAAGCACTGACACGAAATGGCAGCTCGTGGAATGGGATGCCCAGTAAAGTATGTGTGCGCTTCGCACGAGACACTGCGTGCTTGGGATAGCATGCGTGTGTGCGCGCACGCTACAGGGAACCCTACTCCCTACCCCCCTCTGACAAGAGCAGGGCAGCACGTATCAAGGAGTACACGAATTGAGTTGACCACTGACTTTCTGGTGTGTAGGGTTTAACGGCAGCAATTCCTTCCTGGTGGCCCCAGAAGGCGTTATTTAAAAACATACTGCCTACGCTGACCGGAACCTTGGTCTAGCTGGAAGGCAGTTAGCTACTGTGGTGCTGCATGCCCACGAATGCGCCGAGTGGACCTGGACACACCAAAACCCCACTCTAGTTGCAGGCACCCCACAAGAGATTAAAAAAGCACAGATTTGGCCCCATTATCATCTGCTCGCTGGCGCAACACAGAAAAAGTAAATGGTTATACTATCGGTGTGGTTGCCAGAAAACAAAAACAACAGGCAACTAAAGGCACTGCACCTGGATTCGCGTAGGCACTGACAAAGACTATCCTCAATTTGTGGGCAGACCCCGGGTAGGATGTAGACAGGCCACATGACTTAGTACGGGCTCTGAGGCTGGTGCGGCGGGGTCTCAGCTTGAATCATGAATCAGCTGAGCTCATCCCACTGTGGTACGCCTCAATGAGAGGCTAGTTGAACTGTCTACTCTAAATTGAGTGTAATAGAGTGTCAAATTGAATATGACAGCAAGTGTGTGGGTCTCGACAAGACTCGTCTGCAGCAAAGAGGGGCATATTTACCAGCCCCTATCGCCACAGGAATGTCACTTTTAGTGACGTTCCTGTGGCGATATGTGCTTCGCCTTATTTACAAGACTGCCTTGTAAATAAGGCCCCCTTTCATGATATTCTTAGTTTGAAAGGGGTTGGCAATGGGTGTTACGGTGGGCGTTCCACCGCAACACCCATTGATTTTGATGCTGCCCCATATTTAAAAGGGATGCGTAAATACGGGGCGGGGGTAAAATTAAGACCAAGGGCCAGATGTAGGAGAGAAAATACCGGTCGGTAACGGCCGATTTCGGCCGTTACCGACCGGTATTTAGGATTTGGCATGTAGGGGCCATCATTTTACAGAATCGGTAAATTTACCGATTCTGTAAAATACCGAATCGGTATTTTTACCGATTCGGTAAATCCACATGTAGGTGACACTCCTAAGAGTGTCACAGGCCCTTAAGAATTGGTATTTTATCACCCAATCCAATTGGGTGGTAAAATACCGAATTCAGGTGTGCATGCACATCTGTGCATGCACACCTGTGCCATGTGACACACAGACATGCCCTTAGGGCATGTCTGTGTGCCACATGGCACACATGCCTGTATTTGGGGTGCTAGAGGGTGTCAAAGTGACACCCCCTGCACCCTTGCAGGATTCGGTATTTACCGAATCGGTAAATACCGAATCGGTATTGCCCATTGATTCCTATGGGCTTCAAGGCCGATTCTTACCGATTCGGTAAATAGAAAAATACATTTCCCTACAGCTCACTACTTCTATTTTACCGATTCATAAATACCGAATCGGTAAAATTCGGTATTTATGAATCGGTAAAATAGAATTACCTACATCTGGCCCCAGGTCTTAAACAGGTGCAAGGGGGAGAAATCTTTAATTTCTCCTCATTTTTGCTGTTTCCATATGTGCTGCATTGTGCAAAAGGATATTTTGCAACTTCTATGTGTGCTGCATTAAGCAGCACACAGAAGTTCCGAAACACCATAAAAAGATTGTTTATGTGCAGGAAAGGAGACCTTCCTGCACATGAACAATCTTTCCCTCAACGCAGACATCCTTGCACTACGGTGCAAGGGTGCTGCGTTGGCGCTAGGCTGCTAAATTTAGCGTCAGCGCAGGGGGAAATGCAGGGCTGCACCATATTGTTTTAAATATGGCACAGCCCTGCGTAGAAGTGGCGGAGGAGGCGTTAAGCATTGGCAAAGGCCCTTCTGTGGCAACTGCCAAGTACAATAATTGGAGAGGCGGGCAAATGGGCGAATACATAAAATAAAATAACATTTATTTATTTATTTATTTATGAAGTTTTATATAAAATAAAATTAATTACATAAATGAACTTCTTTCGGGAGACATGTCCTCCTTGCTCTGGTTGTCTTCGTCTCCTGACGTCACATCCATCTGGACGTAACCAATCCTGGCGCTGCTCTGATGCTGTTAATCAGCATCAGAACAGTGCTAGGATTCGAAGAAGTGGTCTTTCTCAGCGCTGACGACTACACTGGAGGCCCATACTTGCTCTCAACCCAGCGTCAAAGGCAGCTGGGTTGAGAGGTTTATAGTGCCCATGTCAGGCTGGCCGTCACAAGACTGCCGTCCAAAGGGCACTATAAACTAGCACACAGGCAGCCCACCACTGCTGCCACTCAGCAGACCTGCCATGTCTGACACTCAGTTCAGGACGGGTCAACGGAAAATAAAATGATAATTGATTAACTTCATTACCATTTTATTTTTTGTCTCTGGGGCATTGCTTGGGGCAATTAAGCGGGGCGATGCTCCTCTGCTCAAATAGAGGAGACGCCCCGGGGGCCCCTATCATAGCCACCTCCCTGGTGTATAACCCACTCACTAGATAACTTTGACCTCGGCCAGTTTGACCTCTCTGACTCTAGCTAAGTATGATATTCTTCAGCGGCCATTGCATTGGTCCTCTATTGGATATTCTCTGCCCCGCCCCCAGCGTAACCACTGCTCCTATTCCTTCCTGTACATGTGTCGTTTGGTTATGCAACTGTTTCTGTTTTGTGACTTTTGTCCTTGATTGTTATCAGTCATGTGCTTTGTTTGTCCTTTACTTTTTATGAAACACAAGGGAACCCAATGGATAAACTAGGACCATGGGTGATCAACTACTATAAAGAACAAAGGTCCTAGTAGTAAGGAAGAAGAATCGTGCCCGATAGATTTATAGACCAGAGTCAGCACTATAAACTCAATTCACTCTGTGTACCCAGCCGGGCCACGGGTGTTTATTTTACAAAAGATGAGATGATAACAATTGACATACAAACAGGTGATAGGGCACAGTCCTGTACCTATCATTCAAAGCAACAAAGAATAAAGTAGAGGAAAGAAATAACAGGCAAAAAGAAGTGGAGCCAATTTTGTGACTTGTAAACCGTTACTTAACATCGCAAGCTCACAATTACAGTTACTACACGCATTTTAACACAATGGTCATATATGTAGTACTGTATTTAAAAAGGTCGACGTTTTGATCCCATGGCTCCTAATAAACCGGGATCATCATCAGGACTATTGTGATTAGTTGCCTGGTGTGGTTCCAACCTGTTAATAAAGGGGGATAAAAGGAAGTGCAAGGAAAAGGTCAGGAAAGTATCCTTTCGACAGAAAATTGAGATTACAAATAAAGTTGGGCAGCATGTCATTACAACTCATACACATAGCTTAAGGTGCATATATAACCGTGTCAACCATAAGTAAATTAAAAGGAGGAGCGTGTACAAACGGACTCATGCAAAATCGAGGTGAGACGAATTTTTGAAGGTTGCGGCGCAGTGCGAAATTAAACAACGAAATTTAAACAACGGCGTTGTGACCGATGGAGCCAATTATTTATGACACACGATAGCAAAACAGTGATCTCTATTGTGCATAACAATGTTCATGAAAGGGATGTGCATAATAGCGGCATATGTGGTTTAAAAGTGGCTGAGCCGGCTAGCAGTGCAAGGAAACATGCGTCGTCATGCTTGAATCTACTGACCAAGTCCGATTTCAATGCGGCTGCTGGTGTGGGGAGCCACAGGGCTTGGCAGGGGTTCAGGGTATTTTGGACGGTTGTGAGGTGCAGGAGTATCCTATTGAAAGGAGTGTTACAATGGAATTAGTAAGGTGAATGATAGTCGGACGGGTGGCTGGTTTAATCAGAGTAAGGCATACCTGATTGATAAATGATACAAGTACAGCCGTACTTGTTCGTAGCAAACTCCGAGAGGGCTCAATGAGGTTGGGGAGCCACGGTCCGTTTCGTGATTGATGTGGAGCCGCGAGGCAGGTGCCGAGTGCGTGCTCTTGTGATGGTGGGCGTCCCACGGTGGGGAAATGGCCCTGTGGGAGAAGGGGAATCGGGTGAGAAAAATGATCCCGCGCCGAGATCAAGGATCGGGCTGGGAACCGTTTCCAATTATGGCTTACCTTCAGGGCACAAGTCGGGGTACCACGCGGGTGGACGGCATCCCCCCACTTATTTTCGAGGGTTTTTCAGGGTGGACGCCGTCCACCCTGTTCAATCAAAACCGCGTCCACCATTACTGATGAATTATGTTTGCCTCTAGGCTGCGCGTGTGTGCCCGAATGCAGACTTGCTTCCTACAGCGCCCAGACGCTCTGTGGGAGTGCGCTCTCCCCTCGAGAAGCAGAATACATAACAAAAGGGTATCGTCAAAACGTCCCTTTTCAAAGCGGGAGGCGCACCAGGAAGCCCAGTACAGCAATTAAATTACAAAGGGGCTGCTTACAGTTTTCCAAGAGGCCCTTAGCAGGCAGTGTGAAACTAATCCTATGTGAATGTGTTTCACACTGCAATGAGAGGGTGTGGACGTGTCATTACGCCCAGTGTTGCTGAAATTGGAACTGGGGGAGGATTGCGAGGCCGGCACTAGGGTAAGTATATTAATGTTCAAAGAGAGAGGTCCGTGCCTCAAACAGTATGGTAGTAAAAAGGGTTGAAGTTTAGATAAAGAAAAAACTTCACAATGTATAGACTGCAACTGGGATCTGTGAATGATGGTTTGTTTACATACAAAAAACAGAGGAGTCGGAGTCGCATGACCTGGCCTGGCTGGAAGGCAACTTCCCTCCAGTTCAGCAGCCAGATGAGGTAAATAAAAAAGCCAGCTGTGCTCTGCCCATTTGCACTTAGGGGAGTTAGTGATCCAAATCTTTAATTGTGTTTCGTTATTTGCTTGAATTGGAAATAGGAATGTGTGCGTTTTTATTGGGGGTCGCAGGCTTGTGTGGAAAGGTGTTGCATTCCATACTATGGTTTTATTCTAATAAATGTTTTCTATAGTGTGTATGTTCGATCTCCAGACAGGACAAGAATCCTGATCTCTGTCATTGCATTTCTGCCTGTAAACTCAAGGGGTATGGACAGAGTGAATACATCTGACCAGATGCCTGAATAGACCGCAGTAGAGAGATCCAGTTTACCAGAGAGCGTGCTGTATTGTTCATCGCCTGTGTTATGAATTCCATACAAAACTGAGGCCTTCGTGCCAAAACAGGAATATTTTTGATAGCTCAAAACAAACATTTTTTAGATCTGTTTTTGCAGTTGATTCATTCAAGCTACAAAGCATCAGAGTTTGTCATTGGAAAAATAAATACTTTTCATACAAAGCTACTAAATCAAATACACCCTCCTTAACTGACAGAAGCATTGCAGTTACAAATGTGGAGTTCAATATTTGTTTGTCTGTCATAAAATTAATTCCTAGGTGGAAACAGGCACAGCAGCACAAGACAGAGAGTTGTTTCTAACTATTGCATTTTCCTGACTTTCAGAAAGTGGTTTAATAATTCCCTTGAGGGTGAGGGAGACTCTCTGTACATCGTGAAGATCCAGATCACAGACTGCACTGTGGTCTAACAAATCTGAGGTCAGGGTGTGGCTGCTTCATCAAGTGGTCGAGGTGAGCCCGTTTCATCAAGTGGGATTAAGGCGCATTGGAGCCAACTGCCTTCAGAGGGCTCCCCTTGTGTGGGAATGAAAAATTAAGATACTGTGATTCCAGGGATGCACTCTGACTGTTCCTACGGCTTACAGCTAGTGTCTGACTGTTTCGATCATGCTATACCTCAGTGACAGCAAGTTAACTGCTCGCTGCTGACATCAGTCACTAAGGCTAGAAAGCAGGCAGGACTGCCCATGAATGACACGAGAACTTTCAGTGTGACTTGTTAAAACGCATTTTGCTTACTGGAGTGGCCCTCATATGCTGGAAAATATACACCTACTGGGCTTTTGTAGTAGTTTGGTACCACCACTAAGTGGAATCATGAGGTCTTAACTTGCCATAAGGAAACGTTAGGATGTGGGACTGACATAACGTGTCTTCTCCCCACCCCCGAACAAACCCAGCCCCACCACTCACAAACCTCACCAGCCGCCACTGTATTAAAGTTTAAAAAGCACCTTCTGCCTCGTTCCTAGCCACAATAAAAGTGTTACATAGCTTCGGTGATTAATGTTCTACTTGGAGTGAGATCGGAGTTTTGTCTAGTGAAAGTTTTGACTCATTGTTAATATGGGTTAATATGCCTGATGCAAAGGACGTGTACCATACATCACAGACCTGTATTTATGAAGGTAGCTCAGTGGGTTACTGCTTTTGTTAGAGGTATTCTTTAGTTACTTGCAGTTTCTAAGTTAAAATCCTAAAATGGAACAGCGAGCTATCAACTGTAATCAAAGCGCTGCATGCAAACTGCAAGTTATATATTAGAGTGTTATACTTTTTTCCCCAGTCTTCCATTTTTTTATTGTTGCAAAAAAGATTTGTTTGGGTAGAAAACAATTGTTATTATTACAGAGAACTCTCAAGTATGGTGTTACATTTTGAATCCTGTTAAAGGGTGGTTGTAAGGGAATCTGTGCCGGTAGTGGTCATTGGGGGGCGCTAACTGGGCACCACCAGTGCTAAAGCCGGCCCTGGAAACAGGTTCCAGTATTGATACTCAAATGAAGAGCTCCAATACTTTCAAGTCGATGTTGATCAAAAAACTGTAAAAACTACATTAAACATTCATCTTAAAGTATAGGCAAAAAGTTTTAAACCAATCCTCCTTTTTATTTATCATCACAAAGAATACACCTTCAAATACATGACTTCAGGCTTTGCTCTGTACAAAACCCCTGACTTGCCTTTTAGTTCACTAATAGCACTGTCTTTTGGGGGGAGGTGGTGGGGGAGCTGGAACGATTCTCAGGTCTTGTTTGATAAATACTTTGCACATAATCTGAAGTACTAACATGAGGTGCTTTCGATAGTTTACTATAGTCTAACATAATCTGTGCTGCATGATTGACACACCACATTTTTCAAGGCTTGGCTTGTGTATGGGTTCTTAAGAGCCAGAACAGACCCTTGGCTCCGCTGTCCCTGGTAATTTGGTGTCTCGCCCACCTTTGCCTTTTGCCATAGTCCGGGTCACTGGAATTATGCGTCAGGAGAAGACCAAATTATGCAGCAGGGTGGAATTATGAGGCAAGCAAAGGCAAGTTATGTAGTATAATGCTGCATATTTTATGATAGAGTTACTTTATTATTTTGAAATTTTGCACATGCTAACACTAACTGTATTGTATTGTATTGTTACTTGTATAGCGCATGGCTACCCGGAGGCATCCCAGCGCTGCGCGGGGCTAAGGGGAGGGGGTCTGAGCTTTTATATTAACAGCCAGGTCTTCAACTGTTTTCGGAAGTTCAAATGGTTTGGTTCGCTCCGTAGATGCAGTGGGAGGGCATTCCATAGTCTGAAGGCATTGAGTGAGAAGAGGCTACCGCCACTTCTGGCCTTCTTGATCCTGGGAATCACCGCAACTGGGCAAATGTTTCATCTCATTAGTACCATTTACCACCTAAATACATCCATGTTTAAGCTACTTTAAGTGCATAGTTTATTCAGTCTGATAATATGGCAATCTGGGCTGTATTTGGATAATTAGCAAAATGGCATCTTGGCAATATCTGTAACTGAGGGATAAACATGCTGCCCAAACATGCAGGTCATATAATAGAACGTAGAATATTCTGTAACCTTTACTACCGCTCCCTATGGAGGACAACCCACCCAACGTATAAATCTTTACTGTGTCGATGGGGAACTCTTTAACACAAGTGTATCCATTGGTGAAGTAGATGTGCTTTTGGCAAGACTGAATGCTGAGTGGGCTGTCATATTGTTACAGCCCACTTCGCAAACTTCTTTGTTTTTCAGAAACAAGCCCACAATTCAAGGGTTTGTTTCTGAAAAATAAAAATGTCTCCTACCCACAGGGAGATTTTCCCCTACAAGTGGTGGGCAGTGTTCATTTTTCCTGCCAGGCATGACAGACACTGAGAGTGGTCTGCCTCAGCAAATCCGCCCCAAGTAGGCAGACCTTCAGAGGTACTGACTGGAGCGTCATTTCAGTGGAATGACCTCTGCCTATAACTGTACCCCAGTGGACAATGGTCACACTTGCAGAACCCAGAGACTCTTCCTTCCAGTTACCCGTACCACCCTTTCTTCGGGACGTGGAATAACCAGACTTAACACGTGCTATTATAGGACACTCAGGATGCCGTGATGTCACTTCCTGCCGTGATGTCACTTCCTGCTGTGATGTCACTTCCTGTCGTGATGTCACTTCCTGTGACCACGCCTACCTTGGAGAGTCCCCCCACTTCTTTTTTTAGGACTTGTGCCCTGCTTACCTTCGAGGATTAGCGAGGTGATGGCTCGATGGTCTCACCTTTTGGCAGCAGTGCTGGATGCCGACTAAGTGGCCTGACATTTATAGTTGTTTGTCCTTTACAACTTTTGAAAAAAGTAAAACCCAATAAAGATTAAAAAAAAAAAAAAACTAGACAAGCTGAAATTAAATCATTGCACTGCCTCAGAGCACGCAGGGAGTGTGGCTTGTAAACCTGTATACTTGGTGCATAAAAGCCACACCAAGTTTTTACGAAACCCAGCATCCCACCACAGCCTATCTGTTCTCTCAATAAGTAGGTGAACTTTGGCTCAGTTTCACAACTTCAGGTCCTCCTCCTTGCAATGTCAGGATACTCTTGGGTGTTAGCTGCAGTGTGTACATTACTTGATACTTACAGACCGAAGATATATCCATTTGAATGAAACTAGCATTGGTCTGGGATGGAACAGTGGGGCACAATCTACTTTACAAATTGATGACAGCAAAATTTGAGATCTTTGGTCCTTTCACAGAGTTAATTGTGACTTCTCTGCTCACGTTAGGGTACTTATAAAATACACAGACTAACAGATGTGCAATATTATGAGATTCTGACCTCAACAACATTCATATTCAGCTGAGGCACCTATAGCACTATTTGATAACTTATGTATTTGTGAAAAATTAACAAAAATTGTCAAAAAGGAGTGGATCATTATATGAGACCCAGGGCCTCATTTACGGAGGATTGACGTAGGGCAGCGCCA
This sequence comes from Lissotriton helveticus, assembly GCF_964261635.1. Taxonomy (NCBI): domain Eukaryota; kingdom Metazoa; phylum Chordata; class Amphibia; order Caudata; family Salamandridae; genus Lissotriton; species Lissotriton helveticus. Next base: position 415,632,585 of record NC_136060.1, on the reverse strand, counting down.
CAAGGCTCTTGCTGTGCTGCCATATGCCAATATGAAGGGGCAGGAATGCACCGTATTTATGAAATACAGCGCAGTTCTGTCCTTCCCCCATGCGCTGGTGCACTATTTGCTACCTAGCGCCAACGTAGTGACCCTTGCGCCATGGTGCAATGGTGTCAGCCCTGCAGGCAGGATTTTTTGTGTGCAGGAATAAGCACCTTCCGGCACTAAACCAATCCCAAGGGGGCGTTTTCCTCATTCTATGTGTGTTGCAGAATGCAGCACACATGAAAAGAGTAAAAAACGAAGAGAAATACAAATATTTCTTCTTATTATGCCTTCTCTGGGAAGGCGTAAAGTTTTGACGCTGTCCCAGGTTTAGGTGATTAAGTAAATATGCGGCAGAGTCAAAATCCATGGGTGTTGTGTGGGAACTTCCACTGCAATGCCTCTGGAAAAACTCCCTGGTGCAAAATAAGGCAATGCAGCGACATGCACTGCTTTGTCTTACTCCATATCTTTGAGGCCACGCAAAGCCACGCGTAGTGGCTTTGCCTGGCCTCAGAGGTATGATTGAGTGGCTTGTGTCACCGGAGTGTCAACACAAGTGACGTTCCAGTGGCGCTAGCCTTTCATAAATAAGCCCCACGGTCTTCTATGCCATCACGTGGATGCAGTGAAACCCATGCTATGACTGGTACTCATTCCCCCTGCAAATTGTGCATCACTCGTATCACTTGTTGTTTCCAGCTCCCATGTTTCTCTTTATAGCGCTGGATCAAAGTGAAGTACATGATGCTCCTGATCCGCACACTAACACCAACCTGCTTAATACTGGAGTACCTACACTCTCTCACACACACACTCACTCACTTCTCCTCTCCCTCTTTTACTGATTTGGGCTGCAATTCCCTCTTTTAGGGTGCAAACCCATACAAAAGTCTGCTCATGTGTTCAGTCCCAACCACAGGATTGCTGGTTATACGGGTGACCAATCCTTGCTGCTGACTTACCATTCCCTTCTGCTAGCCATTACATTATGGGGCTTATGTACAAGCCCTCACCACCACCAGAACCTCACTTTCTTTGACGCTCCGGTGGCACAGCGCCTTTTTCCATATTTACAAGGTGGTGCTAAGCCACTTTGCGTGGCTTAACTCCATCTCGTAAATATGCCCCTTTCCGCCACAGTCCACTGCGACAAAGAGGCGTGCAGTGGGTGTTGCTGTGGGCGTTCCACCGCAACACCCACTGCTTTTTGACAGTGTTCTAGATTTACAAGACTGAAGCAGCACCAAAAACGAATGCCATGGAATACCAGGCGTTAGAATGGCAATACGAGTTGAAATTATTAATTGCTCCTCGTTTTTTGTTCTTTCCAAGTCTGCTACATTCTGAAGGGGAAACATCCTTTACAACGCAACTGTTACAACGAAGTACCTTTACGACGCAACCATTACAACGCAACTTTTACAACGAATTTCGCTGGGGGGCGCTCTAGGATAGGGAATAGTTTTCATTTACTATCCAACACCTTCCCTACTATCCACGGGGACTGGAGTTGGAATAGTAAATTAAACTATTCACTATCCAGCGCCCCCCAACGCAAGTCGTTGTAACGACTTGCATTGTAAAACTTGTGTCGTAAAGGCATGCGTTGTAATAGCATGCGTTGTAACGTCATACATCCTTCTGCAGCACATATAGAAGGTGCAAACTGCCATTATTGATTTTTTATATGTAGGAAGATGCCCCTTCTTATACATAAACAATCTTCTCTTGCAGTATGGAATCAGGGTGCCTGCATTGGAACTAGGCAACTTTTTTTACGCTAGTGCTAGGAGAAACACAGTGAATATGGCGCATCCCTACTTTTGGAAAATGTCAGAGCATGGCGATACTAAATTTGGAGCAGTTCTACTCTCCTGCATTTTATAGTAAATATGCCCCAATGTCTTTAGCTGCACACAGGCCAGTCCAGGCCATCAGAGTGGTGGCTAATGAGACTGCCAGAGAAGCCCTCCTCCTGTAGCTCAGGGTAGACCTTGTGCTCGCCTGTCAACTTCTCACTCTTTCTCAGGTCCAGACATAGGAACCTTTCATGCAATAGGTGCCTTAAATCTGCAAATGTGCTCTTTATCCACCAAGGACAGACACATAGAGGCAAATTCTAAAGCGTACAGGGTCCTAGACTCTGAAACAGCTTGAGTCCCATTCAAGGAGCAGAACCCACATGAACTCCTTATCAAAAGACTGCTTTGTGGAGCCTAACCTCTCCTTCCTGACGAAGACTGTGTCCAGTGGTCCGGTCTCTTGTCCTATCAAGATTAGACTATGGGTACGCCATTCTCGCTGAAGTACATGAGCCGCGTCACACTCCCTTCTAAGCATCACTCGATGCTGCAGTCATACTGGTCTCTGGTACCAAGAAGTTTCATCATGTCCCTTCTATCCTGACAGCCTTGTATTGTCTGCCTATGAAGCCAGAAGCACCCTTAAACTCACTGGTATTGTCCATGAAAGTCTCCAAATTATCTAATAAATTAGTTATCTAAGGTGGGCAACGAGAGCTATAGAACTCAAACTCCTCCTTGAACTCCTGATCTTCAGAAAGAAAAGGATCCTCAAACAATCCTTCTGAAACTCCATTCTGCCTGCTATTAGAAGAGTCCCTTCCCATGAATGTTTCAAAAACGAAATGAAAAAAATACTATTGGAGCATATTTTACTGACATGATCAACTACCTTGCAGGGTAAACATCGTTTACAACGCGGTGTTTACACCGCACGACCTTTACCACGCTGCCATTACAACGCAAGTCGTTACTACGACTTGCGCTGGATGGCGCTGTTGGTTAAGGAATATTGTAATTTTATATTCCAACACCTTCCCTACTGTTACGTGGACTGGTGTTGGAATATAAAATTATAAGATTCCTCAATACGCGCCCTCCAACGCAAGTCATTGTAACGACTTGCATTGTAATAACCGCGTTGTAAAGTACCGCGATCTAAAAGATCGCGTTATACTGACATACATCCCCTTGCAGAATTGAAAATTCGGACAATGTATTACTTTACGGCAACCCAGGTGCCGTTTCTGTTAAACAAAGTTTATTAGGTAGTCAGGTCATGTAGAGAAAGGATGTGCATTTCTTCTTCAAATTATATCTTTAATTCCAGGTTACAGTAAGATGGTAGGTTCCCATGTAATGCTCCACCAGGAGCAGCCACCTTGCTGCTCTGCCCATACCATCCTGCTGACTCTAATCCAAGCACAAACACTCTCAGCATTCTAATGACTTCACCCCCTGGCTGAGCAGCAAGGCAGAGAGCATCATTGGGGAAAATGCATTATACCAGACAGTAGATAACAATAGTTTCCTTCGCGTGCAAGGATCATTATCAAGCGGCCTTCTTTTAGAGGTCACGTAGTCTCTTGTGTGTTATTTACGTTGCTAGATTTTCTCTTGTTTATGGTTATTACGTTAACAGTGTTTTTACTTGGTGTAGTGTTTATATGTAAATCCAAAGGTACTGTCATTTGTGAAACTCAGCTGTCCACCTGTTCCCCGCTGTAATAGACCTTGCAACCTATGTAAAGTGCTGTGACATCCCTTAGGTCTTGTCCGTGCTATATACAAGCAGAAGTAAAGAAATCTAACCATCTCCAGGTCAGGAAGCTTCTGAAGACAGAACTTGCTAGGCTGGCATCTCTCAGCAGTGACCCACTTTTACCAGATAGGGGTGTCACAACTGTTATTTGGTTGGACTGTACCTTTCCTGGTCCCTCTGGCGCCATGGCATTTTCACTGGTCTTTATTAGCCACAAGGTAAGAGAGCATTTTACAAAAACCCAAATTTATTATATAAATAAATAAATACAAGTTCGAAGGATGTACTTTGGGTGCTAGCCTCCAGTGCTCATATGGTCTCTGCTTGAATTGTTTCACATTGTGGATACAGCTACCAAACCCAATCACTTTTTTTTCTAAAATAACATTTTATTGCTTACATATAACATGACAGGAACAGTTGAGACATATCACAGTCACATTATTTAATGTTTCATGCACTGTATATTTACAGAGTAGATAGAATAAGGTCTCATCTTTTACATACAATATCGAAGTACATGTCATATTCTATCAGAATCAGCGGCGGCCTCCCCACCCGCAAATTAAAGTATAATAAAACAGGGTTTAAACCTGTTTTATTGTTGTTCTATTTTGTTATATGTTTATATAATTTTATAACGCACGCAACTACTCCGAAGAGTGTCCCGGCGCCAACCAAGTGGCGTCAGCAAGCTACCACTAGGCAAAGAGATAGGTTTTTAGATGTTTCTTAAAGGCCAAAGGGTCTTGGGTATTGCGAAGCGCAAAAGGAAGGGCATTCCATGCCTGAGCGGCTTTCACGGCAAGGGTACAGCGGCTCAGCCTGCGATGAATGATGCGGGACACTTGTTTTAAAAGAAGTGCTGATGAGCGCAGTTGTCTCAGCGGTACATAGAAGGAAAACCGCTTTTGTAGGCGGGCCATGACCATGGAGGGCGCGGTGGGCAATAACAAGGGATTTAAACTTAACCCGGTCGGCCACGGGAAGCCAGTGAAGTGAGCATAGAGGGTATCGCACACTACTCCTAATGGGAATTTCAAGGAGAAGCCTAGCGGCCGCATTTTGGACAACCTGGAGTTTATTCAGTGAATATCCCGGGATGCCCACATACAGAGCACTGGCATAATCCAGTCATGGACCTGTCCCCAGGACTCAGACGAGCCTTGAGGGTGGGTCCAGGGGATGACTGCAGGTGGGGGAATGAGGCACTCCCCCACCTGACTCCCCACCTGACTGAGGTGTTTGGCCTTATGAGCAGTGTTGCTGGGACTGGAGAGATAGGCACAGGCTCTCAGTTTGCCTGGGAGCGCAAGTTGCAGGCGCTCAGGCCGATCATGATTCTGCTTTTCCGCAGCATCAGGATTGGCCCCAGTGCATTCTGGGAGCCTGTGCCCAAAACTAGGAAGAGCCCGAAGCAGCGGGAGATGGTGGTGGCGACGGCATGAAGGTAAGTTTTATTCTTTTTATTTTTATCCCCTGCTTTCCCCCCACCAGCTTCCTCTCCCCTCCTTGGGCCCGCCCTCCCGCTTCTTTGGTCGGGACTGGCCATTACTGATCAGAATGGAAGCTGCCATGACACTAATATTGAACAAATCCTCCTAATCCCACCCTCCCCTCGCTCATACTCCTTGCCATGCTGTTGCATATAAGTTCCCACACTGAGTAACATATTTTTAGAGCCCCACTGCATGTTCGGTTCCCTCCTCCTGCAGCCCCACTTCAGCTGCAAAGGTGATCAGGCGCTGTCACTCCCCGAGACAACCGCTGTCAACAGAAAGCTGTGCAGTGTGTCGGTGTCTGTGTCCGAGGCCATAAGACAATCCACCAGGTTTTCCCATGCCATAGCAATTGTTCCTTGCCCTCTCTTCAGCTCCTGGAATAGTACAGTAGCCCTGTACTATTGGTGAGCTTCTCAAGCCATTTAGCTTGTCTCGGTCCCCCAGGAGCCCGCCAGTGCATAGGGAGTTCCCTTTTCACAAGGAACAGTGCCAAGTGTGGGAATACCCCAAGGAGGCAAGCCAGAGGGTGCAAGGGGTTGCCTGATGAGTGATATTATTGATGCAATCTATCACTGCTTCCCAGTACCCTGGGGAGGAGGGGCAGGACCACACCATAAGGAATATTTCCACCCCAAGTTCCCCACACAGAGGACATGCGGCTGCCGCTGTGGTAAAAAACCTATAAATCCTGCCAGGTGTGAGGTAAGTCCTGTGTAGGAAGAAAAAGTTCATCAGTTTGAACCTGGAATCATGTAAGATGGCGGGAATATTCTCTAAGATTCTACCCCAGGCCACATCTGTAAACTGTAATTCCAAATCCGTCTCCCATTTCTCCTTCAGGTCTGTCAGAGCAGTAAGAATGTAGGTGTATATGGCTCTGTATAGGCAGGTAACTGCTTTAACTCGACCTGCTTCGGTACAAAGCAGCTGGCAGCATTGATGCACCATAGGTTCTGATTACCCAGCCCCCCAGTGGTTCCTGATCTTGGCCATTCTTTCCCAGTGTAGTAAGAATTGGCCAGCTGGAATGCCGAATTCCATGGCCACCTCCTCAAAGGGTAACAATTCTCCATCCCGGTAAAGGTCTTCCACCCGGGTTACCCCGTAGGCATCCCACCCCGTAATTCTCCACAGGCCCCCCCCCAGGTCACCAACTCTAGTCATCGCAGCGGTCAGTCTGGCAAGCAAGGTGCTCGGTGTGAGTGCGCTGTAGGCAGCATCGCACACTATGTTGCACCACCCAGAGTTCCTGGGACGCCAAGAGGACCCGCATGAGATCCCTCAAGTCGGGGAGCGAAACAACAACCCCTTCCTCTGGGTGCATCTTACTGTATATCCATTGTTTAAACCATTGCAGCTGTGCCACCAAAGAATAGACCTCTAGGTTCGGGACCGCCATCCCTTCCTCCTTAAGATGATGCTGCAATTTAGTAATCGCCACCCTGCGTTTGCCCGTACCCCAAACCAGCTCTAATAGCAATTATTCTAGGTCTTGGAACAACAGGTGAGGGACAAGCAGGGACACTCAAATCCCACTCACTTGACACAAACCTTGTGATTGCCTTTTCAATCTGGATGGTGGGTGGAACCACGCTCAATTTGGGTGGTGGGTAATTAGATGTATTGAACCAATTTACTGCATTTTCCGCCACCTGTTTAAGTCCTATCACGCTAAACGAGAAACATCCTTTACGACGCAACTTTTACCACGCAGTGCCTTCACAACGCAGGTTTTTCAACGCAAGTCATTACAACAAATTGCGCTGGGGTGCTCTCTAGGATAGGTAATAGTTTAATTTACTCTCCAACACCTTCCCTACTATCCACGGGGACTGGGGTTGGAATAGTAAATTAAACTATTCACTATCCAGCACCCCCCAACGCAAATCGTTGTAACGACTTGCGTTGAAAAACCTGCGTTGTAAAAGCATGCGAGGTAAAAGCATGCGTTGTAACAACGTACATCCACGCTAAACAACCATGCACCATTGACTAAGAGAAACTAGGGCAGTCATAGCACCCAGTCTACTGCCTCTGTCCCATTCACTGGCTATAGTAAATAAGGTCCACAGTAAACACAAGAGTTTGAGAAGTCTGCAGAAGACATCCATGCCTTTCTTCAAAGAACAACATTGTGCCTCATGCACTGGCACTGCATAGGTGTAGCCTATAAGTGCCATATTTATAAATGGAGTCATCTCTTGGTCCCAGAAGATGTTACAACCCTCTATTTTAAGAACCCTATTTTTCGACCTATAAATTAAACCTTATTTATTTTTCAATTCTCTGAGGTTATCGTGATTGGTTATGTCATATTCTATCTTAGTTCATGCTTCTAATGTCTCACCAGTCCAGCCGGATGTCTGAAGGATCTCAAGACTATCCCCGCATGAAGGCAGCGGACAATGCCTTATTGTGAGAAGTTCATGGGGGGAGCTGGATAATAAAGGCTGCTGTCTGGGTTGCATCACTTTGGGGACACACTTAAGGTTGAGAAGAAACCAAACTCATGAGACTTGAGACTAAATTTGTTAGAAGCGGGAATATCACCAGGAAAGAAGGCTTAGGCTATAGAAGGCCAATGCTAAAGTTTTGGGATTAATGGAACTGAGGGTGTTTCCCAGGCAAGGACGTAATGGTTCTCAGATGAGGACGGCTGTCTATGGCCGTGTCTGCATTGGATGGTGAAGATCTAATGGTATGTCCTTTCAAAATGCATGTAAAGCATTCGTCTTAGGTGCTCAGGGTAGGGATGGCCAAATGACTTGGATTTCCCCTGCGGTCTCTGTTTTTCATGGCTTGTCCTGGCACTTCTCACTAATTGAAATACATGTTTCGGTTTTGGAGAGAAAGTTGGGTGAGTGTACACTGTAACAATAATGATGTTTTTAACCACACTCCCTCTCTTTTACACCGCGAGGTTAAGTTTCATAAATACTGCCCCACTGTGCTGCCTTGTCTCACTCATGCAGCGCAGAGACTATGAGGAGGTACAGACCTGTATCTAAGGAGACCCTCAACCAAGGCCCGGATGAACTCCCTTCCTCTGGCCTTCATCACAGCATAAGAGAGGGAAAGGGCCAGTGGCGGCTGGTATTTGAAGGTAGTGGGGAGGCGGGTCGCGGGGCGTGAGGGGAGGGGAGGGAAGGAAATAATTTAAAGAAACACACTTACCTGTGTACCACTTCCGCCCCCAGGGCCGCTGCCTCCTATCAGTCGTCTTCTTTGCTTCCAGGGCAGGAAGCAGGATGCACCCGGCTCCCAGTCTCCTGATAGCCAATCACAACGTGCAATGCAGCGTTGTGATTGGGCTGAGCGCCATAGAACGGCGCTCAGCCAGAGAATGGGAGGCTGGTCATGTTCTGTAATGCAACCTGCATGGAGAACATTCATGCAAAACACTCCTCCTCTCCCCTGCTCAGTCAGCAGTGCAGCCCCGCCCCGTCCTGCCCGCAAAGCTGCCACAAGGAAAAACTAAAATGATAATAAGTTAGAGTTACTATCATTTAATTTTAAAAGGCGGAGGAGCTGCCACGGGAAAGGGCTATTTATTAACACCTTCGCTGCGGCGGCAATTCCGCCGCAGTGCTAGGGGGGAGTGGGGCTGCGCGGCGCTCCCATGCTCGTGACGGAACCGGTCCGTCACGAGCGCGCTGTGCTTGTGACGGAGCGGTTCCGCCACGGCCCCGCCCGCTCAATAGAATGCGCCGCGCAGGCGTGAAATCAGCTCCGCACAGGTGCGCCGAGCGGGCCGTGACGGAACCTCTCTGTCACCAGCACAGCGCGACCGAGGCTGGTGACAGGGCAGTTCCGTCACCAGCTTGGAAGGGGTTAAGCACATTATTTGAGCTCTACTCTTTTGGTGTGTGGCAGAGGTTGGCAAAATGTTACAACTAAATCATATTTCTAAAAGGAAGCATGTTTGCATTTTTTTTAACTTTCATATATAGAATATGCTTAACATTACGTTCAAAGGTCGATGCGCATCTTCAAATCTGCTTAGCAGGAACGTATGAACGAATATGCTACCCTGTTTTTTAATATTTTTTACCCTTATAAATGCAGAACTCCAAGTCCCGGAATGCAAACTAAACAAGATTAAATTTGCTGCTCATGTTACATGTGACAACATGAGATCTGTGTAAACCCTTCTGTGGTTTACTCAAAGCCGTTTGAAAAGGAACAAAGTACACAACCTTTAAAACACAGCTTTGTATTTTATTTTATCTTTGTTTTATCTGGCTTGTCAAATAAATCTGTGTGATATGCCAGGGCAATCCCTCTTCTACGTCGACGAGTGCAGTCACTGCAGTCCTGCATCCGTGGGAAGTTTTAGTCCTGCTTCTATGTCTATAGTGACTTCTAGTTATTGTTTTTTTTTATCTGCCCACCCTAGCTAATTGTCTTGTTGCATGAGTGAGGAGGGTGAGCAACAAGGGTGCAGTAGCCAGTTTCAGACCTTGGAGTAAAACTAAGCATTTCAGGGCCCAGGATCTTGTTTAGAGAAAATCTATACCCAAGTTAGGCCCAACACCACTATTCTCACACTCCTGTGGGAACGTCCAATCCTACACATACAAGAGGAACACATGACTGTGAATGGTACAAAAAAACAGTGCAACTCCAGGCATGCAGGTGACACCTCTGCAGGTGTACCATTGGCGTCTGTGGCTTCGTGAAGTTATGACCTTTCATACACTTTGTATTGAACTTGGTATTTTATAGTATTTTATAGAACTTACTAATCCTGACGAGGCGTTGAAGCACTTTCTAGTGAGTAGCACTTTAATATGGAGGCTGATCCAGCGGGCTATAGAAAATATATCATAAACAACGCTACCCAACTTCATAACCTATAAACAAAATTCTAAACTAAATATGGACCCATTTATAAACCTGATATATTTTGGGCCTACTGAATCAGGTGGTCAGAATAAATCTATATACACATTATCTACAAACTATATACATATTTATACATTTGCAGAAAGAAAATTGTCATTAGAATAAAACCCAACCATTTAAACGACCACCATAGGCGACGTGATCTAGCTAATAGTAACCTACACTTCTGAATAACCAAGACCAGCTTGTTTGTCAAAAGTAAGATTTTATTTACTAAATTATGGTATATAAGTTGAAAGTTTTATAATTGAATTTTATTAGCATTAAAGCAAGCATGATTGTAATGAAATAAGAGAAAATACAATTTAAGCAAGTGAATCAAGTTTAAAGTGAATATATAAAATTTAGCATTTCTAAAACCTAATTCCCTAACTGAGCTAAATAGATAGAAATTAAAGTAAAGTTCTTTGAGGATTCTTACGTGCTCCACACAAAGTCCAGCAGCACTTCACCCTCATCGGAAAGTCAGAAAGCAGCAGCCAGCCCAACCCTAAGGGCATGACTTTTTATACCTTTCTACGCTAACTAAACTAGCAAAGGAAAGTTTTCAGAAATCCTCGACGTCCCATTGGCTGAGAGTGACAAGTGACATGTCACCCAATTCTCAAAAAGTTCCATAAAATCATGTCTCATAAAGACCATTGTCTCTTCCACGTGAAGCCAGAAGCTTCCTGAGATTGCAACTATGTATTAAGTCATTCTCGCAGCGTCCGTAGACTTTCAATACAACTTCCGCGGATGCCAAGTTAAGGACTGACAAAATGTTCACTTTCGACCTTGGCCATGTCCGACAGAATGATGTCAGCTCATCAGTTTTTGCTTTGTGAATGCAGCTTCAATAAACGTTTTAATTCAGAATGGGCGTCTCGTGACTTTCTGCAGAATTATAGGTCAGCTCTTTTTCTGCGGTTCAAATGACTAGGCCCAAAAGCAGGCAACTTATGTTTTCTAGTATAAAACAAACACAAGAAAAGTATTAATGTAAGAAATAAAGTAGATTCTGTATCCACCCCATGGTTTACTAATTAATTAACCCACCCGATTAATCAAAATGTTACCTAGCCATTGCAAACAAATAAAGCAGCGTTTATATTTACCAGTCTCCGTTTTTCCAAGAGACCCATATGCACCTAGAATAGTAGAAATGACATCACACAGACAAGGAAAAGCAAAACAAGCACATGCTTCTTTTAAGTTTGCAGCAATTAGTAATGACAAAAACGAAAACAATAATTATTTTTATTATTTTTATTATTTTGCACGAACAAAAAGATGCAACATTTATGCACGTTTATGAGCACACATGTTAGTCCCCCCACGTGTAAAGTTTAATCTAAGTTGTATTAGCACGACATATCACAAATCATTAATATTATTATTCATGTTATGGAAATGTGACTTCACGAGATTAAACAAAATTTTGTTTTCTATCTCGCTCCATCAACTCCCTCATCTGGTGATTAACAAATCACCACACCAGCACTCAAAATTTTGGTAAATTAAATTTATAAGAAATCGATTCAAATTCATTTGTATCAGTAAACCTAAAAATCTGTTTCGGCATAATCTTTGCAATTAACATGACGCTCTCTATGTAACTCCTGTAATTCGATCTCCCTTTCTTCTTCTTTTCTGAGTTTATAGATTCTCTTCTTTTCTCTCAACTGTTTCTTTCTTTTATGTAACAAACAACCTAATTTGGTCAAAATAAAAATGAATACTATTATAATCAAAGGTGCCAGAATCTTGCCAAGAATTGAACTTCCGATATTATGAAACCAGTTTTTAATTGCTTGAAACCTTTTTGAAAGTTTCCCTGTAAAATCTTCTTCTTCTAAAGGAATTATCTCTGAATGCATTTGTGTAATATTCTTAATATACATTTCAATATTCTTACTTTCATCAGGTATATATGTACAGCAATGTTGGACATGTAAAATGCCACAGACTCCTCCCTCTTTTGCTAGGAGTATGTCTAAAGCAAGACGGTCTTGAATTACCATAGATCTAATTGCAATAACTTCAACATTCACTAATTGAAATCCATCAGCAGTGTCAGTTGATAATCTATCAACTATAGTGGACAATTTTCTAATTCTCCCTGCATTTAGGGTTATACCAACAAAAGGAATTACAGCTTGAAAAATATCTCCCAGAACTTCGGTAAAAGTTTCTCTTTTAGCTCTATTTACATAATTATGAATTTTAAACAATCCTTCTGAATCTCTGTCAACATGAAACACTTTAGGAAAAACAATTCCCACATAACAAGTTCCATACCAATGGTCTGGAAGGTTGTAGTAGGCTTTGTCACCACAAACAAAATAAATCCCAGGAAAGATAGGATCTTTTCCACCTTTAAATCCCCAACCTCCCATAATCTGATAAGTATCTTCACAGTTACTTGCACCTACAAAATAATTATCAAAAAGTGTGTTATCTCTTCTAATGCAAAGTTTTCCACTAACAGGTTTGTCTATGTGAATTGCAATATTTTCAAGCATTTTACCATTTAACTTCTCATCCTCTTTTTGCCAGAAGGCTGACTTAGTCTGCTTGACTAATTCATTTCTCTTATAAATTGCTCTTCTCTCCTCAACCATATTCAAAAATTTCTTTCCTTCAGCACTTAATTTACATGTTAGATTATTCTTGTAAGCATACTCATATGTAAGTTCGTTAGTAACAAGGAAATATTCTCTCATTTGTTTTGCTTTCTTATGCTTATTTAAAGCATTATCAATCTTAACATTAGCAAAAATTTCATCATAATTTGAATAGTAATATTCTAAACGACCAGTTTGATAAAATAAACTAGTTAATACACTACATGTTACAGCATAAGTGAGAGGAAGCATGTTATATGTTACTCCCTCAGAAACAGAAGCAGGTAATTTAACACAGACATAGCAGTCTTTTGCACCCATTACCTTGACATATTCACTCAAAAGCTTTGTGAATGTATTACTTGAAAAATCACCTATTGATTTATCTTGATGAATGTTAGGCTGATGATCAATAACTTTTGCAGATGTACTATGTTTAGTTTGGCTAACCAGAGCTTTGCTTGTTAAATTAACTTTGTGTAATTCTCTATTCATTTCTAAAGGGATAATCACAGCTAGTACCAACCAGAGCAGAACTAAAATGAGCAGACATACCAGAGTCATCTTACAGCATCTTTTAAAAACAGAACATCTTGAAGTGTTCTCCTTAACATAAGGCATTTTTAGGTTAGTTTTAGCAATTTTAGCCTCAGAAATAAAAATAAATTTTAAAATTTCTAAATTTATATTTACACCCCCCTTTTAAAATATATTTTTCTTTCTCTTAAAACCCTAAACAAGATTTTTTCGACCTTATGTCATACATAAGTTTCTTTTAACTAAAAACAGTTTTTCTTCAACCTTGTGTCAACTAACAAGATTTCTTCAGCCTTTTGCCAATTTAATATTTCTGTACTTCAATCATTGTCACTAATTTCTTGGATTTCGTTTTCTTCTTCACTACTATCATATATGTCAATAACAGGTGGAATTACTAAGTAAGTCCACTCAGGAGACTTGTATTTTTGATTTGGTCTTATTATCCTCTTCCCTTTTCTTGATATCACTTCAATTTTTCTTCCAACTCCAACTTCTTTTCCAGGACTCTTCTGACTACTGATTTCTTCAACTTGTTCTATTGGCTTTTTGATCAGTCTGACTCTCAATCTTCCACCAGGCCAGTAGTCTGCTTTTCTCACGTACTTCTTCTTTGGTTCAGAATTATTTGATTCTGACTTCCAAGTCCTTTTCTTTCTCTTTTCACTTTCACCTTCCACGTCACTTTCTTCAGTTTCGTAGTCTGAAATTTCAATTGACTCAGGAACTTCTCTATTCGGCAATTTCACTCCTTCAGGAATTTCACTTTGTCTTCCATCACTGGTACTCGGTAATTCGTTCTCCTCCTCTTCCTCAATTACCTCTAACTTCCCAGATTTCGGATTTTTGTTCCTTACTTCAGAGTTTGTTCTCTGCCTTTCGATACTCTCCTGGTCTGAAACTTCTTTTGGTTCAGCTTCTTTGTCTTCAATAGAGACAACCGAATCCTCAGTTATCTTTCCTTTTAACAGATTCTCTTCACCTTCAGAATCTATTTCAATGATTTCTAAGTCTTTTCTTGTTACATTTCCATTCACAGGCACAGTTTCCAGATGTCGACTTTCTTGTCGATCTTCAGAATCTGGAATTACTTCACCTTCTGTTCTGTCTTCTGCTTCAGAATCAGAATCATCTGTGGTATCACTTTCAACATCAGAACTCTCAGGAGTTGGTACTGGAATAGTATGACTAGGATGAATCCAGCGTTTCAATCCTCTGCACTTTACAGCATTAGTAGTGATCAAGATTATCTGCCTAGGTTTCTGCCATCTAGGAGTTAGACAATTCCTTCTCCGATGTACTTTCGTTCTGACCCAATCGCCAGGTCTCAGATCATGAGTCAAAACTTTTTCATTTGATTGAGCTTCAGTTCCCACCTGATTAGACACAGAAGTTACCATATCAGATAACCTTTTACAGTAATCCAAAATTGCACTGTCATTTATGCTCAACAGTTTACCTACAGGTACAAAAACTTGCCTCATAACTCTTCCCATTAAAATTTCATGAGGACTCAAACCTGTCTTTTTATCTGGTGTACTTCTTAATGACATCAAAACAAGTGGAAGTGCATCAGTCCATTTTATGCCTGTCTCAAGACACATTTTTCCAATTCTGTTTTTGATTGTTCCATTTATTTGTTCAACTACACCTGATGCCTCTGGTCTGTATGCACAGTGTATTTTCTGCTCAATGCTCAAAGCTTCGCAAATTAATTTCATCAGTTTGTTATCAAAATGGCTTCCTCCATCACTCTCAATAGTGACTGGAAAACCGTACCTTGGGATGATTTCTCTTAGCATTAGTTTTGCTACTGTAATTGAATCACAATGTCGTGTAGGGAAAGCCTCTACCCATCTTGAGAATAAGCATACAATTACAAGCACATATTTCAAACAGTTGTGTAAAGGCATTTCAATGAAATCTATTTGTAACCTGGTAAAGGGACCACCTTCTCGACCAATTATTCCTGTCCCCACCACTGATTTTCTGTTTGGATTCATTTGTTGGCATGACAAACACCTTTGACAAAAAGATTCAGCAATGGTTCTAAATTTGGTATTGAACCATGTTTCTCTGAAAAGTCTGACCATAGAATCTCTTCCTAGATGTGCAGGACCATGATATAATCTGGCCATGTCAGCAATCAAACAATTTGGTAAAACTACTCTGCCATCTTTGTAAACCCACACTCCATCTTCTTCACGTGGTCTACAATCTGATCTTAACCATAGGTCTTTTTCTTCATCATCTGCTTCGTTTTGTAAATCTCTAATCTCATGCCATGTTTCTACAACAGTTGTTAGCATTAATGAATTTGAATCAGTTTCTTTACTCCTCTCCCGATTGTATGAATAATTTTTCCTTGCGCAGTACTTTGCTGTTTCGTCTGCGAAGGCATTTCCCTTGGAAATATAATCAGTTCCTCTAGTGTGTGCTGCACACTTGACAATTGCAATTTCTTTTGGCAATTGTATTGCTTCAATTAATCTTCTAATGAAAACTGCATTTTTAATTGGAGATCCTGTTGATGTCATGTATCCTCTCTGTGACCAGAGTTGTCCATAATCATGCACAACTCCGTACCCATACTGACTATCAGTAATGATGGTAACTCTTATATCCTTTGATATTTCACATGCACGAATTAAAGCAATCAATTCAGCCACTTGTGCTGAACAAACTCCTTCAAGACATGATGCTTCTTCAACATCTACAACTGTACAAACTGAGTATGAAGCTTTCAAGACACCTCCTTCGGATCTTAAGCATGAGCCATCTACAAAGTAGACAAAATCCGATTCAGACAAAGGTCTGTCTTTGATGTCTTTTCTTGGTTTAGTGCAGAATTCCATGACATCTAAACATTCGTGTTCTGTTTCAATGTCATCAACAATTTCAGAATCAGGCAGTAATGTAGAAGGATTCAGATTCAAACATCTTGAAATCGAAACATTATCTGCTCCCAGTATGATTTTCTCATACTTTGTCAATCTGCTACTTGTTAAATGTTGAGTCTTACCTCTTGTCAGCAATATTTCAACTGAATGAGGCACAAAAACTTTCACAGGAAATCCCATAATGATTCCTTCACTTTGTTCGAGGCTGATACTTGTAGCTGCAACTGCTTTCAAACAACCTGGTAATGCTTTTGCAATTGGATCAAGGACTGCAGAGAAGTATGCAATAGGTTTCTTTAAATTTCCATGTCTCTGTATTAACACAGATAATGCACATCCTTCTCTCTCACTGCAATACAGTTCAAAATCTTTCTCATAATTTGGCATACCTAAAGCAGGAGCTTGACATAAGCTCTTTTTCAGGTTCTCAAAAGATTCCATCTCAGCATCATTGAGAATAATTGGATCTTTTACATCTGATTTGGTCAGTCTTTGTAGTGGTTTTGCAATTACTGAAAATCCACTTATCCATTGTCGACAGTAACCTACCATTCCCAAGAACATTCTGACCTGTCTTTGTGTTCTAGGTGGTAACATTGCTTGAATCATTTTTATTCTCTCTATTGTTACTTGTCTTTTTCCTTTTGCAATTCTGTGACCAAGATATTTTACTTCTTGTTTGCAAAACTGTAGTTTTGCTGGAGACACTTTATGTCCTTCTTCTGCAAGGCGATTTAACAGAATTATTGTGTCTGTTACACAATTTTCTCTTGTCTTTGCAGCTATTAACAAATCATCAATATACTGCACCAATGTAGACCTACCTGGTAAGTCTAAATCTTCTAATGATCTTTTTAATAGTTCGTTAAAGATTGAAGGACTTTCTGTATAGCCCTGAGGGATTCTTGTCCATCCAAGGGTCTTACCTTGGAATCTGAAAGCAAAGATTTCATAACTGTCTGGATGTAAGGGAACAGTAAAGAATGCATTGCAAAGGTCGATGACTGTATACCATTCAGCATCATGTGGAATCTGAAATAGAATTACTGCTGGATTTGGAACCACAGGACAACATGGAACGACAATTTGATTAACCTTTCTCAAATCTTGTACGATCCTAAATGTTCCGTTAGACTTTTTAACTCCCATAATTGGTGAATTACAAGAGCTACTCTTCATTTCCTTTAATACACCTTGCTTGATTAATTTTTCAATTATAGGTGTAATACCTTCAATTGTTTCAGTTTTCATTTTATACTGTGGAGTGTTTGGAAATTCTATTCCCTGTTTCAATGCAATTTTTACAGGATCTACGTTTTTCATTAGACCCATCTCATTTCCAGTAAAATCCCATATTTCAGATTTCACTGTTTCCTTTAGTTCTTCGGGTAAATCCTTTTCTTCAAATGCAGGAAACAATTTTGTTTCTTCTGCTTCCATCATCATCATTGTCATCCTGTATAAACCATCTTCCTCCATTGTTTGTAACTCAACTCCATCAGGAGAACAATATATTCTGCAATTCATTTTACATAGGATGTCTCTGCCTAATAGATTTACTGGACTACTATTACAAACCACAAATCTGTGTTTATCTCTGTAATTTCCAATTTCAATTGGTACTGGATCAGTTAAGTCTGTTTTAATTTGCTGATTACTTACTCCGACAACTTGGATGGTATCCCCAGAGAGAGGTAGGTTTTCAATTTCCACTGATCTAACAGTAGAACGGGTAGCACCAGTGTCCACTAGAAAAGTGATGTCTACATCATTAACTTTCCCGTTTACATAAGGACCAGACTGGTCAACCTCAAGAGTGGCTCCAACAACACACTCTTCCTCCTCTCTCGGGCACCGTCAGCAATAATCATCAGAATCACTGTCTTGACTCTCTGCTAATAAAAATTGTTGTGAAGCATTTTGCATTTGACCCCTTTGCTGCTTTTGCTGTTTCTGTGGTTTTATTACCTGTTCACTTCCCTGAAATCCCACGTTTGGATTATATTTTTGAACTCCCCCGCAATTCGGAAAAGGTGGTTGTGGCAATTGGTCTTGACGATTATTCACCTGTTGTTGTTGCTGTTGCTGTAACTGTCGTTGAATATTAAATTCGTTTAACCCCTGTTGCATCTGTAGCTGTCGCTGCAGGTCAACACCATTCTGCATCTGTGGATTCAATAAGGGATTCTTTAAGTTTTTAGGAGGATGAGGACACTCGTCCCTCCAATGTCCAATTTCGCCACAATTAAAACAAGGTAATCTTTGTTTCAGCTCTTCTATCTTTGGGCTAAATTTCTTTGGGAAATTATTACCTTTAAACTTTCCTTGTATCTGGTTTGTATTTCCAGTTTGAACAAAATTAGTGTTCTTATTTCCCATGCTGGCAATCTGTTGCTCAGCCACCTTTACCTGAGCCCACATGGCTTTCTCCTTCAGCTTCTTCTGTTTTACTTCTATTTCATCACTGCAATACTTTGCTTTTCTTAGAATATCATCTACAGATAGTGATTGCCATCCGACAATACTAGTTCTAATCATTTCTCCAATTTCAGGTTTTAGTCCATAAACAAATCTATAGACAAAATGACTCATGTCTTTTTCATCTAATTTTTCATAACCACTGTATTGTTTAAAGATTAACAGTAGTCTTTCATAAAAAGAATGAACTGATTCTTTTGTTTCCTGCTCTGTTCTTTCTATTTTAACCCAATCGACTTCTTTGGGTGGAATTTTGTTTTTCATCCAAACAATTACTTTTTCATAGAAATCCATTACAAGTGGATTTGGGGCACCTGTTTCCTTAATTCGTTCAGGTTCTGCTTTTGGCCAACTAATCGATATTTTGCATTCTGTCCAAAGATCAGATGGAACAACAATGTCAAAAAATCCATCTAAATCAATCCACAGAACTTTTGACACTTTGATAAATCTATCAACTTGCCTGTACCACTCTACTGGTTTTTCCCTCAATTTTGGAAAATCATTTGTAAATAACAGAATGTCCTGTCTCGACCACGGGATATGAACATATCCTCCACCTGCAACTTCTCTCATTGGAAATTGTTTTGACAATTTATCCAATCTTTCATCTTCCTTCTTTTTCG
The DNA here is from genome assembly GCF_964261635.1 of Lissotriton helveticus. Classification (NCBI taxonomy): domain Eukaryota; kingdom Metazoa; phylum Chordata; class Amphibia; order Caudata; family Salamandridae; genus Lissotriton; species Lissotriton helveticus. The sequence continues at coordinate 415,613,437 of NC_136060.1, read as the reverse complement.
TCCATTTTACTCTCCATTTATTCAGTTCTCCTAACTTTTTGATATAGACAATCAAATCTTTAATGTGAACTATTCTTCCCATTGAGTTCAAACTCTCAATGTCACTTTCTGAAAAATCTAATCTGTAATGTTTTGCAAAATTCTTTTGTTTACTCACATCGATTTCAAGTTCTGCAGCTAGATCCTCTAATTGATCATATTTATTTTTCGTTTTCCACTGAATGCTTTTGCAAATGAACAGTAGTTCATCATCCCGATAGTAATTTAAACTATCTGGGCCAATTGTTCCAATTATTAATTCTTCGATATTCGCTTTTAATTTGGCCACATCAAGTTTTGGTGTGGTTACCCTGACTTCAGGACTCCCTATATCTGACATAGCACCCATTGGTGTTTTTGGAGATAAATCCTCATTAAAAGTTAAATCAGGCATTCTTGATTTAGAAGTGTTTAATTCCGAATAAAAATTTTCAGCAGCCTTTTGAATTTCTGTATTTAAAGGAATAGTTAATCCATTTTTGTTTGTATCCTTTTGATCAAATACAGGCTGAACAGGACCAATTGTTACTGGAACTGTGACAGCTTCCATGCCTTTTGTCATTCTTTTAATTAATTCTTCTTTAGATCTTAAATATTCATTATAATCAACATCCTCAACATTTCTTGTCTCTCTTGCATAATCTTTTGGAGGTTCCCTTGCTCTTGGAGTCATTGTAAAATGTCTACCTTCATTTCGAGCATTCTCAAATTCTGATCTTCTAGGAGTTTCAGTGATTTCACAATTATTTGGATAAAGTTTAGGAGCTTCACTAATTGGAGGTGCACTCGGTGAAGTTTCAGTAGAAACCACCGGAGTAGACCATGATCTAGGAGGTCTCAAAGGCTGATTAGGCTGATTCTCTCTAGTAGTTGTATATATTTCTTCCATAACTGCATCCTCAGATTCACTTTCCATAGATTTCCCTGTAGGAGAACCCATTACCATTTCATGAATTAAATACAATCCTTCACTCATGTTTCCCTGTCTCCACATTCGCAATCTATCTTCATGAGTTTCTCTTTTCCAAGATGGATTTTTAGAAGGTCTTTTAATTCCACTAGCTTCTCTTTGTAACTGATACATCTCGTCTTCCCACTCAACTAAAGCTTCAAATTGAGTTGGTCTCGGTTTAGGAACAAGAGCATTCATTTTCTCTCGTAAATTTCTTAAGACTCTTACATTAAATGAACCTTCATCAGGCCAAGTTAAAACACCGTCGTTTTTAGTATAGCGTTTCCAACTGTCGAACCATAAGACAGTATGATATCCGTATTCACCTTCCATATACGCTGCAGGTGTTTTATACTTATGAAGTAGTTTACCACCTCGCGTTTCGATTTTCTTGTCAGGTGAAAATAAATTCTTGAATTTCTGAAATAATGTTGTCTTTTTCTCAACATGTTTAAAATGATAACTCATTTTTAAAAGTTAAATCTAATTCACAAAATCGTTCGTAAAATATTTCCGGGATGTTCCGCAAAACAACCAATCCGTGCGCGAAACACACCAACAAGCCAATAACAGTTGAGCTACGTCACTTTTCTGCTCAACCAATAAATTTGGAGTTTTTCTAAAGGACCAATCAGCTCACAGGCCGTCAGAGACTTAAGAGCCAATCAGAATACAGCTTGTGACGTAGGTCACCCAATCCCAGCGCGGCTCTGTGACGTACACAGCAGCTGCGGTTTCTCGTTTCTCACTCCTGGCGCTTACCCCTCCTTCACAAAATCTTTTCACAGCGCCATTTTAAGGACACTTTTCAGTGTAAATTAATTTTTAACGATGACTATAAAGACAACATCTGTTCGTTTCACTATTTAGGATAGTTTACATACATTCAAGTATCCACACTTCGGAATAGACGGCGCTATTCACACTAAGGATAATATTCAATTGTCAGTAGAGTAACCTTACCCCACCCTTCTAACACGTATAATTATGAACTCGCTTTGCTCTGAACCCACCGCGAAGTGAAAGTTCTAAGAGTTCCACTTGAACATAAAATACAATTCAAACTCGCACTTTCATACGGAAAATTCCCTAATTTCAAACACACATGAAATCCGTACAGGACTCTCACCTGTTTATAGAAATCATGCACCGTTAGCAAAATAACGACGTTATCCGTACAGGGCTCTCACCTGTTTATAGATATGAAACATGTACCCGTACAGGACTCTAACCTGTTTATAGATAATCATGCACCGACGTTAATTTTACCCTTCACTCAAGCTCGGATATAACTAATACTCTCATCACAGTGAGTTTTATGGAAGGCGCTTTGTCCCTATTCTCATGCTGCTTCGATTTCTTAGAAAACCCTCACTATACAAGATTCAGACCTAGCCCTAAAACTGTGCTGCTCGGCGACAACACTATGGTACACGGCGATACCTCTTGTGATACTCGGCGATATCACTACAAACAGAACAGATGGCTTGCGTGACTAATTTCTCGCCACACAATCTATACCGGTATAGCTTACAGATAGGCACGAAAAACGAACTTAACATGTGTTAAAACATCGATCCTATTTCCATACCACAATAACGCTAGTAACCCTTAGCAACCAACATATTACCTTGGTTACCTCTTAGCAACCATCAATTTCTGCTACCAGAGAATTGATCCAGCGGGCTATAGAAAATATATCATAAACAACGCTACCCAACTTCATAACCTATAAACAAAATTCTAAACTAAATATGGACCCATTTATAAACCTGATATATTTTGGGCCTACTGAATCAGGTGGTCAGAATAAATCTATATACACATTATCTACAAACTATATACATATTTATACATTTGCAGAAAGAAAATTGTCATTAGAATAAAACCCAACCATTTAAACGACCACCATAGGCGACGTGATCTAGCTAATAGTAACCTACACTTCTGAATAACCAAGACCAGCTTGTTTGTCAAAAGTAAGATTTTATTTACTAAATTATGGTATATAAGTTGAAAGTTTTATAATTGAATTTTATTAGCATTAAAGCAAGCATGATTGTAATGAAATAAGAGAAAATACAATTTAAGCAAGTGAATCAAGTTTAAAGTGAATATATAAAATTTAGCATTTCTAAAACCTAATTCCCTAACTGAGCTAAATAGATAGAAATTAAAGTAAAGTTCTTTGAGGATTCTTACGTGCTCCACACAAAGTCCAGCAGCACTTCACCCTCATCGGAAAGTCAGAAAGCAGCAGCCAGCCCAACCCTAAGGGCATGACTTTTTATACCTTTCTACGCTAACTAAACTAGCAAAGGAAAGTTTTCAGAAATCCTCGACGTCCCATTGGCTGAGAGTGACAAGTGACATGTCACCCAATTCTCAAAAAGTTCCATAAAATCATGTCTCATAAAGACCATTGTCTCTTCCACGTGAAGCCAGAAGCTTCCTGAGATTGCAACTATGTATTAAGTCATTCTCGCAGCGTCCGTAGACTTTCAATACAACTTCCGCGGATGCCAAGTTAAGGACTGACAAAATGTTCACTTTCGACCTTGGCCATGTCCGACAGAATGATGTCAGCTCATCAGTTTTTGCTTTGTGAATGCAGCTTCAATAAACGTTTTAATTCAGAATGGGCGTCTCGTGACTTTCTGCAGAATTATAGGTCAGCTCTTTTTCTGCGGTTCAAATGACTAGGCCCAAAAGCAGGCAACTTATGTTTTCTAGTATAAAACAAACACAAGAAAAGTATTAATGTAAGAAATAAAGTAGATTCTGTATCCACCCCATGGTTTACTAATTAATTAACCCACCCGATTAATCAAAATGTTACCTAGCCATTGCAAACAAATAAAGCAGCGTTTATATTTACCAGTCTCCGTTTTTCCAAGAGACCCATATGCACCTAGAATAGTAGAAATGACATCACACAGACAAGGAAAAGCAAAACAAGCACATGCTTCTTTTAAGTTTGCAGCAATTAGTAATGACAAAAACGAAAACAATAATTATTTTTATTATTTTTATTATTTTGCACGAACAAAAAGATGCAACATTTATGCACGTTTATGAGCACACATGTTAGTCCCCCCACGTGTAAAGTTTAATCTAAGTTGTATTAGCACGACATATCACAAATCATTAATATTATTATTCATGTTATGGAAATGTGACTTCACGAGATTAAACAAAATTTTGTTTTCTATCTCGCTCCATCAGGCCAGTGTCAGTGGTTTTGTTAGACATATAGGGCCCGATTCACAGAACTAACTTAAGACAAAATCCTATACTTACTACTTTTGGTATTCACAGAAGTTAGGATTTTGTCTTAAGTTTGTCTTAAGACAGACTTAAGACAGACTTAAGTTAGGATTTTGTCTTTAGTCTGCCTTAAGTCTGTTTTAAGACAAACTTAAGACAAAATCCTAACTTCTGTGAATACCAAAAGTAGTAAGTATAGGATTTTGTCTTAAGTTAGTTCTGTGAATCGGGCCCATAGGGCCTCATTTATGAGAAATGACGCATCGCTGCATGAAAGCAGTGATGCGTCACTTCTCAGTGCGCACTCCTTGCAACATGATTGATTCATCATATTTACAGTATGACGCATCGTGTCGCAAGGAGTTACAGATACGTCAGTATTTCTGACGCATGTGTAGGCTCAAAAGTGACGCATTGCTGGAGTGTGTCACAAAAGTGACGCAACTCCAGCAATGCGTACTTTCACATGGGCAAGTCCCATGTTATTAGTGCCTGCATCAGTCTTACGCCTGCCATGAAGCAGGCGTAAGATTTTGACGCATTAGCGGCCAAGGAGTGGCGCAGGAAAATCTTATAGATTTCATTGCGTCTTTTCCATGACCCTTTCTTGCGTCTAAACGCCCCCCTTGCATACATTATACCTGGCGCAGGTATAATGTGGCGCAGGGGTTTACAAAGTGACGCATCTACCTAGATGCGTCACTTTGTAAATATGGCACAACAAGGCGCATTTTTTTACGCCACTGGTGCATCACAAAAAGTGACGCACCGGCGGCGTAAAAGTGACGCACGGCCTCATAAATGAGTCCCATAGGTGATCGGGCCACTTAAGACTCGAGCCAGGCTCAAGCCAGATGCCTGGCTCCCGCTTAGCTCGAGGTTCTTGGCCCCTCGAGTCCAAAACGAGCAGAGCTTTGATGTTGCTCCTGTGTGCCACTCATGTTCTAACATAATTCTTCAAGAATTAAAGAAAATATTATCCATTGATGTAAAACGGGAGAGGAAAAGAGACCCCCGGCTAGTGTCTGAATGCCGTAATGTAAAATGAGAGAACCTGGGATACTTACCTGCTTGTCCAAACTGAGTGATCTTCGGTAAATATTTGATTTCACTATGCGTCCCTTTTCCTTATCACATTTGAGTGCCCTTTGGAATGCGTGAGCTCAGGGTGTGTGTTGTACAAACACATCACTTGTGTCTGATTTAAGTGGGCTATAATGTTGCTCCATGCAAGAATCTAGGCCACATATAGGGTGCACTTGACAACTGACTTGGCTCTTAATTCACTGATGGCATTGTTGTCATGGTAGAGGATGGCATGAATATTTTTTGGTTCATTTTAAAAATGGTCACTTTTAATAAATGCCTCTCACTGCAGGGATATAATCTGATGTACTATATTGAAACGGTTCTGCGTGTTAAACAAATGTACTTTTACGAGTTCTGAAGAATATTTATCGTATTTTGATATGGTGTTTGTTTTACAGTTTACGTCGCAAACACTTTCAGAGCTTGGCTTGTACATGGGGTCTTAGGGCCCGGCCAGACCATCGACTTGGCTCTGTTTCAGCTTGCCCTGTTAATTTGGGGAAACATCCTTTACGACGCAACTTTTACCACGCAGTGCCTTTACAACGCAGGTTTCTCAACGCAAGTCATTACAATGAATTGCGTGGGGGGGGCGCTTTAGGATTGGTAATAGTTTAATTTACTATCCAACACCTTCCCTACTATCCACGGGGACTGGAGTTGGAATAGTAAATTAAACTATTCACTATCCAGCGCCCCCAATGCAAGTCGTTGTAACGACTTGCGTTGAAAAACCTGCGTTGTAAAAGCATGCGTGGTAAAAGCATGCGTTGTAACAACGTACATCCCTTAATTTGTTGGCTCGCACACCTCTAGATAGGCACAGAAAAGAGAAAGGGGGGGGGGAGACTGTTAGTAGAGGGAGGAGATTTTAGGTTAGTGGCATTGCTGGAGGGATGGGTGCCAGGTGGAGCCAGTGTCCCATCACCAGCTGTCCTACCACAAAACGACAGTAGGCAAAAATAGACACTGCCTTATCACACTGGGAGTATTGCCTGGGTATATTGTTCCTGCTTGCATTTCACATTTAACTTACTCTTGCAATCCCAAAAAGGTTTTGCATTTTCCAGGGTGTTGCGTTTTGGTGCTTTTTTCATGTGGCATAATACTCATGTATAGTACATACTGTAAGAACATTGCCCCTGTAACTCTGTGTAAGTTGAGGTAATGGATGGGTGTTTATCTCTGACTAAAACTGAGAGCTGCGGAGTTCAGGCCGAAGGCAATGCAAATATCTCACAGAGACAGTCAGTGGGTCATAAGGATGTTCAGAACCCCTTCACATCCAATCTTTTGCCTCTCTGCAGAGGACAGAGAGCAATTGTCAGGTGTGCCCACTGTAATTGGAATTCGGTGTGAAAGTGTGTGAAAGATATACGCAGCAGTCAAAATACTGATAGGGCGAAATGTAAAGAAAATGCAGTGCTTACAGATGAGTAGGTCTGTTGTGTGTGTACAAGGGGTGATGAAGTGAAGAAGATGTAAAGAAGTACATGCAGAAGAAAGTGAAAAGAGGGTGCTGAAGAGAAAAGAGATGAGGTGCAAAACATGAAGATGGAGGCACATATTATCAAGGTTGCGATAAACATCGCAAATCGCGTTTACCATTATCGCCGTCTATCGCTGATTCACATCACAGTGTTAGTGGCGTATTAGCAACGCTTTGCTAAATGGCGATGTCAAACCCAGCAATAGACGGCGATAATCGGCAATAGCGCGTGAAATCAAGCCATGATTTCACAGCGCTAAGGAAATGCTTGATTATGTGGAAGTGTGGACTTAACCTGCAAATCCACCTCCCATATTACAGATAGCTTAGTCAGGATTCAACCAGGCGTTAGATTCCGGCGAAAACCGCGGTTAGCGCCGCTTTTTTCATCGTTTTGCGGATCTGCTCCATGCTTGTAAATATCGCGAAGCCTTGTTATTGATTATTTACACCTTATTTACACTTTCTTTGCATCTCATTAGCGATTTATATTGCTAAGATGCGTGGCGTTACAAAAACGGCAGCTAACATGCGCTAATGCATGTTAGCGCCACGTTGTTGATAGGGAGATAATATTATTGTCGCTTTTTTGGCTTTTAAAGCCAAAAAAGCGGTGAGATGGCCCTTTATAATATGACCATGAGTGTTTAAGAAAGATATGAGGAGAAAAAGGGCATTAAGTCTTGGCGGATGCTGACGGCCTGTCAAATATGGACGGTCTGTCTGTCCCTTATTAGATTTGTACTGCTGACTGATCTATATGTTGTCGGTTTGATGGAACAATGTCTGTCAGGGTCCCACTGTCACCGTCGCATGCAGACTCCTCCGTTGATGGAGTGAACAGCCAAAAAGCGGCAGCCGGTAGGATAACAGTCACAACTCTGCCCTCACCATCTCAATATTGCTTTCCATTGGTGTTACTGTGGCAGACAAACCTCCACTAAATGAATGCATTTACAATGGAGCACTCCTGGTTTTGTCCAAATTCTTAAAGCATAAACCTAAAGGTCCTCTAACTCAACACAAAGTTTTGTGTGCTACACAGTATACGGAGGCTGCCAATCCTCCATCTACCTATGAAAGTGTATGTTCAAGTAACCGTGTACCTGATTGACTGTGTGCACCACACCTGAGCTGGCGGTGTCCAACCAATAAAAGGGGACAAGCAACTTCTACCAATGTTGGCATTGTTCGAGACACAATAAACCTGCTGTTGGGAGGTGCAGCATATCAGCTCGTCAATCAACATGACTCCCCACCACATCGACGCCATTATTGGAGGTATGCATGTATAAATAAATGTTATAAGAGCAGTCAGCATTACTGTGGTCATCAAGATATGAACCCTACTTTATTTTCTATCAGAAAATCGGATCACTGAAACAATATCGATGTAAAAAATATAGAACTACAAGAATATTGAGGTAAAAATATAGAATACAACAATATCGACCTCCTATCTCCAAACAGGTACGTACAAAAATATTGAATCAAAAATATCGATGTAAAAAATATAGTTAGTCAAAATATCGATTTTTTTTAAATGCTTTAAAATAATAAAAAATTAATGAAATAATAAATATAATTAGCTTAAACATACTTAAAATACTTAAATAACCCTAACATTAATAAATAATTAATGTAAGTAAAAAAAAACCATACAAATTCATTTGTTAATACATATATATATAAACTTAATATTATTAAAAAATGTACAATATTTTTACCGTAGGATAGCGGAAAGGGTAAAATTTACTATTATCACTCCAGTGAGTGCAACAGTAGGGAAAGTGTTGGATAGCGTAGGGGTAAAAATGACTATTCCCACTCCAGAGAGTGCAACAGTAGGGAAAGCATTGGATAGCGGAAGGGTAAAAATTACTATTCCCACTCCAGAAAGTGCAACAGTAGGGAAAGCGTTGGATAGCGTAGGGGTAAAAATTACTATTCCCACTCCAGAGAGTGCAACAGTAGGGAAAGCGTTGGATAGCGTAGGGGTAAAAATTACTATTCCCACTCCAGAGAGTGCAACAGTAGGGAAATTGTTGGATAGCGTAGGGGTAAAAGTTACTATTCCCACTCCAGAGAGTTAAACAGTAGGGAAAGTGTTGGATAGCGTAGGGGTAAAAATTACTATTCCAACTCCAGTGAGTGCAACAGTAGGGAAAGTAAAGATTTAATATTTTAATAAAAATTAATTAAATATCAATACCAAGAAAATATTAATTAAAATAAGTTACCAGTTTAATATTATATAATAATTAATCAATTACAAATAAAAAAAAATATTAATAAATATAATTAATTACCTATTCATACAAATTAATTACCAATTGATTAATACAATAAAAATAAATACCAATTAATAAATAAAAATGATTTACTTAATTACAATTAAATTACTCCCCCCTATTCCCCTATAAACCCACAACCCACAACAGAAAATACATTAACCCAATTAACTTAATTATCAAATAATCAATTAATAAAAATAAATTACCAATTAAAAATCAATTAATTAATCATTAATTAACATTTCAAACTGAATACCAATAAATCAATTAACATATTTAATTAATTACAATTAAATTACTTCCTACCCTACTCCCCTATAAACCCACAAACCGCTACAAAAAATAAATTAATTAAATTAACATAATTATCAATTAATCAATTAAAAACATTAATTACCAATTAAAAACTAATAAATTACCAACTAAAAAAGAATTAAGAATTTATTCAAAATAAATACCAATTAACAAATTAACATACTTAATTAATTACAATTAAATTACTTCCCACCCTATTCCCCAATAAACCGACAACCCGCTACGGAAAATAAATTAATTAAATAAATATAATTATCAATTAATTAATAATAATACATTACCAATTAAACATTAATTACCAATTAAAAATTAAATACTTACCAATTAAAAATCAATTAACAATTAATTCAAAATAAATACAAATAAATAAATTAACATTTTAAATTAATTACAATTAAATTACTTCCCACCCTATTCCCCAATAAACCCACAACCCGCTACAGAATTAGATTTCGCAAAAATTAAATAACATAAAAAAACTTTAAAAAATTAGATATTATTGAAAATTCGATATATTTAAATACCTATATTATATACTTCGATATTTTGAGTTTCTATATTTTAAAAATCGATATTACTTAATTCGATATTATGACTTTCTATATTTTAAAATTCGATATTACTTACCTTCAATTCGATATTTTTAACCACTATTTTCTGTCCATTCGATATTATGTCCATTCTATATTTTTAACTCGATATTATGTCCATTTTATATTTTTCCTTCGATATTATGTCTGTTCACCGAGAAAATCTTCACCAGAATATGTAAAAATGAGATCACGGCTGTTATGTGCCTATCCTGAAGAAAACTCTACTGTCCAAAGTAATTTAAATTTAAATGTAGTGTGGGTATATGTTTATACACTCTGGATATATCTAGTACTAGAAACCATGTTTGTTGTGTCATTCTTTGTCATCAGGAAAGTCCTGCATGATCGGAAGCTAGTGCAGCTGGTAACAATACCTTACCATAATAATAATAAGAAAAAATCTTAAAGAAAAACAAAATTTGACAGACTTCTACAATTGTAAGTGCATGCCATATAGAGCTGACATTACATTTATTCTAACGATAGCTCCCATAAAAAACATAGACATCTCTCAACACATTTTGTAAGATAGATTGTTATATCCCAAATTTCTTTCCCCTTCTGAAGGCTGAGCAAAATAAATGCTCGCCATCACCTCGCCTGACATCTCAATGTCCCTTTCATTTGTCAAAAATATTGACCCTTTACAAATGTAATTAGAGATAAAAATGATTTTGCATTACTCTTTCTAACACCTATCATGAATATCACATTGACACTTAAAAAGTCCATGATATATTGAAATTAATGTAGACATGGCATTTGTAGCTGATCTTGCGTGTGTCACGAAAACACTTGCAGTGGATACTACAGTATTAATATGGAAACTGGATATTATTCCTGCCAATACATGATAATGTAACTCAAGGGTATCAATAAGTAGGAATGGATGTGTAACCACATAGTCAGGCCTAAAGCACATATGTTTGTGCACCATAGGAAAATACAAATTAGGAAGCAAATAATAACTAAAAAAATCCAAACAAATCCAAATGAGAAATGAGAAAAAAATAAACCACGGTCTCAGACCAAATTCTAGCCACATGTTCCCACATAGAAACTTTGCCTCCAGAATCACTGGCACACTAAAGACCTCATGCAAAAGGGCAGAAGTTCCTCCATGAGCAGAATGGAATGCAGGCACCTCTCGTTACCAGATGGGAGGCAGGGGGTCTTTTCTTGAAGAGCTTGTGAGTAGTAGGCATAGTTGGGGAAGGAGTAGGAAGGTTGGATGGGGAGGGTGTAGTAGGTGTGTGGGAAGTAGAGGGTATAGGAACAGTTGTGGAGGGGGGTGGTGTTGTTGTGTGGGTGAGTGTGTGTCTGGAGTGCTATTATGAGATGTGGTTGTGCGTTTAGGTGTGTATTGTGTTGTTTCCTGCTACGTATGTGTACTTTGAGATTGTGATGAATGGCTCGGTTTAGTGGATGCTATTGCTTTGGGTGTGTGCTTTGGTGGTGTGTGTTTCGCTGTTGCTATTTGCTTGTTTGTGGGTTTGTCCTTTTGTGGTGTATGTTTGGGTGATGTTGGGTGCTTGTCTGTGGGTTTATGTTTGCATGGTGTTAATTCTTCTAAAGGTGTTTGCTTGTCTGTGGGTTTGTCCTTTGTGATGTATATGTTGCTGATGTTGGGTGCCTGTCTGATGGTTTGTGTTTCTGTGGTGTTGATGTTTTATGTAATGTTGTATGTTGTGTTAAATGTGTTTTTTGGTGTGTATGGTGCTTTCTGTGGGGCTGGGGGGGGGTGTAGTGGTAGTGGGTATAGTGTTTGTTGTTGTGGTGATTGTGGGTGTGGTGGTGGCGGTTGGTGTGGTGATAGGGTGTGGTGGTGCAGTGGTTGTGGGTATGGAGGTGGTGATTGCTGTCTGTGTGGTGGTGGTGGTTGTGGTGGTTGTGTCGATATGTTTAGGTTTGTGAGTATGTTTATGATGTATTGTATGACTATCTGTGTGGAGGTCTGTGTGTATTCGTTTGGCAGACTGTGTGAATGTTAGTGTGGACCTACTGGGTGAAAGAAAAATGGAGGTGGATGGAGGTGGTATGGCATGGATTGAAGGGGTTATGGAAGAGGAAGGATCGATGACGAAAGGGGCCGGGTTGTTAGGAGGAAGGCAGTGAGGTCTTAGGGGGTCTGAGACATGCCATGCCCCTTTGCACGGTATACATTGCTCTGTGGAAGCCAACCTAGAAGGTCAGTAATTGAGTCAACTGTTGACTGACCCCCCCTCCTAGTCTGCCCTACTGAAATAATAGGCGGCATGACCAGAACTTCCTCAGACTTCCCTGCAGGATGGGCGGATGTATGATTAGAGGTGCTTGGGCCGAAGGAGACTCCAGCCCTTTTAAGGGCTGGTTGTTGGCCAACATATGAGGAAACAGTAGGGAGGGTGTGGATCTTTGTGGTGGTGATGGCTGCTGCTGTAGGTGCAGACGATGTTGTTGGGTCCACTACCACTTGGGGCTGGTTTGGCTTGAAGACTTCTGAGTCCAAAAAGGTTGAGTCTCCTCTCCAGCCCCATCACCCTCTGTGCTGCTGGACCCTTCAGCTTTGTTTGTACCATCTTCGGTCTCCCAGCGGGCATCTGCTTCCCCACCTTCCTGGCCAACGTCTCCCTCGCCGTCATGAGCCACGGGCGAGCTGTGCTTATGACGGCGTGGTTCAGTCACGACTCCGTCCACTCACTAATTTGCCCGCACAGGCGGGGAATCAGTGCTGCATGGGCGGAGCAGCCGCAGCATGACCGAACCACCCCGCCATGAGCACACGCCGCCCGTGGCTCATGACGGCGTGGTTCCGTCATGAGCAGGGAAGGGGTTAAACTGTAAATATGACCATATGTTTCTCATATATCAAGGAAATACATGGCCACCGTGTCAACAGTAAAGTCACACTAAAGTGCTGGAACATATCAGTAGTGATTGACAAAACATTGTTAAGAAAACTTTGTTTATGGAATGTGACTTGCACATTATTGTTTTTAACAATCTGCACATATGAAGAAGATGTGATGACATCCATTGCATGTGTCCCTCTATTCCAAATCAACTGTGTAAACTCTAAAGTCTGTTTCATGACACCATTATTCATTTTGCTAACAGTATGAGCAATCCTATTTGTTGAAAATAGTGGAATGCTGTTTTTGTTAAATATGCCCTTATGGAAGATATGTAACTAACATTAACCACAATCATACTAACGTAAATGGCTACCAGGATATTCCACTGCTTTTTATGATTCCCTATTGGATACTCACACATATGTCAAAGTACAGCTTTATTTGGAAGTATAAAACTATTGAGTAACAATTATTATTTTATATCTGTCAATAAAATAATTTACAATTATACACAAAATTTTGGGATAAGAACCATTACATTGATCTCTACGTCAACTGTTGTATCCCAAAAGGCCATCCCTGGAAATTTTCTAATATTGGGGTGATGAATAGGACAACATGGAAAAACACATTGTATATATATATTGATAGAATTCCTATGTTGTTTGATATACACCCTATTCTCAATTTTGTATATGTTTGGTCCCTGTAACCAAACAACCCCTGACTTAGGTTCATCTTTTGTAAATGAACGAATTCAGATAAATAGCTACTTATACTAAACATACTCACATAAGATAAAATTACTGCAGCATAAATATTCCTTACCTCTATGTTGCTTTTATGCAACATATGCATCTATGCTTGGATTGCACCTGCAGGAGGAAAGGTTAAGCCAGGCAACAGGCCATACACTTAACAGCATACTTACCGTCTTGTTGCTGCTCTCTGGTCTTCAGGTCCCCATGAAGCAGTAGATAGGCTATCAGCAGTGTGCGGGCCATCGCGGGAATCTGGGTGCACCACACCCGCTTACTCTGCTCAAAGAACTTGTCCATCTTAAATTCTGCCACCATCTTGGTCCAGCACTAAAGGTCCTCCCAACCAAGGGAGTAGCCAGAAAATTAAATTACCCACCGCTTCGAACCAAAGCTCTTATGACACCAAGCAAACAAGTAAGTCCTCGATACCCTTTTCAGGAGAGCTTTCTAATTTCCTCCATCCAAGCATCTATCCATTCACCCTGTCACACTACCTGCTGATATTCACCATTTCATTCTGTCATTCATTTATTCATTCTTTCATCCATCACTCAGTCTTTCACCACTCTCTGTCTGCCCATCCATATCCAACCTATCCATCCATCTCCAAACCTATCCATCCTTTCAGCCATTCATCCATCTATCCATCCTCGCGCTCATCATTCACCCGTTCATCCATCCAATCACCCTCCCTTTCACTCAGCCATCCAGTTTTTCACTCACCCATCCATCCACTCTTGCATCCATGCATCCATGTACCCTCCCTTCCACTCATCCATCAATTCTTTCACTCATCCATTCACCTAGTCTTCGATCCAATCCATCCACCCTTCCTTTCACTCATTCTTCCATTCTTCCACTCATCCATCCTTGTATCCATTCTTTCATTCATTCACCCACCTTCCCATCCATCCTTTCACTACCCCATCTATCCACCTTTTCACTCACACATCCATCCATCCTTTCATTCACTCACCTTTGTCTGTCAAGTTGCACACAGAAGAGGCCCACCAAGAATGCTGACTCCTCTTTAGCTGCAAACTGTGGGAGTTCATGAAGCCTCAGCATCCATCCTTTCGCTCATCCATCTGTCCACCTATCGACCCTTTCACTCCACCCATCAATCCATTCATCCACCCTTTCACTCAGCCATCCATACTTTCCCTCACTCATGCATCAACACTTTCTTTCATCATCATCCACCCTTTTATTCATCCATCCATCATTTCACCCATCAACCCTCCCGTTCCTTTATACAACCATTCTTTCACTAATCCATCCATCTACCCCTTTATCCATCCATCCATCCAACCATTCATCCTCTCTTTCACTCATTCACCTATTCCCACATTCATCTATCCTTACATCCAATCTTTCACTCACCCATCCATCCACCCTTTCACTCATACATCCATCCATTCATCCATCCATCCTTTCACTTACTCTACACATATCCCTCCTATTATGCAATTTATGAACCTTTTTCTCTGAGTTGAAGACAGAAGAGGCCCATCAAGAACACCATACACGCTGTCGCTGCTAAAGCGGGGGGTTCACGATGACCCTGAATCCATCCATCCTTTCGCTCATCCATCTATCTACCCTTTCATTCCATGCACCCATTCATCCTTTCAGTCGATTCATCCAACCATGCACCCACCCACCCTTTCTTTCACTCATTCCTCCATTGTTTCACTCATCCATCATTACATCGATCCTTTCACTCATGAACCCATCCACCCTTTCACTCATCCATCTATCCTCCCTTTCACTCACACACCCATCCACCCATCCCCAGGGCCGGACTGGGAACCGAAACCGGCCCTGGCAAAGTGTTCGGCCGCCCCCCCATCCCCCGGGGGATTGGGGGGTGCGACCGCGCTCTTTGCTAGGGCCGGTTTTCGCCCGATTTTGTTACAAAAAAAATTCTGTTTAGAAGTATTACGGACCGCACCATCAATCCATATTCGACGATGTGACTCAATAGGTGAAGAGCGGGCTCAAAGGAGTACGTCCCATGTTGCAAACAAGTCCGGCTTGTCGATAATCGGCAAACCGGTATTTATATAATGGTTCTTTCCGCAACCATGATAAGTTGCAGTCCGCAAAAAGACGGTAATGCGCCCAAAACGATAGGTCGCCCGTGTCGAATATGGATTGATGGTGCGGTTCTTAATACATCTAAACAGAATTTTTTTTGCCGCATACTGCAGATCTAAGCTCATATCTTAAATTCAATGGTTTCTCACCACTTATAGACTGCAGTTTGTTTCCCAACTCTGGCGTACTAATAAGACATCTCTTCACCTTATTTATGCCTTGATGAAGTCTCTGTGTGAGACGAAACACGTGTTGGCGATTTACGTGCTGGGAGAATCTATTTTATGAAATTTGAATAAAGAAAATATTGAAGAAAACTAACTTGGACTCTATTTGAATTCATCTTGGAATATTTGGACCCCTTCTACCTATTGGGACTTGTGTTCTATTTGTCAGTCTATTGTACATAATAGATTTAATTTCTCTTGTGCTGAGGGCTTTCCATGAGAGCCTAAATTGATACATATATACTTATTTGGAGTGCTGTAATTAGAATTTCAATTTTCAATTGTATGTGATTTGTAATGTCTTAGAACTTGTAATAAGGGTTCCTTTATTAATCTAATTATACCATATTTTTTTTCGGAGACATCTTCCTACCACAAGACAACCCTGTGAGGGTACATTGAAGGCAACCTAGGATATTCCGTTCTTTCCCAGACCTCATCACCATGCAAGAAAGAGAAATTATTAAAAAATACCACCTAAACAGACAAAACAATTAACTTGAACGACAACTCCAGCCACTTAACCAAAATCCAACTGCCATACCACCTGTTATGTCGGTCCTCCATTTGTCGGCAACACTGGATCGTACCAGCACACCATAGGTGATTGAAATAGGATGTTCCAAGCTACTTTCAAATGTGTGCAAATTCCTGGAGGGCATGCTGAGGCACCATAACAGTTTCATTCAATTTCCACTGACTGGCAAGGAATGAACCAATGTGAAGGGAGACTTTTAAAATTAGGGTGGCATTCCACATGTTATAGGTTCATTGATGGGACACATGTTGCTCAGGTGCCACCACACAACAGAGAACAGGTGTACCACAACAGGACAAACTTACATTCCATCATTATTCAAGTGGTGTATCTAACTGATTTGTACATCTCTGTCATCTGTGCATAGCTCCCTGGATCTACCCATGATTAGTTTGTGCTACACAATAGCTTCAAACAGCGCCTTATAGCACAACTTGGAAATGTGAGGGCCTGGCTTGTTGGTGAGTATTACATCTCAGTAGATGTGTAAATCAATTTTGTTAGTTCATTTTACTGTGCTACATCTCTATACTATAGATTAAATATGCTTTTATATTTTAGGTATTCTAGGAGACATTGCCTATCCTAGTAGATCATGGATGTTACACCCACTGAGAAATCCAAAAACGTCAGGGGAAGTCTGCTTCAATGGGGCACATGTTAGAACTCGCCAACCTGTGGAGTGGGCTTTCGACTCCGGCAGGCAATATTCCAATGTCTGGATAAGTCCGGAGGAGCTCTCCTCTACTCACCTGTGAAAAGTGTACAAACTGACACTGCTTTGTTGTATGCTGCACAACATTGCCCTATGGCGAAACATTCCTTTCATCCAGGATGATGACTGCAATGAGGAGGGAGGTTGAAATATTGTCAAATGAAAATGAAACAGAAGGACTTGATTTACATCAAGAAGTCATTGACACCTTCTTCTCATAAGGGTAAATAACACTAAAGACACATGTGCACATATTACTATCTATACTCCGAGATGTGATGTGATTTATACAGCTTAGGCTGCATTCCATAGGATCTGGGTTATATTAATATGCATGGTTGTGATGAGTACATGAGTGAATTGTTCTCCTAGAAACTTACCTTGTCGATGCAAGAGGAGCAGATTATGTAACTGACAAAATGCCATTTTGCATGTACCTACTGTTTTGAATAATACTAACAAATAATTTTTTACATTCTTGTGTTTTCCATAAATAAACATACACTGTAATTTTCTGTAGTACAAAATAATCATTGATGACCAAGGAAATGGATTAGGTAGGATACTTTGTGCATACAGATATATGCATCTGAACGTTTTCATGGTGTGGTCCTCAGTTTTATGTGTAGAAGCACTGACTCAGTTGTAACTGGTAGCATTATACCACTGTTTTTTAGTAGGAATTACTGTTATCCCTGTGTGGGTAAAATTATGTCATGTGAAAATAAAGCTCTCTGCTTACTTGAATTTTCAATATCTCCAATATTATGTGACTAATTTTACTTCTAAGTATTTGAACCTAAAAAATGGTTTGTTTCTGCCAATTATGCTACTGTTTGTAAAATGGTCTGTGTGCATGTTTTAGTAGGCGAAATTTCACCATTATTATAGGCATACAACTTTGCATGTAGGTCATCCAGATATAGGAACGAAAGTTAAGAGGTTTACTTACACATCACATCACACTCGGCAACTCTGGGCATTAAGCTTGCCTCATCTCTACAACGGCCCCCCACAGACGTCGGGGATGCCTGGTTTCACCTTGGAGATACCGAGAAGTGACCATCTCACAGGGAAATCCAGGACGGGTTCCCCAGCGGTCTCCAGCGCCGGGACGCTTACGGGCAGCTGTGCGCTTTACAAGTCCAACACATTTACATGTTCATAACTCACAAATGAGTTAAGAAGACACAATAAATTACATGTACTGCAAGAATACTAGTGATTTATTAAAAGAAATATGTACATATTAATTTGAAGTGGTTAAGTGAGAACAAAGCAGACCTTTTCTTGGCAAAGCCAAATATAATCCTTTAACGCTGGAGAGGGCCTTTAATAGCCGGTATAGCCCTCTACGGCGGGCTATAAGGCTATATTGTATCAGACACAGAATTGGCAGTCATGGTGTATGAGATCTTTTTAAGTTCAGCTGCAAATGTTTGGGGTCAAGTGTCTAATTTACATATAGTCCTCAAAAGGGAAATGTAAGATTTGAACTGTCCCAAGAGTAAAATGTTGTGGCTGCAGAGGAGGAAGTTATTTGAGCCTCTTGGTGATGGTTCTGTTGTGATCATCTGCCACTGGTCAAGATGAATGTCCCCTCCTCAGAGTGACTGGTGGGTCAGCAGTGCAGGATTGCCAGGGATGGCAGGGGTCTCCTGGGTTTGCAGAGCCTCCTTCTCTGTGGAGTGAGGTGGTGTGTGGTACACTGATGGTCTGGTTGCACAGACCGGGGTAGTGTTGCCCACCATAGCCTCACACATGTCACTGAAACCATACTTAACCATCCCAGAAAAGGAACACATTACAGCTATGTCTCTCACGAAGGTAATTGCGCTCCCTCTGCAACTTCCTAATGTCACTCAGCGCATCATTGATATTTTCGGGGGGCTCTATACCCTGCTCCTCATGCTGGGAGGCAGCTCCAATGATATTCTGGCCCCTAGTTTCCCTGAAATGAGTGGGCTCACTCTGTTGTGTTGATCTTAGTCTCCCCCTACCCACACTGTGTCCTTGGGTCGGGGCTCACCTGCAGATGTAACTTTTGAGATTACAAGAGAAATCTTCTTTTCACTGCTGGACTCTACAATCCAGATTCCAGCAGTAGAACCTTGTTGCTAGGAGATGAATAGAAGTACAAAGAATTAATGTAAAGAAAACATAACGGTGATCAATGCCAAAATGGGAGGCAGGACCGGGCGGCACACTGACAATATTGATGTTGCAGATGGGCCAAAAGGAGCAGTGACTACTAATAAATGTTGCTGATAGTGAGACACAACAATTGTTGTAGATAGTGTGGTGGACAGAGTGAGACTTACCATAGCTGTCTCCCCTGATACACCTGATGGACCAGGCTGCTCCTCATCCAGATCAGATTCAGCAGCAGTTGCATCCTCATTGAAGGCTTGTACAGGAGATGTTACTGTGGTAATAGTTGGTGGACTGGCTTTAGGACCTTCTGATGTAGTAGCTGATCTTACAATAGGAAATTGCATGATCATTGTTAGTATATCTGTGTGTAATGGTATGATATTGATGCAAAATATCAGAGTTTGCAAAACATTAGGCTTACATACAAACTTCTATTTTTGACCAAGACGTTGCTTTACATGTTAATTTGTTCAATATTTGTCGTTTCTCTTCACGTTTGTTTAATAAAATCACTGTACACTACTAAATTCTCCCACAGATTCACAAATTAACAACAAGTATGAAGTAGTGAGTGACATGTTTCTTTTTTTTACAACATACAACTATTTGTCACGTCCAATCAGTGATATGGAGTGCTCTCACATTTTGAAACCTCTTTCTGAACCAGATTTGCAGGGCCCGATTCACAGATCTAACTTAAGACAACATCCCAAACTTACTACCATTTTGGTATTTACAGAAGGCACTTACTCAGTTTGGTATTCACAGGAGGCACTTACTCATCAATGAGTAAGTGCCTCCTGTGAATACCAAAATGGTAGTAAGTTTAGGATTTTGTCTTAAGTTAGTTTTGTGAATCGGGCCCAGTATTTTTTGAACTATGATGCACATCAAACAGGTAAGTCATTGTCCTTTTACAGTGTATGAAACCATAATTGCACCGTAAGGAAACACTTATACATGGTTGTAATGTTATATGTACTATAGGCCCCCTGTTAGGCATACGGTAGTCAGAGCTCAAAAATTCTTATGTGACACCACAGAGAAAAGTTAGCCACCAGAATGTTTTCATTTGTTGCTGAGCATTGATATGTATTATTTCAAGATATTGACTTTTTATGTTATATGTTCTGAGTCAAAGTTAGTCTATGATGATAGTGACACATGGCATGAAGGTATGGTAACTCTTACAGTGGTTTATGGGAGTTGTAGTAATTGACCACTAAGGGTGTAGCTGTTGTTGGTTACTTCACCAATGGATGACTCAATTGTTTTTAAAATCGCACCCAAATGATAAATAGAGAGTACACCTACAGGCTGCTAGGGCTGGACCAAAGCATGTTTAGAGGGACACTGAAGTGGGTTTCAAATATAGTGCTGCTAGCACACTAGTAACTTTCTATGTCCAGCCCATTGGTACATCCAGTACATACTTTTCAGTGTACATAATCGATTCTTGTTTGTTCAAATCGTGTCGTAGGTAATGCCACCATCTTAATAGACCAATACACAAGACCTCCAGATGTGAGTAGCAAGGGTATGGTTATCTGGTCATCAGGGCGTGTCCATAACAGGGTCTGTGGACTGGATGAAGAAGGTGAAACCTCATGAGAGACTGTTAATAAAGATTTAATACAACAGTTATGTCATGACTTTCCAACTTACTTTTTAAGAGAAATGTTATATTGTTCTTCATGAGAGTTACACTGTGTAGAAGGCATGTACAATGTAGTGGACCAGCTCACAGGATTTTGTGTATCTTCATGAAAAATACTGTGCGATACAATGAATACTTGTCTGACAAAGTTCTGAAGCATTTCACATATGGTACATTATCATGCCACCAAACACACCATGCAAGAATAAAAATGTTAAACTAGTTCTTATAGCAACATTCCAGTTGATTAAACTCAAGTGTCCCTCACAGAATGCTAATATTAGTATATCTATGGGATTCTTAATATTTGCTGTGTTTTGTTTAGAATTTTGTAGTTACAAGACAAAATTGACATTGATTTCAAGGGCATTTACAATTTACACATTAGTTGCTGTGTATTGTAGTGTGCTTTTATTTATCTGTCTCCACTTCACCTGGGATACCTGCAAAGCCTTCAGTGTGCAGGGTCCTATGCACCTTGTCCTCCCAGGGCAAGAGGTGCAGAGGCCTGGGAGAACCACTGCTCGTCTGCTGGGCTGCTAGGTGGGCTTTGAATGCCAGAAATCTGACTCTCCCCCGCAGATCATTCCAATGCTTCCTAAGTTTCTCCTGGGACCACCTGCTGTTAGACACAGCATTAACTCTTGAGAAAATTCTGTCTCACATTTGCCTTTTCTGAATAATAGATGTTGATTGGACAAGTGACCAAAGAAGTGGGGCTCTACTCTAATGATTTCATCCACCATGACTGTCAATTCTGTCTGTATATCTGGGGTTTCTTCTCCAAGTCATGGTTGAAGCAAGTATAAATATGGTAGTTTAAAAAAGGGAAGAACATGTCTGATATGGTGAGAAAAATTCTGATAGTTACAAAATATGAATCTATATGTCTATCCCCAAAACGACAATCTGCTACTGGCTGCTTCTGAGCAAAGGATGATGGTATAGCATGGATTGTGCATTATAGCGTGCTCAACAGGTATGAAAACTTGGAACATTGCTATCAGCTCGTAAATTCCACATCCCTCATTCGGATGCAAGGCTATACCACAGAAATCCTGTTCTGTGACGTATTTCCTCTCATGCTACACTGCAGCAAGACCGCTATGCGGAAGGTAATGTATCAATTTGGAGGGTGGAATCCTGCCACCCCAACGCTGGCGGAGTGTTATACGATAGCAGGGGATTGATCGCTGAATGCGTGGTAGTCAGTGGCGCAACTAGAGCCACATTTTTTTGGGGGGGGCTACTAAAAAGTTCAGGGGGACCTGATTCTTCCAGCAATATGCAGACTAGAGATGCAGGGGCTATAAGAAGGGGTGAAAACACAACAAAGCCTCATTAACAAGCAAATGGTCTTTTAAAGACCTGTAAAGTACTCGGTGCGGCTGTGTGTGTGCCCGGAAAGCTGTTTCAGCCGGCCTGACACACACGACGGAGGGGCTGAAGCCCTTTGAGTCCAATGGGCGTTGTGAGCCTGGTGGTAATCCCGCTAGGATGACGGATCTCCCTCCTACATGATGGATGGTGCCTTTTATCACTCTATATAAGAATTGGACAGGACGTACTCTGCAAGGCCAGCAGGTGGAATTAAACCTCTGTCACGGAGGTCAGATGGACCCTTAAGATATAAATTGGGCCCTTCGTGTCTAATCAAAAGACTGTAGGAGAAGAGGAATGCAGAGTGATTTAGACACTCCAAAGACCAGTATCCCTCCCACTGACCTTAATAGTGTTTATTTCACAGCCTACTTAAAATGTTTATATCTGTATGCACATATATGTATGTTAATTGTTCACATGCGTGCAATCTTCACAATTGGCTGTTGTGAGCTGCCCTGGCATTTTTATCCATGGTCCGCTAAAATTCTCTTCTAGAGATGCCACTATTTTTAGCGCGGTGTTTCCATGCCGTGTGGGGGCATATTTATCATTTTTATTGCACACTTGTGGGGCGCAAGGGCGACTTAACAATAAAGCCAGATTTTGTCAATCCAAGCAAGGCCACCTTGAGTGGTCCTGAGTGGTTTGATAAATCTAGCGTAACGCAGTGCAAATCGCAGTGTTGTGTTACTCTGCCCCAGAGAGGCATTCCATGAGTAGAGCGTGGGTGTTGCCACGCACCCACCCACGGATTTTGGTGCATTACCAGATGTACCATCACTGGTAGATCTGGGTATGTGTCAAAATGCTACGCCTCCGCAGGTGAGGCATAACTAGAGAAAATATCTTTCTCCTCGTTTTTCCTCTTTCTATGAGTGCTGCATTCTGCAGCCACATAGAGAAAGGGAATTGCCACAGAGGATTGTTTTTGTGAAGCAAGGTGCTCTTTCCTGCTCAAAAACAATCCTGCTTACAACGCAGGCACTCTTGCAGTATGGTGCAAGGGTGCCTGCGAAGGCGCTAGGCATCAGAGAGTGCACCATTGCATGGAAAGGACAAGAATATGCCGTATAATGTTAAATTTGGCACGTTCCTGCCCTTTCCGTTTAGTCTTTGTAACCCAAAGGAGTTAGGTCCTTATTGGACATGGACAAGGCTGGAACATTTATAATTGCAAAAAACACACAAATGCCTAGACCACTCTTTTTTTAAAAAGAACAAAAACAATTAATGAAGGTGAAGAATACTCTTTATTGAATTCTGAACTGGTAGTTATATTTTATAACTTTGACTTCTTTTTTTACTTTCAAAGTTTTTTTACATATATATTCATTAGCAAAGATAGGACAAACTGTACATATATTTACAATACTATACAAACCAATTCATTAACAAAACATGTCACAATATATCTACACAAATTCAAAAAAACATCATCACAACAAAAAAACACATTAAATTGATGTGTACTTGATCTCAATAAATGAGAGACAAAATCAAAAGGAGGAAAAGAAAGGCAGGAAGGAAGGAGAGCGTAAGGAGTGGAGTCAAATTAAGGATACTCTTTCATGATGTTAAAGCTAACAAATAGTTCTTGTAAGTAAATTATTCCTTCAAATGTGCCTCCAAGTATGCCTGTGCCTCCAAGTATGCCGACGCGTTTCGATTACAGGAAACCAGTTCCTGGAATCTCACCAGGGCCTTTTTTCTTTTGTCAGATTTGGAGGCACATTTGAAGGAATAATTTACTTACAAGAACTATTTGTTAGCTTTAACATCATGAAAGAGTATCATTAATTTGACTCCAGTCCTAATGCTCTCCTTCCTTCCTGTCTTTCTTTTTCTCATTTTGATTTTGTCTCTCATTTAAAAGAGTGGTCTAGGCATTTGTGTGTTTTTTGCTTTCCGTTTAGTCGGCGCAACGCAGCAGGGTTACTTACTGTGTTGCCCTGCACGAAAATTTGATAAACGTGCCCCTCAGTTTGTGTTATTGTTATGCTGCCATTGGATCCAGGCAGTGTATGGAATACTTCCCATATCCCATATGAGTTGATCGGGAAATGATGCACATATATATGCCTCTCATGTGACGTCCTTTCTTATCTTGAGCCAACAGCGCCAAGATGCCTTTTTGGTGATAGTGCGCTTTATAAGTTAAATAAATAAATAAATCAATCATGTAAACATATTTTTGAATAGGGTCCACACTGCACACTGCAGTGATTTTCGTAAGGTGCCCCCAAAACAGAATATTCAGCCCATGCGCATTATATGTTGATCGTTTTGTGCAATGATGTGTTGATGTATTTGGTTTTTCTGTTTCTTTATTTTGTAATTAAAGACACTTCTGCGAGGATCCAAGAACGACTGCGCGAGGATTGTTCGGGTCACTTTTTTTTTTAACCTACTTTTGTTTACATCTTTTCTGGATACTGCTTCAAACAAAGAACTGCATGCATCGCATTAACGAGGATGTAGTCATTTTAATTTGGACGAGTTTTGCTGGAACACCTGCCAAAATAAATAAATACTTCGAATGCTTTGTAAAGCTGCCAGAAAGGCATTTACGGTGGCGAGTGGTGAAAGAAGATACCTCCTTAATTGAGTTATTACCAACCTAATATATATTTACCTCTACCCTTGGTTACCGATAGCATGCTACTCCCTGGAAAGTGCTTTAACGCGTCGTCATTGTTAGCAAGTGCTATATAGATATAATTTACATTTACAATGATCACTGAAAATGACAGCGGCTATTCTGTGTATGAGACGTGTTTGGGTTACATAGCTGATCTAAGAGTTCCCTCCTGTGGTAGAATATTGTAACTGCAGCATTCATTAACGTATCGAGAGGCCATTTGGCTGCTTATCAGTGGCTGAGGGTGACTGTGATTGAAAGGCAGGGTTTGTATTGTACTGTAGAATGATTTTTATTTTTTTATTTTATTTAATGCATTTTTATAAAGCGCGGACTTTACCCGAAGGTGTCAGAGTACTGTACAATAGAACCAGTTATGTTACATGAGAGAACTGTTGCAGGAATAAAACAAACAGAAATAGCAGGCCATAGAATCGGAGCGACGCAGGCAAAAGCCACACAATCTCAAGCACAGCATGAACAGATCGGATTTCAGGTGTCCTCTCAGAGTGCGTGCTCATGGTTTGCATTACTCTTTTAATGTGCCCTTTAAGCCCTAGTGCACCTTCTGGTTAGGGTGACCAACCGCCCGTAAATTTCACGGACAGTCCGTAATTTTGGCCATCTGTCCGTTGTCCGTGAAGGATTCTTTAACGGACGCCATTTGTCCGTCATTTTAGCCGGGCCCTGGTCGTCCCCACCCTAAAGTCGGCACAGCTTGCCCCCACCTCACTTCTTGACTCCGATGCAGTATCAAAGCACAGATATCTAGCAGCATTGGAAGGCACAGCGGGATGGCAGCCCCGACACCTCCAGCCCTCGACGAGCTGTTAAGAGGTGCTTGAAGGTGACTGAGAGGAGGGGCGCAGGGTCAGCAGCAGGGGCATCTATTCAGATGCAAACAGCCCTGAATGTGTCACGTCTCTGCAATTTAGAGGGGCCTTGCACATTCCCTTTCTACCCACGGCCCCAAACATCCTAGACTCCGCTCAGCCAGATTACACCGAGGCAGCACGTGGTTCTCTTCACAGAGCGTAATTACTGTCACTAAATTGTAAGCAAACCTCGGTTCTTTGAACATGCAGTCTATAATGTAAAACAATAAAGAAAATGCACAATCGCACCCACAATGATTAACAAAGTATGGAGGACAATCAGTTCAATCAATTCTCTTAGAGTTTCTCCTGTAAGTACTGTACATCACAGTGGGGGATGGCATTTTGGACAGAGAGCCTCTTGTGCAGGAGGGGGTGAGGAGCCCAAGATTATACTTGAATACTGCATGCCCACCCCTGTGCCCACCCTGGTGGATCCTGTTCCCCCTCCTGTGGTGGCTCTTGTCCCCCCTGTGGTGGATCATGTCTCTGCCCTGGGTGGCTTCTGTCCCAGTCGTGAAGTTCTTGATGGGCCTCTTCTCAAAAGGGCTCAGCTCAAAATTAATATGGAAAGGTGGGCGAGTAAGTAAGTAAAGGGATGGGTGGATGGCTGGATGAATTAGTGAAAGGGTAAATGGATGAATGAAAGAGTGAATACATGGATAATGAGAGAGGATGGATGGATTGATGAATGAGGGGAAGGATGGATGAGAAAAAATGTAAATAGCTGGATGTATGGGTGGAAGGGTAGCTGGATGATGGATGAGGGGAAATATGGATGAGTGGAAGGATGGATGGATGGAGGGGAAGGATGGATGGATGAGGGGAAGGATGGATGGATGGATGAGGGGAAGGATGGATGGATGGATGGAGGGGAAGGATGGATGGATGAGGGGAAGGATGGATGGAGGGGAAGGGTGGATGGATGAGGGGAAGGATGGATGGATGAGGGGATGGATGGAAGGGAAGGATGGATGGATGGATGGATGGATGAGTGGGCGAAAGGATGGATGGATGGATGATGAGGGGAAGGATGGATGGATGGAGGGGAAGGATGGATGGATGAGGGGAAGGATAAATGGATGGGAAGAATGGATGGATGAGGGGAAAGATGAATGATGGATGAAAGGAAGGATGGATGAGGGGAAGGATGGGTGGATGAGGGGAAGGATGGGTGGATGAGGGGAAGGATGGATGGATGGATGATGAGTGGGTGGGTGGAAGGATGGATGGATGGATGATGAGGGGAAGGATGGATGGATGATGAGGGGAAGGATGGATGGATGATGAGGGGATGGATGGATGGATGATGAGTGGGTGGGTGGGTGGATGGATGGATGGAGAGTGGGTGGGTGAAAGGATGGATGGATGGATGAGGGGAAGGATGGATGGATGAGGGGAAGGAAGGATGGATGGATGAGGGGAAGGATGGATGGATGAGGGGATGGATGGAGAGGATGGATGGATGGATGGATGAGTGGGTGAAAGGATGGATGGATGATGAGGGGAAGGATGGATGGATGGAGGGGAAGGATGGATGAGGGGATGGATGGAGGGGAAGGATGGATGGATGGAGGGGAAGGAAGGATGGATAGATGGATGATGAGTGGGTGGGTGGAAGGAAGGATGGATGGATGATGTGGGGAAGGATGGATGGATGATGAGGGGAAGGATGGATGGATGGATGATGAGTGGGTGGGTGGAAGGATGGATGGATGGAGAGTGGGTGGGTGAAAGGATGGATGGATGGATGGATGAGGAGTGGGTGGGTGAAAGGATGGATGGATGAGTGGATGGGTGGGTGGATGGTGGGTGGGTGAAAAGATGGATGAGTGGATGGATGAGTGGATGGGTGGGTGGATGGTGGGTGGGTGGATGGTTGGGTGGATGATGGGTGGGTGGATGAGTGAAATGATGGATGGATTGATGGATTGATAAGTGCAAGGGTGAATGAATGGACGTATGAGTGAAAGGGTGGATGTAAGGATGGATGAGAGTGAAAGGGAGGGTAGATGGACAAAAGGATGAATAGATGTGTGAAGGATTGGAATGATAGATGGATGGGTGATAGGGTCAATGGATGGATTCATGAGTGGATGAGTAGATGGATGGATGGGTGGGTGGATGGATGGATGGAAGGAAGGAAGGTTGGCTAAGTGAAAAGGTCGATGGAGAGAGAAAGGGAGGATGGATGGACGACTAAAAGAGTGGATGGGTGGAAGGATTAGTAAGTGAAAGGATGGCTGGATTGGTGAAAGGGTAAATGGCTGGATGGATGGATAGGATGAAGAGTGGATAGATAAGTGTACAGATGGATAGGGTGAAAGGGTGGATGGATGGATAATGGATGGATGAGTGAAAGGATGGATGAAGGGATGGATGAGTGAAATGATAGATGGAAGGATACATGATGGATAGGTTTGCAAATGGTTGAATATGTTTGGAAATGGCTGGGCTTACTTATATACTATTGCGCGACCTCTGATGTGTCTGTAAAACTTACCTATTGTCCTGAAGTTTTGTCCTGAATTGTAACCTCATGTCCTGAATTTGTGTCCTGAATTTTGACCCTTTGTCCTGAATTTTTACACTCACCGTCCTGAATTTGAACCAATGCCAGTTGGTCACCCTACTTCTGGTGGGTGTAATATCCTGCTGGACACGTTCTAGTGTTTCGTTCCGTTCTGAGATACACCCCACACTGCACACCCACCCATCACAGGTGCCACCAGTCAGGTGACCCTGCTAATAAAAGGGGCCTGGGAGCCGGGGTCAGTTCCAGTAGCGCACTACTGTGCCAGTATGGTAATTTCGTGCAGCATGTGGGCCTAGGACCCACAACACTACAATGGCGACGAACGGACCGATCTCCGCATGTGTGGTGGCCGGTACTCTGCTGTGCTTCAGGAGGGGAAGTGCAGCTAATTTCTAGGGCACCCCCTAGTCTTACACGTGCTGCCAGCACCACAATGACCGAGGCCGGGCAGGGGGAGGTGGAGGCCATCAAGCATGTTCACCGGAGTCCGCCGGTAAGGGCCCTACATCCGTAACAACTGCTGGCCATGAACCAAAATGCCGACTGGCACGGAAAGAAGTGAGAGCCAAGATTAAGGGGGTAAAGTGCCGCCACCAGAATATGCATTCTTCAAAGCGCGCCGTTACAGCTCCTGCACATTGGAGTTTGTGTTGTGCCTGTTCATGGCCCGTAGCATGACTGTCTGGCCTGGACCTACAAATCCTAGCAAAAAGGAGGAGCGAACCACGAATGAAGGGAACTGAGCTCAGCATAGCGCCTCGGAGTACAGGGATAGTGAGACTGCTGCACGCCACGTAACGCGCGCAGTGAGCGCTATACATGCGCGCTGGCAGTAAGGCGGCTCTCATGGAGGGTGTGAGAGGGCCCGCTGGGTCTGAACATGCAGTAGCCGTGGTCTCAGTAGCTAAAGAGGAAGCACCACACATGTCCAGCGTGGGCGAGAACACTACCACGCACCTTTCGCTGCGGGGGTAATTCCCCCGCTGTGCTGGGGGGCGCGTACAGCGCCTCCATGCTCATGACCTGAGCTCGTCATGAGCCATGGCGCTCCTGTGCTCATGACGAGCTCGTCACAGTTGCACCCGTTCCCGTGGAACGCTCGCACAGCAGGGGAATTATTCCCGCCTGTGAGCGTCGTGCCTCATGATGAGCTCAGCTTGTCATGAGCATGGATGGAGTTAAGCCCAGCGCGGGGCCAGAAAGAAAGGCTGGGGCGTGGGAGGCAAGAGGCCCCCTGAGTAAAGTTTCTGCCGCCTGCCCCTTCATGAGTGCCAAACTCCCAGCGCCCAGCAAACATGCAGCAAAAAGGAGACTGCCCAGTAAGGCTCACCTGGAAAGGAATCCCAGCAACCCGTCGGAGGCTGCACTTGCCCGGCCCGACCCCCACATCTACAGAGGATGGCTTGCACCACACCCGCAGCACCAGCCAGCTGTCTTGGCCCTAGGCTGGCCTGGTCCACATTGAAAGCGGCAACACCCAGTGACAGGCAAGCCAGTCTGCCGCCCAGCTGTGTCAAGAAATAGCTCACAGTGCCCTCACCTACCTCCACAGAACACTCACAGCAGCGAGGGTAGGCACTCCTCTCCGCATGTACAAGGTGCACGGCCAGCAGCTCAGGAAAGACCGAAGCGCTGCACTGCCATCCAGTGGCCACTGGCACTACTGCATATGAACTAACCAAGCAAGCACACTACAAAGAATCGACCTGCAGACTACCATGATTATTAAAGTTACTGAGTGACACCACTTACTGGGGAAAGTAGTGGGACTAGAGGAAACCTTGACCCAAAATAGCAGCAAGTGCATACCGCAGCCGTGCAAGGACCACAAACTGCCTTTCACCTGAATCTCCACCCCAGTGAAGCTCTAAACTCCAGCAATGCTGCTGCCTCACAAA
This sequence comes from Lissotriton helveticus, assembly GCF_964261635.1. Classification (NCBI taxonomy): domain Eukaryota; kingdom Metazoa; phylum Chordata; class Amphibia; order Caudata; family Salamandridae; genus Lissotriton; species Lissotriton helveticus. Next base: position 415,583,083 of record NC_136060.1, on the reverse strand, counting down.
ACGTAGCCACCATGCCCCTAGCAGTGGTACAGCCCCAGGCAGCAAGCAAAGAGACAAACGACCAAAAAGACAGAATGTTTATTGCCGGGACATGAACTTGTTTGCACCCATATTTCCCCCTGAACAATTTGGGCTGTTCCCTATTTCCCACACTGTAGCAGACACTCATACAGATAGTACTGCATGCCTTCACAATGGCTGCCTGGCACCTTGGAGGTGTAGAGACTGTTAACCCTCACAAGGAGCCCAAGAAAGAGAGCTCCAAGCAGTAAGAGACTGGCCAAGAAGGTCCTGCCGGTCACCTTAGAGAGCAAGAGACTGCAAACCCCCGCTGAAAGAGTGCCAAGAAACCCAAGCATCGCCAGCCCAGAGTAACGACAAGTAGCCAAGAGCAGCAAAGCCTAAGAAGGCAGCAAGCCTCAAACAAGGTATGAGAAGAACGTGCAAAGCAGGAAAACCCCAGTGGCAATCTGATGCCACTGCAAATGAGAAGAGGACACTGCATGCCCCCGGTGCTGAACAGACACCACATCAAGCCAGGAGTAGGGGGACTCCAAGTGCCAAAACTAAGAGGGTGCCCAAGAAGAGGACCGAGCGCTGTAGGTCAGAGGTGTGTAGAAGGCCACGTCGGCGAACTTGACAGCACGGGCAGGCTACCGGGAGATAGAAACATCTCTAGAGAAGCACTGCTGAACACAGCAAGAAGAGCATCCACATCTCCACTGCACCAGTCAAGCCCCACAGTGGTTCAACAACAGCCGAGTGTCATCCCTCACACTACCTCAAGACGGAGTCACCAGTGGCCCCAGACAGGCAAGAGGGGAGTCGCACACTCCACGTAGCAAGCTGCCACCGCAACATGTGCTCCGACAACATGCGACACACGGCCAGGCACCACGTCGCACCACAAGTAAGGAGCACATCACATAAAGTGATCGACCCCACCAAGAATGCCCGAACGGAGGCAGAAGCAGATGCCGCGATGGCACAGGTTCGAGGCTTTAGCACGACGCTCTCGAGCAAAGAGGTGCTCCTCTGCCAGCACTTTGAAAATCCCTGAGGAGTGGATGGGGCCTGCAAGAGGTCCTCAAGGAGAAAAAGCTTGTCCTACCAACAGGACAAACCTGCGAAAGGTCAGCAGCGAAGTAAAAATCATCCCAAGAACAGGACACGACCAACAAGATGTCCATGTGGCACAAAGATGAGACAGGTGACAAGACACCACATCTGAGTGAAAAACCTGGTCGGAAGAAGGAGACGAGCGTGGCATGACACCACTTTGCGAGGAAAGGAAGGAGAGTGGCACGACACCACAGGGCAAACAACCACCACAGGCGCACAGGAAGGGAAGGAGAAGAGCGACAGGACAGAGGACTCATGCCAGCCTTGGAGAAGGTGTTCATCAGCACAAGCCAGCCACCGGGTTGCAGAGATGTCACTGGAGACAGCTTCGCAGGAGGACCAACTGTAAGCACAAGAAAGCGCAATCTGTGTCCAGGCCCCACGCTTTACAGTTCCACCGTCCTCTCACCTGTCACCCGCTGCTTGGCATCTATAGCACCACGCCTAGCAAGTGCACCTGCTGGAAGACAACTGCAAGTGGCCACGAAGTCCCTCCAGCCCTCCTAAATCCATGAGATCACTGAAAGCAAGAGATCGCTGACTGTTTGCCCAACTGAAGGAAAGTTACCATGTTTATCATCCAAAGTGCATCATCACCAAGAACATCAAAGGAACATCGTACCACCAGAGTGGATCCAACCACTCGAGACAGCCAGAGTTCAACAAGACATTCCTGGCACTGTGGAATGCTTGCCACCCAGGAACCTTGTGCTGCCGCGCAGAGTGGTCGCTGCAGAACTCCCAACAGGGCCATGGCCAAGCCTCGTGGATGGCCCAATGGTCGGGAATGCTCTTCTTTGGCATGCTTTGGCATGCTTCTGGTTTACGGGGACACACAGAAGGTTGTATGTACATACATACATACATACATACAACCTTCTGTGTGTCCCCGTAAACCAGAAGCATGCCAAAGAAGAGCATTCCCGACCATTGGGCCATCCACCGTTGGGGTTACACGAGGCTTGGCCATGGCCCTGTTGGGAGTTCTGCAGCGACCACTCTGCGCGGCAGCACAGCCCACATGGTCACGTGGCAATCCTGGGTCACGGGCCTCAACAGAATTCCTGTGAGAGGGGAATCCGGATCAGAGAAATGCATCAGCAGCAGCTCCATGACCAGCACTGGGAAGCACGGAGGTCACAGATGAAGACTGGTCTCCCAAAGACCATATGAGGAAGGCATAGAACCTAAGCCCTGATGGAGGGGACACCCAGACTGAGACACCACCTTCTGCGGCTATATAAGTGATTTGTCTGTAGTCCTGTTGGAAGTTTCTCAGCGAAGCCTTTGCGTGGCCTACACAAAGCCTGCACAGTCCACACGGTCCCATGGCAGCACGGCAGGAAGGTCTTCCAGGAAACTCCTGTGAGAGGGGAGATTAGGTAGGAGAGGCAAGTGGGAAGCTGCTCTGCTATCAGGAACTGGAAAGATTATCAAGTACATCACCTCCAAGGAAGGGCCTCGTCCAAAAAAGGTCATCTTCAATAACTGTAGGTTTGTCTCCCACCGGAACCTGAGCACTTGCAAGATCTCCAAAGTGGACTCCACCACCGCTTCAGATGCACTGCTATTAGAACTATGCAGATAGACTTCTACACCGCGAGACCAGGCCGGACTGAACTAAATCACCAAGGTAGACTAAAGCATCCTGACCATGCGGTCCCAAGGCTCCACCGCTGCCTGACAGATGGCTTGAAGAGACTCATTTGGTATTGTGTCTTGCTTATTTGTTTTCCTTATAGGTTGGAATCTTGTTTAGGAGGGATGTAGTGTCCTGCTGGACACGTTCTAGTGTTTAGCTCTGTGTTACACCCACACTAACACCCACCCATCACAGCTGTCACGAGTCAGGTGACCCTGCTAATAAAAGGGGCCGGGCGCAAGTGCCCTGGGCCAGTTCCAGTACCACACTACTGTGTCAGTATGGTCATTTCACACAACACTACAGTGGGTATGTGTACAAAGATATAAAACGCATAATTATATTTGACAGACACAAGGCCTGCAGTAGTGAATGTATATTCAGTTATCTCTTTTACAGAGGCTTGTAAGAATGGTGTTATCTCAGTGGGTGCTTGGTCTACGCTCTGTTACGCCGAATGCCAGTAGGTGGGCGATTCCAGATCCTAGCTGCCTACGCCTGTCAGCTCGCTGAGTGAGGGTATGGACTGCAAGAGTGTGCATTCAGGACGAGATTGGCGGTAAATGAGGACAAAAAAACCCCCCAAAAAACTGTGCATTCTTAGTTTGGGCATTGTAGTGTTTCGCGTCAGTTGAGGTAGCCGTAAATGATATAAACATTTATAATAGCGCCTAAGCATACACACAGTGCAGTGCACACTGGAGTGGCGCAGTGCACTCATTCTGTATGGGATAGGTCAACTCTGAGCACAAAAGGAAACTCTTTGCTCTGGCATTCTTGTAGTTTAAAGAATTCATCTGGGGAAAACGGTAGGCTGCCTCGCATTCTCCTCACACATACAAAAATGTACAAGCAACTGTTGTGAGTACATTTGAAAAACACGCAGCAGAGGCCAGCAAAAATGCCTGTTCTCCCTCTCCATGAGGCAATCACTGGCAATACTAGCAAAAGTGCTGGTGCCTGCTTTTATTTTACAGAGAACCTAGGGGCATATTATCAACAAATAGCGATATTTATCGCTAAGTAGTGTTAGCGCAATTTTTTTTATCGCAGCGCATCACAGGATTTTATCGCTGAGATAACGTGCTATTAGCAACGTTTATCTCAAAAGCGATAAAATTCCCGGCGATAGTGGCAAAATCCGGAATATCGCTGAGAATACAGCGATATTCACGCATTATCACTAACAGGGTCCTAGCCATTATATCCACCTCCCATTGGATATAATGGCTAAGAACTGGTCTGAGCAGGTGTTAGTTTTTGGAGATATTCGCGCTTAGCGCCAATATTTCCATCGCTACGCCTGTGTTGGTAATAGGGGATAGCGATGTTAGCGACTGCTTTCAGTTGCTAACAGGTTGGGTACGCCCACTTTGCATGTCATTAGCGATAAATATCGCTGACATACAAAGCGGGCCCCAAACCGCTTGCTATCGCCTACAAGCTGTCGCTGACTGCTGTTAGCCACTGCTTGCTAATAGGGCGATAGTATTATCGCCACTTAGCGGCCGAAAACGGCTGCTAGAGCAGCGAAAATTGCCTATCGCCCCCCTTGATAATATGCCCCCTAGATCCATCAAGATCGAACCAGACAGTGCACAGTGACGAGTGCTTCAGCTGTCTGATCGATGTCCAGGTTCTATACAATTAGTAAAGGTCCCTGGAAATAAGTGCTGGTGGTTCCCACTAGAGAGCACTCGTGCAAATAAAACACTAAATATATGAAGTGTTATGAAGGGGTTACAGCTTCGTCTCTGGTACTATTGGCTGCGTTATGTAATTTTGCCACAAGGTGGTGCCAGTGGAACAACAGAGCAATCATTACCAGCTCTGATTGCTTATGATAGCTGACAATGGGAGATTGAAGTACAAATACATGTAAACTGCACTGCTTCTCTAAAATAAGTCAGTGGAGCCCACTGGCAACCACCAGCTAAATTTAAACACACACACACACACGCACACGCACACACACGCACACACACACACACACACACACACACCATGTTGTGCTTGTCAAGTCTAGTATTTCATCACCTTTTCCTGCTTCTCCCAACCCACCCTTAGCCCTTACATTCATTGTACCACGAAGGAGCCATGATGTTTACTTCTCATTTCACTTTTAAATAATATTTGCCAAATGTTTGTTTGAATTTCTAATACAATAGTGACACACGTCATGTGCCACAGGCTGTTGGGTCGCACAGAGAAGTCTCCACTATTAGTGCAGTGACGTCACTGTCTGAGCATACATGTTAACACAATGTCTCACTCCCTATCAGTGGCATTGCTGGGTGGGTGAAGGAAGAGGATGGAACCGGTGCCTCATCTGTAAATGTCCCAGCCCCCTTTGTGCCCCACAACCGGTGACATCCAGCAAACAGACACTGTCCTGTCAGCCTGAGAACAGAATGTTGGGGCATATTATCAAGAACAGTGTTAAAAATTATCGCCGGTTTAGTGGCAGGAAATTGCCGCTAAAGCGGCGATAATGGGCTTGTTAATATGCCCTTGAGAAATCCAATAGAAGTCCACGTTCTGGTGTGAACATAGGCTTCTATTGGAACTCTCCAGGGCATATTATCAAGCCCTTTATCTCTGCTTTAACTGCAGTGTCCTGCCACTAAACCAACGATAATTTTAACGCTGTTCTTGATAATAGGCCCCCCTGTTCCTATTTATATCTCAGGTTTCATTACTATTGCATACCCTAAGAGTATTTGTGTTAGAAAGACGAACCCGGGGGAGGCAGAAGGTGTCTGACTGACCACCCCTAGGTCTACCCCTCCTTCAGAGAAGGGACCGAGCGATGTCGAGAGGCCTCCGACGGGAGGGCCCTCTCCTAAAATCGTACAGCAGAGTAACCACACCACTACAAATATACACCACACGTAGATAGAGTTTTCAATCTTTATCGGGCAATTAGTATCGTTTCAATATATATACAGCAGATCCCGAGATCTGGAAAGTCTCGTGGCAAGGGGCAAGGTAGCGGGACAGTCTTATAGATGGTCGGTTGCAAGGAGACCCTACGCACAGCTCTCAATCCTCGAGCTGGGGGGTTCCGGAAGGTTGGGCCGCGGCAGCGCCAGCAGGCTCCAAGATGGTTCAGCGAGTGTGGACCGCGGCAGCGCCAGCAGGTTCCAAGATGGTTCAGCGAGTGTGGACCGCGGCAGCGCCAGCAGGCTCCAAGATGGTTCAGCGAGTGTGGGCCGCGGCAGCGCCAGCAGGCTCCAAGATGGTTACAGCAAAGATGGACCGCGGCAGCGCCAGCAGGCTCCAAGGTGGTTACAGCGAAGATGGACCGCGGCAGCGCCAGCAGGTTCCAGGTAGAGCAGCAAGGGGAGTTCGTCTCAGGGTCAGCCGCGACAGCGTCAGCAGGGCTTCTCGACTCCGGGATACAACTGCCGTCCTACTCCGAGGCTGGCCCAGATATAGGTCTGGAGTCCTTTGATGTCCGGACCCTCTCGCCTGGGGGTCAGAGGGGCCGGGATGATGGTGTCCAGACACCCAGCAGGGGTTGGGGCCAGCGCTCAGGGAGGCCGGAGGTCGATCGAAACCAGGCATCCGGGGATGGTTGGAGAGCCATCGAACTCCCCTCTCCTTGTCTCTGGTTGAGTGGCCACTCTACCACCCGGAGGGCTCTTGGTGCCTCGATGGCGGGCTCGCTGGGGCCGTGGCCGCGGCTGGTCCGGGACCACGTGTCTGTGACGTGATGGGCCCAAGATGGCGTCGGGCCTGGAATGTGGGTCCGGGGTGGGCACCGGACCGGTAATGCTGGGGCGGCCCGAGTGTGCCGTGTCAGTGGTTGTGGGCCCCCGGGTGGCGGATCTGGTGGTTTGGAGGGCGTGCAGAGGTGTGCCCGAGGCCGACCCGGGCTGGATGGAGGGCCGATGTCGTCCGGGGCCCGCCATGCGGGAGGGGTAGGACCACGCCACGAGGCCGGGTCCAACAATTTGCTTTCGCAGGATAGCGTATTTCTGTACTTTTACATTCAAACATTACTCATGTATAGTCCTAGAGTATAAAGAGTTGCCGCTATGTGCCTCCGTGAGTGTAGGATGTGGGTGGACCGTAAAAGAGAGCAGTGCCGTTCAGGCTGAAGGTAGTGCACATTTCTCATCAGTGGATCATAAAGGGGTTCAGAATACAACTGCAAGGGATGTATGATGTAACAACGCGATCATGTTGATCGCCGTACATCACATCGCAGTTTTTACAACACAAATCGTTACAACGACTTGCGCTGTAGGGCGCTGGACTTAGGAATAGTATGATTTACTATTCCAACTCCAGCCTATGTACGGTAGGGAAGGTGTTGGAATAGTAAATCACACTATTCCTTAGTCTAGAGCGCCCTCAGTGCAAGTCGCGGTAACGACTTGCGTTGTAAAAGCAGCAATCTAAATGTACTGCGGTGTTTTGACTGCGATCTTTTCCCAACCTCACAGAGCAATGTTCGCGTGTGCAAATTTTATTTGTGAAAGTGTGTAAAGGAGGTACAGATCTGTGAAAATATTGTCAGGACAAAGGGTAAAGAAAGAGCTGTGCTTAGACGAGAGTGGGAGTGTTGTGTGTGCAAAAAATTACATTCCCCTGTGTTGTACAAATAATGTTGTCCATATTCCTCCTGTTACTACAGCAGGAATAGGTCGAAAATAAGAGATGACAGTTTACCGGTTGAGGTATAGTCTTCCGTCCCATGGCTAGTCAATATACGAGATACTCATTGGCGTCCTTTACTATATTTTGACCCGTGGCAGCACCACAAGCCTTCCTGCTGCGCTGCTGTGCGTCAAAATAAAAGGGCAGGAATGCGCCGTATCTACAAGCCTTTCTCCCCTGTGCCAGTGCACAAAAAGCAGCTCTATGCCAACGTAGACACCCTTGCATCATGTTGCAAGGGAGCCGGTGCTGAAGGGATGATTGTTTTTGTGCATGAAAATATTTTTTTGTGCAGAAAGGAATACCTTCCTGCACAAAAACAATCATTGGAGGCCTTTTCCTCTATAGAAAGAGTAAAAAACAGGAGAAATAAAAGTATTTCTCCTCATTGCCCCACACCTACGCCTCCCCTGGTGCCTCATTTATGAGGCTGTGCGTCACTTTTACGCCGCTGGTGCGTCACTTTTTGTGATGCATCAGTGGGGTAAAAAATGCGCCTTGTTGCGCCATATTTACAAAGTGACGCATCTAGGTAGATACGTCACTTTGTAACCCCCTGCGCCACATTATACCTGCACCAGGTATAATGTATGGAAGGGGGGCGTTTTGACGCAAGAAAGGGTCGTAGAAGTGACGCAGTGAAATTTATGTGATTTCACTGCGCCACTTCAAGGACACAAATGCGTCAATTTCTTACGCCTGCCTCACAGCAGGTGTAAGACTGACGCAGGACCTTTCACATGGGGCTTGCCCCATGTGAAAGGATACATTGCTGGAGTTGCGTCACTTTTGTGACACACTCCAGCAATGCGTCACTTTTGCGCCATACAGATACGTCAGAAATACTGACGTATCTGTAACTCCTTGCGCAATGATGCGTCATACTGTAAATATGACGCATCATTGGTGTCGCAAGGAGGGCGCAGTGAAAAGTGACGCACCGCTGTTTTCACGCAGCGATGCATAATTTTTCATAAATGAGGCCCCTGGGGAGGTGCAGAATTCTGATGCATTCCCGGCTTTGCAAAACATTGTGCAAAAGTGTCAGGTTCCATAGATGTGGCATGGGAATACCCACTGCAACACCCATGGAACGCCCCGTTCACGCAGAGTAATGCATGAAAGGGGCCTTAAAGTCACGCAGGGTTACTTTACATGGCCTTGAAAATATGGGCCGGCCCATTGAGCTGCCGGTGCGTCAAAAAGTGAAGCATCGGCGACACAATAGACTTGTAAATGAGGCCCTGAAACTGTAGTCAACGTTTACGGCTGAAAGACAGTGGAACATGTTCTTTTGTGTTTGCATTGTCAGATAAGTACCTCAAAGAGAGATATTTCTGAAAAACCTCACTGGGAGGAAATTAAATGATCCCAGTTTTTGTTGAATATCGTGGTCTGATCATTAAGGCTATCAGTCACTCTCTCTGGACCTGCCACAACTATCATCTGCCTTGAACCAGTCTACACAGCAAGGGGGTATTGCCAAGTTCCGTTTTCATAACATGCAGATTTTTCTGCTCCTTATTAAGCTGCAAACTAGGTCATTTGGAACTCACATCTGCATGATGCCTTCATAGTATTATGAATTTTGGAATCAATAATCGGTCACTGAGGGACATAACCAAAGGATGTGTATAGTGTCATCATTCGTGTGCGCACATCTCCAACAGTTTGATATAGGAATTAAGTCAGGATAATTTAGGGCCAAATGTACATAGTCTTCCGTTTACAAATTCCTAATAGCGAATTTTTGAGATTCGATATTAAGAAATTGTACAACAGTATATTTTACACTGTTTGCGATTCTCAATGGGTCGCAAGGGAACTGCCTTATCAATATTCATGAGGCAGGTCACAATTTGTGACGCATTGGGAATGGCCAATGCTTTTTAAATAAAGCAATTTTTTATTTTGAAATGCAGTCTATTTTCCTTAAAGGAAAATGGAATGCATTTAGAAAATAAAAATAAAAAGTTTCCTTTTCACTTTTTAAAAGTAGGCAGTGGTCCTTGGGACCAATGCCTATGCTTAAAAAATCTTGTCTCCCGCATTCACTTGGGAAGCCCTTCCCGTTTGCAAATGTGTTACCACCTCCTTCACGGAGACGATAAAGTAGGAATGTTTTGCGACCTCATTCCGGTCGCAAAACATTCATACAGGCACCTGCGCCTTGCTATAAGGAAGAGACGTTCTTGGTACGCCCCTTCCTAATAGCGACCCTCAAACTCACTTTGCGATTCAGTAATAGCTTTGTACATTTAAAAATGCTCTTTTCTGGTTGCAAACGGCCCAATTCTGCAAATTGGGCTGTTTACGTGCAGAAAAAAGCTTAGTATATCTGGACCTTAGTATTTTTGGGAATGAGTTCCAGTCTTGAAGTTTTATATAGAAGTGAAGCTTTAATCAAGCCACTCAAAGTCATTACTCTTGATATAGTAGGATATAGGACCATTTGCCAGCCGTAAATTACTTCTAATGTTGTCTCTGCAATCTCAATCTAGAATGTTTCTGCTGTCGAGATGGAGAACACAGGTTAAATTATTGTTCTATACAAATTGTAAACAACCACTCTATAGTATCCCTGCGTAAACAAATTGGAGAGGATGGTGGATAATATGGTTGGGGTCCTAGTGCTGGGCATAAGCAATGTGTCAATTGTGCATATTTCTATTAAGCCATGTGTCCAATGTGCATATTTCTATTGAGCGATATGTCAATTTTACATTTTTTTATTAAGTAAAATGTCAATTGTGCATATTTCTATTAGGTAAAATGTCAAGTGTGCTTATTTCTATGAAGTAAAGTGTCAATTGCGCATATTTCTATGAAGCAAAATGTTAATTGTGCATATTTCTATTAAAAACATTTCAATTGTACGTGTCCTATCTCTGGGAAAGATATAGGGCATATGTGTTCTATAACTCAGGAAATGATTTAGGAGGACTGTAACTGTGGGGATTCGACATACCACCCTCCAGTAGCTCTCAGGAGGAAATATCTGGCAACACAGCACATGAAGACAGAAATAAATCAATACCTGCTCCTGTACTATGTAAAAATGAAAGGAAGATGTAGCCCACGTCACATGGGTATAGAAGTCTCAAAATGTCTACCAATACATGGCCCAGATCATGATTCACTGCTGAAGTTGGACTGTTCTGATCTCTTTAGAACTGGATCATGTTCCCTTCTCCTTCCACAATCAACTTTGACTTTCTGAAAAATGTTTATATCCCTGGACAGGTTAGGAAAACAGTCCACCTTGTTGCCATTCAGAGCTAATACAGAACTCACTACTGCTCTTTTCCGCTATGTCAAAATCTTGGCAAAGTGAAATTCCCCTTCTGGATCCTTCTAGGATTGTTGGTGAGCCAGATGATAACAGATTAAGGGGCTTATTTCGATGTCGGGCGGAATTGCTTCCGCCCGACACTGACTCAGTTCTGGGACCGACCAACCCCAGTCCGCAGTCCCAACCGGCCAATTATAATGCGACAAACACTGTTTGGCCGCATCCACACTTTTCTCATTGGGAGCTCGTGTTGCGGCTATAAACCGGCTGTAACACAAGCACCCATTGAGAAAAGGGAGGTGTAGTTCATCCCTGCACCCGTAGCAGGCCCATGCCACAAGGTGCAGGGATCAACAGGGGGGCACCCTAGGTGCCCCCTCGGCCCCCAACCAGAGGCGGTGTACCAAAGGGGCCCTGCTGGAGACCCGCAAACAAGCTTTCCGACATGGTTTCCATGTTGGACCGGCTGGCATGGAAACCATGTCGGAAAGCGAGCATCATAATCTCAAGGGCGGAAAGGCCCGCCCTTGAGATTACTAGCCAGCTTCCGACTAGCGGATGGGCTCTCCCAACCCTTCAGAAGCTAGCCGGAATGACCGGCCGGTTTACTTTCTGACACCTCTATCATAATGAGGCTGTCGGAAAGTAAACCGCGTGGACCATTATGATGTGGCCCTGAAGGCTTTGACCCGGGCCGCATCGTAATCAGCCCCTTAGAGTTAAGATTATACCTATGGGACTGGTGCACAAAGTATCTTCAGGAAAGATAGGTAGCTGAGCTGGTGGAGCAAATGAATAGAAAAAAGTATTAATGCTGAAAGCTGTGTGAGGACAATGGTGGGGAGAGATTTGATGGAACGGATAAGGGTGGTAACATAGACTAGTGTGTAAGGTTCAAGTCTTTTAGCCTACCAAGGAGTTGAAACTAGTTACTTTCTAAATATAAAATATATTATCAAACTTTCTTCATCCAGTCGGGATAAACTTTCTAACTCCTGCCACCCTGCAAGTCGCCCAAGCACTTATGTCCAATCATCAAACATTACAGACTGCGGTTTTAAATGAGAATTAATCCTACTTTGTCCAATAGATGAGGACTTTCTCCTTATACTGTTCTCGTGCCTTCTTGGCATACAGTTTACGATCTCCCTATGCATATATATAGTCTTAGTTAAATGTCTGCCTTTATATTTGCTGCTCAATATTGACTATCAAGTGTGCTAGGAAACAACTCCAGAGAAAGATCAGGGCAGGTTCATAAACAGAGGTAACTTTAACAGGGCAATGCGCATACAACCTATGACTTCAGTTGTGATCCTAACCTATCCCTTTCTTTGTACAACTCAGCCCATTGTCCCATAACTGATATAAGCCACTCTCTTTCTGTTCGCAGTTCTTCTGACATTGTCCAAGTACAGAGGGCATACTTCACTGTTATGTTTCTGTGTGTCTGGGACTGATGTACCATTACTGATTTGTTCAACAAGTCCAATAACTGTTCCAGGTCTTCTGGCTCAAAGTATTCCCTATTCTTTACATCGGCAATAACCAACATTTTAACTGGGTCTAAAAATCCATAGCTGATGTCTCATTTTTAAGTTGTGCCCGGAGTGCCTGACCTGCCTGTGTGACAAAGCAATTTCTTGTAAAAAGTCTGCTCAAATAAAGATCTTGTGGTTCTTGTATGTGAAGGGCCCATTGCTTTTCTTCGCCAGTGGCATGAGCAGTTGTGCTTTTGATGTCCCATAACAGCAGGCTAAAATTGGCCTTGGTGTATCTTGTTTAGTGAATGATGGAATATAATTGTGTGTGCTCAGTGAAATTTCAGCAGAAGAGAAAAATGTAGCTGTAGCAGTTCAGGGAGCAACGAACACAGGAAATGCAGTATGTCAGCCTGTTCCACCACTTTGGTTAGTACCAGAAATCAGACATTATTTCACCTGCTCCTGATATCCAAGTCAACTAATATTTTTAATTTTTTAATTAATTTATTGATTTTCACAATAAGCATTGAAACAAAGATACAATACAGCTTAATATTGACTGTAGGTAATGTTGATATCAGGTCCATATACATGCAGAAGTCTTCAAAACACAAGTCAACTAATTTCATCTGTACATTACAGAGTTTCCTGTTCTCAATCTGGGCTTCTGTACAGTGATTCTAGCCTGCCTGTTACTGCCTCCAGTCAAGTCAAGTCAATTTGACTTTATTCGGTTAAAACGTTAATAACCATAAAAGTACATAAAAACAATTCATAATACTACATCCTCGTTATTATAAAAAAAACAATTAAAACCACATGGTTATAGGCAATAAAAATAAAAGTACAATATGCAGTAAATTTATATACAGCATACATTGAATTCAAGTACAAATTGATTTACGCAATCTAAAAACATTACTAAGATATTCTGAAATTGAAGCTACGTTAAAAATAACATCTAATTTCTGGAGTTCTAAAAAGGGGGCGCGACATCGTCTAACATTCATTTCCTTTAAGATCGGTACAATCAATCTTTTCCGAGGTAAAGTATAGTATTTACAAAAAAAAAGGATGCGGATGTCAGACTGCTCTGATGTGTCATCACAAGGGCATTCAGTTAAGTTGCGAGACCAACAGTTCATTACGGGGAAACTTAAAACCCTAAAAAGAATACTTAACCTAAAGCGGGTCAAAATGAATCGCGAGTGTTCAGACATAGAAAGGGTTAAATAAGGTTGAATTTTGCCCTGCAGTAATATGAGTTGATGGGCTACAACAGACTTTTTCTTATTTTCCGCTGTCATTCTAATATCTTGCAGGTGTTTCATGCATTTTATTTTTAGTGACTTCCTCGTGATATTACACATAGACAAAGGATTGTCATAATAGTTCATACAGCCAATGTCTCCAAGAAAGTCCCTAATGTAAGTAAACCACCTTATCCTGCTCACATAGTCCAAACTTAATCCATCCCTTTGAATAGCTCGAATCAAATCGCACCTATCATTGGTCCAAACCCGGTGCCACTGTGGTACTGGCTGAACTCTGATTGTATCTTCGATGTGGGGTTGGCCAAGTTCCATATGACAAATGTAACTTGAGGCACTCTCAGGTACTGCTAAGATGAATCTCAAGAATTTATTTTCTACAACCTGAATAGATTGCACATTGTCATACCCCCAGATCCCAGCACCATAGACAGCAGTAGAGACACAAGTGGCGTTAAAAATTCGCAGAAGTTCTACAGTAGGTTTTTTCACCGTCTTTTTGGAAAAAATTTTAAGGGCTGTGATGGATTTACAGAACAGAGCTTTCCTTACTTTTATGGCATCTGCCCAGGTCCCTGCTTCATGAAATAAAATGCCAAGATATGGAAAGGTAGGGGTGGAGTCTAGAGGACTAGCCTTAATGAACATCGGCCCCCTTTTCCTAATGGAACCAGGGCCACAGTTCATGGTGAATATCTTAGAGCAATTGACTTGCAAATCCAGATTTATCATAAATGTATTAAAGGCTGTTACAAGACGTTGTAAGGCCACTGGCGTGCGAGCCATTAGGACCGCATCATCTGCGTATAATAACGCAGGGATGGGTCTTTTGGCTACCCTAGGTGTATCACAAGTTGTTTCCACCAGGGCATCCTCCAATCCATTAATATAAACCAAAAATAAAAATGGCGCCAGGACGCAACCCTGGCGTACAACACGTCCCACATCAAATGATCTAGTACAGTCACCATTTTTTCCAAATCGCACTGTTGCGATAGCGCCAGAGTATAATCCCTTGAGAAAGGAAATTATACTTCCCTCCACACCGAGAAATTCCATAATGGCCCATAGCTTGCTGTGTGAAACACAGTCAAACGCTGACGTCAAGTCAACAAAAGTAAAGTAAATAGGTTCCTGCTGTGCCTTAATATATTTTTGTTGAAGGATAAATAAGTTCAGGCCCTGATCAACTGTTCCTACCCCCTTTTGAAACCCATATTGAAGGTCACTAATAATACAGTTATCTTCCGCCCATTTTTGCAGCCTACCTAATATCACTCTTCCTAGTATTTTTACAGTGCTATCTAGTAAGGAGATAGGTCGATAGCACGTGGGGTTTTGCCTGTCTCCTTTTTTAAAAATAGGCACTATAACTGACATAAACCATGATGGAGGTAGGCTTGTCTTTAAAGATGCATTAAACAGTTGCACTAAAAATGGGCCCCATAAATCGATGTTATTTTTGAACAAATCGGGAGGTATGCCATCCGGACCCGGGGCTTTACCCCCCCCCCCCGTGTTGCTTTGAGACTCTCAGTTACTTCTTCTAAGGTAACATTAATTTCTAGATCCTTAGATTTAATTTCCCCCAGCTGCTGCGTTAGTGTCCGCAACGAAGGATTCTGCCCATCAGATAAAGTACTATACAAGCTAGAATAGTGAGCTATCCAAGAGTCCTCGGTAATGGCAATTTCAGCACGTGCTTTATCTGAACCGAAAAAAGGAGCATTCACTGCTTTCCAGAAAGCACAAGCATCCTTACTCTGTGAGGCCTCGCAAAGTGTCTCCCAGGCCTCTGTTTTAATTGCCAGCTTCATCCTTTTTAGTGCGCACTGATAGGATCTCCGCGCCTCCCTAACCAATATAGAATCACGGGGAACAACATGTAACACTTTCTTAAGCTCAGAATGAGCCTTTGTACATGTGGTATCAAACCATTTCCCCGGCTTTATATTACGTGACTTAGAGGCCACCCATAGGTTGTCCTTAATTTGACAAGCAATAACCATAAACTGTTTAAGGATCTCCTGGCTGCCAGCACTCTCATCTAGAACAGTCAGAAAGCTGGACAAGCAATTAGTTAACAAGGTACACAAAAAGTCGTTTGGAACCACCCTATCCCATTTAAGAACATATCCATTTTGCCTTACCATGCTAATATCAGATATTTTCTGCATGGATGTCTTTTCTACACCCATTCCCCGGAACGGGTTTATGATCTCCATAATTATTGGATAATGATCACTTAATGCAGTATGGAGGGTCCAGGACCTTTTAACCATATGCCTATGCCTAACAGAGGTTATTATGAAATCTAATGTTGATAACACACCCCTGCCAATAAACGTAGGTGTAAAGGGGAGCTCTAATTGGCCAATTTCATTTGCGTACCCTAGATCTTCAGAGTAAGCAATATCATTTAGCAAATCTCCACAGGTGGAGTGCTCAAAGTGTGTTAGATCAACGTCTTGGTCCAGCATGATACCACATACACCTTTCCGGCTTTTCTTACATATAGTGCAGTTGAAGTCTCCCCCCCAGACAACCCATACGTCTTTAGCATTTTTGTCTGTCTCTTTGCTCACCTCATTGCCCAGCCTTTTAAGTGTTACATCCAAATCTGCAGGAGGAATATTATTATAAAAATTTATAATTAAAAGACACAGGTCCTTATTTGCATCTATTCGTACTAACTGGTAGTAAGGATTACATGAGAACAGTTGGGTCTTCTGGGAGTTTAAATAATTAGAAACGAAGACCGACAATCCCCCTTTAGCCCTACCATGATGGACCCCTACTGCTGAAGTAAACAGAGTTTTGTAGCCGGAAAGATGGAGAGGTTCTAAGGCCCATGTCTCCTGAAGGATCACTGAAATAATATCGAGGGACAGAATATCGACCAACAAAAATATCGTTGACAAAATATTGAGAGACAAAATATCGAGTTTCTATCTACAAACAGGTAAGTACAAAAATATCGAGTTAAAAATATCGTTTACAAAAATATAGTTGTAAAAAATATCGACTTTATTAAAAACAATGTTTAATTACATTAATATAAAAAATTAATTACTAAAATATACTTAACAATACTTAAAATAACTTTTAATAATTAAATAATTAATGACAGTTAAAAAATAATATTTTTTTAATCATATTTCTTAAAACATATATATATATATAGTAACAAAATGTAATTAAATATTAGCCAATATTATTAACGTACAAATACAAAAGAGTAAAAATTACTATTCCCACTCCAGTGGGTGCAACAGTAGGGAAAGCGTTGAATAGCGTAGGGGTTAAAATTACTATTCCCACTCCAAAGAGTGCAACAGTGGATATATGACGTTACAACGCAACTTTTACAACGCACTACCATTACAACGTAAGTATTGGTAAGTATATAAAAAAAAAAAATAATTCAATTATTTAAAATTATTTTAATATAATTTAATTTAATTTAATTTCATTAAATTAAATTAATGTAAATTTAATTTTACTTTATTTTTACACTGTACCCCTGCACACCAAAAACTCAAAACTGACCCTGAACCCTAAAAAAAACCCTTTACCCAAAAACCCAAAACTGACCCTGAACCCTAAAAATACCCCTTTACCCAAAAACTAAAAACTGACCCTGAACCCTAAAAATACCCCTTTACCCAAAAACTAAAAACTGACCTTGAACCCTAAAAATACCCCTTTACCCAAAAACTAAAAACTGACCCTGAACCCTAAAAATACCCCTTTACCCAAAAACTAAAAACTGACCCTGAACCCTAAAAATACCCCTTTACCCAAAAACTAAAAACTGACCCTGAACCCTAAAAATACCCCTTTACCCAAAAACTAAAAACTGACCCTGAACCCAAAAAATACCCCTTTACCCAAAAACTAAAAACTGACCCTGAACCCTAAAAATACCCCTTTACCCAAAAACCAAAAACTGACCCTGAACCCTAAAAATACCCCTTTAATTTAACATAATTAGCAATTAATCAATTAAATTAAATTAATTACCAATTACATTTTAATTAATTAACAAATATTTTTTAATTAACAATTAATTAAATATTACTACCAATTAATACATTTACATATTTAATTAATTATCATTAAATTACTTCCCACCCTATTCCCCTATAAACCCACAACCCGCTACAGGAAATAAATTATTTTAATTTACATAATTAGCAATTAATCAATTAAATTAAATTAATTACCAATTACATTTTAAATAATTAACAAATATTATTTAATTACCAATTAATTAATTATTACTACCAATTAATACATTTACATATTTAATTAATTATAATTAAATTACTTCCCACCCTATTCCCCTATAAACCCACAACCCGCTACAGAATAAAATTACACAATAATTTTAAAAAAATCATTAATTAAAAATAATTATAACATAAAATGACACTTTTCACACATATTATAACATAAAAACACTATAAATAATTAAATATTATTTAAAAAACGATATTTTTTACTATCTAGATTATATACTTGGATATTTTCACTTTCTATATTATTTACAGTCGATATTACTTCACTTACCTTAAAAACGATATTTTGGCTGTCTATATTCTGTCCTGTCGATATTTTGTCCAAACGATATTTACAACTCGATATTCTGTCCAAATGATATTTTGGAGTCGATATTATGTCTGTGCACCCTCCTGAAAACATAGGATGTCGAACTCTTCTATTGTTTTTAACCACATGGGATTTAATATTTTAGATCTGAGTCCCGCCACATTCCAGAACATTAAACGACTAACTTCCCTATTGGAAGGGTCATTTCCCACTTGTTCCTCCGTTTGTAGTTCTGGCTCTACATGTAAATCAGTTAAAATGCCACTATTATCAGAGTTGTACAATACTTCCCCAATAGATGAAAAACTGTCTGTCTGCTTAACAACATCACTTTCCCCTACTACTAGCTGCCTCGTTGAGGGAACTTGGTTTTTATTAATATTCCCCCCACAATTAGTCCCTATATCCTGAGAACATATATGTTTTGGCTCAAGAACAAATACGTTACTAATAGGAGTAGGTTCTGTGGTCATGGAAAGTACCTTTTGGGAACTATCCACAACATTGTTTCCTGTGCCCCCAGGAAAGAGTCAATCAACACCCTCCATGCCTGCTAAGGCCGCATAGCGGTTATAAACGGGCATAGAGTAGTCGGTCGAATGTTGAGAAAACGGCCTCAGATAACTTTCCTGTGTTCGATATAGGGGCCTAGGACAAACATTCTGACTTCTAAATGAGGGCCCAATGTTATTTCGGAACAAGGACCTTGGATTTATTGGGGGGTCCATTAGCCATTTAGGGTAGAAGTAGGTCAAATCACGCACAACAATTCCGCTACTACCCTGTTGCGGAAACCAGTTTACAATATGACTAACAGCTCGACCATCCCTGAAGTTTACTATAATGATGTCACCTGTTATGTCCTTTAATCTTTGTCCCAGCCAGGGAAGGCGCCTGGCAAATAAGATTTCGCCATTTATTTCTGGTGGTAACGGAAGGTTCTGTCTGAGCCAGAACATAGCTTTATTTTTCAACTGATACTGATCTTCCCTGCCACCCTCCTCTAAAACTGCCACTCCGGTAAGGACCACCACATACGGAACAGCTTCCGGAGGAAGTTCTACTGTAGGTCTCTTAGGTGGAAATGCCCTAGCCATGTTTCCATCGTCATTCGGTTTTGGAGCATTTCCTGGGGTATTAGGTTTTCCAGGAATATTTGACTTTCCGCCTGACCGAGACTCTTTATCTACTCTTTTAGCATTAACCACTGTTGTTTTAGAGGGCATTGGTGCCAGTGGATTTGGTGTAACTTGATTAGCAATTTTCGATGCTTTCTGAATGACAACAGATGGGGGTAGTGCAAGGGTTGGGGCAACTGGTATAACCTTTGGTAGATCTTTAATTACCCCTTTAATTTCCTCAATTGTTTTTCTAAGCTTCCCAGTTGTTCTGCAACTCTTTTTAGCCTCTCTATTACTGGCGATATAAGCGATTTAATTAATTGTTCCATACTACCCATTAGGTCAATACTAGTTGGATCTTGTATTTGAAAATCGGATGGAGTGACTTTTACAGGTGGTGTGAGTGCACTAGATGAAGAACATACTGCATTCCCAAATTTAGTATGGCTAAACTTTTTTGGCTGAGGAGCATTCCGTCTTTTCCTCCTTTTCTTTGGGGGTGGTCCTTGAGCTCGGGGAGTTTTTAGAGAAATCTTTGCTTTTGGGATTGGGTCTACTGATGGTGACAAAGTATCAGGCAGACCTCTAGCTCTGGAGTTGAGTCAAGTGAAGAAGCTAACGTATTAATGTCCGAATCATTAGTTACAACTACTGGCGAGGTTCTGTCTTGAAAAAGTAACGGGATGCTGTCATTAATGGAAACCTCACAGCCCTCGTTCTCACAAGGTGTGGCGGGAAGCGGTGATAAGGCTGACTGTATTGATCCCAGAGAAGAACGCTTATTCTTAATAAGTTCAATAGAGCGGCGTCTAAGGGCCCGTCGCTCTGCAAGCGCAGTTTCTCTGTCGGTTCCTATGTTAGTCCTAGTGACGAAATTGTCAAGAGTCCCTTGATTTGCCCCTCCTGGGAATGTTTTATCCTTGGAAACAGACGTCATCTTGGTTACTAAAATGTAGGATGTAGCCTAAATGAAGGAATCCAAAACATGGGTTCCTTTTAGTAAATGAAGTGAATGTAGGGGGGGTGCCCAGCCCAGCCTCCTCTGGCCTCTGAGGGCCACAGAGGGCCCGCCCTTTGCCCGGGCATCGCCCGGCGTCCCGCGAAGCGGGGATTGAGGTGTCTTTATGCGCCGCCTGGCGCTCCTATTCCGTCACTGAACCGCGCCGCCGCTGAGGCTGCCGGGATTCGTAGTCCCGGGGCGGCTGCGGTAATGGCGGTGGTGTCTTGTGGCGTCGCTCAGCGCTCCTGCGCTTCCAGTTAGTCCGGCGTGACTCTTGGCAGTGGACTCGGCAACCTAGCTGGCCTCCTGTGCTCAAGGTGAGCTCCCCCCGCTCCGCCGAGATTGAGGCGTCTTTATGCGCCCCCTGGCGCTCCTATTCCGTCACTGAACCTTGAGCACCCCCCGCTCCGCCGAGATTGAGGAGTCTTTATGCGCCGCCTGGCGCTCCTATTCCGTCACTGAACTGCGCCGGCACTGAGGCTGCCGGGATTCGTAGTCCCGGGGCGGCTGCGGTAATGGCGGTGGTGTCTTGTGGCGTCACTCAGCGCTCCTGCGCTTCCAGTTAGTCCGGCGTGACTCTTGGCAGTGGACTCGGCAACCTAGCTGGCCTCCTGTGGTCAAGGTGAGCTCCCCCCGCTCCGCCGAGATTGAGGCGTCTTTATGCGCCGCCTGGCGCTCCTATTCCGTCACTGAACCTTGAGCACCCCCCGCTCCGCCGAGATTGAGGCGTCTTTATGCGCCGCCTGGCGCTCCTATTCCGTCACTGAACTGCGCCGCCGCTGAGGCTGCCGGGATTCGTAGTCCCGGGGCGGCTGCGGTAATGGTGGTGGTGTCTTGTGGCGTCGCTCAGCGCTCCTGCGCTTCCAGTTAGTCCGGCGTGACTCTTGGCAGTGGACTCGGCAACCTAGCTGGCCTCCTGTGCTCAAGGTGAGCTCCCCCCGCTCCGCCGAGATTGAGGCGTCTTTATGCGCCGCCTGGCGCTCCTATTCCATCACTGAACCGCGCCGCCGCTGAGGCTGCCGGGATTCGTAGTCCCGGGGCGGCTGCGGTAATGGCGGTGGTGTCTTGTGGCGTCGCTCAGCGCTCCTGCGCTTCCAGTTAGTCCGGCGTGACTCTTGGCAGTGGACTCGGCAACCTAGCTGGCCTCCTGTGCTCAAGGTGAGCTCCCCCCGCTCCGCCGAGATTGAGGCGTCTTTATGCGCCACCTGGCGCTCCTATTCCGTCACTGAACTGCGCCGCCGCTGAGGCTGCCGGGATTCGTAGTCCCGGGGCGGCTGCGGTAATGGCGGTGGTGTCTTGTGGCGTCGCTCAGCGCTCCTGCGCTTCCAGTTAGTCCGGCGTAACTCTTGGCAGTGGACTTGGCAACCTAGCTGGCCTCCTGTGCTCAAGGTGAGCTCCCCCCGCTCCGCCGAGATTGAGGCGTCTTTATGCGCCGCCTGGCGCTCCTATTCTGTCACTGAACCGTGCCGCCGCTGAGGCTGCCGGGATTCGTAGTCCCGGGGCGGCTGCGGTAATGGCGGTGGTGTCTTGTGGCGTCGCTCAGCGCTCCTGCGCTTCCAGTTAGTCCGGCGTAACTCTTGGCAGTGGACTTGGCAACCTAGCTGGCCTCCTGTGCTCAAGGTGAGCTCCAGTCTTCAATCTAAACTAGCCTGGATTAATACACTGCAATATCTGTTTTGATTAATTTTTTTTTACTTCTGCTGTGCTCCCCATGGTGCTTTATTTGATTAAGCTGATGCCCATTGTAATTGCTAATAGTTCCTTCCTCAGGGTATCCAGAGGAGCTTGTGCCATTTTGAAGTTTATGGTTGATGATTGGTCAGCTATTTATTTCTTAGCAACTGTTTCCGAAAATAGTAATTGGTTTGGAGATTTAGGACTAGATAGTAGTGACATTGATGTGTGTTTCAAAATATCCATCAGAGCGCCATAAACTAAAGAACCAGTGATTCCACAGACTCCAACCTGGTAGTTTCTGTTGCGGTACTAAGGTGGCATCAGGGGGTTGTGCAGCAGTTACAGTAAGCGGATGATGTGCTGCAAATCTCTCAATTCAAAGTCCTTAGTTTTTTGCTATGATCATATATAACGCATGGGCACAGAATCAGTGCTCTTTTGGTTCCACTTTTAAGAGTGCTTTACCTTATCCATAATCTACACATTATCAGCGTGGCAATTTCAGTGCAATACTTCCCAGTATCGAATAGGGCAATTTATGGGTCAAGAGCAAGGCACACCATTATTGACTTGTGAGTTTTTTTTGACTCTGGGATTACACCTTTCATAAAGAGAATTATAAAGTTTCATGCATAGTCAGTTGGAGCAGTCGGTTTGTGTTCAGGACTTCAATTGCGATCAAAATGGCCACCACCATTCCCAAGCAGAGCGTAATCAAATATGTGTTTTCTGTTTCGCCTCAACAGGGCTCTGGTATAAGCTTCAAGTTGGGGCAATGACTTAAGAGGGAGGAGTTCTAACAGTGAAGGTCACAAGGCAGGCCTGGTGGAGAGAAGGTGGAGTCTGCTGCAGTTGGTGGTACCCCCCGGATTTATGCTTCTGTGTCAGAGCACATCACAACATTGAGCAAATGTGTGGAGCCGCTGCTCCCCAGCACACCGCATTGGCAATCCCAAATGCCGCTACTGAGGTTTGGGTCCAGTCTCTTGCGGTTCCGCTCCATGAGATAATTCCTGCCAGGGTGCCTTCAAATGCCAGTTATGCATTATCTATTCTTTTGTGTGCTCAAAGTGTCTGAACAAGTCATGATGTTACCTCCAATCTTGATTGTAAATGGAATTGACTCAAGTATGGTGTATAGCCATTCTCCAACCGTGTGTAAATTATTTCCATTTCCACAAAAGTTTTAGCAATATATATGCACCAAACATAGCTGCAATCCTTCTATCCTATCGATTATCTGTCCCAATTAAATGAATAAAATAATTCCAACAATGTGTCGTGAATAGTTTGGCACAAGATGTGACCACGTTAAACATGGTGTAGCAGCGTATTATAAAGAAAAGGTTGGCAATATAATGAAAAAATAAAATAAAATACAAAGTTCAACATTCTGACTGCTGGCAGCAGAAGCGGATATTCCGGTGGTGCCAACCATACTGGTAGGCTGCGGCCTGGATGGACACCTGAGCTATGTTTTTGTCCATTCATGATCCAAACTATGAATTCAGTTGAGCTCATGCGAAGAGAAGGCAGACTCTTTTGGTATTATCTCTGTGTATAACACTGTGTGGCATTGACCGGTAGTGTGAAGATGAAGGCTCTGATGTAGAGTATATGTACTGTCAAAGGTTTTAGAATTTTGTAAACTCATTTAGCAATCTTCAAAAATGAAGCCAAATCTTTTTACATGACTAAATATCTCCCATAATCGCAGCAGACTCGCCACTATCATTGTTCCACCATGATTATACACATGCTACTTCTCTTCGAACCTTAACCTCTTTGGGGTATTATATATATGTTTATTATAGCCTTATAGCCCGCCGTAGAGGGCTATACCGGCTATTAAAGGCCCTCTCCAGCGTTAAAGGCCAGAGCCGAAGGCGATGGCCTTTTACAAGGGAGAGGGAGTCTAATAGCCGGTATAGCCCAGCTACAAAGGGATATAAGGCTATTAGAACATTCTTCAACTAGAGGGCATAATGTTCTAACAAAAAGAAACTAAGCCAGAGCTGTGAACAAAGAAACATTGGAATGGTGGAGCTCCAGGCTTATACCAGCCATTATAAGCCCGGAGCACTCCATTGTTTTCAATGGAGCTCCCAACATTCCAATGTTCTAATAAGCGTTAATGTTTTTCGCAAAAACATAGTACAACTACTAATGACTGTTAATTGTTATGCAAATGTGAAGTGCTCTGATACCCTACTCACGCTCATGTTCGAGCTGTAGAAAACACCAAATAAATAAATAAATCTTCACAATTTTGCGAAAGTTCAGGAAAAACCCAAAGTATTTTCCTTTGTCAGTAATGCCATCGATTACACCATATCTGGGCCCAACATAAAGGGTTCTTGTAGAAATCTTGCCTCTCATCATGAAACATCTAGATTTGTTACCTTTTTGTGCACTGTGTTTGGTGATATGTTGACGCTGTGCACCGTGACTTTGTCACTTAGTGCCACCATGGCTATGCTCTGCCCCTATAAGGTTCTACGCGAGGAAAAATTGTCTGTATTAGAATTGGCTTATTTAATATTCCAGTAAGGCCATGGTAGGTTTGTGTGGAAAATGTGCCAGAAACATAGTAACTGAATGTCACGTGTACTGCTGCGTACATTTACACCACCAACATGTGCAATTCCAGTTACACCATTGTGACCCTGCAGTAACACATGGCTCAGTTAAGTGTTCTGCTATGTAGGACAACCTTCTTTTATACATCAGATAACTGACCCCTATGTGAGCCCTCTACCCACAGAGTTGTGCACTTAACATATGAAAGTGGAAAATACTATTGTGTGAAGAAAAGTATGCCCCTGTGGTTAACAGCTATAAACACAGTTTTCACTGTCTTGGTAAAGTAAAATGTTCTATGGAATGGCCTCGCTTTGCATTAAAGTCAGCTTTTCTAATTTCAAGTATAAAAATGCTAGTAATACTAGAAACAGGTTTAAAAGTTATTTTTACTTTTTTTTTAAATAAATACATCTGCTCAGTGCTACAGATAGATTTCTGCTGTTCCCAGTGGAATGATTAGTCTTAAAAATTATGTTTTTTTCTACTTGGAAGCTTAGTGATGATAAACTGGTTCTGCTAGCTACCCTTACATTAGTGACAGTACTTACTATCCTGATGAGGGTGTGAAAAAGCATCCTGTCATGAAATAATAGACCGCCCTGTAGATATAGAAGACTAACAGGTGCAATCACTAAATATCTACATCGGAAGTGTTTTTTAGTCTGTGGACAGGAACGCATAATGGGTCGAAGGGCCATTGCTGTGACCTGGCTCTTGACTTGAAGATGCCATGGATGGCCTCGTGTGAAAGACGTCTTTCATCAGAAAAGTCCTCTCAAACATTCATCTTGACTCCTAGTGGGAGGATGCTGCTGCCACATTTGGAAGAGGGAGGGGCTCCTCGTTTCCATGGGGATGTGCCTGATTGGGACTATGAGCTCTAGACAGGGTATTCTGGCTTGTGCTGTCTTAAAGAAAGGCTTCGGCAACAGATTACAGTGTGGCAGGAGGTGCTGTGTAGGTGGAAGAGCTAATGGTGGGAAATGGCATTGATTAGACCTAGGAAAGCATCACTGACTTATGCACTGGATAAAAATAGAATCCCACCACCAGCTCATCCGAACACATCTGGATCTTAGGAAAGACCAAAAGAGACAAAGAAAGAAGATGTGCACATTCTGTCTGCCTGTGAAAAATAACAGAGATGTGACTTATTCTCCATTTGTTCCCATTGACAGGAAATGCTCTTTAAGGTTTAGGTAGCTGGTCTCTGTCCTGCCTATGGGATACCTATCCTGTGTGGGAGAACTATTTAGTCAGTAGATAGTAGATTGCACTAAACCCGGTGGGAGCCCTGGCTGCAGAGAGACCTGGGGGCATATTAGCAAGAACCTCGTTAAAATTATCGCAGTTTTAGCGGCAGGAAACTGCCGCTAAAACGGCGAGAATGGGCTTGATAATATGCGTTGTAGAATTCCAATAGAAGCCTAGGTTAGATGTGCAGGACATTTTACCTGGGCTTCTCTTATGACTGGTGTCCCACAGAAAAGAACCAGCAATCTAGAAAGCACTGGAGTGGACCAGCATGGAAGGCAACAGACTCTGTTGGTAACCCACCATCCTCTTTGAGACATATCAGTTTTGCCTGATACATTGTTGTTGTTTTTGTTTGTAGTGCAAATCTGCCCTCTGGTGGCCGTTTTTCATAATGTAAATGACAAAGAGAGAGGCCCACTACTCCAAGAGACAGGTTTTCCGTATAGACTTAACATTCACAAATATATTTCCTTGAAGATCCAAACTCACACACCTTGCCAAAACGCTTCTTTGATTACCACAGATTCATACACCCAGTCTTGAAAGAGCTAAAGAAACAAATATCTATTACCAAATTTAATACCAAATATATTTAATCAATTCGTCCAAAGAGTACAAATACATCTAAAAACAAATACTGGAAAGTTCACATAGGTACATAGGTTAAAAGAAGAGACAAGATATAAGACAAGCACATTTGTCATAAAATTGTGTTAATTTGTAGGAATCCATAAATGTGACACATTGTGTAAAAATTGAATTCATTTCCAGTAAGTGAGACTTTGTTCCTCAAATTTAATAAAAACTAGGCATCATGTCACAATGAAGAAGGCTCCTGGACGGGCATGAGTTGCAGTAAGGTGTATCGTGGCAATAGTTCCCTGGGGAACAACACGATCAGGAGAGGCACCCAGAAACACCTGTCCGCTGGTTCCAGCTAATTCTCACGTGGAAATACGTGGAAAGGCCAGTGTGAGTAGTTGCTCTGACTTGGGGCACCAATCCTGGGGTGCCTGTCAGGGCCCCCAATAAGCCCCACACACCATGGCCATGAGGGCCAATGTTGGCGTGGTCACATTTGTGATGGCATATGGCATCCGTCAAATTCTAAATCAGGCTGTATATTTAGAATTGGGTAAGAGTGTAATGTACTAATTTTAGGGGAAAATTAATAATGTAAGCAAACTGTAAAAATGAGAAATATTAACTAGGCAGGGAGTACCCCATCAACTTAATAAGACACAATGGGCCTCATTAAGATGTCGGGTGGAAAGCCATCTGACAGCAAGTTGGAGGCTTTCTACCCAACATCAGAGGTTTCCGTACGACTGCCGTATTATGATACAGGCAGTCGGAGGGAAACCTGCGGGGTATCCTAATTAGTGGTGCGGGACCACCGCACCGCCGGCTGCGGGCGGGCTTCATAATGGGGCCCTCAGAGCGGTGACCAGGTACCATTGAACATCCATCTCCTTCGTCTCAGTAAACACTAGCAAACTTTGTTTTCTGCCCAGAACCCTGAACGGAAAAAATAATCAAGAGTCAATGTACTCATGCACTGAAATGAAACATTAGGAAATAAAACCTTGGGGGTCTGTCTTTGAAAAATATAAACAAATGCTAGCTGATTCGTCCTACCCCCACTGCATGTGGGCCAGCTGACACAGCAATTTCTCAGAAAGTACTCCTGCAACGTTAACAGAAGAACTTTTGGTGAAAATGCCCAGGGTTCACTGACGGGATATCGACCACCAAAATATCACCTTGCCAAAATATTGTGACCAAAATATCGACGTCAAAAATGTTGTCATCCTATACTTATAATGGTAAGTACAAAAATATCAGAAAACAAATATTGTTGTAATGAATATCAATGTATTAAATATCGTTTTTTATATATATTTAAATTAAGTAATAAATATTAAATATATTAAATAGTAACATGAATTTAAAAAAAGAGATTTAATATATATTTTAACACATATAATAAGTAAACTTAACTAAAATAAATTAAACACACATATAATAATTAATATATAGATATATAATTATATATATCTACTTAAAACAATTATTAAACTTATAATTGCAATTTATATAATGATTTCAAATTGTTTAACTAATATGCAAATATATATATGTATATACACATATATATATCTATATATCACCCAAACGTTTGCCCAGAAACTTGAAGCCGCATTCCCAGGCAGGTTTAGAAAACATCCTTTATTTGAAAAAGACAGGCAGCTTCGCTTCCAGTAAGGAAGTCCTTTGGCCAACGCGTTTCGGAGTTTCCTTTCTCCTTCTTCATGGGCCAATGCGAGCATTCGATTAATTCTTTACAGCAACCCAACACCTTGCGTGCTATTTGATTGTTTTTTGACTGGCCTCCGGTGTGCATTTCTTTTTTTAAGTTAGTTCTTTTTTACTTTAGTCCCTTTGCAAGCTGGTCCTTGTAGTTCGCCTTTTAAACTTGTAACCCTCCAGTGGGCTCCAACGCTCACATACCATCAAGGACACTTTCACGCCCTCCATTGAGCCCCCGGATAGGACTCTGCCTGGCTGATAACCTGCCTCGCCGTCTCCGAAATTAATTTTCACCCGGCGGGTCCCCTATTGATATATCTATTACCTACTGGCGGTCGCCAGTAGGTAGTTATAGTTAGGATCGTTTTCCATAGGAAATCCGCAACATTCTATTGGGAATAACTTTGGCGTTGATGGACGGAATTGGCTGAATGTCTCCAAGAAAATGGCCAGCTCCGCTCCTTCCCTGAAAGTTTGGGGGGGATTCGTCAAGCGGGGGCCGAGATAAAAGGGGGGTCCCAAAACCTGTTTTCCCCATGTTAATTTCCATAGGGCGGTTGGACTCACTTTTAGCCCGAACGGCTGAATGGATTTCCACCAAACTTGGCAAAATTGTAGGGACTGGTAGCCAGATGTGCCTTTGCTATGTCTCAAGATATGTGCTCCAGTGGATTTTGAGTAATTTAGGTTAAAAAAATATATATATCTATAAGCGCGCCCCGGTACGCGCACCGGGGCGCGCTCCATCGCGCTACGCGAGTTCGCGAGCGGAAAGCTGATTGGCTCTCGGGTGTCTGTCAACATTCCAAACAGTCCGGAGCGGCCGCCATCTTGTGTTTCGGTAGGATCGAGACACAAGAGGTGGCAAAAACAAAGGGGGAAATTACCAAAAGGGGGCAGGGTAGACCCCCCCTGGCCCCCTAGGTTTGATGTGGGGGCCATAAAAGGGCCCCGCAGGGCAAAAAAAAAAAAGGGTTTTTTTTTTCGATTTTTGCGGGGGGAGCGCCCGGTACGCGTACCGGGGAGCGTACCATGGGGAAAACCCAGTGAAACAGTAAAATAATAATTTAAAGTGCTTAGAGCTAGGGTAGCTCTGAATAGAGTTGTTGTGTTGTGTGGGTGATTTAAGTACCAACATGTAGGTACCAATGCAGAGTCTTAAATTCAATGTACACCGTCTCCTCTGTAGATATCTTGCATGTTGTTACAGAAGTTATTGTGGTATATGGAATCCATACCATAGTCTGTCAGGAAAGCAGAAACAGATCCTTTAAGCACTCCCTGAGAAGGCCTAGGGGATCATGGGTCGTCTACCCTGCTCCCTTATGATGTTTTCAAGTATTACATTTTACTCTCTTCTGAATCTACACAAAATTGGCGGTGATATGGTGCATTTGAGACAGACAGTGAGAGAAAGGAGGCAGGAGATGAAAAAGAGATGTCAAATACACATTGGAGATAATATAGTGGGAGAAAGGAAGTAACCATGAGCAAACTTACTATGTAACACAAAAAAGTTGCACAGTATACTATAAGTCTCACTTTATATTATAATCATTTTGGTACTACTTCATGAATTACATATAAAAATGAATAATGTCTCAAACAATTTTTAATTATTAAATATACATTTATTGTTCAGAATTTTCATAATTTAATAGAACTTCCAACATCTGATTATCTGGAATCTCCTCAAAAATTTGATTGCATGATTCAATGGTTTCTATACAGTCAATTATTTCTTGGTCCAGAGACTCATCCATGAAATCCAAGTCAAGAAAATCTTCTTCAAGAATGTCCTCATCCATAATTTCAAAAGAAATATTAATGGTCTCTTCTTTACCTTCCATTTTTTCTTGCTGTAAATTGCATAAAAAATAACTATATCAGTAGAGGTAGGGCACTGTTGGGTTTAAGTTCAGACAGGTACTTCTGAGTTTTTAACAGTGAAGTTATCTTTGGGCAGTGTATAGTATCAGGCAGGAAGTAGAAATATAAAAAAGTGTATGTGATGAAGCCTAAGTAAGTTCATAATTATACCAGAGACGCCTAACTCAATCCATAACTATAACAGAGAAGCCTATCTCAATCTATAACTATAACAGAGGGACCGTAAATAACTAACAGAAAACGTTTTTCCAAATTAACTTAAAGTGCACAACATAGTTCCCCTTACAACTTACCTTTCAGAAAGCAGTTGAAGTTTTGAGAGAAAATCCTTTATAAATGTACCTCAGGTAGTACTAGTCAAAATGGGCGTGTTTCCCTCTCATTTTTCATATATATTCATGTACATAACCAATCAAATGTCAGCACATAAAAATACAAAACGAAAGTAACATTTTAATTGGTTGTAAATTCTAACACTTTCATATGTGTTTTTGTCATGTAATTTACCTCAGGATATTTAGACAGGTCTACAGCCCAAATGGCTCAATGGAATTCCACCAAATTTGGAATTCCACCGGCAGCGCTACGGGAGTCCGCAATTTTGTGTTTCGGTAGAATTGAGACACAAGATGGAGGACAAACAACGTTGGGAATGGGTAAAAGGGGGCATGGTAGCCACCCCCTGACCCCCTAGGTTTTCTGAGGGGGGCTGAGGGGGCCCATATAGCCCTGAAAAGAGCTTTTGGGTTCTGTGGCTGATTTAGGTACCTACAAGTAGGTTCCAATGCACAGTCTTAAATTCAGGAGGAATATTCTATTCCCCTCATCTGAGAAGTGCACACCATCTCCTCTGTAGATATCTCCTTCCCTTTACTTTCAACACCCACTCACATTCTCCCAGTACCTCTGCTTTAGTCTTCTTCCTCTCTCTTCCCTTCTTTCGCTCCCTTATTCATTTTCCTTTTCTCACTTACACCCTCTTACACCTTCTCTCTGTCTTACTATCTATTACACAGTCCCTCTGTGTTGCTCCCTCTGGCTCTCTCATGCTCACTCCTTCATTATTATTGTTTTTTTTTGGGGTGCGCGTACCGGTACGCGTACCCTGGAGAAAAAAGAATGACTTAGTTTTTAAAAAATGTAGCATTTTTTTATAAATTGGAGGTAGTTCTAAAAAGAACTGTTTTTTTTATTCTTTTTGTTGTTTTATTTTTTTTATTGTTTTTTTGAACATTTTTTACTTTTTTTGGCTTTTATGAACAATTTTATATTTTTTTTGTAATTTTTATGGGGACAAACAAAAAACAGGGAATTGTAAACAACTCAACTGGAGCAAAAAAAATCAGAAAAAAATTAAGGTTTCTTTTTGCAGTTGTGGTTGTCTCCAGCACGGTTGATCAGTTTGATACTTTGCTCTCCATAGCAAATTGTAGTCCCGCAAAATTTACAAAGTATTTTATAATCTCCAAACTGGGGTTGGATATTTGGGACCATCTCCCTTGTCTCTGGACCCGATGGAGTGGGTTGTTTTCTTTTGGAGGTGCTGGGAGAAGATTGGGGAGGGTTTCTTGTCAGTTCTCTGACCTCTGCCGCAGCATAGTTGTTTGGGTGCTTGTGTTGCATATGGCGAATCATTGTATTGTTGCCAAATGAATACTTTTTTGCAGGGTTCCCCCTGGAAAGTACAGTGCCACAGATGAGACATGTGACTTTTGGAGCATTTACTTTCTTTAGTCCCCTTGGGATTTTAAAAAACTCCCACACAAAGTGCTCCTTGGGTTTATAGGGGGTATTATCTTCAGGCAGGAATTGCCCCTCCTCCTCCTCCTCCTCTTCTTCTTCACCACCACTGTGGTGTTGTGGTGGTCCTTGTGGTGGTGGTGGTGGTGGTTGAGATGCTCCTGCTGCTGCTGCTACTGTAGCCATTTCTCACTCCAAACAGGTCTGCAAACAGGTCTTCCTCAGTCAAAGTACAAAGTGAGAATGAGGAAAAAAGGTGGGGGCTTTCATCATTTGGAAAAAAACTGTTCTGAACCAATGAAAAGTGTTATTTTCAGGTCACATGACCCGACGCACTTACGCTACGCGCCCCGGGGCGCGCCCGGGGGCGCTTACGTAGCGCGATCGTATGTGCTCGGGCGCTTCCGGGTGCGCTTACGCCGTGCGTCATAAGACGCATCACGCGGCTACGCGATACGTCACGATGATGTTTTCGTTCGCGGCAATAGCGCTAACGGGACGCTCACCGGTACGCGCACCGGGGCGCGCCGCAAGACTGCGCTTACCGGTGTGCTCACCGGTAAGCGCACCGGGAGCGCTCCAGGGCAAAAAAATAAAAATAAAAAAATAAACATGAACAATATACATAAAAAAAATAGTATTACATAAATATACAATATAGGATTCATTATAAAAAATATTATATTTCATAGCTATAGAAATTTGCTATTAAAAAACCTTTGAAATTCAATGAAAAAAACATAGGTTTGAGGCCCTATATATAGTTAGGAATTAGCATTTACAAAACCTATGAAATTCACTGAAAAAACCATAGGTTTCACACCAGTTATAGTTAGGAATTAGCATTTAAAAAACCTATTAAATTCACTGAAAAAACCATAGGTTTGACACCAGTTATAGTTAGCTGGAAGTTTTACTGACATAAAACCATTGAAATTCCCACGTTATAGTTTCGATTTATATAGCGCACGTTTCACCCAGGGGTCTCAAGGCGCTTGCTTAGGGAACCCGTCCTGGTATTCCCCTGTGAGAGATACCCCGGCAGGGTATTCACAAGGTGAAAGCCAGGCATCCCGCCGCGAGGGGCCGTAGTGGAGATTAAGCAAGCTATTGCCCAGAGTCGCAGAGTGTGACCCCGTGAGTCGAGTAGGCACCGGAGCGAGAATTGTCGAGTCCGTGGAATTTTTGAGCCCGAGACCCGCCGAGGCGGGGAATCGAACCCTGGTCCACGGCTGATCTCAGCTTCCGGGTCTGCCGCCTCTAACCACTGAGCCACACTTCTCCACTCGCATAAAACCATTGAAATTCCCACGTTATAGTTAATTGGACTCACTATAACTTGCGCGCCTGCAATGCACTGCTGATGACATCACATATTACATCACTCATGACATGGTCAGTGACATCACTCATGACATCACTGATGACACCATCCTTGTGACAGAGTGACAGACCTCCTTTCAGTGTAATGTAACCCTTGAAACACATATTCAAAAATAGAAACTAACATTTTCAAAAAACTGGAGATACCCATACCAGTTACAACAACCAAATCAGTAATTCCACCATCTAAATACACATCCACTCATTCACCAACAGTTCTATATAGTCACTCATACATATACTCACTCATCATATGTAGTGATACACCTATACATCCTGTTACACACCGACAGTCATCCAAAAGTTACTCACACATGCAAATAAACTATTGAACATCCATTTATTTGCATATACAGCTATACACACACTACCACCTTACTTCTAAGGAAACTTACACATACTTACTCTCTTAAACAATCACTTATAGAAACACATACTTATTTAAACAGGAACTCTTACAATCTCTCACTCTCACATATACTCACTTATATACATCAATACTCACATATACTAGATTAAAACATATGTAGTTACTGATAAAGACACTAGTGAGACAGTCATTCACTCACTAACACACACATATACACACTCACCCACCCATACAGTCCTGCACATATGCTGTCTTCAAAACACATACAAACAGTGAGTCAGTCATTGATGCATCTATGTGCTAAGTAATACCCCCACCAAACCATACAGACACTCATACTGATACTAAAAAAAACATCTAATAACCCATATACACACACATGTAGCTACTCACCAACCCATGCAGCCACTTATACACAAAGTGAAACACTGATACATATATTTAAATATTTAAACATTACTCGCTAATATATGTATTCACTAAGATACACTTAATAAGCCAGTTAACCAATCAATTTTTTTTTTTAAAACATCCATTTAGACACTAATTTAAACATTTATTCTTCCATCGACCTTTACATATACATATATAAAACATATTTATTTTTCAGAAAGACACACATTCACTGGATGGTGTCATCAGTGATGTCATGAGTGATGTCACTGACCATGTCATGAGTGATGTAATATGTGACGTCATCAGCAGTGCATTGCAGGCGCGCAAGTTATAGTGAGTCCAACTAACTATAACGTGGGAATTTCAATGGTTTTATGTCAGTAAAATTTCCAGCTAACTATAACTGGTGTCAAACCTATGGTTTTTTCAGTGAATTTAATAGGTTTTTTAAATGCTAATTCCTAACTATAACTGGTGTGAAACCTATGGTTTTTTCAGTGAATATATATATATGTACATATGTATATATATCAAGCAGAAAAAACCCCCAAGCAGGGAGCCTCCAACCCTTCAGGGCGGCCTCTAGGAAAAACAGCTTTCCTCAGGAACGATTGTTAGGGATGTGAAACCCCAGCAAATCCCTTCCAATGCTGCCTGCGATTTCGCTTTCAGTAGCTTCTCCTTGGTAGGTATCGCTGCAGCAAGTGGGTCATGCTCCCTTAGTCAATCAAGCAGAAAAAAACCCCGAGCAGGGAGCCTCCAACCCTTCAGGGCGGCCTCTAGACGGGCACGGAGAAGCCCGTTAAATTCGAGCAACAAAGCAACAGAGATAGTGGCCCATTTCAAGACGAAAGCTTTTTGTTCCAAGGTAATGCTGCATATATGCTTCCTTGGTCCAACATGTTTCGGCGTCCCATCAGCCTTGCTCACGGACAGGAAGCGATGGCAAAGTGCTTCCATGCAGGCATTTAAGTAATTTAGAAACACGTGACTATTAGGTGCCTCCAATTCCCACAATGCACCACAAAGAATAGATCAGTCATTTATTCTGAAGACAGTGCTTCATTTATTGAACAGTTCTTAAATTCATTCAAAATTGGTCAATCAAGCATGAAAAAAACCCCGAGCAGGGAGCCTCGAACCCTTCAGGGCGGCCTCTAGATGGGCACGGAGAAGCCTGTTTATACATATATATATATATATTCACTGAAAAAAACATAGGTTATAGACCATATATAGTTAGGAATTAGCATTTACAAAACCTTGAAAATTCACTGAAAAAACCATAGGTTATAGACCATATATAGTTAGGAATTAGCATTTACAAAACCTTATTTTACTCACACAAAACCATTGAAATTCGCATATATAGTTAGTTGCACTAACTATATATCGCGCACCCGCAATCCACTGCTGATCATGTCACATATTACATCATTCATGACATGGTCAGTGACATCACTGATGACATCACTGATGACATCTCAAATGACATCACTGATGACATCACTGATGACATCTCAAATGACATCACTGATGACATCACTGATGGCATCTCATTTGACATTACTGATCACATCACTGATGACATCATTCATGTGATAATACGATGAACCTCTTCAGACTCTAATATAACCTTAGATACACTCAGTGTAAACGGACACTCACAGACTGTCACTCATCCATGGAGTTACTCACACACCTAGTCAGTCATTCAAAGAATCAATCACACCTCCATTTCCTCAACTATACAGTTATACACACCTTACTTATTCAAACATATACTAACACATATTTACTCTCTTATACAATCCCTGATACAAGTTCACAATGATCCATACAGCCACTCACACATTCACTGGCTCTTATGCACAGTTATTTATATATGTCAACTCTCACATGTACTGTGTTTTACATATGTACTTACTTTGACATGTAGCACTGAGATATCCATTCACTCACAAATACACTCACACAGTCAACCGCCCATACAGCTGTTTCCACATGCACTTTTGAACCCATACATCTAGTGAATCAACTGCTCACACATCTATGCACAGAGTCATACACCTCCCAGCCACCCACACACACACTCAGTCTCCCATACAAATACTTGGGCAACCAAGCAATAACCCATATAGTTACTCATATAGCTACTGATCAACACATGCAGAAGTTTACAGAACAACAGACATAATGATGCACAAATTAAGACAGTTTAGTCACTAACCCATGCACTCAGTGAGACACATTTAATCACTCACTCATACAGTCAGTCATGCACCTACTAAATCCTTCATCCAGACACTTATACATCCACTCATTTTTCAATATGTAAGACATATTTTAACTTTACAGAAACATACAGTCACTGGATGTTGTCATCAGTGATGTCATCAGTGATGTCATTTGAGATGTCATCAGTGATGTCATCAGTGATGTCACTGACCATGTCATGAATGATGTAATATGTGACATGATCAGCAGTGGATTGCGGGTGCGCGATATATAGTTAGTGCAACTAACTATATATGCGAATTTCAATGGTTTTGTGTGAGTAAAATAAGGTTTTGTAAATGCTAATTCCTAACTATATATGGTCTATAACCTATGGTTTTTTCAGTGAATTTTCAAGGTTTTGTAAATGCTAATTCCTAACTATATATGGTCTATAACCTATGGTTTTTTCAGTGAATTTCAATGGTTTTTTAATAGCAAATATCAAAAGCTGTAAAATGTATTCTTCTTTTAAAGGAAAAATATATTTTATATGTATTTAATATAATTTTTTTATGTATATAAATTTTTTGAGGGAACACATTTATCAACTATCATGCTGAAGAAGAGTGTGGGGAAAAAAAACAAAGAGGAGGACTAAGAGGAAAGAACAATCAGTTCAAAAATACAATTGCTTTAAAGCATGAAGTGCTTTTCCACACATTTACATTTAAATAACCCATATTAGAACATACAAAATATCTACAGAGGAGACGGTGTACATTGAATTTTAGACTCTTGATTGGTACCTACATGTTGGTACTTACATCACCCACACAACACAACAGCTCTATTCAGAGCTACCCTACCTCAAAGCACTCTAAAATATTATTTTACTATTTCCCTTGGTTTTCCCCTTGTTACGCTTTCCGGAACGCTACCCGGTGCGCGGTCTGGGCGCTAACCGTGCGAAAATTTGAAAAAAAAAGTTTTTTTTTTTTTTACATATATGGGCCTCCTCAGCCACCCTCAGAAAGCCTAGGGGGTCAGGATATGTCTCCCGTGCCCCCTTATACCCATTCCCAACATTGTTTATCCTCCATCTTGTGACTAAATTCGTCCGAAACACAAGATGGCGGACTCCCGTTACGCTACCGGTGAGATACCCGGTTCGCGTACCGGGTAGCGCTTCCACCGCGAAAAATCGAAAAAAATGTATTTTATTCTTTTGCCCCGCGGGGCTCTTTAATAGCCCCCACATCAATCCTAGGGGGTCAGGAGGGGTCTACCTTGCCCCTTTCATTCATTTCCCCCTTCGTTTATTTCCACCTCTTGTCTCTCGATCCTACCGAGAGACAAGATGGCGGCCGCTCCGGACTGTTTAGAATGTTGAGAGTCACCGGAGAGCCAATCCGCTTCTCCTCGCGAAGTTCCGTTACGCGTCTGGTACGCGAACCGGGGCGCTAACCGGGACGCTGTCACAGATACATATATTTTTTTGAACGTTAATTTCTCAAAATCCACTGGAGCACATATCTTGAGACCTAGCAAAGGCACATCGGGCAAACAGTCTCTACAATTTTTCCAAGTTTCATAGAAATCCATTCAGCCGTTCGAGCTAAAAGTGAGTCCAACCGCCCTATGGAAAACTCAATGTTAAAAACACGTTTTGGGACCCCCTTTTTTCTCGGCCCCCGCTTGACGAAACCCCCCCAAACTTACAGGGGACGCTCAGAAACAAAATGTGCCATTTTCCTGAAAATTTCAGCCAATTCCGTCTATCAACGCCAAAGTTATTCAACATAGAATTTTCTGAAATCCCTATTCAAAAAAATCCTAACTATATATACCTACTGGCGACCGCCAGTAGGTAATATATATATATATATATATATATATATATATATATATATAACATTTCTATGGCAAAATAAAACCCCTCATTTTGTTCCTTTGCAAATTAAATGTTTTAAGTGTTAACACTTTATTCCAATCAAGATGACTTCAGGTGTGCCATACTTTTGTCATAAGTAAGACTGTTAGCGTTCTAGTTGTTCTTTAGAACACTCTGGGACATTCTGTCACTGGGCTATAGTTGGGCTACATCTGGCTGATATTTGGGCTACATTTGTTTTTTTTTGTCTCTGGTGGCCATCTTTGGGCTACATTGGGCTACATTGGGCTACATTGGGCTACATTTGGGCTCTAACATATATATAGCCCAATGTAGCCCAATATATATTTTTCAAAGTTAATTTTCGTAAAAACCACTGGAGCATATATCTTGAGACATAGCAAAGGCACATCGGGCTACCAGTCCCTACAATTTTGCCAAGTTTTGTGGAAATCCATTCAGCCGTTCCCCCCTTTTTTCTCAGCCCCCGCTTGACGAAACCCCCCCCCCAAACTTTCAGGGGACGCTCAGAAACAAAATGTGCCATTTTCCTGAAAATTTCAGCCAATTCCGTCCATCAACGCCAAAGTTATTCAACATAGAATTTTCAGAAATCCCTATTCAAAAAAATCCTAACTATATATACCTACTGGCGACCGCCAGTAGGTAATATATAACATTTCTATGGCAAAATGAAACCCCTCATTTTGTTTCTTTGCAAATTAAATGTTTTAAGTGTTAACACTTTATTCCAATCAAGATGACTTCAGGTGTGCCATACTTTTGTCATAAGTAAGACTGTTAGCGCTCTAGTTGTTCTTTAGAACACTCTGGGACATTCTGTCTCTGGGCTATAGTTGGGCTACATCTGGCTGATATTTGGGCTACATTTGGGCTCTTTTGTCTCTGGTGGCCATCTTTGGGCTACATTGGGCTACATTGGGCTACATTGGGCTACATTTGGGCTCCAACATATATATAGCCCATGTAGCCCAATATATATTTTTCAAAGTTAATTTTCATAAAAACCACTGGAGCATATATCTTGAGACATAGCAAAGGCACATCGGGCTACCAGTCCCTACAATTTTGCCAAGTTTTGTGGAAATCCATTCAGCCGATCGAGCTAAAAGTGAGTCCAACCGCCCTATGGAAAACTCAATGTTAAAAACACGTTTTGGGACCCCCCTTTTTTCTCGGCCCCCGCTTGACGAAACCCCTCCAAACTTTCAGGGGACGCTCAGAAACAAAATGTGCCATTTTCCTGAAAATTTCAGCCAATTCCGTCCATCAACGCCAAATTTATTCAACATAGAATTTTCAGAAATCCCTATTCAAAAAAATCCTAACTATATATACCTACTGGCGACCGCCAGTAGGTAATATATACACACACACCAATAACATAAAATCGTAACAAATAAACTATTCTAATTAAATAAAAAAGGGCAACAACTTAAAATTTTGAACAAATAATTTACACTTTAACAACATTATTAATACAAATATTATAATTTTAAATAAACATAATATATTAAATTATAACGATATAAAATAAAATATAAAATGTAATACATATACTATTCCCACCGCGATTTATACAAGTCTACTCAAACTATTATGTTAAATATATCAAAAATGTACTAGTGCCACTCACTCAATGCAAAAATAATAAAACTGGGTAAAATTTACAAATCTCCTTCCAGTAAATGCAACAGTAGGGAAAGTGGTGGATTGTGTATAGGTAAAATGTACTATTCCCACTCCAGTCAATACAATAGTAGTGAAAGTGTTGGATAGCGGAGGGGTAAAATTGACTATTCCACTCCAATGTGTGCAACAGTAGGGAAAGTGTTGGATCGCGGATTGGTAAAATGTACTATTCTGACTACAGTCAGTGCAACATTAAAAACAAACAAAATATCTTGAATAAAATAACATTATTTTTTTTTAAAGTAAATAAGAAAAAATAGAAATATGTACAAAAAACTACAAATATATTTAATATTAAAAATAAAAAAATATTACAATGTTAAATACGTATGAAAAATAACTCCAAATATTATTATAAATAAAATACAAAACTAATGTTCATACAAATATTTTTTATTTAGAAATTATTTATAAACCAACAATATTTAATACATAGATTTCATTTAGTTACTTCCAACCCTATAACCCGTGAAAACTCACAACGTGCACCTTAAATGTAACTTTAAAAAGCTAATAATTTACACCATTAATATAAATATTTATCAACAAACTAATTATCATCAATTAAATATCAATAATTAATTGATTATAATGAATTCACTTCCCACAATAAATTCAAAACCGCCAGATTTCACCTCCGCTACCTAAGAAACCTGAAACCCTTCCTCGACACTCCCGACCTAAAAATGGCAATCCAGGTGCTAGGCATTTCCAGACTAGAATGAAAGCTCTAAAATGGCTTCCTCTAGAGGCCAGGATCCAACTTAAGCTGGCTTGCATCACTCACAAGGCTTTATACTCCAATTCCCCGGCATTTCTGGCCCAGAAACTCGGGATATCCAGAGGAGCCAGAAATTTGCGATCTGCCAGAGACCTGTTGCTCCAACCGGCACGCTTGCGAGAAAAAAAAACGTAGAATCAGGCATTCTCTAGGGCTGCTCCAAGAATTTGGAACTCAGTTCGGTCTGCCATCAGAAGATTTCTCTCTCTGGCTCGCTTCAAAAAATAGGCCAAAACTTTCCTAATGGGAAAATTCTTCCCCTAACTCTGACATTACATGCACCTCAGTGACCCTGTTCCACCCTCTATTTCGGCATTATCCATGGTCTTTCTGGATGATACCTACCCACACTGAGACTGTTGATCTAAATGTTTTCACCTGTTTTTTCCCACAGGTATCCGGGGATTGAAACCGCCTGCTTCTGTGTATAATGAATCTCCCTGTTTTCATCCCAACTGTTCCCTCCCCTCCCAAAGCCCTTTGTTTACCTCCTATCATTCCTGTAAAGCGCTCTGATACCTTCACGGTTCTCGTTCTCGCTCTGTAAAACTCTAAATAAATAAATAAAAATTGAAGAATTAATTGTTAATTCCTTAAAATTAATTTACTTCCCACCCGCACCCCTAAAAAACCCAAAACCCACATCTAAAATCTTTTTTCTGAATTGCCCAATAAACATAATTAACTATCAATTAACCAAACATTATTAATTAAAAACAAAATAAGAATTCATTAAAATATATTAACTTCCTTCCTTTTACCCCAATAAACCCCACAACCCGCACCTAAAATTAAACTTAAAGAAATGAATTACACAATTAAAATAATAGTCAATTTAATAATTAATATTAATAAACAACTAATTATTAATTAATTTAAATACATTTTCTCCTCACCCTTTACCCCTATAAACTTCACAACATGCACCTAAAATGAAAAAATAACAATTAACATAATTATGATACAATGGTGCCAGTGCAGGGCCAGGCTCTGCCGGCATAATTATGATTCCAGCAGTAGCCAGCCTTACCGCGGTGATGGGACTGCCATGGAAAGGCATGCGGAGAATGTCTCCAGGGGACATTGCGGGCCGCCAATGTGTTGGTGGTGTGTGTGGGTGCACATGTCCCTGTACCAGTGGGCAGGCACTGTGCAGTGATATGCATGACTTCTCCTTTTAACATCGCGGCGGTGCTGCTGGCAGCAGCAACCGCCGCAATGTTAAAGGCCACGATTGTACCACCTCAGTCGGATTTCGACTGCGGAGCATACTAATTGGCCCGGCAGTTATGCCGCGGTCCTAGCGGGTGGTCGTTTCCTGCTACCATGGCGGTCGGTGTGATTTTCTGACCGCCGTCCTAATAGACCCCAAAATGTTAATACTTGAAAACTTATGAGGAAATACTGTAAAAGTTGAATACACTGCTACAAATCAGAAACAATACCATTTTATATCTCATGTTTAAGCTGATCACCATTATACTGTTTGGAGTCTTTAAAAAGCTCCACTCATAATCTGCCTACTAAGAGGTTGTTTTATTTCATGCCAAGTTCCTTCTGGAGAAGATAACAACCAAAGAGGCCCTCGTTCTAAGAAAAACTTAGGTGAACCCACATATCTCTCAGATGCCTCATTTCAGGGTCCAGGCAAGGCAAGTTTAAC
The DNA here is from genome assembly GCF_964261635.1 of Lissotriton helveticus. NCBI lineage: Eukaryota > Metazoa > Chordata > Amphibia > Caudata > Salamandridae > Lissotriton > Lissotriton helveticus. Next base: position 415,541,001 of record NC_136060.1, on the reverse strand, counting down.
TGCTCTTTCATCTACTAATTTAACTCAATGTTTTCCTTAATGAACTGAAGTCACTGCTCGGGACTGAAACCCTGTCCAGGTGGGTCATGCAGTGTTTTGTACACTAAACAACACGACTATTTGGAAGACGGTACAATCTGATCGTGGCTGATGATATTGAATTGATTGTTTGAGATTCATTCTCAATCTAGCTGCTGAATTCTGGACACATTGAAGCTTATTTAGTTCATATAGTACCTTTGTAGAACCAGATAAAAAGCATTGTATAATACTGCCCTGCAGAAATGTATGATCTGAAATCTTTCTATTACAGAAAATAAACAAATGATCTGTTTCAAATTCTGCAATTGAATAAAGCACATATCACAACCTTTTGATTGGATCCTCCATTGTGAGGTGCATATCAAACTTTACTCCCAGATTCCTAATGCATTGTAGTGTAGTACTGCAGTAGGTTTCTGGGCAAGAGAAGATGACCAAAATAGAAGATTCCAGACAAACATAGGATAGATTCAAATGCTAAATGTACAATCTTTGCAGAGGTGTCATATCTCTGGCACTTCCCACTTAGGGCCAGATGTAGGTAGCTAAATACCAGTCGGTAACGGCCGAAAATCGGTGATTTTCCCGTTTCAGACCGGTATTTAGCCCTTTCTAATGTAGGAGGCTGGTTTTAAGGACTCTGTAATTTACTGATTCCTTACATTAAGGAATCGGTAAATTACCGAATCCTTAAAACCTATGTAGGTAGCACTCAAGTGAGTGCATTTTTGCCTTAAGGATTCGTTATTTACCACCAACTACAAGTTGGTGGTAAATACAGAATACCTTTAAAAAAGCAATATTTGGCTTTTTTCAAGGTGCCATGAGGCAGATGTACATGCCCTTAGGGCATGTATGTGCGCCACATGTGCACCCTGCCACCCTTGAATATGCTCCCGCTATTATCGATTCAGTAAATACCGAATAGGTAATAGTGAATGGCTTCCCATTCATTCCTATGGGCCTCCAGGCACATAGGAATGAATGGGAAGGTATTTCTTATTACCGAATCGGTATTACCGAATCGGTAATAAGAAATATTACCGAATCAGTAAATTTTACCAATTCATTACCTACATCATATTTACCGATTCCTAAATACCGAATCGGTAAAATCGGTATTTAGGAATTAGTAAAATGAGATTACCTACATCTAGCCCTAATTCCTTCTGGTCATATACAATCACGGGGCGAGGGTGAACCAGTAGGCTCCGTCAACTGGTCAGGGCTCAGCTGGGTAGCAGTCAGCATGGACATTTCAGCAGGTTCTCCCTCCGATAATCTGTGATCAGAGTCAGTCTCCCTTTTAGTTTCATAATTGTGTAATTTATCAGTCATACTGCCCTAGATCTCAAGGTCTCACTCAGCATTGTTAACTGTATGAACTCTCTGGAGTCTGCATTCTTCAGCCACTGTCCACTCCAGAAGATCAGATACCCATTTGGCAAACATCAGAGGAGTTGGGCTCTCCCAATGTATGCTCTAATACCAACCCCAACGGGGCAGATTTGTACTGCAATTTTATGTCACCCATAACTTAACACACACTAGGTAGTTGTATGAATTTTCCACCTTGACATTGGGATCTCCATCAACTTTAAAGATGGTTTGAGTGTCATTGGCATACTTTTACAAAAACAGTTTATAGGACTGATTCATGAACAGCGTGAAAGGCAGGGGGCAGCACTGACCCCTGTGGTACCCCCATAAGTCAGAGACTTAATTTTTTGACAAAAAAGAGTCTAGCGTGACCTGGATTTCATTATCCGTTAAAGGGCTCTGGAGCCAGGTAACAACTGTGGCAGTGATAATTAAACCATCCAAACGAACTAGCAGCACTTGATGGTTAGCGGTATCAAGAGAGCCGATAGAATCAGTGCTGCAACCACATTCTAGTCTGTACTGTGATGAAGATCATCAGTTATTGCTGTTACTACACTCTTAGGGGCTTATTTGGATGTCGGGCGGAATTGCTTCCGCCTAACACTGACTCGGTCCTGGAACCGACATACACCTGGTCGGCGGCCCCGACCGACTCATTTCGATGCAACCGAACAGTGTTCAGTCTCATGCTCCCTTTCCTCAATAAGAGTTCGTGTTACAGCCGTAAACCTCCAATAACACAAGCTCCCATTGAGGAGAGGGTGGTGCAGTTCACCCCTGCACCCTGTGGCAGGAGCCACAAGGTGCCTGCCACATGGTGCAGGGATCAACAGCGGGGCAACATAGCTGACCCCTCGACCTACATTTGGAGGCTCTGGACCAAAGGGGGCCCTGCTTGGAGCCCCCAAACACACTTTCCAACATGGTTTCCATGTTGGACAGGCTGGCATGAAAACCGTGTCGGAAACCGTACATCATAATCTCAAAAGTGGAAAGGCCCACCCTTGAGATTACTGGCCAGCTTCTGACTGGCCGATGGGCTCTCTGAGCCCATCAGAGGCCAGCCGGAATGACCGGCCGGTTTCCTTTCCAACCGCCTCCACCATAATATGGCGGTCGGAAAGGAAACCGAGTGGCCCACTACGATGCGGCCCTGGGAGCCTTTACGGACCACATCGTAATCGGCCCCTTAGTGCTACAACCTGCATGAAACCCAGCCTGCAGAGGATTAAGCAGAATTTTTGTCAATTGATTGAAAACTACTTACTAAAGTAATTTAGGCAGACATGGTAGTTGGGAAAATGGCCTGTAATTGTTGATGAACTCGGGATCCAGCATTGGTTTTTTGAGTAGCGAACAAATGTGTGCTTGCTTCAGTTTATCTGGAGCATAGCCCAAAATCAGAGATGCATTGATAATCGCCTGAACATGGGAGTGAGATTTCAAGGGAAGTTCTTTATGCAGTCTGGCAGGCAAGGCATTAGTGCCTGAAGCAGATGACCTGCTATTCTTTACTAATGCAAAGCAGTCAGCATCATTTTTCATGCAACTTGGCTGAACATCTGCGGCACATTTGGAGTTTACTGCCGACTGCATTCTAATGTAGATGCCTAAGTTGGACAAGAATCTAAATGTGGTTAACAGAAAATATTTGTTGCTCAACAAAATCAGTAAATTGGATACATTTAGTCACTGAACAAGTTGGTTGTGACTGGTTTGTAGTCCTTTTTAGATATTTAATAATAGCAAATACTGCTTTTGAAACTACTTTTGAAATTGCTTCTCCTGGAAGTCATGTTCCTAGAAAAGGTGGCTATAGCACAGTTCTAGGACTTAGATGAACTTCAACATATAAGAGATGCCTTTCAGGTTAGGTTCTGTCACTCAAAGGGATGGAATCTGATTTTAACGTTATCATGGATGCCCTGAGGCTTGAATTTCAAAGGAGCAAAAATCTTGGGTGACTACATCAAAATGAGAAAGAGAGATGATAAAATAACACAATTGACTCTTTCCACAAAACTTACTGACTTTCCAAGTTTGAATTTTGTCAATAGCAATTTTGTAGTTAACGGTAGCATCATACTTCATCCATACAAAGATAGGCCTCTTACTGTATATAGTCAATCTGCAACCCGTGTGGCTTGTATTACTCCTACAAAAATTAAAACAGAATTAGTCTGAGCACAAAAGCAGCATATACATTGGCAATGCCGGTAGGTTTGGCTTATGAAAGTGCCTTTTGTGTCATTGATGAGTTTAGGCACTCAATAAGTCATAATAAATGCACTCTCACTCATCTTTGCATTCATTCATCTATCTACTGACTCTTTTTACACTCACCCTCCAGCAGGACTATAAAAAAACACACACAAGCTCAACAACATGTGCATCATAAAATAAAGAATAAAAAAGAAAACATGCTGTCATCTAAACATGGTAAACCTATGCTTGCAATAACGAAACTAAACATAGCATTAGGTATCAGGGTCAGACTGGGACAAGATGCGTTTTCAATGATTGCACAGTGCGGACAAGCATCCGGCACTGTGCAAGCATTGATAACGGCATCTTGCACAGTGCGAGCTGTAGTTTTCTGCTGTTCGAGGAGATTATTACTCGAGCGGCAGCTTTCTCAACGCGAACGGGTAGTTTCTCATTGAGAGCGGTCGCGAGCATGCGCTACCACTCACAATGAGAAACCTGACCTCCTCGCGTTGAGAATCTTGCCGGGATGTCATTTTGCTTGCTCGCGGTCGCGAACATGACGTTCAGGACCGCGAACAAGCAAAAAATGAGCGCTGCACTACGCTACGCTGCACTACGCATGTTCGCACTGTGCTATGTGCCGCTCGCGTAGTGCGAAGTTGCAAAAACTTCGCAAACTCCGCGAGCGGAGCGTAGTGCTTCGCCCAGGCCTAATATATATATATATATATATATATATATATATATATATTACGTACTGTGGTCACCAGTAGGGAGTTATAGTTAGGACCATATTTCCATAGGAAAAGCATTTTTTGACCTAGACCTTTGGCGCCGTTTGATGAAACTTCATGGAATTTACCAAAAAAAAGTGTGCCAATACTTCGAATTTGGCAGAAAGGTAGCTTTTGGTTTGCAGATCTCGCTTTTTGTTATTGGTGTAAATCCGTTCAGTAGCTTGCGAGAAATTTAAAGAAATCCATATTTGTATATCTAGGGCTGCAAAGGCTGCAAAGGCTTCACTTATAATAACAAGCTTGTGCAGAGATCTGCAGAACTCTGATTGGCTGCCAACACTTCAACCAGGAAGTGTTGGCAGCCATCTTGGGACTCGGTTCCAGCTGAGTTCCAAAACAAACCGCGAAAAAAGAAAAGGGGGCAGGGTATGAATACCCTAACCCCTTAGCCTTGGTCTTGTGGCAGGGTAAAAAAGCATGTTATATTAGATCACAGTGAAATTCACGAATATTTGTGACACCTTTGCTTGATTTGTGGCCCCGGAGTGGGGCAGATAACCGGGGGCATGCGTAGTTTACAAAAATAATGGAGGGGGAACACGAGCCCCCTATCCAAGGTTTTGTTTATGCCCAGGAGACCACCACCTCCCCAGGGCTCATGTTCTTTTTAAACTGGGGGCCTCGCGAACCCCCCCCCCGATCCTAGGGACCACCACCTCCCTGGGGCAGGTCCTATAATAACAAAGTAGCGGGGTGCATCAGCCCCCCTCCTGGAGCCATATATGGTGCTGGCAATTGCCACCCCCTGGCTCCTGCTATCTCCTAAGGTGCCCACCCTCTGGAGACACCTGTTCGCTTTTGCTTGGCAGGAGATGACAGCTTCTGCCGACCAAAAGCAAACACTCCGCTTCCAGCAAGCCGGAGCTGAAAAACTACTTCAGCTTGCTGGAAGTGGAGTTTTCATCTCTTTCCCTGCCTGCAGACATGTGGGTAGAAAAAGAGATAAAAGCATTACTTCTGCATGCAGGGAGCTGCATTTTCAGCAGCTTCCTGAAAGCAAGAGCAATGCTGTCTCCCGCATGAGGCAGGCAGCAGGCTCGGACCCAAGGGGCCTTGAGGCTCCCCCCACAGTTCCGTAGCACACTGGGTACCCTGGGTGTGCTCCAGGGCACCCAGAGAGATGTGGCTGGGAAGCACTTACAAATATAAACATAGCAGGTGCCCCCGTGTACGCCAAGCTTCAGTAAAGCACAAACAATCCTAACATCTTGGGGTTGGCAAAAGCAAGCAAATGTGTTTCCTCTAGGATTCCATGTTGGAAAACAATCTGAAATCCTTGACCGCATCATTGATCTATTGGAGCGCAATGTGATCTGGGGTGACTGATTTGTGATTTATTTCTCATCATCTCCTGGTGAGAGTCCATGACTCTCCCTTTTAAATACTCTAAGTATGCAGTATGCTGCGAGGCCTCAGGGTAGTTACACGCTATACAAATGCAATTTTTCATTTCATTTCATTTAATTTCATTTCATTTCATACCCAAAATGCATAGCACCACTCACACACCCACTCACAGACATACACAGGCACTCACACACTCATTCCCAGACCCACACAGGCACTCACAAACCTATTCACAGAGCCATGCAGGCACCCACACACCAATCTTCACAAAAATGTTCCCAAAAAGGTGTGCTGGTGGGTCTTTTTGTGCATGGAAAGTTATGGCGTGATCCGTCAAGCAGGGACCGAGAAAAAGGTGGGGGGTCAAAAAGGTTTGTTTCCCATGTTCCTTCCCAAAGAGATTTTAGACAACAACAACGGCCCAAACTGCTGAACAGAATTGCATCAAATTGTGCAGAAAGGTAGGTCTTGGTTCAAAAAGCAAACTTTTTGTTATTTGTTGCAATCTGTTCAAACGTTTTTGCGATATTAAATTTAAAACAAATGTATATACATATAAGGACATGGATGCTTTGTGACTCCAACATGGAGCTTCACAAACCCATGCCATGCAGCAGTACTGTTATTGGTAACCTCCTGTGTAGAAAGTTGTGGCTGCCATTTTACATACCGGGACATGGTCCTGTAGAGAGGAAAAGGTAGCTTGTAAATTGGTGAAGGGATCTGGGTAGAGGTATCCTGACTCCTTGCATTCATTGTAGGGGTCTCTGAGGATCCCTTATGAGTATTAAAATGCCCACATTTTTGTTTTCATGTGTCAGAATTCACTGAGCCATCACAATGCACAGTATAGCCTACCATGTGCCGTTGCAGCGGATTTGCGACGTTTGACAAAAAAAATCAGAAAAACATATACATTCACACACTTCCTCACAAACCAATGCACCAACTCACAGACCCATTCAGACACTCATGTACCCACTCACAGACCCACTCACACACTCACACACCCACTCACAGACTCATGCATCCCCTCGTCGACCTATACAGCCACTCACACACCCACTCTCAAAGGTTACAGGTTACAGTTAGGAAATAAAAAATGTTGAAATTCACTAAAAAAAATAAAGGTTGCAGTGATGTTATAGTTAGGATATACCATAAAAAAAAACTTAGAAATTCACTGAAAAAAACAAAGGTTACAGGGACGTTATAATTAGGCTCAGATTTAACTTGTACAAAGCTAGTGAAATTCAGCAGTTATAGTTACCTGAGCTAACTCTAACTTACGACCCTGCAATGCACAGCTTATGACCTCACAAATTACATCACTCATGACAGGGTCAGTGACATCACAGATGATATCACTGATGACAACTCAAATGACATCTAGTGAAAAGCAGGAATGCACTGCATTTAAGCAGCACGGTACATTCCTGTCCTTTCTGCCTGTGCTGGTGCTGTTTTAGCAGCCTAGCACCAACATAGCACCCTTACACCATTGTGCAAGGTTACCTCCACTGCATGCAGGATTTCTTTTTGCAGGTTGGGTACCTTCCTGCATACAAATAATCCTACAAGGCATTTTCCTCTTTCTATGTGTGCATCACTGATGACATCGCTCATGACTTCTCAAATGACATCACTGATGACATCATCCAGAGAAGAACTCACACCCCATACAACCATCCATAGAGCCACTCACTCACCCATTAAGCTACTCACACAGCCATACACTTACCCACACAACCACTCACACACCCACAAAACCACTCACACAGCCACTCACAGACCCATAAAAGCACTCCAATGCCCACACAACCTCTCACACACTCACTTGCACACCTGTGTAACCACTCGCACGCCAATACTACCACTCATACACTCACTCACACACCCATACAACCACTCACATACCCACTCAAACACCCAGACAACCACTCACAAAACCATTTACAGACCTATACAGCCACTCACATACCCACTGGCAGAGCTACACAGCGACTCACACAACTGTAGTGTAGTTCCTATCTTCCCTCTGCTCTGCGCATTGGAATAATACCTACAGCAGTAAAGGCCTAGACCAGACGTTAACTAGGTCTACTACTGTCGATACTAGACTTAAGTTTTGGGTTTGCCAGCATAGCTCAGAGTTCGCTAGAAACTTTCTCGAATGTTCAAGGAGGAATTAACTTCTCTGATTAGACAAGAAGGGATTTAGTTTCTGACAACCATAGAACATGACAATTTTGCTCTCCCCTAATCAAGAGTCAATCTCGAGAGTCGTGTGAACAAAAGGCAAATTATTTTACTCAGTCAGTACGTGCATTCTTAGTCTCATCAGATTGTAGAGAAAAGGAAGAGACGGGCGTGTTCAATGAAAGATGTTATTTATTGATCAGTCTCTTTTCTCATACAAGAGAAATGGATCGATATTATTGCAATACTTATAGCTAAGTAAAGTGCATACATTAAAAGCAATAGTATAAAGTAATACTGTAAAAACATTGATATGGTTTCTAAGCCATAAGATGTTTAAAATGAATAAAATATATTTACATACACATATACATTTGACTAAACGTACTCAACTGGTGTTTCTAAATACGCCTACCCCGTGTACCTGACCTAAGCCTAATACGTGGGCGGGAATAGAAAGTTACAGTTTAAGTTACGTTTGTTTTTGCCAAGTGAATAACTAAAGAATTCTCTGTGAGGGGTTATTCAGTTCTGTACCTGGAAGTTAGGATGAATGAGGAATGGTATCTCTTTCTCTGGTCTCGATATTCCAGGCGGCCTGCGAGGGCTGCCCAGAAACGCCGGGGCTGGATTCTCGGCAGGAGAAAGCAGCGCGTCTCTCAGCGCGTCAGGAAGGCGGGGCTGCTGCCAGCGGGGTCTGCTCTGCTCTTGGCTTCGGCAAGTATGGCTGCTCCGTCTCGTCACCACGCGTGTGTTTGCATATGGCAAGATCGGTAATATTTATACCTTTAAGGTGCCGAGATTGACGTAAGGATGGACATAGATACGTCAATAAAGATGTCATACGACTTGCTCGTTAGCACATTCTTTTACTAAAGTTCTCGGTGAAATCAAAACAATGGCCGCAGGGTTTTGCCCAGGTTGTCATAGGTTTGATTTGTTATGAGAACTCCGTATGCCTTATCAGGGGCTGGAGGAATATCGCTTGTCTAATTAGATCGCAAGCGTTATGACCTAATCAGATAACACGTTCCTGTGCCGTAGTGTGACTGCGTCAGATAACGGTATCTGCATCATGGGGGTTTTCTGCCTCATGGGCTGACTGCTAGTTAACTTGTTGGTTTGTTTAACTAGAATAGGGTCAGGAATAGGGGGATCGATTCAGAACCGATAGGAATACATGACACCCACTCCACGCTAACTATGGACATATTTACTAATCTAGGCATAGTATAACATAGTACAACATACTATAGAGTAGTGTGTATACCTTACCACCCCAAAATACATAAATGCATTTTGAAATTTTCAAATATACTGAAAAAAATTGCAGACATATATATATGGTATGCACTCAAGCTGTAGAATAATGCCAAAGTAATTGCATTTGTATACATTATTGCTTATTTGGTATATGAGAATTTACACATGAAATGGTTTCTGACAGAAAAAAAGTTTCGAGACCATTCCATCACAGAATAAAATATCTTTATGAACATGCCAGCGGGCAGCTAATGTCTATAAGCTATCTAAAATTTAGAAACCTTAGTTCTCTAAGAATAGTTCTTACTTTAAGCAGAAGATAGTGTCCCGAAAAATATGCAAAAATATTTGGGGCTGCTGAAAAAACTGCTGTCCGTGAACTGGAGCGAAAATGTTCATGTGACTTTATTTTTAAAGTTGAAGGCCGAATTCAGGGAACGCCGTGTTCGAGCTTGCTCAAAAGTCTCTATTTCTGTTCGGGTGAGAACATCATATCATTTAGGCTTTTGAAAAAACTGTCAACAGCTTCCTGGGAAAGTTTCACTAACTCGGAAATAGGTGTAATCATGCATTCTTGCGCATGATTGTCTCCATTGACATTCTGATTTGCATTACTGACAGAAGGTCGTACCTGTTCGATGCTGCTTTCATCTTGAACTTCACTACCCATCAATCGTAGTGGTGAAGCTTCCACGAATGCCGTCATCAGGATTGGTAGCCTTTGAGGGCAGCACAAAGCATGAACCTTGATCGGGCTCAACAATGTTTCTGCATCCATCGGCGCATCCGATTGTAGCGTCAGACAGGTGTCTAACACGCATTCTTCTCCGCACAGCAGACACCTCAATACAGGTAAAACACATCTTTGCCACATTGGTCGAAATGATAGAAACCAAGTCATGTTCAGGTCTCTAAGCCGGGAGAGTCCCAGGATTTTTGATATCCGGTCCCGGTATCCAATGGCTAGGATTGTTTCTTCCCTTGTCGCAAGAGTTTTGTCTGTGACATGGGTTGCCATAACGAAAAATAAGGACTAAGAATAGGATTCCTGCAATTAGTCCCAGGATCAGGGGAAGTCCGCCAAAAATCGAATGGACGAAATCTGGAAAAATACCAAGTATGGCTTTGAATGGTGTTAATGCCATCGAAAATACTGTCTTAAATACCTTTGAGACCCCATTGGTATCAGAAATATTTAAGATTTCACTTAGGATTTCCGCGAAATGTACGGGGGAATTAGTTGATAATAATGTATGTATCTCTGCAGTCGTCCTTGCGACTTGTAGATCATACGTTTCTTTTGATGACGAGAGCCTGGTAGGCGTGTGAAGAAGGACTGTTTTCATTCTGCTTAAAGTATCTATTCGAATAGAAGTAATTTTCAAATCGGGCCATGCCCTTGCCTCCCTGTCTGGGAAGGAGCTGGGGAACAATGAGCGTCCACAGCACTTGACCTTCGCAGTCGTAGTAACTAGATAAGGAGTCCCGGGCATAAGACTACAACATCTGCGGTCTACAATAAGAATGTAACTCCCATTATAGAGTCTTTGAAAGAATGGTTCTATCTCTGTTGCAGGTGCGCCTTGCTGGTGACATGAAAGGTTGTATGAATTTCCTTCACAGGCTCCATGCAAACTAATTCCGTTACACAGAAGCGTGCCGCCTAGTGACATCGCACAATTGTTGCCACTAAGAAACACTTTCTGGCCTTTATTACTGACACATGCATGTGAATAGGGCAGGTTCCATGTTGTTTTAAGGTACCCCTTTCCCATTTTCTCGTACATGCCAGCCTGTATATATTTTTGGCAGTATTGAAACCTGAAGGTTGAGATTGGAATATTTATGATTCCGTGTATTATCCATTCACTGACAGGTCGTTCTGACATTGTCATTGGTAATCTTTCTAGTTTTTCAATGCTCAAGATTGTATAATCAGCACCCTTTTGCGCCATACCGATTTGTCTATCAGTAAGGTTAAAGATTTGGAATAGTGACGTTGTGTTGATTAAACGCCAAGGCACATAGCCTGAACGCAGATTTTGTAACGTCCAGCCTAGCTGTACAATAGAACGCAATTGTGACTGACCATGTTGTAATAACAGTAAGTCTTGCGATAATATGTCGATTGCTGAAGACACAATGCTGTCCAAAGAAAAAATTCTGGAGGACAGAGTCATTAACCCATTGTCCACTACAGAAAGTGATTTTTCCAAATTAATACGATCAATTTCCCGTATTCTCTCTGCTGTTTCAATTTGAGTAACCTTCCAGGCCTCATTGTATGCTGCATATACAGAGGCTGCTATGAAACGCTTTTGACGCTGTTTGCGTGGTCCCATTATGAAATCACGCAAGTCAGCACCATCAGTAAGTAAAGTTAGGTGTTGCTTAATTTCAGGCAGTGTGGAAGTTTGTAGCCATTGAAGGCATAATTTGCCCACACTGTAGGTGGTAATTATCCCTGGGTGATGTCTTTGGGGATATCTAGGGTCTGGCCTGGTCATTTTGAACCCCTGTGTTTTGTTCAGGAATCTGTCTTGACAGTTATTAGTATCTGTGGGCCAGATCAACCACTGTTTCCAATTTGGATGTGTTCTGTTTTGGTTTAATATATGGTTTACGTCTATCTCTTCATCTGTAGAAGTGTTGCTAAACATTGTTGGCTTTGGAATAGACGGTTTATTTAAATCTTTGATTTTGGCTAGGCCAAGACAGGTGGTTTGTTGAACAGTGTCATTTAAAAATATCATTTGTTCTGGGATCATGCAGGCTCTAAACAGTGATTCTATACCCTGTACTTGCCATTCTTTTGTACCCCAAACACTTTTCAATTCAACATTTTTGTCCCAATAATCAAATCCAAAAGTATTCATTTGTTCAAAAAATGAGTCTGAATATATCAATTTTGTGTTGGTTATCATGGTCTTGGTCCCTGTTTTGTTTGACAATTTAAAATAAAATGTTTCAGCATTACTTGTGTTAAAACCTGAAAAATATGAATATTTGTCGTATACGGTTCTTGAGCTCCCTTTTGGAGGTGTTGCACAATGTTCCCATTGATTATAATTTAAAACATTTCTAGGTTGTGCAGATTTATGTAGAAAATGGTTACCATAGTGGTTATAACAGTACATACTTTCTGCTGTGATACTCCTGGCAAAGAAGCCGGGAGGTGTTTATGTTTTAAACTTGTATTCTTGCACTGTATTTTAAAAACCCTTGCTGAATTGCACATTTTACTGCACTTTACCTGATTACCGCCGCAGCTGAATAATAGCTGTTTGGAAAGGGAATCGTTTCTTGGCGCCATTGCTCGCCGAGGGAGACGATAGCCACGCCCATCTCTTGCTGGCCACGCCCCCTCCGCTAAGATAAATAGGACGCGCTGAACGCTAGCGCTGTTATTTCTGCTGTGATACTCCTGGCAAAGAAGCCGGGAGGTGTTTATGTTTTAAACTTGTATTCTTGCACTGTATTTTAAAAACCCTTGCTGAATTGCACATTTTACTGCACTTTACCTGATTACCGCCGCAGCTGAATAATAGCTGTTGGGAAAGGGAATCGTTTCTTGGCGCCATTGCTCGCCGAGGGAGACGATAGCCACGCCCATCTCTTGCTGGCCACGCCCCCTCCGCTAAGATAAATAGGACGCGCTGAACGCTAGCGCTGTTATTTCTGCTGTGATACTCCTGAGGCAAAGATGCCGGGAGGTGTTTATGTTTTAAACTTGTATTCTTGCACTGTATTTTAAAAACCCTTGCTGAATTGCACATTTTACTGCACTTTACCTGATTACCGCCGCAGCTGAATAATAGCTGTTGGGAAAGGGAATCGTTTCTTGGCGCCATTGCTCGCCGAGGGAGACGATAGCCACGCCCCCTTCCACGTCACTTGCTACCACTATAACTCATGTGCCAATACCGGAAGCGCAGCGGACGAGCGCAGCGGGCACGCCGATTGCGCGCCGAAGGCGCGCTTAAGGCAAGCTCGTCTGCGCTCGTCCGCGACGAGGACGCGCCCCGCGCCACATACCCTGCCCAATCCATCCCTCAACCCCCTTGTTACACCCGGGACGCATTGCTCAATCTACGAGGGTATGCGTATGAAGGTAAGCTCTCCTTCGAAGAGACTGCTTCTCCTTTAACTGACTTCACCCGCGAGGGCTTAATCGTGGGTGGCCTCCTCAATGTCAGATCTCTACCGAAGCACGCCACGGAAATCAATCTCCTTATAGACTCTCACCAACTAGATGTCCTCTTTTTAACTGAAACTTGGACACATACCAATTGTGAGACCGACCTAGCATCCGCCTGTCCTCTCAATTTTAATATTTTACATCTTCCTAGACCCAAGGGCCGCGGCGGCGGAGTTGGTATTATTTTCCGTGCCACTTGGCATATAAACATCATCGACATAGATCCTGTACCTGGAATTGAGCTTTTTGGTCTGACTATAACTTGCCACCCAGGAGTCTCCTTCACGGTGATGATTTGCTATAGACCACCAGGGGCCTTTTCTCTCCTGCAACAGCAAGCTTTCCTTACGATCATCACAAATATGGCAACTTCCCATAATAAACTTATTATCCTTGGAGACTTCAACCTTTGGCCAAACGGCAGCCTGGACGCAGCCTTAGACAACCTTCTGTTATCTTGTGACAGTGTAGGGCTTGGTCAACTGATAAAGGCCCCTACCCACTCTGCAGGCAATCGCCTTGACCTCATTTTTTCAAGTCCCGATCTTACGCATATAGGCGACATCCTGCCCATGAGTTGGACGGACCACTCGCTTATCAAACTCTTTATTACCAACGCCATATCAAGAAAGCCCAAGAACTACTCTCCTCCACAATTCCCCTACCGAAACTGGAAAGTTCTAGAAACTCTCTGCGCATCCACCAAAGTCTTCGAGGTGCAGGACAGTTTCTCCTCTACCAGCTCGGTGGAAAACAATTACAGCTCCTTCAGCGCGAGAATTACATCTATCATAGACTCGGCTGCCCCTTTAAAATATTGTAGACCCAAAGGCAGAGCACCTGCCCCCTGGTACAATGACTCTCTGAGATCCCTCAGATCTGCCTGTAAACAGGCTGAGAGAAAGTGGAGACGCGGCTACTGTAACAACAACAAAGCCCTCTGGAACAACTTACTCCGTGACTACAAATCTGCCATCGCAAAGTGTAAATCGGATTATTATTGCTCCACTATCGCTAACGCTGCTAACCGCTCAAAAAGTATATTTCAGATCTTGGACAACATCATACATCCTGACTGTGTCAAGAACCCCATTACCCCATCCCAGACCCTTTGTGACAATCTTGCTCGTTTTTTTACCGATAAAATCGAGACCATTGTCAACAACCTGGCAACCCCTCTGCCATTTACTAACTCTACCTCTCCCGGAGTCAACCCTGACACCTCGAGGTCAGCAAGCCCTCCTATGAACAGCCTCCAGGCTTTCCCCTTGATCTCTCAAGTAGAACTTGAGAAACTTGTAATGGGCATCACCTCGGGTTCTCCTCTTGATCCCATACCCCCGAAAATCTGGAAAGCTTGCGGGCACGAACTATTCCACACCCTGCGGTTGATCTGCAATCAATCTCTCAGCTGTGGCTTCGTCCCTACCCCCTGGAAGCAAGCTCTTATCACCCCGCTACTCAAGAAACCTACGCTGAACCCGGAATGTTTGTCCAATTTCCGCCCCATATCACTTTTGCCATTCCCGGCGAAGGTGCTTGAACGCTGGGTCAGCAATTGCCTCTCAGCCCACCTTGAGCAGAACCTCGTTCTAGACGAATTCCAATTTGGGTTTCGCCCAGCCCATGGCACTGAAACTGCGGTGCTCACTGCCATGGAAGAGCTTCGAATGCGGGCAGACAGGGGCCAAGCTGTGGCCTTGATTTTATTAGACCTGTCTGCCGCATTCGATACTGTCAATCATGGGATTCTGCTTAAGAGGCTGAGAGAGGCAGGGGTTGATGGTACGGCTCTGCTCTGGTTTCACTCCTACCTCAGCAACAGGAAACTGGCGGTATCCCTTCCCCCTTTCCGTTCGGCCTTCTCCCCTGTCCCTCACGGTGTCCCCCAGGGCTCCTCCATCAGTCCGATTCTTTTTAATGTTTACCTGAAGCCTCTGGTCCTTTTGATTAAATCACACAATATGACCACAGTAAACTATGCTGACGACACCCAGCTTCTTTTCTCCTGGGAGGGTGAAGACTCCATCTCTTTTGAAGCCTTCCATAACTGCCTAAGAGACACCGCAGGCTGGTTGCATCGGAACTCTCTCCAGTTTAACTCCTCTAAGACCGAGGTCCTGTTCTGTCCCGCGAGCCGCATCTCCCGCCCTCTGCCTACTGATTTCTGGCCCCCGGAAAACTCCAACAATCCGCTACCTGTTACCACTGTTCGCAATTTGGGCGTCATGCTAAACCAGCAACTGAGCATGGAAACGCAGGTTTCAAGAACAGTGGCCACCTGCTCAGCCCTTATGCGCTCTCTGCGTAAAATTCTGCCTTTATTACCATCCTCAGCACGAGCATTGATAGTCAGGTGCACTATCCTTAGTCGCCTTGACTACTGCAATGCTCTCCTGTTTGAATCCCCTGCGACACAGCTAGACAGACTCCAACGAGTTCAGTCGGCAGCAGCCAAACTGGCTCTGGGTTGGACCAGGAGATCCTCAGCCACTGCTGCCTTGGCCGAGCTGCATTGGCTTCCTTTGAAGCAACGCATCGCCTTCAAAGCCCTCTGCTTGGTCTTCAAGGCTCTTCACGGTGCAGGACCTAGACCTCTTCAACGTCTGTTCTCGTGGTACATCCCCACTAGAACACTTAGGTCCGCAACCGCCTGCCTTGTGAAAATACCCAGATGCAAGAAAGCCAGGATTGGGGGAAGATCCTTCAGGGTGGCTGCGGCCAAGCTCTGGAACAGTCTACCTGCCGAAATTCGCCAGATCCCACACCTCCTTCCCTTTAGGAAGCAAATTAAAACATGGCTCTTCCCACACCCCCCCCCTAATGACCGCTCACCCATTATTGACCTCCCCCGCCCTATAACTCAGGAGTAATCCACCAGCGCCAGGATACCTGCCAGGTGACAGTCGCGCTCTACAAATGTTTTAAATAAATTAAATAAATAAATACTATCATAATTTGTAGAACCCTGCAAATAATCATGTTTGGTAAATTTAGCAGACATTACTAAATCAGACATCATATTATTAATGCTTTCGAAGTCCCAATCATCAGCAAATGAGTTTGGTTTTACAAAGTCACTCAAGGAGATCTTAATTTGGTGTGGATATTTCAGGATCTCGACCGGACCATAAATTTCATAGTCAGTGTTGTCCCAGGCTACCCCACCAGGTATCGGATTGGCTGTGAAGTTGGCTGAAGAAAGTTCTCTTTTCTCGACGTGTGAAGATGTGTGTGGTTTGAGGATCAAGTTGATGTTCTGACTTGCTGTGTCCATTTTAGCATATTTTCCCTCAATGAAGCGTCCCAAAGTAAATACCATGATGAGCCAAAGTATGAGGATAAATGCACCAAAACCCACCCAAAATTCAATCCATGGAGAAATTAGATATGTTTCTTTCAGTTGTTTCAAAAGTTCTTTAGCTTTATCTTTAAAGGTTTTTGATGATGGCTGTGTCTTTGATTCACTGAAGCCTTCAGAGGAATCATCGAAGTTGATGAAGTAGCCGGATGCAGTTCTGTCAATTGTTCCAATTGCTTCAGGATTTTTATTTCTTGCATTTTCACTTGGTACTTCATTATAGATTGGTGTGTCTCTGCTAAATGTTTTTATTTGGGTTTTCAGAGGTCTTAGTTCTATTGCATTGTTGCATAGTCCTTGTTGTTCTTCTGTAGGCGTTTCGAATGTGATGAGCCTCTTCGTTAGGACCTCTGTACTGGTAGCAAACCTTGGTGTTCTGCTACTTATTGGGAGTCCACTTGGCCTACTGTTTGTTATCGGCCACATGTTGTGGTTTCACCAGGTCGATGGATACAACTCGGTTCTCCTTTTTACCAGCAAGTGGCGGTAGTACAACTGATCTTGTCCCGTTGATAGACAAGACAGGAACTGCTTTTCTGTAAGAAGGCCCAAATTCCTTCTTTACCGCGATCTTTTCCCTGACTAGATCCCCGACTTTTGGAATCCAGACAGGTCTTGCTGGGACAGGTGGTGGTTCTTCAGTGGTTGTTGGCTGTTGTTTCAACTTTATGTTGCTCAGGTCTTTTCTTGTTTTGTTTAAGTCCTGCAAAATAGCCAAACGGTCTTTGATATCAAGGCTTTTTTCTTTCACCACTGAAGTCTGACTATCAATGTCAGAGATCATCATCCTAGTTCCAAATAATAATTCGTACGCACTGAATCCCTTCAGAGAATTTCTTGGCAAGTTATTTAGACTACGTTGGACACTTATTAGATGTTTGACCCACCCAGCTCCCGAAACTAATATCCTTTCTGCTATAGATTGCTTTATGCCTTGGTTTTTTCCTTACACCATCCCGTACCCTCAGGAAGGAAGTGAGAAGATTCCCGCTGGACTGTGCTCATTCGGCCATGTTTCCCCCCAGGCTGGTGGGCTTGAGTGAAAACAATGGTCGAACGTAGCATGCTCTTAGCGTATATGCCATTTAGACTCGCAAATCTTTGTATAACAGTCCGGACGTCAGCCGAGTGCTGGTGATTTACATTATAAGTGGAAACTAGCCTGTATATGTTAGTCGCAAGCCATTCTTTTTACTGGTAATATTATCTGCCGTAATACGACGAAGTATCAAACTGTTTCTCTCCCCACTGCGATCTCTATTGCAGTTTGGGCAGCGTTTTACAAACATGGTGTGACGCAGGCTCATGCCTGGCCACCAGTACCGTGATTGTAATTCTTCCAGAGAATCTTTTAATTTAAGGTGTCTGAGACCCTCGCCCATGTGTGCGTCTGCGATTAACAAGTTTCTCCTGTCCATGTTTGGAATCACTCTATCCCCCACTCCAGGGATTCGAGCAAAAGGGACGGAGTTTGCATCGATTATGTATGTATAATTGAGTGGATAGTTGATCGGTAACGCTGAGCAGTCGCCTTTTGATGACGTTTTCACCGCCAGCACTGTTTCACCGTCAATGTGTTTTAATGTACGCTTTTTTCGAACTACGGGAGCCGATTTAGTGGCTGCCGCTGCGGCTGTTTCAGCCAATGAATTCCCTACAACGTGAACGCCATCACGCTGATGACTCAGTGAGTGAGTCACGTGAGTCTTTGGTAGTTCTTTTTGTAAAAGAGCTATTTGTTCCCAGAGCAGTTTCTGCTTTATTGGTGCATCTGTGTCATCTTTGTAACCGTTTTGAATCCATGCCTGCAAATCGCTGTTATATGATTTGACGCAGTAATATGAATCTGACACTATAAGTGTCGGGAATTCGCGATCCGCATTATCTAGCGCCATTTTCAATGCCATTATTTCAGTTTGTTTTTCTGAATTAGTTTCTACTGAGTGTGATTTTGTTAATAGAGTTTTAATTTACCTCCGCGCCACACTTCTTTTGTAATCTCACATGTGGGGTTGTATGCTTGTTCTCCCCAAACGGACGGTTGAGCATGTCCGTCTGTATAGATTACACAGGCGTAATGTCGTAGAGGCAGAATGTCGGACGGCAGAGGATATGTTTTTTCATATTCTAGATTTTCCATTTCTTCTAGTTTTGGATCAAAGTAGTAGTATACTTTGTCCGTTGTGATTGAATTTACCCATTGTAACCATTCTGGATCCAATGTTGTTGTTGGTAAATTACACGGTGTTGTCAATGCCTCAAAGGCTGATTCAGCTGTTCTGACTGTGATATGTCTACCGTCAGCTATGTCTTTTTCTCTAGCTATTGCGGTTTGAACTGCATGAACAATTTTTTCTTTGTTGCTGAATCTCTGTTCAGCTTTTGTGTACAAGTGTGATTTGAATGCAATTGGTACCTTTTCCCCCTCATTAGAGGTCAGGTATGTGAATCCGCATCTCCCTGGGATGACTCGAATCACAAGATTGCGTGTGTTATCACGTGTTTCTAATTTTGTTTTAATTAGCATGTCTGTTTGTAAGGATCTCAAAATTTCTGTGTGTATTTGAGTCCAACTGGATCTTTTAAAGTCTGGTTTAATTAGATCATAAAGGGGTTTGACTCTTTCTGCGTAATTTGCAATGTATGTTCTTCCGAAATTTAGGAAGCCTAGAATCGACTGTAAGTTTTTTAGCGTTCTAGGTGCTTGGAGTACGGCACATTTCTCTAGGAAATTGTCAGCCAGGCTTTTGCCTTCACTTGATAATTCATATCCTAAGAATAGGACTGTCAGATGGGCAATTCTGGATTTTTTAAAGTTGAATTTGTAACCCTCTGCAGCGAACCCAAGTATTATGGTGTTCACTCTCTTCAAGTGAGTCTCCAAGTCATCATCTGTTAAGTAAATGTCATCGACATAAGATAATGCTTCATCATCATATAGTTGTAGTAATTCTGTTACTCTTGCTGAGAATACTCCCGGGCTGTTCTTGTACCCCTGGGCTAACCGACAGAATTGTTTTTGAGTGCCATTTACTGAGAATGCAGTTAAATATCTGCTCTCTGGTGCTATGTTTTGACAAAAGAATCCATTGGAGATGTCCAAGGTTGTTTTGTATTTTTTGCGCACTATGTTATTCATTAGTGCAGCACTGTGTGAGTTTTGCACTGCAAAAGTTTTGCAACATGTGTTAAGGTGTCGGTAATCCAAAACTAGACGATATGAATTGTCTGGTTTGGAGACCGGAAACAAAGGATTGTTCATTTGTGAGGTGCAAGTTTCAATCACCCCCTGGTATTCTAGCTGATCTAGTATTTCATTTACCTGTTTTTTAGCTTCTTGCTTAATTGGGTACTGCCTTTGTGCAGTAGGTTGTGATTTTAACTGGATTTTGTGAGGAGGAGAATCCTCATCCCATCCTACATGATTTTTATATAAAGCAGGTGCTAGAGCCACTGCCCACTTTCTAGCAAGTGTGTATTTTTTATGAATTGGGATTTGATTTGAGAAGGCAGGCATAATTACTTCTTCGCCATGAGGGCACTCCCTGACAAACTCTGGTGGCCAGTCTTTTTCAGCTAGAAGGATGTCATAACCCTTGGAGAGGTTATCCCAAAATAGTCCCCTTATTTTCCTAGTCTTATCTTCCTCTATACGTAATGTTATCTCGTATATCTTGTGGGGTTTGCTAACTCTGGTGTCTGCAATTTCTACTTGAAGATATTCATTCGTGTCCACTGTCTCCAGATGATTCATAAGGACTTTGCGAGCTATGCTCACTTCTGCTGCACTATCTAGCATTGTCTGAGCCCACTCTCCGTTTTTCAGTTGTGTCCTCAGTATTCTCGGCATTGTTAACTACCTTGATACTGGCTACCTTCTTTTTTGGAAATTGTAATTTCTTTTTTAGTTGAGCAGGTTCCTTGTCTTTGGACTTGGCGTGCTCTTCTCTTTGTTCTGATCGTCCTCTTCTTTCCGATTTCTGCGAGGAAGTCTGAAAAGATTGAGAGGGACGTGTATCAATGTCTTGATATCTATCAGGTTTTTTTATATTATCCCTATTTCTAAGGTTATATCTATTCCCAGAGGGGTCACTCTGCGGTGACCTCTGTCTTCGGTTTGGAGATTTTTCTCTTCGCCTTGGAGACCTTCCTCTGGACTGGAATTTCTTTTCTTTAGGATTGGATTGTTTGTTTCCATCCCAGTTCTTTTTTGGTGCATTATTATTAAAAAATAATTTTTCTGGACTTTCAATCAGTTGCGGTTTTACTGGTATTCCACCTAACTATCTCTACCTAATTCCTCATAAGATTTTTCTATGATTCTGGCAATTTCAGCTGGTTGGTCTGCTATATCTGTCTCTTTTAACCTCTGGCGGATCGCCACGTTTGCTGCTTCACCTTTTATGTTGGCTAATAATATAGCCGAGACCTGCTTGAAGTCTTTCAGTAATTTCATACCAAGAGTTAAAGCAGGTTCTGGACCGTATTCGTCTTGAATTTGTTTTAGCACATCTGGTATCACCGAAATGGATGGAACACCGTGCGTTTTTGTGTAGATGGAAGCAAAGACTGTACCCCAAGTGTCACAGTCCTCAATGTGTGGTGCGATTCCCATTGGAAGACAGATAGTCAGAATCCTGTGTTTTTCTAGCGGGGTGGTGTCAGGAAACACCGCCTCTATTTGGGTAATTTTCTGTGCCAACCAGAATGGTATTTGTTCCTGTTTAGCCGGTACTTTACCTAGGCAGGACTGGATGTTCTGTGGTGTAATTTTATTTGTGTTCCCCTGGTGAGGGGTCAGCTGTGGAAGTTTAATCGCTGGCTGAATTGTTGAAGTCCGCATTACATATTGGACTAATTGTCTATGAATTTTTAGTAATTGTTTTAGCTGTATTAACAGCTCTCCTGTAGACATCCCTTCGATGTCTGGGTGTGGTGTGTATCCGGCTAAGACCGGCCACGTTGCTCCTGGTCTACCTAAAGGACCGAGCCTGGTGATGTGATTATTATGTTTTAGGGCGCCATCAAATAAGAGCAAATGCTCTTGAAATTTGAGTGGTACTTCCACCTCCTCGAAAGGAGTGTAAATGTCAGGTGGTTCCTCTATTTTGTAATAGTGGAAGTACTTTGTTACAGCATTAGCTGCTGGAAAATGTATCCATGAATAATATACCTCTGTCTGCCGATATTCGTGTGCCTCAATCACGAATATGACTGTGCCACCTCTAGGTGTCAGTCCATTTTCTATAAGTTTTAAGGTTATAGATCTCCTTTTGATGACCGGAATGAGTATTATATCCGCGTCTGCTGCTTGCATGGTAGCATCAGCATCTGCGAGTTCAGTTGCTAATCTAACTGCCTCTCTTTCATCATCACTCTCTGCCATTTTACCGACAGGAAGCTTATGTCTTTTGTTTGCAGATCAGGTTTCTTATGGAAACAAAGATTAGATGCACAATATTTTGGAACTGTTTATCCTTCAACGTTGACTATACCAAGAACCATACATAGGAGTTCCCTCCTGCGAGGTCTGGCGGATATAACCTTCCACCCACTCCAGACGTCTTTGGAGTATTTGGGAAAAGGGGTCTGAGTGAGAAAGCACGACTGAGTTACTCTAAATGTCTTACGTTAGTTTTATCGCCCTTTCCAAACGCGTTGGGCGCCATGTAGTGTAGTTCCTATCTTCCCAATAGGCTCTGCGCATTGGAATAATACCTACAGCAGTAAAGGCCTAGACCAGACGTTAACTAGGTCTACTACTGTCGATACTAGACTTAAGTTTTGGGTTTGCCAGCATAGCTCAGAGTTCGCTAGAAACTTTCTCGAATGTTCAAGGAGGAATTAACTTCCCTGATTAGACAAGAAGGGATTTAGTTTCTGACAACCATAGAACATGACAACTTTGCTCTCCCCTAATCAAGAGTCAATCTCGAGAGTCGTGTGAACAAAAGGCAAATTATTTTACTCAGTCAGTACGTGCATTCTTAGTCTCATCAGATTGTAGAGAAAAGGAAGAGACGGGCGTGTTCAATAAAAGATGTTATTTATTGATCAGTCTCTTTTCTCATACAAGAGAAATGGATCGATATTATTGCAATACTTATAGCTAAGTAAAGTGCATACATTAAAAGCAATAGTATAAAGTAATACTGTAAAAACATTGATATGGTTTCTAAGCCATAAGATGTTTAAAATGAATAAAATATATTTACATACACATATACATTTGACTAAACGTACTCAACTGGTGTTTCTAAATACGCCTACCCCGTGTACCTGACCTAAGCCTAATACGTGGGTGGGAATAGAAAGTTACAGTTTAAGTTAAGTTTGTTTTTGCCAAGTGAATAACTAAAGAATTCTCTGTGAGGGGTTATTCAGTTCTGTACCTGGAAGTTAGGATGAATGAGGAATGGTATCTCTTTCTCTGGTCTCGATATTCCAGGCGGCCTGCGAGGGCTGCCCAGAAACGCCGGGGCTGGATTCTCGGCAGGAGAAAGCAGCGCGTCTCTCAGCGCGTCAGGAAGGCGGGGCTGCTGCCAGTGGGGTCTGCTCTGCTCTCGGCTTCGGCAAGTATGGCTGCTCCGTCTCGTCACCACGCGTGTGTTTGCATATGGCAAGATCGGTAATATTTATACCTTTAAGGTGCCGAGATTGACGTAAGGATGGACATAGATACGTCAATAAAGATGTCATACGACTTGCTCGTTAGCACATTCTTTTACTAAAGTTCTCGGTGAAATCAAAACAATGGCCGCAGGGTTTTGCCCAGGTTGTCATAGGTTTGATTTGTTATGAGAACTCCGTATGCCTTATCAGGGGCTGGAGGAATATCGCTTGTCTAATTAGATCGCAAGCGTTATGACCTAATCAGATAACACGTTCCTGTGCCGTAGTGTGACTGCGTCAGATAACGGTATCTGCATCATGGGGGTTTTCTGCCTCATGGGCTGACTGCTAGTTAACTTGTTGGTTTGTTTAACTAGAATAGGGTCAGGAATAGGGGGATCGATTCAGAACCGATAGGAATACATGACACAACCAGTGACAGATCCATACACACACATATCTATACAGCATCTCAGACATCCACCCTGTAGGAACCGGGGTCACCAGTTCCCCGGGGGTAGCCTGGCACGAGCAGGTAGGCACCCGAAAGCTGAGGTGTTAAGTGACTATACAACACACGCATCCACTGAGACAATAAGTGCACGCAAGAACTTAGACCACACCAGTTACGTTTGATTCAAATTAATAAGCTTTTAGATAAGTTTAGAATCAAGGTAATCAAAAATTCACAGTATCAATAACTTATTAGCTCCCTTTAAAAATACATGTGTTTCATCACTCGGCAATAAATACTGTACTGAATAAATATTAAATATTAGATAACCATAAGCTTTTCAATAGTCCTGTTCTTAATCAGCACCTGCAAGAAATTCTTTATAAAGTCATTCAGATATCATTGCAGCAAGCACCAATAACCATCTCTGCAGGTAAATAACTATTTCAACAGTACATTTCATGAGGGGAGCAAAGGATATTTCATCATCAATGCCACACACCTAGAGCTGAAACCACGGCTGCCAAATCATTAGGGCAATTACAGATTCACTACAGCATTAACTTCTTGTACATTTCATTAGAAGGAGAAACGCTGTCTTACTCAGCCGTAACGTTTCCTAGCTGCAGGAATAAACGGTGTACTAAATGAGAATATAACACTTCTCACAATGTAAAACATTTCATTAGAGGTCAAACATCTTCTTTAAATGTAAAACATTTCTTTGGCCGGCTGTAGCCCCCACTGTCTCTAAGTTACTCACGCTTCATGAGGCTCTTGCCCAGTCTACAGTATTCGTATGGGCTTTTTAGGGGCCAACGGGGCCCAACAACAGTTTCCCCGAGGGGAGGGGCGGTTCCGGGGGCCTCCTGTTCCCTCCTGGGAGACCCCGCGTCTACTCCGGTCCTCCGCCCTCCCCCAGGGTTTTACCTTTACTCTTCGGGCCCACGACCCCTTGCGGAGCAGCTGCAGATGGTGAAGAGGCCTCCTGCGGCCTCTCGAACGATTCCCGGCCTTTCAGGGGGCCAGCGCTGACAGGTAGGGGCCCTGGCTCTTTCTCTGAGCCTTCCGGGGTCCCAACAGGCTGTTCCCGGGCCTCTCTTGGCTCCCTGGCCCAGGGACCAATCGGGGGCGAGGCTCAACAGAGGCGCGCCCGCAGCCGCCAATGGCAGCGCGGCCTGCGGGGCGCGATGACAGGGCCCAATGGGAGCGCTGCGGGGGTGGGATTGGTGACAACGCCCCCGTCATGTGAGCTGAGGAGAGGCCTTCAGGGCCTAGCGCGGCCGAAGGGGCGCTCGTGGCCTGACAGGAATTCCTGAAGCGGCGGCCCTCTCGCAATGCCGGGGGTCGCCGGGGGGAAACAACTAGCAGCAAGACACTTGTGGGGGGCGCAGAGGCCCTGGGGATGTCAGCGGCCCTTCGTTGACGTGGCGCCGGGCCCCACAGTGAGTTCACACATGGCGCTGGTGGGTGGCAAAGCGCTAGGAAGCCTCGGCGCTGGGGCGTGGAGTTGAGCAGCGATGGGCAGATAAAGCGCTTCGTAGATCTAGCGCTTCAGGGCAGGAAGGTCTCTAGCACTTTGGTACTTCTCACAGGCACAGTGGGGGGAAAAGTAGGCACCTCGTGGAGGCCACGCTCCGGGCCACAATTACAGCGCTAGCTTGCACCCAGCAGTTCTCTGGACCACAGCCGGTCTAGGCAGTGCAGCGCTCTACAGGGGCCACAGCAGGGGAGCGCTGGATAGGCAGCACAGTCCATTCAGGCAGTTCACACAGGACAGGGAGGACAGCACAGGAGCCCAGGTTCGGGGGGAGAGTGAACACAGGTCTGTACCTGGGGGGTCCTTCAGCGGTCCTTTGTAGTACAGGCAAGGAGTCTTCTTGGCGCTAGATGGTCCTACGCCCTTGATGGGTTGTTTCTTAAGAAGGGGGGTGTGTGAGTTGAAGGCCTGTCAAGTTTCCTCAAATGGTCACTGAAGATGGTCCCTGGGTTCCCCTCCCGCCGGGTCAGATCAGTGGGCTAGATCAGGGTACCGCACCCTACTTGGAAGGCAGCACCTAAGCCCTGTCACTCCCAGTGGCATAAGTCCCTGACTAGGCCCTACCGCCTAAATCTCCTGCGTGGGTCCCCCAGGTCAGTGATGCCCCAACTGACTGGAAAGTTTCCCTCCCTTTCCTTATATAGCGACAGTTGGCAGTTGCAATGGCAGTTGGTGTCCCCTCCCCTGTTCTAGAAGGTTCCAGGAGCTTCCCTCATTCTAGCTATGGGCAGGCTGGCAGGCTGGTATTGCAACATTGTTTAAGGGTTCCAGCCAGCTCCTGGCTACTAGAGTGCGTTTACAAAGACCACGCTGCAGTAGCAGGGGTCAGTAGCAGCCATGTTAGGGGAAGAGAGCACCTGCACCTTAACATTGGGAAACAATGGGAAGGTGCCCAGAGACGTAAGGCCAACAAAAAGTAGGTGGAAAAAATGAGGCAAGGGCGAAAAAAATAGGGAAAGACCACCCTAGGGCTGGCAGGTCTAACACACCCACATACCGATACAGTCACACAGACGTTCAGATGAGATATGTTAGAAATAGTATGACTAATTACTAGTACAGAAAGAATAGTATTTTTAACTTATGCTGCAGCTTAGTATATATCTTTAAGTCTCCGAAACGTTTTCGAAATACTTACACTCACAAGATGATGTTATCAGTGATGTCATTTGACATGTCATAAGCAGTGCATTGTGGGGGTGTAAGTTATAGGGAGCTCAGGTAAAAAAGAAATCTGTCAAGATCCTGGCATTCAGCTAAGAAGAGATTTTAGCAAGAATTATTCCTGTGCAAATCTTCTCTCCCTAGAGTTTGTCAGAAGGGGTAACCATCACCAAAATCCTTCCCTTCAATAGTATTCTGTGACATTTGATGAAACAAAATACCAATCAGTAGGCTCATTCAAAGTAATAACAACCTACCCTTAAATTGACTGGAACGTGTGCTTTTCACAATTAATATTATGAACAAGAAATTAGCCAACTCTTCAGTTATTTAGTTCCTGCAATTACTAAAGGCAAAAACAGTTAATCAGAAGTTAATTCAAAGACATAAAATGAAGAAAATCATCTTCAACAATATTTGTTGTGTAAATACATTTGGAACAATAAAGTTTTTCCAAAACACAAGACCAGTTTTGTCGGTATTCACTTGAATATTAATCACCGCGCCTCGATGTGCTACGAGGCTAAATAGAATCTGAGTATACACTAGATCTAATAAAAATCATGCCGCTGAGCCACTCGAGCATAGAACACCCACCACATTTATTGCAAACTCCCTAGTAATGAGGAGAAACCACACGGGGTTAAACAAGGCTGGGAGAACTACTAGACTGATCACCCGGCTCTTGAAACAACTACAATTCCCATAATGCATTGGGGTATAACACTCTCACCTGACCGGTCAAGTAAATACCACGTGACACCAGCGGGCGGAGAGAACCTAGTGAGGGAGACATGGCGACCACTCCATGAGAGCCTGTGTGGGAAATCTATACATCGAGTGTTTGGTGAGTAAAATCAGCCTTTGATTTATTTAAAGATAAATAACGACCAGAGAGAGTGGAAACTAATGTTTCCACTGCTTTCTTTTTGCAGAACTGAATGATGAACAGGGAGTGCACACAAAATCGCACTGCATCTACAAGCTGATTGAATTCAATGAGTCAGCAACAGCCCTTGAAGGTGCCGATCCTTTTTAGCAGTTCTGGTACATTTCCATTGTATTTTCACTCAGTTCATCCAAAGTTAAAATTCATTTGGTTTCAGAGAGAAGCATCCTGAAAACCAACGACCCCGTGCGCTTGAATACATAATTGGAAGTGAAGTCTGGCAAGACTCGCTTCATCCTCCCAAGGTACGTTCCTTTTTAAACTGTGCTTCTCACACTGACATAGACAGCTATTTCAAACAAGCATTGGAAATGCAATAGGTCTCGGATTTATTTGAGTTAGAGCTAATGGCATTGTAAATGGCAATGTCTTTTAGCCATGTATTATGGAGTGTATGCATGTGGTGTGTAATGTGGTTTGGATTGGAATTGTTCAGCCTGCACACTCACAAACTGTTCACCCTGCACACTCACAAACTGTTCACCCTGCACGCTCACACATTGTTCACCCTGCACGCTCACACACTGCTCACCGTGAGTGCTTGTTGCAGTTGCCAAGTGTGGTGGTAATAAATCTCTGACCTTCTTCGCTAATCCTCTCTTTAAACTCAGGAGCTAAAGATGGGATGCTAAGGCCGCCCGTCAGGTGGATGATGCGTTTCTCAGTAGTACTTACTTTCCTTTCTTCTATAGGTTTATGTCAACTGACATATTACTTAAGAATTGGAGTGCGGAGCAATAGAACTTAGCCATCAGTTCCAGTACATACTCTGTCAGCATTATATCTCATCCAGCACCCCAGCCAATGCTTAATTTGAGCTGGTGGTTGCAGATGGGGCCCACCAACACTAATCTTTGGAGGCCACCACTTATTTTTCTTCATCATGACTTTGACCCAGCGTAAGAGAGAGAAAAACACACAAGGAGAAAGAAGGAGGATAGTATTTAATATGCTTCCCTCGTCTTCATTGCTTGTTTTGCATTGAATTTAAGTGTCACTCATAGTCGTTGAAGTGTCACTCATAATTACACTTAAATTATGAAAATGTCACACATGAGCAATCTGAAACCTTGGCAGCTATGAATGAATTGGTGACAATATCTCATGTCACTGTCCAGAGGGCCACTCGTGCATCTGTCAGCAGGCACACGGGTTTGCCCGTAAATCAACAGAGGCACCCACAGCTGGGCGCTGAAGATTGCCTTTTTATTCCGCACGGCCCGCCTCCACTTGCATAATTACGCGGCTCGATTCGTTTAGCTATTGTTAAGTGAGAAATGAGCTTCACACAGGTCAAAGCCAAGAGCAATTTGTTACAGAAACAGATCCGTTTAGGGGGCGCGTGTTTGGCGGCAATCTGCTGCGCTGATTTAGTGCGTAAGATGTTTCTGACCTTTAACCCGCGTGAGTGCGCGCCATGCTATAGTAACTGAACGTGATGAAGCACGATCACGGACTGCGTCAGTCGGGGCAGTTGACTTTAGCTGATGCTTCTATTTGATGCAGCCAATCCAAACATGGAGTAAGTACCAAGGAGGTTTGTAATTGAAATAGTTTCCACTAACAGAGATGTTGGAGGAACTAATTTCAAGCTTCGCCATCTCTCCACGCCCTAGTTATTTCCCCGGGTGTGGAAGTGCCTAAGGTCAGGAGAGTAAATTCAGGTACCCATCTAGTGGTAAGACTGATAGTATCACCCAGGCGTCACTCACCTCAACCCCTGGCTTGCAAATCTGACTCCTGCTATCAGTGAGCAGCATCCATAATTGACCAAGAACAGTGCATTAAAAACACACTTAGGGGCTTATTCAGGTAAAACGGTGAATACATACATTGTACACCCATCCCCATGATTTACATAAATGCATGCGTTCTCATTGATTCATATAACCCTAAAGAATTATCCCAGTGGTTCTCCGCAATGTGGAAAAGCCACATGTGTGTGCATGGTAGGAATGGGTCAAAGCACATTTATTTAATCAAATTGTTTTCTTTCCCAAATGGAGAAACCCCTACAGAAAGCGAAAAATTGAGGCGTCCGCCTTCATTTTCCAACATGGAAAGGGACTTAATCCTGCCTCCTTATTAGGTAGTTTTAAACGTATTTATACAGGTGGGAAACATCCTGCAAAAAGCATGTGAATGCCTGCAAACCTACAAGCATGTTTTTCTGGGCAAGATCCAATCTGCATGGGCCAAAATGGCCCGTTTATCCTTATCGGGAAATGTCTGCCCAAGTGTCAGTGCTTTTTGCGCCAGTGAGATCTATATAGGTGTCGACCCTTTGCGTGAATGCAAATTGAAATAAAAGTATGTGACTTAAGTCTGGGTTTTTAGAACTTGTAGCTGAGTAAACAACTTATTTGTATTTCGTCCGACGCTTCGACAATTCCCCCTCCCCACAAGCACCCCGCCACTCGCGGGCTCCCTTCAAAATCCTGACAGGAATGCTGCACACTTTTACGAGGGCACTATTTAGTGACACACTATGCCGACACGCTCGCTTGACCAGCGGCCTCTGACTCGGCAGTTTATCTCTTTGCTTCTTTGGGTAAAGGTACTATAGGCGAACAAATTATTCATTTTGGATAGGCTATATGCTAGGTGTATTTGCTTTGGGCACCTGGCATTTGTTTTGACACAAAAACATTTCCTCTCTTCTGCGAGAAATCTTCACTCCTTCCTTAAATACCTTACACGTTTTAACAAGAACGCCACAGCATTTCATAATCATCCCGCAGAATTAACACACCTGGCCCAAAATACAAGCACACAAAGGCAGCAATTTAAACTCGCATTGATTTCTACTATTTACAGGACATAAATGCCAGCACTGCCTCTTTAGGTGCGAGACCCCCTTTTGCAAACCACGAGGTATGTCATGTTATTTCCTTCCCATGTGGGACGTCTTCCACTGTCAAATGACAATTCCCTCAATTGTCTCCAAAGTCTCAGATACTCCCTGTGATGGTGTGCCCACAGTCCCTGTCCCCACTGCCCCTCCATTGTCTGCCACCCCCGTGGAGTCTCTTCCCTGCTGCAGTATGCCAGGCATCCCCGCACGCTGACAGCCCAGCAGCTGACCCGCTGTAATCCAACCTGCCCGGCCTCGCCGTCAGCTGGGACTTTTAACCGCACACCCCGGAGGGCTCGCCCGCTGCCACCCAGACCCGGGGCCGACTGTCCGGTGATATGCCCCTTTACAGGCGCCATGGCTTCTGCCAGCCCCCCAGCCCGCAGTTGCCACTCAACCCATTGGCACAAAGAGCAGAGCCTGCTGTCACGTATAGGTGCCCGGTGGAGCCCGGTGGAGCCTGGTATGCCCACATCACAGCCACATACACTAATGCTAGAAATGGGCCGGGCGCCCCGGTTTCAGAAAGTTGCAAAGAAATACAAAATAGTCGCGCCACATGAAACTTACCACACTGCTGCCTTCCTGTCCACAGTAACCCCGATGCACCCCGCTCGCTGGCAGGAATGGGCTACACCAAAGCCGCCCACAGGACAAAGGCAGGCCGGGACAAAATTGACAGAAAGGGGGGCAGGATGCCCGCGAGCAGGGCACGGGCCGGGTTTGGCCGGCAATGCTTCCGGGTCGCCGCAGGCAGCGCGGCGGCCCGCCCTGCACGGGGAAGGGAGGCAGCTTTCGAGGAGGACAGCACCTGGCCGCGAGCGCGTGACCTTAACAAATCGCCGCGCGCGGCCAGTGCTGTCCTCCTGGAAAGCTGCCACGCTAACTATAGGTCTTTGGCGAGAGCGAGCTTCGCTCGCTTCTAGCCGAGACCTAAAAATAAAGGGAAAAATGTCCGTGTATATTCCTCTGCAGGAGACGAGTGGCTGGCCCCTGCATTAGAAAATACAACAGAACATTAAAGAGACGAGCAGTGACAGCACGATCACTAAGGTATAAGGAGGCAGGAGGGAATAATGTGCAGCAACTTTATTAAAAAGAGGTTTTCATTATATAAACCAATTTTTTTTGTCAAAACACTCTATTTGTAGATCAGAATAGCAAAGCCCTGAAGAGAGTCCGGGGATTTAATACCAGGA
The DNA here is from genome assembly GCF_964261635.1 of Lissotriton helveticus. Classification (NCBI taxonomy): domain Eukaryota; kingdom Metazoa; phylum Chordata; class Amphibia; order Caudata; family Salamandridae; genus Lissotriton; species Lissotriton helveticus. Next base: position 415,509,431 of record NC_136060.1, on the reverse strand, counting down.
TTCGAAACGCGTCGGCACAAGCCTCGTAGCACATCGAGGCGCGGTGATTAATATTCAAGTGAATACCGACAAAACTGGTCTTGTGTTTTGGAAAAACTTTATTGTTTCAAATGTATTTACACAACAAATATTGTTGAAGATGATTTTCTTCATTTTATGTCTTTGAATTAACTTCTGATTAACTGTTAGGTGTTTCTTGACAAATACCAATTCACTTGTGTATATGAATTGTTTATTATTGTGATTTATGGTTTCTTTTTGGTATAATTTATTGTTAATATTTGCACAATTGATTACAGAATCATGTTGTGTTGGGCAATGTTGAAATGACGATGTTTTCTTTTTCTTACGTATAAATACACTTTCAAAAAAATGAAATAATGAATGAATTCTTAATTAAATTTCTATGGTAAACAGAAGAAACGTGTTTATCCATTTTGCCTTTAGTAATTGCAGGAACTAAATAACTGAAGAGTTGGCTAATTTCTTGTTCATAAGTTCATTTGGCCCTGCCCACTCTTCGTCCCTTGGGCCTAACTCCGTTTTTTTGCTATATTTCACAATTAATATGCCAGGTCTATTACCTTTATTGTAACTATTCATAATAAACAATCAGACCTAAAGCCTTTATCAATGACCTGTCACCATATCTAACTCAAGCCTACTTCACTGAGCGTAAACTTTCCAGAAGGCAACCATCTGGCATGCAGTCATAAAAGAACAAATGTATACAAAATGACAGTGGGCAAAACAAAATACTATCTCTCCTTTGAGAGCCTAAGACATATTATTGTAGTGCATATCTTCTATCCCCATCATTGTTTGAGTGGATCACCAACACCAAAACCCTTGCTGCAATGGTAATCCGTGAAATTCTATGCACCAAAATACCTTCCTACAGACTTTATCACAGTGTAATAACCGTCCATTGTTAAATGCCTGTTGTCAATAACACAGGTGTTTCATAATAAGTAGGTCAAGCCTACTGGCTTTGTCATGAAGTTTCATAATAAATCGAGTGTACCTATGACATCTAGCATGACATTTCCCAATGAACTTATGAAGCCTTTACACATTTCAATTGGCTTTACACCTTACGCATCACCTGCCTACTCAAGTGCACATAAACTGGCAATCATCATGCATACAGTTATAAATGTACTAATATGTAAAAGAATATGGCTTGCAAAACAATATACAACCACTTTCGACAGGGCCTAACAAGCATCATTACACTGAAGACCCCCAGGGTTCGTCATTGTTGTTGGCCAACACCAAGGTGCTTGCCTACTGTGATAATCTGTGAGATTACATGTAACAAATTACCTGTCTATAGCCTGTAACACGATGAGATCACAACTAACTGTTAAAGTCTTATTGGTTTTAACAAATGCTTTCCAAAATTAATAAGTATTGGACTTGGCCCTCTCTGCAGGGTCAACCCCAAACCTTGTGCTTTCACCCCTCCTGTTTTCTGAATTTCGTTTTTGTCAGCATTAGGACTCTGTGCATAAAGTGCTTGTGTTCTCTCCCCTAAACATAGTAAAACTGGCTTGCACTCCATTGGCACATTTAATTTACTATAAGTCCCTAGTAGAGTGGTATGACATGTACACAGGGCCTTCAAAATAAATGTTTCTAGTAGGCCTACAGCCATTATTATAACACCTTCATAAGTAGCCCTTCAAAACATGTCTCAGGATTGCCGTTGCAGCATGTGTGCAGTTTAAACTGCCACTTCAACTTGACAAAATAACTCATTTGTCATGCCTAAACCTTCTTTTCAATGTATATAAGCCACCCCTAAGTTATGTCCTTGGTAGCCCTTAGGGAATAGCATGATATCTTTAAAAAGTTTGACATGTACTTTTGAGTTTTTTACATGTCCTGGTAGTGATAAACACTTACATTAGTTTTTCACTACTGCAAGGCTTCCCTCCCTCATAGGATAACATTGAGCTTGCTTGTTAAATCTAATAAGTGATAACTTTTGCTTTGGTAGAGGTAGAATTGTCATGTTTGGTCTCAAAAGAAATGTAATTTTAAATCTTCTTTAGTAGTAAAGTTGGATGTTAACTCACTATTCTGAAAATGCCACTTTTAGAAAGTTTGTATTTTCTTGTGCTAACCACATGGTGCCTTCAGCCTGCGCCCTGAGCCACATGGCTGGGTGTAGTTGGCTTTTGGCCCTTGTGCATTCCTCCAAGACAGTGAGACAAAGAGGGACTAGGTGTTGGCAGGATGCACCATCTTTCCAGGATGGGTAGGGGTTAATGAGCTGCTGCAGCACACTTACATAGAACTTTACACCAGTCTTTCATTCCCTAGATCTCTTTCAGCCTAGGCTGAGGGAAGAGGGGGAAATTCCAGAACCAGATGGCAGGAAGACCTAGAGATTTCTTGCACTTCAAAGTCGTCTGACACCAGGTATAAATATTGGACCTCAAGAGCCACTACTCAGTTCACTCATGGACCTCAAGAGGTCCTCAACAAGGACTGCCTTGTACTTCAGATGAGAGCCCTGCTGCTTGAGGCCTTCTTTATACTTTAGAGGACCATTGGACTGCCCTGCTGCATGCCTGATCCCAGGACTACCAGAGTGGCTCCAAGGACTAGTTGGCTGGCCTCCTGTTCTGAGCTACAGGGAAACAAGAAGCTCCAACAACCTTGAACCCCCAACTTGACAATGCCTGAAGTGATCCCTGCCCTCCAAGTAGTGCCCACCCAGACCTGGATTATTTGAAGTGGTGGTTAAGGTGCCCAAACAGCCAAAAACCAAAACTTGGGGACATTTTTCCACTAAAAAGTGACCTGTGAACAGACAAGAGACCGGGGCCTACCTGCTTGCTGAACTGCCCGAGGTGCACTGCTGGTTAGCCTGACTTCATGGTAGCTCCAACTATGTTATTCCCCACAACAGCAAATCCTGTTCAGTGGCTCCTTCCAGGAAGGGCATCTGGCCTTGTGAAGCCCTTGTCGGCGACAGCCTACAGCTTCATCCTGCTGGAGATTTTCGACTTCCAGAAAAGTCTGAACGTGGAAATCTTCACCATAACTTTATCGAGAGGCTCCCCGACGATGACATCACCTCCTTGGATACTGTCAGCTGTCTTGCCCCGCAAACTTTACCTTCTCAGGCATTTTTCTTCAAATAGTCTTCCAAGTGCGAAGGTAAGCGGAGACCGGGTCCAATACACCTTGCGGTTGGCCATGACTTTTGAATTTGCCCCGGTCTTGATTGACTATGAGCCCATGGCTGGCGCTTTGATCTTTTAGGGCCTATTTTTCACTAAAATCACTAAACATCCATAACTCAGATTCTACTGATTGAATTTAATTCATTTTGCTGTCAAATATTTTGTTGCATTTGCCTCTATTTTTCTAAGTTTGTGTGGTATTGTTCTTGTGTTGTGCATTTACTTTATTGCTAGTTGTGCACTGCAAAAAAACCGTAACACATTGCCTCTAAGTTAACTCTGACTGCTTTTGTGCCAAGCTACCAGAGTGTTAAGCACAGGTTAATTTTGTGACTTTTGCGGTTCACCCTGACAGGGATCATGGTTGTTGCATCAGAAGGGTTCACACCACCTTCAACCAAAAACCCAATTTCCCACAATAAGCTACAATAACTGAATTTGTTATAATATTTGATAATATGTAGACCAGACCTATGGCATCAGAAATAACAATATGCTAGGACCAGCATTTTGCCAATGGTGGGGTGTCCCAAATGCCAAGAGCTACCTCTAGTTTACCAGTACCAGTGTTTTACCATGGGTGCTCATTATGCCAAGAATTCCTCCCTTATGCCATCACCAGTATTCTACCATGGGTGCCTCATATCAAGAGGTATTTCCAGTGCGCCAGCGCCAACCTTTTGCTAAATATGTCTCATGTGTCAAAAAATACCTCTAGTATATCAGTTCAGTTATTTTCTCAGACGACCCCGTTATGTCAAGAATTGGTGCCAGTATGCCAATGCCAATATTTTGTTATTGATGCCACTATAAGCCAAGATTGAGGTAAGGTATGCCAGTATCAGAGACAGACTTGCAAGCATAACACCACATTCTCACATACTTATATTCTGTTATTTCTGCTCATTCTCACCTTCCAACTCAGTCATTCTCACTCACTAGCATTTGATATTACTTTCACTCAATGGTTCACATTCATTTGTACTCCCTTCCATTCATTCCTACTCTAATTCACTCATACGTACTCACTCACACTGACTTGCTCTCACTTTTACTCTCACTCCCTCATGATCATTCTCTCTGACGCACTCATATTCCTTTACTGACATTCAATCTAACTTATTCTCACTATGGGCCTCATTATAATGTTGGGTGGAAAGCTTCTGCCCGACACAGACTCGGAATCGGGATCGACTGACTTGCGGTTGGCGGTTCCGACCGTTGGACGATGCGACCAAACACTTCTCCGTCAGAGTCCCATTGTTGCCTATCAGAGCTTATGTTCCGCCCGACAACAGGCCATAACCCATGGGGAAATGGGATGTTTACAGAAAACCCTGCAGGCAGGCACCCACGGTGCCTGCCACACAGTGCAGGTTTCACAGGTGGGTCCTTTAGGTACCTCGTCAGCCATCAACCGTAGTCCGCCGGGGGAGGGGGCCTTGACAGGAGCCCTCAAAGTCACTTTCCGACAGCCTTTCCGCATTGGACAGGCCGATGCAGAAAGGCTGTTTGAAATCGACATCGCAATCCCGAGGGTGTAAACGCTATCCATTGGGGTGTATAATGTGGGTCCAACTGACATGACTACTCTGCGAGTCGCTCTGAACCATTTCGGAATGACAGGGCGGTTTACATTCCGACCGCAAACAACATAATCGGGCGTTCAGAATAGAAACCGACTGAGTCGGTCGGAAGGGCTCCAATGTGGTCGAAGAGATTCCGACTGTCGGGAGGAGGCTTTCCGCTCAACATCATAATGAGGCCCTAATTGTCAATGGCTGTCACTGGCACTCACACACACATGCTCACATACAAACATTCACACTTCCATATAAACACTCCCTCTTGCACACAAACATACTCCCACTAAGGATGTCAGGGATTGCAAAGGAAGTGCCAGGCTTTCCAAGGCGATTCAGAAAAGGGGGTGGTGATGGACAGAGCATCTGAGTTAAACAGAACACTCATACCCAGTCAAAAGATCAGGGCTTGATCCATCACTGTTTTTTAGCTCACTGCACCATCCCAGTTCAGAACCTGGCTACATGCAAATTAGTCTGTCCCTGGCCCAGTGCATCATGGGAACAGGGCAGACCAAACTACCAAGCCAATTTTTTACTGGAAAGGAAACAAGCTTACGGGGACCGGTTTCTGGCATTGCAGCCGTCTTCGGCCCGGCTTGCTTGAATCCTGATGGTGCAGTGAGCAAGGGACTCACATCTGAGCATACCCTGCCACTCCTATAGTGGCCAAAACGATTCAGAAAAGGGGGTGGTGATGGACAAGGCATCTGAGTTAAACAGAACACTCCTACCCAGTCAAAAGATCAGGGCTTGATCCATCACTGTTTTTTAGCTCACTGCACCATCCCAGTTCAGAACCTGACTACATGCAAATTAGTCTGTCCCTGGCCCAGTGCATCATGGGAACAGGGCAGACCAAACTACCAAGCCAATTCTTTACTGGAAAGGAAACAAGCTTCCGGGGACCGGTTTCTGGCATTGCAGCCGTCTTCGGCCCGGCTTGCTTGAATCCTGATGGTGCAGTGAGCAAGGGACTCACATCTGAGCATACCCTGCCACTCCTATAGCTTTCCAAGGGGCAAGCCAGGGGTCAAAGCTGCAACCCCTGAGGACTCCTAAATGATGTTCATGATTACCTTTTGGAAATATGTTTTTGGATAGAGATATGTTTTAGGTAATGGTATGAGCGAGTTGTTATATAATAAGTAGCAGAATTCATAGGGCCCTAATCACAAAGGTAAATTTACATGTGTCGATTTACTCACATGTAAATCTACTCCTTCACCTAGGTGTAAGTCTACACTTTTTCACTATTCACTATTTCGGAATGCAGATTTACACCTAAGAGCAAACTTACATGTTTGCATCTCCTCAGTTCAGGGACTGAAGACATGTAAAGGTAGTACCAGTAACTTTTCACACATTGATGGAGATTGCCACTATGTTGGGGATATCTCCTAATTGGGAAATATAGGGGAGATCAATAAAGTGTATTAATTTTAAAAAAATCTATTCAACTATATTAATCTATACTACTATAATAAAGGAAGAACTTTCAGCCTTTGAGGCGGGTAAACTCGGGAACCACAGCGCCAATCCACACACCCGATACACCGTTGGAATTGCCAGGGTGTGTAGAAGGTAATAGGCTATATAACTAAAAAAAAAAACGTTATTTAAAAAATGTAAAGTAAAAAAAAGAAGTCCCTCCGAAGTAGCGCCGGCCGAGACGTGCGTGCTCACGTCAGGAGCGCGGGGAGGAGCGGCGTCCAGGAGCGCGACGAGGAGCGGCGGACATGGCGCGGGGGAGGAGCGGTGACGTGCGGAGCAGCGGACAGGCCAGCGGCGGTGCGAGCAGCAGACAGGCGGGAGGAGCGGCGGCTCAGGTAAGGGGACCCATGTCGGGGCAGGCAGGGGTCGGGGCAGGCGGGGGTCGTGGCAGGCGGGGGTCGGGGCAGGCGGGGGACAGGCCAGGCGGGGGCCCGGGCTGCTGCACAATGTCGGGGCGGGCGGGGGTCGGGAAGCCTGTTGTACCCGGACAAGGTTGGGACGGGCTGCTAGTGTAAAATATAAATGCACAATAAAATAAAATAATTATGATTGCCTTAGAACTCATAAAATAAAATGTTACAGAACATTAACTCTTCACAATAAGCATTTGCTAAATAATTAACTAATTTAAATATTTATTTACTTTTAGAATTTATAAAGCACACAAATGCTCAAAGTTTCCTGGAGGCTGTTAGTTTAGTCTGACTTCCTTGACAAGAGAGTTCAACTTAGTAGCTACCTGGAAGGCAAATGATTTGCCCCCATTGTAGTGTAGTTCCTATCTTCCCAATAGGCTCTGCGCATTGGAATAATACCTACAGCAGTAAAGGCCTAGACCAGACGTTAACTAGGTCTACTACTGTCGATACTAGACTTAAGTTTTGGGTTTGCCAGCGTAGCTCAGAGTTCGCTAGAAACTTTCTCGAATGTTCAGGAAAGAATTAACTCCCCTGATTAGACAAGAAGGGATTTAGTTTCTGACAACCATAGAACATGACAACTTTGCTCTCCCCTAATCAAGAGTCAATCTCGAGAGTCGTGTGAACAAAAGGCAAATTGTTTTACTCAGTCAGTACGTGCATTCTTAGTCTCATCAGAATGTAGAGAAAAGGAAGAGACGGGCGTGTTCAATAAAAAGGTGTTATTTATTGATCAGTCTCTTTTCTCGTACAAGAGAAATGGATCGATATTATTGCAATACTTATAGTTAAGTAAAGTGCATACATTAAAAGCAATAGTATAAAGTAATACTGTAAAAACATTGATATGGTTTCTAAGCCATAAGATGTTTAAAATGAATAAGATATATTTACATACACATATACATTTGACTAAACGTACTCAACTGGTGTTTCTAAATACGCCTACCCCGTGTACCTGACCTAAGTCTAATGCGTGGGCGGGAATAGAAAGTTACAGTTTAAGTTAAGTTTGTTTTTGCCAAGTGAATAACTAAAGAATTCTCTGTGAGGGGTTATTCAGTTCTGTACCTGGAAGTTAGGATGAATGAGGAATGGTATCTCTCTCTCTGGTCTCGATATTCCAGGTGGCCTGCGAGGGCTGCCCAGAAACGCCGGTGCTGGATTCTCGGCAGGAGAAAGCAGCGCGTCTCTCAGCGCTTCAGAAAGGCGGGGCTGCTGCCAGCGGGGTCTGCTCTGCTCTCGGCTTCGGCAAGGATGGCTGCTCCGTCTCGTCACCACGCGTGTGTTTACATAGGGCAAGATCGGTAATATTTATACCTTTAAGGTGCCGAGATTGACATAAGGATGGACATAGATACGTCAATAAAGATGTCATACGACTTGCTCGTTAGCACATTCTTTTACTAAAGTTCTCTGTGAAATCAAAACAATGGCCGCAGGGTTTTGCCCAGGTTGTCATAGGTTTGATTTGTTATGAGAACTCCGTATGCCTTATCAGGGGCTGGAGGAATATCGCTTGTCTAATTAGATCGCAAGCGTTATGACCTAATCAGATAACACGTTCCTGTGCCGTAGTGTGACTGCGTCAGATAACGGTATGTGCATCATGGGGGTTTTCTGCCTCATGGGCTGACTGCTAGTTAACTTGTTGGTTTGTTTAACTAGAATAGGGTCAGGAATAGGGGGATCGATTCAGAACCGATAGGAATACATGACACCCACTCCACGCTAACTATGGACATATTTACTAATCTAGGCATAGTATAACATAGTACAACATACTATAGAGTAGTGTGTATACCTTACCACCCCAAAATACATAAATGCATTTTGAAATTTTCAAATATACTGAAAAAAAATTGCAGACATATATATATGGTATGCACTCAAGCTGTAGAAAAATGCCAAAGTAATTGCATTTGTATACATTATTGCTTATTTGGTATATGAGAATTACACATGAAATGGTTTCTGACAGAAAAAAGTTTCGAGACCATTCCATCACAGAATAAAATATCTTTATGAACATGCTAGCGGGCAGCTAATGTCTATAAGCTATCTAAAATTTAGAAACCTTAGTTCTCTAAGAATAGTTCTTACTTTAAGCAGAAGATAGTGTCCCGAAAAATATGCAAAAATATTTGGGGCTGCTGAAAAAACTGCTGTCCGTGAACTGGAGCGAAAATGTTCATGTGACTTTATTTTTAAAGTTGAAGGCCGAATTCAGGGAACGCCGTGTGCGAGCTTGTTCAAAAGTCTCTATTTCTGTTCGGGTGAGAACATCATATCATTTAGGCTTTCGAAAAAACTGTCAACAGCTTCCTGGGAAAGTTCCACTAACTCGGAAATAGGTGTAATCATGCATTCATGCGCATGATTGTCTCCATTGACATTCTGATTTGCATTACTGACAGAAGGTCGTACCTGTTCGATGCTGCTTTCATCTTGAACTTCACTACCCATCAATCGTAGTGGTGAAGCTTCCACGAATGCCGTCATCAGGATTGGTAGCCTTTGAGGGCAGCACAAAGCATGAACCTTAATCGGGCTCAACAATGTTTCTGCATCCATCGGAGCATCCGATTGTAGCGTCAGTCAGGTGTCTAACACGCATTCTTCTCCGCATATCAGACACCTCAATACAGGTAAAACACATCTTTGCCACATTGGTCGAAATGATAGAAACCAAGTCATGTTCAGGTCTCTAAGCCGGGAGAGTCCCAGGATTTTTGATATCCGGTCCCGGTATCCAATGGCTAGGATTGTTTCTTCCCTTGTCGCAAGAGTTTTGTCTGTGACATGGGTTGCCATAACGAAAAATAAGGACTAAGAATAGGATTCCTGCAATTAGTCCCAGGATCAGGGAAAGTCCGCCAAAAATCGAATGGACGAAATCTGGAAAAATACCCAGTATGGCTTTGAATGGTGTTAATGCCATCGAAAATACTGTCTTAAATACCTTTGAGACCCCATTGGTATCAGAAATATTTAAGATTTCACTTAGGATTTCCGCGAAATGTACGGGGGAATTAGTTGATAATAATGTATGTATCTCTGCAGTCGTCCTTGCGACTTGTAGATCATACGTTTCTTTTGATGACGAGAGCCTGGTAGGCGTCTGAAGAAGGACTGTTTTCATTCTGCTTAAAGTATCTATTCGAATAGAAGTAATTTTCAAATCGGGCCATGCCCTTGCCTCCCTGTCTGGGAAGGAGCTGAGGAACAATGAGCGTCCACAGCACTTGACCTTCGCAGTCGTAGTAACTAGATAAGGAGTCCCGGGCATAAGACTACAACATCTGCGGTCTACAATAAGAATGTAACTCCCATTATAGAGTCTTTGAAAGAATGGTTCTATTTCAGTTGCAGGTGCGCCTTGCTGGTGACATGAAAGGTTGTATGAATTCCCTTCACAGGCTCCATGCAAACTAATTCCGTTACACAGAAGCGAGCCGCTCAGTGACATCGCACAATTGTTGCCACTAAGAAACACTTTCTGTCCTTTATTACTGACACATGCATGTGAATAGGGCAGGTTCCATGTTGTTTTAAGGTACCCCTTTCCCAATTTCTCGTACATGCCAGCCTGTATATATTTTTGGCAGTATTGAAACCTGAAGGTTGAGATTGGAATATTTATGATTCCGTGTATTATCCATTCACTGACAGGTCGTTCTGACATTGTCATTGGTAATCTTTCTAGTTTTTCAATGCTCAAGATTGTATAATCAGCACCCTTTTGCGCCATACCGATTTGTCTATCAGTAAGGTTAAAGATTTGGAATAGTGACGTTGTGTTGATTAAACGCCAAGGCACATAGCCTGAACGCAGATTTTGTAACGTCCAGCCAAGCTGTACAATAGAACGCAATTGTGACTGACCATGTTGTAATAACAGTAAGTCTTGCGATAATATATCGATTGCTGAAGACACAATGCTGTCCAATGAAAAAATTCTGGAGGACAGAGTCATTAACTCATTGTCCACTACAGAAAGTGATTTTTCCAAATTGATACGGTCAATTTCCCGTATTCTTTCTGCTGTTTCAATTTGATTAACCTTCCAGGCCTCATTGTATGCTGCATATACAGAGGCTGCTATGAAACGCTTTTGACGCTGTTTGCGTGGTCCCAAAGTGAAATCACGCAAGTCAGCACCATCAGTAAGTAAAGTTAGGTGTTGCTTAATTTCAGCCAGTGTGGAAGTTTGTAGCCATTGAAGGCATAATTTGCCCACACTGTAGGTGGTAATTATCCCTGGGTGATGTCTTTGGGGATATCTAGGGTCTGGCCTGGTCATTTTGAAACCCTGTGTTTTGTTCAGGAATCTGTCTTGACAGTTATTAGTCTCTGTGGGCCAGATCAACCACTGTTTCCAATCAGGATGTGTTCTGTTTTGGTTTAATAAATGGTTTACGTCTATCTCTTCATCTTTAGAAGTGTTGCTAAACATTGGTGGCTTTGGAATAGACGGTTTATTTAAATCTTTGATTTTGGCTAGGCCAAGACAGGTAGTTTGTTGAACAGTGTCATTTAAAAATATCATTTGTTCTGGGATCATGCAGGCTCTAAACAAAGCTTCTATACCCTGTACTTGCCATTCTTTTGTACCCCAAACACTTTTCAATTCAACATTTTTGTCCCAATATTCAAATCCAAAAGTATTCATTTGTGCAAAAAATGAGTCTGAATATAACAATTTTGTGTTGGTTATCATGGTCTTGGTTCCTGTCTTGTTTGACAATTTAAAATAAAATGTTTCAGCATTACTTGTGTTAAAACCTGAAAAATATGAATATTTGTCGTAAACGGTTCTTGAGCTCCCTTTTGGAGATGTTGCACAATGTTCCCATTGATTATAATTTAAAACATTTCTAGGTTGTGCAGATCTATGTAAAAAGTGGTTACCATAGTGGTTATAGCAATACATACTGTCATAATTTGTAGAACCCTGCAAATAATCATGTTTTGTAAATTTAGCAGACATTACTAAGTCAGACATCATATTATTAATGCTTTCGAAGTCCCAATCATCAGCAAATGAGTTTGGTTTTGCAAAGTCACTCAATGAGATCTTAATTTGGTGTGGATATTTCAGGATCTCGACCGGACCATAAATCTCATAGTCAGTGTTGTCCCAGGCTACCCCACCAGGTATCGGATTGGCTGTGAAGTTGGCTGAAGAAAGTTCTCTTTTCTCGACGTGTGAAGATGTGTGTGGTTTGAGGACCAAGTTGATGTTCTGACTTGCTGTGTCCATTTTAGCATATTTTCCCTCAATGAAGCGTCCCAAAGTAAGTACCATGATGAGCCAAAGTATGAGGATAAATGCACCAGAACCCACCCAAAATTCAATCCATGGGGAAATCAGATATGTTTCTTTCAGTTGTTTCAAAAGTTCCTTTGTTTTGTTTTTAAAGGATTTTGATGATGGCTGTGTCTTTGATTCACTGAAGCCTTCAGAGGAATCATCGAAGTTTATGAAGTAGCCGGATGCAGTTCTGTCAATTGTTCCAATTGCTTCAGGATTTTTGTTTCTTGCATTTTTACTTGGTACTTCATTATAGATTGGTGTGTCTCTGCTAAATGTTTTTATTTGGGTTTTCAGAGGTCTGAGTTCTATTGCATTGTTGCATAGTCCTTGTTGTTGTTCTGTAGGCGTTTCGAATGTGATGAGCCTCTTCGTTAGGACCTCTGTACTGGTAGCAAACCTTGGTGTTCTGCTACTTATTGGGAGTCCACTTGGCCTACTGTTTGTTATCGGCCACATGTTGTGGTTTTACCAGGTCGATGGATACAACTCGGTTCTCCTTTTTACCAGCAAGTGGCGGTAGTACAACTGATCTTGTCCCGTTGACAGACAAGACAGGAACTGCTTTTCTGTAAGAAGGCCCAAATTCCTTCTTTACCGCGATCTTTTCCCTGACTAGATCCCCGACTTTTGGAATCCAGACAGGTCTTGCTGGGACAGGTGGTGGTTCTTCAGTGGTTGTTGGCTGTTGTTTCAACTTTATGTTGCTCAGGTCTTTTCTTGTTTTGTTTAAGTCCTGCAAAATAGGCAAACGGTCTTTGATATCAAAGGTTTTTCTTTCACCACTGAAGTCTGACTATCAAGGTCAGAGATCAACATCCTAGTTCCAAATAATAATTCGTACGGACTGAATCCCTTCAGAGAATTTCTTGGCAAGTTATTGAGACTACGTTGGACACTTATTAGATGTTTGACCCACCCAGCTCCCGAACCTAATATCCTTTCTGCTATAGATTGCTTTATGCCTTGGTTTTTTCTTTACACCATCCCGTACCCTCAGGAAGGAAGTGAGAAGATTCCCGCTGGACTGTGCTCATTCGGCCAAGTTTCCCCCCAGGCTGGTGGGCCTGAGTGAAAACAATGGTCGAACGTAGCATGCTCTTAGCGTATATGCCATTTAGACTCGCAAATCTTTGTATAACAGTCCGGACGTCAGCCGAGTGCTGGTGATCTACATTATAAGTGGAACTAGCCTGTATATGTTAATCGCAAGCCCTGCTTTTTACTGGTGATATTATCTGCAGTCAGATTCCACCGTATTATATTTTTTCTCTCCCCACTGCGATTTCTGTTGCAGTTTGGGCAGTTTTTTACAAACATGGTATGATGTAGGCTCATGCCTGGCCACCATTCTCCATTCACCATTCTTCCAGAGAATCTTTTAATTTAAGGTGTCTGAGACCCTCGCCCATATGTGCGTCTGCGATTAACAAATTTCTCCTGTCCATGTTTGGAATCACTCTATCCCCCACTCCAGGGATTCGAGCAAAAGGGACGGAGTTTGCATCGATTATGTATGTATAATTGAGTGGATAGTTAATCGGTAACGCTGAGCAGTCGACTTTTGATGACGTTTTCACCGCCAGCACTGTTTCACCGTCAATGTATTTTAATGTACGCTTTTTTCGAACTACGGGAGCCGATTTAGTGGCTGCCGCTGCGGCTGTTTCAGCCAATGAATTCCCTTCAACGTGAACGCCATCACGCTGATGACTCAGTGAGTGTGTCACGTGAGTCTTTGGTAGTTCTTTTTGTAAAAGAGCTATTTGTTCCCAGAGCAGTTTCTGCTTTATTGGTGCATCTGTGTCATCTTTGTAACCGTTTTGAATCCATGTCTGCAAATCCTTGTTGTATGATTTGACGCAGTAATATGAATCTGATACTATAAGTGTCGGGAATTCGCGATCCGCATTATCTAGCGCCATTTTCAATGCTATTATTTCAGTTTGTTGTTCTGAATTAGTTTCTACTGAGTGTGATTTTGTTAATAGAGGTCTTGGTTAACCTCCGCGCCACACTTCTTTTGTAATCTCACATGTGGGGTTGTATGCCTGTTCTCCCCAAACGGAGGGTTGAGCATGTCCGTCTGTATAGATTACACAGGCGTAATGTCGTAGAGGCAGAATATCGATTGGCAGAGGGTATGTTTTTTCATATTCTAGATTTTCCATTTCTTCTAGTTCTGGATCAAGGAAGTAGTATACTTTGTCCGTTGTGATTGAATTTACCCATTGTAACCATTCTGGATCCAATGTTGTTGTTGGTAAATTACACAGTGTTGTTAATGCCTCAAAGGCTGATTCAGCTGTTCTGACTGTGGTATGTCTACCGTCAGCTATGTCTTTTTCTCTAGCTATTGCGGTTTGAACTGCATGAACAATTTTTTCTTTGTTGCTGAATTTCTGTTCAGCTTCTGTGTACAAGTGTGATTTGAATGCAATTGGTACCTTTTCTCCCTCATTAGAGGTTAGGTATGTGAATCCGCATCTCCCTGGGATGACTCGAATCACAAGATTGCGTGTGTTATCACGTGTTTCTAATTTTGTTTTAATTAGCATGTCTGTTTGTAAGGATCTAAAAATTTCTGTGTGTATTTGAGTCCAACTGGATCTTTTAAAGTCTGGTTTAATTAGATCATAAAGGGGTTCGACCCTTTCTGCGTAATTTGCAATGTATGTTCTTCCGAAATTTAGGAATCCTAGAATCGACTGTAAGTTTTTTAGTGTTCTAGGTGCTTGGAGTACGGCACATTTCTCTAGGAAATTGTCAGCCAGGCTTTTGCCTTCACTTGATAATTCATATCCTAAGAATAGGACCGTCAGATGGGCAATTCTGGATTTTTTAAAGTTGATTTTGTAACCCTCAGCAGCGAACCCAAGTATTATGGTGTTCACTCTTTTCAAGTGAGTCTCCAAGTCATCATCTGTTAAGTAAATGTCATCGACATAAGATAATGCTTCATCATCATATAGTTGTAGTAATTCTGTTACTCTCGCTGAGAATACCCCCGGGCTGTTCTTGTACCCCTGGGCTAACCGACAGAATTGTTTTTGATTGCCATTTACTGAGAACGCAGTTAAATATCTGCTCTCTGGTGCTATGTTTTGACAAAAGAATCCATTGGAGATGTCCAAGGTTGTTTTGTATTTTTTGCGCACTATGTTATTCATTAGTGCAGCACTGTGTGAGTTTTGCACTGCAAAAGTTTTGCAACATGTGTTAAGGTGTCGGTAATCCAAAACTAGACGATATGAATTGTCTGGTTTGGAGACCGGAAACAAAGGATTGTTCATTTGTGAGGTGCAAGTTTCAATCACCCCCTGGTATTCTAGCTGATCTAGTATTTCATTTACCTGTTTTTTAGCTTCTTGCTTAATTGGGTACTGCCTTTGTGCAGTAGGTTGTGATTTTAACTGGATTTTGTGAGGAGGAGAATCCTCATCCCATCCTACATGATTTTTATATAAAGCAGGTGCTAGAGCCACTGCCCACTTTCTAGCAAGTGTGTATTTTTTATGAATTGGAATTTGATTTGAGAAGGCAGGCATAATTACTTCTTCGCCATGAGGGCACTCCCTGACAAACTCTGGTGGCCAGTCTTTTTCAGCTAGAAGGATATCATAGCCCTTGGAGAGATTATCCCAAAATAGTCCCCTTATTTTCCTAGTCTTATCTCCCTCTATACGTAATGTTATCTCGTATATCTTGTGGGGTTTGCTAACCCTGGTGTCTGCAGTTTCCACTTGAAGATATTCATTCGTGTCCACTGTCTCCAGATGATTCATAAGGACTTTGCGAGCTATGCTCACTTCTGCTGCACTGTCTAGCATTGTCTGAGCCCACTCTCCGTTTTTCAGTTGTGTCCTCAGTATTCTCGGCATTGTTAACTACCTTGATACTGGCTACCTTCTTTTTAGGAAATTGTAATTTCTTTTTTAGCTGAGCAGGTTCCTTGTCTTTGGACTTGGCGTGCTCTTCTCTTTGCTCTGATCGTCCTCTTCTTTCCGATTTCTGCGAGGAATTCTGAAAAGATTGAGAGGGACGTGTATCAATGTCTTGATATCTATCAGGTTTTTTAATATTATCCCTATTTCTAAGGTTATATCTATTCCCAGAGGGGTCACTCTGCGGTGACCTCTGTCTTCGGTTTGGAGATTTTTCTCTTCGCCTAGGAGACCTTCCTCTGGACTGGAATTTCTTTTCTTTAGGATTGGATTGTTTATTTCCATCCCAGTTCTTTTTTGGTGAATTGTTATTAAAAAATATTTTTTCTGGACTTTCAGTCAGTTGCGGTTTTACTGGTATTCCACCTAAACTATCTCTACCTAGTTCCTCATATGATTTTTCTATGATTCTGGCAATTTCAGCTGGTTGGTCTGCTATATCTGTCTCTTTTAACCTCTGGCGGATCGCCACGTTTGCTGCTTCTCCCTTTATGTTGGCTAATAATATAGCCGAGACCTGCTTGAAGTCTTTTAGTAATTTCATACCAAGAGTTAAAGCGGGCTCTGGACCGTATTCATCTTGAATTTGTTTTAGCACATCTGGTATTACCGAAATGGATGGAACACCGTGCGTTTTTGTGTGGATAGAAGCGAAGACTGTACCCCAAGTGTCACAGTCCTCTATGTGTGGTGCGATTCCCATAGGAAGACAGATAGTCAGAATCCTGTGTTTTTCTAACGGGGTGGTGTCAGGAAACACCGCCTCTATTTGGGTGATTTTCTGTGCCAACCAGAATGGTATTTGTTCCCGTTTAGCCGGTACTTTACCTAGGCAAGACTGGATGTTCTGTGGTGTAATTTTATTTGTGTTCCCCTGATGAGGGGTCAGCTGTGGAAGTTTAATCGTTGGCTGAATTGTTGAAGTCCGCATTACATACTGGACTAATTGTCTATGAATTTTTAGTAATTGTTTTAGCTGTATTAACAGCTCTCCTGTAGACATCCCTTCGATGTCTGGGTGTGGTGTGTATCCGGCTAAGACCGGCCACGTTGCTCCTGGTCTACCTAAAGGACCGAGCCTTGTAATGTGATTGTTATGTATTAGGGCGCCATCAAATAAGAGCAAATGCTCTTGGAATTTGAGTGGTACTTCCACCTCCTCGAAAGGACTGTAAATGTCAGGTGGTACCTCTATTTTGTAATAGTGGAAGTACTTTGTTACAGCATTTGCTGCTGGAAAATGTATCCATGTATAGAATACCTCTGTCTGCCGATATTCGTGTGCCTCAATTACGAATATGACTGTGCCACCTCTAGGTGTCAGTCCATTTTCTATAAGTTTTAAGGTTATAGATTTCCTTTTGGTGACCGGGATTAGTATTATATCCCCGTCTGCGTCTTGTAGTGCAGTATCAGCTGCTGCTATTTCAGCTGCTAATCTAACTGCCTCTCTTTCTTCATCATTGTCTGACATTTTACTGACAGGATGGTATTATGTTTGTTTGCAGATCAGGTTTCTTTATGGAAACAAAGATTAGATGCACAATATTTTGGAACTGTTTATCCTTCAACGTTGACTAAACCAAGAACCATACATAGGAGTTCCCTCCTGCGAGGTCTGGCGGATATAACCTTTCACCCACTCCAGACGTCTTTGGAGTATGTGGGAAAAGGGGTCTGGGTGAGAAAGCACGACTGAGTTACTCTAAATGTCTTACGTTAGTTTTATCGCCCTTTCCAAACGCGTTGGGCGCCATGTAGTGTAGTTCCTATCTTCCCAATAGGCTCTGCGCATTGGAATAATACCTACAGCAGTAAAGGCCTAGACCAGACGTTAACTAGGTCTACTACTGTCGATACTAGACTTAAGTTTTGGGTTTGCCAGCGTAGCTCAGAGTTCGCTAGAAACTTTCTCGAATGTTCAGGAAAGAATTAACTCCCCTGATTAGACAAGAAGGGATTTAGTTTCTGACAACCATAGAACATGACAACTTTGCTCTCCCCTAATCAAGAGTCAATCTCGAGAGTCGTGTGAACAAAAGGCAAATTATTTTACTCAGTCAGTACGTGCATTCTTAGTCTCATCAGAATGTAGAGAAAAGGAAGAGACGGGCGTGTTCAATAAAAAGGTGTTATTTATTGATCAGTCTCTTTTCTCGTACAAGAGAAATGGATCGATATTATTGCAATACTTATAGTTAAGTAAAGTGCATACATTAAAAGCAATAGTATAAAGTAATACTGTAAAAACATTGATATGGTTTCTAAGCCATAAGATGTTTAAAATGAATAAGATATATTTACATACACATATACATTTGACTAAACGTACTCAACTGGTGTTTCTAAATACGCCTACCCCGTGTACCTGACCTAAGTCTGATGCGTGGGCGGGAATAGAAAGTTACAGTTTAAGTTAAGTTTGTTTTTGCCAAGTGAATAACTAAAGAATTCTCTGTGAGGGGTTATTCAGTTCTGTACCTGGAAGTTAGGATGAATGAGGAATGGTATCTCTCTCTCTGGTCTCGATATTCCAGGCGGCCTGCGAGGGCTGCCCAGAAACGCCGGTGCTGGATTCTCGGCAGGAGAAAGCAGCGCGTCTCTCAGCGCGTCAGAAAGGCGGGGCTGCTGCCAGCGGGGTCTGCTCTGCTCTCGGCTTCGGCAAGGATGGCTGCTCCGTCTCGTCACCACGCGTGTGTTTGCATAGGGCAAGATCGGTAATATTTATACCTTTAAGTGGCCGAGATTGACGTAAGGATGGACATAGATACGTCAATAAAGATGTCATACGACTTGCTCGTTAGCACATTCTTTTACTAAAGTTCTCTGTGAAATCAAAACAATGGCCGCAGGGTTTTGCCCAGGTTGTCATAGGTTTGATTTGTTATGAGAACTCCGTATGCCTTATCAGGGGCTGGAGGAATATCGCTTGTCTAATTAGATCGCAAGCGTTATGACCTAATCAGATAACACGTTCCTGTGCCGTAGTGTGACTGCGTCAGATAACGGTATCTGCATCATGGGGGTTTTCTGCCTCATGGGCTGACTGCTAGTTAACTTGTTGGTTTGTTTAACTAGAATAGGGTCAGGAATAGGGGGATCGATTCAGAACCGATAGGAATACATGACACCATGAGAAGTTTTTTGGTCATAGGGATAGTACAAAGGTGAGCAGAGGACGATTTAAAAGTTTGTGAAGAAGAATAGTGCATGAATAATAGAGTAATCAATGTAAGGCCGTGGAGAGATGTGGTGCAGCGGCCAGGGCAGCTGACTTCAGAGCACAGGACTCACTGTTCGATCCCCAGCTCCGGCAGCAGATCAGCTCAGCGCCATGTGACACTGGGCAATAGCTCACTTAATTTCCATGTCGGCCCTGAGACCCGTAAGCGTGAGTAGTTGGCGCTTAACAAATACTGGATTTATTTAAGACCAAACGTCGGTAGAGTTTTAAAGCAAATATGAAAACCTTTAATTAGGATCCGCTTCTTCACTGTCAACCAATGAAATTAGTGCCAATGGCTTGAATTGTGAGCACAGTGTGGAAGGTTATGTAGCAGTCTGGCAGCACAATTTTTTAACCAACTATATGGCATAATCTAAACGAATGATTAATTATATAGATGGGATGCACTCCTTATCTTCACGTTTAATCCAACCTGTCCATAATTATTCAAAGAATGCGTGGAAACTAAAAAGGTGCCCTACCCTAACGGCACCTGTGTAATGAAAAACTTCAAGGGAAAGGGCGTTCTCTCGCCCCGAATAGTTGCACTGCTGACTGGTGCCTACTTGGCAGCCATATGTTACTCCATTTTAAGCCGTAAGCTCCTTATTTTTCATCATATTTACTCCATCATTATCCACCTCCTATTAGATTCTTTATATTTGAATCCACACTCCGAATAATAGGCCTTTTTCCATATTTCTTATGTTCGCACTGTGCCCTTCCGGACCTCTTGCAAGAACATGGCAAATGCTGAATTCGTCCAAGGCAGTGTATTATTTAAAAAAGCCCAATGCATTTCGGGCGACGAACGCCCTTCATCAGGGGTTACTATAAAAAACAACAAAACTAACAATGACCATTTGCAACTTAACCAACATACTTCTTATTCAGACTTACATTTCAGGTTAGTATTCCTTTTTTTATTTTATCAAAACCTCATGTTACTATGCAACCCTCTCATGTTCCCCCATAATCAGTCCCTTCATAGCCAGTACCAATAAAAACCTCTGAACCCAAAAAGAACCAATCACTCTAATCTCCTTGCCCTTGGTCACTCTTATACTACTGAACAATCTCTTTTCCTTCCTGCTCCCAAGCTACATCTTAAACGCTATATCAGCAGACGTATGGAGCCTTTGCCCCTTGATCTAATCTAGTACCAACTAGCTACTCCCACCTACAACCAACCATTCGTGCAGCTGTTCAAACCCACTGTGCCCCTCATTTCTAGTTATTAGACTTTTACCTAAGTATAGATCACTTTACTTTGCGCACCTGTGTTCAAACTGTTCCTCCCGCTGCTTTGTTTACCCCGCACTACTTTACTCAAATCTATACTTTATATGAATTATGGAAAAAGGCCTATTATTCGGAGTGTGGATTCAAATATAAAGTCTGAATCTAATAAGAGGTGGATAATGATGCAGTATATATGATGAAAAATAAGGAGCTTATGGTTTAAAATGGAGTAACATATGGCTGCCAAGTAGGCACCAGTCAGCAGTGCAACTATTCGAGGCGAGAGGACACCCCTTCCTTTGAAATAATCTAAAAGACGACACATCAGTGCCTAGATAATCGAAAAGTGGCTCAAGGTAGGGATTAAAGGCAGAATTGTTCTCTGGATATTAAGTTGTCAAAAACAGGAAGCAATTACTTTATCAGTTTGTTGGGTAAATGTTAAAGTGTCATCCAGAGTGATTCCCAGATCTCTAATGACATGAGCTGGAGAGACATGAATCAAGTTTGGCTGGCCACCACTTATCACTCCAGAGAGTGATAAGTGGTGGCCAGCCAAACTTGATTCAGTTGTATTGTGATAAGGTTGTGGTGCTCATTCTAGGAGGTCCTAGAATGAGCACCTCCACTTATCACTCCAGAGAGTGATAAGTGGAGGTGCTCATTCTAGGACCTCCTAGAATGAGCACCACAACCTTATCACAATTCAACTTTATAAAGTTAGCAGAAGTCCAGTCGGCCACTGCTTTTAGTCCTGATAGATAGTTTGCATTTGCGGAGTCTCCATTACTATCTATTTGCAAAATAATCTTAGTGTCATCTGCGTAGTACATACATGATAACTGATGGTTCGCATACTAATTCAAAAGGGCTGGGCTCATGTACCACCACTAGGGGACTCTGCATTTGAGAGTCAAAGTGGATAATCTGATCTAATCTGAATAATCTGTAGGCACACCCAATGACCACCTGTCTCTTCCCAACAAAGAAAGGGCGTAGCCAGTGCTGTGCAGTTGCTCTAATTCCCAAATCCACCAACCTTCGTAGTTGAGAATGCAAAACTGTGTCACATGTAGTGGCGTCATGAAGTAGAATCAACGCTGCCAATCCGCACGGGTGTACGTTGTTACAACGCATGCTTTTACCACGCATGCTTTTACAACGCAGGTTTTTCAACGCAAGTCGTTACAACGACTTGCGTTGGGGGCTGCTGGATAGTGAAAAGTTTAATTTACTATTCCAACTCCAGTCCCCGTGGATAGTAGGGAAGGTGTTGGATAGTAAATTAAACTATTACCTATCCTAGAGCACCCCCCAGCGCAATTCGTTGTAATGACTTGCGTTGAAAAACCTGCGTTGTAAAGGCACTGCGTGGTAAAAGTTGCGTCGTAAAGGATGTTTCCCACTCCGCACTGACCCAGCATCCTTCATAGTTCATTTTTTACCACAACCTCAGTGTCAAGGTGAAGATGATTCGAAAACGAGCTTGAAAGGCATAAAGAAGGGAGTTGCCTGAAATGAATTTCTCAGCTGTTTAGTCACTGTTTTTCAGCTGTGAATGGCAAACGTGATGTAGGGCTAAAGATTTGATGGAACAGACGGATCCAGCATATTTGTATAAGTAGTAGGGATTATACCAGTATTGATGAGGCATTATTTAATCAATTGTCAGAAGGTCTCTTCCATATATGGGGCTATCAGATGGAACAGATCGGCTGAGCAAAGATCATCTGAAGATCCTGGTTGAACTGATTTGATCAACTGTATTGTCGACTCAACGTGCAAGAATTTAAGAATGCCAGACAGCAACCTCGGTCTTCCTGCTCAGCCAGATGCAGCACAGTCGGGGTACTGGAATTATTCAAAATGTCTATAGAGCAATTGGATCTTTTCAATAAAAAAGGTAGAAAGGGAACCAGACTAACTTCAGGGAGGGAAGTAGCTCAGTCTGAGATTGAATGCCATGGGAAAACTCTTTTATGATTTTAAAAGTTCCAAAAAGGAGTTATTTCTAGACTGGATGCGATTTGTATAGTATCGTGAATCGGCGTTCCTCAACTGACCTGTAAAGGTTTTCTAGCTCTTCCTTAAATTGTCCTGTTGTCCATGGAACAATCCTTATGAAAAAGTTCTTTCCAAGACTTTACAAACCCATTTATGTTATGTTCTGTTAAAAAAACTTGTAAAGCGCAACTTCTACCCGGAGGCATCTTGCCGCTAGTCAGAGTGCGCAGCAAGTGCAGAAGGAGAAAGCTACTGATTTAAAAAGCCAGGTTTTTAGGGATTTCCTGAATTGTAGAAGGGAGGGGGCTGATCTGATGTCCAAAGGGAGGAGATTTCATTGTTTGGTTGCTCCTGCAATTTAGCATTGGCTAGTTCCAAAGAGTACCAGGGAACTGGCAAAACCCTGCAATGGCCATGAGAACTAGTTTCAGGAACAATTACATCAGGTGCAAAAATAATCCAATTGCTAGGATTATTGTTGTTTCCCTGAGCATTTTCACCTAATATACAAGAATGTTCAATTGAAGCAGCACTCAATTATTCTGCAGAGATATTAGCCCCTCTACATTTTTCGTACCTAGAAAATGTGTAGAAATTATATTATGGTTTTAGTTGTCATAGGTTAAAGAGAATGTGAGTGCTGAATCATCAGACCAAGTAACAGAAAATCCTGTAAGTGAGTTATAACATTTTCAGAGACAAATATGAGGTATCGCAGAACGGGTAGGTGCCAAAATCAATTAGGTGACGCCCAATGTTTTGCAAGTAGATGAACGTTTTTACAAAGGTACTAAAGAATCACAATTAAACCAAATATTCAAATTCCCCAGCAAAAGATGCCTAGATGAGTGTAATACAGAAGCTGCTTTATAATCTGCAAAGTTGTTAAGAAATGAAGTCAGACAGCCAGGCGTTGTATAGACCAAAACTCCAGAAACTGGGGAAGAAGCCAATGGGAAGAGGAAAAAGGAAAGCATTTCAGCATGTGAAAAAGACGCCATATTCCAAAATCCAATGTTTAGCTTTAGCCTGAAAGCCATAGCCAACCCGCCCCCTACTTTGCTGGACCAGTTGTAATGGATTATTTTGTTCTGCATGGCTTCCATGGAAGCCCCTATCCTCTACACCTCATTCTAAATCTGGTAACTCACTGCTATGACGTAGCAACAGTTGATAACAAAACTTGTTACCCACCGATACTATGTCATAAAGGCCTTCCAGGCCAGGCTGACAGAGCTCTCTTATGCCTGGAAGCATAGTTCTGCTAGTCTGCAGGGGCATAGCTTAGTCAGTGCGATTAGGGTAGGGGGTGAATCTTAAATTTCCCAACTACAAAACAGTATTCCCAAGGGTGGAGGGATGACCAAGGTTTGAGATACAGTGTTCCCATGTGGAACAAGTTCGATACTGATTTTCAGTAGGTGAGCCCGAGTCCAAGTTCTAGACAAAAAAAATAATAATAACAAGTTAAAACATTTAAGTCAAGCAAGGATCAACAAAAGCATAGGAGCCCCAATTTAGTGCCCCTAGATCCAACTCTCAAGCCAAGAATGCATTTATTTAGTGTGGTATAACACCCCAAAGATCCCCCCGCCCCCCTAAAGCTATGCCCCTGCTTGTCTGCTTTGTCTGAAAATAGAAAGTACAGCTGCATGAGAGGGATGGAAGGTGGTGTGGCTTTATTAAGGATAGCATGTAAGGTATTTTGTTTCACATTTGGATCAGGGAGAATAGTGCATGTAATTTAAGGTTACCCATTACTTATATATCCCTGCATAGCAGGTGAAAGTAGGGGCAGATGGTTTTGGCAACCATATATTACATAAAATTATAGATGGGTAAAAAATGAATTATTGGGGTGTTTTCACCTCGAATTTCTGAATGACATCATAGAAAACTTTAATCTCACAGTCTATTTGATGTCACTCAGAACTCCTCGCTAAAAAAAATTCCATTCATTAACTTTTACCTGTCTATAACTCAAAGTGGAGCCGACATGTAGGGCCAGTGAAATCTCTCTGGGCTGGAGGTGTCTTTAATCCAGGTTTCAGCAATAAAGAAAGAGCATTGGCATCAATAAAATTATGAATAAACTCAGAATGTTTAGGAAGAGAGCGTGCATTGAGAAGTGCGGCACATAAGTGACACTTGGACATTAAGTTCTAGGTGATAGTCGGACCCACGTTTACTCAGCTGCATGTCTTACTGGTAAATGGTACTAGCTGAAGATGGGTTCTTAAGAATAAGTCCTTCTGATTGAGGCCACACCAACATAGGGGCCGATTATGATTGCGGATAATCCGCATCCTCCGGGCCGGTGGAATCCCCCGCCGGCCCGGAGGATGTGAATTATCCGCTGCGGACTGGAAAAAGACCCCCGCCAGATTAGGATGGCTGGGGGATCTTTTTTCCGTCCGCCGCTTTTCCGCCGCGGTCGCCTTCTGACCGCGGCGGAAAAGCACTAACATGGCTGGCGGTGTCTATGAGACACCGCCAGCCATATTAGGATAGCTGCGGTCATATGCCTTTCCACTGCAGCATTTCCGCCGTAGAAAGGCATACGGTGTTGTCTTCGGGGGCCCATTGCGGGCCCCCAGGGTTGAAGGGGGTGGGGGTGCACATGGGGGGGTACCTATGGTACCCCCCTGCCTTTGTGTGCAGGAAGCGGCAGGCACCACGCGGTGCCTGCAGCTTCGTGCATGCAAAGGTAAACATGCATTTTTCAACATTGCGGCGTGTGCTGCTTCAAGCAGCACCCGCCACAATGTTAAGAATACAGAATGTGGAGGAGGAGCTTAGCGCGCACCCAAGATGGTCGCGTGAGCTCAGGGCTCCCGGACCTTTGGCACCTCCACCGACTATCCTGTACCCTATCCTGACTTAGAGGACGGGTTATTACTGGCACGGCCCTGCTGATCGTTTATCCGTTTTTGGACTTCGATTCGGACTTCGGGAGCCGAAGATATGGACTCTTGAACTTTTCCGGCCTGCTCCATGGTACTGCTCCGGGCCCGGTTTCTCTGCCAGCCGGACAGTAATTGAACAACATCGGATCATGTGAGCCTCCCTTGCCCGGTCGTCTACTTTCAGTTTCGTTTCTCGCGCTTAGACCTATTTGACTTTGTCTCGATCGCCCTGGCTTGCTGCTTTCAACCTAACCACGATTCAACAACTGGCGACTCGGCCTCCTGCTACTCTTCACCTGGTGATAGGTCCCCATCTTATTTTCCAAATTGCAGCGGGTGCATCGAGTTTAGCTATTTTTACTAGGTCTCCGACTACCCTTCGGGGCACACAAACTAAGATGGCCGCCAAGCCTGAGGGAGAGAAACGCAAGACCAGACCGGCAACGCGAGGAGGCTCCGTGCAATCAAATGTCATGGACAGATACACCCTCGCCAAGGGCTCTCCGGGTGGGTCGACCAAATCCCCGGCCAATGTTGGTGAAGAATCCCCGATGGATGACGATCTGTCGTTGAGGGACGTCATGGGCGCCATTGCCGGGATGAAGGCCACACTGGGTCAACAGTATGATGCCCTGGCCCACAAGTTGGATACGGTCGCTATAGATGTTACCCTGATCAGGGCTGACCTTGCGAAAACCAATGAAAAGGTCAAATCCCTCGATCTAAAGACATCTAGTCTTGTTACTGACGTCTCCGATTTACAGGCAGAGGTCGGTAACCTGCGAGCCGCCCGTGACTATCTCACTCGACGCCTGGACGATTTTGAGGGCCGTGCAGGACGGGACAACGTCCGTCTGGTCGGTGTCCCGGAAACATCGGAAGCATCCTCGGTGGACCTGCTGGTGGAGGATCTGGTCCTGAATTATCTAGCAGCCAAGGGCCTTAGCAAGTTTTTTGCTGTAGAACGTGCACACAGGATCCCGGGTGGCCCGCCTAAGCAGGGGGCCACTCCGCGACCCATCATTGCTCGGATCTTTAGCTTTCGGGACAGGGATGCGATCCTGCAAGCGTCACGCCTATCTGGTCCAACGGCTTATGAGAACACTACAGTCCGCTTTTACCCGGACTTCACCCAGCAGGTTCAGAAACAGCGACTTGGATTCCAGGGGGTGAAAAAGAGACTGAGGAAAAGAGACATGAAATATGCTATGCTTTTCCCGGCCCGGCTACGTGTGGTGTACAATGAACGAACATTTTTCTTTGATCATCCAGGGGCGGCAAATGACTGGCTGGACACGCTGCCTCCGGGACCAGATCATTCTGAACACTCTGGACACTCCGGTGGGGCGGAGGAAGGCCCGGTGGAGCAGAAATAGGGGGCGGAATCGGCTCCCGGTCCATCGTATTGACTTTCGGCTGTGGTTTGGTGCTGTACCACTATTGCTTGCTAACATGCTATCTTATTGGGGTGTGGGTGGGTGAGTCTTCCTCCTCTGGGGTTCTTTTCGTAGAATAGTTGTATGATAGGGCGACAGGCACACTGCAAGTTGGGGTGGCTTTTGAGTCTTACGCAGGGGTGCGGGGTGGGGGGTGTGTTGTATGGGGTCTTTTGGGGGTTGAGGGGTTGCAGTTCACGTTTCATTGTTTTCTTCAAGGCATAGCATCGAAGATCTCCTGCTGTATAGTGTCGCATCCGGTGTGGGTTGGGGTTGATCTTTGGGATGGGTGGTAGGGGACTTAATTTACTGTGTTGGAACGTTAATGGGTTGGGGGATAGGATCAAGCGGGGCGTGGTGTTGCAGCTGTTGCGACGTTTGTCCCCTGATGTGGTTCTGCTTCAGGAGACGCACTTGCTTGGCAATACGTGCCATGCCATGAATAGGCGTGGCTATCGTCTCTTGGCACACTCAGGTTTCACTTCTGGCTCCAGGGGGGTGGGCATTCTGGTTCGGAACTCCCTCCCTCTTGCTGTTGACGAAATCATCCTTGATGATAGGGGATGGTACGCCGCCATTGTGGGGCGCTGGGAGGGGAGGGTTATTACCCTTCTCTCCGTATATGTACCGCCGGGTCTCCAGACTACTACTTATGCGGATCTGGGAAGAGTGATCTTGGGAGTCCCCGAGGGTCTGCTTGTAGTGGGCGGGGATTTCAACTCTGTAGTGTCGGGGATGTGTGATCGCTACCCTCCCCGGGAAATTGCGAAGTCACAATCCTGGTTGGGGGACTTCCTGGAGGCTCTAGGGCTCACCGACTGCTGGCGCCTGCTTCATGCTGGGCAATTGCAATATACCTTTCACTCTGGGGCCCACGGCAGTCTTTCGAGACTTGATTATGTGCTGATGCCCTCCTCCCAGGCCTCCTCCATAAGGGAGGTGAAACATCTAGCTAGGGGCATCTCGGACCATTCCCCACTTTGGTTGGTAGTGGACGCTCACTCGGGGTCGGAGGGTAGAGTGGCCCCGATAAACCCCTGGTATCTCCGCGATCTCAAGGTCAGGGCGGAACTAATTAAAACGATTGATCAATACTTTGCTGAAAATGTGGGTTCTGTGTCCTCCTCTGTCACGTTATGGGAAGCGTACAAAACTGTCATTCGGGGCCAGGCCCTCTCCTTGATTGGCAATGCTAAGAGACGTCGGCGGGAGGAGGTTGTCCGTCTTGAAAATGACATCACCATTCTTGAAGGGGAATTGGAGTCCGAGGTCGCCCCGGAGAGGCTGCACCTTTTGGGTCTAAAACAACTCGAGTATAGGGCGATGGTGACTGATGCGGCGAAGGAGATGAGCAGAGAACAGCAGGGACGTCTGTATGATGTGGGGGATAAGGCGGGGAAATTGCTTGCTTGGAGGGAATGTGCGAGTCGAGTGGTCCCTGTGATTGTGGATGTGAATGACGTGAGTCTCACCGACCCTGCTGATATTGTTGAATGTTTCGCTGACTATTTCCGGGAAGTGTACTCCCCGGTATCTGATAGACCTGAGCAGGACTCCCACTTGCTCCTGCGCGATATCTCGCTGCCACGTTTGTCCGACCCTGAAAGGGATCTCCTAGAGGCTCCGCCAACAGTTGATGAGGTCGCGACCGCCATCCGCTCGGTTCGCTCGGGGAAGGCCTCGGGCCCTAATGGGCTCCCTATAGAGCTTTACAAGCTCCGTCCGGATGTGATAGCACCGTATCTACGGTCGATGTTTTTAGAATCGCTGGAGACAAGCTCCCTCCCTCCTGATCAAAGATTGGCTTCCATAGTGGTGATTCACAAGGACGGCAAGCCACGTGACCGCTGCGCCTCCTTTAGGCCCATATCATTGATTAACGCTGAACCGAAGATCCTGGCCAAAGTGCTAGCCAACCGCTTGGTCACTGTCATAGGCGATCTGGTTCATCCGGACCAATCCGGATTCATACCCCATCGCAACACGGCACTGAATCTCCGGCGCTTGCATGGAGTCCTCGCGCAGGCGGCAACTCTGCGTGAACCGGCCATCTTGGCATCACTGGACGCCACCATGGCGTTTGATACGCTGGAGTGGCCATATCTTTGGGCAGTTCTCTCTAAATTCGGCTTCGG
Organism: Lissotriton helveticus; assembly: GCF_964261635.1. Taxonomy (NCBI): domain Eukaryota; kingdom Metazoa; phylum Chordata; class Amphibia; order Caudata; family Salamandridae; genus Lissotriton; species Lissotriton helveticus. The sequence continues at coordinate 415,480,531 of NC_136060.1, read as the reverse complement.
CCCTACCTTCATTGACTGGGTGAAACTGCTATACACCGACCCCTTAGCCCAAGTGGTGGTAAACAGTCGTGTCTCAGCCTCCTTTGCTCTCGGTAGGGGAGCGCGCCAGGGCTGCCCTTTGTCTCCTCTCTTGTTCGCCCTTGCTTTGGAGCCATTGGCGGCATGGCTGAGACGGGAACCGTCCTTGAAGGGCATTAGTTGGACGCCGGAGTTTGAAGATCGGATATCCTTATACGCAGAAGATATACTCCTGTATCTTACGTCGCCTCGGAAATCGTTGATTGTCCTTTTTGACGCCTTGACTTCTTTTCGTAACAATTCCAGCCTTGTCATCAACTGGTCGAAGTCTTGCGTCTATGTTCTCTACGGCGAGGCTCCTCTCCTGCCTCGTGGATGTCCTATCTCGTGGTGTGGGAGGGATTCAAGTACTTGGGGATTTTTATCACCTTGGACCCTGTGCTTCGTTATGAACGCAATTTGCTGCCCCCTCTCCAGCGCCTCCGTGCTGATGTGGCTGCGTGGGGTAGGCTCCCTCTCTCTCCTCTGGGATGTGCGGCGTTGTTTAAGATGATGTCGCTCCCCCGGTTCCTTTATGCGCTGCAATATACACTAGATATTGTGCCTGCCCGCTACTTCCGTGAGATTGAAAGTCTAGAGAGACAATTGATATGGGGGGGGCGTTCTCGTATCGCTCTTGCGAAGCTGACGCTCCCGTGGTATGACGGGGGTATCGCGCTCCCGGACATCCGCCGCTACTATTGGGCCTCCCAGTTGGGGGCCATCAACCACTGCACTTACGGTCCTTTGCCGAGCCCGGCGTTTGAGATGGATAGATGGCTGCTGCCCGGTGGAGACTACAACAGGGCTCTGTACGCGAGATCTGCCGGCAAATCTCTCACGGGCCCCACTAGGACAGCAGTGCAGGTGTGGTATCGCGCAACAGCGGCCCTGGGCTGGGCTGATAAACCGACTCGTGCTACCCCGCTTTACGCGTTGGAAAAACTTGGATCCCTCTGGAAGTCGAAGGTTTTCGATAAGTGGGATGTGATCGGTATCAGCAGGGTGAATGATGTGTGGATCAAGGGTAGAATCAAGACGTTTGAGGAGCTGAAAGTTGAGTATGAATTGACTGATAGAGAATCCTTTCGATATGCGCAAATCCGACATGCGGTTTTGTCTGTCTTTCCCCTGGGCTCAGATATTCCGGAAGCGTCCCCGCTTGAAGATCGGATACTAGATGGGCATGTCCCTGATAGTACGATCTCGCTCATTTACAAAAAGTTGATCAATGCGAGAACCGACCTACTGAATAGCCTTCACGAGGTATGGACTAGTGATGGTCTGGAACTCGACGACGAGGTATGGCAGGCTGCGATCTCTTCCCCGAAGGAAGTGGCTATCCCGGCATGCCTCCCGTTTGTCCAGCTCAAAATTCTTCATAGGGTATACGTGACTGGTCCCCTTCTGGTGCGCATGGGATTCTCTGTGGATGGACTGTGCAGGCGTGGCTGTGGTTTGGTAGGCACGTTTCTCCATATCCTTTGGGAATGTCCTGCTGTGATGCGCTATTGGACTCGCGTGCATGAAGTTATGAGTGAGGTCACGGGTGTGCAATCGATGCCTGAGGCGAGACGGTGTCTGTTGAATGTCTGGGAGCTGAATGATTATGACCTGGCGCAGCTTCGGTGGGTAACCTTGGGTAATATGATTGCCAAGAGAGACATTGCTCAGTTATGGGGTGCCCAGAGGCCACCGACAGTTCTGGTGTGGCAACAAAACATGGACTGGTGCATGTTTAGGGAAAAGACAGTGTATGTTTCCCGTGGCACGCCCCGCAAATGGGGGAAAATCTGGAATCAATGGAACGCATACCGTGGTGATATATGTACTCCCCCCCCATTCAGAATTGGACACTGACCCGTCATCCTCCCAGCCTGATGTTTCCTCCACGGGACTCTAGATATCTTGCTTTTTCCTGGTCTCTTCCCCCCTCCCCAATCTCATCACATACTTCTGACATCTGATTTGAAAATGTACCCCCCCCAGCGCCGAAATGACACGTTTGTAATGTACTGCCTTGTTTTCTGTTTTCTTTTCTGTGTTTTCTGTTATTTTAATTCAATAAAAAGATAAAAAAAAAAAAAAAAGAATACAGGATGTGACCGCCAGGGTGGCGGTCACATCCTAATTGGCACGGAGAGACCGCCGCTGCCCCTGCGGACGGTCCCTCCTCCTCTGGGGTGGCGGACGGACGCAGGTCCGTCCGCCATCCTAATGGGCCCCTATGTTCCTGGCTGAGGCTGGGGCAGTGTCTGGCGTGTTGATAGTAGCAGATGGGGGTTTGCCGTGGTCACGCAACTGTTGCAGATGCACAAGTGGGAGATTTAAATTTCCCTCCCTGCACAAGGCTTTAGCCAAATGAACGCTAAACAAATGATGAATACAAAATGGCTGCTGCCGCTGAGGACGAGCCAAAGAAGTGCAAGTATGGAAAGGTGTGGCGTGAAATCCACAGAGTACCCCACAAAAGTTAGAATATTATACTAAACAGCCACTGCAATTCCAGTTTAGAAGATAAAAATGTATTAGAAGCAATATGCTCCCCAATAATGTTATTGGACTTGGAAAGGTAAAGCCAGTATAGTATAGTGAGTGTGGTAGCGGTCTAGTTGTTCCGGGGAAGGAACAGGAAGCAGCTAGGCAGGAAGCGGAAGGCGGCCATGATTGTTTGCTGGGTCCGACCGCAAGAGCAGACACACAGCCCCGGCGCTCCAATAAATTATACCTAGTTGAAACATAACGGAGTCTCCGCGCTTCATTACAATGGCGACGAGTCGGGATCCTTGAAGACCCGCGCACACACACGCGACATCAGCGTTAGCACCCGCATCACGCGTGAGACAACGATTAAGCTCCGGAGCGCGGTAGAGGAGCTGGGACAAGCAGCGTTTTGGCGCGAAGGTGAGCCACCACGTCCCCAAGCCAAGAAATTGATAACCAGCCGCCCAGGCACAGTGCACCACCCCACCCAGCAGGAAAAATGCCCAGACAGCAGAGGGCACTGAGGGACAGTGAGGGACCACTGCTGAAAGTCAGAAGAGCACTACATTACTGTGCACTGTGGAGGGACATCATCTGGTGTCCAGGCACCCAGGCAGAGTGACACACGCTGGCGAATAAAGCAGGCCCATTACGTCCAGGGGCAGAAGGGGCACGGCAAGCGACATCCGACACCACTAGGAGCACGCTAGTGGAGGATAGCGAAGAGGAGAACAAGGAGGACGACGGAGAGGAACAGGACGCTCCGGGCAGTCCGGCCAGGCAGGCAAACACCGCAGCTACAGTAAGGAGGAACACACCAGCCATGGCGAACCAGAGCACATCTCTCACTCAGCTGGTGCCATTCCTTACGAAGAGTGAAGAACCTGAGAGAAAATGGGAGGACTGGAAGAGGTACTTCCTAAATTACCTGGAGGCATTAGAAGAGGAGGGTGACACCCCATTCACAAGCAAAAGGAAAAAGAAAATTTTGCTCCACAATTTAGGCCCAGAAAGGCTCAGGATCTATGACACCATAGTGAAAGGTGAGAGGACGGCGGGGGACACGGAAGTGTTTGATCATGCCATTGAGGATTTGGACGCACATTACAGACCAGTGGTGTGTGTCGCAATTGACAGGTTCAATTTCTTTCAGAGAAAGCAGAAAAACGGAGAGTCAGTGGATGAGTACGTGGTCGCACTGAAGAAGTTGGCCCTCACATGCAAATTTGGAGCCTTACATGATGAACTCGTTAGGGACCAGATCATTATGCATACCTCCAGCTCTCACATTCAGGAGAAGCTGTGGGTCAACGGCGACGCTCCCCTCAAGGAGATCTGGGCGATGGTCAAGAAGGCCGAGTTGTCGAAGAGGTGCGCTCAGGCAGCGAAGAGAGGTGCCCAGGAGTCACAAACGGTGTGCAGAGTGATGACGCCCAACAGAAATGACCGTTGGAAACAGAATGAATCGAGGAGGAACCAAGGTGGTAGCAGAGCAGAGTTCCATACGAGACCGCAGTCGGACAGCAAGCCACACAAAGCGGGAAAAGCACAGTGTTACCGGTGCGGCAGCAGCTCTCATTTGGGCAACGACAAGGCATGCCCCGCCTTCAGGGCCAAGTGCTCCTACTGCAACATCTTCGGACACTATGAGAAGGTATGTCGCAGGAAGCCCAAAAACGCAGTGGTGCGGTTGGTGGACCAAGAGCAAGGAGGTGATTCCAGCGACCAGGAAAGTGCAGTGGAGGAGGAGGAATTCCTCTACATTGACGTACAGATATTGGAAATGGATGGCTCCAACACGGATAGACCCAGGCTAGACATGCACATAGGAGGTATACCCCTGGAGATGATTGCGGACAGTGGAGCACCCATATCTATAGTCCAGAAACGAGTGTGGGAGAACAATTTCGCGTCCACTCTCAAAGAAACTCTGTTACCCATGGACGTGAGACCGGTAACGTACACCGGACAAAAGATTCCCATGCTAGGATACTGTCCGCTCATGTTCGAATTCAGAGGCCGGCAGGCGCAATGTAAACTGTATGTCGCAGAGAAAGGCCCGTCTGTACTGAGTTGGAAAGACCAGGGGGCATTGGGAATTCAGCTCAACCCAGGAGGCATAGAGAAAATTCTACTCATGGACATGGAGGTCAAGGAGAATGTGCAGTTGTGGCAGGCAACGTATCCGAGAGTCTTCAACGGGCAAATAGGTGAACTGAGCAAATACACACATCTCATCAAGCTTAAAGACGGAGCGGTGCCGGTAGTGCACAAAGTGAGGAACATCCCGTTCCGTAGCAGAGAGGCAGTACAAATAGAATTGGAAAGGCTGGAAAGGGAAGGTGTCATCAGAGCGATTGAGAGTGCGGAATGGCTATCTCCCCTGGTTGTTGCTCAGAAGCCCAACGGCAAGGTACGTCTATGTGTAGACCTGAGAGAATTAAACAAGAACATTGTTATAGATAAATTCCCCCTTCCGCGCATCAGTGAGATGTTGGCAAAAACTAAAGATGTCACATGGTTTTCCACGGTGGACCTATCATCCGCCTACCATCAAGTGAAACTTCACCCATCGTGCACCCACCTCACCTCATTTATCACGCCATTCGGGTGCTATGAGTTTGTGAGGATGCCGTTCGGCCTTGCCTCGGCAGCGGCCGTGTTCCAGAAAATCATGCACAAACTGTTGAAAGACCTGAAGGACGTCCTTTTCTTCCAGGATGACATCTTAGTGATGGGGAAATCGAAGCAAGATCACAACGTGAAGCTTCACAAGGTGCTACAAAGGCTGCAGGATAATGGGCTGACTGCCGAATGGTCCAAATGCAATTTAGGAGTTCAGTCTGTTACATACCTCGGCCATGAAATAAGTGGACAGGGGATAACACCCAAGAAGGCAAACATCAGAGCCATCGAAGAGGCACCCACTCCAGAAAAGAAAGAGGATGTTCGGTCATTCCTAGGAATGGCCGAGTATTACAGCAAATTCATCCCACAGTTCGCAACAAAGACACACTTTATGAGACAACTACTTAAGGAAAGAAACAGGTTCCAGTGGAGAAAGGAAGAGCAATCGGAGTTCGATGCACTCAAACAAGAAATGAGCACAGCCATTCCCCTCAAGGGCTTCGATCCCAGAGCTGAGTCCGTTCTCACCACGGACGCAAGTGACCGCGGCCTAGGGGCAGTCCTGATGCAGAGGGAGGCATCAGGTGAGATGTCGACGGTTAGTTTTGCCTCTCGTTCGTTGGCGCCAAATGAGGAGAAGTTCAGCGTGGTGGAGAAAGAAATGCTGGCTGTAGTCTGGGCAGTAGAGAAATTCAGGCAGTATCTATGGGGGGCCAAGTTCCTAGTCAAAACGGATCACAAGCCTTTAGTTCGCGTCCTGACGTCGAGCGGACATGATCATGCCACACCCAGAATTGCCAAGATGACCCTCCGACTATTGGACTTTGTCTATGACGTCGAGCACATACCGGGGCCACAGAACAAAGTGGCTGACTTTCTGAGCAGGGCGGCAGCCATGGACGAGGCACAGAACGAGGAGAAGCACGATTGGGAAGGCTATATGGTAGCAACCATTCAGGACACCGAGGAAGTAATAAGTGCCCAAGACTGGGAAAGTGCCTACAAAGAAGATACGGATCTGGAAGCAGTGAAAGGCTACGTAATACATGGCTGGCCTGAAAAGAGACATTTGAAGGAGGAATTGAAAAGGTACTGGGAAGTCAGGGAGGAGCTGTCAATAGCGGACAACCCAGTGTTCTTACTCCGTGGAGACAAGGTGGTGCCACCCCAGAGCATATTGGAACGACTGATGTCCTTACTCCATGAAGGGCACCAAGGGATCACAAAGACGAAAGCTTTGGCCAGACAAGCATACTGGTGGCCGGCCATTGATGCGCAAGTTGAACGGCACGTGCGTAACTGTGAGTCCTGTGCAAGGTCTGACAAGTCTCAAAGCATGCTTAGGCCGCCATTGGGGAGATTCCCTATTCCGGATGGTCCATGGGAAATGTTGTCGGTGGACATAATGGGGCCAGTTCTGGACAAAGAAGGCACTCCGAAATATGTGCTAGTGGCAATTGATAAGTATTCCAAGTGGCCAGAGCTGCAAGTATTGGAACAGGTGGACACTGAGGCGGTAATACGTTTCTTGCGCACCACGTTCATCAGCGAAGGCATCCCAAGGATCATCACCTGCGACAATGGTCCCCAATTCACGTCTGAGAAGTGGGTCGCATTTACCAACAGGAATGGCATTGAAGTGAAACACACCCCGATCTACCACCCCGCAGGCAATGGACAGGTGGAGCGCTTCAACCGTGTGATAATGGGCACCATACAGGCAGCTATTGAAGATGGTCTGGATTGGGAAAGAGAGTTGGAAAAAATGATTTGGGCATACCGCATTACACCCGGAAGTACGGGCTACAGCCCCTTCAAGATCTTAAGAGGTAGGGAAGCCTTCACCAAAGACAATGCAGCCTGGAAGAAGTTGGTGGTGCAGAGCAAGTGGTCACCAGTGGTGGTAAGAAAGAACCTAGAGAGAGCACAGGACGTCTACACTGTTCATTACAACAAAAGAAGAAACACGCGTAGTACGGAATTGGACAAAGGAGATTGGGTGAGGGTAAAACTCGCCATCAGGAAGAGAAAAGGGGAAAGCAAGTTTTCACCACCCCTCAAGGTAGTGGAGCCCTACTCCCGGTCTGCACTGCTGAGCGACGGAAAGGTATGGTCTATGGACAGAATGGCAAGGTGCAGCAAGATAATGAAATGGGAGGAGGAGATAGAAGAAGGAGCGGAACAGGTCATTGAGGAAGGAGGAAGCGAAGGGAGAGAAAGACGAGAAGAGAACGTCAGAGGAAGTGGAGAGAGACAAGGAGAGAACGTCGACGGTGCAGAAAAGAGAACGGAAGGTGAAGGAAGAGAAAGGAGGAAGTCAACAGGAGAAGGAAACAGAAGAGAAGAAGGTGGTGAGAAGAGAGAGAGGGACAGAGAAGTGGAGAGTAATAGAGAACTAAGAGAAAACGGAACGACAGAAAGTGAGAGAAAGGAAGAGAGAATGGAGACTCGTGTGGGAAGAAGAATCAAGGTACCGGAGAGATTCAAAGACTTTGTAATGGACTAGAAGTAAGACTTTTGAAATTGTTGTGTGTTTAAAAAGGGGGGAGATATGTGGTAGCGGTCTAGTTGTTCCGGGGAAGGAACAGGAAGCAGCTAGGCAGGAAGCGGAAGGCGGCCATGATTGTTTGCTGGCGCCGACCGCAAGAGCAGACACACAGCCCCGGCGCTCCAATAAATTATACCTAGTTGAAACATAACGGAGTCTCCGCGCTTCATTACAGTGAGTTTCAGAATTATAATCTGCTTGAGAAGAATATATTAATTTAACTTAAGAAGAAACATATTCATTTATTTAATAAATACTATTTTTCAGATAAATTAAAAGCACCCTCAAAAGCATTGTATTTCTAATTCATATTTAGTAAATGTAATTAAAATTTATGTTTAATTGTTAGAAAATAATGTTTAATGTTTAATAAAGTTTGTATGTATGTTTTAATAAATAAGTTATTAATATCACTGTGGTATTATGAATTTGGTATCATTTAAATGTGATTATATATCTAATTTAAAAGAGGAAATATATATATATATATTTTTTTTAAATACGTATGGGGTGTTATATTAAGCTCTGGCCTCCTTGATTTTCTATGGGAGGGTTTTACAATACCATTGAACGGCCACAGGTGGCACTATGCTTCCTCCAAGATTGAGCTTGAGTACATTTGCTACTTTTATGGGACTTTTAGTGCTGTAGCAACTTTAGAAGTGCAGCTTGTGAATAGCAATGCTCATACTCTTTTGCGAGTGGGTGTCTGTATTAGCATGTCCATCCCTAAACCCCCCCCCCCGTAAATGTTCCTAATTCCATCCAATTTAGTAATAAGTATTCCCCGTTTTCCCCATGTCTCTCCAATATTTACCATAAAAACGTATACTTAGGTGTGTAGAGATCTCTGCCACGTTGGCAGAGAAGACAGCATAGCCAGGTGTGGTGGTTTCACACACGTGGTTTTATGGATAGCATTCCCTAGTCAGTGAGTAGCACTGTTGTACTACTAGATTACTCACTACTTAATTCAGTTTGTAACTAGGCCCCACAGTTTTTAAATAATTTGCACTTATTAGTGCATTAATTGCATAATACACTCCCAACAATGGAGGCTTCTATTCACACAAGTATTATTGTGTCTTTGCGAGAGGTGAAAGGCACCCCGTCCACAGTCTGACACTCCCCTGCTTTGCTATCACTTTACAGTTATCATCCGAGTTTCCTATGTATGTTATTCCAGTTTTAGTAAACAATGTGTATGAACATTTTATCAAAATAAAAACCAAAGATTTGCACTGGTTAATTCAGACATTCCTGGAGAGAAAAGGTGAGTGAGAGAGAGTGGGGTGAGAGAGAGGTAGAAAGTGTGGGTTCCACAGACGGAGACGGAGATTGAGAGGGGCATAAAGAGATAGAGTGAGATAGAGAGGGAGGTAGAGATGGGCTGAAACAGAGAAAGTGTGACTGAGAAAAAAGATAGAAGCAGAGAGACAGTGAGGAAGAGAGACCGAGCAGGAGAGACCAGGAGATGCAGTGAGTGTGAAATAAAAAGGGAGGCAGCGAGAGAGGTGGGTGAGAGAGACATTGAGACAGAGGGAGTGAAAAGAGAACAAGCATTGGAAATGCAATAGGTCTCGCATTAGAAAAGTTGGAGTTATTGGTCTTGTAAATGATTTTTTTTATTTATGTGTTGTTTTTTTGTTGTTGTTTTTTGTTGTTTTTTAAAAAATCTTTATTGAGTTTAATGCATACATCGTTTTTATCAAGATTACATCCCAACTTCCATCGCAGAAGCATATATTTACATATTGAGTATATTCATAGTTTACACTTCTTAATCACAGACATAACTAGCCGGTTGTATATAATAAGAAGTAATAACGTAACCTCGCATGTATAAGACATTGTTTGCATTGTATAGGTCGTTTGTTCAATATAGTATAGTACTTCAACCATCAGAACATTAAAACGTAAAACTAAAAAGAGTCATCACATTTTGATCTAGTCGTGCATACTTGAAAATAGCTAAATTAATAGCTTTGTCATTTACAATGCCAATAGTTATAACTTTTGCAAATGTGACACCTATAGCATATGTAATGCAACATGTTTTGTATTTACGTGACTTAGATGTATTGATATTACAAATAACAATGGCTTTTAATTTTTTTAAATAATTAATACTTAAATAATTTCTTTAATTTATAATGGCAATAGCTTAAACTTTTGTAAATAACTTTTGTGAAGAATATGTTCCGTGTATTTTATTGTGACGAAAATCCAAGAACAGAAGTGAATTATTAACATTTTTTTGTGACATTTGTAATAAAGCTTGAAACATTGAAGAACATATTTGAACCAGTGATGCTGTGGTGGTGCTGAGTGATGCTGTGGTTGCGCTGATTGATGCTGTGGTTGCGCTGAGTGATGCTGTGGTTGCGCTGAGTGGTGCTGTGGTTGCGCTGAGTGGTGCTGTGGTTGCGCTGTTGTGAAATAAAATCTAATCACCCTCAAGATGTAGGAATCAAAGAAATGCAGCAGGTGAGATGGAATGGACGACATAGTGGGAGACATGATCATTAAGAAAGATATAGTCATGGCTGGGGCAAGGAAATATCATCGAGTATAAACAGTTTGAATCATAAACAGTCGTCAATGAATGAACAAATCTCAGTGTTAGAGACCCCGATGGAGTATCAGCAAGCAGCGCAGGGTGTCATGGGTCAAGTGAAGAAACGGAACACCAGGGCCACATGCCGCAGAGAGCTAGCGGGCATGGCTGAATTGCATATTGAAAACATAGGGACATCTTACAGTGCAAACGTAAAGCAGCGACGTAGCGATAAAGCATGCGAGCAAGGGAAAATATACAAGGGAGGAAAGTATAAACGGTGTGCTCAGTATCGTAGTTGTCAAGCGTTCAAAGTGCATATAGTGAGGACGCTTGTAATTAAGGATGGAGACACAAATCAAGGTGCCATGCAGAAACAGAGCTATATATATATCAATAGTGAATTTAATAAAATAGCAAAAGCAACAAAGAAAATGCGAGCGGAGCGAAAACCAATCGCAACCTGTAAAGAGCGCATATCAGTGGGCTTACCTCAAATGACAGTCTAAGCGTATCGGCACTTCCTGAAGTGATAGAATTTGCAATCACAAGCTCCTTATATTATGCAAGCCAAGCGCGCGAAAACCTAAATTGGAAGAGGGGCAAGGAAAAACAAGCAATGAGGGGGGGGGTGATGAGCTCACGAACTCAAGCAACGAGGGGGGGAGGGGGTGAGGAGCGCACGCACTCAAGCAACGAGGGGGGGAGGAGCTCATGCACTCAAGCAACGAGGGGGGTGAGGAGCTCACGCACTCAAGCAACGAGGGGGGTGAGGAGCTCACGCACTTAAGCAACGAGGGGGGAGGAGCTCACGCACTCAAGCAACGAGGGGGGAGGGGGAGGAGGAGCTCACGCACGCAAGCAACGAGGGGGGAGGAGCTCACGCACTCAAGCAACGAGGGGGGCGGGGTGAGGAGCTCACGCACTCAAGCAACGATGGGGGAAGGGGGATGAGTGTCGAGTAAAGTGAAGTATAAAGGGAATTAAATTCAGGATATGATCTTTATATATAATATACGTGAATAGTTGGATAGTTTTCATTGCAGCCCAAAGTCAATGAGGTTTACCATATGGTTTCTTTCTAAATGGTGCTCCATTCAATCTGTGCAAGCCCTTTTTGTTGGTGCAAAGTCACTGTTTGGATTGCAGTCACGCATTGTACAACTATAAAGTTTTTTGCATGTAACTATTTACTTGTATTTTTTTGCAAAGTACTGTAGGAATGCGGCTTATATGAACATGTAAATAAATACTAAAGTGAGGGTAAACGGCTGGAAAGCAATAAAAACGCATGAAGCAAATTGTCTAGGGCGGTTGGGATAGACTCGGAGGAAAGGGCGTTGGATTAATCTCACTTAATGACAATGCATTGTTTCAACGGAGCAGTAAGAGTTGCACTGAATTATTTCCTCTTCTACGGCTCACTGTGCTTCTTTGTAAACGCAAGTGTTGGGTGTGGAACGCTAGCTGTCTTAAAACGCTTGGTGTTAGCACCATTGTTATCAGAGAGGTTTGAGCCCCGGAGAGGCGCGGAACAAGTAGGTGTGAAGAGCAGGAGATCGCCATCTTTATGACACACACGCGCGTGCTCAGGGTCACTGATACTGAGGAAAAGAACCCGACCCAGAGTCACAGGACGAAATAACGGGCGGCGAGAGGGGAGGCAGTGGAAGGAGTAAGTAATGGCAGAAATATTTATTTTATTTATTTATTTATTTTGAAATTTTTATTGCGCAACAATTACCCTGAGGTGTCTCGGCGCATATGTGGGCTAGCAGGACCGCAACAATAGAATTCACTGATTGAACAACCATGTCTTTAAGAGCCTCCGGAAGCTCATCAAGTTGGGGGCATTTTTGATACTTAGTGGTAGAAGGTTCCAAAGTTTTGGTGTGGCAACCAGAAAGCGTCTGTCTCCCCAAGTTGCCGTTCTTGTGCGAGGTACTGGTAAGAGGCAAGTGTTAGCAGATCTCAGCAGCCTTTTGGGAATGTACAGCTGAAATGCCTCAGTCAGAAACTTGGGTCCGACGCCATGCACTGCCTTGTAGGCAATGCAGAGGGCCTTGAATTTAATTCGGCTCTCTATTCTGAGCCAATGAAGCTGGCGAATGGCAGGGGTAGTAGGCTGGCGGCGAGGAATGTCTAAGAGAATTCTAGCAGCCGCGTTCTGTATAGACTGTAGCTTAGACAGCACAAGTTTCTGGGTATTGAGAAAAAGGGCATTTCCGTAATCGGTTTTAGAAAATACCAAGGTGGTAACTAGGGTCTTCCCAGCTGAGGTGGGGAGGTAAGGCAGCAATTTCTTAATTTTCTTTAAAATAAAGAAAGCAGAGGAAACAACCTTGTTGACATGAAGGTTGAATGTCAGCTTGCTGTCGAAGATGACTCCCAAATTCCTCGCCTTTTCCACTGGGACAGGTGGAGAACCCAGCTGGTTGGGCCACCAGATGGAGGACCATTCTGGGGAGGAATTGCCAAAGGTCATAACCTCGGTTTTATCCGAGTTAAGCCTTAGGCAATTGGAGGACATCCACCTACTAACAGCAAGCATAGCCTCCTGGAAATTGGCTGCCACCGCTGTGCCATTCTTATGGATCGCCAGCACCAGTTGGGTGTCATCTGCGTAGGATGTTAATCGCACCCCATGGGCCTTTATTACCCTCGCTAAGTCCGTTACGTAGATGTTAAATAACGTGGGACTTAGCGAGGAGCCCTGTGGTACTCCACATGGTAATGCAGAGACGGGAGAGTAGTAATTACCCAACTTGACTGTCTGGGTACGGTCGGCCAGGAAAGATGAAATAAGGTATCTAGCCGAACCGTTTATCCCCAAAGCTGTGACACGGTCGACCAAAATAGCATGGTCGACCGTGTCAAATGCTGCGGACAGATCCAGAAGAATCAGGATGGCCGCACCTCCCTGGTCCATAATGGCTCTAATTTCATCTGAAGCTTTTATTAGAGCGGTCTCCGTTCCATGTCCTTTCCTAAAGCCAAACTGCGTTTCGTCTAAGAGTTGGTGAATGTCGACGAACTCTGAGAGTTGTTTATTCATCAGAGCTTCGCAAATTTTGGCGGGAAAGGGGAGACAGGCAATGGGTCTGTAACTGACCACGTCGGAGGGATCCAGGGAGGGCTTCTTCAAAAGAGGCTTAATCACTGCCTTCTTCCACGGGGCTGGATAACAGCCGGTTTGAAAGGCAGTGTTACAGATTTCCATAAGTGGGTGAGAAATCACCTCACTTAAATTAGCCATCACTGAAGGAGGACATGGATCCAAAGGGGATCCAGACTTGATGATGGAGATGAGTCTGCTAATTTGGTCTTCTGTGGTGGCGGCAAATGAGGAAAGAGGGGCATGGTTAATATGGGGTGGTTCCTTACTGCTGACAGTGGATCTAGTCCCTGCATCCCCACCAAAAGATGCGTAGATATCTGCCACTTTAGTGATAAAAAAAAGTGGACAACGCATTACAGAAAGGCTGGGAGGGTTCAACTCCAAAACCCGACGGAGGAGTAGATAGGGAGGTGACCACTGAGAACAATTCTCTGGCCGAGTTACTGGCATTATCTATTTGGGTCGAGAAAAAAATCGTTTTCTGAGCAATGATAGCCTTTTTATACATAGTTAAGGCATCTTTGTAGGATTGCTTAGCTATGGGGCAATAGGATTTCCTCCAGCGTCTTTCTAAATTCCTACAATGTTGTCGATGAAGTCTAAGCTCTTCTGTATACCACGCCGCCGATGGCAGTCTTCTGTTAGGTCGAATAGACTTTTCCGGGGCTACTTGATCAGCAGCATTCCTGATCCAATCTTGGAAATCGGAAGCAGAAGGGACAAGGTTGGATCCTATAGTCGGGGAAGATAATGTCAAGATATCTGCCATCTGAGGGATATCAGCATTCTTCCAGGCACGAATTCCTTCCCTGCTGGGTGGTCTAGAAAAGGGGGGGTTAACTGGCCGAGTGTCAATACCAAAGATAATAGCCCTGTGATCAGTCCAGGTAAGGGGTAAAATATCTAGTATAGTGATGAGAGAGTTATTGGTGAACACACCATCCAATGTGTGTCCCGCCTGGTGAGTAGTTCCCTTTACCAATTGTTGAAGTCCTAAAGTTAGGAAGTCAGCAGTAAGTTGGAAGGTATCATGATTTCCCTGTTCTTCCAAAGGGAAGTTAAAATCTCCCAGTATCGTGTAGTCGGTGGAGCCTATGGTATAGTCATTTAGCTCAGAGAGGGAACCAAGAAAGCAGTTCCGAGGTCCAGGAGGTCGGTATAACAGAATACCTTTGAAGGTTTGTTTACAATTAATGTTGATTGCAAAAGTTGCCGCTTCACATTTAGTGGATAGAATGGGGTCAAGCGTAATGTGGTACTGATTCTTGTAAATTATAGCGAGTCCTCCCCCCTCTTCCTATTTGTCTGTCATGTCTCACAACGCTATAGCCATCAGGGGTAGCCTGACAGAAGTCTGGTCCCGAGCCCGCATCTCCCCAAGTTTCGGTGGCGAAGAGGAAGTCAAGATCGTGAGTAATGATAAACTCACTGATATCCAGACTATGGCATGGGAGGGAGCGCGTGTAAATACGCTGGTACCGGAGAGGGGGGATGGGCACCGGTGCCGTGTTCTAGAGCCAGGCCTACCATGAAGGGAACGTTTTAATGCTTTTTAAGGATCGAAATGGGTATAGCGAGGTTTTTAAACAAAGCCGAAGGAAGCACATGTGACCTGTTCATTTCTTAAATGAGCCAGATTACTGTGCAGTACATAAAGTGAATGGAACCATTCTCGCTTGGCATCTCGGTGTGAAATTATATAGACTCATGGCGTGCAGTTAGTTAGGGTAATGGGCCCTTGTCACATTATTTATAACTCTCATTAAAAGAGTTTTGCAAGTCGATGATTTCATGCCTAGAAGCAGATAAGGAAGTTACTGACACGACAAATGGGAGATGAATAACCAAGGAATTAAACACCTTTTCTGGAGGAAATGGACACCTATGTGGGCACAAAAGTAATTTTACATGTGGCACCAAATAGCAAATGGGTGCCGTGCCATGTGTGCCTGTATGTTTGTGGGTTCGTGTGCAAGGGTGCCTGTGTGTCTGTTGTGTCTGTGCGCATGTATGGTTGTTAGTCGGTGTGAAAGGGAGCTTGTGTGTCTGTGCGCATGTATGTTTGTTGGTCCGTGTGCAAGGGTGCTTGTTTGTCTGTGCGCATGTATGTATGTTGGTCCATTTGCAAGGGTGCTTGTGTGTCCATGTGCAGGTATGTTTGTTGGTCCGTGTGCAAAGGAGCTTGTGTGTCTGTGAGCATGTATGTTTTTTAGTCCGTGTGCAAGCGTGCTTGTATGTCTGTGCGCATGTATGTTTATTGGTCCATGTGCAAGGAAGTTTGTGAATTTGTACGCATGTGTGTTTCTTGGTCTTGCTTGTGTGTCTGTGTGGATGTTTGTTTGTGTCAAGAGAGCTTGTGTGCATGTATGTTTGGTGAGGCGGTGAGAGAGAAGCTCACAAACGACAACAATGTCCATCAAGAACGGGTGGAGGAGGGCGAGAGCTGATATGTGAGAGAAACAAAGACAACAAATGCTGCAAAGAGCAGAGACGGAAATATGTGGAAGGGAGGGACTGTGAATGGAGGGGTAGGTAGGCAAACAGAGGGAGGGAAGGACTGAGGCATGAGAAAGAAGCGAGGGAGAAGGGTAGGCGGAGAGTGAAAAAAACAAGCAAAAAAAAAAATAAAACGAGACAAAGTGAAAGTACGGCCAGCCGGACGTGAATAATTAGGGGAGGAGCAGCCAGGAGAGAGCAGGAGCGGAGGCGCCAAGCTGGGGAACAGATGGCTGGCGATTTGATGATGTGCACGCGCATTTTAGCTCAATGCGTTTGTGCATTGACCTAAAAGCGCACGGGCACAGCATCAAATCGCCAGTCTAGTTAAACCTCTGTTTAAGCCCCTATAGTCTTGCTCCGCTCAATGCGCATGCACATTGACAGGCGAGACCTAAAACCATCAATGGACAATTCACCTTTAACACTCTCAGTGAAGCCTCTCACCTTGTAAGTTGGTAAGCTGGGAAATGTTAAAAGCTATTCTTTCATTCACAAAAATAAAATAAAAAAAATTTAAAGTTCTCCAGCTAATAAATTGAATTAAATTGGGGCTGGAAATTTTACTCTGGGTCTGTGAGACCTTTGCGCTAGTGGTGGACTATTTCTGCATTCCATTTACACCAGTGAAAAAAGAAACATTGCAGCAACTGGTCATTGCACGTTTTGGATCACACCGGCGCAAAATAGCCCGTCACTAATGTTCAATTACCGAGCACTCGTGCAAAAACTGCCCGACTCTCGTGCAATTACATGATCTGACGCATCCAACTGGGCAAAGAGAACATTTCAGTAGCTAGACAGGCCCTGAACTGTCCTTAGCAATGTCTACCAGTTAGCGCGCCTCTGCCACCTAGCGCTTCGCTAACCTCGCTTCGGAGAGCTTGGCACGCACGTGCATTACGTAGCTTTGAATGAAGCAGGCTAAGCATGTCAGCAGACAATGCGCCCCCCCCCACCCCCCTCTCAATGTCCGGACCCGCCCACAAGCCCCGTGGTGCGCGCGGATCCATGCTTGTCTTGGATAAAACTTCAATTGTCCTTCAAAAAAAACACCAGCATTCTTGAACTGGAGGCAAATTTATACATCATGGAGTGCTTAATTTCCATGGAATTTCGCTCCCCCTCGCAGACAGAAGTTGTATACACAGGATTTTAGTATTTCCTCTCCGGCTCCAGCACTAATTTGAAGGACTGTAAAAGTTTGAACGGGTTCCAGTCCTGTGCGGTTTTGCCGGGTCTCTGCCTCGCGCGGCGCGGAGTCAAAACAGGCCACACTCCAACAGGCGCAGTGAAGCCTTCAGCGCCTTTCCGCTCTCCTCACGCATTATCAGAAACGTCCATTCCTGCGTTTTAAGAGCCCTGCACCAAGTGGGGTGTTTTTGCTGCTTTTTCTCCGGCTGATAAAGACCCTCGAGAAGCAGTGCCCACCTAGTTCTATTGACTCCAGCGCGCTGTGTTTTCTGATGCAAAGAGATGTACGAGAGGCCGTCGGAAGTATTTCTGTCACTTGAACATGTCCAGATGTGGATTTTGCAGCAGTGGCACTGGGCGCTCGGAACTGCGCCAGATGTTTACCTTGCTCACGAGAGCAGTGACCCACCTCGGAGAGAACACGGTCTGAGAAACTCAGATATCATTGTCAGAGATAAGATCTACGACCGGACTCTAGAGGGTTAAATACATAAATAAATAAAAAAAATACGTTAAAAAAAATGCATAAATAAATGGGAAACGGCCATTACAACGAAGCCGTTTCCACGAAATCGTTAACCACGCATGCAGTACAACGCATGGTGGTTACCACGAAAGCCTTTACCACGCATACCTTTACTACGAGGTTTGTAGTAAAGGTATATGTGGTAAAGGTAAAAAGTAAAAAAAGGGGGGTTTGGGGGGGTCTCCCCCCCCAAAAAAAAACTCACCTGAAGTCACGTCGGGTTATTTATTTAATCAGCGTTGTTTAAGAGAAATCGGAAAATAAACTTCCGCTTTCTCTTAACGACGTATGACGTCACCACGCAAACAATCGAGGTAAATGTTATGCGTGGAAAACGAATTCCGTTGTAACGCATGCGTGGTAAAGGCATGCGTTGCAACGGAATTCGTTGTAACGTCATATATTCAAATAAATAAGCATATGCACATTTGTGATTCGACACGTACAAAAATTTGGGACCCTATTTATCGAGAGGATTGCATCGCTTTTGCACCATGCAGTGTGGTGCATGCGTGGCGCAACCCCAAAATGCACTTTTATCAGGCCACACAAGCTCACTTTGCATGGCTCTGAGTGCCTTGATAATATAGGAGTAACGCTACGTATCACTAATCATTGTGTTGCGCTACTCTGCCTCAGGGAGGGAAACATCCTTTACAACGAAACTTTTACAACGCAGTGCTATTACAACGCAGATTTTACAACGAAAACCATTACAACGCATTGCTCTGGGGGGGGCTCTAGGATAGGGAATAGATTTAATTTACTATCCAACACCTTCCCTACTATCCACGGGGACTGGAGTTCGAATAGTAAATTAAACTATTCACTATCCAGCACCCCAAAGCGCTATGCGTTGTAACAGCATGCATTGTAAAAACTGCGTTGTAACAGCATGCGTGTTAAAAACATGCGTTGTAATGTCATACATCCCCCAGGGAGGCATTCCATGGGTGTTCCCACGCAACTCCCATGGATTCTGACGTATTCCCATATGTACTATTTCTGGTAGACGTGGGAACGCATCAAAATTCTACACCTTGCCAGGGGAGGCGTAACAAGGAGAAATATCTTTATTTCTCCTCGTTACTTCGTCTTTCTATGTGTGCTGCATTGTGCATGGGTGCCTGCATTTGGGCTAGGAGCCCATTGTGCGTCAGCGCTGGTAAAAGGACAGGAATGCGCTGTATTGTGATAAATATGGCTCATTCCTGCCTTTTCCCCATAACGCAGCAAGTTGACTTGCTCCACTGAATTACTATATATAAATATGCCCTATAACATAAAATAAAGGCATGCCTGTGATTCCACACAATGATACATATCTAAATAAACAAACAAGCCAACATATAGGTAGTTACGTTATGCTTCATTATGAGTTGCCCTATATTATGAGGGAAGATGCTTGAGCTGGAGTTAGCTATTCCAGCCAGTATCTCTACTCCTAACTCTAAGCATGAAGCGAGGCACGGGGCAGAGTGGGTCACTGTGCACAGAGGACCTGGCAGGGAAGGGTAGGGCAGGACAGACTCCGGAGTGGATGTGGAAGGCAGTGGCATAACACAAAATAATGTTCCCTCCCACAAAATGTGATGAGTGGCCTCTGTGTTTCCTGTATCTCGCTGACACTCATTGGATTTTGGCTGAATGGGGAACTCCCGAAGGATAGCAGACCTGCATTATGCTCCTGCGGGCAGCATAGCATTGGAAGGGGTCATATGGGGCCTGACTGAGCATTTGCACCCTGCCTCCACCCCAGAGCCCTTGTGGTTTTACCCTGTGTGTTTCTTCACCTGGTAAAACCAGCAATGATAGGTGATAGAATCCCAGGCCAGTCAGAATTTGTTAGAGTGATATCCTCACTGCAGTACACAATAATGCACACATACATCATATTGTCAGCAAAAATGCAACAATAACATAAAAAGATACAGGTTTTGATAAACAAAACAACAACAGTGATACAGCAGAACTGAAATTCAAATAAAAAATGAAACAACCAGGTAGTTAAGTGCAGATAAAGTAAAACTGTAGGAGCAGGTTGTGGGTATGGGGAAGTCTGTGTTGATTTTCAGGTAGATCCAAAAACAGTGGTCCAATTGGACAGACAAGAGGATAGGCTAAATCATTTAAGGTATCTTGATTCAATTTGCTGAGGGTCGCATAACTAGTTAGCATGGAGGAGTCTTGTTTAGTATCAGAATTAACCAGACAAATTGCTCCACCGACTAAGAACAGCAATGCCCCACCTCCCACAGAATCGAGAAAGAGCTATCAATCTGTCAATCATTTCTGTGTCCGGGCCAGATGAGGTTTCCCTTGATGTTCAGGTAGAGGCAGGCCCGGACTGGCTGTTGCAGGCACCGGGCAATCCCCCGGTCGGCCGCATGGGTTGGGGCCGGTTTTGGGCCCCAGGGGGCCGTTTTTGTTACAGGGCCATTTTTTGCAGCATAGCTGCAAAAACGGCCCTGTAACAAAATCGGCTGAAAACCGGCCCTGGCAAAGAGTGCGGTCGCACCCCCAGGGTAGAGGGGGGGCCGGCTGAGCACTTTGCCAGGGCCGATTTCGGGTCCCAGTCCTGCCCTGGGTAGAGGCAGCTAAAGTCCTCTAGTTTCTCATGCCGTAGCTTAAGCAGGTCCTATTTTAATTTATACTCCAGTCTGTTGAAGTGTTTTGCGTCCCAAAGGTCTTTGGAGAAATTGTTTCAGAGTTTCACCCCTGCCAGTTTTAATGGTCTGTCTCCAAATTTTGCACAGTTTGAGATGAATTTATTTATGTAAATCTGCCTGTACAGCACAAACCTCGGTGTGAAGCAACAGAGTTCTGAACATCAGGTGAGAGCCCAAAGGGTCTTACATTAGTTAGAAGTAAATTCTACTTTGTAGTGCAATAATTCTTTTTGAAGATGTGTCTTCAATTTCTTTCTGAAGACCTCGAGGGTCGGTACTTTTCTGATGTCAGTGAGGATGCAGATCCGGACCTTGGGTGCATAGATGGAGAAGGCCTGCTTTCTAATGTTTGCCTCTTGCAGCGCTTCTGGCTGTCCTCCTGGCTTAGTATGTTGGGGTGTCTATTCAGTTGGCCTTGTAGGTGAAGCAAAGAACAAGGCACGTACAGTATCAAGGTGAGTATAGGTTTATTTACCTTGGCCACTGACACCAACTGTTCAACCCTTCCCCAGAGAACTCTCCTTGCTTAGGTCATTGAGTCCTCAACTCTAGCACTCCTGACGCATCATCAGTACAGACACCACATTAGGGTCTAGGGGGGAAGGGGTCGTTTATTTATTTATGATTATTGTTAAGCACGCAATTACCCAAAGGTGTCCTGGTGCTAGTGAAAATGCAACAGCACCTGCACCACTTGGAAAGAGTGAACATCCACATTTTCATCTATTTCCTCGATTTAATCAAATTGGTTTGGCTCCTCAAATGAAAAGGGAGAAAGTTCCACTTACTAATGACCTGTGAGGCAAAGTGTCTTCCCTCTTGATGTGTTTTCTTGTACTTGGGTACCTGAAAGAGGTAATAAGAGGATGAGCATAAAGTTCTTGATGGCGCGCACTGAGTGAACAATTGTCTAATAAAGACAAGGTCTCAGTCATGCAGAGCTTTAAAACAGATTCAGAGACTTTTAATAAGGATGTGTTTCTCCTCAGAAGGGCAATGAAGCTCATGGAGATGAGTGGAAATAGTAGCATAGATATGCTGCACAATTCTGCACCAGTGGGAGACATTGAAGTTGGTATGTTGGTAAGCCTAGGTAGAGTGCATAGTTGAGACGACCTCCAACATGCTCTTGAATGATAGAATAATGGATGTATGTAGGCTTCAAAGGAGGTATTTTCCTCAAGATCTTCAATTTTCGGAAGCTAGAGAATGTGGCTTTCTCACTTTGGGTAGAGAATGACAAAGTGTTGTCCATAATGACTCCCAAGTTTCTGATAGTGTAAACAAGGGATGGAATAAGCCCTAACTCAGCAGGCCACCAGTTTGAGTCCAACAGTATGTAGGACCACCTTAAATCAGAACCTCATTTTTTTCTGAGTTCAGCTTCTAACAATTAGAAGACAACCAGTCTGCCACCGCTTTTAATCGACTTACAAAATTAGTTCTCACAGTCACCTGTCGTTTCCAGTCTCCGTATTACTTACCTACGTGTCATCTGCATAAGACATACAGCACAGGTGATGATCCTTGAGGAGGTTGACCACAGGGGTTCCATACAAATTCAAACAAATTGAAAAATGTCATACTAGGTGTAGACCACTGCGGAACTTCGTATGTTAGGGGTCTGGAAGAGGAGATGAACAACCGCATTACTACTGCATGCTCCTACCGGTGATAAAGGAGTGTAATAAGTTTAAGGCAGGCCCTCTTGAACCTTTCTGCCAACCCATTTAGTAAAAAAGAATGATAGACTGAGTCAGTGAATCAGAAGAGGAGTCCGACAAGGATGTATTTTGGCTCCTTTTCTTTTTAATTTTTACATTAATGACCTGGATAGCGTTTTACAGGAGGTGGCGGCTGACTGCCCTAGAGTCGGTCGCCGGGGTATTCCAGTCCTATTATATGCGGACGATGCAGTCCTCATATCTAGGACTGAAAGAGGCCTCCAAGCTCTTTTAAATGCTTTTAAGTCCTTCATGACAGACAGGGATTTAACGATTAACAACTCCAAATCATTTGTCATGCAAGTAGGTCAACAACCCAGAAGGAACTTTGTATTCAAAGTAGATGACGCAATAATCCCTACATCTAAGACGTTCTCCTATCTTGGGGTCCTCTTCGATAGTAAATTAAATTGGGGCCCGCATGTTCTTAAAAAGAAAGGGGAGCTTGTTGGGTGAATGCATCCATTTTTAATTTTGCCTCCAAACTGGGGAAAAGAAACCTACTGGTGCCATGCTGCAATTATATAACGCCAAATCAGTGGCCACGGCTGTATATGGCAGTGAAATATGGGGGTATGTTGCGGGAGAGCAGCTCCAGATTGTGGAGAACTCTTTTATGAAACGTCTTTTGTGTGTCCCCTCGGGCACGTCCAATCTAGCAGTCCATGAAGAATTGGGGACACAGTATGTCAGCGATATTTTCTCCCTACGCCCACTGACCTGTTGGTTAAAACTTTGGCTGAATCCTGATATCCCACAACGCACTTAATTGTGAAAGACTGTTTGTCTCAGGATAATGCATTGGCTATTTCATGGTTGAAATACTTGAAGTCTAGTTTTCTCACTTTGGGGCGTTCTGAGTTGTTTGAGAACCCTGGTAGCATTACTAAGAGGGACCTGGAGGCAACGAAATTGGCTTACCTCATGGATAGGAAGCTCCAGAGGGAAGCCATTGAGATCCAGAAGCAGAGTGTCAGAAAATATGTTATGCTAAAAACATCTGCATCTATTGAGCCTTATTTAATGGGCTCTCTGACCTCCCATGAAAACATTTTATTGACTAGATTTAGGCTGAATCTCTTTTATCTTTTGCTTGTTAGGCCAAGAACTGCTATTTTTAGTAAAGTTGCAGATCCCTGCGGCTGCGACGGAAAGTCTCCGCAGGATATGCTGCTTTTTATGTTTTTATGTAGATTTTATGAATATCCCCGCAATCGCTATCTGGTGTCACTTTTAAAGAAAACTTAATTTCTGTCAGATCAGACCAGCTATGATGTATCTACAACCCTTGCACAGTGACAGTATTCTCAACGTACTTAAAATCAACTGTCAAGTACAGAAAATGCCTGGATTTGTAATGGTTTTTATCCAATGACATTTTTTTATGAGATTGTATGTACAACTTGGAAAAATCATGTATCTTTTTTTCTGGAATGTTGATTTTATATTTTGCACCTTTGGTATCCTGATATGGCATGTATTTTTAAGAACAATGAATTTTGTACTATTGTATGTGTACTTTTATGGTTTTCTAACAAAACCGAAATAAAGTTTTATTGATTGATTGATTGTCAGACTGAGTCGAAGGTGTCGAAAGATCAAGGAGAATGAAGGTCGCCACTTCAGATTGGTCTAATATTGTGCATAATTTAATTTGAACTTCAAGTATCACAACTTCAGTGCCATTACAAGACCGAAAGCCTGATTGATAAGAATTTAGGAGAAAATGATTTGAAACAAATTCTGATAACTGCATATTAACAATTATTTCTGCTACTCTCTCACACAAAAAGGGAGAAGTGATATAGGGTGATAAGTACTAGGTGTACCAGGATCTAATGAAAGTTTTTTAAAAGCAGGACAACACAAGCCTGCTCTCATTCCAGTTGATCATTGCCAGTCTTGAAGGAGGAATTAAGTAGATGGCATAAAGAAAATCGAATGTATGGCGCTAATGTGCAATATTCCAGCAGAGCATAGGTTGTCATGAAATCCTTATTTAATTCTTCGTACAGTTCGCAAAGTAAGATCCGTAGAGATGGTGCTGTGTTGTCACATGAAAATATGCTATTGGCATAATAATCAGGTTGAGCTTGCCTAAGTTGTATTCTGTACATTTTTAGGCCTTTCTTATATTTTTCTTTTCTTCCAAAGAGTACCTTTTTCACCAACTTCATTAAAGGCTTTGCAGGTACGTATAGTCGAAGCTAACAAGTGAGTCAAGTATTACATTAGATGTTATTTTTCTTACCAAATTTATGTATATCACAGCTCTACTCTGCTATCAAGGGACGAGTTCTTGAAGTAGAAAAGTTTGCCAGTTTGCACTGAGGACCCAATGACCAAAGAGTACTAGTAAGCCTAAGGCCTCTTTTATGAAAGATTACACCAAACGCAAGTGCTGTTAGGGACTTGTTTGTGAGAAGACGGCTCTAAGTCAACATGCCCTCTGTCAGATTTAGTAAACAGGATGCTGATGCTTTCTAGCTTAAAGGAGCTCCAAAGGTAAGCACTTTCGCCCAAAATAAACAGACCAAAGACATTATCACTGTAGCAAAAAAGGCCACTTTATTTAGATCAGGTAACTCTCTGAACTAGAAATACTCGTTATTTCATTATGCATACACAATTTGGTAAAGCAGGCAAAAACCTTTCACTTCTTACTTAAAATGTTGAACTTTCTGACCAAAATCATGAATATATATATATTTTGTACCTTTTTTCCAAAAACCTTGTTTTATTACCTTTCTTTCATCTTGTATCCAAAAGGATGGGTAAGCCCGCTCCAGACTTACCCACCCCCAAAATCGCCTCTCAGACCTGTCTCCCAGAGTAACCTGTCTAATAGTGGCATGTATTTTTGTTTTTTGGGTGGAAGGGTGGAATTTCGACACAAAAAACGCTCCCGCCTCCCGTCCGAGCCTCACACGCTATTATCTCGCACTTCAGTGCTCAGTTCAGAACGCTGATAGCGCGTGCCTGCTCCCAGCCCCCCTCCGCCAATCCCTGCTCGCGGCCTGTCCCATTCGGGCGAAAGACCCCAGGGGGTGACTGCTCGCGCTACGCTCCCCCTGGGCCCCCATTGTGACTGTCTATGCCCCATAATATGTGTACCCCAGTGCACACGCAAAGGCGGACAGCCCTACCAGGGCCTCCATCTAGGTTTAGCTACTACAGCACTAACTCAAGAAAGAAAAACAATGGCTACCACAAACGGGGACAGACCAGTCAATAGTAAAGGGCAAATAATCTAAATTGTGGAAAAAGCAAAGTTTCCCAGAAATTGTGCCCCAAAATCACAAAAGACCATCTCAAATGTAGCAGTTCCGTTAACAAACTAGACAACTCAATATGAAACGTGACTTGACAGTAAAAACGCAATAGAACATTAAACAGTCCTGAACACGTCTTTTCAGCTGCCCAACATTTTTATAAAAAGTTAAAGCAGAAAAGTCACGTCCTTGTTTTGTGTTCTAATGCTTTAGCGTTGGTTCAGAGTTGGGGTGAGGTGATCCAATTTCTTTAGGCACATAATGAGAAATCACACAGGCTTCAGTAAAAAGTAAAAGTGAAAGTATCTTTATTTTTTGTATCAGAGCAGGAAATGGAAGAGGCTGATAACTATTTTTGAGTTTTTCCATTTGTCACTTCCCAGGACAAACATAGTTGTGTGCTGTATCTGGTGTTCATGGTCATCCAAACTAGTTGAGCTCTCATAGCATATATGTGTGATCATTTTGCCTAAACTATGTGGACTGTTCTGTATCAATTGTAGTTTCTGAATTTATTTTTTGGGAAGACCTAAATATGCAGACATACCGAGCTGTTATATGCACATATTTATTATACAATGCACCCGAATAACTAAATAGATAAATACATGTATGGATATTTTTGCACAAATCAATAATAATAATAATTATTGATTGAACATTTCACAAAAGCATCAATACATACATCTGTATGAGAAAATTCACTTTTGATGCAATATGGAAACATAAGTACATACATAGGTAAATAAATGAGTGGGTATGTATGTTTATGATTAAATATGCATAGGCAACTAAATAAATAAAGTGTACCTACTACACTATTAAGGGTCCATTAATTTCTAGATTTAAAGATGATGCGTTGGTAACTTCTTTTCTTTCACATTATTTTTAGAAGAAATATGTAAACAATTGTTTGACAGGTAAAGAATGACTTCCTCTTCTGCACTTCAACACTTATACATTAGAAAGAGGGTACTGAGATAATTTAAGTGAAAATGTTCACCCCTGATATGAAGCAATTAAGAGTAATTGTATAGAAGAGACTCTATGCAAACCCCATTAATGGACACATGCTTAGCAAGTCTTCACTATGGAACAAAAGCATCTTCCATTACTTAATAGCATTAAGCAAACCACATCTTATCCGATAGTCAGCATGGATCTGTTCACCTTGGTGTATTGGAAGGAGGTGTGCTTTAGCATGTATACATGTAGTGCTTGTATAGCAGCAACCTAGCCAAAAGGCAGGGGAGCGGTGTAAACGGACACAGAGTATGAATGAAGAGATAGCTGGGTTTTGGGAGCAAAAGTCGGGTGTTACCAAATTATGATGTAGTGTTCTTTAAGGAGGTGTAACTTTAGTTCTTCCTAAATTGGAGCAGTCTTGAATGGGCCTGAAGGATACTGGGATGTTGATCCAGACCTTGGGTGCATAGATGGAGAAGGCCGGTTGAGTCCAATCAATTTAAATATTAAAAAAATATTTTCATTAAGTCCTTTCTATAGACATTTGAATTTAAAAAAAATGCAATTTGGTTGTTAGATTTCTTTTGTTGAAAAATGTAATTATTTTTATACTAGAGTTACATAAATATATACGTTTTTAATTTTGGTATTTCTCCATTTGTTCTCTAGCTAGGCCTGTAAAAAAGTGAAAGAGAAATAATTATTGCCATGAATTTAAAATGTTATTGCAAATTCATGAAAGATAAATATAGTTTTCTTATTGATATTTATTTTAGCTGGTCTCAAGGCCCTAAAAAAATGAAAAAGGGAAGTACTTAGTATGCTTCTGTTCATTTATTGTTTATTGTGAAGTCCTGCAGAAAATATTTTTTTAAATTGACATGTACTGTTTTTGTTCTCCCATCCCATAAAAAATTAAAGTAATTACTATAGATTTTTATTTTTTGTAATGTACTATAAAAATACTTTTAGATTGTACTGACATTTACTTTTGGTTGTTGTCCAGACAGATATAAAAAGTAAAAGACAAATACAGATAATGTATTCATTTTTTTATTTTAAAATTATATTTTTGTTTTAATATTTATCTTAATTGTTGTCCAGGTCTGCAAGAAAGAGGTACAGTTCATCTTAATTTAAAATGCATTTTAAACGTCGGTCAAAAATAGAAAAAGTTAGTTTGTTAGTATGATTTTAAAAATTTTGTTTGTAAGCAATGTAGTGCGGCAGATAGTGGTAGATATGTTTTCATAGATGGTAAAATCATGGAGCCATCACTTTTCCCCAAAACATTCTAGAGCTTTTTTTTTTTAGTTTTAAAGTTTTTCAGTTTTTTTTGTGTTTTATTTTATTTTGAAGGGTTTTTGAAATGTTCGCACCATTTTCATAGTTTTTAAGGGCTACTTTGGAGGATTTATTGACCTTTCATGCTTGTGTTCAGATGTGAACTTTTTTTTCGGTCGCTCTTTTTTGATAATTCTTTCCAGATTCTTGATGGCATTTCCTGAAATGTTTGCCTGAGTTTCTAGCCTTTGTCGAGTTTTTTGATTGCTATAACTTTGGCTTTAAATGGGTTTTGTGACAGTCCTAGACTGCAGGGAGGTTTTAAATAACCAATATGTTTACCTACTTTGCTTTTTTGTTTATTCAGCCCAGGCTGCCCATCCATTGTGGCCTTTACTTTAGCAATGTGGAGTTTTAACCAAAAATACATATTAGATTCTGGTTAGATTCAGCAAGCGTTTAACATTTTAAAGTGTATAGGTCCAGCCCGTGCACCAACCTTTACCTTTATGCTTCATGTGCTATGCTTACAGTGCAGGAGTAAGTTGGCATTGTGTGCTATCTCTGTGAAGGAATATTTATTTTTGAAGCTACTGCCAGACTGATGTGATCACAGCCTTGTTCCACCGGGCTATGAATACCAGTCACATGCAGCTGAGACAGTGTAGTAAACAAATTACCTGTGCTGACAGACAAACTATACCACACATTTTGGGTAGAAGACTTGGATAGACAACTAGTCTTTCTGCTTTTCTTGAACAATCCTGCTGAAGACTGCTTTCATCCAGGTAGGATTCCAGAGTAGGCCATGAGTGTAGGCCACATCACCATCCATGTGAAGCTTCTGCTGGGCCAGTGCAATTACAGCATAGTTCTAACTGACTCAGACTTGCTATTCCTCGCAGAGCAGTTACTGGGGTACATTAAACAAAAATGAACTATCAGTATGTACTGGCCCAAAAGATGAGACACCAGTCCGCTGTACTATATGCATCTGGCTTGTTCATGCCACTAGTCTTTCTGCTTCACTAGTGCTGGCCAGCTGGAGAGAAACTGTTTGCTGCAGGGTTGTGCACAGAGGTAGGCTGGCCAAGGAAGAGGGTTGTCAATGATCCCATTGTGGTTGCAGAGGGCGTGATTGAGCTGAACATTTTTTATACATTTAGAGTGTTTGCAAAAAGGGGCCCCAAATTAAGTTTAGCCCGGGCCCCCAAAATCCTTAAGATGTCCCCGTCGACCCAACTGCTGATGAGTACTTGCGTGACAGTCCGTCTGGTGTTCTGAGGCAACCATTTGAAAATCTTTTGCAGCACGCGTAGGATGGGGAAGTAGAAGGATCACACTGCGTAGTCTTGAGCCATCATGTTGAGCTTATTGTCTAGTATGATCTCTAGATTTCTTGCGTGGTCTGTGGGTGTTTGTCCTTGCTCCAACGTACATCAGATAAAATCTCATGGGGAGGTCTTGTTGCCAAAGACCAATACTTCTGTCTTTTTGGAGTTGAGCTTTTGGCAGTTAGTTCGCATCCAGTCTGCTCCCATGGTCATGCAGTTGGTGAAGTTGGTTTTGTGATGTTTGTTTTGTCTGACAAGAAGAGGATGAGTTGGGTGTCATCAGCGTAGGCAATGATGGTAATGCCTTATGATGGGATGATGTTGGCGAGCAGTGTCATGTGTATGTTGAAAAGAGTGAGGCTGCGTGATGATCCTTGTGGGACACCACATATCAGTTTCTTGGTCTCTGATGTGAAAGGTGGCAGCCTGATTCATTGGGTTCTTCTCGTGAGGAACAGATCCATTTGAGAGTGGATCCTTGTTTGCAAATCTCGTTGAATCTTCTGATGAGAGTGTTGTGGGAGACAGTGTCAAAGGCAACGGAAAGGTTGAGAAGAATGAGGGCCACTGTTTCTCCTCGGTCCAGGATGTTTTGATTTTCGTTGGTGGCTGCGATGAGTGCTGTTTCAGTGCTGTGGTTCTTTTCGAATCCTGATTGTGTGTTGTCTAGAAGATGGTGAAGTTTGAGGGGGGTTCGCCGACCTCTCCCTCGCTACAGTCCCCCGCTTCCGAAGAGCGACCTCAGGCGGCAGATCGTTCTCCCACCTCGCTACCAAGACCTGGAACACCCTCCCCATCCACCTACGGCAGACCCAAGACCTGCTGACCTTCAGAAAACTCCTCAAGACCTGGCTTTTCGAGCAGTAGCAGCATTCCCCACCCCAGCGCCTTGAGACCATCACGGGTGAGTAGTGCGCTTTACAAATGATATGATTGATTGATTGATTGTGTGTTGCTTGTTGATGGCCTTCTCAATCCAATTACTTTAGCTGGATAGGAGAGCAGGAAGCTGGATCTGATGTTGCTCAGTTGATTCGGGTCAGCTGTGGGCTTCTTGAGGAGCGCGTTGATTTCTGCAAGTTTCCATTCTTCCAGGAAAGTGGTAGACGTGATGGAGGTGTTGATGATGTCGGTCCAGGTGGTACTGATTGGTGATGTTTCCTGGTTGTAAATGTGGTGGGGACCTGGGTTCGTTGGGGCTCCTGAGTGGATGGTCTGCATGGGTTCTGTTATTTCATTATTGTTGAGGGTTGTCCCTTCGGTCAGATGGCATTCTTGGTTGGTAGTAGGTAGGTAAGCAAGGAGTTCTCAGGTGTTGGGTTAGTGTGTGAAGTTGCTGTAAATGTTTGTGATTTTGTTGTGGAGAAAGTTGGTTGTTCAAGAGTTGTTGGGAGGCAGAAATGTTGTTGAAAGTGGCTGAGGGCTAGGTGTAATCCTTGACTATCAAGAAGATCTCCTTGCAGCTGTTGGTGCTTCCTGCCATACGGTCCACTCACGCCTTTTTCTTGGTGTCTTTTATTTGCTGGTAATAGCGTCTGAGTGCAGCCTTGTAGGTTGCTCGTGTCTGGCCCTCCATTTCCTTTCTAGATGTTTAAATTGTTGTTTGGTGTTTCAGAGGTCTTCTGTGTACTAGCTGGTCTGCTTGTTTCATCTACTATGCTTGTTTGGTTTGATAGGTGCAAGAGAGTCAGTGCAGTTCATGATCCAGTTATTGAAGTTGTTGATGTCCTTGTCGAGGTTGTCTGTGAGACTGGGTTCATCAGTGCTGAGGGACCTGAAGCAGTCTGCTTCTGTGATATTACTGCGACTTGGAGTGTTGAACCTGGTAGGGATGTTGACTTGAGGTGTGTTGATTTAGGAATGGATGATGGAGAGTCAGTCCATTTGAGCTTTCAGTATTGCTTTCAGGGCTCACTACATGTGCTGTCATTGTGTTTCAATATTTCAACAGAAAAGGCAGCGTAATTATGGACTATGGTTTTCAACACTTTGTTCCTTAGAGTATTTGCTCATCTACTACAATTGGTGCTGAAGTTGTTGAATGCATGAGAATGAATGAATGAGAGAACAAATGCCTGGCATATATTAGTCTCCTATTTCTCATTAAAAGGCCACAGGAGTATGGGTATTAGTCTACTATTTCTGGTTAAAAAGCCAGGTTATAAAGGACTTCCTGAACGTAGCAAGAGAGGGGGATGTTTTAAGATCTATTGGCATACTATTCCACAATAGAGCTGTGAACATGAAGAAGCCTTTATCACCCCATGTGGTCTTCTGAAAAGCAGGTACCACCAGGTTTTTGATGAAGCCAGAGCAAAGTGTCCTCTTGAGGGTGTACCATCTCAGCTTTTTCTTGAAATAAAGGGGGCTTGTCCATGAAGGTCTTATAGGCCATACAGAGA
The DNA here is from genome assembly GCF_964261635.1 of Lissotriton helveticus. Lineage (NCBI taxonomy): Eukaryota > Metazoa > Chordata > Amphibia > Caudata > Salamandridae > Lissotriton > Lissotriton helveticus. The sequence continues at coordinate 415,449,272 of NC_136060.1, read as the reverse complement.
GCCTTAAATACAATACGTGTCTGACCGGTAGCCAGTGCAGTCTCTTGATGCCCTTTTTAGCTGACTGGAACTTAGGAATCTTTCATAAAAAGCGTGCAGCAGCATTTTGCAGCGTCTGAAGTCTCTTCAGTGAGCTAGTTGAAAGATTCGTGTAGAAACTGTTACAATAGTCGAGTCTCACCTATACCAGTGAGATGACCATTGTTTTTAGAAACTCAAAAGGTAGATATATTTCAATCTTTTTAACCATTCTTAAGGAGTAGAAAGATGCTGATGTGACCTTATTGACTTGCTCTGTAAGCTTCAGCTTCCTGGATAGTGTTCCCCTGACGAATGGTTAGCCCGAAATGCATTGGGTCCCACAACACTACATGGGAAATGTAACACTACAATGAAACTGAACGTGAAGATATGTGCATACAAACTTACTGCACAATAAAAGAAGAACAACACTTCATGTGGAACTCTGTTAAGCTGTTGAGCTTTTGATTATCTGATTATTTGATTGTTTAATTGTGATTAGGCAATTGTGACATAAATAATACTTGAAAATGGCTGGATGAGATTCCGTTTTCATATTCTAATATTACTGTGATACATTTTGCTCATAACTGGTTAAAATATGCCAGCAATATACGTGTGAAAAGTGCTCCTTGTAATTTTGAGACAGTCTAGTGTCCCAAATGATTTTGATTGGTTTTGCTTGACAGGAACTGGTCAGGGACACAAGGAAGCACTGGCTGTTGTTTAAATTTGTTTAACTTGTAAAAATGTATATAATTTAGGTGTGCAGGTTATAACCCTTTCAGCGAATTCTAAGTACTCCCACATCTAACACCGAAATCCAGTTTTAGGCAGTCCATATACCCACAACAGCCTCAGAGAAAGACAGCTTGAAAGACAAAGCTGAGCTTTCAGCAACCAGACAGTGGATATACACAAACTGTTCTGTCATTTTGCTTCCCTCCTTTGATGTGTGCCCAAAATATCATTTGAAAAACCCCAGCAGACCTGTCAAGCAGGTCTTGCACTCTAGCAGTATCTGACACTGTGATGTCAACAAGGGTCTCACTGTAATGGAGGCCAGTATGACTGGGAGGAAAATAGAAGAGCGGAGGCCTGGGTGCTTGCTACATTTGCTATATCTGCTTGTGACAGGGTAGGTCTCTTTGAAGTTAATCAAGTCTTTGGGTCAGCTACACTGGTAGCTTAGGAACAGCTACTACTTCCTGTTCTCAGCAGTGATGTATTGACAGCCTTGGGAAAGTGAAAGGAGATTGTACACTCCAACACCCTATCCAGATAGATGAAGACCCAATCGTGGGTCACAGTGGTGACCAGCCTTATCAAGGGCCTGCAATGGAAAAAACACCAAATGACTATCACTGCAATCACTACCATTGGATTCATCAGGTGAATCCATTCCCTACAAAAGGTGAAGTAAGGACCTACCACTCCCCTCATCCTCTGGCAATGAATGTTAAAACAATGAATTGAATATTGTTAAACACAAGCTCCCTAATTAAACACAGCACACATTTTGTTATGTTTGTTGAAGACTTTTCAGCCGATTTAGCCTTCTTTACTGAGACTTGGGCTGGTAATAGCTCAGACCCTAATCTGGTCGAAGCTCTACCTGCTGACTACTCCATTAAGAGACAAGATTGTATTGATAAGCGGGGGGCCTGGCAGTGGTATTTCGAGATTCTTTGGAAGTATTATATGAACCGGTTCTAGCAATTAGATGCAAAGCAATGTCTTATAGGTGTAAGCTACCTAATCAAACCTTCTTTAATGGCTTGCTGGTATACAGGCCTCCCAGCTCAAAAGCAAGTTTCTTAGAAAACCTGGTTGACACACTTGAACTTTTTATGCAGGAAGCAAATTTCAACCTTCTAGATGAGTTGTATAACAGAGGCATGCATGGCTAAACCACCAGTGCCTCTACTACGCTGCCTGAACAACAAATGTGCCTTAACAATGCATTCTTTTACCACGTATGTCTTTACCAAACATTTTAGTGGTAAAGGCATGACTGGTAAAGTGATATGTGTGGTAAAGATCACACCCCAGCTCACTACAAGTCCTAAAAAAAATCCAAACCCCTGAGCCCTAAAAACAACCCTGACCCCCATGAGCCCTAAAAACAACCAGACCCCCCCAGCCCTAAAAACAACCCAGGGCCCTAAAAACAACCCGACCCGACCGCTAAAAGCAACCCTGACCTCCCAGCCCTAAAACAACTCCAACCCCTAGCCTGAAAACAACCCCAACCCCCAAGCCCTGAAAACAACTGCAACCCGAGCCCTGACCCCACACCCCTAAAAACTACCCATCCACCCCCCAAAATCCAGCCCCAGCCCCACTTACCAGACCACTCCCGAAGTTCCTTCTCCCGATCCTTCCTCTCCCTGTGCCCGCCTATCCGCGCATCTAGATGGTGCACTGCTTTAACCAGGCATATGCGTGGTTAAGGCACGCGTGGTTCCACTTGCCGGGAAACTGCACGCACGGCTCAGCTCGCATTGTAAAGGCTGTTTCCCTTCTAGGAGATTTCAACTTTTATTTAGCATGGAGACAGAGCTTCTCCTAGAAATTCCAAACAGCTTTAAGCTTACCAACAGGTTAATTCCCCTACCCATAAAGCAGGTCACATGCTGGATGGCATTTTTTCTAACAAACCATATCTGAAGATCAATGACATTGTTCCTATCACTTGGTCTGATCATAGATTGTTAAATTCAGCAAAGAGGCCAGATCTCTTGGCGGTCAGTTACATTTGCATAAACTATACAAAAGAGTACAAGCTTGGAATAAAAGCTGCATTCCTGATCTAGTTGATACCCTTGAGGGATCCTTTTCTCATTGTATAAAAAATGGTAAAGCCACTACTAGGGCATACTCTGAATGGTTGGAAGATGCAATTTCCAAACAAGTCCCTGTGAAAACTATTAGGAATCACCAGCACAGACCATCTGCCCCCTGGTTCTCCAGCTCAAAGATCTAAAACAAAAATCCTGAAGGCAAGAAAAAGAAAGTGTGGAGGAAGCAATATAAAGTTGAGGGAAAAAAGAAATATAATAGGCTAATTCAAAAATATCCCCCAAAAAACTATGGGGCATATTATCAAGCAGAGCGTTAAACATTATCGCCGTTTTAGCGGCTAAAAACTGCCGCTAAAGTGGCGATAATGGGCTTGATAATATGGCCTTGTGAATTCCAATAGAAACCCATGTTCTGGTGTCAACGTGGGCTTCTATTGGAATTCTCCACGGTATATTATCAAGCCTATTATCGCTGCTTTAGCTGCAGTTTTCTGCCGCTAAAACAGAGATCATTTTAACACCCTGCTTGATAATATGCCCCTAAATATTTTGGGAAAAATCTATGCGGCAAAGAATTCAACTGGAAATAATGGCGGAAACAATTCCACCAGAGAATTGCTTAAAACTGTTGAAATACTGCCCACTATATCCTCTAATTTTTCATTACCACCCTGCCAGCTGTTTGCAGATTTTTTCAAAAATAAAGTTGAGGAAATTTTAGTAAATTCAACACCAAGGACAGACCTCTTGACCTTTTCAATGATCAATAGAATATGGCTCCTGTCTTGAACACCTTGGATACATTTCCCTTGCTCTTGGAGGAAAGAGTGGCTGAACTAGTCGTTCCAACAAAACCTGGAGCCCCTTCAGATCCCTGTCCTTCTAAAATAATGCATGAGATTGTTGGAGCAATTTCACCTTCCCTTACTCAGTTATTCAGTTCCATTCTGGAATCTGGAGTTTTACCTGTAGAATGGAAAAGAGACTCTCTTCTTCTTTTGCAAAAAAAAGCATACATTTGACTCTCAACTACCTTTACTAGCCAAAGTTTTGGAAAAACATATGAACATCACGTTCTGGCCAGGAGCAGTAATATGCAGGTTGTGCCACTGCGGCACTGCCGAGCATATAGCAAATTTCCTGTCCACCGCCCACTTGTGCTAGAGAGGCAACTAAGTGGGTCCTAACAGGGCCCCTGCCAATCCTGGGCCTGGAGGTGCATGCAGGGGGATGCATTTTGTGCCCCCCTGGAATTGTGTGGCGTGCACGGCATGGGGCATGCCACACCGAGCAGTAATGTGCAGTCGGCACTCTCGTGGTAGCAGTCTGCATAATAGGCTCTCGTTTTCAATAATATAATTAATTATCAATAATGAATAACAGTTGTTCAATTATTAATGAACTTCCCTCCCTACACCCCTTCAAACCGAGCACCCCGCACCTATGATATAATTAAAATAATAAGTATTCCATAATTTACACATTTAAAAGCAATTCAATAATTAAATAACAAAAAATAATTGTTAACTAATTATTACTTAATTAATTTCCTTGCCTAGACCTCTAAAAACCTAGCAGCCCCAAAACTAAAATATAATTAATATAAATAAGTATTCTAGAATTTAAATATGTAAAATGTAATAAAGTAATTAATGTACAAATAATAATAAATAGTTCATTATTACTTAATTACCTACTTGACAATTACCGCTGAAAACTTAGCAGCTCACAACTAAATATAAGCATGATAAATAGGTATTCCATAAATGACATAATTAAAATTAAATCAAAGAATTATTTAACAATTAATGATGAATTGCTTATTAATTATGTACCTCTACAAACATGACCATTTGCAAATAGCACATAACAAAAATAAATCAGCATTACATCATTTGCATAATAAATATCAATTATGTAAATAAAGAAAATATATTTAATTGTTTATAAATGATTAATATTTAACTAACTTTGCACACTATCCCTCTAAAAAAAAACAACAACCTGGTACAAAACTATAAATTACTATTTTTTCTTTTTGAAAATTTGTTTATTAGCATATTGAGTGGAGCATCAGCATGGAACATTTAGTATACCATAAACACACAGTAATACGCTCCGGCAGCACAGCAATATCCATCATAATATACATTTTCTATTTTGTTGCATTGCAGTTAAACTAAACAAAACCCACAGGAAGTACCCCGCCCACCACCCTGTGAATTCCCACCCTAGGCACTCATACATCATATTTGTAAATATCCAGAGGTATTTGGCTATGCTCAAAAAACAGCTCTTTCTGAATATGACATTCCATACAACCAGTCAGTGACATAGATAATAATTGTACGGGTTTCCCCGTCGCTGTGTTCAGGTGCACCAGGCATTCTTGCGGTGTTGTGCGAACTATTGAGAACCATTCACATTTCTGTCCGCAGACAGCGAGATAGTAGATTCATCATCCCCCCGCTTCAAAAGTGCCTAGCAAGGCAAACCATTCTAGTGAGATCAGCGTCTTCCTAAGGCCCCTGCGTTCCTCGCGTTGTAGCGCTATCCCCTCTGCCCTACCCCAACGTACAACCTCTACTTTCCACAGGGCAGGGTCGGGCGGATTGGGCGATTTCCACCTCATGGTTATTGCACGTTTCGCAAGTAGCATAGCCATATCAGCGAAGCGTATTGACACACTTCTCTTACGCGCTGTTGGTCTCAGCCCCAGCAAAGCATATTCTAATGTGTGTGCCCGAAGGGGAGCACCCGCTTCGGTAATCGAGTCGTGTATAGTGGTCCAGTAATAGCCCCATTTAGGGCAGTCCCATAGCATGTGTATCAGTGACGCATCGGCCGCTGCACATCGGGGGCATGTGCCATCAGTGTCAGGGAACATAGTGTGTAGACGGTGCGGTGTTAGGTACGCCCGGTGCAGGACCATCAGTTGCATGAATTTGAACTTCGGGTTCCAGGCCACTTGTTTGGGAAATTGAAGGATACGCTCCCATTCCGTATCCCTGAGCGGTCGTCCTATGTCGCCCTCCCATTTGGCCTTGAGGGGCAATAATGAAATCGCCTTCCCTGTGTTGATTCCAGCAGTGAGCCATCTAGTCAGGTGACTGCCCGCCCCCATAAGGTACTGCATTGTTAGGAACGGGTTTGTGGGTGGTTCCTCCCCATCCCGCGCCCACATTCTCGTCACGTAGTGGCACAAACCAGCATGTAGGAGGAACGATCCTCCCGGGATGTTATGTGCGGTCCTGAAGTCTTCGAAGGACAACATACGTCCATCTGCAAAGAGGTCTCCGACGTGCGTTATCCCTGCGTCGTGCCATGCTGTAAGTTTGTGGGTCGAGAGCGTTCCCGACTCAAGTGGGATACCCAACAGCGGGATTGTGGGAGCGTATGAGGTTGTTGGTGTCGTGTATTTTACTGCTTTCCGCCAATAATGTATGGCAAGTCGGAGAAGGGGAGGGGTGGTCCTTGGCAACTCCGATCGGGGTAAAAGTAAGATATGAATTTTCCCCTTTGATCGGTCCTCTTCTGTCATGTCGATTTCATGTAGGTTCTGGCCTGCCAGCCAGTATGCCAGCCATTGCAGTTGACAGGCAAAATTATAGGCTCGGAAGTCCGGTGCTCCCATACCCCCAGCTCCTGCGCCGAGCTGAAGCTTAGCAAGGCCTATGCGCCTCCGCCCCGATCCCCATATGAGTTCTGTCAGGAGGGTATCTAGTGCCTTGAACATTGTAGCTGAGATCAGGAAAGGCAAGTTAGTGAAATAGTAAATGAGGCGGGGAAGCACCACCATCTTGGAGACCGCCACTCTACCGGCCACCGACAAGGGCAACGACAACCAAAATTGTATCTCTGACTTGAGCGCCCGTATCGCTCTGCCTAGGTTGCCGTCTATCATTTCCTCGGCACCTCTGTATATTTGGATCCCAAGGTAGCGGAAAGTTGTGTCCGCCACTTGAAATGTGTACGGCGGAAAAAGCAGCGGTGCCGATGAGCCAGTGTCAGTAAAGCAGTATCCGTACGACTTGGGTTCACTTATCGTGAGGCCCGATAATGACCGGTATTCCTCAAACAGTTTAGGTATAGGGTCTAGGTTACCCCTCAAATCACGGAGGTATAGGATGATATCGTCAGCATAGGCGGACACCACGTGTGTCGTCCCGCCTCTCTGAATGCCACGGTGGGAAGCCTCCGTCCGGAGTCTACAGAGCAGTGGTTCCAGCGCCAGTATAAACAAGAGCGGGGAGAGTGGGCATCCTTGCCTGGTACCTCTTGCAATGATCAAGGGCTCCGAGATGCATCTGGACGTTCGCACCCGCGCTGTGGGGCGAGTATACAGCAGTCTGACCCATGCAATGTATTCGTGAGGAATCCCGAATTTCGCAAAAGTCGCAAACATAAAATCCCACCTGAGGGAGTCGAAGGCCTGTTTCAGGTCCAGTGAAAGACAGCCCTCAGTGTTCATATCCGTCTGGTCTCGTAGCATCAGTTGGGCTAGTCTCCGGAGGTTCATGGCCGTGCTTCTACCAGGCACAAACCCACATTGATCAGGGTGGATCAGCTGGGGGATGTACTGCGCCAGTCTTGTCGCCAGCACCTTGCTCAGTATTTTATAGTCGGTATTGAGGAGAGATAAGGGTCTGTAGTTAGCTAGGTGCATCCCGTCCCTGCCTGGCTTCAAAAGGGAAGTTATCAAAGCCTGGAGGGAGGACTGTGGAACTATAAATTACTATTACCAATCAAATAATACATTCTAAATCACTTACAGTTAGAAACTATATTTTAAACAATTAATAACATTTTTATAAACAATAACAAAACCAAATTAATATATCAAGTAAAACTCATTCAAATAATAATTAAAAAGGCAGGGATTCTTAGAGAAGTTACATCCTCAGCCAAAGCCTGTCACAATTGAAAAGTAACCAAATCAAAGTATTTGTTGGATAAAACCTCTTGGAACCGGGTTCTCTTGTTCCTAATGCAAATATATTGAAGGTTAATGTTTGCGATCATTATCTTGATTGCAGCCACTATTGCTATTATTTGAATGACTGCGAATGAAGAATGATCATGAGCCCCCTCAGAACTCCTGTTGTTATAGTTGGCTTTTGATGATGACAAACATCTCTTAATATTAAGGCTGAATGAAAGAGAGGCAATAGAGGGCTGCTTTCAGTAAAAGAAAAGTTTGAACTAGATGCTTAGCTAAAGTTCTACCCTGCAAGATGATTTCTGGCAATAAACTTTTATACATCTTGTATAAAAGTTTATTGCCAGAAATCATCTTTTACTAAGGGTCATTTAAGAAGTTACTTTTACTTGACTATATTCATGAGACTATTGCAGTGTTCTTCAAGAAGGAGAAAGACCAACTAGACTGCTAATCATATAAACCAATATCATTACTTAATACCACCTTAAAATCTTTTATAAAATATCCATTAAAAGATTTTGATTGTAAGGACCAAATAATTAACAATAATTATCAATCAAGTATGGTTTGATTCCAGGCAGATGGTACCATCTTCCAACTTGACCCCGAGCCTGATCAACTGCGCACAGACTTTGTCCAATCCTATCACATCGTCCTGTGAGACAGTGAGAATGGGTTCAAGCATCTCATGGCGGTTTCAGTGGGAGAGATGTGAGAAATGGGCATCAGCTCAATCAAATAGGTTGAAATGTTATAATAAACCCAGCAGGCAGGCGTAGTAATTAATGTCCACACATCCGAGGCATTTATGTACACAGGGGTATTAGAAGGCTGCCCCATCTTTTCTGTATTCTATACAATAGACATGGTGTAGTTATAAAGATAGCTGATGGTGAGTATCTCACCAGTCGTTTGGGCACACTATACAGTGAATATTACAGAATATACTGATGATGTCTCTTTTTATCCTACAAACATTTTGGCAACACTAACGACTATTAAGAAAGTGTAAAGGAATTCTATAGACTGAATCAAGCAAATTTACAGATTGTAATGGAGGGTAATAAGCTAACAGCAGATTCAAGGGCTATGTCAACTGCAAAATCTACTAGAGTAATCCTATTGGCTTACATTTTGAATACATTTAAATGTAACGTCGACCATTAACACGCCTACACCTTCCAAGATCCCAGATAGATTGAATAAATATGATAGTTATAATTTTTCCCTAATTTCTTAACTTATTCTGATCACTACCTTTGTATGTACCAATAGCTTTCTTTAAAATAAAATCTGTTCGGGGAACACACAACCTCTTGCATCTCCTTAATGATGGTTAGACAGCAACATATTCCTGGCTGTTTTATTAGGCCGCCTCAGGAAAAAATGTATGCAACTATCGGAGCGTAGTGATTTGACTTTGGAAGCTTTTTATTAATGTTTTTATCGACTGAGCCTGGTGCCATATACTTTTCTAATGTTGCATTTTAGATATTTGAAAGAAACTAAATTTGAGACTCTCACTACTTTTTGCACGATGTTTGTTGCTACTAAAAGATCCATACAACTACGTCCAAAGCATGCAAACAATGTACAGTGGAGGCATACACTACCGACAATTTTTGGCAACCCATATTACCTATATTATGCCCTCTGGAAAAGATCCGATCACTGGTCCATAGGAGATTTTTTTCTTCAAAGCCAATAGGACTCGCTTTGACAAACCTGCATTTTTTTAAATGTATTTTATTTCCATTAAACATGCAATAGGCATTAGAAGGGTAAAAATGATAAAAGAAATGCTGCTGTGTAATAATGATGAGCAAATGTTCCCAAATAAATAAGTAAAAATGTCATATCACAAAAGAAAAAGTGAAATTAAGGCAGAAATGATGGCAGAGATTGTCCCACCATCCCTGGCACTGACGTGAAATACTATATAGGCGGATATGCATGTGTGTTCAGGCAAAATTCCATGACTCATCAAGAAAGTCGGTGGCTAAAGTAAGCTGACTCGTTGCCATATGCTGCAATTTGTGGTGGGCGGAAGCAAAAACTTCATGCCGTTTGAACACATCAAGAGATGAGTAAAGCTGAGTGAAGGCTCCAACGTGTTCTCCACTACAAGTTGGGCTTGACGGAAGCTGCAGAAAGTTACCAAGGCAGCAGATTGTATTCACCCGGTATTCCATTATCAAACAACCAATAGATTCCCATTATGCACAAGAAAATAGTGCAGCGCACGCTCACTAAATATGACATAACGACAATTGGAGACCTTTTCACAGAGGGACACGTTTTCTCTAGTACTGATGAGGGAAGGTTTAGTGAGGCAACATTCATGGACCATTTTATTTTTAACGGGATTTGCAGGGCGTTGCGAAAGGCTATTGCTGATTTTCCCTTGGAGCCTGCACCTCTGAACCCGTTGTCCATTGTCATTGCAGACTCTGCAGGCGAACACTTAGGGGGTCATTAGGATGGCGGGCGGACTTTGTCCTCCCGCCATCCTGTTGTGAAATGGGACCGTCCGCCATTGCTGCAGGGGTCCCATTGTTGACGTTAGGATGCGTCTGCCACAGTGGCAGGCGCATCCTGCATTCCTGGCATTGTGGCGGGCGGTGCTCTCAGCACCGCCTGCCGCAATGCCAGGAAGGCAAGTCGTGCACTTCCATGCACAACATGGCAGGCACCGCGTGGTGTCTGCCATGTTGTGCAAGGAACCGATATGCACCCCTCAGAGTCCCTGGGGTTCCGCTATGGGCTTTAAATTGCTTGAACTGCCTGCCTTTCCCCGTAGACATGCTAATATGGTTGGCGGTGTCTCCCAGACACCGCCACCATGTTAGCAGATTTTCCGCCCGGTCAACTCTGCAACCGGGTGGAAAACCGGCGGATGGTCTTTCCGTTCGCCAGTGTCCCCCCGCCATGGTATTGTGGCAGGGGAATTTGTAAGCGGGCGGTGTTTATCGCATGTGGATCGCCAATGCCATACGGGTGGTGGCGATCCGCCCGCCATACTAATGACCCCCTAATCTCTAAAATGTACATGGCATGTATGACCCTAGTCCCCAGTAGAGATGCCAAAATTAGAGAAGCATGGGAGCGGGACCTGGGCTGCCCGATACAGGACACTCACTGGGAATATTGCTGTCCACAAATTAGGGAAGTCTCCCTCAATAGTAGACACAAATAATTGCACTTCAAGTTTCTACGGCGAGTCTACATGACCCCTGAGAAAATGCATAGGCTTAACCCAGACAGACCACACACATGCCCTAAATGTAGAGCACTGCATGCCGATTTTTCACATATGTGTCAAGATTGTGTCCTACTGGCGTGCGATCAGCAAGGAAATTGAGAAAATTATTGGCCTAGATGTTGAACCACTTCCGGAGGTTGCGCTGCTGGGGTATGTGGCAGGATTACCCAAAGGGGTGCGTCGGTTCACAGCCATAGCGCTACTGCTGGCAAAAAGAGATTGCCCTGGTTTGGGGGTGGAGGTCTTCTCCCATGATCAAATCATGGTTACACAGTCTCACATATTGTAACATGAATAGTGAGTTATTTGCTTGCATGCAGCCGCCGACCTCTTGGCCAAAAGATATCTGTGGGCCACTAACACCTTGGCTGCGGCCAAGATTCCGCTCCGGTGCTGGACATTCTGATCACGGGCGTGGTAATGACGGCTCCCGCCCGTCATCAGCACACGCGCACAGTAACTCATGACGACCGGGAGCCGTCATCAGCACCGAAGGGGTTAAAAAACGACCTCCTAGAATTGAATGTGGCCCCAAGCCGCAGTAGCCTGATGCAGTCGTGCCCTCTGGAGTGGGTTAGAGTACCTTACATTGGATTGTACTCCTTTGGGATTCATATGTTATGTTATACCTGCAGTATAATATGCTATATTTTCAAGACTTAACATCTGAAAGTATTGCTTGCCTGACCTACTATTATTGCACATAACCGGTAGCAGTCTTGTCGGCCATGTATCCCATGCTGTAGACGTGTTGGAATGCTTCTATGTATGTATACTCATGCCATTTGAAAGGGTCATACTTGCCATTGTTTTTTCCTTTATAAGTCTTTATTGTATAGGTCAAAAGTGAGTACGCACACAATGGGGCCGATTAGGATGGCGGACGGACTTGCGTCCGCCCGCCACCCCAGAGGTGGAGGGACCGTCCGCAGGGGCAGCGGCGGTCCCTCCGTGCAAATTAGGATGTGACCGCCACCCTGGCGGTCACATCCTGTATGTTTTAACATTGCGGCGGGTGCTGCTTGAAGCAGCACCCGCCGCAATGTTAAAACTGCATGTGTTACATTTACATGCGCAAAGCGGCAGGCACCGCGCGGTGCCTGCCGCTTTGTGCATGTAAATGTTGGGGGGTACCATAGGTACCCCCCATGTGCACCCCCCACCCCCGACACCCTGGGGGCCCGAAACAGGCCCCCAAAAGCCAAAGTCCACATGCTTTTCCACGGCGGAAAAGCCGCCGCGGAAAAGCATGTGTTCGTGCAAATCATAATTTGGCTGACGGTGTCTTGCAGACACCGTCACCAAATTGCCCTCCTCACACCGCGGATCAGCGGCGGACGGACCTGCCGTCCGCCGTTGGTCCAACCGCACTCCCACCACCATCCTGATCTGGCGATGGGTCTTCTATTGCACTGCGGCGGATAATCCGCATACTCCGGGCCGGCGGTGGCTTCCGCCGGCCCGGAGTATGCGGATTATCCGCAATCATAATGAGGCCCAATATCTGTATTATTACGAAAATGATAAATAATTTTTTTTAAAAGGCTCCAATATGTCTATATATGCAAGCATTTTTTTAAATACTATGGAAAAATGAGGCTGATGAGACAGCTAATGCTGCCCCTATGCCAGACCTAACAATGAGTTGACAATCCTGGACCCATGCTTTTACAAAAATATGCAGATCCAGGTCCTTTTGTCTCAATACCCTGCGCTCCAGCAGATGCTTCAAGAATCTTTCAGCTAGATGCATCAAGCGAAATACCGTTCGCAAAGGGGCAGATTCTCAGAACCTGCCCCTCTGCGACCGCTATTTATGCATTTGGGATGCATCATCCCAAATGCATAAATCGCTATTTGCGATTGCATTTAAGGAATTTCAAATTGAGATTCCTTAAATACAATGCATGAATGTAAAATAGCTAGAGATTTCGATGATAGGAGTCGCTATTTACCGTGAAATCAAACTTCATGGTAAATAGTGAAAACTGTGAAAAATGCACTAAAGTGCATCTTTCAAAGTTGTATGTTACACACACACATGTCCTTGGGACGTGTGTGTGTAATACCAGTGTCCAGGTCAATATAAGGGGTGCAACAGGGTGTCCTTTGGACACCCGTCACCCTTGAAATCGCATTCTCAAATTGCGATTAGCTAATTGCTAATCGCAAATTGAGAATTCCTCCCCATTCATTCCTATGGGCCTCTTGGCCCATAGGAATCAATGAGATGTCATTCGTTATTTGCGAATTGCACTCTGTGAGTCGCAGATAAGGAATATTTAGGAATTGCTAATATTTTAGCATATCCTACATGCATCTGATTTTGCGAGTCCCTAAATGCGAATCCTTAAACTTCGCAATTAAGCAGCCGCGGGCCGTGGAGGGAGTTACGGTGGGGCAGGGAGGGGGAGGGGCGGGGTGGAGGGTGCTAAAACAGGCATATGGATCATTGCAGGTAAGTACACAATTTAATTAATAAAACGAAATTCGTAGTGCGCACTGCATGGCAAAAAGCAATGCTGTGCGCGCTACGAATTCCGTTTTATTAATTAAATTGTGTACTTACCTGCAATGATCCATATGCCTGTTTTTAGCACCCTCCACCCCGCCCCTCCCCCTCCCCGCCTCCCTACCCCACCGTAACTCCCTCCACGGCCCGCGGCTGCAATTAAGGACTCGCAAAATCGAACGTTGATGCATCTAGCAGTATATTTCTAAAAACAGAGGCAAAAAAAAGGTCCAACTAGTTCAGAATGTTGTAACTAGTTTGTAGAGGTGAAATACTACAACATCTTTAAGTCGAAAGAGAAATGGACATCATGGTTGTACACTAGACCCAGCCAAATATATTTTACGGAAGTGTTGTGCGACATGCACTCTGTCGTGACACCAGTGCGTCTTAAAGCACAACAACAACGTACTCGGCGTGAGTTCTGTTTTACACCAGCTTGCACAGCATCATGAAACAAATACTCACTGGCGGGAACACCCTTGCTGTGTTTCACTGCTGTTCAAACATGCGGATCAGCATTTTCTTAAAACACCGAAAAAACACTTCCACCAGATATGATTGTTATTTTCTTTGTTAGCTTGACTGATAACATAGAGTTATATGCAATTACACTAGTTAGAAACATGCTTTTAAAAAAAACTGGAACTGCAAAGTGACATCTCCCCTCCTTCTGGCTGTGATAGAAAGAGTTAAATGAAGAATACCAAGACACCGGAGGGAGACTCGGGAGATATTCACCACTGTGGTAGAAGTTTGCAACTAACAATTATAAAGCTTCTGCTTTATGTTTTTCCCCTGATAGCTTAGGAATTTATGTTATTAAAATTGATTAAACCTGTTCTTCTTGCACTATAATCTAATATACTTGGATTTGTGTACATAGCTGAATCATTTACTAAGAAAGTATGGTCCAGTTGATGTGTTTCGACCCTTGAAAGTGAGACTTTACCAATTGGCTTCATCAGAATGTCTATCTGACTCTGATTGTGTTGGATGTGTAAAATATTATGCTATTGATTGGTGCATGCTATTTGATGCTACATTGTTACCTATAACATTATCTATGTTTCATTAAACAATAGAACATCCAATAGCATGCACCAATTAATAGCCTACCAAGTGTGGAAGCGATGCCCTCCTGGAATGGAGTAGTATTCATGTTGTGAATAATGAATAAAAGTAATCAACTTCCTCTCGTATACATCCATTCAGATAGTACGAAACATAAGGCATTCTTTTCACGTTTACTTACCATTACATTGTGTGTTAATCAATAACATCTGCATTATTGTTAGTTTAGGGATATTACTGTAGGCTCAGAACTGGAGTCCTGGGTATTTGCTTAGGCTTAGCTTTGTGAGGATTTTGTCTATGATTCAGTGTTTGCTGACAGGGTCTGTGTCTGTTTTCACACTAGATGGAAACCAAAATTAATGTCATATTCAATTAAATTAAAAACTATTTCTAGTATGATCGTGTCTTACCTCCATACCTCTTTGCTTCTTTCTCATGTCTTAAATCTGTGCCAGATATGTTCCCGTAGTTTGTGGCATAAGAACAAAAGCCTGGCTGCATGGCAAATCACTCCTTGCATGTGCATTGAGTTATGGTGTTGATGTCATATCGACAGCTCACATATCATCCTCATTTGGCTAAAGCACGTTCTCCTTTGAATTATGGGTCTTGTACTGTCAGCTTTGTGCACTAAATTTAGCTTTTTGTAATTGCAAGCCCATGGATGGATCTCACGCGTAGGCAGGATTGCTACTAACCACTTTTTTCTGATTTCCTGTTCTGCACCTTTAGGTGTAGGATCAATTGTAAGAACCATGCAATTCATTGTTCAGCCATATTGCAAGCATAACACAAATAGTCCATTGTTGAGGCCAATTTGCATACATTATCCAAATGCATCTTGTGCTCTCAGTGTAGCATTCTGGACTTCATTTTTGAAGAACAGCTCAATTGCTCTGTCCAAATTACAAAGCGTGTATCTGTTTTTTTATCTACAGTTCTTGAACCTGCCTCTATTGCCCTTCAATACATTTGTGCTCTCGTCTCAACTGTTCCAATGTGGTTTATCTTTTTTTACCTAAATCTCAGCTCCAAAAGCAATAGCTTATTCAGAACCTGGCTGACAAAACATAACTTGGGGCCATATCATCAAGAAGAACATGGGCTTCTATGGGAATTCACAAGGGCATATTATCAAGCCCATTATCGCCGCTTTAGCGGCAGTTTCCTGCCGATAAAAGCGGCGATAATGTATCGCCCTTTCTTGATAATATGGCCCATGGTCTTCCGTGTAGGGTGCCTTCACTAGCTCCATATTGACAAAAGTGTCCAACTAAAGAGTCTTTGCATTTGCCAGAATAGCCCCAGACTTAGCTGCAGGTGTATTTCAATGTACCGGCCCTCACAACATTTGCACTGTGCTGCCTCTTGTCCCTTGGTCCTGACCAAAATTTGTGAACTAAGAGCTGGTGTCTGCTCCTTTGCAAAATTGTGGAAATCATTGCCGTGCCTTCTCCTTCGCGATCCTAACTGCCTCTCGTTCAGGAAGGCTCTCAAAACCTGGCTGCCTTCATATTTTTCCTCTTGCTTCTTGTTTTTTTTTTACTCTACTGTTGGATTATGATTATTGTATGTTGGTCTTTGCGCCTGGATGCCCTCTTTTTAAAACCTCTTAACACAATAGTAGATGGCACAGTGTTTCTGCTTGAGTATCAAACTGTTACTCTGACATCTATGAGGTTATCATGCTTTGGGTTGGAGGGGTTCTCAAACAAAATTGCCTCTTTAGGGTTATTTGAGTGTCAGCAACCTTTATATTTTGTCAAATTGCATCTAAGACCTTATAGAATCATTGTGTCCGTGACCACTAAGTTGTCAGCACGTAGTAATAATAATAATAATAATAATAATAATAAATTCCGAGGTTGTAATTATGGTACATCAACCCCTCTTCAGTCATTTATTTTGACTTCCTTCTAAGGCAAAAGACATTCTAAGTTTCTCTTTCGAGGCTTTTGCAGAAACTTTTGTGCGGTTGTTCGCCTAAAATAATTTTCGGTGTTCTCTTTTTCTTGAAAATGCTTGACGATTGAGGCGGATGTCACTGAGAACCTAACTTTTGATTTACACTGAATTATTCTTATTATTAGTTTCCTTATTTTCTTTGTCACAAGAGTCAAGTTACAAAGGCAAGCAATCGCATACATAAAAAATGTTGTGTTGCAATATGTGAATTGTGTATGGGCAATTTTGATTCTGTTAGACAGAACTTCTGTCACAGTTGAATTCTTTTCACGTATTACACAATTTCAGCTTTTGTGGTGTTCCTGAATTGATGTGAGATTCATGGCTTGGCACTTTCTATGATTTCTTTTAAAGCAGGAGCCCAAATCTTCCTTGGAATTCTTACTTCTCTTTAAAGCAAATATGTGTTCTTAAAAATTCACTGAAAAAATGTTTCGTATATGAATCTTCCTATGGCCTATTATCTTTATTCGACCTCTTTCTGAACCAAACTTCCTGACACATTCTGACTCTTACTATGAGGAATTTTTCTTTCTTATGCGATTGTAGCAGCAATGCTTCCCTTGGTATGCACCAGACATGTTCAACATTTTTTGGAGGAATGTATTTCTTATAATTTTGATGATGATGTTTCTGCTCTAGCAAAGTAATACTCTTTTTAATACAGATTTTACATATTTGCATGAAGTTCTGTTATGGCTAATTATCCTTGCGAATTCTGGGATGAAAATGCAACTAGTGTGGAAATATATTTCTGAACTTTGTTGCAATAGTGTGATGTTATGATTTTCCATCTTTGTGCCTTTTAATTTGGTCTGGAACATTTATGTATTTTTGGATTTGAGTTTAGTATCAACTAGATGCTTATACTATCAAAGCGTCTCATAACAAGATGATGGGAACCAGCAAGGCCACTATCATTAAATACTTGGTGGGAGGAAGTCGAACACTGGGGCCAGGCAGAAAGAGGGGCAATACATGGGAAAGAGAAACAAGGGTTACGAAAAATACCAATTGCCATGTCTTGGGATGCATTATTGGAGGCCTTCAAAGCCCTGGACAGGGATGAACCCCTCAGGAATGTGGTCGATGCACACGTAGTAACACCAGATAATTAGACAAGATCCGGAACATGCACACAGCGGGGAAGACTGGCAGGGATATGTGTAGAGCAAGCGGAGATAAGAGACAGATAGAACAACTGACCACCTTACAACAATCCAAAATGTTTAATGGATGTGTATATAAAGTGTATAGTCAATGCCAAGATAGGAAAAATTCGCCCACAACCTACTGCATAAATAGTTGAGATATTTGTATTATGCTCACTTTCGTACGTTAACAGAAGCATAATGTACAGAGTGCCATTGTGTTCCAAAATGTACTTCAATACTATACGTCTTTGCATGACATCAATATGTATGACTTATGCTGTGCCTTGCAAAAAAATCAATAAAATTTGTTACAAAAAAATAGTATCAACTAGATATAGTGCTCTTGTTCAGCAGTCCATAAAGCTTCCCATATCAACTTGTCTTCCAAATACAGATGTAAGTATGAAAAGGATTTCACTAAATGCCCATTCCTTCTCATATCCTGCCTGAAAAATATTTTCGAGCTCTGAAGTGAATGCTCTGACCATGGCTGTGCTTTTTTCTTGCCTGACGAACTGATCATCGAGCATAAAGTAACTATTTCAGAGGAAATTGTTGGCTACGTTTACAATGAAGCCTACCTGGGCATTGTGGGTACTTTCCCTCTGGTTCATATATATTTTGAGGACTTCCAGATCCAAGCCCTGGGGAATGTTTGCAAATTATACTTCCACACCCATAGTAGCTAGGACATGGGAAGCCAGATAATCTGTCAAACTTCCAATTTTAATAATAATCTTCCAGTTATCTTTGATTCCAGAACAAATACATGTTTAAAGAAATACATTTATTGCAGGAGTTCCATCACTGAGTCACACCCTGATACTTACTACTTGATCATCCTTACTGCAAATCTTCATTAGGGATTAGTATTTGTGTATGTATTTCACAGATGGATTTGGAATTTATATTTCAGTACTGTAAATTATTACTCAGATATTTTAATGCCTCATTCAGAGTTAGATGGAGATCCTGATCAGAACTTTCCATAAAATGTTGCCAATTTCAGGAATTGACAGGCCTGGGCATAACAAACACTTTTGTTATACTGTTTTTGATTGCCTGCAGACACAGTGCTACCCTGCACTTAAATAATAAGTGAAAGGTGTGATGTGCCTTGAGAAGAGTCCCATGATGAGGAAAAAGCTGAAAGGTAAGAAAAACCTCCTTGGCAATGACAGTTAAGAAGGCAAGAAAGTGTAAGCAGTGTCAGGAAGATGAAGAAGAAAGGCAAGTCACTTGATATGACCTGTCCATCCCATCTGGCCTTTCATTCCTGGGGCATTGTTGGCGACTCCCCCTCTTATGGCTACCCTACGCTATAGTGGGAAGCAGCTGAGGGCAATCAGAGACAGCGCTACCATCCACTGTCCTATCAGCTCCCTTTCTGAGGAGGTAGGGACTCAGTGTCTACACTGTAAACAGATAGGGCCTGCACTTGTTAACGTGAAACACCACTCATTTGCATTATTAAATTGTCGCTCCCTTCCGAGACACGCAGTGGAAATTCGCATGCTCTTGGAGGAACGAGATCTAGATGCCCTATTTTTGACAGAGACGTGGCTCACAGAGGCATCAGATCCGGATGTCGTCAGGGCCCTACCGCTCAGCTACTCTATCATTAGGCAGGATCGTCAAATCGGTCGTGGAGAAGGAGTGGCCATAATTTTTAAAAACCCTGTCATATGTAGAACAACTGAGAGTCCACTTCTGGATTGCGAGAGTCTTGGCTTTTCAATTGCCTTCTCTCCTTCCTGTACCATGTCAGGCATCCTGGTCTACAGGCCGCCAGGTGACCATCGCGGCTTTTGTAACAATCTACTGGACAAGATCTCAGTGTCCATTAGTAGTTCACCCAATTTCTCTATCATGGGCAACCTTAATGTACATCTTGACGAGGTGGACGACGCCGCCTCTCAGTGTCTGTTGGACACTCTAGGAGTAGTGCACCTGGAGCAAATTGTGACTGGCCATACACATATAGCAGGGCATTTGTTAGATCACTTCTTTACTAACCTCAGTAACATTAGGTATGACCATCCTAGCTTTGTCCCATGGACAGACCATGCCCTGCTCCCTTTCATCTGGGCCCCTAGAGACCAAAAATTTCCCACAGCTAGTCTATCTAATAAACTTAGCCGAACGTGGTCGAGGCTGTCAGTGGAGGACTGGGAGGCTGCCTTGCTGAGGTCCCCCCCGGCCCCTCACGATGACCCTGTTGTTGCCAATGAGGCCTTTAATGAGTGGCTTACCTCCACATTGGATGCCACTCTTCCAAAAAAAGTGGTTCAACACAGGATCGGCCCTAACAAACAGCCTTGGTATTCTAGGGAACTCAAGGAGCAAAAACAGCGCTGTAAAAGAGCGGAGAGGAAGTGGAGGAAAGATTTTGCAACTGCCTCCAAAAATGAATACAGGTTAGAGCTAAGGGCATATAAAAAACAACTAAAAATTGCCCAGTCGGCGTACTATCAGGTTAAAATCACCGAAGCAGCTAATAGGCCAAGAGAAATATCTAAAATATTTCAAGCCCTGGTTACCCCCCCTTGGCCACTATGGCCTCACCTGATCCCCAGAAAAGATGTGATGATTTGGCCGCTTTTTTCTCTGCCAAGGTGTCTGTTCTCTATGCAGGTTTTGAGTCTTCAAGACTGACCTCTGACTACATGAAAGGCCTGGCTGGGATTCTAGAAGAGACTCCTTCTGATGCCTCTGAAAGTCTTGACGCCTTTCCACCACTCGACCTGGCTACTGTGGAAAGACTGCTCGATGGCCTCAAATCAGGTTCACCTCTGGATGCTGCGCCTCCTGCAGTTCTTAAACAGGTTTCAGGGACTGTGTGCCCTGTTATTATGCAGGTCATTAATTCTTCCCTGGAATCAGGTGTGGTAGCCCCTATCTGGAAGTTGGCGAAAGTGAAAGCTCTCCTAAAGAAAAATAACTTGGACCCAGAAGATCTAGCTAACTACAGACCCATTTCGTTGCTACCGGGCCTGAGTAACATTGCTGAAAAATACGTCAACCACATCCTCTCCTCATTTGTTGAGACCTCGGGCGCCCTCCACTCCTCTCAGATGGGATTTAGAGCCAAACAGGGTACGGAGACTGCCCTGGTGGCAGTGGTGGAGGCGACTAGGAGTATTGTGGATGCCGGGGGCTGCGCTGCGGTGGTCCTGTTGGACCTCAGCGCAGCCTTCGACACTGTAAAACATCCACTTTTGCTTCAGCGCCTCCATCGGGCAGGGATCTCAGGAACGGCCCTTAAATGGCTAGAGTCCTTTCTGGCGGAGAGATTTTTCTCGTTTTTGAGGAGGAGGTATCATCCGACCAACTGCAACTTTGTCACGGCGTTCCCAAGGGCTCCTCTCTTAGCCCAACCTTACTTAACATCTACATGAGCCCTTTGGCTGAGGTGGTGCTTCCCTGGGGAATTCAGCTTTTCACCTACGCCGATGACACGCAGTTGGTCGTCTCTCTGGCAAGAGATGACGCCGGAGATCAGGGGAATAACAACTTAACCCCCTGTCTCACCAAGGTTTTGGAGTGAATGACGATGTCGTTTTTAAAGCTAAACGGGGCAAAAACCGACATCATGCTCCTGGGGTATAAAGCTCCCATTAACCTCGACCCATGGTGGCCGCAGTGTCTGGGCCCCCCTCCCACCCCAAAGACCCAAATAAAGAGTCTGGGGGTCTGGCTAGATACCTCCTTGAGGTTTCAGGTTCAGGCCAAGAAGATGGCGGCAACTTGTTACGGACTGCTTAGGGTCCTTAGGAAAGTCCTGTCCCTCCTACCTTTTGAGGCCAGACGCGTGCTGATCCAGTCGCTGATTTTGTCGCGTCTGGATTATGCAAATGCCGTTTATCTGGGAGCTCCAGTTGGCTCTATCCAGATTCTACAATCAGTACAAAACTGTGCAGCTGGGCTGCTTATGAATCTTCCCTGACGCTGCTCGGCAAAGGCGGCACTTCGGTCACTTCACTGGCTTCCGATCCAGGAAAGGATCTTGTTTAAAACATTCTGTATGGCGCACAAGTCTATAAGTAATGTTGGTCCTACCATCCTCCAGCCCTTGTTTTGCCGGCATCGTGCCTCTAGACCCTTGAGATCTAATCAGCAAAATCTGCTGGTGGTACCCAGGGCTAAGCGAGCCCGCATGGGTGGCCGCCAGCTCTCTTTCCACGTAGCCATGGGCTGGAACAAACTCCCAGATAATATCAGGCTGGAAATGAACCATCTCGTATTCAGGAAGCGATTGAAGACATTTTTGTTCCAATGAGTGTCTTCCTCTGATCCATGGTCTCGCAGCGCTGGGATGCCTCAGGGTAGCCAAGCGCTATACAAGAGCGTACTCATTCATTCACTCATTCATTCCTTCCAGCATCTTAAATTACCTTTGAAACATTCCATGGCTTCATGACTCTCTCTGCATTTAGGAGTGTTTGCCGCCTTAGACATTTCTTGCCCATAAAACAAACTAGGAGATGGTGACACTGCATAAGAATGCAATGATTTGGTAGTGCTGTAAATTCCACCATGGGAAGCGCTGTGGCCAGCTTGGGCAGGTGCCCAATATAAAAAAGTGCCCTTTTCCAGGCCATGCACCCGGTATTCATTTCATTGCTTGCGGAAACAAGCAGGCTGCTTAGACATTGTGGTTCACCTCTCTTGATTGAAGATCAGCCACAAAGGGATCAACCAGACTGCAGGAATCTTGAGCAGGAGCCGATGGTTCCAGGGTAGGAGCGCTACATTATCCTTAATTTTCTTTCACGTTTTGACCTTCCACGATCTTTCTTTCTACAGGTCGTAGAGACTCATGTTTGGCTGATAGTATTTATGATTTACATCTTCAAAAGCCTTTATTGCTGATACTAAGACTTTGTTGTTGTTATAGTTAGAGAAACCTATCACTGTTATTTGTTTCTCAAACAAGTGATTCATAGTTTCTGTTTACAAGTGTAGCATCTCCTTTCTGTGAATTATACTTCTAATAAACTCTCACTGTGGGAATATCCACTATCCTTCCATTGTTTCTTTGGAAATGTTTAATTTGTGAGACTCAATCGCAGATGCTATTAACCACCGGAAAGCCTTAGGAAAGCACACGGATGCCCAGAGACGCCCCTCTCCCCGAGGCCTCATCACCGGAGGACCGACTGATACTTTACCCCATGCACAAAAAGGCCATAGCTCTCACATACAAAACGCTAAGAAACAATCGCCCAGACCCCTTTAGGCGTCTGTGACAACTCTGGGAGGCAGATTTGGGATACTTAGAAGATGAGGACTGGCGTGATGCTCTAGCCTCTCCCAAGGAAGTGGCTATCCCTATGAGATTGCGCCTCATCCTACTGAAGATCCTGCATCGCGTGGAGTTAGACGCAGGGATTTTGGTCAAGATAGGAAGGGACTGACCCCCTGTGCCTCCAGCAATGTCATCAACCGGGAACCTTCTTTCATGTTCTTTGGGACTGCTCGATAGTGCAACATTACCGGAGCAGGGTCATGCAACAAATGGAGAGGGCGAGTGGTAAATCCCTTAAGGCCTCCCCTAAATTATGCCTTTTAAATATCTGGGAAGCTACTGACTTAACGCAAATAGAGCAAACATGGGTGTCGCTTGGGTGGGCCATTGCAAAACCTAAAATTGCCCAGAAATGGGGAGTGGGTACGGTTCCGACCCTACGCGACTGGGCAGTTGACATGGACAGGGCAATAATTGCCAAAAAAGATGCCTTCAAACATAGGAGCTGCTCCAAGAAATGGGATTACAAATGGGGGGGGGGCTGTGGAATAGATACAGGGGTACCATCTGCTTGTCCCCCACAGTAGAACGACAATCTGAACGGATAGACTACTGGATGTCTCTGATGTTGATGTTGTGCCCTCACCCAGTGCTGAAAAAGGGTTCAGGCAGATCAGGTCGTTTACCCCTTTTCTAGGTTTGCCCGGCGTTAGCCGCTTCTCACCCAACTTATGATTACCAAAATAAAGAGGCAGGCGCTGGAGACTGGAAGGCAGGAACCAGGAGTTTATTTCCGACGGAACAGAACACGTCGAATCAGACAACAGGGTATCTTCTCGAGGTGCTCTAACAAGTTTCTCTATGGCTCCGTCTTTTATACACAGGTTTACGATGCACAAACATTCCTTATTGCAATAAGGACACTTTGAAGTACAAAAGGGCATGTTTGGGACCCCAGCTCCAGGCCCATTCCCATACTGACCGCTCTGATGTTGTTTTCCCCTCCCAAATGTGACATGTGATTGTAATCTGCAGCCGGACATTCCAACAGGGCACGAGGGCAGGAGGGGGTGGTCAGATCTAAGGTTGGGCAGGCGATGAGATCAAGTTTCGCTATGCGGGGCCGGAGGGGTACATCCACGAGACCTAGTTTTATGATGTGGGACTGGGTCGAGAGGCCAGGTGTAGCCGGGGAGGAGGGGGCATCAGAAGAGAGCAAGGGCGTTCCTGGGAGGGATGCGGGGGTGTCGGTCAGGTCTAGGGGTGTGAAGGCCTTGATTAATCACCGCTCCTCTGATGTGAGGCGAGGTCCTACTGTAGGAAGCAATAAACTGCATCTGTTGGGCTAGGTGATGGCCTGGGATCAGGCCGGGCAATCAGGCGGGGAGGAAGAGGTTACCAAAAGGGCCCGTTCTATGAGTAGAATGAAAGAGCGAGGGGGGGGGTCCAGAGTGGTGACAAGGTCGTGTTTAGCGGTGCGTTTATGGCCCGAACAGGAGAGACCGGGGGCGGTCGGGGCGCGGGGTGCTTGCGGGGCTGGAGAGAGAGAGAGAGATGATGGCTATCGGCAATGGGCAGGGAGGTCATGACACAAAGATGGCTATTATCTATGTTCGTGATGGGGCCTAAAAGGGAACAAGATGGCGGGGCCACGGTTTCGTGACTTTCTTTACCTTCAACAGTGGCGAGGGTGAACACAAATGAACGCCGCTTATGTACATATACATTTGTCATTTTCCACAGTCGCCGCTTTTTACATAAGATAGATCATTTCCGTGTTTATCATACATATAGTCGTGTGCAGTCACTGAAATAGCATTTGTCAATATTGGTAGACTTGCATATAACCGTGTGTAGTTGATGCGACATACGAGGTGGAATACATATAAATTTATAATTGTCATACTTAAAAGTGACCGATGAAACATTTTACAGGCAAAAAGTGATTGAGGGAGGAATTTAGTCCAATACAAGCAAGTAGTCAAGGGGTGTAGAAAGTTCCGAAAAAGGGTGGGGGGGGTTCGCCAGTGTCTTTATTAGGTTCTGGTAGTTCGTTTTCTTCCGTTGGCGCTGTTGAGCACCGGCGGTGGAGCTATAGGTCCAGCTCGGGTCCTTCTTTACACGTCGCAGGGTGTGATCTGTCCTTTGCCGTTAGGCCACAGTCCTGATTCCTAGCTAATCTCTCTTAAGGGTGCCTTATGTTGGGCACCTGTATTTCTGTCTCGGAGTCAAAATCCACGTGGAAAGGATAGAAGGGGTTTTGTCGGATAATCGGGGGAGGAGAGGGCGGAGTGGGACCGGATCTTTGAGACGGACCAGGGTAGCAAAAGGGTGATGCGCAGGCAGGTCCATCAATCGGGCTCAAAGGGGCGGGGACTTCTGGCACGCGTGGGTCAACAAGTAGAGGGCTTCAAGGCAGCCCTCCATTCCTTCGTTTTCTGCGTTTGAGAGTGGTGCATCGTCCCGCGTCCCGTTGCTCTGCGGCTCCATCTTAGGTCGAGGTCACACGCGCCTCACGGTCTGTGGCCAGGCTGTGCGTCACATCCAGCCCCTCTCCTCCGGTGGCTGTGTATCCTTGAATGGGTACAAAACAGGGTTTAGCGAACTGGCAAGAGAAGGCATTTATACATTTCAATTCCGTCCCAGATCTAGGTAGCTGGGGGTACGTTTCATCGGTCACGGTCAGAAGTTATCACTGTGGAGTATGTATACAGGCGTGTCTACTGAGTTTGAACTAGGTCTATTTGGCGTTCATTCATGTTGCATGTGGCTTTCTGACCCTAGCCCTGGCAGTCTTTTATCATCATGAGAGAGAGGGGTAGAGGCTAACACTCTTTTCTCGGGGAGCAACAGTTAAGCGGGGTCATCAGTTATACCTCGAGTTTGCGGAGCTGGGGTCAAGCGGGAGGAACGGGGACGTTTTGGACATCCGTACTTGGGTGCGGAGGGGTGGAGCAATCTGGGCCTAGGAGATTGTGTTTCTAACGAGCTGAGAGCAGAAGGCCACTGACGTATAGTCCTCCTATAAAAAGGGCCAGATTAGGGGGACATCAGTCGTCTTACCTGTCCTTTCCCTATAGCCAATTCGAGTTCTATCATTTTTGCAGGAAAGGAGAGGTAGTAACATGGCAAATTACAATTGTTTAGTTTCTGGCAATTTTGTAGATCACCTTTGTGTTCGAGAAACCAATTAGGCTCGTGCCGGCGGGGCACAACATTACCACACAGAGGAAGAAGGAGCAGGGGTCGTTCGCATTTTAAATGAACTATTCGGTACACGTACAACATGAAGGGAAAGGACGAGAGAGAGAAACGTGTACAATAATAGGCCATTTTGATGCGCACAAAACACAAAACAGTAGGGGTCATATTATACAGAAACACAGACTGAGGGACAACGTAAATCCATATACCACGTACACATGAGTTCAGGCGAGTGGGGGGGTACATGCATTTACATACAGAATTCAAGACAAAACATAGAACAGTACTTGGCCAAAGACATTTCCTCCTGCATGCTGCGCATCCTTAGTTTCCTATTTAATTCGCCTGGCTGTCCTTTGCTGTTCGTTTCTGTTGCAAATACTTATACTTTCGTCAATTGTTCGGGAACTATCCTGGTCGGGCCAGTACTTACGGTGGGATCTTTGAATCATTTTTAACGGACGGGTATCCAGGCCAAGGCAACGGAGGGTGTTAGTTGGGGGGGGGGGGGGGGGGGGGGAAAGGGCAACTTCGAGTTTCATGGCGTAAGAATCTACTCGTAGGTGCACGTCATTCCTGGTTGCATTATTAGAGAGATGGTCGTTTCTAAGTAAGGGTGCGTTATATCTATATCTGTTCATCGTGTATAGGTGCTATGTTCAGACCCCCTTTTTCCCCATTCCTTCGGCCGTCCAATCATCACTCAAGTCGTACTAAGACATCTCTCTTATCAGATCAACGCGTGCAACGTATATCCAGTCGAGTTACACGCATTCGGTCATACACGCATGCATTCATATCACCCAAATCCGCGTTGCTTAGGTCTTCTCCACACTTTAGTCGATGTTCTGATGCGACCTGCAGAAAGAAGGGGAAGAAGAAGGGGTGGGGGCAGCGTTTAAAGACACATTTGCGCGCATAAACCCAAAAGGCCTTTTACTTACTACGTATTTCGACCTATCTCCGCGGGGTGCAGTCCCTTCCATCTCGGCATTTTAAGCCCCGTGGGACTGGTGGTGCGGGAGGCATAATCATTTATGGACTGCACATTGCATAGATCGCCCACGTGTGGTATTGCGGATCTTGTGTGTGGGGGGGGGTCGAAACAAAAGGGCAATCAGGGTAAAGTGGGTGAACTCGTGTTCTTCTTCGAGGAGTCGGGGTGGTCTACAGTGGTACCGGGTCTGGTTTAGGGGCATCTGAAACAATTTTCCCTGTGATATGTGGCATAAAGAGTAAAACAGAACCTCGGGATCTTTATAGATTGCCTTAGGTTACACAAAGGTAAAAAAAACACACGCAACAACTTGAATCGTTCACATTTTCAATATTTCTAGGTACTTTGCTTTTTAACCTTTCAGTAATCGACTTGCTTTATTTTGCCTATATTTTACGTAGACCGGAAACAAGGGCTATACATTCGAACTTACCAATCCAAAAACTACGACTATTTGTTTGTCACAAAATCTTTATTTTTAAAAAATGTTGACGTACAAATGCAGGCCTACAACCACGTGGGCCAGCCACGGAGCAGACTTGAACTGTACATGAGGGCATATTTATCTGCGGAAAACATAACTGAGTCGGTGGTTGTTTTATTTCATCAAGGTACGATAAGTGCAATAAAATCATATCGAAAATTCATTGTGGGTAAGTACCATCAGTGTCAAAAAGATTCGAACTTTCAATAATACTGTAATCAATGATGCGTCAGAACTTAATATCAAATTCACTGTTCGAATGTTCGAGCAATACTCATCCCCTCCCGCCATGTGCTTCAAAACTGCATACATATCTCACGATATCAAGTCCGAGCATCCGGAACACAACGGGGAATTGTGAGTTTCGTTCGTACCGGCGCCATTTTGGGTGGGGTCAGGTGGGCCCAAGTATAGTCAAACTGTCTCTACGAACTCGTGGTTGGGCCAGAACTTCTTTTCGGCAGTCCAGAAGTTTCGTTAAGGGGGCAACAGAAGGGACCGGTGACATGAACCATCAATCAAAGAAAAGGGAGGGGCAACAATCTTTCCTACCGGGTCGTACTGATGTTCCACCGGAACTGATCAAATCGGTAGTCTGCAGTATCTTGGGTCATTCAAAACTGAGGCTGGCGCCAGCATGAGGGCGCCGACGTCTCGTGGCTACGTCTTGGTCGTTCTGCGGGTGATCATGGCAGTCATTTCCCATCGGTGGTGGTTGGGGGCCCGCGGAGGTCGAGGGCCCTCCGCAACTCTCGTAGAATCTTCAAAGCTGAGGAGAACGTTTCTGAACGGAGGACTCGTTTTTCTAGTTGGCCAGCAACCAGGCCATCCTTGCACGCCAGGTTCGTTCCTGCAAGGTCGACCGCCATTTTTGGGAGTTCTGCAGCTACCGGCAGTCACTGGGTCGAATGAGCAGACGGACTCCAGCCTGTTGGGTGAGGCGTCGTAGCACCGCCACAGTGGACGAGACCCCGCTGGGTGTGTGGAGCGTCCCTATACCGCAAGAGTGGAGGAACCCTTTGCCGGGTGCGTGGAGCGTCCCTGCACCGCAAGAGTGGAGGAACCCTTTGCCGGGTGCGTGGAGCGTTGGGGGCGCAGCTGAGGGGCCTCCACCTGGGGAGGCGGGAGAGGCTCGTCCGCGCCGCCTCTCCCTCCCAGTGCACCCCACGGCGTCTCGCTGACATTTGTTATGGCCGGGCCAGGCGATGAAGAAGAGGGGGGGGTCGGAGGCATATGCAAGACATCCCCCCCGTGGCCTGCAAGGCGCCGGGAGAAGAAGGGAATGGGAAGACCAGTACATTCCGGGTCGGGCCCATGCCTTCGGCGGCCGGCCGTTCTTTGTCACGGCCCCAGGAACGGGTCCCTTGGTTCATCCTGGGGACAGGCCTTGGCGCGTGGTGTCGCCTCCGGACTATTCGCGTAATGGTTCTCCACCCCAGGCCGCCGCCGCCGGCTTTTGTAGACTTTCTGACGCCCAAAAACCTACTAGAAAGTAGCCCAAAGTAGCCCGACATTGCTACTTTGGGGAGGGAGGGACAGGAACGGCGTCAAGCAGACGGCGAAATGCATTGTGGGTTTGTTGTTGCAGCCGTTTGCCGTGTAAATAGTTGTTTAATATATTTTTGTTCAAAATAAAAACGTTTTAACCTGTTACTTTGCTATAGTGTTGTATATTTCTAATATTCGCCTAGGATTTGTCGTTAATTGGGCGGGGTGGTCGGTGGAGCCGAGCTGTCTCGCAGTCATCATGGCGTTGAGTTTGGCTTTCCTCACTAGTTTCATACTTCCTGAGGGGTTGTTCCTAACGTTACCATTTTAGTAAAAAGAGATCTCATCAGGGGCCTACTGACTTTACTCGATTCCTTTTGTTTTTCCTAATGATTCTTATGTTCTTTTATTTGCTAGCACGATACCGCTGCTAATCCGCATTTTCTTTATATATGTCCTTTTTATTAGGGGTGTCCTCCGGTGGAGCCAGATGGTCTACCTTTAATAAATGGTCCGGGCTGAACCAACTACCGAGCAATGGGGGGGAGATAGGCATGACGGGTTATAACGGGGACAAAAGTCAGCACTACCTATCCTTCACTACTTTGCGGAGACTAGGTAGAATATTTCTATTCTACAGTATTCGCAAATAGGGAATACCCAAAGAGAGAACCAATTCCAAACAGTCAAGTTCGGACAAACAATCAATCAATCAAATGAGGAATAAAATAGGCGCGACGGGTTACAACGGGGGCAAAAGCCTGCGCTACCTACCCTTCACTATCTGCAAAGAGAGAGATCTTCCTGTTCCTCTCTGTTTGTAGGCAGAGAAGATCCTTTCCAAGAACCAATTCCGAACGATCAAGGTCCGGCCAAACAATCAATCAGTGGGGGATAAAAATAGGCACGACGGATTACAACGGGGGCAAAAGCCTGCGTTACCTATCCTTCACTATCTGCAAAGACTAAACAGAGTATGGCGGCCCTGTGCTTGTTTGCAAATAGAGAATGATCCAAAAAGAACCAATTCAAAACAATAAATGCTTGGATAACAATCAATCAAATGGAGAGGGAAGTAGGCGCGACGGGTTACAACGGGGGCAAAAGCCTGCGCTACCCACCCTTCACTATCTGCAAAGGGAGAATACTCCTATCCTTCCCCGTTTGTAGACAGAGAATCTCTCAGGGCAAAACAATCAAAATGCGTAATACTATTATTTTGCAATGACAATCAAACAATCAATTCGCAATTTGTCGTGTTTCCACGACCTTACTCGGACCGTATGGACGGTTTCTCGTCTTCCGTTTCCAGCGCCCGATCGTCCTCTATTCTCCGTAATTGCTGTGGCACTCCTGATGGTTCCCAGTCAGGACCGTAGATCACTCGAGAGAGGTCTGTTCGGAACCGGTGAAGTTCGGATGATCGGCTGCCAGACAAGGGTCTATCGGGCAGGAGCTCTTCCCGATCGTTGCAGTTGTTCACTCTGTCGTTGGGACCTCTCTCACTGGATCCACGTGTCGCTGATGGGCCCCACGTTTGGGACGCCAATTGCTGAAAAAGGGTTCAAGCAGATCAGGTCGTTTACCCCTTTTCTAGGTTTGCCCGGTGTGGTATATAAATAAATAATACCGGATCTAGGTTTTACTGGACATAGCAATAACAGATAGCTCAATAAATAAGAGTCAAGATTCGAGGTAGTAGGAGTTTGCAGGTTTAATACAGCATAAAGGACAGGAACAGGACAACCTGCACAGGAATAGGATGGCAGGGCCTGACACGGGGGCAGGATTGGACTGGCGTGGCCCGGCAGCTGCCGGGGCTGGATCTGGGATGAGCGCGCTAACATTTAATAACAGTACACAAGCATATATACTAAAACAGTTGCATTACAATGAATACAGTAGGCGGAGCAGTGGGTGTGGTCAATAGCAGTCGCGAAAGATAAGGGTGAAAGTAGGTGTAACAAGAGGCGTATACATAGACATGTGATGTAAACGTAACAGAATATGTCATAAATGGGGCGGAAACATGAAGGGGGCTACCTAAGGAGCCGGGACCTCTAACCTAATGGTGCGCGCAAACTGACAATGACGTGTTACTAGGAGAAGCTGGGGGCTATGAACTCTGTGCTAGGAGCAGAGACTGAAGTCTGGAGAGTCAGGGCAACATGTACCTACCACTATCTAGTATCTGATGTTTAGGGAACATGTTGATAGAAACTAAAAGTTATCGGGGTAAAGGCTAACAGACTCTAAGACTGGTGCATGCATTATTCTACATGTAGTGCGTGATGAAGAATATTAAATGACCATAAATACAGTATTTCTCTTGCATGGAGACGTAAAGGCTAGACTATGACGGAAACTATTGATGCGATTCAGTAGCTTAGGAATGCAGAGAAGGAGGGCTGGACTGATAACTAGAATCATAACATACTCTTGGCAGACTCGTAGGCAGAGCCAGGCTGAACCGGGCACTGTGGGGCAGGAAGTAAGTGAAGGGTCAGGAATACAGGTGGGGGCTGTATCGCTCCTCAGCGAGGGCTCAGGAGACAGGAGCTGAATCTGGTGTCCAGGCCCTTTTGAGGCCTAGAAACGGGGACTTTTCAATGAAATAACGTGCACACTGAGAAACGTGGCAACGTAACTTTACATAGGCCTAATACTCGTAGCTTTCACGAGAACTGGAAACTGGCATACTAGAGATGGACACAACTGTAATTGCGTCTTTAATCAAACATGGGGAATACATATGCATATTAATCATGCACACATAACATAAGATGGGGAACACGTAGGGACACAGAACATGGCAAAATTTACTTTTCCACATTCCCTCCTTGTCACTACGTTTCCATCAGGAAACATCAATATTCATGATACCATCTATCATTTCATACAGTATCATTTGCTCGTCTCGAATTTTCTTGGAACGGGATCTAGAACGGGACTTGGGACTAGGAATACAAGAGGTAGCACAAATGCCACAGATCGCAGGGCCACATTGTATACAGAGGCAGCAACTGAATATGATCGCTACTGCAATACCTAGAAAGGACAATACTTTCCATCCCCAGGCGGAAATTATATTCCAGAACCAACCGGACCATGTCCAGGTGCCTGGATCTTGATGTAACATATGGGCAATTTTGTGAAGTCTGGTTATAGCTGAATAAACAGACGGCGCGTTATTAGGAATGAAAATGCAGCAACTAGATCCGATGACTCTACATGCCCCGCCCCTATCGGCCAGTATGACGTCAAGGACGAGACGATTCTGGAGCACGACAAATCTCATAGCAGATTGTTCTTCGGTTAAGTTACCTAGAGCAGAGGCAGTCTCATTCACTACGGCTTCGAGGGTTCTTGTTAACCTACGGATTAGCTTACTATTCTGGATAGGGCCTATAAAGAAAAAGAAACCTCTATTGAAATCTGTATACTGTTCTAGAGCAGTTTCAGTATAATCGACAATTGGGGACTCGATCTCCCTTCTATGTCTAATGTGTACTAGATGTGTGTTTCTGTGATAATCAGATGGGGCTAGGAAAACTGGTGGCAGTAGGAAGGCAATGTAACAGGTTCCCTCCCAATCGAGGGGCAGACGAACATATGCAGTATGACCACAAACAAAATAAGAATGACGTGAAGTTTTGAAAATAGATTTCCCACTGTCACTATACTTGACAATAGTAGTACAATCACTATGGCCTACATGTACGGAACCATTATTTCGGACACATAATTCGCCTTTGACTGGTAATACTGACATAGCGGGTAAGTCTGGAGTAGTATCAGACTGAACATTCAGGACTATGAAATTCGAAGAATAATTACCTAAATTATAAACTTCATTTTCTAGATCTAACCCTGTTCTGTGGGGAAGACCTTGCTTGTCTGGAAAACATGTACTGTTAAGAAAAGACATATCTGTTGAGGATGACGTTAACGTGGACCATGCTCCACACGAACCATTATGTGAAAATGGATAAGGAAAGAGTGGCAGAACTCCCTTCGGTGTCTGGAAAGGGGGGAGTCGACCACACACCCAACAATTAGTGGCATTGCTGGTCTGGTGTGAATAATGTAACATACGGATAAAGGAATTATTACGCATAGCGAGACGATAAGAGAGTTCATGAGGAGGCAGATCACTAAACGTGTGTTCTACTGTAACATTAGAAGACTTATTTACGTGAGGAACTGGAAAATACAAATAAAATGCATAACTGGTGCAGGTAAACATAAGGCTGAGAAACAATACGAAACTTAGAAAAACAATACATCGGATTGAGTTTTGACTAACTCTCTCACTATGGGGGTCTATTTTATACATGTCAGAAACCGGTCTAACCGTTTCACCTAGGGGAGGACTTAGACAATCAAACTGGCTGACTTATTTTACTAGACCGTAGTTTTTGCTTATACTCCTGTTGCGGAGTTTTCTCTAACAGGGAGGGTTCAGTATCATTGTCTTTTGCGGGACAGTCCTTAAGAATAGTACTTTGGCAGTCCTTTAAATCCTCGGAAATGTTCTTAGAAACAGGCTTCAATCCATAAAATTTCTTCACATGTGACAGGTGGACCCAGCCCTTCCTGCCTTCCAGCTTGACGGCAGTACGGGTGGCCAGGAGGACCTGTCGGGGTTCCTTCCAGCGAGGCTCCAGCGGACTTGAACGATCAAAGTTCCGGACAAGAACCATGCATCCGGGAACGATTTCATGCGGTGCCACCTCGGTATTGTCTGGAAATGCGGCGGCAACCTGTGAACGACAAGAGTGTAGGGCAGACATCGAGGAAGCTAGGTAATCTGTCAGCATATTACTTGAAACATCGGTAATACTTCGGGGTCTAGGCGTACCCCACATGTTAGGGGGGCGGCCGAATACGACCTCGTACAGGGACAGACCTGATCTGGAATGCGCGACCATGCGCATATAGAATAAAGCGACTGGCAGAGCTACTATCCAGTCTACACCTTTCTCTTTACATACTTTTGCAATTCGGATCTTCAAGGTCTGATTATGTCTCTCTACGAGACCGGCTGCTTCAGGATGGCGTACACAATGGAACTTCCACTGGTACCCTAACAAAAGGGAAACGTGTTTCATCAACTCAGATGAGAATGGCTGGCCGTTATCAGAATATACGACTCTAGGGAGTCCATAACGGGGGAAGAACTCACGAACCAACTGCTTGGCAGTGGTCGCGGCTGTGTAATCTGGAACTGGATATGCCTCTGTCCACCTGGACAAAGCGCATACGACTACAAGGACATACTTGAGACCTCGACATCGCTCCATCTGAATATAATCCATCTGGAGGACTTCAAAAGGGTGGTCAGGGGGCTGGAATCCACCTTGTTCCACCGGGACACTTTTACCTGGATTAAACTGGCAACATATCATACAGGTACGGACTTTCTGCTTGGCTGCAGCTCGTAAATGCTTGTTGAACCAAATGTTCTGGATACTGTCTAACATAGCTTTTTCTCCTAAATGTGCTGGACTATGTGCGGTATTGATAATGACTTGAACCATTGAGTCGGGGAGAAACCATGTGGCTCTACCCTTCGTTACCCATCCCTGATCTGTCTGGACCCCTCCTTGTTCGGACCATTTCTTGATTTCATCGAGAGTAGCATGTAACT
This sequence comes from Lissotriton helveticus, assembly GCF_964261635.1. Taxonomy (NCBI): domain Eukaryota; kingdom Metazoa; phylum Chordata; class Amphibia; order Caudata; family Salamandridae; genus Lissotriton; species Lissotriton helveticus. The sequence goes on along the minus strand of NC_136060.1, from coordinate 415,414,464 downwards.
GGATATCTATGACATCTTGAGTAGGGTCCTTAACTGTCATACATGTAGTCGGATCTGGAGTATGTGTCTGTGTCGGATTAACTGGAATGTCTGGAGTCTGTGCTGTAAGCTTGGCTGTGCGATCTGCTAGATCATTACCTTGAGAAATAATGTCAGTAACTTTCGTATGTGCTTTGCACTTCATGATAGCAATAGATGTCGGTAAATGTATGGCATCTAACAGAGCCTGAATAAGGAGACCATGCTGAATCTTGGTTCCATGAGAAGTCATGAAACCTCTCTCCTGCCAGAGCACTCCAAAGTCGTGTACGACTCCGAATGCGTAGCGTGAATCTGTATAAACATTAACTTTCAGGTTCTTGGCGTGTATGCAGGCTTGTGTCAGAGCAACTAGCTCTGCTGCTTGAGCAGACAGGGTGTCAATACGGTGTGTTTCTATAACTTCAGTGTCAGTAGTCACTGCATACGCGGCTACTAGTTCTCCTGTACTTGTTCTCATACATGAACCATCCACATAAAGTGTCAGGTCGGGATCTGGTAATGGAATATCTGTCAGATCTTGTCTTGGCTTAGTCATAATATTAACTACTTCCACACAGTCGTGTGTGGCAGGATTCGAATTAACTGACGGTAACAGTGTAGCAGGATTTAAAACGTTGCAGCGTCTGATTTCTATGTGTGGCTGGAATAGTGTCAATTCATAACCTGTTAAACGTGCAATTGTCAAGTGCTGAGTTTGTGTTCGGTTTAAAAGAACTTCCACGGAGTGTGGAACTTGTACTGTCAAGGAGTGTCCTAATACTATGGAATCACTTTGTCTGATAGCTAGTGCTGTGGCTGCAACTGACTTGAGGCACGCAGGCAAAGCCTGGGCTACAGGATCTAATGTGCTCGAAAAATAAGCACAAGGCTTGTACTGTCCTGCTTGATCTTGTGTGAGAACAGATAATGCTGTACCTTCACGTTCTGTGACGAAAAGTGTAAAAGGCTTACTGTAGTTCGGTGTAGCTAGAACTGGAGCTTGGCATAAAGCTTTCTTTAACTCATTGAAACTAAGTGTATGTTCAGATGTCCAAGGGAGGACAGTCGATACGGCTGCCTCCTGTGTCGTTAACTGTATCAGTGGCTTAGCTAGAAATGCATACTGAGGAATCCATTGTCTGCAATAAGAAGTGAGGCCGATAAAAGCACGTACCTCCTTCTGGGTCTTGGGCTGAGGAAGACTCGCTATTAACTGGATACGGTCGGGTGTCAACTGCCTACCCCACTTGGACAGTAAGTGGCCTAAATAGATCACTTGCTGGACACAGAATTGAAGCTTCGAAGGGGACACCTTGTGCCCCATCTCGGCTAGGAAATACAAGACTGTAAGTGATGCTCGCTCGCAAGCACGTTCAGAACGGGCTGTGATCAGTAGATCATCGACATACTGGAGCAGGGCAGTGTCAGTTGGCATGTGAATGTTGTCTAGTTGTCTCTTAAGTGCTTGACTATAAATACTAGGACTTTCTGTGAAACCTTGAGGAGCTCGTGTGAACATATAGCTCCTTCCATTTAAACAAAATCCGAAAAGAAACTGGCTGTCTGGATGAATGGGGACACTGAAAAACGCGTTCTTGAGGTCTATGACTGTGAAAAATGAGGCTTCGGAATCAATGGCTGTCAATAGGGAAGAGATATCTGGGACAACTGGGTACTGGGGAATAATACATTTATTAAGTTCTCGAAGGTCAATCACTAATCGATATACTGGGGGTGCATTTGGATCAGTACGTTTCATGACTGGAATGATCGGAGAATTACATACATTGGAGTCAGTTTCTACAACTACTCCTTGAGCCATGAGCTCGTCAATAATTTTGGATAAGGCTGCTACAGCCTCAGGTGGTAATCTGTACTGTCTGATTCGTGGTAACACTACACCTGGTTTGAGAGTCACACGATGGGGTGTGATTTGCATATAACCTACATCAGTTGGACCTTGCGCCCATAGATGCTGCGGAACATTAGACAATCTCGGATCAAAATCTCGTAATACATAGTGACCCTTGAAGTCACGTAAAAACAGTCGTATTCCCTCTGGGGAACAGCAAATAACTGCACCTAATTCTTTCAGTGTCTTAATGCCTAACAAATTTTCTGGACATGACTTCGTAAGTAACAGATCAGTAGTGCGGGACAATGGACCTACTTCTAGAGTAACTGGCTTAGATATCTCGTTTACAATAGGCTTTCCTGAAAATCCAAGGGAAACATTTCTAGAGCCTGAGAGCGGAGCCCCTGGAACTTCGGCGTGACTGATAGTCGTCCTACTTGCCCCTGTATCAATCAGAAACTTTCTGTCTTTCCCTAGTACCTGACTATGAACATAGGGACCTTCTTGATCTACAGGAATCTCGATGAGAGGCAAGCCTACCTCCCTCTCTAGGCTGTTTCATGAATATGGCTGATACTCTGGATACTCGGACTGTGCATACTGGTACATCTGCTGTGTAACATGCTGTGTTGCAGCAATAGGCTGCGGTGCTGGAACTGTCTGTTGTGCATTCTGTGGCTGAGAAGTCTGTGAAACTAGTTCTTGTCTAGGCGGACGTGGTCTTTCTTTAGTTTTACCAGTAGCTATATTATGTTTCAGAACTGCACACTCGTTTATGAAATGACCTGGCTGTTTACAATAATTGCATGTCCCTTTAACGGGAGCTGCAGGATGACTGGCTTGATTCGTACCCCTCTTCTGACTGTCTTGAGGAACAGATTGTGCAACTAGTACTTTCATTTTCGTGTCTTTCATACGTTTTCTTTCATGATCTTGCTCTTCTCTGATTCTATTCTGGTGGTACTGGAGCATCTGTAACATCTGGGACGGGGTACTAGCTTGCCAGGTACTTTCGACTTTCAAAACTCGATTCTTAACTTGTGGACTTGAATTCTCGACTAATTTAGTAACAAAAAGATGAGGGTATGACTCACTACTTGTCTTGAGGCCACTGTTTATAATAAAACATTTCTCGAATCTAGAATAAAAATCACTAGTGTCTTCGTCTTGTTTCTGTTTACAGGCTGAGATTGCATCCCAGTCTTCCTTTTTAGTGGCTAATAATCTGGGCAAAACTTGTATTAATAGTTCTGGTAATTCTTTACATTTCTCTCCAAGACCGGTACCTGGTACTCGTATCTTATCTTCAGCTTCTAGAACTGCCCAATCGATCTTTTTCTCTCCCACCTCCCATTCTTTTTCCTTGAGTTTCTCGTATACCCCTGCGGGCAACAGGACCTTTAACATTTTAATTATATCTGGATACGTGTATTCTCCCATACGGAGCATGTCTTTTAATTCTCGGTGGAACCCTGCTGGATCTTTGTCGTGACAGGGAATTAATTTCTTCATCTCTAAGAGTTCCATCTTTGTAATTGGGGTGTAAACAAATACTCGTTGCATTTCACCATCTGTTGTCCTGACTGGGTGTACTTCTCGTAACGGATTCTGTCTATCTATGTAAAACGGTTTACTTTCTGGGGGTGAGACATGAACAAAATGCGGGTTCAAAAACGTTCTATATTTGTGACGCTGTTCTAGAATGACACTAATTAAATGGGTACCTAAACCTTTCCATCTATACTGGAGTAACTCGTTCAGGACATCGTGTAACGGACCTGGATCAGAATGTTGACCCTCATACAGAGTAATGAGGTGCTGGATCATATACATACCCACCAGTCGCTGCTCGGCTGGGGGCAATTTCAGAAACATTTGTGCCACTATTTCGTCTGGAAAAGTGGTAGAATCAGTAATCCATCGGACTGCTGATCGGACTAGTTCTTGTTCATGCATAGTACTCAACTCACTATAACCGATTCGTGATTTCAGAATGTGATCGGTAGCTTGAAATACTTGTTCTAGAGAACCTTGTTCTGGTGCTGGGTGATGAAAAACTGACTTGTGTTCTAGGCGTAAATGACGGTCTGGAAATCTAGATTTACCTACATACGCTATTCTGGCAGGATTCTCGTCCTCTACCTCTTCAGTAGAAGAGTCATTCTCTTTCTCGCTTACTTGTGCTGCTTTACGTTGTTCGTGTAACTTTATTATTTCCTTACGAATTCTCTTGTACATACTCTCTATACTACTGATAGTTCTGTGCTTACCCTCGGCTATATTATCACTCCACCTTGTCAGGATTTTCATTTCGGCCGGATCTTTAGTCGGGTAATCTTGTTCTCTTATTAAACAATTAATCAGAAACTTTAATATCATGAGCTGGATTTCAGCTTTTCTTTGAGACATGGCTTCGCTAATACTTTGTGGATCATCCCCTGTACGGATGAAACGATATATTCTGTCTAGATCTTCTTTCATATCTGGTAGGGTGTCCAAAAACCCGAGCACCCGTCTTACACGTATGGAATATAGAACCGTACTATCATCACCTGCGACTGGATCATAGCGGCATTCAGTAAGAGCTCGTCGGATATCTGCAACGGACTTATATTTGGGCGTACGCTGTAACGCACATTCATGTAACTCTGCCAACGTTCTACGTTGGTGTGGTGGCGGGGTACCAGGAGGACCTCCTCCTGCGGCCCCTAAACTGGAATCGTCGACTGATACTCTTCGTACTGGCGCGGCGGGAAATTGAAACGTAGGCTGGACCGGGGGTACCGTAACAGGTACTCCGGTGTCTGGAGGAGCAGGAATTGCCTGATTCACAGGGACTGGCAGAACAGGATTTGCATATTCTGGGACTGTGTCGTCCAAGTAGGACGAGATGAAAATATCAGCTGCGGTCGGTTTGTGACGTAGCTTGGTCGGAACTAATGGTGGCGGGAAATTACTGGATGCCTCCGGGGTTGCTTTTGGCAAGCCCTCGGCAAGGAGAGGATACATACCCTTAATGAGGGCGTTCCTCTGTCTGTCTGACTGTTCGGTTTTAACTCGTTCACCTATCTCGATTAATTCCCTTTCGTGGGCTCGTTCTAAGGATTCTCTACTTAATTCTGACTTTCTGATTTCTTTTTCGGTTCTTTTATGAGATTCTTTGCGCCATAACTCGATGGCATCTTTCTGTGACTGTCTGGCTTTCTTTTTCCATAATGCTTCTTCTACTCGCATGATGCACTCGGCATCCCATGTACCCGATACGGGCCATCTATACTTTTCTTCTAACTGTTTGGTATACTCTACCCATAAATCTAGATATAATATGGCACTTATGCCATGCTTCTGATACATAAAATGACCTGGACTGTCCCTAGGCGGGACAGGAACTGCTGCTTCTAGCAGACCTTTTCTGGTTTTTAACTGACGTAGTTTAGAAAATAAGGGCATGACTGAACTGTAACTTAGACACAATACGTAATTACAATACACAATGAACACGATAATTACTCCACATTCATACCACGACATTAAAATACATGAAGAACATTCAAAATAACAGTTCGAACAGAATACTACCTGGAATACTGAAAACAGAATACATGAATTTTCTCGAGAACAGAACTGACTAGAACAGAAACTAGATGCACTGCTGAAACAGTACGAAACTTACCGGTCTCATAAAGAGACACGTCAGGACCCGCATCCACCGAAGTGGACACTTCGTTTTGGGATATGTGTACCACCAAACCCCACGGACCAGAGACAATTAGATTGACCCTGTCTAGATACTACCCCAGCAACGGTACTCACCGGGCAGCAAGAACGGAAGGCCTCGGACTGGACGGGACTGCTTCGACGCCGGACGGACGAACTTCGGACTTCTGTTACGGGTGGGCCTCCGGATACCTCGGACCTTGGACTCTCGGCTTGGGCTCTGGTCGGGACTCGTCGCGTTCCTCCACCGCCTCGTCTGGATGCTGGACCGCAACCTCCGTCTCCTCCGTGGGCCTGAGGGATACTTGAAGCAGAAATATCTGCACGTGCACGGTATGGTTCCGTCACGGCTGCAGAGGATCAGGGGGCACGCGTGGCTTCACCGGCGCGTGGGGAAAGGGCAAGTCCCTGTTCGGGCGCCATTATGTGGTATATAAATAAATAATACCGGATCTAGGTTTTACTGGACATAGCAATAACAGATAGCTCAATAAATAAGAGTCAAGATTCGAGGTAGTAGGAGTTTGCAGGTTTAATACAGCATAAAGGACAGGAACAGGACAACCTGCACAGGAATAGGATGGCAGGGCCTGACACGGGGGCAGGATTGGACTGGCGTGGCCCGGCAGCTGCCGGGGCTGGATCTGGGATGAGCGCGCTAACATTTAATAACAGTACACAAGCATATATACTAAAACAGTTGCATTACAATGAATACAGTAGGCGGAGCAGTGGGTGTGGTCAATAGCAGTCGCGAAAGATAAGGGTGAAAGTAGGTGTAACAAGAGGCGTATACATAGACATGTGATGTAAACGTAACAGAATATGTCATAAATGGGGCGGAAACATGGAGGGGGCTACCTAAGGAGCCGGGACCTCTAACCTAATGGTGCGCGCAAACTGACAATGACGTGTTACTAGGAGAAGCTGGGGGCTATGAACTCTGTGCTAGGAGCAGAGACTGAAGTCTGGAGAGTCAGGGCAACATGTACCTACCACTATCTAGTATCTGATGTTTAGGGAACATGTTGATAGAAACTAAAAGTTATCGGGGTAAAGGCTAACAGACTCTAAGACTGGTGCATGCATTATTCTACATGTAGTGCGTGATGAAGAATATTAAATGACCATAAATACAGTATTTCTCTTGCATGGAGACGTAAAGGCTAGACTATGACGGAAACTATTGATGCGATTCAGTAGCTTAGGAATGCAGAGAAGGAGGGCTGGACTGATAACTAGAATCATAACATACTCTTGGCAGACTCGTAGGCAGAGCCAGGCTGAACCGGGCACTGTGGGGCAGGAAGTAAGTGAAGGGTCAGGAATACAGGTGGGGGCTGTATCGCTCCTCAGCGAGGGCTCAGGAGACAGGAGCTGAATCTGGTGTCCAGGCCCTTTTGAGGCCTAGAAACGGGGACTTTTCAATGAAATAACGTGCACACTGAGAAACGTGGCAACGTAACTTTACATAGGCCTAATACTCGTAGCTTTCACGAGAACTGGAAACTGGCATACTAGAGATGGACACAACTGTAATTGCGTCTTTAATCAAACATGGGGAATACATATGCATATTAATCATGCACACATAACATAAGATGGGGAACACGTAGGGACACAGAACATGGCAAAATTTACTTTTCCACACCGGCGTTAGCCGCTTCTCACCCAACTTATGATTACCAAAATAAAGAGGCAGGCGCTGGAGACTGGAAGGCAGGAACCAGGAGTTTATTTCCGACGGAACAGAACACGTCGAATCAGACAACAGGGTATCTTCTCGAGGTGCTCTAACAAGTTTCTCTACGGCTCCGTCTTTTATACACAGGTTTACGATGCACAAACATTCCTTATTGCAATAAGGACACTTTGAAGTACAAAAGGGCATGTTTGGGACCCCAGCTCCAGGCCCATTCCCATACTGACCGCTCTGATGTTGTTTTCCCCTCCCAAATGTGACATGTGATTGTAATCTGCAGCCGGACATTCCAACAGGGCACGAGGGCAGGAGGGGGTGGTCAGATCTAAGGTTGGGCAGGCGATGAGATCAAGTTTCGCTATGCGGGGCCGGAGGGGTACATCCACGAGACCTAGTTTTATGATGTGGGACTGGGTCGAGAGGCCAGGTGTAGCCGGGGGGGGGGGGCATCAGAAGAGAGGAAGGGCGTTCCTGGGAGGGATGCGGGGGTGTCGGTCAGGTCTAGGGGTGTGAAGGCCTTGATTAATCACCGCTCCTCTGATGTGAGGCGAGGTCCTACTGTAGGAAGCAATAAACTGCATCTGTTGGGCTAGGTGATGGCCTGGGATCAGGCCGGGCAATCGGGCGGGGAGGAAGAGGTTACCAAAAGGGCCCGTTCTATGAGTAGAATGAAAGAGCGAGGGGGAGGGGGGGGGGGGTCCAGAGTGGTGACAAGGTCGTGTTTAGCGGTGCGTTTATGGCCCGAACAGGAGAGACCGGGGGCGGTCGGGCGCGGGGTGCTTGCGGGGCTGGAGAGAGAGAGAGAGAGAGATGATGGCTATCGGCAATGGGCAGGGAGGTCATGACACAAAGATGGCTATTATCTATGTTCGTGATGGGGCCTAAAAGGGAACAAGATGGCGGGGCCACCGTTTCGTGACTTTCTTTACCTTCAACAGTGGCGAGGGTGAACACAAATGAACGCCGCTTATGTACATATACATTTGTCATTTTCCACACCAGTACTGAATAATGCATTCACCTGCACGCTGGGTGTCGAATGGTGTGCATATTGGTTTTGTGAGTTTATCACGCTATGTGGGAATTACTTGATGTACATGCCAGAAAGCATTAGTCTGACAAAATGGTAGTGTCCGTACTGTGCCTCCCTGGTCTCAAATGTATTGAAAAGTATACATCTATGCTGTGGACTTATATGCTGTCTCATTGCTGCTTTATGTTTTTCCTTTTCTTTCATCAATAAAATATGTTTTTTTTAAAAGAAAGCACACAGTGCTGTGGACACCATGAGGTTAAGAAGTTGGACCAGATAAACAATCCTCTTCGACATATTCTAAAGTGCCACTTCTTGATGTGTATTCATGTGGTTAGAAATAGCCTATCAGTTTGGTGTATATAATCAGTGATTGTTTTTTACTTTCTTAGAACATCATGATTAGTTTGATATTTCCAGTAATCATATAAAACTCAAGTATTCTTGTTGGTAGGAAGGTAGGAAACTGGTTAATAACATATGGTACCAGACTAATATAAAGTTGTGGGTTAAGAACAGAGTAGCCCTATCTCTCATGCTCGCTTTTTATTGTTTCATATCTCCGGCCCTACTGTCCTGTTCCCCAAGCCCTCCCCCTTATTGACCATTCTGATACTCTGTACTGGAATTGTAGCCAGAGTTGGTGTTGCCTGAAGGTGGGCCCTCTTTGAGTATCCTGCCAATGCTGAGGACATCAGGAAACATGACACAATTATGACCCTACAGCTTTTGGTCCTTCTGGTTGCCATGGGCTCAGAATGGCAGTGTTAGATGACATGTAATGAAGTTTAGCGTACGTTCAGCAGGAGAGTGTCACTCCTCGCACCGAGACTGCAGCTTTGTCTAACAGGGTGGCTCAATTCAGGCTAGAGGAACATAACATAACATGTGTATTTGTAAAGCGCATGTTCACCCAGAAGGGTATGTTGGCGCTGAATAACAGATGTTTTTGTTGGGAGACAGCCATTACAACGCAACTTTCACAACACACTACCATTACAACAAAACTTTTACAACGCAGGATCCATTACAACGCATGCCATTACAACGCATGCCATTACAACGCAGATGCTATTACAACGCATGCCATTACAACGTAAGTATGGGTAAGTATTTAATTTAATTTTAACCCCTACACTATCCAACACTTATATTACTATTACACCCCCTGGAGTTAGAATAGTAATTTTAACCCCTACACTATCCAACACTTACTCTACTATTACACCCCCCTGGAGTTAGAATAGTAGTTTTAACCCCTACACTATCCAACATTTACACTACTATTACATTCCCATTAATTAAAATTAAAAAAAACTTACCCATACTTACGTTGTAATGGCATGCGTTGTAATAGCATCTGCGTTGTAATGGCATGCGTTGTAATGGCATGCGTTGTAATGGATCCTGCGTTGTAAAAGTTTCGTTGTGGTATGCATTGTGAATGTATGCGTTCTAACATCATACATTCATTTTTGTTACCCTGTAGTTCTCATTTAATCAACCTCAGAAGGATTAAAGGCTGAATGGACCCACCAGGGTTTTAACCTGTGACCATGAGATCAAACACAGGCCTCTACAGTGGATGCATTAGTCCACTATGCCACCAGACCCGACTCTTAATCTCCCCAGGTTGCCACAGTTCACTATTCAGATTTAGGTACTCATGTACATCAGCTCACAACACTGCAGCTTGAAACCCTCAACCCACAAATCTGAGCCATAGTACCTCCTGTGATTTCTTTGGTGGGTCATAAATGGTTTACAGGAGATTGTGTGAAGGTAGAAGGGTTTTTAGTACAATTCAAATTGCATTTCACCTGCTGTTCCAATGCTTTTAGAGATTCCCAATCACAGACGGCTTTTTTAATTTCTTACTTGGGAAGGGGTTCTGCATTAAGGGTGGTACCACTTGTGACACAGGACAATCATATCCTAAAGAATTGGAATTCTTTCAGTGCTGAATTTTGAACAAAATGTTTTCTAGACATATAGCTACCTTGTCAGCAAATAGGGCATTGCTAGAGCTGAACCAGGAAAACCAAAAGTTGCCAATGTTTAACTGTCTAGTAGCTGTTGCTCGAAGTAGGATTCCCTTGAAAAACAGAAGCAAAGAGGCGTTTTTGCAAAACAGGAACAGTTTGTTTAATTTTTGGCCAGAAGAACGGTTGCAGGCAGTAGGAGGCCCTAGACCCACCCAGCCTACACCGTTATACCACCTGTTGGAGTTGACCCAACTCCAGCATCTTCATGGACCATGAGAGATGCCCCACCCCCAAAACATCACTGCCGGAGTAGACCTGGATGGCGCTCACAGGGTTGTATTGGATCTTCCTCATTAAGATTTTCTTGCGAAGCTCACTTTGCCTACCCTACATTTACAGTCTTTCTGATTTAGTGTTACTGTGATTGGTTTTTTCTATGCAAAGTTTGCAGAAAGAGTTACAGGGCGTGGCGAAAGTAACTCATGAAGCAGAAATCACCAATAATGGTTGCAAAGGGGGCTGCGAGACGTAGCTGGGAGGAACGCAATGCTCCCCCATTCTCCTGAGACACCGTTGAAATCTTGAGCGCTGGGCTGGTATCGCTACCTCAAATGTAGGCGTTACCTTACATTGGACTATGGAGTGCGGTTGCGAATTAAAATCCAATAGGACAACACCGCTGACAAAATAATACCTGGTGGGTGATATCACCTTAGGTGGGCCATCGGCTTAGGTCCCCTTGTTGCTACCTAAGAATGCTTGCCAATAAATTAAACCCAAACCTGTTCTCAATAAACATGAAACTTCCAGAAAATAACTGTGCAGTGTCATTTATCTCAGATATTCTATCAACATGCAGGTATTTTCAGTTATTTTAGCGCTGTGGCAAAGCAACTTTAGGAGCACATCCTGGTCTCTCAGTGCAAACAAAGAAATCACTGCCACTGTTTTTTGTGTTTTTTTGTTTTTTGTTGTTGCAGTTTTAGAAACTGCTAACTCGACCAGAGGGTATTGTAAGTTTTTTTTACATGAGCACCAGTTACATTACACAATGACACATTCATTTTGTTTAAGTGTCGCTAAACGATACATCTCTTACAAAGCAGCCCTACAAATTCAGGAACCATCACTTGGTTTGTTTTCCTTTTAGATGGAAGCACTAAATAGGCCCTTGTTGCCTGTTTTTCCACCTATCAGCGTTGTTTCCTCAGCTCTCCCCCACCTCCAGGCTGGTGGCCACCTTCGGTTTGTGTTACCGTTCCTCTAATGAGCCTGCAGTGTTATTGCAGCGGCCTCGGGGTCTCCAAACACAGTCAGCTGCTATGAGGCAGGCGTCGTCGTCGGCTACCGGACACACTTCGCCCCGCCAGCTGGTTTCTTACCAAAGAACCTCACGCAAAGTGCTTTGACAGAGAGGAATGTTGCTTCGCGCCCTTGAACTGATAAGGCAGCCAACAATCTCCGAGGCCGGGATCCAGGCTTTTATTTGTGTCAACATTTACGGGAAGTCGACCCAAAATGTTGCAAGTGAAAGGCGGTATCTGCGTGCGCACGAAACACAAGCTTGCGGTCTGTGTGGCGCCTCCGCCGGGCACCACGCTCGGAAAACGAAAACATTTCTGTTGTGTACTGTATGGTGAAGGACGCCCGTAGAATATCCACACTGGAGCATAAATTGCATTTATTCATTTTATTTTGAAGTTTTTATATAGCGCGAACAAGACCCTTGCGGGTATCAGAGCGCTTGACAGGGTAAATATAGGGAACAAACAGGTATATAGTAAATGACGTATTGTTCTGTCTAGTTTCTGGGGGCAGTAGGCACAATCCCTTCATAATTATTACACTTTAGGGTGCTTATCGCAAGGAAGTGTTTAATAATTGCAATCTGAAATTTCACTTCTTATCCACCAGTTCATGTGTGTATTTTGAATTTCCAGAATATTTCCTTCCGGGTCACAATCTGCACTTTCTAGACCCAGTCCTCAGCAGCTGATCAGTGCCATGGACGTTAATTCACCCAAATACCAGGATGTAAGGGTAATTGCATTTATATAGCGTTTAGTGCCCCTGACGAGGCATCAAAGGGCTCTTTCGGCAAGCAACAAGATACTCCGGAACCCAAAAAAGGACTAGTGGTGAATTAGTATAGGGAAATATGAAATTATTTTGAGCAGTAGACATGTTAGTCTGTTATTTGGATTGAAAAGGATAGTGGAGGGATAGAAGAGGGAAGGGTTTGCATTTATATAGCGCTTGCTATCCCTGATAAGGTGTTGATATTTCAAAAACACAGGACAAAACTGCCCAGCTGCTTCCAGAGCCTATTATTATAGCCAATATACCCTTTGATTCCAATGGGTGTTGCGGGCCTGCTGAGGGCCTGTGTTCTTTCCCAAAACTGTACCTTTGTACCCACAACTGGCACATCACTGGCCATAGGTAAGCCCCTTGTAAAAGGTACTATGGGTACCAAGGGCACTGTGACCAGGGAAGGCCTCTAAGAACTGCAGCACCTATTGTGCAACCCTTAGAGACCTTGTACCGTAATACCCGCTCACTGCCAGTGCAGGCTGCATGTTTTGGTGTAGAGAAAAGTGAAGAGTTGACATGGCACACAGCCTTATGTGCCATGCCTGCAACCCACTGACTGGGGCCTAGGTAAGTAACCCCTCCAGGAGGGTGCACTAGTCCTCAGGTGAGGGTACCGTGGCATGAACCCTGTACCCCTACAGTGTCTAAGTACATTCTTGCAATAATCAACAAGAGAGAGAGGGTCTTTACTGTAAGAAACACTCTTGGTCCCTCTATATAATACAATCAAATCAACAAAAGTGTTGGTTTTAGACCTTCCTGGTGGGGCCCGATGATGAAGCATGTCACCAACCATGTTGGTGAGTGAGGGCCTCCTAAAAGAATCTAATCTGATTCTTTTTTCATCTGCCCACTCCTCTCATTGAGAGGTACACTCTTTCGTTGATTTGATTTTAAGTACATTCTTGGACATTGGAAGTATAGTAAAGCTATAAAGAGTATATGGTCTGGGAGTTGGTCATTATGAACTCCATAGCTCCATAATGGGAAGTTTTAGAGCAAACGTCTCAGCATAATAAACTCACACTGATCCCAGAGTGGGATTTAATGTAAAATGCACTCAGAGGGCATCTTAGAGATGCTCCCTGGAAAACAACCAGCCCTGGTGTGTTTCCTGAATGGCTGCCCACTATTTGCCACCACCAGACAGGTTTCTGGACACCGGGGTAGAGAGCCTCCGCTCTCTGGGTCCAGAAGCAAAGCCCATCCTAGGCAGAGGTGTCACGCCTCTTCCCCCAGGATGGGGTGGGTCCACGAAGGGGAAGCTTCAAAGGTCTGCTACCTTTGTAAGCTGTCCCTGCCTTTTACTGCCCCAGCAACTGGCCCCCAACAACTGTCTCCCACCAGTTTTGACCCCCACTTTGGGAGTGAGAATCAGTTGGGAAAAAAAGGCTAGGAGGAGAGGTGTGCCCACCTTTGCCAACCCCATCCCTCAGGTGGGGGAGGTGAGATGAAGCACACATCTCAGTCCAACTCCAGGAGTTCCTGGCAGGGTATGCAAGGGATCAACCCACTACTGTAGGTGAGGACTTTCAGGAGAATGGGGAAAGTAGTGAGGATGATGAGGTCTTAAACTACCCACCTCATCTACTTAGGGAGAATGGGGACTTTGTGTACTACCCTCCAAATCCAAGGGTACAGGGTCTAGATACTACAGAGGTAGGGCTAACTCTGTACCAGACAGTGAGGACAACTTTACTGAGGAGGACAACCTTTTAGCAATGTTGACCAAAAGGCTAGAACTAGAGACTAGGCTCCTAGCCCTAGAAAAAGAGAGAGCAGTGATGGGCCTAGGCCCCATCAATGGTGGTAGAAATGTTAGCAATTTAGAAAGTCAAGAAAAGGAAGATCCTATGATCCTAAACCCCCCTAAAGGTATTGTCCCTAAATTTGAGGATGGTGATGATATCACCAAGTGGTTCATAACCTTTAAGAGGGGTTGTGAGGTCAGAAAAGTGAGGAAGACTCAATGGGGGGGGTAATCCTTTGTGAACTGTTCTCTAGTAAGTGCAGAGACAGGTTCCTGACCTTTAATGGGGAAGAAGCAGAGACTTATGAACTCATGAAGGGCACCCTGATTGAGGGATTTGGACTCACTATTCAGGAGGACAGAATTAAAAGCAGGGGGGCTCAGAAATCCCACAGGGAGTCCTGAGTGGAATTTGTAGACTAGTCAGTAAAAACACTCGGTGGCTGGTTGCCTGTAACATGCGGTTTTATGAAAGATTTTTTAACTTGTTTATGAAGGAACACATTTTAAGTAACTGCATCAATAAAAAGTTGCATCAGCATCTGGTAGACCTGAGTCCAATTTCACCCCAAGAATTGGAAAAGAAGGTAAACCACTGGGTCAAGACAAGTGTGACCAAGACTACCTTTCTTTGGTATAGTATATACAGAGCCAGCTTCCTACAACGACGACCTGCCTGAAGTCCCTGCCGACTAGTGATGGTCCAGTCCATGCTTGCCATCTGATCATGAGTGACTGGTTCATCGTGAAGTATTTCTGACTGAGCTGACCCCCTTGTTCCAGCTGTGGGTCCTCTGTATGCCTGGGCTCTATGTTGTGGCCGGTGCTCGGTACCGGCACTCAATTGTCAACACCGGCACTTGTGACAGTCTGCCACAAGGTGCACTGTCTGGCTAATTTATAGATTACCACAACAACAGTCAATTATTAATTCAATATACATTTAAAATGACTATAACCTGTGCCCAACCACGTTTTATAGCTTTGGGAGCCTGAAATAGTCCGAAATGTCACACTTGTAAGCGTGTGATGGTTAGAAGTTGTGTTGTCACTATCCTGGGCAGCATAGCAGGGGAAATGTGTGGTGCAAGATGCAGTGGCCTCCTGACAAGAGCCCTGGACATTATTATTTTACAAAATAAGGACTGACCTGCACGAACACCCACAGCGGCCCAGAAGGAGCCCCTGCCGCGGGTAATTGCCCCAGGGACCGCATTTTACTTGGAGGGCTACGACGCTCCACTGGAGGACGCCTATAATCCTCTGGTCACTCTGGACCATTCATCCTTCAGCTTTGTTCACAGGGCTTCGGAGCTGCTCACCTCAGTGCTCTAGAGCCCTTCCCCCTGCGCTTCTCTCGACTTCACTGTTGACAGTCCTTTCTGTTGTTGGCATGTCGATGTCTAACTCACCTGCGCTGAGGCTGTCTAGGGGTTCTTTATATTTAATGGGGGTCTTGATGAGCTTGGCTAGCCCTCCATTTTTGGGTCGCGTTCCCCTCCCAAAGTTCCCTAGCAAACTTAATGTGGCGGCTCTACCAACAGAATAGGAACCAACATGGGATTTAGTCTGTCCGTTTTTGTCAATCAAAAGGACTCAAGGGCTCCATAGCACATTAATAGTTCCAAGGGGGCGACCTTCTTGAAATGGCGCAGTTTCCGAATCCCTAGGGCATCTATGACATGACGGATTATGGAATGTTCCAGCCTGTTTCTACATACACTCCCTCCCTCCAGCCTATATCATTGACCCCCATTACATCCATTTCCTCTTCCAAAATCGTGGTCAACCTCGCCTGATTACAATACAGTTTTAGTTGGATTGAAAAACTGCCACTACTCTGTCAGTTTTTGTAATGTCAGGAGGGCTCCCCTTCCACTTCAGGATAGCTGATGTCAACAGATTATAAAGAGTCTTTCAATTCTAATCTGTTGGAAATCAGAAACAGGACCCCTTCTCTCTGGACAGACATGGATCGTACCTCACAGAGAGTACTTGACACCAAGCTTGAGCTGCTGGGCCACAATGCTTTTATAATTAAATACCGCCCTAACCTATCAAAAAATGCATTCACATGCCTCAAACACAGACGTCTTAAATCTTTTCCAGAAACCCTAATCTCTGACCCATACTTCTGTTTGAACAAAGGAACTACAATAAGTGAGCTCATCTTCTACATGAAAAGAAGAGCTCAATGGAGGAAAGCACTCCACTCATTCTGCATTACCTAAAAGAAATCCCCACATGGTATAAGACTCAAGGTAGCCCCTTAATCCACCTTCATAGCAGATACCACCATCCCCATATATAACAACAGGATCATTCTTTTTCAAGCATCAGAATGCTTTTTTGATGAAAATGTCCCCATCATCAAGAATTCCATTATTAACAATGACCCCAACAATAATCGAATAGGCGGCCTAGCTCTTCAGCCATCCCACAGGATCCCCAAGCAATTTCCCCAATTTTTGGGGGGATTTCTTTGTTGTTTCATCACATAAACAACAGTTAACAGTAATAGTCTGACAGATATTTTATACAGCACTCTATTTGTGACAATATCACCAATGGGTTTAGCACAATAACGATTCCACTTTTTTGGCCCTGTGCTCCTAGCTTGGAGATATCCCTCAACCCCCCTACCCCCAACTAGCTTCCATCTGTCAATGTTAGGTATAGTATTTTGTTTCTTTCCCAAAGTTAAAGTTCGGCTTTCAGGAGCCCTCTTGTGTGTCGGTAGCTTGTCGTTCCTGCCTATAGGAGATCTGTGCATCCCGTTGCTCTTCCTCCCCTGAGTCTAGTTGCGATGACTGGGGTGTGGCCGTCAGTTCCTGTATCATCATACCCCAAGTTTGTAGTACCTCCGGTAGTTTCTCATCCCATCTGATTTTCCTCATATGTTCCTGTTCTGCAGTTGCCCATTACTTAATATCTGTCTTCCATTTATCAAAGGATGAGCCCTGTGGGGTCAGCCAAGGTTTTGCTATCAGTCTCTTTGCTATTGTGAGTCCCAGTATAAAAAAGAAAACGTCTGGTCGTTTTACGTTTAGAATTACTAGGTAACAGTCCCAAAAGGCATGTTCATATTTCTAGCGCTACCCCCCAACCTGTCACCCTATTAAGTTGCTCAAGTACTTCTGATCAGAATTCTTGTATACGTGGACACTACCAAACCATGTGCACAAAACTGGCTTGTGTGTATCTACATCTAGGACATTGTGGGTCTTGGGTTGCATTGACCATGTGTAGCCGTCTGGGAAAAAGAAACGCCATATGTATTATATTGTATTAATTTAAATCTGCCACTTATTGACACTTTACATATTCCCTCATGAATTTTCATCTAATCAAAAGGCGTTAATGGGTGTTCAACAACCTCTTGCCATCTTTCTTCTATTT
This sequence comes from Lissotriton helveticus, assembly GCF_964261635.1. NCBI lineage: Eukaryota > Metazoa > Chordata > Amphibia > Caudata > Salamandridae > Lissotriton > Lissotriton helveticus. The sequence goes on along the minus strand of NC_136060.1, from coordinate 415,396,908 downwards.
CTAGGGATTTGCTTTGCCTATCGTCCCTCAAAGTCCGATACAGGTGAGTTACAAACATACGCTCTCCCACCATACCAATCATGATGACTAGTGTCTGTGAATGTTCCGGGGGCTCTGGAAAGGTCAGCCAGAGGTCTCTAGCCATGGCTGCTATATTAGCATATTGCAAGAATGTTCCAGTGCCCAACTCAAATGTTTCTACCGCATCCAGATAGGTTATGAACCTGCCTTCTGGGTATAGGTCCGCCAGCATCAGGCAGCCTCCCTCTCTCCACTTTTCAGTGGTCATTGCTTGCTCTATTTTAGCGAACTGTGGTATGGCCCAGACATCTGCCTCTGGTGCAAAGGGCTTCCTCCTGAGTACCGTTTTTACCATTCTATCCCATATACTGGCCTTTAATCGTATCGGGGGGGGGTCATGTCTGGCCTGCTGTTTTGCCTCATAAGAAGGACTGCCAATTGTTGATTCCCATTGCTACCTGCCAACAGATTCCTTTCCCAGGAGCCACTGTACCGGGTGCTGTAACTGCGATGCCAAGTAATAGAGTTCCAGGTCTAGGATTTCCATTCACCCTCTTTCCCATTGTAGTTTCATTACCTCAAGGGTCACCCTGCATCGCTTCCCATTCCATAACAGGGATGTCAAAAGGATTTCTAGTTCTGTGAAGACCCTGCATGGGATTTCATAGAAGGACCCCTGCATCATGTAAAGGCATCTCGGCAGCACCACCATTTTTATTACGCCCATTTTGCCCATCAGTGACAGTTTTAGGGTATTCCAGAAGTTTGTTAGATTTGAAATTTCTCTCTCCCATAATGCACTCGTTATGTTATATTAGGTTAGCATTGTGTGGCTAAAATACATGCATTTGTACTGCGCTATGTAACCCACCGAGTTACCCCTGCAGCATGTAGGCCTTCGATTAGCCTGTGTGACTCCATTTTGTATTTCATAATCCTTATTAGACTGCCTGGGCTGTACTCGTATTAGACCTCATGTATTCAGAATTGCTTGCCTCAGCAGAACACTGTACTTCGTTATTATTTTCTTTCCTTTTCAAGGTTGTAACTCGACTCACTAACAGACAATTATTCTGCTTTTGAATTCCATTGTATACATGTAGCTCTGCTCCCACGTTAGGAGAAGCTGAGACTCGACACAGTGGCCTTGAGATACTGATAGTGCACTCTAGTAGAAAGTGCTCATCTCTGTATACCTCCTTTGTTCATGCCCGGCTCAAGTCGGTAGTTTTCCACCAGAGGCATGGCCGAAGTCTCCTTAGATTTCATTATGCATTAGCTTACCCTGGGGAGTCAGTTCCCTCGACAGACATCCTATGGTGAAGGTCTGACTGGGATCCTCTACAGAGTACATACCTCAAGTTTTCATTCTGTACTGTCTGACCGACTCTTCATTTGGGAAGGCAAAGCAGGTAGTCATAAGAACCCGCGTGGCCCTAGAGGGCCCCGTCCTTCAAGTTGAAACTTCTGTGTAAACCCCTTATGATCCGTCTCATATTCAGATCGTAGAACCGGTCTCTATCCCTGGCAATATGAATGCCCAGGTATCAGTCTCATTCCAATTCCCAAGGGAGCTCCAATTGTGGAAGTAGTGACTCTTCGTCCCCTTTTGGTCGGATGTTCGGGTATAGTCTTGATTTGGATTTGTTGTTCTTTAGCCCTGAAGCTGCCCTAATTGTATCCAGTGCTTTAATTAATAGTGTAGTAGACTGCCTCAGGTGGTTTAGATACACCAAGGCATCTTCTACATACAGGGAGACTAAATGTTCGGTTGGTCCTATTTGTATCCCATGCCCCTTGAGTACCACTCCTAGGTGGCAGGCTAGTGGCTTCATTGCTATTGCAAAAATCAACAGGGAGAGCGGGCACCTCTGCTGTGTCCCTCTTTAGAGCTCTATACCGTCCGACACATAGCGACCAGTGCGAACCCTGGGCATTGGGTTTGTGTATAGTAGTTTAACTCACTCGATGTACTTCTGCCCAATTCTAATTTTTTCTAATACTAGCCAAATACAGTCCCATCTGACTGAGTCAAACGCTTGTTCTATATCTAAGAAGGCCAGGGCGCTATCTACCAATCTCCCGTCCAGAATCTGCATGACATGTGCCAGGCGACCGATGTTTCTCAGGGTACTCCTGGGGGTATGAAACCCGATTGGTTCATGAATAATCTGGGGCATATACGGGAGCAATCTGGATTCCAAAACGTGACTGATGAGTTTCAGATTCACGTTTAACATAGGAGTTCGGTAGCGCAGGGTCCTTCCTTGGTTTGGGGATGAGCACTATGAGCGCTTCCTGAAGAGATCTCTGTAGTTCCTTTATCTCTTGTAGTCTTTCTGCAAGTATTTCCGGGAACTGTTTACAAATTCAGCTGCCAGCACCTGGTGACTTAGAGGTTTTCATCTGCCGGATGGCTGTTATTATTTCCATTTTGGTCAGTGGGGCGCCCAGGACATCCTGGGCTTCCTGATCTAGACTCGGCAATGTAATCCTCTCCAGGAAATGCTCCACCGCCGAGGTGGGTGGCTTGAACAGGGGTTCTGTGTAAACTTTCTGCAGATGCTTCACAAATGCAGCATTTATTTCGTGCTGCATATATTTCATCCTCTGAGTTCCGGGGTCCCTGATTATTCATGTTGGTTTGGGTTGTGTTTCCATTTTTTGTGAGTCACGCCAGCAATCGGCCAGCTTTGTCCCCTTGTATAAACCAGCGCTTCCTGCCTTTAGTACGGTCAAATGTATCCAACCTATCCCATAGCTCTCCTACCTTTTGTCTCTGCTTTGTCCATCCCTGGAGGCCCTCCATGTTTATGGGAATTGATGCTTCCAGTGTGGCAAACTTGCGTTCTTGTTCCTGCAAGTCCCTTTCTAACACTTTTCTGACTCCCACCTCTGTTGCCATACAGACCCCCTTGAGTACTACTTTCGTTGCGTCCCATTCCGTCGCCCTAGTATTTGTTGTCTTCCTATTGGTATTGAAGTAACTTCTCAACTCCATATCTATAACATATTTATATACCGGGTCCGGCAGAGCTTCGACATTTATCCTCTATAATAGTAATTTGGGTGGGGTCTGTTCAGTGTGTAGTCTATTAGCAAGGGGGAGTGGTCGAACAGATATCGGGCCATGTATTGTGCTTCGCCCAACCTATGTATTGTCTCCGTCTGCATAAAGAAATAGTCTACCCTGTATTCGTCTCCGGTGTATGGCACGAGTATGTTTTTTGGTGTGGATGTCTGCGTCTCCAAATATCTACCAGTCCATAGTTAGATTGCATTGCTCTCATGGCCTCCCTTGCCTTGAGTTTAATGTCCGGTTTTGATGGGAGCCTGTGTAATGTGCCATCAAAGGCACAATTGTAATCTCCCGCTATCAATAGTTCCGTGTCTGGGTTAAGCAGGGCCTGACTGAGAGTTGACCCTAGGAAGTCTCCATCATCATTGTTGGGAGCATAAATATTGATTAGGCACATGGCATGACCATCCAATTGCCTTTGACCACTACAAATCTACCTTTGTGATCCGGCTTGGCCAACTCCGACTAACGAAGGCAGTGGCCCTCTTTTCCAATAAGCGTGGCTCTAGTGTGTATTGGGGTCTGGGCCCATCTCAGCCTTCCTGCTTCGCCCAAGGTTTGTGTTGCCTCCGTTTTGTGGCCTTTTACAGTGCCTGTATGCTTGTTTTTTAAGCTGCCGGGCTCCCCAGTGACTCACAAGGGCCCTCCACCATTGTGCCACCCCCCCAGGTTCACTGGCAATTGCTGCAGCTCTTGGGATTGCTTCAGACTTCCGATGGGCCTACCTCCATTTTTAGGCCTCCCGGCCGTGACGTCTTCACTCAGCCGCACAGCTCCAGTTCCGGAGGGATCTGGACTCTCACCGCCGCCCCTGGGAGCACCTCCAGCTGGCTCCCGGGGCACAGTTCTTTCCCCTGCCGATGTATTTGTTTTTTGATCCAGGGTCAGGCATTGCCATCACGGGGTCAGGCAGTCCCCGCTACACCGGCTCTGCTTCAGCCAGCTCCCATTGCTTGTCAGCAACTTAGCGCCATGTTTTTTGGTTGGTTCTCCGGGGCTGGGTGGGCAGCCGCAACTATTCCTGGTCCTATACAGCCACCTCTGGCGGGATCAATGCAGGATTCTTGTGATGACGGAATGGAGCTCGGTGGTGATGCGACTAAGCGGCCATCTTAGTTGGCTACGCCCGGCAATTTCCCTACTTAGTCATAGAAATTTGAAGGTAGAGGATCACGTATCTACCTTCAAATTTCTTCAATGAGATGAAGATGTCCATACTCTCACTCTGCACCAAGATAGTAAATGCCTCCCTATTTCAAGGTGTGATTACGGATTGCCTAAAGCCGAAGTAGGTTACTCTCATTCTCAAAAAACCCACTGCAGGTCACGAGGACCCAATAAACTTCTGTCCAGTCACTAACAATCCAACTCTGGTGAAGCTCCAATTTGGTTTCCATCGAGGTCACAGCACTGAAACGGCCCTTACTCACATAGTTGCTGACACACGTAAAATGCTGGATTAGAACGAATCCTGCCTACTGATCCTCCCCGACCAGCTTTTGATACTGTCAAGCATGACAACCTCCTTTACCTACTAGAATGCAGGATAGGACTATAAGGTTGTGTATTTCTCCACAACAGAATGCAAAGAATTAAGATAAATCAGTCCCTTTCCAAGTCCACTCCAATCACACTAGGAGCCCCACCAGTGTCCTCACTCACACCCACTCTCTTCAACTGTTCATGCAGCCTTTACCTGAACTTCTAAAATCCACCATCATGTTTATTTAGATGACACCCAATTGTACCTAAAAATCTCTTCACCTGATGACATCAGGTCACTCAACACAACTCTTCCCAGAACCCAAAACTGACTGTCCATCTCAAACTAAACTCCCTCAAAATGGAATTCCTCCTAATCTATCCACCCAAACAATCTCCCATTATTGAAGAAAATATTAAACAGCTAACAGCTTGAAAGTGCATACCACACATCATAGATTCTATTGTTAAAATCGATAAACTTTAGGTGGACATAAGCGGCGTTCATTTATGTTTACCACAGCCATATTGTTAAAAGTAAAATGACGATCGTGAACATTGCCTGCGCCATCTTGTTTAGTGGGAATTTCTATGTGCACGTAAGCTGCAGCCATTTTATCCATCACAGCCAATTTGTTTTCTGCTGGTCACCTTTGTTTCACCCTGTCCTTGCTAGCATCCTTCTGACTCTCTGACCAAACCTGATATGTGTGCTGGTGGCTATAAACCCTATTGCCACAACAAACCTTAGTGCCCTTTTGCTAAACCACCAACTCGTTCTGTCCTCAGTACCTAATGAACTTTTTGCATTCTTTTCTCCTCCCCACACCTGTGTACGCAACCAAAGATTTCAGATAACCCCACGGGAGAATGGCAGGGCTCGCAAGTGGAAGGCTGTCGATTCCTCCAAACTACTGGTTCACCTGTCCCAAACCTACCCTCTGCCACCTAATGACACTGGTACCGACGAGCTCCACGGCCTCGTGGCAGACTGGCTTACTACAGCCAGTGACATCTTTGCTCCCCTCACTAAGTTCCCCCAATCCCGGCACAGTAACTCCCACAAATGGTTTACCCCCCACCTAAAAGCCCTCCATCTGGAACTTCGCCAGCTTGAGCGCAAGTGGAGGAGAGACTACAGCCCTGTGAGCAGAGACGCCTACGTGGCTGCCCGCAATGGGTACAAACTTGCTATTCTGGCTGCCAAGAAAACCTATGCCTCGGGTAAAATTTTATCTGCCCCTGGCCAGTCTAAGGAAATCTTTAAAATCCTTAACGAATTCTCTTCCGACCCCAGGACGCTTCCCACTCAGGCCCCTACACAGGAAGCATGTAATGCCCTCAGCACTTTTTTCGTTGAAAAAATCGCACTGATTAAGGACACCATCCCTGTTACGGTTCCTGGCGCTGGATCTGTTTCCCCCCCCACAACACCTTTTCTTTTACACAATTCCCTCTTCTAGACCCCACCTCTTTGGCCACTCTTGCCACCCGTATCAAGTCGGGATCCCCGGATGACTGCTGCCCTCCCTCCATTCTTAGGGACATCTGTCATACTCTACCTGACTGTATTCTCCCCCTGCTTAATTCTTCCCTTTCTTCTGGGACGGTGCCGGGCTCCTTCAAGGAGGCCGTGTTGGTGCCTCTTTTGAAGAAGCCGGGGGCTGACCCCGCTGCTCCGGCAAACTACCGCCCCATCTCTCTTTTACCTTTCTTCTCAAAAATCCTGGAAGCCCACGTCACCACCTGTCTCTCACAGTTTATCGAGAGCTCCAACTTCCTCGAGGTCAATCAAGCTGGCTTCAGACCCGGCCACTCTACGGAGACAGTGATCTTGGCCGTGCTGGATGCCCTGAGGGACGGTGTTGACAGGGGTACCCCCCAGGCCCTGGTATTGTTAGATCTGTCAGCCGCCTTCGACACGGTGGATCATAACATCCTTCTCCGCCGTGTCGAGCAGGCTGGTATCCAGGGCCTGGCTCTGGCCTGGGTCAGATCCTTCCTGACGGGCAGGTCTCAGACCCTAAGCCTGGGTGCTTTTAGGGCTCCTAGAGAGCATTCGCTCTGTGGGGTCCCCCAGGGTTCTTCTCTGTCCCCTCTCCTTTTCAATCTTTATCTTCGCCCCCTTCTCTTCTCCCTAAGGCTGTGGGACGTTACCGTGTTTAATTACGCGGACGACCTGCAGCTCATCTTTTCTCTTAACTCCCCCTCTGCTATTTCTAACTTTCAGTCAGCTATGTCCCATATTCTTCAGTGGATGGGCCATAACCAGCTAAAGTTGAACCCCGGTAAGACGGAGCTCCTCCTTCCTGGTAGGAGCTCCACTTTCTGGGGGCCCCAATTCTGGCCGGTGGAATTGGGCCCTTCTCCCACCCCTGTGGCTTCGGTGAAGAGCCTAGGGGTCACTATTGACTCCGCCCTATCCCTAGGGCCGCAGGTGGCGACCGTGGTCTCGTCCTGCATCTACCAACTGCGCAGGATCAGGAAAGTGGCATATCTTCTGACACCTGATGCCCTCCTGCAGGTCATCATGGCCCTCGTCCTCTCCCGCCTAGATTTTTCCAACTCGATCTACCATGGTCTGCCTAAAACATCGATGGGCAGACTACAGGTGGTCCAAAATCAGGCGGCGAGATTGGCCTTAGGGATCCCGAAGTGGCAATCTGCCAGGCCCCTTCTCGTCAAACTCCACTGGCTTCCTGTTGCTTCGCGGGCAGCCTTCAAGATCGGCTGCCTCACTTTCAAATCTTTGGCTGGTTTCTGTCCCACCTTTGTAAAATCTCTCATCCGACCCTATTGCCCGTCCCGCAATTTGAGATCTTCCCATCTTCACTTCCTGACTGTTCCCTCTTATAAGCTCTGCAGATCTGGAGGCCGGAGATTTGCATACCTGGCCCCCAAGCTCTGGAACTCTTTCCCTCTCTCCCTTAAAATTTCCAACTCTCTGACACTTTTTCGTAAATCTTTAAAAACTTGGCTTTTTCCCCAATCTGGCTAATCTCTCTGTCTCCTCTACTTCCAACCAGCGCCAGGAAACCCATGGTGTCAGTGCGCTTTATAAGCACCCCTTACGATACGATACGAGATAACAAGAGGACCCGTACAAACATGGTTTATTGCACCCCAAATAATTCACCTTTCAACGGACAATGGAACTTGTTTTCTATCAACAGTAAAAGACACTAAAACCTGACCAGTCTCACATGTTCTCGACCCTGGGGCAAGGACCAGCTGGCAGATAACATCACTTGTCCGATTGTTTATGGCTGGGAGAGTATGAACCAACTTGCCCTGATTGTATGCATCCTGTCCGGGGCGGGGATACCAAGCTTACATGACACTGATCATAAAGATTACTTTGTCCTGATACTGTATAAAAGTGACCTGCAGGAGAGCTGTTGTTAGAGCACCTCCCTGAGACATCCCGGTGTCTAAGTTGATGTGTTCTCCTCTGGAGTAATAAACTTTTTTCTTGCCTTCCAGTCCCAGCGCCTGCCTCGTTATTTTGATAGCAAATCACAAGTGAATTAAAGGTGTCCCTGCGCAGGGCAGCATTGGGGGTCTTAGGAGACTTGCTGCTTTTCACACTATGACATCACTCGGAATAATACCAGATAAGAACTTGAACATGCAGGAGCACATAAGCACAGCCACCAAAGGAGCAAGTGTCCATATGAGTTTTCTAGGAGAAATATAACCCTTCCCTCCCCCTGATGACTTATGGTAGTACAGCCCTTTGAGGTCTACCTAGCTACAAGGTGGCTCCACTAATGGCCGCTCTGAACTCGGCTGCAAGGCTCATCACAGGATCCAAAACAAAACAGCCACACCACTCTGGATTTGAAATCCCTAAACTGGCTTCCATAAGAGGCTAGGATTCAATTAAAATTTGCCTGCATGAACCCACAAAGTCCTACACTTCAACACTCCTCTGTACCTCATGTAAAACCTGAAACTATCTGGAGGTTGCAGATCCTCCAGGAGCTCCAACACCTTATTGTTGAAACCACAAAAATTTCAAATAAAGAATATTTATAACTGTGCCTTTTTGGGTAGTGCCCCGAGAAGGTGGAACTCCCTGGCTCCTGAAACCAGACTGAAGTCCGCAACATTGTCTTTCATAAAAGAATGACAGTACTACTTTTTTGAACTAGAAATTCAACAACTCTGTCCTTAGGCCCAAGTTATGGTGCTTCCTCTTCACACGTTTCTTACCTAGCTACATACTTGTATATTGACTAGCCGGCCTGCTCTGTACGGGTCTTCTTCCCCCAGATTAAGATTGCGACATCCTGTATCATTCTAGAACATTTGTTTGTATTCCCCACTCAGGTTTTGTTTGTTATCTCCTATATATGCTCTTGTATGCCGACTTATCGGCTTTGCTATGCATTGGTCCTCCTCCTCCAGCTCAGAGTTGTGACTGCCTTTATCTCTCACGATCTTTTTGTTGTCTCTACCTACTTGTTTCCCCCTTATTTTTTCCTGATTATTTGTAAAGCACTCTGATACCCTCTTAGGTTATGTTTGCGCTATATAAAAAACAAAGAAAGGAAACTGGAACCCTAGTGTCGTCCATAAGGACGTGTTGCCCCTGCTTTCCTGGCTCTGATTTTGCCACCTCTGAGGCCATGGGTCACAAAGGCAGTGCCTAGGGTGGGAAGGGGCAAGCCAGGGGTCGTAGCTGCGACCCCTGGCATCCCCTAAATGATGTCCATGCTCGGTACCCTCAATTGAGCACCTTCATTGAGTCCCTAGTGTGTTTTCTCATTTGTGGACCAGTCATACCAATCAAGCATACTCATATCTGCTGTTGCTGATGAAACCATTCATGTACCGTACAATTTGGAAAGTCTGATGTCTAACGTCAAAGCAGTGTTTGGGTGGGTCACTGCCTGTGAAACTTAGTGGCAAGCGAGGATTTGGGGCTAGATGTAGGTAAGTTGTATTTACCGATTCATAAATACCGAATTTTACTGATTCGGTATTTATGAATCGGTAAATATGAAGGGGGGAGATGTAGGTATTTCCGAATCGGTAATATTCGGTATTTACCGATTCGGTAAATACCGAATCGGTATTTCCTATTGATTCCTATGGGCTGTGAAGCCCATAGGAATCAATGGGAAATACCGATTCGGTAATTACCGAATCAGTAAATACTGAATTCTGCAAGGGTGCAGGGGGTGTCACTTTGACACCCTCTGGCACCCCAAAAATAGGCATGTGCGCCATGTGGCACACAGACATGCCCTAAGGGCATGTCTGTCTGTCACATGGCTAGGTGTGCATGCACACATGTGCATGCACACCTGAATTCGGTATTTTAACACCCAATTGGATTGGGTGGTAAAATACCGAATTTGTAGGGCCTTTGGGACTCTGAAGAGTCCCACCTACATCTGAAAGTTTCCGAATCTGTAAAAATACCGATTCGGTATTTTACCGATTCAGTAAATTTACCGAATCGGTAAAATATGCCCCCTACATGCCAATTCTTAAATACTGGTCGGTAACGGCCGAAATCGGCCGTTACAGACCGGTATTTTGGCTCCTACATCTGGCCCTTGGTGCCTAATCCTCAGGATTTTTAAAGGTGATTGGCACTCTCCCTTGTTGTAAGGATGACAACCCCTATACAATGCAGTCAGCGGTAACATCTTGAAGCATGTTGTATGCTGTGAGATCACAGGAGGGCTGGCTTCATGTTATTTGTTAGTGTACTCACCTCCAATGAGCATGGGCACACTGAACTTGTTAACCTTCCATGGTTGATTGGAGAAACTGATTTGTTATTGAGCCATACAAACTGCTTTATCTGCACCCTTTGGGAAAGGCCCAATTACCATCCACGCCACAATGTCAGAGAGAGGCCTATTGACCACTGCGCAATCCGTAAGAGAGGAGCCCAATTATTCTCCTCTACAAAAATCCCCTTAACTGGGGATTTTCATGTTGCCCCCATGGATTCAATCAATCAATCAATCAATCAGTCATTTATTAAGCGCACTACATACCCACGAAGGTCTCAAGGCGCTAGGGGGGGAGGTAGGGGGTGCTACTGATCGAACAGCCAGGTCTTTAGTATCCTCCTGAAGGTCGGCAGCACTTGGGTCTGTCATAGGCTCAGTGGGTGGGTGTTCCATGTCTTGGCAGCGAGGTGGGAGAAGGATCTCCCACCGGTGGTTGTTCTTCTGATTCGTGGGACGGTGGCAAGTGAGAGGTCTGCGGAGCGTAGCTGGCGGTTGGGGGTGTAGGAGAGCCGTCTGTTGAGGTAGGCTTGGCCGGTCTTGTGGAGTGCCTTGTGTGCGTGGATGAGGAGCTTGAAGGATATCCTCTTATTGACAGGGAGCCAGTGCAGGTTTCTCAGGTGGCGGGTGATGTGGCGGTGTCATGGTACATCGAGGATCAGTCATGCCGAGGCGTTTTGGATGCGTTGTAGTCGATTGATGAGCTTGGTCGGGGCTCCCGCGTAGAGGGCGTTTCCGTAGTCGAGTCTGCTGCTGACGAGGGCCTGGGTGACTGTGTTTCTTGTATCTGTCGGGATCCGTCTGTAGATCTTGCGGAGTATGCAGAGGGTGTTGAAGCAGGAGGAGGAGACAGCGTTGACTTGCTCGGATTGATTGGTATGGATGCTCATTTCATTGTATGCAAGATGGTGCCTTACACACAACAGTGAATCCCTACATCTGTATCTTCAGTATCTATAGTGCGTTGTGACAGGGAGACACTTGCTTTGTGAACTGGGGCTGCCTCTATGTCAAGGGCAACAGACCACATTTAAGGTATAGTTAACTATCTAGGAACTGTAAGCACTCTTCCAGACCAACACTGGCAAGGAGAAACCACTTCACAAATGAATGCAAATGTACAATCTCAAAGTACCTGCTATTTCCTTGTTTGACAAAAGTCCATTGTTGGGCTCAAGTTTGTGGGATAATGACTTCAGCTTTGAGTGTGGCCTCAGAATTATAGCATTCCTCAACAGCATAACTATTTATAGCTGCAATGCAACACCTCGGGAAGTGATTGAAATTAAGAGAAGTGATTTGAAATTAAGGGAAGAGATTGAAAGCACTTCCCCTAGTGTTTCATTAAAACTATGAAGGCTAATCTAGCGGTTTATTCACTTTGAGCTCTAGAACGCGTGTGGATTCATGTCTAGCTTTTCCAGAGTTCCTAGGACATTTCTTCTTTTTAACTTCCCTTCCCTTTGTGAACAAATGTTTATTTTTTAAAGAAATACCATTTATTGGACATTGACTTTTGCTGTGTGCGATCACAGTCACAATCACCTGAGTAAACTTTAGCTGCTCTACCCAGTTACCACTGGAGACTTAAGTACACAAAGAGAATCATGGCTAACCTGGTTCAGAGCATCAGTACTCTAAGTACTGGAACACTAGTGGAAAACAACACATTCCTGCAGAGACAGTGCCCCATAGTCACTGCCCTGCTACTTGAGGGACTGAAGAAGTGGTCTAACACAGAGTATGACACTGGCGCTGCCACCTCTTCACCTCCAATGCCTCTGAAGCAGCACCATTAACTGTCTGCCACCCTAAACCTGGTGCCTTCGAGTACTGAAACCATTTACAAATGGTGGTCGGCGACAACATCCACAAATAAAAGAGAAAGAAACAACACAATTACGGACACAACGACTAGATGGTGGAATAATGCACAGCATATGAATCCAGAAAAGATTTATGCTACAAAACAAGAGTGCTTTTTTACTTAAGCGGATTGCTACTCTGAGCTGGTTTTTATCTTAAAAAGAGCAACCACATATTACAGAAATCTCACATACCACAAAATATAGAAGCGTGGACTTTGCACATCAAATTAGGGCCATCTGTTTTGCCTGCACATTTATCTTTGATACAACAATTATGCATGTCCCCTTGCTTGACAGAGCAGAACACCAAGTTCCAAGCCTAATACTGTTCTGCTAGAAATCATTGCTATCTGATGTTCTAGTCTATTTGATTCAGTAGGAATAAACCAGGTCAACATGACAAAATAAAATGATGTGCAGAGTGTTGAAACTTTTCAATCTCTCACCGCCAGTCACACATACACATCTGGGTTTAGTCCATTGCTATTTTGCTCGCCATGTTTCAACTCTTCGTCCATCATTTTATTTTGTGAAGTTGCTAGGCGCGCCCTATGTGGCTAAGGGTATGCCCAGACGTGGGTCCCTTGTTTGCTGCACCACTGGTTCAAGCTAGCCTGGCTGATGAGGGGTGATATCCCGAAACGGGTCCCAGGATGCTTGTTTTCAGTCAAGGGAGGATCTGCCTTGGCAGTTCGGGCAGGACTGTTCCCATGGGGAGCAGGGCTGAGACTGATTTGCATATGGCTGGGTCCAAACTGGGGTGTCATAGCGAGCAAAATAACAATGGATTAAACCCAGATCTGTGACTGGGAGTGAGTGAAAAGTTTCAACACTCCATCCATCATTTTATTTTGTAATACTGAAATAAACCAGGTCAACAACTTCTAAGGTGCATTAGTTCTTCAGATAACATACCGAGCCTTGAATAATGGGGGCCTTTTCACAGAAATATTTGTGAATCTGCACCCACAGATTTCCACTCTGTCGTGCTTGCCTATCTGTGAATGTCAAGAATCCACAGACCTTTCCAAGAGCCCACCTGTAAGGTTTACAGGTTTTCAGGAAAAATTGGAGCAATTTGGTGAATCCCTAACTACTTCTATAGAAAGGTAGTTCCTCTTAAGTAATTCCACATGGAGTACAATGTGTGCAGTTGCAGGGTTTAAAAAAAAAACACATTTACGCCAAGAAAATATATGTTTCTTATGGTAAAGACAAACTAATGTAATTAAATGACCACAGTAGATGTTTCTACAGAGCACCAAGTACTTTAGAACTTGCTGTAAGCTAGAGACTAAACATCATACATTTTGTATTACAATTATAATTGCAGGCGGAATGTAACCCTCATGCATTTAACTTTCTTCATCAACCCTGGAGCAGATTCAAGGTAACCTATTGCTGTTTGGGAAGTATTTTTCCATGCAAGTAAAGCAACAATCAGCTGTTCAAGATGAACATAGCTCAACAGGTTGAAGAGACGCAAGCTACTTCTCTTGAAGAATTACTTTTTATGTTCAGCTCATCGTGTTGTTGACTGGGTGAGGTTGGTAGACCCATGAGCCCTTTAAATTCTATTAAATCAGGCCAATGTTAGTCAGTCGGTTTGTTTCAAAACCCTCCATTTGCCATGATTTGTCATAATAATTCCTTAGTGAAATACCGGGTTAGGTTCAGGGCCCCACAAGCACTTTTTCACCCAGTCCCCCACAAACTATCAATTGGACCAATCTGGCTTCACTGCACATAGGTTCTGGGAGCAGTTTCAAAACAAGATCAGTAGACCAATAGATCCATTGGCAGTGTGGGCTCCTCTGCGATAACGGAGGAGCTTCGCCCCACTCCCTTGTTCAGAGCCAGTAAATGAAAAATAAATTGATGTCTTCATTTTATTTTTAATTTTCTGGCTCTGGAACAGCTTGCGAAAGGAGGAGTGGGGCATTGGGAGGAGGAGCGCGACGTGTACTCCACTGCCTAAGTGCGCATATATGTTTTGGCTGGTCGTCTCAGGTCGACCAAAACACACATGCGCACTTAGGTTTTCTCCAGCCAGCTGCATTGAGCAGCTGGGCTGGAGAAACCCCACAGACTCTCTGGTTTGAGCAGTGCGTCTTTCCTGCCTGTTCAGACCAACACCCTCGCTGCTCTCACGTGAGAGCAGCGAGGGGATAGCAGTCCGTGACGTGGTCCCAGTGCTTGCTGGGAACAAGAAGGACTGTGCTGAGAGTGACGCGGGAGGCAGCTCCAGGCACATTTTTATTGTAATTATTTTCTATTATAACCCCCCACGCGCACCCCCTCCCGCGTTCCCCCGCACCTCCTCCACCTCCCACGCGACCTCCACCCACCCCAAAACCTCTTTATTGTTGCGCCGCGACTGTCAATTGCTCATGGTCTCCCCAAGAGATGAATCATGATTGAGACATGCAAAAACTAGACAGTAGTCCTTAAATTTAATTACTCACTGTACAATAAGGCAATTGAAGGTAATTGCGAGACACTTACACAAGTACATGTATATATGTTGCTTTGAATTCGGATACGTCTTTTTGACCCAAGCATAGGCAGATGCTTATAGGAATCACAGTCCTTGTTTACAGAGTAGAATACTGACACTTTCTAGACAAGAATTACAGGTTATTCTTTTATTGCAGTGTTATGGGTGGCAACATCACATTCAAAGTTAATCCGCATTGCATTATTAGTTACTATTGCTCTACGTACATGCTCGACTTGACATGACTGTAAAGAAATCCGTTTTATGAGAAGAACCTGTTGAATTAAATAATAATAAAAGGACAAGTGCTTTGTGATCAATTTTCAAGTTCATTATTAGCTCAAAAAAGGCTCAAGTGCGGCAAAGTGATTGTTGCTATTACAGGTACTTCATTTGTGTAATAACACATTCATGCCTTTTGAACAATACAATGATGGGAGTGCCATTTAAGATACTAAAACAACAAACAGCAAGTAAGGGCTGGACTAGGCCCTCTGATCCAGCAGTCAAATCTTTCTGTCTCTCCCTGAAAAACATAGGATATTCTGCCTCCATGGGCAGGATGTTCCAAAAGTGTTACAGCCCGTCTGTAGAAGACTAATACATAAATGCAATTTCTATCATCATATTAAGTTCTAAAGATGGCATTCAAAACCGTGTATAGCCCTTGACGGGGGTTAGAACTTTTAATACTGTATTTAGATTTTCATTCAAGTTTACTGCAGTGCAAACCTAACTTTAATCCAGATTAAACAATAGAGTAATCAGAAATGTTTCAATTGTTGTGGTGGTGGCTTCCTCCCACAAATTAACCCTCACCTAGTCTAGAATATAGCTTCTCACCGTCGGGGTCTTAGCCCAAACAATGAAATCATGTGGAAGACACTGAGGGTCTGACTACCTTGACTAGCTGAGCCTTTAGACAAATGTCTGACAGACATGCTTAGACCCAGTGATAGGTCAAAACTAGGGCTGGGCAAAGTTCTTATCCGGGGTGTGAATTAGGTCAGGGTTCTCCAAAGTAGGACCTTGAGGGACGGATCCATGCCAGATTTTTAAGATCACTACATTTATATAAATGGGAATATGCTAAAAGTCTGACACGGATGCGGCCCACCAGGACCAACTTTGGAGAACCCAGAATCAGGTCATGTTTATGATTTTTGCATTTCGTGAAGTTACAAATAGTTGAATTATTTTTTCCATCACACCTCAGGAGAACCTTCACTGCAAAAATCTGTTTCTGTTAGAAAATTCTCCCTTAAAAAGCACAAAATAAGCAAGAAAAACATGTATGGGTGTTTCATTTATTTTGCAGATAAATTAGCCAACAAAATGGTAAGTTTCTGTTTTTTTCTCCATTAACACACTTTTTGAAGATCTCATATAACTTCAAAGAATGGTGTGGAAACTCACATTACACAGACCTGAATATACACAGACACCTATTAAGATAGCATATAATGGGTGTAGTCATTTATTCCCCAGCATTAGTTCCTAGAAGTGAGGGAAAGCAGATGCATCTAATCCGCACAGGATGTCGGTATGTTCACTGTTATATATAGCACCAGTAAAAAGGCACATTGGTGAAACTGCATAGTAAGAGCATCTGATTTATGAGTCTCTTTTCACTACAACACACTTGAGATATGTCTCCCTTCTCACTGTGGAGTTAAATAAAGGTGGCACTAATAACACCCATCATATGTGAAATTGGCGGGAAACATCCCTTATCATGAAGCGGGAAACACGCTGTGCCTTTGCAACGCTGGCAAAAGAACAAACGTGTCCCTACCACTCATTCGCTTAGCACGAAAGTCATTACAATGCCTTGCTTTAAGGGGCGAGTTGTTGGACTGGTGTTGGATTTTAAGTCCAACACCTTCCCTACTGTTGGGTAGACTGGAGTTAGAATAGTAAATTATACTATTCCAAAGTCCAGCGCCCTCCCAAAGGCAAGTCATTGTAAGGACCTGTGTGCTTAGGAACTCGTCATAACAACACATTTGTTCTAATGTCAGCGTTGTAAAGGCACGCGTGCTAAACGCATGCAGGAATCCGACACACAACCAAAATTGGCTACAGCCACTTATTACTGCATTGCTCGATGGTACTCAATTTATTGATATCAGAATGATGAAAGGATCAGTAGGTCAGGCCAGGTTTTGAATCTGTGATCTTCAGGCCCATGAACAGGTACTAAACCCACAAGTCTATCTCACCACCCATGCCACAGTCTCCTTGGGCATGTAGAAATTGGCAGTACATGTTTTTATGACATCACAGTCGAGACCGAATACATTTTTGTTAAGAGAGCTTCATCAAATGCCAATAACCTGGATCCCGAAATAATCCTTTGTCGATGATGATGATGGGATGGTTTTCAAGTCAAGTCCCTCTGTCGCCCTTTATGTGCAGGTGCGTAAAGGTTTGATACCTACAGTTGCCTCCCATTACCAAGATTACTCAACAGATTTGAGGTAAGATTATTTGGGTCAGCCAACACGACTAAAATCCTTATAAGAACCCAAAGTGTGTAGCTGTCCAATGGAGACGAAAGTGAGTAATCAGTGCTTCGGTTGTTTCTTTGGACATTCCAAAATACTTTTTAAGGCACTTTTATATCAGTCTAGGCGCTCTGTGGAAGCTTTGGCACAGCAGCAACTGATTGTTTTCTGGACTGAAGATAAAGTCGAAACAGTGGCAAAAAGAAACAAGGGATAAATAAATTACATAGTCTTTAGAGATGACTGGATTGAAAACCAGATAAAAGGAAGGGAGAACCAAGTGTTTTTTCTCCCAGAAGTCCTGCAGCTGAATAGCAGCAACCTTAAATTATCTCTATCAGAAAAGGGTCACAACGTTATTTTCACAAAGGAGGGGAAAACCCTGTTTCAGAGTCCGTTTCAGTCGCGCTTGGCACACGTCATTCCTGAAAAACAAAACAAAAACAAATTATAATGGAATTTGTGTTTATCATTCATACTCAGACTGAAAAGAGAAAGTTTCATATTAACAAGGAATTACCCTAAAATAGAACATGTTGACAGTCTTGGAAATGATCACCATTGGTATTTAGATAAAGACACAAGTAGCCCCAGGGAGGCCTTAGTATGAGTGGCCTTTTATTTGGGAAGTAAACAACACCTGGTATATACCAATACTGCAGAATGCAGGATAATTTATTTATTTTGAAAGTTTTATAGAGCGCGAACAAGACCCCCAGGGGTATCAGAGCGCTGTACAGAATTGTCATCAGCAAATATACAAAACATAGAGAAAGGTAAGTGAAGTTACAACCTGTGGTAAAACATTCAAGAATAGAGAGTGGTGTGTATCAAAGGACCCATAGAGCTCTCCGACTAAAACATCATACAGTAGAAAGAACTAAGATGTGTATCAATGAATTGCTTCCCAGCTCGGCCTCGGCTCTCCAACAACAGTTTTTTAAATTTTTAGTATAGATTTTTATTGACATTGAAGAAAGACAATGTTATACATCTCAACACGTAATATACAGAAAACATTCGATCGACCCCTCACCCCCACCCACCTCAGCCTGCTCTACCCGGACAAGTAGTACTGGTTCAAAAACAAAACATTAATGACATGAGTACATCCGTAAGGTTGATATGGAGTCGCGAGTACATATAGGTCCACGTAGAAGTGAACACTGAATGGCACCTATTCCAAACCCTGTCTTACATCTCACTTCTCAGTCTCACACCTCTATCGCACGGGGGTATTGCATTCGGGGGCTCCTGGAGTTCGGCCAG
Organism: Lissotriton helveticus; assembly: GCF_964261635.1. Classification (NCBI taxonomy): domain Eukaryota; kingdom Metazoa; phylum Chordata; class Amphibia; order Caudata; family Salamandridae; genus Lissotriton; species Lissotriton helveticus. Next base: position 415,378,435 of record NC_136060.1, on the reverse strand, counting down.
CATCGCTGCCCATACCTGTAGGTAATCTGCCAGTTTGTTGTCTCTACGAGTGCGTCGCATATGACTTTACTCAGCCACCGCCCATTCCTCCATATCGCTTAACCCTTCAGACACCGTCCGGGCTATGGGAGACAACCACCTGATCACAGGCACAAATATGGTGACAATCACATAGAGATGCTGCAACATGCTCCTCCAGACAACAAATGGCATCAGATTTCACGCGAAACATACAGACCAGGGTGTCGATTCCGATCCGGTAAAATGCGCTCCGAATCGTCGTACGGGGCATTTTTTCCCCGTACGAATCGTATCCGTAGACGTCCCGTACGTACGATGAAGTACGATCCGTACTAGGTGCCGAACTCCGTACGAGTCGTACAGGACTCCGTACGACTCAAATCTCTGTACGAATCTCACTCGGAACCCGCTGTACGCGACATCGCGGCTAGTTTTTACGACCCAGCAAGTACGATTCGTATCTGGTACGCACCGTACGACCCTTTTCCTACGGGAGCTGAAAACAGTCGGAAACGCACCGTTCGCGCCGAAACAGGTACGGAACGCCCCCCCCAGGGTATGGGACGTACCCCCCATGATCACAGGGGTACGCGCCGAACCCCTGTGATCATGCGGGGTACGTTCCGTACACCCAGCGTACATGGGGTACGCGCCGTACCCCATGTACGGTGGGTGTACGGCACGTACCCCATGTACCCTGGGTGTACGGCACGTACCCCGCATGATCACAGGGGTATGGCGCGTACCCCTGCGATCATGGGGGGTACGCGCCGTACAGTGTGTAGGTGATCATGCGCTTTTCCGTACGAATCGACGTGTACCGTACGAATCGCGTCCAGGTCGGCCGATCGGGATCGGAATCGTCCGGTCGTACGGCATCCGTACGAGTCGTACGGAAACGGCTCCGGATACGAATCGTACGGACGGGGATTTTACCGGATCGGAATCGACCCCCAGGTCTCCTCATAGCAAGTACCAATCCCAGGAGGATAAATTTCCTGCTTAACATTTTTTTCTTGCGGGCCGGTACCATATCCAACAAGTATTGGCAGACATCCCTGGGGATGGTCCAACCCATAGCTGCAGAGAGGGACCTCAAAATGGTCTTCCAGGAGTTATCTAAGCCAGGGCTCCCCGAGATCATGAGTCAGCACCCTGTCCGGCACACCGGGGACAGGAGGAGGTCTATTGTGACATCACTCACCAATGACCTCCATGAACTCGGCTTGATGATGAATGTAGAGACCCTCTGATTTGCAGAAGACATGTCAAATTCTCTGCGGGTTACCCTACACTACCTCCATAATACAATTTATGCGAAGGAGGTAATTCCGCTGATGGACTTTCCACCAGTAGATACTTCAGTGGGAGATGAAGCACTTGCTCAACACATTAGAGAATATTGCATGCTTTCTAAAACTACAACCTGCAAAACTCAGAACCTTGTAGTGTTTTGCAACGCAGACTTTGCCATTTGTACTTTATGCATGAAAAAAGGTTAAAACAATTGTGAGATAATTGTAAATTATGAAGCGGGGTGAGCTGGAACCCCAGCTCGGTTCTGGGTTCGGATTCTCTCACGAGAGACTCCGCCCGAACACATCTTTTGCGAATAATAGGTACACTGAGTGAAGCACATATACTAAACTTTAGAGACTTCTGGTCCTAAAGTTTCTTGTAATAAATCCAATTTTAGAAATGTCTGAATGAACAACACATTATTGTTGTGCCTGATTTTCCACGCTGATAAAAGTTCTTCAGGGGTGTAATGTGATGGTGAAGTAAAACCACAAATCTTGAAAGCAGTGCAGTGTTCACAAAGTGTATCACTACCCCAAAAACTATTGTAAGGAGATGTGCAACTAGAGCTTAAGGCACAGTCAGTTTTTCATCAGATTTTGTGGCAACCTCAGAAATGTGGGCAGACGCGGTGTTGGTGGCAGAAAGAAGGAGTTAGGAGGATAATGGTGTAATTTGGGAGTGCCATTTTTATTTATGAGCAGGGCCACTGGGATTATGCGGTTTCACAACTGCAACATTTTCTGCATGTTAACAGATAAGTCACCGTTGCCATATAATCCCTCATTTACTGCATAATCTGCAGATTTTAAGAAAAATTTGTTTCAAGCTCAAACGGATCAAAAGGTACTAAAAATGCAGCAACACATGCTGATGCACACTGGACGGCCCTTCTCAAGGGTTGGCTGGTTTCTTCCTGTTGCTTCTTGCTCTATTTAGGTGTCAGCCTGGTAATAACGAGGGGAAAGTTCAGCCCACTGTGTTAATGTGTAAAAATGACAAAATAATGAAGGCTGTCACAAAATGTGCCACATTACACAGGTAATTTGCCTTTTATTGCTGCATAATGGAGTACATCTGGCTGCATAATTTGGTCATATCCTGCCCCATAATTTCAGTGGCCTGTTTATGACTTTGGTAGAGAGCAGCGTTACTTGCCAGATGACGTCAGCAAATTAAGCCCTGAAGTTATGGGCGAGTGGATCACCAGTGCAGTCAGACTAGCACTTAGGAGGTGACCTTGTCTTCCACTCCTGTGTTAAACGGGGCACAGAAAGCAAGCATTGCCAAAGCCAATTGTTTGGAATGGAATGTAGAAGGACAAGTTGGCAAGGAGACTAAAAGCCCGTGGACAGAAGAAGGGCTTGGTCAGAGGCAAAGTTACACCGTGGTCAGTGGAGGGCACAAGCTGGCAGGTGGAAAGAGATAGGGAGTCACATGAAATAGATGGGCATAAATGTGTGGAAGTAATTTACACTGTGCACATTCACCAATGGCTTTATGGCGCTAGGACGGAGCGAGAAAACAGTTTATTTATTTATTTTATTTAATGCGATTTTATACAGCGCGAACTTTACCCGAAGGTGTCAGAGCGCTTTACATAAGAACCAGTTGCAAAACATAAGGACTAATTACATAAGGACTTAATTACATGCGTTACATAAAGATACAAACAGAAAAAATTGCAAATGTACAAGATGTAAAGTCACACAAAGAAGAGACTAGTGATTAGAGTTATTTCTATATACATAGGGAAGGGCTACGCATGGATATACTCTAAGAGTCACATAGCAATGGTAGAGAGTACAAGGTCACCAATGGCTTTATGGCGCTAGGACCAAGCGTGAAAACAGTACAGGTCTTGGACACAGGGCGCATGTTCAGGGAGGACCAGGGGCATGCTAGGCATGGGGGGGGAGGGTTAGGACCATAAAGCATTGCGGAAATTGGACACAGGCAGGTGGGCACTGAGATATAGGGTCCTGGAGTGGGAGTCACAGAGTAGGAAAGACTCGGAAGTACATGGGCACGAGCAGGGATGAGTGGTGGGAGGCAGAGATTCCGCTCCACTTGCACCCTGCAACTGGTAATCAGGACCATAGTCACATATTCAAATACAGAGAGGAGAAAATCTACTTTCTGAATTTCTTGTCATTCCCTAAAGGAAAGAATGGCTTGACGTCAGATTGCCTCTCATTTTGACTGGTGCAAAATGTTTGTTTTGACAAAAAGCAGTTTGCCTCGTTCCCATTTAAGCAAGCAACAGAAATGGTGAAACTGGATTTGTACTATTTTTAGCACTACTACAAATTTTGTAATTTACACATTACTGAAGTTTTGATGTTCTTCGTCCTTTTACATTTTTGTCTTAAAGCAACTAACTGCTAATAGTTAATAATTCGAAGTTTTGCCTTTGCTCATGATCTGTGGTTCCAAACATATTGTTGACAGTGGTCATGAGTAGTAGAGGCCAGGGGGCTCAGTAGTATGGCGGGCAGACTTTGTCCGCCCGCCATAGCCCCAGGAAACGGGACCGCCCGCAATGTGTGCGGCGGTCCCGCACCAACAATTAGGATGCGCCCGCCAAACTGGCCGGTGCATCCCGCATTTGTAACATTGCGGCGGGCTGTGCTGAAAGCACCGCCCGTCACAATGCCACAAATGCAAGTTGTGCATTTCAATGCACAACGTGAGAGGCACCGTGCGGTGCCTGCCACGTTGTACATTGAAATTACCCCCTCATGTGCACCCACTCTCCCCCCACATTCGGGCCCCCAATGCTGGGAACCGCATGCCTCTCCATGGGGGCGTTGCAGTCACGGAAAGGCATGTCCCCGCATATATGCTAATACGGATGGCGGTGTCTCCCAGACACTGCCACCATGTTAACAGCTTTTCTGCCCGGTTGACTCTTGGACCGGGCGGAAAACTGGTGGACTGTCTTTCCATCCGCCGGGGTCCCGTCCGCCATGGTAATGTGGCGGGGCAAATTAATATGCGGGCGGTGGTTTTTGGCGGGCGGATCACCACTGCCATACGGGCTGTGGCGATCAGCCCTCTATCTTAATGATCCCCCAGGTGTCTAGGTATGTATGTGGAATTTGTGTAGTGTGAACATAGCCAAAGGGCAGCAAAGGGGTGTACAGGGGCAAAGGCAAAAACACAGCCAATAATTGATTGGAGTCGAAGATGGGCTCTGGGAGTAGAGGTCGGCTAGTGCTGCCTTCTGATTCAGGTGTGCCTTAAACTCTATTCCTTCCTAAAGCAGTGCAGGATTTCTGCAATCTGATTTTATTTTGTTGAAATTCATCTTTCACCCTGCATCTCCTTGGCCAGTTCTAGATACAGTTTGGATAATGGCAGATGAGTGGTGAATGGGCTTCTGGGAAATGGTCTAAACATCCATAGGCCAAGCCAGGAGCATTTTTAGGTGAAGCCACTCAGAGCCCTGCATGAGATTATTCAATCATTCATTCAAACAAGGTGCCACTTTAAACAGAGGCCCACTTGTAGCTTGGAAATTTAAGGGCTATTTCCTGCAGAATTATTTTAAAGCTTTGATTATCTTTCTGGCGCTGTATATTTTCTTTGTTCGCTCAAGTTCTCCGTTAGCTGTCTATATGTGAGGAGCAAAGATTCTAAGTTTCTTTGGGGTGGTGCAATGCCGAGTCTTAGATGTATCATGGTTGGTGTGGGAGGAGAGTTTAGGCAGTGGGAATCCGAATTCCTGTAGTGTGGTTTACGATTTTCAGATGTTTCACGGCCCATGAGTGAGAGTTCCAGCTGTGTGACTGAGCCTGCCAGGTGTTTCACTGCAAGAAAATGATGATGCCAGCTGTGTGAATTGGGATTCTCAGATGTTTCAGGCAGAAAATGAGGATTCCCGAGATAAACGTAGATTCTCAGTCTGGTCAATGCCAGTAAAGGAAAAAAACACAGGTGTGAATTCAAATCTCGAGAGGTGATACAGGCAGTGAATGAAATGCAGATTCCAAGATACTTCACAGCAAGTGAATAAGGATTCCAGCTGTGTGAATTAGGATTCCCAGATGTTTCACACAAGGTAGGAATGGTCCAGATACCTCAATGTAGATTCTCGATTGGGTCGTAGATAATGAGGAATGCAAAGGTGTGACTGGAATTCCAGATGTGATGCAGCCAGTACATTGAGGATTCCAGATCTGTGAATGAAGAGTCCCAGATATGATGCCGCCAGTGCATGGAGGAGTCCAGATGCATGACTGAAGAGTCCAAGATGTGACGCAGCCAGTGCGTGGAGGACTCTAGATGTGTGAATGAAGAGTCCAAGATGTGATACAGCCAGTGCGTGGAGGACTCTAGATGTGTGAATGAAGAGTCCCAGATGTGATGTAGCCAGTGCATGGAGGAGTCCAGATGTTTGAATGAAGAGTCCAAGAAGTAATGCATCCAGTGCATGGAGGAGTCCAGATGCATGACTGAAGAGTCCAAGATGTGACGCAGCCAGTGCGTGGAGGACTCTAGATGTGTGAATGAAGAGTCCCAGATGTGATGTAGCCAGTGCATGGAGGAGTCCAGATGTTTGAATGAAGAGTCCAAGAAGTAACGCATCCAGTGCATGGAGCATTACACAAAGGTTTTTTTTTTACCCAAGCAGTCACGGGGACCTGGGCGCTATGTGGTACATGAAAAAGGGTGGTCCCCGCAAGGAGGAAGAATACAATACGAAATTTGAAGTCAAGACAATAACATGAAATCATGAAAATATAGCACAGTATTGCAATTTATTAACAACACTGAACATATCACATAATGACAACTACTTAATATAAACCAAGCAATTAGGGAAGGCCCCAAAAGGGGGGAAGGGAGGAAAGCAAAAGGGGGGGGTGAGCACAACCCCCCCTTTTGCTTTCCTCCCTTCCCCCCTTTTGGGGCCTTCCCTAATTGCTTGGTTTATATTAAGTAGTTGTCATTATGTGATATGTTCAGTGTTGTTAATAAATTGCAATACTGTGCTATAGTTTCATGATTTCATGTTATTGTCTTGACTTCAAATCCAGTGCATGGAGGACTCCAGATGTGTGAGTGAAAAGTCCCAGATTACAGGTAAGTAAACATAAAAATTAATATAACGAAATTTGTTTTATTTGTTGATATGTTTACTTACCTGTAATCGGCCTTATCCCATAGTTTACTACCACTCCCCCTGCCCCTCCCCACGTCACTGCCCGGAAGCATTCCCACAACCGACCGCTACTGATAATAAGCTGTTTTTGTTGTAAGATGTAGCTTGCTGAGTAGTTGCACAATGTAAGTTACAGAAAGTCTGTTAAAATGTTATGCTGTTATATATTATGCTGTTGCTAGTGGCATAGTGTGGGTAAGTAATAGCAACATTTTGAAAACTTATATGAAAGAGGGAAATAATAGAATTCTTTGATGTAATAGAAATATTATGTGTTTAGAGGATTTCTGATAACTTTAGGGTTTGGTGCAGCTGCACCTGCTGCACCATTCAAATCATGCCCCTAATGCCTACAAGATAACTGCATTTGTGACTGCCACCTTAGTAGTAAAAAATAGCAATATTTGGTGTTTAGAGGAGTCAGGGCCGGACTGGCCATAGCGGGTCCCGGGCAATTCCCCGGTGCGCTGCACGGGTGGGGGATGGTTTTGGGCCCCAGGTGGCCGGTTTTGTTACAGGGCCGTTTTTGCAGCATAGATGCAAAATCGGCCCTGTACCAAAATCGGCCGAAAACCAGCCCTGCAAAGAGATCAGCTGCACCTCCAAACCCCCGAGTGGGGAGAGGGGGGGCCGGCCGAGCACTTTGCCAAGGCCTGTTGTGGCTCCCAGTCCGGCCCTGAGAGGAGTTATGACAACTTTGGAGCCAGGTGTCTCTGCACCTGCTGCACTATTCAGATCAAGATCCAATTGCCTGTAAGGTAACTGCACTTGTGACTGCCTGTTTAGTAGTTAATTATTGCAATATTTGGTGTGTAAAAGGGTTCCTAGAGTTTTGGGCTCCAGGTTCACTGCCCCTGCTGCACCACTGAAATCATAACACTACTGCTTGCATGGGAACAGCACTTGTGACTGCCTGTTTGGTAGTAAAATATAGCAATATTTGATGTTTAGAGGAGTTCTGACAACTATTGGGCCCAATGCCACTGCACAGCAGAACCATTGAAATCATGATCCTAGTACAAGCTAGATAACTGCACGTGTGACTGCTTGTTTAGTAGTAATATTTAGCAATATTCTGCATATAGCGGGGACACGGAAGCCTTTGGCCCCAGTGCCACTGCACTTGCTGTACCATTCAAATCATGACCCTGTTGTCTGCAAGTTAACTGCACTTGTGACTGCCAGTTAGTAGTAAAAGCAGCAATATTAGGTGTTATTGGGGTGCTTGGAGCTTTTGGTCCTGGTGTCTCTGCACCATTGAAATTATGACCCTATTGCCTGCTAGATAACTGCACTTGTGACTGTCTTGTTTGATAGTAAAATTTAGTAATAATCTGTGTTCGGTGGGGTTCCTAGAGGTTTTGCCCCCAGTGTAACTACAACTGCTGGGCCATTCGAATTATGCCCCTTTTAACGGCAACTGAACTGCAATTGTGACTGCCTGTTTAGCAGTAAAATATAGCAATATTAGGTGTTTGAAGGAGTCTTAACAATGTGATGGCCCGCTGCCACTGCACCTGTTGCACCATCGAAATCCTGACGTCTGTCCTGAAAGATAACTGCACCTGTTTATTTGTAAAATATAGCAATAATCGGTGTTTAGCGGGGTGCCCAGAGCTTTTGGTCCCATTACTACTGAACTTGCTGCACTATTGAAATCATGGCCCTAGTGTCTGCTAGATAACTGCACTTATGACTGCCTGTTTAGTAGTAAAATATAGCAATAGTTGGTGTTTAGTGTAGTTATGACAACTTTTGGCCCCGGTGGCACTGCACCTGCCGCACCATTTAAATCAAGCCCGTTTTAAATGCAGTTGTGACTGTATAGTAGTAAAATCGATTTGATAATGCCTACAAGGAGCAAAGAAAGTACTGATGCATGAATTGGAAATGCCACAAACGTTCTAAGGCTAAAGCATCTGCTTTATACAACCAAGTAATAAAAAAAAGCAAGCATTCCAGCATACTGTTAAAAGTTGTCTTCTTGTTCCCTGGGAAGAGTTATTATCTTATAGTTTAATAGTCCCTGAAGTATGGGCAGTGAGTGGGGCTTAAACAGTGTGAACAGCTTTAGTAGAAGATGAATATCATAAATGCGTGCAGCCAGGGGAAGATAAGTATCTGCAAACAGTAAATGCTATGCAGCCTTAATGTAAGGAAACAAGTTCCACCCACTAAAGCGGATTGAGATGAGTACTTTGGTCTTGGGAACTGATAAGAGAAGCCCTTTTTAAGATATATCAAAAACAATAGATTTCACAAGCACCGTGCAAGCACTGTGCAAAAAAAAATAAAAAATGGCTGAACAGAATTAGAACGTATTCAGCAAAAAGTAGGAACTTTATTCAGAATTATTGCTTTGATTTAATGTAAATCTGTTCAGCCATTTTTTCAGAAATTAGCATTCAAAGAGGGGCTCTGATTGGATATGAATGGGTTAACCCTCAGAAAAAGTTAAATGGATTTGGATGCTTGGTTCTGAGGGAGCACCACCTGAGGCACTGGGGTATCAAAAAACATTCAATACAATTACAAGGAGGGTCTGGTCCCAGACCAATTCTCACTGTGCACAGCCGAAGGTCGTGTACTGTATCTCTGTATTTATGTGATGTTACTAACGCCTCCTCCCTGTTTTATTGGCACATATAGCCATGTACTGTATGTATTTATGTATCAGTTACTAATGCCCAGCTGCTTTATTGGCACATACAGACATGTTCTGCATTTCTCTATTTATGTGATGGCACTAGTGTCCAGACAATGTATTGTCACAGACAGACATGTGCTGTGCCTGTGTATTTATGTGGCAAGTTAGTGACACCCTATATTTGTATTTATGTGATGTGACTAACACCCAGACGCTTTATTGGAACATATAGATGTGTGCTCTATCGCTCTATTTATGTGGTAAGCTACTAACGCCCATCCACTTTATTGCCACATATAGCTAAGAGCTGTGTAATACCCAGACACTTTATTGGCACATATAGACTCGGGCTCTATGTCTATTTATCTGGTCAGTTAATAAACCCCAGACACTTTATTGGCACATATCGACGTGTGGTCTATAATTATGTGGTAAACTGCTGACGCCCAGGCGCTTTATTGGCATCTATGGAGATGCCCTCGGTCTCTGTGTTTATGTGGTAAGCTATTGACACCTAGTGCTTTATGGGCATATATATAGATTAGACATGCGCTGCGTCTGTGTATTTATGTGGTAAACTACCGACACCAAAGCGCTTTTTATTGGCACATATAGACCTGCGCTGCGTCTCTGTATTTATGTGGTAACCTACAGACACCTAGGCGCTTTATGGGCATATATAGAGGTGCGCTGCGTCGCTGTATTTATGGTAAACTACTGACCCCAAGGCACTTTATTGGCATATTTAGACATGCGCTGCGTCTGTGTATTTATGTGGTAAACTACTGACCCCAGGGCACTTTATTGGCATATTTAGACATGCGCTGCGTCGCTGTATTTATGGTAAACTACTGACCCCAAGGCACTTTATTGGCATATTTAGACATGCGCTGCGTCTGCGTATTTATGTGGCAAACTACTGACGCCCAGGCGCTTTATTGGCATATATAGAAGTGCGCTGCGTCTCTGTATTTATGGTAAACTACTGACGCCCAGGCGCTCTTTTGGCATATATAGAAGTGCGCTGCGTCTCTGTATTTATGGTAAACTACTGACGCCCAGGCGCTTTATTGGCACATATAGACATGCGCTGCGCCTCCGTATTTATGTGGTGAGCTACCGACACCAAGGCGCTTTATTGGCACATATAGAGATACCCTGCGCCTCTGTATTTATGTGGTAAACTACTGACGCCCAGGTGCGTTATTGGCACATATAGAGATAACCTGCGCCTCTGTATTTATGTGGTAAACTACTGACGCCCAGGTGCGTTATTGGCACATATAGACATGCGCTGCGCCTCCGTATTTATGTGGTGAGCTACCGACACCAAGGCGCTTTATTGGCACATATAGAGAGATACCCTGCGCCTCTGTATTTATGTGGTAAACTACTGACGCCCAGGCGCTTTATTGGCACATATAGAGATACCCTGCGCCTCTGTATTTATGTGGTAAACTACTGACGCCCAGGTGCGTTATTGGCACATATAGACATGCGTGCGCCTCCGCTTCGAAGCGATGAGTTCTCGCCGCGGCGTCGGGCTCCGGCGCCCGGGCTGTTCCTCATCAGCCAGTTTCCTCTCACAAAGACCCCTTTCGCTGGGCTTTTCCTCCTGCTGGAGAACAGCTGCTCTCAGTGTAGGATCCCGGCCGCCGCCGCAGCCGCCGAGGCCCTGGAAGTGTTTTTTTGGAACAGATGGCCAGGAGAGAGCTGGGGAATGCGCCAGCAGAGAGCTGGGGAATGTGCCAGCTCCCGCGGTGACTGAGTGCTTCGGGTTCCAGCTCGCGTGCCTTTCCCCTGCCCTCTGCCCTCAGTGGCGCCAGCAGGACTTCCCAGCGAGCGCTCTGAACATCTGGAGTCTGGGCCTGCCGGGGAGGGGGCGGGGCGCGGGGGCGCGCGCTCTGGATGACAGGCTCTGATCAAACGAAAGCGCCGCGCGCGCGCGAGGCCGGGCCCGCCAGCTGCAGCTCAGTCCGACCCCGGGCCCGGGGCCGCGCGCGCCCCCGGGAGCGGCGCGCGGAGCTGCAGAGAGAGTCCTGGCGCCTATGCGTGGCACTCTAATATTTAATGAAATAAAAAATAGTGGAAGGCCTCCAAGATGATTAGGAGCTGGCCACCTGGGCTGCAAATGGCGGTCTGGTGTTTCATTTTATTTATTTATTTTATTTTATGCGTTTTTATAAAGCGCGGACTTCACCCTAAGGTGTCAGAGCGCTTCTCAATAGGAACAGTAGCGTTAAATGAGGAGAAAATGACAGGTGGGCATGTTACATAAGCAAACGATACGTTACATGAGGCAAAAGTGACAATTGTGCATGTGTCAAAAGCAAACAAAATACAAGAAGAGGTAGCAAATGATAAGTTACAAGAGGAAAAAGTGACATGTGTGCTAGTTACATGTTGGTGTTGATTCCACCTCATGCTTCTTTCTTCCCCAAGTCACACTTCATCTCTGTTTAAGGCGTCCTTGCGGGTTCCTTTTAATCCCTGCTTTTTTTAGGTCTGGGTTTTAACTGTTTAAATTAAAGACCTATTGTTAACAATATCCATAGAGTGGCTCTAGCTCAGTCTACTTCAACCATTGGCTTTCTGCGTCAGACCCTTCCAGACCTTGACTTGAGGCGTGATCAGTCACTTCTTGGTGCTGCCCATTACAGCACTCATCTCTGACCTTATGCTATGGGCAACCTGGAAGTGTCCTTCTTGCGCCGCTTGTGTGGTTGCATTGAGCTTCCTAGACTTCAAAATCCGAGTTGACTCCTCTCTCTCTTGACATTCAAGGATAGTTGGTGACTGGACTGTGTTAACCACCTTCATTTGTTTTCTCTCTCTCCCCTGCACTATTTACCTATTTTTCATGTTGTATTTGTTATCCCTGTTTTGCTTCCTTACCGCCTTCCTACTATGTATTGCAATGTTCTTCTGTCTTTACTAGGTGTATGTAAAGCGCTCTAATACCCGCGGGTCAAGTTAGCACTATATGATACTTTTTAAATAAATCAAATAAAAATACATGAGGAACAACTAGTCAGATAAAGCCTTCTCAGTCCTCTCTCCCAGGAGCCCTACTTTAATGTACCAGCACAGCATGTCTTATGTCAGAACACTAAACACAGACCTATTTGCTATTGCAACCTGTGCAGATAATAATAATAATAATAATAATAATAATAATAATAATAATAATAATAATAATAAAGGGAATTTGTAAAGCGCACAGCTACCTCGAGCGAGGTGTCCCGGCGCTAGCGTGGAAGTCAGCAGAGAAGATCCATTTCTAGAGAGTGTCGCTAGACGGGTAAGAAGCTTGGATGCAGTCTGGGGCCACCAAAGGTAGTTTCAGATTTTTGGGGTTACATCTGGGGGCAAACTTGCTGTTGGAAAAATCTGGAGAGTTACGAGGACACCAATGCCTCTTGCAGTCCCAGAGGGCTGGGGCAGACAATCACCCGAGGCAGAGCCTTAGACTGATTTAGCCCCAGTCCTGTTACACAATCTCCTGATTTCCCAAAAAGTCAGTCCACCTCTGTTTGTCGCTTTCAATACATCATGTTGGAGAATTTCCTGACAATAAGGGATACAATAATGGTTTTGCTAATAATAATTCCCTTTAGTTTCTAACCTATCATTTTAGTCTATGAAGTCCTATCTGTACGTTAATCTGCTATGTACTGCTGCAGTGCCAAGAAACCTCGGTGAACAAGCGCTATAAATAATAACATAACATAGTACTACTAATGATGACTTGAATGAAGTAATCAATCTATGGCATGTAAAGTGCTGTAAAACATTATGCTTCTCAAAGGTACTCACTTTATCTCCTTGGGTAGGATAAAAGATAGAGAGAGCTGAGCACGGATTTCAACTTCTCTATATTTGGGAAATTATAGCCCATACAGAGAGTCAGTTTTACAGCTGCAATGCCTAACACAATTCAGTGGAAGAGATGATCTCTGGGGAGAAGGGTGAGGGATCAAACAGAAAAGAACAGCTGCGATGAAAGATGTCCAACAGCTGCGTCTACGTCTAAGAGATCAGACAAAATATCATTGTGACTTAGTAATTATTGGAACGTAATGAACCTTTTAAAGAAAAATCTGGAACTATGGTTACCCTTTAAGCTTGAAGCTTTGTCTGTAAAGTCCGGTATTCTGCGTCTCGTACAAAGTGTGACACGTGTGAACCGTGCATACCTGTTAGCTGCTAGGAGTTACTAGTGGGTGGGGCCAGAAGGCGTCAGAGGACAATGGCGTACAAAGAATATCTCTGCATCCACATGCAACAAGTAATTGTAATTGTATTTATATATCTCCTACTATCCCTGACGAGACGTCAAATCGCTTTTTCGGCGAGTAGAACGTGACTCCGGAACCCTTAAAGGATTAGCGGTGAAATACTATAGTGAAATATGACAGTAATTTGAGGGGTGGATATGTTAGTCTGGTATTTGGATTGAGAAGGATAGTGGAGGGATAGAAGAGGGAAAAGGTTTCCATTTATATAGCACTTGCTACCCCTGATGAGGTGTTGAAGCATTTTTTTGGGCGAGTAGCACGCTACTCTGGAACTCAGAATAGTGGGGAATCGATATAGGGAAATATGAAATTAATTTGAGTGGTGGACATGTTAGTCTGTTATTTGGTTTGAAAAGAAATAGAGTCAACATATAGGTGAAGATTCAAGGGCCTTTACCAAGAAGAAGGGGGTAGCAGTGTGAGCCCAGAAGGAGGCTTGACGGGCAAGCAGAAGAGGCTCCTTCATGTTACTCCTCGATTAGTACCTTGGCTTTGCAGTCCAGAGCAGCAGCGTATACAACTGTGTGCTGCTATCAACAAAGGACATGTTTTGCACCTAAGGTCTCCCAGTGACATCACAGACAGCGAGAATGCAGCACTGGAGGGAATGGTTGGTAAACACAAATACCACTGTGGGAACATGGAGGACCACAGGGTCCCGTCAACCTTGTGGACTCATGTTTAGCCACAAGTTGTGGTTATTTTCTGGTAGACATAAGCAATCTGTTGCTCAGTAACTTTAGTACAATATATGGAATCATTTGATTGGCTCTACCAATCACAACTAATATAATCTGGGCACTAACTACAGTTATTTGCCTGCATTCAATTTTGAGAGTTTGGAGCATCAACATCAGGCAGGGAGGATGCAAGGATAGTCGATGACCGGGCTGTGCTAGCCACCTTTGTTTGTTTTCTCTCCCTCCCTTGCACTGTTTACCTATAGAGGCCTTCTATGTAATGCAATTTTCCTCTGTGTGTATGTAAAGCTCTCTGATACCCACGGGTCAAGCTAGTGCTATATAAAACTTTTAAAATAAATAAATAAATACATGCACAGGTTATCTACCTGTCTTGAGAAAGGTTAGAAGGGTATGTGCTCATAGAAACATTGGCCACACATGGTTGTTTGTTACTTGCCCTTTAGCTTTATAGTTTGGGTCCATAATTGTGGGGCAGTTTATGAGGAGCTATGATGGCCCGAGGCACAGGGTAATGCTATGTAATTGCAGAGCTGATAACAGAGGCTGTAAAGTGCCTCACAGGCTGCAAATTGGCCCAATTGTCAGGGGAGGTGCAAGTTGACTCTTAAGCACATCACAAGGGTGGCCCTCTTGGGCCACACAGCAGGGGCCTCCAGCTTGTGGCTGAGGAATAAGGGAAGGGCAAGGAATGGAAACTATGAAGAGTAAATGGGCCTTAATGGCACAGGAGCCAGGAGTTGAAAAGGCAATGCCAGGGGTGCTAAAGGCTAAGCAAGGGGCAGCAGCCGCCACCCTTTGCTGTCTCTCATTGGAGTGATATCACAAAACATTGAGTCAGTATTTTCAAGCTCCCAGTGTCTTAAACAGAGCATTTTGAGGCCTGTTGTAATGAGTGTGCAAGAGCAGGTGAATGTACATTAATTCAAAGCTAGGTGTATAATACAGTGTTGCATAAACTTCACACTGAGGGGTGAAAGGTCACAGTACCGTAAGCAACCATAATGATGTAAATCAAACGGGAGTGGGATCTCAGAGTCACGGATGAAGGAGAGACTGAATATAAGAAGGCCTCGTGGACTGCATAATTGTGGCTATCTATTCTAGGTCTTGTGACTACCACTGTGCCACCATATTAGTGCCTAGATGGCCACGGCAGCAAGTGAGTGAAGCATTCACTGCTATCACCCCAGTGATCTGTAGATCATTTGTCTGATTTTCAACAAGGCTGACTCAGCCGTCCATCCTTCTGAAGTCAGTAAATGTATTCAGCAACGTTAACTTGAAAAATAGTTACAGCTGTTATTCATGGTACTTAGAAATAGTGAAAGTGCACAATCAGTACCACATAATAGCACTTTTAATGTGAATGAATATATTTGTTTGATTGTGCGGTTCTTTTCCCTTCTGGGAAACACTACTACCTCTATTGCATTGCATACCACATAAAAACAAGTTCCTGTTACAAATGAGCATTCAGCTTGTACTGCCACACAGTACAACCCACCTCGCTCAGTCGATATTCTCGCTCCTGTACTGCTGTACTGTTAATCTCGCTGATAATTAAATGGTCTTATTTCTTCCTGTACCATAAGTGACTTAGCCATGCTCTAAAGCACCCTGCCACCTTGTGCCCAGGGACTTGACAGCTGTATCAAGTACTAAAAGTCAATATGAATAAACCCACCGGTAGAATGCCACCTCTTGTAGCGTGGGGCACACTTGTGACTGCAAGCATGGGTAACAGTCTGCAATGGGAACCTGGGCGTCCACCGGCTGTAGATTTAGAGCTTTGGCCTGATGATACTGAATGCAAAGGAAGACATATTCAGTACTGCAAGGATGGGGAGGTTTGCTTCTCCTTGAAAAGCCCTGGTGGAAGGAGAGACGGCCTTCCTTTCCTCCAGGCTGAATAGGAATCAGGAATTCAGGGGAGACCATATTGATGAATCGCGGTCTCGCCACTCGCTGCTTGGCTAGGATCAGGCCTATCCTTTCGCAGCAGGTGTGTATGTTGGACGATGGCATTATTTTCTCAGAGCCACTTTGAAATGGTCCGCCCCGTATCACTTTATCACTGGAGGTGGAAAGGGGACAGTTGGCTTTCATTTCTTTTTTTTTTTTTATCTCATTAAATTTTTATTGATTTTTACATATACGTACACATACATATAAGACATATAACATACACTTTCAATGGATAACTCGTTCCAGGGTTTCTGCCCAGCTCGTTTGGGTTGTGTATCTCTACTTTACAGATGTATAAATGCTAGGCTGATCCCCTTATCCAACTGTCCCCTTATAGGGTGGGGGGGAGGTGTGAAGGGGAAAGGAAAGAGGAAAGGGCTTTCATTTCTTGAGGCAGGTTTGTTCAGGGAGAAATCTGATATAAAGCGAAGAGCATTGATAGACTTGCTGGTCGTCTCTTGAGACCGCCGCAGGTAGCAGGCAGTGGTAGGGAAAGACTGTAGAAACTTTCTTGGGAGGTTGACGGGTAGACAGAAAGCAGTTTTAGTAATCTTTGTGCGGGCTCTCACGTGGAAATACTTTGAGTCACTTTGACCCGCACGAGCACTCACGTAAAACCTCAGTGGATAAACCCAAGAGAGTTAGAACTTTTGTCAGACCCAGTATATGAGTGGATTAATGCGCCTGAGAACCAGATCCAGGTGCAATAGACCAGTAGAGCTGTTAGATAGAAATGAAGGTAGACTGATAGGGCACAGCGAAGCCCAAAAGCGAACCAGATACATTGACAAAAGGCAGGGAGGATGAGAAAGGGAGAGAGGCTTGCAGAATACTCCTCAACCTTTGGAGCTTCCAGGGAGGGTGGGATTCAGTGGCTTTGTAGGGTGATCCAACGCCGTGTTTAAATTGTAACAGAAGGGGGGCAGGTATCCTCTATATAGAATAGCTGTTTGCTCCAGAGAAGTTCTGATACGATTCCATTGAAAATATTGCACCAGTGCTGAGAAGAGCAGGAACTCACCCATTCAGAATATTTCCCCCGTGCTGAGAAGTGCATGTACTCTCCTATTAAATGTATTGCAGCAGTACTGAGAAGTGCTGGCACTTTCCCATTCAAAGTATTGCACCAGTGCTCAGAGGTGCATGTACTCTCCCATTAAATGTATTGCAGCAGTACTGAGAAGTGCTGGCACTCTCCCACTGAAAACATTGTACCAATGCTGAGAAGTGCTGGCACTCTCCCATTCAAAGTATTGCACCAGTGTTCAGAGGTGCATGCACTCTCCCATTAAATGTATTGCAGCAGTGCTGAGAAGTGCTGGTGCTCTCCCATTGAAAGTATTGTACCAGTGCTGAGAAGTTCTGGCACTCCCATTCAAAGTATTGCACCAGCGCTGAGAAGTGCTGTTAAACTCCCATTGAAAGTATTACACCAGTGCTGAGATTGAGAAATTCAGTTACTTACTCTCCCATTCAAAGTACTGCACCGGTGCTGAGGAGTGTAGGTACTCTCCCTTTCAAATTAAGAAAGTGCAGGTACTCACTACAGGACAGTACATGCCCGTTTAAAGCGCTGGATTCCAATTGAAGCCCATGGGAGGCATGTTGCTGGCTTGGAGAGTAAAGATTTCCCACGGGGCTCACACCCTCCAACTGTGGGTGACTTGAGATTGGGGGGAGTTGAAATGTTTAAAGTGTGGAGGGAGTGTGGGAACAGCTTCATTTATCGACAGGCGTACATTTAGCGCACAAAGGAAAGTTTTGACGAGGATAGCCTGCAAGCTTGAATCTGCCATCGTAAGAAGGTGCCTTTTTGACTACCTGCGGCCCGTGGTACTTGGGGGCCCTGACGCATGTAGCCCTTTTATAAAAGAGAAAAAAAGTTTTAAAGCCCGAGAGATCACTTTCCACGTCCATTTGACCCGCCGCCTGTCAGGCAATTTGTCTATTAATGCCTTACTTTATTTACAGTGAAAAAAAGCCTTTTTTCTCCCTCCTGGCTGAGGGGGAGGGAGAGGCGTGCGGGGAGGGCTGGTGCCATGGAGTCTGCCTCTTCACAATCCAGAGTGTTCTCGCGGCCCTCCCCTGCAGCCCCCCCTCCCCGCCTCGTGACGAGCCCCGCGCGCAGGGGCCGGTGGCGCGAGCCACCTGCGGTCAGGCCGTGGCGCGGGCTCCGGGCCGCCGGCGACAGCTCTCTGGAGCGGGGGCCTCACTGGGGGCCCGGCCCCCGCCACAAGGACCGCTAGAATCAGGGAGTCCTTCAGAGCCGGGCAAGGCGGGCGGCAGATGCTCGGGGAAGCAGGGTTTCCTACGAAAACAGGACAGAGCAGCAGCTCTGAACCTGAATGTATTAAGGACAGCTGGAGAGCTGAGCGGCGCAAGGCCCTGCAAGGCCCTGCTGGCGGCCCGCGGATGAGATTTCATTTTATTTTGATGGAAAAAGGTCTGAAGGGTTGTTTCCTTTCCAAAAGCAACCTAATCTGGCAGAACTGCTAATAATAATAATTATGCAATCCAGTCGAATATACTTCAAGTTGACAGCAGGATGTTTTACAAGTCTTTCCCCTCCAATGAGAGACAGGCTACTTTCCAGCCACACTTCCCCGGAACCCACCGGGTAACTTTGCGAGGATGCCAGGCCCAAGAGCCCTGGTGCAAGCGAGGAAAATGCCCCCTTTGAGTACTGCTGTAGTGCTAAACTTACTGCAAATATCAGGGTCCAATTGACCACTCAGGGCTCTGGGCCTGGGTGCCACTGCACCTGCTGCACCCACGGTAGCTATGCCCATGAGCCCACAGTATGTCTAGCATCCCCCTTCTGCGGAGTGTCTTTTACCTACGGGAAGGGATGTACTGCTATCTATACAGTTGTGAAGGGTTGTTGGTCACAAGCCAGCTATCTAAGTGAATACCTAAATAAATTATAGAGTAGAACTGAAGTGCCGAGGTGCGTGGGGCGAAGGTGGGGAGAGGGGCAGATCACTGAGGCTAAGAGTGGGAGCCATAGAATGAAAAGATGGGCCGGGGAATTCAGGTGTGAAAGTGGAGTCAATTCTGCTGAAGCTGGCAAGAGGTCAGGATGAGGTCAAATCAAATCAAATAGTATTTCTAGTGCACAGCTTATCCCCCAAGAGGGTATCCAGGTGTTGTGCTGCGGGTCTTAGTCGAAGAGTCAGGTCTTAAGTTACTTCTTGAAGTCTTGTCAGCGGCGGAGGTGGAGGAGAAGGCTGTTCCAGGACTTGACGGCGAACTGGGTGACCGAGCATCCTCTGGTGTGGCAGCAGCAGATGTGCGAGATGAGCAGAGGTTTCTGGATGGTAGGTGAAAATTCAGGCGTTGGTTCATGCAGGCAGGTCCTTGGTTGTGGAGGCGTTTGTGAGGCGTGGGTCAGTAGTTTGAATTGGCATCTTTTCTGGATGGGGAGCCAGTGGAGATCTCTCAGGTGCTGGGTGATGTGGGTTCTGTTGGGCAGGTTGAGGACCAGTCTGGCGGCTGCATTCCGGATCATTTGGAGTCTTCTCAAGAGTTATGTGGTGGTGCCTGCATAGGGTGCGTAGCCGTAGTCCAGACAGCTGGTGATGAGGGCCTGAGTCTCTGTTTCCCTGGTGTTGGTGGCTAGCCACTTGAAAATTTTGTGGAGCTTGCGGAGAGTGTGGAAAAAAGCAGAGGATACAGCATTAATCTGATGTTTCATGGAGAGTTCGCTGTCCAGGTTGCAGACATGGTCTTTGAGATTGGAGGTAGGTCCGAGTTCTGCTGGCCACCAGGAGTTATTCCAGAGGGAGGCGTATCTGCCGAAGATCAGGGCTCCTGTTTTGTCCATGTTGAGTTTCAACCAGTTGTTCTTCATCCAGGCTAAGATGTTTTTCATACAATTGTGGAAATTGGTCTTTTTCGTGGTGGGGTCCACTGAGAGCGAGAGGACGAGTTGGGTGTCGTCAACGTAGGAGATGATGTTGTGGGTTCTGACGGCTGCGAGTGGAGTCATTAAGATTTTGAAGAGGGTTGGACTGTGGCATGAGCCTTGAGAAACGCCACAGGAAGTGTGCTTGGGTTGAGAGGTGAAAGGGGGGCGGATTCTCTGGGTGCACCCGTAAGAAAAGACGGCCTCCATTTTAGCGTGTAATCTGATTCCGATCTGGCGCAGTCCATCAATAAGTATGTGGTGGGAGACAGTGCCGAAGGCTTTGGAGAGTTTGAGTAGTATCAGGGCGGCTGATTCTCCTCTGTTGAATAGGGTGCGGTTGTCGTCTGTTGCGACGATCAGGGCTTTCTCTGTGCTGTGATTGGCTCTGAATCCTGAGTGGGAGGAGTTCTTGAGGATGTTTCTTGTGTTCGGTGAGTTGGATGTTGATGGCCTTCTCTAGGACTTTGGCGGGAAATGGGAGCAGCGACATGGGGCAGATGAGGTCTGCTGAGGGTTTCTTGAGGAAGGGTCTGACCTCTGTGTGTTTTCCGGTGTCGGGAAAGGTAGCTGTGGAGATGGAGGTGGTGAGGATGGCGGTAAGCTGGTGGCTGATCTTGTCTCTTCCGAAGAGAAAAATTTGGTGGGGGCATGGTGATTAAATAATTGTAATTGTATATTGTATTTATATAGCGCATACTACTCCTGACGAGGGGGTTGAAGCACTTTGTGGCTTGAAGCACACTACTTCAGAACCCAAGGTGGAGTTAAATAAGTACTAGATTAGTAACATCACTAGTTAATGGAAATCACCCATATTGAATGATGTGAAGTATTGAATATTGGACACCGGGGTCTTTTGATAGACTCAGACTCCGCTTCAAACTTGCAAAACAAGAAAAAAAAGGAAGCCTTAAGAGGTTTAGAACTGAGACTGAAAGCAAAAAGCTTCCAAGAAAAGAGAAATCGTCGGCTCAAAGCGGCATCGCTAGAAAAACAAGACACAAAGTGCCAGAAAAAAAGTGTCAAAACAAAGGAAACCAGAACACAAAGCAACTCCCCTGCCAGTCACCTATGCGGCCATTAAAGTCAGCCTGATTTACGGCCGCCCTTGACGACGGGTCTAGGATGCCGAGGGAAGTTCAACCCAAGTTTACAGAAGGCCTTTTGTCACGAGGGGCCGAAGAGAGGCATCAATCAGCCCTTTAATGTACCCGGCCCTGTTGCAGAGGAAGGCTGGCTGGGCGCGCGGCTTCCTCCCGAGCGCGCCTTGATGATGATTCGCACTAATTGCTCCGGCCCTACAGTAGGCAGCCTGCAGGAATGCATCTCTAATTGGATTCGGGCTGTTTCTGAGCGATGCTCATTTGCTTTTTACATATTTGTCCATGGAATCCTCCCCCACCTCGCTAGTGTGGCTGTGTTTTTAAGGTGCAATGTCTTGTTGATAAGGCACTATGGGCCCTAATACAAGGAAATTGCCCCCCCAGGGCCCATCATGTAGTAAAAGACATCCACAACTGGGAAGCAGTGGTCCTCTCACACATCTGGCCCCGGTGCCACTGCACCTGCTGCACTAGCAATAGAAGCCCCTGGATAAGGTACATGGGCAAATGGAAGAATATGGAGTGACATTGATTGGGGTCTATAAAGTAACACAACCACACACACACATACAAACACTCCACATGCACACACAGGAGTCATGGTAACATGGGCACATACCTGTCCAGGGTATGACATCCCAAACTTTTCCATTGCAGGCTGGAGTATGATTCGTTTTGTTGTGGTCTGCATTCAGGTGGAGGAGTGGGATGTTTGATGTAAACAAGCATGCTTTTACAACGCATGCCTTTACAACGCGGGAATACAACCAACGCGTCATTACCACACACTCCATTACAACGCAAGTCGTTACAAGGACTTGCCTTGGGGAAGCACTGGACTTTGGAACAGCATATTTTACTATTCCAACTCCAGTTTGTGCAACGGTAGGGAAGGTGTTGGATTTAAAATCCAACAACGCGTTCCCTAAAGCAAGTCGTTGTAATGACTTGCGTGGTAATGGAAAGTGTGGTAACAACACATTCGTTGTAGTGCCTGCGTTGTAATGGCACTGCGTAGTTCTGTCTGTGTTGTAAAGGCTGTTTCCTGGAGGAGTGTGTCAGTTTTAAGAAATTATGAGGTTTGGTCACTGAGATTGGAAAATGGTACCACATTCCTTATATGGCTCCTCGGCTGGTGTGGGTGCCCATTGCCCCAAAGGTAGCTGACAGTGGGGTTCATTTACAGTTACTTTATTACATATTGAGATTGCTGACAGTCAAAAAGGAGAACAAGACTACACTGGCTGCATTTGCAGAGTTCTGTTGTTGTTTACTGTTGTTGGGTGATACGTAGTATTTCTTGGTAGACAGTGCCGTTGTGAGCATGGTATATGAACAACAAAAATGTCACAACCCCAATTACTTCAAATCAGCTTGAATGGATGGAAAAATGACTATTCATTCCAAACCAGGCAAATCTTTTATTGCCATTTACTTCATATTTTTTAAACAATTTTTAAGTTAGACTAGCAAAAAACAAACACTGTACATTCAATATCCACTATTACACAAAATTATGAATAAATTGAGACCGCATCAAAGCAAACTACAGAAAATACAAAAAATTACAATGAACACATGTAAATACCAACAAAGGAATTCTCAAAAATGTGCGTGGAACTTATGCCAGATAAATGGCAAATACTACAAATCGCTGAACTGATAGTTCTAGTTGTCGTTACAAATCAGTATATTCCATCAAACACAAAGCCAACGCGTTTCAAGGCCAGGGCAATTGTCCCTGGTCTCTCATCAGGGCTTAAATTCTTTATTATCTGTAGGGTATAAAGAAAAAAGACCATTTACTGGCCTTGAGTTGATTAGATTGACTCTCCTAGTTTCTCCGAGTATGGTTGCCGATTATACATACCGGGAATGTAGTCATGTACCAAGGGCGACACGATTGAGGGTAAAGAATTCATTCACCAAGGTACTAAATGGTCGCATAAGGATTTTTCCAATTGTCGCACCAAGAATGTTATATACGTGATACAGTGTCCTTGTTCAAAGATTTATGTTGGTAAGACCAACCAACAGATCAACCATCGAATCAGTCAACATCGCTCTCGAATTAAAAAGAAAGTGACGGTGGCTCCTATGGTGCAACATTTCCTAGAAAAGGGCCATACTGAGCAAGATTTCAGATGGTCCGTGCTGCACGTAGTTAATTCTAACAAAAATCTCCAAGACATTGATCGTGTCTTGCTTCAAAAAGAAGCATACTTAATTTTGAAATTTAACAGTGCCCAGAGTGGATTAAACAACTATCAGTTCAGCGATTTGTAGTATTTGCCATTTATCTGGCATAAGTTCCACGCACATTTTTGAGAATTCCTTTGTTGGTATTTACATGTGTTCATTGTAATTTTTTGTATTTTCTGTAGTTTGCTTTGATGCTGTCTCAATTTATTCATAATTTTGTGTAATAGTGGATATTGAATGTACAGTGTTTGTTTTTTGCTAGTCTAACTTAAAAATTGTTTAAAAAATATGAAGTAAATGGCAATAAAAGATTTGCCTGGTTTGGAATGAATAGTCATTTTTCCATCCATTCAAGCTGATTTGAAGTAATTGGGGTTGTGACATTTTTGTTGTTCATAATAAGTATAAGGTCTAGTCTCAATCCCTGATAAGGACCTAACTCCTTAGGGTAACAAAAGTTGTGAGCATGGTGACACCCAATAATGTGGCATATCTGTGCTGAGTGTCTGTGTGTGTAATGTTCTATGTAAAACTAAACTACTTAGCTGATGCATGTGGTGTGGGATTTACAATACGTGTTGGACTCTAGACATACCCTCGAGTTCTCACACTCAATCCGAAGGAACCACAAACTGAATTTATATATGCTGCTTCATACCCCAGATGAGGCATCAAAACGCTTTAGTAGATGGGTAGCAACACTACTGCATGCATTTTGAATTATGAGTCAGCAGTAGTGTAACACAAAATGATGTCCCATCCCTTGCAGAATGGGACTCTCTTATATCTTATAGATATTCATTGGCCTTTGGCTTAATTTGCCCCCCTCCCTGCACCCAATGGGCTGCAGGAACCTGCGTTACACCCCTTTAGGGAGAGTTCAGTGGGAAACATTAACTTTGATTCTCCAGTTGATTAAATAAATGCCACCGTTGGCATTTCCTTGCCCTGCCATACAGGCATAACTCACGGACATTCGTGAGACATAGCATGTCTATGAAAAGATGATCTTGTTGAGTCTCCAAGCCTATCTTAGGCCCTCCTCCAGCTGGGCCAATGTCTAAGAAAAAATGCCTGGCCACTTACTGTCAAAAGTCTCAATAATTCATGGTCCCACTGGTATTTTTACCAATTCGTCAAAGTGAGTAAAGGGGAAATTTTATATTTTTTCTTATTTTCCCACCCGCTGAAAATGTTTTTGCATGTTTAGAAAAGTATTCTTCTACATCCCATGAAAATATGGGGGTATTCAAGGCTAATTCATACCAGATTTATACGTTCGGCATTTTTTGCTCAAAAATTAAGTGCAAGAATTGGGTGAAAATGGAATGGGTGAAATATTTATACTCCCCACAAAGTTGCCACTTGGGTGTTTTCAACATTCCCAATTGTAAACACCTCCTCTCCTATTGGCAACACCCTTGTCCCTACCCCCGGCCGTAAACGTACTACTGTGGAACATTTGCAGTACAGGCAGCTGCTCTGTAGTAGTAACTACATTTTGTGGTAAAAAAAATCCCCAAAATCCTGAGTCTGAAATCAAGAATTCTAACCACAAATCAACATTTTTGGGGGTGTCGCGACTGCAACAAGTTTTGTGAATAACACTCATTGTATCACAAAAAACCACACAACGCGGTTGCATAAATGGCGATAATAGTACGTTTGTTCTCAGTTTTCCCATGCTTCTCTCCTTCTCAGAGTTCTTACAATAGCACACATGCAGCTTAATCAGGATGCAGAAACATTCACAGGGAATTGCTTCAAGCTACTCCATAGCCTTTTGCAGAGCAATTCTCCCATTCTTGTGGAATGATATTCCAAGCCGGGCTTAAAACCCAAAGCAGCACGTGATTCCGCAAATCAGATTAGCCTCAAAGTCTTATGTTGCGTCCTATGAATGTGTCTTTGTTAACAGAACTCCAGTGCCAATTTGGATGTCTGCCTTTTTATCGCCAGTGGAACTGAGTCACATTTTTGTACGGCGTTGGCTGTGGGTCGCTAGGATGACATGGCCAATGCAACTTGAAATTATCTCTTGCCGTTGGAGGCAGTAGACAAAAATTGTGTGCTGGTAGGGCAATTGATGTATTGCTGTAGACAAAAGGAAGTTTCAGGTCCACTTTGGTGTTACCTTGTTTGTGAAACATGATCATATGACCTCTTTACATGCACATTACTGAAGAAGTTGAGAAACCCATAGCGACTTGAAGACATGCATCGGATAGATGTGGCTTGAGTATAGTCCAGTTGCAGATGGTTAGCCACAATTTATAAATTGCTAGTTCTAATCCAGGCCTCATCAGCATCACTAGACCCACTGTCTACTTATTCACCACACTGCCGGTGTGGTGGCATTTAACCTCAGAACTGCATCTCTGCATCCCTCGCAATCTTTGGTAGCAGTTTGGTGAGCTCTCAATTTGAGCAGGAGAGTCACCATTTATTTTATAAACAAATGTAGGACATTATTTTACTGGTTAGCCATTTATTTGAATCCGTATGTCTAAATCATACTGGATAAACAATGATGCATAATAAAATACTTTTAATTTTATTCATGGGCTCAGTTGTGCTTCAGTCTTGTCACAGGTGTGAAACTATGATCAGCATGCTGGAGGAATGGCTGAATGTGTTGAGGTGATTCCTTGTATAAGATGCTGATGGCGCCTCACAAGTTTGAATCTTGGCAAACCCGATCAGCCTTATATCCTCTGTCTTGAAGGTCAGTAAATACAGTGCCATAAATTGTAGCATCAACATTTGCAGTGCATGAAGCGCTGTAAACAATACAAGTTATTATTATGTGCAATTTGATAGGAGCCACAAATGTTCGCTATCTGACACTGCTGTTTGGAGTATTTTGCACCATCACCTATTTGTGTCATTAGTCGCCTGGGATTTTTAGAGACCAGTCTCCCCCATTGCGCATGCTCAGAGCAGTGGGCCTGTATGATTAACTTGATCTCTGTGGGTAGCCTGCCACAATCCTCGTCAGACTCATGAAGCCACGTATTTGATGTGGTGTGAAAGTTGCACACTCCAAGGGTAGTACAAGTTTAGTGGCACATGCTAGGTATCTGTGGATCTGAACCAACCTGAGCTTCTTTGCACATGTCTACTCCCCATGTGATGCATCCATGACAAAGGATGTTTTCTTGACTACTGGAGGCTTCTTGCCACCCCATTTATGGTTAAAGACCTGCACTTACCTCATAAACTAATGCTACACCACTACAGAATTGGTGGTTGGTAACAGATTTTATACCACACTCAGTTTGCAAATGACATGTTTTGTTCCCAGTCTTATAAGTGCAGACCTAGAAAAAGTGTAATATTAAGTGTGTAAGGTATACATTTCATAGATAAGTTGTCTTAATGTATTCAGGCAGACAAATAAATCAACCAATATCAATCAATAGTATTTTTCCCTAAACCTATCATGCAATCAGATAAAACGCATTGTATTGAATGTCCTTCTCCAAGGAGTTCACCTACCTTCCTTTTCTTAGACCTGCCCTCTGCTTGCAAGGTGCGCGTGCACTGCTCCACACACTCTGCAAAGCTCATACTGCTGTGGTCGACTGTGTAATCTAGGTCTGCCAGCTTCGCCAGGGAGAGGATGTAGTTGCAGGCTATTCTCAAGATGGCCAGTTTGGAGAGCTTCTGACCATACGAATAACATGGCACCTGTAAGAGAAATAAGGTAATCAGTGACCACCATATCCTGCAGGGAGCACCTGACATGAAGTACTTTAAATAATAATAATGAATTACAAAATGAGCAACAGCTGCTGATTGAGTTTTTTTCATGCACACAATGAACACAGAAATCAAAGATTAAACAAAAATAAAAGTGATGTTCGTGGACCACTTGTGTTACCAAAAGCACAACCCTATTGTAGCGCTGGTTAAGTAGAAAAGGTGCAAAGCTCACCCTGCTGCTCAGGTTCATGTTCAGGGATAGATAGTATATACCTACAGCTTATACGTGGTCAACAGCGGATGGCCATGATTGAAACTTGGTTTTGTCCTGCTTATTTGACTGAGAGTTACTAATGGTACTTGTTAGCGCAAGGACAAGGCTGCTCAGATGGACCTAGCTAGCCCATCATGCTCACTTTGTTGCATCCCCTGAGCCAGCGATGCATCTGTTAATACAACCAGTCGCATTCGCGTCAGCTGGCCTCTGTGGTCTGTCAATTTTACTATTGCATGAATACTCTGTACTCGCTGTGGTGCAGGGCAAAATAAATCTGTGTAATTAAGTGCAAATCAGGTAACGCATGGATTCCACCTTGTGGTTACCCAAGCAGAGAGACGCTTGAGAATGTCTTTCTGGGTCTTTGCTAGTGAGGGCGAGGTGGTAGCACTTCTTAAGTAAGCATAGTGGTCACAGCTTACAAGTGACAATGTAGTGGTTCACTTTGGGAGGGAATGAGAACCGATATCGCACCATACAAGTGAGAGTGGTGGTCATTTTTTGCCAGCGAGGTTGGGCTGGTTACACTTTGGAAGTGAGTGCTGGGTGGTTACAGCTGGTAAGTGAAGTCTGCATGGACGCACTAGATGATAAAGCATTGGCTGCTATTTTTTCACATTTGTCCATAAGCGTTCGACATTCGGGTAAGGGAAGGGGGAGCGGAGATACTGATGCGGTACTACGTAAGTGGTAGTGGTACTAATCGTGGTTCAGGTTTGTAAGAGAGGCCTCGGTATTAGGAAGGGTTATCAGTGTATTCCAAAATGCATATCCAAGGTGTCACAGGATCAGTCCTCCGTAGAGCTATCACCCGCAAATAAGTATCCCAACAGTGTGACAACCCAACAAGATATTTATTAGGGAAGGAGGTTTGTCTAAGCAAGAATGGTTCACCATTGCTTCAACCTCTGGAAGCACGTTTTGGAAGGCAGCAAACAAAGCCACAAACAATGCTGAATACTGAATTCAGATTAGTGGCTACTTTTTATCCAATCCTCACTCAGTGGAGTCAGCATTCAATATCTCCTGAATGGCAGCATTATTTCTTCTTGATAGACATTTGACCTTGAGTTGGCCTTGCTGATGGGCCATGATAATCTACGGAATTCCCCTATCCTCTGGTTCTCGCGCTTTATTTTTGTACAGGGAGTTAAAGTATGTTTGTGTCCCACAGGGATGGTAGTTGGCTGACTTCAGATGAGCCTGTTGGAACATTTGGTTTAACTGAGCGGTCTCTGTTGTTTGTGCTGAGCAATGAGCCAAAGAGAGCCCCAGAAGGTTCATATAAATGTCCAAATCTAAATAGTTCTGATTTTATTACATCACTCACTTTAAATTTTCCATCAACCCTGTCATGTTGAGATGGATAGTGAATTATTTCGGAGCTCTATACACACTTATGATATTATTTACGAAAGAAACTTGAACATTTTCATTTTCGCAGTGGCGGCCCCTCCATTAGGGCAGAGGAGCGTCTCCCCCCTGCTGCCAGCGCCACAAATGGGGAAAAATAAAATGATAATAAATAGAACTCATTACCAGGAGCGAAGTCCCCCTACTGCCAGTGCAGCAAAAGGTGGAAAATAAAATGGCAATCAATTGAATTTATTACCATTTATTTTTCTCTTTTTTCAGCCTGAGGCATGCTTGGGGGCGGGGCATTGCTGCTGACTGGCAGCAGGGGAGGCGTGCTCACTCCACCAGTTTATACAGCGCATGTCAGGCTGGCCGGCTCTCTTGCGACGGCCAGCCTGACCTGCACAGTATAAACCTCTCCACCAAGCTGTCTCACACAGCTGGGTGAAGAGCAGACACAAGCTTCCTGTGCCTACTGGAGCGTCGAGGCAGCCCGCTCCAGCCAATCCTGGCGCTGCTGTCATGCAGCCGAACATTATCAGCAGCATGACTTCAGTGTGTGGATTGGACTGGAGAGTTTAATTGCTACAGAGACCACCAGTGCCGCACGGACGGACTGAAGAAGTAGAGAGGATCGGAGAAGGCGGGCCAGCGAAATGGGTAAGTTGACTTTTATTTTTTAAAGCAGGGGTGGGAGTAGGCTGGAGGGGTCGGGATCTATTAGGGGAATGTGTAATTTTGGATGCAGGGAAATTAAGTCTAATAAGCATTGCTTTGTGATTGATTTGTAAAGTCGACAGTTCACAACACGGACATAGTAGGATAAGTTGGTGTCTCACAGCGAGTGGTATTTTAGGGAAGAGAAGTGTCAAGCTTATAAAAGCTGTACCACAAGTCATGCAAGGTGACGGCGGAAATAGCTGGGTTCCGAACGCACAATCTTGCAATATTAAAACCCGGGTCCACAAGCGAAGAGCAGTATCAGACCGCATCACTTTTGATTTGCTCAAAACATTTTGCCTTGAAGGCAGAATTGTATTTGTAGCATTCTATAATACAACAGCTCAATTAACAATTTGGATGTCTTTCTCTTTACTGTGTTGCTCGTTTTAAGAATTTGTAGTCATGGTGCAGTGAGCTCCCAGTTCTTTGTTATTGGGTTGGTTGGCCCCCCAAATATTATGGGTACCAACCGCCACTGCATTTGTGTTTTGTCAATTGCTGTACACTTTAAATTTGAGGACGTGGTAAAAAATATCTACTTCTATGCATGCCCAAATAATGCTTAAAACCTAAGCCCGGTCAACCCAGAAGAAGAAACTGTGGAATTCAGACTAACATTCAAATTGGTATGTGGGGTATCCATAATGCTTTGGGGCTGATTACGATGTTGGTTGGAGTTGCCTCTGACTAACACAGTCTCGGTCTTGGGACCAACCGACCACTGGTCGGCGGTTCCGACTGCCTGATTACGATGCAACCGATAGTCACTAATCTCTATGGTAGCTTGTGTTACGACCGTAAACCAACTGTAATAAGGCTCTTATAGAGAAATTAGGGTGTGTATAAAACCCTGTATCCTGTGACAGGCACCCAATGTTGCCTGCCACACAGTGCAAGGTTTTACAGGGGGGTACCTTAGGTACCCCCTCAACCACCACCCGTAGGCTGCAGAGGCAAGTTCAGAGGCTTTCCGACCAACATCGTAATCGGCCCCTTCGTGTTTTGTGATCGATTGGTGTCTTCCACACAATTACTTGTTTACTGTTTAATGGAAACTAATATAAAATGTACATTATCATTCGAGAAATAATAATATACATCGTGATTAATATGGCTCAGAAAAAAGTCAAGTTGGTAGAGATTCTAAATGATAGGAAATGTAGATCATTGACAACGATGTAGTACAAGAAAATGGGTGCACACTTTACAAGATACAGGAAGGTCTAGAAGCCCTATGCTTTAATAAGATAGGGCAAAGGAAGCAAATAAGAAAGTCCCACGGGAGCTTCTTCTCTCAATTTTGTTTTTTATTTCGTAGTGCAAAATGATTCATTCTGCAGCACCATTTCCCAAATTTATTGCATTTGAAGACAAAATTTACAATAAGCTCTGACGAGAAGCTCATGAAATATTCCAGTATTTAAGGGTCCGACAGAGTGGAAAGGTGCAGTATTTTTCCGCAGCAGCAAATCACACCTTTATAAGCAATACTTAGTACCTGCCTCAGTGCTCATTCAGGACTGGGTGACTTGGATCAACAGCTCAGCAAGCCCTGACAGCAACCGAAATGCCTTCATCATTGCAGCGTCTCTTCCTGTGTTCTCTTTGACAATACATTGATCTCTGTTAATTTCCTGGGCTCTGAGGACTGAATTTTGTAATGTGTGCTGCAATCATGCTGCAATACAAACGTGTCTATGCCCTGACTATTTATGTACTCAGAAGATGTGAGACTTCAATGCGATGTATCTCCTAAAGATACTGCTCTGCGCTATAGAGAGACCTCGCTGCTTTTGGTGGGGGTACCGAGAACTCTCTGAGTTGATGTGGCCCATGTTGGCACACACTCATTCTAGCAAATAATCCAATTCATCCTATCAATCAATCAGAGTACTTGTAAAGCGCGCTACTCACCCGTGAGGGTCTCAAGGCGCTGAGGGGAGGGGGGTGCCGCTACTGCTAGAAGAGCCAGGTCTTGAGGAGTCTTCTGAAGGCGAGAAGGTCTTGGGTCTGCCGTAGGTGGGCAGGGAGGGTGTTCCAGGTCTTGGCGGCGAGGTAGGAGAAGGATCTGCCGCCGGAGGTCGTTCGTTGGATGCGGGGGACTTTACACACCAAAGTGTCTGCTTGGTACTGCACATTTTTAGATAATCCTTTAGGTTGTCTAAGACACTGCCCCCATCTGTCTACGGACATTTCTGTAAGAGAGAACCCTGTGGTGGCACCAAATACTGATTGGTTATTGAGATGTACAACTATTGTTATGGTAAAATTCCCTAAACTTTGCAAAGGTAAAAGCTAAAGAAGGAACAATTTCAGTGAAGGGATTTGTTGTAATATTTGCAGAGTGGCACTTCATAGACTACCTTTTAACATAACATGTATTTGTAAAGCGCAGGTTTACCTCGAAGGGCGTCTTAGCACAGTACCCATTTTATCGACCTCAGAAGGATAAGTGGATTCGATGGGATTTGGACCTCTGACCATGAGGGTTAAACACAGGTCCCTACAGGGGATGCATCAGTCCAGTAAGCCAACAGACCCTTTTCGTAGTGGGTCATGCTGCTTCCAGATGCATAAAATGCCACCTCAGCAGCCTTCCAGTGGTCACACATGACTATGCTTTACTCTAGCAAATATTTATTACAAATATATTAAAATTGATTGCGTTCCTTTAGGTAAGGATCACTAACTGGATGAACATCCTCAATAATACCCTAGTTAACTAGTTCAGACTGTGGCCGGTCAATGTTTTGGCTTTCTGAACATGCTCAAACAATTTCTTCCTTTACTACAGATCTCTTACAGCAAAACTGTGGTCCAGGCCTTGATTGGTTCTAGGCTGGACTACGTAAACATTCTCTATCTGGGTCTTCCAGAGTATTTGCTTACCCGTCTTCAGGTAGTGCAAAATGCTAGGGTCAGGACTATTCTTTCTCTTCGCCCCAGGACCCGGATGTCTGCTCATTTGAACTCTCTCCACTGGCTTCCGATCCACAAGCGGATACCGTTTAAGGCCCTGGTGCTGGCTTTCAAGCCCTTACATGGTTATGGAGCCCCTTACTTGAGGAAGGGAGTTTAATTTTATCATCCACAATGCTCTTCGCCCCGCCTCACTGGCGCTAGTCTGTACTTCGGTGGTGAAATATTCCCGAATTGGAGGACGCTCCTTCCGGCTGAGAGTGGCAAAATTATGGAATGATCTGTCGCTTGCAGTGAGACTTCTTCCGGATCTGCTTCACTTCAGAAAAGCCCTAAAACATGGTTGTTTCAGCAATAACGTACCTCTCTGCGCTTTGCACACCTGTCCTTCCTGTCTAGTTCAGTCACACTCACCCAGCGCCGGGACACTCAGTAGAGTAGCTGTGCACTTTAGAAAAACCCTGTTAACATAACATAACAACAATAACATGAAGTCATGGCAGATGCTGATGCAATTTGACGTTAGAGCGATATGGAGCTTGTTAAGTGGACGTTCATCACACAACCTAGTTGACAATCAAGATAAAGATTAACCCATTTTTGATAGCAGTACTTTGCTCCTCTCCATATGTTCAATGTTCCTCTTATTACCTTGTAATATCTAGGCCAATTATCACTAGATGTTTGGTCAGCACCAGGTTCCATTTAAAATACCAGCCCATCGGCTTCTCCTAGATGAATTCTCAGCCTTTATGGAGGGGTTGGACCTTAAAGTTAATATTAGTAGAATTTGTTATGTCTTCTAGCCCTACATGTGTGGTTACATCAAAATTATTTTGCACTCTAGACTCACCCAAACTGCGAATCATTTTCGTTATCTTGGTCTAGTTTTTAATAACTCTGGGTCTTGACGCCAGCAGTTGGAGACCAGAAACAGTAAGTTTGCGTGGATTGTTAATGCACTCTTCTGATTTGCCGCTAAATTAGGAAGAGACCTGTACATCGTATGTTAGCAATCTATCACACGAAATGCCTAAGCGTAGCAACCTACATTGCCGGGTTCTCAGGCCTCAATAAAGTTCATGGTGAATAGTTAACCAAAATAGGTTTGCCCCCAGCTTTCCCAACCCCAAAGCACTGGTACTTTTATTTGTCTTAATAAATTGGGGCTAATCCCTGAGAAGGACAAAATACAGATCCGGCCTTTTAGGCTGTGGCGACGATCACTGAAGATTGTTTGTCATTGGATCGGGGCCTTGAAATTCCTTGGCCGAGGGAGATTAGGGATATGACTTTGACTCTATCTAGACCAGAGCTGTTTGACAATCCTTCATCCCGCCTCTCCGTCAAGAAAAAGATAGTGAGGGACATGCAAAGTATGGGGCAGCAAGGTGGGACAAGGTTAGAACCATGACTTTAGTCACAACTTGTATCTCACTGGCCTTCAGCCATTTTTGCTACTTAATGCTCAGCATTCTCAGAATTTCATCGTTTTAAGGTTCATACTCAATCAATTTTATCGGCAAGTGGCATTCCCTTATTGCAATAACTGGGAGCGTAACCTCGATCCCTATGATTTGATATCTTCATAAAGTACTTTACATGTAATGTTTTTTTGTAGTTTTTATGCTAAACCCAGATTATGTACTAAGAAAGTTCCTTTTAACAAATCAATCCCTAAGACATTGCATACAAGCACTTTACTTTCTTCAATATTTAGCTACTGGGGAAATCATAACAACTGTTTACACCAACCTCGGATTGGTAACAAAGATTAGGAGGAATCTGGGGTTTAGAATGGAAAGTCACTTCTGAGCCTGCCAATATTTGATGGTTTAGGATTATATGATGTTGCAGGCCCCTGTTGGCCCAGAATGTGTATCTTACGCCCCTTTGCATTGTTACACTATCCTACCTGCGGGTTGTGTCTCTTGCACAGGAATTTGATTTGATTTTTGCATTTTTTATAATTGAATGAATTTGTTCAGGCTTGTGGTCTGGCAAGTGACAATCCTTTTTAAGTCTTATCTAATGTCCCTGCACTGCACTATCAGCACTTTAGTTAGTCGACGCCTCGCCGCCCTCCTTAGCCCACCTAAACCCTTCTCACATCATAGGGCTGTGGCCCTTTTCTTTCTTTTTCATATATTGAGGCGTGAGAACATGGTTTAGGGCCCAGACTATCAGGCCCTTATAGTAAATTTACCAAGTAGGTTGAAATTCTGAGTATACTCTGCTCTCATTTCTGCCTGAGTTAACATTTCTGTAAAGCTGGCATACAGGTGAACCCTATAGGTCATATCAGACACTTCGAAGCGACAATCATGTTAGCTGGAGCACATAGCGGACCCTTAGTTGAGGTTTTTGTTCTCCTTCTTTCTTGAACTGATTTTGTATATGCATTGTCTTTTTTTTGGACTTCATGGATTGGGGAATGCCAAGGCATGATTGTTCTCTGACATGAACTGTTTTATTATGTAAGGTTATGGATATATTTGGAAATGAATAGTATTTGAATGCATGTTCTTTTATTGCACTTTTATGGCTTATTTAATTCGATCAAATAAAGTTTATTCTGATTCTGATAGACATACAAAAGAGATACCATAAATGGTACATCGAAACGAGTGGAATCCCGTGTTATGGGTATGTTCAACCACAAAACTGGCTTAAGAACTACACCCAATGTCCCTAGATGTAAGTCTGACACTTTTTTTTTTCACATGCATGAGGTAAGGTTGATGGAAGTGCGTTCCGTAATCTGCACCTTTTACGCCTCCACCGCACTCGTGATACATTGATGTCACAGGAATGACTCACCATCCATGGAGGGGATGAGATGGACAGCTGGCGAAGGACTTATCGGACAGCTGGGCAGATCTAAGGTCTCCGCCAACCTGCCGTCGCTAACGTTCCTGGCTGCATTTTAGCGCATCCAGGCTTGGCGCCCAAGCCCCGCGGAGAGAAGAGCGGGTAAGGTTACGAAGGGGATCCACCGCTTGTATCAAGAGGTATTGAGAGCTGGGTTTCACTCTGTGACCAGCCTGGAGCCAAAGTTCTCATTCCAGCAGGCCCATGTGCCAGGTGGCTGGATGGCCAGGATTGGAGAGGCTCAGATGGCACATTGCTGCCCATAGCATGCAGGCAACTGAAGCTGCCATGGGCCAGGGGGCAGGGCTGCCTCTATCAGACTGTCACAGACAGGCAGCAACCATTGGCCATAGTGAGAAGCATTGGGAGAGCCTGTGCTGAGAATGTTCTGTCAACCTCCATTGAACTGGACGCCCCACTCTTCAAGTGCAGAAAAAATTTGACCTTGCAGCAAAAACTACCAGAGAGATGGATTGAACTTTTAACGTTAGTGCTAATAAGACGCAACATCCTGTTTTCATCAGATCCTCATATGTTTATCACCATTATAAAGTCACAGCCAGAGCTGCAGGTGAACCTGAAATAAAATTAAAGTGCGCTACTGCCCGAAGGCACCTTGGCGCTAGCTGATAAAGGAGGGTACCCAGAAAACTTATATTGAAAATATGAATGAGAGAAGAGTATAGATTAATTAAAAAGTCATGTTTTCTGACCTTTCCTACAGGCTATCAGTCCTGTCAATTCAATTCAATTTGTCTTTATTCGATAATTTTTCAATCATCAAAGACACATATAAAAACATTATATAAAACCAAGTGTGCCACACTTTATAGAATACAATAGCAGTCCTGTCACTTTCTTAAGATCTGGGGGAAGAGTATTCCAAAGCTTGGAAGTTTAGATGATGAGGCTTCCGCTGCCCAGATCTATCCTCTGACTTTGGAAACAGTTACATTAACCCCTTGCATGCTGCCGCAATTCTGCGCCTGTGCAGAAGTTTTATTGAGTGGGCGGGTTCATGACGGCCCCCAGTCGTCATCAGCACACGAGCACCGTAGCATGCAAGGGGTTAAACGCTGAAGATGCGCGTACCAACCTGGAGGGAGTGTACCAATGGAAGATTTTTTCAAATAATCAGGGCCAGACTTATGTAGTGCCTTAAAAGCAATACAGAGTGCTTTAAAATCAATGTGTTTCCTTATGGGAAGCCCAGGGCTTGAGAGGCAGACTGATGTTTGGGGATCCTCAACATTAATCGAGCTGCTGTGTTTTGTAAAGTCTGAAGATTGTTTAAGAAAGAGTATTTTCTGCAAATGCATTACTAAAGCATTGCAGCAGTCCAGCTTGGGCAGCAGGAGGGAAGATACCACCGTTTTCTGCAACTCCTGCAGGATGGGGAACAGCATTTGCGACGCGGCTGTTACACCGCCGTGCCGTTACAACGCGGCTTTTCCAACGCAAGTCGTTACCACGACTTGCGCTGGAGGGCACTGCAGGACAAGGAATTTTTTTATTTACTATCCAACACCTTCCCTACTGTACGTAGGCTGGTGTTAGAATAGTAAATAAAAAAATTCCGAAGTCCGCACCCCTCCAATGCAAGTCGTGGTAACGACTTGCATTGAAAAAAACGCGTTGTAACGGCACGCGGTGTAAAAGCACGCGTTGTAAAGCCGTACAACCCTGCAGGATAAATGCAAAGACTTTCCTTAGAAGTTTCAGAGTGAAGAAGGAGGAGGATGTAATGGCATTAATCTGACTTTCAAATGAAAGTTTGCTGTCGAAAGAGTTTTTAACATTTGTTATTGGAGTGGGTTTTAACTTTTGTTGCCTAGTTTTTAACTTTTTACCTAGATTTTTACTTTTGTTACCTAGTTCCAGGGGCTACCAGCTTGGGGACGTAGGTGTTACTTCCGAACAGCAGAACCTCGGTTTTGCCAGAGTTCAGTTTCAAACAATTTTTTGCTCACCCACCTGCTGATCTGTTCAGTGCAGTGTTGGAACCGAAGCCTGGAATAGGATTGTGCTTTTTTACATGGAGTTGGTGTTATACGTGTTTGCAGCGGAATTTTCCCCAAAAGTTTCAAAATACACCAACATAAAAACTTCAGGGAGTGAGCAACTATCAAACACACAAAAGTATGAAATAGATTTAAGAATCGGTCCATAATGACATTATATACTTGTCTGCTTGTAACCTACACGTTGATTCGAACAAAATGCATGTGCATAAGAGCAGATGTCATGACAGATTTATCAAAACGTTGTGCCGGTGCAAAGTCATGCAAAGTGGCACAAAATGGGGCAAAGTCTTGATAAAGTATTGAGGGGCAAATGTATCAAATAATAATGCAGCACAGAAAGGCACCTTGCTGTGCTGCATAATAGAGAAAGGATAGGAATGCGCTGTACCTAACATTATATGGTGCATTCCTGTAATTTCCCTGCACTGGTGAACAATGTGCTACCTAGCATCAATGCAGGCACCCTTGCATCATGGAGCTTGAATGTCTGCGCTGTAAGCAGGATTGTTTTTGTGCAAGAAGAACACCTTCCTGCACAAAAACAATCCCTGGAATCACTTTACTCTTTGTCAGTGTTCTGCAGAATGCAGCACACATAGAAAATGGAATAAACTAGAAAAAACAAAGATATTTCTCATTATATCTCAAAGTAGTGCAAGTGTTCTGTCATATAAAAGATACCTAACATAACATACCACGTCTTTGGCAGCTCTTTCAGAAGATATTTCTGCACAGTGACATCGACAACATGACCTGCATTTCTGGTCCGATCTCCTTGGATCAATGTCAGCAAAAGAATAGGACAGTGTTATCGTTTCCTTTTTGGATGTGTTGCGCTCTATTTTTGTGCTTTTGATTCGGGACCAGAATTCCTTTCCAAAGCGGGAGAGGTGAGAGTGAGAACTCTATATCTGTATTCAGGCCTGCGGCTGCTGCTTTGCGCTCGCAGATGACCGGTCCCGGGAGAACGGTGTCGGTTTCAGCACTACGCCAAGGGCGCCCAGCTGCATGCGAAGCAGTTCAGTGATGACAGCAGAGACATGGAAGGACTGCTCCAGAATGACAGGCACAGCGATATTGCGCTTGGCTATGGGAATGGGTCTGAGTTGCACGCAAGGAGCCATAACCAACATTCTGGGGCGGTTTCATTAATTTGTCAGTGAAAGCAATCAATGCAAGATGATCATTTATTCTTCTGAGTGACACCTAAGTTCAGACTCTCACAACCTACTCCCCTTCCACTTGGTTATATATAGGGCTCCCGGTTTTATGGTATTTATTTTTTGGCCATTTCCGTCTGTATTTATCCGTATTTATTCTTTGCCTATTTTATCTGTATTTATCCATATTTATTTTGTGTTTTGCATATAAATTAAGTGTAAAACTGTACATTTCCATATCTATTCAACTGATAAGCATGCACCCCTTGCTTTGATGTCTGTCATGTGTAGCTATTTAAGCTGCCAAATATTACATAACAATACATCCATTGGTAAATACTAGCATTATACCATACATTTCTTATTTAAAGTAATGCCATCCTGTTTTTTAATTAGCTATGCTGTTCATCTGCTGGCCTATATATAATTCATGAAAGACAGCACGTAGAGTGACTTAAAAGAAGCAACATTTTTTGTATTTATCCACTTTTTAAAAAAAAACACAGACAGAAAACACATTGTTTTCTGTCTGTATTTATCTGTAAAAATCCGTAAAAACGAAAAACAGGGAGCCTTCCAAACTCACGGCTTTGTTCTCTGGAACACCTTTCTATATCTGAGGTTCCAGGAAAACCTGCCAATTCAAGTGTTGCTGATAGCCTATGTGAATCCTAGCAAAGGGAACACATTTGGTACCCGACACGCCCAGATGCAGGTTATAATGGGTTTAGAGACCGATGAACAGTAAGGTCATGCAACAACCCTGAGCTTTTATTTCATTACAGGCTCGAAGGATCATCCATGTGTAACCCCTCAAATGCAAATCAATTGTCAACGTCCTTACTAACTAGGAGGAAATCATCCATGCAGAATGATGCTACCTTTATCGCAGGTCAGCCATCTACTCTCATGCTAACTTTCATAGAAGATCTACCATGTACACTCATGCTAACTTGTACAGCAGGTCAGCCATCTACTTCCATGCTAACTTGTAAACAAGGTCAATGACCTACTCTCATGCTAACCTGCACAACATTTAAGCCATCTACTCTCATGCTAACCTGTACAACAGGTAAGCCATCTACTCTCATGCTAACCTGTACAACAGGTAAGCCATCTACTATCATGCTAACCTGTACAACAGGTAAGCCATCTACTATCATGCTAACCTGTACAACAGGTAAGCCATCTACTATCATGCTAACCTGTACAACAGGTAAGCCATCTACTCTCATGCTAACCTGTACAACAGGTAAGCCATCTACTCTCATGCTAACCTGTACAACAGGTAAGCCATCTACTATCATGCTAACCTGTACAACAGGTAAGCCATCTACTATCATGCTAACCTGTACAACAGGTAAGCCATCTACTATCATGCTAACCTGTACAACAGGTAAGCCATCTACTCTCATGCTAACCTGTACAACAGGTAAGCCATCTACTCTCATGCTAACCTGTACAACAGGTAAGCCATCTACTATCATGCTAACCTGTACAACAGGTAAGCCATCTACTCTCATGCTAACCTGTACAACAGGTAAGCCATCTACTATCATGCTAACCTGTACAACAGGTAAGCCATCTACTCTCATGCTAACCTGTACAACAGGTAAGCCATCTACTCTCATGCTAACCTGTACAACAGGTAAGCCATCTACACTCAGGAAAATAAAGTCAAGTACAGGTAAGAATTCCTATCCTATGGAACAATGGCCCGGGCCACCTTCTGGGCCACAAGGCTCGGCGCCTTCTATGAAGCAGGGAGGCTTCAGTGCTTGAAATATAGGCAAATGTGATTGGAGAACACTCCTGTATCAAGGCTTTCAGTGTTACCAATAAGAGCTAAGGGGTGTCTTGGCGCTATATCACAGAAGCCTATTTTTACCTACCTCAATGGAAGCCATTTTATCAACATCAACACAATAAACTGCTGAATGGGCCCAGCAGGGGTCAAACTTGTAACAATGGGGTCAGGCACAGATCCCTGCAGTAGAG
The DNA here is from genome assembly GCF_964261635.1 of Lissotriton helveticus. NCBI lineage: Eukaryota > Metazoa > Chordata > Amphibia > Caudata > Salamandridae > Lissotriton > Lissotriton helveticus. Next base: position 415,338,089 of record NC_136060.1, on the reverse strand, counting down.
ACATTTTTTTGTGAGATATCTCCCGAATTCAGACCTTGCACTGTACATATTCTGCCGGCGAATGTGCTTATGAAAACTCTTGTTGCACTTTTGCACGCGGTTTTTATCGCATTACCAGCGAATCCCTGCTCGGGGAGGAACCCCCGTTTGCAGCCATGTTGGAGTCGTGTGGCAGAGACATGTTGAAGCTTTTTACAGCCAACACGGAGCAGCACCTGGCCTGTGAACACATGAATCTCTTCACTCGCCAGTGTTGGCTACCACTAGCCTTGCTTCAGCCCCCCCTCTCCACAAATATGTGTGCTTCTCGTTCATCGTATGAATCAGACAGAGAGGAGATAAGAAGCAGGCGGACAGTGGGCGTTTCCCTGTTTCTGAACATGCGTCCCAACATGACCTCCAAAACCCCTCAAGCAGAGTGCTGAGACGCACTTCCTAAGGTTCAGCGACAGGTGTCTCACTACGTCAGAGCGGGGATTCCCTCAAAGGCGACACCCAGAAGAGAAAATAGCACCGAGTCCTTCATCGGGAACAGCCTTCGCGGCTAAGCAGTTTAGCATCGGGAGAGGATGTGGCCTAAGAGCTAGAGCGGCGACCTCGGAGGTGGGGTATCGGGTTCGAGTCTCAGCAGAAACGCTCAACATCCTGTGATTCTGGCAAATCAATTCACCTCCTTGTGCCTAACAAAGAATTCATGGGCCTCATTTATGAGAAATGACGCATCGCTGCGTGAAAGCAGTGATGCTTCACTTCTCAGTGCGCCCTCCTTGCGACATACCTGATGCGTCATATTTAATGTATGATGGATCATGTCACAAAGAGTTACAGATACGTCAGTATTTCTGACGTATCTGTAAGCGCAAAAGTGACGCATTGCTGGAGTGTGTTCCAAAAGTGACGCAACTCCAGCAATGCGTCCTTTCACATGGGGTAAGCCTCATGTGAAAGGGCCTGTGTCAGTCTTACGCCTGCTGTGAGGCAGGCGCAAGATTTTGACGCAATGGAGTCCTAGAAGTGACGCAGTGAAATCTCATAGATTTCACTGCGTCACTTCTACGAGGCTTTTTGCGAGGGAACGCCCCCCCCCCTGCATACATTATACCTGACGCAGGTATAATGTAGCGCAGGGGTTTACAAAGTGACGCCTCTGCTTAGATGCGTCACTTTGTAAATAGTTTGCAACAGGAGGCATGTTTTACGCCGCCGATGCGTCACAAAAAGTGACACATCGGAAGACACATCGGAAGCACAAAACTGACGCATGGCCTCATAAATGAGGCCCCATGTGTCCATCTGTAACGCAACTGGTGCTCATGTAAAGTGATCTGATACCTTCCAGTCTAGTTCGCGCCAAATAAATATAATTAAAAAAAAGTCCTATGATGACGTCTGATTGGGTCGCGCTATGTAATGTGACATCATTGACTGGAAGGCCTCTATAAACAGAAAACGCTTACTGTTTTTTGTTTTTTTACACAAATCCCCTCCTGCTTTGTTCTAAAAACTACAAAAAGAGACCACGCTGGCAGATACTTGTACCAAGTAGATTCCAGTATAAGTTCATTTCACCTGCAAAGTTTGCCAAAGCTGCTGATTTTCATTCTTTGTGAGCTGTGTGAAGGTTCCTGGCTGCCTTCACCCAAGCTGATGGTGTTTCCACATTCCCAGCTAATTCTATGCACAATGGCACATGTCTGTAGAAACGTCCTCTGCAGCTTTAACTTTGGCAGCGCATTTTGTATTCATAACTGCATTGAACCGAAGAACAACTCCCAGGAGGACATGTACAAGAAAATGTCGGAGCGCGGTGTAACGCCAAATTTGGCAACATCGCGCTCCGACATTTTCAAAATGCCGTGATGCGCCATATTTATAGAAATACAGCGCACCCCTGCATTTCCCGTAGCGCTGGCGCTAAAAAAGCTGCCTAGTGCCAGCGCAGGCACCCTTGCGCCATGTTGCAAGGGTCCCTGCACTGCAGAGGCGATTTTTTATGTGCAGGAAGGGACACCTTCCTGCACATAAACAATCTTTAAAGGTGATTTGCTGTTTCTACGTGTGCTGCAAAATGCAGCACACATAGAAAGAGCAAAACACGAGCAGAAATTAATGATTTCTTCTCGAATCGCCATCCTAAGACCAGGTTTTACCTGGCCTTAGTTTTTGTTGCTGCCCCGTCCTTGTAAATATGGGACAGCGGCAAAAAGCAATGGTTGTCACGGTTGAACACCCACTGCAACACCCATTGCCTGCCCCTTTGCCGCAGCAGACTGCCGCGGAAAGAGGCGTATTTACAAGGTGGGTTAAGCCATGTTAAGTAAATATGGAGCAGGGTACAGCTCCACCAGAGGATCGCAAAAAGTGACAATTCGGTGGTGAAATGCCCTTGTAAATATGCCCCTCTCTTTCCTGTGAAATCGGGATTCCCTCGACCCTTGGAATGAGGGCCTAACTTATTTTCTGAGATGCATATCATATGAAGAATCATTTTGTCAGTGTTCACTAAGCAGTGCTTAATTTGAGCAGGTGGGGCCCACCGGACCTCTTTTAGACTTACACCCAGACTTACACCCAGATGAAGAGTAAGAAAGGCAGAAAAAGGGGAATCAAGGGGAAACATTCAACAAAACAGTGAAAAGGGGGAAACAGGGATGACAAAGAACCTGCAAGATAAAGGCAGGGGGAGTGTACAGTGGTGGAGGAAGAAGGCATGAGGTGGAATCAAGGGTAGACAGCAATTATATTCCACAACCTAGACACCAGCACTAATTCTTTTACAAATTAAGCACTGTCAATCATGCCATTTGTATAGCGCACTACTCACCCGGGAGGGTCTCAAGGCGCTTGGGGGGAGGGGTATGCTACTGCTCGAACAGCCAGGTCTTGAGTTGTTTCCTGAAGGCGAGATGGTCCTGGGTCAGCCGAAGGTGGATGGGGAGGGAGTTCCAAGTCTTGGCAGCCATGTAAGAGAAGGATCTTCCTCCCATGGTTGCTCTTCGGATGCGTGGTACGGCTGCGAGGGCGAGGCTGGTGGACCGTAGCTGGCGGGTGGGCGTGTAGAAGGTCAGGCGGTCGTTGAGGTACTTGGGGCCCAGGTCGTGGAGAGACTTGTGTGCGTGGGTGAGGAGCCGGAACGTGATCCTCTTGTCGACGGGGAGCCAGTGCAGGTTCCTCAGGTGGCTGGAGATGTGGCTGCGTCGGGGGACATCCAGGATGAGTCGGGTGGAGGCGTTCTGGATGCGCTGGAGTCTTTTCTGTAGCTTGGCTGTGGTTCCGGCGTAGAGGGCGTTTCCGTAGTCCAGTCGGCTGGTGACGAGTGCCTGGGTGACAGTCTTCCTGGTCTCGGTCGGGATCCAGCGGAAGATCTTGCGAAGCATACGCAGGGTGTTGAAGCACGATGAGGAGACGGCGTTGACTTGTCTGGTCATCGAGAGGGAGGGGTCCAGGATGAAGCCCAGGTTGCGTGCGTGGTTGGTTGGCTTGGGTGCGGTGCCCAGGGCTGGGGGCCACCAGGAGTCGTCCCAGGCGGAGGGCGAAGATCCCAGGATGAGGACTTCCGTCTTGTCCGAGTTCAGTTTCAGGCAGCTGTCCTTCATCCACTCGGCGACGTCTTTCATCCCTTCGTGTAGGCAGGTTCTGGCGGTGTCGGGGTCTCTGGTGAGGGAGAGGATCAGCTGGGTGTCAAAGGACATGCGTGAATACGATGTCTTGCAAAAGGTAGACTTCCAAGATAACCTCAAAGATTTCACCACAAACAAATTGAGGAAAGTGAATAATTTAAAGTTTTATTTGTTTATTAAAATTAAAAAATAATGTTTGATTAATAACATTATTAATTGTTAATGGTTAGCTTTGTGTATTAAAATTGTGGGTTGGTAAAATTAAAAACGTATTAAGAAATAATTTGCAAGGAGGAATCCGAAATTTCGACTTCCGCGTGGCCTCCACAGGGTTTAATCTGGCACTGCTTTTGTGAAGCTGCAAGGTATGCCAAAAATACCTTCCTAATTCTAAACCAACTGCAAAACCGGTTAAATTGTCCTGAAACAAAGGAAGGATTTCCAAACTCTAAAAAGCCACAAAGTAGCTGTGTCTGCAGGAAATGACCCACTGTTGACTGGATGTTGCTCCAGGAACACAGCAGCAGGGCCTTGGCCTCTGAACACAAGCATGATAGGCCCTTCTACATCAACAATGGCTGCCTTGTAGGTTTACAGCCGAGTCTGATACGTGCTACACACATTGTAATGATATTACTGGCCATGTCGCAATCCACAGATATCCCTGCGAGCCAATCGTAGTGGAGCATTCTGCCGAGCTTGTTTATAAACCAGTAAGAAGAAAGGTGGTTTCTGATTGGTCAAATTGTCTGCAACTGTGAGTTCATCCTACAGGAGAAGTGCGGTTAAAACACTACTGCGACTTTCTTGAACCACAAAATGTGATGTGCTGCTGTTTACTCTGCAGCTTCTGAGGCTCTGCACCCCAGTTTCTGTTGTGGGGTGCCCTGCGTTTGCTGAGGCTCTGCTTCCCTAGTGTCTGTGGTTAGGTACTTTGCTGTCACTGAGTCTTAGAGCCCTTGTTTGCTGTTGGGTACTTTGCTGTCACTGAGTCTTAGCGCCCTTAGTATTTGCTGTTGGGTACTTTGCTGTCACTGGGTCTATGGCTCAATATTGTCTGCTGTTAGGTGCTTTGCTGTCACTGAGGCTTTGTAGTCTTCGTTTCTGCTGTCAAGTACTCTGCTCTTGCAGAGGCTCAGGCCCCTTATTGTCTGTTGGGTATTTTTCTGTCACTGAGGCTCCGCACACTTAATTTCTGCTGTTGAGTACTCTGCTGTCGCTATGGCCCTGGCCCCTTTCCTTCTATGGTTGGGCATTTTTCTCTCACTGAGGCTCCGCACACTTAATTTCTGCTGTTGAGTGCTCTGGCCCCTTTCCATTTTTCTGTCACTGAGACTTTCCTTCCTGCACTGTTGACTATTCTGCGGTCATTGAGGTTGTGGTCGCTGAGGCTCTACTGTTGGGTAGGTTTTGTCACTAAGGCTCTGCTATGAGCGGTGTAAAAAATGTGCCATATTGCGTCATATTTACAAAGTGATGTATCTAGGTCGATGCGTAACTTTGTAAACCTCTGCGGCACATTATACCTGCGCAAGATATAATGTATGCAGGATGGGCGTTCTGACACAAGTAAGCCTCATGGAAGTGGCGCAGTGAAATCTAGGAGATTTCACTGCGCCACTTCTAGGACGCAACTGCGTCAACATCTTACGCCTGACTCACAACAGGTGTAAGACTGATGCAGGTACATTTGAAATGGGACTTGCCCATCTGCAATGACCCATTGCTGGAGTTGCCTCTTTTTTGTGACACACTCCAGCAATGCGTCATTTTTGCACCTACAGATACGTCAGAAATACTGACGTATCTGTAACGCCTTGCGACATGATGCGTCATTCTGTAAATATGACGCATCCAGCATGTCGCAAGGAGGGTGCAATGAAAAGTGACGCATCTCTGTTTTCACGCAGCGATGCGTCACTTTTCATAAATGAGGCCCTTAGGGGCAGATTTACAAGGAAGTGCCGCAGCGCGGCAATGCAAGCCCTTTGGCTGTGCCACGCTGCGGCACTTCCAAAGCACAGGAATGGGACATATTTACAATAATATGTCGCATTCTTGTGCTCTTCCCTGCGCTGGTGCACAAACTACTGCCATGCGTCAGCACAGGCACCCTTGCATATGGTGCAAGGAAGCCGGCGTCAAGGGGATATTGTTTTGTGCAGGAAGGAGCACCTTCCTGCAGAAAAACAATCACTATAGGCATGTTCCTCTTTCAATGTGTGATGTAGAATGCAGCATGCATTGAAAGAGAAAAGAATGAGGAGAAATAAAAAAAATTCTCCTTGTTGCGCCTCGCTACACCACCCTTAGGGTGGCGTAGCATTCAGACGCATTTCCAGATTTACGATTCCTTGTAAATCTGAAAATGTGTCTTGTTCCATGGGTGTTGGGCAAAGTGCTGCATGTAAAGGGGCCACATGTATAAGGACAGGAAAAACAGTGCAGGGTGACTTTTCCTGTCCTTGTAAATATGGAGCAGTAACATGCGCCACCAGTACTGGTGGCGCAAGGGGCTTGTAAATCTGCCCCTTAGTATCTACTATTAGATACCTTTCTCTCACTGAGGCTGTGCTTCCTATGATGTTAACTATTCTACAGGGGCCCTGTTTGCTGAATTGTTCTACCCGGTTCTCTGGGGTCACAGAGGCTCTCACAGTTTCAGCTGTTGATTGCTCTGCAGTAATTACGGATCTGCTCCCTTTCTTTCTGTTGTTGGGTTCTTTTCTTTACTTGTTTACTGCTCTCTGTTTGTGCTGTCACACAGGATCTGCTCTTTTCGCTTGTATTGTTGAGTACTCTGCTGTCACACCAGACCTGCCCCTTATGTTGAGTATTCCGCAGTCACTGAGGCTCTGCTCGCTAAAGTTCTGCTGTTAGGGTTTTGATGTTACCAAGGCTCTGGATTTGTTGATTCTGTTGGGTTATCTGCTGTCAATAATGCTCTTCCCTCTTAGATTTGCTGCTGAGCCTCTGCTGCCGCTGGGGCTCTGTTCTGTTTTTTCTGATATTGATAACTTTGCTGTCACTCAGACACTTGGGGCTAGATGTAGGTAAATGTTATTTACCGATTCATAAATTCCGAATTTTACCGATTCGGTATTTATGAATCGGTAAATATGAAGGGGGAGATGTAGGTATTTCCAGATGTTGAAATACCGATTTGTTAATATTCGGTATTTACCGATTCGGTAAATACCGAATCGGTATTTCCTATTGATTCCTATGGGCTGTGAAGCCCATAGGAATCAATAGGAAATACCGATTCGGTAATTACCGAATCGGTAAATACCGAATTCTGCAAGGGTGCAGGGGGTGTCACTTTGACACCCTCTTGCACCCCAAATACAGGCATGTGTGCCATGTGGCACAGAGACATGCCCTAAGGGCATGTCTGTCTGTCACATGGCATAGGTGTGCATGCACACATGTGCATGCACACCTGGATTCGGTATTTTACCACCCAATTGAATTGGGTGGTAAAATACCAAATCTGTATGGCCTTTGGGACTCAGAAGAGTCCCACCTACATTTGGATTTACCGAATCGGTAAAATTACCGATTCGGTTTTTTGACAGAATCGGTAAATTTACCGATTCAGTAAATTTACTGATTCTGTAAAATAAATGCCCCTACATGCCGATTCTTAAATACCGGTTGGTAACGGCCGAAATCGGCCATTACCGACCGATATTTAGGCTCCTACATCTGGCCCTTGCTCCCTTAGTTTTTGATGTTGGTTTCCTTGCTGTCACTGAGGCTCTTCTCTGTTAGATTCTGCTGCTGAGTACCCAGCTCTCTTAGAGTCTGCTATTAAACACTCTGTTTTCCTTGAAGCTCTGCTCTCTTAGTATTTACTGTTGAGTAATTTGGTGTCACTGAGGATCTGCTCACATACTTTCTGCTGCTGTGTTCTGTGCTGCCACTGAGGCTCTGTTCCCTTAGTTTCTGTTGCTAAGTACTCTGCTTTCACAGATGCTCTTTACACTTAAGTGTAAGAAATCTGGTGTCACTCAGAGTCTGTTGCCTTAGTGTCTTCTATTGATTAGTCTACTGTCACTGAGGATCTGCTCTCTTAACTTTTCCTGTTGATTTCTCTGCTGTCCATGTGGATATTCGCTCTAAATATCTGCTATTGTACTCCCTGAGGTCACTGAGGGTGTGCTCCCATTGTTTCTGCTGGTTAGTCCTCAGCTGTCACCAAGCTCTGCTCCCTGTGCTGTAGAGTATTCTTCTGTCACTGAGTCTAGCCTCGCTGAGGTTCGGCTGTAGGGTTCTCTGCTGTTGCTGAGGCTTCGCTCCCTTAGCTTCTGATATTTGTTTCTCTGCTGTCACTGAGGCTTTATTCCCATAGTGCCTGCTGTTTACTACTCTGCTGTCACTACGACTTTGCTCTCTGTGTTTATGCTGTTGACTACTCTGCTGTACAATATTCGGCTATCACTGAGGCACTGCTCACTAAGGTTCAGTTGTTGGGGTCTCTTCTGTCAAAGAGACACTTCTGCCTTAGATTCTGATCTTGGATTCTCTGCTGTCACTAAGACTTCTCCCTTAGCATTTGCAGTTGAGTATTCTGTTATCACCCAGGGTTTATTCTCCTTGGCCCACATGCATCATTGTCAATTGCATTCGCAAACGGTGCGAATCGCAATTTTCGGCCGTTTGCGAATGCAATTGACAAAATTGGGATGCATCACGTTTTTCGCAGTTTTACGAATCGCAATCATGTTGCGATTTCTAAAATTGCGATTGCATTTAAGAAATCGCAATTTTAGAGTTCTTAAATGCAATGCATGAACATTTTCAATTTGCGAATTCGCAAATAGGGAGAGGTAAATTACCATGAAGTTGACCTTCATGGTAATTTGCGAAAACTTTCAAAAATGCACAAAAGTGCATTTTTGAAAGTTTCATTTTACACACACACACGCCCTTGGGGCATGTGTGTGTGAAAAATGCACTTAAAGTTATATTTCAGGGGTGCAGGGGTCCTTTGGACCCCCCCTGTACTCTTGAAATTGCATTCTCAATTTGCGATTCCCATTGATTCCTATGGGCCTCTAGGGAAGGGATTCCTTAATTGCGAATTGCAAATTGTGAATGGCAATTAAGGAAATTTAAGAAATCGCAAAAAAATTGCGATTTCCTAATGCATAGCCTTTTGCGATTTCTTAATTGCGATTCCTTAATTTTCGCAATTAAGAAATCGCAAACGGCAACAATGATGCATGTGGCTGTTAGTTTCTGCTTTTGGGTTCTCTGCTGTCATTGAGACTCTGCCATCTAAGTGTCTGCTGTTGAGTCCTATCCTGTCACTGAAGCTGTGCTGTTTTAGGTTCGGCTGTTGGGTTCTCTGTGGTCACTTGGGCTTGTACCTTAAGTGTCTGCTGTCGAGTATTCTGCTGTTACTAAAGTTTGCACCCTTGGTTGATGCTGTTGGGTTCTCTTCTATCACAGAGGCTCTTCTGCCTTAAATTCTGATATTGGAATCCCTGCTGTCACTGAGGCTCTGCTCCCTTACTCTGTGCTATATATAGTATTGCACTACCACATTGAAGTCCTGGCCCCTTAGATGCTATCAGTTGGTGCTCTTCACTAACACCTGGAACACATATTCCATGATTGCATTGGTCACTGACACTTGAACAAGTAACTATACAATAATATGTGCAATGCATAGAAACCTTATTATATGACAGGCCACTGGAAGCATGCTTTTTCTGCATATATATATGGTTTTGCCGCATTTGCCACACAATCCATCATCTGCTGCACATCCTGCAGATTTTATTTAAAAAAATAGTTTTGTAGCTCGATAAGGATAAAAATGTACTAAAAACGTGGCAATATGTGGTCCCGCGCAGTGGGAGGCCCTTCACAGTGGATGACTGAACATCTTTTCATTGCTTAGTGCTGTATTTGGGTGTTAAACTGGTCCTAATACGGTGAAATGTGTATTTAGTAACTGTTAAGATGAGCATACATAGGAAACAATGAAGTAATACTATCACAAAACGTGCCGCATTATACCACATAATTTGACTTTTCTTGCGGCATAATTTAGTGAACGATGCCGCATAATGTGATCCTCGCCTGCCGCATAATTCCAGTGGCCCTGATTATAAGCGCATGTTCTGAATACGGGCGACACTAAAACAGAGGTTATCGTCCAGTATTCTCCTTAACATCTGCCTAAACCAGCTGTGCTGTAGTATTCATTCCAATATCACTCAACACACAGGAAAGCGCTGAGTGCCTCGCAAGGAACACGGAAAGCGCCACATAAATACAAATACGATGCAGTAGGAGACACTACCACCCAGCATAGCAGCTTCTTTGGCGAGGGCCGCACCGCACCCTGGGAAACATGTCTCTTCCTAATGGCCTCACATGTGTTTCTTGGTAGCTCAAGTTGTCCTTGTTTAGACCACAGTAAAAACTCACTCTCTTACATCACAGTTCAGCAGTTTACTTCCTAATATTATCTCCATACATTCGCTTCTTCAATCGAAGGTTTAGAGTGTGAGATCACTGACCCGTTCACCTGCTCCTTAACCCACATTTCTTCACTCATACACTCACTCGTTATTCTTCACTCACACTGACTAAACTGATGAATCCACTCACTTAACCACTTACGCAATCACACTCTCTCAGTATCACTGCCTGGTTGATATTCGCCCTCATATAATCATCCACTGGTTCGCTGTGGTCTGGAGTTTGCTGTGGTTCTGTGAGCCTGGCGCTCAGGGATGCTTGCTGCGGTGTGCTGTGGCCCGTTGTGTCGCTGCATGACATGTGGATACTCGCTATGGTATGAGTTTGCTGTGGTTCTGTGAGCCTGGTGCTTAGGGATGCTTGCTGTGGTTTGCTGTGGCCCCTTGTGTCGCTGCATGACACGAGGATGGTCGCTGCGGTATGAGTTTGCTGTGGTTCTGTGAGCCTGATGCTTGGGGATGCTTGCTGCGGTTTGCTGTGGCCCCTTGTGTCGCTGCATGACATGTGGATGGTCGCTGCGGTATGAGTTTGCTGTGGTTCTGTGAGCCTGGTGCTTAGGGATGCTTGCTGTGGTTTGCTGTGGCCCTTTGTGTCACTGCATGACACATGGATGGTCGCTGCGGTATGAGTTTGCTGTGGTTCTGTGAGCCTGATGCTCAGGGATGCGTGCGGCGGTTTGCTGTGGCCCCTTGTGTCGCTGCATGACACGTGGATGGTCGCTACAGTATGAGTTTGCTGTGGTTCTGTGAGCCTGGTGCTCAGGGATGCTTGCTGCGGTTTGCTGTGGCCCCTTGTGTCGCTGCATGGCACTTGGATGGTCGCTGCGTTATGAGTTTGCTGTGGTTCTGTGAGCCTGGTGCTTAGGGATGCTTGCTGTTGTTTGCTGTGGCCCCCTTGTGTCGCTGCATGACATATGGATACTCGCTGTGGTATGAGTTTGCTGTGGTTCTTTGAGCCTGATGCTCAGGGATGCTTGCTGCAGTTTGCTGTGGCCCCTTGTGTCGCTGCATGGCACGTGGATGGTCGCTGCGGTATGAGTTTGCTGTGGTTCTGTGAGCCTGATGCTCAGGGATGCTTGCTGTGGTTTGCTGTGGCCCCTTGTGTCGCTGCATGGCACGTGGATGGTCGCTGCGGTATGAGTTTGCTGTGGTTCTGTGAGCCTGGTGCTCGGGGATGCTTGCTGCGGTTTGCTGTGGCCCGTTGTGTCGCTGCATGACATGTGGATGGTCGCTGCGGTATGAGTTTGCTGTGGTTCTGTGAGCCTGATGCTCAGGGATGCTTGCTGCAGTTTGCTGTGGCCCCTTGTGTCGGTGCGTGACATGTGGATGGTCGCTGCGGTATGAGTTTGCTGTGGTTCTGTGACCCTGATGCTCAGGGATGCTTGCTGCGGTTTGCTGTGGTCCCCGTGTGTCGCTGCATGACATGTGGATGGTCGCTGCGGTATGAGTTTGCTGTGGTTCTGTGAGCCTGGGGCTCAGGGATGCTTGCTGTGGCCCCCTTGTGTCGCTGCATGACACGTGGATGGTCACTGCGGTATGCGTTTGCTGTTGTTCTGTGAACCTGATGCTCAGGGATGCTTGCTGCGGTTTGCTGTGGTCCCCATGTGTCGCTGCATGACATGTGGATACTCGCTGTGGTATGAGTTTGCTGTGGTTCTGTGAGCCTGATACTCAGGGATGCCTGCTGAGGTTTGCTGTGGCCCCCTTGTGTCACTGCATGACATGTGGATACTCGCAGCGGTGTGAGTTTGCTGTGGTTCTGTGAGCCTGATGCTCAGGGATGCTTGCTGCGGTTTGCTGTGGCCCCTTGTGTCGCTGCATGGCACGTGGATGGTCGCTGCGGTATGAGTTTGCTGTGGTTCTCTGAGCCTGATGCTCAGGGATGCTTGCTGTGGTTTGCTGTGGCCCCTTGTGTCGCTGCATGGCACGTGGATGGTCGCTCAGGTATGAGTTTGCTGTGGTTCTGTGAGCCTGGTGCTCAGGGATGCTTGCTGCGGTTTGCTGTGGCCCGTTGTGTCGCTGCATGACATGGGGATGGTCACTGCGGTATGAGTTTGCTGTGGTTCTGTGAGCCTGATGCTCAGGGATGCTTGCTGCAGTTTGCTGTTGCCCCTTGTGTCGCTGCATGACATGTGGATGGTCGCTGTGGTATGAGTTTGCTGTGGTTCTGTGAGCCTGATGCTCAGGGATGCTTGCTGCGGTTTGCTGTGGTCCCCGTGTGTCGCTGCATGACATGTGGATGGTCGCTGCGGTATGAGTTTGCTGTGGTTCTGTGAGCCTGGGGCTCAGGGATGCTTGCTGTGGCCCCCTTGTGTCACTGCATGACACGTGGATGGTCACTGCGGTATGCGTTTGCTGTTGTTCTGTGAACCTGATGCTCAGGGATGCTTGCTGCGGTTTGCTGTGGTCCCCGTGTGTCGCTGCATGACATGTGGATACTCGCTGTGATATGAGTTTGCTGTGGTTCTGTGAGCCTGATACTCAGGGATGTTTGCTGTGGCCCCCTTATGTCACTGCATGACATGTGGATACTCGCAGCGGTGTGAGTTTGCTGTGGTTCTGTGAGCCTGATGCTCAGGGATGTTTGCTGCGGTTTGCTGTGGCCTCCTTGTGTTGCTGCATGGCACGTGGATGGTCGCTGTGGTATGAGTTTGCTGTGGTTCTGTGAGCCTGGGGCTCAGGGATGCTTGCTGTGGTTTGATGTGGCCCCGTGTGTCGCTTCATGGCACGTGGATGCTCGCAGCGGTTTGAGTTTGCTGTGGTTCTGTGAGCCTGATGCTCAGGGATGCGTGCTGCGGTTTGCTGTGGCCCTTGTGTCACTGCATGACATGTGGATACTCGCTGTGGTATGAGTTTGCTGTGGTTCTGTGAGCCTGGGGCTCAGGGATGCTTGCTGTGGTTTGATGTGGCCCCTTGTGTCTCTGCATGGCACGTGGATGGTCGCTGCTGTATGAGTTTGCTGTGGTTCTGTGAGCCTGGTGCTCAGGGATGCTTGCTGTGGTTTGCTGTGGTCCCTTGTGTCGCTGCATGGCACGTGGATGGTCGCTGCGGTATTAGCGTGCAGTGGCTTTGTCATTATGACTTAGGGATGCTCTCTGTAGTCTGGAGTTTGCTGTGGCTATGACTGTCTTTATTATCACTAAGAGATGGGGAGTGGAGTTCCCTGACGTTCTGTGAGCCTGTCGATCGGGGATGCTCGCTGTGGCCCCGTGGCTCACTGTCCATGGCACAGGGATGCTCAGTGTGGCTCACTGTCCATGGCACAGGGATGCTCTCTCTGGCTCACTGTCCATGGCACAGGGATGCTCGCTGTGGCTCACTGTCCATGGCACAGGGATGCTCGCTCTCCATGGCACAGGGATGCTCGCGCTCTGTGTACCCTTGTTCGCTGTGATCTGGAATCAGCGGCGGGGCTGCGTGTCCATCACTCAGGGATGCTCGTTGTGGTTTGGAGCTTGCAAGAGTGCTGTGGGTCGCTGTGTGTTACACTCAGTGGCGCCCTCCGTGGCACCATGGCTCACTGTCCATGGCACAGGGATGCGCTCTGTGGTCTGGAGCTTGCTGTGGCTACGTGCGCGTGTGCTCACTGTGATCTGCAGTCTGCTGTGGTTCGGTGTGCCCAAGACTGAGGGGTGCTCGCTGTGGTTTGATGCTTGTTGTTGGTCGCTGTGTGTTACACTCAGGGGTGCTCTCCGTGGGTCCATGGCTCACTGTCCATGGCACAGGGATGCTCGCCTTGAGTACCTATGTTCGCTGTGATCTGGAGTCTGCTGTGGTTTTGTGTGCCCATCACTCAGGGGTGCTCAGTGTGGTTTGAAGCGTGCTGTGGGTCGCTGTGTGTTACACTCAGGGGTGCTCTCCGTGGGTCCATGGCTCACTGTCCATGGCACAGGGATGCTCGCCTTGAGTACTATTGTTCGCTGTGATCTGGAGTCTGCTGTGGTTCTGTGTGCCCATCACTCAGGGGTGCTCAGTGTGGTTTGAAGCGTGCTGTGGGTCGCTGTGTGTTACACTCAGGGGTGCTCTCCGTGGGTCCATGGCTCACTGTCCATGGCACAGGGATGCTCGCTATGTGTTCCTATGGTCGCTGTGATCAGCAGTTTGCTGTGGTTCTGTGTGCCCATCACTCAGGGGTGCTAGTTGTGGTTTAAAGCGTGCTGTGGGTCGCTGTGTGTTACACCCAGGGTTGTTCTCTGTATGTTCGTGTATTAATCAGACGTGTTACGCTTAGCACATCCCCGCCCCCTCGCCTGCTTCTGCACGTGTCTTTGCTTCCGTACCTGCTTCCGTAGCGCCTCGAAGGCGGCGCTGATGGTGTGCACCCTGGTCCTCTCCCGGGCATTGGCCAGCAGCCGCCGGGTCTGCTGGATGGCCCGCACCTCGCCGGGGGGCCCTGCTGCCGCGTCCCCCCCTCCTCTTCGCGGGGAGATACTGCTGCTGGAGTCCGGGCTGGGAGGGCTGTACATGCCCTGGTGGTGCTGATGCTGCGCGTGGGATGCAGGCGCGAAGGACCCCTCCAGGGGCCGCTGCGGACAGAAGACGATGCGGGACTGGAGCGCCTGCTGCTGCTGCTCCGCGAACCCCCGCGGCTCGAAGCCGTGCAGCGCCGCCGGGCTGAGGAAGGGCTCCCTCCGCGGAGCAGGCAGGCAGCCGGCGGGACGCGAGGGGACGCCGGCAGGACGCGAGGGGACGCCGGCCGCCGAGGAGAAGGCCCCGTTCCTCAGGTCCAGCGCAGCCGAGGCAGCATCAGTCCGGGCGCCGTCAGCCACCGCCCTGAGCTGGGGGGTGTCCTCGTCCGAGGTGGAGGGTCTCTCGGAGGGTGGGCTGCACTTGAGGGTCGCCCTGCAGCGCTTCAAGCCGTGCAGCTGCTTCATCGCCTCCTTGTTCTTGCGCTTGAGTTTCTTGAAGCCGTTCACCTCCTTGACCAGGCTGCCCCACGCCGCCGCGTCCTCCATCACCTGCAGGTTGCGCATGCTGCCGGCCCCCCGGGGAGGTGCCGCCGGAGCCCCGTCCTCGTCCTGATGCAGAAGCAGAGGCCGGTGCGTCCCTGCCCCCGAGCGGTCAGTCAGCGTCCGCTGCACTCCGGTCACAACTGCAGTAGCTTGTGCGGAAGGCGCCCAGAAGCCCCTTCTGCGCCTTTGGCAGCTACACGAGATAGAGGTACAGGGGCCCTTGTCCACGCCCTGTTTTGGAGCAGGGACACAATTTTGTACCCTGCACCCAACGTGCACCCAGAGGAATTGTGGCAGTGCCCCGAGAGGAGTGTCCAGGACAGGAGCCCTGTCTGTGGTACCCTGTGCCGCTGCCCTCTGATCAGCTAGCGTCCCCTGCAGCTCCGGCCGGACTGTGGCAGCCCCTTGGAAGAGGTGCTGAGAAGGAAGCCCCCCTTCCCCGTCCTAGAGTTCAGTGGAGGAACAGTTCTGTGCCACCACCACTCCCTGAGTAGTCAGTGGTCTCGGGTGGACCGTGGCACTATCTGGGAAAGGCAGAAACCCCTCCGTCCACTGGCTGAGTGGGACAATCTCTGTGCCAAAACCACGCTTAGCGCACTCTGGGGTCCTGGGAGGACTGCGGCGGTATCTAGGAGAGGCAGGACCCCTCTCCCGTCCTCTGGTGGAGTTGGACCGTTCTCTGTGCCACCAGCACGCTTTGCGCACTCAGGGGTCCCGGGTGGGCTGCGGCTGTATCCAGGACAGGCAGGCCCCCGTCACCTGGCGGAACAGGACAGTGCTCTGTGCCACCAGCACGCTTTGCGCAGCCAGTGGTCCTAGCAGCAGCGCCTCAGGAGAGGTGTGTTTCAGGTCCGTCCTCCCCAGTGCTGCCGTCCAAGAGCTTGGCCCCAGCCCTGCGCCTCCCGCCCACCCACACCCCCTGCGCAGTCAGAGTGTCATCCGTGGCCCGGCTGCGCCGCGGCCGCCTCGCTGGTGCCGGCACTCTGAGCCCCATCTGTGTTTGTTTAGCCTCGGCTTACACAGAAGCCCCGGTTAGTGAGATCAGTGACTGGCCGCCGGTGACAGGGGAGCCCGCCTCACACAGCCGGGAGGCCGGCCGCGCGCATGAGGCGCTCCAGAGGAACAGGAAGCGCTCTTTACTCCCAAAACAGCTGCTCTGCCAGGCGCCTTTGTTCCATTTTCACTCGAACAATCTGTTTCCTTTAAAGAGACTTATTTATGTGGGTGGCTCTTTTTAAAGGCGTTCAAAGAAGGAAGCATTTCTTGAACGCAAACTCTGATGCAACTTCAGGGGCACAGTTTTTTTTATCTCACAGTTTTCTCTCCACTAACCCTTTCCACTTTCACACTTTTATTTTAGAAAGAGGATGACGCTCAATAGTATTAAACAGAGAGTCGTATTCACAATGGGGAGGAAAGTTCAGTATTGTTGCCCGTCCCATAGTGCTATATTGCAATTGTTTTTAAAAGCGCTTTTCATACCCTTTGGATGGCTTTGAAGCACTTTTCTGGGTTGTCTGATAGTCAAAAAACCTCATCAGGGGTAGCAAGCGCTATACAAATGCAAACCTTTTTACCTCTTCTACCCGTTCGCTATCCTTCTCAATCCAAATAACTGACTAACACATCCACCACTCAAATTACTTTCATTTCTCACTGTACTAACTCAACACGAATCCTTTGTGGGTTCTGGAGGAGCATGCTACTCACGGAAAAAAGCACTTCATCCCTCCAACAGGGGTAGCAAGCGCTATATAAATCCAAACTCTTTCCCTTCTATATCCCTCCACTATCCTTCTCAATCCAAATAACTGACTAACTTATCAACCTCCTAAATTATTTCCCTATTTTCACTTTACTAATTCACCACTAATCCATTCTGGATTCCGAAATAACATGCTACTCGCCAAAAAAGCGCTTCAACACCCCATCAAGGTTAGCACGCGTTGTATAAATCTATATAAATGCAAACCTTTTTCCCTCTTCTATCCCTCCAATATCCTTCTTAATCCAACTAAATGACTAACATATCCACCACTCAAATTACTTTCATATTTTCACTATTCTAATTCACCACTAATTCTTTTATGGGTTCTGGAGTAGCATGCTACTCGCCGAAAAAGGGTTTTGACACCTCATCAGAAGTAGTAAGCACTATATAAATGCAATTACAATACAATACAATACAATACAATTCTTCATATAGAGCTTTATAGCCCTGGTGCTGTCACAAAGTGCTTCGATTTTCGAGTTTGTAGGTGCCCTTTCGAGCGTATTGTTGAGAGGGTGTTTTTTATGGATGAGACTGTATGGGGTATGTTGTGCACGGTGCGTGATGTTTGATGGCATTGTGGGCACACAGCGCACTGACGCTGAGCACAAGTGTAGGTGTGAGATGAACATGCAGGGACTGACACTGCTCTGGGTGGTCAGTACCATGCATTGATGGGCATCAGGAGTATTACATGGAGATTCTCCAGGAGTGACAGCTGGGCAGCCCGTTAGATGTATGGCTGAGCCATCCAGGAGTATTAAATTGAGTCTACCCAGGAGCAACAGATGAAACATTCAACGTGGCACTGTTAAACCACCACGGAGCATTACGCAGGATTAACCCTAGAGGGAAGTGGTGAACAACCCATTGGAGGTTCCCTTAAATCACTTGGGAGTATTAAGGTGGGGGAAAACCCGCCTTCCCTTGCAGGCACTCTTAAACCTCTAAAGTCGCTGCTAAACCACTAGGGAGTATTACTGAGGGTGAAAAACGCTCTCTCCCTTGGAGGCCCACTTAAACCACCAAAGGCGCGGTTATACTACTAGGGAGTATTATGGGGGATGAAATACGCTCACTCCCGTGGAGGCACTCCTAAGCCACCAAAGGCGCTGTTAAACCTATAGGGGTATTATGGAGGGTGAAATACGCTCACTCCCTTGAATTACTTTTAAATCATCAAAGGCGCTGTTAAACCACTAGGAAATATTATTGAGGGTGAAGAACGCTCACTCCCTTGGAGGCACTTTAAAATCACCAAAGGCGCTGTTAAACCACTAGGGAGTATTATTTAGGGTGAAAAACGCTCACTCCCTTGAAGGCCCTTCTAAACCACCAAAGGCGCTGCTAAACCACTAGGGAGTATTATTGAGGGAACGTGCTGTTAAACCACTTGGGAGTATTAGGGAGGGTGAAAACCCTCCCTCCCTTGGAGGCCTTCCTAAACCACTAAAGGCGCTGTTAAACCACTAGGGAGTATTATTGAGGGTGAAAACCGCTCACCCCCTTGGAGGCACTCTTAAACCACCAAAGGCGCTTCTAAACCACTAGGGAGAATTATTGAGGGTGAAAAACGCTCACTCCCTTGGAGGCACTCTTAAACCACCAAAGACACTGTTAAACCACTAAGGAGTATTATTAAGGGTGAAAAACGCTCACTCCCTTGGAGGCACTCTTAAACCACAAAATGCACTGTTAAACCACTAGGGAGTATTATTGAGTGCTAAAAACACTCACTCCCTTGGAGTCGCTCTTAAACCACAAAAGGCGTTGCTAAACCTCTAGGGGATATTATGGATGGAGAAAAATGCTCATTCCCTTGGACGCACTCTTAAACCACCAGGGGCACTGTTAAACCACTAGGGAGTATTATGGAGGATGAAAAACGCTTACTCCCTTGGAGGCACTCCTTAACCACCAAAGGCGCTGTTAAACCTCTAGGGGGTATTATGGATGGAGAAAAACGCTCACTCCCTTGGAGGCACTCTTAACCACTTGGATGCTAAGGCAATTCTACTTTTTGTTCATCATTTCCATTGAAATGAATGCACCAGGGGCGCTGTTAAATCACTAGGGAGTGTTATGGAGGGTGAAAAACGCTCACTCCCTTAAATTACTTTTAAATAATCAAAGGCGCTGTTAAACCACTAGGGAGTATTATTGAGGGTGAAGAACGCTCACTCCCTTGAAGGCACTTTTAAATCACCAAAGGCACTGTTAAACTACTAGCAAGTATTATAGAGGGAGAAAAACGCTCACTCCCTTGGAGGCATTCTTTAACCAACAAAGGCGCTGTTAAAACACTAGGGAGTATTATGGTGGGTCGGTTAGCCAGCAATTTTGCATAAATCTTGTTATCTGTGGTAATCAGTGATAGGGGGCGGTATGAGTCGCAGCTTTCAGGGGGCGGAGCTTGGAGCCACGGACGATGGCCGCCTAACTTGTGAGCTCCACCACCGGGCCCGTAATTATCCTGTTTAAATACACGCCCTGGGTCCCCAAACCTACCCACACGGGTGATGAGGGGGCTGAGACCACTCGACGGCGGTTTCGGAGCGAATTGAGGTCGCCGACTCGAGTTACGGCGGTGGAGAGCCTGGCCGGGGAGGTCGGGGCCGCGTAGCCCAAAATGGCGGAGCGCTGAATGCGGCGAAAGCTGGAGACTCTCGGAGCGCCTGTATACTCCCGGCCCGCGGCGGCAATCGGCGAACAGCGGACAGACCAGCTGAGAAAGTCGGAGCAGGGGCACTGCATCGCCAGCGGTGAGCGTGCGGGGAGCGGACCTCCCCCTGAACGGCAGCTGGCCGGAACAACGGAGCCCGACAATGGTGGACGGCCCGAGCTGAGAGGGGCTGTGACTGCTGATAGGACACGAGGCGGGAGACCGCTATTGAGCGCTCCCCTGCGCTGCGATCGAGGCACCCTGGGCACCGTGATGCCCTGTCATCTGGGCTTACTCCTGCACTGAGTCCCTACGAGAAGACGAATCTGCATGCGCTGTGGGCCCGTGAGATGCTAAAGACCCTGGTGTTGCTTTGGGGTGCACAGTCAAAATATCGATTCCCTAATATCGACCAACAGTAATATCGAGTCAAAAATATCGAAGGGGAAGAATATCGAGGTGAAGAATATCGTTGGACAGAATATCGGCCCTAAGGTAAGTAATATCGATTTTTATTATATCGATGTAAGTAATATCGAAGTTAGTAATATCGATATCAAATATATCGTTGTCACTAATTTCGATGTTACTAATATCGATATTAGTTTGTTGTTATGTATTTTATTATGTATTTTATATATATGTGTTAAATGTTTTTTGTTAAGTATTTTATTTGTTTTAAATTATATCTGTACTATTTTTTATATATTACAAATGTTATTTTTAATTTAATTTTATGTTTTAGTACTGGAGCGGGTTGTGAGTTTATAGGGGAATAGGGTGGGAAGTAATTTAAATATAGTAAATTCATTATTAATTTTTAGTAATTGAAAATTAATTTTATATAATTTTTGCGTTAAAGTTTAGTAGCGGGTTGTGGGTTTATAGGGGAATTGGGTGGGAAGTAAATTAATAGTAATTAAGTAATTAATTATTTGTGATTGGTATTGATAATTATTTTATTTCTAATTAATTGGTAATTAATTATTTTAATGGGTAATTAATTATTTCAATTGGTAATTAAGGTTTGTAATTGGCAATTACATTTTTTAATTGGTAATTAATTATTTTTATTGGTAATTATTTTTTTTTAATTGTAACTAAGTAAATAATTATTTGTTATTGGTATTGATAATAATTTTATTTCTAATTAATTGGTAAATAATTATTGTAATTGGTAATTAAATATTGTAATTGGTAATTCATTTTTATAATTGGCAATTACGTTTTGTAATTGGTAATTACATTTTAAATTTGTCAATTAATTTTTTTAATTGGTAATTAAGTTTTGTAATTGGCAATTACATTTTTTCATTGGTAATTATTTTTTTTGATTGGTAATTCATTTTTTAAAATTGGTAATTGATATTTTTAATAGTTAATTATTTGTTAATTTATATTTATTAATTACTATTTATTGGTATTTATTGGTATTTTATTGTTAATTAATTATTTAATTGTAATTATGTTTTTAGTAATTATTAATGGGTATTTGCAAATGATGTAGAGTTATTTAAAAATAAAAATTTTAATTATTTAATTTACAACAATTTGTTATAAGTATGTTATATTTAACTTCTGCACTATCCAATGCTTTCCCTACTGTTTCACTCTCTGGAGTGGGAATAGTCATTTTTACCCTCCCGCTATCCAATGCTTTCCCTACTGTTGCACTCTCTGGAGTGGGAATAGTAATTTTTACCCCTACGCTATCCAACAATTTCCCTACTTTTGCACTCTGTGTATTGGGAATAGTAATTTTTACCTCTACGCTATCCAACGCTTTCCCTACTGTTGCACTCTCTGGAGTGGGGATAGTCATTTTAACCCTCCCGCTATCTAATGCTTTCACTACTGTTGCACTCTCTGGAGTGGGAATAGTAATTTTTACCCTCCCGCTATCCAATGCTTTCCCTACTTTTGCACTCTCTGGATTTGGAATAGTAATTTTTACCCCTACGCTATCCAACGCTTTCCCTACTGTTGTACTATCTGGAGTGGGAATAGTAATTTTTACCTCTACACTATCCATCGTTTTCCCTACTGTTGCACTCTCTGGATTTGGAATAGTAATTTTTAGCCCTACGCTATCCAACGCTTTCCCTACTGTTGCACTTTTTGGAGTTGGAATAGTAATTTTTACTTTTACGCTATCCAACGTTTTCCCTACTGCTGCACTCTCTGGAGTTGGAATAGTAATTTTTACCCCTACGCTATCCAACGGTTTCTATACTGTTGCGCTCTGTGGAGTGGGAATGGTAATTTTAAGTTCTATGCTATCCAACATTTTTATTACTGTATTTTTTTAAATTATGGATTTTGAATAGTATTTTTATTTATTTAGCTATTTCATTTTTTTGTATACATTTAGATAATGTAGTATATAATTAATTTTAGAAATATTGAAAGTATATTAAAATTTTTTTAATTATTAAACACAATTCTTTATATTTTATTTATGTTTTTGTTTTATGTTTGTAAATGTATTTGTAATTTATAATATTTTGTATTAATTTATAAATTATTAAAATAATTATTACAACTTATTGTTAAGTAGGTATATATTATATATTTTCTGTATATGTTTAATTAATATATTATTATTATATATGTATTATTTACTAATTTTAAACATTATTAGATATTTTTAACTATGTTTATTTTATTTATTAGTGTTATTTACTTTATTTTACATTTATATTTTTATAAAAAAAACGATATTTTTAACATCGATATTTTTAACATCTATATATTTTTTTCGATATTTTTGTACTTACCATGTTGTAGATAGGATGTCGATATTCTTGCCTTCAATATTTCTGCTGCGATATTTCTGTAGGTCGATATTTCCTTGGTCGAGATTTTGTCAGTGATCCGTTGCTTGGGACCTGACAGGTTTTGAAGATCTAGCAGGAAGGCATCAATGAGGTGAGCTGCGGCCGGGGGCGAGACAGAGGCGCCACCTGAGCCCGTCGTGATTTACGTTCTGGTGCTTTCCAATGAGCCTCTGAGCCTTACATGATTCCCTATTCTCTGGAGGCAGTATTTCCCCGTATTTAGAGATCGGCCACTGGTGTCTGCTCACAGGACTTTTCTCAGTTCGCTCCACAAGTGGACTGGCCGTTTTCAACCTCTTCCGTCCCCGGCCTCGGCGCTCTGTTCTGGGCTGCACTGGACACTCTGCCCCTGGCCAGGAAACCGGGGAGCGGCGCTTCTACCTAGCTACAAGGTTGGCTCCTATACGCAAGGGAGGGGACTGCTACTGAGCCGGACGACCTCGACACTTCCCTGGGGGAGCAGGGCACTGAACGCTCTGAATACCCTGAGTGATCGGGGGGTCGGAGGATTGAGTAATTGGCCTCAAGAAACCTGGGCCCACCATAGCACAGTCGGCTAGGACCTGCACATAAAGCTAGTGTGTAGTACTGAATGAACAGTGGGGATGACTACACGGCGCCCTCGCACTTGGGCGACGCACCACAACATAGAGACGCGCGGCAGATGGCCGCCTCCCCCTGTCTGCTGCCCCGCAGGGTGTGAGAGTCCTTCACGCTCCCTGACCTCAAGGCGTTATTTCCTGCAGACTGGAGGGGTGAAGGAGAAGCCGGAGAGTCAACTTACCGACCCACAGAGACTCACGTACGAAGGCCACTATGTAGGTGTAGAGGGAACTGACCGGCGCCAGTAACGTAGTGGAGGTGAGACCGAGGGAGCCCGAGCGACGCAGTGATACAGGGCTGGGAGGCAGCTGGCTGGAGGAGTGTGGTCCGCCAATCTGCCAAAGGAGAAAACACAGAACAGGCCCCCTCTCTGAGGTGAGACGCTAATAATCCTAAAATATCACGCAGAGTGGAAAGACCTGCTCCCACAGAAGCGCAATATGGGGAAACCGAGAGGCAAGAAAGAAGCGGCCCAACAACAGTCCGACACGGAATTGTCAGGGCATGGTGAGCAAGACGAACAGGATCAACCGCGCGACCCACAGCTGCAACTGCAGCTGGACAAAATCTTGGCAGTGATAGTGGACACCAAGGCGACGCTGCAGCAAGATATAGCGCAAGTCGCGACAGGGCTCCTGCTTCTGCGAGCGGACCACAGCAAACTGGTGGACAGAGTCACGGAGGTTGAAATTACACTTCAGACTGTGGTACCGGTACATACTGCCCTTAAGTCTACTATGTCTGATGTCCTTGACCGAGTGGGAGCACTAGAAAAAAGGGCGGAGGAGGCAGAAGGGCGCAACCGCTGGAACAATGTCCGCATAGTAGGCTGCCCGAAAAAACAGAAGGTACGGATATGGTGAAGTATCTGGAGGAATGTCTCAAGACGGAGGTGGCTCCCGAGGGCCTGTCATCGTTCTACACTCTGGAGAGGGCCCATAGGGTGCCCTCTAGGCCTCCACAACAACGGCGGCCCCGAGGCCGGTGGTGGCGAGGCTGCTGCATTACCGGGACAGAGACCTTCTGCTTCATACATGCGCGCATGTATGGGCCATATCAAGTGGGAAACAATAAGGTGAACCTTTTTCTGGACTATACCTATGAAACACAGCGGAAACAATCCTCCTTTTTGGCTATTAAAAGAGAATTGCGGGCGGAGGGGCTCCAATACTCACTGCTATTACCGGCTAAACTGCCTATCATTGTTAATGGCTCGACAAACTTCTTTGACACACCGGAAGAAGTCTGCGAATGGTTAGAACTCTACAGAGCGGCAAAGGATGGTACAGATCGCAAGGCGCAGAGCCCCACGGAGTTCCAGCAACAGAGCAGATCGAGAAGACAACGACTTCGCCAGGGAAGTCCGAGAGGGCCACTATCGCAGCAAGCAGAGTCGGAACGGAGGGATGCGCTAGAGGCGGTAATGGCTTTGTCGAGCCCGCACAGGCCCCACTCTCCGGAGAAAGCAGAATCGGACATCGGCAATGAAGGCTCAGATGAAGGGCAATCTGAAGGGGACAGCGTGCACCTCCCGCCGGTTAGGCCAGCCACAGCAGACGGCATGCTGGACGACAGTTGAAGCGACTGTGAGACTGTGTATAGAACACCACCTTGACATTGATGGTCCCTCCACAACAGGTTTGATGGGAGGAGGGAGGAGAGATGGATGGAAAAAGGGGGTGGGCGGAAACATGCAGAAATGGAGGCAGGTGAGCCAGGCGAAACAGCCGACCTATAGACCGGTAGTTGATGGGAGCCCCTGGACACCCGACACTGGAACTAATTGACTTTAGGCTGATTGGGGTGTGGTTCTGAAAATCTGGACCTTATTGTTACCCCAATATCGAGGTCCAATACCCGTGTCACAAAATATCAACGTACCATGACGAATTTAGGGTCCATGAACCGATAATGATTAGGACATCATTCCTATGTATTTGCGTCACAATCGAGGGTTGCCAACACCCCTAAATCGTAGTTTCCGTCCCAATCCCTTAGACTCCATTTTGTGAACGGCATCCATCTTACGTCTTGCCCTCATGTTAAGTCAATTAAAGGTCGAGCTTGATCCAAAGGGACACGTCCACCTTCCCTGACTTCCCCCTGACCTGTCCCAACTGACTCCATTGCCTTAAGCCAAACCTGTTTGGGCAGCTCCTCGCCCAGTGGCCGAATACGATAACATCGACACATAACATTCCACAAACCATTCCCCCCATACAGAACATGCTTTCTACAAACATGCACCTGTCCATATTCCTTGTTTATGGCCAGTTTTATGAATGGGTGGTACCTGCCTTTATTGGTGTTTCATCGATATCTGATGGGAGTCCCGGATCTTGCTGGGTAATCTATCACGAACTGGACATCTAAAATGTGGGCTTGCTTACATG
Source organism: Lissotriton helveticus (assembly GCF_964261635.1). NCBI lineage: Eukaryota > Metazoa > Chordata > Amphibia > Caudata > Salamandridae > Lissotriton > Lissotriton helveticus. Next base: position 415,312,754 of record NC_136060.1, on the reverse strand, counting down.
ACTCCGCACTTTGTATTATTGCAGAAATAGGTTTACAGCCATATCATAAACTCAAGAATTCTTGCTTGGAGCCATTATTTCTGTATAAAAGGAGAAGGCTGGTTCTGTAAAAATGAACACGTACAGTCTCCTGAGAATACATGACCCGTGTTTGTCATGCTTCTAGGACACGTGTTACTTGGTAGCTACCAATAAAACTTGATCTCTGACTGCGACTAGAAGACTCATTGTTTCTGTGGTCCGGAACAAGGGAGAACTCAGAGGTCTTCGGGTGTTATCCCCTGGCACCACCGGGTTCCTAAAAACCCGGCACCTCAGTTGGCGCCCAACTCGGGGCGATATCAAGCGGCGACGGTCCAAGCCAGATGTTTGTGAGGAGCTTCGTGTGAAAATTCCGGAGGACGGCCAGCCACTTCAGCGACCCCTGTATGTCGACGTGGTTCCGAAGGTCTTTGCTGCGAGGTTCCCCGCGTCCCGACGGCTACGAAGGACTGCTGCCCTGACTATCGCCTTGTTTTGGACCCAGTGATCCTTGGTAGAGCGAAACGATAGACGAGTCTTCTAGCGACGTCACCGATCTTCAAATACTTCAGTTAAGTATAAGTGGAGCGTCTCCCAGTCCTTAGTTTGTCCTTAGTTTTTGGTATCCTTGAGATACGACTTGATTTGGCACTTGCAAGCCCCAAAGCCGAAGGACTCGTGTTTTCACGAGAAATATCGTAATAGATAAACCTTTGAAGTTTGAAGCTAGACGAGTGAGCGAAGATGCCTGGTTTTAGCAGACTTGGAAACTTGTTTTGTCTTGGTTATAGTAAGGACTCCCGATTAGAGGATTCCTGTCCGGTTCCTCCGATTGGAACTCCAACATATGAGCTCTACGTAAAACATGGCGTAGGTCCTATCACATATAATGAAGTGTGGATAAAATACACCCGTAAGGATGGTGTTTTAAAATGGCCCCAATATGGTAGTTTCGACTCAGAAATTCTAGATAACCTAGAGGTCAAACTGTTCAAGAAGAAAGCCCGACCGGCAATGTTTGACTCTTTCCGCTTATGGCGTAAAGAGGCCAAACAAAAGGAAATTAAATTAGAAAAGAAGAATAAGAGGGAAAGAGGTATTTCAGTAATGCAAGCCGCGATAAAATTTAAAGACAACGAAGAGGATCGAATAAATGAGCAGTTGCACAGGCAACGTAAAATGGCAATAGATAAATGCTATCCTGTTTTACCATCTCTTCAGCAAGAGACAGTAAAAGAGCGTGAGAAAGATCAATTAATGGCGCATTTGCTAAGTTCGCCACCACCCTATGCGCAAAATGCCACAGCACCTCCGCAACCTTTAGTTGCACCTCTGGTAGCTGTTATACCAGCTCCTCTACAGCACTCACCAGCTACTCTTCAGCTGGCTTCTATTTCTCTAGTGCAGCCTCCTCAAGGCTCACCAGTCACATCTACTTCTCCTACTGTTCCTTCTACAACTTCGCCTAGCGCACCTTCTATTTCTTCTGATACTAGTTCTGCGAACGCTTCTGTTTCTGCTTTGCGTGACTCTGTTCTGCCACCAGTTATTCCTCCACTTTCACCTTCTGTCTGGCATAAAACGGCCAGCATTGTTACTAACATTCCTTCACCACTTTTTCGGTCGCCTAAAACGACCCCTAATACGGGACAAAGACAGTTACGAAGCCAAATGCCTGATTATCAAGAGAGGGAATCCCTGAATAAGTTAGCACGGAATTGGGCTCTGGATACAGCCAGATATGATGTAGAGTCCGTCATGAGCGTTTCCCGTCAATGGGATGAACCGACGCAAAGATATGTTTTTGAACAGATGTGTGTTTTTCTGTGTGAGGATTTGGAAGATAATGGTCAAGAGAGCAACGCTCGAGAGTTGTGTAATGTACGATTTAAATTTGGGGAAGGCATGATTGTAGGTCCCGATGTCGACAAAGCAGTTGAGGTATTATTATCATATCGAAGTACAGGTGGTAACTCTGGGTCATCGTCTGAATGTGGTACGTCTAGTGGGAAAAGAGCGAGACAGTACCCCATGAGAGAGGTTCCTCCAGTTTGGAGGGAAGGTGATGCGAATGCTAATCCACCAATTCTGCCCCATTTCCAGCGTGTATGGGTACATGTCCCATGGAAAAGATCGGAAGTATTAGCACTCAAGCAGACACTACCTGACCCTCGTAAAAACCCAACTGGGTATTATAAGGAGTTCTGAAAGCTCATGTATAATGAATTTAGCGGATGTAGACATGTTATTTGGGAACGTTGTTCCACATCCTTTATGGAGCAAGATACGTCATACGGATCACGATCAGGAACTAGGTGACTCGTGGGCGAACATTGCGACTACAGATGCTAGACAAATTGGTGGTTTTAAACCTGAGCCGTTAATAGCTGAACTTCCCGGTAGAATTATAGCGTACATGAAGACAATAATGCCTGAAGTACGCGTAAATTGGGACAAGCTATCAGCATGTAAACAAAAGAAAGATGAGAATGTGTCTGACTTTTTCACGAGATTTGAGGAAACATTCACCGACCACAGTGGTCAAGATATGGCTACCGAGGGTGGCCAAAGATTGTTTGTGGACAAGTTCGTACATAATTTGCTCCCTGAACTATGTAATAAACTAAAAGACTCTGAGAGTGCTTGGGCTGTCTCTACGTCAGCACAGATTTTAGCTACAGCCCAGTACTATGAAAATAGGCGTAAAGACGAGCTAGACAAGGCAGATAAAAAGACGAAAGATTTGAAAACTAAGGTTCTCCTCCAGCAGGCCTATCCGCCTCGCACGGCTAGTCAGCCCGACTATCAACCACGACAGCAGTATTCGAGGAACGTGCAAGGTAACAAGTTTTCCCATCAGCGTCCTACATATGGCCCGAATCAATGTGCGTATTGCAAGGCAGAGGGTCATTTTAAAGGTAATTGTCCGGCTCTTGCGCGACGTTTAAACGGTGCTCAAGGTGTAAGGGGAAGAGGTGTACAGCATGCCCCTAGAGGTAGAGGCCGTGGAAATTTCACTCAGAATACAACTTCTTTTCCGCCTCAGAAGTCCATGAATAGCTTTGACCAACAGAATAATTCATCGTCTAAGTCAGCTCAGTACTATGCTGACGACTATTACGCCGAACACGAAAATGAGGGTAATGATTGCTAGGACAGCAATGGACAAAGAGAGGGAGTTGTCTCAGTTCCGGTAGATCAGAATGGACCTTATGTCGAGGTGATTACCTCAGGAGTGTCAGAGCCATTTCTGCTGGATACTGGTGCTACAAAAAGTTCTATTATGCACTCGAAACTTCCTGGCGCACCTTTGTCTGGCGAAATGAATGTCTCAGTAGGTTTCTCTGGCGCCCCTGTTAGAAACCCGATCTCTAGTCCTATATCGCTTTCTGTTGGCCCATGCGAATTAGAAGCACCCCTCATTTTGACAACAGGTTGTGGTGAAAATTTGTTAGGTTTGGATTTACTAAAAAGGTTATATGCGACCTTGTACTGTTCTCCCTCGGGAGTACAACTTACTTTAGGTAAGAAGGTCATTTCTTCGATGTATTTGTTAAAGGAAAATATTCCAACTGAATTATTGTCACTTCCTGATATACTTTGGGCTAATGGTTCTAATGATGTAGGTCGTTTGGAGATAACACCATATGTCATAACCTTGAAAGCCGACGTTAGGTTGCCACGTATTCCCCAATACAAAATATCTAGCGAATGCGAAAAAGCATTGTTGAAAATTGTTTATGATTTGATTGATAAAGACGTCATCGAAGAAACGACAGGAAATGTCTGTAACAGTCCGGTTTTGCCCGTCTTAAAACGCACTGATCATTCACAACCGCCTGCATACAGGTTCGTGATCGACCTCAGAGAAGTGAACAAGGTAGTTATTCCACAGTTTCCAGTCGTCCCCGACATTACTGCTTTATTGACAATGGTTCCAGCTTCAGCAAATTGGTTCTCGGTGATTGAACTGAAGAACGCTTTCTTCAGCATCCCGATTGCCGAGGAGAGTAGAGACATTTTCGGCTTCAATTTAGGAGGACGAAGCTTCCGCTTCAAGTGCGCTCCTCAAGGCTACTGCGAAAGCCCATCAATATTCAGTCAGGCCCTGAAAACACAACTGGGCACGATTATTCTACCAGATGGTTCGACTCTGATTAAGTATGTCGACGATCTGCTGATCGCCGCAGACACTGAGGAAATTTGCAAGCGAGCTACATTGTCATTATTACGTCACTTATGTGACATGAAGCACAAAGTATCTCTTTCCAAACTACAATTTTGCCGACAAGAAGTAACCTACTTAGGTCACATCTTGTCGAAGGAGGGAAGGAGACTGACACCAGAAAGAATACAGGCAATTGCAGAACTAAGTGCCCCAAGGACACAGAGAGAAGTTCGAGCCTTTTTGGGCATTACATCGTACTGTAGACAATGGATACCGAATTTCTCACTACTAGCTAAACCCTTGCTGGCACTACTCCGTAAAGATACGCCCAATCCTATGCCCTGGTCTGAAGATTGTCAGACGAGTTTCCACAAGTTGCGTGATGCATTGTGTTCGGCTCCTGTGTTGGGAAACCCCAACTACAGTAAGCCTTTCACATTATATGTCCATGAGAAGGAAGGCTGTGCATTATCAGTCTTAACACAACACTTTGGGGACAAACAGTGCCCATGCGCGTATTTTTCGGCAACTCTAGATCCTGTGGCTAAGGCACTACCAAGTTGTCTGAGAGCCACCGCCGCAGCAGCTGTCTGCATTCGACAGTCTGCTGGATTAGTCATGAATAATACTCTGATTGTTATGGTTCCACATGCAGTAGACATTTTGCTAAACAGGACAAAGACACAACACCTTACTAGCGCTCGACTATCTAGTTACGAACTTACACTGCTAGCAAGTCACATACACATAAAGAGGTGTGATACACTCAACCCTGCTACGCTATTACCCATCCCGACAGAAACAGACACAGACAAGATTGATAAACATGACTGCTGCTTCAAGACAGAAGAAGAGACAAAAGGGAGAGTAGATTTACAGGACACTCCCCTTCCTGAATGCAACGATACTTTATGGGTTGATGGTTCATGTTTCAAGTTACCGAATGGTGATACGACTGCCGCATATGCCGTAACAACATTACACACCATTATAGAGACCGCACGTATTTCCCACAACTCTGCACAAACTGCGGAAATTATTGCACTTACCAGAGCATGCGTGTTAGCAAAAGGAAATCGAGTGAATGTGTACACGGACAGCCAATACGCCTTTGGCGTGGCTCACAGTTTTGGGAGATTATGGCGTGAATGTGGTTTCCTTACATCACATGGTGCAAAGATACAACATGGTCAGCTAGTTAATGAGCTCCTTGAGTCACTGACCATGCCACTACAAGTTGCCATTATGAAATGCAGTGCACACAAGAAAATTCAAGACGATATTGGCCGCGGGAATGCATTTGCAGACGAGGTTGCGAAAGAGACCGCAAGGAACACGATGAGTCGAATGTATGTTGTGGGTCCCGCTAGATGTATTGCTGATGTGGGAATGTGTGAGGACACCATTGAAAGCGTGAAATCTATACAAGCTGAGGCAACTGAGAATGAGTTGAATGAGTGGAGAGAAAGTAAGGGTAGATTGGATGCGAATGGTTGTTGGGTCGAATTATCGGAACACCAGCGATGGCTACTACCTAATGCATACGTACTTGCAGTAGTAACAATGGCTCACGGCATGGCACACATCAGTTCGAAAGGAATATGTAAGCTATTGGCCCCAGTATGGCAGAATAGCAATATACCAAAATATGCAGAAAATGTGGTAAGAAACTGTATGATATGCCTAAAACACAATCCCGGTAAAGGAACTCCAACTCCAGCTGGTCATTTGTCGCCTCCTACGTATCCGTTCGAGGTTTTGCAGCTCGATTTCATCCACATGGAGAGATGCAACAATCTAAAGTATGTGCTCGTTGTTGTTTGTGCCTTTTCAAGGTGGGTGTAAGCGTACCCCCTTAAAGACAATACCACTTTGACAACTGCCAAAGCTCTTGTCAAAGAGTTCTTCCCGAGATTCGGTATGCCTAGAATTGTCTGGAGTGATAATGGAAGTGAATTCGTAGGACGAGTGATGAAGAGAGTGTGTGAGTGTCTAGGCATACACCAGAAATTCCACGCTGCAAATCACCCCCAATCAGCTGGACTAGTAGAGTGCTTCAATGGCACATTGAAACTCAAGCTAGCCAAGATCCAACCCAGTACGGGTCTTAAATGGCCTGACGCCTTGCCCCTAGCACTCTTGTCAACTAGGGTGACTGTCCATTCCAGATTAGGTCTTAGCCCTCACGAGATAGTGTTTGGCCGCCCAGCCAACGTCTGGGGCGTGCCAAGACCAAAGAAACTCTGTGAAATAGAACACCCCGTACTGCTTGATTATTTGTGCGAATTGACAGCTAAATTGCGTGTTTTACACCAACAGGTTCACAGTTCCTCTCCGCCAGCCTCTGACGATCCAGGTCATACAATCAAACCCGGCACGTGGGTCTTGGTGCGGAACTTCCAGCGCACCAGCAACGGACAGCCGAGGTGGACCGGACCGTATTTGGTGCTTCTTTCTACGAGGTCAGCCGTTTGGGTGGACGGCAAAAAGAACTGGGTGCATGGGACCCATTGCAAACGGGTCCCTCTGCCCCTTCCATACGACCGGTGGGTCGATAAAGGACTTGCCGACTCTGAGACTGAATCCGTACCTCGTTTCATCCCTTTCAGCGATGCACGTTTAAAAGAGACTGGTACCGAAAAGGAGAGTGATCGTATTTTGCAAGGACTTGTGTCACCGTCTATGCAGTTGGACACTACCGAACCTGAGACATTGTTTAAAGACCACACCGTACCTGAGAAGCGACGGTACGACCTGAGATCTAGCCCCAGAGACTAATAAAACTTGATCTAATGTGATTTCCCTTTTTCCCCAAGAACTATTTTTGATCTTCCAGCTCTCTAGTCCCAGGGAACTAGCTCATTTTTGATTTTCGAACCGCCATCCGGTTCCGCTGCTAGGGTCGCGGTTGAAGTGTAGGGAGTGCAACCAAGGAAGTTTTAGGTCCACGGTTCTGGTTGGTCCGAGGGAGTCACCCCGGACTGAACGGAGCGCACTCCCTGGCAGAATCAACCTACCACCGCGGGCAGCAAGTAGAGGATGGAGTTTCCAAGGGTAGAGAGACCTGTCAAACTTACGAACTTTGAAAAACAATTGTGTACTATACTGTCCAAGAGAAGATTTTTAATAATATGTGTTCTAATGCTGTGTAGCACTGTGATGCTTTTGATTGGTTATGCTCTATTCGTATTTCGAGTTTCCCTATTCTCAAATGACACTCTGCCAACGCCTCCTCCCACTCTCTCCCCACACTCTTTTCACCCTCTACCTGAACACGAGTCTGCCAGAAGACTCGAATTTGTAAATAACTCTTTCATCCAACTCCTACACCAACATCAGTCTATAATGAACACATCAAACTGTTGGATATGCGGACTTATGCCACACACGACTGATAAGGGTATCCCATACTTCATCCTGCCATTTAGTTATTATGGTTCTCTGTGGGCTTTTCAGACCATGTTCCTATTCGCCCTAGAACCATACCCGACCCGTTCCACTGAGAGCGATTCCAATAACAAGGCACTAATAGCAGGGATAAGAAATATGAGTAGGGATATCGACACATATCTGACTATCCCCAAAGATGAACTGACTCCATACACTCGTTGGAACGTAACCAAACATGGCGTTTACCTGATCAAGAGCCAAGCAGCAAAGAAATCCCGCCCAGTTTGGATAGTGCCCCACCGAGGTCACTTATGTTTACAAGGTATTGGTAGGGATCCCACAGCACAGTTGGGAAAGAGCATTTGCACAGAAACATATGTGTTCGCCTCCCGAACTTCCTCTATACTCTTAGCAGCCAAAGGCACGTATTTCGTCTGCCACGACCAAGCCTATACATGGTTACCCCCTGACTTCTCAGGCACGTGCTTCATCTCATTTCTGCTGCCTTCCACCTACACGGCCCGAGCAGATTACCATCGGACAAGGACAGCTAGAGGTGTCGTGAGTAAAGACGACACCGCGGGTCAGGAATTCGCTGACTTCGCAAAAGGTTTTCTGCTATTTTGGGGGCCTATGGTGAACAGCAGGAATATTCGCCAGTTAGCAAGGATAGTTGAATACGCCGTGACTACAACGGCCGGAGCACTTGGCAATTTGACAACCGAGCTTCAGTCGGATCGACTTATGACCCTTCAGAACCGAATTGCCCTTGATATCATACTCGCCGATCGTGGTGGTGTGTGTAGAGTCATCCAATCCAGTTGTTGCATATTCATCCCTGATAATGCGCCGACAGTATACCAGGCCATCTCTAAACTACACAAAATATCTGGTTCCCTTCACGTTGAGAAAGGGGATTGGTCCTTGCTAGGGTGGTTCTGGGGACTGATCGCTGCCTGGGGATGGAAAGCACTGATCTTCATTGGGATGATCTTAACACTTCTGTTTATGTTCTGCCTATGTGTACAGTGCGCTCCTGCACTCTGTGGCCTCTGTGCTACTTCATGTGTACGGAAGCCTGTGTCAAGGGACGAACTGAGCAACAGAATGATGTTACAGCAGCATCTCCACGAATTCCTTCATACAGATTTGGACTCGGATTAACATGAGTTATTGCCTTACATAAGGGCAAAAGGAGGGTCTGTGGTTCTGAAAATCTGGACCCTATTGTTACCCCAATATCGAGGTCCAATACCCGTGTCACAAAATATCAACGTACCATGACGAATTTAGTGTCCATGAACCGATAATGATTAGGACATCATTCCTATGTATTTGCGTCACAATCGAGGGTTGCCAACACCCCTAAATCGTAGTTTCCGTCCCAATCCCTTAGACTCCATTTTGTGAACGGCATCCATCTTACGTCTTGCCCTCATGTTAAGTCAATTAAAGGTCGAGCTTGATCCAAAGGGACACGTCCACCTTCCCTGACTTCCCCCTGACCTGTCCCAACTGACTCCATTGCCTTAAGCCAAACCTGTTTGGGCAGCTCCTCGCCCAGTGGCCGAATACGATAACATCGACACATAACATTCCACAAACCATTCACCCCATACAGAACATGCTTTCTACAAACATGCACCTGTCCATATTCCTTGTTTATGGCCAGTTTTATGACTGGGTGGTACCTGCCTTTATTGGTGTTTCATCGATATCTGATGGGAGTCCCGGATCTTGCTGGGTAATCTATCACGAACTGGACATCTAAAATGTGGGCTTGCTTACATGACTCCGCACTTTGTATTATTGCAGAAATATGTTTACAGCCATATCATAAACTCAAGAATTCTTGCTTGGAGCCATTATTTCTGTATAAAAGGAGAAGGCTGGTTCTGTAAAAATGAACACGTACAGTCTCCTGAGAATACATGACCCGTGTTTGTCGTGCTTCTAGGACACGTGTTACTTGGTAGCTACCAATAAAACTTGATCTCTGACTGCGACTAGAAGACTCATTGTTTCTGTGGTCCGGAACAAGGGAGAACTCAGAGGTCTTCGGGTGTTATCCCCTGGCACCACCGGGTTCCTAAAAACCCGGCACCTCAGGGGGGAGAGGGGAGAACAGGGGGGCTTGGTTCTACAGGGCCCGGTTGCCCAATGCGAGTTGGAGGAATTGGGGCGGCTACCCGTTGGTGACCAGCACCCCCTCACTGCCCATAAGGCACGCCCACAGGAACTGCTGTTGGGCTTAGCAGTTGAATGACGGAAGTCATGGTTTGGATGGGGATTAGATGGGAAACACTAGGACCTGTTCTTGGGGCGTGGGGGGTTTGGGACAGTTGGGGGGATGTTGGGGAGGGACCACCACCTATGTAGCAGCAGAGAAATTTTTCGATCCCATGAAATGCTTTGGGAAAATGGCTGCTTCAAATAATTTGAGATGTATAACCTGGAATGTGAGGGGGCTGCACACTATGATGAGGCGACACAAGATTCATGCTTATCTGGTTCGCAGGGTGGTACATTTAGCACTACTACAAGAAACACACTTAACAAAAGCCGAGGGGATAGCGCTGCAGCGCAGATGGAGGGGCCAAGTATACAACACCACCTTCTCCGCATTCGCTAGAGGAGCACTGATCTGGATTAGGGCGGGTGTTCCTTTTCAATTGACTAGGCAGACAATTGTAGAATAATCAAGGGGGAGAGCAAGGGTTTTTAGGGGCGCGTCCTGTCCCCAAATGTATTATGTAGAATCAATGTGACTATTCCTACACATAGTGGGCTGGTCCACTGACATTCTAGGTCACTTGTAAAGATGGCCTTCTGACTGGACCCGATGGGTCTTGTTAATAAACCCCTCCCACACCAACCTGGTTGGTGTCATGCTTCATCATCGGGGTCCAACCAGGCAGCCGAAGGCCGCCTGGTTGTGCTTCCATGCCTGACTACAGCGGTGCAGGTGTCGTGTAAACGTGTGAAGTGGATGAAGGTGAATATTAAAAGATACCTCTGGGAATCCTTGCCTACTGTTTTATTCTTGGCAGCCCAGGGTATTGTTTAAAAATATATAAAATATGTGATGCAACTACAATTAGAAAAATTATTACTAAGAGTTGACTTATAAGGTCTACATGTTTCAGTCCCTTCTGGAAAAAGATATGCAGGACTTTCTTCAGGACCAAAAGGAAGGTGAAGTGAGTGGCAAAATTTAGTACCACGGGTGATTTTTGTCCTACACACGCGCTAAGGTGTGTGGAAAAAAGTGAAAAATAAAATAAAATGAGTGTCTGTATACTCACAGACACTAGACAACTGCAAGAAAAAACATCGCTAATGCTTGCTGTTCCAGTAATTCAGGGCGCAGGGGAGAGGGACTCCCGTTAACGATTTGTTTAGAGAGTGTCCTCTGCGGGGATACCTATTGGGTCCCTCGGCGTCCCGGCTGGTCCTGGAGGGTAGATACGTAGCGATTGAGGGGAGGCTCATAGGCGGGGATATCACCCTATGCAGTGTATATGCACCCAACACTGACCAGCTGACCTTCATGACGAAGTTGTCTGGTGCTCTAGCGCATTACCTCGCGGGTCCAATTGTGCTGGGGGGGGACTTCAACTCTGTAGCGGATGTCTCGCTGGATAGATCCCACCCTCCTCTGGCAGACTCCCCAATACACCGTTTGACCAAAGGCAGACTGGATTGGAAAGTGCGTTGGGGATTGATAGACGCCTAGCGCGTGCAACACCCGAGAGATCGAGATTACTCCTATTTCTCTGGCATGCATGAGCTGCACGTTAGACTCGATGCGGTGCTGTGCTCCCCGGCAGTGCTGCCCACTATTGTACAAACCGAATAGCTCTCCAGAACAATCTCAGATCATAACCCCCTGCTAGTCTCCATGGAATGGATGGTTGGGGTCTCGTGTGTCCCTACTTGGAAATTATGGCCTGAAACGTTAGACAACCCACTTTTTCATGCAGCGCTTGAAGAGGGGATTACACAATATTTCACAGTCAACGCTGGCACAGCCACGTCGAGGGTGACAGAATGGGACGCCTTTAAGGTGTTCGTTAGGGGGCTCTGTATAGGGAAGCATGCAGGTGTACGGAAGGTGCTCCAGGAAGATCTGAATAAAGCTGAAACTAAACTACGAGAGGCTGAAGTGGCGAGACCTGGCCACCCTGACTTACAAGAAGAGATTATTGCAGCCAAAGAAGCGGTAGCAGTGAAAGTAGAGCGCTTGCGCTGTTTGGATCACAGGGCCTACAAGATGAGTGCGCATGCAGAGGGAGACAAGGCAGGTACGCTGCTGGCCGGGCTGGCCAACCCCACAAAGAGAGGCTCCCCTATTTTGGCTTTAGAGAGTGAGGAGGATGGAACGATCTAAACCCAAAATGACATTATGCAGTGTTTCAAGCGATATTATGAGGATCTCTATAAAAGTAAAATAGAGATCAGAGACCCTACTATCGACACTTTCCTAGACGAACTGGACCTCCCAGGACTAGACAGTGAACAGGCGGAAGACCTGGGGAAAGAAATCGAACTGGGGGAAATTCGGGGCGCCATTAAACGTATGGCCCGCAATAAAACGCCGGGGCTAGATGGATTACCCATAGAGTTTTATGGAAAATATGTAGACCTGTTGGCGCAGAGGCTCCAAGAAGTTTATAAAGAGGCCAAAGAGACGGGCCACCTACCCCAGTCAATGCGCGAAGCGCTGGTGATACCATTGCTGAAGCCGGGGAGGGAGAGTGGGAACACGACCTCCTACAGGCCGCTGTCGATGTTGACCACCGACTATAAGATCCTGAGTAGCATTTTGGCAGCCCGTCTACTGTAACACATGACCGCGCTGGTCCATGAAGACCAGGCCGGTTTCATACCAACGCGGAACACAACCACGAACATCAGGAGGTTGATCCGACTTTTAGATGACGACCGCCAGGGCACCAAACACCGCTGGTATTATCAATAGACATTGAGAAAGCTTTCGATAGCTTAGAGTGGGACTACTTATATAAAGTCCTGAGACGGTTCGGGTTAGGCAAGGGATATACACAATGGACGAAAGTATTGTATACCTTGGCGGTGGCTAGAGTGAGAATAGGATCGCTGATATCTCCCCAATATCCGGTAGAGCGAGGGACGAGGCAGGGGTGCTCGTTATCCCCGTTGCTATTTGCCCTGGCGGTAGAACCCCTCGCAGTCGAGATCCGGACGGGGAAACATACGGAGGCCTAGGCAGCAGGGACGGACGTATATATCCCTCTATGCGGACAACTTATTGTTATTCCTTGACGATGCAGAAGGGGCACTGACAGGGGTGGAGAGATTACTCTCGAAATTTGGAGGAATCTCGGGCCTGAAAGTGAATTGGTCCAAGACATGTATATTCCCAGTGCGACAGGGGGAGACCAGGCCTAACACGAGTCAGGAAATAAGCTGGGAGCCCACCTGCTTGAAATACCTAGGGGTGTACGTCTATCACACAACGGCGGACATGCTAGAGGGTAATATAGGCCGCGGCATAAGGGCATTGAAAGGCAGTATGGCCTTCTGGGCCACCCTCCCGCTATCAGTGACAGGCCGCATATCCCTCTTGAAAATGGTAGTGCTCCCACGTCTCCTATATTATTTCAGAACGCTTCCTGTGTGGATACCCAGTTCCACCTTTAAATTGCTGAAGTCATTAGTGGTATCGTTTCTCTGGGGTTCGGGCAGATGTAGGGTAGCGCAGACGACGCTCATGCGACCCAAGGATGAGGGCGGACTGGCAGTCCCAGACTTCGAGTCCTACTATTTAGCAGCCCAACTGCAGATCTTTACACAGGAAAGAGCGAGGGTGTTCCGTGGTCCGGAACACAAGAGAGGGGGAGGAACGCCGCGCCACGTCCTCGCGTACATAGCTTTGCAGCAGAGACTGGACCTCAGAGACCTTCTCACCTAAGAAAAGACGTTTAGACTCTGTTGGAATCGCTCCCAACGCAGGGCGGGAGTGATTCACCGGTATGCGCCCGAGATACCACTTGGGATGATAACGGCGTTACCGCATGGCGGTGATTGGTCACAGCTACAAATCTGGGAGGAGGCAGGGTTACAAGTACTGGGAGATTTGTACGAAGACGGGACGTTATTACCCTACCGAACCTTCCAAGAGAGGTTCGATTTGCCAAGGGGAGGTTTCTTGCTGCATGCTGCGGTCATTAGAGCAATGCAGGCGCACTGGAAGGAGGGGCTGCCAGAACCTAAGACAACTATGGCCTGCCAGTACACCATGATGGCGGCTGGGACCTTTAAGGCAGTTATATGCCTGTATGCTAGAATGCTCCGCGAAAACCTGCCGCCATTAAATGCACTCAAAGGGAAGTGGGAAACTGACCTAGGCAAGGACATCCCCGCGACAGCCTGGACACAGATAGTGCGTAGAGCCTGGAAGAGCCTGGACGAGCACTAGGAACGCACAATTCCAATTGGTGCATTTCTACATCCTCCACAGAGCATACTTGATGCCTGGGAAGATCCGAAAATACTTTGGGGTGGAAGAGGCGGCATGCCCCAGATGTTCGGGAGAGGGGGTGGAACTCGACCATATGCTGTGGACTTGCCCAGCGGTGGGACACTACTGGAAGGACGTGGGTGATACCCTGAATGAGGTGACAGAGAGGCGGCTGCAGTTTGACATGCCCGTTTGTATACTGCATTGGTACCCACACACGCCCAAGAACAAGATTACGAGCAAGTTCATAGATATGGGACTTCTTTTAGCAAAACGGGAAATCACGAAACATTGGAAGGCAACCGTAGGTCCCACTAGTAAAAGATGGATGGGCGAGTTCCTAAAATGGGCCACCAGTGAAAGCGCATTAAGATTTCAAATGGCGCGCAGGCGTAATGACGATAAGGCACTGGAGGCAGCGACTGCATGGGAAACACTAGTGCAGACACTACGAGACCATGAGCCACATGACACAAGGGAGGAGCATGACACGGATGGGAGGTGCTGAACCAGAACACACCGGGCACATCATGTAACTTAACGCATGGCTATTCCTGGGAGAGCATAATCACAGAGTTTAGAAGCGGCTGTTTGAGTAGGTGGTGGGACACAAGGGAGGGGGGAGGGAAGTTACAGTTTTATAGGGATAAAGGAAAGGGCCAAGTTATTAAGGGTCCTGCTTCATCTGTAGCATTGACTGTGGCATCCAACGTATCGTCCTACCATATCATATATACCTATTGGGGGGCTATTGTTTGTTCTTTTCCTGGGATGTGACGATAACTATCACGCAATGATCCATGTATGTTTTGTATGAAAAACCAAAAAACTACGTTTAAAAAAAATGAGTCACAGCTTTCGGGTGATTTGTCGGGCTGAAGGAGGAGGGTGATCATAGCCTTGCGGAGTGTGGCGGGTAACCTACTGAGGGTAAGAGATTCGTTGTACATCTCGGCCAGATGGGGGATGAGAAGGGGAGCGTATTCATTATAAAACGCGGGTGTAATCTCATCTGAGCCAGGTGCTTTATCGCCTGGGAAACCTGCGATCACCATGCTAATCTCTTCGGCAGTGAATGGCTCATCCAAGTATTCACAATGCTCATTGCCAAACCACATTAGCTCAATAGAGTCAAAGTATTGGTTGAGGAGCTTGCGAGGCATCACACTGCCGGCAGTGTACAATTGGGAATATAAAGCGGAGACCCTGGCAATGATATCACCGGGGTACGTGGTCCTTCCGGCGCCCTATAAGTCTCTGCGTGGTATTCAGATAGTTTAGTTCTGATGTCAGCAAGGGTGGTAGGGTTTGGGTCTAGGGTCTGGCGCTGATCAAGCAATTTAATGTCTGCCTCCAGACGCTCAAGGGTTCCCCTGATGGATTTAAGTACCCCAGATTGTCTGGCAATGCATTCCCCCAGAACTACGGCCTTAAAGGCCTCCCAAAGGGCCGAGGGTGACTCTACCAAGCCGCTGCTATGTTAAAAATATTAAGCAATAACTCCCCGAATTTCTTCTCGAAAAGCGGTATCACGGAGTGCATTGGGAGGTAGGCACCATGTAAACATACGGCGAAGGGTGCAGGGAAACGCAGGCCCATGTGGTTGGGGCATGATCTGATAAGGTGCGGGCCAGGTGATCTACAGAGTTGGCCATGGACGCGACGTTGCAGGTGATGAGCCATAGGTCAATCCGGAACCTGGAGCTGTGCGTGTTAGCACGCAAGTACCCTTGCGTGTGTCTGTGTGGGTATGGTGCCATGCATCAGAGATGGTGCGTAGAGTGACAGTGGCCTGCGGGTGAAGTTTACGATCATCCGAGCGATCCAGAGTCCCCATGGGTGCGATGTTGAAATGGGAGGGGACAGATGGAGGATATTATAATCCATACTTTGATGTAGAATAGAGGGTCGTCGGTGTTTGGGCCATAGAGTGCCGCCAGAATGACCGGCTGGTTATAAATGTACCTGTTAGTATTACATACCTACCCTCGGCGTCAATGAAGGTCTGTGTAATGCGCGATGGGAGGTCCTTTCTAAAAAGTATAGTGATGTCAAGCGCATAATTAGAATAGAATGCAGAGTAGGTGTCCCCTCCAGTACCTCAAGCATAATTTGGATGCGTTGGCAGGGAGAAGGTGCGTATCTTGAAGGAAACACACGTCCACTTTATGTCTGCTAAGGTATGTGTGTATGAAACGTGCCTTGCAATAATCATTCTTGCCTCCAATGTTCCAGGTCAGGAAGGTCGTGTCAGTCATGGGTCAGTCTGAAATATATAATTAATGAATTGTCTGCGGTCAGTAGTCACAAAGGGATATTCAGCGTCCAGGAGGACAATGCGTTGTCGAGTGAATGCGGGAAGTGTCATGCTTAAAACAATACACAAATAACAATATAACAAAATCCAGGAGTTGGAGTGTCTAGTACAGACCCCGTTAATAGGACCCCCCACCCCTCACACACTCCAACCTCCCTATTCGGTTGAGCTTCAAACCACCCCCACCCTTGTTTCCCCAACTTGGAAAGAAGTGAACGGATCTGGGAATTATCCCTACTGGGTGCGAGGGTTCAGCCAGTTACCTCCATGCCAATATGGCAGGGTGGTCGAACGTTAGAAACTACAGAGGGGAGATGTGATAGAGGAGCATTAGGCTGCAATAGGCATAGTTAGGAACAAGTAATGTGGTTAGGCAGAGTCTTAATATGAGGGCGAAGTACCTATGTAAGTGGGATCTAAACATACAGAATTCAATCATTGTCACTGGTGCTGCCATCCTTGAATATAGTACAGCGACTCCGCGGGAGGGACTTTTGCAGCTGCTTGGTGAATGTTAGAGCAGCCTTCGGATCTGTGAAGAATTTGTCACCTGAATCAATGCGGAGCTTTGCAGGGTACATACGTGCATAAGTTATGTTCAACTGCTGCAGAATGCGTTTGCAAGGAGAGAGTCCCTGTGAGCTGCCTGGATGGATAAGGTGAAATCTGGGTAGAAGGACAGCACGTGTATGTTGTTCCTCCGAGAGGATGATTCAAGATCTTCATTCTTGGTGCATATAATTTCGAGGGCCTTGTCCATTTTGAGAAGATTCTGCTTGTTTTCGGCCCCAACGTCGTCGGCATCGGAGACTCTGGACTCGAGTTGAGTGATGCAGACGTCATGAGAGTCGAATGTTGGGATGCATACCCTATATCGGCACAATATAATGTTGAGGAGGGTAGACTGGGTGGGTACATCCAGAAAGGCATGCAATGGAGATTGTGTGGTGATAAACTTTAGAAATAATACATTGGTGGGTGAGTTGCTGAAAGTACTTTTGACTGAAGATAAATGGCCTTGTAGAAATGATCTTGACCATATATTTGCCGTACCTTTGGGTTTCCATTATAGGACAGAGAATGATCATAGTAAGACTAATATGAGAAATAACTATTTCGTCAACGTAATCATGACGAATAGGTACTTGCCTTTGAGACGATGTAGTAAATTGGACTGACTCAGAATGGAAACAGCAACTTACGGTCCGGACAAAGACCAAAATATACTACACATCTCTCCAGAAATCGCCCCAACAATACCAAATCAAACTAAAGAAAAACAGATAGAAGATGAGTCGCATATAAATAGGGACATTGAGAATCCCATTAATTTAAATATTGATCAGGAAAATGTTGCAAGACTAGTACCAACAAATAAAGACGTAGTGACGGAGTCTAGTCTGGGCATAAATGAATCGCGACCAATGGATAACTTCATAACCGATGGATCCTCTATGTATCATAGCGAATTTCTAAATATCATGACATGGAATGTCACTGGAATTAGAAACAAGATTAGTGCTGAAGAATGGCTGAAAACGTTAGACGGGTGTGCGATTGTTTTAATTCAAGAAACTAGGTGCACTAATCCCTTTTTTATTAACGGATACCAATCTATTTGTACTAATGCCTGCCCTTCTGGGATGGGTAGAGCAAAAGGGAGTTTAGCCGCCTTAATCGCAGTAAACACACCCTTGACTCAAAAGAAAAAGTTTGTCTCATCACAATCTTATCAGTATCTGTACTTTCTTTTGGAAGGGAAAGAGGCCATCGTTGTAATCAACTTTTCTAATACTATTTATTTATTTATTATTTATCATATTTGTAGAGCGCACAGCTACTCAGAAGCGTGTCCCGGCGCTAGCGGAAACAGAGCGGAAAAAAAAGAGGGAGGCACAAGTATTGGGAGAGGCCAAAGTTACTGCTGAAACAGCCATGTCTTCAGTAGCTTCCTAAAGTGCAGAATGTCTGACGCTTGTCTAATTGCCATCGGGAGTTCATTCCAAAGTTGAGCAACCTGAACTTGAAAGGAGCGCCCTCCTAAGTCGGTGCGATTGAACTCATCCGATGTTGGTGGAATGATCTGAGGGTTCTCCCGGGTATGTAGTAGCTAACTCTCCTCCTGATATAAGTGGCCCCAATACCATGTAAGGCCTTAAAGGCAATGGTCAGGGCCTTAAACTGAATTCTGCGGTGAATGGGGAGCCAGAGTAGTTTCTTAAGGTGGAGCGAGATATGGGCTCTCGGCCTCAACATCAGGATGGCTCTGGCAGCCGAATTCTGGACAACCTGTAGTTTACTGAGGAGGCAGTCTGGGAGACCTAGATAAAGGACGTTAGCATAGTCCAGCCTGGAGGTGATAAGGGCCTGGACCACAGTGCTTCTATGTGGGAGAGACAGAAAGGGGAGAAATTTCCGAAGCATTTTCAGGGTACCGTAACAGGTACCGACCACTGATGGAACTTGGTTCTTCATGTTTAGTGAATTATCCAATTTCACCCCTAAGTTTTTAGCTACTCCCACAGAGGTCTGAGGGGGGACATATCAGGCGGCCACCACTCTCTCCAGACTTCCTGGTCAGAAGCTCCGAACAGAATTACTTCTGATTTAGCGGAGTTACACTGGAGCTGATTATGGCCAAACAAGGAGAAGACCTGACTTAAACAGTTCCTGATTATGTCACCATCTATAGCCTCTCCCTATTTACAGGTGAACAGTAATTGGGTGTCATCCGCATAAGAAATAATCATGACTCCAGCTGTTTCTGCCTGAAGGGCGAGGGGAGCCATGTACAAGTTAAACAATAGAGGGCTCAGAATAGAGCCCTGAGAGACACCCACCTTTGTAGGGGGCATGAGGGAAAAAAAAGGTGGAATCGAGACTTCCTGCCTTCAGTCTTCTAGGAACGACGAAAACCACTTCAACACCGTGCCCCCAACCCCACAGTCTCTTAGTCTCTGTAGGAGTCTCTCATGGGGCACGGTGTCGAACGCAGCAGATAGATCTAACAATATTAGAGCTGCTCTCCCGCCTGAGTCAAGTGTCATTTTGAAAGCTTCCGATATTTCGAGGAGAGCTGATTCGGTGCTAAAATTAGCACGGAATCCAGACTGACTCGGGTGGAGGCAGTTCTTTGATTCCATAAATTCGGTGGTGACAGAGTTCACGTAATTTTCCATGACCTTAGCTATGGAAGGCAGGAGTGAAATGGGCCTGTAGTTAGACACTATCAAAGGATCTGCTGTAGGCTTCTTCAACAGTGGTAAGAATTTGGCTTGTTTCCAGATGGCTGGAACCTGGCCGCTGCTCAGGGATAGATTCAGCACCGAGTTAACCTCGGTATTAATTACCTCAGCCACTGATGCCAGTATTTTCGCAGGACACGGGTCAGAAGTCGAACCAGATTTTAGATTCTTCAAGATTTTAAGCGATTGTGTTAGCGTAATGGGGGGGAATTCAAGGAAAATAGCATTGAGTGGAGGATTGACATGTGTAGGTTGTATATTGATCTGAGTAGGGCCAGAAGAGTTGAGGGACAACTGGATATCAACTATTTTCTTGTGGAAGAAATCTGCTATTTTGTGTGTCCAGGCTTCAGAGGGTTCGCATTTGGAGGCTACTGCTGAAGGTGAAGTAAAGTTTTTTACAATTTTAAATATTTCCTTACTTTTGTTGACTGATGTCTCAATCTTTGCTTCAAAGAACCTTTTCTTCTCTCTACCTTTCTCTCTACGAAAAAAAAAAGAACTAAAAAAAAAATATATATTTTTGATAATACCAAAAGCAGGGTAATTGAAGCACTAGAAATAGATTTAGATAATTTTCTAAAGGGTTCTGATGGGGACTATATTCTGAATGGAGAACTAAAATTGGCATTGAAACAAAAACCTAGGGATAGTGATAGAATCAGAATGGTGAGGAAAGGCTATAAAAACTCCTTGATTAAAAGGAAAAGGGAGATACGCGAGAATGCTTGGGAGAAGTTAATCAAATCAGCTGAGGTAAATGACCAAGCTCTTTTTGGAAAACAATTAACCACCCTTTTTTCAAAGAGAACACTGCAGCTCAAATTGATACTGTAATAGCCCCTGAAGAATGGGTATCTCATTTTGAAAGTATTTTCAATCCCGGAGCCATAAGTATAGCTGATATAAAAACTGGTGATTTTATACAAGCTGAGCCAACTGGTATTGCACTAACAAGTCAAGAAGTAATTAAATTAGCACTAAATAAAAGTGCAAATGGTAAAGCAGCAGGTGCAGATGGAGTACCAATTGATGTTTCTAAAAACAATATGGATTTCTGGATACCCATGTTATTGAACGTTTTTAACGCTATTTGTGGGTGAATAATACCTGTTACATGTAATGAAAGTATTATTGTCCCTATTTTTAAAAAAGTGACAGAGGGAAAGCAAGTTGCTATCACCCGATATCCCTTCTGAATTCCTCCTCGAAAGTGATGGGTCGTGTAATTTTAGAAAGGCTTGAAAATTGAGTTAGTGAGCAAAATATCCTAACAGAGGCCCAGTATGGGTGCAAAAGGGGTATAGGGACAGTAGAGCAATGTTTGAATTTAGATTTATTAATAGGAAAACATACATTGCAAAGGAAGGGGCACTCCACTTATGTTTTTTGATCTTACAAGCGCTTTTGATTTAATCAATCCCAATAAACTATGGCAAATATTGAAAGATCTAGGGGCACCGATAGACCTAATAATATATCCTTCCCAGATATAAAACCTTTTAACTTCCAAGGTTCGCTTTGGTTAAATGGGAGAATGTACATAGATCTTCAGAGTAATGCGTGGTATAAGACAAGGGTGTGTGTTAGCGCCACTTTTATTTTCCCTTTATATTAATAATGTCGACCCTTTTTTGCAAATGATAAATGCAGATGCCCCAAAAATAGGAATATCTTCTATGCCTGTTTTATTATATGCAGATGATGCAGTGTTAATGTCCAGAACAGCAAATGGATTTCAACTCCTTATAGAAAAATTTGCATTGTATATGACTAATATCGATTTACAGCTAAATCTAAAGAAAACATTTGTCATGACATGTGGGAGCACCAGACCAAAATCTAGACGGCATCATGTGGGGCGGGTCCCATATTGACAAGGTTTTAACTTTTTCATATCTGGGTATGCTTTTTAACAGTAAAGGCTTATGGAATACTCATATTGAACTGTGTAATATGACATTTTTAAGAAGAACATAGAGTATTTTTAGATTTTCGGCGAATCTAGGGAATAAACCAATACAAGAAATCTTAGCATTATACCGAAGAAAATGTGTTTCAGGGGTTTGTTACGGGGCAGCAATATGGGGACAAGCGAATATAGCCTCTCTACAAACTCTGGAAAACAATTTCCTTAAAAGATTATTGGCAGTACCTTGATCTACTGTGAATTTAATTGTACATAAGGAACTGTCGGCCTCGTATTTAAGTGATTGGATAGACTTGGCTAGGTTGACCCTCCGACGAGAGTTATGGGCCAAGGAAGAACCTAAACTTACTAAAGATCTAATAATGGATTTTTCAACCCTGGATCGTAGTAAGAAAATACCATGGCTGGATCATATATTTAAATTATTTTAAAAAAGCTGGAACATAGACGTTAATAAAATGGACCCAACCTCAATAACGGAGTTTAGTAAAAGAGACCTAAAGCTTAGGTACTTAAACATCATAGAAACAAAAAGGCACAGGGTCGCTATCCTAAAAATTAGTGTTGTTGCCTACTGCGAACATCCAATAATGAAGGGTCTGCAATCTTACTATGTGTAGGTACACAACATCCAACATAGATTTTATTTAACTAGGCTAAGGTTGAGCACATTGCACTTTTTAGTATCATTCCCAAATATGAAAAAATGGTATCACAAATTACCGAATTGCCCTTGTGATGGAAAAACACCCCAATCTACGCTGCATTTCATGTTGTTTTGTAGTTTTTATATGGATATCCGGAAAGCATTTTTAAAGCCTCTCTTTGTATGAAATATGATTTTTAATTATAAACAAGCTTTTAACTTTGTTTGTAGCTTGGAAAGCATGTAAACCGTAAGTTTTGTCATTAGATATGTGCAGTCTGCAATCAGAAAAAGAAAGTTATATACACATCTGGATGCATTGTTATACGAAAATGTGGATGATGATTTTTAGAAATATTATTAATCCTAAATATTTTGGTATACATCAATTTGTATTTATGATTATCAGTTGCATTAACTGACATGAATTATTCGCTCATGCCCCTAACCCCTTATGATTGTTTTATTATTGGTACTATGTATTCTATGTATCTTATATGCAGAAGTACTTATATATGTCATTTTATCCTTGAAGTCTGATGCACAATACCATAGTTTGTCTTGTATGTATATGCTTTTATGGTGATTCCAATTGCACCAAATAAAGCTGATTTTGACTTTGACTTGAGAGTCGGCCCACTGTTTAATCTGATTGCGGCGTGATGTAAGGTAATCAATCTTAGAGTCGATAGACTTTAAGCTGGATTTGACATCAAGCAGTATGGCTCAAAGACTGTTGTCCTGCTCCTCAGGGTGATCTGTCTGGGTGGATTGTTCACCGGCATCAGGGGGCAACTCGCCACCTCTGCCAGCCCCCGACCAGTGAATGTGAGCTTCGGTTGCTTAGCGTCGGTTTTCCCCATCGTGGGCGTGCAAGGATCAATCAATCAATCAATCATAGAATTTATAGAGCGCGCTACACACCCGTTAGGGTCTGAAGGCGCTGGGGGACGGGGTGCTGCTACTGTTCGAAGAGCCAGGTCTTGAGGTGTTTCCAGAAGCTGAGGTGGTCCTGGGTCAGTCGTAGGTGGGTGGGGAGGGAGTTCCAGATCTTTGCTGCAAGGTAGGAGAATGACCTTCCTCTTGCGGTGGCTTTGCGGATCCGTGGGACGACGGCGAGGGCGAGGTTGTTGGAGCGGAGCAGGCGGGTGGGGGCGTAGAACGTGAGTCGGTTGTTGAGGTACACTGGACCCATGTTGTGGAGTGCTGTGTGTGCGTGGGTGAGTAGTCTGAACGTGATTCTCTTGCTGATGGGGAGCCAGTGGAGGTTTCTCAGGTGGGTAGAGATGTGGTCGCGTCTGGGGATGTTGAGGATGAGTCGTGCGGAGGCGTTTTGTATGCGTTGGAGATGGTTCTGCAGTTTGGTGGTTGTTCCGGCGTAGAGGGTGTTCCCGTAGTCAGTCGGCTGGTGACGAGGGCCTGGGTGACTGTTCTTCTAGTTTCGGTGGGGATCCAGCGGAAGATCTTCCGGAGCATGCTTAGGGTGGTGAAGCAGGATGATGAGACGGCATTGACTTGTTTGGTCATTGTGGGCGATGAGTTGAGGATGAAACCTAGGTTGCGTGCGTGGTCCGTGGGTGTTGGTGCAGAGCCCAGCATCGGGGGCCACCAGGAGTTGTCCCATGCCGAGGGGGATTGTCCGAGGATGAGGACCTCCGTCTGGTCTGAGTTGAGTTTGAGGCGGCTGTGCCTCATCCAGTCTGCTACTTCTTTCATCCCTTCCTGGAAGTTTAATTTGGCGGTGGCTGGGTCCTTGGTGAGGGAGAGTATCAGTTGGGTGTCGTCGGCGTAGGAGATGATGTTGATGTTGTGCTTCCGTGCGGTGGTGGTGAGGGGACTCATGTAGATATTGAAGATTGTTGGGCTGAGTGAGGATCCTTGGGGTACGCCGCAGATGATTTCGGTTGCCGAGGAGCGGAAGGGGGGGAGGCGGACTCTCAGGGTTCTGCCGGTGAGGAATGAGGAGATCCATTCCAGGGCCTTTCCCTGGATGCCTGTGTTGTTGAGGCGGTGTATTAGGGTGCGGTGGCAGACGGTGTCAAAGGCTGCTCAGAGGTCTAGGAGGATGAGGGCGGCTGTTTCCCCGTTGTCCATCAGGGTTCTGATGTGGTCTGTGACTGCGATGAGGGCGGTCTCGGTGCTGTGGTTCGCCCGAAATCCAGACTGGGAGGGGTCGAGCGAGTTGAGTTGTTGTCCTCGAGGAAGATAGTCAGCTGTTTGTTGACGGTCTTCTTGATGACTTTAGCCGGGAAAAGGAGTAGTGAGATGGTCCGGAAGTTCTTGAGGTCCCTGGGGTCTGCGGTGGGTTTTTTCAGGAGGGCGTTGATCTCAGCGTGCTTCCAGCTCCCAGGGAAGGTCGCTGACGCGAAGGAGCTGTTGATGATGTTCCGTAGGTGGGGCGCGAGGATGGTGTCGGCCTTGTTGAAGATGTGATGGGGGCATGGGTTGGAGAGGGAGCCGGAATGGATGGTGTTCGTGACGTGGATGGTGTCTTCGCTGCTGATGGGAGTCCAGGAGTTGATGGTGGTGGCGGTGGTCGCTGGGTTGGTGCCCGGGGGTGGAGGTTGGGGTCCGAAGCTGTCGTGTATGTCCGCGACCTTGCGGCGGAAGAATGTTGCGAGCAAGTTGAAGAGGTCTTGCGTAGGGGTGATGTCGTTGTTGCTGGCGACGGGGTTGGAGAACTCTTTGACGATGCTGAAGAGTTCCTTGCTGTTGCGGGTGTTGTTGTCAAGTCGTTCCTTGAGTGAGGTCCTCTTGGTGTTCCGGATCTGCTGATGGTATTCTCGGGTGACAGTTTTGAGGGCAGTCAGGTTTTCCGTAGTCCGTTCTTTGCGCCAGGTCTTTTCGAGATTACGGCAGGATTTCTTTGCGGCTTTGAGGGCATCTGTGTACCATGACGGTTTTTTGGAGGTGATCTTGCTGTGGGTGTTCTTTAGTGGGGCGAGGTCGTCGGTGCAGTTGGTGATCCAGTGTGTGAGGTTGAGTGCTGCGGTATTGGTGTCGGGTATGTTGGTGTCGGCGGGTGGGTTCTGGCTCAGTGACGCGGTGAGCTGGTCCACGGTGATTTTGCTCCCGCATCTACGGGGGATCCGAAGCGTGTGCTGGTGGGATGTTGTCCTCTTGAATGTGAAGTGTACGCAGCTGTGGTCGTTCCAGTGTAGTCCTGTGGCGTGGTTGAAGGTGATGTTGTTACTGGCTGAAAAGATGGCGTCAAGGGTGTGGCCGGAGAGGTGAGTCCACTAGATGCTTGAGTCCGAGGCTGGCGAGGTTGTCAAGTAGGGTAGCGGTGTCGTTGTCGTTGTTTTCTAGGTGGAAGTTCAGGTCTCCCAGGAGGATGTATTCTGGGGAGGCCAGGGCGTGCAGGCTGATGAGGTCGACTATGGTTTCGCTGAATTGTGTGCGTGGGCCCGGGGGTCTGTAAACGAGTGTTCCTCTGAGGGTGGTCTGAGGGTCGGTGAGGATCTGGAAGTGTAGGAGTTCGACGGTGGGGGTGGTGTCTTCGGTGTTGGTCGTGACACAGATGGTGTCCCTGTGCTGATAGCGATCCCTCCTCCTGCTTTGTTGGTGCGATCCTTCCGGGTGATTTTGTAGCCGTCCGGGACGGCTATGGTGATGTCGGGGGCTGAGGAGGCATTCATCAGGTTTCCGTGAGGAAGGCGACGTCAGGGGCTGTTGTGTCAAAGAGGTCCCAGAGTTTGATGGCGTGCTTGTGGACGGAGCGGGTGTTGAGGAGGATGCATTTGAGGTGGTCGATGTTGCTGCCTGGTTTGGCAGGTGTGGAGCAGGTTTGGAGCCAGGTGAATTTGCAGGCTTGACAGGTGAAGGGTCCGTGGGTGCGTCTGGGGGTGGCTTGATAGCAGGTGGGCGGGCGTCCGGTGTT
This sequence comes from Lissotriton helveticus, assembly GCF_964261635.1. Lineage (NCBI taxonomy): Eukaryota > Metazoa > Chordata > Amphibia > Caudata > Salamandridae > Lissotriton > Lissotriton helveticus. Next base: position 415,286,655 of record NC_136060.1, on the reverse strand, counting down.
GAGTGCGTTGAGGGTGGCGGTGTCGTATCTCAGTTGGTTGGTCTGGGTCCGGCGAGGTCCAGGGGTTCTGGCGCTGGGCGTGGTCCAGGCGTGGACGGGCATAGACGGGCTTGCCTTTGGCGTGCCTTCGGCGCGCCCGCTGCGCGTGATCGCTGCGCGTTCGTGTGGACTCCGCCATAAATGGCGAAGTGGGAGGGAGGAGCAGCTGAGAGGCGGGAGAGGGGTGGGGAATGGGAGGGGTACAGAAGAGAAGAGGGGCAGGGCTGCAGGGGAGCAGCGGCAGGGATCGGGGAGCGGGGAGCGGGGGGGTGTAAAGAGCGGGGAAGACGGTCCCAAGGGCGGCGAAAAACAGGAAAAAAACAGAGGCTACAACAGAGCCCAAAATACAGATGCAGGCACAGGAATGACAGAAATACAGTCGAAATAAAAACCTCAAGAGCACGGGCAGTGGCGAACTCGCAGTGGCAGTGGCACTCACAGGGAGCCGCGCGGTGCCCTGGGGATGGCAGGGTGCGCAATGGAAGAGAGGCCAGGCAAGGTTTGGAGGGGGTGGGCCAGACCCCCAGCACCCTGTACGGCCCGATGTAGCTGCACCTGGAACACGTGGTGCGGTGGGCGTGGGACCGTGGATTGTGGAGTTTGTCTTGCTAGCGCCAGTGGTCTGAAACATCAGGAGAGCAGTGGTGTGGCCGGTACAGTGGAGGCCACCCAAGGACAATGCCAGAGGAGCACAGTATGCCTGCCCAGGTCCTGGCAAACACATGGGACCCAGCGTTGGTTCGGGCTAGGCCGCAGTCAGAAGAGCTGAGTAGGAGGAAGATGCAGCATGGTAGGTCCCAGCAGGGAGGGTGTCGCAGAGAGAGGAGGACTGAAGGTGGACAAAGCCTCCAGGTTAGTGCAGGCAGTTTGCAGACTGGTGTATGGGGTGAGGAGTGCCGAATCTCTGGTTTTGCAGCTGTGAGTCACCGGCCTATGATTATCCAAGAGCGAGGCCAGCGGTGTGCAAATACAGCCCAATGCCCAAATCTCAAGGGCAGAGTTTCAGCTTGCGGGGGCATCACGGCCGCTGCAGCCCGCTTCAGTGGGAAAGCAGGGAGTCAGGACTCGTGCAGGAGAAAAGAGAGATCGATGCAGTCCCCACTCGGCGCGGGCTTACTTGAGAGAGGAGGCGCATCCAGTGCTGTGTCGCAGCATACAGCGGTGGCCGGCTCCAGGGGTAGAGGGCAATTTTACGGGTAAATGGAAACTGTGGGTCCGGGCACCCAGCCGGGCCGCACCCCGGGGGAGCCGAGTAGTCCGCTCCATCCGGCGTCAGAGATGTCGAAGGTGAGGGCAACGGGTGACGCCGGACCTGCCAGTCAGCTAGGTCCAGCACAGCCCAACACCGGAGCCCAGCGAAAGGCTCAACACAGGCCTCGCCCTGTGCAGGATCTTGTGGTCTTCACATTGAGACGTTGCAGCCAAGTGGGCCCAGTGAAACATTGGCAAGGGGATCTACCCCACGCCACAAGCGATCCCAGCCCTCTGGAACGTCAAGCTCGGCGGAGCCCTTGCAGGGGATGTTATGGGGCAAAAGGCTGCCAGTTGGTTGGCCGCAGCTCCCCTCTGAAGACGGATGATGCCGGATTTCAGTGGCTCGGCCGCGAGGCTCGTTCAGTGTGGAGCCATCTTGCGGCTGACGAGACCATGCTTCTTATGGCTTGGCGGGAGCAGTGATTTGCCAAGCTATAGCAAACTGCACTGTCCCGGGGTGGGCCTCCCCTGAACTTTTTTTAAGAAAGAAGTCTTGTTGAGGTGGTGGTCCCTGGGGCATTAGTAAGCCCCAGGGGGGCGTGCCCCCCTCCTATACTTGCATAATGCCCTCTGGACCTGGCCTGCACGTGGGGCCAATGATGAATGAAGCGCGTGGGCTCGCACTTTGTCTTTTTTTATTTTCAGCAGGACACGAAAAAATATATGCTTTTTTGGGCCCGGCAGGGTCCCAGTGGGACCCTACCAAGAGGCCTGGTCCCACTGGGGGGTCAGGGTGATTCTACCCTGCCCCCTTTTCTTTTTTATTTTACATCTTTTTATGGGACTCAGTTCAACTGGGTTCCAAGATAGCTGCCTGGTTAAAGTGTTGGTAGGCAAAAAAATATAAGTAGGGTTTCAGTAGGATTTTGGACTATCAGATATCTATATTTTTAAAACTTAAATATCCTGTACCTACTGAATGGATTTACACCAAATCACAAAAACACCCTTATTGTACATCTACTTTCTGCCAATTGTGGTGCAATTCCGTTCAGTGGTTCGGGGTGTAGTCGTATTAAAAAATAAAAAATCCCCATAGACATGACATCAGAAAAGGTGTTTTGGGACCCCCCCTTATTTCTCGGCCCGCTTGATAGATCACCCCAAAACTTTCAAAACGACATCTAAACCAAAAATAGGATGTTTTTGGAAAATGTTGTGACTATGCGTCAAGCTGCACTTAAGTTATTGGCATAACAAAAATTACTCTTCCCATGGAAACTTTGGTCCTAACTAAAACTATCTACAGGTGACTGCCAGTAGGATATATATATATATATATATATATAAAAACCATAGGATTCAGACATGTTATAGTTAGGGATTAGCATTTAAAAAACCTTAGAAATTCACTGAAAAACTATAGGTTTTAGGGGTGTTATAGTTAGCTGGACATTTCACTCGTACAAAACCATTGAAATTCCTCCATTATAGTTAGTTGTACTAACTATAACTCGCACGCCCGCAATCCACTGCTGATGATGTCACATATTACATCATTCATGACATGGTCAGTGAAATCACTGATGACATCTCAAATGACATCACTGATGACATCATCCAGTGTATGTGGTTTGGTTCGATATTTAAATAAGTATTATATATATAGGAATCTGTATTGAAGACTGAGTGGATGTTTAAGTGTGTAGATGGAGAATTTAGTAGCACTGTGATTGACTGTGTAAGTGCCTAATTTAAAGTGTCTCACTAAACATATGGGATAGTGATTAAACTGTGTGAATATCTGTATCACTTTGTCTCTTGTGTAAACTACTGCATAAGTTGGTTACTACCTATGTGAAACTCTATATTAGTTTTTAATTAGTTAAGTGAGTATTTGTATGGGAGAGTGAATGCGTATGTGTTTGGGTGGGAGGTGTGTGACTGTCCAAACATGTGTAAATAGTTGATTTAGTAGGTATATGATGTTAAGACTGCATGTGTTGTTTGGTTGAGTGAATCTCTTTATGTGTGTGTTGATGAGTAAATATATTTTTCAATGATACACGTCCAACAAGGTTGAAATATAAAAGGCACTGTATGTGACAGTTGATGTATATAAATAAGTATATATAAGAATCAGTGGTTGTCTGAATAACTGTATGGAAAATTGTATACTTATAATAGTGATTTTTATAGCACACTAAGTATGAGTTACTTTCTATAGCAATAAATAAAGTTATGTTTGATTAAGTGTGTATCTGAAAAAATGTATGTATGATCAATTGTTTGCATAAGTGAGTAGGATGACTGCAGAAGCGAGTAGGATATTTGCTGCTGTATAATGTTGATATAGTTGAATAAGTATATTTAATATTGTTCTATTGATCTTTGTCAGCATGTATGAGTGAATGTATAGGTAAGTGTTTAGATGTGTGTGTAGATGTACAAATCAGTGAGTGGGTTTTTAGAAACTTGTGTTGGTGTGTCAATGGTTTAAAAAATGGTAGTTTATATTTTATAGTGAGTGATGAAAGCTTATACTAGTGTATGATGAGGTGTAACTCATTGTCATGTGGATGATATCATAAGTGATGTCATCAGTGATGTTATTTGAGATGTCATCAGTGATGTCACTGACCATGTAATGAATGATGTAATATGCGACATCATCAGCGGTGGATTGTGGGCGCGCGGTTGCGCGTGACGTCATATGCGTGTTGGACGCAGTGTGTGCGCCACTCTCGCAAAAAATTTAATGTCCCAAAACATTAAGGCAAGACATTATCTGAGCTAATCATAAAAATAATATTCTTTTACTTTTAATAAAGTTACATTACTTTTAACCAAGGTGACGTACAAGATTTTCCAGGCAGTGCTGTCCAGAGGAGATCCAAACAAGAAATACTCCTGTGGCACTACTACCATGCGCAAACACCTGCAATCCCTGCATCCTGTGAACTATGCACATGAAGAATGCAGAAGACTGTGCCAAAATGCACCTCCACCACCAGCAATACCTAGTACCTCTGGGTCATCACTATCAACATCAGCACCAGACATACGTACCCAATCTGGGAAAGTGAAAATGCATTGCGTAAAGTGCAATCGATTAATTTGTTACGGGGAGCAATCAGTAGACCTTGTTTGTCGCGCCATCGATAACCATCAATGCTAGGTTTTTTTTCCCCTCAAAGTTTTTGGTTTTGTTCGTCCTGTTGACTTTTTCTTCCTGTTAAAAAAACAAACAAAAAAAAACAAATATCTAAAACTACAAAAAGGAAAAAAAAGTTATTTTCACAACTAACTACTCTGGTTAAAAAAAGAGCTACATTTGTATGCTAGTGTGTGAAAGTTTACATGAATGTATGTCTAGTGGATAATTGACTGAAATAATGCATTTGTGGTGTATGGTGAATGTATAAGTGCAGAACTTATAAGGAAGTACTGCAGCATGACACTGTAAAGTCTTTAGCTACAGCGTGCTGTGGTACTTCCGAAGCACAGGGATGTAACATACTTACATAAATATTTTGCAAGTCTGTGCTTCCCTCTGCACTGCTGCTTAAACTGCAGCCATGTGGTGACATAGGCACCCTTGCACCATGGTTTAGGGATGTCTGTGTTGTGTGGAGTTTGTTTTTGTGGAAAAAGACACACCTTTCTCCACAAAAACAATTTGTGAAGGCACTTTTCTCCTTCAATGTATATTGTAAATTTTAGCATACATTCGAAGAGAAAAAATGAGGAGAAATTAAAATAATTCTCCTTGTTGTGCCGTGCTATACCAATTGGAGGATTGGCTGAAGCATTCACACACATGTCCAGATTTATGATTTCTGATAAATCTGGAGATGTGTCTTGTTCCATGAGTGTTCTGTGCAAACACTCACAGCAACACCCATAGAACACCCTTTCAACGCAAAGTGATATGTATAATAAGGTCGTATTTACATGGAGAAGAAAAGGTACACGACTGCCTTTTCCTCTCTTTGTAAATATGAAACAGTGTCTTGCGCTATAAGTATGATGTACATGCATTGTATATAAAGAAATCAATTTGTACTATGTAATGTAATGTAATGTAATGTAAACAGATATTTATACCGGCGCAACTATCGCTCCAAGGAGCATCTTGGCGCCTGTACTGACCAGGAGGATCTCAACACTGGTCAGGCTGATTTCCATGGTCAAACCAGGAAACTCATACTAGTGCTCTGGCGCAGGTGTCAGGGAGATTAAAGATCCAGGTTTTCAGTGCCTTTCGGAACTCAGATTCCCGATCCATGGCACGGAGATGTGGGGGGAGTTTATTCCATGCCTTAGATTCTAGGACTGGCAAGGATTTTCCGCCTCTCGAACTGAGTCGGAAAGCCGGGACAGTCAGCAGGTTAGCATTGGATGATCTCAGAGTGCGCGAAGGATGGTATCGAGAGAACTTCCTTTGTATATACTTTGGTCCTTGAGAATGAAAGGCCCTAAAGGTAATTAACAGGACCTTAAAGAGGACCCGTTTAACCACTGGTAACCAGTGCAACGTGTTTAATGCGGCCGACGCAGAGAATTTCTTTGGCCATTTCAACACCAGCCTGGCGGCTGCGTGTTGCACCATCTGCAACCTGTGAGTGACCACCTTATTAGTTCCCGCATATAAGCTGTTACAGTAGTCGAGTCTCGAGGTTACAAGAGCAACCCCTACCATTTTCCTGGCTGCCAGAGGAAGTAGGTCAAAGAATTTTCTTAGTCCTTTGATGACATTAAAACAGGTGCCTGCCACCGATAGTGCCTGCTGTTTGAAAGACAGGGTTACTAGGGTTAATGGCTAAGCCAATTCTTATTATATGAGTAATGAGTAGAAACATTTCAGTAGTGCAAACAGAGAACGAGATACATTTATAAGTACTTACGTTTTGGCAACCTTATAGGACATGTTTATAGATTACTGAAGGGAAGGGATGGGGCCTGATGTGACATGTGCCAACACACTCAGTGATGTGTTTTAAGTTAAGGAATTTTGTCTCTTTTAATCCTGAAATTCCCTGGGCCCTACTAGTCAACCATATCTCTGTATTGAATACCATACCATGTGTGATGCAGACAGGTGCTCTGAAGCTGTGTCTTATTTGATACCTGTCTGCAATGGAATTCTCTGGCACATATCTACTCCATCCATCTCCCTTTTTAGGGCTCGGGCCTACGTCTCCACGAAGTGGGGGCGGAGCTTCCGAGCTCTTATGCATTTATAAAAAAAAAGAATTCTAAAAGGGGTCCGGCTGGCACATTCTTTAGTGCGCGCCGCGTTTTTTATGGCATCTGCCTAGTGATTCGTCTTCGCTGTGCTGTCTATTTAGTAGCCTTGATGTGATAGGCTATATTTACTTTGCGTCCGTCATTGATTTCAGTTGCATGGCATATTCTCGGCGGTTTCGCGCACGGCAGACTTATTAATCTTAATTAGGAGCTGTCAGAGTGCCCGTGTAATGCAATCCAGATGGTGCGAGCGCGTTCACCATTGCATTGCATGTATCATTCGCGCGTTTAACATTTACCTTTCGCGCACGGCAGTCCATTAATTTTAATTAGGAGCTGTCAGAGTGCCACGTTCACGGCGGAGATAATGGAAAGAAGTTTCCTGTAGCTTCAAGGGCAGTCACAGTACTTTTTAAGATACCTCGCATACAAGCACCCTTGCCTCGCCAATCCGCGTGTCTTCTAAAATAAAAGTGGGCAGTCTTTCAAGATTTCTGAAAAGATATTTCTGTTGTTGCACGAACATTTGCCTCTTCTCTGCGAGGAGTGATTTCCGTAGCTGTTTTCTCCTCCCTTCAATATGTTAGAGTTTAACAGAGATTTTCGCAATGAACAAAAACACCTATGTAGATTGCGGCGTGTTTTATTTGCCATCACCTTGAGTTGATTTTTACGTACGTATTTCACACACACACAGTAGTGAGGGCAGAGTAGTGAGGGCAGAGTGTAGAGTAGTGAGGGCAGAGTAGTGAGGGCAGAGTAGTGAGGGCAGAGTAGGGAGGGCAGAGTAGGGAGGGCAGAGTAGTGAGGGCAGAGTAGTGAGGGCAGAGTAGTGAGGGCAGAGTGCAGAGTAGTGAGGGCAGAGTAGGGAGGGCAGAGTAGGGAGGGCAGAGTAGTGAGGGCAGAGTAGTGAGGGCAGAGTAGTGAGGGCAGAGTGCAGAGTAGTGAGGGCAGAGTAGTGAGGGCAGAGTAGTGAGGGCAGAGTAGGGAGTGCAGAGTAGGGAGTGCAGAGTAGGGAGTGCAGAGTAGTGAGGGCAGAGTAGTGAGTGCAGAGTAGTGAGGGCAGAGTGCAGAGTAGTGAGGGCAGAGTAGGGAGGGTAGAGTAGGGAGGGCAGAGTAGGGAGGGCAGAGTAGTGAGGGCAGAGTAGTGAGGGCAGAGTGCAGAGTAGTGAGGGCAGAGTAGTGAGGGCAGAGTAGTGAGGGCAGAGTAGTGAGGGCAGAGTAGTGAGTGCAGAGTAGGGAGTGCAGAGTAGGGAGTGCGAAGTAGTGAGGGCAGAGTAGTGAGGGCAGAGTAGTGAGTAGAGTAGTGAGGGCAGAGTAGTGAGGGCAGAGTAGTGAGGGCAGAGTAGGGAGGGCAGAGTAGGGAGGGCAGAGTAGGGAGGGCAGAGTAGGGAGGGCAGAGTAGGGAGTGCAGAGTAGGGAGTGCAGAGTAGGGAGTGCAGAGTAGGGAGTGCAGAGTAGGGAGTGCAGAGTAGTGAGGGCAGAGTAATGAGTGCAGAGTAGTGAGGGCAGAGTGCAGAGTAGTGAGGGCAGAGTAGGGAGGGCAGAGTAGGGAGGGCAGAGTAGGGAGGGCAGAGTAGGGAGGGCAGAGTAGTGAGGGCAGAGTAGTGAGGGCAGAGTGCAGAGTAGTGAGGGCAGAGTAGTGAGGGCAGAGTAGTGAGGGCAGAGTAGGGAGTGCAGAGTAGGGAGTGCAGAGTAGTGAGGGCAGAGTAGTGAGGGCAGAGTAGTGAGGGCAGAGTAGTGAGTAGTGAGTAGAGTAGTGAGGGCAGAGTAGTGAGGGCAGAGTAGTGAGGGCAGAGTAGTGAGGGCAGAGTAGGGAGGGCAGAGTAGGGAGGGCAGAGTAGTGAGGGCAGAGTAGTGAGGGCAGAGTGCAGAGTAGTGAGGGCAGAGTAGTGAGGGCAGAGTAGTGAGGGCAGAGTAGTGAGGGCAGAGTAGTGAGGGCAGAGTAGTGAGTGCAGAGTAGTGAGGGCAGAGTAGTGAGTGCAGAGTAGTGAGGGCAGAGTGCAGAGTAGTGAGGGCAGAGTAGGGAGGGCAGAGTAGGGAGGGCAGAGTAGTGAGGGCAGAGTAGTGAGGGCAGAGTGCAGAGTAGTGAGGGCAGAGTAGTGAGGGCAGAGTAGTGAGGGCAGAGTAGTGAGGGCAGAGTAGTGAGTGCAGAGTAGGGAGTCCAGAGTAGTGAGGGCAGAGTAGTGAGGGCAGAGTAGAGAGGGCAGAGTAGTGAGTAGAGTAGTGAGTAGAGTAGTGAGTAGAGTAGTGAGTAGAGTAGTGAGTAGAGTAGTGAGTAGAGTATTGAGTAGTGAGTAGAGTAGTGAGTAGAAAGTAGTGAGTAGAGTAGTGAGTAGAGAATTGAGTAGTGAGTAGAGTAGTGAGTTGAGTAGTGAGTGCAGAGTAGTGAGTAGTGAGTAGAGTAGTGAGTAGTGAGTAGAGTAGAAAGTCGTGAGTAGAGTAGTGAGTAGAGTAATGAGTAGAGTAGTGAGTAGAGTAGTGAGTAGTGAGTGCAGAGTAGTGAGGGCAGAGTGCAGAGTAGTGAGGGCAGAGTAGTGAGGGCAGAGTAGTGAGGGCAGAGTAGTGAGGGCAGAGTAGTGAGGGCAGAGTAGGGAGTCCAGAGTAGTGAGGGCAGAGTAGTGAGGGCAGAGTAGTGAGTAGAGTAGTGAGTAGAGTAGTGAGTAGAGTAGTGAGTAGAGTAGTGAGTAGTGAGTAGAGTAGTGAGTAGAGTAGTGAGTAGTGAGTAGAGTAGTGAGTAGAAAGTAGTGAGTAGAGTAGTGAGTAGAGAAGTGAGTAGTGAGTGCAGAGTAGTGAGTAGTGAGTAGAGTAGTGAGTAGTGAGTAGAGTAGAAAGTCGTGAGTAGAGTAGTGAGTAGAGTAATGAGTAGAGTAGTGAGTAGAGTAGTGAGTAGTGAGTGCAGAGTAGTGAGGGCAGAGTGCAGAGTAGTGAGGGCAGAGTAGTGAGGGCAGAGTAGTGAGGGCAGAGTAGTGAGGGCAGAGTAGGGAGGGCAGAGTAGGGAGGGCAGAGTAGGGAGTGCAGAGTAGGGAGTGCAGAGTAGTGAGGGCAGAGTAGTGAGTGCAGAGTAGTGAGGGCAGAGTAGTGAGGGCAGAGTAGTGAGGGCAGAGTAGTGAGGGCAGAGTAGTGAGGGCAGAGTAGTGAGGGCAGAGTAGTGAGGGCAGAGTAGGGAGGGCAGAGTAGGGAGGGCAGAGTAGTGAGGGCAGAGTAGTGAGGGCAGAGTAGTGAGGGCAGAGTAGTGAGGGCAGAGTAGGGAGTGCAGAGTAGGGAGTGCAGAGTAGGGAGTGCAGAGTAGTGAGGGCAGAGTAGTGAGGGCAGAGTAGTGAGTAGTGAGTAGAGTAGTGAGCAGTGAGTAGAGTAGTGAGTAGAGTAGTGAGTAGTGAGTAGAGTAGTGAGTAGTGAGTAGAGTAGTGAGTAGAGTAGTGAGTAGAGTAGTGAGTAGAGAAGTGAGTAGTGAGTAGAGTAGTGAGTAGAGTAGTGAGTAGTGAGTGCAGAGTAGTGAGTAGTGAGTAGAGTAGTGAGTAGTGAGTAGAGTAGTGAGTAGAGTAGTGAGTAGAGTAGTGAGTAGTGAGTGCAGAGTAGTGAGTAGTGAGTAGAGTAGTGAGTAGAGTAGTAATTAGTGAGTAGAGTAGTGAGGTGAGTAGTGAGTAGTGAGTGCAGAGTAGTGAGTAGAGTAGTCAGTAGTGAGTAGAGTAGTGAGGTGAGTAGAGTAGTGAGTAGAGTAGTGAGTAGTGAGTAGTGAGTAGAGTAGTGAGGTGAGTAGTGAGTGCAGAGTAGTGAGTAGGGTAGTCAGTAGTGAGTAGAGTAGTGAGTAGAGTAGTGAGGTGAGTAGAGTAGTGAGTAGTGAGTAGAGTAGTGAGTAGAGTAGTGAGTAGAGTAGTGAGTAGAGTATTGAGTAGTGAGTAGAGTAGTGAGTAGTGAGTAGAGTAGTGAGTAGAAAGTAGTGAGTAGAGTAGTGAGTAGAGAATTGAGTAGTGAGTAGAGTAGTGAGTTGAGTAGTGAGTGCAGAGTAGTGAGTAGTGAGTAGAGTAGTGAGTAGTGAGTAGAGTAGAAAGTCGTGAGTAGAGTAGTGAGTAGAGTAATGAGTAGAGTAGTGAGTAGAGTAGTGAGTAGTGAGTGCAGAGTAGTGAGGGCAGAGTGCAGAGTAGTGAGGGCAGAGTAGTGAGGGCAGAGTAGTGAGGGCAGAGTAGTGAGGGCAGAGTAGTGAGGGCAGAGTAGTGAGGGCAGAGTAGTGAGGGCAGAGTAGGGAGTCCAGAGTAGTGAGGGCAGAGTAGTGAGGGCAGAGTAGTGAGTAGAGTAGTGAGTAGAGTAGTGAGTAGAGTAGTGAGTAGAGTAGTGAGTAGTGAGTAGAGTAGTGAGTAGAGAGTAGAGTAGTGAGTAGAAAGTAGTGAGTAGAGTAGTGAGTAGTGAGTAGAGTAGTGAGTTGAGTAGTGAGTGCAGAGTAGTGAGTAGTGAGTAGAGTAGTGAGTAGTGAGTAGAGTAGAAAGTCGTGAGTAGAGTAGTGAGTAGAGTAATGAGTAGAGTAGTGAGTAGAGTAGTGAGTAGTGAGTGCAGAGTAGTGAGGGCAGAGTGCAGAGTAGTGAGGGCAGAGTAGTGAGGGCAGAGTAGTGAGGGCAGAGTAGTGAGGGCAGAGTAGTGAGGGCAGAGTAGGGAGGGCAGAGTAGGGAGGGCAGAGTAGGGAGTGCAGAGTAGGGAGTGCAGAGTAGTGAGGGCAGAGTAGTGAGGGCAGAGTGCAGAGTAGTGAGGGCAGAGTAGTGAGGGCAGAGTAGTGAGGGCAGAGTAGTGAGGGCAGAGTAGTGAGGGCAGAGTAGGGAGGGCAGAGTAGGGAGGGCAGAGTAGTGAGGGCAGAGTAGTGAGGGCAGAGTAGTGAGGGCAGAGTAGTGAGGGCAGAGTAGTGAGGGCAGAGTAGTGAGGGCAGAGTAGGGAGTGCAGAGTAGGGAGTGCAGAGTAGGGAGTGCAGAGTAGGGAGTGCAGAGTAGTGAGTGCAGAGTAGTGAGGGCAGAGTAGTGAGGGCAGAGTAGTGAGGGCAGAGTAGTGAGTAGTGAGTAGAGTAGTGAGCAGTGAGTAGAGTAGTGAGTAGAGTAGTGAGTAGTGAGTAGAGTAGTGAGTAGTGAGTAGAGTAGTGAGTAGAGTAGTGAGTAGAGTAGTGAGTAGAGAAGTGAGTAGTGAGTAGAGTAGTGAGTAGAGTAGTGAGTAGTGAGTGCAGAGTAGTGAGTAGTGAGTAGAGTAGTGAGTAGTGAGTAGAGTAGTGAGTAGAGTAGTGAGTAGAGTAGTGAGTAGAGTAGTGAGTAGTGAGTGCAGAGTAGTGAGTAGTGAGTAGAGTAGTGAGTAGAGTAGTAATTAGTGAGTAGAGTAGTGAGGTGAGTAGTGAGTAGTGAGTGCAGAGTAGTGAGTAGAGTAGTCAGTAGTGAGTAGAGTAGTGAGGTGAGTAAAGTAGTGAGTAGTGAGTAGAGTAGTGAGTAGTGAGTAGTGAGTAGAGTAGTGAGGTGAGTAGTGAGTGCAGAGTAGTGAGTAGGGTAGTCAGTAGTGAGTAGAGTAGTGAGTAGAGTAGTGAGGTGAGTAGAGTAGTGAGTAGTGAGTAGAGTAGTGAGTAGAGTAGTGAGGTGAGTAGAGTAGTGAGTAGTGAGTAGAGAAGTGAGTAGTGAGTAGTGAGTAGAGTAGTGAGTAGAGTAGTGAGTAGTGAGTAGAGTAGTGAGTAGTGAGTGCAGAGTAGTGAGTAGTGAGTAGAGTAGTGAGTAGAGTAGTGAGTAGAGTAGTGAGTAGTGAGTGCAGAGTAGTGAGTAGTGAGTAGAGTAGTGAGTAGAGTAGTGAGTAGTGAGTAGAGTAGTGAGTAGAGTAGTGAGTAGTGAGTAGAGTAGTGAGGTGAGTAGTGAGTAGTGAGTAGTGAGTGCAGAGTAGTGAGTAGAGTAGTCAGTAGTGAGTAGAGTAGTGAGTAGTGAGTAGAGTAGTGAGGTGAGTAGAGTAGTGAGTAGAGTAGTGAGTAGTGAGTAGAGTAGTGAGGTGAGTAGTGAGTAGTGAGTGCAGAGTAGTGAGTAGAGTAGTCAGTAGTGAGTAGAGTAGTGAGTAGAGTAGTGAGGTGAGTAGAGTAGTGAGTAGTGAGTAGAGAAGTGAGTGGTGAGTAGTGAGTAGAGTAGTGAGTAGAGTAGTGAGTAGAGAAGTGAGTGCAGAGTAGTGAGTAGTGAGTAGAGTAGTGAGTAGAGTAGTGAGTAGAGTAGTGAGTAGTGAGTGCAGAGTAGTGAGTAGTGAGTAGAGTAGTGAGTAGAGTAGTGATTAGAGTAGTGAGGAGAGTAGAGTAGAGTAGTGAGTAAAGTAGTGAGTGCAGAGTAGTGAGTAGAGAAGTGAGTAGTGAGTGGAGTAGTGAGTAGTGAGTAGAGTAGTGAATACTGAGTAGAGTAGTGAGTAGTGAGTAGAGAAGTGAGTAGTGAGTAGTGAGTAGAGTAGTGAGTAGAGTAGTGAGTAGTGAGTAGAGTAGTGAGTAGTGAGTGCAGAGTAGTGAGTAGTGAGTAGAGTAGTGAGTAGAGTAGAGTAGTGAGTAGAGTAGTGAGTAGTGAGTGCAGAGTAGTGAGTAGTGAGTAGAGTAGTGAGTAGAGTAGTGAGTAGTGAGTAGAGTAGTGAGTAGAGTAGTGAGTAGTGAGTAGAGTAGTGAGGTGAGTAGTGAGTAGTGAGTAGTGAGTGCAGAGTAGTGAGTAGAGTAGTCAGTAGTGAGTAGAGTAGTGAGTAGTGAATAGAGTAGTGAGGTGAGTAGAGTAGTGAGTAGAGTAGTGAGTAGTGAGTAGAGTAGTGAGGTGAGTAGTGAGTAGTGAGTGCAGAGTAGTGAGTAGAGTAGTCAGTAGTGAGTAGAGTAGTGAGTAGAGTAGTGAGGTGAGTAGAGTAGTGAGTAGTGAGTAGAGAAGTGAGTAGTGAGTAGTGAGTAGAGTAGTGAGTAGAGTAGTGAGTAGTGAGTAGAGAAGTGAGTGCAGAGTAGTGAGTAGTGAGTAGAGTAGTGAGTAGAGTAGTGAGTAGAGTAGTGAGTAGTGAGTGCAGAGTAGTGAGTAGTGAGTAGAGTAGTGAGTAGAGTAGTGATTAGAGTAGTGAGGAGAGTAGAGTAGAGTAGTGAGTAAAGTAGTGAGTGCAGAGTAGTGAGTAGAGAAGTGAGTAGTGAGTAGAGTAGTGAGTAGTGAGTAGAGTAGTGAATACTGAGTAGAGTAGTGAGTAGAGTAGTGAGTAGAAAGTAGAGTAGTGAGTAGTGAGTAGAGTAGTGAGTGGAGAGTAGTGAGTAGTGAGTAGAGTAGTGAGTGCAGAGTAGTGAGTAGTGAGTGCAGAGTAGTGAGTAGTGAGTAGAGTAGCGAGTAGTGAGTAGAGTAGTGAGTAGTGAGTAGAGTAGTGAGTAGAGTAGTGAGTAGAGTAGTGAGTAGAGTAGTGAGTAGTGAGTAGAGTAGTGAGTAGTGAGTGCAGAGTAGTGAGTAGTGAGTAGAGTAGTGAGTGCAGAGTAGTGAGTGCAGAGTAGTGAGTGCAGAGTAGTGAGTAGAGTAGTGAGTAGTGAGTGCAGAGTAGTGAGTAGAGTAGTGAGTAGAGTAGTGAGTAGTGAGTGCAGAGTAGTGAGTAGAGTAGTGAGTAGAGTAGAGTAGTGAGTAGGACATCACAGGCAACAGCTGTGCAAGCTTCTTACACTCACAAGGAGACCACAGGCAGCTGAGGTGCAATCTTCTCCCACTCACAAGAACGACATCAAAGGCAGCAGCAGTGCAAGCTTCTTACACTCACAAGGAGACCACAGGCAGCAGAGGTGCAAGCTTCTCACACTCACAAGAAGGACATCACAGGCAGTAACGGTGCAATATTCTCACACTCACAAGGAGATCACTGGCAGTACACACCACATGAACACACTCCATAACACATAGCAACAATACAGTGGCATTTACAATGCCATTAGCTCAAACTCAAATAAATCCGAGCCCGATTGCATTTCTAATGCTTGTTTCAACTGTGTGCAAACACAGGCCATTGTGCATTTTAATACTTACTTAAACTTACCTCAACAGTAATACACATAAAAAATGCTACACATTTTATTCAGTTGTTTTTTATAATCTAAATTGTGGTAAATTGAATATTTTAGAATTAGGATCTGTGGAAGAAAAGAAGAAATAGTTATAATATATAATAATATATCTTTAACAGCACAGCATAATTTTAACATTTTACAAACTATTTTTTTGCCTTTTTTGCTGTTCTCAGAATATATTGAATTTCACTAGAAACAGTGATTTTAATCGTACTCATCACATAACAGCGGGCAAAAAAAACAATCAATAAGATTGTTTAAAAAAAACAAGAATCCATCCTCAATAAAATACCATATAATACAAATCACACACATGTAAAATGCTTACTGCTAAGAAAATTTTATAACTTCAATTTATAAACACTGTAAATGTTGTCGCTTAAAATTATACCCCGAGACAATATGGAAGGAAAAGTCCGTAATTCAAACATATACCTTTCCTTGAGGCCAAATGGTATTATTGCAATCCTTTTTATTTAAATTGTCCAATAGTAATCCTATTAAATCATAATAATAAATTCCTCAGAGGCTGAATTATCTTCCTAAAACTTTGGCTTTAAAAATATTAGGTAGGAATTTGGTAGTTTTGATTTGCTGCTTTAACTAGTTTATTGAAAGACACTTATTTACAGTCCGGTAATGTCAAATATATAAATCTTTCAGTGTCTATGTTAGTGCTACATGTATACATACAATTTTCACTATGATGTTCCCATTTATAACAAAGGCCAAAAAGATTTTCAATTTCTACGCTTTCATTTTCCAATACGGTAAGCATATACATTATCTTATTGGATATTCTGCGTAAACTGTGTAGAACCAGAACATACATCCAAAAGATTACAAACATCACAAACGCTTTGTATTTTACTTGTATCAGTTCTCAATTTTTCATAAATGGAATACAACAAGTAACAAAATCTTTTTTCCCGATTCTCTATAATTTGCTGTTGCAAACCTTCAAGAAAAAAAAAACATTGACCACTACATTAGCATAGCAGTTGACACCTGAACTATTTTCAAACTGATAACCAACAATCTCTTCAACAGTGTCCTTTTTTAGGTCTTGCGTGGGCGGAGCAGTGAAGCTGCCACGTCCTGCGAGAGATATTGTTCTAAAAAGGGTACTGTAAGCCCCGCCCCTCCTTTCCATTGGGTAGCGTCATCGTTCATGGTCACGCTGGCTTCCCAATGGAAAGGAGTGTTTTCAAGTGCCACCCTGTCTGTCTTTCAGACAGTCCCTACGGACACCGTGGCCTGTTTTCCGGCTTGTCGTGAAGACTTTTCTTATCTGCTTGTTTATTTGACAAGCAAATAAGAAAATTCTTGCAGGCACGGAGAGCGGAGGCGCAGGGGGCACGGTGAGTGCAGCTCTCCCCCCAATGGCCGGGCTCTCCCTCCCAGCGTCTGCCGGTACACACTGTAGCAGGGGAGAGTATCTCCCCCGCCGTGGAGTGCAGCTGGGCCCTGAGTTCACGATGCGCACCAATGGTTTCTTGTAAATGTTTGGAATTAATCTCATTATGGCTTTCTTCCGTGCTAAGGCATAGTGGGTTCTTTTATTGAAGGCGCCTGGTATCAAAGGAGGTGCAGGCATTGTGGGAGCGTTAAGGGCTGCCTGGCTGAGGCTTCGAATGATAAATCTTCTCTCGCAGTCTAAAGTCCCCAGTTTCCAGCTGATTAGTAAGAGCTGCTTTCTCCTGGGAATTTCAAGAGGAGAAGAGGTGCTGCTGCTACAGAGTGTGAGGTGAGGGAGGGGATGGGGGGAGGAGGAGGGGGGGACAGTAGGTTTTGGATGGATGAAGTGCCTTTAACCGGGGAGAGAGATAGAATAAATAAATAATAAATAAATAAATCCACATTTGTAAAGCGCACAATCACCCGTAAGGGTCTCTAGGCGCTGGGGGCCGTCGGGAAGATTAAGCAAGCTATTGCCCAGAGTCACATGGTGCTGGGCTAATCTGCCGCCGGTGCCGGGGATCGAACCGTGATCCCCAGATTCTGGAGTCAGTCGCCCTGGCCGCGGCGCCACACCTCTTCGGTGAGGCAGCCTACAGGATGGGCCAGGGTTACGGAGAGCACGCATCACAGTGCCAGCAGATGGAGGGGGGTGGAATACGAGAACGTAGACAAATACGGGTATCAGAAGTATAAAGCCGTATAAAAGAAGGAAAATGCATCGAGTACTTGCCCTTAAAATCCGCGCGAAGAGGCATCACAGACTGGCGAAACAACACACGTAGCACGTGTCAGCTCGAGGTCTCGGATTTTGGCGCCAAAAAGAAGACTGTGGCGCTGCCTTCTAACTTTTGATTCAAACCCCCAACATGCACCCCCGAAGTCCTCAATGTAAAGATGCAATTAGCGCAGCAGGCGCATATGTAGCGCGAACCTTCACCTTCCCAGGCAGCAGATGTCTATCATCTACTGTTATCAGTTCAAAAGTGCTTACTTATCGACCTCAGCAAGATGGAGGTGTGAAATGCAAGCTATTGTTATTAACCATAGTATTAGTACTATCACTATTAATATTATTATTGTTATGATTGCTATAATTAGCAGTATTAGTATTACGATTATCATTACTGATAGCAGGGTGAGAGCAGCGCGAGTAAGGCGCTGGGTGGTGTGTCTGAGAAACGTGCATTTTTTTAAAACTGTTTTGGTTCATTTTAGCGCTGTTGAAGCGTGTTACAACTTTTTAAACGTACTGCTGGTGGGAGCTAGAATTGTCTTGGGAGATGCAGACATTGTTGGGCTGATAGAACTTACCCCTTGCTGTGTCCCGGTCCGTCCCCGTTCCGCCACGGCTTTTGTGTGCCGATTGAGCGGAGGGACGCGACTCCTCCCCCAGCTAGCATTCAGGTAGAAAAGCCACACCTGATCCCGCCGCGCTTGGTGAGAGCAGCGCGAGTAAGGCGCTGGGCGGTGTGTCTGAGAAACGTGCATTTTTTAAAAACTGTTTTGGTTCATTTTAGCGCTGTTGAAGCGTGTTACAACTTTTTAAACATACTGCTGGTGGGAGCTAGAATTGTCTTGGGGGATGCAGACATTGTTGGGCTGATAGAACTTACCCCTTGCTGTGTCCCGGTCCGTCCCCGTTCCGCCACGGCTTTTGTGTGCCGATTGAGCGGAGGGACGCGACTCCTCCCCCAGCTAGCATTCAGGTAGAAAAGCCACACCTGATCCCGCCGCGCTTGGTGAGAGCAGCGCGAGTAAGGCGCTGGGCGGTGTGTCTGAGAAACATGCATTTTTTTAAAACTGTTTTGGTTCATTTTAGCGCTGTTGAAGCGTGTTACAACTTTTTTAACGTACTGCTGGTGGGAGCTAGAATTGTCTTGGGGGATGCAGACATTGTTGGGCTGATAGAACTTACCCCTTGCTGTGTCCCGGTCCGTCCCCGTTCCGCCACGGCTTTTGTGTGCCGATTGAGCGGAGGGACGCGACTCCTCCCCCAGCTAGCATTCAGGTAGAAAAGCCACACCTGATCCCGCCGCGCTTGGTGAGAGCAGCGCGAGTAAGGCGCTGGGCGGTGTGTCTGAGAAACGTGCATTTTTTAAAAACTGTTTTGGTTCATTTTAGCGCTGTTGAAGCGTGTTACAACTTTTTAAACGTACTGCTGGTGGGAGCTAGAATTGTCTTGGGGGATGCAGACATTGTTGGGCTGATAGAACTTACCCCTTGCTGTGTCCCGGTCCGTCCCCGTTCCGCCACGGCTTTTGTGTGCCGATTGAGCGGAGGGACGCGACTCCTCCCCCAGCTAGCATCACTTCTGGGCCAGACCCCTACTAAAGGCGATGTGCATCCGGCCGCGCAGCGGACGAGCGCAGCGGGCGCGACGATGGCGCGCCGAAGTCGCGCCTAAGTCCAGCCCGTCTGCGCCCGTCCGCGGCCGGATTGCGGCCAAGGCCAAGCATGCTGCCCCAGCGGGGTCGGATCCCGATAGGACTGTTTGGTCGAGGCAAGATCTAATGGCCTTTAATCGTAGGGGGCCTTGCATAACTCACTCTCTTATGGAGGCCACGCTCCCACTGACTTGCTCAGAATGTGGCATTGCGTGGGTCAGGGCCGTTTTTCCTCCTAAGCCAACTCCAGGGGCGGCTTCAGCCCAAGTAACTAGAGGTTTCAGAGCGGGACTTGTGAACTGTAGATCATTATCCCAACACAGCACGGACATTTGGCTGCTCCTGGAGAGCCAGGCCTGGGACGTATTGTTTTTAACTGAAACTTGGTTAAATGAGCATAATATGACAGCCATTAGCTTAGCTGTACCGGCGGGCTTTTCCATGTGCATGTCGAATCGCGAGGATGGCAGACGCGGAGGCGGGGTGGCAGTAATTTTTAAAGACTGCTTCTCCATATCTTCCGCAGCATCAGTTGCAATCCCAGGTATGGAATGCTTATACTTCTGCCTTCTCCTAAACCCCCAACTAGCCATTGCTGGGATGGTGGTTTATCGTCCCCCAGACTGTGCGGAGAGTAGCACAGCTCATCTTATAGACGTGATTACACTGAACGCGCTGAAGCATGAGCACTTCCTAGTTGTGGGTGATTTTAATGTCCACATGGATAGGGATGGCAATGCAGCGGCAGAGCACCTGATGGCAGCAATGAGTGCTGTAAACCTGATGCTCCATAACAAAGGTCCCACACACAGATCTGGACACACGCTGGATTTAATTTTCTCCACACTAGAAAGCATAGTAGTGAATGACGCACTCCCAGTAGCATGGTCAGATCATTGGCTGATACCATTCACACTAGCATTAAATAGTGTAGAACCTAGAAACAGTAAACACTCTTTTATGAAGAGGCAGTGGAAAAATTTCACTCCGGCCATCATGAACCAATTTCTGTCCCATGACCCGCCTAAGCGTACCATGAATGCTAGCGTGGATTCCCAGGCACTACATAACTGGATTAGCAACATGGTAGAGACGGTAGCGCCAGCAAAAAGGGTGACAGCGCAGAGAACTTCTCCCACGGCCCCATGGTTCTCTGATGATTTAAGAGTGGAAAAAAGAGCCTGTAAGAAACTCGAAAGACTATGGAGATTAAATTACTGCCCCTAGCAAAAATACAATTTAGAGAGGCCACCAAGCTGTTTCATAAGCATATCAGGAAAGAAAAAAAGAGCTACTATGCCTCCATTGTTCAACAGGCAGAGAATCCCAGCAAAGAAGTGTTTAAATTGGTTAAATCCTTTTTGAAGCCTCACTGCATTGAAAGGGATATCCCCCCATCCATAGCACTCTGTGATAAGATCTCTATCTACTTTGACAATAAAATACAGATGGTCTATGACTCCTTTGGCCCGCATAAACATACGGCCAGGGAGGATAGAGAGAATGGGGGCCGGTCCCCAGTCCCCTTGAGGAAATTTCAACTTATCTCGCTAGATGAGGCAAGGCAAGAGATAATCCGGTGTAAGTCAGTCTCCCCAGAGGACCCTTGTCCACCTAAACTGTGGGCACCTTTAGCGGACGCTATCGCACCTATGCTCCAACATATCTGGAATACTTCCATAGACACTGGGGAATTTCCAGAGAGTTGGAAGCATGCGACGCTCCTTCCACTGAAGAAGAAGCCAAACGGGGATGCGGAGGATTTAACTAACCTCCGTCCTATCTCTCTGCTGGCAGCTCCCGGGAAAATGATGGAAAAACTAATCCATCACCAGCTGAATGCTCATGTCGAGTCTAATAACACCCTTCATGAGACTCAGTCTGGGTTTAGACCCGGCTTCAGCACGGAGACGGCGCTGATTGAGGTGGCTGATTCTCTGAGGTGGTCGTTAGATTCAGGAGACTCAGCTATGCTGATGCTCCTGGATCTCTCGGCCGCGTTTGATACGGTGGATCATGCTAGGATGATCCAACGTCTGGCAGACATTGGCCTACAAGATCAGGCACTCGGTTGGATGCAGTCCTACTTGTCAAACCGAACGCAGAGGGTCACCTTAGGCACTTGTGACTCAAAGCGTAAGCTGCTGCGATGTGGGGTCCCGCAAGGATCTGCCCTTAGCCCCCTTTTGTTTAACGTTTATCTTGCCCCTCTTTTTTCCCTCATTGCCAACTGGGGAGTCACCGCAATATCTTATGCTGATGACACCCAGTTGGTTTTTCCCTACTCTGAGGTTACAGAGGCGGCATTTGCAAACTTTAAGGGGTGCCTTCAGGATGTGGCTTCCTGGATGAATACTAATAAGCTGAAACTGAATCCGGGAAAAACGGAAGTGATCTTCTTTGGTAAAGGCAGTCACTCTCCAGCTGAGCTCTGGTGGCCGACTGAGATGGGTACTCCACCTTCCCCCTCCCAGGGGGCAAAAAATCTGGGGGTCAAGTGGGATGAAAATCTCTCCTTTGTGCCCCAGATCCATCAGGTTACAGGTTGCTGCCTGAGCAAAATGAGGAATCTCCGCCCAGTCCTGAAACTTTTGCCTGAGTCTTGCCGGAAAACCGTGATCCATGCCACCATCACTTCGAGATTGGATTATGCTAATGGCCTGTATAGCGGTCTCCCAAAATACTTGGTTCAAAGGCTGCAAACGGTGCAAAACGCGGCAGCCAGGCTACTTAAGCATATTCCTTTTAAGGAGCACATCTCCCCCCATCTTCGGGCCTTACACTGGCTCCCGATTGCCAGTAGAATAAAATTTAAAACTCTTACTCTGGCCTATAGGTCCCTCTACGGCACCTGTCCTAATTATTTGAGAGCCCGTCTGCCTAGATATACACAGTCCCGCTGTCTTCGCTCAAATGATCAGGTGCTACTGAGTGTGCCACGAGTCAAAAGAGCTAGACTGGGCGGCCGGACCTTTTCAGCCAATGTGACCCGTCTCTGGAATTCCCTACCTCCTGAGCTGCGAAAGGCCCAATCAGAAACAAGTTTTAGGAGACAGCTTAAGTCGTGGCTGTTCTCGTTGCCTCTCTAGGCTGCAGACTCCCAGCTAACTTTCTTGTTAAGCCCTCACAGCGCCAGGACGCCTCCTAGTTGAGGCAGCTGTTCGCGCTTTATAAATACTAGTATTATTATTATTATTATTACTAGCATATCTTCTTATAATAATCATTATTTTTTCTACGGTTATTACCAGTGTTGGTATACCACTGTCATTACTAGTTTTTCTTTTCCTTCTTCTTATTATTATTGGTTTTACGCCCCTCTGCCAAAACAATAATTATATATATAATACCATCAACAGTTGTATTCAAATACATCTCTAAGCACCACCGATTACTAGCAATTTATTTCTACACTAAACCTGGCACAATAATACACATAGAAATGCAGAACGTTCCAGATCCGTAGAGTCAAGAAAGAGAAACTGCTGCCCAACTTCAATAGTTTAATTCACACTTGACATGGGCGAGGTACGCCCGTTTGTTGACACTCGTGAGGTAAATATACAACAACAACTAAAGAGTGACTCGTAGGTGCTGTGGTCAGAAATAGAACCCCAAGCTACCAGAAAAGAGGCTCAAACCAAAAGTGATGAGACGTTGTTAGTGGAACTCAAAAGTGCTGCACACACAGTGGGAAAAATAACTTATTTATAAGAAGAACCCTCACTCACCCTAGTGGTGACATGCTTCATCATAGGGTTCCCACTGGAGGAACCGAATGTCCCTCCAGTGTGCTTCTACGCCTGATTTACAGCGCAGCTGGTTGTTGTAAAAAAGTTTTTTTGGGGTGTGTGTTTTGTGATAGTGGTAGTGAAATTAAAAGATACTAGCTGTGCCAGAACCAATTTTATTCAATGGTCAGCTAATATCAATAAAAACTGTGTACGGGATACCTTAGAGGTAATTTTATTGACCCCTTGTATCCTCTTAAATAAAGGTCGACATGTTTCAGCTGTCTACGAATTTTATGCAGCTTTCTTCAGGACCAAAAAAGTGAATATCCCCGGTGGTCCACGCACGCTAAGGCATGTCCAACCGAGTGGATATGATGTGTGAAAAATAGCAATATTTAAAAACAACTCACGGAATTACCCGTGTTGGCACTCCTAGAATTCCCAGGGGCCATAACCTGTGGAATAATAAATCATAGCATTAAAGACATATAAACATTTATTTATCTCACAGCCATCTGTTCTGTGGCTGTAGTGTTCCCATGCATGACAGGCACACTCCATTGCAGCACCTAAGTTCACTGATGAGTGGTATGATGTAAAACATCTACCCCAAAGGCGATTCATAATTGAATTTATTATAAAAAATCATGTAAAAAATTACGGACATGTTGTGCTTTATTTGTCAATAGGACTTGTTAAATAATTATGCCCGCTCAATGTTGCCAGCCAAAAGTGCCCAATTATAGTCAATGCGGCAAACACACGTTTATTTGAGCGTCAAAGGGGTAGTCAAATCCTGACCCCTTAGTGCAAAAAATGACCCAACTCAAAACAAACAACATACAGACCCAACCTTCCCCTCTCGGAGAACGATTAAACTCAGGTGACACTCGTGAGTTAAACCCATTTGATGACACTTGTAAAGTGAACCCATTTGGTGACACTCGCGAGGACCCATTTTGACACTCGTGAGTTAAACTCATTTGTTGACGCTCGTGAGACAAAACCTTTTTTGACACTCGTGAGGTTAATAAATACATTTTTTGACACTCATGAGGTAAACTCATTTGTTGATACTAGTGAGGTAAACTCATTTGTTGACACTGGCGAGGACCCATTTTTTGACACTCGCGTGGCAAACCTTTGTTGATACTCGTGAGGTAAACCCGTTTGTTGACACAAAGTAAACACATTTTTTGACACTGGAGAGGTAATAATTTGTTACGCTCGTGAGGTAAACTCAACTGTTGACACTCAAGAGGTAAAATATACATTGCCACACTTGTGATGTACAGAACAATTGGTCACACTTGTGAGGTAAATAAATACCTATTTCTCCCACTTGTGGGTAAACTCAAGAAAAAGTATGCCTAGCGCCGAAATCGCCACCCCCTCCCCCTTCGAAAGTGAAAGCAGACTGACCGGAGTCTTACTGGGAGCCTTCTGGGCGTCAGCTCCGAGGGAAGCTCGGGGAGGAAGGGACGGGTGGTCTCTTCCCAGCCTCTGGGCCGTTTCCTTCAAGCTTTGCCAACAGGCGGTGTAGTGATCATAAAACGTGCCGCAGATCTCTGAACCGCAGCTTCTTCCACTTTATTTATTTATTTAATGCGATTTTATATAGCACGAACATTACCCGAAGGTGTCAGAGCGCTTTACAAAATAACCAGTTGCGATACATAAGGATTTAGGATTGAATGAGTTACATAAAAGATACAAACAAAAAAAATTGCAAATGCGCAAGTTGTAAAGTCACTTAAGGAAGAGATATAAACAGAGAAAAATTGCAAATGTACAAGTTGTAAAATCACTCAAGGAAGAGATATAAACAGAGAAAAATTGCATCTGTACAAGTTGTAAAGCCACTCATGGAAGAGATATAAACAGAGAAAAATTGCAAATGTACAAGTTGTAAAGCCAGTCAAGGAAGAGATATAAACAGAGAAAAATTGCAAATGTACAAGTTGTAAAGTCACTCAAGGAAGAGATACCAATGGATAAACTCTAAGAATCACATAAGAATGGTAGTGAGTACAAGGGTCTACTACATATACTAGTGGCTAGAGTTATCTTTATATACATATATGTACAAATAGTAGATTTGCTCAGTATTGCATTTTACTAGCGATTAGGCTGGACCAGTATATATCACATATTTACAGAGTTAACGGGGAAATACAAAAAAAATCAAAAGGGGTAGAGAGCGGTAGGTGGGGGAGAAGAGTCGGAGGCTGAGATTGGTGAGAGGAGAGAGGGGGACCTGAGGGCGAGGGAGAGATAAGGCAGTCCAGCAAAAGAGAAATGACTGAAGGTCGGCAGGATGGAATCCAATGGACCAAAGGAAAGGACAAGAATCCACAAAATGGCGGACCCGGGTCGTGGGTATTGATGGAAACCATCTCAAGAGGGCAAGATGCACCCAGGTCAGGACCCAAAAACCATGAGAGCAGAGTTCCATTAAGTGGAGTCGGGTGGGGGGACGCAGTCAGAGCACCGAGGAGCACTCCGCCATCTTGTGCTCATGAGAGCAGAGTTCCATTAAGTGGGGTCGGAGGGGGGACGCAGTCAGAGCACCGATGAGCACTCCGCCATCTTGTGCTCATGAGAGCAGAGTTCCATTAAGTGGGGCGGAGGGGGGACGCAGTCACAGCACCGAGGAGAACTCCGCCATCTGAACCACTGAACCCTCTGCGCCGATTAAGGAACCAGAGGCTCCGTAGGGAGCAGGTGGAGGGGGGCATTTTACTGGAATGGAGCCTGACAGCTGTGCACGAATTTAAAAACTGTCACTGACAAAACACATCTCAACAATGGGCGTTTTTACCTCCGCGAAGTGCAATGATTGGCACTGGCGGACTCGGAGGAGGTCCATGATGGATTCATGGGGTAAGTTGTTAGGGGGTGACACCATGAGTTACCCGCATGGGGTGACACCAACCCAAGTGACGCCACTGTTAATAGCTATAGATTTAATAGCGTAAGGACGTACAGGGAAATGCTTGCCTATTATTGCTAGTGGAGAAGTGTGGCTCAATGGTTAGAGCGGCAGACCCTGATGCAGAGGTCTAGCCCGGGACCAGGGTTCAATTCCCCGCCTCGGCGGGTCTTGAGCTCAAAAATTCCACGGACATGATAATTCTCGCCTTGGTGCCTATTCCAATCATGGAGTCCCACTCTGCAACTCTGGGAAATAGCTTGCTTAATCTCCACAACGGCCCCCACAACGCTAAGGATGCCTGGCCTCCACCTTGGGGGTGTCCAGGAGTGGACACCTCACAGGGAAAGCCAGGATGGGTTCTACAGCGGTATTCGTACAAGCGCCTTGAGACCCTCGCGGGTGAGTAGTGCGCTATACAAGTATCACTTTACATTTTGCTATGTCAGCCGAGAAAAGGGTTTGAACATAGGGGGGTTTATGGCTTTAAATAATAGCGGCTGCTAAAGGGGAAGTGGAAGCGCGCCCGAAGGGGGCTGCATATGAGGGGGGTGCTGGGCGTTCAAGGGGCACATTTCGGCGACGGGACATAGTCGATTTACAGCTTTCAGGGGAGGCTTTGGGTTGTGGTGCCTGGCACTGGTGGGTGTGGCATCCATAAGGAGGAGTTGTATCCTGGGGTCAGGAATATGGGGGGGGAGTAGGATCTGGCACGCATAGGGAGAGGATTAAGGGAATTGCTGGGGTCCTTGGTAGGTGGTCCGGGTACAGTGGGCGAGGGAAGGAGAGGGAGGGCTCAGAGTGACTTCACCTGCACAGGACGCTGGGGGGGCAAATATGATGTTCTTGAGGTGTTGATTCTGGGTTTGGCACAGGGGTGGGAGAAGAGTTGCGGGTTGGCGGCATGCCGGGCTCGAGAGGAGGACGGGGTGACAGGGTCTATGGTGGAAGAGCGCGTGCTTTATTAGCAACCTACAATACTTGGAGTACGGAAGGTTACAAACACAGGTAAAACACGTGTGGAATACAGTTTAAGATATGGACATAGCTACTAAGGTCTCGGATAGCTATGTGTAACATTTCGTATGGCAAAGTTGTGAGTGACGTTGAAGCCGCAGTGAGGGATGCTGTCCTGCGGGCAAGGTGTCGGGCACGAAAGACGTGGGAGCCGATGGGAGAGCCGCATCTTGGCGGTTTTTGGCCTGGGAAGGTTCAAAAGATGGGATGCTGGGATTTGTGGCCTCTCGGACGTCCTTTGGGCATCGCTCCCGTGCAGTGTCCCAGAGGGGAGTCGCGTCCACCCAGCCTCAGGGGATCTGGCGCTGGCTGGGGAAGGGTGTTATTGCAAAATACAGGGGTAATGTGTTAAATCACAAGCACGGGGAGGGGGCAGTAAGGTTGGGTGCAGGGGTAAGAATTGTGAAGGGAGACTGTTTTTCGGATGGCTGGAGGCTCACTTTAGAAGGGTGCTGGTTGCGAAAGGGAGATCGGGAGCACATGCCTTATTAAAAAAGGCAATAGTAGGGTAAGATTGGGATCCAGGGTGAGGCGAAGGGCCTGGGGGGCAATACTGTCGACGTTGGGCCACTGGGAATAAGGTGCGGTTTTCAGTGTGGATTAGAATCCGGTGGTCCTGGGCAAATTGTTTGATGTCTTCAGAGGAGGACTGGCAGGTGGGGATGTGGGCATAAGTTACGCAGGCTGGTTGCTTTCATCCTCTTAGGCCGGTCGGTTGGTGGCGATTCCTACGGGGGCTACGGACACATTGGGGGGGCGCGGTCTGGTGGGGGGGTAATTGCGGTAATAAAGGCAGGGAGGAGTGGGGATTGTTGGCGCAGGTGGTGGTAGCCTTCAAGGGGGTAGGGCAGGGAGTGTAAAGTGGGGAGCTGGCACACGTGGGATGTGGGTCAGGGCTTGGGTAAGTTACTCCGTAAAATAACCCTCATGTTAGCTCCTAAAGTGACTCTCACATTATATCCGCAAATGACCCTCACGTTAGATAACAAAGTGACCCTCCGGTGAGACCCGAGAGTTAGCCTCTTGAGATCCATGGGTGATTATACCTGAGACGCCAAAAGAAGTTGCTGTGACATGTCCAGGAGCCACCTAAATTACCCAACTGTATTTCCGAAAACTACCGAAATGTGAGAAAATAGATGCAAAATAGGACATGTGCGAGACCCCAACATGCCGCCCCTACGCTAGACGATTACAAAAGTATGCACATGTCTATATCTGAGGTTTTAAACTCTCCTGACAGAAATAGTGGTCTAACTAGAACATTATATCTAGGAGCACTGGGATTATGTGGCAGTGATGTACCAAATTATGCCGCTAAATTATATGGCAAGAAAAGGCAAATTATGCGGCATAATGCAGCACATTTTGTGATGTTACTTTACTATTTTGTCTTTTTTACTCACAGTAACACCATCTGGGCAACGATTTCTCCTTATTAGCAGTACCTGTTTAACATCCAAATGCACCAATAAACAAATGAAAGATAACTAGTCAACTACTGTAAAAGGTCTTCCACAGCACGTGAACTCATCGTCAAGCCATAGTGAGGCTTTAGTAAGCTAGAAGCATGCAGCGGTAGGAGAAAGCAGCTGTGTGCAGAGCGAGGCGCTAAGAGAGATAGATGTACAGAGAAGAAGAAGAGACGCCTTGTGCGCAGAGACATCAGGAAGGAAGCGAGGACTCGTGGCATCACCTTATAGTACTCTCTCCGTTTTAATGCCGTCCACGTCAGCAGAGCAGAGGCCCGTACAGCGGTCCTGGCAGGCTCGGCTCAGCTCCCTGAATACTGGAGAGGGGGATGCCTGGCTCTGGCTCAGACCGAGGTCCTGTTGGCACCTCGAGGCCATGACGAGCTGAGCCTCCATGTGGCATTGCCTGCCCCTCTCCCCTTGCCCCAGGATGCTGTGTAATGGCCAGACCTGCTGACTTTAGAACTGGGAATTGGGTTCGAGTCACTGAGTTGCTCGACATCCTATAGTTCTGGACGAATAAGCTAATATTCCCGGGACAATAAAAATGAATGTGACATTGTGTAGGGTAACTGGAATGAATGACGCCCCTTAGCAGGAGACAGGCCCATCCAATACCTGGCCTCTCTGAAGATGAAATAGGTCTCGCAGTTGTGAGAGTTTGAGCTACTGGCATTGTAAATGGCAAAATGCCTTTTAATTACGTGTTGGATTTTAAAACATAAATGAAAGGCATTGTCATTTACAATGCCAATAGCTTAAACTCTCGCAAATGCGAGTCCTATTGCATTGGAAATGCTTGTTCTTTTTGCGTGCAATGACAACATTATCTTGCTTTTTTCCTTCTCTATACCTTCACTACAGATATTCTCATACCTTCTTTTTCGAAATTGGAAGCATACATTCTTATACTCTTTTACACAGTTTGCATCTGCAGTAACCTTTGTGTCATCAAAATCAATCAAAAACAAACCAGATAAAGTTCTGACTCGCGACAAAGCAACATATGCCATACCTCCTTTAAACACAGTACTTCCAATGTTCACCAAAGCACTGTCTACACCTAAACCTTGAGATTTATGAATAGTCACTGCATATGCCAGAGAAACTGGACACTGTTTTCTATGGACATATAAATCTTTAACAAGCAAAAAACGAACTGAACAGCAACAAATTTATTTCATTTCGTCAAACTGATCAAATTTAATTTTAAAAAATTCAATACCATCTTTATTCAAATAATTAACAAAATCCACAACTTGGCCCATTGCTCCATTAACTAAACCTTTTTCTACGCCTTAAAATTACCCAACAGTTTCTACATGCATATAGATTCTTTTCTAAACTAGCAGTTTTAGATATACATTTTTCTAAAGAATCCAATTTTGTCTTCAATTTTTCTGTCAAAATAATAGTGATTCCTTCATGCTCTATTTTATCGATGGCTTCCATTTTTATTATTTCTTCATTTTCCAGCTTCGAAAGTTGTTAGTTGAATATAGAACACTCACACAGTGTTGGCATTCAGCAGATTACAGATTTGTTTTCTACAATTTTCATGTATATTTTCTCAGGAACTATATTTTCATTTGGAAACAAATTGGAAAGTAACCGACTCTGCAAAGCTTGTTTGCCATGTTCTGTCAGTACTCCAATTCTTATATCTTGAAGAATACTTCCATAATCAACATCATTTGCCTGTCACATATTTGTAATGAGTTCTTTGTATTCAAAATATGACCAAATGTTAACGTTTCCAACACTACCCAGAGACTTTCTGGTGTCTTCATGCGCAAGTGTTTTAAATACTAGTTGTCCTTTTACGGGAGTAAGTTGCAATAGATCTCCGAAAACTATGACAAGTTTTCCTCCAAATAACACGTCATACTCTGTTTTAAGAATTTGCTGCATTCGTAAATGCACAAAAGCAAGCATTAAGTTTGAGACCATGCTTACCTCATCAATAATCAGAAGTTTCATTTTCTTCAGCACTCTTGAAACTTCACAACAAGCTTCTCCAGATAGCTTGTGATATTCCAATTTGTTTTCATGCTCCACAGGTAGCATCAGTAAACGATGTAATGTAATTCCTTTAATGTTGTGTGCTGCCAACCCAGTTGGAGCAGTTACAACACAAGACAAATGTGACTCAGTTGTTTTCTGTAGATATCTGGTGATTACTTTAATTAAGAAACTTTTTCCTGTTCCATCTTGTCCACTCACATACATTCGGATAGGTTGAAATGATGTGCATGGGCATTCTTTCTTTTCATGATGAAATCCATGGTCAATCTGTTGTCTCACTTGCTGATATATTTATTTCTGTTTAACATTTAGTTGTTCTTCCAAGTTTGCTTAGTCTGTTACTTCTTCTTGAGCTTGATGCATTGCTGTTTCCACCTCATTCATGGCGATTGCTGTTTCATTTTCAACAATTGGTTGTCCTAGTGGATCTTTACTCAGCGCAGCAGAACTTTGATTGTCTTGATAACGGTCTCTAGCAATCTCAGCTGCAATTGTAGCTTCTTGATCAATTTCACATCATTTGTAAAAACTGTGCATTCTATGGTATCTTTACAAGAATTGAAGGAATCTTCACAGCTCTGGAATTCTCCAAGTAATTCTAATTCTGAACGCCACGGTTTGAACAGTTGCAAAAGAGCTAAATAGTAAAATTCCATTTTATCAGCAGTGTCGCAACTCAGCTTTCTGTGATTAATCAAATTTCCTTTTGTTTGTTTCACCAAACATCCTTCGGAACCGATCACTCCATATTCTCCATCATTGATGATCTCTGTAGTATTCAGTTTAAAAGTGTAGTTTTGCAGCACTTCTTAGAGACACATGTTCACAAGATGATGACTTCTGTTTGGGTAATATGTATCCAACATATTCGTTTTCAAAATATCTGTACTTTCTGGATCTTTTTTTGCTAAATATTCAATTTCTTGTACAGATTTCAGTACCCGATTTCGCATTGCTTCAAGACCTAGACTCACCCAAATTATTCTTCTCGATTTGGAGTATAGACTTGCAGATGATAACCGATCTGAGCATTCATATGCTCTGAATTCTCGATGGGATAACATCTTCAAACTGAAACTGTATAATTTCTTACTTAGAGTCTTCTCGTGAGAAATCTCTTCCCACATTTCTTTCAATTCCGTCTTTTCTGATTTTGTAGTGTAGGATGTTACATATCGAGCAACAGCAATGGAATTGTCCGCAACGTACTGAATATCCTTGTTAGCATTTTACAGGGATAGAATAACTGGATTGTAGTCACTTATGTATGTTGACTCTTCGCTTCTTCATAAATTGTAAGTATTTTTTGGAGACTTTCTTGTGATGGTATGTCGCATAGCTGACATAAAACTGTTCACTTTTCCTTTGGATATTACAGGACGTGGAAATGCAAAACGGCATTTGGTATAGAACTTATCCTTAGACTTGTACTTTCGTCGACAGTATTTTCCACATTGATGGCTTTGGAATCGTAAGACTTGTTGTCTTAAGTTGTTTTCTTCTGTGCTTTTGGGTACAGCACATGTGGCATATTCTTCAATAAAAGACAAAACAGTATCATCCGAATCTGTTCCAAATTTGGGGGCGTCCTTGATCCCTAACAGCATATGTATATGTGGAGCATCTCTTGCTTGATACTCCATTCCCCAAAAGAAATTCACAACTTCTCCAAGAGGAGGATTATTTTATTGCAGATAAAAGACATCATAGCTTCAAATCTATGATTGAAATACCTGCATACATTAACAGGATCCAAACCAAAGAGCACGATTCTCCAGGTGTCTTGTATTCAATATTTTTTATATTGGAATTTGCCTCTCGAAGAAATTCAAGTAAATCATCCCAAGCATATTCAGCACAGCTTAGGGTAAGAAACCATGTAGGAGTTCCTAAGTTCTGTAACATACTTTTAAGTTCTCCATGATGACGGTACCAATATTAATTAGTGCCACGCTGACATGCCATAAGATTAATCAGCTGAGATTCTAAATGATCATCTCTCTGATGCACTTTATGCATAAAATCCTTTGCAGATACATTTTGCAGATGTACTCCTGTTTTCAAATTGATTAACTGCATATGAAAGTCCAGAAAAGTCACTTTCAAACAAAAGATGAAATATATATGTTGTCCGATATTCAGATGCAGGAACCTGCACGGGACTTTCATCATATCATCCACCTTTTCCTGTTGGGAACAACTACGGAAAACAACGAGCTTCCAAGCTCTCTTCCCATACACTCATGGGACTTTCATTTACTTTTTTCATTTGAAACAACTCAATAGTGTTCCCCATCACTTCTTTTGAACAAAGTGGATGTGCACTGTAATGTTCATAGACTTCTTCACGTCTTGACATGTCCACTTTTTCAGTTTGTCCACTTGACGTTTCAGTATCTTCTGCTAAAAGTATTTCATCTTCTCCCATATAAACATTTTTATAGTACTTATTGTTTTTTATCAAATATAAAGTTGCCTTCTGTACTTTCCTAACATCCACTAACTCCTGCCAGATTTTCTTACTCTTAGTAGGCACACCATTAACTAGAATAACTAGTGGTTCACTTTCTACACTCTCTACACCAATAGTTTCAATATTTTTCTTTAAATCTAACGGTAAATACACAACTCTTCCTTTTAATCCTTTTTGTAAATCTGAAGGAGGCAATTTACCTGTTTTAGGCTCCATATGAACAATAGCCTGAAATGGGTGCACACATTGAAAGAGAATAGACTCATAGATATTTAAATCTATCATTTCTGAAGGAAAAGCAACCAACTCCAAATTATTATGGACAGCTCTAGCAGGCATTTTATTCTCATCTCATTTGTTATAACAATATTTACAAATACGCTGATCAGAACTCAAATCAAAACAATTTTCTACCAACAAATAAGTTGCAAATTCCTTCCACATATTATTATTTTCTCTTTCACTTTTTAAATACAAATCAACACTCCTAGTCTGATTTTTACAGTGAGTTCGCTGACAACAAATACAAGAAAAATGTGGCCTTTCACCTGAAATCACCTTAAACTTTGTAATTTGATCATCAACATTTTTTGTAATAGGATGTTCCACATTGTCTCCAACATTGTCTTCTATTAATGTCTCAGTTTCTGCACTCTCTTGTTCAGGACCAAAGTAACAAAACTCAATTTCATCACAAATCTTCTTCACATCTGATACTGACCCACGCTAAACAGCATTATTCAACTCATTTAACTTTAGTGCTGGAATTTTTGCATAATACAATCTTCTGACTAACTTCCACATTTGAGTATGTTGTACTGCCAACATCCTGAAATGGTGGAAAACTTTTTAACATACTCTCCTAGAAAGACAAGCCAGAGAATGACCTTGCAAACCAGTATTTTTTCTTACTCTGCAAGGGTCTAGTCCTTGCAACATCTTAATCTTTTGTTTAACACTTTTTTTAGTATATGCTCATAGGAAATTGCGTAAAAAATCAATAGATTCTTGTCGTACAATACAAATACTACTGCAATCCCAAGTGTACACTGGGGCTTTAGGACGTCTGCCTAGAACTTCATCAGCTATCACTTCTTCTGCATTTCTGGGAACCATTTTCTCTTTCTCAATTGGACAACCATTTCTAACCTCATAAGCTCGACCACTGGTGTCAACTGCATGCAACAAATCATTGGTATGAAAAAAACTCTTTTCATTAAAGAAAGGCTCTGAACTTGAACTGTTCTTCCATTCCCCCCCAAAAATATCACAAAATGAGTTCTATTAATTACTCTTTTCCTCTTACTTTTGGTCTTCATTTAAATGGATTGGTTTATCTAGTGATCTAATTCTGTTTAAAACTAAGATAAAAAAATTTCCTCTTTACTTCAAAAGCCTTTTCAACAATAGATTCAATATGCTTCTTCTTTTTATAAAACAGTGCTCTCTTTTTATATTTCTTCATATCTTTAAGCAAATTATGTACTACTCTATTATAAAATAAGTTTTTTTCTTATTTCTTCATACTGATGTTCTCTTCTTTTACCATATGTTGGATCCTTTGAGTGTACATTGTTTTTTTTTTCCTTACCTATTTGTTGACTTTTTTTATGGTTGGAACATTTTCAGTGGTTTCAAAATTCTGAATATTCTTTCTGGGTCTAGTAAGATTTTTAATAAATTCCTTACCAGAACATTTTCTCTTTTTAGTCACATTATGTTGGTCATACAATACTTGTTGTTGAGTTTTCTTCAAGTAACTGTCCTTTAGCTCTCCTTTTCTCTTTCTTGATTTTTCAGGCATGATGACTTTATTTTAATGATATTAAACAATATCTGGAAAAAAATAGACATAAATAAATATATATTAATAACTTGATAAATTATATTTTTCTATTACTATACAAACACATTCTATATAGATACTGACTGATGAAATGTACACCTTAAATACAAGTGTGAAGGTGGTTAGACTACTACATGCATAGTGCATAGAAGTTTGAAGCACTCTGTGCCCTAAAGCCTGGCTCGCTGCATGAGTACATGCATACTAACTGAATGATTACAATACACTAAGAAGAGACACTGGGTGAATTCATAATTGATTGAATTTTACTTTAGTGAATGAATTAGTACATGGTACTGAAAGAGTCACTATAGGGTGGCAAGAGCACTCAGAGGGTGTTTGCTGAAGTGTATGGATACTACCTGGGGAATTGTAGGCCTGAAACACAAGTGTGAAGGTGGTTAGACTACTACATGCATAGTACATATGAGTTTGAAGCACTCCGTGCCCTAAAGCCTGGCTCACTGTATAAGTACATGCATACTGATTACAGTACTATAAGGAGAGACACTGGGTGAATTCATAATTGATTGAGTTTTACTTTAGTGAATGGATTAGTACATGGTACTAAAAGAGTCACTATGGGATTGCAAGAGCACTCACAGGGTGTTTGATGGAGTGTATGGAAACTAACTGGGGAATTGTAGGCCTGAATCACAAGTGTGAAGGTGGTTAGACTACTACATGCATAGCGCATAGGAGTTTGAAGCACTCCATGCCCTACAGCCTGGCTCACTGCATGAGTACATGCATACTAACTGAATGATTACAGTACTATAAGGAGAGACACTGGGTGAATTCATAATTGATTGAGTTTTACTTTAGTGGATGGATTAGTACATGGTACTGAAAGAGTCACTATGGGATGGCAAGAGAAGTCACAGGGTGTTTGCTGCATTGTATGGATACTAACTGGGAATTGTAGGCCTGAATCACAAGTGTGAAGGTGGTTAGACTACTACTTGCATAGTGCATAGGAGTTTGAAGCACTCCATGCCCTACAGCCTGGCTCAGTGCATGAGTACATGCATACTGACTGAATGATTACAGTACTATAAGGAGAGACACTGGGTGAATTCATAATTGATTGAGTTTTACTTTAGTGGATGGATTAGTACATGGTACTGAAAGAGTCACTATGGGATGGCAAGAGAAGTCACAGGGTGTTTGATGGAGTGTATGGATGCTAACTGAGAATTGTAGGCCTGAAACACGAGTGTGAAGGTGGTTAGACTACTACTTGCATAGTGCATAGGAGTTTTAAGACCTCCATGCCCTAAAGCCTGGCTCACTGCATTAGTACATGCATACTGACTGAATGATTATAATAATATAAGGAGAGACAGTGGGTGAATTCATAATTGATTGAATTTTACTTTAGTGGATGGATTAGTACATGGTACTGAAAGAGTCACTATGGGATTGCAAGAGCAGTCACAGGGTGTTTGGTGGAGTGTATGGAAACTAACTGGGGAATTGTAGGCCTGAATCACAAGTGTGAAGGTGGTTAGACTACTACATGCATAGTGCATAGGAGTTTGAAGCACTCCATGCCCTACAGCCTGGCTCAGTGCATGAGTACATGCATACTGACTGAATGATTACAGTACTATAAGGAGAGACACTGGGTGAATTCATAATTGATTGAGTTTTACTTTAGTGGATGGATTAGTACATGGTACTGAAAGAGTCACTATGGGATGGCAAGAGAAGTCACAGGGTGTTTGATGGAGTGTATGGATGCTAACTGAGAATTGTAGGCCTGAAACACAAGTGTGAAGGTGGTTAGACTACTACTTGCATAGTGCATAGGAGTTTTAAGACCTCCATGCCCTAAAGCCTGGCTCACTGCATTAGTACATGCATACTGACTGAATGATTATAATAATATAAGGAGAGACAGTGGGTGAATTCATAATTGATTGAATTTTACTTTAGTGGATGGATTAGTACATGGTACTGAAAGAGTCACTATGGGATTGCAAGAGCAGTCACAGGGTGTTTGATGGAGTGTATGGAAAGTAACTTGGGAATTGTAGGCCTGAAACACAAGTGTGAAGATGGTTAGACTACTACATGCATAGCACATAGGAGTTTGAAGCTCTCCGTGCCCTTAAGCCTGGCTCACTGCATAAGTACATGCATACTGACTGAATGATTACAATACTATAAGGAGAGACACTGGGTGAATTCATAATTGATTGAGTTTTACTTTAGTGGATGGATTAGTACATGGAACTGAAAGAGTCACTATGGGATTGCAAGAGCACTCACAGGGTGTTTGGTGGAGTGTATGGAAACTAACTGGGGAATTGTAGGCCTGAAATACAAGTGTGAAGGTGGTTAGACTACTACATGCATAGTGCATAGGAGTTTGAAGCACTCCGTGCCCTAAAGCCTGGCTCACTGCATGAGTCCATGCACACTGACTGAATGATTACAGTACTATAAGTAGAGACACTAGGTGAATTCATAATTGATTGAGTTCTACTTTAGTGGATGGATTAGTACATGGTACTGAAAGAGTCACTATGGGATTGCAAGAGCACTCACAGGGTGTTTGCTGGAGTGTATGGAAACTAACTGGGGAATTGTAGGCCTGAAACACAAGTGTGAAGGTGGTTAGACTACTACATGCATAGCGCATAGGAGTTTGAAGCACTCCGTGCCCTAAAGCCTGGCTCACTGTATAAGTACATGCATACTGACTGAATGATTACAGTACTATAAGGAGAGACACTGGGTGAATTCATAATTGATTGAGTTTTACTTTAGTGGATGGATTAGTACATGGTACTGAAAGAGTCACTATGGGATTGCAAAAGCACTCACAGGGTGTTTGCTGGAGTGTATGGATGCTAACTGAGAATTGTAGGCCTGAAACACAAGTGTGAAGGTGGTTAGACTACTACTTGCATAGTGCATAGGAGTTTTAAGACCTCCATGCCCTAAAGCCTGGCTCACTGCATTAGTACATGCATACTGACTGAATGATTATAATAATATAAGGAGAGACAGTGGGTGAATTCATAATTGATTGAATTTTACTTTAGTGGATGGATTAGTACATGGTACTGAAAGAGTCACTATGGGATTGCAAGAGCACTCACAGGGTGTTTGATGGAGTGTATGGAAAGTAACTTGGGAATTGTAGGCCTGAAACACAAGTGTGAAGATGGTTAGACTACTACATGCATAGCACATAGGAATTTGAAGCACTCCGTGCCCTAAAGCCTGGCTCACTGCATAAGTACATGCATACTGACTGCATTATTACAGTACTATAAGGAGAGACACTGGGCGAATTCATAATTGATTGAGTTTTACTTTAGTGGATGGATTAGTACATGGTACTGAAAGAGTCACTATGGGATTGCAAGAGCACTCACAGGGTGTTTGATGGAGTGTATGGAAACTAACTGGGGAATTGTAGGCCTGAAACACAAGTGTGAAGATGGTTAGACTACTACATGCATAGCGCATAGGAGTTTGAAGCACTCCGTGCCCTAAAGCCTGGCTCACTGCATAAGTACATGCATACTGACTCAATGATTACAGTACTATAAGGAGAGACACTGGGTGAATTCATAATTGATTAAGTTTTACTTTAGTGAATGGATTAGTACATGGTACTGAAAGAGTCACTATGGAGTGGCAAGAGCACTCACAGGGTGTTTGCTGGAGTGAATGGATACGAACTGGGTAATTGTAGGCCTGAAACACAAGTGTGAAGGTGGTCAGACTACTACATGCGTAGTCTATAAGAGTTGGAAGCACTCCCTCCCCTAAAGCCTGGCTCACTGCATGAGTACATGCATACTGACTGAATGATTACAGTACTATAAGGAGAGACACTTGGTGAATTCATAATTGATTGAGTTTTACTTTAGTGAATGGATTAGTACATGGTACTGAAAGAGTCACTATGGGATGGCAAGAGAAGTCACAGGGTGTTTGCTGCATTGTATGGATACTAACTGGGAAATTGTAGGCCTGAAACACAAGTGTGAAGGCGGTTAGACTACTACATGCAAAGTGCATAGGAGTTTGAAGCACTCTGTGTGCTAAAGCCTGGCTCACGGCATGAGTACATGCATACTGACTGAATGGTTACAGTACTTTAAGGAGAGACACTGGGTGAATTCATAATTGATTGAGTTTTACTTTACTGTATGGATTAGTACATGGTACTGAAAGAGTCACTATGGGATTGCAAGAGAAGTCACAGGGTGTTTGATGGAGTGTATGGAAAGTAACTGGGGAATTGTAGGCCTGACTCACAAGTGTGAAGGTGGTCAGATCACTACATGCATAGTGCATAGGAGTTTGAAGCAGTACCTGTGCCAAGGCTCTGAATCGCTCCATAAGTACTTGGATAGTGACTGAATGATTATAATAGTACAACCACACATACCAAATGCTTGTCTCACAATGCTTTACAAATGAACATACACTGACAGTGTGATTCTAGAGAACAAACCCTATTCACTAGTCTAGAGGAGTTAAGATAACTGCACCCATTTCACATATTTCATTACTACATTTGAGAGTACAAGCCTGACACATTGCAAAATACATCAGCAATGATTCCAATAAAACTCTACTAAAACTTGGCAACATGATACGTTTTTAACCAGTTATATATCTGCAAGCAAATGAAGTACCCACAGGCTTCTCTCACAAGAGTTCTCAAATGTACACAGACTCACAGTGTGATTCTAGACAACCAAGACTATCCCTTGAACTTTATCAAAACACATTGACTGATCTACAAAAACTAAGGTGACAGCCACATTCCACATATTTCATTACTGCATTTCAGTGTTAAAGCCTAACTCATTTTCCAAATGCATAAGCAATGTCTATTTTCTAATTCTACCACAACTTAACAACAAAAAAAGTTTTTAAGCACTTATGTGTCTGCAAACACATCAAGCAACCAAATGCTTCTCTCGCAATTTTCCAAAATGCACACTGAGTCACAGTGTGATTCTAGACAAATAACAGTGGGCCAGATGTATGAAGCTCAAATGGGTTCGCAAACGCCGCAATTTGCAGAATTTCGGCGTTTGCGAACTCATTTGAGCAAAATGGTATGTAAGTAGCAAATTTCAGTGCAAAATAAGGAATCGCAAATTTTTTTTGCTAAGTGTCCCTAAGGAATCGCAAATTACCACCAACTTCAAGTTGGTGGTAATTTGCGAATTTCTTGAAAAATGCCAAGTTTTGCATTTTTCAAAGTGGCATGTGATCCACATACATGCCCTTAGGGAATGTATGTGCACCACATGTTCACCCATGCTTATTTCAGAGGTGCAACAGGGTGTCCTTTGGACACACCTGCACCCTTGAAATTATTCTCAATTTGCGATTTGCAAATTGCGAATCGCAAATTGAGAATAATTTCACATTCATTCCTATGGGCCTTCTGGCCTATAGAAATGAATGGGAAATTATTCCTTAATTGCGATTAGCAATTTGCTAATCGCAATTAAGGAATTTTAAGAAATCGCAAAAAAATAGCGAATTTCTACATACATACCATTTTGCAATTCTCAAATAGCGATTCCTTAAAAATCGCTATTTGAGAATCCCAAAAGTGTATCTTGATACATCTGACCGAGTATCCCTTGCACTTTAGCAAAAACATTTACTAGTCTGGAACAGGTGACATGACTGCACACATTCCACATATTTTAGAACTGCACTGTACAGTGGAAGCCTTACTCATTTAGCAAATAGATAAGCAATGACTGCTTTCAAATTCTTTCAAAACTTGGCAACAGCATAGGTTTTTAACCAGTTATATATCTGCAAGCACGTGAAATACCCACAGGCTTCTCTCACAACAGTTCCCAAATGTACACTGACTCACAGTGTGATTCTACACAACCGAGACTATCCCTTGGACTTTATCAAAACACATTGACTGATCTACAAAAACTAAGGTGACTACACACATTCCACATATTTTATTACTGCATTTTAGTGTTAAAGTATAACTCATTTTGCAAATACATAAGCAATGACTATTTTCTAATACCACCAAAACTTAACAACAAGAAAGGTTTTTAAGCACTTATGTGTCTGCAAACACATCAAGCAACCAAAAGCTTCTT
Organism: Lissotriton helveticus; assembly: GCF_964261635.1. Lineage (NCBI taxonomy): Eukaryota > Metazoa > Chordata > Amphibia > Caudata > Salamandridae > Lissotriton > Lissotriton helveticus. Next base: position 415,246,665 of record NC_136060.1, on the reverse strand, counting down.
TCACAATTTTCCCAAATGCACACTAAATCACAGTGTTATTCTAGACAAATAACAGTATCCCTTGGACTTTAGCAAAACACATTTAGTAGTCTGGAACAGATGACATGACTGCACACATTCCACATATTTTAGAACACAGTCTCACAAAGTGAATCTAGACAAGCAAGACTACTCCCTGGACTTTACCAAGAGAAACACATTAATCTTATTGAAAACAAACACAACACATACAACCTCTCACAAAATAATAAGTTACCCTTCAAATTGATTTGTAGATTAAGAAGTATGTCAGTCACACACCAGATTTTCTTGTACAGAATCTCTGCACTGTGCAGCTCTTAGCAAAACCAAAGAAATGGCAAGCTTTCCCTCTCATTCTGCACACATATACATGTAAATATCAAATCACATTGCTCCCCACATTAATTCAAAAGCTAACACACATTTCTTTTGGTTACACATTTCAGCCCTTTCTCAATGGCATAAATGTGAACCCTACCCCCAATCTGCTCACTTCCTGTTACCATAGAAACAGTGGATGGAACACTCAACTAAACTCATAGGTCACAAGTTCAGCACACAATGTTGCTAAACCAAACAGCAAGTGTGCTTGACCTAAATATATCAGCTTATCCTATGTAATGCTCCTTTCAAACACTTTTTCTTAACCAATAAGAAACATGCTTTTAAAAAACAAAAACATGCAACCTACTTTTCAGACTAGAATGATCTCAAACAGCCAATCATTTCTTTACTTTTTTCAAAACTGCATCTTATCCACCATTTTAGAAAAATCTCACTTCTCAAACTGCCATTTCACATACAGAGACCATCTGAGTGCATCCATACCTCCCTTCAAGATGCTTAGAGTGTGGATTGTGGGACACAGCTTTATTTTCTGGAGCCAGAGGTATGCAGAAAACAGAGGCATGGACAAAGACCTAGCTTTGCCAAATGTAGACATTAAATGGATTGGACAGAGAGGGTTAAAGTGGCATCAATTGATGCCATTGGTTAAATCCTTTTTGCATCTCCAACACCCTGACCTCATAATTGTGCACTGTGGTGGCAATGACCTAGGCACTTTGACTGGGGTAGGTCTGGAAATGCTTATAAAGGACACCTTTACATAATTGATGTCACTTTCCCCCAAACTGCCTTTGTCTATTCTAACATATGCCAAAGGCAGAAATGGAACCGGTCCAATCAATTTTGTCCACAGATTGAGAAAGCTAGGAAACATGTCAAAAAATCTGTTTCTGCTTTTCTCTGAGATTATAAGATGGGGTCCATTTACCACAACAATCGGTGTTTCAATATGGATGGCATCTATAGGAGAGATGGTGTACATTTTACAGATGAGGGTAACAGAGTCTTCCTCTGGAACTTTAGACTCTGCATTGGTGCTTACTTGTAGGTACCAAAATCCTTCAATAAACACAAGGGCTCTTTTTAGAGCCACCCAAGAACTAAACACAAAAGCTTGATGTATTTCTGTAAAATATTATAATTTTTTTGCTTGGATTCGCGCACCAACGCGTCAGAGTCACGCACCCAACGCGTAAAAAGTCGTGCACCAAACGCACTGGAGTCGCGCACCCTACACATTAGGAGTCATGCATCCAACGCGTGAACACCAGGGGGCTGCGCTGAGCGCTGCGCTGGGTGCGCGACTCCTAATATTACCGCAAAAAAAAAAAAATAGCCCCTATCACTAATTTCTATTATCCCCCGGGACCCCATCCCCGGGGCTTATATAAAACGTTGGAGACCGTGGGGGAAGCCCCAATGCCCCCACAGTCCCAGCCAGCTCCCCGCGTCCTTCGGGAGCCGGCATTGCTCACATGCAGCTCCCCGTGTGGAAAAGCAATCTGGTTTGGATTTTTAAAGAGAGAACAGGTTTCCCTGCTCTCTCTTTCAAAATCCAAACCAAGTTTGCTATGGGAGGGCGGAAGCCTCGGCCCCTGCCCTCCCATAGCAAACAGCAGTGTCCCGGGGTGGGCACCCCGGGACACGACAGGAGCCGGCCCTGGGGGGTGGTGGCCCCCTGGGCCACAACAAGGCTCCAGGAGGGGGCCACACGGCCCCCTCCAACAATACACAAAGCCCCGGCGGGTGGTGGTCCCTTGGGCTTGGGGGGCCCTTGAGCCCCAACCACGTATTTTGCTGGGGGGCCTTGGAGCCCCCCACCATTTATTTTGTAGCCCTGGGGGTGGCGGTCCCCGGGGCTGGGGGGTCCAGAGGGCCCCCACATAAATGTTAATAATTTCCCCCGGGATTTGGCACCCCGGGGCCTAATTATGAAAGAAGCGGGCGCTTACCCTGCGATGGTGCCCTGGGCATTCTAACGCCTTCCATCCTGGTATCAAGACACTCTCCCCGACCGGAGACCTGCTCTCCTACCGTACAAACGTACCTCGGACTCGGCGCTTGCACCAACACGTCGTGGGACACACCGGTGGTGGCAGGTGAGCAGTGAAGCCTCGGTGTGCAGGACCTACAATTGAGCACAGTGCGGGGGTAGGAGCTGGGGTGAAGCACCCTGGGTGCACAAGTGCAGGCAAGCGATTTTCCGTAGCTAATAATGTAGGACCATATTATCAAAGAATGGCAATAACATTATCGCCGCTTTAGCGGCAGGAAGCTGCCACTAAAGCAGCGATAATGGGCTTGATAATATGCCCTTGTGAATTCCCATAGAAGCCCAGGTTCACACCAGAACCTGGGCTTCTATGGGAATTCACAACAGCATATTATCAAGCCCCTTGATAATATGGCCCCTAATCACTGGCCTCATATGTTTCATTTTAAGGACTTGCTGGACCACACTCTTTCTCGCGGACCCCAGCGTCCTAGACAAACGGGTGAAGGGAGGGTAAACACTGAGGGCTAGGTGCAGTAAGCCGACGCTCTGTCTCCTCCTCCCTCTCTTCTTTTGACTTACCCTCCCACCCACTCCCTCTCCCTCTAATTCTCGCTATAGTCTTTTCATTCGGACTACCTTTCTGTACCTCTTCCACATAGCATACATACTTATGTTTCATTTTTGTCTTGCCGGTTTTCTACGCTGCGTCCACTGGAGTCCAACCCACGTTTTTTATATTATACTGTTTGTTCTATTAAACTTACGTTTCTATTTATTTGTGTTTTAATAAAGGTTACTTTTTTCCAAATAAATGACTGAGTGTATAGGTCTTCCTTTTCTGACAACACTTGTCTACAGTTTATTGTGAAAATCATCTGTTTATAAGAGATTGTGAGGGCAAACCTTTGTAATATTGCAGTGCACCTACCAAACATAATCCAACTGACTATTACACAAATTAATCCTGGGTAATTATACAACTGCAACAGTTCTATGAATGTATCACTTTATAACACCATGAGTAGTGCCCATGTGATTACAGAACCAATAAGGCACTGCCTAGGACCACTGAGGCTTAAGGGACTGCCGAGGCCCACCCTGCATATTTAAGAAAAGCCTTGGAGTGTGGTAATCCCAGTACTTCAGTTGGTCTCGAACCCCCCGAACAATTAGTAAACAATACCCGGGAAGGTGGCGGTCCCCTAGACTGCAAAACTTCTCTGTACCCTTCCTCGCATAATTTACATGTGACATTAAGATCCCCAGTCCTACAGAGACCCTGCAATATAATAATTGAATTGGCCATGGAACATTACCCACCAGGGGCCTCATTTAAATGAATGAGTGAGACCTCGCTTTTTTTCCTCCCCTTTTTTTAGCATCCGCATCCCCTCTATTAAAGCGATATGAGGTTTTCCTCCTCTCGCTTCAAGTAGTCAAACAAGGATTTGCTATCACAGGGTGGAAGCCATGTACCCGCCCTCTAATAGCAAACACAAATGTCCCGTGAATGCGTACCCCGGGACATTGTATGAGCTGCGCCTGAGAGGTCGCCCTGCCTAGGACCATGATGCATTTGTTAGTATAAACGCATACTAACACTTCTTACACATGTGTAGTACAGCGACCAGAATGTAGTGAAGAAGCAGAGGAACCGCAAAATCTAAAAATATAAATCCTACCAGAAGTCGGATGACATAGTTCAATGAGCCGACGACCCTGGCATAAGTAGAAACAGCTACACGAAGAAAACGGGTCTTCAGCACAACGTAAGCAATTTTGAAATATTGTTGAGTGCTACCTTCTTTTTACCTTCTCCCCCCTCGTTGCCAAATTTATGTTGTGAAGAGGCAGACAGCAGTGGATCCGATAAGTTTTATTACAGGAAAACAAGACACGTGAAACAGCCACCAACAGGAGAAAACAGCAAGGCAACCATCTTCTCCAGCATCGTGTACAAACTCCGCAAGGTTCCCCTCATGACAGCCCTATATTCTAACATTACATACTTAGATTCTAGTAGAATTACATACTAACATTCTACTATGACTTACATTGGAATACTACACAGAGCACATGACTTCAATTTAGGCTCACGGTTTAATCCCAGACTCTTCAGACCACTAGGGGTGAGTAGTTTGCTTCCCACTCCCTATATACTATAACCACATACTAACACTATTTACACACTAATACTACAGCAGCTAGTATCCTACAGTGCCCAGAGCCCATCAATTTACACCAATCAGCTCGGTTTGATCCCCGACTCTTCACACCGGCAGATGTGACTACTTCGCTTCCCACTTCCGGTATAGTATAAATGCACGGTAGTGGTCAGTAGTTCGCATCCCACTCCCTGTATGATATAAATGCCTACTATCACTACTTGCACACGTATACTACAGCGCCCAGAGCCCATCCCTTTACAGCAATCACATCGGTTTCATCCAAAAATCTTCACACCGGTAGGCATGAGTACTTCGCTTTCCGCTTCCGGTATAGTATAAACGCATGATAGGGGTCAGTAAGTCGCTTCCGACTCCCTGTATGGTATAAATGCCTACTAACACTACTTGCACACATATGCCACAAAGACCAGACCACATCACTTTACAGCAAGGACCTCACGGTTTAGGTTCTCGGTTTCATTCCCGAGTGTAGCTATGTTGCACCATGTCGCTCTGAGCAACACCTCACTTTCAGACCGGTAAGAGTGACTACTTCGCTTCGCACTCCCCCACAGAGGTTACAGTGCTCCTACCCTGCTTTCCAACTTTTTTCACCCTTTTTTCCCCTTACTCGCTTCAACTGAATCACAAAATGGCAGCCAACACTTCCTAGTTGCAACCGCTCGCAGCCATTCAGCAGCAAGCTTGTGCTCGTAACGCATCAGCAAATCAGATGGCAGAATTCCCAATTATCGATATCTGTAAATTTTGATATTGTTCCAAAACTACTGAAGGGATATACACCAAATACACAAAAGCGTGCCTTCTAGACCAAAACCCTTCTCCCTGCCAAATTTGGGTTCACCCGTTCGACCTGAAGCCTTGTCGTTTCCTATGGAAATGAACATGGAAAAAACCAAGCTTTCAACATAGAAGCTGATATGAACAAAGAATTAGTTTTGAAAATTTCATTAATATTCATCAAACGACTTAGTTATAAGCAAAACAAAAAATGCTCTTCCTATGGAAACTCAGTCCTAACTATAACTACCTACTGGCAACCGCGTCCACTGCCCCATAGTACCACACTGCCTCCAAGGGGGGCAATGTAGTCCTATGGGGCAGAGAATTGTACCTTAAGGAGGCATACAACCAACTGAATAATGAAACCAACTACGCAAGGGTAAACAAAGAGATCATGATTGCTAGTTATGGGATATATAATGATGCACTCCAAGACTGGTATAGGCGAGGTTTACTTACTAATGATGAGATGCTTTTTTGAAAAAAAAGTAACCCAACAACATCTGTTTTATACCTGATACCCAAGGTGTACAAAAATATAGAGATCCCCCCCAGGGCGCCCTATAATTTCGGCCATTGCCAGCGCCTTTGAAAACACATCAAAATATGTTGACTTTTTTCTCTGACCTTTGGTTAAGAGACTCCGGTCATTCAGTCAAGAAACGGGTGATTTTTTGTGAAAGATATATGATATTCATTGGGAACCAGATTTTCTGTTGATGACAATTGATGCAACCACACTTTACACCAGTATTAGGGACTCAGATGGCCTTAATGCTATTAACCCCTTCGACACTCATGACGAGCCCAGCTCGTCATGGAGTTTCCATTGGTTTCAATGGAAATTACATGGAAGATCATCAGGTACCCTTAGCATCCAAGTGGTTAATCACTACTTGGGGAGCAGGCCACTACAACTATGGCACCATACACAAATGCTACTCAAGATGGTATCAATTTGCCTTGCTAACAACTTTTTTCTATTCAATGGTGAATTATTTCACCAATTGTGCGGAACTGCGATGGGCACCTGCTTCGCCCCCAGCTATGCGAATTTGCATATGGGCTGGTGGGAGGACCAGGTGATCCAGAAGCAGTGGCACAAGGAATGGCAGGATAATGTGATATATTGGTGTTGTTATATCGACGATCTTTTTGTTGTGTGGAAGGGTTCACATGAAAGCCCGAAATAATTTGTTGATAATATACAGAATAACCAACTAAATTTAAAATCGACATGTGACATAAGTGTAACAAATGTGAATTTCTTAGATGTGACGGTTTATGTGCACAATGGCAAGTTGGAAACTAAACTGTATCGTAACTTGACTGATGGAAATACCTTACTTACTGCTACCAGTTTCCATCCAAACAACTTGGTAAGAAGTATCCCCTATGGGGAATCTCTTAGAGCTATGAGAAATTGTAGTAATGACAAGGACTTAGAGGCAGAATTGGTGTGTTTGAGGGGCCGGTTGCAGCCAGACGTTATCCACAGTCTTGGATTAATACAGCAATCTGGAAAGCAAGGGAAAAGACTAGGAAGGAAATTCTGTTTACTCCAGAGAAAAAGGCAGACAAATCTGGCAAGGGTGGAGAAAATCAGTGCAGGATGATCACAAGCTTTAATACCCAACAAGACAAGCTAAGGAAAATCCTGCAAAAACATTGGTATGTCATTTACAATGATCTCATCCTAAAGAAATTTGTAAAATGTAGACCCCTGATTACGTTTAGAAAGGCAAAATCACTTAAGCAAAGCTTAGTGAGTAACATGCTGCCACCAATTTAGCGAAAAACGGCAAGTAAGATCTGGTTAAGTAAAAAAGATGGATTTATCAAGTGTGCGAAATGCAAAGCCTGCACCGATGGTAAAAATACTACATCCTATGCGGTAGGATTCTCTCCACAAGAGATGAAAATCAAGGGTCAGTACTCATGTAAAACCGATTTTGCTATCTACGTTCATCAGTGCCCTTGTGGCCTGAAGAACGTGGGCAGCACTATCTTGCCTGTACACAAGCAAATCCTCCAACACCTAAGAGCGATAAAAAATGGGGATAAAACTTACCCAGTAGCAAGACACTATGGTCAGCATCATGGGAAAGATGAGAAAGGGCTGGAGTATTTTGTGATTGACGCAGTACCAGAGAGTGAGCGGGGGGTGATCGACTGAGGAAACTAAGAATACTTCAGTCTACTTATATTATTATGCTCAACCAAGATCCCCCCAGGTCTTAATGTGGAGGAAGATTTTCACACGCATTTGTAGAATGATAGTGGCCGCATCCTCTTTTTCCAAGTTTTTAACAGGTTTTATGGGTTTTAATTGGCACGAGCACTTTAAAAGGTCATAACAAAATTCCAGACATGTGACATTTGCGCACTAGGGCTTGATTTAGGAAGTCCTGTCTGAATGCATGGATAGGGAAGAAGATTAAGAGAATATTGTGAAGTGAATTATATGTTTTTTTTATTTTTGTATTTCAGTAAATTTTTATTGAAAATTATATTTACCTGGTGCGTGACATATACTTGTGAATATGTACACTTTGGACGGAGGTCTGAGGATTGAATTAAAAGTGCTGATTTAGCGCATTTATTTATGCTGTTGCGGAAGCTCTGAACTATTAGAACGTGTTGGCCCACTGGGGCAAAATACCAGAAATATAACTTGTAATCGGACCTGGGTACGAGCCTGAGGGGTTTCTATTTTTAATTTGCATTGTAACATTTTGAGAAATGTGAATTGATGGAATGGTTGAGAAATGAAGTCGTTTATTGAAACTCAATAACTACAATCACATTTCTCCCTTCGAATGGCTTTTGCATAACATTATGAATATTTGCATTTAGGACAAATGTCTGTAAAACGAAATATGAATGGAAATCTATTACATGTCTGTATGCAGTTGCATAAGCTTGGTCCTTTCGGAACAAATTGGCCCACTGGGGCATAACATCGCAAATGCAATTTTCAGCGGACCTGATGTGCTCCATTTCTAATTCGTTCTTAATTTATTTTTATTTTAAATGTGGGAAGGTTAATTGATGAAATAGCTGTTGAATTAACTATTTTACTTAAATGTATTGACTATAATCAATGAAACGGACTATTCATGGCAAAAGTGTATGAAATGAACATACTTACGTGACCTGTTTTAGAATTACTTGATGAACTACGAGTCTGTTTTCATTGTCAATGAAAGACACTCTGCATGTGACACGGAAGGTGTATAGTTAAAAATGGTGGAAACTTTATGTGAAACTGCTAGTGAGCAAGCCTGCTTGGCAGGTAAAACGCGTCTGGCATTTTGCTAAGCTGACAAAATAAGCATTGTTTTTATGCAAAGCCAAGGCGTCGACATTCCTTTGTGAAAGGGAGTTGCTGAATATATATATATATATATATATATATATATATACACACACATATATATATATATATATATATATATATATATATATATATATATATATATATATATATATATATATATATATATATATCTCCAAGAAATTAAGTGGTCAATTATTGTCAGAAGAAAAGACTCGCACACCAGGCTCACTGTAAGTCCAAGTGTATTACTGGCAACACGTTTCGACCGGAACAGTCTTTATCACAAGCCAAGCTATCACCACCCGTATCCACCATTTAACGTGTAAAGTAAACAAAACAAAAGACGAACCAACACAAACTGTTTGCATGCATGGATAGTATAAATAGAATATACCAATGTTACATGTGGTTCACAATAGTACGTTCTTGTTTGCAGAACAAAGAAAGACTTTTTTTGTGGAGTGTGGTTACAATGTCGCTGCAGTGTCAGATAAAATAAATGCTTGTATTGGTGATTTCCACAGGTAATTTAGAAAAAAGATTAGCTTGAAATCAATATATGCCGAGCTCCAAACAAAACTGGGCGTGTGCTGCTAATATATTATATGCAGTCCCACGTGCCCCGCGCATTCTTGTATCATAAAACAAATATATTTAACCATACATGTGTGCCCCGTGCATTCTTGTATCATAAAACAAATGTATTTACACATACATGTGTAGCTCATGTTAAAGCCAGGTGGCTACACATAACTGCTCAACACACTGCACGGAAATTTAATCTCCACAATATTTACCGAGTTAATTCTGCCATGCACATGGAGGCGAAATGGTCTTAATAGAGAACCAATTTCATATTCATAAAATCAAGCAACATCACCAGTTTTGGCCCTAATGATGGTCATCCAAAAGGAAAGTATGGTGACCACCGTATACCCCTCAGTGTCTACCCTAAGTAAATGAAAGGTTAGGGTGTGAAGGGAGGGTTCATTGGGGGGGGACTAAAAAGGAGGAAGTGGTGGGTAAGGTTAGTGTGAAAACTAAAGTAAAAAGACTAAAAAGACAAGGGGAGCAGATCTGCTATGCCTCAACTTAATGATGATCTTTAAACCATACGGTATTCATAAGTCAAATTTCAAATCTTAAATTTCAGAAGACGGAGAAGGGGATGATAAGGATAAGGAAAATTTGATCAAATTAAATTCAAGTTAATGTTGAAATTAAAGCAGGCTATGCTTCCTGTGAGGTTTTCCATCCTGCTAATACTGATCTAAGGTTGAGAGCCCTCACCAGGACACAGTATGTGCAGAGAAACCATAAATCACCATGAAAGCAGGAACAGAAATCAACTAAGGTACTCATCCAATGTGGACAAAAAATTCCTCATCTTCATTTATCCCTAAAGGGCTCTTGCTATCGAGGAGTATGATATACTTCGACTCAAGGATTCTCAATTGCTTCTCACGATTACCAATTCTGGGGTTCGCTGCAATCCTGTGCACAACAAAGAAAGACATCTGTGTGTGAAACGGAGATTCACCTCATTGTACTCTAGCATAGTGAGAAAACATTCCATGATTAGTTTTGGAACCACTCCATATCATAAAGATGTCAGCTATGAATCGGGTCCAGAATTCAATGTGCCTTGTCAAATATTAATTCTTCTCCATACACACCAACTGTTCCTCCCACCACCCCATGAATATACTGGCGTAGCTCGGCGCAAAGCAGCTCCCCATAGCGGTTCCGACCACCTGTTTGTACCACCTGTCTTCAAAAAGGAAAAAGTTATTCTCGAGACAAAACATGAGCTTGTCAATCAACATCATAGAGTGTTCATTTAGGAAGCTGGACCTGTCCATGAAGAAATGTTTACAAGCACAGATCCCATCACTATGTTGATGCCTGTGTACAGGGATACCACATCAATGGTCACCAACCAAAAAATGTCTTGGCAGGCGATGCCCTCAATCTTATTGATGAAATCTGTGCTGTCCCTGCAGAAGGATGGTAGGCTAACAGCCGCGGTCGGTAGTGGGAGTACCTGCAGGGCGGTGACGCGGGGAGGGGGAGGGGCAGGGTGGGGGGTAGTAATGTATGAATTACGGAGCATTACAGGTAAGTAAACATATAAATAAATAAAAAGAATTTTGTTGCGTGCACTGCATCCCCAAATGCGATGCCGTGCGCACAACGAAATTCGTTTTGTTTATTTATATGTTTACTTACCAGTAAAGCTCCGTAATCCATACATTACTACCCCTCACCCTGCCCCTCCCCCTTCCGACATCACTGACCTGCAGGTACTCCCACTACTGACCGTGGCTGGAGGCTAAGGACATGCGGAAAAAGGAAAGCGTCCAGAAAAATAGAAGTACTTTCTAGGAGGCTCCCATTTACCGACACTATGGGCCTGCCCGGTGGGTTGATGTTATCCTTATGAATTTTTGGCAGCATATAAAAACATGGTGCAGTTGGATTTTTGGTATGAAGGAACCTTCGTTCCACCTCCACTAGATACTCCTGCTGTCTCCAGCCCCCAATTTTGATGTAGTAAGTATTGGTTGCCTCATCATAAGATTCCTCGATCTAACATAATTCTCAGAAAGGATGAGTTGTCTGTTGGCCTCTTGTTTATATAGGTCAATGTCCCACAGGACCACATTCGCCCCTTGTCAGACAGCTTGATAACAAAACGTTGGTCACTATTAAGTGTCGCTAGGGCTACTCTCTGTTCTGGGGTCAGGTTATGTGCATGTTTATTTTTAGTTTTATTCCAGAGTCTTATGAGATCCTGGATTACAACTTCATGAAAAGTATCCAAATTATCATGCGGTAGGTTAGAGTTGAAGGTGGATTTAGATGTAAACTTCGTGGATGCAGCACCCCTAGTTTCCAGCCCTAGTTGTTCCAAAAGGTCCCGTTCATTAGACCACTCACTTAGTCCTTCCCCCTGTTCTGCCAGGCATGCCAAACCTTCAATATCATTCAAGCATAAGAGCTCTGATACTTGCGCTTAACCACTCGCACTCGCTCCCCCACTCCCTGTGGTTCGCTTCTTCTTGTGTAGAAACATTTTCATGAGTTTGAGTTTCCATACATATGAAAACACATCAATTCGAGTTCTGTTGTAATCAAAATTCACTGTAGGGCAAAAAGTTAGACAAAGGTCAAGTAAGGATTGTTCTGCTAATGCCCCGACGTGGGTCCCGTGCTCTCAATGCCACTGGAGTAAAGCTATCCTGGCTAATGAGGGGTAAAGCCCCGAAACCGGTCCTAGGATGCTTGGTTCCATTCCAGGGAGGACCTGGCCTGGCAGTTTGGGCTGGACTGTTCTCATGGGGCACAGGGTCAAGACTGATTTGCATAAGGCTGAGTTCAAACTGGATGGCATGGGTGGCAAAAAAGCAATGGATTTAAGCCCAGATCTCTGTACTGGGGTGAATGTATGACATTGTTCTGCATTCTGTCCATCAATTGTTCTTTTTGCAACTCTTCAGCAGAGCCCTATATGCTGCTTTACCAGCAGGGGATTTTGTTGAGAGCCTCCATCGTTCGAGCCGTTTGCATTTTGATTTTTCCAAATACAAGTTGTCTGCATACCAAGGGGCTTGGCTTCGAGAGGAATTAGAAGGAGATTTTTAAAAGGGGTGATTTGATCAAACATTGCCGTAAGGGAGTTATGGTAAGTGACCAGAGCAGTGTTAATATCAGTGTGAGATGTGATTGTGATAGGCCTAAAGGTCTCAGAGAAGGAAGGTAGCCTCTTTCCTGGGCATGACTGGAGCGTTATTATTAGGGATATGGAATGTTATTACTTAGTGGTCTGACCACATGAGGAAGCGAGGGTTCATTTGTAACGTCCTTTGCGTTGATAAAAATAGGATCAAGGGTAACTCTTTCTTTATGTGTGTGTCCTATCACTATTTGGTTGTGCCCCAGTGTCTCCATGTCTGCTAGGAGTTGAGGCACTCATGGGTCCTTAGTGTTTTCACCATGGTAATTGAAGTTACCCAGTAGTAAGAACTTACTATCAGCCAGCATATGAGGCTCTATATAGCCAATTAATGACTAGCTGACATTTTTCCTTGCACTTGGTGGGCAGTAAATTAGTGCCCCCTCCAGAATTCGTGGCGGAGATTGAGATTTGAAAAATACGTATTTCAAACCAGTCAGTGAGTAAAGTGTCAACCATCTCTACTTTAAGGGAATCATGGTAGGCGATGGCCACAACCCCTCCAAGTCGCTCTTCCCTATCCCATTTGACCAGGCAATAGTGTTCTGGTATGACATGCAAGGTATTGCTGTGGTGTTTAGCCAGATCTCCATAAAAAAAACATATCTTGGGAGAATGAGTAGTAATGAGTTCCCATATTTCTATCTGACCATGGACCTAACATTGCAATAGAATACAAAAGTTAAAAGTGAAGGAAGTGTTACAGGTATTCTGCTTAGAACCCTCCAGAGGTGTAACTTTAGCTAAACACAGGAGCGTGGGAGGGAGGGCGTTTCTCTAGCCCCTAGTGTAGTCAAAGTGTCTAAACAGGAGTACCTGCATTCCTTGTGGAAGGATGGGCCCTCTAAAGTAGAGAAACACTGATTGCAAAGCAAATAAGGGCTGTTAGTTGAAATGAGATTCGTATGTATTTGACTTAGCTCTGAGAAGGAATATCTGGTAAAAAGGGCAACAGGTCCTGGCGTCTGGCATTGTCCAGGCACGGACGGGCGCAAACTGGCTTGCCTTTGGCTTCCTGGCTGTGAGCTCAAAGTCTAAACTGCCGACCCGCTAATGATGGCAGAGGACAAAGGGCATGGTGCCGCAGTGGACCGGAGAGTGGTAGGTAATTAAAGAGAGAGATTTCTCTTAAATCTAAGCAATGTGGCGCATGGCTAAAACATTAAAAACAGTATCATATTTCATGGTAATAAAGTGCGAGCCTTACCGGAACAGTGCTGTGCGTCCGCGACCTGCTATGGCTTAAGTAGACTTTCTGGGTGTGAGCTCAGCGTCTAGACTGCATACCAATCCAAGATGGTGGAGGTGTAATGGTCCCAAGGGAGTGAAAACAGTTCTGCTGACTCTCTCCGCAACAAACTGCAGGGTAATGCGGCGGACCAGAGAGCAGTAGGTAATTAATGGTAGAGAGATTTCCCTTAAATGTAAACAATGCATCGCAAGGTTAAAATATTAAAAACAGTATCAATTTCATGGTAATGAAGTGCAAGCCTTGCCTGGACAGCACAATATCCATACATATGTAATGTTTTACATTCATGAATTTTTTTTTATTAATTAAATATATAAATTGCATAAAATATTATCTGGGAAACTGTGTGAGCAAGGGGTTATCTTCTAATACTATTTTTTTTATTATTATATTTTGTCTGTGTTTATTATATTTGATATATTATAATCATTATTTTTTTAATTGTTATGTTTGGTAGATTGCATGGTCTGTAGGGAAGTGCTGTGATTTTAAATATATTTTATTCAATTTTAAATGTTATTAATTACTTGTTAATTGAACAAATCGTTTAATAACTAAAAAAAAAGGGTTTAAATGATTTATATTCACTTTCTAATTTTTAAAAAAATATTTTAGAGTTTTATTTCATATATACATATTTCAGCGCAAACACTGTATTTGTATTTACTATGATTATTTGTCTATTTATATTTTTGATTTATTTATATTAAATTCAATGTTGTGACTTTACATTTAAAATGTGATTTACATTGATATATCAAATCAAATCAAATCAGGGACATTTGTATAGCGCAACACATCACTCAAGAATCTCATGGTGCTTGCAGACGGCTCTGATTAGACATTGGCTTAGTTATCAAATAACCATGACTTCAGCTGTTTACGGAAATGGTTATGATCGAGAATGATACGTAGGTGAGCCGGGGCGAGGAAGGAGAAAGATCGTCCTCCTTTTCTGGCTGTGCGAATTCTCAGGGGAGTGAGCAATGCTGCATTGCATGATCGGAGCACTAGGCCGGTACCAGTGTAATTTTTTGGACCAGTATTTTGGCCCCCTTCCATACATGTGCTTATGGATCAGACAGAGGATCTTAAAATGAAATCGCTTCTTTACTGGAAGCCAGTGTAGTGAGTTTAGACAAGGAACAGAGGAGGATCTGGACGGAAGATCGAGAACCAGCCTGGCTGCCGTGTTCTGCAAAATGTGGCGTCTTTTCAATAGGTTTTCATTGATTGAGAACAGTAGAGCATTTCCATAGTCCATTCGGTTTATTATTAATCCCTGGACTAGTGGTTTCCTGGCCTCAATAGGGATCCATTTGAAAACCTTTCGTAGGCTACGCATCACCCCAAAGCAAGTGCTGGGATTGTGGTTGATCTGACTATTCATAGACAATTGATTGTCCATGTAAACGCCTAGATTTTGTACTGTTGATTTGGGGGTTGGACAGGGGCCGATATTGGTTGGCCACCAGTCGTGAGACCAGTGCTCCTGGGCCTTACCAAAAAGCATGATCTCAGACTTTCCTCCATTCAATTGGAGGCAGTTGGAACGCATCCACCTGTCAATGTGAGACATGCATTTTTTTAAACGCTGCTTTGTTTCTGCAGGGTCTGGGCCAATGGTGACCAGAATCTGCGTGTCATCCCAATATACATTTATTTTAATGACATAGGGGCTTACTATGACACAGTCGCGGATATAGGTCAGACCGACCTCCGGTTGGAAGTCCTGACCGCTTAATTATGATTCGCCCGCACATGGGACTCGATTACGATGTCGTTCGGAAATCATTCTGACCGAATAAGTCTCAGAATAGTTTCCGAACTAAGCAGATTTGGGAGTCCGACCGACCGAGACTGATGGTTCCGGATACTGTTCGGTGAGACTCCTATTGACTTCAATGGGAGCCTGTGTTTCGACCGAATACACAGGCTCCCATTGAAGAAAGGTGTGGGTGGGGAAAATCATGCAGCCTGTGGCAGGCACCACTTGGTGCCTTAATAGAGGCAGGAGAGGGTCCAAGGGAGAAAATGTCAAGACCTGCGAGGAAAATATCCCCTATTCAAATAAAATAGTAACACAAAAAATCCTTGGGTCTGTGCTAGCAAAAAAGATGTTAAAAGATGACGGAATAGTGTCTCACAATAACATCACATGGGAGAAATCCCTTTAAGGACGAGTACCCTCGCCTACCATAGGTGGAATGCTGCATCATATGGGTTTCTCCTCCCAATGGGAAACCTAGTCCCCCTGAGGGCTACAACCTCCCCAATGTGAAGAAGGAGCTCAGGGATGTTTTTAGGTGTTTGTACAATCACAAGGATGCTAACATCCTATAGATGGATGATGGTGTAGTGAGGAGGCAGTGCAAAGGAAATGTGAATCAAAAGTGCTGAGATTAAAAATACCTAGTGGGGGCAAAACAAGGCACTTTATTCACTTGCTCGCACTTGTAGAGTTACCCGACTCGCTATATAGTCAGATGCAGTGTATGCAACGACTTAGATTACTCAATGCAACCCCAAACACCGTAAATCAGCATTTAGAGGTACCCACTGTCAGTTAAGTTAATAAAAGTATGACTAACATACTGGAAAATAACTACACAACTGCCATGTAAAAGTACTGGCTAACTGTATATTAGAACGAGATAAACAAAGGCTGAGTTATAAGCTTAGATGTTGATAAACCCAGTTAGATCCTGAGCTCTGCTTACCTCTCCATCGGTACCCTGTCATGGTACGTGAGCCGCGACCGGAGGCACTGACATGAGGCTCAGTCTAAAATGTAAATAATCTCCAGAACACACACGCATTTCCTGATTGCAGAGCATCCACCTGTACTTGGACCCATAGGTGACTCTGCCAGACGCCTGTACGCGTGAGCTATGCAACAAATTGCGCATGTGGGTGTCGACTCCAAGCACTGCGCATGTGTGATTCTGAGACGCAGCGATGCAAACAACAAGAACACTGCTGTTAAAGGAAATATCTTGTATAATCTAACTTTATCGAGCTTTATTTTGCGCACAACAAATTGCGCCAAATGCTGCAAAATGAAGAGATAACACAATCGTAGCTTATTGTTAATGGAGTCGCTACTAGGAAATGTGGGATCGTACTAGCATTAGTCAAATGAAATATAAGGAAAAATTGAAAAAATGATGAAATGATTAAAAGAGGCATACTTCCTGAAATGCCTATGCTGCATTGATGTATGGCAAACAAAAATATATATGCAACCATTATTGTGTGTGACTGTGCCAAGCTGGACATTCTTTATGTCATTATATTCAAACAATAATGCTAACAGTGTCAGGAAAAATACTTATCAACATTTCACTGGTATTGTACTGGGTCCGTTGTGCTCATGAGAGTCTCTAGGGTTCTGCATTTACTGATTTTATAATGCTAACCAAGGAATATCATCATTAAGTCATTCTTAGACACTGGAAAATTCTCAACATAGGGAACAAACCGTTGCCTCGCCCATTGTTCGCCTTTAAGAGAAGCACTAATATTAAAGATCAGATAGTGCACACTCAGCCTACATCCAGCAGACTTTCTGACCAAGAAACCCTGTGGGGCCTACTGCCAATCAAAGGACATTTTCCGTGTGGATCGTGTGCTGTATGCCCACAAACAAAACGTACCACAGAAATTGACATTGGCACTAACAGACCTTGGATTTTGTCTACACACACTAACTGCAACAGTGACAAATTGGTTTATTTAATCACTTGGTTTATACTATGTGGGAATGACAATGCAAAAGATTAAGACAAGAATATTAAAGCATAAAAGTACAATTCGGTGCAAAAAGTGCTCTACTAAAATGACAAATCATTTTTTGGACATGAATCACACCGAAGGAGATTTGATTTGGACAATCCTAGAACAACGTAGGATTCCTATCCACATCACAGACAAATCCAAATTTCTGTTTAGCCGAGAGCAACGGTGGGTGCATAGACTGACGAGTGATACCACTGGACTTAATGATGATATTCCTTGGTTAGCATTATAACATCAGTAAATGCAGATTTTTAGAGACTCTCGCGAGAACTATGGACACAGTACAATACCAGTGATATGTTCATAAGTATTTTTCCTGACACTGTTAGCACTATTGTTTAAATATAACGACGTAAAGAATGTTCAACTTGGCACAGTCACACACAATATTGGTTGCATATATTTTTGTTTTCCATACATCAATGCAGCATAGGCATTTTAGGATGTATGCCACTTTTCATTATCTCATATTTTTTTCAATTTTTCCTTATATTTCATTTGACTAACGCTAGTAAGATCCAGTATTTCGAAGTAGCGACTCCATTATCAATAAGCTATGATCGTCTTATCTCTTAATTTTGCAGCAATCAGCACAATTTCTTGTGCAAAAATAACGCTTGATAAAGTTGGATTATACAAGATAGTTTCTTTGAGAGCAGTGTTCTTGTTGATTTCATCACTGCGTCTCAGAATCACACATGCGAAATGCTTGGCGTAGAGAGACACAATTTGTCGCATAGCTCACGCGTACAGGTGTCTGGCAGAGTCACCTATGTGTCCACGTACAGGTGGATGCGCTGCAATCAGGAAATGCGTGGGTGTTCTGGAGACTATTTAAACTTTAGACTTAGCCTCCCCCCGGTGCCTCCGATCGCAGCTCATGTACCACGATGGGGTACCGACGGAGAGGTAAGCGGAGCTCTGGATCTAACTGTGTTTATCAACATCTAAGCTTAAAACTCAACCTTTGTTTATCTCAATCTAATATACAGTGAGCCAGTACTTATACATGGCAGTTGTGTAGTTATTTTGCAGTATGTTAGTATTACTTTCATTAACTTAACTGACTGTGGGTACCTCTAAATGCTGATTTACGGTGTTTGGGGTTTAATTTAATCATCTAAGTAGTTGCAGCCACTGCATCTGACTATATAGCGAGTCGGGTAACCACTTGGGACTATTCAAACCGTATAGATCGCACTATTTTGCATCAACACAATCCTAAAGCAATCTCACTGTGACATGATGATCAAAGGGTATGGACAGTGTTAACACTGCGATCACAGTGTGTGGACAGTGACAGCATAGCCTACCCATTAATGATCCATGACCACCAAGTATCGTTTTTCTTCCTGTACTGATTCTGTTCAAACTGTGTTTTCGTGACCTGCACACTTTGTTCTTTCAGTGCTAGCACTTAGTTATCTAATGCTTGACACATATTTTTATTGTACATATATCATTTTGTTTTAGAGCGGGCCGTCTTCCCTGAGCTGTTGCAAGGTTGAGGAGAGGCTGATTATCCAACACTTTGGGTAAGTGTATCGATTGTATTATACTTGAATACCCAAGTGGGCATGAGAGGATATAATGAGAGTCCTTCTCGAATAGCACGAGTTCTATTGCAGATGATGGAGTAATGTATATTTGACTTGTGGTGTCTACTTATTTTTGTCTCACTCTTTTAGGTATGTCCAGTAGAATCCAACAAAGATATACAGGATTACTGTTTTGGTATCACTATTTTATTTAGCATTTTCTTCACTTCTAACACAGCAGCAACTTTAACCTTTTTGGTCCTGACGAAAGCCTGGATACTCTTTGAGATCGCTTAGGTTGAAACATGTCAACCTTTTTATGACACCGAGCAGTTTAAATCCATATTGCTTGCTGCACTGTTTTTAACTCTACCAGTGTGAGCAAGTGAATAAAGTGTTTTGTTTTGCCCCCACTAGGTAGTTTTAATCTCACCACTTTTGATTCACATTTTCTTTGCGCTGCCTCCTCACTACACCATCATCCATCTATGGGATTTTAGCATCCTTGTGATTGTACAAACACCTAAAAACATCCCTGAGCTCCTTCCTCACATTGAGGAGGTTGTAGCCCTCAGTGGGACTAGGTTTCCCATTGGGAGGAGAAACCCATATGATGAAGCATGCCACCTATGGTGGGTGAGGGTATTCGTCCTTAAAGGGATTTCTCCCATGTGGAGTTATTGTGCGACACTATTCTGTTATCTTTGAACATCTTTTTTCCTAGCACAGACTCGAGGATTTTTTGTTTTAATATACCCCTTGGTGCCTGCCACAATGTGCATGGTCTGAAAGGGGGGTTCCTTGGGTACCCCCATGGTACCCATTCTGAAGGCTCTGGGTGAATGAGGGCCTGCTATGGGCCCCCATAGTAATATTCGAACAGCCGATCCGTGTCAGACAAACCAAATCGGAAAGGATGTCTGAATCTGACATTGTAATCGCTCGGTCAGAAACGCGGTCCGTGGACCTGTACTAGTTGGCTCCGAACAAGTCGGTTCCTCAGAAGGCCATTCGGAACTGACTTGGACAGTCCGAACGCTTTCTGAACATCGTAATTAGTCGTTCGGAACACTTTCCGAAACAGTCAGAAAGACGGGTTCCGAATCGGATTCGGCAGACCCAAATCAGATTCTGAGCCTTTCCGAACGACATCATAATTCACCCCATGGTCAGAAAGCCCGGCATGGGAAGCCTGCCGGAAACCAAGCATCATAATCCGGACGCCGTAAAATGCCGTCCATTTTGATTATGGGCCGGTATCCAACTGGGCGAAGGGCTCCTTGAGCACGTCAGAATCCAGCCGAAATGACCGGATGGTTTCACTTCCGACCGCCTAAACTGTAATGAGTTGGTCAGAAGTGAAACCGACAATCTCGATCGGAAAGCCTCCGACCTAATGTCAGAGGCTTACCGACTTAGATCGTAATCGGGCCCATAATGTATTGTTTTTGTTATGTTTTTAATGGTGATACTGTTTACTTTTTTATTTTAATTAATGTTTTAATATATTTTTTACTTTGATTCTATGTAATTTTGGGAATAGTAAATCTGATTTTGTTAGAGGTCTAAAATGTTCTTCTGCCTATAAGGTTGGATTAGGAATAGTACGTTTCACTTCTTAAAAGCCCAACACTTTCTCTACTGTTGTTTAAATTGGTATGGGAATTCTAACTATGAACCCTCAAAAGTACAAATCTTTCACTAACTTTGCTCAGTCTGCAGGTTAGAGAATAAATCTGAACCGCTCCAACGTCCAACACTGTCCCTTCTGCTGCTTACTTTACTTGTGTTGGAGTGGAAGTTGAAGAACCGGGTTATTTAAGACCCGGCGGCGCCAGGGGCACGCCCAAAGTCTTCGGGTATCACCTGTCTTAGAACACAGAGACACAGAATCTTCTTGGTGGCGTCAAAGATCAAATTTATTGGCTGCAGCCAGTAACAGAAGTCCTAGAAGTCAACACAGTATGAGTTCTCAGGAGACTGCTCAACTTTACAAAGCAAGCCATCCCTTTTTATACAAAAAATTGTGCTTCAGGCAAACATTCCTTATTTACAGTTTGACCACTCATGTTTACACGACAAAAAGCAGGATCATGATGACAAGCCCATTTTCCAGTTTGTCCAGCCCATAATCAATCATTGGTTAAACTTAACATTTTTCATCAGACAGGTCGATCGGACCCATAATAAAAACGGGCACATCCCCATCGAAAATAGGTTATAAAGAAGGAACAGAAAGAGATGAGACGCAAGATAGAAAGGTGTGTGTGTGTATCATAAACTCTGCAATGTCCTGCTCTTTGATCTCTATCTCGATCAGCTAAAGGGCAAGAACTGGTTTGGCAAGGTCAGCTTCAGGCAGCAGGGTCAGTTCATTTCAGGTCAAACAGGAGTCAGCACAAACTCAAACTAAGGTGCACGTGTCCAAGAAACTTGTTCAGCCACAGTCATGGGCCTATGTGAGGGCAACCACAAAATGGCTGCCATGCACAAAATGGAACCCAAGGGTTTCAGAACGAAATCGGCAAATACACAGTGAATCCATCAGTGTAACATGTCGGAAACACTCATGCTTGCTGAGCTCACTGTTTACGGTTCGCTGTTACCAAATTCATAACAGAACCACGACCATTATGACCCAGGGTCAGAATTCACGGAACCTCAGACCCTCCTTTTGCCCTTACATCGGCAATAACCTAAACTCACGTCAATCTGAATCCAGATCTATACCCATCAGATCATCAAGATGTTGCTGTAGCATCATCCTAGTACTTAGTAACTCTCTCTGGACAGGTCTCCTCGAACACGAAGTAGCACAAAGGCCACATATAGCAGGAGCACACTGTACGCAAAGACAGAACAGGAAAAGGATAGCTAATACCACCCCACTGACCATCAGAATCTTCCACCACCAAGTGGATAACAATCCCCAGAACCATCCCATCAACGACCAATCTCCTTCGTCCATATGCACAGACTCGGAGATCTTATGTAGCTTGGAAATGGCTTGGTACACTGTCGGAGTGTTGTCTGGAATAAAAACGCAGCAGCTCGATTGAATCAATTTACATACCCCTCCTCTATCTGCAAGTATGACATCTAACGCAACTCTGTTCTGGAGAGTCATAAGACGATCCGACTGGAGCTCAGCAGTCAAGTTACTAAGGGCACCGGCGGTTTCAACTACGGTGGACTCAACCACTCTCGTCAATTGCCGTATGTTCCTGCTGTTAACTATAGGTCCCCAAAACGGCAGGAAACCCTTCAAGAAATCTCCTAATTCCTGTCCTACAGTATCTTCCTTACTGAAGACACCTCTAACAATTCTCGTCTTGTGGTAATCTGCCGCAGCTGTATAGGTGGGAGGCAACAGGAATGAGACAAAACATGTGCCCGAGAAATCAGGGGGCAACCATGTGTATGCTCTATCATAACAGATGAAATAGGTACCCTTAGCTGCTAGGAACGATGGGGAAGTCTGGGACGCAAAAACATACGTCTCAGTGCAGATACTCTTCCCTAACTGAGCTCTCGGATTCTTGCCATTACCTTGCAGACAAAGATGACCCTGATGGGGTACGATCCAAATAGGAGAGGATCTTTTCGGTCGCTGGTTCTCACTCAGACTAACTCCATATCCAGTCACGTTCCATCCAATATATGCTAGTGTCTCATCTCTCGGGATCGTCTCATGGGAACTAACTCCTCTAATCATGTCGACTATACCCTTAACTAGAGCACTATTCTTTGGATTGTCCTTCACAGAACGTAGGGGGTAGACTTCACGAGCATAGATGAACATCGTTCTGTATGCCCACACAGAACCTTTATAGCTGAATGGCAGGACCAGGTAAGGAATACCTTTATCAGTAGTATGAGGCATAAGACCACACACCCAACAGTTAGTCGTGTTTACTACTAGCTGGTGTTGGTGCAGAAGCTGAACAAAGGAGTTATTAAAAAATTCCAATCTTCTAATGGATTCATGTTCAGGCAGAGGATGAAAAGAATGCGAAGAAACAGTAGAAGAAGGTATGGGTTGAGTAGTGGGTGCAAACGTCACTTGAAAAGAGAACATCATCAATTTAAGTAACATGAAAAGACATAATATCAAAAAACACTTTCTACTCATAATTGGGCACATTTTGCTCTTAAAACTAATTTCTTCAACAAGTCTCTCCATCTCGAAAAACTCCATCCTCTAACCGTGCTGCTCGCGGCGGTTGGGTGTTCGCGCTAAGGAATGCGTCTGTCAGTCCAGGGAACGCCCTAGGACCAACCAGAACCGTCGACCTTGTGTCTTCGGCTTGCACTCCAAAGACTTTACACCGCGACCCTACAGCTGAACCCAGATGGCGGTTCGAAAAACAAAAATCGGCCAAAACAGTTTCTCAGATGGGAGAGCTGAATTAAAAAAAAATTTGTAAAAAGGAAAATTTCTTATTTTATTTGTCCCACAATTCTTGGACGCAAATTATAACGGCCTTTCCCAGGCAATGTCTGGTCTCGGAACAAAAGGTCAGGCTCAGTAGTGTCCAATCGAACTGACGGTGGCACAGCTTCTCGCAGAAGGTCGTCGCTTTCACGCTCAGAAGTTGTCCCCATTAAACGTGCGTTGCTAAAAGGCAGAAAACGAGGCACAGTGTCAGTTTCTGAATCAGGAATGCCCTCCTGGACCCACCGGTCGTACGGCAGAGGCAAAAGAACCCTCTTACAATGTACGCCGTGGATCCAGTTCTTCTTCCCTTGCACTCGTACTGCAGATCGCGTAGATAATAGCACCAAGTAGGGACCGGTCCAGCGGGGCTGATCGTTCTTTGTCCGCTGAAATTTTTTTATCAGTACCCAGGTGCGGGGATCAATGGCATGTCCTGGATCTTCAGAAGCCTGAGGCAATGTGTCATGAACCTGTTGGTGTAAAACACGCAATTTAGCCGTCAATTCGTACAGGTAATCAAGCAGTACAGGGTGTTCGATCTCGCAGAATTTTGTCGGCCTCGGCACTCCCCATATGTTTGCCGGGTGACCAAAAACTATTTCATAGGGACTAAGTCCCACTCGAGAATGTACAGTCATCCTTGTTGACAGAAGTGCTAATGGCAAAGCATCAGGCCATTTAAGACCAGAGCTCGCCTGTATCTTGGACAATTTCAACTTAAGGGTGCCATTATAGCACTCAACTAGACCAGCTGATTGGGGGTGATTTGCAGCATGGAACGTTTGGCGAATTCCTAACCCTTCACACACTCTCTTCATCACTTGACCCACAAATTCACTTCTATTATCACTCCAGACCATTCTCGTCAAACCATACCTAGGGAAAAACTCCTTAATAAGGGCTTTAGCTGTGGACAAGGCAGTATTATCTTTCAGGGGATATGCTTCTACCCATCTTGAAAAGGCACAAACAACCACGAGTACATATTTCAAATTGTTGCACCTCTCCATGTGGATGAAATCTAGCTGCAAAAGCTCGAACGGATACGTTGGAGGCGCAAAATGACCAGCTGGAGTTGGAGTTCCCTTGGCAGGATTGTACATCAGACAAACCATACAATTTTTGACCACATTCTCTGCACACTTAGGAATTCCAGCATTTTGCCATACTGGAGCCAACAACTTACAAATTCCTTTTGTACTGATATGAGCCATTCCATGCACCATTGTAACCACTGCCAGCACGTACGCATCGGGTAACAATAACCATCGTTGATGCTCTGACAACTCAACCCAACAACCATTTGCATCCAATTTACCCGTACTCTCTCTCCATACGCCCAACTCTTTCTCTGTAGCTTCAGCTTGAATAGACTTCACACTTTCTATCGTATCCTCACACATTCCAACATCACCAATCCATCTTGCAGGGCCTGAAACATACATTCGACTCATCACATCCCTCGCCACGTCTTTCGCAACTTCATCCGCAAACGCATTACCGCGACCAACGTCATCGGTAACCTTCTTATGTGCACTGCATTTCACAATCGCAACTTGCAACGGCAAGGTAAGTGACTCGAGAAGCTCATTCACCAACTGACCATGCTGAATTTTAGTTCCATGAAAAGTAAGGAACCCACGTTCCTTCCACAAGCGTCCAAAACTATGAGCCACACCAAACGCATACTGGCTGTCGGTATATACAGTCACTCTCTTCCCTTTCGACAACACACACGCTCTCGTAAGTGCAATCAACTCTGCTGCTTGAGCTGAATTATGTGGGATACGTGCAGCTTCAACAATCGTATGCAAAGTCACAACAGCATATTCGGAAGCTTGAAGCACGAACCATCCACCCATAAGGTACCATCACACTTCACAAGAGCAGTATCCCTAAGGTCTATCCTTCCTTTCGTTTCCTCTTCTGTCCTAAGAAAACAATCCTACTGTTCAGAAACATCTGTCTCTACTGAAATCGGCAACAACGTAACTGGATTCAACGTATTGCATCTCTTTCTGTGCACATGACTCGCTAAGAGTTTCAACTCATAACCTGACAATCAAGCACTAGTTAAGTGCTGTGTCTTGGTCCTGTTTAACAAGGTATCCACTGCATGTGGAACCATCACAATCAGCGTATTATCCATCACCAAACCAGCAGACTGTCGAATGGAAACAGCTGCTGCCGCTGTGGCTCTCAAACAACTCGGCAACGCTCTAGCTACCGGATCCAACGTCGACGAGAAATACGCACATGGACGCTGCTTGTCCCCAAAAGATTGTGTCAACACTGACAACGCACATCCCTCTCTCTCGTGCACATACAATGTAAAAGGCTTGCTATAGTCTGGAGTACCCAACACAGGAGCCGAACACAATGCATCACGTAATTCCGAAAAACTTTTCTGACAATCGTCAGACCACGGGAGGGGATTCGGTGTATCTTTACAAGTCAAAGCCAACAGAGGTTTGGCCAGCAGAGAAAAATTCGGTATCCACTGTCTACAATATGACGTGATACCCAAGAAAGCACGTACTTCTCTCTGCGTATTTGGCACAGTCATTCGCACAATCGCTTGAATTCGTTCTGGGGTCAACCTTCTTCCCTCCTTTGACAAGAGATGACCTAAGTAGGTCACTTCTTGTTGACAATACTGCAACTTAGAAGGTGACACTTTATGATGCAAGTCCGACAGATGTCGCAACAAAGAGAGAGTAGCTTCTTTACAAGTTTTCTCATCATCAGCGGCCACTAACAGATCGTCCACATATTGAATAAGAGCAGCACCAGCAGGCAACACAAGAGTATCAAGCTGAGTCTTCAAAGCCTGGCTATAAATAGAAGGACTTTCGCAATAGCCTTGAGGAGCTCTCTTAAACCGGAAGCTTCGGCCTCCTAAAGAGAAGCCAAAAATATCTCTACTCTCCTCAGCAATTGGAATGCTGAAGAAAGCATTTTTCAAGTCGATAACTGAAAACCAAGCAGCTGAAGCAGGAATCAAAGTCAACAAAGCAGTAATATCCGGAACAACTGGAAACTGTGGCACGACTATTTTGTTAACCTCTCTAAGATCGATCACAAACCTGTAGACAGGTGGCTGAGAAGAATCAGTACACTTCAAGACAGGCAAAACAGGACTGTTGCACACATTACCTCTCGTCTCTTCAATCACATCTTTCTCAATCAGATCATAGATGATCGCTAACAGGGCTCTTTCACCATCGCTACAAATCCGATATTGGGGAATGCGTGGCAATTTAACATTTGCTTTAAGCATCACAACGTAAGCTGGAATCTCCAAAAGACCCACATCATTAGGACCAGTAGCCCAAAGAGTATCAGGGAGAGAACACAATTCCGGTGGAAGCCGATCTTTAGACAAATACATCGGAGAGATCACTTTCTTACCCAATGTAAGTTGTACTCCCAAAGGAGAACAATGGAATGTCGCATTCAACCTTTTCAACAAATCCAAGCCCAAGAAATTCTCGCCACAACCTGTCGTTAAAATGAGGGGTGCTTCCAATTCACAAGGTCCTATAGAAAGAGACAAAGGACTAGAAACTGGGTTACGAACTGGGGCGCCGGAGAATCCTACCGAAACATTCGTTAAGCCAGACAAAGGTGCGCCAGGGAGTTTAGAGTGCATGATAGAACTCTTTGTCGCACCAGTATCCAAAAGAAAAGGCTCTACTACCCCCGATGTGGCTACTGCAACATAAGGCCCACTCTGATCTACTGGAACCGACACTACTCCCTCTCTTTGTCTATGGCTGTCCTAGCAATCATTATAGTCAGCATTCTCACTCTCAACATAATAGTCATCAGCATAGTAATGAGTCGATCGACCAGATGTAATCTTCTGCTGATCAAAGCAATTCATAGAATTTTGTGGAGGAAAGGAACGTTCATTCTGAGGAAATGTACCATGTCCTCTACCCCTAGACACTTGCTGAAAACCACCACGACCTCTTGGGGCCGGCATACCACTCGCACGTTGTCGCAACACCGGGCACTCATTTTTATAATGACCTTCCTCCTTACAATACGCACACTGATTCAAACCCAAGGGTGGTCTTGGAGGAAAATACCCAACGTTCTGTTGCGGCCTCTGAAATGGGGGAGGTTGCTGAAACTGTGGACGTTGCGGTGATTCTTGCTGATTCGAGCGAGGCGGATACGCCTGCTGCAAAAGAACCTTTGCCTTTAAATCTTTAGTCTTTTTCTCTACTCTATCTTTCTCGTCCTTATCCCTATTCTCGTAGTACTGTGCAGTCGCCAATATCTGGGCCGGCGAAGAAACAGCCCAAGAACGTTCAGAATCTTTCAACTTATTACACAGTTCAGGGAGCAAATTAAAAACAAATTTGTCCACAAATAATCTTTGCCCACCCTCCGTACTCATGTCCTGACCACTATGATCTATAAATGTTTCTTTAAACCTAGTGAAGAAATCAGATACACTTTCGTCCTTCTTCTGCTTACAAGCTGCTAACTTGTCCCAATTAACTCGTAACGCTGGCATCATCGTTTTCATAAGATCTATAATTTTGCCAGGTAGATCTGCCACTAGAGCCTCAGGTTTAGCACCACCAACCTGTCTAGCATCTGCAGCAGCGATATTCACCCATGAATCACCTAACTCAATTGCATGATCCTCATGACAAATTTTTGCCCACAGAGGTTGAGGTACCACGTTACCCAACAGCATATCTATATCGGCTAAATTCATGATGCATGCGTCAACTGTCTGAGACAACTCCTTGTAATAACCAGCCGGATTTTTACGGGGGTCAGGTAAAGACTGCTTAAGAGCCAAGACCTCTGCTCTCTTCCATGGCACATGTACCCATACTCGCTGAAAATGAGGCAGAACAGCTGGATTAGCGTTTGGGTCCCCTTCTCTCCACACTGGGGGAACTTCTCACATGGGATATTGTCTCGCTTTCCTTCTAACAGAGGAATCAGGTTCATACAATGTCTGAGGCGGAAGGCTAGATCTAAAGGCTAGTATCGTCTCTACGGCATCTGTAACATCCGATTCCACTATCATCTCTTTAGCAAAATCCGACTGAACATCAAGTAGTTCCTGCGGGATCAAACCCAAATCATTATCTTCCCATTCCTGACGCAAAAACATACACATCACATTAAAAACATACCTCTGCTTAGGCGGTTCCCACTGAAAGAAAACATCCATAACCGCTGGCAAACTATACCTTGAGGCATTTATAATCCATTTACGGGCCAACAAATCCAACACAGCCTGTTCCTCGGAACCAGGAAGCTGACTACGACTCTGCTTACGTTCCGAAACAGGGGTCATATTCAATGACCCAAACAATGGCGACAATAGACTAGAAACAGTCTCTGTCATTCCTTTTCGAATAGAAGGAGAAGAAGCGGTCATAAGAACAGGAGAATAAGTGTTTTGAGGCAAGGAAGGTGTAGGAATAAGAACAGTAGCTTCAGATGCCGAAGCGGAAGACAAAGGAGTTCGAGGCAAAGCTGGTAGAAAAGCTGGCGACCCTAGAGCGGGTGGCGCGGAGGAGGTAAAACCACCTGTGGAGTACCGGGTGGCTGAGCAACAGCAAGAGGTTGAACAACAAAGGGTGGAACAACCGGTGGTAATGGAGGCGCAGTAGCACCCTGCACATAAGGAGGTGGTAATCTCAGTAAATGAGACATCAAAGGATCTTTCTCAGGATCTTCAATCGGTTTCGGAGGAGAAGACTGCAAGGCCGGATAACATTTATCTATGGCCATGCAACGTTGCCTATCTAACACCTCAATTGCTTTATCTTCTTCATTTTCCTTAAACTGCCTAGCAGCTTGCATTATTGACAACCCCTTTTCTCTTTTATCTCTTTTAGCTTGTTTTATTTCTTTCTGTTTGGCCTCTTTACGCCAAAGGCGAAAGGAGTCAAACATTGCCGGCCGGGCTTTCTTTTTAAATAATTTTGTTTCTAGATTATCTAAAATCTCAGTATCAAAACTACCATGTTGGGGCCATCGTAAAACACCATCTTTCCTGGAGTAGCGGACTCATACTTCATTAAACGTAATGGGGCCCACGCCGTGTTTAGAATAGAGCTCATAAGTCGGAGTTCCAAACGGAGGTATCGGACATGAATCCTCCAATCGGGAATCCCTGTTACAACCACAACCAAACCAAGTACCAAATTTGCTATGATTAGGCATCTTCGCTCACTAATCGAGCTTCAAACTTCAAGGGATTATCTCTACCGATACACTCGTAAATATACAAGACCCTCGGCTTTGGAAATTGCAATTTTCAAATCAAAACTAAGGACAAATCAAAGCTAAGGACCAAACAAACTAAGAACCTAAGGACCAAAAACTAAGGACTGGGAGCGACCCACTTATACTTAACTGAGGTATCAGTCACGCCACCAGAAGATCCGTCTATCGTCTCGCCGTACAAAGCATCACAAATGGGTCCATGACAGGGCGACAGTCAGGGCAGCAGTCCTTCGTAGCCGTCAGGAAAGCGGGAAGCCTCGCAGAAAAGACCTTCAGTCCACATTCGACATGCCGGGGTCGATGAAGTGGTGGCCGTCCTCCAGAATTTCCTCACGAAGCTCCTCACGATCGTCAGGCTTGGACCGGTACCGCTGAAGTCGCCCCACGTTGGGCGCCAACTCAAGAACCGGGTTATTTAAGACCCAGCGGCGCCAGGGGCACGCCCAAAGTCTTCGGGTATCACCTGTCTTAGAACACAGAGACACAGAATCTTCTTGGTGGCGTCAAAGATCAAATTTATTGGCTGCAGCCAGTAACAGAAGTCCTAGAAGTCAACGCGGTATGAGTTCTCAGGAGACTGCTCAACTTTACAAAGCAAGCCATCCCTTTTTATACAAAAAATTGTGCTTCAGGCAAACATTCCTTATTTACAGTTTGACCACTCACATGTTTCCACGACAAAAAGCAGGATCATGATGACAAGCCCATTTTCCAGTTTGTCCAGCCCATAATCAATCATTGGTTAAACTTAACATTTTTCATCAGACAGGTCGATCGGACCCATAATAAAAACGGGCACATCCCCATCGTAAATAGGTCATAAAGAAGGAACAGAAAGAGATGAGACGCAAGATAGAAAGGTGTGTGTGTGTATCATAAACTCAGCAATGTCCTGCTCTTTGATCTCTATCTCGATCAGCTAAAGGGCAAGAACTGGTTTGGCAAGGTCAGCTTCAGGCAGCAGGGTCAGTTCATTTCAGGTCAAACAGGAGTCAGCACAAACTCAAACTAAGGTGCACGTGTCCAAGAAACTTGTTCAGCCACAGTCATGGGCCTATGTGAGGGCAACCACAAAATGGCTGCCATGCACAAAATGGAACCCACGGGTTTCAGAACGAAATCGGCAAAATACACAGTGAATCCATCAGTGTAACATGACGGAAACACTCATGCTTGCTGAGCTCACTGTTTACGGTTCGCTGTTACCAAATTCGTAACAGAACCACGACCATTATGACCCAGGGTCAGAATTCACAGAACCTCAAAGAAGTAAATGTGACCCTTCAAAACTGAAATAATTTCCATATTGCTGCTTAGGTTTGAGTATGAGTAATACATTTTATTTTCTTTGTAAATGTCTAGTATTTGAAAGGCGCACAGCTACCTCCGCAGAGGTGTCCAACTGTCCTGGCGCTGGTGGCCGTCGGGAAGATTAAGCGAGCTATTGCCCAGAGTCACATGGTGCTGGGTTGATCTGCCATCGGCACCAGGGATCGAACCATGAGCCCCAGGATCCAGAGGCAGTCGCCCTGGCCCCTGCTCCACACCTCTTCTTTGATTTATGTGACTTTTTTACCTTTTCTTTTTGTGAGTTTATAGCGATATGTTTGCTTTTGATAATTTTAGTTTAAATTGGAGATATTGTATTTATTTTGTCTTTGCTTTAAGCTGTTTGTTTTTTATTTACGTTGTTAGGATATAATGTATACTAGTGTATGCTATTATTTTGAAAAAAAATTTATATGACTTAAAAATTCAGGGTTTACTGTAGGGCAGCGCCGCAGGCCTCCCTGCTGCACTGCCCTACAGTAAAAGAAAGGGGCAGGATACAGCGCATTCCTGTCCTTTTCCCCTGCGCAGGCGCACATTGGGCAGCCGTGCACTACGCAGACAACTTCGCACCATGGTAGAAAGGTGCCTGCGTTTGCGGGGATGAATATTTCTGTGCGAGAAGTGAAACGTTCCTGAACAGAAACACTAAGGGGTAGATTCTAATCCGGTAAAAAGCGCTCTGAATTGCCGTTCGGAGCGTTTTACCCCGTATGAATCGTACTCGTAAACGTCCCCGTACGAATCTGCAAGTACGATCCCAACCCAACGCGTCACTCCGTACGACTCGTAACAAACTCCGTACAAATCGAAAGTACATACGATTTGCATCCGGCTGACGCTTTACCCAACGTCCGAACGTAAATAGACCGCGTTATCCGTACCATGAAGTACGATCCGTGTTGAAGACACTCCGTAGCGCTCTTTTGCTATGACAGCTGAAAACTGCCGTAAAAGCAGAGTTCGCCCCGGAACAGGTACGGAACGCCCCCCCCCCCAGGTACGGTGCGTACCCCCCATGATTGCAGGGGTACGCACCGTACCCCTGCGATCATGGGGGTACGTACCATACCCCGTGATCTTGGGGTGTATGCACCGTACCCCATGTACGCTGGGTGTACGGTGCGTATCCCATGTCCGCTGGGTGTACGGAGCGTACCCCCCATGATCGCAGGGGTACGGTGCGTATTCCTGTGATCATGGGTGTGTATGTGAATGTGCGATTTTCAGTACGAATTGGCCTTACCTGACGTGGACCGTACGAATCGCATCCTGATACTCCGGTCCGGATCGTAGTCGTCGAGTCGTACGGTGTGTGTACGAGTCGTACGGAGACGGCTCCGGATGCGAATCGTACGGACGAGAATTTTACTGGATCGGAATCGACCCCCAAGAAGAGATTTGTTCCTCTTTCTGTGTGTGCTGCAGAATGAGCACACATAGAAAAATGAAAAATTAGGAGAAATAAAGGTATTTCTCCTCGTGTGCCTCCCTTCCCCTCCCCTGGGGAGGTTAAGTTTTTGGTGCTGCCTCAGATTTACGATTTCTCGTAAATCTGGGGCAGTATCAAAATGCCATGGGTGTTGCTGGGAACACCCCGCAGCAACACCCATTGCACGCCCCTTTAACACAGAAAACTGCGTTAAAGGGAACAATATTTACAAGGCAGCATTAAGCCAAAAAAGTGGCTTAGTGCTGCCTCATAAATATGGAGCAGGCTCCTGCGCCACGGAACGTCACAAAAAGTGACAGTCCAATGGCGCAAGGGGCCTCATAAATGAGGCCCTGAATTTGTTGTAGCATTTTTTTAGATATATTTTTGTTTTTTAATTGTAAAGTATTTATTTTAATGCTATTTCTATTTTATATTTCCTTCAAGGTGTTTGTGTTTTATTCTTGGGGAAACATTTCTTTTAGCAATGCATTTTTATATTGAATTTTTATGATGTATTTATTCCTCACCAATTGCTATTGGTTGTTTGAGAGTATTTTTTTGTCTCCACTCGTACACCTCTATGCCAAGAAGGGGCAGTGGACTGCTTTAATTACTATATACTATAAAACCAGGACAGAGTAGGCTTTCAGGAAGAAACAACTATAAGTGAGCAGGGAAAATACAACAATGTGTACCTTAGAGACTCCTTGATCACTTGTGAAAATGCGATGTCCTGTTCATGCCCCATTCCACATGGACGACCCATTCCCTCCAATCATAATTTCCAGCCCAAGAAGGAGACACATGTATCACAGTGATGATGGTGAATTAGAGATGCAACTTCCCACTAAATTTCACCTACTGTGACAGTGATGTGTCAAACGTGCATATCCTTCGCATGCCAGTGTAAGGTAAACAGAAGCTATCCAAATGTCTGTGCAATGAGGCACAGTTGTAGAACGGGGAACATCCTTTACAACTGAACCGTTACAACGCAGGATTTACAAAGGGCGCTCTAGGATAGGGAATAGTTTAATTTACTATCCAACACCTTCCCTACTATCCACGGGGTCTGGAGTTGGAATAGTAAATTAAACTATTCACTATCCAGCGCCCCCCAACGCAAGTCGTTGTAACGACTTGCGCTGTAAAACCTGCGTCGTAACGGTACGCGCTGTAACGGTACGCGCTGTACCGTCATACATCCTTGTAGAACGTATCACAGCATGATTTACCATACTATAAATACTGCCACAAAAGATATGGAGCCACTGTATATGTCAGATCACATCCTAATCAGTGCAAACTGAAATAGTGCAACCCCTGAATCAATAACTAACATTGTATTATGGCCAATGAAAATTACATTGAACATGCCCATGTCTGTCCCTTAGATGTCGTTAAATCGGGACCCCTTTTAGAATATATTCATCTAAACATGAGCTGTATCATATGGTAGAGCTTCATATGCCCCTTCTGTGTAGGCCTATCCACTGCAACTAATGATAGATAGCAAACCCTTGAGGTTAGCCAGACAATAAGGGCTTGCTTGCTTTCTGTCTTCACTCGAGTACTGCATTTGAAGCAATTTTACAAATACAGCCCCCTGTCTGCTCTTGTTAAATCCCTCCTGTATGTCCTGCTCTAAAGTGCAAATGTTGCAAATGCTGTAACATTAAACCCGGACCTATTGGCTTTGCCAATGCTTGTTTTGTAGAGGGGTGCATGGTCCTGGTCTAGTCAGTGCGGATCAAACAAGGATGCACAGCCTGGCTTGGTAATGCAGCTAGCTCCAGGCGTGCAAAAAGAAAAGTTGTTTACGTGCGTGCGTCTGCTTTGTTTAAAGTGCTTTCAAATGTACTCAGCAAAGGTTTTCTTTCTGCTTGTCCAGACAGCTTTTAAAAGAATGCTCTGGAAATTATTTTTGTACGTTGAGTAATGGACACAATATTTGTATTTGCTTTCAAATGGTTCCAGCTGCGAGAGTTCTCGGCTGTCAGCGGACTGTGTTTTATGACAGTACTTAGTAAGCGAGAGGTCAGTGGGATGACATCACAGCTCTGTCCCTGGCTGTTAATAGCCGCGGCGGCTTACGGGCACAGGTGCACATTACACACCATGTGATTGGATGCAACAGGAACAGCTGAGGCGCTGCGGCCGCCAGAGGCTGCTTTCGTTTCCTCGCAAGGTGATACTTTACTTTGCTGGGTGCTGTGCTGCAGTGTGTAATTTAGGGCCATAACCAGAAGTGGCCGATGTTGAAACGTTCTCCAACTGTGTGAACTTAAAAAAACTGAACCATAATTTATTTTTTTTCATAGTTTTCGCCAGAGAACTTTCTTTCGAAAATGTTTTAGCGAGAGAATGTCCCGTAGAATAAAATGAATGTGAGGGTCACAAACTTTGCAAGTTTGTGAAGTGCAAATCTGTCTCCTTATTACAACTTTGAGTGGAATTAAAAATCCCCTCATCTCTAATTTTTAAACCAGTCATGTTCACTGCCTCTCCTCTGAAAGTTGGTATCTGGCTAACAACCTGGTCATGAGAGCCATCGAAATGCTCTAATTACTTACCTGAGACTGCATTACTCCCTCGCTTTAATTCATTACACTATGACGCAGTCCTGCCTCTCCAGACACCAATGCTACATAAATAAACCAGCAAATAGAAGGACTATTCTCTCCTCCACTCCTCCTGTTTGTTTAAAAGCGCTGATGCAACCATACTTAGCTGGACTGGAGATGACTGGGAGGGCGGGAGCCCTGTAATTAATTAAAGCAGGGAGAGGATGTGGCCTAATGGTTAAGGTGGTCGACCTCGAAGCTGGAGAACTGGGGTTGAGTCTCAGCAGAACTGCTCAACATCCTGTGATTCTGGGCAACTCACTTAATATCCCTGTGCCTAACAAAAATCAATGTGTCCTTCTGTAAGGCTACTGATGCTCATGTAAAGCGCTCTGATACCTTTGGGTCTAGTTTGTGCTATATAAACCCCCCCCAAAATAGGAAGGGAGTAGGACTCAGAGTAATGCAATTACCGGTAAGTAATTAGGGCATCACCCCATTGTCCCTCGCTTGCTTGAATACATCAAACTATGAGATTTACAAAGCAATAACATGATAGCTAAGATTTCATGCTCAAACTCAAAACTTTAGTTGACAGTGCTCGAAAATAGGAGCTATACCTGTTTACTTCTTAGTGGACAGACCTCTAGAACCAAAAACGTCTGTCAAATCCACATCTTGATCAATCTTGTAGTGTTTAACAAATGAAGAAAGAGAAGCCCAGGTGGCTTCTCTACAATTCTCTCTACAGTCAATGCTCACTGAATCTCCTCTAGAAATGCAGACAAGCCCATTGTGGACCTGCCCTAAATTCCTAGAGGTGAAGACTGACCCACTGCTATATATGCCAATGAAATCAAACACCTGACTCATCTACTAAGGGTAGATAATGCTAAATTTCCACCTTTCTTTTTCAAACTGAATTAACAAACTAGACTCAGAGAGTCTAAATGCTGCCACTCTATCCAAATAGAAAAGGAGAGCCGTCCTTACATCAAGATTATGGAGCCTAACTTTTTCTGTCTCAGGACAGGAAAAACATTTGCGTAAAATTACTTCCTGTTCTCCATGAAAGGCCAAATTATTCTTGGGAACAAAAGAGGGAAATGGCTGTTGGACAACCCTATCTTCAAGAATCCTACAAAAAAGGATGGATTCAGGATAAAGATCACAATTCAACCTGACTCCGAGCCAAAGTAATTGCAACTAAAAATAAAGTTTTCAAGGTTAAGATGTTAATATTTTCTGATTCATGAAGTTCAAAAAGAGGATCCTTCACGGCATCCAACAGCAACAAAAGTACCCAACGGTGAAAATGTTGAGAAGGTACAGGATGGAAGTTTCTCACCCCCCTAAATATGTGGTGGGCCAACTACTCATAATCAGAAATGTTCCCTCAGGAATGTCTAAAACCCCTGATTACCGCCCACAGCAGATTTAATGTGGACACCCAGAGACCCAAGTGAAAGCCATCCTGAAGGAATTAAAGGACCTGAATCAAATCAGTATTCCTGAGATTCAGTTGTTTGGAAATGCCATTTACCAAAGGTCCCCATGCGCGTGGCATTATAGTTGAGAGTTGAAGCACTTCTAGATGCTTTCAGATTTGTACCCAATTCTTCTGGCAAACCTCTATTTCTCATTTCTAACCTCTACACCTTCCAAGCTGCTAATCTGAGCTTCTCCAGAGCCTTCTGCTATAAAGCCCGTAAAACTAGCATAGGGTGTCTTAGGAAACTGACCTCCTCTGTGTCTCTCATCGATATAAGGAGAGGAAAGCAATTCAAATGGGGCCATACTAGAGCTAACAGTATTACTCTGACTAGGATTCTGAGATTTATGGAAAAGTAGGAAATGCATATACGAGACCCCGAGGCCACCGGCAGGAAAGCACATGCACTATCCAGGCTTGCTTCTCTTTCCTCCTTCACTTGTGCATTCAAACTAGAAGCACATATATCTATCCATCCGTCCATCCATCTGTGGATGGAGGAAAAAAGACATCAAAAACACATTGTTCCTGCTCAGGTAAGGTATTGGATATCTCCTGGATGGGAATCACATACATCACAGAGCTCCTCTTCTCTGCTGCCTATGAAAAATCTTGTTTGATATTCTTGCTAAAGGTCACAATCTGGACCACCATTTGTTGACATAAGATTTTGCTGTCATATTGTCCTTCCTGACGAACACCACTTTCCCCTGTATGTGGCAAGAAAACTCTTTCAGAGTAGAGCTCTGACTTTGACTGAGAGACCAAAACACCTTAGAATGGTGCAGAGCCGACCATACATTCCACCCCGTTAGACTGGCATCCACCGTGATGAGCACTGGAGAAGCTGGTGATAGAGGAACACCTCTCAACAGATTACCAAATAGAAGGTCCTGAGCACTCCCAAATAAGTCCATATAGAGTTAGGTTCTTATCAACGACATCCTTTATTCTTTTCAAACAGAGGTATACACATTTCACTGCCTCTGTCCATACGTGTTTCATCTGAGCTGCAAATGCCAATCAAAGTTCATCAGGGCTAATCTGGAATACTAATAGAATGGCATCCAACAACAATAGTCCAGTCATAAAACTTCAGTACCTTGAGTGTTTGTCTGTCAGATGCCGGCATTTCTGACCTTACACGAGTTGGGTCTTGTTTGGGAGCACTCCTCCAAGTGTCAGAAGCGACAAAATATTTAGGACCCTTCTATACTAATACATGTATGACAGACGCACGAGGTACGGACCTTTTATGACTAGATTATTGTTGTTGGATACCATTCTATAAGAATACTTAAATAGCCCTGATGAAGCTTGATTTGTAGTTGCAGCTCAGATGAAACACATGTTGGCAGAGGCAGTGAAATGTGTATACATCTATTTCAAATTATTAAAGGATTTCTGTGATAAACAGCATAACTCTACATGGACTTATTTGCAAATACATGGAACCTTCTATTTGATGATTTGGGCTTGTTCCAACAGAAGAGGAATTTGTGGCTTCTCTTCCTTTTTTCAAAAGACGCTCAATTGATGGACGGAATGCAGAACGAATCAAAACATTCATCCCCAGTCAAGAGATCTGGGTTAAATCCATCATTCTTTTGCTCACCATGCCACCCCAGATTAGACCTGTCCATATGCAAATCAGTCTTTACCCTGTGCCTCATGGAAACAGTCCAACCTGAAATGCCAAGCCAGGTCCTCCCTGGACCAGAAACAACCATCTTAGGACTGGTTTCGGGGTTTTACCCCTCTTCAGCCAGGATAGCTTGATTCCCGTGGCACAGTGAGCCCAAGACCCACGTCTGGGTATACCTGGTGCACTTAGGGCGAGAAAGCAAAAGACACACAATTGATGGAAGGAATGAAGAGCAAATCAAAACATTCACCCCCAGTACAGAGATCTAGGTTAAATCCATCATTCTTTTGCTCACCAGGCCATCCCAGTTTAGACCTGGCCATATGCAAATCAGTCTTGACCCTGTGCCTCATGGGAACAGTCCAACCTGAAATGCCAAGCCAGGTCCTCCCTGGACCGGAAACAAGCATCCTAGGACCGGTTTTGGGGTTTCACCCATCTTCAGCCAGGATAGCTTGATTCCCAGGGCACAGTGAGCCCAGGATCCACGTCTGGGCATATCTGGCGCACTTAAGGCGAAAAAGCAAGAGACACACAATTGATGGACGAATGCTCAACAAATCAAAACATTCACCCCAGTCAAGAGATCTGGGTTAAATCCATCATTCCTTTACTCACCATGCTTCCCCAGTTTACACCTGGCCATATGCAAATCAGTCTTGAACCTGTGCCTCATGGAAACAGTAGAGCCCGAAATGCCAAGCCAGGTCCTCCCTGGACCGGAAACAAGCATCCTAGGACCGGTTTTGGGGTTTCACCCCTCTTCAGCCAGGATAGCTTGATTCCAGTGGCACAGTGAGCCCAGGACCCACGTCTTGGCATATCTGGCGCACTTAAGGCGAAAAAGCAAAAGACACACAATTGATGGACGGAATGCTGAATAAATCAAAACATTCACCCCCAGTCAAGAGATCTGGGTTAAATCCATAATTGTTTTGCTCACTATGCCACCCCAGTTTAGACCTGGCCATATGCAAATCAGTCTTGACCCTGTGCCTCATGGGAACAGTCGAGCCTGAAATGCCAAGCCAGGTCCACCCTGAACCGGAAACAAGCATCCTAGGACCGGTTTTGGGGTTTCACCCCTCTTCAGCCAGGATAGCTTGATTCCAGTGGCACAGTGAGCCCAGGACCCACGTCTGGGCATACCTGGCGCACTTAGGGTGAGAAAGCAAAAGACACAAAATTGATGGACGTAATGCAGAACAAATCAAAACATTCTCCCCAGTCAAGAGAGCTGGGTAAAAAACAGTATTCTTTTGCTCACCATGCTTCCCCAGGTTACACCTGGCAATATGCAAATCAGTCTTGACCCTGTGCCTCATGGGAACAGTCCAGCCCAAACTGCCAAGCCAGGTCTTCCCTGGACCGCAAACAAGCATCCTAGGACTGGTTTTGTGGCTTCACCCCTCTTCAGCCAGGATAGCTTGATTCCAGTGGCACAGTGAGCCCAGGACCCACGTCTGGGCTACCTGGCACACTTAGGGCGAGAAAGCAAAAGACAAACAATAGATGAACGGAATGCCGAACAAAGCAATACATGAAAAAATCGTGCCGAAAAACAGAGAGGGAATGGAGACGCTCCTATGACCCTGCTCTGAAAACTCGGTATTTTACTGAGCTGAAGCTCTACCATAGAGCTATCTGTAGAGCACGAGCCGCATTTTACGCTCACGAATTTGCCACCAGCCCCAACCCATCAAAACTGATTTTTAAGGTACTGAAGGACCTTATGAAAAATAGATCCTCATCAGAGGTGATTTGCACAGATTCTCACTGTGACAAATTGGCCTCCTTTTTTGTGGAGAAAGTGGAAAAAATCTACCATGGGTTCGACACACTCCACCAGGATCGAGAGGCTATTGTTCCTGATATGACGGATTTGGAGCCCCTGGCTTTTTTACCTGAATTGTCGATTGAGGCCTTTGACAAGCTCAGCCTCAGGGTCAAATCAGGTTCCCCTGCGGATCCGTTAAAGCCAGCCTTTATTAATACACTTTCCCCACTTTGCCGTGACCCTATATTGAATCTTATCAATATGTCACTGTCTGGTGGTACGGTACCCACGGCATGGAAACAGGCAGTGGTCAGTCCCATACTAAAGAAAGCCAACTCCGACCCCCGGTTGCCAGAAAACTATCGACCCATCTCCCTGCTGCCTTGGATCGCTAAAGTAACAGAAGCCCATGTCAATTCTGTTCTGTCTGAGCATCTGGTTCGTAACCAGATTTTGGATCCCAGTCAGAACGGCTTCCGGTCGGGACACAGTACCGAGACGGCATTACTCTACATCACGGAACATCTTCGCCAGGTATTGGACTCAGGTCATACTGCAGCGCTTATATTATTAGATCTAAGCGCTGCCTTCGATACTGTGTCCCACCACATACTGATCCAACGCTTACAGGAGGCAGGAGTGACGGATGTCGCTCTCCAGTGGTTTCGGTCTTTTCTGGCGGATCGCTCCTTTAAAGTGGCTATACCACCGGGCCAATCCACCACTTTTCCTCTGGAGCTGGGGGTACCACAGGGATCTTCGTTGAGCCCTACAATGTTCAACCTCTATGTGAAACCGTTGGCTGGTGTCGTCAAACAGTGGGGTCTTACGATGGCCTCATATGCGGACGACACACAGCTAGCGGTGACACTTAGTGGAGACCCTGAGGTGGAGGCCCCCAGATTCCGTGCGGGTCTTCTGGCAGTTGCAAGCTGGCTTCGCACCAACTGCCTTCAGTTGAATGCCACCAAAACGGAGGTGTTGGTGCTAGGGAAGCACGCTAAGCTATGGGGTGACCAGTGGTGGCCATCAGAGTTAGGTGTCACTCCTATTCCAGCTGCTGGAGTGAGAAACCTAGGAATCTGGTTGGACTCTGCGCTCACCTTCAGGGACCATACCAAGAAGGTGGCTGCCACATGCTATGGAATTCTGCGGGGTACTAGGCCGGTTTTAAAATACTTCGATCCCCCTACCAGACAGCTTGTGGTCCAGGCCTCTATACTATCTCGGCTGGACTACGGCAGCTCACTGTTGTTAGGGGTGAATCAAGCGGAGGCTTCTAGGCTCCAAAGAGTACAAAATGCCGCGGCACGAGCCATTGTGGGCCTTCCCAGACACTGTTCAGTGTCTGGCACCATCACGGCCTTACATTGGCTCCCGGTCAGACAGCGAATTAAGTTCAAGGCGCTCTGTCTGGCCTTTAAAATTCTGAAATCTTCTTCGCCGCCGGCACTTGCCAATCTACTCACGCCCTATGTGCCTGCGAGATCCTTGAGATCGGAGGGGCTTCATCTGGCTGTTTGTCCACGCTTTAAGTTGAGCAGAATGGGCGGCCGTTCCTTTAGGGTGCTAGCGGCAAGCCTATGGAATTCTCTCCCGGTATACGTTCGTGCTCTTGAAGACCTGTACGCCTTCAGGCAGGCGATCAAAACTTTTCTGTTTCCTGTGTCTGGTTAATTTCTTTCTTTTACTGCGTGTTATGTTATAGTGTCTGTCAAAGCGCCAGGACGCCCCTTTGCTGGGGCAGCTGTGCGCTATAAAAATTTAATAACATAACAACATAACATAACATTCACCCCCAGTCAAGAGATCTGGGTTAAATCCATCATTCCTTTGCTCACCATGCCACCCCAGTTTAGACCTAGCCATATGCAAATCAGTCTTGACCCTGTGCCTCATGGGAACAGTCCAGCCTGAACTGCCAAGCCAGGTCCTCCCTGGACCGGAAACAAGCATCCTTGGACCGTTTTCGGGGTTTCACCCCTCTTCAGCCAGGATAGCTTGATTCCAGTGGCACAGTGAGCCCAGGACCCATGGCTGGGCTACCTGGCGTACGTAGTGTGAGAAAGCAAAAGACACAAAATTGATGGACGGAATGCAGAACAAATCAAAACATTCACTCCCCAGTCAAGAGATATGGGTTAAATCCATCATTCTTTTGCTCACCATGCCACCCCAGTTTAGACCTGGCCATATGCAGTCTTGACTTTTGACTGGGGTATAATGTTTGCACTGTCAGCATTCCGTCCATCATTTGTTTGCTGTAACACTTTTCACCCTAAGTGGGATAGGTATGCCCAGATGTGGGTCCCTTGTTCACTATGCCACTGGATTCAAGCTTGCCTGGCAGAAGAAGGGTGACATACCCTGAAACCGGTCCTAGGATGCTGGTTTCCGGTCAAGGGAGGACCTGGCCTGACAGTTCGGTCTGGACTGTTCTCATGAGGCACAGGGTCAAGACTGATTTGCATATGGCTGGGTCCAAACTGGGGTGATGTAGTGGGCAAAAAACGATTAACCCAGAACCTTTGACGGGGGGAGAATGTTTGTATTGTCAGCATTCTGTCCATCATTTGTTTGCTGTAACTCTCTTCCTTT
The DNA here is from genome assembly GCF_964261635.1 of Lissotriton helveticus. Lineage (NCBI taxonomy): Eukaryota > Metazoa > Chordata > Amphibia > Caudata > Salamandridae > Lissotriton > Lissotriton helveticus. The sequence continues at coordinate 415,204,119 of NC_136060.1, read as the reverse complement.
TTGAGCACTCAATATTTTTGCGGATTTTTGTAGAACTACAAAACTGTGAACTTTACTTGCAATCTAGTGTGTGCGCCTTTCTCCCCAGCCACCTCTCTTGACCTCTCAAAAGATTGTTCGCACTCAACCACCAGGTCAAGTCTTGTGTCACATTGTCTGTGACTGGAACCTTCAATGACAAATCCTGAAAGACTGGGCCCAGGTTAGCAAAATATGTCTCATTACCCTGTGTATATGGAACCTGGCACCTAGGATGTATAAATATATTTGTTGCCAGATTTGTTTGCACGTGTAACCATCAAAATGCCCTTCGAGCCATTTGGGACAAAAGATTGAGGATATGGGAATAAATCTTTAACACCCTTTTCTCCAGGATCAACACCAACCCGCAGTCTGTGCCGAACCTTGCTCCAATGAAGTACCGAGACTGCAATGAGAGAAGGTGTGCCTTCTTCCAGTTTATCTCCTTTAGAAATAGGTTAAATGAATGGAAGTTATTTGTTAAATGCAAACCAGCTACTAAGTAGGGCATACACAACTACACACTTGCAATTCAGTTGGCCAAGTAAGCTATATTCACTGATCACATATTTGCATGCTTTTTTTTTTATTTATTTCATTTATATAGCGCAACAGCTACCCAACAAAGGGTTTCCCGGCGCTAGTGATCCAGTGTTTTGATTGATTCAGGTCTTTAGATGTTGAACAGCCAGGTTTTTAAGGCCTTCCTGAATTTCATATAGTTGATTTCCTGCCGAAGTGTCACCGGGAGAGTGTTCCAAATTGAGGGTCCAAGATATGAAAAGGATTTTCCGCCCATTCGTGCCAGCCTGATTTTTGGAATCACAAAGTGATTGGCCGTGGCTGAACGAAGGGTTCGAGATGGGCGGTAGGGATGTATTAGATTTTGTAGGTACTTGGGTGCATGTTTATTTCGGGAAACATCCTTTACAACGCAACTTTTACCACGCAGTGCCTTTACGACGCAACTTTTACAACGCAAACCATTACAATGCATTGCGCGGGGGGGCGCTCTAGGATAGGGAATAAGTTTAATTTACTATCCAACACCTTCCCTAGTGTCCACTGGGACTGGAGTTGGAATAGTAAATTAAACTATTCACTATCCAGCACCCCAAAGCGCTATGCGTTGTAAAGGTTTGCGATGTAAAAACCGCGTTGTAAAGGCATGCGATGTAAAAGCATGCGTTGTAATGTCATACATCCGTTTATTTCATGTTTAGAAGACTTCTGAAATGTGACTACTGTATTGACTTGATGAGATCCATATCAGATACAGTTAGGTGCAAATAATCTGTGTGCATCTTTCTTACCCCAAAAGTCTCTTGGGATTCATTCTTTACATTCATCAATGATGATGTGTCCACTATAATGAAAAACCTCAAACCAACAAATTGTTACCTGGACTATCTTCCACCTAAATGTCAAAACTGACACATTTGACTTCTCACTCTGTTGTGGATTGATTAATGCATCTTTAGCCAATCACAGCTCTTCAGACAAAGTAAAATCACCGCATCCTCAAACAAATACTCATGACCTTCTATCCTACTACTAGCTAGTATTAAATCTATCCTGGTTGATAAAATTATGGAGCGACGTGCGGCTAATCAGTTGACAATCATCATCGCAAAGAAGTAACCATTTGCAGACTATCAATCTGGCCTATCAATCCCCCAGGATTCAGTATTGAAAGAGCAACTCTGATATAATGTGTATCCAATGTTGGAGACTCATGTTTACTCATCCATCATAATACACTTGTAGTTTTTAGCATGCTTATTCAAACCCTTGAACATTATAAGGGCTTCACTGGGAAACCCTGAATTTCTTCTTCTTCTTCTTCTTCTTCTTCTTTCTCACCAATCAACGTAAAATGGCGAGGATGGAGAGATGCAGCCGAGGAAAAACGACAATATCTTACTGTGTTCCATAGGGTTGATCCTTGTTCCTTCTCTGTTCAACTTGCACAGCTAGCGACTCTAATCTATGAACCTAAGGTGTCCTTAAATATCAATATGCTGATGACATGCAGCTATACCTAAGAACATTAACACTGTAGCATAGTCTTACTCTTTGCTCAGTTCTTCAAACACTGTATATAAGAATGTCTAAACATGTTGTCATGATCAGTCCCAAAATTCCTCCTCATTTCATCCAAATGTCAGAATAAATTAAAGCCTTCATTATTGAACACATTGTATGCAGAAGGCTTCTTGACATCACTCTTGCTCACTATAAAATAATTGGGTTTCTCCATAGGCACAATGTAACTCTCATACCACACATCAACCATATGGCTAAATCTGCCATTGACTAGCTCCCCATAGTCAATGAAATCAAGCATACAAACTCACAGGCTCACCGGAAAACACCTGTGCAAGCTATCGCTATCTCAAGGGTCAACCTCCAAAGTGGTCTCCTAGTGGCTAGACTTGTTACTGCCACCAAAACATTTGAGAACATCAAGTTGATGCTATGTTAGATGCACTGGAAAACTATAAACAGTAAGAATTAAATTCAAATTGTGTTACATCACTTACAAAGCTATACATCTCAATAACCCCCTATACCTTGATTTGATTTTTGATTTATAATGCGCGGCTTATGCCCAAAGGCATCTTGGCGCTGCTTGCAGGAAAGGTAAAGATAAGAGAAAGATTAGAACGGGAGATTAAAAAGCCACGTTTTAAGAAGCTTTCTAAAAGCCAGGAAATTACAGGAATTTCTCAAAGAGATGGGCATGGTGTTACAAAGGCGAGATGTGGAGAGTGCAAAATTGCTCCCTCCCCAATTAACTTTATTAAAGCGTCCAACTGACAGAGTCATGGAATTCATTGACCTCAATATTCTGTTGGAAGTATACCAGGTTAGTTTTTTCCTGAGGAGTTTAGGACCTTGAGAGTTCACAGCATTATGGGCTATACACAGAGCTTTAAAAGCTATTCTTTTGTTTTTTATTGGCAGCCAGTGACACTCAGTTCTGGCTTTGATCACTGACTCAGATTTTTTGATGTTTGTCAAAAACTCTGACAGCTGCTTTTTGTATTCTCTGAAGTTATTTATAGTGCCTTGCTGGGCATCTACCAAAAGGGCATTGTAATAGTCCAGTTTTGATAGTACCAGGGAGGAGACTTCCGATTTTTGTAGCTCTACAGGTAGAAAAGTAATAATTTTCTGCAGAATTTTAAGTGTGTAAAAACAGGATGATGTAAGATGATTGACATGATCTCTAAAAAACAACTTAGTGTCAAATATTGTTCCGATATTTTTTGATTTAACCACTGGGCTAGGACCACCACTCAAGTCCTCAGGCCACCAGGATTGGTTCCAAAAAGACAGATCGATTCAAAGAGAATAGGAGAACTTCGTCTTTGCTACATTCAATTTCAGGCAATGGCTCCCCATCCATTAAACTACAGTACTCATGCATTTTTTTGAAAGCATGTCTACTTCATCACTATTGTTGGTTATGGGAACAACAATCTGGGTGTCTTTCGCATACAATATTGTAAAAACACCACAAGATCTATTCAGGCTCATCAGAGGGGCCTCATAAATGTTAAACAAGGTGGGGTTTATAGAGGAACCTAGTGGGACTCCACGAGGGGGGGAGGCAAAAAGATTCTGACCTGAAATCTCCTAAGATAGCAGACTGTTTTCTTTCATCCAGAAAGGAGCATAGTAGTTGGAAAGCTGTACTATAGACAACCATGTCTAGTAGCCGTTGCTTCATAATGATGAGGCTGACCAGGTCAAAAGCCACGGAGTGGCCCAATAGGACCACCGCAGCTCTATTTTCCCGGACCAGAATCACCCTAAACTCTTCCGCCACAATAAGTAAAGCAGTTTCTGTGGAGTGGGCTTTCCTGAAACCAAATTGAGCCTCATCTAGGATGTTATGTTGTTCCAGGAACTGAGTAATACAGGAATTGAGATGTATTTCCAGTACTTTCGCTGGATAAGGCAATCTCGTTATAGGACAATAGTTCTGTTCTTCGGCTGGATCTAAGGATTGCTTTTTAAGAAGAGGCAAGATAGTAAAATGTTTCCACTCCAGGGGAATACTTACTGATGTCATAATGTTATTAAACAAAAGGATGCTCCATCCAATATGCTATTTTGTGCACCAACTTGGGAGGGCATGGATCAGAGGTAGCACTGGATTTAAGTAGCTTAAGGAGCTCCAACCTACGTTCTGGTGAGATAGCTGGGAAACTATCCAGAAACTGTCGGCCTAGATCCTGTTGTGTGGTGGCTTGTAATTGATGGTTTAAACTGTTATCAAAAATAAGTATTTTGTAAAAACCTCCTCAGCTTTGTTCTAAAAAAATCTTGGTAGATTCTCACAGAAAAGCTATGAGGGAGGCTCAGTGGGTGGGACAGCTAGGTCTGTGGTTCTGAAAAATCTGGATTCATATAATAGTACCGGACTCGAGAATAAAAACTTCGTCGAAATAGGACGAATTTGGTATCAAAAGACCGAGAATGACGAGTACATCAAGTACATGTATTTTCGGCATATTCGAGTGACGAATTCACCTCGAAATCGTCATTTACCTTCTACACCCTTAGCTGCATGTTGCCCTTTACATAGGCCTTAATCCAGTTGAATTTGATTCCACAAGGACACATACTCCTTAATCGACTTCTCTCTGACCCCAGTACAAGTTAGAACCATTGCGCCAGGCCGAGCTCGTTAGGTCAGTTCCCTCCCAGTGGCCGAGCAAGATAGCATCTAGGCTCAACCAGCCATAAAACCATTTCAGCGCGCACACCTGCCATATCTCGCTCACATCTTTCTCCACTCCTTTTCCTCACTTGCTTTATGATGGGGAGGTGACCATTTTTATTAGGGGTCCAGCGATATCTGATGAAATGTTGGGTCTTGCCGGATGATTTGTTATGGGCAGCACGACGTGAAATATGTACATGCCATCATGACTCTGCTTTTCTTTTGTAATCAGTAACCATAAATGAAATACCACGAATCCAAGGAATGTTTTGCCCAAGGCTGAATATGATGTATAAGAAGAGAAGCCTAACTATGTGAAAGTGTGCAGTCTCCTGAATATACTCGTATCGTACTTCTAGGACCCTGTCACCTTGGTTGCAGCCAATAAACTAATCTTTGACTTCACCTGGAAGACTCTGAAGTTTCTGTGGGTCTGACTCAGGAGAACCCGAGGTCTCTGGTGTGTTGATCCCCTGGCACCGCTGGGTTACCGGTTCTGTACCGGTTCTTAAAAACTCAGTACCTCATTTGGCGCCCAGCGTTTGGGGCGATTCCAGTGGTACCAATCAGCCTGAAGATCGTGAGGAGCTTCGTGTGAAAATTCCGGAGGAGGGCCCACCACCTCATCGACCCCTGCATGTCGACGTGGTCCGAAGGTCTTTACTGCGAGGTTCCCCGCTTCCCGACGGCTACAAGGACTGCTGCCCTGGCTATCGCCCTGATGTTGGACCCTTGAAATTTTCGGTAGAGCGAAACGCTGAGACGAGTCTTCTGGTGAAGCCATCGATATTTTTCAGTTAAGTATAAGTGGAGCGTCTCCCAGTCCTTAGTTGGACTTACTTTGTGGTATCTTGGAGATACATAAAGGTTTTTTTGGTACTTGCAAGCACCATAACCGAAGGACTCGTGTATTCACGAGAAATATCGTAATCGATAAATCCTTTGAAGTTTTGGAACTAGACTAGAGAGCGAGGATGCCTAGTCTTAGACTCGGGAATTGGTTTTGTCTTGGTAGTAATAATAGGGACTCCCGATTGGAGGACTCATGTCCGGTTCCTCCAGTTGGAACTCCGACTTACGAGCTGTACGTTAAACATGGGGTAGGCCCCATCGTTTACAACGAGGTATGGATTAAATACACCAGGAAAGATGGTGTTTTAAAATGGCCCCAATATGGTAGCTTTGATTCTGAAATCTTAGACAACCTTGAAGTTAAACTCTTCAAAAAGAAAGCCCGGCCGGCGATGTTTGACTCTTTCCGCTTATGGCGCAAAGAAGCCAAACAAAAAGAAATTAAATTAGCTAAGAAAAATAGGAGAGAAGGGGGACTTTCAGTAATGCAAGCTGCCGTGCAGTTTAAAGATAATGAGGAAGAGCAGTTAAATGAGCAGTTGCACAGGCAACGTAAAATGGCAATAGATAAGTGTTATCCAGTTTTGCCGTCTCTTCAGCAAGGGACAGAAAAAGTGCGTGAAAAAGACCAATTGATGTCGCAATTATTAACTTCGCCACCCCCCTATGCGCAGAATGCTACAGCACCCCCGCAACCTTTAGTTGCACAAGCTGCGCCTCTGGCTCTTCCACAGCACTCACCAGCTGTTCTTCAGCTGGCTCCTACTTCTTCGGTGCAGCCTCCTCCAGGCCCACCGACCACTTCTGTTTCATCTGTGTTTTCTACGATTTTGCCTAGTACCACATCTATTATTCCTGATACCTCTTCTGCCATCTCTACCCCCGCCTTATCTCACCCCGTTTTTTCATCTGTTTGTCCTTCAGTTTCACCTTCCCTTCGGCAGAAAATGGCCAGCACTGTTACTAATCTGCTTTTACCCCTTTTCGGGTCGCCTGCTACGACCCCTAACATAAGTAGAAGACAGTTGCGAAGTCAACTGCCTGATTATCAAGAGAGAGATTCCCTGAATAATTTAGCTCGGAAATGGGTCATGGACTCTGCGAAATATGATTTACAGTCTGTCATGGAAGTTTTCCATCAATGGGAAACAGCGACACAGAGATATGTATTCGAACAAATGTGTGTCTTTCTTGGCGAGGATTTAGAAGACAATGATCAAGAATGCATCCCGTTAGAGATGTGTCGTGTGCGATTTAAGTTTGGAGAGGGTATGATTGTAGGTCCCGATGTGGAAAAAGCAGTTGAAATGCTATTATCATATCGAAGTAAGGGAAGCAGTTCTGGGTCACCATCGGAATCCAGTGCATCTAGTAGGAAAAAGGCACGACAATACCCTATGAGAGAAGTTCCCCCACAATGGAGAGAGGGTGACGCGACAGCTGTCCCACCTGTCCTGCCCCACTTTCACCGCGTATGGGTACATGTTCCATGGAAGCGAGCTGAAGTTTTAGCACTCAAACAAACACTACCAGATCCGCGTAAAAATCCTGCTGGGTACTATAAAGAATTGTCGCAAACTGCTGGGTCATGTATAATGAATTTGGCCGATATCGATATGTTATTCGGGAACGTTGTTCCACAGCCTTTATGGGGAAAAATTCGTCATGTAGATCATGACCAGGAATTAGGTGACACGTGGGCTAATATTACTGCTGCAGACGCACGACAAGTTGGTGGTGCCAAGCCTGAGCCTCTGATAGCGGAACTACCTGGTAGGATAGTAGATTACATGAAAACGATAATGCCTGCAATACGCGTAAATTGGGATAAGTTATCTGCATGCAAGCAAAAGAAAGAAGAAACTGTTTCAGATTTCTTCACCAGATTTGAAGAAACATTCATTGACCACAGCGGTCAAGATATGACCACAGAAGGTGGTCAGAGATTGTTTGTCGATAAATTTGTGCACAATCTACTTCCAGACTTATGTAGAAAATTGAAAGATTCGGAAAGTTCTTGGGCAGTCTCATCTTCAGCCCAGATATTAGCTACCGCACAGTACTACGAGAATAGAGACAAAGATGAGAAAGATAAAGTAGAGAAGAAAACTAGAGAACTCAAAACGAAGGTTTTGCTACAGCAAGCCTATCCGCCACGTGGTGGTGGTAATAAAAATAATAATGGTCCGAATCACTGGCAGAACACTTTTCAGCAGCCCCAGAGAAATTTGCAGAGATTCGATTACAATCAAAACCGCGTAGGTCCCAATCAGTGTTTATACTGCAAACAAGAGGGTCATTACAAATATGACTGTCCTGCCCTGCCACAACGTGCAAATGGATTTTCTGGCGTAAGAGGTCGTGGTAGTCAGCAAGCGCCTAGAGGTAGAGGGCGTGGAAACGCCCCTCAGGACGCACGTCCCCTTCCACCACAAAACTCTATGAACAGGTTTGACCAGCAAAATAACGTATCTGACAGGACAGCTCAATACTACGTTGATGAGTATTACACAGAAAATGAGCAGTGGGAGAATAATGATTGCTAGGACAGCCTTAGACAAGGAGAGGGAGTTGTTTCAGTTCCAGTAGATCAGAGTGGACCTTACGTTGAGGTGATTACATCGGGTGTGTCAGAACCTTTTCTGTTGGATACTGGTGCTACAAAGAGTTCTATGATGCACTCCAAACTCCCTGGCGCACCTTTGTCTGGCGAAATGAACGTTTCCGTAGGTTTTTCTGGCGCCCCGGTTAGAAATCCGATTTCTGACCCTTTATCTCTTTCTGTTGGTCCTTGTGAATTCGAAGCACCCCTTATTTTGACAACAGGTTGTGGTGAAAATTTGCTAGGATTAGATTTGCTAAAAAGATTGTATGCGACTTTGTACTGTTCTACCTCAGGAGTACAACTTACTTTAGGTAAGAAAGTGGTTTCTCCCATGTATTTGTCGAGAAATGCACTTCCAGCAGAATTGGCACTTCTACCAGATATTCTTTGGGCTACTGGTCCAAATGATGTAGGTCTTTTAGAAATTCCACCGTATATTGTAACATTGAAACCGAATGTCAAAATGCCACGAATTCCCCAATACAGAATATCCAATGAGGGCGAAAAAGCTTTGCTAGCGATTGTTTACGAGTTGATTGAGAAAGACGTAATTGAAGAAACATGAGGAAATGTTTGCAATAGTCCTGTTCTGCCTGTTTTAAAACAAACTGACCCTTCTCAGCCACCTGTGTATAGATTCGTGATTGATCTTAGAGAAGTAAATAAGATAGTGGTGCCACAATTCCCAGTCGTCCCCGACATTACAACATTATTGACTATGATTCCAGCCTCTGCATCCTGGTTTTCGGTGATTGACCTGAAAAATGCTTTCTTCAGTATCCCGATTGCTGAGGAAAGCAGGGATATTTTTTCCTTTAGAGTAGGTGGTCGCAGCTTCCGCTTTAAACGCGCTCCTCAAGGCTACTGCGAAAGCCCCTCAATATACAGTCAAGCTCTGAAAAGTCAGCTTGACGCAATGGTTTTGCCCAAAGGTGCCACTCTCGTACAGTACGTGGACGATTTGCTCATCGCTGCGGATACTGAGAAAATTTGTAAAATGGCCACGTTGACATTACTGCGTCATCTATGTGATCTGCATCACAAGGTGTCACTTTCCAAGCTTCAATATTGCCGACAAGAAGTGACCTACTTAGGTCATCTCTTATCGAAGGAGGGGAGGAAACTGACCCCAGAAAGAATTCAGGCAATAGCTAAATTGAATGTGCCAAGAACGCAGAGAGAAGTACGCGCTTTCTTGGGCATTACATCGTACTGTAGACAGTGGATTCCAAATTTTTCGTTATTAGCCAAACCCTTATTGGCACTAACGTTTCCGAATACACCCAATCCCATTCCTTGGTCTGATGAGTGTCAGAAAAGTTTTCTCGAATTACGCACAGCATTATGTTCGGCCCCTGTGTTAGGTAACCCCAACTACAGTAAGCCTTTCACATTATATGTCCACGAGAAGGAGGGTTGTGCATTGTCCGTGCTGACTCAGTTATACGGAGATAGACAGCGGCCATGCGCCTATTTTTCGTCAACTTTGGATCCGATAGCACGAGCATTGCCAAGTTGTTTAAGGGCCACAGCGGCAGCAGCTGTTTCTATTCGACAGTCTGCAGGTCTAGTAATGAATAATACACTAATCGTGATGGTCCCGCATGCAGTAGACACATTGTTAAATAGGACCAAGACACAGCACTTAACTAGTGCTCGACTGTCCAGTTATGAATTGACGCTACTAGCGAGCCATGTGCACATAAAAAGGTGCAGTACCTTGAACATAGCCACATTGTTACCAATTACTGAGGAATCGGATGCTTCAGAACAGCACAATTGTTTCCTCAGAACAGAGGAAGAGACGAAAGGAAGAGTTGATTTATTCGACACTCCTCTTACTGAATGTGATGGTACATTATGGGTGGATGGTTCATGCTTTAAACTCCCAAATGGTAACGTGACTACAGCATATGCTGTCACAACTTTGCACACAATCGTTGAAACTGCGCGAATACCACATGGTTCAGCTCAAGCCGCTGAACTCGTGGCACTGACGAGAGCATGTGTGTTATCCAAAGGAATGAAAGTGACTGTCTATACCGACAGCCAGTATGCTTTTGGAGTGGCTCACAGTTTTGGACGATTGTGGAGAGAACGTGGGTTCCTGACTTCGCATGGAGCTAAGATTCAGCATGGTCAGTTGGTGAATGAGCTTCTTGAATCACTGACGTTGCCCCTGAAAGTAGCGATCGTGAAGTGTAGTGCACACAAGAAAGTGATTGATGATGTTGGTCGTGGAAATGCATTTGCTGATGAAACTGCTAAGGAAACGGCAAAGAATGTGATGAGCCGAATGTATGTTGCGAGCCCAGAAAGATGGACTGGTGATGTTGGAATATGTGAAGACACGATAGAAAGTGTGAAGTCCATCCAGGCTGAGGCCACGGAGAAAGAGTTGAGCATGTGGAAAGAAAGTACAGGGAGAATGGATGTAAATGGTTGTTGGATTGAATGGACAAAGGAACAGAGATGGTTGTTACCCGATGCATATGTGCCTGCAGTGGTTACAATGGCTCATGGGATGGCCCACATCAGCGCGAAAGGGATTTGCGAGTTGTTGGCCCCAGTGTGGAAGAATTCAGGGATTCCCAAGTGTGCAGAGAACGTTGTCAGGAATTGCATGGTATGTCTGAAGCACAATCCTGGTAGGGGAACCCCAACTCCAGCTGGTCATTTTGCACCTCCTACGTATCCGTTCGAGGTTTTGCAGCTAGATTTCATACACATGGAGAGGTGCAACAACTTAAAATATGTACTCGTGGTTGTTTGTGCCTTCTCAAGATGGGTAGAAGCCTATCCCCTAAGGGACAATACTGCCTTGTCCACAGCGAAAGCCCTTGTGAAAGAGTTCTTCCCCAGGTTCGGAATGCCTAGAATGGTCTGGTCGGACAACGGAAGTGAATTTGTGGGTTGTGTGATGAAAAGAGTGTGTGAAGGGCTAGGCATTAGGCAGAAGTTCCACGCTGCAAATCACCCCCAATCAGCTGGATTAGTGGAATGTTACAATGGCACGCTTAAACTTAAATTGGCCAAAATCCAAGCGAGCACAGGTCTTAAATGGCCTGACGCTCTACCCTTAGCACTCCTATCCACCAGAATGACTGTGCATTCGCGAGTGAAACTCAGCCCCTATGAAATAATCTTTGGTCGGCCAGCCAACATATGGGGAGTGCCTAGGCCCACGAAGTTTAGCGAGCTGCAACACCCCATTTTGCTTGACTATTTGTATGAATTGACGGCTAAATTGCGTGTTTTATATCAACAGGTCCACAACACCTTGCCTCCGGTCTCTGAGACACCGGGTCACTCCATTGACCCCGGTTCCTGGGTGTTGGTCCGCAATTTCCAGAGGACAAGAAACGACCAGCCCAGATGGACCGGGCCTCACCTCGTCCTCCTGTCTACAAGGTCGACTGTTAAAGTAGAGGGGAAGGCCAATTGGGTCCATGGGATCCATTGTAAGAAGATACCCTTCCCTCTGCCACATGACCAATGGGTCCGAAAAGGAGGCACTGACTCAGAGCGCACAACTGATGAACGTGTAAAAGAAGCTAAACGTGATTGTAAGAGTGGGAACATTTTTCAAGAAACTACGCCACCACCAGAACAATTGAACTCTGTGGAACCTGAACTACTATTTCTGGACCAGACAGTACCCGGGAAAAGACGCTACAATTTACGACCAAGAAAAACAGACTAAAGTAAAAGTGATTTATTTTATGATCCGAGAGAAAAACCTGTGGACTAATAAAAAATACGTTTTTCCAAAATCCTATTTTTGAAAGTGCAGATTCTCCCATCTAGGTAACTTGCTTATTTTTGTTTTTTTCGAACCGCCATCTGGGTTCCGCTGCTAGGGTCGCGGTTGATTAAAGACTTTTGGGTGCAGCTGACGACAATAGGTCGCTGGTTCCAGTTGGTCCAAGGGAGCCACCCTAGACTGACGGAAGCATCCTTTAGCAGAAACAACCTACCGCCGCGGGCAGCACCTTAGAGAGGATGGAGTTTCCTGATGTGGAGAGAACTGCCAAACAAATGAACTTTAAGCAGAGACTTTTGAAAACAATAAGGAAGAGAATTTTTATAATAATGTGTATTTTTATGCTATTTAGCGTAATGGTCTTTTTGATAAGCTATGTTTTATTCTCTTTTCATGTGACATTCACGCCCACTACATCACCCATACCTCCCCCTACTGTTTCCTCCCATTCTTTCCACCCTTTGCCTGACCACGAATCAAATAGGAGATTAGAGTTCATTAATAACTCCTTCGTTCAGCTATTACACCAACACCAACTTGTAATAAACACAACCAACTGCTGGGTGTGTGGTCTCATGCCCCACACCACGGATAGAGGTATCCCCTATTTGGTCCTGCCATTTAGTCCCAATGGGTCAGTATGGGCATATAGGACAATGTTCATATATGCACGAGAAATCCAACCCCTACGCTCGGTAAAAGACAACCTCAAGACTAGCGCCCTAGTCAAGGGTATAGTTGACATGATCAAGGAAGTAACTTCTTACGAAGATACCCCGGATGATGAGATACTTGCATATGTAGGTTGGAATGTGACCGGATATGGCACTACATTAAGTGAGAAACAGCAAGCCAAGAGATCGTCCCCTATCTGGATCGTACCCCATCAAGGTCACCTGTGTCTGCAAGGTATTGGTAAGAATCCCAGAGCTCAGCTAGGGAAGAGTGTCTGTACAGAAACGTACGTTTTTGGATCTCAGACTTCCCCTGCCTTTTTAGCCGCTAAGGGTACTTATTTCATCTGCCATGATAGAGCCTATACATGGTTGCCCCCCTGACTTCTCGGGCTCATGTTTTGTTTCATTCCTGTTACCTCCCACCTACACAGCAGCGGCGGATTACCATCGGACAAGGGTAGTTAGAGGTGTTTTGAGTAAAGAAGACACTGCAGGTCAAGAATTTGGTGATTTTGCAATGGGTGTTCTGCCGTTCTGGGGAGCCATGGCTAACAGCAGAAACATAAGGCAATTGACAAGGGTAGTTGAATCCACCGTGATTGAAACCGCTGGTGCCCTTAGTAACCTGACTGCTGAGCTCCAGTCGGATCGACTGATGACCCTTCAGAACCGGGTCGCTTTGGATGTAATACTTGCGGACCGAGGTGGAGTATGCAAATTGATCCAGTCCAGTTGTTGCATTTTTATTCCAGATAATGCTCCAACAGTATACGGGGCCATCTCCAAACTACATAAAATTTCCGAATCTATCCATGTGGATAAAGGAGATTGGTCATTAATGGGATGGTTCTGGGGACTGATATCTGCCTGGGGATGGAGAATTCTGATGGTCATTGGGATGGTCTTAGCCATTCTTTTCCTGTTCTGTCTATGCATACAGTGTGCTCCTGCAATATGTGGCCTCTGTGTTACATCATGTGTAAGGAAACCTGTGTCAAGACATGAGCTCAGCACTAGAATGATGTTGCAGCAACATCTCAATGACTTTAGGAATATAGATCTGGACTCAGATTAACATGAGGATAGATTAATTGCCTATATAAGGGCAAAAGGAGGGTCTGTGGTTCTGAAAAATCTGGATTCATATAATAGTACCGGACTCGAGAATAAAAACTTCGTCGAAATAGGACGAATTTGGTATCAAAAGACCGAGAATGACGAGTACATCAAGTACATGTATTTTCGGCATATTCGAGTGACGAATTCACCTCGAAATCGTCATTTACCTTCTACACCCTTAGCTGCATGTTGCCCTTTACATAGGCCTTAATCCAGTTGAATTTGATTCCACAAGGACACATTCTCCTTAATCGACTTCTCTCTGACCCCAGTACAAGTTAGAACCATTGCCCCAGGCCGAGCTCGTTAGGTCAGTTCCCTCCCAGTGGCCGAGCAAGATAGCATCTATGCTCAACCAGCCATAAAACCATTTCAGCGCGCACACCTGCCATATCTCGCTCACATCTTTCTCCACTCCTTTTCCTCACTTGCTTTATGATGGGGAGGTGACCATTTTTATTAGGGGTCCAGCGATATCTGATGAAATGTTGGGTCTTGCCGGATGATTTGTTATGGGCAGCACGACGTGAAATATGTACATGCCATCATGACTCTGCTTTTCTTTTGTAATCAGTAACCATAAATGAAATACCACGAATCCAAGGAATGTTTTGCCCAAGGCTGAATATGATGTATAAGAAGAGAAGCCTAACTATGTGAAAGTGTGCAGTCTCCTGAATATACTCGTATCGTACTTCTAGGACCCTGTCACCTTGGTTGCAGCCAATAAACTAATCTTTGACTTCACCTGGAAGACTCTGAAGTTTCTGTGGGTCTGACTCAGGAGAACCCGAGGTCTCTGGTGTGTTGATCCCCTGGCACCGCTGGGTTACCGGTTCTGTACCGGTTCTTAAAAACTCAGTACCTCAGGTCTGATAGATTAGACACTGTCCAAAACAGCTCACATAGTAAGTTAACCGCCAAGCTAATTTTATTGTTAAAGAAGTTTGTTTTCTCCGAAATAATCAAATTCGTATATTCCTGAAGCTGCTTTTTGTATCTGTCTTTTCCCTCCAGGGCATAATGTTGTCTCCATTTCTTTTCCTGCAGGTGGCACCCTTTCTTTTTAAGACATAATTGCTCGGAGTACCATGGTGCAGACGGGCTTCTTCTGTGACTAGTGACTTTCTTCTCTGGAGCTAATGGCATTGTTGTCTTGTGAATCCACTTGGAATAACGTGTGGCAACACGTTCTGGACTACCTGTTAGCACCGGTTGAGTAGTCTGAAGTTTTTTTTATTAAATCTTGTTCATTTATTTGATTCCAAGGCCTAATCAACTTAAACTTGTGTTCTGAACTAATGGCTATCTTCGTTTGCTTGAAACGAAACTCAAACTGGACCACCTTGTGATCGACCAAGTATCCTGAAGAATATCATGTAGGACTAAATCCTGGAAGTTCGTAAAAATACCATTGAGGGTATGACCAGATTGATGGGTGGGTGCGGTGACCATTTGTTTTAGGTCAAAACATAACAAATTATTCACAAGAGATGCGGTATCTTTGCTGTTCAGCTCCTCAAGATAGAAATTGAAATCTCCCAAGATGGTAAACTTTTCTTAAAGCGTGTTACTTTCTAAGAATTCATTTATGGCTTCTAAAAATGCAGTCTTTAGGCCGGGAGGTCTAAAAACTAAAAGACCGTATAATTTAGTTTGGTTCCTCACGTTACAGCTGAACATGAGTGCCTCACAGCCCGTGATAAGGACTGCATGATATCTCAAGATGATTTTTATAAAGGATCGCGATTCCGCCCCCTTTTCTTAGGTTCCTATCAAAGCTGGTGATATGATAGCCAGAGGGGAGGGCCGCTATAATATCTGGGACTAAGGTTGCATCGGCCCACGTTTCTGTAAGAAACATAATGTCTTGATTGTGGGCTTCTAAGTATTCAAAAATGTCATAGCGTTGCTTGATCATCGACTGAGCGTTGAGTAAAGTGCATTAAAAATAGAACCAAGGCGGGTAGGTGAATATATACTTGCCGCCTTTTTCCCGTTTGAAATTTTAAACTGACAGTTGGGGCATATAAAGGGGGTTTGTGTCGTGTCAGATAGATCGTATTCATAAGTATTCAATTAATTAAAATAATTATTAAGATTTGGAACTCATATGAGGCCCACATAAAAGTGCATACAGATTGTTACAAAAGAGAATTAAACATAACAAAACTCATTCCACATTTGGAGTTAACAGCAAACAGAATGAAGTGGCAAGGAGTATCCTAAGTAATACAAAAAAGTACGAGGAGCAGTAAATAGCAACTAGTTCAAGTACAGAATAAAATCCAGAATTCATCCTCAGCAGAACGCTCAGTTTAAAGTTAGCAGCAAGAAAAGGAATTACAGAGCATGTCCTAACCTGTGCAAAAAACATTTCTAATAGCAGCAGTAAATGTGCAAAAAAGCAATCCAGAATCTCACTTTGACTGAGTTTTTAACTTGGCAGCAGAACAAAAGTGGGAAATGAATGCAGCATCTCCCTCTTGTGCAAACAGCAGAAGAAAGCAGCAATTAAAATATATACATAAACTCCTTAAAATAATTTCAAAGTTGTTTACACACTGCTTCATTTTTTTTTGCAAAATAGAAAATCGCGGGCTGAAGCTACATTTTTAGCACTTGTTAGTAAGAACATTGGCCGAAGCCATCGACGGCGGCTCAAGTCCAATGCTGAACATGCAAATAAGACATGATCCAGGGTCTGAGAACTCAGTTAACAAAAGTTGCAGGTTTTTCCATTTCTCAAATTTGGGGACAATTCAATATCTCTATTAAAGCTAAACTAACTACTGGAGGTTTTTAAGAAAGATTTAAATTCTGATGGTAGGAGAGTAATCATAAGTCCAATTAGAGTGGCTGCCTATTTCCCTGAGTTGAGAAATCACTAGAATACTTACAAACACCCAGGGTCCCTGGCATACGGCGCAGTCTGGGCACGGACGGGCGCAGATGGGCTTGCCTTTGATGTGCCAGTGGAGCACCCGCTGCGCGGATGCGCTGGCATGAGGAAGTTATAGTCCCTACCAGTGAGGGGGCGTGTCCGGAGAGCATGTCCGGAGGACGTGTCCGGCCGGCTGCCAGAGCAGGAGATCAGAAACAGGTGAAAGAGGTAAGGGGAAATAAAATTGTAAACTGGGGTCCAGCAACCCCTCAAGCCTTCGCCGGCTCTCCTGCGAGAAGCAAGATACTGGTACATCAGTTGAAGGTAAATTAACAGTGAGAAAGTGAAACCATAAAATCCCACTAAAATATGGCGCTTGGTCCTCCTCCTTTTCTCATTCTTTCTTTTCTCCTTTCTCTTCGTCAGGACGCTATGGGCCAGGGACGCGGCACCCATACGTTTTAGGAACTGGTAGTTCCTATGCCTCCTATAGTGGGGAGGGTGGGGGGAGGGGTTCTGGGTCAAAGGGTGGGGGTGGGTAAGGGCAAGGGTTGGTGGTGGGGGTGTAAGGCAGAGGTATTCAATGCAAGGATGTATACAAGGCACTCAAGTTGTAGTATCGAAGAGCACATATTGTTGATGCTTGTTAACACTTTTTCTTTAATATCATCATTTCTAACATGGATAAAAAGGTGAAAATATGTACAATTAATATTAATGGTCTTAATGACTTAAAAAAGATTGGGATGTTTCGTTCAATGCTCCAGACTCTATCTATTGATTTATTATGCATTCAGGAAACTCATATTGCATGGGATAAGCGCTCTCTTCTGGATAATCTGGGATTGGATGTTTTGCTAACATCTAAACAAATGGGTATAAAAAGAGGCATCGCAATCTGTATGCGAGAGGGCGTTGGGAAGTGTCTGAAAACATCAGCTGATAAATGGGGCAGATGGGGGCTTGCTGAACTAATAATCGGGAGTTGTAAATTTACTATATGTTGTATGTATGGCCCTAATCTAGATGATGCTGAAGTTCTCAATACTATAAATGTAGAATTAGCTACTTGGGCACAACCAATCATAGTATGTGGGGACCTAAATATTCACTTGCCAGCTGATTGGAATATCAAATCAGGAAGGAGATATGTGGGTCGTAAGATCAGAACTTATAGAGCACTCAGAGATCTGGTTTTAAATAATGGGCTAACTGATGTCTGGCACAAATTGCATCATAAAGATCCAGGATATACCTTCTATTCTATTCCCCATCGGAAATTTGCCCGACTAGACTATTTTTTTGTATCCTCTCTGTTTTTAGAGAAAATCTGTATCGAAATACTACCCCAAGTCATTTCAGACCATAATCCTATGATTGTTGAGATTCAGTTTCCCACAGAATGTCAAAATCCAACCAGATCCTGGTCATTCCAGAGAAATTTGTTAATAGATGAAGATTATCTTCAATTTATGGTTACTATTATTAATGATTATTTTTTAATAAATAATGACACGGCCTCTCCACAAGTTGTGTGGGATTCTTTTAAAGCAATTGTACGCGGAGAGACAATTAGTTTTGCAAACTACAAGAGGAAAAAAATTCAAACAGACTTCAAGGAGAGGTTAAATATGATCAGGATAGCCGAGATGGACCTATCAACTGCATGTAAAAATAACATAGGCATAGAAGACGCTCAACTACGTCTAGTTATTGAACGCTCTGGTTTGCGGATTCATATTGCCGATGAAGTAGCATCAAAATTTAAGCGATATAAAACTGAACGCTATGAATATAGTGAGCGCACTGGCAAAATTCTTGCACAACGTCTTCGACAAAAATCTTCCATAAACGAAATACAAGGTGTTAAAGACATGAACGGTGTTTACCATGAACGTAGGAAAGGAATTTTAGAGTCATTTTACGATTTCTATAAGACACTGTATAATGACCTCAATAACGAAGTTGATAAGACTCTTAATCCTGCAAACTATCTTCAAAGTGCTAACCAACTGTCACTGTGTCCCGAGGAGACTGATTTATTCATAAGCCCAATAAGCTGGGATGAGATTGAAAACGCCATCTTGAGTCTTGCGGCAGGTAAAGCTATGGGACCCGACCAGATACCCCTTGAATTCTATCGGACATTCAGACACATGTTGAAACCAGAGTTGTTAAAGATCTTCAATTCAGGATTTCAAGGTAAATCCCCTGATTCCTGGTCTATTGCTACCATAGTTGTTTTTCTAAAAAAGAACAAGGACCCAAAAGAATTAGGCTCCTATCGCCCCATTTCTCTTATCACTGCAGACAGTAAGATTTATTCCAAAATTCTTGCAAATAGATTAAATAATGTAATGTCTGGCTTGGTTTCTCACATTCAACACGGTTTCATTAGACACAGAGATACTACAGATCATGTCAAACGCGTTATTACATTACTGGACTGGGCTGAAGCAAAGGAATCTCCAGTTGGGGTGATCTTACTCGATGCTGAAAAAGCGTTTGATAGAGTAGACTGGGGATTCCTTTGGACTGTATTAGAATGGAAAGGGCTCCCACTACAATTCATTCAAGCGGTACGATCACTTTATTCTAATCCTAAGGGTGTAATAAGACTTGGTACCGACAATTCGAGACCTTTTTCAATCACCAGGGGGACCAGACAAGGCTGCCCTTGTTCCCCGCTTCTATTTGCCCTATATCTAGAACCCTACTTGAATAGACTCATTTTGGAACCTGATATCCCATCAGTCCGACTTTTTGAGGTTGACCACAAAGTTTTAGCGTACGCAGACGATGTGGCCATTGTAACCTCTGATGCTTCCTCTGCGCTTCCTAAAATCATTGATGTTGCAAGAGAGTTTGGGAAATTTTCCGGATATAAGCTTAATATCTCAAAGACTCAGATTATACATTCTGAAATGGGTAAACCTACTGATATTCCACTAAATACTACTGGCACATACCTTGGTGTAACTCTATCTCCTAAGGTTGATGACATTGTCGCATTAAACATAGATCCTTTACTTATATCCACCAATAGAACTTTAGAAAGGCTAAATAACTTACACTTATCTTTACACGGACGGACCAATGTCATCAAGATGATGATCTTTCCAAAATTTCTGTTTTTTTTTCGCACTATTCCTTTATTTTTTTCAATGTCCCTTTTCAATAAAATAGACAGGATGCTGTCTAGGTTTTTGTGGGGGTACCGTCGCTCTAGAAGATCTTTAAAATGGTGTACTCTTCCGCAAGAACGTGCTGGGCTGGGATTTCCGAATTTTAGAATGTACTATTGGGCCATTACTCTTAAAACAATCAGGGTCTTACTATTTCATGATTATGTTACTGAACCATCTATGGCACCCTCTATTTTTGAAATGCTTTTAGGCGCTCATGCTCGGCAGTGCCTACTGAAATTCATGGAACCCAGCTACTATAAAAAAACAAAATTTAAGGTGGTTCTTTCTGCTTTTTTAGTTTGGAGGCAAATGAACAAAACTTTACGCATAACCTCAAAACTTAATTTTTACACACCTATTTTTGGCAATAAGTCACTATCTGAAATTTTTCAAGATATTGCCATATATCGATGGCATATGAGACAGATTCACGTAATTGGGCAATTGTATCAAAATGGGATCTTTATGTCCTTTTCGGAACTTCAAAAGACATTTGGCCTTCCCAGGAATGAATTTTTTAAATATTTACAGATCCGTAGTTTTCTGGAAAAAAAAAATCTGTTATATACTGATACCATGGAGACTATTGATATCCTAGAGAGCTGTAGGAAGAATAATCGTATTGGCACAATTTATCAGTTAATGACTAATAGGTTGCTGGACGATCTTGATCATCAAACCCAGAAATGGCAGAGAAATTTAAGTATAGAAGGGATAGACTTGGTAAGAGCTTTCGAGATGAGTAATAAGATACTAATCAATAGCTCTCTTAAAAGCCAACATTACATGTCTACTCTAGATCTTTATTATACACCTGCCAAGTTGGCCAAATGGAAAGCTATAAGAGGCATTAATTGTAGTCTAGCAGCAGACTCTAGTCACATGTTCTACAGCTGCTCTAAATTGGTGGTATATATAGATAAGATTGAAAAGTTTCTGACTAATTTGCTACACGTTCATATCACGCTCCATCCTTCTGTCATTATTTTTGGTGTTTATTTTCCTTCTGAGAATCTATCTCTTGATCAAGAATACTTTATGTTTATTGGAATGTCTATATACCGTTCTTGTATCACCTCCAGATTTATTTATTTATTCAAAGTTTTATATAGCGCGAACAAGATCCTTACAGATATCAGAGCGCTTCACAGAGACAGGGGCAAGGGCAACAGGAATGAACAAAATAATGGGAGCAATATAGTGGTCAATAAACATAGAGTAACATAGATAACAATAATGTACAGAAACATATCAAAACCTATCAAAATACAGTCAGGTAAACAAGTCATATAAATCCAACAAAGAGTAGCATATATTGGTCGATAGGACGAGAGTAGCGTAGTAGTGCCCCTCTAGGTAGTAGGATAGTGCCAAAGGGCAGGGTGATCAGAGATACAGCGCGATGCAGAGACTCAGTTCCAGTCTCTGTAATGTTCAGGAGATCTTGGCCAGAAGGATTCTCTTCACCTCTTTCTTGAAGAGTGCCGTGGAGGAGATAAGCCTCGTTTCCGGAGGGAGCGCATTCCAGATCCTGGGTGCCATTCCTGAGAAGGAGCGCTTGTATGTTTTTTCTTTCCGGAATCTACTAGGTTTCAGAAGTAGGTTTTTTGTACTACGATTGGATCTCGACCCTCCTGATATAGACAACTTTTGCGCGAGGTAGTTGGGTGCTTTGTGGTGCACCGCCGAGTGTGTCATTATTGCAATTTTTAGTTGAATTCTGGCTTCAAAAGGCAGCCATTTTAGAGATTTTAGGTCTGGGGAAATATGCGAATGTTTTCTCGAGCCAGTAATGAGTCTCGCAGCAGCGTTCAGGGAGGCTCTTAGGGGTGCTGTTGTGGATAGCGGGAGTCCGCTGAGGGCCACAATTCCGTAGTCTATGCGAGGGATGACTAAAGCTTGTACAGCAGTTTGGAAGTCTTTGGCAGGGAGGAAGGGTTTGAGTTTCCTCAGTGTGTTGATATGGAAATTAGCCCCTTTTGTGGCTATGCTAATGTGCTGTTGCATGTTGAGCTTGGCGTCAACTGTGATGCCTAGGGATTTTGCTGAGTCCACGATAGTAGGTTGGACATTGAGTGCTGTTAGGTTATTGAGCCACGTTTGGGTGGTGGAAGTTTTCGCCGGGGGTGAGATGAGTAGGAACTCAGTTTTCAGCGCATTTAGTTTGAGGTGATTAACGGCCAGCCAGGATTGAGTGTTGCTAAGTGTGGAATTCAGTAGTTTGATATCTTCCGGGGATTGTAGCTTTAGGTAAAGTTGTGTGTCATCGGCGTACATATGGAATTGAACATTGGATGCTTGCAGCAAGGTGGCGAGTGGTTCCATGATGAGGTTGAACAGTGTGGGGGAGAGGCAGGATCCTTGTGGGACACCTAGGTCTGCAGGCACTGGTTTAGATAGCACATTGTCGATCTTGAACTTCTGCGACCGGTTATGAAGGAAAGAAGCAAACCATTTGAGAACAGTTCCCGAGAGACCCATTCTAGTGCTTAGCAGCTCCAATAAGTTCTCATGTTTGACCGTGTCAAAAGCTGACGATAGGTCAAGAAGGATGAGGAGACAGGAATCATTGCGGTCAAGGATTTGGAGGGCGTCATCAATTATGTGTGTCATAGCTGTTTCCGTGCTATGTTTCGCTCGGAAGCCTGATTGGTGAGTGTTGAGAAGGTCAAATTGGTCAATGTGTTTTGTTAGTTGGATTTGGACACATTTCTCCAGCAGTTTGGCCAGGGTGGGGATATTGGTGATAGGCCGGTAGTTGTTCAGGTCAGACGGATCAGCTGTGGGTTTCTTGAGTATAGGTGTGACTTGCCCCACCTTGAGGGAGTCTGGGATGAGACCTTGTTGAAGAGAGCTGTTGATGATTTTGGTCCAAAGAGGGAGGAGCAAGGGGGTGAAGTCTTTTAACGCATTAGCAGGTAGGGGGTCTGTGAGGTGATTAGAGGGCTTCAGGGTGCAGAGTAGTTTGTATATATCTTCTTCCGTGTAGCTGTCGAAGTGCAGCCATGATGCATTGTTTTTAGGTTGAATGTTGGACATTCTGGTGTGATTGGGGAATCGGCTTAAGTCCATGACGAGGTCATTTCTTATGTTGTCGGTCTTTTGCTTAAAGAAAGCAGAGAAGGCTTCACAGTGTGGGGTGTCGCTTGTTGCTTTGTTTGATTGTAAGGGTTGTGCCTTTGTTTGAGTCTTGATTAGTTCGAACAGTTTCCTTGGCCTGTTTTTTGCTTGGTCCAGTAGACGGCTAAAGAAGTCAGACTTTGTGCGCTTTATTTTCCTGAAATAGTCATTTGGTTCAGATAGATAGATAGATGGTTGGATATAGATCCACCAACATTCGAACAATGGTTGGGAAAGCTGTTAAATGTTTATAGAATGGATAAAGCAGTCTACAAATTGAAGGGACATAAAAAGATCTTTGGTCAGAAGCTATGGTCCCCTATTGACAATTGGGTTTAAATTTAATAATGACTGTATCTGTAAAGACTTACTTTATATTCTATGTTTTGTTTCGTCCTTGTATGCTTCTACCTCTGCCAAAAAAAACAATAAAAATAATTTAAAAAAAAAAATATATGGCGCTTGGTCTACAGGAGTCAGGCAACTCCTGAAATGGCATGAACAGTGTCTACAAGGAACTCAAACAGCGTGATGTCTTACCTTTCAATTTGCAAGCAATTTCACAACTCCTTCCCTTGCCATGCAGGCAAAAAGAACTCAGGAACTGAAACAATGAACAACTTAATTCTCCATCATTACTCCATTTCAACACATTTCTTATCCATAAGTATTCTCTCAAACATCTGCCCTGAACTCATTGAATTCAGAACTAAGCCCACCCTTCTCACATGCAGAAAACATCTACAAACTCACTTCGGCTTTTTATGAGCAAATGTTGGTCTTTTCCTTCTTCCAAAAACATCACAGTCAAGTGTTCCAATGCTTATCCAGTTATTGAGTTGTTTTACAATCAGGTTTTATGAAATGACCTTTTATCAGTTACTGCATCATATTCTGCTCAAATGTCATCTTGTACTGTAGTCTTCTGCTCTTAGCAGTGTGGGCAACCCGTGCATCAAGAAGCCGCAACAATCCTATTTTTTAATAATCTCTCTCGGTGTTTGTGAACTGTTGCAAAGATAAACAGCATAAACAAAGAGCACCATGAGTGCTGATTTACTCTATATTTGTAAATGTTGCTTCTATTTCCTAAATCATTCCGGGTGTTCCCAAACACTGAGAGTGATTAAAAAGCTTCAAATAAACACACACATTTGTACCTTACTATTTAAAAAACTGGAATGATCCACAGGTCACTTGTTTATTTATATTTTGACCTCTTCTCCCTGCCTTGCAAGTGGTGTCCAGGGCAATTAAAAAGAATTACTACTATTGAATATTAATACTAATTACTGCCTGTGGCCAGTCAAGTTGGGTGTCTGAAGTAAACAAAAATTGATGGGTGGGATGCTGGAATTAATCGCTGCACTTTGGTAATTAGGTTGCATACCTGTCCATCATTTGTTTGCTCACCATGCCAACTCAGACTAAACCCAGCCATATGCAAATAAGGACTGGCCTGCTCCTAAAAGAACAGTACAGATGGAACTGCCAAGTCAGGTCTTCACTGAACAGGAGCACAAGCAACCAAAGACCAGTCTCACTCTAGTTGGGACTCTAGTTGGGACTCTTCAGTCAGGTGTAGCTTGGTTCCAGCAGCACAATGAGCATGGATGCCACATCTGGGCATAATCGTTGCACTTAGGGCTTCGCACTGAAGTTAACAAAAAAATCGATAGATGGGTTGCTGAATTAATCTCAGGCACTGGTAATTACCCGGCCCACATACCAGTCCATTGTTTCTTTGCCATTGTGCCACCTCAGATGAGACAAAGTCATATGCAAATCAGCCTTGTTCCTTCTTCAATGTGAAGAGCCCAGCTCCAAATGCCAAGCCAGGTCCTCACGGAACTGGAACACTAGCAACCCAAGACTTGTTTTGCCCTAGGTGGTTCCCTTAAGTAAGGTGCAGCTTGGTTCCAGTGACACAACGAGCTCGGGACCCATGTCTGGGCATACCCATCATACTTGAAGGGCCGCATTAAAGTAAACAAAAAAATGATTGATGGTGAGATGATTGAATTAATCTCAGCCACTGATATTACTCTGGGCCATATGCTAGTACACCGGCTTAACCACAAATAGAATCCCAAATTGTAATGCAAAGAACATAGACCATCAACAAACAATATCTAAATTACAATCATACAGTCTCACATATGGAAACTTTAATAATGTACTATCACATGCCGCACGCATACCGACAAACCAACAGATTGTGTCGTTATTTCGGTGCACAATCCGAAATAGCAAGACATAGCAACACACAGTAAAATAATGCAATTGCAATTTCAATTCAGGTCTTGCTCCATATTCACTGGTCTAGATACTAACTAATTTCTTTCTTTCACATCTTAATTCCACCTTTTCCAAATAATTTGGGAGATGACAGTTAAGCTCAAGGTACAATCTGTTTGTTTTGGTGTTGTAGCCAGCATTGAACCACCTATCATCCTGAACTAAGTCTTAGCTATTGTTTGTTTTCCAGTTCTTCTATCGCCCTCCAAGATGTTGCTCATTTTTGGACATTGGACATGCTAAAACAAATGAGCCAAGCCTCAAAGAATATGTAGAGCACATTGGATAACATGTATGTTATTTTATTGCAGTATAATAGTAAGGTATAACATTTTAAATATCGCTAATATGATCCCTCGAGACAGCTACTGTACTTTTCCTAAAAACAAAAGTTTATAAAGTAGTATTCAATACAATGACTATATTTTGATTTATAATTGTGTGTAGTTCCTGCATTAATGTCTCCCCCACCTATTTCTGGGGCTCTCGCTATTTGAAAAACAAATCTCAATGTAGAGCAAATTAAATTGCACAACTTTGCATGGAATAATTTTTATTCTGATTAAATAATTTTTTTTATTTCAAAGTATTTTATTAGGACTGTTATACAAACAAATACAATAGCATTCTTGCCACGGGGAAAGCCAAAATAGTCCAATGGTTACAGTGGTTACGTGTACTATTACGGTAAGATATCTGTTTTAGGTAAACCCCTCTTACATTGACTTTCTGGGAAATTAGGCAAAAGGTTGATAGAAAGAAAGAAAGGAAAGAGGTGAGCGGAGGACGTGAGAGAGGTTCTATGATCCTGAGTCTGATAAGGGTTTTAGTCATGTTTCAATGCCGCCACCCCATTAGGTGGTCTTACGGTGGGAGAGGTGGGCAAAACAGATAGTCTAGCTAGCTACTCCAAAGTCCCATCGGACCCTGGTGTTCACCTTCGATATGCTACGAGGGGAGGAGGGAGCCAACGTGGTCTCAAGTGGTCTTGTGCGAGTCTAAGTACGCATCTAGTGATTTCAACATCCCCCTGGTTGCTGGTCTCCAGGGGGAGTTCTGCAGCGCAATGTTATCAGCACCTCTGAGGTACGTCACCCAGTTGAACCAGCCCTTGTATGAGGTCTTAGTCGTGTCCTTCCAATTGTTGAGGACCATTTTCACTACTGCAGTTAGCAGCAGGTCCAATAGGTCTTTGTCAAGGTCTGCTCGTAGTGTTGTGGTCATGAATGCTGTGGCGAGGGAGGAGGATTCAGTCGTTAGTGTGCAGCCCAGTACGTTATTTATGAGCTCAAAAGTTTTCTACCATAACTTTTGGAGTGATGGGCAGTAATAGATAAGATGTGCCAGGTCCCCCTTTTCCTTGTTACAATTCCAGCACAGCTCATCATCTCTGAGACCGAGTGAGAATATTTTAAGACTACGATAAAGCATGACCTTTGTAAAAACAAAACGATGGCCAGTATCTAACTTTTATAATGTTGGCATCTAAAATCAAACAAATGTATGTCCCTAAAAAATGTGCTGACAATATTTTCAATAATTACTTGGTCAGCCCACAAAATCAGTTGTTGATTTAGGTGAAGACAACCCTGACATAAATCAAAATATTAATTCGCGTGTCAGCCTAATATTCCAAATGCTGCTATAACTATTAACCGCATGTCAAATTGTTCATCTTGTTTAATGCATAGTTTACTCCAGTAATATCAAATTACTTTGCATTAATTGTGCATAACTCTGGGCCAATTTGTCTAGGTCAATTTGTCATAGGAAGACATTGAAATTTGTGGTGATTTGGAATCCAAAACAAAAACATTGATTGTTGGATATAGTTTATTCAAAACATGTTTTGAAATGTAGCTTGTAATATTTAAAAAGCAATTTTGGTAATGTGTTCAACTTTATACTATTAATCTTGGCATGAGAGAACATTTCATTGTGGAAGCCTGAGTCAGATTTAATTATTTAAATCCTCATAAATAATGCTTGGTAATTGTTGAAAGCTTGCACGTATGTGTGTCGCCAGCTGTACTTTTTTTTACTGTAGCTTCTAAATACCACACTTAATAATATCATGACAATCATGTGCTCATGCCAGCACCCCTGCAGCAGTGCTCCTGTCCAGCTTTCCTGCAGTACACTACCCTCTACTGCCTACCTGCTGCCCATCTGGTTGTGCCTCCTCTGTTCGGTTCTTGCTCTGTTTTGACTTTTCTGCTTGTTTTTCGGCCCTCTGGTTTGCCTTTTTGTGCAAGCTTTTCTATCCTCTGTTTTGCCTTTTCTGCTCGTTTTTCTGCTCTCCATTTTGTCTTTTTTGCTGGTTTTTCTGCCCTCTGTTTTGCCCTCTTCTGCTCTGTTTTGCCTTTATCTACTCATTTTTCTGTCCTCTGTTTTGCCTCTACTGCACAGTTTTGACTTTGCTGCTTGTTTTTCGGCTCTCCCATTTTGGGTTTTCTTCATGTTTTCTGCCCTCTGTTTTGCCTATTTCTGCTAGTTTCTTCCCTCTTCCTGCTGTTTCCCTCCCCCAGCAATGTCCCTCCTATTGCCACTCACCACCTGCCACCAATCGCCCCGCCCTCCCTCCAGGATTTATTTAATGGAGGCCGCAGCGTGATCCTCATTTAGCTGGTCCTCGTGCCAGCTATCCCTGCAACAGTTCTCATGTCCAGCTTACCCACAGTCTGCTACACTCTGCTGCCTTTTTACCGTCTGCCCTCTATTTGTGCCTCCTCTGCTCATTCTTGCTCTGTTTTGCCTTCAGTTTTGTCTTTTATGCTAATTTTTCTGCCCTCTGTTTTGATTTTTTCGAATCGTTTTTCTGCCCTCTCTTTGGCCTTTTCTGCTCGTCTTTCTACCCTCTGTTTGGCCCACTTCTGCTCTGTTTTGCCTTTCTGCTAATTTTCCTGCCCTCTGTTTTGCATTTTCTGCTTGCTCACTTTTCTGCCCTCTATTTTGCCTTTTTTTGCTTTTTTCTTCCCTCTTTCTTCTGTTTCCTCAAGACCTGGCTTTTCGACAGAGACCTCGTATGTGATGTCATCAGTGATGTCACTGACCATGTCATGAGTGATGTAATATGTGACGTCATCAGCAGTGCATTGCGGGGGGGCGAGTTATAGTTAGCAGAACTAACTATAACGGAGTAATTTCTATGGTTTTGTACGAGTGAAATGTCCAACTAACTATAATACCTCTGAAATCTATGTTTTTTTCAGTGAATTTCAAAGGTTTTTTAAATGCTAATTTCTAACTCTGACATGCCTGAAACCTATGGTTTTTTTAGTGAATTTCAAAGGTTTTTCAAATGCTAGTTTCTAACTATGCCTACAGAGGTAGGACATGTGAAGAAAGAAGAAAAAACGCACAGAAAAAAGCAAAAGAAATGCAGAAAGAAGCAACAGAAGTCCACAAAGATGAAGAAAAGTGCAGGAAGAAGCAAGACATGTGCAGAAAGAACTAACAGAGGGGCAGAAAAAGGCCTTGTTCCAAAATCATCCTGTGCCCACAACTTTTTCAGACGGGTACTGGTGGTAACTGACTCTGACTAACCAGGCCTAGAGCCAGTGCTATGCTAAAAGACTCTTAGAATACAGTGAAAACACCTACATACACTAGGGAACACTATGGTTGGGATACCCCTGTGATTAGCATGACCTCCTCTTTAAGGCCCTAGTACATAATAGGGAAAGGGGATTAAAACTACCTCTTAATATGTGCTACGGGGTGCTTTTGCAGAGTGGTGAAGGGAGGGGGTGGCCTGTGGTGACATGTGTGCAAACACGTTCTGTGGCCATTTTAAGTTGGGAAATTAAGTTCCCTTGAATCCTGAGGGTCCCTGGGGTCTAACTAGCCAACCAGGTACCGCCAGTAAGCGCCACAGAGCTGCGTTGCAGAGAGGTGTGACAAAGGGCATGGGCCTGGCCCACCTCTCTGCAACGCAGCTCTGTGGCGCTTACTGGAGGTACGTGGCGTGGTTGTTGGCCCCCAGGGACCCTCAGAATTGGAGAGGAATTAATTCCCCAACTTAAAACGTACCACAGGGCGTGTTTGCACACATGTCACTTCAGGCCCTGCCCCCTCCCTTCACCACTGTGCAAATGCGCCCTGTGGAGCGTTTTAAGTTGGGAGATTAAGTCCCCTTGAATCCTGAGGGTCCTTGGGGTTCAACTAGCCCACAAGGTGCCTCCAGTAAGCGTCACAGAGCTGCGTTGCAGAGAGGTGTAGAAAGGGGTGTGGCCTCTGAACACCCTCTCTATAACGCACCTCCCTGGCACATACTGGAGGTACCTGGTGGGCTTGTTGGCCCCCAGAGACCCTCAGTATTCAAAGGGAATTAATTCCCCAATTTACAATGAGAGCCCCGGGGGGGTGGCGGTCCCCGGGACTTGGAGAGGCCTCTAAGGCCCCCTCAAGCTATAAAAAAACAAACCCTGGGGGGTGGCATTCCCCGGGGCAGTGTGGGGGGATTGGGCCCCCCCACACATGTTTTTCACTGCCACCGGGACCTGGCCCACCCGGGGGCTTAAATTAAACCAAGCGCGGGAGCCCACGCTTCGTTTTTTAACATTTTCTCTGACAAAATTGCACACCCAGGGCAAATTCAACGGATTTCTTTTTTTAATAAAATGCTTTTTTGGGCCCTGGGGTCCTTGTGGGACCCCCTGAGCAGTCCTAGGGGGGTCAGGGTGTTTCTACCCTGTCCCCTTTTCTCATTTTGCACATTTCTTTTACTGATTTCTTGTGCCTCGGTTCTACCGAGGCACAAGATGGCTGCCAACTCTTCCTGGTTTGAAGTGTTGACAGCCAATTAGAATGCAGCTCGTGATAGGCAGGGTGCGCGGATCCTCCATGTCTGAATATATCGAAACTTTTATTTTTTGATTTTCTCAGCAACTACTGAACGGATTTACACCATTTAAGAAAAAGAGTGCTTTCTAAACCAAACACTACCATTCTGCCAAATTCGGTGTAATTCCGTTCAGCAGTTCCAGCTGTAGCCGTGTCTAAAGTTTCCTATGATAAATGCATTTTTTCACCTCTTTTGCTTGAATTTCTCAGGAACTACTGAACGGATTTACACCATTTACCAAAAAAAGAGTACTTTCTGAGGAAATGTATTTTTGAACGACAATCAATTTTACAGAACTCCACTGATTTCTTTCCTTGCCATCTCGTGGCAAACACTTCCACAGGACCCACTTGATTGTTTTCCCTGTTATACGAAAGAAATTCCACCACCACGATAAAAACCCATTTCTTGCAGGCCTGCATTTCTGCCCAGGAACTGTCGCCCACCCAACCCCCCGTTCTCTGCAGTCCATCAAAGAGCAACATGGCCCTCACCCCGAGTAAATGATCCATTTTCCTGTTCCTGCTCCCAGCCTGACAAACATCCCTGACACCATGATCAGGTTATCTGGACAATGGTCTGACTGCCGCATTCTCATCCAGAACAATCAGAGAATGGCTCGTAAAGCCGGGGCTTTTGATCAAGGCGACTGGGCAAAGAAACATGAGGAAACCAAGCCACGATCAAAGTAGAACCAACATTTGACTGTGTACCTTCCCTTGACCAGGTCACCAACTGCAAACACCACCTGGATCCGACTAATCAACAATAAACACTGCTGTGATTGGACAATGGTCTTGCAGCCAAAAGGCTGGAGTATGAGATGTATAAAAGGCTTGTTAGCTACGGATTTAAGTAGCAGCCTCCTCTGTCGTGTCTTTGACTGGCTTTGGACTCTGTTCCATAGCCCGGGCTATTGTAATAAATCTGGGTTCCTCCTGCAGACGAAGGCTCCTGTGTCTCCTTTTACTACGTATGAAGGGTATGGGAGATTTGAGCAGTTCCCCCGCTGCCGAGACCCTGTAAGTGGGTTATTCCGGTTCTTCAAATGACGCCCGAACAGGGACTCCACGAGTACGGAGGTCAGGCCCGGTGGACGTGAGGAGGTGCACGGAGAGACTCTGACGGAGGCGCCCTACCCAAGGATTCTTGTTATATTCCGGTTGACCGAACGACTCACCCGCTGTTCCTCCACACCCGGTCTGTGCCACTTGACCGCCTTCTTGCTGGAGTCCCCTATCAAATAATTTCTGCAGCAGGACACAGCCCTACGTCTGCAGAAGAGAACTACCCCTGTAAGGTAAGGGTGGACTGATCATCCACCAAGTCTGTCTGTTATTGACTATCGCAAAAGCCAATTTGTTATTGACTTTTGCCAAAGCCAATCAAGCGAGGTACATTTTTTAAAAAACGCTGGTGTCTGTTCTGTATGAAATATGTATGAATAATTGACTTTGCCAAAGCCAAGCAAGCGAGGTGAATATTTACCCACTGGTGTCTGTTCTGTATGATTCCGCTATTTAATTGTCCTTTGTAAAAGACAAGCAAGCGAGGGGAGTTTTAGGAACCCGCTGGTGTCCGTTATCTGTTCTTAAAGCATGCCGGTCAGTAGTAAATTCAAGAAGTTATGTTGTTGTATGTGTACACAGGACTACCAGCTGGAGGAGGCCTGCTCGCTTCCTCTGGAAGGAACTCCTGGCCATACTATGTATATTAAATATGGCCCTGCTGCCATAATGTTTTCCTCATTGTGGGTGAAATACACCAAGAAAAATAGCGCGGAGTTACAGTGGCCATTTTTTGGCTCCTTTGATTCCCAAGTCCTCGCAAACTTAGAAGAACAATTTATTGAAAGAAAAATGTGCCCGTCCATGTTTGAGTCTGTTCGATTTTGGAGGGAAGAGGTAGAACAGAGAGCTAGGAAACAAAAGGCGCAAGAAAGAAAACAAGAACGAATGTCTATAGCTGACCACGCCAGAGAAAATTTGCAAAATAGATTGACCAAATCGGTAGAAATAGCCTATAGAGAGCATGGGGCCCGGGTACAGAAATGTTATCCAGTCCGTGAGGAAAAAGTAAAGGTCCATGTAGAGGGGGGAGAAGAAAGTGATTCCTTGCTTGATACCATGCTAGAAAGCCCTCCTGCATATGCCCCAATGAACCCTGCCCTGACACCTCACACCCGCATGTCCCCCTACCACCACCCTCACCAGCCCCCACTGCCCCTCCTACCGTTTCCCCTGTCACACCAGCCATCCCGAGTTTTCCCATGACTTCGACCACACCCATTAACTCTGTCCTCGCCGAGGGAATGATAACAAGTCCCCATCAGTCCAACCATAACGGCTTTACCCCTACCCGTCCTTCTCCTGCTTCCCTGTGGTCTACAGTCAAACAAGACTTATGTAAATTATTTAATTCCCCCCGATTAGCCTCCTTAAGATCAGCAGTCAGTTTTTCGTTCCTTCAAGAGAAAGACCTACAAAGGCAACAGTGTGAATGTTGGATGAATAACAAAAATATTTATTCTTTTAAGGCAATATGGTCCACCTTTTCACAATGGACAATTATGGAACAAACCACCTGGGCTGAATACATGTGTGCTTTGGTCATGCAAAAATTTTAAAACGTGTCTGTTTAGATACCTACCGGATTGACGGACCTTAGGTCACAAATAAAAAGGGGTGATGTTCAGGGAGAGGGGATGTTTAGTGCTATATCTGTTTTAGTAGCTTACCGTGACATGACTGCCTTGGATCACTGAAAGAATATCGACTGAAAGAATATCGACTACCCAAAATATCGTTGAGAAAATATCGAGTACAAAATATCGAGTTTCTATCTACAAACAGGTAAGTACAAAAATATCGAGTACAAAATATCGTTTACAAAAATATCGTTGTTAAAAATATCGACTTTACTAAAAACAATGTTTAATTACATTAATATAAAAAATTTATTACTAAAATATAATTAACAATACTTAAAATAACTTTTAATAATTAAATAATTAATGAAAGTAAAAAAATATTTTTTTTTCATCATATTTCTTAAAACATATATATATAGTAACAAAATTTAATTAAATAATAGGCAATATTGTATATGTACCCCAAAAACCCCAAACTGACCCTGAACCCTAAAAATACCCCTTTACCCAAAAACTGAAAACTGACCCTGAACCCTAAAAATACCCCTTTACCCAAAAACTGAAAACTGACCCTGAACCCTAAAAATACCCCTTTACCCAAAAACTGAAAACTGACCCTGAACCCTAAAAATACCCCTTTGCCCAAAAACTGAAAACTGACCCTGAACCCTAAAAATACCCCTTTACCCAAAAACTGAAAACTGACCCTGAACCCTAAAAATACCCCTTTACCCAAAAACTGAAAACTGACCCTGAACCCTAAAAATACCCCTTTACCCAAAAACTGAAAACTGACCCTGAACCCTAAAAATACCCCTTTACCCAAAAACTGAAAACTGACCCTGAACCCTAAAAATACCCCTTTGGCCAAAAACTGAAAACTGACCCTGAACTCTAAAAATACCCCTTTACCTGAAAACTGACCCTGAACCCTAAAAATACCCCTTTGCCCAAAAACTGAAAACTGACCCTGAACCCTAAAAATACCCCTTTAATTTAACATAATTAGCAATTAATCAATTAAATTAAATTAATTACCAATTAAATTGTAAATAATTAACATATATTATTTAATTACCAATTAATTAATTATTACTACCAATTAATAAATTTACATATTTAATTTATTATAATTAAATTACTTCCCACCCTATTCCCCTATAAACCCACAACCCGCTACAGAATAAAATTACACAATAATTAAAAAAAATTATTAATTAAAAATAATTATTAAAAAAATGACACTTTTCACATATATTATAACATAAAAACACTATAAATAATTAAATATTATTGAAAAAACTATATTTTTTACTATCTAGATTATATACTTGGATATTTTCACTGTCTATATTATTTACAGTCGATATTACTTCACTTACCTTAAAAACGATATTTTGACTGTCGATATTCTGTCTAGTCGATATTTTCTCCAAACGATATTTAAAACTCGATATTCTTTCCAGTCGATATTTTGGAGTCGATATTATGTCTGTGCACCGACTGCCTTTTCAAATGCTCCTTTAGAAACAGCTAAGCCAATGAGAGAGGCGGCCCCTGTCTTTGTTAGTGCACATACCGACGCCCAAAATAATGGCCGAGGGGCTGTCGAAGCACACTGGTGCAGGCTTTGGGTTCATGTCCCTTGGAAAAGGTCAGAAGTAATGCAATTAAAAGGTCAGTTACCAGATCCCCGGAAGAATCCGGCTGCCTTTTACCGAGAGTTAGGCCAGATTATATCCGCAGGTACTCTTGTTCTGGAGGATATAGATTTACTTTTTGGTACGGTTGTACCCACTGAAATTTGGGATAAGATTCGGCATACCGATCATGAAGTGGCATTGGGAGGTAAATGGGCTGACCTAGAGGCTATGGAAGAAGCAAGGGTAGGAGGGGCTAAACCAGAAGCTGTCATCCTGACTTTGCCAGGTAAAATAATGACGTTTATGAAAACACTTCTAGCGGAAACTGTCATTAATTGGGATAAAATAAACGCCTGTAGACAGCGAAAAGATGAAAACATGGCTGATTTCTTTACCCCGTTTTGAGACTGAATACAAGGGACATAGTGGTCTGGATCCCCGGACCCCAGGTTCTAGCCCAATGTTTGTCGACAAATTTATCAGCAACTTACTTCCCGAGATCTCCGCCAGGCTTAAGAAGGTTGAGAGTACATGGTCTGCCCAAACTATGACCGGTATCTTGGCTATGGCTCAATATCATGAGAATATGGAGAACGAAGATAAAGAAAAGGAAAGTAAGAAGGTTAGGGATCTTAAAACTAAGGCACTTTTTCAGCAAGCTTATCCTCCCCAAGGTCCCGATGCCCGCGGAAATTTTACACCGCAATCCGAAACCCCTCCAAGGGTTCGCCAGTCCACCCCCTCCTGTCCTCAAGGTACGGGAGCCCTCCAAACCGATCAGTGTGCTTATAGTAAGGGGTACGGCCATTGGATAGATGAGTGTCCTGTATTAGCAGAAAATGTAAGAACAGGGAGGACTCGGCCTCACGCTCCCTGGGAAGCGAGGCCGACTCGGGATCATGGCCCGCCCCATCCACAGGATAAAGAACGTAGGCCCAGGAATGACGCCCCCATCCGGCAGCGCACGACCAACAGGTTTGATGGGTACGAAGCAACACACACTTATTACAATGATGATTATGATGATGTTGATGAGACAGGATCCTACCAAGCATAGGACAGCCAGGAAAGGGGTATTACCAGAGTGCAAATTCCAGTGGATCAAAAGGGCCCGTATGTTAAAATGTCAGTTGTGGGGAATGATAAGAATTTTCCTTTGGATACTGGGGCCACCAGGTCTTCTATTGCACGTCTGTCAGTCCCGGAGGCACCCGTTTCTGGCAATATGAATGTCTCCGTGGGTTTTGCAGGGACGCCCGTGACCAGTCCTGTCTCTGAACCCCTCCCTCTCGACATTGGCCCTGCACATGTTGACGCTCCCTTGGTCCTTACTACAGGTTGCAGTAAGAACTTGCTAGGTTTGGATTTACTAAAAGCCCTGTATGCGACCATATCATGTAGTCCCCAAGGTGTATCCCTAACAATCTCCCCGACTGCAGCTTCATACATGTATCTGTCCGGTCCTCTCCCACCAGAGTTGCAGTCTTTACCTTCCTCCCTCTGGGCATCATCAGACACTGATGTAGGGTGTCTCAAAATCCCCCCTCATGTAGTACGCATCCAGCCAGGTGTACTTCTCCCCCGCCTTCGACAGTATCGACTGCCCGCAGAAGGAGAAATGGCCCTGTTGACAATAATATCCGAATTGATGAACAAAGGCGGAGTAGAGGAGACACGTGGCAATATCTGTAACAGTCCCATTATTCCTGTTCTTAAAAAGACTAATGGAGATGCTCTCTCCCCTAAAATATACAGATTTGTGATTGACCTGAGAGCCCTTAACAAAATAACAATATCCCAATATCCTGTTGTCCCCGACATCACTGCCCTCTTGACGATGGTTCCCTCTGATGCCACACACTTCTCTGTCATTGACCTGAAGAACGCCTTCTTCAGCATACCCATACATCCTGACAGCAGACAATTGTTTGGTTTCTCCCTTGGTGGGCGGAGTTTCAGATTCTGCTGCGTCCCTCAAGGATTTACAGAGAGCCCCAGTATCTACAGCCAAGCCCTAAAAAGCCAACTAGATTCCTTGGAGCTTCCTGACAATTCAACACTATTGCAGTACGTAGACGACCTCCTCATTGCTGCAAATTCTGCCCTAACATGTAAAGAAGCTACTCTCTGTCTGTTACGCCACCTTGCCCTCCACAACCACAAAGTCTCTTTAAAAAAGCTTCAGTTTTGTCAAGAGAAGGTGACATATTTAGGTCAACTCCTCTCGAAGGAGGGAAGGCAGCTCACCGCTGTTCGTGTAGCCATTATCAATGCTATGACGGCCCCACGAACACAAAAGCAGGTACGAGCTTTCATAGGCCTAACCTCATACTGTAGACAGTGGATTTCAAAATTTTCGGCCATGGTCAAACCCCTTCTTGCCCTCACCACCAAGGATGTATCACAGTTCCTTTCCATGGACTACAGAGCATGCACAGGCCTTCGAAGATTTGAAGAGGGCCCTGTGTACTGCTCCAGTCCTCGGTACCCCTGACTATAGCAAACAATTTTTTCTTTTTGTACATGAGACAGATGGCTGTGCATGCGCAGTCCTGACCCAGATGTTTGGAGGTCACCAACGGCCATGTGCCTATTTTTCAGCCACCTTAGATCCTGTTGCGAGGGCTCTCCCAGGATGCCTACGAGCGACAGCTGCGGCCGCCCTCATGGTCCGTCAGAGTGCGGGAATCGTCATCAACGCCCCTCTGACCCCCCTGATGGTCCCTCATTCTGTAGACACCCTCCTTAACAACACCAAGACACAGTACCTCACTAGCGCACAACTTACAGGGTACGAACTAATACTCTTTGCCAGCCACATTAACATCAAAAGATGCACTGCACTAAACCCCGCCACATTACTCCCACTGGACACGCCAGATGCCCGCTTAGACCCACATGACTGCATATTAAGGACAGAGGACGAGACAAAGGGACTGGTTGACTTACAGAATACCCTGATAGAGGACCCAGAAGGTACACTATATGTGGACATATCATGTCTCAGAAGGCCAGATGGTAACACCTCAGCTGCCTAAGCACTCACAACATTAGAAAAGGTAGTCGAAACAGCTCAAATTCCGCAGTGCTCTGCCCAGGCAGCAGAACTAGTAGCCCTCACTAGAGCCTGTGAGTTAAGCAAGGGTATAACGGTAAATATCTACACCGACAGCCAGTATGCCTTCGGGGTGGCCCACAACTTCGGGAGGTTATGGAAAGAAAGGAATTTCCTTACTTCCCATGGGACCAAGATCCAACATGGCCTCCTAATACACCGACTGTTAGATTCTCTGTCACTCCCCAAAAAGGTGGCCATTATGAAATGTCAAGCCCATAAGAAAGTGACAGGCGATGTTAGGAAAGGCAATGCTCTGGCTGATCAGACGGCTAGACAAACAGCGCTGAAGAAGAGGGAAGGAATGTATGTAGGAGGCCCCGCTAGGTGGGTGACAGAAGGGGGCATGGTTGAAAATACAGTACAAAGTGTGCTTGACATTCAGTCCCATACTACTCCTGAAGAACTAAGAGTGTGGGAAGATCACTTAGCAAAGGAGGGACGTGATGGTTGCTGGGTCCGTACAACCACGGAGAGACAATGGATGTTGCCTGACAGTCACGTGCTGGCCGTAGTTACAATGGCCCAGGGTCCCGCCCACATTAGCGCGAAAGGAATTTGCAAACTGTTGGAACCTACATGGTACAACTCCAAAATACCAGCATATGATGAAAAGCTGGTTAAAACATGTATGGTTTGCCTAATGTACAACCCCGGAAAAGGCACCATTACTCCTAAGGGAGGATACTCTCCTCCTACCTTCCCGTTTGAAGTCCTCCAAATGGACTACATCCATATGGACAGGTGCGTTAACTTAAAATATGTCCTGGTAGTGGTCTGTGCATTCAGTCGATGGGTGGAAGCCTACCCCGTCAAAGACTGCACTGCTATCAATGCCGCAAAATACTACTCAAGGAGTACTTCCCACACTTTGGTTTGCCCCGCTTGGTCTGGAGCGACAACGGGACACACTTTACAGCTCAAATCATGTATCATGTCTGTACAGCACTAGGCATAAAGCAAAAATTTTACGCCGCTAACCACCCCCTGTCAGCAGGTCTAGTAGCGGTATACAATGGCATCCTAAAAACTAAAATGGCCGAAATAGTAGCTGAGACAGGTGCCACTTGGGTTGATGCTCTGCCCTTGACACTACTGTCCACAAGAACAATGACCCACACCAGGATAGGGTTATCTCCACACAAAATTGTATTCGGGAGGCCTGCCAATGTCTGGGGTGTCCCTCGACCTAAGAAACTGTCAGATGTTGGATACCCTGTATTGACTGATTGCCTGTACAATCTAACCCACAACTTTCGTACCCTTTATCACCAGGTGCACGAGGCCATACCGGACAGAAGCGAGGGCCCAGGACACGTCATCCAACCTGGCAACTGGGTCCTGATCCAAAATTTTCAACGGACTGAGAGACTCGAGCCCCACTGGACACAACCATGCCAAGTCCTGTTGGCCACCCGCACCGCTGTGAAAGTGGATGGTCGAAAAAACTGGGTCTACTCTACCCACTGCCAACGTGTCCCTCTGGCTCTCCCCTATGACAGTGGGTGAGGGAAGGACTGGGAGACACAGAGACAGTTCCAACCCTTTGTCCCATTCAGTGACGCCAGGCTACATTCCACATCCACTGAAGCGGAGAGTGACAACATTCTAAGAGGAAGGGTGGAACCCTCCCTTAACACTGCTCAGCATCAAGAACAACTGTTTCCTGATCATACTGTCCCTGCTTCCGACCGATATAATCTACGTTCCAGAGGGAAGGCTTGCCCTTGACTTCGCCAGGTGCCAAAGGCTGTAGGGCTGTGATCCTCCCAGGCTGAGAGTAGTGCCGTTTGTAAGACTGAGGTAAACCACACGGGCCCTCGGCCCTCGGCATTCTGGTGAAGCAACCACCAATCACAGACAGCCACTAGGGGTCCCTGGTTTAGCACAATGGCCGCCTTCCCAAACATCCGTATCCAGAAACGAGATGCCAGTCTCCAACATAGCAGATGCTTCCTGGTCACCGTGGTGACGCTGTTTGTCTCCCTCCTCCTATCTATCCTTGGTTGGCTCTTACTGATCTTCCATCCTGCTACATCACTGACTCCTATCCCTACTCCTGCAGAACATCAGTACTATTCCTTGCCAGCCCACAAATTACCCCGCCGTGCAGAATTTTTCAATAACACCTTCATCCAAATGCTGCATCACCACCAACTGATCATGAACACTTTCAACTGCTGGGTGTGCGGACTGATGCCACATTCCATGCTACATCCTGTCCCTTTCTTTCCTTATCCATTTCCCATCTATGGGTATTGCCTTGCATGGTGGATGTTGATGCAGGAGGCCTTCACTGTCAATGGCACTGCCCATCCTGTCCTTGGAACATTCTGTGATGACTTCTGGCGGAACAGATCTGGCAATACCAGTGCTCCTTTTTGCCCGACCAGCTCTTCCACATTGCTACTACCACCAGATGAACTTGGTGAGATGGTAGTATTCAATTCCACCACTCGACAAACATTTTCAAGGTTCTGCACAAGAAAGGTACTGCCCAATGAAAGAGACACTTTGAACGTCATAAATGTACAAGGCCGTGTCTGCACCCATGGCCTAGGGACTAAGAAAGTTGGCACCAGTGTATGTGACACCACTAAGACGCTGACTCCACACCTCCTCCGAAGTTGGTGGCATCCCCCAACACCTACTTTATCTGTGGAACTGCCGCCTACACTTGGCTCCCCCGTAACTGGTCTGGTACCTGCTATCTGGCCTTCCTCCTTGCACCAACATATTCCACCCATGGAGGTTACCAATGAACCTCCATGGGTTCCCTGCGCCGCTCACGTAGGGGTGTCATGTCAGCAGAAGATACAGCAGGCCAGGAAGTTGGGGATTTCTTCAAAGGTATGCTTCCATTCTGGGGCTCCATGGTAAACAGTCGAGCTATCCGAGGACTGCCCATCACAGTAACACCTGGTGCCCTCTCCAACATCACTGCGGAGCTGCAGCGGACCGCCTCATAATGCTCCAAAATCGCATGGTCCTGGACGACATCTTGGCTGATCGTGGTGGCGTATGTAAATTGATTGGCTCCAGCTGATGCGTGTATATCCCGGACAATGCACTTACAGTGTACGATGCCATCCAACGTCTGCATCGTCTCTCTTCCGAAGTGCATCTGGATGAAGGCAACTGGTCCCTCACCGGCTGGATCTGGGGCCTTCTTTCCCAGTGGGGTTAGAGGGTCCTCATCTTCCTTGCCCTAGGAGTAGCTGTCCTGGTCTCCTGCTGTCTGTGTTTTCAATGCCTGCCAGTGCTCTGTACTATGTATGCCCAGACCATCAAGCCTCCGCCATCAAGCATTCACAACACCAATATGATGGTAATGGTCCAGCAAGAAACAGATGGGCTTATGAACATTGATATTTCATAAAGTATTTGCCACTCTATGGCAAAAGGAGGGCCTGAGGAAATGTATTTTTGAACGACAATCATTTTTATAGGACTCCACTGATTTTTTGCCTTGCCATCTCGTGGCAAACACTTTCACAGGACCCACTTGGTTGTTTTCCCTGATATAAAGAAAGAAATTCCACCACCACGATAAAAACCCATTTCTTGCAGGTCTGCATTTCTGCCCAGGAACTGTCGCCCACCCAACCCCCCATTCTCTGCAGTCCGTCAAAGAGCAACATGGCCCTCACCCCGAGTAAATGATCCATTTCCCTGTTCCTGCTCCCAGCCTGACAAACATCCCTGACACCATGGGCAGGTTATCTGGACAATGGTCTGATTGCCGCATTCTCATCCAGAACAATCAGAGAATGGCTCGTAAAGCCAGGGCTTTTGATCAAGGTGACTGGGCAAAGAAACATGAGGAAACCAAGCCACGATCAAAGCAGAACCAACATTTGACTGTGTACCTTCCCTTGACCAGGTCACCAACTGCAAACACCACCTGGATCCGGCTAATCAACAATAAACACTGCTCTGATTGGACAATGGTCTTGCAGCCAAAAGGCTGGAGTATGAAACGTATAAAAGGTTTGTTAGCTACGGATTTAGGTAGCAGCCTCCTCTGTCGTGTCTTTGACTGGCTTTGGACTCTGTTCCATAGCCCGGGCTTTTGTAATAAATCTGGGATCCTCCTGCAGACGAAGGCTCCTGTGTCTCCTTTTACTACGTATGAAGGGTATGGGAGATTTGAGCGGTTCCCCCGCTGCCGAGACCCTGTAAGTGGGTTATTCCGGTTCTTCATTTCTGAAACAAAGGCTACCTTTTTGCAAAATTTTGTGCAATTCCGTTCAGCAGTTCGGGCCATAGCCGTGTCTAAAGTTTCCTATTGGAATTAACTTGGAGAAAGCAGGTTTTGGGACACCCTTTTTTTCTCAGCCCCCCGGCTGCCAAATCACTCCGAAACTTTACAGATGGGAACTGACCGGAGTGGGCCATAAGTTTTGAAAATTTTGCGAAGATTCGTCAACCGGCGCCAAAGTTATTGGGAAAAGAAAAAATGCTTTTCCTATGGATAATAGGTCCTAACTATAACTACCTACAGCCAGTAGGTTTTATATATATATATAAATTGTACATGGAAAACATTATTGTTTTATACAAAAGCCAAGAGGCTAAATGCGGTAGTGCACTATCAAAGCATAATAGCTACACGGAAAAACTGTAATTGATTTGAAAACAGTTATCCATAGTTTAGCAGTTATCGTATACGGGGAAGAAAATTGTGCATAATAGTTAAAGTGCTGGTGCTTGAAAAAGTGGTTATGTCATAAGTTAAAACAGCTATTTAATTCATCAGAGCTCAAAATGTAATACAAATACATGGACAGCTGTGCTATGCCTGTAAACATATATTCATTTTATAAAAGTGCTTGTGCAAATATAAATAGAAAATAGTGCAAAGAACGGACATCAATGAATGCCATTGTTGACTGCAATAACATTAATTCACAGCTAGCGGATAAATGGAGTGCAGATTCAAAGATAATATCAGCTTGATGTGCAAGTAGGCAGTGCCAATAAGCAAATGTCAGACCTTACTGCTAACTAATGCAGATATTGATACAGTACATAGATAATTGGGAAAACATATACAATTTTCTAAAACTGATTAAAAAGCCATGTAAAACCCCATATAAACCAAGTAAAACCGATTCAAAATCAGGTAAAACCAGGTAAAAACTGGGCTAAAACAGGGCTAAAATCAACCGGATAAAAAACTGAGATATACAAATCACCACAATTCATATACAAAGGGAAACAAACGCAGAGCCATGTATACATTAGACTACAAGAAATTGTGCAGATCCTCTCCCGTATTGAAACCATTTGGTATCTTTGTGTCAAGTTGTAAGATATATTGTGTTTCCAATTGACACAATTTCTTTTCCCTATTGCCTCCCCTTATACTGGTACTGCATCAATTACAATATAGCTCAAATCATTCAGGTT
Organism: Lissotriton helveticus; assembly: GCF_964261635.1. Classification (NCBI taxonomy): domain Eukaryota; kingdom Metazoa; phylum Chordata; class Amphibia; order Caudata; family Salamandridae; genus Lissotriton; species Lissotriton helveticus. Next base: position 415,161,191 of record NC_136060.1, on the reverse strand, counting down.
GTTGTTGTGAACAAGCTTAAAATGTCGTGGAACAGGGTAGCTGGGGTCAGAATTGACTATTGCGCGTAAGTGTTGCAAAATGCGATTGAACACCTGCAGTTAGTGCTGCCCATGTATTGTAATTGACAGAAATATTCAAGTATATACACCGCAAAATCTGTTCTGCAAGTGAACATCCCATTGATCTTGGAGGGAGTATGTTCAAATGCATCGGTGTACTCCTGTTTATTGACCCCAAATTTGCACGCTGGGCATGAGCTACACTTGTAAAAATCAGCCCTATTACATAGCCAGTTGCTAGGAGCAAGTACCTCAGGGCGGGTTTTAACCAGTGCATCCCTCATTGAGGGTGCCCTTGTGATATATATATGTCACAAGAAAAATCTTTTCTCCACTAGACAAATAAGACCAGCCGCACCAACGAAGTTCATTATTCCATCAGTATTTTTATTGCCAAAAGAAACAAGATGCATTTCGACCTGCTCCGGTCTTGGTCACATGACCCCGATGTCCTAGCAACCGGCATAAATACAGAGTCACACAGGACGAGCCCAGTGAAAATAAATAAAATACTTTACAGATGATTGTAACATTTTGTTCCTCTCCCAACTTCAATTAATTTCAAACTTTATACAGGTATGTAAGTAAAGAAATAGCAACATTTTCCGATTCATTGTGAGTTTTCTATTATTTTTGTAACAAAACACATGATCGATATGCTTGGAAAGTTAATAACCATGTCGTAGTTTCATTGTCAAAAAACTGCGTAGGGGATATCAAAGGAGAAGGACGGCGTGGCCGAGGAAGGAGAGTGGCCATGGTAAGGGGGAGGTAGCCACAGCAGGTAAGTGCCTTTTTTTACATTATAATTACTTTGGGAAGGAGGAGGGGCCAGCTAACTCCGCTCCGCCACGGAGTCAGTGTTTTGCCTAAACTCTGCGTTCACAATGGAATTCGGAGTAGGCAAACCTCCAGACACTCCACTGGCGGTAGTGGAGTTATCCGCCCGGCATTAGTTAAAATGCATCAAAATATTTTTGGGGAAATTTTCTGAAATCAGCGGATCCACCAGCAGTGCTCTGAATGACTCCCATCCCCTGTAGAACTGTGATTCCTGATGAAGCTCATCAGGGACTCTGCCCCCTTTGTCCACCACTCTGCAAACGTGCCTCCTGGTGCACTACTTGTTGGGGGATGAAGTCCACTTGGATGCTGGTGTCCTTGGGGGCCAAAAACCCCTCCTGTTAACTCCAGTAAGTCCCACAAAGCTGGATTGCTGAGAGCTCATTGGAGGCCGTCCCCTTTCTCCACCCCTCTGCAAACGCGCCTCCTGGCACACCATTGGTTGGGGGATAAAGTCCCCTTGGATGCTGAGGGTCCTTGGGCGCCAAGAACCCCTCCTGTTACCTCCAGTAAGTCACACACAGTGGGATTGCTGAGAGCTCACTGGAAACCCACCTCCTTTCTCCCAGCTCAAAAAGTCACTGCAAGGCACTCAGGGGGTCTTTCATGTGTTTATTAATGCAGAGGCGTTTACTTGAATTGATATTTTGAAAATGTTGCACTTACCAGATGACAATAATGAACTATCTGATATGATTGATACATGTAGTGGCTTCACACTCAAAGAGAGCTGACATGCCTACTAAGGTGCAAAGAAAGATGTGGGCACTACTATGTTGAAATAGTGCAAAAACAACAAGTCATTCTAAGGGAGAGCTGTGAGTCCTCTGTTGTTGTTTATAAAAGATCATCATGTGAAATCAATTAACTGGTATCTAATAGTGTGATTTTTAAAATTGTTCAAAGGAACTCACATGAATAAGGGTGATTGCCGAAACACGTCGTCAGAGTAATAAATTCAAGATTACAGTCCGCGAGTGCTCCGACTGGTTTGTTGGGGAACTATTTGTTGAAAAGTATTTGTGAGTTCACATCTTATGATGCAGGCATCCGTTGAAGAGTTCGGCAGTGTTTATGTGGCTTTGGTGGAAAGACATATATATATATCTATGGAAAATGTCCTGTCCACCCTTTTCCCTTTCTGCGGAACCACAGGCACGGACCTCCAGACTCCAGGAACAAATCAAGGACTCCCACAAGACGTAAGTGGGTGAAGCAGTGTCAGTTTATTAAAACCATATATCTCACAGGAGCAGTGCCTGCCATGACGCGTTTTGCTCCTCGCTGGGAGCTTGATCACATGATGCGTCTCCATGCTGTGACGTATTTAATGATGAAAGTGAGCACAATCAACTAAAGAAACAGATTATCCTTGTAAAACAATACCAAAGACAGACTACAGCACTATCATGGTCGATTGCAAACATTTGAAAATTACCATCTTTTTGACAAATTCAAAATGCAAATATGTCACATATAGAGAGGAGTACATGAGTTCATAAAAGTGGTTTACAGAAAAATGAGCCTGAATTAATACAAAGTGCAAACGATATATACTGAAACCACTCTTCCAGCAACCTATATAGCGGTTGATGATATCGACTGGTTCGTTGGGGAACTATTTGTTGAAAAATATTTGTGAGTCCACATCTTATGACGGAGGCATCCGTTGAAGAGTTTGGCAGTGTTTATGTGGCTTTGGTGGAAAGACATATATATATATATATATATCTTGCAAAACAAATTGCCCAAAAGCAGCGAGAGGGCACACCACGGCACTTCACCATTCCAGCCTCGCTGCAGCTCGTCTTCCGCTTCCCAAAGATTTACAATCTGCCTCTGCCGACGCGTTTCGAGGCCAAGGACGCCTCTTCTTCATGGGCTGGCAGTAAATAACACTGATCACGCACCTCCGTTCAACTTGCCATTTTATTTAAAGTAGCTCCCACAGTGGGCGTAGCATCATTCAATTAGCAGCGTGATGTTTCTGGGAATTGTAGTCCCCTTGGGAGGTGCAATTTTTTCTCCTATAGTAGGTTCAGTGTCCTTATACTTAATTCACAAGCCGTTTTATAACCCTTAGTAGGGAGGGAAACTGGAAAGACGGGCTAGTTCTGCAAAAAGTACCGTGCTGCATCGGGTAGGAAGGGTTCCATCCTGCAGTCTTTCAATTTCATTGAAGCGGAGCTCCTCTCCACGGTATGAGCAGCCGTGAATAATCTTGCAAAACAAATTGCCCAAAAGCAGCGAGAGGGCACACCACGGCACTTCACCATTCCAGCCTCGCTGCAGCTCGTCTTCCGCTTCCCAAAGATTTACAATCTGCCTCTGCCGACGCGTTTCGAGGCCAAGGACGCCTCTTCTTCATGGGCTGGCAGTAAATAACACTGATCACGCACCTCCGTTCAACTTGCCATTTTATTTAAAGTAGCTCCCACAGTGGGCGTAGCATCATTCAATTAGCAGCGTGATGTTTCTGGGAATTGTAGTCCCCTTGGGAGGTGCAATTTTTTCTCCTATAGTAGGTTCAGTGTCCTTATACTTAATTCACAAGCCGTTTTATAACCCTTAGTAGGGAGGGAAACTGGAAAGACGGGCTAGTTCTGCAAAAAGTACCGTGCTGCATCGGGTAGGAAGGGTTCCATCCTGCAGTCTTTCAATTTCATTGAAGCGGAGCTCCTCTCCACGGTATGAGCAGCCGTGAATAATCTTGCAAAACAAATTGCCCAAAAGCAGCGAGAGGGCACACCACGGCACTTCACCATTCCAGCCTCGCTGCAGCTCGTCTTCCGCTTCCCAAAGATTTACAATCTGCCTCTGCCGACGCGTTTCGAGGCCAAGGACGCCTCTTCTTCATGGGCTGGCAGTAAATAACACTGATCACGCACCTCCGTTCAACTTGCCATTTTATTTAAAGTAGCTCCCACAGTGGGCGTAGCATCATTCAATTAGCAGCGTGATGTTTCTGGGAATTGTAGTCCCCTTGGGAGGTGCAATTTTTTCTCCTATAGTAGGTTCAGTGTCCTTATACTTAATTCACAAGCCGTTTTATAACCCTTAGTAGGGAGGGAAACTGGAAAGACGGGCTAGTTCTGCAAAAAGTACCGTGCTGCATCGGGTAGGAAGGGTTCCATCCTGCAGTCTTTCAATTTCATTGAAGCGGAGCTCCTCTCCACGGTATGAGCAGCCGTGAATAATCTTGCAAAACAAATTGCCCAAAAGCAGCGAGAGGGCACACCACGGCACTTCACCATTCCAGCCTCGCTGCAGCTCGTCTTCCGCTTCCCAAAGATTTACAATCTGCCTCTGCCGACGCGTTTCGAGGCCAAGGACGCCTCTTCTTCATGGGCTGGCAGTAAATAACATTGATCACGCACCTCCGTTCAACTTGCCATTTTATTTAAAGTAGCTCCCACAGTGGGCGTAGCATCATTCAATTAGCAGCGTGATGTTTCTGGGAATTGTAGTCCCCTTGGGAGGTGCAATTTTTTCTCCTATAGTAGGTTCAGTGTCCTTATACTTAATTCACAAGCCGTTTTATATATATCTATAGACACACACACACACACACACACACACACACATACACACACACACAGGTCAGAGGTATAGTATAGTGCTCAGTGATCCTGGTGATCACACAAATGTGCAAAACGTGATGAAATTGTGTTCATACAGACAATGCAAATAACTGAGTAGCCAGTTGTATGAAGAAACTTGACATGTGTAATCCCATTCTATCTAGGTGACATAGTCTATCCGTAGTCTATTTGCGCATGTTTGAGAGGTAACTCGTTTAAGATTTTTAGGGTTATTATCCGGAAAGAGTGAGTTAGGAGATACTGTCCTTGATGTTCTCTCACCAAGATCAATGAGATGCCCACTCTACATATGTCCTGGGTTAAAAGGCATTACCTAGAATCTTTGGTTTGCTTTGCTTCTTTGTATTAAGTGTTGATGAATGAATCCTTGCCGAACCATTGTTTCTTCATGAGATCAACATCAAACAGGGAGACCCATCAGAGGCATTGGAATGGCACCCTGTACCAACGCACTATTCATACTGGACAGTGGCCCTGTACCAACACACTATTCTTACTGGACAGTGGCCCTGTACCAACACACTATTCATACTGGACAGTGGCCCTGTACCAATGCACTATTCATACTGGACAGTGGCCCTGTACCAACACACTATTCATACTGGACAGTGGCTCTGTACCAAAGCACTATTCATACTGGACAGTTGCCCTGCCCCAAAGCACTATACATACTGGACAGTGGCCCTGCCCCAAAGCTCTCAGAGTACCCTCTGAGAGAGTCCACTGCGTATGGGGAGCCTCTCGCAACAGAGATGGGGAAATGATACCATTTCCCCTGGGATCACAGCTTACTGGACTTTGGACGCAGCTTTGACTCGTCTACCGGTTTGTGTCCCTGTCTCCCTCCCTCTCCTCTTTCCATGCTGTGTATCTCACCATCCCCTCCTCTTTCCCTCCTCCACTTTCTCTCTTCTTCCCCAGCTCCCACTCCCCTCTCCTGATTCTCTCCCCTTGCCTGCTTTTTCCCTTATGAATATGTCCTTTTTGTTTGTCTTGACCTTACATGTAACTATGTTTGCCAAGCTCTAATAACTGTGTAACCTTTGTAATGATGTAACCTGCAACTATGGTCAGATACTCATGTAAAGCGCTCTGATACCTCCGGGTCTAGCCAGCGCTATATAAAACCTTTAAAATAAAATAAAATAAATAAAATACTGGACATTTGCCCTGTACCAAAGCACTATTCATAATGGACAGTGGCCCTGCCCCAAAGCACTATTCATACTGGACAGTGGCCCTGTACCAAGCACTATTCATACTGGACAGTGGCCCTGTACCAAGCACTATTCATACTGGACAGTGGCCATGTACCAAAGCACTATTCGTACTGATTGGGCAGTGCTGCCAGCCGCACCAGCCAGAACTGCCCTATGCAACCCCTTCCCCATGGTACTGATTTAAAAACTGAAGTCTCCACTTGTAAAGCTGGAAAGCTCATAGACTAACTCAGCTTGTAAGGCCGGGTGCACAGTGGTCTGTCGCATGCAAAATACACCACATTTGTGTGCTTTCTGCATTAGTTTGCGGGTCAGTCTCAGCAAAATATTATGAAATAGTGTTGTGATAATCCACTGGCTTCAGCAGTATTTGGAAGGAGACATGGCTCGGTCTTTCGATCAGGGTGAAAGATGAAAGCGCTCGCCCACAACAGATGGCGAGAGCAGCTTTGGACTGTCAGGCAGTGTCAGTATCACCCAGGTCAAAGGTCACTCCCAGATTTCACACCTTGCTCATAGGGGCTGGCCTCTCTCTGTTTATTCAAAGGGGGACCCCTACTTCCTGTGAGTTGTAAAAAATGTGGCAAAGGGTCATAGGCAGATGGGTGAAAGGTCCCTAAATACATCCTTTTAAAGATGAGCTGGAAAGTGACATGTCTGCACATATAGGCCCACGACAATCCCCCACCCCTGCTCGTGTTCTCGCCCCCCTCCTCATCAAACCTCCTGTCCGGGCTTGCCTCTGCTGATAAGAGCTTATGTTCAGCCCCCACACCCCCACGCGCTGTGCTACACTTTGTGCAGTTTCAGCTTTTTGTCTCAGGTTTTGTTTTGTGTTGCAGGAGGCCGGAGGAGACCTCACAACATTTTTGGCAGGAATTCTGCTCAGTTCAAAAACATATTCTAAAGCTGCCAGGAATCTGTTTGCCTATTAAAAAAAAAAGTCCAGGCATCCAGTTGCTCCTGGGCTGCAAGCCAATGATTGAGTGACCTGCTGTTTCCTCCCTGTATTGCATTCCGCTGGCATGTCTTTTGCCCTGACTGACGCCAAGCTTCTTGCTCACCACCAAAGCAAACAGTTCCAGTTGGCAGCCCTGCTTGTTTTTTCTGAAGAGCCGATTCATAGCCCCCTAAAAAGTTTCACTATGTCAATGTCTGTCTCTTGTTTTTTTTTTTTATTTGGTACCATTGAAGGCTGAACTTTGTTAGCGTGTAGTACATTCAAAATGTTCCTTCGGAGCTCGGAATCGCCCTGCCAACAGAGTAATTTATTCTGTTCTCATTCACAAATAAGAACTCCTCCGGTGCAAGGAGAAATCCTCGGATTCCGAGAGAAATTAGGCACATCTATAGAAGGCTAAATGTTTCTTTAAAGCAGCGCCCGGAGACAGGCGCCGCATTCACAGCTCAGTCATGTTTGTGAGCGAAGCACACTTCTGTCTCCCACGAGAAAGTTTGTCCAATCTGGAGCCGGCACAGAAAGTACAGGGCTGTGAATGGTTGCAGGAAGTGGAGTGCACGTAGGTGAGACCAGGGAATGCTGCTACATTTTGGGGCTAAGCCTAGCAACATTCTATAGTTCCAGAATGCTCAAACACAGCCTGTGCTTCTGTGAATTTGTATGTTATACACAACTTTATGTTACCTCCTTCTATAAAATTGTGCATAAAAACACACACCATTTGTGAGAAGTTGGCCTGATATGCAGTGCTCACTATTCTAGTGATCACTATGTATCAGTCCAAACAACCCTTATTGATGATTGGTTGTAAGTCAACCTTATAGACCAGCTATCCTAGTAGCATGGATACGAGCAGTCTAAGGCTAAGACTCTAGAGGGCGTGTTAAGCCAGCTGTTTTACCATCACATTACCCCTTGAACACCCAGTGAAAGGACACCACACAAGTGTTATGAAAATAAACAATGTATTTATTAGAATCACAACAACCCTGTACTCTTTATGAGGACAGGGTGCTAAGCACACAACAAAACTCTTATGAAAATACTTAAGTTAGCACGTTATACACAAATGCCCGAGGGGCACGAAAAACCATATATTCTAAAAGTGGAATGCGAAATTACTAGCAGGTAAGTACAGTACTAATAGGCTTTGGAATCGCTAGGACTTGACTAGGGAATCGTTAGATTACTTCTAGGAGACCTAGGGGACTCGGGTGCAGAGTGTGCACTCTCACGCGGGATGCGGGACAAACTCTATGGAAGCTAGTAAAGGCAAAGTTAGTGTTCACGGGCGAACCCGACCTGGTAGGGAGAAAACGACAGTGGATCCTGACCCTAGGATAGTGAGGCTATGCTGGGACACCGAAGTGCCGAAGTTACCTAGCCCAGGGGCTGCAGCTGCATAGGTCTGAAAAGACGTCGGGAATCTCGTTGCCGGACCAGGAGCCTGGAAGGAGGAAGTTGCTGGCAGGCGACCAGTGAAGGAAAGTTCGATGGATCCAAGCCTGGATCAAGGAAGAAGGAAACCTGAAAGCAGAGGGGACCAAGTTCTTGAATCACTAGCCAGTGATTAAGTGGGCACCAGGATGGCACCGGGCGAAGTCACCGCAGTCAGGTGACTGGGCGCTGCTGGGCTCTGCAGTCTCTCGGACCAGGAGGCGTTGTCGGCGACCAGGATGGAGGTGCGAGCTGTCCCACGAAGGTTCTTGCTGTCGACGTCGCTGGACCCAGGATTGGGCAACAAGTCTTGGCAAATGTAAGGCCCACGCGGTGGACCTAAAATGGCGTCTTGGGCGGACCAGGAGGGTCCAGGGTACTTCTCCGATGGAGGGAAGCAAGGGCCAGTCTGGAGCAACCAGACCAGCAGCAGAAATGTCGTCGGGCGTCGTTCAGAAGGCCACAAGCCAGCGGGCTAGTAGCCAAACAACGCGGTGAGCAAAGCAAAAGCAGAAGGGCCCCACGCCGATCGTGGAGATGCTGGGGGGCTGCTCTTCGGTGCTGGAGCTGCTCAGGGTGGGGGCTTCTCGGACCCCAAAGCACTCACCAGGAAATTACTCGGTGGGCTTGCTGTGCAGAAGTCGTGCAGTCTTGAAGATGGCCGGTCCCTCGAGGTCTCGTCACACCCACGAATCTCAGCGTGACTGATGATGTAGGTAGAGGTCAGAGGTGCCAGGGAAGCCGGTTCTCGTCGAGCTGGGCAGTCGGATTCCGGAGGAAGGACGTGCAGCAGACCGCAGTGTTCTTTAAGATGGTGCCTGCGGATGCAGGGTGACTACTCCTTAGTCACAAGGGAGAAATCTTAGGAAGAAGTCTTGAGTTCCTTTCGTGGAAAGTAGTTTCAGGATTCAAAGATGATCTGATTTGGAAGGGGGCCAGTCTCTACCTTTATCTGGGAAAAGGGGGCTGGCACGCGACTAAGTCCTGCCCTATGGGTGGGACCAGGAGGGGGGTGGTTACACCCACTTCCTTGGCGGGCTTTTCCCCAGCACAGGGTCTGGAGTGTCCCTGGAACTGGTTCCAGCCAGCCTATGCACAGTGAGCACCGGGGTGCCACGTGCAGTCACCTTCCTCTAAAGCCCTGCCTACCTACAATACACAAAACCCTGTCTGGGACGGTGCTGGCACCGCCCCTGGCAGGAAACCCTTTGTCCTTATCTCCTGCTCTGGGAGGACTCCCAGCAGCAGGAGGGCAGACTTGTGTCTCGGTGGCAGCATCCATTTTGTGGATGCTAAGGCTCTGTCTGACTTTTAACCGGGTTATAGGTTACATGCATGTCGTGTCCCTCTAGAAGGGTGGAATGCTAACCCCGTCGCCAGAATTGGCGAGGGGTTAGTATTCCAATTCGTATGACACCTTACTCGACATGTTTTGATAAAGCGATACCAGAGTTGGCATTTAACCGCGAGGATTATAATGCACTTAAGAGTATATGGTATGCGATATCATGGAAACGGCTAAGGGATAGATCCCGAAAGCCGCAGACAGGCTCAGCTCATGCCAGAGCACCATCTCACATGATTCCAAGCACTCTGCCTTCAGGATTGTTAAGGCCTGCCATAGGAGTGACTGATAGGAGATCTGTGTGTCCATTTTAGGGTTAGATATAGGTATACTATATCTAAAGCAAAGGGTGATTACACCACCTTGCCCCAGCTGTCAAGCAGCCAGTTGTGTCAGATTTGGATGGCCAGCCAGGGGTGGCATAATACATGCTGCAGCCCCTGGTAGGCCCTGGGTACACCTATGCCCTGGGTACCTAAGGTACACTGTACAGGGACTGATAAGGTGACTCAGTATCCAATTGGATATGTACCTAGGGTACATGGAATCCATTTTACAGAGAGAGCAGTAGCCCTGGGGTCCTGAATAGCAGGGCCCCAGGTCAACTAAGTCAGAAAACCAGCAAAACACCAGGCAAAAAGTTGGGGGCAACCATAGTCAGGGATCTACCTTCCTACATAACCCCCCCCCCCAAACGAAAGGAGATAAGGCTAGCCTTGCCAGGTAAGCCTATATTGCCTGAGTGGCCATATAAGGAAGTACCAGCACTGGCATGGTTACCCCCTATGTCATGGTCCACTAAGCAATCCCTCACCCTAAGGGTGTCTGAGGGTCTCCACCATAGGGAATCTCTACCTGTGGTGTGTTTTGTCAAAGAAAAAGGCTGGTGCTGAAATGGAGTACTGAAGTGAGGCTCCACTAACTTTGGGCTCAGCTTCCTCCAATCATCATCCACCATAGAGGCCTTTCTTTCCAAGACTGAGTTGTTTTGGGCTCTCAGGGTCAACCTCTGGCTACCTACAGCTGGAGGTTGGGTCCCTCTGTTTGGCTTACTGGAGGGACAGGTCAGGTCTGGGGCCCTCAGGTCCCAAGTTTGGCTGTGCCCAACAGTGTCCATCTGTGGGAGGTCCCTAACTAATTTTAAGGGGGATCCCTCAGGAGTGTGTCTTATTTTCACTTGGCTAGGTCTACTAGCTTCAGTGCCCTTAATCTGCTGATTGGGAAATTCTTTTGGACAGGGGGCCCCTTGGGGTCCAACACTGGCCTCCCTGACCTCTACAGCCCTGGGCTGACTGAGGCAGGGTAGAGAGGGGCAGGTTACCTGCTCCAGACTGGGTCCCACCTTGGAAGGGTCCACTGACATCAGGGGTTCTGCCAGGCTAGGCCTGACTACCTCTGTGGCAGTTTCTTCACAAGGGGTCAGATCAGTTCCCTGAGGAGGCTGATCCTTTCCTAAAGTCTGGTGGGAGGGAGATTTCTCTTCCTCCTCAATACTCTCTGTCTGAGTGGAGTGATCCATAGTTTCAGGCTTCACAACACTGTCATCTGTCTGAGTTTGAGCTGTGGCCATCACAACTCTCCCAACCTTTTCAGGAGGGGGCTCAGTTTGGGTGTGGGCTGTGACCATCACAGCCTTGACAACCTGTTCTGGGAAGGAAGTTGTCTGAGATTGGGTTGTGACTGGCACAACCCTCCTGACCTGTTCAGGGAGGATATCTTGGACTGGGGCTGTGGCTACCACTGCCCCACTAACCTTACCATGGATGCTTACCATTCTAGAATGGGTTTCTTGCTCTACTTCAGCCCAGGCTGAGAGCTCTAAATCATTCCCTAGTAGGCAATCTACAGGCAAGTTTGGTGACACTGCCCCTCTCTTGTGGCCAGTGACACCTCCCCAGCTGAGATTGACCACTGCCATGGGATGATCTCTCTGTACTCCATCAATATTGGTCACCTGGTATGTGGCACCAGGTAAAAGTTGCCTTGAGGGGACTAGACTCTCAGTCACCATAGTGATGCTAGCCCCTGTATCTCTATAGGCCTCAACTTTTATACCATTGATGAGGGGCTCCTGTCTGTACTTGCCCAAAGTGTTGGGACAAGTTGTGAAGTTGGCAAACCCCATGCCAGTCTCACAGACAAGAGTATCTAAGTTTGGGGACCTGGTTAGGCCAGGGTCCCCAGGAACTCCCAAAGTAAATGCACCCAAATTCTTGGGGGCACTCCCACCACCTGGGGGATTACTACTAGTAGTAACAGGAGGTTTGGGAATGTTACTTGGGGGTATGTTTTCCTTATTGTTATTCTTTGGGCAACTGCTGTCAGTTTTTAAATGACCCACCTGTTTACAGGGATAACAATAAGGTTTCTTTTGGTTATTGGAAGGATTCTGGGACCCACCCCCCTCAGAGGATTTTTGGGGCCCTGATGTGGTTTGATCTGTAGATTTATTCCCACCCTTCTCTTGAGGCTTGGTTGATTCCTTTTTCTGGTCACCACCTTGGTTCTTGGGCCTAATCCTGGTTCTGACCCATTTGTCTGCCCTCTTACCCAATTCTTGTGGAGAGGTCAGATCAGAGTCTACCAGGTGCTGGTGTAATAACTGGTTCTGACAATTATTTAAGACTTGCTCTCTCATAATAAGATTATACAATCCTGTGAAGTCAGTAACCTTGCTACCCAGTAGCCAGCCTTCCAAAGCCTTAGTGGCACAATCAACAAAGTCTGACCAGTCCTGAGACTGAGTTTTCTGGGTGTCTCTGAACAGCAACCTGTACTGCTCAGTGGTTAAGCCAAACCCATCAACCAGTGCATTTTTCAGGACCTGGTAATTGTTAGCATCCTCAACTCTAGTAGTGAGGAGCTTATCTCTACCTTTGCCATCAAAGGAGAGCCACAGTATAGCTGCCCACTGACTCTGGGGAATGCCCTGCACAGTGCAGGCCCTCTCCAGAGCAGCCATCCATTTCTGGATGTCATCCCCTTGCTTAAAGGGGGGCACTATTTTAGTCAGGTGTTTAGTATCTAAACCCTTCTCTCTATCTCTTGGGAGATTGCTGCCACCAGTGGGAGCTAACCCACTCATCTGCTGCTCTCTAGCAAAGGCAAGCTTTTCTTTGGCCAGGGCAAGTTCTTCCCTTTCAATCCTCAGTCTAGCTTGTCTCATCCTTGCTTCATGCTCTCTTCTCTGAGGGGAAGTCAATCTCCTCTGGGGAGAGTTCCTTCTCCTCTGGGAAGAGGCATTAGAGTGCAGAGATCTATTGGAGTCCCTAGAAAGAGATCTATCTCTCCTAACTCCCAGGTTAGGCCTTATTAGGGTCAGTACTGGGGGTCCCCCAGATCCTTCCCCAAGTAGGTCTAAGATGGTCCTAGTTAGCCTTCTGACTACCTCAAGACCTTTGTCTACCTCATCCCCAGAGAGTTCCTCCTGACCCTCCTCCTCAACTGCAGTAGCAATGTTGGGGAGATCTGGATCCTCAGAGGTTCCCTCTAAGGCTGGCATGTTCTCATGTAACTGAGAAAGCTTTCTGGCATCATATGTCTCTAAGAGACCTATCAGAAAGGGAATGGTGGGGTTAGACCCCTGCTTCAGTTTCCTGGAGGTACAGATCTGTCTCATCTCCTGGAAGCTGAGAGCTGCATATCTTGAAGTGACCTGTGGAGGGTCATCACTGACCAGGGGAGTCTCAGTAGAGTCTCCCTGAGTCGACATGCTTTTCTAGTGAGGTGTAAGTGGTGCACTTACCTACACTATGTGTTTGCCTACTGATCCCTTGCTAGAGTTGTAGTTTAGGGTGTGCTAGGCCCTAGGAGCTACAACAGCTGGTTCAGTAGAACTCAGAGTATTCTAAGCTAAGTTATATGTACCTTTAGTACTTATGTGATCTTTCACAAGATATTCTTAGGGCATGTGTGGTAAAACAACAGCAAGCTCAAATCCCAACCGCTGCTCACCAATGTGAGAAGTTGGCCTGATATGCAGTGCTCACTATTCTAGTGATCACTATGTATCAGTCCAAACAACCCTTATTGATGATTGGTTGTAAGTCAACCTTATAGACCAGCTATCCTAGTAGCATGGATACGAGCAGTCTAAGGCTAAGACTCTAGAGGGCGTGTTAAGCCAGCTGTTTTACCATCACATTACCCCTTGAACACCCAGTGAAAGGACACCACACAAGTGTTATGAAAATAAACAATGTATTTATTAGAATCACAACAACCCTGTACTCTTTATGAGGACAGGGTGCTAAGCACACAACAAAACTCTTATGAAAATACTTAAGTTAGCACGTTATACACAAATGCCCGAGGGGCACGAAAAACCATATATTCTAAAAGTGGAATGCGAAATTACTAGCAGGTAAGTACAGTACTAATAGGCTTTGGAATCGCTAGGACTTGACTAGGGAATCGTTAGATTACTTCTAGGAGACCTAGGGGACTCGGGTGCAGAGTGTGCACTCTCACGCGGGATGCGGGACAAAGTCTATGGAAGCTAGTAAAGGCAAAGTTAGTGTTCACGGGCGAACCCGACCTGGTAGGGAGAAAACGACAGTGGATCCTGACCCTAGGATAGTGAGGCTATGCTGGGACACCGAAGTGCCGAAGTTACCTAGCCCAGGGGCTGCAGCTGCATAGGTCTGAAAAGACGTCGGGAATCTCGTTGCCGGACCAGGAGCCTGGAAGGAGGAAGTTGCTGGCAGGCGACCAGTGAAGGAAAGTTCGATGGATCCAAGCCTGGATCAAGGAAGAAGGAAACCCGAAAGCAGAGGGGACCAAGTTCTTGAATCACTAGCCAGTGATTAAGTGGGCACCAGGATGGCACCGGGTGAAGTCACCGCAGTCAAGTGAGTGGGCGCTGCTGGGCTCTGCAGTCTCTCGGACCAGGAGGCGTTGTCGGCGACCAGGATGGAGGTGCGAGCTGTCCCACGAAGGTTCTTGCTGTCGACGTCGCTGGACCCAGGATTGGGCAACAAGTCTTGGCAAATGTAAGGCCCACGCGGTGGCCCTAAAATGGCGTCTTGGGCGGACCAGGAGGGTCCAGGGTACTTCTCCGATGGAGGGAAGCAAGGGCCAGTCTGGAGCAACCAGACCAGCAGCAGAAATGTCGTCGGGCGTCGTTCAGAAGGCCACAAGCCAGCGGGCTAGTAGCCAAACAACGCGGTGAGCAAAGCAAAAGCAGAAGGGCCCCACGCCGATCGTGGAGATGCTGGGGGGCTGCTATTCGGTGCTGGAGCTGCTCAGGGTGGGGGCTTCTCGGACCCCAAAGCACTCACCAGGAAATTACTCGGTGGGCTTGCTGTGCAGAAGTCGTGCAGTCTTGAAGATGGCCGGTCCCTCGAGGTCTCGTCACACCCACGAATCTCAGCGTGACTGATGATGTAGGTAGAGGTCAGAGGTGCCAGGGAAGCCGGTTCTCGTCGAGCTGGGCAGTCGGATTCCGGAGGAAGGACGTGCAGCAGACCGCAGTGTTCTTTAAGATGGTGCCTGCGGATGCAGGGTGACTACTCCTTAGTCACAAGGGAGAAATCTTAGGAAGAAGTCTTGAGTTCCTTTCGTGGAAAGTAGTTTCAGGATTCAAAGATGATCTGATTTGGAAGGGGGCCAGTCTCTACCTTTATCTGGGAAAAGGGGGCTGGCACGCGACTAAGTCCTGCCCTATGGGTGGGACCAGGAGGGGGGTGGTTACACCCACTTCCTTGGCGGGCTTTTCCCCAGCACAGGGTCTGGAGTGTCCCTGGAACTGGTTCCAGCCAGCCTATGCACAGTGAGCACCGGGGTGCCACGTGCAGTCACCTTCCTCTAAAGCCCTGCCTACCTACAATACACAAAACCCTGTCTGGGACGGTGCTGGCACCGCCCCTGGCAGGAAACCCTTTGTCCTTATCTCCTGCTCTGGGAGGACTCCCAGCAGCAGGAGGGCAGACTTGTGTCTCGGTGGCAGCATCCATTTTGTGGATGCTAAGGCTCTGTCTGACTTTTAACCGGGTTATAGGTTACATGCATGTCGTGTCCCTCTAGAAGGGTGGAATGCTAACCCCGTCGCCAGAATTGGCGAGGGGTTAGTATTCCAATTCGTATGACACCTTACTCGACATGTTTTGATAAAGCGATACCAGAGTTGGCATTTAACCGCGAGGATTATAATGCACTTAAGAGTATATGGTATGCGATATCATGGAAACGGCTAAGGGATAGATCCCGAAAGCCGCAGACAGGCTCAGCTCATGCCAGAGCACCATCTCACATGATTCCAAGCACTCTGCCTTCAGGATTGTTAAGGCCTGCCATAGGAGTGACTGATAGGAGATCTGTGTGTCCATTTTAGGGTTAGATATAGGTATACTATATCTAAAGCAAAGGGTGATTACACCACCTTGCCCCAGCTGTCAAGCAGCCAGTTGTGTCAGATTTGGATGGCCAGCCAGGGGTGGCATAATACATGCTGCAGCCCCTGGTAGGCCCTGGGTACACCTATGCCCTGGGTACCTAAGGTACACTGTACAGGGACTGATAAGGTGACTCAGTATCCAATTGGATATGTACCTAGGGTACATGGAATCCATTTTACAGAGAGAGCAGTAGGCCTGGGGTCCTGAATAGCAGGGCCCCAGGTCAACTAAGTCAGAAAACCAGCAAAACACCAGGCAAAAAGTTGGGGGCAACCATAGTCAGGGATCTACCTTCCTACATAACCCCCCCCCCCCAAACGAAAGGAGATAAGGCTAGCCTTGCCAGGTAAGTCTATATTGCCTGAGTGGCCATATAAGGAAGTACCAGCACTGGCATTGTTACCCCCTATGTCATGGTCCACTAAGCAATCCCTCACCCTAAGGGTGTCTGAGGGTCTCCACCATAGGGAATCTCTACCTGTGGTGTGTTTTGTCAAAGAGAAAGGCTGGTGCTGAAATGGAGTACTGAAGTGAGGCTCCACTAACTTTGGGCTCAGCTTCCTCCAATCATCATCCACCATAGAGGCCTTTCTTTCCAAGACTGAGTTGTTTTGGGCTCTCAGGGTCAACCTCTGGCTACCTACAGCTGGAGGTTGGGTCCCTCTGTTTGGCTTACTGGAGGGACAGGTCAGGTCTGGGGCCCTCAGGTCCCAAGTTTGGCTGTGCCCAACAGTGTCCATCTGTGGGAGGTCCCTAACTAATTTTAAGGGGGATCCCTCAGGAGTGTGTCTTATTTTCACTTGGCTAGGTCTACTAGCTTCAGTGCCCTTAATCTGCTGATTGGGAAATTCTTTTGGACAGGGGGCCGCTTGGGGTCCAACACTGGCCTCCCTGACCTCTACAGCCCTGGGCTGACTGAGGCAGGGTAGAGAGGGGCAGGTTACCTGCTCCAGACTGGGTCCCACCTTGGAAGGGTCCACTGACATCAGGGGTTCTGCCAGGCTAGGCCTGACTACCTCTGTGGCAGTTTCTTCACAAGGGGTCAGATCAGTTCCCTGAGGAGGCTGATCCTTTCCTAAAGTCTGGTGGGAGGGAGATTTCTCTTCCTCCTCAATACTCTCTGTCTGAGTGGAGTGATCCATAGTTTCAGGCTTCACAACACTGTCATCTGTCTGAGTTTGAGCTGTGGCCATCACAACTCTCCCAACCTTTTCAGGAGGGGGCTCAGTTTGGGTGTGGGCTGTGACCATCACAGCCTTGACAACCTGTTCTGGGAAGGAAGTTGTCTGAGATTGGGTTGTGACTGGCACAACCCTCCTGACCTGTTCAGGGAGGATATCTTGGACTGGGGCTGTGGCTACCACTGCCCCACTAACCTTACCATGGATGTTTACCATTCTAGAATGGGTTTCTTGCTCTACTTCAGCCCAGGCTGAGAGCTCTAAATCATTCCCTAGTAGGCAATCTACAGGCAAGTTTGGTGACACTGCCCCTCTCTTGTGGCCAGTGACACCTCCCCAGCTGAGATTGACCACTGCCATGGGATGATCTCTCTGTACTCCATCAATATTGGTCACCTGGTATGTGGCACCAGGTAAAAGTTGCCTTGAGGGGACTAGACTCTCAGTCACCATAGTGATGCTAGCCCCTGTATCTCTATAGGCCTCAACTTTTATACCATTGATGAGGGGCTCCTGTCTGTACTTGCCCAAAGTGTTGGGACAAGTTGTGAAGTTGGCAAACCCCATGCCAGTCTCACAGACAAGAGTATCTAAGTTTGGGGACCTGGTTAGGCCAGGGTCCCCAGGAACTCCCAAAGTAAATGCACCCAAATTCTTGGGGGCACTCCCACCACCTGGGGGATTACTACTAGTAGTAACAGGAGGTTTGGGAATGTTACTTGGGGGTATGTTTTCCTTATTGTTATTCTTTGGGCAACTGCTGTCAGTTTTTAAATGACCCACCTGTTTACAGGGATAACAATAAGGTTTCTTTTGGTTATTGGAAGGATTCTGGGACCCACCCCCCTCAGAGGATTTTTGGGGCCCTGATGTGGTTTGATCTGTAGATTTATTCCCACCCTTCTCTTGAGGCTTGGTTGATTCCTTTTTCTGGTCACCACCTTGGTTCTTGGGCCTAATCCTGGTTCTGACCCATTTGTCTGCCCTCTTACCCAATTCTTGTGGAGAGGTCAGATCAGAGTCTACCAGGTGCTGGTGTAATAACTGGTTCTGACAATTATTTAAGACTTGCTCTCTCATAATAAGATTATACAATCCTGTGAAGTCAGTAACCTTGCTACCCAGTAGCCAGCCTTCCAAAGCCTTAGTGGCACAATCAACAAAGTCTGACCAGTCCTGAGACTGAGTTTTCTGGGTGTCTCTGAACAGCAACCTGTACTGCTCAGTGGTTAAGCCAAACCCATCAACCAGTGCATTTTTCAGGACCTGGTAATTGTTAGCATCCTCAACTCTAGTAGTGAGGAGCTTATCTCTACCTTTGCCATCAAAGGAGAGCCACAGTATAGCTGCCCACTGACTCTGGGGAATGCCCTGCACAGTGCAGGCCCTCTCCAGAGCAGCCATCCATTTCTGGATGTCATCCCCTTGCTTAAAGGGGGGCACTATTTTAGTCAGGTGTTTAGTATCTAAACCCTTCTCTCTATCTCTTGGGAGATTGCTGCCACCAGTGGGAGCTAACCCACTCATCTGCTGCTCTCTAGCAAAGGCAAGCTTTTCTTTGGCCAGGGCAAGTTCTTCCCTTTCAATCCTCAGTCTAGCTTGTCTCATCCTTGCTTCATGCTCTCTTCTCTGAGGGGAAGTCAATCTCCTCTGGGGAGAGTTCCTTCTCCTCTGGGAAGAGGCATTAGAGTGCAGAGATCTATTGGAGTCCCTAGAAAGAGATCTATCTCTCCTAACTCCCAGGTTAGGCCTTATTAGGGTCAGTACTGGGGGTCCCCCAGATCCTTCCCCAAGTAGGTCTAAGTTGGTCCTAGTTAGCCTTCTGACTACCTCAAGACCTTTGTCTACCTCATCCCCAGAGAGTTCCTCCTGACCCTCCTCCTCAACTGCAGTAGCAATGTTGGGGAGATCTGGATCCTCAGAGGTTCCCTCTAAGGCTGGCATGTTCTCATGTAACTGAGAAAGCTTTCTGGCATCATATGTCTCTAAGAGACCTATCAGAAAGGGAATGGTGGGGTTAGACCCCTGCTTCAGTTTCCTGGAGGTACAGATCTGTCTCATCTCCTGGAAGCTGAGAGCTGCATATCTTGAAGTGACCTGTGGAGGGTCATCACTGACCAGGGGAGTCTCAGTAGAGTCTCCCTGAGTCGACATGCTTTTCTAGTGAGGTGTAAGTGGTGCACTTACCTACACTATGTGTTTGCCTACTGATCCCTTGCTAGAGTTGTAGTTTAGGGTGTGCTAGGCCCTAGGAGCTACAACAGCTGGTTCAGTAGAACTCAGAGTATTCTAAGCTAAGTTATATGTACCTTTAGTACTTATGTGATCTTTCACAAGATATTCTTAGGGCATGTGTGGTAAAACAACAGCAAGCTCAAATCCCAACCGCTGCTCACCAATGTGAGAAGTTGGCCTGATATGCAGTGCTCACTATTCTAGTGATCACTATGTATCAGTCCAAACAACCCTTATTGATGATTGGTTGTAAGTCAACCTTATAGACCAGCTATCCTAGTAGCATGGATACGAGCAGTCTAAGGCTAAGACTCTAGAGGGCGTGTTAAGCCAGCTGTTTTACCATCACATTACCCCTTGAACACCCAGTGAAAGGACACCACACAAGTGTTATGAAAATAAACAATGTATTTATTAGAATCACAACAACCCTGTACTCTTTATGAGGACAGGGTGCTAAGCACACAACAAAACTCTTATGAAAATACTTAAGTTAGCACGTTATACACAAATGCCCGAGGGGCACGAAAAACCATATATTCTAAAAGTGGAATGCGAAATTACTAGCAGGTAAGTACAGTACTAATAGGCTTTGGAATCGCTAGGACTTGACTAGGGAATCGTTAGATTACTTCTAGGAGACCTAGGGGACTCGGGTGCAGAGTGTGCACTCTCACGCGGGATGCGGGACAAAGTCTATGGAAGCTAGTAAAGGCAAAGTTAGTGTTCACGGGCGAACCCGACCTGGTAGGGAGAAAACGACAGTGGATCCTGACCCTAGGATAGTGAGGCTATGCTGGGACACCGAAGTGCCGAAGTTACCTAGCCCAGGGGCTGCAGCTGCATAGGTCTGAAAAGACGTCGGGAATCTCGTTGCCGGACCAGGAGCCTGGAAGGAGGAAGTTGCTGGCAGGCGACCAGTGAAGGAAAGTTCGATGGATCCAAGCCTGGATCAAGGAAGAAGGAAACCTGAAAGCAGAGGGGACCAAGTTCTTGAATCACTAGCCAGTGATTAAGTGGGCACCAGGATGGCACCGGGCGAAGTCACCGCAGTCAAGTGAGTGGGCGCTGCTGGGCTCTGCAGTCTCTCGGACCAGGAGGCGTTGTCGGCGACCAGGATGGAGGTGCGAGCTGTCCCACGAAGGTTCTTGCTGTCGACGTCGCTGGACCCAGGATTGGGCAACAAGTCTTGGCAAATGTAAGGCCCACGCGGTGGACCTAAAATGGCGTCTTGGGCGGACCAGGAGGGTCCAGGGTACTTCTCCGATGGAGGGAAGCAAGGGCCAGTCTGGAGCAACCAGACCAGCAGCAGAAATGTCGTCGGGCGTCGTTCAGAAGGCCACAAGCCAGCGGGCTAGTAGCCAAACAACGCGGTGAGCAAAGCAAAAGCAGAAGGGCCCCACGCCGATCGTGGAGATGCTGGGGGGCTGCTCTTCGGTGCTGGAGCTGCTCAGGGTGGGGGCTTCTCGGACCCCAAAGCACTCACCAGGAAATTACTCGGTGGGCTTGCTGTGCAGAAGTCGTGCAGTCTTGAAGATGGCCGGTCCCTCGAGGTCTCGTCACACCCACGAATCTCAGCGTGACTGATGATGTAGGTAGAGGTCAGAGGTGCCAGGGAAGCCGGTTCTCGTCGAGCTGGGCAGTCGGATTCCGGAGGAAGGACGTGCAGCAGACCGCAGTGTTCTTTAAGATGGTGCCTGCGGATGCAGGGTGACTACTCCTTAGTCACAAGGGAGAAATCTTAGGAAGAAGTCTTGAGTTCCTTTCGTGGAAAGTAGTTTCAGGATTCAAAGATGATCTGATTTGGAAGGGGGCCAGTCTCTACCTTTATCTGGGAAAAGGGGGCTGGCACGCGACTAAGTCCTGCCCTATGGGTGGGACCAGGAGGGGGGTGGTTACACCCACTTCCTTGGCGGGCTTTTCCCCAGCACAGGGTCTGGAGTGTCCCTGGAACTGGTTCCAGCCAGCCTATGCACAGTGAGCACCGGGGTGCCACGTGCAGTCACCTTCCTCTAAAGCCCTGCCTACCTACAATACACAAAACCCTGTCTGGGACGGTGCTGGCACCGCCCCTGGCAGGAAACCCTTTGTCCTTATCTCCTGCTCTGGGAGGACTCCCAGCAGCAGGAGGGCAGACTTGTGTCTCGGTGGCAGCATCCATTTTGTGGATGCTAAGGCTCTGTCTGACTTTTAACCGGGTTATAGGTTACATGCATGTCGTGTCCCTCTAGAAGGGTGGAATGCTAACCCCGTCGCCAGAATTGGCGAGGGGTTAGTATTCCAATTCGTATGACACCTTACTCGACATGTTTTGATAAAGCGATACCAGAGTTGGCATTTAACCGCGAGGATTATAATGCACTTAAGAGTATATGGTATGCGATATCATGGAAACGGCTAAGGGATAGATCCCAAAAGCCGCAGACAGGCTCAGCTCATGCCAGAGCACCATCTCACACGATTCCAAGCACTCTGCCTTCAGGATTGTTAAGGCCTGCCATAGGAGTGACTGATAGGAGATCTGTGTGTCCATTTTAGGGTTAGATATAGGTATACTATATCTAAAGCAAAGGGTGATTACACCACCTTGCCCCAGCTGTCAAGCAGCCAGTTGTGTCAGATTTGGATGGCCAGCCAGGGGTGGCATAATACATGCTGCAGCCCCTGGTAGGCCCTGGGTACACCTATGCCCTGGGTACCTAAGGTACACTGTACAGGGACTGATAAGGTGACTCAGTATCCAATTGGATATGTACCTAGGGTACATGGAATCCATTTTACAGAGAGAGCAGTAGGCCTGGGGTCCTGAATAGCAGGGCCCCAGGTCAACTAAGTCAGAAAACCAGCAAAACACCAGGCAAAAAGTTGGGGGCAACCATAGTCAGGGATCTACCTTCCTACATAACCCCCCCCCCCCCAAACGAAAGGAGATAAGGCTAGCCTTGCCAGGTAAGCCTATATTGCCTGAGTGGCCATATAAGGAAGTACCAGCACTGGCATGGTTACCCCCTATGTCATGGTCCACTAAGCAATCCCTCACCCTAAGGGTGTCTGAGGGTCTCCACCATAGGGAATCTCTACCTGTGGTGTGTTTTGTCAAAGAAAAAGGCTGGTGCTGAAATGGAGTACTGAAGTGAGGCTCCACTAACTTTGGGCTCAGCTTCCTCCAATCATCATCCACCATAGAGGCCTTTCTTTCCAAGACTGAGTTGTTTTGGGCTCTCAGGGTCAACCTCTGGCTACCTACAGCTGGAGGTTGGGTCCCTCTGTTTGGCTTACTGGAGGGACAGGTCAGGTCTGGGGCCCTCAGGTCCCAAGTTTGGCTGTGCCCAACAGTGTCCATCTGTGGGAGGTCCCTAACTAATTTTAAGGGGGATCCCTCAGGAGTGTGTCTTATTTTCACTTGGCTAGGTCTACTAGCTTCAGTGCCCTTAATCTGCTGATTGGGAAATTCTTTTGGACAGGGGGCCCCTTGGGGTCCAACACTGGCCTCCCTGACCTCTACAGCCCTGGGCTGACTGAGGCAGGGTAGAGAGGGGCAGGTTACCTGCTCCAGACTGGGTCCCACCTTGGAAGGGTCCACTGACATCAGGGGTTCTGCCAGGCTAGGCCTGACTACCTCTGTGGCAGTTTCTTCACAAGGGGTCAGATCAGTTCCCTGAGGAGGCTGATCCTTTCCTAAAGTCTGGTGGGAGGGAGATTTCTCTTCCTCCTCAATACTCTCTGTCTGAGTGGAGTGATCCATAGTTTCAGGCTTCACAACACTGTCATCTGTCTGAGTTTGAGCTGTGGCCATCACAACTCTCCCAACCTTTTCAGGAGGGGGCTCAGTTTGGGTGTGGGCTGTGACCATCACAGCCTTGACAACCTGTTCTGGGAAGGAAGTTGTCTGAGATTGGGTTGTGACTGGCACAACCCTCCTGACCTGTTCAGGGAGGATATCTTGGACTGGGGCTGTGGCTACCACTGCCCCACTAACCTTACCATGGATGTTTACCATTCTAGAATGGGTTTCTTGCTCTACTTCAGCCCAGGCTGAGAGCTCTAAATCATTCCCTAGTAGGCAATCTACAGGCAAGTTTGGTGACACTGCCCCTCTCTTGTGGCCAGTGACACCTCCCCAGCTGAGATTGACCACTGCCATGGGATGATCTCTCTGTACTCCATCAATATTGGTCACCTGGTATGTGGCACCAGGTAAAAGTTGCCTTGAGGGGACTAGACTCTCAGTCACCATAGTGATGCTAGCCCCTGTATCTCTATAGGCCTCAACTTTTATACCATTGATGAGGGGCTCCTGTCTGTACTTGCCCAAAGTGTTGGGACAAGTTGTGAAGTTGGCAAACCCCATGCCAGTCTCACAGACAAGAGTATCTAAGTTTGGGGACCTGGTTAGGCCAGGGTCCCCAGGAACTCCCAAAGTAAATGCACCCAAATTCTTGGGGGCACTCCCACCACCTGGGGGATTACTACTAGTAGTAACAGGAGGTTTGGGAATGTTACTTGGGGGTATGTTTTCCTTATTGTTATTCTTTGGGCAACTGCTGTCAGTTTTTAAATGACCCACCTGTTTACAGGGATAACAATAAGGTTTCTTTTGGTTATTGGAAGGATTCTGGGACCCACCCCCCTCAGAGGATTTTTGGGGCCCTGATGTGGTTTGATCTGTAGATTTATTCCCACCCTTCTCTTGAGGCTTGGTTGATTCCTTTTTCTGGTCACCACCTTGGTTCTTGGGCCTAATCCTGGTTCTGACCCATTTGTCTGCCCTCTTACCCAATTCTTGTGGAGAGGTCAGATCAGAGTCTACCAGGTGCTGGTGTAATAACTGGTTCTGACAATTATTTAAGACTTGCTCTCTCATAATAAGATTATACAATCCTGTGAAGTCAGTAACCTTGCTACCCAGTAGCCAGCCTTCCAAAGCCTTAGTGGCACAATCAACAAAGTCTGACCAGTCCTGAGACTGAGTTTTCTGGGTGTCTCTGAACAGCAACCTGTACTGCTCAGTGGTTAAGCCAAACCCATCAACCAGTGCATTTTTCAGGACCTGGTAATTGTTAGCATCCTCAACTCTAGTAGTGAGGAGCTTATCTCTACCTTTGCCATCAAAGGAGAGCCACAGTATAGCTGCCCACTGACTCTGCGGAATGCCCTGCACAGTGCAGGCCCTCTCCAGAGCAGCCATCCATTTCTGGATGTCATCCCCTTGCTTAAAGGGGGACACTATTTTAGTCAGGTGTTTAGTATCTAAACCCTTCTCTCTATCTCTTGGGAGATTGCTGCCACCAGTGGGAGCTAACCCACTCATCTGCTGCTCTCTAGCAAAGGCAAGCTTTTCTTTGGCCAGGGCAAGTTCTTCCCTTTCAATCCTCAGTCTAGCTTGTCTCATCCTTGCTTCATGCTCTCTTCTCTGAGGGGGAGTCAATCTCCTCTGGGGAGAGTTCCTTCTCCTCTGGGAAGAGGCATTAGAGTGCAGAGATCTATTGGAGTCCCCAGAAAGAGATCTATCTCTCCTAACTCCCAGGTTAGGCCTTATTAGGGTCAGTACTGGGGGTCCCCCAGATCCTTCCCCAAGTAGGTCTAAGTTGGTCCTAGTTAGCCTTCTGACTACCTCAAGACCTTTGTCTACCTCATCCCCAGAGAGTTCCTCCTGACCCTCCTCCTCAACTGCAGTAGCAATGTTGGGGAGATCTGGATCCTCAGAGGTTCCCTCTAAGGCTGGCATGTTCTCATGTAACTGAGAAAGCTTTCTGGCATCATATGTCTCTAAGAGACCTATCAGAAAGGGAATGGTGGGGTTAGACCCCTGCTTCAGTTTCCTGGAGGTACAGATCTGTCTCATCTCCTGGAAGCTGAGAGCTGCATATCTTGAAGTGACCTGTGGAGGGTCATCACTGACCAGGGGAGTCTCAGTAGAGTCTCCCTGAGTCGACATGCTTTTCTAGTGAGGTGTAAGTGGTGCACTTACCTACACTATGTGTTTGCCTACTGATCCCTTGCTAGAGTTGTAGTTTAGGGTGTGCTAGGCCCTAGGAGCTACAACAGCTGGTTCAGTAGAACTCAGAGTATTCTAAGCTAAGTTATATGTACCTTTAGTACTTATGTGATCTTTCACAAGATATTCTTAGGGCATGTGTGGTAAAACAACAGCAAGCTCAAATCCCAACCGCTGCTCACCAATGTGAGAAGTTGGCCTGATATGCAGTGCTCACTATTCTAGTGATCACTATGTATCAGTCCAAACAACCCTTATTGATGATTGGTTGTAAGTCAACCTTATAGACCAGCTATCCTAGTAGCATGGATACGAGCAGTCTAAGGCTAAGACTCTAGAGGGCGTGTTAAGCCAGCTGTTTTACCATCACATTACCCCTTGAACACCCAGTGAAAGGACACCACACAAGTGTTATGAAAATAAACAATGTATTTATTAGAATCACAACAACCCTGTACTCTTTATGAGGACAGGGTGCTAAGCACACAACAAAACTCTTATGAAAATACTTAAGTTAGCACGTTATACACAAATGCCCGAGGGGCACGAAAAACCATATATTCTAAAAGTGGAATGCGAAATTACTAGCAGGTAAGTACAGTACTAATAGGCTTTGGAATCGCTAGGACTTGACTAGGGAATCGTTAGATTACTTCTAGGAGACCTAGGGGACTCGGGTGCAGAGTGTGCACTCTCACGCGGGATGCGGGACAAAGTCTATGGAAGCTAGTAAAGGCAAAGTTAGTGTTCACGGGCGAACCCGACCTGGTAGGGAGAAAACGACAGTGGATCCTGACCCTAGGATAGTGAGGCTATGCTGGGACACCGAAGTGCCGAAGTTACCTAGCCCAGGGGCTGCAGCTGCATAGGTCTGAAAAGACGTCGGGAATCTCGTTGCCGGACCAGGAGCCTGGAAGGAGGAAGTTGCTGGCAGGCGACCAGTGAAGGAAAGTTCGATGGATCCAAGCCTGGATCAAGGAAGAAGGAAACCTGAAAGCAGAGGGGACCAAGTTCTTGAATCACTAGCCAGTGATTAAGTGGGCACCAGGATGGCACCGGGCGAAGTCACCGCAGTCAGGTGAGTGGGCGCTGCTGGGCTCTGCAGTCTCTCGGACCAGGAGGCGTTGTCGGCGACCAGGATGGAGGTGCGAGCTGTCCCACGAAGGTTCTTGCTGTCGACGTCGCTGGACCCAGGATTGGGCAACAAGTCTTGGCAAATGTAAGGCCCACGCGGTGGACCTAAAATGGCGTCTTGGGCGGACCAGGAGGGTCCAGGGTACTTCTCCGATGGAGGGAAGCAAGGGCCAGTCTGGAGCAACCCGACCAGCAGCAGAAATGTCGTCGGGCGTCGTTCAGAAGGCCACAAGCCAGCGGGCTAGTAGCCAAACAACGCGGTGAGCAAAGCAAAAGCAGAAGGGCCCCACGCCGATCGTGGAGATGCTGGGGGGCTGCTCTTCGGTGCTGGAGCTGCTCAGGGTGGGGGCTTCTCGGACCCCAAAGCACTCACCAGGAAATTACTCGGTGGGCTTGCTGTGCAGAAGTCGTGCAGTCTTGAAGATGGCCGGTCCCTCGAGGTCTCGTCACACCCACGAATCTCAGCGTGACTGATGATGTAGGTAGAGGTCAGAGGTGCCAGGGAAGCCGGTTCTCGTCGAGCTGGGCAGTCGGATTCCGGAGGAAGGACGTGCAGCAGACCGCAGTGTTCTTTAAGATGGTGCCTGCGGATGCAGGGTGACTACTCCTTAGTCACAAGGGAGAAATCTTAGGTAGAAGTCTTGAGTTCCTTTCGTGGAAAGTAGTTTCAGGATTCAAAGATGATCTGATTTGGAAGGGGGCCAGACTCTACCTTTATCTGGGAAAAGGGGGCTGGCACGCGACTAAGTCCTGCCCTATGGGTGGGACCAGGAGGGGGGTGGTTACACCCACTTCCTTGGCGGGCTTTTCCCCAGCACAGGGTCTGGAGTGTCCCTGGAACTGGTTCCAGCCAGCCTATGCACAGTGAGCACCGGGGTGCCACGTGCAGTCACCTTCCTCTAAAGCCCTGCCTACCTACAATACACAAAACCCTGTCTGGGACGGTGCTGGCACCGCCCCTGGCAGGAAACCCTTTGTCCTTATCTCCTGCTCTGGGAGGACTCCCAGCAGCAGGAGGGCAGACTTGTGTCTCGGTGGCAGCATCCATTTTGTGGATGCTAAGGCTCTGTCTGACTTTTAACCGGGTTATAGGTTACATGCATGTCGTGTCCCTCTAGAAGGGTGGAATGCTAACCCCGTCGCCAGAATTGGCGAGGGGTTAGTATTCCAATTCGTATGACACCTTACTCGACATGTTTTGATAAAGCGATACCAGAGTTGGCATTTAACCGCGAGGATTATAATGCACTTAAGAGTATATGGTATGCGATATCATGGAAACGGCTAAGGGATAGATCCCGAAAGCCGCAGACAGGCTCAGCTCATGCCAGAGCACCATCTCACACGATTCCAAGCACTCTGCCTTCAGGATTGTTAAGGCCTGCCATAGGAGTGACTGATAGGAGATCTGTGTGTCCATTTTAGGGTTAGATATAGGTATACTATATCTAAAGCAAAGGGTGATTACACCACCTTGCCCCAGCTGTCAAGCAGCCAGTTGTGTCAGATTTGGATGGCCAGCCAGGGGTGGCATAATACATGCTGCAGCCCCTGGTAGGCCCTGGGTACACCTATGCCCTGGGTACCTAAGGTACACTGTACAGGGACTGATAAGGTGACTCAGTATACAATTGGATATGTACCTAGGGTACATGGAATCCATTTTACAGAGAGAGCAGTAGGCCTGGGGTCCTGAATAGCAGGGCCCCAGGTCAACTAAGTCAGAAAACCAGCAAAACACCAGGCAAAAAGTTGGGGGCAACCATAGTCAGGGATCTACCTTCCTACACCATTAAACACCCTGGGCCTTATTTATGAAAACTGTTGCATCACTGCGTGAAAACCACGATGCAACAGTTTTCACTGCGCCCTCCTTGCGACATGATTGATGCGTCATATTTACTGTATGAAGCATCATGTCGCAAGGAATGACTGAAACGTCAGTATTACTGATGTATCTGTCGGCACAAAACGGACGCATTGCTGGAGTTGTGTGGGAAGCGTGACGCACCTCCAGCAATGCAGGGGGAGGGATATGATTATAGCACTGCATCAGTCTTACGCCTGCTGTGAGGCAGGAGTAAGATATTGATGCAATGGCGTGGTGGTGCACTGAAATCTCATAGATTTCATTATGCCACTTCTACGAGGCTTTATACAGGGGAACGCCCACCCTGCATATATTATACCTGGCACAGGTTTGATGCGGCGCAAGGGTTTACAAAGTGACGCATCTGCCTAGATACGTCACTTTGTAAATAGGGTGCAACGTAGCGCGTTTTCTACACCTCCGCTGCTTTACAAAAAAAGGGACGCACAGGAGGCGCAAAAGTGTCGAAAGGCCTCATAAATAAGGCCCCCTGTTCAAATACAGCCATGCCAAAAACACACATGAACACATCCATACCACACTCGTGCCAGTGGCTGCATTCGAAACGTGCCAAGAATGCATCCACAAACTCCCATGCCCTAAAGGAAATTATTCGGAGAACTATAACTCAGCTAAATATTGGTGTCTTCTACCTACCCTAAAACAATGGATCAACATCACATCTTTCAGGGCACTCATCAGCTGCTCCTCAACCAGTCTGCAGGACCCACTAGCACCATCATCTCGCTTGCTCACATCAACTATTCTCTCAACCAGCGGCGTAGCATGGGTTGCCAGTTCCAGAGGCAAGGCAATTATCCTTTCACTTTTCTCTTAAAATATTATGCCACTATTAAAATTTTCTGGCCCTAAAAATGCACCTCAGAATTCTGAGCCTGGGGCATCCGCCCCTGTGGCCCCCTTCATGCTACGCCACTGCTCTCAGTTTCCCACCAATCATTTCCATGAATTCCCACAGCTCACCATTTCTCCCTGTCTACTCAAGCCAGACTTCTACATTTAGAACCACCTCTCCTCAATGGTATGTTTTAGACCTAACCAAACACCACCCACAACCTTCTTGACCCTGACCAGCCTTATCATACAGCTCTTTAGATTTTCTGTGCACATCTACAGCGCTTTCTCTAATGTATGTATGTATGTATTGCGACTTATATAGCGCACGTCTCACCCGAAGGCATCAAGGCGCTTGCCTTGGGAACCCGTCCTGGCTTTTCCCTGTGAGATAACCCCTACTGGGTATCCCCAGGGTGAAAGCCAGGCATCCCGCAGCGGGTGGGCCGCCGTAGTGGAGATTAAGCAACTATTGCCCAGAGTTGCAGCGTGGGACCCCATGATTAGAATAGGCACCGGGGCGAGAATTATCGAGTCCGTGGACATTTTTGGGCTCAGGACCCTGCCGTGTCGGGAATTGAACCCTGGTCCCGGGCCAGACCTCTGCATCAGGGTCTGCCGCTCTAATCAGTGAGCCACACTCCTCCACAACTAATATTACCATCAACTCTCCGACTTCCTTCAACACACTTTCTCCTTCATCATTGACACATTTTGTAAGACGCCTATCTCCCTCAGAAAACTTTAAATGGCAAAACACTTGTAGTAGAAAGTTGAGTTGCTCTCTACACCAACAGCATACTTTGAACAACTTCCACAATGTTCATCCAATGGCCCTCTAGGCCCGCTGAATACATCCCGCTAAAATCTGACTCATGCATTTTATGAGCATGTTGGCTGTCCTATGGTGTATTACACCACACCCATTACCAAACCCACTGAAAACTTTGCATCTCTGTAGAAACTCATTGGGCACCATTATCAGACACTATTTCATTTGTTAATCCTGTCTGCGCAAACACATCATCAAAAAATGTAATTACCTTGTCAATTTGCGCCGGGACACTCTTAGTAGCTGTGCGCCTTATAAATCCATTCACAATCAATCACAATTGCTAGAATAAACCATCAATACTGAGGATTCAATTGTAAACCTTTGGAAGGACTTATGCAAGCTAGAGAGCTTACTAAGCATGGCCGTAAAATCCGTTCCGCTCGCGGACTTTGCGGATTTTCGGCAAATTCGCAATCCGCGAACTCTCGCGAATTGCCGAAAATCCGTAAATTCGCACGCAGCGGATTTTTTTTTCTTGGTGATACAATTTTGCGGCGAGCGGCGTTCACTTACCGTCATTCAGCGTTTGCAGAGTTGTTTTTCTCCATATTTTGCGTGTGCTGCGCCATTTTGAATCTTGCTGCGGGATCACGCGGGAGTTTGGCGACCGCGATTATGTCATCGCGGCTTGCCACCTTGCACAGCACGCATCGCGAGAGTTCGCAATTGCGAACACGGAGATGCGGCGGGCAGCAACAATCTCGCACTCGCGAAATGACAAAATGTGCAATTCTGCACAAGAAATCCACCAGCAAGCAGCATAAACCTTCTGGAAATGATGATTTTTATCAGAATAACTCCTCAGGTTGACATTTGCCTGCACTTTTTTTTGCAAGGAGTCCATTTTGGGGGGGGGGGGGAAGGAAGTGCCCCACAGTCTCCAACTTCCTGTTCCTGTCCAGCAGGCTCCTCCCAGTGCTTTCTTCATGTGCTGGTCACTTTCATTTAGATCTTGACCTGGAAGGATTACTTTTTGTGGATGCTGCTGGATATTTGGATTTGAGGCCTTTTTGACTTTCTTTGGATCACTTTTGGATTAGAAATCAACTTTCACAAGTAAGTTTGTTTGGGGCATTACAGTTGCTGCAACTACAATTTTGGAACTTTTTCAGAACATTAAATAAAATATATTGTGGGTAGCCACAGTATCCAGTAGGACCAGGGTTAGTTATGGGTGCATGATACAACTGTTTTGTTGAATTTAAACATCATTGAGGGCATGGATGGCCTGGGATTGTGCTGAATTTTGTGTGTTTTTTCGATTTTTTCGGGCTGCTGTTGTGGCCTTTTGCCCATGGGTAGTGAGTGGTGCATGGACTGAGTCTGCCTGTGGGGTCTCTTTAATGTAAACATCCTGGTTGGCATTGGATTATGGTGATTTTTGTATGTTTTTCGTTTTTTTGGGGTGTACTGTTGATGTGGACTGGCCATGTGGGTGGTGGTGGCCATCTTGACTGCTTGTACAGGCAGGCCCTCCACATGTGCTTTGGGTGCAAGGGGCCATTTTGAAGACAGGCAGTGTCTGAGGCCTGCACCCATTTTGCCTAGCTTTCATCCATTATGCCCAGGGGTAGTGAGTGGTGCATGGGCCTAGTCTTTCTGTGGGGTGTCTTCTTGAATTTAAACATCATTGAGGGCATGGATGGCCTGGGATTGTGCTGAATTTTGTGTGTTTTTTCGATTTTTTTGGGCTGCTGTTGTGGCCTTTTGCCCAGGGGTAGTGAGTGGTGCATGGACTGAGTCTGCCTGTGGGGTCTCTTTAATGTAAACATCCTGGATGGCATTGGATTGTGGTGATTTGTGTGTGTTTTTCGTTTTTTTGGGGTGTACTGTTGATGTGGACTGGCCATGTGGGTGGTGGTGGCCATCTTGACTGCTTGTACAGGCAGGCCCTCCACATGTGCTTTGGGTGCAAGGGGCCATTTTGAAGACAGGCAGTGTCTGAGGCCTGCACCCATTTTGCCTAGCTTTCATCCATTATGCCCAGGGGTAGTGAGTGGTGCATGGGCCTAGTCTTTCTGTGGGGTGTCTTCTTGAATTTAAACATCATTGAGGGCATGGATGGCCTGGGATTGTGCTGAATTTTGTGTGTTTTTTCGATTTTTTTGGGCTGCTGTTGTGGCCTTTTGTCCAGGGGTAGTGAGTGGTGCATGGACTGAGTCTGCCTGTGGGGTCTCTTTAATGTAAACATCCTGGATGGCATTGGATTGTGGTGATCTTTGTGTGTTTTTCGTTTTTTTGTGGTGTACTGTTGATGTGGACTGGCCATGTGGGTGGTGGTGGCCATCTTGACTGCTTGTACAGGCAGGCCCTCCACATGTGCTTGGGGTGCAAGGGGCCATTTTGAAGACAGGCAGTGTCTGAGGCCTGCACCCATTTTGCCTAGCTTTCATCCATTATGCCCAGGGGTAGTGAGTGGTGCATGGGCCTAGTCTTTCTGTGGGGTGTCTTCTTGAATTTAAACATCATTGAGGGCATGGATGGCCTGGGATTGTGCTGAATTTTGTGGTTTTTTTCGATTTTTTTTGGGCTGCTGTTGTGGCCTTTTGCCCAGGGGTAGTGAGTGGTCCATGGACTGAGTCTGCCTGTGGGGTCTCTTTAATGTAAACATCCTGGATGGCATTGGATTGCGGTAATTTTTGTGTGCTTTTCGTTTTTTTTGGGGTGTACTGTTGATGTGAACTGGCCGTGTGGGTGGTGGTGGCCATCTTGCCTGCTTGTACAGGCAGGCCCTCCACATGTGCTTGGGGTGCAAGGGGCCATTTTGAAGACAGGCAGTGTCTGAGGCCTGCACCCATTTTGCCTAGCTTTCATCCATTATGCCCAGGGGTAGTGAGTGGTGCATGGGCCTAGTCTTTCTGTGGGGTGTCTTCTTGAATTTAAACAACATTGAGGGCATGGATGGCCTGGGATTGTGCTGAATTTTGTGTGTTTTTTCGATTTTTTTGGGCTGCTGTTGTGGCCTTTTGCCCAGGGGTAGTGAGTGGTGCATGGACTGAGTCTGCCTGTGGGGTCTCTTTAATGTAAACATCCGGGATGGCATTGGATTGTGGTGATTTTTGTGTGTTTTTCGTTTTTTTGGGGTGTACTGTTGATATGGACTGGCCATGTGGGTGGTGGTGGCCATCTTGCCTGCTTATACAGGCAGGCCCTCCACATGTGCTTGGGGCGCAAGGGGCCATTTTGAAGACAGGCAGTGTCTGAGGCTTGTACCCATTTTGCCTAGCTTTCATCCATTATGCCCAGGGGTAGTGAGTGGTGCATGGGCCTAGTCTTTCTGTGGGGTGTCTTGAATTTAACCATCATGAAGGGCATGGATGGCATTGGATTGTGCTGATTTTTATGTGGTTTTCGAGTTTTTGGGGTGTATAACTGAACTGATGTTCCTCTGTCTTCCATTGCTTTTAGGTGTACAAGACTCAAGAGAATCACCAGTGCTAGGAAGAAGTCCTGCAGCGGTGTGTGTGTGCAGCATAACGTCACGCGACGTCACGTCTGGCCACAGACAACTGTGCAACTCGTGCAACTGCGGCCTGCTGTTCTGACCTCTGAAGAAGATGGCCCCAAAAAAAGTTCCCCGTAGCTCCTCTAGCAAGAAAGTTGCCAGTAAGGAGCAGAAGAAGCAAGTTACCAAGGAGACTGGTGTGCCGCCCGCCGCATTTTTTGGGAATAAAAAAAAAAAGTACGCCTGCAGCAGCAGCGGGATCTGCTGGGGACCAAGCTGGGAGCAGCACCCCCGCTCCATTGGGCTCAGTGCCACCACCACCACGCCAACTTAAGTCCAAGCCCTTGAGTGCTGCAGAGGCAGCCAGTTTACTTGTTCAATCACCATAGACCAGTGATGTTGGCTCATCCCAAGAAAGTAGCAGCAATGTCCCTCAATCAACACAGGTTGTTGTAACTCATCTGACGAGTGTTGAACAACCACAGCCGCAACAACAACCACATGTGCAAGTACAGGCCCAAGTACATGTGGAAGGAGAGGCAGCGCAAGGAGATGCGCAAGCAGAGGTGCATGGAGGGGCACAACAAGTGCCCACAATAGTTGTTCCTCCCGAAGTAGGGGCACATCAGGAAACCGACAATCAAGCCGAGGTATCATTTGAGGAAGCCACTCCTCCTGATGATCATTCATTGTCTTCCACATCCCGAGCAAGGAAAAGATCACCTGCTTCTGATGATATGGATCTTACTTGGGAACCAGCACCACTGCCGTCTGAGAGTGAGGCTGAGGCACACCATGATCTGACAAAGGTAGCTAAGCGTAAAAGGAAGGTCGTCGAAACTCTCATAGTTATGGAGTGTGATGACGCTCAACAAGAAGTGGCGTATACTCCTGCTGCTGAAGACTCTCACGACGACGACGCAGTCATCATAGGCTTCACTCCAGCCTTAGCGGGCATGCAGCAAACAGACATTTTGACCCTAGCCCGAAAAGCTGCTGAGCGTGATGATGTTGTCGACGAGGAAGCACTGGGAACACCACAATCATTGGAGTTAACTAGTACACCAACACCTACCACTTCCATATTTCTTCCTCGCCAGAAGGGACCTCCATCCACCTCGACCTCAATTAGTGGTGGGGAAAGTGCACAACGTGGTAAAGTTCAGCAATACACATCCTCCACTTCATCTGGCATTAGCAGCATGACCACCACCAGTATCGCCTCCTCCGGCCCCCACAGACATTTCAAGTCCGCAGTTTGGGACTTCTTTGGTGTTTGCACAAAAAAGGAAAACATAGCCATTTGTAGCATTTGTAAGCTTGCAGTTAGTCGTGGTAAGCTTGGTACCAACTATGGGACCGGAGGCCAGAGAGGTCATCTTGAGAGACAGCACGCTGTCCAAAGGTTTGCGCACCTAAAGGAGATCAAGGAAGCCCGAATTGCAAGTCGAGAAAACGTTGATGTTTCATTTGATGATGACGAGGAGGAAGAAGCGTCACACACTTCACTTACACCCAGTACCCCTGTCAGCACACCCCCTGTGAGCCACACTAAGAGTGTGGGAGAGAGTGAGACACCAATGCGAAAAAGTTCATCAGCGAGCGTAACTGGGTCGAAGAAGTCATCATCATCATCCCGTAAAATGGTCCAGGGCAACATTAGAACCATGTTGTTTTCAGACGCGCCATATGAACGCAACCACCCAACGGCGCGTCTGTATAACACTAAGCTGGCTAAAATGCTAGCGCTGGACCCTCTCCATTTTTCTTTTGTAGAAGGGGTTGGTTTTCTAGAATTAGTGGCAGCGCTCTGCCCTAAATGGAAGGTTCCTAGCCGGTACTATTTTGCCAGAGTTGCGGTTCCAGCACTACATGAAGATGTGCTGGAGGTGATTGGGCAGCTTTGCAGAAGAGTGCTGTTCACACTATACATCTGACAACAGACATGTGGACCAGTGGGGCAGGCACTGATTACATGTGCATCACTGTACACTGGGTCTCGTTTTCAGGGGTTGAAGCAAAGCTAAACGCAGGTGTTGACCTGGACCAAGTTTTTAAAGCTGCTCGGAAACATGCAACACTAGCCATGTTTGGCTTGGAGGAACGTCATACAGCAGAAAACATTTTGAACGAGTTTAACACAAAGGTCTTTCACTGGCTGTCCCCAAAAAAACGCCAGATTGGTTATGTTTCCATGGATAATGGCGCCAATGTAGTTAAGGCCATGGATCTGGGTCACTATTTCAGAGTGCCGTGTTTGGCACACTGTATAAACCTGGTTGTTAAAAAATTCTTGAGTGAAGACAGTCCAGCGTGCGAGTTAGTGGCCACCTGCCGAAGAATTTGCAACCATTTCAGCCATTCTTTTAAGGCCCGGAAGCATCTGAGGAGCCTGCTACATGAACGTCGAATGCTTGTGAAAGCACTCATCCAGGAGGTGCCAACACGTTGGAACTCAACCTTCTACATGCTTGAGCGTCTGTATGAGCAGTTTACGGTACTCGATCAGTATTTCCTAACACTGGGTACAGCTCAGAAGGACCTGAGGCTACATGCGGCGGAATGGAAGCTAGTTAAAAGCCTGACAGACATGCTTCGTCCTTTTGAGGTCTTCACGCGTGCAGTCAGCAGGGAGGACTGTCATTTGGGAAAAGCTATCCCATTGTTGCGCATGCTGGAGCACAAACTGAAGGCGGTGTCTTCTAAGTTTCAAAAAGATGAAGAAAAGCAAGAAGCTTTTGTTTTGGCGGAGAAATTATTAGAGCGCCTACTTGGCGATGTAAGTCTTCAAAAGATCCACTCAGAACAGCATTACATTTGTGCTACTATTCTGCAACCACGCTACAAAAAGGCGCTGGCAGGCAGACCATTATTTCCTTTTGGTGATGAAGATGTTACAAAGTACAAACGTTGGCTAGCCTTGTCAGCCATGAGGTTTGAAAGAGAACGGCAGCAAATTGAAGGAAAAGGCAGTACATCACCATCAGCAGGCCATACCCAGTCAAAAGAATCCACTTCTGCACCTGTGGCTGTGGCAGAAGTGACCTCTCAGCCGTTAAAGACACCGGCAACCGGATCATCTGCACCAGACACAACAGAAACATTGGGTGATGATGGTGAAGAGGATTGGCTAACTGAGCTTGGGTTTGGTTCTCAAAAGGTCCCAGCAAAAAGTAAGGAGAGTGGAGTAACCGCGGAGATCCTTCAGTCGATGGTGCAGGACTATCTGAATGACTCAACAGAGGTCTATGTTAATGCTGACCCATTGGCGTATTGGCATGGGAAAAAAGAATTGTGGCCAGAGATCACCAACCTGGCTATAAATTACTTGTCTTGCCCACTCGCAAGTGTGTCTTCTGAACGTGTTTTCAGTGCTGCTGGTGGCATTGTAACTTGCAAACGGACCCGCCTCTCGCCCAAAAATGTGGAGAGGTTAACAATGGTCAAGATGAATCAGCACCTCATACCACCAGATTACAAAGTACGAGAATACACGCCGGAAGAAGACGAGGAGGACAGCAACTTAGATGAGGGAATTTCTTCTCAGTTAGGTGACACTGACCTACTAGTGCCTGAATTCGCAGAGTATGAGGACGAACTCTTATTCCCTGACACCGAGCCCTGAAAATGAGCCAATGAATCAATAACTTTCTTTTTCGTCCTTATTCACTTTTATTCCTGTGTGTCTGTCTTTCTTTGTTTTGCACAGTTAATATAATTAAAACTTTAATCATCTAATCACAAAAACAAGCCCATCAGCAGAACTGTCTTCACTTATTTGCTTATTGATTTGAAGGTGCCGCAGTCTGCATTCCTCAGGTTCACAAGTTCACAAGAACATGATCCTCTATCCTCCTCCTCAAGACTCCTATTTCCCTCAAAGCAGAGGGCTGGATTACGCCCAATGAAGAAAGACTCTGCACTTGTGGGGGTGTTCTACTTCTTTGCGGGTGAGTTGGCGGGTCTTGGGACATTGCTGGGAAGCTCTAATACCGGATAAAACTGGTTTTGACCTAATCAGACTTGAAAACGTTTTTGACTTTTTGCTCTCTAAATAATACTATCATGTTTTCAGGGGCCTGTTTGGGGGGCTTCCTGG
This sequence comes from Lissotriton helveticus, assembly GCF_964261635.1. NCBI lineage: Eukaryota > Metazoa > Chordata > Amphibia > Caudata > Salamandridae > Lissotriton > Lissotriton helveticus. The sequence goes on along the minus strand of NC_136060.1, from coordinate 415,123,676 downwards.
TGTTTGTTGGTGGGTTTTGGGGTCTGGGTCCTGGGAGCACTGCTGGCACAGTCTAGTTTTGATTGCATTTGCTTTTCAGGAAATCCATGGTGGAAAACGGGAGTTATGACCTAGCTGCCAGCGTGTTTGGACAGAAGGCCGAAAAATATTGTAAGTAATATGAGATTTTCCATTTTGGCTTTTTGGCTGTTTGGGGGTGTTGTGCTTTTTTGCGGGTGGGTTGGCGGGTCTTGGGGCATTGCTGGGAAGCTCTAATACCGGATAAAACTGGTTTTGACCAAATCAGACTTGAAAACGTTTTTGACTTTTTGCTCTCTAAATAATACTATCATGTTTTCAGGGGCCTGTTTGGGGGGCTTCCTGGTGTTTGTGGGTGGGTTTTGGGGTCTGGGTCCTGGGAGCACTGCTGGCACAGTCTAGTTTTGATTGCATTTGCTTTTCAGGAAATCCATGGTGGAAAACAGAAGTTATTACCTAGCTGCACAGCGCGTTTGGACTGAAGGCCGAAAAATATTGTAAGTAATATGAGATTTTCCATTTTGGCTTTTTGGCTGTTTGGGGGTGTTGTGCTTTTTTCCGGGTGGGTTGGCGGGTCTTGGGGAATTGCTGGGAAGCTCTAATACCGGATGAAACTTGTTTGGACAAAATCCATGAGGAAAAAGTTTTTGCATTTTCGGACATTTCGCTCAATGTAGCGTTTTCGGGGGCCTGTTTGGGGGGCTTCCTGGTGTTTGTGGGTGGGTTTCGGGGTCTGGGAGCACTGCTGGGTATGGATAGTTTTGATAGCAAGAGGGTTGAAGGAAATCCATGGAGGCAGAGGGGAGTTAGGGCCTAGCTGCAGAGCGCGCGCTGAGTGATTTTGGAAATTTTCCTGAAAATTTCTAAGTCCCCACTTTTGTATATTTGCTTTTTGCCTGTTTGGGAGGCTTCTACTTGTTTCCGCCTGGGTTGACGGCTCTGGGGCCATTGCTGGGAAGCTCTAATACCGGATAAAACTGGTTTGAACAAAATCCATGAGGAAAAAGTTTTTGCATTTTCTGACATTTCGCTCAATGTAGCGTTTTCGGGGGCCTGTTTGGGGGGCTTCCTGGTGTTTGTGGGTGGGTTTCGGGGTCTGAGAGCACTGCTGGGTATGGATAGTTTTGATAGCAAGAGGTTTGAAGGAAATCCATGGAGGCAGAGGGGAGTTAGGGCCTAGCTGCAGAGCGCGCGCTGAGTGATTTTGGAAATGTTCCTGAAAATTTCGTAGTCCCCACATTTGAATATTTGCTTTTTGCCTGTTTGGGGGCCTCTACTTGTTTCCGCCTGGGTTGACGGCTCTGGGGACATTGCTGGGAAGCTCTAATACCGGATAAAACTGGTTTGGACAAAATCCATGAGGAAAAGTTTTGCATTTTCTGACATTTCGCTCAATGTAGCGTTTTCGGGGGCCTGTTTGGGGGGCTTCCTGATGTTTGTGGGTGGGTTTCAGGGTCTGGGAGCACTGCTCGGTATGGATAGTTTTGATAGCAAGAGGTTTGAAGGAAATCTATGGAGGCAGAGGGGAGTTAGGGCTAAGCATGGGCGGATCTAGCGGATCTCGCGTACGCGAACTTGCGGATTTACGGATTCGCAATCCGCGAAGATCCGCGAACTCTAGCGGATTTGCGGATTTTCCCGTTTTTTGTGTTGGCGCGCGTTCGCGCCGATTTTGGGACAAGTTCGCAATTGCGAACTTACTTTTCGGCTCGCAACGGCCGCGACTATGTTGTTTCTACGTCTGGTTTATCATCACAGGTTCACAGCACCCTCTGTTTCACCACTGCCACCCTCTGGGACACCCATGCCACCCTCTGGTACATCCTCACTGCCACCCATTAGGTTTATTTATCACTGTAGATTATGGTGGTTGAAAAAAGCAAGCACACCTGCCCTTCTTCAACTGCCATCAATTAATTTGTGGGTCATTAATGTGTCAGTAATTTTGAAACTTCCAGTCTGGCTGGCACCTGCTTCCTTCCTTATCTGTAATTTGCTTTTTGTTGCAGTGAATTTTTTTTTCACAGGACCTTTATGGTCTACTTGTAGCTATTCTATGAGCCTGCTGTTTGGGTCATAGCAGGGTCATAGAATAGTTGCAAACTCTGGAGGTGCCCCTCAGGAAGCACTACCTTGAATGTTACTAATGTTAAGTTTGAACTTTTGCACCTGCTCATTGCTTTCAGTTTAGCTAAAATCGTTTTTTTCTGCAATTTCGCGCGTTTTTTGGGGCTCGAATCCATGCGAGATCGATTTCGGAAGCCGCGAATACGTGCGAATACAAAATTGTTTTTTGTGCGACGTGTATGTTCGCGTGATCTTGCGCGTGTTCGCGAGGCGCTTCTAGCTATACGTTTGCCAAGTTACCCTATCGGTCGTACACGGGCGCGGCCATCTTGTTTGCGTGACGTAATTCCGTTTCCGGCCGCTATGTGTAATCTCGCAAAGTGTGCTGCTCGCTAGTACAATTTCGCGCGTGCTCGCAAGGAAAATCTCGCGCAAACTTACCCACGCGGTCGTGAACGGGCGCGGCCATCTTGTTTCTCATTCATTGCTATGGTTCTCGGCATGCTTTCTCTATCCTCTCTCAATCTCTGCCATCCTTTGCTTGTTTGAAGTTTATTTGATCTAATTTTACTTATTATCTATCCCTCTATTTTTCTAGCTCTATATTTTTGTGTTTTCTGCTGCTTTTAGTTACTTTTAAACTACTTTTTTAAACTCTTTTCTTTTCTTCTTCACTATTCTATTTCTTGTTTATCATTTAACTGTATTTCTGCCCAGACCATGGTAAAGGGAGCCGGGAAGCACCCTGAGAAGGGGAAGGGTCCCGCACCCCGTGCCCGGCTCCCGTGCGGGCGTTTGAGGGGGGAGCAAGTGGTCCCGCGGGAGATCTTCAGCGCGGAGGAAGTGGCGGCACTGATCTTCCACGTCCAGCGCCGCCTCCCCAAGACGATCCTGGGAGGCGGCAAGATCGCGACTGGCTATGGCATCCGGGAGCGCCGCAAGCGGTGGGAGAAGGTGTGCCGGGCCATGTATAAGATCTCTGGGGTCCGGCGCACATATAACCAGGCCACCCACCGCTGGACCGATGTCATGGACCGGGAGCGGGACTTGCTGGACGCGCTCGGCGTAGAGGTCCCCGGGCTTGGTGAGTAGTAGTAGCTATTCATTTACTACTCTGTTTTATCCGGCTCTGTTATTTGCAAATCTTTGTTCTTTACCAAGAGCAATAATGCTGCCGATTACATTGAGGTAAATTATATTTCAAAATCTTCTATGCATTTCAGGTGCACTGCTCTCCTTCTCAGTAGCCTTGCTTGCTACTATGCTTCTTTGTTTTGTATGTTGTGTTCAGAAGCATTTCATTGGCCTGAGAAATTATGTATGAGTGTAGTGTAAAGATAAGAACTGCGTAATGCTAGACAGTAAGGGTCATATTTTCAATTACCGGCGCATCCCTGCAAAGTAGCAGGGATGCGGCAGTAATTGTGTGCCATGCCACCACCACCCATTGGCCCAAAACGTCTCAGAAGCCTTACGCATCTGTGCCGTAAAGGCAGCGCATTGCTGGAGTTGCGTGCCAACGATGGCGCAGCTCCAGCAATGCTCTGGGGTACCCTATCTCCCCAATGCTGCATCAAGCCGTATGTCGGCTTCAAGCGCGCAGGGTGACTGATTGACATCTTGTAGATTTCCCTCAGCCACTTTTAGGATTCGTTCCTGCGCAGGTACGCCCTCCCTTGCGCCGGAACGCCCCCTGATGGCGCAGGGCTTTACAACGTGATGCATCGCCCATATGCCCATATGTGTTTTTTTTTAATATATACGCCGCACCAACACCATGGCGAGTCTTTTGTTCTGCCGCTGCGTCACAAAAGGCACGCAACAATGGAGGAAAATGAGCCGCAAGGGACTTCTAAATCAGCCCCAACAGACTGAAGTCCAGTCCTTCCTTTAGACACATGGCTATAAGAAGAAATAGTGGCGGTGGTGGGTGGATTGATAGTTTGAGTATTCACTGATCTGCAAGCAGGATGGACTTTGTCTGTCACTTCGCGTGCTGCGGACTGCTGCCTGCAGTGCCAGGCCTAGGCAAACCTCTTTAGTAGTCTGTTTATTGAGTTACATAGGAACTTTCTAAGTCAACGTTCCGCAAATCAGGCAATACGAATAACGTAGTATACCACATGAGATAGATCCCGTGGAATAGTTGTCTATCTATTTGCTATTTCTCCAAAATATTTTGTTATTGTTCTTTTGAAATGTTTGATTTGGTTGAAAAATCTCATCCATGTTTTCTGGTTTTTCTTTCTTTCATGTTGTACATCAGCTCCCCCCAAGGGCAAGAGGACACAGGAGGAGGGTGCTGAGGATGCAGGGCAGGATCGGGCAGGCGAGGGCTCCTTTGCTGGCCCCAGTAAGTTTACATTTTAATAAACAGTACCTATTTTTTCCTAGCGTTCCTCATTCGATTTTTTCTAAATCGTCTTTGATCTTCTTGTAGACTGGATATAAATTCTTATCCTGCCTCGAATATGACTCCCTGTGGTATTACTAGACTATTATTATTAGTCTGTCTGTGTAGCTAACTAAGATTGGACATTTGGCAATTCCATTGGACTCCCATTCTATTCAGCAATAGCTCTATGCACTGTCTCCTTACTGACTAGATAGTGTGGCAGAGTCATTCAGCTCCCGAAGTCACCGATGATTGATCCCCAATGATCTCTAGATTATCGTACGCAGGACAAGAGAGTACGGAGTCACAGCACAGTCAAGAAGTGTCAGAGGCACTCATGCTTGCAAAAATTCCAAAACCTTTAGCTCATCCACTCTAGTCTGGAGGAACAAAAACCACAGAGTCTATTTAAGTTTAAAAGCTTTATTAAAAGTAAACACATTTATTAAAATCTACTTTGTCATAAAACTATTTAACTGAAAACGGAAAAGTGGTTAGTGCTGACGATTAATTGGACACATTTCTTGTGGTCGAGCCGAGCTATCACCTGGTTTGAACTTGATCCTGGTCGTGTTCTTAGGAGTCAAGCTTCTGTCTGTTAGGAGAAAAAGTGGTGCATGTTAAAAATCAAAAGCAAGCATTCATCAGTTGTGCATAAAAGTGCAGCAAGACAACAGCCTTCCCTGGAAAATGGGACATTTTTACTATGGAGTAGACAGTCACAAATTATTAATTGTATTCAGTTTTTTTAACATTTCTCCTAGACCAAATATTATATAGTAGTGAGTGGTGTATTCTAACATTCTTAAATGTACTTTGTAGGTGTAACATCTGGTGACGGGGCCAGCGCGGAGGTGGCTGTGTTGGGCGAGGACTCGGAGGACTCTGGGGAGGAGGCGGTGCAAGAGCCGGCGGACGGTCCTGTGGGGGTTCAAACGGTGGTGGCGGAAACAGGTAAGCTATATATTCCTTACTTATTGAGATTGAAGACTGCATAGTGTGCTTTCTGCACGGGTGTATTACAATTACAAATCAACCAGGTAGTAGCCTCCTCGAAATGTACTTCGACTTAGCTGTGAAGTTTTTGGTGAGAAGAATCCCAATAAGTTCTTAGACGAACGTGATGGATGGGATGAACGAAAAGCGAAAGAAGGGTGTAAGTAAGTGGGACGCGAACTTGTATGATGGCTGGCAAAGAAGAACGATATGTGTTTGCTTGGCCCCCGAGGTGGCTGGGAAGGAAAGAATATGGTATGGTGCATGGCTGGGTCAATGATGAAGCAAGGATGGGTGGAAGGACAGCAGCCTGGGTGGGTGAAACAGAAACTGTATGTGTGCGTATACTTTGACTGAATGGATGCCTGGAGCATGGTATTCTCTGACTCTTAGATAGCACATGTGTATCTAGAGAGAGTAGATGGTCGCCAGATGAAGTAAGTGTTACCTTGAAGAGCATGTACCACCGCACCCGCACGTCCGTTCCAGTGCAGGGAAGGCAAGGAAAAGAAATTGTAAATGTGTCCAATACTACCATGAATAGTGGCAGTACTTTGTATTGCGTCTGCAATCACAGCATATATCTGGTTATTACGGTGGACACTCCGTACCTCTCTTAATAACTTTAGTTTACTTGTAGTACGTCATTCATGTGTGGGTGTATCACTGTTCACTCAATATTAAGCAAAGCACCTAAAGTCATCCCATATGTCATCAAATACGTCCCATGTGAAGTGATAGATAATCAAATTAGTTAGCTTCTTCATTTTCCTTTTCTAGTACTCATTTGCACTGTAGGGTGAAAGGTAAATTAATTAAGCAGTAGCCCTTGTAACAGAGTATTCTCAGTGCCACCCGTAATAGAAAAGTAATAGCTTCACCACCTGCATGTACTGGACCGGTACAGTAATGCAAGTCTGTCTCACTCATCATGGTGTGCAACTTTTTTTCTCGGGTGCAAGTTCACTGTGCTGTCCATGTCATTCTGCCGGCTTGCATAAGATAATGTACCAATTTCCCTAAACAAGAGAGAAGAAGAAGAATAAGACTGGTGTACTGTCATAGTCGACTGTAATGGAAGTCCATAGTGGTCGTAGAATTTGTTCATTAAACTACCACTAATGTTAGAGCAAGGATGCAGAAGTGGGAGGTTACATAGATACTGTCCTCAATAGTTATGTACTGTGCTTTCAATTTGCTACTTGTACTGTGACCCAACTTTCGGCTCAATCACTTTGTGTTATTAATGCTAAGGAGCATTGGTTACAGACTATGTCTTTCTTTCTTCATATAGTTGCTCCTTCCAAATCAACAACACGGAGGGAGCAGGCTAGACTGGCCCGGCAACGAAGGCTGGAGGCCACTGTCGCCGAATATCGGCGGCTGGTGGCCCTGGAGGAGGAGGAGGACACGCAGTCGAGCGGGGCAACAACAACATCCTCGACTGTGACCACTGCATCCTCCTCCGTAACTAAGCCAGCGGGACCGAGCCGGGCTACCAAAGACAACCGCCACCGCCAAGCAACAGAAATACCAGCTGCCCCCCACAGGAGCTGCAAGGAACGCCAACGCCGCCTACGAGTCCGAATGTCCAACCTGGAGCAGGAGGTCCTGAAATATAAGAACTTGGTTAAGGGCCTCCGCTCCGAGCTTGCCACCCTCCGCAAGGAGTATGATGCCCATGCCGCCAAATGCACCAGCACCAGCACCCTCCAGTAGTGGAGTGTCCCTTGCCCTTTTTTTATAGACTTTTGGGGGGTGGGATTTGGGAGTTGGGTTCGTTTTGGGACGTTTCAAAGACAATCGTTGGGGTTAGGGTGGGTGAGGGAGATTATTTTGTTAGGGCTACATAAATATATTTTTTAACTTTATCTGACCATACCTGTTTTTTACTGCTTTTCAGTCTGGTGGCTGGGGGGCGGGGGTGTAACAGTAACTTTGTTTTCCTGAACAGTCGTAGGACTTTAGTAGTACAACCGTCAATCTCTTGTCTACTCCGAAATAATACTCCATTATACTACCTCCCACCAAACGCTTATCTTACCTGTAATTTGTGTTAGAAATTAGGGCTAGGCCCAGGGCTGGCTCCACGTGAAATGGGGATTAACGTTGTCAATCCTGGGCGGGTGACATTTCCTCATTGCGGTGGTACTAGTGGTGTGACACAGTGGCAGTTGCATGCCTATGGAAAAAAAGAAAACGAAACCTTGTTTGTCCTTACTGTAGCATTACAACGGTTACGGTACGATCGAGAAAATAGCAGGTGACAGTACACTAGAACAGTGCCATAATGTAGCCTAACAAATGGTAAAGTATTTGCTTGCAAGTATAACTAGTACTTGCGTTGAATTTATTTGACATTGGCTACTACTACTAGAAGATATAGTACTGAAGCTGAGTAAGTCTAGAAGATATCCTCGTATTCCTTCACCAGCCTGTTGCTATGACCTTATCCTCCCCAGCAAGTGTGTGGAATTATTGATGTCATTTTAGTCAGACATCAAGCAAAACAACACAGCCCGGGGGAAGAGGGTTAGGGTTTGTAAAATGGATGGGAATGGGGGTTTCTTTTTGGGTAGGTTTTGTTGAGAGAAGAAAAAAAAAGCAGAGCATGGACAAACAATAATCGAAGGTAAAGACAATCTTTGGTTACAAACTAAAGGTAAGCACATGCAGTCACACTCATAGAATAAAAGACAACAATGGATACTGTATCTGTATTGCGTATGTTGTTGGAGTTGTCCTGTTGAATTTGGTAAGTAAGTTGCATGCAGCAAACAATTCCTCTTATTGGCGGCACTCCTCCATTCCAGCTGACGCTTCGTCCATCAATGTGGTGACCACTGACAGAAGACACCCTGTCCACTGCCTGCCTGGCGGATGTTGACTGAAACCCGGCCTGTAATTATTGAACGGAAAACAGGAAGTGCTATTACAATACCACTGATAAATAAATAAAAGGTATGTACGCTGTGTGGTTCAAAAAGTGACACTTTGATTTCCCTAATAGACAGTACAATATTTTTGAAATTGCGTGCTCTGTCTGAGTCACCTTTTTAAGGATAAATAAGTATGGCCAAAATATTATAGCGGATCTTTCCCCTCAAGGTAGGTGTACTGTAAACTGTGTTTTAGAACAAAATTTGACCTTCCCAGCAATGCTCCCACCAAGACCCTTACTAAAGCCAGTCGCAAAAATGTAGAAGAACCCCAATCAGATCTCCAAAAACGATGCCTAGCAGAAAAATGGTCACAAAACGTACTTTGAAAGTAACAGTAGGCCCAAATACAGACCGTGGATTGTATTCAAACCACTTGCAAGCAAGCAAAAGTATCCATAGCCAGCATCGCTCCAACAGTGCTCTACAACAACAGAACTGCGTTGCAATAGAACCCCCCCGAAACACATGCAATCCTGCTGCTAGGGCTAACCCTAACTTACAAAAAGTGCCAAAACTGGTGTTTCCTTATGGATTTTGTCCAAAACACTTCTATCCGGTATTAGACCTTCCCAGGAATTCCCCAGGCAAGACCCGCCAACCCACCCGCAAAAAACCACCCGACAACACCCCCAAACAGCGAAAAAGCTAAATCTCATACTTACAATATCTCTCGGCCTTCGGTCCAAATGCGGCGCTGTTCAGCTAGGTCATCATCATCAATCATCATAACTCCTGTTTTCCACCACGGATTTCCTGAAAAGCAAATGCAATCAAGATTAGACTGTCGCAGCAGTGCTTCGACAGAGACCCCGGCCGCAACCCACCCACGAACAGCAGGAAGCCCCCCAAAACGCTACATTGAGCAAGATGTCAGAAGAAATAGCAAAAAAAAGGCTGTTCCTTATGGATTTTGTCCAAAACACTTCTATCCGGTATTAGACCTTCCCAGGAATGCCCCAGGCAAGACCCGCCAACCCACCCGCAAAAAACCACCCGACAACACCCCCAAACAGCGAAAAAGCTAAATCTCATACTTACAATATCTCTCGGCCTTCGGTCCAAATGCGGCGCTGTTCAGCTAGGTCATCATCATCAATCATCATAACTCCTGTTTTCCACCACGGATTTCCTGAAAAGCAAATGCAATCAAGATTAGACTGTCGCAGCAGTGCTTCGACAGAGACCCCGGCCGCAACCCACCCACGAACAGCAGGAAGCCCCCCAAAACGCTACATTGAGCAAGATGTCAGAAGAAATAGCAAAAAAAAGGCTGTTCCTTATGGATTTTGTCCAAAACACTTCTATCCGGTATTAGACCTTCCCAGGAATGCCCCAGGCAAGACCCGCCAACCCACCCGCAAAAAACCACCCGACAACACCCCCAAACAGCGAAAAAGCTAAATCTCATACTTACAATATCTCTCGGCCTTCGGTCCAAATGCTGCGCTGTTCAGCTAGGTCATCATCATCAATCATCATAACTCCTGTTTTCCACCACGGATTTCCTGAAAAGCAAATGCAATCAAGATTAGACTGTCGCAGCAGTGCTTCGACAGACACCAAAAATTACCCACAAACACCCGGAACCCCGCCAAAGAGCACCTCAAAGGCAAGCAAGTCAGCAAAAACGGCAAGAAATTTCCACCTCATATTTGGTCCAAAACACTTTTGTCCATTATTAGAGCTTCACAGCAATGGGCCCAAATCCGTCAACTCACCCGCAAAGAAGTACAACACCCCCACAAGTGCTGAGTCTTTCTTCATTGGGCGTAATCCAGCACTCTGCTTGGAGGGAAATCGCAGTCTGGAGGAGGAGGATAGAGGAGCATGTTCTTCAGAACTTGTGAACCTGAGGAATGTAGACTGCGGCACCTTCAAATCAATAAGCAAACAAGTGAAGACAGTTCTGATGATGGTCTTGTTTTTGGGATTAGGTGATTAAAGTTTGAATTAAATTAACTGTGCAAAACAAAGAAAGAGAGACACAAAGCACACAGGAATAAAAGTGAATAAGGACGAAAAAGAAAGTTCTTGATTGATTGTCTCATTTTCAGGGCTCGGTGTCAGGGAATAAGAACAAGATTTCGTCATCATACTCTGCGAATTCAGGCTGGATGAGGTCAGTGCCACCGAACAGAGAAAAAATCCCCTCATCTACGTTGCCGTCCTCCTCGTCTTCATGCGGCGTGCTTTCTCGTACTTTGTAATCTGGTGGTATGAGGTGCTGATTCATCTTGATCATTGTCAGCCGCTCCACATTTTTGGGCGAGAGGCGGCTCCGTTTGGGAGTTACAATGCCACCAGCAGCACTGAAAACACGTTCAGAAGACACACTTGCGAGTGGGCAAGACAAATAGTTTATAGCCAGGTTGAAGAGCTGTGGCCACAATTGTTTTTTGCCATGCCAATACTGCAATGGCTCATCATTAAGGAAGACCTCTGTTGAGTCATTCAGATAGTCCTGCACCATCGACTCAAGGTCATCAACTGTTCCTCCACTTTGCTTACTTTTTGCTGTGCCTGTGACATTTTTTCGAGAACCATACCCCATCAAACTTAGCCAATCCTCCTCCGCAGCCACTGTTAGTGTTGTCATTGTGTGTGGTGCAGATGATCCAGTTGCCGGTGTCTTTAACGGCTGAGAGGTCACTTGTGCCCCAGCCACAGGTGCAGAAGTGGATTCTTGTGACTGGGGATAGCCTGCTGATGCTGATGCTGATGTACTGGCTTCTCCTTCAATAACCTGCCGTTCTTTTTCAAACCTCTTGGCTGACCAGGCTAACCAATGTTTGTACTTTTGAACATCTGCATCAGCAAAAGGAAAGAATGCTTCGCCTGCCAGCGCCTTTTTGTAGCGTGGATCCAGAATAGTAGCACAAATGTAATGCTGATCTGACTTGATCTTTTGAAGACGTTCATCACCACGTAGGCGCTCTAATAATTTCTCAGACAAAATAAAATGGTCTTTTTTTTTTCATCTTTTTCAAACTCAGAAGACACCGCCATCAGTTGGTGCTCCAGCATGCACAACAATGGGATAGCTTTTCCCAAATTACAGTCCTCCTGGCTGACTGCACGCGTGAAGAACTCAAAAGGACGAAGCATGTCTGTCAGGCTTTTAACTATGTCCCATTGCGCCGCACTCATCCGCAGGTCCTCCTTCTGAGATGTACCCTCTGTGAAGAAATAGTGATCGAGTACCGTATACTGCTCATACAGACGCTCAAGCATGTAGAAGGTTGAGTTCCAACGTGTTGCCACCTCCTGGATGAGTGCTTTCACTGGCATTCCACGTTGAAGTAGCAGTCTCCGCAGATGCTTCCGGGCCTTAAAAGAATGGCTGAAATGGTTGCACATTTTGCGGCAGGTGGCCATTACCTCGAATGCTGGACTCTGTTTATCACTCAAGAATTTTTGAACTACCAGGTTGATACAGTGCGCCAAACACGGCACTCTAACATGGTCACCCATGAACATGGCCTTAACTACATTGGCGCCATTATCCGTGGAAACATAACCAATCTGGCGTTTTAGGGGGGATAGCATTGTCAAGACCTTTTTGTTAAACTCTTCCAAAAGGTTTTCTGCTGTGTGACTTTTCTCCAAGCCAAACATGGCTAGTGTTGCATGTTTCCGAGCAGCTTTGAAAACACATGTCTGTTGTCAGATGTATTGTGTGAACAGCACTCTTCTGCAAAGCTGCCACAATCGCCTGCAGCACATCTTCATGTAGTGCTGGAACCGCAACTCTGGCAAAATAGAACCGGCTCGGAACCTTCCATTTAGGGCAGAGCGTTGCCACTAATTCAAGAAAACCTACCACTTCTACAAAAGAAAAAGGTAGAAGGTCCACAGCTAGCATTTTAGCCAGCTTAGTGTTATACAGACGCGTCAGTGGGTGGTTGCGTTCATATGGCACGTCTGAAGTAAGCATTGTTCTAATGTTGCCCTGGACCAAGCATTTACGGGCTGATAATGACTTCGTTGACCCAATTTTGCTCGCTGGTGAACTTTTGTGCGTTGGTGTCTCACTCGCTCCAACACTCTTAGTGTGCCTCACATTGGGTGTGCTGCTGACGGGGGACTGGGTGTAAGGGAAGTGTTTGACACGTCTTCTTCCTCCTCGTCATCATCAGATGAAACATCAACGTTTCCTTGAATTTGCCCTTTCTTGATCGCATCTAGGTGCGCAAACCATCTGACAGTGTGCTTTCTCTCAAGATGACCTCTCTGGCCGCCGGTACCATAGTTGGTACCTGACTTACCACGACTAACTGCAAGCTTACAAAGGGTACAAATGGCAAACTTTGGATTTTTTGGACAAACAGTAAAGAAGTCCCAAACTGGGGACTTGAAGTGTCTGTGGGACCTGGAGGAGGCGGCGATACTGGTGGTGGTGGTCATGAAGCTAATGCCAGATGAAGTGGAGGATCTGGATTGCCCAACTTTTGTACGTTTTGCACTTTCACCGCCACTAATTAAGGTCGAGGTTGACGGAGGTCTCTTCTTGCCAGAAAGAAATATGGAAGCGGGACGAGTTGGTGTACTACTTAACTCCAATGATTGTGGTGTTTCCACTGCCTCCTCATCGACAACATCATCATGATCATCACGCTCAGCAGCTCTTCGGGCTAGGGTCAAAATGTCTGTTTGCTGCATGCCCGCTGGGGCTGCAGTGACCTTTATGATGACTGGGTCGTCGTTGGCAGAGTCTTCATCAGCAGCAGTATCCGCCACTTCTTGTTGAGCCTCATCACACTCCATAACTCTGAGACTTTGGACGAGCTTCCTTTTACGCTTAACTACCTTTGTTGGATCATGGTGTGCCTCACTCTCAGACGGCTGTGGTGCTGGTTCCCAAGTTTGATCCGTATCATCAGAAGGAGGTGTGCTTGAAGAGGATGTAGACACCACCCTTGATCTCTTCCTTGCTAGGGGTGTGGAAGACAATGAAGGATCATCAGGAGGAGTGGCTTCCTCAAATGATACCTCGCCTTGATTGTCGATTTCCTGATGTGCCCCTACTTCGGGAGGAACAACTATTGTGGGCACTTGTGACCCTCCATGCACCTCTGCTTGCGCATCTCCTTGCGCTGCCTCTCCTTCCACATGTACTTGGGCTTGTACTTGCACATGTGATTGTTGTTGCGGCTGTGGTTGTTCAACACTCGTCAGATGAGCTACAACAACCTGTGTTGATTGAGGGACATTGCTGCTGCTTTCTTGCGATGAGCCAACATCACTGGTCGATGGTGATTGAAGAACTATACTGGCTGCCTCTGCAGCACTCAAGGGCTTGGACTTAAGTTGGCGTGGTGGTGGTGGCACTGAGCCCAATGGAGCGGGGGTGCTGCTGCCAGCTTGGTCCCCAGCAGATCCCGCTGCTGCTGCTGCAGGCATACTTTTTTTTTTACTCCCAAAAAAAGGGGCGGGCGGCACACCAGTGTCCTTGGTAACTTGCTTCTTCTGCTCCTTACTGGCACCTTTCTTGCTAGAGGAGCTACGGGTTACTTTTTTTGGGGCCATCTTCTTCAGAGCAGGTCAGCAGGCAGCAGTTGCACGAGTTGCAGAGGGTTCTGTGTCCAGACGTGACGTCGCGTGACGTTATGCTGCACACACCGCTGCAGGACTTCTTCCTGGCACTGGTGGTTCTCTTGAGTCTTCTTGTGCACCTAAAACCAATGGAAGACAGAGGAACATCAGTTCAGTTATACACCCCAAAAAATCAACAAAACACAGAAAAATGAGCACAATCCCATGCCATCCATGATGTTTACATTGAAGACACCCCACAGAAAGACTAGGGACATGCAAGTATGCAACACTCACTACCCCTGGGCATAATGGATGAAAAGTAGGCAAAATAAGTGCAGACCTCAGACACTGCCTCTCCTCAAAATGGCCCCTTACACCCCAAGCACATGTTGCCTGTACCAGCCAGCACTCAAGATGGCCACCACCACCACCCACATGGCCAGTCCACATCAACAGTACACCCCCAAAAAACAGAAAAACAGCCAGAAATCACCACAATCCAATGCCATCCATGATGTTTACATTAAAGAGAGTGAGACCACACCACAGGCACACTCAGTCCATACACCACCACCCCTGGGCAAAAGGCCACACCAGCAGCCCCCCAAAAACGACCAAAAACAATAAAATAAGCACAATCCCAGCCCATCCATGGCCTCAATTATGTTTAAATTCAAGAAGACACCCCACAGAAAGACTAGGCCCATGCAACACTCACCACCCCTGGGCAAAGGGCCCCACCAGCAGGCCCAAAAAAACGACAAAAAACAATAAAATCAGCACAATCCCTGCCCATCCATGGCCTCAATGGTGTTTAAATTCAAGAAGACACCCCTCAGAAACACTAGGCCCATGCAACACTCACTACCCCTGGGCATAATGGATGAAAAGTAGGCAAAATAAGTGCAGGCCTCAGACACTGCCTCTCCTCAAAATGGCCCCCTTACACCCCAAGCACATGTTGCCTGTACCAGCCAGCACTCAAGATGGCCACCACCACCACCCACATGGCCAGTCCACATCAACAGTACACCCCCAAAAAACAGAAAAACAGCCAGAAATCACCACAATCCAATGCCATCCATGATGTTTACATCAAAGAGAGTGAGACCACACCACAGGCACACTCAGTCCATGCACCACCACCCCTGGGCAAAAGGCCACACCAGCAGCCCCCCAAAAACGACAAAAAACAATAAAATAAGCACAATCCCAGCCCATCCATGGCCTCAATTATGTTTAAATTCAAGAAGACACCCCACAGAAAGACTAGGCCCATGCAACACTCACCACCCCTGGGCAAAGGGCCCCACCAGCAGGCCCAAAAAAACGACAAAAAACAATAAAATCAGCACAATCCCAGCCCATCCATGGCCTCAATGGTGTTTCAATTCAAGAAGACACCCCTCAGAAACACTAGGCCCATGCAAGACTCACTACCCCTGGGCATAATGGATGAAAAGTAGGCAAAATAAGTGCAGGCCTCAGACACTGCCTCTCCTCAAAATGGCCCCTTACACCCCAAGCACATGTTGCCTGTACCAGCCAGCACTCAAGATGGCCACCACCACCACCCACATGGCCAGTCCACATCAACAGTACACCCCCAAAAAACAGAAAAACAGCCAGAAATCACCACAATCCAATGCCATCCATGATGTTTACATTAAAGAGAGTGAGACCACACCACAGGCACACTCAGTCCATGCACCACCACCCCTGGGCAAAAGGCCACACCAGCAGCCCCCCAAAAACGACAAAAAACAATAAAATAAGCACAATCCCAGCCCATCCATGGCCTCAATTATGTTTAAATTCAAGAAGACACCCCACAGAAAGACTAGGCCCATGCAACACTCACCACCCCTGGGCAAAGGGCCCCACCAGCAGGCCCAAAAAAACGACAAAAACCAATAAAATCAGCACAATCCCAGCCCATCCATGGCCTCAATGGTGTTTAAATTCAACAAAACAGTCGTATCATGCACCCCTAACCAACCCTGGTCCTACTGGATACTGTGGCTACCCACAATATAATTTATTTAATGTTCTGAAAAAGTTCCAAAATTTTACTTGCAGCAACTGTAATGCCCCAAACAAACTTACTTGTGAAAGTTGATTTCTAATCCAAAAGTGATCCAAAGACAGTCAAAAAGGCCTCAAATCCAAATATCCAGCAGCACCCACAAAAAGTAATCCTTCCAGATCCAGATCCAAATGAAAGTGACCAGGAGATGGACAAAGCACTGGGAGGAGCCTGCTGGACAGGAACAGGAAGTTGGAGACTGTGGGGCACTTCCTTCCTCCCCCCCCCCAAAATGGACTCCTTGCAAAAAAAAAGGCCATGCAAATGTCAACCTGAGGAGTGATTCTGATAAAAATCATAATTTTCTGAAGGTTTATCCTGTTTGCTGGTGATTTTCTTGTGCGAAATTGCAAAATCTCTATTTCGCAAGTGCGAGATTGTTCCTTTCCGCCGCAACTACGTGTTCGCAATTGCGAACTCTCGCGAGGTGTGCTGTGCAAGGTGGCAAGCCGCGATTACGTATTCGCGGGCGCCAAACTCCCGCGGGAACACGCAGCAAGATCTAAAATGGCGCGTCACTCGCAAAGAAAAACAACTCGGCAAACGCTAAATGACGGAAAGTGAACGCCGTGCACCACGCCGCGCGCCGCAACCAAGCAAAAAATCCGCCGCGAGCGGATTCACGGATTTTCGACAAATTCGCGAGCGTTCGCGGATTGCGAATTTGCCGAAAATCCGAAAAATCCGCGAGCGGAGCGGATTTTACGCCCATGCTTAGTTAGGGCCTAGCCTAGAGCGCGCGCTGAGTGATTTTGGAAATTTTCCAGAAAATTTCTAAGTCCCCACTTTTGTATATTTGCTTTTTGCCTGTTTGGGGGGCTTGTACTTGTTTCCGCCTGGGTTGACGGCTCTGGGGCCATTGCTGGGAAGCTCTAATACCGGATAAAACTGGTTTGGAGAAAATTCATGCGGAAAAGCCTTTTGGCACTTTTTGTAACTTAGGGTTCGTTAGGGTTAGCCCTAGCAGCAGGATTGCATGTGTTTCGGGGTGTTCTAGATTTTTGCAACTGAGTTCTGGGGTCTTAGAGCACTCGTGGGAATGTGTAATTTTGGTTGCAAGTGATTTGAAGAAAATCCATGGTGGGAAAAGGGGGATTTGGCATAGTTAAAGAAAGCGTTTGCCACTATTCTTAACTTAGGGCTCGTTAGGGATTTAGCAGTATTTGTATTGCATCTGTTTGGGTGGGGGGCTGTTTGTGGGGGGGTTTGCAAGTCTTGGAGCGATGCTGGGTATGGATACTTTTGCTTGCTTGCAAGTGCTTTGAATACAATCCACGGTGGGTAAGGGGGGATTTGGGCCTACTTTTACTTTCAAAGTACGTTTTGGCACCAGTTTTCTACTAGGCCTCGTTTTTTTTTAGATTTGATTGGTGGTCTTCTACATTTTTGCGACTGGCTTTAGTAAGGGTCTGGGTGGGAGCACTGCTGGGAAGGTCTAATTTTGTTCTAAAACACAGTTTACAGTACACCTAGCTTGAGGGGAAAGATCCGCTAAATTAATTTGCCCATACTTATTTATCCTTCAAAAGGAGACTCAGACAGAGTACGCACTTTCAAAAATATTGTACTGTCTATTAGGAAACTAAAAGTGTGACTTTTTGCACTACACAGCTTACATACCTTATATTTATTTGTCAGTGGAGTTCTAATATTGCTTCCTGTTTTTCCATCAATAATTACAGGCCGGGTTTCAGTCTGTGCAATGGGAAAAAAAGGATGAAGTCAGGCTTCACATTAGCGAGCCGCAATTCAGCATCCGCCAGGCAGGCAGTGGACAGGGTGTCTTCTGGTCACCAACATTGATGGACGGAGCATCAGCTGGAATGGAGGAGTCCTGCTAATAAGAGGAATGGTTTGATGCATGCAACTTACCAAATTCAACAGGACAACTACAACAACATAGAGATACAGTATCCGTTCTTTTCTAATTATCTTTAAAGTAATGTTATTGCTGTGAACTTCTATGAGTGTGACTCTGCATTTCTTGGATCTCCATTTTCTGCTTCTAAATTCATCCCTACAGCCATTCTATAGGTTTTCCTTCTGCTATTTTTTAAACCTAACTTAATGTAAGAAGTGTTTCTCTGAGTGCAGAGATAGGCAAGTGAAAACGCTGCAGCCCTGTACTGTCGCATTCTGTCATTCACGGTTGTCGAAAATAGTACTTACTTTTCAGTAACCATGCATGCAGTCGTGCATGCACTTCCTTTATGTCACTTAAAAGATTTATGGTTAGCTTTGTACCCAAAGATTTCTTTATCTTCAATTATTGTTTGTCCATGCTGTGCTTTTTTTTTCTTCTCTCAACAAAACTTACCCAAAAAAAAAAACCCATTCCCATCCATTTTCCATACCCTTACCCTCTTCTCCCGGGCTGTGTGGTTTTGATTGATGTGTGACTAAATGACAGCAATAATTCCACACACTTGCTGGGGAGGATAAGGTCATAGCAACAGGCTGGTGAAGGAATCCGAGGATATATTCTAGACTTACTCAGCTTCAGTACTATTTCTTGTAGTAGTAGCCAATGTCAAAAAAAATTCAACGCAAGTACTAGTTATACTTTCAATACTTTACCATTTGTTAGGCTACATTGTGGCACTGTTCTAGTGTACTGTCACCTGCTATATTCTCTATCATACCGTTGTAATGCTCCAGTAAGGACAAAGCAGGTTTCATTTTCTTTTTTTCCATAGGCATGCAACTGCCACTGTGTCACACCACTAGTACCACCGCAATGAGGAAATTTCATCCGCTCAGGATTGCCAACCTTAATCGCCATTTCCCGTGGAGCCAGCCCTGGGCCTAGCCCTACTTTCAAACACAAATTACAGGTAAGATAAGCGTTTGGTGGGAGGTAGTATAATGGAGTATTAGGAGAGACAAGAGATTGACGGTAGTACTACTAAAGTCCTAGGACTCTTGAATTCACTTACTCTGTGAGAGGCACTTAGTGTTGAAAACATTTAGCCATTTACACTTAAAGGAAGAAAATGACACAGACTTAAGTTTCAGGAAAACAAACATACTGTTAAACCCCCACCCACCAGACTCAAAAGCAGTAAAAAACAGGTATGCTCAGATAAAGTTTCAAAAAGTATATTTGTGTAGCCCTAACAAAATAATCTCCCGCAAGACCCTCCCTAACCCCAACGATTGTCCTTCAAAAGTCCCAAAAACAACCCAAGTCCCAATTCCCACCCCCCAAAAGTCTCTAAAAAAGGGGCAAGGGACACTACGGCAGGATGCTGTTCACTTTAGCGGCAAGGGCATCATACTCCTTGCGGAGGGTGGCATGGTCTGAGAGGAGGCCCTCCACCAAGGTCTTATATGTTAGGACCTCCTGCTCCAGGTAGGACACTCTGAGGCATAAGCGGCGCTGGCGTGCCTTGCAACTCCTGTGGGGGGCAACTGCTGTCTTTGCTGCTCGGCGGTGGCGGTTGGCGTTGGTAGCCCGGCTCCGTACCGCTGGAGCACTGCGCTGGCTGCCAGCCCGTGGGGGCACGGAGGAGGATGCAGCTGTCGCAGTGGATGTACCAGTAGACTGCGTGTCCTCCTCCTCCAGGGCCACCAGCCGCTGATATTCGGCGACAGTGGCATCCAGCCTCCGTGGCCGGGCCATTCGAGCCAGCTCCTTCCTTGTTGGTTTTTTTGATTTGGAAGGAGCAACTATATGAAGAAAGAAAGACATAGTCTGTAACCAATGCTCCTTAAGATTAACACAAAATGATTGAGCAGAAAGTTGTGTCACAGTACAACTAGCAACTTGAAAGCACAGTACATAACTATTGAGGCCAGTATCTATCTAACCTCCCACTTCTTCATCCTTGCTCTAACATTAGTGGGAGTTTAAGGAACAAATTCTACGAGCACTATGGACTTCCATTACAGTCGACTATGACAGTACACCAGTCTTATTCTTCTTCTTCTCTCTTGTTTAGGAAAATTGGTACGTTATCTTATGCAAGCCGGCATAATGCCAGCGCATTGAACTTGCACCCGAGAAAAACAGACGCACACCATGATGAGTGAGACAGACTTGCGTTACTGTACCGGTCCAGTACATGCAGGTGGTGAAGCTCTTACTTTTCTATTACGGGTGGCACTGAGAATACTCTGTTAAAAGGGCTACTGCTTAATTAATTTAACTTTCACCCTACAGTGCAAATGAGTACTAGAAAAGGAAAATGAAGAAGCTAAATAATCTGATTATCTATCACTTCACATGGGATGTATTTGATTACATATGGGATGACTTTAGGTGCTTTGCTTTTTATTGAATGAACAGTGATACACCCACACATGAATGACGTACTACTACTAAACCAAACTTATTAAGAGAGGTAGGGAGTGTCCACCGTAATAACCGGATATATGCTGTGCTTGCAGTTGCAATACAAACTACTGCTACTATTCATGGTAGTATTTGGACAAAATTACAACTTCTTTTCCTTGCCTTTCCTACACTGGAACGGACGTGCGGGTGCGGAGTTACATGCTCTTCAAAGTAACACTTAGTTCATCCAGTGACCGTCTACTCTCTCTAGATACACATATGCTATCTAAGAGTCAGATAGTACCATGATCCAGGCATCCATCCATTCAAAGTATATGCACACATACAGTTTCTGTTTCACCCACCCAGGCTGTTCTCCTTCCACCCATCCTTGCTTCATCATTCACCCAGCCATGCACCATACCATATTCTTTCCTTCCCAGCCACCTTGGGAACCAAGCAAACACATATCATTCTTCTTTGCCAATCATCATTAAATTTCTCGTCCTTCCACACTTACTTACACCCTTCTTTCGTTTTTCGTTCATCCCATCCATCAAGTTCATCTCAGATCTGATTGGGATTCTTCCTGCCAAAAATTTCACAGCTAAGTCGAAGTACATTTAGAGGAGGCTACTACCTGGTTGATTTATAATACACCCGTGCAGAAAGCACACTCTGCAGTCTTCAATCTCAATAAGTAAGGAATATATAGCTTACCTCTGCCCGCCACCACCGTGTGAACCCTCACAGGCACATTGGTGTCGTCCGGCACTTGCACCGCCTCCTCCCCAGAAGTGTTCTCCTCATCCAGCACCACCACCTCCGCGCTGGCCCCGCCACCAGATGTTCCACCTACAAAGTACATTTTAAAATGTTAGAATACACCACTCACTACTATATAATATTTGGTCTAGGAATAAAGAAATGTGAAAAAAAACAGAAAACAATGTAATAATTTGTGACTGTCTACTCTAAAGTAAAAATGTCCCTTTTTCCAGGGAAGGCTGTTGTCTTGCTGCACGTTTTGGCACAACTGATGAATGCTTGCTTTTTATTTTTAACACGCACCACTTTTTCTCCTAACAGACAGAAGCTTGACTTCTAAGAACACGAGCAAGATCAAGTTCAAACCAGGTGAGAGCTCGGCTCGACCACAAGAAATATGTTCAATTAACCGTCAGCACTAAGCACTTTTCCATTTTCAGTTAAACGTTTCGTTTTATGACAAACTTGATTTTAATAAATGTGTTTACTTTTAATAAAGCTTTTAAACTTAAATAGACTCTGTGGTTTTTGGTCCTCCAGACTAGAGTGGCTGAGCTAAAGGTTTTGCAATTTTTGCAAGCATGAGTCCGTGCCTCTGACACTTCTTGACTCTGACTCCGTACTCTTGTCCTGCGTTGGATAATCATCATTGGGGATCAATCATCGGTGACTTTGGGAACTAAATGACTCTGCCACACTATCTAGTCAGTAAGGAGATTGGGGGTTCAACTACAAAGTCTGTTATCACTGAGGTATGTGGAAAGTCTAACAGCGCCTATTACAATTGATAAGCTAAGCAATGCATTATTTAGTGTATATAGTTCTGTTTGTGCAGATTTGTCCCTGCAACAGTTGCAACAGTAGTAGAATGGATTGTCCTCCTATCCAAACCAAAAGTAAAGTAGTATCTTATTCTTTCTTGGTGGTCATTCACCTTTTTATTGTTGGCAATTGTCAAAGCATAAACATTAAGAAGACTTGAAAAGACATTATGGACAATCCCAGAGGACTGCTCTCAGTGCATAGAGCTATTGCTGACTAGAATGGGAGTCCAATGGAATTGCCAAATGTGAAATCTTAGTTAGCTACACAGACAGACTAATAAGAATAATCTAGTAATACCACAGGGAGTCATAGTCGAGGCAGGATAAGAATTTAGATACAGTCTACAAGAAGATCAAAGACGATTTAGAAAAAATCGAATGAGGAACGCTAGGAAAAAATAGGTACTCTATATTAAAATTAAAACTTACCGGGGTCAGCAAAGGAGCCCTCGCCTGACCGATCCTGTTCAGCAGCAGCAGCAGCAGCAGCAGCAGCAGCCTCCTCCAATGCCCTCTTGCCCCTGGGCAACATGAAAGAAAGAAAGACCAGAAAACTTGGATGATATTTGTCAACCAAATCAAACATTTCAAAAGCACAATAACAAAATATTTTGGCGAAATAGCAAAAAGACAACTATTCCACGGGATATATTGACCGATCTCATGTGGTCTACTACGTTATTAGTATTTCTTGATTTGCGGACCGTCGACTTGGAAAGTTCTTATGTAACTCACTAAACAAGCTACTAAAAAGGTTCGCCTAGGACTGGCAGGCAGCAGTCCGCAGCACGCGAAGTGACAGACAAAGTCCATCGTGATTGCATATCAGTGAATACTCAAACTATCAATCCACCACCACTATTTCTTCTTATCGCCATGTGTACAAAGGAAGGACTGGACTTGAGTCTGTAGGGGCTGATTTAGAAGCCCCTTGCGGCTCTTTTGCTCCATTGTTGTGTGACTTTTGTGACGCAGCGGCAGAACAAAAGAGGCGCCATGGTGCGGCGTATATTAACAATGTGACGCATATGGGAGATGCATCACGTTGTAAAGCCCTGCGCCATCAGGGGGCGTTCCGGCGCAAGGGAGGGCGTTCCTGCGCAGGAACACATCCTAAAAGTGGCTGAGGGACATCTACAAGATTTCAATCAGTCACTTTGAGGACAATGATGCGTGACTCAAACCCTGCGCCTGCTTGAAGCAGACGTACGGCTTGACGCAGCATTGGGGAGATAGGGCACCCCAGAGCATTGCTGGAGCTGCACCATCGTTGCGACGCAACTCCAGCAATGCGCCGCCTTTACGGCACAGAAGCGTAACGCTTCAGTGACGTTTTGGGTACATGGTGCGCCGCATTGTAAATACGGCGCACCATGGGTGGTGGTGGCGTGGCGCACAATTACTGGCGCATCCCTGCTACTTTGCAGGGATGCGCCGGTAATTAAAAATCTGACCCTTAGTGTCTAGCATTACGCAGTTCTTTAAACTACACTCATGCATAATTTCACAGGCCAATGAAATGAACACAAAATCGAAAACAAATAAGCATAGTAGCAGCGCTACTGAAAAGGAGAGCAGTGCACCTGAAATGCACAGAAGATTTTGAAATA
Organism: Lissotriton helveticus; assembly: GCF_964261635.1. Classification (NCBI taxonomy): domain Eukaryota; kingdom Metazoa; phylum Chordata; class Amphibia; order Caudata; family Salamandridae; genus Lissotriton; species Lissotriton helveticus. The sequence continues at coordinate 415,100,159 of NC_136060.1, read as the reverse complement.
TAATTTATCTACAATGTAATCAGCAGCATTATTGCTCTTGGTAAAAAACAAAAATTTGCAAGATAATAACACACAGAGCAGGAGAAAACAGAGTAGTAAAGAAATAGCTACTACTACTCACCAAGCCCGGGGATCTCAAGGCCGAGCAGGTTCAGCAGATCGCGTTCCCGGTCCATGATATCCGTCCAACGGTGGGTGACCTGGTTGTAGGTGCGCCGGACCTGAGAGTGTTGGTACATGGCCCGGCACACCTTCTCCGACGGCTTCCGGCGCTCCTGGATCACGTACCCGCTAGCGATCCTGCCACCTGCCATGATGGTCCTGGGGAGGCGGCGCTGAACATAAAAAATTAGTGTGCCCACCTCCTCCGCGCTGAAGATCTCCCGGGGTTGGACATTCTCCCACCTCAAACGCCCGCACGGGAGCCGGGCCCGGGGTGCGGGACCCTTCCCCTTCTCAGGATGCTTCCCGGCTCCCTTTACCATGGTCTGGGCAGAAAGGAAGCTAAATAATAAAGAAGAAATAGAATAGGGAAGAAGAAAAGAAAAGAGTTTAAAAAAGTAGTTTAAAATTAACCAAAAGTAGCAGAAAACACAAAAATATAGAGCTAGAAAATAGAGGGATAGATAATAAGTAAAATAGATTAAAAAAAACTTCAAACAAGCAAAGGATGGCAGAGATTCAGAGAGGATACAGAAAGCATGCCCAGAAACATAGCAATGAATGAGAAACAAGATGGCCGCGCCCGTTCACGACCGCGTGGGTAAGTTCGCGTGAGATTTTACTCGTGATCACACGCGAAATTGTACTACCGAGCCGCACACTTTGCGAGATTACACATAGCGCCCGGAAACGGAATTACGTCACGCAAACAAGATGGCCGCGCCCATGTACGACCGCTAGCGTAACTTCGCAAACGTTGCGCTACAAGCGGCTTGCGAACACGCACAAAATCACGCGAACAAACACGCCGCAAAAAAAACAAATCCTGTATACGCACGAAATCGTGGCTTCCGAAATCGATCTCGCACGAATTCGCGCCCCGCGAATCGCGCGAAATTGCAGAAAAACGATTTTTGCAAAACTGAAAGCACTCAGCAGGTGCAAAAGTTCAATCTTAACATTTGTAACTATTCCCTCTAGTGCTTCCTGAGGGGCCCCTCCAGAGTTCAGTTGCCTATTTGCAACTATTCTATGACCCTGCTCTGACCCTCACAGCAGGCTCATAGAATAGCTCCAAGTAGGCCACAAAGGTCCTGTGAAAAAAAAATTGCACTGCAACAGAAAGCAAATTACAGATAAGGAAGCAGGTGCCAGACTGGCACTTTAAATCCAGTGACACATTAATCAACCCCAAATTAATTCATGTCAGTTGAAGCAGGGCAGGTGTGCTTGCTTTTTTTCACCCCCATAATCTACAGTGATAAACAAACAAGAGGGTGGCAGTGATGTACCAGAGGGTGGCATGGGTGTACCAGAGGGTGCAGTGGTGAAACAGAGGGTGCTGTGAACCTGTGATGATGAACCAGACGTAGAAACAACGTAGTCGCGGCCGTTGCGAGCCGACAAGTAAGTTCGCAATTGTGAACTGGTACAAAATCCTCGCGAACTGGCAGAAACCCTTGCGAACACAAAAAAATCCGCAAATTCGCGAGAGTTTGCGGATTTTGCGGATTGCAAATCCGTAAATACGCAATTTTGCGGATTGCCAATTCGCAAAATCCGCCCATGAGCTTACACTGTGGCATATTAGGAGCTTCACTGATTGCAAAGATGCCACGAATGTTTTAGATGTTTATCACTGTTGTAATAAGCTACACATGCTGTGACTGTCTCTGCCACGTCAGCCACTAAAAGGATATATGGGTTTGGACCGATTGACCCTCATGTTATTTTCTACAATATTTGCCCTTAAACACATGGGTCACAATTTCAAATTGAGTGCAATGGCATCTCGGGGTGGAATACCGCTCGGCCCAGTATGAGCACTGATCCAATTTTATCAGCGGGATAATTCTAAAGAGATCCAAATGTGGAATGATGACGTGATTCTGGATTAAATTCCACCTGATGACGAGCTGAAGCTAAATTAAGTTTCAAGCACCATTTTGAGCCCCTACAGTGATCAAGATGTCATCAATCCAAGGTAATGGATGACAATCCAAGCATATCTCTTTATTGAGACTAAGGAGGCTGATGCATACCCCCTACTCACCATTTATTTGTGTATTATTTTTCTGTATTATTATCAAGGGGGAAGTCATATGGCTGATTCCACCAGTTCCATAACCCCTACATCGCACGTCTTATTCAATTCCTTTGCCAAATCATTCACAACACTGAATGAAACACTTCTTAGCTTGTGCTTTTATTCAGAGCATTATCATTGATTTAATTTTGTGTTTATCCCTTTTAATTCTTTTAAGACTTAGCTCCAGGTTGTAAAACCATCTGGAGTAACCCTACACTTTCCCTGGATGATACATCCTTTAAATGCCAATTCTGTTTCTCAAAGTCACAGCAAATCCACTTTGTGTACCTAATGCCACTGGCGCAGGAGTCACAATCGTTTGTTGCCCAAAGGGCAGTAAATAAGTTCTGTGAAATCATGGTTATTTTGACCTCCAGCATCAATTAGAAATTTAGAACATGAACTTCCAAAATTTGAACATACCAGTCTTTTGTATTTAACAGAATCATCAGTAATTACTGACAGTAGGGCTCGGATTAAAACCTAGCGGTTAAATTCTGGTCCCACTGCAAATAGAAGTTTGTGCAGGGATTAGAACTCTAAGGGCCACATTATAAAAAACCGCGATAACATTATCAGCGCTTTAGCGGCAGGAAACTGCAGCTAAAGCGGCGATCGGGGCTTGATATTGTGAATTCCCATAGAAGCCCAGGTTCTGGTGTGCAGGACATCAAACCTGGGTTTCTATAGGAATTCACAAGGGCATATTATCAAGCCCCTTATCGCCGCTTTAGCTGCAGTTTCCTGTCGCTAAAGCAGTGATAATGTTATTGCCGTTCTTGATAATATGACCCTAAGTTGTTTGATAATTATCTGTAACCGTTGGTTTCCCCTGACAGGATTCACCACTGACAACATTGAGGAAATGTATCAAGGGAAAGTGCTTGAAAGTGGCAGAATGCGGAATTTGGTGTGTTATAGAAACAATTCTGCTTCAGTTATGTATTGAATTGATTTACATTGTGTAGGTTACCCTTTTTAGATACCCTGACACAGTTTGATATGTGTGTATATATGTATATATTCAATGAAAAAAACATAGGTTTCAGGCCTGATATAGTTAGAAATTAGCATTTAAAAAACATTAGAAATTCACTGAAAAAAACGTAGGTTTTAGGGGTGTTATAGTTAGCTGGACAGTTCACTCGTACAAAACCATTGAAATTCCTCTGATATAGTTAGTTGTACCAACTATATCTTGCGCGCCCGCAATCCACTGCTGATGATGTCACATATGACATCATTCATGACATGGTCAGTGACATCACTGATGACATCTCAAATGACATCACTGATGACATCATCTAGTGAATGTGGTTTGCTTCGTTATTTAAATATGTATTATATATAGAGCAATTTGCATTGAAGAATGAGTGGATATATAAATATAAATATCTGGATGGAGGATTTAGTAGCAGTGTGATTGACTGTTTACTTGACTAATTTAAAGTGTCTCTCTAAATATATTGGATAGTGACTAAACTGTGTGAACATCTGTATCACTTTGTCAGTTGTTGTAAAAACTACTTCTCCAGTTGGTTACTAGCTATTTGAAAGTCTATATTAGTTATTGATTAGTTAACTGAGTATTTGTATGGGAGAGTGAATGTGTGTGTGGTTCGGTGGGTGGTGTGTGACTGCCCAAATATGTGTGAATAGTTGATTTAGTAGGTATATGATGTTAAGACTACGTGTTATAACAGTTGTTTGGGTGAGTTAATTTCTTTATGGGTGTGGTGATGAGCAAATATCTCTCTTAATGGTATGAGTCCAACAAAGTAGAAAAATATAAGGCAATGTATGTGTCAGTTGTTGTTTATAAATAAGTATACATAAGACTCAGTGATTGTATGCGTGACTGTATGGAAAACTGTATACTTGTAATAGTGATTTTATAACACACTAAGTATAAGTTACTATCTATATGAATAGATGAAGTGGTGTTTGTATAAGTGTATAGCTAAGTAAATGTAAGTATGATCCATTGTTTGCATAAGTGAATAGGATGATTTCATAAGTGAATAGGATGTGTGCTGGTGTGTAATGTCGATATAGGTGTATAAGTATATTTGATAGTGTTCTATTGATCATTGACTGCATGTATGAGTGAATCTGTAGGTAGGTAAACAACCTTTACAACGCAACTTTTACCACGCAGTGCCTTTACAACGCAATTTTCACAACGCAAACCATTACAACGCATTGCGCTGGGGGGCGCTCTAGGATAGGGAATAGGTTTAATGTACAATCCAACACCTTCCCTACTATCCACGGGCACTGGAGTTGGAATAGTAAATTAAACAATTCACTATCCAGCGCCTAAAAGCACAATGCGTTGTATTGGTATGCGTTGTAAAAACCGCGTTGTAAAAGCATGCGATGTAAAAGCATGCGTTGTAATGTCATACATCCCTGTAGGTAAGTGATTAGATGTGTGTATTTATTTATTTATTTATTAGAGAGTTTTGTATAGCGCGAACAAGACCCTTCGGTATCAGAGCGCTTTACATTGCATGAGGTAGCATAGACATAGTCAGGTATAGTAATAAACAGATACAGTTTTGTAAAATATAACTATACCTGGTTAAATGGCGAAGTTAAGTACAATTTGCATGCGGTAGCATAGACAAAGTCATGTATAGTAATAAACAGATACAGTTTTGTAAAATATAACTATACCTGGTTAAATAGCGAAGTTAAGTATAAATCAATACCAACTACAAGGGTTACCATAGTATAACATGGAGCTTAAAAGATTGGTATCGTCTATGGGAGGTATTTGCTCATTAGGAATATTTTCAATTCCCTCTTGAATGACACTGTGTTTGTTATTTTTCTAATGTTTGGTGGAAGAGAGTTCCAGATTCTGGGTGCTGCTCCTGAGAAAGCTCTATCGTAGGTTTTCTTCTTCCGGAAGATGGGCGGTCTCAGCACTAACTCCTTGGCACTCCTAGCTGGCTGGTTCCTCCAGATAGTTCATTTTTTTGGGCAAGGTATCTTGGAGTATTGTAGTGGACTGCTTTATGAGTGATACATGCCATTTTTAGTTGGATTCTGGCTTCGTACGGTAACCAGTTTAATGCTTTCAAGTGTGGAGAGATATGGTCGAATTTTCTCGATCCGGTGATCATTCTTGCAGCTGCGCTGAGGCATGCTTTTAGTGGGGCTGTGGAGATTTTGGGTAGTCCTGCTAAAGTAGTGCAGCCATATTCAATCCTAGAGATTACCAATGATTGGACTGCTAGTTTAAGATCCGCCTGAGAGATGTAAGGTTTCATTTTTCTAATGTAGCTCAAATGAAAACGGAAACTTTTGGCCATTGCTTTGATATGAGCTTTCATATCAAGGTTCTCATCAAGTATGATTCCTAGTGATTTCGCCGAATCAACTAAGGAAGGGGTGCAGTTAAGCGCCGTGATCATTTTGGACCATTCCTTGGACTTTGAATGGTTCTTCGGTGGTGAGATTAGTAGGAATTCTGTTTTCTGGGTGTTTAGCTTCAGATGAATCCTTATTAACCATTGTAATGTTGAATGTAGAGCCTCGTTCATTAGCTTGATGTCTTCCAGAGATGCGATTTTAATGTATAACTGTGTGTCGTCCTCATACATATGAAAGGCTATTTTAGAATTTCGAAGAATTTCCGTAAGCGGTTCGACATACAGGTTAAACAATGAAGGAGATAAAGTAGATCCTTGGGGAACTCCAATCGTGTTAGGGCATGAAGACGACAAAGGTTGGTTGACCAGGAATCTTTGCGATCTATTTTTGAGGAAGGAATCAAACCATTTCAGCACATTACCCGATATTCCCATCCTGTCCTGGAGCCTGTTCAGCAATTTTGCATGATTCACTGTGTCAAATGCCGAGGATAGGTCTAGAAGGATGAGTAGACATGATCTATTTTGGTCTAGGGCCTGTAAAGCATCATCAACTATATGTAGAATTGCTGTTTCCGTGCTGTGACCCGTTCTGAAACCCGATTGGCATTCATCCAGTAGGGAGAAATTGTCTATGTGTTCGCTAAGTTGCTTTTGTACACATTTCTCTATTAGTTTGGCAAGTATAGGGATGTTGGTTACTGGGAGAAAGTTATTTGGATCAGCCGGGTTCGCTGTCGGTTTTTTGATAATGGGGACCACTTGTCCAGTTTTTAGGCATTCCAGAAGTATCCCTTGTGAGAGAGAGGCGTTAATAATTTTTGTCCATATAGGAATCAGGATGTGGCTGACTTCTTTCATAAATTTTGATGGGAGAGTCGTTATGATGGTTATTAGGTTTGATGTCTTGTAGCGTTTTGGCGATGTTTTTCTGGTCCAACAACTTGAAAGTATCCCAGTGGGCCTTAATTTTTGCTCTATCCTCCTTAATTATTGAGTTGGTGGAGTTGGTATTGTTCGTTGTGGATCTTTGGATGTCTAGATATCCGCTGCACTCCCAAGCTCTCTTTCCAACGTGTTGGCTTTGTTGGTGAAGAATGATGAAAATTCTTCGCTACTTAGTTGTGTTTTTGTGATTTCTTGTGATGATTTGGCAAACTTGTTGGATTGTTGTTTTAATATTTCAAATAGTTTCCGTGGGCTGTTTTTGGCGAGTTCCAGTTCTGATCTAATAAATTCTTTTTTGGAGTTGAGGATCTTCTTATTGTATTCTTTCCTGATTTTTCTGAGGGACTTCAGTTCGGGGGAAGATGGGTGTTGTCTCCATTTTCTCTCTGCTTGTCTGAGTTTCCTTCTTTCCTCATTCAGTGTTCCGTTAAACCATGGATTTTTATCCTTCTCTGTGACTTTTTTCAATTTCAGAGGCATTGTGGTGTTCACTATATCCTTTATTGAATTAGTGTAGTGGTCCGTTAGATCATTCACGTTTAGCAAGTTGTTAGGTGGGTACAGGTCTTTCTCGCATCTTTCTATTAGTAGTTCCATGTTCGGTTCTCTCGTGTCCCGTATCCATTTTTTTACTTTGTTCGGTTGAGAGTGTTTGTTCTTTTTCCATGTGGGAATCAGGAAGGTTATGGCATGGTGATCCGACCATTCACAAGGATCAATTGATAGGATTGAAATATTCTCTTTTTTTGAGAGTATCCAGTCCAACGTAGCTCCTTCCGAATGAGTTGGCTGTCTGCATGCTTGAGAAAGGTTTAGTTCGGTTAAGAAATCTTTGAGAGTGTTGACCTGTTTGTCATTGTTGTCGTTCCAGTGCAGATTATATAGTGCATGTATAGATCTAGGAATCACTGAGTGGGTTTTTAGAAACTTGTATTGGTGTGTCAATGGATTCAAATATGGTACTCTGTATTTTACAGTGAGTGATGAAAGGTTATACTAGTGTATGATGAGGTGTATCATCACGTGGATGATGTCATCAGTGATGTCATTTGAGATGTCATCAGTGATGTCACTGACCATGTCATGAATGATGTAATATGTGACATCATCAGCAGTGGATTGCGGGTGTGGGAGATATAGTTAGTACAATTAACTATATCAGAGGAATTTCAATGGTTTTGTACGAGTGAAATGTCCAGCTACAACACCCCTAAAACCTATGTTTTTCAGTGAATTTCTAAGGTTTTTTTAAATGCTAAATCCTAACTATATCAGGCCAGAAACCTATGGTTTTTTCAGTGAATTTCAAATGTTTTTTACATGCTAATTCCTAACTATATCAGGTCTGAAACCTTTGGTTTTTTCAGTGAATTTCGAAGGTTTTGTAAATGACAATTTTTAAATGTATTAATTGTTATATTTTTTTTATCCTGATTTACTACATGTTTAAATCTATTTATTTTTAGATATTTTATTTTTTAAATTACATTGTAATTACATTATACATTACATTACCAAATATACTTTCTCAGAATGAATTACTTTAGTTTAAATACTTTGCAAATAGACAATAGACTTTTAAGTACTACAGTTGTTGCAATGGGCAACACAATTTCAAACACAATGCAACATTGACCTCAATGTGTTTATCTAGTTAAATGCAATTAGTTACTTTATGGATTACTTTTCTAGCCACAGGACTGGATCCTAGATTCAGTCCTTGGACATCTCCTGTAAACGGTTGAGTAAAAGTGATTTAGTTACAGTAGTGATTTTTAAGGAATATTATTGTATTTTAAAAGTTGACAGACATTTTTTCCCATAGAATCACCAATGTTATCCTATGGGAGGAAATTCACTTAGCAGGCAAGTAGTGTTAAAATTACTTTTTCATACTCAGTGGTGGATCCTGGTTCCAGCACCGGTTCATCTCCTGTAAACAGTTGAAAGAATGCGTTTAAATCATACAGGCGATTTTTAAGGAATAATTTTAGTTTGTGAAAATAGACACATAGAAACTATTCTGGTGAAAACCAGACAATGGATTCCTATGGAAGGAAATACAAGTTACTGTAAGTACGGTTGGAATTACTTTTCAGGATCAGTAGTGGGCTGAAAGATGCAGCACTGAGGTCTCTCCTGATAACAGGTGAGTAAATCAGAATTCGTAGTTCTGCTGATTTTAGAGGAATTTTTCTAAAGTTCCAAAACTCCACACTTCGAAGAATTCCCAAATGAAACCAGTCAATGTTAGCCTATGGAAGGAATTTCAAGTTACTGTAAGTATGGTTAGAATTACTTTTCAGGGTCAGTCGTGGGCTGAAAGATGCAGCACTGAGGTCTCTCCTGATAACTGGTGAGTAAATATGAATTCGTAGTTCGCCTGATTTTAGAGGAATTTTGCTCAATAGTGAAGGAAGGGGGCGGGGCCTGAGGTGACGAGTTCAAACACACCTTGTGGCGCATTTTAAGTTGGGGAATTCATTCCTCTTCAATCCTGAGGTCCCCTGTGGGCCAACTAGACCACCAGGTATCTCCAGTAGGCTCCAGGGAGCTGCGTTGCAGAGAGGTGTTCAGTGGCAACGCCCCCTTTTTACAACACTCTGCAACGCAGCTCTGTGGCGCTTACTGGAGGTACCTGGTGGGCTAGTTGGCCCTTAGGGGACCTCTGGATTGAAGAGGAATTAATTCCCCAACTTAAAACGTGCCACAGGGCATGTTTGCACACATATCAACTCAAGCCCCGCCCCCTAACTTCACCACTGAGCAAACACACCCCGTAGTGCGTTCTTAGTTGGGGGGTTACATCCCCTTGCATACTGTGGGTCCCTGGTGGCCAACTAGCCCACCAGGAACCTCCAGTATGCGCCAGGGGGCTGCATTGCAGAGAGGTGTAAAAAGGGGCGCGGCCTCATTACACCACTCTGTAACGCAGCCCCCTGGCATGTTTGCATAGGGGGAACTAATTCCCCTTGAATACTGTGGGTCCCTGGGGGCCAACTAGCCCACCAGGAACCTCCAGTATGCGTCAGGGGGTTGCGTTGCAGAGAGGTGTAAAAAGGGGCATGGCCTCTTTACACATCTCTGCAAGGCAGCCCCCTGGCGCATACAGGAGGTTCCTGGTGGGCTACTTGGCCCCCAGGGACCCCCAGTATTCAAGGGGAATTAGTTCCCCCTCTGCAAACGCACCAGGGGGCTGCCTTGCAGAGACGTGTAAAGAGACCACGCCCCTTTTTACACCTCTCTGCAACACAGCCCCCTGGCGCATACTGGAGGTTCCTGGTGGGCTAGTTGGCCCCCAGGGACCTCCAGTATTAAAGGGGAATTAGTTCTCCCTCTGCAAACGTGCCAGGGGGCTGCGTTGCAGAGAGGTGTAATGAGGCCATGACCCTTTTCCACCTCTCTGCAACGCAGCCCCTTGGCGCATACTGGAGGTTCCTGGTGGGCTAGTTGGCCCATTGAATTCTTGGCCTCTCAACTGTGACAGCGAACTTGTGTTGATACAACTTTTCGTTTCAGCTCCTCATACACAACACTGTGGCATCCCACAGGAGTTCATCATATCCCCCTTATTATTTAACATCTACCTAACCTCCTTACAAAACTTTATTAAACCATTCAATCTCACCTGTAACAAGTATGTAGATTCACACCCAAATCCATTTTTAAATGGATGGCCCAGAAGAACTCTACAATTTAAAACTTTATGACTGCCTTCAGGCCATAAACAAATGAAAGATGAATAACAATCTAAAGCTAAATACAGCAGCAAAGACAGATCTTATCACCTGTGTAAAATGACAAAAATACCAGCCTACCGCAATATGGCCTAAGGAACACTAGGCCTCTCTAACAATATTAAGAGAAGGCAGAAACCATGCATTCACACCTATATTTGATACCATATGTTAACAACATAATACAGAGTTACTTCCACACAATAGAAACAATACTTAGCATCTTCCCAAATCTTAGATACCAACAGAACCTGCAAGTCATCCTCACACTCATTATCTCTGAGATTGATCATGCCAACAGCATATACCTTGGTACACCGCATTTATCATATGTAAAATTCAACTCATCCAAAAATGCTACTGCAATATTTCTTCTCTGCCAAAGAAAACATGACTCCAATTGTGCAATCACTCCACTGGCAAACTGTAGGATTGGATGACTTTGCTCATTTCAATGGGCTAATTGTAAAATATCTCCGGGCCTTCACTACAGAATTCTTTTTGTTGGATCTCTGCTTGAAAAGGACTGAATATTATTGAACATTGGAGCTGCCTTCCCTCTATTGGTCCAATATGTATCCACTATAGCCACGTCTTAACATCTCACAATGGTTTTCAGATATAAGATAATAATAAAAATGCACATCCCAACAGAACTCTTCACTTCTCTCTCCCTCCTACAATGCCAGCTCTAGCCCACAATTATACACTAGGGTGCAGATTTACTTAGATTTGACATCGGTGTTGCAACACTTGTGTGGCGCAGCCCCTGATACAAATTCATTTTTGGTATTTACTAAACAGGGCAAAGCTGCTTTGATTGATTTTGCGAAGTTTAGTAAATGAAAAGTAATGCAAGGTAGTGCATATCCCTGCCTTGCGTTGGGAAGGTGTTCCAATGTGGAGCTTGGGCATTCCCATGAATCCATCCATAGATTCTGGCGCATTTTCAGCTTTACTAATGCCAGTAAACTTGAGAATGCTAGGGTATCCCCAGTGAGGCGAAATGCCTTTATTTCTCCTTGTTGCTTCCTCATTCTATGTGTGCTACATTCCGCAGCACACATAGAAAGAGGACTATGCCTCTAAAGATTGTTTATATGCAGGAAAGTGTCTCTTCTAGCACAAAACCAATGTGGCCCATAATGCAGGCCCCCTTGCACCATGGTGCATGGGTGCCTGAGCTGGCGTTAGGCTACTAGTAGTAGTAGTTAGTGCTAGGAGACAGTAGAAATGTGCCATATCTTTGTAAGTATGGCACATTTCTGCTGTCTGCCTTTCACATAAGCAGTGCAGTAAGTTGCCTCGCTGCGTTGCATTGCATGAAAAGTAAGTAAATCTACCCAAAAATGTATTTCTGTTTGGACAAACCAATGCAGTAATCTGCCAAAAAGACTGTAATCATAAGAAATACCATCATAGGACCTGCAGAACTGTTCAAAGTCACCTGCGTACTGAAAAACTAGAACCTGCATGTCTGTGTCTCTCACACCTCATCATACACCACATTGCCACACCCTGCATCTCCTAATAGGATAACTGTACCTCAGCAGTCATCATACACGATATGGAAAAACTTCACACATTAGATCGTAGCACAAAGACAAAACCCTTTTAACCATCGCACCCGCCCTATATGGACTATCTGGCAACTTACGTAGGTAAGCACTTCAGTGCCACACATAGGGAAAATAAGCCCTAAACATACGTGTAATACAACAAAATACCACACAATATTTATAATTTGTGTATCACCAAGAGTTTTTTGCTCCTGTTAGAAATGGGTGAATCTAGTTGGCAGAGGTAGGTAACTTTGTCCAAACAGGGACCATTTCTTCTAGTCAGAGTAAGGAGGATATACACTTTAGATAACCCCTGCTCACCCCCTTGGTAGCTTGGCACGAGCAGACAGGCTTATATCAAAGGCAATGTGTAAAGTATTAGTACTAACACTCACAGTAACATAGTGAAAATACCACAAATGGACACAACACCAGTTTAGAAAAATAAAATATCTTTATCTAAACTTAAGACCACAACGACACAAATCTAACATACACAGTTAAAAATATGACTTTCAAAAGGTTTCAAGAACTTGTACCATAGAAAACTATGGATGTGTGACTTTTACACAAGGTACCTGTAGTTGCCTCAAAATTCACAAGGCCAAACAGCTGCAGAGTGAAGAAGCATCAAAAACACAGAGATGCGTCAGTTCATGAGACTGTGGGGATGCGATGCAACAGTTCTGTTGCACAGTGCTCACACTCAAAGCAGAATCAGCAAAAAGCGGAAAACCGCTGTACTCTGCCAAAAAAGTAAACAAATGTTGCAGTACATGACATAAATGCAAAACAACAGGGGAGCACCAGAAAAGGTGCTTAAAAGCATGCCTTTAAAGAAGTGTCTAACCGCGACCTGACTCAGTGAACGATGGCGTGACAGTGACCTAAAAAACTGAACTATGGTGAAAATAATGCCTCGCAAAATCATCACGCGATGTGAAATCAACTCAAGAAACCACAAACTCACCAAAAGCAGAAAAACACCTGACACGAACTGAAATACAGTGGACGCCAGCTTCAACAAGTGTGCACGTACGTGAACGCTGTATAAATGTGTGACTGGAAGGGTGATCATAAACATAAAGATAGGACTGTGAACATGATAGAACCTCAAAACCAGAAAACAACTACCTCACCTAATGCGTGCCGCAAAGTGTAAAGAAGTACCGTAAAAGTGAAATAAAAATAAAATAGAAGTGAACGTGATGAATATTGACCGAAAAAGCAACAGTGTTAAAAATGATGAATCAAAAAGCCACATTTATAAAGGCCTGAACTCAAATGCAAAGAGCAGAACAATGACAGTGTTGGGACATTAGTAGCATCCACATTAACATGATTTTCAAATTAGTGAACACAAGAAAAGGAACAATGGCAATGTGAACAAATCCATGACAGTCTCTAAAAAAAGGAATTACAGCCTAATCTAATACATGATGAGTTTATCTAAATAGAGCAACTAACCGCAAAAAAAGGAGTACTGACACAAGTTATGAAATGCGTGACAATTCAAATTTATCATTCAGCCCTTTTGGAGACAAGGTTTGCATAAACCAAATCCAGTACGACTCTCGTTGAAATAACACTTTTGACATGTCCCTGTCTGAAACGAGTCTCAACAATTTCAAGCACCCCGAATCTAAGCTGTGCAATAGTATGTTTTTCAGTTAGCCAATGTTGTGCTAATGGCGTACTCATTGTATTGGTCCTGATCCTACTTTTGTGCTCAGTAATTCGGGTATGGAGAACCCTCTCCGTCTTCCCTACATAATACAAATCACACGGACATTTGATGACATAGATAACTTGATGACTATTGCAGATAGCATTGACATTTAGGGAAATCTTCTTGCCTGTACAAGGATGTGATAGGCTCTTACCAGTAATGACGTTGTTGCAATGTGAACAGTTCATGCATTTAGATATGCCTTTGTGTGAAACTTTACCATTGTCAAAGGGTTTGTTTAACATTTCTTTCAAATTACTTGACCTTTTATATGCAAATAACAGGGGACTTGAAAAATCTGATTCAGATTGAAGCAAATCCCATCTTTGCATTATGCTTTTTTCACAACAGGTCCTCATGATGTAAAGCTAATGATCTACTTTCAATCTGATCTACTACCTGTTGAGGGTAACCTCTACTTAAAAACTTCTCTTTAGAGTCTTAAATGGTCTGCAAACCTAACTCTGAATCCGAAGTGGTATGCCTGATTCTCAAAAACTGAGAGAAAGGAAGATGACGTTTGAAAGACCAAGGGCGGAAGCTTTGGTATAATAAGGCGTTGTTGCGATCAGTGTTTTTTTAAAAACAGTGGTCTCAATGGTGGTGCCTGAAAGTTTAAGCAAAACGTCCAAGAAAGCTATATGCTGAGATTCAATCTGAAAAGTAAATTGAATTCTAGGGTTGATGGCATTCAACTTAAGGAGCTGCGATTCTAGGTCACTCCGTGACCCATCCCAGATGATGAGTATGTAATCAATGAAAAGTCGATATGCGATCAACTTAGAAGTCCGTGAAATTTTCGAAGAGAATGTTCTCTGTTTCAAATTTCAGCATAAAAATATTGGCATAGCTGGGGGCTTCCGAAAAGCCCATTGATGTACCATTGCCTGAAGAAAAAACTGATCTTTCCACTGAAAATAGCTGTGAAAAAGACAGAAATAAAGCAATTCAAGAAGAAACACTTTATTCGCCCTCATGTTATCCTGTCTCAACAAAGCCCATTCAATGGCTTCAATACCTTCAAGGTGGGGAATGGATGTGTATAAAGACACAACATCTATTGTGCATAACCAAGTTTGTCCCATCTCAGGAATAACGATGTTCTGAAGAATATTTAGCAAGTGAGTCGTGTCTTGTAGGTATGATGGACTAGCTTGAACAATGGGCTGAAAAAAGTCAAGATAATGACCCAACTGATCGTATATAGATCCGCACCCTGATACTATGGGTCTCAATGGTGGGTCCCTCTAATTTTTGTGTATGTTTGAGAGCATGTACAGTCACGGTCTATGGGGAAAACGAGGGAATAAATACTCTCTTGTCTAAAAGTGGCATTTTCAAACACATAATTTAAAAACCAACTTCACTAAAACATATGTTATTACATTCTAAATTCTGAGAGCCTAAACTTTATTTCTCTATCTTGTCCTAATGGCAATTTATATTTATAATATATTATAAATAAACTCCCATTCTATCCTATGGGGGAAGATAGCCTTTCAATTGTGAAAAACTAATTTGGCATTATTTAACTATCATGACATGTTAGACACACCAGTACATGTCCTACATTTCACATTCACTGCACCCTGCCCAAGGAGGTACCTTGGACCCACCATAAGAGTGCCTTACATGTAGAAAAAGGGAAGGTTATGGCCTGGCAAGTGGGTGCACTTGCCAAATCGACATGGCGGTTAACAACTGCACACAGACACTGCAGTGGCAGGTCTGGGTTACCTTTTCAGAGCAACTCATGTGGGTGACACAATCAGTGCTGCAGGACCACTAGTAGCATTTGATTTACAGGCCCTGGCACACTTCAGTGCACTTTACTAGGGGCTTACCAGTAAATCAAATATGCCAATCAGGGAAAACCAATTATAACAACAATTTACACAGAGAGCATATGCACTTTAGCAGTGATTAGTAGTGGTAAAATGCCCGGAGTCCTACAGCCAACAACTGCAGTTCAGGAAAAAATAGAAGGAAGAAGCAATACGTTTGGGGATAACCCTGCAAAAAGGGCCAAGTCCAACAGATCCTATTAAAATCTTTGTTTCCTTAACATTTCAGAATTATAAAACAAAATGTGTTTCATTTTTGCTTTCATAACTGCTGGTATATGTTGAAATATTTGTATGGTCCATTTACAGGTATTAAAATTTGTTGTCAATTAGAAACAAACTGACATCCTACGGTATTTCTTTTTGCACTCCCTGTACTTAAACTGGAATTATGTGATTCTGCAGTCATGGAATTATGCAATTCTGTGATTGCAGCGTTTCCCACATAATTATGAACTTACCGCATTTGCCACATAATTCATCATCTACTGCATAATCTGCAGATTTAAACAAAAAACACATTTTTGTTTCTTGCTCAAACAAATCAAAGGTTAGTAAAAATGCTGAAACATGTGCTACCGTGTAGTGGACGGTCAAAAATTGACTGGTCACCCTTGAGTCACTTCAAGCTGGATGTGGAACTAGTTTTAAAGAAGTGAAACCTTTGACCAGACAGTGGTAATATGTATAAAAAAAATGACCAAATAATTAAGTGAAATAATTACAAAATGTGCAGCATTAAGCCACATAATTTGAGTTTTCTTGCCACATACTTTAGTCAACATTGCCACATAATTTGGGCATCCCCTGCCACAGAAGTTCAAGGGCCCTGTCTGTACCCTAGAGAGAATGTCACATAGTTAACTTTACAAAATACTCTAAGCTTGCAGTCAAAGAAAGAAAAGTAAAAAACATCTCCACATTAAAAAAATAAGCAGCAATTTATCAGCAGACTTAACCTGACTTTTAACCTGCAGCAAATGTAACAAGATAAAAACAAAATTTAAAGGAATTTTTATTTGCTCATTCTCCTTCTAAACTCCTGCTCCTCTATACTGTGCCAGCTTCCTTGATCATTTGGAAGAGACAAAGATTATTATGGGCTGGTCCGGCCCTCAAACGCCCCCTCATGGCTACTGCCCTGCCTGCACCCAGCCGCCCCTGCAGCACTGCGGGTGTACTTTGGGTGCTAACTCGGATCCACCTTTGCCCTGAGCCTAACACCAGAAGCTTTGCTGCCACAACCAAATGGCCTGCTCACGAGCAGCCATCAATCGGAGGCCTCCAAGCCCCATTGGATAACTTTGGGCCTCACCACTTTACACCCCGCCACCCTAGCGCTGCTGAGGGTGTTCTGAGAGTGATTCCTTGACCCTGGGGGAACCTTGGTTCTAACCCCAGAATACCAACTCCCACAATAAGTACTTACCTGCAAATCATTAACTTCATTTCTTTTCATAGGATTGCATTGAATGTTTTTCCTTGACACACCCCCAGCTCCCCCTTTAGGTGCGGTAAGGTAAAGGCAACTGAGCGCAACTGCTACGGCCCCTCGGGTCAGTAGGTGTTCCAACAGGTTTCCCTATCTTTCCACAAGCAAGCTAGTCACATGTCAAAAGACTTATAAACACAGAGCCTGTCTTCTTGCTCTTCCTTCACCCCTTTCTCTCCTGCTTTCCTTTCTTTCACCCTTTTTTTCTTGTTCTCAGCAAACTTCGTCATGTGGGGTTAGCTAAATACATATGCCAAGTACCTCAAAACGCTATTGCACAAACCGCGATTGGCTAACCCTGTAACACAAATGCAAATGTCTTTGCTTATAAAAAATGTAATAAAATACTTTGAAATTGGAAAATTCTTTTAAGTGTGGAGTTGGTTTGTATGAAACATTGAAAAACTGCAAATGCACTAAAAGTGAATTACTTACCTTTTGTCCAAGAAATGTCTCAGTCTGATAGCTAAGCATATCACAATGATTACAGTAATCTGTAAAGCAAATAAAAAGTAATTTCGAACTGTTGACTTACACTGTTGACTTACCTGTAATTCAACCAACTGCATTTGAACCTGCATTCAATTGTAAATGACTACCTAAAATTTTGCAAAGTATTATTTCACTTACCTGCACCAGGCTTGGCTTGGTTCCAGAAATAAAATAAGGAAATATTTATGATACAAACAAATTCCTCTGAGTTCAGTCTTTGAGTGTGTGACAACATTTCTTGTCTGAGTGTGTACAACAAATGCTTAACACTACCCTCTGATAAAGCCTTACTGCTTGCCCACACTATCACAAATAGCGAGTAAGGTGGTATCTACATTTACCTCTACATACCTTTGGGTTTCCAATGGACTCTGTACACACTGTACCTCATTTTGGTATAGTACATACAGAGCCAGCTTCCTACACATGGTGAGCAACAAAATGATGGAGTTAACCCAGATGTGTGAAGGGGTGAATGTCTGACAATGTTCATCATTCTGTTCCATCATCTTGCTGTATTGCAATAGTTGCCCTAAGTGGGAAGGGTATACCCAGACGTAGGTCCCATGCTCACTGTACCACTGGATCCAAGCAAGCCTGACTGATGAGGGGTGATACCCTAAAACCGGCCTCAGGGTGCTTGTTTCCAGTCCAGAAAGGGCCTGGCAGTTTGAGCTGGACTGTTCCCATGGCGACCATGTTGAAGTCTGATTTGCATATAGTGGGTCCAAACTAAGGTGGCATGATGAGCAAAAAAACAATAGATTTAACCCAGATCTGTGACTGGGGGTGAATATTTGACAATCTTTAATATTTATCCATCATCTTTTTGTGTTGCTATAGTCACCCTAAGTGCCTAAGTGGGAAGGGTATTCCTAGAAGTGGGTCCCGTGCTCTCCGTGCCACTGGTTTAAAGCTAGCCTGGCTGATAAGAGGTGATACCCTTAACCCCTTCCATGCTCATGACGAGCTCAGCTCGTCATGCAGTACACTGCTCGTGTGCTGATGACGAGCTGAGCTCGTCATGAACAATGGGAAAAAATGAGTGCCAGCGCTGAGGGGGAAATGCTGTAGCATTGATGGTGTTAAACCGGTCACAGGTGGCTTGTTTCCAGTCCAGGGAGGACCTGTTCTGGCACTTCGGGCTGGACTGTTCCCATGGGTAGCAGGATGAAGACTGATTTGCATATGGATGGATGCAAACTGGAGTGGCATGGCCAGCTACAAAATTATGGAATTAACCCAGATCTGTGACTGGAGGTGAATGTTTGACAATGTTCAAGATTCTGGTAATCATCTTTTTGTGTTGCTATTGTTGCTATAGTCACCCTAAGTGGTAAGGGTATTCCTAGACGTGGGTCCTGTGCTCTTCGTGCCACTGGAGTCAAGCTAGGCTGGCTAATGAGGGGTGATAACCTTAAACCGGTCTCAGGAGGCTTGTTTCCAGTCCAGGGAGGACCTGTTCCTGCACTTCGGGCTGGACTGTTCCCATGGGGAGCAAGATCAAGACTGATTTGCATATGGATGGATGCAAACTGGAGTGGCTTCGTGAGCTAATAAATGATGGAATTAACCCAGATATGTGACTGGAGGTGAATGTTTGACAATGTTCAAGTTTCCGGTAATCATCTTTTTGTGTTGCTATAGTCGCTCTAAGTGGGAAGGGTATACCCAGACGTGGGTCCTCTGATCATTGTGCCACTGTATTCAATCTAGCCTGGCTGATGAGGGGGTGATACCTCGAAACCTACCCAAGGA
The DNA here is from genome assembly GCF_964261635.1 of Lissotriton helveticus. Classification (NCBI taxonomy): domain Eukaryota; kingdom Metazoa; phylum Chordata; class Amphibia; order Caudata; family Salamandridae; genus Lissotriton; species Lissotriton helveticus. The sequence continues at coordinate 415,080,966 of NC_136060.1, read as the reverse complement.
TGGGTTTTTTCCGTTCCAGGGAGCACCTGGCCTGGCAGCTTGGGCTGGACTATTCCCATGGGGAGCAGGGTCAAGATTAATTTGCATATAGCTGGATGCAAACTTGGGTGGTAAGGTAAGAAAACACATTATTAATTTAACCCAGGTCTATGACTGGGGGTGACTGATTTACGTATGGCAAGGTCCAAACTGGGGTGGCATGGTGAGAAAGGAAATGATGGACTTAAGAGATATATGACTGGGTGAATATTTGACAATGTTCAACATTCGTCCATCATCTTTTTGTGTTGCTATAGTCACCCTAAGTGGCAAGGCTATTCCCAGACGTAGGTCCTGTGCTCTCTGTGCCACTGGATTCAAGCTAGCCTGGCTGATGATGGGTTGATATCCATGAACCAGTCCCAGAAGGCTTGCTTCCGGTCCAGGGAGGACCTGTCCTGGCAGTTCGGGGGACTGTTCCCATGGGGAGCAGGGTCAAGACTAATTGCATATAGCTGGGTCCAAACTTGGGTGATAAGGTAAGCAAACACATTATTAATTTAACCCAGGTCTATGACTGGGAGTGAATGTTTGAGAATGTTCAACATTCCATCTTTTTGTGTGTTGTGATACTGAAAGATTCTCTGGGTGCTGTGCGGTCAATGCAGGCGTCCTTACGGATATTCCTCAGTCCATAGATAAGGTGAGGCGATCTTGGCCACAGAGGTTCGGTATCCCTCAAAGTCCTTTTTGAGCTAATAGAAGACCAGCTGGGCTACTGATCTCCATTCAAAGCTGGTCCAGCGGTATCCTTCAGTGAAGTCTGGTGTCCTTCTTTGGTGACCAATCTGGACTCAGATGACACACCCTGATCCAGCAGGCTCAGATGCAACTTTTGGCCATCAAGGATTAGTTTTTTTGGTCGCCCAGCTGCGGTCAGTGCTGATTCGAAGAATCAATCAATCAATCAATCACTGCATTTGTAAAGCGCGCTACATACCCGTGAGGGTCTCAAGGCGCTGGGGGGGGAGGGGGCGCTACTGATCAAAGAGCCAGGTCTTGAGGAGTTTTCTTAAGGCCAGTAGGTCCTGAGTCTGTCGTAGGCTGGTGGGGAGAGCGTTCCAGGTCTTGGCGGCGAGGTAGGAGAAGGATCTGCCGCCGGTGGTGGTTTTCCGGATACAAGGAACTGTGGCGAAGGCGAGGTTGGCTGAGCGGAGGCTTCGGGTGGGGGTGTGGAAGTTGAGTCGGTTGTTGAGGTATGTAGGTCCGGTGTTGTGTAGGGCTTTGTGTGCGTGGATGAGGAGTTTGAAGGTGATCCTCTTGTTGACAGGGAGCCAGTGCAGGCCTCTCAGGAGGGGTGTGATGTGGCTGCGTCGGGGGACGTTGAGGATCAGTCGTGCCGAGGCGTTCTGGATTCGTTGTAGTCATTTCAGGAGCTTGGTTGTTGTTCCTGAGTAGAGGGCGTTCCCGTAGTCGAGTCTGCTGGTGATGAGGGCCTGGGTGACAGTCTTTCTCGTGTCGGGAGGGATCCATTTGAAGATCCTGCGGAGCATGCGGAGGGTGTTGAAGCAGGACGCGGAGACGGCGTTGACTTGCCTGGTGATGGAGAGGGTGGAGTCGAGGATGACCCCCAGATTGCATGCATGGTCTGTGGGTTCCGGGGCTGTGCCTAGCGATGTGGGCCACCAAGAGTCGTCCCAGGCTGATGGGGTGGGTCCGAGAATGAGGACCTCCATTTTGTCTGAGTTCAGCTTCAGTCTGCTGTCCTTTATCCAGTCGGCTACGGCCTTCATTCCTCTGTGGAGGTTGGCTTTGGCGGTGGGGGGGTCTTCTGTGAGGGATATGATCAGCTGGGTGTCGTCGGCGTAGGAGATAATGTTGAGGTTATGTTGTGGTGAGACGTGGGCGAGCTGGTCCATGTAGATATTGAACAGCGTCGGGCTCAGGGAGGATCCCTGTGGAACGCCGCAGATGATCTCGGTGGATTTTGAAGCGGAAGGGTGGGAGGCGGATGCTCTGGGCTCTGCCGGAGAGGAAGGATGTGGTCCAGGCCAGGGCCTTCTCTTGAATTCCGGCGTCATGGAGGCGTGCTGATAGGGTGCGGTGGCAGATTGTGACGAAGGCTGCTGATAGGTCCAGGAGGATGAGGGTGGCCGTTTCTCCTTTGTCCATCAGGATCCTGATGTCGTCAGTGGCGGCGATGAGGGCGGTCTCGGTGCTGTGGTTGCTGCCTTACCAGAGTGGGCTTCTTCAGCTTTGATGGCCCTGGTACTAGTTCCAGGGGGTCAGTTGACTGACCCTTGGAGACAAGTTCGTGCATATTTGCAAAGAAATGATGCGGCATGGTGCTGCAAGCAATTTAGCAGCACCACACTGCATCATTTAAAAAACGCAGGGATGCACTGTATTCACAAGAAGTAGTGCATGCCAGTGTGTTTATATTGCATGCCTGTTTTATTGTGTGTTTTAGGAAGCTATGGGCACTTCACTTGCCCCACTACTTTCTTATGGTACCAGCCACCCCTTGCCCCATCCCAATTCATCGTTATTTTTTGCAACATGCCACCTCAGTTTGGACACAGCTTGGTTCCAGTGACACAGTGTGCATGGAACCCACATCTGGGCATACCCATCCCACTTGGAGCAAGACAATAAGTATACAAAACAGTGATGGATGGAATTTGTGAATTAATCTCAGCCACTGGTAATTACTCAGGGCTGCATCCCAATCCATCATTATTTTGCACACCATGCCACTTCAGTTTGGACCCAGCTATATGCAAATTAGTCTTGACACTGCTCCTCATGGGAACAGTCCAGCCCGAACTGTGAAGCCAGGTCCTCCATGAACTGGAACACAAGCAACCCAGGATCGATTATGCACTAGTTATGGGCTCATAAGCTGGGTCCAGCTTGGTTCCAGTGACATTTTGGTGTGCAGAAAAATGACGGATTGGGATGCGGCCCAAGTATTTACCAGTGGCTGGGATTAGGCATTCCATCCATCACTTTTTTGTAAACCCTCTAAAAGTGGCAGTTTCAAAATTGTACCTTAAGATCAGGCTTTACAATGAGAGAGGATTTTTTATTACAATTTCTCAGACACCAAACAGGAAATTATCACCTGTTCCCAATCAAAAGTTAGCACTTATTAGACGTAATAAGCCAACCCAATGGGCAATCTGATGGGAGAGGCAAGCCTCACAATAGTGAAAAAATGAATTTAGGAGTTTGTTACTACCAAGACATGTAAAACTTAAAAGTACATGTCCAAACTTTTAATGACCAAGCATCCTGCCTTATGGGCTACCTAGGGTCTACATTAGCGGTGACATACAAACAATAAAAAAAGAGTATAAGGTTTGGCTAGGGGGTTATATTGCCAAGTCGAATTGGCAGTTTAAAGCTGCTATGACACTGCTCTGGCAGGTATGGGACATGTTTTAAGGGTGAACGTGATCACACTCTCTTGGACTAAGTGTAGAATTCAATAGTTAATACTCAGGTAAATATCACTCAATTCGTGGTCTGGTAAGTATTGATAATTCTTTATTTTCTTTGTAGGTTGCTAAGTTACTAGACAGCACACTTAGTAACTTAGCATCTCTCTTAGGTAATCATGGGGAGTAATTTAGGCTGGGCTACCTTCAAAAACGGGCTCAGTGTCGTCCCCATCATTTTGTTTGTGAGGTTTTTCATCTAGAAAGATATCAACATCCCTTTCCTTCTTATTTCCTCTTTATGGTGCATAAATTATGCGTCCTTGTCAAATATGACTCCTAGGTACTTGTAATCGTAAGCTGGTTCGAGTTTAGTGCCACCCAAAAACCATTTCCTCAGCCGTTTTTTTTAATTGCTTATTGCCATTGACCGAGTCTTACTCAGATTAATTTTTAAGTTGTTTTCTGTGGCGTAGTTCTGCATTTCCGATGTTGAAGTCCAACGTAGGTGTGACTAATCACAACTACGTCATCTGCATACATAATCAATCAATCAATCAATTAGGTGTAAAAAGTGCGCTACTCACCCGTTAGGGTCTCAAGGTCCTGGGGGGGGGGAAGTGGCTCCAGATTAGTCGAAGAACCAGGGTGCCGATTCACAGAACTAACTTAAGACAAAATCCTAAACTTACTACTTTTGGTATTCACAGAAGTTAGGATTTTGTCTTAAGTTTGTCTTAAGACAGACTTAAGACAGACTTAAGACAACATCCTAACTTAAGTCTGTCTTAAGTCTGCCTTAAGTCTGTTTTAAGACAAACTTAAGACAAAATCCTAACTTCTGTGAATACCAAAAGTAGTAAGTTTAGGATTTTGTCTTAAGTTAGTTCTGTGAATCGGGCCCCAGGTCTTGAGCCAATCTAAGATTGGGTGAATGGAAATTACAGGTATCAAGTGCCTTTGGGAGGTCGGCCATGAATAAATTAAACAGGGTGGGTGCAAGCACGTAACCCTGTTTCAGACCTTTGATTGTGGGGACTTTTGAGGAGAAGTTGGCGCCGCCGCCTAGTTTCAGCTAAACCCAGGTGTCGGTGTGGAGAAATGACAGTATGTTTAAGATATACTGTGGGATACCCCAGAGTGCCACTTTCCCCCATAGTCTACCCCTTGCCACATTGTCGAATGCAGCACTAAATTCAATATAACATAGGTGTAGGGGTAGATTGGAGGTTTTTGCTGCATCAATCAGTAAAGAGATTATGAGAATGTTTGTTGATGTACCAGCCATTTTACGAAAGCCGGTCTGGTTCAGCAGTATTATCTTGTTTGCCTCTGCTCAGGATGTGAGCTCCTCTAACATAGTGCCCGCAAAGTATTTTGCTTCATTATCTATCGAGGCAACTAGTCAGTAGTTACTAGGCCTGACCTTATCTTCTTTTTAGTGGATTGGCACAATTGTCAAGCCCTTCCAAGACTCAGATAATCTGTTTATAAGCCTGACTTCCAGAAAAAGAGGTTGCAGAATGTTAGCCCAGTCCTACGCCTTGGCTGTGAACAGTGCAGGTGGAGTACCATACGGTCCCGGTGCCACTCAGTTCCTCCCTTTAATGATCTGCTTTTTTATTAGATGAGACAGGGGGCTGCTAGCTTCGCATGATGGTGTGTCTTCTATGGCTGGCAGATTCTGCTCCATCATCTCATTATTGCGTGCTCCAGCTTGTTCTTCTGGTGGCCAGGTATTAGGGATTTGTGTTCCAACGCCTCCCGTTTTATTGTTAAAGTGCATGGTAAGAAATTCCACCCAGATTGCTTCCGAGATATATGACGTGATGCCCTGGTGATGAGGGTTGATGAACCCATTCACGGTTTTCCAGAAGCGTGCACTGTCGTTGCGATTTATATCATGTAGAAATGTTGCCCAGGTTGCATTCTCTTGATCTCTGCTGATGTTCCATTTCAGTTTTTTCAGTGATGAACTTTGACCCCTCAAGAGTGAGCGTGTGCTAGCGTCACCCGGAAGTCTTCTCAACCTGCGCATTGTGATATTCACTGATTTTTTGAGGAGTTTGAGGCGGTCTCTTTGGCCTTTCGGTATTATGTTTTTCCGGCATGAGGCCTGGGAAAGTTGCCATGAGGAACTATTAATTTTTTAAATGCATAAATATCATGTGCAGAAGAGATACATCGGTCATTTACATTCTGGGAGTTGTAATACTTTTAGTAACATTATTAAACAGGTGTAGTGTAGTCACAAATAAAAGATGAGAACATGTTGACTGCCTGTTTATGAATTAGAAAGAAGTAATACCTGTTAGCCATATATTGGGAAGTGTTTATCATAGTGGTTTTTAACTTATATGATCGCTTAGCGTATACTTAGATGGTGAAATATTGTTCTTGTGGTTGCAGATAGCTATATATACGGTGGGACCTTTGAGTTTACTTAAAGATGCAGAGAGGTATGTATTTTTGGAAAGATGGCTTGAAGTTGTACATTTATTAAGAAATCGCATATATGTTTACATGGTGATCTATGTTCAGTAAGGCTAATGGAAATTTCTTGTATATGGTGAGGGTGGTGTTTTATTTCTTTAAACATGGTTTGTTTAAAATTGAGAAGGATTAATAATGCAGAATGCCTCACGAGTTCTTGTGCTAGCTTCATTTGGAGTGTAACTTTTGTTTGGGAAATGTTGAATATATGTTTTAGAAGCAGAAAAAGTATTTGAGAAATGATGTAGCTATACCATTCACAAAAGGTTTGTGCTTTGATAAAATGCTAAATGTTGTTTTCCATTTTACAAATTTACTGATGCATATGCATGGTCAGTAACAAAGCAATGTATGCTCCTAGAGAGCCATGTATGCAAGTATCTACCAGGAGCCAGATGTACAACCTGTTTTTGCATGCACAAAAGGGTTTGCAAACCTGTATGAGCTTGCAAAAACATCATGGGCCATGTACAAAGCCTATTTAGCGAGTCACAATTTATTTGCGACTCGCTAACGAGGTTTTATGACTTGCTATTTGGAAGGGGCGTTCCCTTCTAAATAGCGAGTCTCAAAACCATGTACTAATGTTTTGCGACTGCAATTACGGTCGCAAAACACTCGCAATTACCACCTACTTCAAGCAGGTGTCAATGCCTTCGCAAATGGGAGGGGGTCCCCAGGGGACCCCATCCCCTTTGCAAATGCATCTAAAAATATTTTTTAAGGGCAGGCAGTGGTCTCAGGGACCACTGCCTACCCTAAAAAATGAAACAAAAACGTTTAATTTTACTTTTCTTTTAAACGGGCTGCATTTTTTTTTAAAACTGCTTTTTTTCAATGCAGTCCCAGACATGGTGGTCTGCTGAGCCCAGAAGGCCACCATCCCTGGGAGTGCCTGTCATTCCCAATGGGCTCGCAAATTGCGTGAGGCTCATTAATATTAATGATTCTCGCAATTAGAGACCTCATTGGGAATCACAAACAGGGTTAAACACACTGTTGTACATTTTGTTTTGCGCCTTGCAATTATTCCCAAATTGTGAGGCGCAAAATAAAATGGTTGTACATCTGGCCCATAGTGTGAATCTAGACTTCCCTCACATTTAACTCATGAGAAAAGTATATATACACAGTACAACAGGTAGTTTGATACTGACCGAAGGAGATAACCAATGAGTCAGATATATAGTCACAACTGTTATGTATCTAACTGTAATGAAGGCACTTTCACAGTCAGTCAGGCACTACTCAGGCACTCGTGAAGTCACCCAACCACTAGTGAGGCAGTCATCAACTCAGTGATTCAGTATCCATAGAATCATTCAGTACATAGACACCAGCTGAGGCTGCTGCAGGTAAGAGCGGTGGGGCCAGGTGAGGGGGGATTTGGAGTGACGACCATAAAGGAAAATTAAATAAATAATTAATTTTCCTTTGTTGTCGTATCTCGAAATCCCCCTTCACCTAGCCACACCACCCTACCCCTCTTACCTGCATCGGCCGCGGCTATTAGACACTACACATGTACTCTTAGAATCAGGCAGGCAGAAATTATGTAGTCATTGAACTATGGAGGTAATGCCTATACATTCATCTAATCACCCAGACACTAACCATTTACTTATGCAATTAACAAGGCTGTAAATATGCAGTTATTGTCACACTTGCGCAGAAGCTATGCAATCATCTAAACACCCACTTGCACCCATACAGTCATTGAAATACTGAGGCACACGCATGAACTCATGCAAACACTCAGGTACTACTCGTGCACACGTCTATTTACATAGAGTACTATTGTAGTAAACCTGTAATCCATCCAGTAGCTATGCACTCATTTAATTACTGAGGGAATACTCTTGCACTAATGCAATCACCCCAGCAGTACACTTACTTTCACCCAATCTCTCAAGGTTTAACAATGGAGTCATGCAATCACTCAGACACTAGTCATGCTCTCATGGAATCAACTAGGCACTACTGATGCACTTATTCAATTATCCAGGCACTAATCATGTAGTTATCTAAACCCCCCGGCACTACCTGTTCACTTAACCAAAAACACATGGGCAGCAGCCGTGTAGTCATGCAATTACTGAAATACTACTCATGCACTCATCCAATCTGCTAGGTGCCACGCATGTACTTAAAAAATCATGCATGCACTATCCATTTACTTTAGAAATCACCTATATATTATCTATGCACTCCTGCAATCGTCCCGGCACTAAAGCTGCACTCATTTAATCATCCAACCACTATCTATGCATGTATTGAATTATTGAGCCAATAATTATGCACTTATCTAATCATTCAGGTACTACTCATTCACTCATCCAAACAGCCAGATAGTAATGATATACTCATGCAAACATACAGGCAGTAACTACGCAGATATGGAACGACCCATAGAGTTCTGATATACTCAAGGAATCATCTAGGCCATGGGTACTCACAAACCTTCTCTCTGGGCCAGTTTAACAGTGTGATTTATGGCCGAGGGCAGTGGGGGTCAGTGAGTGTGGGGCTAGAGAAAAAAAATCACCACCTTTTGAAAACAAATCAAAGTAGTACAGTTACCTAGTGTGTCTCTATCATAACTGCAAGGACCCCTGTTTACTGGTACAGTACTGTAACCTTGTGTGTCCATATAATACCTACAAGGACCCCTGTTTACTGGTACAGGTACTGTAATCTTGTGTGTCCATATACTACCAGCACAGACCCCTGTTTACTAGTAGAGGTACTGCAACCTTGTGTGTCCATATAATACCTGCACGGACCCCTGTTTACTGGTACAGGTACTGCAACCTAGTGTGTCCATATAATACCCGCAAGGACCCCTGTTTACTAGTAGAGGTACCGCAACCTTGTGTGTCCATATAATACCAGCACAGACCCCTGTTTACTAGTAGAGGTACTGCAACCTTGTGCGTCCATATAATACCTGCACGGACCCCTGTTTACTGGTACAGGTACTGCAACCTTGTGTGTCCATATAATACCCGCAAGGACCCCTGTTTACTAGTAGAGGTACCGCAACCTTGTGTGTCCATATAATACCAGCACAGACCCCTGTTTACTAGTAGAGGTACTGCAACCTTGTGCGTCCATATAATACCTGCACGGACCCCTGTTTACTGGTACAGGTACTGTAATCTTGTGTGTCCATATAATACCCGCAAGGACCCCTGTTTACTAGTAGAGGTACCGCAACCTTGTGTGTCCATATAATACCAGCACAGACCCCTGTTTACTAGTAGAGGTACTGTAACCTTGTGTGTCCATATAATACCTGCACGGACCCCTGTTTACTGGTACAGGTACTGTAACCTTGTGTGTCCATATAATACCTGCACGGACCCCTGTTTACTGGTACAGGTACTGCAACCTTGTGTGTCCATATAATACCTGCACGGACCCCTGTTTACTGGTACAGGTACTGTAATCTTGTGTGTCCATATAATACCAGCACATACCCCTGTTTACTAGTAGAGGTACTGCAACCTTGTGTGTCCATATAATACCTGCAAGGACACCTGTTAAACATACATTCAGAGCACAACCAGAGCAAGGAGATAGTACATAGTTCAAGTCAACAACCACTGAGAAAAATGTATATCTGACCAGTTAACAGGTAACCTTACAGTTATTATATGGACACACAAGGTTATAGTACCTTAACCTTGTGTGACCATACAATAACAACGAGGTTACCTATTAACTGGTCAGATATAGATTTTTCTCAGTGGTTGTTTACTTGAATGTATGCTGTTTTGCAAACGAGTTCCTCCATGCCCTCACCCACACATTCCCCATCTGCAAAAATGCACCCAGGCCTCTAAATGCCAGGCATCTCCATTTGCACATGAATTTACTTATATTTTGCATATTTGAGTAACATAGACCTCTGGAAGCCCAATCACATGTGTCTAGTTGTCAGGACTAGGATCATGGGAGTGGAGGAGAAACCACAGTCCTCCCTGCCTTCTTGACAATGACAAATGTGGCCCTTTCATTAAAATAGTGACACTTATTAAGAAAACAGAAAGGAAGGAAGGAAGGGAAAAGCAGTGAAAGGGAGGGAAAAGCAAATAAAGCAATCAGAAAATGGGAAGGAAAGAAGAGAAAAGCAGTGAAAAGGGAGGGAAAAGCAAAGAAAGCACTTAGAAAATGGGAAGGAAGGAGGGTGAAAGCAGTGAAAAGGGAAGGAAAAACAAACAGAAAGCGCTCTGCGAACCTACCTTAAATGGACCCCAGAGCAGTTTTGTGGGTGGCGTTACTCAACATGTTTCACTATCAGAGACTGGGACTACATCACCTGCTGGTTTGAAGTAATGTTTAGTTCAGATTAAATGTATGTGCAATAATTCTATACTTATTACCCTGGATTGCACAGTTTTTAATACACTCAGGACAGTCGATTGTGCCACAGGCCACATTTTATTCATTGTAATCGTGTATTATTCATTCCATCTGTGTGTGCATTTGTTCATTATTCAATACGTCGCTGCCTGGGTTTGTGCGGTGTTTATTAACATAGTGCATGGGACGGCGGAGTATTCCTACCCACAGTAAATGTATTGCGACTTATAGAGCGCACGTATCACCCGAAGGCATCAAGGCGCTTGCCTTGGGAACCCGTCCTGGCTTTTTCCCTGTGAGATAACCCCTACTGGGTATCCCCAGGGTGAAAGCCAGGCATCCCGCAGCGGGTGGGCCGCCGTAGTGGAGATTAAGCATCTATTGCCCAGAGTTGCAGCGTGGGACCCCATGATTAGAATACGCACCGAGGCGAGAATTATCGAGTCCGTGGACATTTTGGGCTCAGGACCCTGCCGCGTCGGGAATTGAACCCTGGTCCCGGGCCAGACCTCTGCATCAGGGTCTGCCGCTCTAATCAGTGAGCCACACTCCTCCACAGTGTGTGGTTATAAAGTATTACTTACCTTTTATTTTCTATTATTGTTTTGTATCTTCATCACTTACTATTGTACAGAAACCACATTTTCCCGGGCTTTGGGGTTGTGCACATTTCATTACCACAGCACATGCCATTGGACAGCATTTACCACCCTCAGATCCTGGATTTCTCCACTAGTCTGATGCTCTGTGCCTGAGATGGTGCAGTATGAATTACAGTAGTACACCAATTACAAGGTATTTATTGCAGGCACTAGGGGCCATATGTAGGTAGGTCTTTGGCGTTCGCAAACCCCGAAATTCGCAGAATTCCGGGTGTTTGCGTTCGCAAAAGTGTGTGATGCGATGTAGGTAAGTAATGTCCCATGAAAAATTGCTAATCGCTAAATTTGCGTAAATCAGAAATACCGACATGCGAATTCGCAATTTCCTATGCAGTCGCAAATAGTGAATTCTCGAAAATCGCAAATTTGCACTTCTCAATTACCACCAACTCTGGCCAGGTGGTAATCAGGTGCAACCTATTTAAAGTGACCCATAATGCAACAGTGGCTTCTCACAATGGCTGGGCTTTATGTTATAGCCAGGAGGCTGCGTATCTGAGAGGCTGAAGAGAGAAGGAGACGCCAGGAGAGGATCTACAGGACACGCATCACATTCTTCCAACGCGCTGAGGAGGACATCCATGTGCACTACAGGCTGCATCCAGAAAGTATCCTGGAGCTGATAGAGGAGCTGACACCCATGCTGGAGCACCCCACATACAGGGCCCACACCATTCCCACACACATACAGGTGTTGTGCTCACTGCACCTCCTAGCATCAGGGACTTTTCAGGGGGTAATAGCAAAAGTAGGAGGGGTGTCCCAGAGCGCACTTTCGCAATTTTTCCACGCTTTTCTCAATGCTATGATGCAGAGACTGCATCACCACATCAAATTCCCAGACACACAGCAGGAACTGGACCAAACTAAACAGGATTTTTACCAAATTGCCCAATTCCCCCACGTGATTGGCTGCTTAGACGGAACACATGTCGCACTGTCCCCCCCATCACACAATGAGTATGTTTTCAGAAACAGAAAATCATACCATTCGTTAAACATCCAGGTAGTCTGCAATGCCAAACATGTAATCACAGACATAGTAGCAAAATTCCCAGGAAGCACTAAGGATTCCTTCAATTTTAGACACTGTGGTTTACATCGCAGACTTACAAATGGAGATTTTGGAGAGGGATACCTGCTAGGTAATTCTATGGCACACACAAACAGTAGTATGAAATGTTTCAACTTGCAGTATCTCACTAAACATCTACACACTTTATCCCTGCAGGAGACAGTGCAAATGCTGTGCGGGACTACATCCTCACACCCTACCTCAATCCATCCACAGCTGCTGAGCGGAGATACAACACTGCCCACAGAGCCACAAGAGCCACCATTGAGAGGACCTTTGGAATCCTCAAAAGCCGTTTCCGGTGCCTCCATAAGAGTGGAGGTACTCTACAGTACAGCCCGGAGACGTGTTGCAAGATTGTGGTGGCCTGCGCAATGCTACACACCATTGCTACCAAGAAGGGCACCCCAGTGGATCTGACAGAGTCCGACACATCCAATGAGGAGGATCCAGCCCCCCAACGCAGACGTGCAGGTGGAGCCGGGGCAGCTGTCGGGCGCCTGAGACGTGATGACATCACATAGAACTACTTCTAGGTGAGATAATAGACCACAATGACCAATGTTGATGTAAAAAAAAATGTTTTATTCCCTTAAATGCAGGATGTGAAAAGTCACAGAGTGTGACTGTGTGACTGTAACTTTGTAGTTAGCATATGTTAATGTCCTCACAGTGCCATAATATCAGTGAGTTAGGTAGTCCTCATGGCATGTGTTGCCTCACAACATGCCATTGTGCATGCCTCCCCTTCACCTCCAGCGTGCACGCCCTGATGCACCTCCTTCAGCCTGTGCAGTTGCCTCGCTGTTGTCATCCACAGCTCTGCCCTAACGGCCACTCCTAAGCCTTTCTGCAGGAATAGGTGTAGTAGGTGTGCTCCTGCTGGATTGCGCATCTATGTCTAGGCTCCCTGCTGTTACAATTCCCCCAGAGACAACAGCCTGCAGTTGGTCTAGTGCATGGGTCACCTGCACCAGGCTCTTGGCAACGTCCTGGCAGCAGTGTGCCATATCATGTTGCATGCTCACTGTTCTTCGTGCTAGAATGGATATAGCTGTGGATTGACAGCTTACAGCCCTTGCAAACTGGTCCAGGCGGGTGTGTAGCCGAAGTTGTTCCCTGCGCCGGGCCAGCCTATCACTTCTAGTTTCCCTCAGATTTGCCTCTGAGGCTTGTGCAATTGCTGTCACCCCAAGTCTCAGCTCCGACATGTGCCGGTTGTGTTGTGCTAGCTGGCACTATGTTGATGTGATCCCTTTACTTTGCAGGCGCTGCACACGCAACATGTTGCCCTCCAGCCCTGCGAAGACGGAGTCTGTACCTGAGGAGGCATTGCTGGTGTTGGCCCATGCCCTCTGTCTTGTACCACTGCCCGTTGTGTTTGATGCGCAGGTTTGTGATCTGCCCTGACTTGTGTGTTTGGAGTAGCTTCAGCCTGTGTGTCCTCTTCGGCATCCGTAGACCCGGATGTAATTGGTATCAGTGCAGGTACAATTCTGCGCCGTTTGCTTTGCACTGATGGTGTGTCCCGTGTGGCACCCTGGCTCTTCTGCCTTAACTGGTCCTCTGCTGTAGCTGTCTCCCCCACTGCAGCCACAGTGTCCTGTGTTGTTGGTCCATCTGACAAAAAATAGCACACATGAGTTGTGTGTCATCTTTTTTTTCATTACAATAAAGTTCTCAATACTACAAACGACATGCCTACTTGTCTATTTTGTCTATTTTGCACATTGCTAGTGTGACTGTTCCCTATGTACCCTTTGTATGTGTCTCTGGACCAACTTTCAAAGCATGGGACTACATTTCCCATAATGCCTCACTGGGTGACCCTCAAAACATGGACCGGATTCCTATTCATGCATGGGGATGTTGGGGTATGAGTGGTATGGGTATGTTTTGAGGATCTTGGCATGCATCTTAACTTCTGTGATGTCTCTGGTGTCGGGGCTGTCAAGGTCAGCCACGCCCGTCACTGCCTCAGAAATGAGGGTACCCTCCACCAACTCCTCCAGGGGCATCGGATCTGGTGTAGTGGAGGTCCCCACCTCCAGTTGCCTTTGCCTCTGCCAATCTGGTGGCCACCCTCTCCTTCAATCTCTGCCTCATGTCGTACCACCTCTTCCTTAAGTCCTTGGTGGTACGATGGGTTACACTCATGGCGTTTACCTTTTCTTGAATGTCAGACCATATTTTTCTTTTCCTGCCCTCAGGAACACGAAGTGAGGCTTTCCCAAACAGGAGGTCATGTTGCCTCACTACCTCCTCAGTCAATACCTCCAGCTCCCTCTCTGAGAATTTTTGTTTTCTTTTCCTGCTGTGTTCATCAGCCTGCTTGTCCCCACCCTGCTTTTCAGAATCCTGGGATTCCACTTCAGCAACTTTGTTTTCAGAGACAATTCCACACTCCCTCCTCACTGTCACTCAGCCAGAAACTGACTCTGGAACAGGTGCAGGTAATCAGGTGCAGCATGGGAAGTCACACTTCCTGGTTGTGATGTCATCATTCTGCACGTGAATTGCTCTTTCCCGGTTTTGCGATTCTTTATTAGCTAATTCGCTAATAAGGAATCACTATTTGAGTAATCGCACAATAATTTTATTATTTTTGGTAATCGCTAATTAATTGCGATTTTTTACCTACATCCCGTTTTGCGATTCCGAAAGTGCGATTTGCAGAAAATGGCATTTTTCGAATCGCAAAATTTGATTTACCTACATATGCCCCTAAGTAAATTGAGAAGTATTCCTTAACGTACTACCTTGGTGTGGATTGCTTTTGTTACTCTCATTCCCTACGATTTGTGGTACTTGTTATACAAGATGTGGGAAAACCACATAATTAATTCTGCACCAGGAATGCAACTAACACTTCAGAGCTGGGATTTTGCAGCACTGTTAGTGTCTGTAACTAGAACTATGCAGTATTTGCTTCTTTAGAGCTCCGGGTTATTCAAAATTAATCACCTCTGGGCCAGGGAGTTCATAATATTAATTGACTTAAATACATGGAGTTGTGCAGTATTAAGTGTCTCATTGCCTCCATTGGTACTGTATTCCTTCCCGTAGGCCCTGTGAGTTTGAATGTGTGATGTTGCAACACATACATTTACAATACATGCCTTTCCAACACAGTTTTTACATCCAAACATACTTTACAATGCATTCTTTTACATTGCATGCCCTTACATTGCATTTTCAGAAACTACCTTTACAACACATTCCATTACATCGCATTATACCTTTACAATGCATACCATTACAATGCATACCATTACATCGCATTTAAGGTATGTGTTGGATATTATAGGGGTAATATTTACTAAGCTAACTCCAGTGAGTGCAACAGTAGGGTAAGTGTTGGATAGTGTAGGGATAAAAATTACTATTCTAACTCCAGTGAGTGCAACCGTAGGGTAAATGCTGGATAGTGTAAGGGTACTATGCGTTGTAATGGTATGCATTGTAATGACTCCTCTCGATCTGGAACACATCACTGTGCACAGGCCACTTCCCTACGGTTTGGAAGGAGGCAATGGTGGTTCCTATTTTGAAAAAAGCGGACGCGGATCCGGTGCAATTTAGTAACTACCGTCCCATCTCCCTTCTCTCAAAACCGGCTAAAATCCTAGAAAAGGCTGTTCAGAAGCAACTGGCGGAATATTTAGAGACCAACCTATTGCTGCATGATTCACAGTCGGGATTTAGAACGGGCTTCAGTACCGAGACCGCTCTTTTAGAGGTCTCGGAGACGATCCGAGAGTGTGTGGATAGGGGCGAGGAGGCCATGTTAGTCCTCCTCGACCTATCCGCTGCTTTCGATACGGTATCCCATGAGATACTACTGGATCGGCTGGGTCTGACTGGAATGGGTGGTACAGTTCTCTGCGGCGTCCCTCAGGGCTCTGCTCTAAGCCCCCTGTTTTTTAATGTGTATCTTGCTCCTTTGGCAAAGATGGTGGAATCCTGGGGGATCAGAGTGATCTCTTATGCTGAGGATACTCAGCTGGTGTTTTCATTTAGAGATCACTCTGACTCCAGTTTTGCCAGCTTCCGCCATTGTCTCAGCAATATATGCTCCTGGATGACTTCCAATCATCTAAGACTGAATACTGATAAGACTGAGGTCCTATTCTTTAATCAGAAAACCTCGCTATCTGCCACTCTGTGGTGGCCAACTGTGCTTAATCCTCCCCCCATTCCAGTCCAAACAGTACGTAATTTGGGCTTTCAGTTTGATGACGTTCTCTCCTGCAAGGCTCAAATTAATAAGGTCACGGCAGCGTGCTTCGGGAAACTACGTATGATTAGTAAGATTTTCCCATACCTCCCGCTGGATGCCCGTAGAACAATCATCCACGCCCTTATCGCCTCTCACTTGGATTATGCCAACAGTCTCTACGCCGGTGCCCCCTTATACCAAATTGAACGTATGCAGATCGTCCAAAATGCGGCAGCGAGACTGATTGGCAACATCCCTTACCGACATTCCGTCGCTTCCTATCGTAAGAAGTTACATTGGCTTCCTATTGCCCGTCGCATTCAATTCAAGGTTCTGACTCTTGCTTTTCGGGCCCTCAACGGGGTGGGCCCGGGATACTTGAGAAAGAGACTTAAATTATCCCAATCGGTCAGGTCCTTGAGGTCGAACAACTTAGGTCTACTGGTCGTTCCTCGCTTTTGCCGTTCTAGAATGGGTGGCAGAGCGTTTGGTGTAGTGACAGCGAAACTCTGGAACAGCCTCCCACTGGACCGTAGGTTTATTTCTTCTGAATCACTATTCCGAAGCAAACTGAAAACTTGGTTGTTCACCTCTTTTTAAAGTGCTTCGTTCTTTCCAAGTCTGCGGTCTTTAGCGCCGGGACACCCCCGTTGGGGGTAGCTGAGCGCTTTACAAGCTTCATAAATAAATAAATAAATAAATAAATGACTTGCGATGTAATGCCTGATTTGTATTGACATGCGTTGTAATGACATACGTTGTAGTGAAATGCCATGTAATGGCTTCATTGTAATGACATGCTATGTAAAGGATGTTGCGATGTAATGACTGCTATGTAAAGGTAGTGCGATATAATGACTGCGTTGTAAAGATTGTTTCCCGTTAGTTTGCAGTATGCATTGCCTTCATGCTCAGGGTTGTGCATATCTAAAAACAATACTCTGCACGAATGCACATGGTTCAATAAATCCAGAGGTCCTCTTTAGTGTTTGAAGACACTCTTTTTAAAAAACACACTGGTACATTGCCTGCAAGATCCGCGGGCGCTAAGAAAGGCTCTGAGTGCACAGATTTAGGCACCATCGCTATCCTCAAAGAATCACCTAGATACTATCTAAGCATCAATTCAATCATCCATTGAGTATTCATGTATTCAACTAGAAACATGTTTTTAAAGTATTACTGTGGAATATGCAGTCTTATAGAACCATTTGGTGAATTATATATGCAATCTGTGACAGACTCTTTGCATGTAGTTAGAAGAATTAGTGAGGTATATGGTTTGACAGAGATTAATGTGCACATTGTTATATGTACCGTTTCCCAAACTTTAAATCTGATACATTTAAGTAGAACAGCACTGAGATAGTAAATAGACCACTAACACAGTGGTAGAGATGCATCCAATAGCTTTTATGTTGTGTTTTCATATTTATAGTGTTGAGACACTGTATGTACTAGTACACTTGGGGCTAAATTTACAAGAAAGGAATGCAGTGCAGAGCCGTAAGCCATTTGGCAGCGCCATGCTGCATTACTTTCAAAGCACAGGGATGCATAATATTTACAACAATATGATGGATCCCTATGCTGCTTCCTGTGGTGGCGCACAACTGGCTGCCATGCGCCAACTGAGGCACCCTTGCACCATGGTGCAAGGGTGCCTGTGGAGTGGGGAAGATTGTTTTTGTGCAGGAAGGGACATCTTCCTGTAGAAAAACAATTGCGAGAGGTATTTTCTTCTTTGTATGTGTGCTGCATTTTCACACATAGAAACAGGAAAAGGAAAGTATTTCTCCTTGTTCCATCACTCTACACCTCCCCTGGGGAGGTGTAGGATTCTGACCCATTCCCAGGTTTATGAATTGTTGTAAATTTGAATATGTGCAAGAATCCAAGGTTGTTGCATGGGATCAACCACAGCATCACCCATGGAATGCTTCTTTCTTGCAAAGTGCTGCCTGAAAAGCACCTGTATTTATAAGGCCATAAAAAGCTATGCAGAGTGGCTTAAATTGGCTTTGAAAATATGGAGCACCACATTACGGCGGTGGTGTATCAAAACATGTGAAGCTCCGGAAAGTGCATGGGGCTTGTAAATATGCTTCCGTGCCTTGATGTTCATTTTAAAATTTACTACAGAAGCAATAAACTGTTCTTTCACAGTGTATAAGTGTGAAGTGAGATATGCTGTAGCTGTGTTGTACGAGAAGGTCCTAAAATATTAAAAGGTAACTAGTAAATAACGTTTTGTGTTTTGCTCTTGGTTTGTTATGTTGAAGTAAGTGCATGTTGTAATATATCTAGGTTCATCTGTAGATTTAAGACTGCAACATAACATGAAAACTGTTTTTGTATTATGTGTAAGTCAGTGGTAAAGTAGTTGCTAGATTGGCTAGGGTAAAAAGTTAAATATTCGTGTTTTTCTTTTTACAGAACTATATCTACCTAACTACACATAGTTACAAGTCCTACAAAACTCGGATGAAAAAGCAACAGAAGCTGTTAGCAGAAATGAGTTACAAACGGGGCAAAATGCAGAAAAAGAGGTGAAAGAAAAAAAGAGCTACTAGTAAGAGGACAAAGTCATTTCTTAAAAATATATGTGGACATTTTCAAAGAGTACAAAATAAAGAAAATGAAATTATGACTGTGAGAAACAATAAGAGTGGACAAAGTGTATTGTTGTGGTGAATCGTGGACAAAATAGACAGGAACCAGGATCTTTTAAAGGTAAGTGTACTCCTCAGCACAACCTGGCATCTGACCACCTTGACAGTCCAGCAGCAACTGACAACTGTCGAGTGCCATCAACCTCACATTCTATGGAACAGAGAAAAGAGAACATGCATAGAAAGAAAGCTCCGGAGGCGCTTGCTGCACACAGGTAAGTGACATCATAACACCTAAGAAAACAATAGAAAAACAGAAAAACAAAAGAAAAACAAAAAAACAATAACAAATTAACGTGAGTTCAAACAAAAGTAACTCAAAGTATGAGTTCAAACAGTAACTTAATCCTGAAGATACATGGGAG
The DNA here is from genome assembly GCF_964261635.1 of Lissotriton helveticus. Classification (NCBI taxonomy): domain Eukaryota; kingdom Metazoa; phylum Chordata; class Amphibia; order Caudata; family Salamandridae; genus Lissotriton; species Lissotriton helveticus. The sequence goes on along the minus strand of NC_136060.1, from coordinate 415,061,696 downwards.
GTGTGCTTACCCTAAGCCCCACACCAACCTTAGTTTCAGGATTGTCATCTTCAGGATTGGTATTCAAACTCACACCCTCAACCTGCGAGGCAGGAACAAGCTGAGCTCACGAGAACGGTCTTTAGAACAAGAACCTGGCATGAGGATAGCACCAGAACATCCTTCATCATCAGCAGCTTGTCTAACACTAGACCCACCTCTCTGGTACAACGCCACTCTTCGCAAATTCCATCTTTCACCTCCTTCAACAACAACAAAGAATTTACCCAGGCGGATTACACGGAAAGGCACCTTAAATTTGTTCAAACCAGCTTTAGTTCTGCCAGACTTCAATTTGACCCAGTCACCTACCGCATACTTGGAGGAAACAAACTCTGGGACACTCTCACCTCCAGAATGCACTCAATCCTTCAACAAGGCAGAAACTAACCTAGAACCTGGAAGACATCCTCTCATAACCTGAAAGGGAGACCTTTGCGTAACACTATGAACAGTGGTGCGATAGGCCCAAATCATCTCCTCAATGAGTCGTCTGGGAGATAAGGCATTGGCTAAGGAAAGTTAGATGGTACCCTTTACTAATCCATTTGACCACTCCACCATGCCATTGCCGATGGGGTTGTATAGAGAGGTGCATGAATGTTTAGTTCCACACTTTTCCAGAAAACACTGCATCTCACTTGAAGTCAATTGCGTCCCATTATCAGTCAACAACATATGAGGGACACCTTCCTCTAAGAACAATTTCTCCAACACTTCATTGGTAGGCTTGGTCGTAACATCCCTCAAGAACTTAACAATGAGCCATCTTGAGTCGGGTCTGGTGGCATAGTGGACTAAAGCAGCCACTGCAGGGGCCTGTGTTTGACCTCATGGTCACATGTTCAAATCCACTCAGCCTTTCATCCATCTGAGGTCGATAAAATGAGTACCATTGAGTTGGGTAACAATAAACATCTGTTATTCAGCGCCAAGACACCTACAGGTAATCGTGCACTTTACAAATACACCTGTTATGTTATGTTCTAGTGTACATCAATGACAACAGCAGCAAAACACATGTCCACCGATAATTCAGAGAGAGGACCTGTAAAATCCAAACAAATGTTATACCATGGTTTTCCTGTATCAGTAATTTGACTCATAGCACTCTGGCTACCGACTTTTAATCTCTTTTCACTCTCCTTACAAAAATTATAGGCTTCCACCCAACTTCGATTTGATCGTCCATCATTGGCCACCAAAATTCTTGCTTGATTCTCCTGATGGTCATCCCTTGGCCTACATGACCTTCATGCGCTAGTCTAAATATATGCAACCTCAAAACACAATGAGGTACAAACCGATCACCTCTCATAATTACATCAGAACCAGATACAGACAATTCATCCAAAAGTTTCCAAAATGGTGTAACAGAAACAGGTACCATGTGTTTCTCGACTTTTAAATTTTGTACTCTTTTTTTACTCTGAACAAGCTGTATTTACCTATTTATTATTCTCATTTTAATGAATTTTGCTAGTTTAATATTGTTGGTACATTGTCTATTTGTGAAAATGTATTTTGTTTTATCTGCATAACTTTTATTCTAGAATGTACAGCTTTTAAGATATGCACTATCGAAATAAAGCTATTGTGACTGACTGACTGACAACAGGCACCATGGTTTCCCGGGATGCACCCTTCTTTATCAAAACTATGACTTCTCTTAACATAGAATCTAACTGCATTTTACTCATCCATTGAGCTTTAGAGAAGGCTCCTAATGAATACTCACAAACATCACTCACCAGAGCCACAGCTTCCTCTGCTTCAAGATTCCTCCCAACATCTTCATCAACATGCTCCAATCCAATGACATCCGAGACAAACAATCTGCTTGCACATATTTCCAACCATGAATAAATTCAATGTCGTATAAATATTCTTGCAATGGAGCAGCAAATCTGGCAAGATGTGCAGAGACTTTCCCAGCTCCCCCAGCGGATAAAATCTTCATCAAAAGCTTGTGATCCGTCCTCAAAACAAATCTCGAACCCCACAAATATACCCTGAAATACTCAACTCTGCAAGCTGCGGCAAGAGCTTCTCGCTCAATTACCGTGTAATTTCTCTCAGCTTGGGTGAGAGTCCTAGAGGCAAAGGCTATAGTTTTTTCTACCCCTCACTGAATCTGGGAAAGTACAACACCAATTCCTGTAAGGCTGGCATCAATGGTGAGGCAAGATTTGCATGCCGAACTGAATGGAGATAAAATCCCAGCGTTACAAATTTTATTTTTGATATGCAGGAAGGATTCCTCTTGTAATCCATCCCACACAAATGTGTTACCTTTGCGCAACAGGACCCTCAGAGGCTCAGAAATGACAGCAAACCCTCTAACAAATTTAGAATAATACTCAACAAGGCCTAAAAAGGACCTGAGTTAATCTATGTCTTTGGGTGAGGGTGAGGGAGCATTTTTTATGACATCTAACAAATTGCTCTTAGGAACAATACCACCACTAGAGATGGTGTGGGCTAGATCAGTTAAAACACACACTTATCTTTGTTGACAGTTAAGCCTGCATGTTCTAGCTTCCATAACACCTGACATAAGATGGCATTATGCTCCTCAACAGTCTTCCCAGACACAAGATTGTCATCTTGGAAGTAAACTACCCCACACAAGCCTTCAAACATTTTGGACATCATTCGTTGGAAGACACTGGCAGCTGAGGCTAAGCCAAACGGCATGTGAGTGAATTGAAAAGTACCTTCCGTCATGATAAAAGCAGTGAGTGGCTTGGACTCTGGGTGTAACTTGATCTAATGATATGCACTTCTCAGGTCTCTCTTAGAAAAATATTTACCACCCCCCACAGATTGCAACAGTTCATTGCTATTGGGAAGGGGAAATGTGTCAGTGACTATGTCACGATTAAGTGACCTGAGATCAATGCAAAACCTCAAACGACCATCAGACTTAAGTGTCAAAACAACTGGAGAAATCCATGAGGATGCCTCAACTGGTTCAATAACTCCTGACTTTAACAGATCTTGCAGGAGATCTTTAAGACCTTGTATCACTGACAAAGGCACCTTTCTGAGCGTGCGTTGAACTGGGCAGGCATTAGGCTTTAGAATGATTTTATGGAGATAATTCTTGACACACCCCAACTTATCTTCAAAAACTTTATGAGCATTTTGGAAAATGTCCTCAATCTGAATCTCATCATCGAATACCATAATTTGGTTAGGGGACCTAGGATTGATAACAATATGAAGATCATATTGGTGCATCCGACCAAGAATAGGTGGACCTTCTTTAGCAATGTAAACCTTCCTTTTGGTGCTCCTTGTACCAAAAGTAATGTAGACAAATATATAACCGAAAATGTCAATAGTTTGACCTTGATATCCAACAGGATTGATGTCCTTATTAGTAAGTATTTAAATATACGCTGTCCTTCACTACGAAGAGTACTGAGTAATAATGCTTTTTTCCTATCAGGTGAAAAATGTTGACCATCAAGGACAGTAATATAATTGTCTAACATTTCCACCCAATCTTCCCAGACTATGACAGGAGTGCCTGGAAGAGGGAGAAACATTGGAGATGTGACAACATTGGAATTCATGGCAGTAATAGAGAGAAAGAAACACAGGTTATAAAGAAACGGCACAGCGTAGAAACGATGTGAAGTGTGCCTAAAAAGTAACACTACAATAGTCAATAAATACCAAAGCAGATATGATATGTATGTTTCCTTGAAACGTTATAAAAATGATGAAAAATGAAGAGTGTACTTGGCCAGTCAAATAACAACCAAGTAATCGAATAAATGACAAGGAGTGCAAATCACCGTGAAGGGAGTTGCACAAAAGTCAAAGCCAGGATTTAAATCACCTTGGATCAATGATGCAGTAATACATTTTTATCTTTTGAAGGAGAAAAATAATGCCAATCTGATATTGACTCCGACGTGAAGCGCTTTGCGAGAAATAACTCGCAAGATTGCGGCACGTAGATGATGTCAATACGTTGCGCGCGGTGTACGTGATGCATGTACTGGAAGGCTAGCGTACACCGTGCGTTCCAGTGATGACATAAAGTGATGAGAGAAGCTCACGTAGTAGCGCGTGATTCTGCAGTTGAACTGAGGAAGGCCCGAGCAAGAGCTTGTGATCCGAACGGCAGCGCAGAGCTCCAAAACAGAGAAACAAAGTCAAACAGTACCTTGAAATGCTCCTGAAACAGCCAAGTCGGAGAAGATACCGAGAGATGCAGGAAACCAAGTCTGGAGTAGCAATCAGGAGACAGCAAAACGATGGCCGATCACCAGTTTGTGCTATAAATCCATAGGAACACGCAGAGGCATAAGATCGTCACCAAAATTGTTGTGGTGAATCGTGGACAAAATAGACAGGAACCAGGATCTTTTAAAGGCAAGTTTACTTCTCAGCACAACCTGGCATCCAACCACCCCGACAGTCGAGCAGCAACGAACAACTGCCGATTGCCGTCAACCTCACATTCTATGGAACAGAGAAAAGAGAACGTGCATGACATAGAAAAGAAGCTTCACGAGGAGCTTGCTGCACACAGGTAAGTGACATCATAACATGTACATTGCAAGAACAGATAAGATTGTAAAAAAATGGACACACCTTAACCAGGAGACAGAAGCAGTTTAAGGGAATCAGAGCCAGAATATTTTGTAGTAGAGTGGTTGTAAATCTACTTAGAAATTTACAATAAAGAATAGAAGAAGGAGAGAGAGATATACTGATGCAGAAAGAACGAGTTGAGAGAGTAGTTTAAGACCTTTGCTTTGAAGAGGAAGCTTTTCATTTTGATTCTAAATAGAATGAAGACTCTTGACAAAATAGTGTTGTGCATGAGGAGACAAAAACAGAAGAAAATACTAGTGAATAAAAGTAACATTTATACAGTTTTTAGTGGAGAATGGATACATACTTCTAGTACAGAGGCTCTCTTTAATGAAGAAAGCTATCTCTAGGATAACAGATTAGTTCATGCTATTGATGAAAGCGGATGATGTTTTGAAATGAAGCGTGGCATGTCCAATAGCAAAAGATGTGATGGTACCTAGGAGTTGTAGAATTGGACACAGGTACAACAGTTGATAGTTTTGAAGAAGAGATTACAAAATTTAAGAAAGCATGTGCTGAAAAACCAGAGTATGTTTGTATATGGTTTTGACACATTCACTACAAGAATCACACTTGGACTGTTGACTTATAATTAAAAAGTGAAATCGAGAATAATGGTGACTGGTAAAGGTTTGCACTGTACGTATTTGTAGAAGAAAGATTTGACTTGTCCAAAACAAGGTATATGTATGTACTGTTACAATAAATTAGAGGATAATAACATGCTTGCTAGAGCTGTGCATAACAAGTTAGAACTGGGTCCCATTCTAGAAGCACTTCAAGGTTTAAATATTTATGAGTCCATTCTTATCCAAACTATATATCCATTTCAGGCTACAGTACGTATGGATCCAAAGGCAGGCAAGTTGTCGAGTTAGATTGCAGTTGAACCGAGGGGAGAAGAGGAATGTTACTGCTTGGACACTGTTTGTTCGGGACAAGCTTACTCTAGATGGAGAGAAGAAACCTGTGCTCCGTTTCATTGGTGCAGAGAAGTTGATGTCAAATGGGAAAGAAAACTTAGCTCAGTCAAAGGTGTACCATGCTTCATCTGTAAGATTAGTGTCACTATTTTTATTTGACATGTTCTGCTGTTTCCATAGAATTGAAGTTGCCCTGAATTATTTACAGTAGGCAAGTTACCCCTAACAGAGCTGCAAAAAGGTCTAAATGGTAGGACAGTGTATTTGCCATTAGATGTCAAGAAAAGCATTGAAATGGTAGGGGTAGATAGTGATTTAGGGAAAGGACTAGTAATTCTTGTAAATAGTGTGCCTACCAAGAACAAGAAGATATGGCAGACGTTAATAGATGTTCCCAAAGTTTTAAAAAAGGAACTTTATATCTGGTACAAAACAATGTTTACTATAGAAAGGTGGAAAGCCTGCAAGATATCACACATATGCAGGATCAGACATGTCCATCAACAGGTCTGATTGAGAAGGTGGATTAGTCCATATTAGAAGAAAGTTGTGAACATTATAGCATCCACTCTTTAATTTCTAAAGAGGTTAATGGTGATGCCTTTGAACTGTTTCAAATAAAGGAAGGAAAAGGCGCTCCACTAAGTGTGTAAGAAAAAGGTTTAGAAGCTTGGTGTTTCCCACATCTTTTTCCTACTGGAGTAGGTGGCATGTATGATGAGGGGCCCGTGCAAATACCTGCAGCTGAGTATAGATGTAGTAGACTTTATTCAGAAGATCCTAGATTTCATCAGTATATTCCATATATATTTCACCTATTATTTGAGAGTGACTTTTCTGGCCTCTCACATGCCATGAATCATATTCTAAAAACAGGGGTTAATTTGCGCAATATACCAACAAGAGAGTATTTGGAGAAAGTTCAAGGAAAAGATGAGCACTTGGAATACAATTTAATAAATCAAATGGCATTTGAGTGTGGGACAAACGAATATTGATATCATCGTCATGGTGAACTGAAATGCATGTTGAGGAACTTTGGAGCACCTACTTGGTTTCTGACGCAGAGTTGTGCTGAATATGCATGCGATGACCTGCTAAAATTCTTGCAGGAGGAAAATTCTAATATAAAAGACATTCATCTGAAGACGCCAGGAGAAATATGCTCACTAGACCCTACAAATCTTTGCAGACATTTTAATCACAGATTTCAAGCAATGATGGCTTTCAACTTCAACAAAACAAAACCTCCTATTGGTGAAGTGATTGATTAGTTTTGGCATAAAGAGTACCAAGCCAGAGGTGCTCCCCATATTCACATGCTGTGTGGGGAAAAGAAATGACCGAAAAATACATACAACCTAAGAAGAACAGAGACCTCCAAGTATATAAATGACTACAACCCCGTGATTCTGAAGATGTGGAATGCAAACCTGGATGTGGTGCAGTTTGTTGCAGATACCTCAATTGCTGTTGATCAGTACGTTACATCTTATATAACAAAGAGAAAACTGTGATGAAAGAGATATGGGAGGAGATTTCAGCTGAAAATAGTTTTACAAAGAAATTGTACAGTTTTAGTTTGAAAATGCTTTCTCACAGATAGATAGGCTCCTATGAATGTGTAGACTGGTTAACCTCAGTGTGGAGCTGGGTGGCGGGCGGACCGGAATAACAGGCGGGGAGGCCGGATATAGTGAGCTATGACAAGTGTTTTATTGCAGCAGAAGGACAAAGTCACAGTGAGGGAGGGATGCAGTGTAGAATCCAAGGGGCGGTGGGTTGATAGAAACGGCGGTGGACCAGGCTCGGCGAGGATGTTGGGGATCAGGATCTGCTTCTCCTTGTTCCGCCAGTAGTCTCCTCGGTGCGGTACTGGGGCTCCTTGGAGGCTTGAAAGAAAGGAGAGAAGCGTAGGGCTTTAATCTGAGTACTCCAGCAGTACACCCCACCACCTACACCGGGGAGTGAAAGGGTACTGAGAAAGGCCAGTGAGGAGAGGACGGTAGGGGGGGGGGAGATGGGACAGGCAAGAAAGAGGTGGGAGGGATGAAGGCGGGATGGTGCAGGGCAGTGCTCGGTCTTTGTACAGTGCGCGTGAGAAATCCCTAAATATCCCTGTGCTCGTGCAGTCTACGGAATATATACAAGGGTATTTACATTTCTAACTATATACAGGAGGGGACACGGAGAAAGGGTAACGGGTACTCACGTGCCCCGCCGCAACTCTCGTCCGAGTTGCGGCCGCTCTCCAGCTTCCTCCTGAGGACGCCACCAGTCCTCCGTCCAGACGTCCTCTTCCTCGTCCTCGCTTTGGTCTCGCAGTGCTGCTCCTCTCTCTCTCTGGGGTCCGTCGCTGTCCGCTGCCTCCTGCCACGAGTCGGTTGCTCCGAACACCTCTCCTTCGTCCTCGGGGCTTTTTCTACCTTCCGGGTTCTGGTCTGGCCGTCCACTTCCGGGGTCGAGGTCGATCGCTTCCGGGTCGCTAGGGGTCGACCCACCGTCACTTCCGGAGTTCCTGGCGAGGGTTTCCGGTCCTTCGTGCTCCAGTGTCGGTACCTGCAGGGGACGAAAAAGAGAAGGTGTCCTGGGTGTCCGGGACGTTAAGTGACCGGGCGCGGGGGACGGGACCCCCGCGCTCGGACTTTGTAGCGCCGAGGTAGGTGCCGCTGCCGCTCCACATCCCCTTTCCCTAGCTGTCTTTCTTGTAGGGGAACTGGGAGGTGGGTATCGGGACAGATAATCAGCATTGCCCTGTTGCAGTCCTTTCCTGTGTAATGTTTTGAACCTAAAGGGCTGTAGGGAGAGGAACCACCGGAGTACTCGGTCATTGTGGCCCCTATTGCGGGCCATCCACTCCAGAGGGGCATGATCTGTGTAGAGTTCGAATTCCCGCCCCTCCAAATAGTACCGAAGGCTTTCCACTGCCCATTTGATGGCTAGGGCCTCTTTCTCTACCACAGCGTAGTTTACTTCCCGGGGAAACAGTTTCCTGCTGAGGTAGAGGATGGGGCGTTCGACCCCTGTGATATCCCTCTGTGAGAGCACCGCCCCTAAGCCCTGATCAGAGGCGTCTGTTTGTAGTATGAATGTTCGTGTATAGTCTGGACTGACTAACACTGGTTCGGTTACCAGGGATTGTTTCAGACGCTCAAAGGCGTGGACCACCAGGGTTGGGGGATGTTGGAGTAGTTCTTCTGTGTTCGTGGTTTTCTTTAACAGGTCGGTTAAAGGGGCCGCTGTTTGGGAGAAACATGGGATAAACCTCCTATAGTACCCCAATAATCCAAGAAAGGCTCGGAGTTCCTTCCGGGTTCGGGGAAAAGGGATGGCCTGGATGGCCTTGATTTTATTGTCCTGAGGCCGGATGAGCCCTTCCCCTAATAGGTAGCCCAGGTATTTCACACTCTGGGCTGCTAAGGTGGTCTTGGAGGGGTTGATGGTAAAACCATTGTTCCCTAGTGAGGTGACAACGGCTCTTAGGTGGCGCAGATGCTGGTCCCAACTATCGCTATAAATAACGATATCGTCAAGGTAGGCCCCGGCGTACTTGGTATGTGGTTGTAGCACCAAGTTCATGGCCCTTTGAAAAGTAGCCGGGGCTCCGTGAAGTCCGAAGGGCATCACTTTAAACTGAAATAAGCCCTCAGGCGTGGAGAAGGCGGTCTTGGGTTTGTCGGCTGCTTTGAGGGGGATCTGCCAGTACCCCTTGCAAAGATCCAGGGTACTTATATACTTGGCCTTGCCTATTCGTTCCACCATTTCATCCACGCGGGGTAGGGGGTAGGTGTCGAAGGCCGATATCTTGTTCACTTCCCTAAAGTCTATACAGAATCTTGTGGATCCGTCTGGCTTGGGGACTAGAACAATCGGGGAGTTCCAGCTGCTATTGGAGGGTTCTATGATGCCCATTTTCAGCATTTGGTTCGTTTCCTCTTGAATGATGGCTCTACGTGCTTCGGGGATGCGGTAAGGCCTTTGTCTTACTATCTTTCCTGGTTCCGTGTGGATGGCATGTTCCACTACCGTGGAGTGTCCGGGTAGGGAGGAAAATACGGGTTGTACGGAGAACAAGGCCCGTCTGAGGTCCCGTTTGTTCTGTTCTGGGAGGTCAGGATCTATGCACATTTCGAAGGGAGGGGGTGTTGCGCTAGACAGTACAGGACGGGGTCCCTCCCACTTCTTTAGGAGGTTCACGTGATAGATTTGAGTTATTCCTCTGGTGGGTTCGGTTTCTATTTCATATGTTACAGGGGTCACGGCTCTTAGCACCGGGAAGGGGCCTTGCCACTGCCCTAGCAGCTTATGGTCGGAAGAAGGAAGCAACAACAACACTAGATCCCCAGAGTTGAATTTCCGGGCCTTGGTTCCCTTATCATATTGGTGTTTCTGGGTGTTTTGGGCGGCCACCAGGTTCTGCCTCACGATGACCCTTATCTGTTCAAGGTGGGTCTTTAGATTGTCCACGTATTCAGGAAGGGGTCGAGTTCTGTCGGGTTCGGCTTCCCATGCTTCCCTAGCCATATCCAAGAGCGTCCGTGGGGCTCGGCCATACAACAACTCATAAGGAGAGTAACCAGTACTGCTTTGCGGCTTGCACCTGATGGCAAACAGCGCCAGGGGAAGCATCTCCTCCCACATTTTGCTTTCGAGGCCTAGGAGTTTCTTCAACGTCGTTTTGAGGGTGGCGTTGTAGCGCTCTACCAACCCATCGGTCTGGGGGTGGTAGGCCGAGGTCCTTATCTGCTTGATGCCTAGGTGGGAGCAGACCTGGCGCATAAGGGAGGATACGAAGGGTGTCCCCTGATCGGTGAGTATCTCGCGGGGGAAACCCACCCTCGAGAAGATGGATATGAGGGCCTTGGATATGGTTTGTGTTGTGGGATGGCGTAGGGGTATCGCTTCAGGGAAGCGGGTGGCATAATCTACCAACACAAGAGCATACCGACAACCGGTTCGGGAGGGCAACAATGGTCCGATGATGTCCATGCCTACTCTTGTGAAAGGGACATCAATAAGGGGGAGAGGTTGCAAAGGAACCCTGGGGGGACGGTAGCGGCTGTTTCGTTGGCATACTGGGCATTCCCTGCAATACTGTTTGATCTGTCCGTGAACCCCAGGCCAATAAAACTTATCAAGGATCGTGCGTCCGGTTTTCTCATCGCTGAAATGACCTCCCAGCAAGTGGCTATGGGCCAGGAACAGCACTTTATCGCGGAATAACCCGGGGATAACCAGCTGGGTTGGTTGTTGGGGTCCCCCTTTCCTGTAGAGGAGCCCGTTTTTCCAGAAGAAATAAGGACCTACATGTAGCGGGTCCTCAGCGTCCAGAGCATGGGCCCAGGCTTCCTGCAACACCGGGTCTTCCTGTTGTGTGGCGCGGAATTCCCGGTCGGTTTCCCAGGGATGCACGTCTATTTGAGCAGGAAAGGCCATCGCGAACTCTCTCTTTTCTTTTTTCTTCTGTCTTCGGGTCTTGGTAGGTCTGGTCACCGGGTTCACAGGAGAAAGTTCATGGGAGAAAGGGGCCTCGGCCCACCATTTCCTCAGGGAATCGGTGGTGTCTTGGAGCAGACGAGGAAGACCGCTATAATCGCTGCCCAATATCGCTTGCTCAGGGAGATTGGGGATCAGGCCCACCGTTAGCAGACTGCCCGCGTCTGTGGGGTGTTGCACATGGACCTGGGTGGTTGGATAGTTCTTAGTGTCGCCATGCACACACGTGATAGCCACGTTGCCTGTCATTGGACCGACAGGATGGGGCAACTCCTGGGGTCTTAGAACGCTTTGTCGGCATCCCGTGTCGGCCAGGGCCATCATTCCGTGTCCGTCTATCCGCACCGGGCACCGAAAAGGAGGAGGGGTGGTGTCCGTGGTGAGACATGCATAGTTTCTTGCCAACCCTATGTCCATGGGTTCCTCCTTTTGGGGGCAGACGCGAGCAATATGCCCGAACCCACCACAGTGGTAACATTGAGGGCCCGGTGGGTGGGGTCGAGGCAGGATAGGGTATGGCATCAGGGGAGCGGGGTCGGGTTTCCTGACCACCTGAGGGGGTCGAGGGACCCGGGGATGGCTTCCTGGAGTTATGCGGGAAGGGTGTTCCTCCTTTGGTCGCTGGGTTTCCTGTGCTCGGCTGTAGGCGCTGGCAATTTCTACAGCGCTGTCGAGCGTTAGGCGAGCATGCTGGCGCACCCACTTTTGGGTGGCAGGATGCAGGGAAGCCAAATACTGTTCCAAATATATTTTGGCCAGAATGTCCTCCTTGGTGGCCGTAGCAGGTTTCAACCACCGGTTTGCCAGATCCTGTATACGGAAGGACAAGGCCCTAGGCGTTTCTTGGGGCCCTTCCCTGGCTTGACGCAGCCTCACCCTATAGGTCTCGTCATCTATTCCTAGCCGTTCCAGGATGCAGGTCTTGATGTCGGCATAGGGGGTTTGTCCCTGGATGTTGGCTTGCTGGTAGGCAGCTTGCAGCTCACCCGTCAACAGGGGACCCAGGTAGTGGCCCCACCGATCAGCGGGCCAGGCCGCCGCCTGGGCTAGGTGCTCAAAGTTCGTGAAGAAGTAGTCGGGGTCCTCTCCGGGTACGTACTTCTGTAGAACGACTGAGGGTAGGGAGGTGGCTGGTCTTTGAAGCCCCATGACTGTAGTGAGCTTCTCGAGGGCTTGGTCCTGGGCGCTTCCCTGTCCCTTCAGCACGTCATGTAGTTGGCCCCGATCATCTTCTGCCGTCTTGAGGAACCTCTCCATCATTTTTCCCAATTCTTCCTGGCTTTGTGCCAGTTGCTTGACAGCGGCCTCCATACCTCCGGGATATCCCACTTCTGACACCACTTGTGGAGCTGGGTGGCGGGCGGACCGGAATAACAGGCGGGGAGGCCGGATATAGTGAGCTATGACAAGTGTTTTATTGCAGCAGAAGGACAAAGTCACAGTGAGGGAGGGATGCAGTGTAGAATCCAAGGGGCGGTGGGTTGATAGAAACGGCGGTGGACCAGGCTCGGCGAGGATGTTGGGGATCAGGATCTGCTTCTCCTTGTTCCGCCAGTAGTCTCCTCGGTGCGGTACTGGGGCTCCTTGGAGGCTTGAAAGAAAGGAGAGAAGCGTAGGGCTTTAATCTGAGTACTCCAGCAGTACACCCCACCACCTACACCGGGGAGTGAAAGGGTACTGAGAAAGGCCAGTGAGGAGAGGACGGTAGGGGGGGGGAGATGGGACAGGCAAGAAAGAGGTGGGAGGGATGAAGGCGGGATGGTGCAGGGCAGTGCTCGTTCTTTGTACAGTGCGCGTGAGAAATCCCTAAATATCCCTGTGCTCGTGCAGTCTACGGAATATATACAAGGGTATTTACATTTCTAACTATATACAGGAGGGGACACGGAGAAAGGGTAACGGGTACTCACGTGCCCCGCCGCAACTCTCGTCCGAGTTGCGGCCGCTCTCCAGCTTCCTCCTGAGGACGCCACCAGTCCTCCATCCAGACGTCCTCTTCCTCGTCCTCGCTTTGGTCTCGCAGTGCTGCTCCTCTCTCTCTCTGGGGTCCGTCGCTGTCCGCTGCCTCCTGCCACGAGTCGGTTGCTCCGAACGCCTCTCCTTCGTCCTCGGGGCTTTTTCTACCTTCCGGGTTCTGGTCTGGCCGTCCACTTCCGGGGTCGAGGTCGATCGCTTCCGGGTCGCTAGGGGTCGACCCACCGTCACTTCCGGAGTTCCTGGCGAGGGTTTCCGGTCCTTCGTGCTCCAGTGTCGGTACCTGCAGGGGACGAAAAAGAGAAGGTGTCCTGGGTGTCCGGGACGTTAAGTGACCGGGCGCGGGGGACGGGACCCCCGCGCTCGGACTTTGTAGCGCCGAGGTAGGTGCCGCTGCCGCTCCACACTCAGCTAAATTAATTTCTAAATCTAGAGGAGTTCTGTGGGTGAGTTTAGGGCTTGCTTATACTCGTAAGAGAGTACTGAAGTATTTTCCTGATATTCAGTATCTTGCTGAATTTTAGCCACACAGTTCAGATATTCTGAAGAGTAGCATGCTGGATACATACTATCCAAGAAGAAGTCATCATCTGGAAAGGCTGTGTCTTTATGAAAAGGTAAATATGCTGTGACTGGATATGAAGGATGTTTGGTGAGATATAACAAAGGAAATGTAATCAACCATCAAAAGCTAAGTTGTCAAACTACAGACAAAAGAGAGTTATTCTATTTTGCCATTTTACAGTTGTTTAAGCCATGGCGAACTGAAAGTGAGCTACTTGGAGAATTTGACTGTTATGCAGACTAATTCAACGCTGTGAAAGACAGCATTGAGTTCTGTGTGTTTCCAGTGTATCCTCAAATGTTGCGAGAAGAGATTTAACAAGAAGGAACAATTGCTGCTGAGACAGCAAGTGAGAGTTCTCAAAGCAATCAAAGTTCAGCACCTGGAAGTCAAGATCCTCTTGGACAGCCAATCTTTGAAAATTAAGCTGCAATAACTAGGAATGAAGTGGAGGATACAATGCAGCAAGAAAGATGGGAAACTGTGGATCAAGAACTATTAATACACAATTGAATGCAGATCAGAAATACATTTTTGAAGCAGTAAAAGGTAAAGTAGAACATGGATTTCTCCATGAAAATAAAAAGTGCACTTGTTCTACATATAAACCAGTTCTATTGTAAATAAGTAGTCAGGCTGGAACTGGAAAAAGCTTATTGATTAAAGTACTGACAAGTTACCTGCAGAAGACAACAGATTCTAATTTGTCATGTGTAGTTCTTGCACTAACAGGCTTAGCTGCTCATAATGTTAAAGGAGTTACCCTTCATCGATTATTAATGCTGCCTGTTGAATATGGCAACAAATTACTATAAAACCAATTATCTGGTGATGCTTGTCATGAAGTGGCAAGAGTCTTAAAGAAACTAAAGCTACTAATTATTGATGAAGTCAGCATGGTCTCTAACCTAATACTAGCTTTTTTTGTATATATTCTTTTTTATTAACAATAAAAGAATTGTCTACATCAAAACAGATAGAGAAAAACAATGGGGACGGGTACACTAGCTTTTTTACATTAAAGAATGCCGCAAATATTAAAAATTGACTACGATGTACTTTATGGAGGAATACACTTAATCATCTTTGGAGACCTGATACAACTTACTCCTGCAAAAGGACAACCTATATTCAAGAAACTACTACATACTGAAACAAGGAATTCACAAGTAAGTTTTGGAAATGTAAACATTTGATAAAACGTTCAGTACAAAGAGTTAATCCAAAATATGCACCAACTGTTTTTCGTACACACTATATCCTTTATTTGTCAACGCATTTGAGCACTGAGCTCTTTTATACAGCAGTGAATATTTGATACTCGCAAAGTTACCGTCTCTTTTCATTAATTGAATACCTACATTTATTGTGTCTTAACTTGTTCTTGGTTTTCCCACATGTTTCATTTGTGCCAATTGTCCCTGGTTCAGGTGTCTTTTTTATAGAGTGGACAGCCCCTGTTCGCATACAAATCCACTCCAGTGGGAGAGCTAACAAGGCTTCAGGTCTATCATCGTGGCTTGATTGTAGCTGTGTAAATACTGCAATTTAACATGCCAAAATAAACCCTTTTTTACAGGAAAAAAACTCAGGGGCATATTATCAAGGGCCATATCGCCACTTTAGCAGGACTTTTTCCCGCTAAAGCGGCAATATTTTTATCGCCCTATTAGCAAGCTGTCGCTAACAGCAGTTAGCGACAGCTTTTAGGCGATAGCTACAGGTTTGGGGCCCATATTGCATGTTAGCGATATTTATCGCTAATGACATGCAAAGTGGGCGTACCCAAACTGTTAGCGACTGAAAACAGTCGCTAACACAGCTGTCGCCTATTAGCAATACAAAAGGGGGTGGTGATGGACGGAGCATCTGAACCAAGTGTGGCAGGGTATGCTCAGACGTCAGTCCCTTGCTCACTTTGCCACTGGATTCAAGCAAGCCGGGCTGAAGACGGCTGTAAAGCCAGAAACCGGTCCTCGGAAGCTTGTTTCCAGTCCAGGGAAGGCATGGCTTGGCAGTTAAGGCTGGACTGTTCCCATGAGGCACAGGGTCAGACTGATTTGCATATAGCCATGTCTGAACTGGGGTGTCAGAGTGGGCTAAAGAACGGTGATGGATCAAACCCAGATCTTTTGACTGGGTGTGAGTGTTTGATTGGTTCAGATGCTCCTTCCATCACCACCCCCTTTTGTACCGCTTTGGCCGCCATAAGTGTGGCAGGGTATGCTCAGACGTGAGTCCCTTGCTCACTTTGCCACTGGATTCAAGCAAGCCGGGCTGAAGGCGGCTGTAATGCCATAAACCGGTCCTCGGAAGCTTGTTTCCGGTCCAGGGAAGGCATGGCTTGGCAGTTCGGGCTAGACTGTTCCCATGAGGCACAGGGTCAGACTGATTTGCATATAGCCATGTCTGAACTGGGGTGGCAGAGTGGGCTAAAGAACGGTGATGGATCAAGCCCAGATCTTTTGACTGGGTGTGAGTGTTTGTTTGGTTCAGATGCTCCGTCCATCACCAACCCTCTTTTGTACCGCTTTGGCCGCCATAAGTGTGGCAGGGTATGCTCAGACGTGAGTCCCTTTCTCACTTTGCCACTGGATTCAAGCAAGCTGGGCTGAAGACGGCTGTAATGTCAGAAACCGGTCCTCGGAAGCTTGTTTCCGGTCCAGGGAAGGCATGGCTTGGCAGTTCGGGCTGGACTGTTCCCATGAGGCACAGGGTCAGACTGATTTGCATATAGCCATGTCTGAACTGGGGTGGCAGAGTGGGATAAAGAACGGTGATGGATCAAACCCAGATCTTTTGACAGGGTGTGAGTGTTTGATTGGTTCAGATGCTCCGTCCATCACCACCCCCTTTTGTACTGCTTTGGCCGCCATAAGTGTGGCAGGGTATGCTCAGACGTGAGTCCCTTGCTCACTTTGCCACTGGATTCAAGCAAGCCGGGCTGAAGACGGCTGTAATGCCAGAACCCGGTCCTGGGAAGCTTGTTTCCGGTTCAGGGAAGGCATGGCTTGGCAGTTCGGGCTGGACTGTTCCCATGAGGCACAGGGTCAGACTGATTTGCATATAGCCATGTCTGAACTGGGGTGGCAGAGTGGGCTAAAGAACGGTGATGGCTCAAACCCAGATCTTTTGACTGGGTGTGAGTGTTTGATTGGTACAGATGCTCCGTCCATCACCACCCCCTTTTGTACTGCTTTGGCCGCCATAAGTGTGGCAGGGTATGCTCAGACGTGAGTCCCTTGCTCACTTTGCCACTGGATTCAAGCAAGCCGGGCTGAAGACGGCTGTAATGCCAGAAACCGGTCCTCGGAAGCTTGTTTACGGTCCAGGAAAGGCATGGCTTGGCAGTTCGGGCTGGACTGTTCCCATGAGGCACAGGGTCAGACTGATTTGCATATAGCCATGTCTGAACTGGGGTGGCAGAGTGGGCTAAAGAACGGTGATGGATCAAACCCAGATCTTTTGACTGGGTGTGAGTGTTTGATTGGTTCAGATGCTCCGTCCATCACCACCCCCTTTTGTACCGCTTTGGCCGCCATAAGCGTGGCGGGGTATGCTCAGACGTGAGTCCCTTGCTGACTTTGCCACTGGATTCAAGCAAGCCGGGCTGAAGTAGGCTGTAGTGCCAGAAACCGGTCTTCAGAAGCTTGTTTCCGGTCCAGGGAAGGCATGGCGTGGCAGTTCGGGCTGGACTGTTCCCATGAGGCACAGGGTCAGACTGATTTGCATATAGCCATGTCTGAACTGGGGTGGCAGAGTGGGCTAAAGAACGGTGATGGATCAAACCCAGATCTTTTGACTGGGTGTGAGTGTTTGATTGGTTCAGATGCTCCGTCCATCACCACCCCCTTTTGTACCGCTTTGGCCGCCATAAGTGTTTCAGGGTATGCTCAGACGTGAGTCCCTTGCTCACTTTGCCACTGGATTCCAGCAAGCCGGGCTGAAGACGGCTGTAATGCCAGAAACCGGTCCTCGGAAGCTTGTTTCCGGTCCAGGGAAGGCATGGCTTGGCAGTTCGGGCTGGACTATTCCCATTAGGCACAGGGTCAGACTGATTTGCATATAGCCATGTCTGAACTGGGGTGGCAGAGTGGGCTAAAGAACGGTGATAGATCAAACCCAGATCTTTTTCCTGGGTGTGAGTGTTTGATTGGTTCAGATGCTCCGTCCATCACACCCCCTTTTGTACCGCTGTCGCCTATTAGCAAGGCAGGCGAAGCGAGTAAAAAAATCGCGCTAAGCGTGATTATCGCTAAAACCTAACGCCTGCTCAGACCACTTCTTAACCTGTATATCCAATGGGAGATGGAAATTCAGGTTAAGTCTCCATTAGAGAGGATGCCTGTATATCGCTGGATTCCCAGCGATATTCATGCATTTTGCCGCTATCGCCGTATATTTTATCGCTTTAGAGATAAACGTTGCTAATAGCACGTTATCTCTGCGATTATATCCGGCGATAACCGGCGATAAAAAAAATGCACTAAGCACATTTAGCGATAATTATCGCTATTTGTTGCTAATATGCCCCTCAGTTTAAAATATTAAACAGCCAGCTGTATGCAGGACACTAGAACTACCTTAGTACACTCCCCACACACACCCTCAAGCCCTCAGAGCCCAGGTTTAGTGTGACCGAAGACTTCACCTTTTAGAAAATGCCCAAAGTGTGTAAGGTTGGTCACGAGCAGGGCCGGACTGGCCGTAGCGGGCACCGGGCATTTTCCAGGAGGGAAGGAGGGTGGGGGACGTTTTGGGCCCGTGGGTGCCTGTTTCGTAACTGGGGGCCTGTTTTGCAGCGGTGCTGCAATATCGGCCCCTTATAGCAAAAGTGGGAGCAGTGCTTCCTGCTAGCTACCCCGCTGCTCCCAGGGCCGGTCGAGCAACAATCTAAAAGTGTTGGTTGCTATTCCCTGTCCAGCCCTTGTCACAAGAACTTTTACTCCATTGGTTAGGGCATGCCAATGAAGTATTCCCACACACTGGCTAGTTCTAGACATAAATGACACATCCAAGCAACAACTTTAGAACCCTTTCTGGATCTGCTGAAGATCAGAGGAAGAATGAAACTACTATCTGTGACCTCAGAGGAGCTCTGAAGAACTGGACCTACTGCCTCTTGTTCCCAGGGCAAAGAAGTGGACTCCAACAATCAATCAATAAATCAATCAAAAAACTTTATTTCAGCTCAAAGAGCCATAAAAGTGCATAATACCACAGCAGGTTAAACACAATACCGTGTACCAATATATAAAATAAATCAATATGTGCATAGTAACACATATACATTTCTCATCAATAGGGCAACAAATGATAACAATTGAAAATGTTAAGTTAAGATAAGTCCAAGGGCCAGATGTATCAAAGGGTTTGCCCATTCTGTATCTATGGGGAAATGTGTTGATACATATGGCCCTAAATAAAGTGTGGTGAGATGCCCCCAGGTTTTGAGAAACCGTGAACTCCCTCTCTGTCAGCCTACAATCCTAAACAAATTTCAATAAACAAATTTCAAACGTCAATGTTTTTGTGTGTGTTTTTTTAAAGATTAAAATCAAAAACTTACACTTAGTTAAAAAGAGAAAGAAATGCACAGGGATACTCTCCCAACCGGCTGATATTGCAGATGAACAAAAACCTCTAGCAATAGCCTAAAATAAACGATTGCAGGGTCCGCTCGGTTCCATTAGTGTGATAAAGTGCGCAGTGCCTAGAAATAATTAAAATTAAAAGTTGAGCCAATGTGTATTTAAGTCATGCTGCCCTCTAGTGGGAGTTTGCCCCAACAACTTTTTTATTGATATGCCATATTGAACGTAAAAAGTTGGAGACTGAATATAAAACACTAGGCCTAGTGTCAGTCTTGCAGATCCTCAAGGATAAATGTCAATTATCTGAATGGAGGAGAAGACTAAGAGGGGCAATCCAATGTGAGTGCTGTTTTGAGTAAGCAGCGCAGAAAAATAATACATTTTCATAGTTTTCAATACTTTGGCAACACATAGGCCATAATTTAGTGTGTGTAGCAAGGTATTTACTCCATGTAGCATTAAAGGTGGCCAATAGGAGGGTTTCAAGCCTGATCTTAATGAACAAGGATCTCTCCAGAGGTGCTCTCACATAGTCCATGCAATCCTCAAGCCGAGAATCACACTTGAAAGAAATATAAAGGTCAGACAGACTGCCCGATGGAATGGCCAAAAACCTATTGCAAAAAACAACATTCCAATTACTTATTTTAGCAGTTGGCTGACCTCCTGTGTAAGTTAGAGGCAATAACAATCTGCTAGAAGCCTTTTCCTAGAAGTACCCAGCGAGCTGGTGGCAACAGTTCATGAACTGGACCCTGCTATTAGTCTCTATCTGACATCCTATGAGCCTCAAAGCGCCTCCCTTGAGGTCCTAGTGGGGCTTTAGAAATGTACCTCCATGGTGGATTAGGGTTTAAAGGACTAAGGGTCACTGGTATAAAGGAAATCGTTTATGATAATCAAATAGCAAATTTGTGCGATTCACTATTTATTAATTGCAAACACCAATGCACAAATATGTCTTTGACACATTTTGCGATTCCCAGTGGGTTGCAAATAGACCTACCTCATGAATATTAATGAGGTAGGTCTTGGTTTGCGACCCATCGGGAATCGCTAAAATCACAGGATTTGTGGCCTGCTGTGGTCAGCAGACCGCCATGTCTGTGATTGCTTTGAAAGCAATCTTTTTATTTATTTAAATACAGCCCGTTTTCCTTATAGGAAAATAGGGTGCATTTTAAAAAACAAAATAGAAATGCTTTCTTTTAATTTTTTAAGAGCAGACAGTTGTCCAAGTGTTCAATCACTCTAATTAGGGAAGGAAGTCAAATTGGCAAAACTTCCAGTGGCTCTTACTCTGTCAGGCTGTTGGGAGGTGTTGTCAACTGCAGAGACAGAGTAGTCTCCACCATCAACACACTAAAAGTCCGCCAAGCACTAAATGAGGCAGGCAGACCTTTAGTTTGACCGAGAGGATACTCCGTTGCAGGCTCTAAATAGACCCCTAAACCAGAAGGTAAAAGTTTTGATCTGGATTGTGTATCTGACCTATGCAGTATCTTAGTCAGCCTCAAATTATGCCTAGACCTGGCCTACCTCCACTATTGACTCTTATTGTCGTTTTCTAGTTTTTGTTGGTGCTACTTCTACTTAAAACGTTTAAAATTCATATATCTGGTTCACCTTATTGGATTGTTGTCATTTTGGTCTCATTTTGTTTATTACATTTGTGTCTACTTTTCTAATTCGGTTTGGTATTGTTTTGTATTTGGACTTTATTGCTATTTTGATACTGCATAAATACTTTACACATAGGCCTAAGTCAAGCCTGTCTGCTCTGTGCCACAGCTTCCAGGGGGTTAAACTCAGATTCATTTTCTCACTTTTGAGAGTTCATTGTGACAAGGGCTGGGATTATTTTTCGATTTCGGAAGTCACCCACCCCAAATTTTAATTCAATTTCTTACATTGATGCTTAGTAGTGGAATCCAGGACTTGTGCTTTGCAGTATTACACAGCGATTTAAGTAGACATTAAAAATCCTTTTTATTGACAGTAAAAATGTACTTTTTATATTTGTTTGATGTTTTTCTGAATTTATTTGTGCCCTTTATTTTTGCCCCTTAAGTTTTTGGGGATATTGGAGGTGGATCTGTTTAATGAGCAGAGCCTTTACTCAACAGAGCTGAGGAGCATGTGCAAGCATAGGGAAATGAAGCATGACAAGCACTCCAAGAAGGAGGATTATCAGATGGACCTCAAAGCCTGGGAGGAAGTCCATCAGCTATGGTGCACACCAGTGGATAATGATTTCATTGATTCAATGATTTCATGCTATTGGACGACTGCCAATCGGGATTCAGAACAGGCCACAGCACGGAAACAGCGATCCTACATATCGTCGATGACGCAATACAGGCCCTAGATCTCAATAGAACATGTTTACTAGTCCTTCTTGACCTGTCATCTGCATTCAACACTGTAAATCATGAAAAATTACTAGACAGACTACACAAGAGGATGGGAATGTCGGGAATTGTGCTGAAATGGTTTGAATCCTTCCTTCAGAACAGATCTCAAAGATTCATGGTCAACCAGACACTATCCCAATCTTGTCCGAACTCGATCGGAGTCCCTCAAGGATCTACACTATCTCCTTCACTTTTTAACTTATACGTCGAACCTCTGACAGAAATCCTCCGAGACGCAAACATATCCTATCACATGTACGTGGACGATACGCAGATTTACATCAAGGTCGCATCTATGGAGGACATCAAGTTAATCAATGAGGCTTTAAAAGAGACAATACGCTGGTTAACCAGTAATCACCTGAAGCTAAATGCACAAAAACTGAATTTCTATTAATCTCACTACCAAAGAACCACACAGAGGCGATGGAATGGACCAAATTGATCACAGCACTAAACTGCACCCCTACGCTAGTGGACTCAGCCAAATCATTAGGAATCACATTGGATAAGAATCTAGACATGAAAGCCCACATCAAATAATATAAAGTTGGTCTTATCTATGAAAATTTCACTACACTTCCAGGTACTACATACACTGTCCCTGACACAGTCCAGGAATTGGAAAATACCAACATTAATACAGTAGTCACTACCTGGCAGCCCTTAGATGCCATTTCCTTCCTCTCCTGTTTAAATAGTGTGAGATCGGGCTCCCCACAGGACGCTCTCCAGGCTAAAATACTAAAACAATCAGATCCCCACACTCATCCCCCTATCATTAAATTACTCAACGCTTCTCTGAGCGAGGCCCATGTCCCACAACCTTGGAAACACGCCATGGTTGTACCGTTATTGAAAAAACTGGGTGCAGATCCTTTAAATCCTGCTAACTTTCGCCCTATATCTTTGCTGCCAATCTTCTCAAAAATATTGGAGGGACATATAAATTCTCAGCTCTCCAAACTGGTTGAAAACACTGGTTTTCTCCATTCTTCTCAGTCGGGCTTTCGGCCTAGGCACTCAACTGAGACAGCCCTCCTGGGGGTGACAGAGAGTCTTAGGCACGGTGTCGATCAGGGAAACACCATGGCGCTCATCCTGCTGGATTTGAGCGCAGCCTTCGACACCGTGTCACATTCCATCCTCACTGACTCTCTGAAATCTCTAGGTGTGGCAGGCCAGGCCTTGGCCTGGCTGGTGTCTTTCCTTAGCGATCGAAGCTTCCAAGTGTTTTCTTCTAAAGCAGCCTCCGCCATCTGTCCATCCACCCACGGCGTCCCCCAGGGCTCAATTCTTAGCCCTTTATTATTTAACATTTACGTTAAACCCTTGGCAACCATAGTCGAACAAGCTGGGTTAACCCTGTTTTCCTACGCAGATGACACCCAGATCGTCTTCTCCTTATCAGGGAGAGACGTAAACAACATCTTGGCACTCAGGTCGGGCCTCACTCTTGTGGCCGATTGGATGCGGAGAAATTGTCTCAAATGGGGAGAAGTCCGAGGTGGTCATTCTGGGACAGAACAAACATCTATGGGGTCCCCGCCACTGGCCCATCGAACTGGGAAATGCGCCTACACCTTCTACTGCAGTTCGTAACCTGGGTGTCATTATTGACGACAGGCTAACTATGAGACAACAGGCTACTAAGGTTTCAGCCATCTGCTTTTCAACCTTGCGGTGGCTTCACAAGATTTTGTGGATGCTCCCCCTTTCCTCTCGCAGAACTGTGGTCCAGGCACTTGTAACATCACGCCTGGACTATGGCAACATTCTTTACTTGGGTGCAGATAAAGCCACTATACACGTGCTGCAGGTGGTGCAAAATGCGGCCGCGCGCCTGCTAAAGAACGTCCCCAGACGCTCCTCAGCCACTGCCGCCTTGTGCGACCTCCATTGGCTGAGCATCCCAGAACGTGTTAAATTCAAGGCACTCTGCTACATGTTCAAGGCTAAGCAGGGTAGCGCCCCAGTATATGTTCAGGGGCTGGTAAAGCCCTACAGACCCCTGCGCTCACTAAGGTCATCGGACACTGGCAATTTCACAGTACCAAGATGGAAGCTGACAAAAATGGGAGGCCGCTCCTTTTCCACTCTGGGTCCTAAATACTGGAACTCCCTCCCATTGACATTAAAATCTGAGACCAACCTATTCCGCTTTCGTAAGGCTCTGAAGACCCTGCTCTTTACTAAGCGTGACCAATAGTCGGCTGAGGCCTCAAGTCGAGGTGACACTCCCTCTTTCTTCTACAGTCTATCCCTGGCACCGGGAAACCCATTGTGGGTAGCTGTGCGCGATACAAGCTTAAATAAATAAATAAATAAATAAATCAATGGCAAAAAATGCCCGCTTTCACTTGAACTACTTAGGGAAAGTGAAACCATTCATCTCGTCGGCAGATCTCAAACTGGCAATACAATCATTAGTTATCTCAAGGATTGAATACGGATGTGCAACCTTAGCAGGTCTACCAAAAATTTCCACTGCACCACTAAAAGCATGCCTCAGTGCAGCAGCAAGGCTCATTACCGGATCGAGGAAATTCAACCATATTTCACCACACCTAAAAACGTTAAACTGGCTACCATATGAAGCCAGAATCCAATTTAAAATGACATGTATCACCCACAAAGCACTCCACTGCAAAACACCAAGATACCTGTCCCAGAAGATTGAGCTTTCTGGAGGAAGCAGACCAGCCAGGAGTGCCAAGGAGCTGCTGCTGAGGCCACCCATCTTCCGGAAGAAGAAAACATACGACAGAGCTTTCTCTGGGGCAGCCCCCAGAATATGGAACTCACTCCCTCCGAATATCAGGAAAATTACAAACACGGCAACATTAAAAAAGGAAGCTAAGATCTTCCTAATGAGTAAATTCCTTACATAGACAAGAACGGACTTCACCGCCACCGCGTCTTAGATGTGCCAAAACGGAACATCGAATGGAAGAAAGAGAAAGTCTCTAGTTAAACGGGGAACAACCTAGCGGCGCTATACCTTCCCAGAACCTGGAGGAAGATTGCACAGATAAAGACAAGTCAGAACTATTTGTACAGGAATACAGCATACAATATAGTAGGCTAGTAGAATAACATATATGATAACCTGGGAGATAGACGCAGACAGAAATTATATAGAAATGTGTAATCCCGATGTTAATACTAGCCTAATTTTAGCAAACCATCGTACATATTCCAGGATATATCCCCTTTTAGACGTATACCTAACCTACCTCATATCAGTGTGATACGTTTACTATATAGCTCTATACTTACCTACCTCATTCACTATATGGTAATGTTATGCCAGTTGTATCTCAAATCTTCCTCATGTATATGTATCTGTGAAGCGCTCTGATACCCAAGGGTCACGTTCGCACTATATAAAACTCTCTAAATAAAATACAATACAATAAAATAAATAAATAAATATTGAGAAAGTCCCAGTGCCAGGGGAGTATTGTCACCAATGAGCAGCACCATCTGAATTGTCCAAGGCAGTCAGCAGTGTATCAGCCCACAGTTTGTCCCCTTTAGAACCGGAGGACAGACAGACAAAGAGGGCCTTGAAATTGCACCTGGCTGCCCTTCCTTTAGAGCAAAAAATGTTGATGTTGGCTGCTAAGCAGAAAAAGACAGCAGCAACATTGGCACTGGAGGAGAACTAGAGGCCGGTCCGTGGAAGCACATGCCGATTATTGGGAGGGACACCTTATTGGCCCTAAAGGTGAATCTACTAAAAGTTGTAAAATTAAGGCAAATTGCTGCCAGAATGCTCCAGAGTTTGGATATCTTACTTTTTCTCATTCACTTGTTAATCAGATCTAATGTAGCTTGTTATTAAACAGGGCAATGAAGCGTGTTCATACGGGTGGAGAAACCCACATTAGGAAATGTAAAATTGCAGACTTCTCCAGGACGAGGCTGTCCTTGAAGGGGACATTCTGGGAATGATGTCACAATACATTTCACAACCCAAGCATGCCTCATCACATGAAGCAGCATTCAAGAATGCTTATTGTTGGTGATTGCAGGACTGGGTAAATATGTTTTTTTATATACACTGGATGGTCCCTTTAAATACCAGATACTAGTAAAAAAACATCAATGAGAACAGTATTTTTCAAAGACTCTTTATGAAATTCATGGAAGAGTGGTGGATGTGCAACAGCTGTGTGCAATTAATCGCAAAAAGCAGCTGGAACAGATGAGATTCACCGCAGAGGTCCTTAGAGCCTTAGCACTGTTCTTGATGCACCATTACATTCCAATCTTCCGAACCTTTCAAAACAGGGTTTGTTCCAGAGGGATGTGGTTCCTATATATAAATATCAGAGAGATACTAGATCTTGACTTGTAGCCTGTTTCAAGAGAAAGCCTGGGCCTAATTATCTAGTAAGACACTATTAAACATCACGGACATCCATTTTAAACAAGGGAAAAATGGTGCATATTTATCCATGGCTCACCCTGCGTGAGATGTTTTTCAGAAATGTGTAACAAACTGGATTAATTTTTCATAAGTTACAGCTCTGGATACACCATAGAGTCAGACAGAATCTCATTGTATGAAAGCAGGGTTCGTCACTGGTTTTACAGACATTATAGTTAGGAATTAGCATTTAAAAAACCTTAGAAATTCACTAAAAAAAACATTGGTTTCAGGGACGTTATAGTCAGTTGAACATTTGACTTATATAAAACCAGAGAAATTCGCCTGTTATAGTTGGTTGAGCTAACTATAACTTGCGCGCCCACAATGCTGGTGATGACGTCACATTTTACATCACTCATGACAAGGTCAGTGACATCAGTGATGACATCACTCATGACATCTCAAATGACATCCCTGATGACACCATCCAGTGAATGTATGTTTCTGGAAAGTTTAAATATTTTTCACATATATCTATGCCAAGGTGTACTGAAGAATCAGTGGATTTACAAGTGCCTGAATGGATTATTTAGTAGGTGCGTGACTGACTGTGTAAGTGAGTGATTGAACGTGTCTTACTAAATGCATGGGTTAGTGACTAAACTGTGTGAAAGTCTGTATTAGTCTCTCAGTTGGTGTGTAAGTGGCCGCATGGTGAGTAGCTACATGAGTGTCTATATGGGTTATTGATTCGTTCTCCGAGTATCTGTATGGGTGCCTGAGTGTCTTTGTGGGTGGGTGGGAGGGTGCATAGATGTCTGAGTTGGTGATTCACTGGTTATATGGATCCAAAAGTGCATCTGGGAAGGGCTGTATGGGTGAGTTAGTGTGTTGATGAGTGAATGAATGACTCAGTGGTATATGTGTGAGTAAATACATATGTTTTAAGGCAATATACGTGAGTGTTGGAATATATAAATGACTATATGTGAGAATAAGTTTTTTGAAGAGTGTGTGTATAAATGAGTCTGCTTCTATCAGTGATTGTATAAGACGGTAAGTATGTGTTAGTATCTGCATAAATAAGTGATGTAGTGTGTGTATAAATAACGGAGTTGGTGTGTATAACTGTATACATGAGTAAATTGGTATGTGATTGATTCTTTGCATGACTGACTAGGTGTGTGAGTAACTCTATGGATGAGTAGTAGAGGGTTACTGTATGTATAGGTGTATGAATTCATATGATAGTACTGTATTGATGAGTAACTGCATGTATAAGTGCTTGGATGTGTGTATAGAGTATAGGGGAGAGGAGTTGGCCTAACGGCTAGGGCGCTCGACCTCGGACCTGGGGATCTGGGTTCGAGTCTCGGTAACGACGCCAAAACCTCCTGTGATTCTGGGCAAATCACTTAATCTCTCTGTGCCTAAAATGAAAGTGTGTCCTCATGTAACGTATCTTGAAAATATGTAAAGGGCTCTGATACCTGATTCGGTTCAGGTCTAGTTCGCGCTATATAAAACTCTGTTAAAAAAAAAAAAAAATAGACCTAGGAAATAGTGGTTGGTATGTACTATCTGGCATTGTTGTGTGTATAGTTTAAAAAATAGTAGTCTGTATTTTAGAGTGCGTGTATCAAACTTTATATTAGGGCATCAGTATATGCATCAGATTTTCACATGGATGATGTCATCAGTGATGTCATCAGTGATGTCATTTGAGATTTCATCACTGATGTCACTGGGGGGCATGGCTTGGACGCCGATGTAGGTGGCAGCGCACTCCGGAGCTCCTCCGCGGCCGCCCTTCTCCCGAAATTCATCCTGCACACAATACTGGTTCCCCTATCCACAGAAAGGGCTCCCCCTGAACCTCGTGCCCTTACTGGAAAGAGAGGCACGGGAAATCGCATCCCCCGAGTGGTGCAGGAGAGCTTTTCGGCGAGTTTGGAGACTCTCGAGCCCCGCGTCCACAAAATGGCGGCCGGAGCGCGAGGAGAGAGCGCCTGACCGAGGCTCCCCGTTGAGAGCGGGGAAGCCCCTGTCGTCCGGAAAAAAGAGCAGAGGGTGCGGGACCATCGCCCACATGAAAATAGCAGGTGGGAAACCAGCAGCGTTGCCCTGAAAGACCCTACAAGTGGCCGGAAGGTGGATTGCCTGACCCTAAGATGGCGGCGCCCGCGAGGCTCCAGGGGGAACATTTCCACAGTGACCAAAGTACCGGAGTTTGAGCCGCGGAGAATTGCAATTCCCTAGTTGGAGTAATGTCAGGGGAGCCTCCACTGGTGCAGAGTGAGAGTAGGTGTTCTCGACCCTGGTGACTTTCTGCTGATGTCGCGCTTGAACGGGGGCCTTGCGTGTGGAGCCCTGGACTCAAACTCGCCTAGATTCTGGCCTATGTAAGCACTGACCTCCTAGGGACCTCACTGCACCACCTGGAAGCGATTCAAAGCGGCGAGCGGCGGAGGATCCTCACCTTGCGTGCCCGAATAACGCAGAGACCTCAGCGGCGCTCCTTGAGGTCGGTGGCGAATCTGGCGGGAGCGAGGAGTGGCACAGGGCATTATAGCGGAGGGCCGTTGGGAGCGGACACCCCAATACCAGAGAGAGGTTCCCAAGTCGTTTGTACTGACTACTGCATGAGACACTAAAGTAGTGTGATTCAACTGTTCTGGCCTGGGTTGTAGGGAAGCCCTGCGACACGGCAAGGAGGCGCTGCAAGACCGGTCACTCATTCATATATCCAAGATGGTCAGGGGGAACAGGAGGAAAGGCTTTGAAGTGCTACGGCTCGATGATCCAGGGCACGCCGTGTACGATGAGGGCACGGCGACTGGCTCTGGCGCCTCCGCGCAACCACAAGATCCTTCATTGAGCGACATCATGCAGGCCATTGTGGCCTCGAGGGAGGCCTTGGAGAAAAGGATGGACTCCATAGGCTCCGACCTCTCTCTCTTAAAGGATGACCACAGAAAGCTAAAAGAACGGGTGGCGACTGCCGAGACGGCCATGAAGGACGTTCCAAATGAGGTTGATGCACTGAAGAAGGCGCTGACTGAGGTGGTGCAGAGAGTCCGTGTGCTGGAGGCTCGAGCGGAGGACAGCGAAGGGCGTTCTCGACGGAATAACCTCCGATTAGTGGGAATTCCGGAGCGTGCAAAGGGATCAGATGCTGTCCGATTTGTGGAAACCTGGTTAAAAGCGGAGGTGGCCCCTGAGGGCCTTTCCCCCTTTTGTGCGTTGGAGAGGGCCCACAGAGTTCCGGCGCGACCACCTAAGTCTGGAGCCCCGCCGCGCCTAATGGCGGTAAGACTCCTACACCACCGAGATCGTGATCACATCCTACAGAAAGCCAGGAAGTTACAGAATCTACAAATCGACAACAGTAAAGTTATGATCTTCCCGGATTTCACCAGAGAAGTACAACGGCAAAGGGCCTCCTTTATAGCGGTAAAGCGGAAATTACGGACCCTGCACCTTCCTTATGCAATGCTGTTCCCAGCCCGGTTAAGGGTATCGGCCGAGGGATCCACGCACTTCTTCCTCACGCCACAGGCAGCCTGGGACTGGTTGGAGGCCCGTGGGGGGCCCGATGGGCGCTCCTCGGCTGCGGCTTTGCCTCCACGTCGTTCCTCCGTCACGACACCAGCGCGACGGCCCGGCTCTCCTACGGACTGGCGCCAAAAACGAGACAAGGCGGTACTGGCGGTGGCGGCCATCAGTCAGGGAGACCTCAGCCCAGCCAGCAGCACTCCGGAACACACAAAGAGCGGGGACCTGAGCCCAGGTTCCAGTAGTGCCCAGGGACTGTCGGAGGCTGATCTACCCGTGGTCACCCCACAAACAGCAGACAGAGTATTTGGCTGACTGCATGGACGATAAGACGGCCTTCATGAGGTACCGGGAGTACATGCTGGGCCCTGGGGCGTCAGCTATAAGAGGGGGGAGATGATTGCTGTAAGATTTGCGGTTCTTTTATGGGGACCTGGTTCAAGGAGATGAACACATGGGAGGGCATGCGGGGGGAGACGTCCAGACCCTTTGGTTTGACGTTCCAAGCAGCCTGAACTATACAAGAGTTTCTTCTTACTTGGTTTGGATGGGGATGCCATGTTGGACGCCTGTCCTGGGGAGGGGGGTTGGGGAGGTTTTGATTGTTTTATTTGTGGGATATGGATCAGGGGACCTGGGCGTGTCAGTGAGGAATTTGGGATGGAATGTTATAAAGAACACTATCCGCAATGGGACCCGCATTAGGCTACGTATGTCTCACGTGGAATGTACGGGGTATGCACACTATGCATAGGCGCCACAAGATTCACTCCTTTCTAATACGAAGGGATATTCAAATTGCCTTTCTACAGGAATCACACCTCATGGCAATAGAAGGGAAAGCTCTGCAATGCCGGTGGAGGGGCCAAGTTTTTCACACTACGTTCTCGTCCTACGCCAAAGGGGTTTTAATCTGGATCAGGGCTGGGGTTCCTTTTCAATGTACAACACAATTGATTGACCCAGAAGGCAGATATGTAGTGATACAGGGACAATTGGATGGTAGGAATTTAACACTGGGATGTGTGTATGCCCCTAATGTCGAACAGCCTGCCTTCTTCTCCTCACTGTCCCGTAAATTGGCTTCAGTCCTGGTGGGTCCGTTGTTGCTTGGAGGAGATTTTAACTGTGTTGCAGATATTGCCCTAGATCGCTCACACCCCCCACTACCAAATGCACCAGCGGGCAAACTGGCAGTTGCGCGCTCTACCTGGCAGCAAAAATGGGGATTGATAGACACCTGGAGGGTTCAGCATCCTATAGATAGGGATTACTCTTTTTTCTCCGCCCTTCACGAATTGCATGTGCTTATAGACGCCTTCCTTTGCTCCCCCGATGTGCATGGCGCGATTTACACTAGTGAGTATCTCACTCGCACCATTTTTGATCATAACCCGCTGATGGCCCAGTTGAAGTGGGCGCGTCTGCGTCCTAGAATTCCTACCTGGAGATTGCGCCCGGAGGCGCTTGAGGACCAGGTCTTCAAAACCACTCTAGCCTTAAGCATAGAAAACTACTTCCTGATTAATGAGGGGTCTGCGGGGTCGGTAAATATTGAATGGGATGCCTTCAAAACGGTGGTGCGAGGGAACTGTATTGCGGCGGTATCAGGGACTCGGAAGACCTTATTACAAGACATCCAAAGGGAAGATGAGAGGATGCGCACCCTGGAGAAAGAGAGACCTGAACACCCGGATAAACAGGAAGAATTATTAGAGGCTAGGGAGGCGGCTGCGGCAACGGTAGAACGCCTTCGCTGTTTTGATCACAAATCCTAACTCACACGAGCACATTCTGAGCGCGATAAATCGGGGGCCCTCTTGGCCTGGCTGGCCAACCCTGCTCGCCGTGGCTCAGTTAAGAACTGAGGGATCAATCGGGTGGGGCCCGTTTTGATCAGCAGGGGATAAATGAGTTGTTCTTTGATTATTATACCGAGTTCTACCGTAGCAGCGTGATCCCATCGGAGGTCGACTTACAGAGTTTCATGGGAGATCTGCCCCTGCCGGAATTGGAGGACGGCGATGCGACTTCGTTGAGTAGGAACATCATGGTGAGAGAGGTGAAGGCAGCTATCAAAAGTATGGCACGGAACAAAACACCGGGTTCCGAAGGCCTCCCTTCGGAGTTCTATATCACTTACGTCGACCTCCTGGCTCCCCGACTGACGTGGCTCTACAATGAAGCTAAGAAGCTCGGTAGTTTGCCGACCTCTATGGTGGAGGCGATCATTGTTCCGTTGTTGAAACCGAGCAAGCAGCCCTGGGATAGATCGGCGTATCGCCCTTTGTCTATGCTCAACCTAGATTATAAAATCTTGGGCAAAATTCTGGCGACTCTGTTGCTCCCCTATATGTCCACACTGATTCACGTAGATCAATCCGGGTTCATTCCTACCCGCAATACTGCGCTTAATATACGACGGCTCCTACACATTTTAGAGGCCGATACTTACGAGGTAGACGAAGCTGCAGTATTTGCCGTTGTCATCGAAAAAGCTTTTGATAGCTTAGAGTGGGCCTACCTCTTTCACGTGATGCGTAGGATGGGACTGGGTCCGGATTTTGTGAATTGGACGGCTCTCCTGTATAAGGATGCAAAGGCCAGGGTCCGGACAGGGGGAGTGATTTCGGAAGCATGTGCAGTGAGTAGGGGCACGCGCCAAGGCTGCCCCCTCTCACCATTGCTATTTGCTGTAGCGGTGGAGCCTTTGGCAGCGCATGCTAGGTCAGGACAGGCTTATCGGGGGTTGGATGTCTACGGGCAGGTGCATCATATCGCGCTCTATGCTGATGACCTCCTGATGTTTCTGGCGGATGCGGGGGAATCACTGCGGGGAGCAAAGTCCCTGCTGCGGCACTGAGTGGGGTAGCCGGATTAAGGGTCAACTGGACAAAGTCGTGTCTATTCCCAACTCGAGAACGAAGGGAGTGCCCGCAAACTACGGAAGGCGTGACCTGGGAGGGGAGATGCCTTCCCTATTTAGGCACGGCGATTTACCATGCATGGGGGGACATTCTGGAAGGGAACGTGGGGAAGGCGATCAGGAGCGACAGAGCAAACTTTGAGTTTTGGGGCACGCTCCCGCTGTCTGTAATGGGGAGAGTGGCACTTCTTAAGATGGTGACCCTCCCGAGACTACTCTACTTCTTTAGGACTCTTCCGGTCTGGATACCAGTGAGCTACTTCCGAAGGCTCCAGATGATGATTACTTCCTTCTTGTGGGGGTCGGGCAGACGCAGGGTGGCACTCAGGACGCTAATGAGACCTCGGGCGGAGGGGGGTCTAGCGGTCACAGACTTTGAGACGTACTATTTGGCGGCCCAACCTCAGTGGCTCACACAATGGGTGGCGAGGGCCACCAGAGAGGGGGGGTGAGCCTGGCGAACCGACGGGCCCCGTGCAAGTGTTGTCTCGTATAGTTCTGTGCCTCCCTCTCGGAGATCTACACCTTACTCAAGAATTTGCCACGGCCCGAAAGTGTTGGATTAGGTACCTGAAACGGGTAGGGATGCGGCTCCCATACACACCCGCGATTCCACTGAAATTTTGCAGGGCACTCCCCCACGGGGGCACATGGCGAGGGTTGGAGACCTGGGAACAACAGGGTCTGAAGAATACAGGCGACTTATATGAAGATGGCTCATTGATGCCATTTGACCTTCTGAGAGAACGTTTCGAACTACCTGGAGGTGACTTCCTGGTACATGCTGCGCTGACAACGGCGATCCGCAAACATTGGAAACTGGGCGTGACGGAACCACCGACAGTTATGCGTTGCCAATATGTAGTGGTTGCTGCGGGGACTATCAAAGCCGTCACATGCCTGTAGAGACGCATGACCCTGGAGGCTCTGGCCCCTCTGATGGTCTTGAAAACTAAATGGGAAGCGGATATAGAGAAGGAAATACCTGACACGGCGTGGGAAGGAATTGTGGAAAGGGCTTGGAAGGGTACGCGCAACGCACGGTTCCAGCGGGTGCATTTTCACCTCCTACACAGGGCATACCTGACCCCAGTCCACCTACATAAATATTTCCCGTCCCACTCAGCGGCCTGTCCACGATGCCCAATGGAGGTTGCTGATTTCAAACAAATATTATGGTCCTGCCAAGCACTTGATTCCTTTCGGCAGGGGGTGACGGAGCTGTTACGAGATGTTACAGAACGAGATTTGCACGCCTCAATGGCACACTGTATATTGCACTGGTTTCCCCACACCTCCAAGAACAAAATTACTACTAAGTTTCTTGACCTGGGATTGATCTTAGCGAAAAGAACTATAACTTCCCAATGGAAGGCGAACAAGGGTCCCAGTGTAGAGAAATGGAAAGCTGATTTCAGTAGGTGGGCCCGTTGCGAAGGAGAAGCCCGGCTACAATTGGCACTTAGGACAGGTAATGAACAGGCACTAGAGTGGGCGAGAACCTGGGAAAGATTAGTCATGGAACTCACACTCCCGATCGACGAGGATGAGGAGACCCCCGCCCAGAGCCCCGTGGCAAGGTTGCCATGAAACAGTGTGCGACCTGAAGGGAATTTAGATTCTCGACTGCTGCCCCCTTCCCGGGACAAGAGGTGACACATTTTACATGACTTCGCTGGTCTCATTGCTGGTTAGGACCAGAGGGGCAGGCATGTCCCAAGAAAGTAGTACTCTGACACGCCTGGGGGAGGGAGGACCAGAGGGGCAGGCATGTCCCAAGAAAGTAGTACTCTGACACGCCTGGGGGAGGGAGGGGGGAGTAGGGTGTTTTGTTTTGATTCATCGTTTGAGTGGGGGTGGGAAGTAGCGGGGGAGAGGTAGAAGCTGGGGTCGAGATTGGTGGGGTTGTTTAGGATATATGGTCCTCCACCTGTTTGCTTTCACAGATATTGCATTCTGGACACCAGACGACTGACTTTTTGCAAACTTTCGGGAGATGGTACACCCCACCGGATGTATGTATTATAATGGGCGACTGATTATGAGGGGATTGTTAACCTTATGTTTTGTCTATGCTTGCTGCTCATATGCTGTCAAAACAATAAAAATTTTGTTTAAAAAAACACAGTGATGTCACTGACCATGTCATGAGTGATGTAATATGTGGCGTCATCACCAATGCATTGCGGGCGCGGAAGTTATAGTTAGCTCAACTAACTATAACAGGCAAATTTCTCTGGTTTTAAATGAGTCAAATGTTCAACTAACTATAACGTCCCTGAAACCTATGGTTTTTTCAGTGAATTTCAAAGATTTTTTTAATGTTTATAAAACCTATATTTTTCCGATTATATTTTTAAATATTTTGGAACTCTATTATACTTCTTTTTTTTTATTTTAAAAATATGTATCTCTTTTTTTTATTTTTATAAAACTGCACTCCCATACCGGTTGCGTTCCAAGCTCCATCACCACGCAAATCCGATTCACCATATTGCTAAACTCATAAATGATGCGCATTTCGTATCCGACGGGTCTGTGACACTGCGTCCCACGTAACATCATATACGTATGAAGTCATCCCAGCTGCTAATATGGTATCCGACTGGTACGCAGTACAAAGCCACGCATTACATCCTGTATGTATGGGGTCGCCCCAGCTGTGAGTTGCGTATGCGACGAGTGCACGCCACCAGGCCCTCTGTTATTTCACAGACGTATGGTGTCGCGCCGGGTACGCCATCCCTTCTATTTTTTTTGTCTCAAAAGTATATCTAAATATTTTTAAACAGTATATGAAGCAAGCGATAATCTCAAATATTTTAAACATTTATATATTTCTAACTGTAATCAACTTATATTATGATAAATATATTTTCTCAAAATCGCATCGGGTGTGACCTCTTTGCACTCTCGGTGCGCGATTGCCATTTGACCTTAAAAAAAAGCATTTGATTGCTTCATAACATTTCCCATTGTAACAGTTGGACGGCCCCACCCATTTTAGTCATTCTCTCTACAGCATTTGATGAGAGACACCTCTTCACCGTAAACAGCTTTTTTGAAAAGTTTGTTGCTGTATACACATATCTTATACTACACATAACATGCAACGATCATATTAATCAATATTCATGACCTGTACATTAGCCTTCCACATGTGATGGCCAAACATCTCAAACGTTACTTCAAAAAACAAATATGTGTTACACGATGTCCCTAGTGTGTGTGTGTGTGCACATTATTGTGCTGCCTTTCAGCCTGGGTATTGGTGGCTCTAAGAAGTATCATCAGCCACGGGCAGAGTGCACATCCTAGATCACATGTGACAAACAGTAAACAGTAATGGGAAGATTTGTATTGCTGTACGCACTGTTGTCAGACACTACCAATATAGTAGTGTGTTGTATGTGAGACTTTCAGATTCCCGTTTGATATGTATTCCTTGACTGTAATGAGTGTTATCTCTTTGTATGACGTAGCCTCACTGCTGATCCTCCCTCCATCCGACCACATTCACACGTGTACGCTTCGCGATGGCAACACTGTCAATAATACCGCACACCGTTGACGTGCGTGTCTGCGCATATCCACAACCTTGACAACAATATGTGATGTTCACCATTACATCTTTTCAAACACCTCTCATTAACGATAGTTTCCACCCTCCTGACACATGCTACACTAATGTAAATTGCACACTCTGCGAGGGCAAAACTACAAAAGAAACACACATAAGTACACTTCCTGGCCAGGCAGGAACTGAACAACGCCCAGATCCCTGGAACAATTAATCACACCCCTACGCTGGCCTGGCATACGCAAGTCCAGCCAACTTTGCATATGTATAAATAGGATAACGAAGACGCCACATGTCCCAGTTCTTCCACACTGCCTGTTTCCAAAGGAATCCATAAGGTGTACACCATCCTACAATCATCACTGCAACTGAATTGTGAACACTGCTGCCCGTAGTGTTTGCGCACACAACAATGACAGCAGGTGAGCAGTGGGGCCTGGGTGCACAGGGCTCCAATTAAGCACGGTGCTGTGGGAGGGGTGGGCTGCATCTGCCTGGGTGCGCAGGTGCGAAAAAGCGATGTTGCCTTGCGTAATGATGTGATCTCTGACCTCTGACCTCATTCAGTCACATGTCTGTCTCATTTTGAAGGACCTGCTGTAGCCCGGATTCAGAGCTTGCAACCAGCACGTTGTTGGACACACCGATGGTGGCAGGTGAGCAGTGAAGCCTCGGTGCGCAGGACCTACATTTGAGCACAGTGCAGGGGAAGGGCCTGGGTGCACAGGTGCAGGCAATCGATGTTCCTGTAGCTAATAATCTAATCTCTGGCCATACTGCGGAAGGGATTATGTGCATCAGCCTGGGTGCGCAAGTGCGAACAAGCGATGTGGCAGTCCGTAATGATGTGATCTCTGACCTCATTCAGTCACATCTCTGTCTCATTTTAACAACCTGCTGGACAGTACTGTAGGCCTGAACCAGCAGGCAGAGCTACCCTACAGACACGGGTAGAGCGCGGTGCTGCGGGAGGGGTGGGATGCATCACCCTGGGTGCGCAGGTGCAAACAAGCGATGTTGCCGTGCGTAATGATGTGATCTCTGACCTGATTCAGTCTCATCTCTGTCTCATTTTAAGGACCTGCTGGACCATACTGTAGGCCTGAGCCAGCAGGCAGCTCTGCACTACACACACGTGGCATTTGCTTTTAGGGCACTGTAGTGAGCTCATTACTAAGTGTACATCCACACAGGCTTCCGCCACTGCATTACAAACGCACATTATGCTTCTAGCATGCGCTCTGTTCCTTTGTATGTAAACGTTAGCATAACATATTATTATTTAACCTTGTGTATTCTCGTGCACTCCAACTCCTCTTTGAACCCCAATTACCACTAACAGTTGGTAGATCTGATAGAGCGCGCAGGTCACCCGACCATAAATTTACCATATACACTTTGGGCCCATAAATTTAATTTACCATATTCATTAATCGGGTAACCTACACACTTCTAACAGTAACCCAGTTCCTTCCTATTTATTTCTAATGTACCCGACTTACCAATCCACTGCTACGGGTACCTATGATCACAGTGGATCAGGGAGCTAGCTATGAAAGAAATGCAGTCACAAAAAACAAAATACCATTTACTATATTTGCACTCATGTAATAATCAGAGACACGAGAAGTTTTCAAAATCTTTATCTAATCTTCATCGAGGTCAGAAAGGTAAATGTTTACAGCAATTAAACTATCAATAACTAGGAGCATTAATAACGTGTAACTATGCAAGAAAAAGATAAAGCCAACCATTTAGGACTCTAAAGGGAAGGTAAAGACAGGGAACATGCTAGTAAGAAACTTGAGAGTTTTAGACTTAATATGGAGTGACTAAAGGACGGGAAAAATAAGGAACATACTAGAATCTCACAGTTTGTATATTACCCTTAGAAGGTGGGTACGGAAAAGAACTTTTAGTATGTGCTAAGGAAATTCTGAGATACCATGTAACTATAGGGCAGGTAAGACTGGAACATGTTAACGTTCAGAGTAATTACGGTAATTCAGTAAAGGGTGGGTAAAGAGAAGGAACATCTATTTATTCAGAAACAGTGTTTTTTTCACCAATAGGTAGGGTAAAAATTTCAGTAATCTATAAAAAGGTAGGGTACATAGGCAATCTATGATTTAGAAAAAGTTTCAGGCAAAGATTAGAAACAAAAGATGCAAGTGTGGTTTCTTAACAGCTTTATATTTACCTAGCACGGTGTGAAGACCAGCCCTGGCCACGGGTCAGTACAGGACAGTAGGAAACCCAAGGAAAGACTGTCGCCAGAGGGCCACCAGGTGTGGAATGGAACCCCAGGACAGGACAGGAAGACCAGATTAGGATCAGGACAGGACCACCAAGGTAAGACCAGCACCCGCAGATCGGAAGCAACACCTGCGCTCCACCCTCTCTGCAGCTATCAGTCAGAACCCGATTGGGTTATCGAATTCCCAAGCAAAGTGCTCCGCCAGCACTTAAGGTTTCCAAACCCCCCCTTGGGTCTCTGGAAATTGCGGACAGAGTGCTCCGCAGCTCTCTGTATCAGTCACCTATTGAGTGCGTTGGGTCAGTGACAGGTCAGCTATTCAGACAAGTCTGACAATTTCTCTAGCTAAACCTAGGCTAGTTATACTGTTTTCGGGTCAGCCATTTTAAGTCTAGTGCGCAAGTGCGAAAAGTTCCCACCAGAACTGCGAGTACGTCACGTCACGTGAGTGTGACCTACGCATGCGCAGAAGAGATTCCCGCGAAGCAGCGGCCATTTTAGGTTGCAAGCGTATTAAGATTAGTAAACACATATGCAAGCATCACTGGGACACCCCAAATGTCAGAATGAATGGGAAATTAGTGAGACAAACAGATTGATTTAGTTCATTAAGGTTATTCGAGGTTCTTGAATACAAGCAAGTCGCTTTACGTGCGAATCCTTGCTCCATCAATCCCCTCTTTGATGATATTTTATATCATCACAAATCAATAGACCCAGATGCCAACTTTTCACAATCTTCCCAGCTCAATCTCTTCAAACATTCGATTCAGCTTCTCCTTTGTCTCTTTATTAGGGTGAGAATTTTTCACCCTTTTATAAATCTGATTATTCATTTCCTCTAATTCAAGTTCATCCACATTTCTCTTCACTCCTCTCTTGTTCACAGTGTATTTCTTCTGGTGCTTTCGACATTTGCAGCATATGAATATAATGAATATTGCTAAACCTATTCCCGCAATTAGCATCAGTACTTTACTCAAAAGACTTTTACCTAAGTTAGAAAACCAATGACCTACGGCGGAGAGACCATCAGTAAGTCTCTTCCAGGCACTGTCAACCTCCAGTGGTTTGAGTTCTTTTTCCAAATTCGTAACGTTCCACACATACCTTTTGATTTTCACACTTTTGTCAGGTATGTAAGTGCAACAATGTTGCGCTTTTAACATTCTGCAGACTCCGCCCTCTTTTGCCAATAGAGTGTCAAGAGCAAGTCTGTTCTGTAAAACCATCGATCTAACCGCAACCATTTCGGTATTGATCATCAGGAAACCTCCAGCAGTGTCAGTAGATAACCGATCCACTACTGTTGACAATTTGCAAATTCTGTGTGTGTTCAGAACCACTCCCACTGCAGGTATCATTGCACTAAAAATTTCTCCTACAATTTCACCAGCACTTTCTCTTCTAGTACGTACCAATTGATTCGTTTTTTCAATGCTTCCAGTGATTTTCCCCACATGGTATATCTTTGGGAAGACAATACCAAAGTAACAACTCCCGTACCAATGGTCGGGCAATTTGAAGTAAGCCTTATTTCCACATATAAAATAAATTCCTGGAAACACAGGCTCTGACCCATCTTTGAAACCCCAACCTCCAATTACCTTGTAATTATGATCGCACTCACTGGAACCAATGAAAACATTGTTATAATAACTAGTTTTCTCTCTTTTAAGACACAGTTTCCCCTTCTTTTCGAAATCCAGAAGGATCGCAGCATTAGCTCCACCATTTGAGGTGCTCCCTACACTCTCTGCCCATTTAGACATTTTCTGGTTCTTGTCTTTGGCCTTCTTTTGGAAAACTTTCTCTTCTCTTTTCTACCATGTCCAGAAATTCTTTCTCTTTTTCATGTAATGAATAGGTCAGGTTATTTTTGTGTGCATCATCTATATTAATTTTTCCTACAGTTAGAAAATAATCAATCATGTATTTAGCTACATCTCTAGTCGTATGTACAGGGTTCAGGTTTCTTCTAACAGGAAGTTCGGAAAATGTCACATCAGAATTTGAATAGTAATACTGTAAAGGTCCTCTTTTATAAAATAAACTAGTTAATATACTACAGGAAATTCCATAGGTTAAGGGCAAGTGGTGATATGTAACACCTTCAGCTACTGAGGTGGGTAGCTTCATGCAGACATAACAGTTGTCTATTTCCATAGTGTCTACATAATGTAATAACAGGTTTGCGAAAACATTTAAATGAGTCTTGTTCTTGTTCTTAATTTTGTTAAAGTGTAAGCCTTCCTCATCTGGTGCTTCTAAATCTATGCTTGTCTGTTTCAGGCTAAGTGGTTTGTCTAGTACGTCTACTCTTTGTGGTGTACTTCTAGTGTGTGATTCTACAGTGTCATCAGGTAGGTTATTATTTGGGTACAAACTCGGGTTTTTACTCATCATAGAAGGAATAGTTATTGTTAGTCCTATCCACAGTATCAGTACTATGGCTACACTGCATAAACATACTTGGCAGCATATTTTACAACTACTTCGTCTCGGTCTCCCATTCTCAGAAGAATCAGACATTTGGCTCAAAAGAAGCTTCAACCCCTCTTTGTAACTCTGCACAGCTTGCTTACTCGAGTAACTTTTCAGGTTGGGTTTGCTTCTTCACTGATCTGCTCAGCAATCAATTCTTCATCATCTTCATCACTTTCATCACTTATTTCCAGATTCTCAAATTCCTCCAATACAAAGTAAGTCCATTCAGGACTCGCGTATTTGTTGTTAAGCTTCTTGATACGAGCACTTCTTCTCTTTGGTTTTGTCACTACTGGGTCAGTTTGACGCGAGACCTCATTTATTTGTTCAGGCTCCTCGTTTATTGTCTTTAGACGCAATCTCAGCCTTTTCACAAATCTAGGTGCTGAGTCACCCTTTCTGAGTCTTTTAACTGGCACTGTGTCTTGGCCTTCTTCAAACACTCTTTTATTTTCGTTAAGCTGTGGCATATTTGGATCAAGTTCATCTTCTGTATTGTTCCCTAACTGACTAGGTCCAGGTCTTTCATCTGTTTCTTCTGCCTGGTCCCTAAACTGGCCTTGTTCAGGTGTATGCTGATTTTGGCTTTGATCTGTTTCGATCTCTTCTTCCTGAACACAATTGTCTAGTCCTATCTGTTCCTGCTCAAGCTCTTCGAACTCTTGATTTTCTTCTGCTTGAACTTCCGCCCTAATCTCTATCTGTCCCTTTTCTTGTGCAGGTGTTCTTGGTGGAGTGTCAATTACCTGCTCTTCCCCTATCTGGTCCTCCTCAGAGTCAGATTTTACATGGATTTCGATGATCTGAGTAGCTTCTTCTTCACCTGTCTCGTCCTCACTATCCCACTGTCTATCTAACTGGGTCTGAATTCTAGTTCGTATACGGTCGATTGTCAGATCAATTAATGGGACCCACTCTTCTTGACTGGAGCTCGGTTGTACTTCTTCAGCTACTTCAGGACCGATGTCTTGGGATCCTTCAGCTGCGCAACCTTCAGCCTCAGTTTTGTCAGGTTCAGTCACTTTTTTCGTGTGGCTGGCATGGATCCAGCGAGGTACTCCTGCACACTCTACAGCTGTGGTGGTTACCAGGATCACCTGTCGTGGCTTTCCCCACCTGGGTTCAAGGCAACTTTTCCGAGTGTGCTTCTTTATTACGACCCAGTCACCTGGATTCAGGCCATGTGCTGGAGTCGTTGGCCTGGCGACGTCTTCTCCCCCAACCTGGCGAGAGATAGATCGCACTTGGTCAGCCAGCTCTCTACAGTATTCCAGTACCAAATCATCAGATATGCTTATTATTTTGTATCCTGGCACCCATGCTTGCCACATTGCTCTTCCCATCAGGATTTCATGGGGCCTCAAGCCCGTGTTCCGATCTGGAATGCTTCTGAGTCCCATCAACACAAGAGGCAGAGCATCTGGCCATTCCAGATGAGTGTATTCACACATCTTTCCCAATCTTGATTTGATTGTGCCATTTATCTGTTCTACCACTCCAGAAGCCTCTGGACGATATGCACAGTGCAGTTTTTGCGTGATTTTGAATGCTTCACAGATTTGACTTATTATTTAATTCTGGAAATGACTTCCTCTGTCAGATTCAATTAAGACTGGAAAACCGTAACAAGGTATAAGTTCACTAAGTAACAATTTTGCTACTGTGATGCTGTCATTTCTACGTGCAGGGAAAGCTTCCACCCATTTTGAAAACAGGCCGACAATGACAAGTAGGTATTTAATTCCTCAACAAGGGGGTAACTGAATGAAGTCAAGTAGTAGTCTAATAAAAGGGCCTTCTGCCTTTCCAATTTTCCCTGGCAAAACTATTGTTTTCTTTCCAGGGTTAAATTGTTGACAGGTCAAACACCTCTGGCAGAGTGCCACGGCTACACTTCTGAATTTCGAATTGAACCATGTCTGGCGGAACATGCGATTCATCGCATCTCTGCCTACATGTGTATCTCCATGTATCAGCCTAGCCATAGGAGCAAGCATACAGTCTGGCAACACAGGCATATCATCAAGGTAAACAATGACACCATCTGCACCTCTCCTACGACAACCGAAGTCTCTCCATCTTTGTTTTTCTTGTGGCTCTGCTGCTTCCTGTAAGTCTCTCACTTCCTCCCATGTATCCACTCCCTCTAGCATCAAAAGTTGGCAGCTGTTTCCGTTTCCCCCAACCTTTATATTGATTGAAAATCGGTATTTTGCACAATGTTGGGCTAACTTGTCAGCATATCGATTACCTGCTGTCACTTTGTCATCGCCAGATTTGTGAGCAGCACACTTGACCACAGCCAATTCTTTTGGTAACTGGATTGATTCCAGTAAATCCTGTACATATTTTCCATTTCCGATAGGGGTGCCTGAAGAAGTCAGGAACTCCCTCTGTAGCCACAACTGGCCAAAGTCATGAACAACCCCATAACCATACTGGCTATCAGTATATATGGTTATTTTCAAATTTCTCCCAAATTTACAAGCTTTTGTCAATGCAATTAATTTGGCTACTTGTGCAGACTTGACTCCATACAAATAGGATGCTTCCACTGGACGCTCTAGAGTGCACACTGAGTAGGCAGCACTTAGGCCACCATCCTCATGTCTCATGCATGAGCCGTCTACACACAGCTCATAATCTTCACTGAACAGAGGGTTCTCTTTGATGTCTGGGCGTGGTTTGGTATTAAACTCAGTCAAGTCAATGCAATCATGCGCAAATTCCTCCCTTACTTCTGCTGCGAACGAGCTAGGTAATAAGGTAGCTGGATTCAAAATGTTACATCGTTCGATGGTTACGTTTCCTGCACCTACAAGGATTCTCTCATACT
The DNA here is from genome assembly GCF_964261635.1 of Lissotriton helveticus. Lineage (NCBI taxonomy): Eukaryota > Metazoa > Chordata > Amphibia > Caudata > Salamandridae > Lissotriton > Lissotriton helveticus. The sequence continues at coordinate 415,018,055 of NC_136060.1, read as the reverse complement.
TAGTCAGCCGACTAGGAGTGAGGTACTGAGTCTTTGTTCGTTTCAGCAGAATTACAACAGAATATATACAGTTACTGGATGACCCATAACAATGGACTCACTCTGCTCAAGACTCATGCAAGTTGCAGCTACAGCTTTCAAACATCCAGGTAATCCAGCTGCTACTGGGTCCAAAGTGGAAGAAAAGTATGCCACTGGACGTCGAGTCAAACCATGAATTTGGGTCAGGACTGAAAGTGCACGATTGTCTTGTGTGTCACAGAACAGTGCAAAATCTTTTGAATAGTCAGGCATCCCTAATGCAGGAGCAGTACACAAACATTCTCGTAATTTTGTAAAAGCTGTCATGCTTTCGTCAACCCACTCTACTGGGTCCTTTGCTCCTTTCTTTGTCATTTCTATCAATGGTCTTGCTAGGACTGCACATCCCACAATCCACTGCCTACAGTATCCTACAACTCCAAAGAACATTCTGATTTCCTTCTGGGTATTTGGTAATTCTATGTTTCGAATTATCTTGATTCTTTCTGTGGTGACTTTCCTGATACCTCTATCTGGTGCCCCAGATATTTCATTGATGTGGTACAGAATTGCAACTTCTCCGGTGATACTTTATGTCCTCCCTCACCTAAATGGTTCAGCAAGGCAATTGTGTCAGTTACACAGTCTCTTCGACTTTTAGACGCCACTAAGAGGTCGTCTATGTACTGTACCAAAACTGATTTCCCGGGCAAAATTAGGGTCTCAAGGCACTTTTTCAGAATCTGATTAAAGATTGAGGGGCTTTCAGTGTACCCCTGAGGGACGCACTTCCAGACGCAGACGTGACTATCGAACTCAAATGAGAAAAGAAATTTGCTGTCTGGATGCAAAGGAATCGAAAAGAATGCATGACATAGGTCAATGACGGTAAACCATCCAGCATTCCATGGAATTTGGTATAGTATCACAGCAGGGTTGGCACAACAGGACAACAAGGAACCACAATTTTGTTAACCTTGCGTAGGTCCTGTACTACCCTGTACTTACCACTAGGTTTCTTGATTCCAATTATGGGCGAATTACATGGGCTGCTCATCACTTCTTGTATGATTTTGGCTTCTAACAATCTTTTTATTTCAGTGGCAACCCCCGCTTTTACTTCTGCACTCATTTTGTACTGTTTAATATTTGGGTATACTGCATTTTCCTTTATGGCGATTTTAATTGGGTCAACATTTTCCATTAATCCTTCATATTTTCCAGTAAAATCCCATACTTCTGGTTTCACTGTCTCTTGGAGTTCTTCAGGTAAGTCTTGTATTGTCAGTCTTTTAATTTCTGAGTCGGGTCTTGCTAGCATTAATTTGTAAATTCCGTCTTCGTCTGGGGTTCGAATTTCGACGCCATTTGGTGTGCAAAAGATAGTGCAGTTCATTTTACACAACAAATCTTGTCCTAGTAGGTTTACAGGACTGGAGTCGCAAACAACAAATCTATGCATCTCTTTAAAATTCCCAATTTTAATCTCCATGGGTTTTGTAACTGGGGTACTAATTAGCTGATTAGAAACGCCAACTACCTGGATTGCTTCTCCCGAGAGGGGTAGGTTTGGAACGTCTGCTGTTCTCACAGTAGAACGGGTAGCACCAGTGTCCAACAGAAAGGTGACGTCATTTCCTTCAACCTTTCCTTCAATGTATGGCCCTGTCTGGTCCACCGGCAAGGAGGCGCCAAGTACGCACTCCTCGTCCTCCCCCCTCAGGCACCGTCAGTAGGTGTCATCACAGAGAAACGTGTCATTTAACAGAAATTGTGAAGCTGCTACATTTCTATCCTCCCTTCCTTCCCACACTTCAGTGTCTTCACCCTGTTGTGCTTTGCTCCTATAATTTTGTCTAGGCGCACGAGGCAACTGATTCTGCTTTACCTGTTGCTGGGTCTTCCGTGGTTTCTCATTCTGCGTCTGTGGATTTAAATCATGTATTTGCACATTACCATTCTGTACAGCTGGACACTCGTCTCTCCAGTGACCTATTTGTCCGCACCCGTGACAGGGGAACTTCTTTTTGGCCTTGTCTCGGCTCATCTTTACTCTGGGCTTTCCCCCACCCCCGGGGCCTTGATTCTGATTACTGGTCAATTTATTTAACTGCTGTTCTTGGTGTTCTGCTAATTTTACCTGAGCCCACATGACTATTTCTTTTAATTCCTTCCGTTTATCTGCCAATTCATCCTCGCAATATTTAGCATACTTCAGGGCCTCATCAATTGGTTTAGACTGCCAACAGATTTTATTGATCAACTGTGAAATCTCAGGTCTTAATCCTAGCACAAATCTGTAAATGAAGTGGGTCATGTCTTTCATCTCGATGTTGTCCAGGCCACTGTACGTCTTGAACACCTGTAACAATCGTTCATAATAGGAGTGCACAGTTTCATCTCTATCCTGGATAGTTCTGTCTATTCGAGTCCAATCAGTTTCTTTTGCAGGCACCTTTCCTTTCAGATACAACATTACCTGATTGTATTTTTTCATTACATCTGCTGAAGGTGCCCCTGTGTTTGGATCTCTCGGGTATTGCTCACTAGGCCAATCAATAGCAATTTTACATTCTGTCCACAAATCTACAGGTACTACAATGTCGAAGAACCCATCTAAATCTTTTAGGAGGCATTTCTGCACTTTCACAAATCTCTCAACCTGTCCGTACCAATCTACAGGTTTTTCTCGTAATTTTGGGAAGTCATTAGTAAAGGACACAATATCCTGTTGGGACCATGGAACATGTACATACTTTCCACCTGGCACTTCTCGCATAGGATATCATTTTTCTGCCTTGTCTGCTTCTTGTAACACGTATTCAGATGTCATTTGCTTTGATCTATTATCTTCTTTTTTCTTGTCCCACCTGGTTTTCCATTTTTCTAAATCTCCCCATTTTTGTAACAGGTTTAACAATTCTCTGATCTGTACCTTTTTCCCTGACACATTCATGTTTTCCAAATCTTTGTCTGCGAATTCTGCTCGGTAGGGTTTTTGCAAAACTTTTGATTTGCTAATATCTATTCCCATACTAGCCGCAGTGTCCATTAATTTTTCATGGTACACTCTGGTATTTCGAGTTAGACTTTTACAAATAAATAACAATTCTTCCTCCCTTAGGGTGTTCAGTCTGTCCAACCCCACATTTCCAGCTGTTAGTTCTTCCTATTCTAGTCTTAGTTTGTAAATATCTAACGGTCTCGGCTGAGGATTTTGTTTTTCTAATTCTCAACTCCATCTTTCAATTTCTTCAGGAGTCACTACTGGGACACTTCTAGTACCTGAGGTTGACTCCATCAGAATTTCTCTAGAAGTGAAAGGTGTGTTCTTTCTCTGTGAACCCTCTTCCGGTTCCCTTACTGGTAAATCCATCAAGGAAATCACAGATTCACATTCACTTGCCTGATCATCTACAATCAAGGGCTCTTTTCTCGGCTGTACTACAGATGGGGTAATAATTGGAGTCTTTGGACTCCCCTGTTTATCCCCGTACAATGGAACGACTGGTCCAATAGTTACTGGAATTGTCAAAGCTTCAGGACTTGTATTTAGTTGGGAGATTTTCTGAATTAATTCTGTTCTTTGTTTAACTAGAGCCTCTCGTTCTCTATCCTATAGTACCCTTTCCATGGTAGTTTCATGCACTATTTGCGGAGTTAGGGTTGGAGTATAATTCGGGGCAGTCGGATGCGTCATACTTGGTCCTTCACCATAATTAGGTTTTAGGAACGGATTTCCTGTACTTAAGGGTCGTGTTTCCTCCTGGTAAGGAGGTCTTAGACATGTGTCCCTCCCACTTATAGGTCTTGATCCCTCATTATAAGGTGGAGGATTCTTCATTAACAATTCCTCCAGATAATCATCATCTGAATCCCCACTGGTCATCAAATGCTTTGTCTTCTCTGTCCTTTTTTCTCCCAAGGGTGCTTCTAGTGCTATTACAGGGTACAGTCCTTCTACCATCATATTCTAACATCATATTCTGTCTCCATTCTTTCATTAATTTCTCTCGGGTCTGGCTATTTACTTTCGGGTAAAATTTAGTCAACCCTTTATAATTTCTGGGTCTGTCTCGTTCAAAAGCGTCTATTTCCTATTCTTCTAAGGCCTCATATTGCGTCAGTCTGGGTCTGGGATGCAAATCATTCATTCGGGTCCTCAAATTAAACAAAATCCTGCCATTAAATGTACCTTCCAACGGAAATGTCAAAATTCCATCATTTTTAGTATATTCCACCCAATTTTCCAATCATACACAAGAGTGGTATCCTCTGTCAAACATCATGAATGATGCGGGAGTACTAGGAGGTGGAATGATAACTCCTTCTCTAGTTTTGATAGACTTGTCTTTCTTGAAATAATTCTTTACTTTCTTTGCAAGTGTCATTTTCCTCTTGCTTCCGTACATAGTGCAATTTCTAGCTGTTCTCCACTGATCCCTTAAAAATCCTTGATATCTAGGATCCGGTTGGGTCTCTGGATGTCTCGAACACCACATATACCTTTTCGTAAATTACTCTTTGTTTACAAAGTCAACTTCCAATCCAAATGCGTCTTTCAATTTTTCTCAACCAAATCAAATGTGCGATATCAAACTGTCTCGACCAATGGGTGCGCGGCGTTTCTCGTAAACGAGTTCTCACGCTCCTGTGCTCACCCCTCGTTCACAATTCTGTCTAAGCTACACGCCCGCTGTCTCGACCAATATCAGCGCGGCACAAAGTGACGTCGGCGCAGCTCCGCACCTGACTCCCTCCTTCACAAGTTAAGAAAAACTCAATTTCTACCTTTTAAAGTGCAAGTGCTCTGTTTAATTCACAACGTAAACACATTTACCACTGTACTCGAGTGTCTAGAAAGAAAAGATTTGTTTCACTGCAAGTAAACCTTTTCTATTTACTTTTCAAATGCTGCGAGTAGATCCTTTCTGCCTACTCTTCACACAAGCATTAGTGAACCTGCTACTCCTTCGACTCATCCACTTTGGGATATATACTAAGCCAAAAGTTTCACCAGTGAACTCCTTTGCTATCAATCAAGCTTAGATGAACCTGCTACTCCTTCCGTGTGACCCTTACTAGGTTATATCACAATAGAAGTTTTGCCAGCGAACTCTTTGCTACCATTTATTCAAACATTTATTCAGAAAACCCTAATTAGTGCTTCCAGTTCTGCCTAACCTGCACCAATTTTCCTCAAGCCACTGACCTCACTGCGACGTGGATTCTCCTCACCACCCGCTATTCTGCCCCCGGGGATTCCAGACAAACATATAACAATTACTAACGAGTATATTAGTACATGTATCAATATAACAGCAAGAAAAACTATTTAAAACATTTCATAATTTCTCAAAGGAATAAACAACAATTTTACATTCGATCGATCAATCCTTAGCAGCAAAATTTTCACAGTTAGCAGCAAACAACCTATCTACCTATCTTAACTAGTCCTACCTAACTTTAACTAGCCCCTAACCATAGCTCTGCTACCAGAAAATTACTGATAGAGCACGCAGGTCACCCGACCATACATTTACCATATACACTTTGGGCCCATAAATTTAATTTACCATATTCATTAATCGGGTAACCTACACACTTCTAACAGTAACCCAGTTCCTTCCTATTTATTTCTAATGTACCCGACTTACCAATCCACTGCTACGGGTACCTATGATCACAATGGATCAGGGAGCTAGCTGTGAAAGAAAGGCAGTCACAAAAATACAAAATACCATTTACTATATTTGCACTCATGTAATAATCAGAGACACGAGAAGTTTTCAAAATCTTTATCTAATCTTCATCGAGGTCAGAAAGGTAAATGTTTACAGCAATTAACTGTCAATAACTAGGAGCATGAATAACGTGTAACTATGCAAGAAAAAGATAAAGCCAACCATTTAGGACTCTAAAGGGAAGGTAAAGACAGGGAACATGCTAGTAAGAAACTTCAGAGTTTTAGACTTAATATGGAGTGACTAAAGGACGGGAAAAATAAGGAACATACTAGAATCTCACAGTTTGTATATTACCCTTAGAAGGTGGGTACGGAAAATAACTTTTAGTATGTGCTACGGAAATTCTGAGATACCATGTAACTATAGGGCAGGTAAGACTGGAACATGCTAACGTTCAGAGTAATTACGGTAATTCAGTAAAGGGTGGGTAAAGAGAAGGAACATCTATTTATTCAGAAACAGTGTTTTATTCACCAATAGGTAGGGTAAAAATTGGAACGGGCTAATGAAAACACTATCACGATTTCAGTAATCTATAAAAAGGTAGGGTGAGAACAAGGGACATAGGCAATCTACGATTTAGCAAAAGTTTCAGGCAAAGATTAGAAACAAAAGATGCAAGTGTGGTTCCCTAACAGCTTTATATTTACCTAGCACGGTGTGAAGACCAACCCTGGCCACGGGTCAGTACAGGACAGTAGGAAACCCAAGGAAAGACAGTCGCCAGTAGGCCACCAGGTGTGGAATGGAACCCCAGGACAGGACAGGAAGACCAGATTAGGATCAGGACAGGGCCACCAAGGTAAGACCAGCACTCGCAGATCGGAAGCAACGCCTGCGCTCCACCCTCTCTGCAGCTATCAGTCAGAACCCCGATTGGGTTATCGAATTCCCCAGCAAAGTGCTCCGCCAGCACTTAAGGTTTCCAAAACCCCCCTTGGGTCTCTGGAAATTACAGACAATGTGCTCCACAGCTCTCTGTATCAGTCCCCTATTGAGTGCGTTGGGTCAGTGACAGGTCAGCTGTTCAGAAAAGTCTGACAATTTCTCTAGCTAAACCTAGGCTAGTTATACTGTTTTCGGGTCAGTGTACCACCCCCCAAATTTTGCAAGTGTAAGAATCCCCAATTTCGATTGGTCCAAAGAAAGGACAGGTCATCACACCAACTAGGATTTGACTTTCTCAAGCTTCAAATTTACATCTTTGGGACCTCCCATTGAATTTGGGGTTCCCATGACATACTCTTCTCCCCTAACAATGGCATATACAAATTTTATTACAATTGTTTCAAATGTAGTACAGTTCAGCTCCGTTTGCTGGGCTACAGGTCAATTCCCAGGAGCATCTTGACTGTGGCTGCCAGCTGGCTGAGTTCCACTGGTACAAGGTTTTCTTCCCTCTGCTAGGATGACATGTGCAGTAGGGACTTCAAAGATAGAGTTTAAATCACCTCCCAGGCCCAAAATATTCGCCGCATGAAAAGTAAAGGAAAACAATTTAGAACACAAAAAATAAATGAATACACTGTATACCAGGAATCCCTATATGACTCCCCTTACTTTATACTAACTATGTTATGTTATGTTATGTTATGTTATGTTAAATTATATTTATATAGCGCACGGCTACTCCGACAGAGTGTCCCGGCGCTTTCCACAAATAAATCAGTGTGTAATAACATAACACGAAACAATACAGAAAAGAAACCCCCCAAAAAGCAACTAAGCATTAAAAAGCCATGTCTTCAAGCTCTTCCTAAATTGAAGCAGGTTAGGAGTACTACGTAACGCCAGTGGTAAAGAGTTCCACAACTGGGGTGCCTTAAAGCCAAAGGAGCGGCCTCCAGTGCGGGCCCTATGCACACGAGGAACCACGGCAGTAAAAAGAGCTGCAGAGCGCAGTAGGCGAGCAGGGCGATAGAAAGTCAACCTGCGCCGTAGATAACCGGCCCCAGGGCCAAACAGTGCCTTGTGCATCAACGTAAGGGATTTGAACATAATCCGCTTACGGATAGGCAGCCAATGAAGCTTCTGAAGCAGCCCCGAGGCTCGCGATCGCCTATGCAGGCCGAAAATCGCGCGGGCAGCAGAGTTTTGTGCAACCTGCAGACGCTGGACCAGGTAGTCTGGGAGGCCAAGGAAAAGGGCATTGGCATAATCCAGCCTTGATCCAATGAGCGCCTGCACGGTGATCCGCCTATGCTCCGCAGAAAGCAATGGAAGAAACTTGCGGAGCATCCTCAGAACACCAAAGCAGGCGCCCACCAGACCAAGTACATGGGCTCTCAATGACAATTTATTGTCAAGTTTAACCCCGAGGTTTTTGGCAACCAATGATGACTGAGCCGGGGGATTCATTTCAACCGGCCACCATTGTCGCCACTCAGGGTCAGTGGCACATCCAAAAAAGAGAACCTCAGATTTGCTGGAATTGGCCTTCAAGTTGTTATGCTGGAACCAATCAAATACCATGGCCAAACAGGCCCGAATACCCTCTCCATCAAATGGCTGATCTTTGCCACATGTGAAGAGGAGTTGCGTATCGTCGGCGTAGGATACGATCTGGGCCCCATACGCCTCCACCGCCGCCGCCAAAGGGGTCATAAAGATGTTAAATAATGATGGGCTCAACACAGAACCCTGTGGAACCCCAACCCCCAAAGGCGGCATCTCGGCGGAGCGCTGCGAGACCCAGATCGTCTGGCGGCGGCCTTCCAAAAAAGATGTGAACCATTTGAACACCGTCCCCCTAATGCCGATGTCATGAAGCCTGGCGAGGAGCGCCGCATGAGGGACGGTGTCGAAGGCCGCCGACAGGTCCAACATGACTAGCATGGCCTTGCCACCAACATCCAAAGTCTCCCTGATGATCTCAGAGACCTCCAACAGTGCCGTTTCCGTACTAAAATTAGGACGGAATCCGGACTGGGAAGGATGGAGCAGATGGTTCGTTTCTAAAAAGCTCGACAAGACGCCATGAACATGCTTCTCAGTGATCTTAGCCAACGCCGGCAAGAGTGAAATCGGCCTATAATTGGCCAGGACCTCAGCATCAAGATTAGTGCAAAACAAACAGTATTGCAAAAAGCTGCAGGACAAGCATCGACATGTGAGAACACAAAGCAGCCATTTTAAGTCTAGTGCGCAAGTGCGAAAAGTTCCCACCAGAACTGCGAGTACGTCACGTCACGTGAGTGTGACCTACGCATGCGCAGAAGAGATTCCCGCAAAGCAGTGGCCATTTTAGGTTGCAAGCGTATTAAGATTAGTAAACACATATGCAAGCATCACTGGGACACCCCAAATGTCAGAATAAATGGGAAATTAGTGAGACAAACAGATTGATTTAGTTCATTAAGGTTATTCGAGGTTCTTGAATACAAGCAAGTCGCTTTATGTGCGAATCCTTGCTCCATCAGATTGTACTTCAAAAACGAAGGATGCACTCAACTGGTGTTTTCTATTAACCTTGAAATAAACCTTCATTTACCTCCAGACGTTTCCACCATTAAATGATTTCTCCCTTTTCAGACACTGAATTGATTGAGCCAAAATGGGCGGAGCGGGTGCTCACCATATCATAATGCCCTCGGCATTCTGACACCTTCCATCGTGGTATCAAGACACCGTCCCTGACCGGAGACCTGCTCTCCCACAGTACAAAGGTACGCCAGAGTCAGAGCTTGCACCGGCACATCGTTGGACACACCGGTGGTGTCAGGTGAGCAGTGAAGATTCGATGCGCAGGACCTACAATTGAGCACAGTGTGGGGAAAGAAGCTGGGGTGCAGCACCCTGGGTGCACAGGTGCAGACAAGCGATGTTCCCCTAGCTAATAATGTAATCTCTGGCCTCCTTCATATGTTTCATTTTAAGGACTTGCTGGACCACACTCTTTCTCGTGGATCCTAGCGTCCTAGACAAACAGGTGACGGGACGTAAACACTGAGGGCTGGATGCAGTAGGCTGATGCTCTGTCTCCTCCTCCCTCTGTTCTTTTGACTCTCCGTCCCCTTCTCCCTTCCACACACCCCCTCTCCCTCCCATTCTCACTATCTTCCTTTCATTCGGACTGCTTTTCTTTTCCTCTTCCACATGGCAACATACTTATGTTTCATTTTTGTCTTCCAGGTTTTGTATGCTGCTTCTGGAGAAGTCCCACCCATGTACTTCATGTTATACAGTTGTTTGTTCGAATAAACTTGCGTTTCCATTTATTTGTGTTGTTTTAATAAAGGTTATTTTTTTCCCAATAAATACGTGAGTGTATATGTCTTCTTTTTCTGACAACACTGGTCTGTAGTTTATTGTGAAAATTGTCTGTTTATAGGACATTACGAAGGAAAATGTTTGTAATTTTACCCACAGACTATTACATAAATGAAGCCTGTGTAATTCTACAACTGCAAGGGTTCTATGCGTGTATCACTTTATAACACCATGAGTACTGCCCGTGTGATTACAGAACCAATAAGGTATTGCCTAGAACCACCGAGGCTTCAGGGACTGGTGAGGCCCACACTTCATTTTTAAGTAAAATCCCGTAGGGTGGCGATCCCCGGACTTCAGTTGGCCTCGAAGACCCCCGAACAATTAGTAAACAATACCCGGGAAGGTCACGATTCCCTAGGCTGCGAAACGCCTCTGTGCCCTTCCGTGCCTAATTTATATGTGACATTAACATCTCCAGTCCTACAGAGACCCTGCAGTAAAATAATAGGATTAGCCACGAAACATCACCCACCAGGAGCCTCATTTAAATCAACGAGTGAGACCCCGCTTTTTTTTCTCAATTTTTACCATCCGGATCTGCTCTATTAAAGGATTTCCTCCCCTCACTTCAACTAGTCAAACAAGAATTTGCTATCACAGAGTGGAAGCCATGCACCCACCCTCTAATAGCAAACATAAAAATATCCTGCGGATGCAAATCCCGGGACATTGTATGAACTGCGTCTGGGAGGTCGCGCTCCCTAGGACCACGATGCATTGGTTAGTAAAAACGCATATTAACACTACTTACACATGTGTAGTCCAGGACCAGAGTGTAGTGAAGAGGCAGAGGAAGCGCAAACTCTAAAAATCTAAATCCTACCAGAGGTCGGATGACATAGTTCAATGAGCCGAGGACCCTGGGTTAAGTAGAAACAGCTACACGAAGAAAATGGATTTTCAGCACAACGCAAGCAACTTTGAATTATTGGTGAGTGCTGCCTTCTTTTTACCTTCTCTCGCTGGTCGCCAAATTTATGTAGTAAAGAGGCAGGCAGCAGTGGATCTGATAAGTCGATTTATTGCAGGAAAATAAGACACCTTAAACACCCACCAACAGGAGCAGCCAGCAAGGCAACCGTCTTCTCCAGCACCGTGTACAAACTCTCCAAGGTTCCCCTCATGATAACCCTACATTCTAACATTACATACTTACATTCTAGTAGAATTACATACTAACATTCTACTATGTCTTACATTGGAATAGTACACAGAGAACATGACTTTACAGCAATGAGCTCATAGTTTCATCCAGGAGTCTTCAGACCGGTAGGGGTGAGTAGTTCGCTTCTCATTCCCTGTATTATATAAATGCAAACTAACACTACTTCCACAGGTATGCTACAGCGCCCAGAGCACATCACTTTACAGCAATGAGCTCACAATTTAAGCTCACGGTTTAATCCCCGAGTCTTCAGACCAGTAGGAGAAAGTAGTTTGCTACTCACTCCCTATATACTCTAAACGCATACTAACACTACTTACACAGTTATACTACAGTGGCTAGTATCCTACAGCGCCCAGAGCCCATCATTTTACAGCAATCAGCTTGGTTTGATCCCCGAGTCTTCACTCCGGTAGGCTTGAGTACTTCGCTTCTGGTATAGTATAAACACATGGTAGCGGTCAGTAGTTCTCTTCCCACTCCCTGTATGGTATAAACGCCTACTTACACTACTTGCACATGTATACTACAGCGCCCAGAGCCCACCCCTTTACAGCAATAACCTCGGTTTGATCCCCAAGTCTTCATACCAGTAGGCGTGAGTACTTCGCTTACAGCTTCCGGTATAGTATAAACGTACAATAGCGGTCAGTAGTTCACTTACCACTCCCTGTATGGTACAAACACCTACTAACACTACTTGCACACATATGCTACAAAGACCAGAGCACATCACTTTACAGCAATAAGCTCACGGTTTAGGTTCACGGTTTCATACCCGAGTGTAGCAGCATATCATCTCACCACCATGTCACTCTGAGCAACACCGCACTTTCAGACCGGTAGGAGTGACTACTTCGCTTCGCACTCCCCTACAGAGCTTACAGTGCCCCTACCCTCCTTTCCTACTTTTTTCGCCCATTTTTCCCCTTACTTCAACGGAATAACAAAATGGCGGTCAACACTTCCTAGTTGCAACCGCTCGCAACCGATAAGCAGTAAGCTCGTTCTTGTAACGCCTCAGCCAATCAGATGGCAGAATTCCCAAATATCGATATCTGTAAATTTTGATATTTCTCCAAAACAAATGATTGGATTTACACCAAAATAAACAAAATCTTGCTTTCTAGACCAAGACCCATCTCCCTGCCAAATTTGGGATAATTCCGTTCACCCGTTCGACCTATAGCCTTGTCTAAAGTTTCCTATGGAAATTAACATGGAGAAAACACGTTTTGGGACCCCCTTTTATCTCGGCCCCCTGACCAATCACCCCCAAACTTTCAGCATAGGAGCTGATATGAACAAAGAATTCGTTTTGAAAATTCCATGAAGATTCATAAAACGACGCCAAAGTTATAAGCAAAACAAAAAATGCTCTTCCTAACCATAACTATTTACTGGCGACCACCAGTAGGTAATATATATATATATATATATATATATATATATATACATATATATATATATATATATATATATATTGAAGCTACCTCGGTTTTGCACCTCACTTCACGCACTCAAGGGACGGGTGCTTTCGCGGGCGGTGCCACCCGCCGTAAATTGAAGCTCAGCCTTGCCTCGTATTTCAAAGAAAGAGAAAGCACTTGCAGGAGCGGGTTCAAGGTTTTTATTTTAAGAACCCACAGCGACCAGACGCGTTTCGGCGTTTTGCCTTTATCGATGGTAAAATGCGCGTCTGAGTCAGACATTTTTATTCTTAACGTGCACGTCAAAATAATGGACATGGAAAGAGGACAAGAATGCAAAAAGCATACAAGAAATATAAGCGCCATATTGGCATGGTCAAAATCCCATCATTTTCATTATATTATCCACAATGTTATCAATGTAGACAAACAAGCAAAGTAAGCAAAATTACCGTCATCCTCCCAATTCATAAGCATTGCATGCAATCATCGCAATGCCACGGTACATTTTAAATAACGCCCTGAATGGGCTTATTCTGACCCATTCGTCCTCTCAACATTCTTTGTCCTGCAATCTCGCCCTGTATGGGCCGTGCCTCCACAAAATTCATAGTGTTACTATTTACAAAAGTGCCCACATATTCATACATATATACTACATATACAAATTCCTTATTTGTTTCAGTTTCCACTAAATTTTCTTGACCAGTTATGTTCAATATTCCACAAAGAAATCTCTTATTTTCCCAAATGTACCGACAATTCCTCATGGGTATTAAGGCCTTCCGGATGTTTAGTTTGCAAGTCTATGATGTAGAGAGATTCCAATCTCCGCAACATCATTAACCTGTCCCCCCCTCTTGGGGGTACTGGGACCTGATCCAATACAAAGAATCTCAGCAGTTCCCTGTCACTATTATGTTTCTGTTGGAAGTGACGGGCTACAGGGTAGGTCATGTCACAGTTTTGTATGGCCCTGCAATGTTCCAGGACCCGTTTTTTGGTCTCGTGGATGGTACTTCCAACATATTGAAGTTCACACGGACAGATCAAGCAGTATACCGTATATGGAGTACTGCATGTAAAAAATTGTCTGATGTTTTTTGGTTTGTCAATCCCTGGGACTTTGTATGAGGAAACTTTTTTGCTGCTAGCGCATGTCTTGCATTTTCCGCAGGGGACGAACCCCTGCAGGTTCTTTGACAGTTGGGTGGGGAGCTTCTTGCCTTGATAACTACTTGTGAGGGTATCCCTCAGTGACCTCGCCTTTCTGAAGGTCAGTAGTGGTTGTGAGGGAATATCCTGACCTATCACTGGGTCTAGTTTCAGAAGGTTCCAGTTTTTCTTAAAGATTGCCCTTAGATCCCCTGCATCTTCCGAAAAGGTAGTTATCATCCTGAATTTTCCACTCTCTGTTCTCTTATCTTTTACCTTGAAAAGTTGCCCCCTAGGTATTTTATTCACCCTACTGTAAGCCTCTTGCAAGGTATGTTCCTCGTAACCCCGTGCTCTAAACCTGTTGATGCATTCCTGCGCATGTTTCAGGTAATCGATCTCTCTGGTGTTATTTCTTTTAATTCTTAGGAGTTCCCCAAATGGGATGCTCCTTATCAGACGGGGGGGATGACTGCTCTGTGCGTGCAATATAGAATTGCCCGCTGTTGGCTTGCGATACAATTTGGTATAGATGCCACCATCTATTGCACACACCTCTAAGTCCAAAAAATGTACTGATGATGTAGTGCTCATTTCAGCAGTAAAATGTAAATGTACCACATTCTCATTGAGTCTGTTTACATACTCCAAGGCTGTTTCTACCGACCCCCTCCAGATCACAAAGAGGTCGTCAATGTAACGATGCCAGGTGACAATATTTTTTGTCCAGTTGTGGTTGGTCTCCGCCCAGGCCACCTGCTCCTCCCACCAGCCAACAAATAAATTCGCGTAGCTGGGGGCGAAGCAGGTGCCCATCGCGGTCCCCGAAACCTAGCGATAGTATTGCCCTTGGTACAAAAAGATGTTATTGTTCAGACTGAATTCCAGAAATTGTAGAATCATTTCATTATGTGTGGTAAATTTAACCGGTCTATTCAGCAAAAAATACTTCACTGCTTCAATTCCATCAGCGTGCGCAATGCACGTGTACAGACTGGTGATATCCATTACAATCATTACGTCACCCTCCCTCCACTGCATAGCATCAATAGTTTGAACAAAGTCCCTTGTGTCCTTCACATAAGACCTCAAACACATCACAAACTCTGAAAGGAAATGGTCAATGTAAATGGAAATATGCTCTAAAAGACTCGACTGTGAGGAGACAATCGGCCTCCCTGGTGGTGCTAGTGTGTTTTTATGCACCTTGGGTAGATGATATATATATATATATATGCCAAACAATTCCAACCACCTCCGACCACTTCCGTGTTACGGCGAAGAAGGAACTCAGACCACCACAGCAGTTCAGGCAAGGTACGCTTTTATTTTATGTTACTTCCACAGCCTGCAAACATATAATTTTTTTAACTTGCAAAAATTAAAGGTTACAGAGAAGTTAAAGTTAGGAAATAGAGTTAAAAAAACATTAGGAATTCACTAAAAAGAAAAGGTTACAGGGACGTTATAGTTAGGTTCAGATTTTACCCACACAAAACCATAGAAATTCAGCAGTTATAGTTATACTCATCTCAAGTAATTATAATTTGCGCCCTAAGGCAACTATAAGTCACGCCTCTGTCAGTTACAGTTTTCTTATCAATAATTTTACACCTAATGTTGCAGTGATATTATCAAGATGTCATAAGTGATATAATATGTGGGGTAATTAGCAGTGCATGGCAATGGCAAGAGTTATAGTTAACTTAGGGCACAAATTATAGTTACTTGAGATAGCCAATTTTTTCCCACGATCCTGCAGGAGTGCCACAGGATTGGGATTAAAATACAATTTTTCATATTTGGGACCCAGTGGGGGTGGGGGTGAGGCTCTTCTGCCAACCCCCACAAGTCCTGAGGGGAGGGTATATAATTAATTTTTTTAAACTTAAGGACAGTGAACTAAGAGCCTGAATCCTGTAATTGGCTGCCAGCAACATTTTTCTCATGTTGCT
Source organism: Lissotriton helveticus (assembly GCF_964261635.1). Lineage (NCBI taxonomy): Eukaryota > Metazoa > Chordata > Amphibia > Caudata > Salamandridae > Lissotriton > Lissotriton helveticus. Next base: position 415,002,310 of record NC_136060.1, on the reverse strand, counting down.
GGCAGCTAATTGAGCTCTCGCTCCCATGGGAGTCTGACCCCCTTGGGAGCATATTGGCCTAAGGGAAAAAATGCTCCCTGGGCCAATCTGAATGCTTCATTTTTAAAAATTGGGTTTGAGGCACTCTCTTAAGAGTCTCTCGAACCTAACTGTCCAGATATACAAATATGCTAAAAAACTAATATCTCAAAAAACTACTGAATAGATTTACACCAAATAACAGAAAGCACAATCTGTGAACCAATATCTAGTTTCCCGTCCAATTTGGTGTAATTTCGCAGATGTCTCCCTTTTTTCTCAGCCTCCACTTAATTAATCACCTGAAACTTTCCATGCACAAACTAGTCAAAAGGGAGGCCTTTTTTGGAAAGTTTTGTGAAGATTTGTCAGAATGCACCAAAGTTTGAAGCAAAAACAAAGGTATTTGCTATAGGAACACACTCCTACCTATTACTACCCAGTGGTGACTGCCTCTGGGTAATATATATATAAGATACATCATGTTTAGCCAACTAGCGGCTGTGGCATGGGGTAAAAAAGGCACACCTACCTGGTATCCATGTAGGATATTCTAACTGTAAGGACTGTGTGATCTCTCTATTTAGCAACAGATTGAAGGCACTGCAGCTGTCATCTTGATGTGCCCATCGGGGAAAAAATACTAATTGGGACATTTGGCCGGGAATAAGCTTTGTACAATATTAGAGGATACCACAGAGCCAAATCGTTATGACGAAAGATCAGAGGAATTTGCTCAGCCCTCCCATTGGCCAGATTGCGGCCAATTAGAAGGATGGATATTGTTTTTAAACCTATCAGGAATTGTGCAGCAGATATGAACAATCCCAGCATTGAGGAAGGCATAACACTGAAACGTGTCGGTAAGGGATGTGTTTATTAAATACCTGCCAAAAATCCCTGTGAGTGCTTCGTACGTTTTGGAAGGTTTGCAGCGCAATACGCGAGGCCCCACCCTCGTCAACGGATTTAGCGCCTGCCCTGAGTCCGACTCCCTGGTGGGAACTTAAAATGGATATATATTTCAAACAACAACACTCCAATAGGAACAATCAGAAGCACAGACGGGATTCCACTGCCCTTTTATTGTGCCAAGCAGATGCATTTTGGCTAGAATTTGTCTTTCTCAATGCTTGTCTCTTGTCTGAAGTTATCAGTTTGTTCATTTATTTAACAAAACACACTCCCATCGTTTGCCAGATCTTTTAATCCTTACAATGACAGTGCCTGAGGATAGAAAAAAATCACCTTCTGTGGGTAATGTCTCTCACAATGATGGCAAGTTCCACAATGCATCTCAAGTTCTTACTATTATTTCATGAGCGGTTTTGCTTAAATTAGTATGATCTGCCACAATTATCACATCCAGGGTATCTCACACTTAAATGCTCATTTTGTAACTTACGCTTACCATTTAGTAATGGGGACTCAATGTCCATGGGTATGATTGTCCTTTTAGTGAAGCAACGCTTCTGGCAGTCTCCATTTCAACATTTCACCAAATGCCACTCTTGTGACCGCCGAACACTTTTCAGATGAGGTGCCTCCTTTAGCGTGCCAGTGGCTGCACACATTTAACATTTCAAACAGCAACGCTCCAATAGGAACATTCAGGCGCACACAGCAGATTCCACAGCCTTTTTATTGTGCCTAGCAGACATGATTCAGCTAGAATTTGCCTGCCTCAATGTTTTACTCCACAGGGGGTCTGATGCTGTCAGTTCTTTCATTTATTTAACAAAACACACTCCCATTGGTTGCCAGATCTTTTAATCCTTCCAATTGCAGTGCCTGTGGATTGAAAGGTAATGTCTCTCACAATGACGGCACGTTCCACAATGCATCTCAAGTTCTTACTATTATTTCATGAGAGGTTTTGCTTAAACTAATATGATACTCTCTGAACCCCTTGATCAGCCGAAATGATCACATCCAGGGTATCTCACTCTTAAATGCTCGTTTTTATTTATTTATTTATCGGATTTGTATGGCGCATAGCTGCCCCAGCGACGAGGTGTCCCAGCGCGACCACAGACCCTAGGCTGGAAACCCGGTAGAAAAAATGGAAAGTTAAGCAGGGAAAAGCCAGGTCTTTATGGCTTTTCAAAAATCCAGGTGGTTCTGGATTGCTCTAATGGAAACAGGGAGCGAATTCCAGAGCTTCGCCGCCAAACTGAGAAAGGAACGTCCCCCAGCTCTAGCTTTCAAAACGCGCGGAATAGAGACCAACACTTGATCGGCTGATCTGAGAGAACGCCGTGGCACATAAAACTCTAACAAGTTGGCCAACTCCAGAGGTGCCTGTAGCGTCAGAATCTTATGCAACATACAGAGAGACTTAAATTGAATGCGCTTCTCCACAGGCAGCCAATGAAGTTTCTGGAGCACTTGAGAAACAGAACAAGATTTTGGAAGTGCCACCAGAATGCGAGCTGCTGCATTCTGTACTCTCTGCAGACGCTTAATACTGGCCTTGGTAGCACCCAAGTAAAGGGAATTGCCATGGTCAAGTCTGGACAAAATTGACGCCTGGACAATCATTTGGCGCACGTTTGGGGGAAAGAAACCCAGCAATGGTTTCAAGCCTAACAAAAGTCCAAAGCACGTCCCTGCCACAGCTTTCAACTGGATGTCGAAAGTCATGCCACTATCAAACCACACTCCCAGGTTTTTCACAGCCTCTTTGGGTAGGGGGGCAGGTTTAAGGCGATCCAGCCAGAACTGCTCGGCCCACAAATCCCGAACCTTCCCAAACAGTAAGATCTCGGATTTGCTGGCGTTCAACTGCAAGCAGTTTACCGCCATCCTGTCCGCAACCACTGAAAGGTCCTCTTTGAACTTGTCCAGATTGGTACAGCATTTCTTAGAAAAGGCAATCACCAATTGGGTATCGTCAGCATATGACACCAATGACAAGCCCCTTCCTTTGGCAACCGCAGCCAAGGGGCGGACATAGATGTTAAACAATACAGGGCTCACAACTGAGCGCTGCGGCAAACCCTGATGCAAAGCAAACTCCTGCGAGTGAAAAAGAGGCATGGAGACTTAGAAGGACCTCCCTCCAAAAAAGACCAAAACCACTTTAGAACCACATCCCTGATGCCAATTTACTGTAGTCGCCTTAGAAGTATCGCATGGGAGACGGTATCAAAAGCGGCACATAAGTCTAAGCTGACTAAGGAAGCAGAGTCCCCAACATCCAGTCTAGCCCGGATAGCTTCCGTCACTACCAGCAGGGTGGACTCGGTGCTGTGGTGTGCACGGAAGCCATGCTGTGATGGATCCAGGATGGCATTTTGTTCAATAAACTTGGCGAGAGTGGAATTCACATGGGATTCAACCAGCTTCGCCAAAAAAAGGCAGCTGGGAAATAGGGCGATAATTGGCCGGCTCAGCTGGGTCCAAAGAGGGTTTTTAAAGCAACGGAATAACGCCCCAGGTACGGAAGTGGACAACAGAGAGAGGTTGACCAAATCAATGTGCAGCGGGGCAATAAGAGCATGAAACTGGCAAAAGTGGGCAGGTGTCAGAGAAGATCGTTTTATTAGCAGGATTGGTGCTAGCCAAGATTTTATCAGCCACATACTCCGCTAGAGCTCTCTGAATAAGCTTGTGATACTGCTTAATGGCCACTCTGTATTCACTTTTTGCTACTGCATCATAGGAGCGCCTCCAGACATGTTCGAGCTGCTTACAGCCTTTTTGGCCAAGGTTAATGAATTGTTAAACCAAGGGTTAGACGGTCCACGGATCTTCCCCCCCAGTTTAGCCGGGTTGCAGCTGTCTAAGCATAGCATCACCCACTCATGAAAACGAGAGTTTGCCACCTCCACATCCAGTAGCAACTGAGACCTTTGACTAGCCAAACAAGCGGAAAAGAGACCCATGTCAAGCTTATGCCAAGGGCGTTTTAAGACAGGGACGGGCGGATTAAGTTGGCTTTTCCCTGCAGCCGCAGCAGGAACAAGACCAAGAAATAATCTGAGCAAGCCTGTGGGGCCGGCCGCGAAATAGTTAGGGAACTTAAGTTCCAGAATATGGGATCTAACAGATGACTTGCCACATGCGTACGCTCAAGGACATGCTGAGCCAGTTGATAGGCCTCTAAATCAGCCAAAAAACTGGTGATCTCAACCTTCCCACTGTCCTCAAGATGGAGATTAAGGTCTCCTAAAATCGTGAAATTTGCTGCCCTACTCGCAAATAGCGCGACCTTATTCAATAGATCTTTTCTAAATTGGCCAGAGGGACCTGGAGGGCTGTAGATTAGGAGGCCAGTCACAGTAAAATTATGATTCAGCATAATTTTAAACAATGCACTTTCGCAGCCCACTATGTCCTTCTTGCTGAAGCTGCAGTTGTAAACTTCCTTAATGATGACTGCAATACTGCCCCCTCTGCCGCCTCCTCTGCTTACACTCTTCATCACATAGCCTTGAGGAAGAGCCAACCAAGGCTCTGCCACCGAATCCTGTGTAAGCCAGGTCTCCGTTAAGAATAGAACATCCGGAGACTCATCGGCTAAAAGATCATAGACCTCGGCATGCTGTTTCACAAGTGACCGGCAGTTTAAAACTAAGAAACTTAAGATTCGAGCAGTCTAAGGGGCAGAAAGCCAACTCCTCCTGTGGGAGTTGAATTGAACAGTGCTTACATTTAAAAGAGCCCTCCTGGGGGGCCCAAGCTAGGGAGGGACAGTTAATTTCCAGAGACAGAAGCTCATCACGCGAGTACCTGATAGAATCTGCAATAAAAAGGGCAGGAGTACTGGTGACTGGCAATGGTCTGGCGCGGACGGGGGCAGACGGGCTTGGCTTTGGCGCGTCTTAGGTACCCCCTGCACGCGTCTGCTGTGCGGTCACAGCTGCGCCAACATTTGAAGAGTCGGGAAGCAAACAACTGACCCGCAAACCTGTGCTCCCCCCCAAGATAGCATCTCACTCCAACCGTCCCGGGTGAGCCACAGCCTTCCCCCCCACCAAGCCACCTCGCAGCCACTCGGTGCCCACAGCAACCAAGAACAAAGCAGCAGCTAAATACTGAAATAAAAGTAGATGCGGCACAGTTTAAGATGTATTTTGAAAAGGTGCAGAATTCAGCCTAGTGCAAACAAACAACAAATGCTAGCTCCCGGCTCACGCCTCAGGAGTCTGGGGAGTTTGTAACTCATGCTTACCATTTAGTAATGGGGACTCCGTGTCCATGGGTATGATTGTCTTTTTAGTGAAGCAATGGCTCTGGCCGTCTCCATTTCAACTGCCAGAACCGTCTCTTCATGTTTCCCCCATTCATTTTTCCATCGCAACTTTAGACCGCTAAATGGATTTACACAAAATTTGTCAGAAAGCGATATGTTAGTCAAGAAAGAATGCTTTCATGTTTTGGTGTTAATTTATTCAGTAGTTTTGGAAAAATAAAGGTTCAAAATTGTATATACATCACGTCATGGAAGATCTGAGGAGCGGACAGATCTCATCCTCATGTGTGATTGATTGGCTGCCACCCCATCAACTAGAAAGTTGTGGCAGCCATCTTAGGAGTTGGGACGCAGTCCTGAGTCCTAAAAAAAGGCACAAAAAGACATAAGAGGACAGGGTAGGGATACCCAGACCCTTTAGGCTTGGTGATGGGGTCCCAGAGGGATCCCACCTGGGGCCAAAAACATATTTGTTTAATTTAGGCAGTGCACAGCAGAGTGTTTGCACTACTTATGGTAATAAAATATTACTTTAAGTTAAAAAAAAACTGGAGAGTCACTGAAAAAAACAAAGATTAAAGGAATGTTATAGTTAAGTGAAATGTTCAGTAACAACATAACATTTTAAACTCTAAAAACCATAGAAACTCACCCTTTTAGTTATTGTTATCTCAAGTAGCTAACTCCTGGCCTATGGTAAGTATAACTTGTGCCCTCGTCATGCACTAATTTTCCTACATATTACATCACTAATGACATCTTCTTTGACATGAATGATTATATCACTGTGCATGGCAGGGGCGTGAGTTATAGTTAGTTACCTCAGGGCACAAGTTTTATTTACTTGAAATAACTCTAACTATAACTGGTGAATTTTAGTGGTTTTTAGAGTTTAAAATGGAACATTTCAACTAATTATAACGTTACTTACATTTTTTTTATTGAATATGTAAAGATATATATGTGTGAGTGTGTATGTTTGAAATTGCAATATGAAAATAATTTAGGCTAGCTCCCACTAATATGGATTATAGTCAGGCAGGGCACACTCTTTGTTCTGTTATGCAATTCCTATTAAGACGTGTAGTCCTGGTTCAGTTTGCATCTGACATGTACAGCTCCAGTTTAAGGACTTTTGAAGCACTAGGAAAAATGAATTTTTCCTTTTTGTGTTCTCCCTTTTCCCTAAGAAGAAGTCTTATTTGCGATCTTATCATTTGTTGAGATCTAGCACTTTCTAGTGGCCATTTGCAGTGTTACCTGTGGTGGCACATATGTAGCACTGGACCTAGATATGTAACAAGGTGTTCCCTAAAGAAAAAGAAAAAAATAAATTAGACTTTTGTGCCACTTGGATAATGAACATATTAAAGTAGTGCACAAACCACTAAATATACCCAAGTCTGTTATTGTATATGTAAAGATGTGATGAGGTATAAAGAAAACCTTATTCTACACTCTCAACTCCCATTATGTGTCGTGGCACAGGGGAAGGCATCCCTTAAGGATAAGACCCCTCACTCACCCGAAGGTGACATGCTTCATCATATGGGGCCTCCTTACCAGTGAAGAGCCTAGTCAACACTGGGAGCTACTACTTCGGTGATCTTAAAGAAGGAGCTCAGAGATGTTTTCAGAATTGTTAGGAGTAGGATGGTAATCCCATATGTGTGCTATAAGGGTTGAGTGAGGTAGTGTTGCAGCGCTGTGTTGTAGGACGGGTGTGAGCTTAAACCTACCTAGATAGAACACAATTAAACTTTATTCCTGTGTGCTAGCTGGCAGGATTAAAAATGTAACAGCACAGTGGTATGGATTTAAACCACTGTTGTGATAGGTCAACATGTTTCAGCCTAGTGATCTAGTTTCAGTATCAACGGCTTTCGTCAGGACCAGGTTTTATTACAATGCTGCTGCAAAATACGTGCAAAAACGTGAAAAACTTATTGAAAGAATAAATAAGATTGGGTGTCACCAGTGTTCCTGTTCCATCTTTTTCTGGTGTCAGGTCACACTCTGGATATCTGAAAAGGAATTCACAGGTGTATTTGTCTGAAATTAGGAGGAGTAGTGTACAGAACAAGCCAATCAACTGCAGCTCCTTACAGTTTCTTTACAGTTATGTGGTTACCACATCTACCTCAAAAAACACTCAGAACACTTATTATTAGTGTCATATACTTTTTTTGCATAGTGAACTTACCCACAAAAGTTGGATAGTTCTGCCTCACCTCTACCAGTCAAGTTGCTCAGGAGGGAGGCCCCGCTCTGTGGATGTAATAGACATTCAGTGATAACTAACCACTCTGTCATATTTCTTCTATGTCTCTTCAAACAATCTAAAAACCTTTGGGAAGTCCTATAACCCAGGCCGTTAAGAAAAAGTCAAAGTCTCTGTGCGTGGTCTCACTGTAAAGATTCTAAATCCTGGCTAGGACTAAGATACAGTTTTAGTTCTTAATATTTTATGCAGAATGGTATTAAATCTACATTTGAAGGCATGGTATAAACAGGTAATTGAGGTAAGCTAACTGTAGGCAAGGTTTGGTGTCTACATATTCATAGTATTCTGCCAGGAGTACTATTTGTTCTTTTTCCTTAGAACCCATAATAGAAGTAATAGAGGTTCCAAAAGTTGCTCTCCCAACTAGGGCCCAGTATTATCTTAACCCACCGCTATAAACTTACAAAATGCAAGGGGAAGAGGAGGAAGACTCACCTGTCCGTCGGTACCTCGACGTGGGGTAGAGCTAACCCCGGGAGGTACCGATCGGCTGGCTTGCCGGTGTTTAATACTGTGGTGTCAAGTGGATGCACCTGGGCTTCGGCGCCGGGTCCTAGCTTCTATAGTTGTTTGAGGAGACGCCTGAGTGTTTAAATCCTCAAGCTCATGCGCGATAGGGAAATACTGCCTTCTCGCGTCTGCGCTCTAAACGATCTTGAAAGTGTCCCTTATGCGTATGCGCATGCGCGAGGGTATAGTCTTAACTCGTCCTGTGCATGCGCGCTACAATTTTCTATCCCATCGTCTAAAAATGCTGTATTCGCTTACTATATGTCGCGCATTATCATTATCATCCGTTACTCTGGGCCAGTGAAGGATACTTAGGTATAATATCCTTATCTTTTAGCCTCGATAGAGCGATTTTACATTTAGAGACAGCGACTATAGCTACATTGATAACTAAGTCATAACATTTCTTAGTCAGTCGTGTTTGCTCATGGTAACACTTCTTAGTCAATCGTGTTTGCTTGTGGTATAGTACAGGAAGGGTAATATGAATATTGGTTATCAGACAAATTATAGTCAGAAGTACTTGAGACTTAGAGGTTCATTTTCACCGTTAGTGATACCAGGTAAAATTCAATAGGGGTTGCAGCTTCTTGATCTCTCTTCTGTCCTCATTGATGAGTCTCAAGAATAATACTGGGTATGCAGGCATTCTTATCATCCTGCATTCCCAGTGTTGTTTTATTCCTGTTAGAAAACGGGATACTGGTGACAGTTTTTTATTGTTATCAAGGTAGTTTATACCTAATTGATCTGGGTCCACGGTATTTCATCATTGAGACCCTCAATGTCTAAGTCTAGAGTAACGGATGATAATGATAATGCGCGACATATAGTAAGCGAATACAGCATTTTTAGACGATGGGATAGAAAATTGTAGCGCGCATGCACAGGACGAGTTAAGACTATACCCTCGCGCATGCGCATGCGCATACGCATAAGGGACACTTTCAAGATCGTTTAGAGCGCAGACGCGAGATGGCATTATTTCCCTCTTGCGCATGCGCTTGAGGATTTAAACACTCAGGCGTCTCCTCAAACAACTATAGAAGCGAGGACCCGGCGCCGAAGCCCAGGTGCATCCACTTGACACCACAGTATTAAACACCGGCAAGCCAGCCGATCGGTACCTCCCGGGGTTAGCTCTACCCCACGTCGAGGTACCGACGGACAGGTGAGTCTTCCTCCTCTTCCCCTTGCATTTTGTAAGTTTATAGCGGTGGGTTAAGATAATACTGGGCCCTAGTTGGGAGAGCAACTTTTGGAACCTCTATTACTTCTATTATGGGTTCTAAGGAAAAAGAACAAATAGTACTCCTGGCAGAATACTATGAATATGTAGACACCAAACCTTGCCTACAGTTAGCTTACCTCAATTACCTGTTTATACCATGCCTTCAAATGTAGATTTAATACCATTCTGCATAAAATATTAAGAACTAAAACTGTATCTTAGTCCTAGCCAGGATTTAGAATCTTTACAGTGAGACCACGCACAGAGACTTTGACTTTTTCTTAACGGCCTGGGTTATAGGACTTCCCAAAGGTTTTTAGATTGTTTGAAGAGACATAGAAGAAATATGACAGAGTGGTTAGTTATCACTGAATGTCTATTACATCCACAGAGCGGGGCCTCCCTCCTGAGCAACTTGACTGGTAGAGGTGAGGCAGAACTATCCAACTTTTGTGGGTAAGTTCACTATGCAAAAAAAGTATATGACACTAATAATAAGTGTTCTGAGTGTTTTTTGAGGTAGATGTGATAACCACATAACTGTAAAGAAACTGTAAGGAGCTGCAGTTGATTGGCTTGTTCTTTACACTACTCCTCCTAATTTCAGACAAATACACCTGTGAATTCCTTTTCAGATATCCAGAGTGTGACCTGACACCAGAAAAAGATGGAACAGGAACACTGGTGACACCCAATCTTATTTATTCTTTCAATAAGCTTTTCACGTTTTTGCACGTATTTTGCAGCAGCATTGTAATAAAACCTGGTCCTGACGAAAGCCGTTGATACTGAAACTAGATCACTAGGCTGAAACATGTTGACCTATCACTAACAGTGGTTTAAATCCATACCACTGTGCTGTTACATTTTTAATCCTGCCAGCTAGCACACAGGAATAAAGTTTAATTGTGTTCTATCTAGGTAGTTTTAAGCTCACACCCGTCCTACAACACAGCACTGCAACACTACCTCACTCAACCCTTATAGCACACAATGGGATTACCATCCTACTCCTAACAATTCTGAAAACATCTCTGAGCTCCTTCTTTAAGATCACCGAAGTAGTAGCTCCCAGTGTTGACTAGGCTCTTCACTGGTAAGGAGGCCCCACATGATGAAGCATGTCACCTTCGGGTGAGTGAGGGGTCTTATCCTTAAGGGATGCCTTCCCCTGTGCCACGACACATAATGGGAGTTGAGAGTGTAGAATAAGGTTTTCTTTATACCTCATCACATCTTTACATATACAACAACAGACTTGGGTATATTTAGTGGTTTGTGCATATAGAAATAGGGAGCATATACCTGCAGTCTATAAATATTCCCTTTAGACCCCCAATCCACGGTAGTTTTCTCATATTAAAGTAGTACCTGTACTAAGTGTTGCATACCAAGGGTGATGGCATGCACATACACACTAACAGCATTATGCAGCTCATGTTGAAAAATGTACACCCATGCTAAACATGGTAAAATAGAATATAATATCACATCAGTGATGTGAAGAAAAGTAAACAACACTTCATGTATTAGGAAGGCTAAAACCTCATTGCTAAGGTCAACAAAGTTCCACCATTTGACGTGGTGAAGATGCAATATGAACTAAGGGCCTGATTATGAGTCTGGTGATCGTGAGTCCACCAGACTTGCGGTGGCGGTGACCTGTTTGCTGCATTACGACTTCAATAGTCATTGCAGCTGAGGACCACGGGCTGTGCCGGGGAACAGTAGTTTTATGGTGGGAGCCCCGCCAAGAAAAGGCTGGCGGTGGAGGATCAAAAGAAGCCCTACAGGGTCCCCGTGACCCCCACCATGGGGATACATTCAGGGGGGCTCAACATGTGCCCCCCTGTCTGTATTTACCCAAAGTTCCAGCACGGCATGTGTCACTTTTTGCCGGTCCCATTGCTGTGCCTGCTTTCTAGGCACCACCATGAGAATGGTGAAGGACCGTTGGTCGACTTTGGCGCAGCTGTGTTGGCGGAGAGCTGGCTCAACTTCGCCAAAGTCGTAATCAGGCTCTGCCTTATTATGAGTTGAACTTGTGTAAGGCCGACGGTCCTTCGCCTTTCCCTTGGGAGTTTCTCCCTGAGATGTTATTTCATCCAGATATATAACACAACATCTAACATACACCTAAAACCTGCCAGTACTATTGGCTTTGCCAATGGTTGTTAGCTGTTTAATATAAATGAGTAACACCATTGATTAATTATAAATATTTAACATTAGAATTCTTTTAATTCTGAAATTGTGAGACTGAATCAAATATTATTGAGGCCAGTGGAAGGAGTATTGGCCTTCAGTCATGTGCCCTTTATGTTTGATATGTATGTCCTTTTCTCTGCACATCTTGTCCATCTGCACATGTTCATCCTCATCTCTTTCCTCTTCATCACTCTCTTTTCACTCTACCCCAAATTCACTTCCTCACTTCACCGCCCCCAAACATTCACTGCACTCACTCAGTTCAGTTCAGTAGTCTTTATTCGGCCATACCAATGGCCATAAAAACACAAAATTAAAGTACATTATAATTAAGTTATTTTTTCGGATTCATAGATTATTAAAGATCTTTGCACATTTGCTTAAAACAGATTTAAAACCTCATTAAATATGACATTTGCCCAATTATATAAACTTAAAAAAAAATATAAAATTATATATTTGGCACCCCTAGTGATTAGTGGTCATTAAATCTATTAGCATTCTCATCAGAGCTAAAATAAGTATCCTTATAAAGCATACCTCCTCCTCAGTTTTAAAGTAGATAAAATGTAGTTGAGAACAAAGAAACAAATCATAGGGGTGAAGTAAAGTGCTTCTGCTTTAAAAGTGGTCATAAAAAAAGTCTTCTCAAGCTGCTGTATAGAGTGTAAAAAAACTCATATTTAAGCACTTTATTTTCTTTTGCTTTTGCCTTGACAATATTTTGACTTCTGTGTACCCCTTCACAAACATTTACACAGAATTTCAATTGCAACTGGAATACATGACCATTGTTCTGTATGCAGAGACGCCAACCCACTGACATCCACTTTGCTTTGCTGGTTTCAGCCTCAGCGCCAGAGCCCTCAATCAAAGCCCCTAATAAACACTAATAATATAAACAAAGTGGTCCCAGATACTAGAGATTAGAACAAGATTAAATAATATCTCAAATGAATTCATATAGAATATCACAACATAGTTTTTAATCACAACGTATACACACTTATTCAATAAAATACTTTTCATAAAATACATCAATATTAAATCATTGATAATGCCCCTGAAAGAAGGGAGGGGGAAGGGTGGTGATTGGATGGTGAAGGAATTGTATAAATAACAAAACAGTGGTCACTGAGACCTCAATGAGAAAATTAATACCAATTAATTAATACACGGTAAAGTACAAAGATCACAAATTAGTCAAACAAACTCATGCCCATTAAAACAAAATCACAAATGATGATTGGGGAGAGAGGCTGAGAAGGCAGAAAGTTTCGACGTTTCGACCCAGAGTAATGCAGGCATATAGTAGGGCCTTGCTAGAGGGTCTTCATCAGGACGGGAAAACACGTGGGGCAGTCAATCTGCACAAAGAGTAAAATAATACAATTAAAATTATGGTCAGACTGATCCATATCACTTATAAAAATAGTAAATGGCCACTAAGGGAAAGTTACCGAGGATGTAAACTAATCAAAGCCAAGGTAACACGAAGAATATATATACAAATGAAAGAAACCGAAGTTGAACTGCAGGTTGAACAAATACCAAAGAGAAAGAGCTGTGTCATGACCAAATCGTTGACGGATTGCAGTACAGTTATTCTATGATTGTCTACAGTGGAGTATTCAATAGCATTACAAGAATTGAACATTCCTAATTCAAATGATGGAATACATTTATTATAATCTAATGCCAAGTAGAAACAGGTTTCGACTCACTGGCGATGGAGTGTTGCAGATTTAGAGAGCAACCAGGTTTGTTTGAAGAGAAACGGTCAGTCAATCCGTTAAATAAACGACTTGGTTAATTTCCAAAACCTAAAGTCGAGTAACAGTAGTTTAAAGCATATCAGATTGATTACCTTATTGTGGATTGTCGTAAAGACGTTGGCCAGCGAGTCTCTATGCTATACACCGTTCAGTCTATCTGTTGAATAAACGACTAAATTGATTATTAAAACCCAAAGGCGAGTAACAATGATTGAAATCACCTCTGATTGATTACCTTGTGAATGAGGTACTGTCATATGACAGGTATCCGCCACCTAGGTCCGGATCGTACAGGGAGTAAGTTAACACAAGGGTCACTAACCATAGAGAGAAGACTATCACAAGGTAGGTGATGATATATCAAAATAGCCTACCTGGAATCAAAAGTGGTTAGCCCAAAGTAAAAACGATAGTGGTCCTTTAGTAAATAGCTTGTACACTTGCGATGGGGATAGGTCCAGTTTCTAAAGAAAATTAGAGAGCTAAATAGCAACCACAAAGGGTATAATGCATGGTTAGAGTAGTGCTCTATTACAATGATAAAAATAGCTCTTTGGTATTTGTTCAACCTGCAGTTCAACTTCGGTTTCTATCATTTGTATATATATTCTTCGTGTTACCTTGGCTTTGATTAGTTTACATCCTCGGTAACTTTCCCTTAGTGGCCATTTACTATTTTTATAAGTGATATGGATCAGTCTGACCATAATTTTAATTGTATTATTTTACTCTTTGTGCAGATTGACTGCCCCACTTGTTTTCCCGTCCTGATGAAGACCCTCTAGCAAGGTCCTACTATATGCCTGCATTACTCTGGGTCGAAACGTCGACACTTTCTGCCTTCTCAGCCTCTCTCCCCAATCATCATTTGTGATTTTGTTTCGATGGGCATGAGTTTGTTTGACTAATTTGTGATCTTTGTACTTTACCGTGTATTAATTAACTGGTATTAATTTTCTCATTGAGGTCTCAGTGACCACTGTTTTGTTATTTATACAATTCCTTCACCATCCAATCACCACCCTTCCCCCTCCCTTCTTTCAGGGGCATTATCAATGATTTAATATTGATGTATTTTATGAAAAGTATTTTATTGAATAAGTGTGTATAAGTTGTGATTAAAAACAATGTTGTGATATCGTTTATGAATTCATTTGAGATATTATTTAATCTTGTTCTAATCTCTAGTATCTGGGACCACTTTGTTTATATTATCAATTACCCAGGTCCCAGCGACTTTTTGGGTCAACCCGTGTTTTATAGCACCCCCTAATAAACACTGGCATGACTCCAAGCAGGCACTGTAGAAGAGTAATAAGATGCACGAAAAATCCGGAAACACCACATGATGAAATAGCTAACACTCCTGGGAAATGCAAGATCAATAAAAATGTTAAATAAAGAGGAACTAAATTGATGACACACATTACCTTAACGCTTTTAACATTAATTGTTCGTAAATTAATCTATAGGTTTTGCATTAATGTTAAGCGCTAGGAGATAGGGCCAGTTTTAATTCCATACAGCATGTAACTGTCTTTATTATGAGAACATTTTTCTCCCTTTGTGCTTGATTCGGATATTTGGATCAATTCCGCAAGGGAACAAAAACACTGCTCGTGTTTTGGATTGAGGGAAAACAAATATGGCAGCTACACTTCTTAACCCTTTGAGTGTTCATGACGGCACGCGTGATGAATTCCCCGCCTGTGCGGGCTAATTAATGAGCGGGCGGAGTCAAGACGGCACCGCGCCATCGTGAGAGCACGCCGCCTGTTACTCATGACGGCGTGGTGCCGTCATAAGCACCGAAGAGCCGCCGCCCCCCTCACCCCCTAACTCCCGTTCGCCGCAACGGAACTTGCGCCGCGACGAAGGGGTTAACGGGCAAGCGACATGCAGCCAGGGCCTAGGGTGTGTGAGTGAGGGAGTTTAGTGTGCCCAGGTGTCTCAGCACAATATACATTACACAAGATTAGCATTATACACTTACCATTACCGAGGACAGAGCTCTAAATCACACAACCTTGCATCCACTCCTGGGGAAGTGTGGGATCTAGACCTATGAAGGCCGGACGTCTGGCCTCACGCAGGCATGCAGACTCCGATGCCCGAAGCCAAGATGCTGACAGTGTCAATGGTCTACAGTGGATACTACCATACACTACAATGGTAATGAAGGGTTTTAGAAAGGTAAGCCCTGCGCCTTGCATCACATTGTAGAAAGTTGATTTACTACCTGCCTTCCGTCTCCTCCTTCAGAGCGAGGTGGGGCAGGCAGCCTTGGACAGACAGCCCAGACTTGAATACATTGATTTGTTTAGAGATGCAAGTGTATATTTAATATTCTTTGGTAAACATGAAGGAATTTCAGAGAGGTGGGGCCCCAGAGCCCTAATGGAGAAACCACCACTACCTTAGCCTGTGCCCACTAGAGTAATTAACCTAATGATTCTATTCTTTTTGTCTGTGAGAGAAATATTGAAATAAAGCCGTGGAACGAGTAGCAGCCTCATTCATGTGAAGACTTAGACATGACAAAAGCAGGTTACAAGTTTTCCTTTTGGATTTATAAGTCTGTCTGCCTAAGAAAGGTGATGCTTGACCATAAAGCAGTATCTCTGTTAAAAGGGATAAAACTGCTTTTACTATCCTGATAATGTGTTCCAGATACATTGTTTTGTGTACTGCTGGTTTCTTCTTCAAAGGAGCATTTTCCCTCCTTCTTTACTTTCTCATGAAGTTTATACTGTGGCCTTCATTATGAGTGGCCTGGTAATTGGTGTGATACTGTTTGCACTTGATAAAATCTGACTCCATTGGAGTTCCAAGAAAGTAACACAAGAACTTCAAATGTAGGAGTAAAGCTACACAATCAAATGCTCACTCTTTCCCTCTTCCACTTTTCTCCTAATGCATTCCCTCCTTATTTCATGATCCTTAGCCTCCCAGAGCTGCCTCCCAAGAGCATTTAATATCTTGCCCCATGCAGGCTCTTGTTCAAACTCTAATCCTGTCACCAAGATGCCTGCGACCTGCCAGAGCTGGGCATGGAAAGAATAAGGCGGCCATGTTGAGGCTGAACCAAAACAAAAGGCTCCAATGCATGGGGATAGCCTCCAGTGTTGACAGCAAGAGCATAATAGCAAAGAGGACAATGCAGTGGACAATCATGACACAGGCACGCGTTAACCTGCACTCTGGTTTATTATAATATTGTTGATATCATTATGCTAGGCTACATCATATCATTATGCTATTTCTATATTCTTTCTGCTCACTTCCCGCAAATATTGGCAGATTATATCTACACTGTTAGTTTAAATTGCACGTCTCTTCTATACATCATTGTAACGTTTTATTTTTGTGTTTGCTTTTTATTTGATATGTAATTCATGAACTCCGAAGTCCTTATGTAATGTAACGGTTCTATTGTAAGGCGCTCTGACACCTTCGGGTAAAGTACGCGCTCTAAAAAAAAAGCATAAATAAATAAGAGTGCTACTGAAGTTCCTGCTCACAAGGTCTGGCATTTCTTCCAACATAGTTAAACTAATTGTTCTTAACTCCAATGTCTTTAAGATATTTTAAATGTTTCTTGCATATAAGTGCCTCAAACATCTTCTGGGGGGATCCTTGAAATGACATTAGCCACAAAAACACTTTTAGGGTTACATATACATTAGTTAACTATGTTCATTCACTAATGGATTATCCATGTGTTCTTCATATGTTGATATATTCCATTAACCAGTATTGGGTTGTCTTCATGGGCTGGGAATATGATCAATAACAGATAATTACTACAGGATGACTGGATGCATACATGCAACTTTTCTTATCACATGTTAACACTGATGTGAAAATAGAATATGAAAATATGTGAAGTTGTTACTTAAAACATTCTGCTTTGTCCAGAATGCAGACACAGAAAAAATAGAGAATACTTTCTGAACTGTAACATCGCAGTTGGTCTGGCCTTTCCTGCCAACTTGTGCAATAGTTCATTTTTAATTTTATTTTATTGCAAGAAAACACAAAGAAACAGATGAAACCAAGAAAACATGCTGCTGCCTAATGTGGCCACCATACACTTGTAATAAAAATTAATCATTACATATTGTTATAATAAAACAGTAATAGAGCATCATAACACGCAGGTGTACTTATAACAGGTACAGAAACCCTTATTAGCTTCATTGTGCACCACAAGAGAGTATGATTTTTATATGGGCAAAGGAAAGGTACTCTTGGCCTTGAATTTCTGTAACCTGAAGACATAGTTTAAACGCATAAGAAAGCAAAGCATACAAAGCATGGAAAGAAAAAAGCATTGGCAAAGTAAGGTATTGGTTGGCACACCAGCCGTGGCAGCATAGTGCATTCCTTTTTAGGAAGATATGTACGTAATAAAAAAAAAACACTCTCTGTGAGTAGACCCGTTGGCCCTACTTTTATGCTGTGGTGGGTGGAAGCAAAACGAGCATGACAGTTCAAAAGACCAATTCCTAAACATGGGGTGGGTCGGGCGGGGGAAGTCGATATATGACGGGATAGGGGTAATAAAATAAATAAATAAATAAAACCACTTACCTTTTGCTCGATGCATCGCCGAGTCGGAGATGGGGGCAAACACAAGGTAAGTGGTTTTATTTATTTAATTTTCCCTATTCTGTTGTATGTCAACTCCCCCCCCCCCTTGCCCTGCCTCCGCCCTGCCTCAACGCTCTTACCTGTACCTGCCACGCCTGGTTCAATCAATCAATCAATCAGGGGTTGGTAAAGCGCACTACTCACCCGTGAGGGTCTCAAGGAGCTGGGGAAGGGAAAGGGGATGGGGGCTGCTCCAGTCAGTCGAAAAGCCAGGTCTTAAGTGCCCATTTGAAGGTTTGCTGGGTTGGAGAGAGTCTTATGTCTAATGGTAGAGAGTTCCAAGCTGTGGCTGCGGTGTAAGACTGAGGTGCACCTAACCTTACTGATTTCATTTTGTCTAATATATCCTTGTACTGTGTTTTTAAGGAAAGTTCGCCCCATAACCTCCCAATCCCCTCTGCCATATTACTTCTGGCACTATTGATCTCTGCTCCATCTAACCAGGCACATTTTGGAGTGCCATTTTGCATTCCCATTCTGAAATGTGCTAATGTATGTTCTGGGAAACATCACTTAACAAAAACACTGCACTGAGTGATGGTTTTCAAGCAATATATCTGATAACCAGGGTTAGGATTGAATCCATATCATCAAATGATATCATATACCAGTTCACTACCTGATACCCCAGGGTATGAGGACATTGCGCGACCTTAGTTTTGCTGACCGACATTTCACCGCCTGCACTGCAGCCCCTAATTAAACAGCCCTACAGTTGGAGATAGTAAAATGCCTTTGGTTAAGGTTGGACAGGCAGCGAAGGTACTGGGGCACCCCCTGAAATCAAAACAGCACTCACCACAGGGCAAATAATGATGTCTAGTGTGTGTCAGTGTTTGCACTCTAGTGGTGTCCGAAAATCATCCCTGAGTATCAATGGAAAAGGCACATTATGTATGAATGGACCTGTGGACCTTACTAGCAACTGCGTAACCCCTTGGGCGTGGCTGGAATTCCCCCGCGGTGTCGGCAAATTCCACGCGTGCGTGGTTCAGAAGCCCGCCGGCCATCCGAAGCACACGCCCACCGTGACGTGGGACGGCCGTGGGCCGTCTGACGTATGCAAGGGGTTAAGGAACCATTCAATAAACAGACAGGCCTGTGACTACCAGAGAGAGCTGCCACACTTCACCGGTCACCGGATGACTAACATAGTCAACCCTGCAGGTCCTGAATAGTCACCAACTCTGAGCGCTTATATAGCATAATGGCAAAAAGATGATTATAATGTAGTGCATTTTGGCAAACATCTTTGATGTCTCAGAAGAGCAATCATATCAAGGAGGACCAGGGCACAAGTCCTATAAAAAGAAGTGGGGGGACTGACAATATGCAAATGACCTCATGACGTCACATGCTGAACGTGTCCCCGTGTCTGAAAATTACACTGGGACACGTTCAGCTTATTTCTGTGGGGCCCAGCTTCTTGGCAGGGGGGACGCCGTCCATCCTGTGAAAAGAGTGGGGGGACGCCGTGTACCTGCGTGTACCCCCGACTCGAGCCCCGAGGAGGACTGTACGGCATTCTCTCCGGGCAGAGCTCTGATTCCCCCTCACTCATTATTCACACCTGTTACCTTCCACGCATACTCAAGACCTCTGAGTGGCCGACCTCCAGCGTATGAAATGCAATTGAGAGCATAAAAGAAAACTTACCAATACAAAAAAGGGACCTAAAGAATTAAACAGAGCAGTCAGCATACCACAAACTTTAAACAAGCACTGGTAACACCAATAGGTCTGGCTTTAAAGGAATGTTGTATGGTAATGTGAAGAATTACAAATACGTAGCTTGGGATGGATTTGTATTTATGTGGAAACAAAGAACCATAGAATAATATTGGTGGAGGTGACAGTTAAACTGTCAAACCAGACCTAAAAATCCATGTAGGTTAATGGTTGCTCTCCTCCCATCTGTCCTGCTTCCAGGCAAAAACAACATACATTTTGTAGATGTGTAAGACACTTTTACAGCATTGCAAAGTCATGTGTGTGCCCCTGAAAATCCAAGCTCAGGCAGCTAAACAAATAAACAAAATGATCATATAGCTGTGTGGAGGAAAGCACTTTTTTGTGGAAGCGCACAACTTCTGCTCAATCCAAACATGTACTCCTGGCTCCCAACATGTGCGTGGAGCCAAAGCCCCTCTCCTGGTGATTCTCACATAATTGTTTGGCAACAACTGCGCTGGCAAGCCAGACCCTAAAAAAATGCAAGTCTGTCACTCACAATTCTTCATCCGCCACATTACTGTCAGTCGTTGTGTTCTATAAAACAATAACCACACCTAAGGAATCATCGCACACAAACAGTGGCGGCTTGCAGCGGTACCGCTGTAAGGCCCTGAGGCGTGCGTGCGGGGTTGGGGAGATAGTGGAGTCCGGCATACGACGGCAGATGTTTATTGATTTATTTACGTTTACCTTTGTCGTCGTATTTCGGACTCCACTACCCCCCTACCCAGCCCCGCCCCGCCTCCCCGCCTCATAGCGTGACTGCTGCAAGCCGCCACTGCACACAACATGGGAACATTTAGGCTCAAAGCAAAGACAAGATACTCCTAACCACACACCCACCTGGCAGGGGCGGCCTTAGGCATGTGCAAGCCGTGCACCTGCACAGGGCCACCAAACCCCAGGGGCCACCACGCCAATATATATCCTTAATATAATAATCCTCTGAGGATGGATACATATTTGCCCCTGGCCGGGATTTGGCGGCCTCCGGGTCTGTTCCACTTCCAAACACCCTGACCCCCCCTCTTCACTGGCCTCCGCGCTCCGCCCTGCCCGGACCCCCTCTTCCGGGGCCCCCTACCTACACTCCCTGCCCAGGGCCACCATAAGCCTAGAGCCGCCCCTGCACATGGTGATGCATCGAGCGCAAGGTAAGTGGTTTTATTTATTTACCCTATCCCGTCATGCCACCCGAATGGACGAGCGCTTCTGTGAACCACACAGACGTAGTAAGCGCTATGTAGGTGTTATAATACAGTATTGGACATTGGCTTGTTTATATCTTGAGTGATGGGGAACTCAGCCTTCGCTAGCCAGCGGCACTTTTTAGAACATCAAGGGACAGATTTACAAGCCCCCTCACCACATTTGCGTCACTTTTCCCATGTTAAAAGTGACGCAAAGGTGGCGCAAGGGGCTTGTAAATCTGCCCCTAAGTGTTTGACCCATGTGGCACTATTAGAACACCGAGAGAGCGGTGCATGATGGGATAGCATAGTTTCACATGCCATAAAAGAGGCCTTGGACATCCTGGGCAGCGCAAAAAGAAGCAGACAAATACTCTGACATATTAAAGTCCTTGAGGATAGTTCACTGACCACACCGACACGGCAGTAGTACAATTTTCAGCAGATGTACCTACTTTGGCTTTTTGCTTTTTTTGGTTGGGAGAGATTCATTTTGCGCGAACTCGACCCGAAGATAAAGGGGCGTTTTACATGAACATCAGCCAGGCCCGGACTGGCCCTAGCAGGCACCGGGCAATCCCCCGGTGCGTCACACGGGTGGGGGCCGGTTTGGGGCCCCTGGGGGCTGTTTGTGTTACAGGGCCTTCTTTGCAGCATAGCTGCAAAATCGGCCCTGTAACAAAATCGGCCGAAAACCAGACCCGGCAAAGTGCTCGGTCGCCCCCCCACCCCCACCCTCCTCATCTCCGAGTCCGAGCACTTTGCCAGGGCCGGTTGTGGTTCCCAGTCCGGCCCTGACATCAGTTACATTATACATGGATATATTGGGCAAAAGGACACCGGTGAGTTTAGGTAATAGGTGCAACCGTTGCTTCAAAGTAACTGTTTCCAAAAGCCAGCTTATTTAGCATAGCGATTTACTTATGCCCCTTTCATGTCCAAATAGTTCAGGTCTGCTAACGTATGGGGAGTTAGCGCCATCTGGTGACAATATTGGGAAATAGTTCAGAAAGCGACAATTCATGTGCAAATATTGTTTAATACAATTTTTTGCCGTTTTTTTTTACCCATTTGTTAAGTAATTTAATGTCCTTTGCGTCCTGCTCAATATTATGTGGAGACTCGTTTTAAGGCCTGGGCAAAGTGGGCTCTGGCCCAGGGTCCCAGCTTTTCAGGGGGCCCCGTGAGAGCCAGATCTGTTATGCAGGCAGTCTTGCCCTGATGACCTTCAATAATTCTTAAACAGATTGTTTTTAATTCAGTTTTCCTTCAATTTCAATGGGCGATGTGTGAGACTTCATTTCAGTCATTTTTTTTAGAGAAATGTGTTTATGTTTCATGCAACATCCATAAAAAAATCTTTTAGATCAAAAGTGCTTCTTACATCTGAAAAATAGGAGGGTGACCGAGATTATTTTCAGCAATATTAGTAAACTGCAAATATAGAAACATACCTGACAATCCCTGAATATTCGTTGTAAATACATTCAGAATTTGGAAGAGAGTGCCTGTGCACTGTGAGTGACATGGCCAAAGAGTGCAAGAAAGATCTGAAACTGGATCATAAATTCACAGCTGTTGCAAAAAGGGGCCCCAGAAATATGTTTGGCCAGGGGCCCACAAAATCCTTAAGATGTCTCTGATTATGTCGGCTACCACACCCTACACCATCTAGAGCACAGCAGGACTCATTTACAAGCCCATTGCACCACCAGTGCCTCACTTTTTTTGCTGCACCGGCAGTGCAGTTTGCCTGCTCATATTTACAAGGCCAGGTAAAGCCACCCTGCATGGCTTGTCATGGGCTTGTTAATAGGGCCCCCTTTCACATGCTACTCTGCATGAAAGGGGCGTTCCATGGGTGTTGCAGTGGGTGCTCCCACGCAACATCCATGGAATCTGACGCATTCCCAGATTTACAAGATTTTGTAAACCCTGAAATGGGTCAGATTCCTATGCCTCCCCGTAAGGGAAGCACAACAAGGATAAATACCTTTATTCCTCCTTCTTTTCCATTCTGCAGCACACATAGAAAAAGGAAAACACTACTCGTGATTAATTCTGTGCAGGAAGGTGTCCCTTCCTGCACAAAAATAATCACCCCTACAACGCAGATACCCTTGCACCATGGCGCAAAGGTGCCTCAATTGGCGTATGGCAGCCCATTGTGCACCGGTACAAGGGAAAAGGACAGAAATGTGCTGTATCTGAGGTTCTGTGATTTCCGAACCAGACTCCATTTTGTTTGCGTTGTGCGTGACGCCATTTTGTGTTGCCCTCACGTAGGCCCGTGGAGGTAACCGAACGAACAAAGTTGTATGGGCTTCGTTGTTCATGTGCATATTAACTAGGCTTTTTCTGACTTGTGAGTGAACTGCAAAGACGCTGACCCCGTCACCTGAAACTGACCCTTTGCGAGGCCAATTTCCCTGGCTGATCTTTGTCTGAGATTGCCAATCAATGTTCAGGATATCGTTAACTTTTAGTTCACTTGCACATATCTTATCTTATTCAGCATCTGAATTGGTTCCTTTTCTTATGTCTTTTCATTAAATGGGTAGTGCTTTCAATTATGGGTTTGTCCGGCTTGTGGAAATCGAATTTGGGACATTCCTAATAATTAACTTGTGGGTTGGTACAATGTAAAGTGAGCTTTTTATGATGTAATAATGTGTGGGAAAATGTATTTAATTCGTCAGTATTTGTTGCAGTGGGTGTGCATTTGTAATGAGTAAAATGCACATAAAAGGTGATGTCTTGCTGTACGAAAATTGAGCAGTTACCTGAGTTGTACACCGTGTTGTATTGCTGGGATTACTGTTACTAGCTGCAGCTAATAAATTTGATCTCTGACGCCATCCAGAAGTATTCCGTGTCTGTGTATTCCAAGACAGGAGAACTCGAAGACTTCGGGTGTGTCCCTGGCACCGCTGGGTTCTAAGAAAACCCGGTTCTTCATATCTTGTAGATACAACGCATTCCTGCCCTTTTCTATTGAGGCACGGAAGCCCAGCAGGAAGGCTCACTGCATTGCCATGTGTCAAAATATTGTAAATGAGGCCCAGTGTATTGAAATATAAAGGCCCTGTTAGAGACATTGTAGGCACATCCTCAGTGCGATGTTTTTGTTTTGTTTCACTTTGCCATCATGCATTAGCTGCTGTCTAGGGTTAGAAATTTTAAAATACATCAATACTTAGAGAGAGCAACATTTCATACAGCCAAACCGCGAGGCAGAAATGTATATAAACACCAAAAAGCTAAACAAATAGAAGTATCACCGGGAGCAAAACTGGCCAAATTAGTGTGTGCCATCCCTCGAAGATGGAGTGCAAACTAAACCTACACATACGGGCCAATTAGTATCGTGGTTTTCCCGCATCCCCCGGGCCGGCGGAAGCCACCGCCGGCCCGGAGGATGCGGGAAAACCGCTGGGGAGGCACAAAAGACCCACCGCCAAATTAGGATGGCGGTGGGTCTCAAAATCGGTCCGCAGCTTTTCCGCCGCGGTCGCCTTCCGACCGCGGCGGAAAAGCTCTAACATGGCTGGCGGTGTCTATCAGACACCGCCAGCCATATAAGGATGGGGGTCAACAGATACCTTTCCGCGGCGGATTCTCTGCCGTGGAAAGGCATACGGTGATTTCTTTGAGGGCCCGTTGCGGGCCCCCTGGTTGAGTGGGGGGGGTGGTGGGTGCACATGGGGGGTACCTATGGTACCCCCCTGCATTTGCGTGCACGAAGCGGCAGGCACCGCGCAGTGCCTGCCGCTTTGTGCATGCAAATGCACTGCTTTCATTTTTTACATTGCGGCGGGTGCTGCTTCAAGCAGCACCCGCCACAATGTAAAAAATACAGGACGTGACTGCCAGGGTGGCGGTCACATCCTAATTGCCATGGAGGGACCGCCGGTGCCCATGCGGACGGTCCCTCATACTCAGTGGTGGCGGACGGACGCAAGTCCGTCCGCCATCATAATCGACCCCTATAGTTTGGTTCTATAGACCCCCCTTAGTAGAATGTGCCTGTAGTCCAAGTACCTACATGGAAAAAGGTTGATTATTAATGGTTTATTTCTAGGTATATGTCAGGATTCATTGCTTATCTTTCAGTGCTTGCAAGCACAGTACTCCAAAACCACTTGGACTAACATCATTATGGTGAAAGAAAGTAAATCAGTGGTCACAGAATGTCGGCGCCACTTGGTGAAAGCCTTCACATCCCTGGAGAATATATGCCACCATGGTGCCTGACAACAGAACCATGTTTCCTATGAATTCTTGAACTCTCATATCGTTTTGGAAATTGTAGTGGCTATTTTAAATCATTGGGTAGAAGTTTCCTCATGTTTCACAATGTCCTTGCTAGGCAATCAAGATACTATGGGACTTATTGACAAGCGTCTTGCGCCGCCGGTAACTCAATTTTTCCCATATTAAAAGTGAGGCACCAGCAGAGCAAGATGTAAATAAGCCCCTATGTTGCTGCTCCCTCGATCTTGCTGCTTGGACTTGCTAATCATTTGGAATATGCGAAGAACTTCTAAGGAATAAAGAGAAGTATTCTGGAATCCTGGGATCAGATTTATCAATTATTTACGCAGCACAACGCAGCAAGCTATCTTGCTGCGCTGTGTGAAAGGGGAAGGGCAGGAATGGCCATATTTAACAATACACAACGCATTCCTGTCCTTTCCTAGCTCAGGCGCACTTTTGGCGGCCCAGCACAAATGCAGGCACCATTGCATCCTGGTGCAAGGGGGACTGCATTGTAGGCAGGATTCATTTTGTGCAGGAAGGAACAACTTGGGTTCAAAACCTTGATAAATATGGGCCTATGTTGTATCTGACACCTACTTCAACATTAATTTGATTACATCAAATACATTTTTATATTCACAACTTGTTAATGCAGATACTATGCAAAGTATTAGCTGTAGAATCTGCACCCACAATACTAGTATAGTATTGTATAGTATAGTATAGCACAGTTTAGCACAGTACCACTCAGGATCATATAGTGTAGTGTAGTGTAGTATAGTATAGCATACTATATACAGGTTAAAGTATCCCCTCCCATACTTAATAAGGATATTGCAAGTCACTGAGGAGTTCCATAAATATATAGAGGCAGAGATCCTTTATAAGGTTATGTAACGCCAATGTGACTTGCAATATCCTCATCATGTAATCAGAGGGTACTTTATCCCATACAATCCATGGTAAAACCACCACCTTTCCCACAAACCACTGGAAACCTTGGTGCGTAGCTCTTTCAGAAAATGATACCATGTTTGCAAACATGCAGAACAAAAATAGAACTTCAAGGGCAAAATGTTCTTTCCTTGCATTCCAGCTCCTCGAACGAATTAGTACTTTTTTTTTGCTTTATTGATTTTGCTTTCTCAATTTTTTTTATTTTAATTCATCTTCCTGGTTGGAGGGTCCAAACTCACAGCAGGGAGCAGCGCAGATTTGCTTGCCTAGTTTGTTTTTACTTGGCAACAATCTTCTTTTATGTCTATTACTTAGAGCTGGCTTTAACCACCTTATGTGACCTCCCCTTCTTTAATGTGGTCACTGCAGTGTTCCAAAGCCAAGACCATCTGCACCCGTCTGTTTCTGGCCAGGGCTCTACCAGACTACCCTTTTACCCCACAAGAAACACCTAGCTTTTTCTGTGCACCTCCTTTCTGCATCTTCTGGCCACAGCGCGGGGACACACTAGTTAGTGTAACCAGGCGCTTAACAAGCTCTTTTATTATTATTATTATTATTATTATTATTATTATTATTATTATTATTATTATTATTATTATTATTATAGTGACTGGTTTCCCAAACAATAGTAATTCTGCACCCACAGAGGTACTCCTTCAGTGGACACAAAAATACTACTATTTGTAATTCACAAACATTGGCAGTAGCAGGCTTGGAAAGCTGTGACAGTCTCAGGTTTCCAGGCATACTGTTGTCAATTAAATAGGCAAAAGATCGTTGGATGAATGCTTGCAAACAGTCTAATAACTGGCAATCGGTCAGAGTCGAATTCCAAAAACTAATTTTTCTGCAACTTTGCCGCTCTTTGCAGAGGCCATCTGATATAATTCAGTACTCTCAGGAACAGTCTATTCCGAACCCTGCAGCCCACCATTTGTTTAGTTTGTACATTTGAGATTCACACCCCGAATCTCACTGACTGAGCTACACCCCTGGGATTAACTGACCACAGAGGGAGGCAGATTTTCATATGTTCTAGTGCAGGATTAATTATTAGCCTCTGGCATTAAGCAATTTAGTTAACACAGATGATGCTGTGTGCCAATCTTGCATTTAATTGCCTCTCAGTTCCTCAAAGTCTGTGCTTTGCATTTTGGAGAACACTATCAATTAAGTCCAGTGGTCTTAGTGTGTGGGATCTGAGGGGCACGACTTCCCCATACTGTTTTAATTCAAGAAAAACAATTCCCCTACTTTTTGTGAATAGACTGTCATCCCGGGATGGTTAATGCAATGTTGAAATGATTCATGCTGAAGGGTAAGGCAGGGAGTCGACTGTGCTGTGTGTGCTGTGAAACCGAGGGAGGGGCAGACAGCTAAACAAGCCTTCTTGGGACGGTGCCTACTTCCCAGAAAGAAAGGTAAATGTGCACAACTGGTTAATCTGCAAATGTAAAGGGAGCTTGGAAGTCAGTATTGGCTTTAATTGATGCAATCACTTGATGCTTCCTGATAACTCAGACATATTCTTTTTGAGTGGTATTGCAAGGGGGGGGGCGATACCAGCTAAGCTGCGACATGTGTACTTTTAAAGGACCGTTATAAAAAATATTTCCACTATGTATAGTCTGGGTAGTACTAAAACCTATATTCGGAAGCACTTTTGTTTATCTTAAACTTTTTTGTAGCAGCCTATATTGTACTGTGCTTAATTTAAGTTTAAAATAACAATTTACATATTCACAGTGCTTTGCGTAACAGACTGGAACCTCGTAGAACTAAACATGCACAAGTCCCTATTCTCCACTGCGCCAACCAGTATTCAATTCTGTGGCTCTCTGGTTACACACACAGACCTCTGAGTGTACTAACAAACAGAGGTTTCATAAAATACAATAGTGAATTTCTGGTGTGGACCACCCGATGCACGGGAATGAGTATACATATTCAATCGGGGCCAGCTGCACTCCCATCAATGGGAGGAGCCCACGGAGGTATAAATGGTGGATGGGACTCTAACTCCGGTGTTAAACGCATCTGAAGAAGGCTACTATGCCGAAATGCATCATGCCGTGTTGTTTCTATTAAAGCGGTCTTCCTCAAAATCCCCAATTTTGGTGCCTTTTAAAGAAGTTACTGTTTGTGAGATGTTATGCACGCATGCCAGTAGCATGCAAAAAGGACCCGCTCTTCAAGTGGCAGAGGAATTTCTGGCATTGTGTGTTGTATCCAAGGTTTGGTTTTCCTCGGTTCGCTTTAAAGAACCAGCCCAGCAAGTGGTTTTTGCCAGGAGCAACCCGGAACTCACGGGGGAACGCGGTCACTGTACTGTTGTTCCGTGACCTGGCTGTGCTGTAGTATTGGAGGCAGAGAGTAGGGGATTTGAGAAAGACTGGAGTACCACTGCATCGGATGGAGTCTGCGACATATCACCCAGTCTACAGGGCAGTAGCAGCACCATTATGTGATTACTAGGGCTCCACCGATGTCCCTTAACATCATATGGACTTCTGGGAGTTGTAGTCTCCCACACTGGACTACAATTAAAAAAGACTCCAAATTTCAATCGGAGCCAGCTGTAATCTCATTTCTCTTCACTCGACCCTTAGGCTTGCTCAATATGACACACTCATTTATTACTGCCTTTAGATACCTCCACATCAAATGTATTTTTGTTGTTAAATTGTAAGCACTGCCCCCTTGTTCTCATAACATAACCTCTGATATTTCATCAAAATGTGTACGAATTCACTCTTTCCCATGCTTGAGACTCCTATGAATAAATCATTCCCGCAATGTATCACAAAAATAGTGTATACATACAACATTTCCTTCTATCCTGTAAACTCATCACCCTTCATATTACAAAACATCTTCCATAAAAAGTGCTAAAAAAAAAAAAGTACATTCCCTGATAGTGATGTTGTAATACCCATGACTACAGCATGGACAAATTGCCATGCTATGTCATGGCATCCTACCCCACCCAAAAAAACAGGAAAGAAAAAGTGCAACTTAGCTCCTAATTAAAAACACATATAAAAATCATTATTATCCCCCTTATTTTTCCTTCAAAAATCCTGGTTATTTTACTATAAACAGATTTCAAAACATGAGCCCATATTGTGAAATCTGACAAATACTCAATCCTTGTCATTCTGATTACCGAATACAGTTATTTACAATTGGTGGGATAATACAGCATTAATCTAGATACACTAGCATTCAACCCTGCCGGATGTTTCGAATCTAGTTCGATAATGTATCTAGTTTCGAGAAGTCGCAATCTAGCCTCCCGATCACCTCCCCGCTTCATAGGAAGGATTGTATCCACAACATAATATTGCAGTACACTGGGATTGCTGTTGTGGCAGTACTCAAAATGACGGGCAACAGGGTATGTCTGATCCTTACCTGATATCGCTCTTATGTGCTGGAGTATCAGTTTGTGGACGGGCAATTTAGTGCTCCCGAAGTATTTCAATCCACACGGACACTCCAGCACATAAATCGCAAAATCAGTACTACAGGTAAGCCTTTTGTTGATCAAAATGGGATCCTTGTGAAACGGACTTGTGCATTGTGTCCTATTGCTGCCAAATTTACAAGCCTTGCAGCTTGGACACTTCCTAAATCCCTTCACCTGTGCCATCCAAGTCCCCTGACTAATTATTTCAGGACTATTGCTGGATAGTTTGTTTGCCATGGATTCCGATTTCCTAAACGTTAAGGCTAGTTTATTTGAAAATGCCCGATTACAGGATCTCCCTGTATCAGATTCCAATTTTTGGAAAAGATTTTACGTAGTTCCGAATGTTGCCTGCTGTAGGTAAGTATTATTCTAGTCTTGGGATCAGGTTTGTTTGCCTCTGCGTTTGCCAACAGTGATTTGAGCACCAGCGCCTCTTTTCTTGATACCGACTTGGTCTTGTTAATAGCCTCCTCAATCACTGCTGGAGAATATCCCCTAGCCAAAAAACGTTGTTTACAGGCTAATTGGGCAATCTGGCATTCCCTCTCTGTACTGCAAATGCGCTTGACACGCAGCATATCCCCATAGGGGATGCTCCGTATCAAGTGCTGTGGGTGATGACTTGCTGCGTGCAGTATGGTGTTACCTGCTGTGGCCTTTCTGTAAAGTCTGGTGGATAGCCTGCTGTTATCAATGAACACCTCAACATCCAAAAAACCAATTGTTGATGCATCAATTGTGAAAGTATATATATATATATATATTCACTGAAAAAACCATAGCTTATAGACCATATATAGTTAGGAATTTGCATTTACAAAACCTTGAAAATTTACTGAAAAAACCATAGGTTAGAGACCATATATAGTTAGCTGGACATTTTATTGACATAAAACCAATGAAATTCCATATATAGTTAGTTGCACTAACTATATATCGCGCACCCGCAATCCACTGCTGATGATGTCACATATTACATCATTCATGATATGGTCAGTGACATCACTGATGACATCACTGATGACATCTCAAATGACATCACTGATGACATCACTGATGACATCTCAAATGACATCACTGATGACATCTTCTAGTGTCTGTGTGTTTTTGTAAAGTTTAAATATGTTTTACATATTGAAGAATGAGTGGATGTATGGAAGACTGAGTGTGTGTGTGGCTGGCTGGGAGGTGTGTGACTCTGTGCATATCAATGTGTACTTGTATCAGTGATTGTATAAGAGAGTAAGTATGTGTTAGTATATGTGTGAAAAGTATGGTGTTCTGTGTTTAACTGTATAGATGAGGAAATCGAAGTGTGATTGATTCTTCACAGGACTGACTAGGTGTATGAGTGCATATGATAGTGTTGTAATAATGAGTGACTGTATGTATGAGTGATTGTATGGGTGAATGAGTGAATGTGTGTGTAGACGTAGGAATCAGTGAGTGCGTATGTAGTAACTGGTATTGGTGTGTCATGATGTCATCAGTGATGTCATTTGAGATGTCATCAGTGATGTCATTTGAGATGTCATCAGTGATGTCATCAGTGATGTCACTGAAGTATGGTGTTCTGTGTTTAACTGTATAGATGAGGAAATGGAAGTGTGATTGATTCTTTACAGGACTGACTAGGTGTGTGAGTAACTCCATGGATGAGTGGCAGTGTGTGAGTGTCTGCATAGGTGTATGAGTGCATATGATAGTGTTGTAATAATGAGTGACTGTATGTATGAGTGATTGTATGGGTGAATGAGTGAATGTGTGTGTAGACGTAGGAATCAGTGAGTGCGTATGTAGTAACTGGTATTGGTGTGTCATGATGTCATCAGTGATGTCATTTGAGATGTCATCAGTGATGTCATCAGTGATGTCATTTGAGATGTCATCAGTGATGTCATCAGTGATGTCACTGACCATGTCATGAATGATGTAATATGTGACATCATCAGCAGTGGATTGCGGGTGCGCGATATATAGTTAGTGCAACTAACTATATATGGAATTTCATTGGTTTTATGTCAATAAAATGTCCAGCTAACTATATATGGTCTCTAACCTATGGTTTTTTCAGTGAATTTTCAAGGTTTTGTAAATGCAAATTCCTAACTATATATGGTCTATAACCTATGGTTTTTTCAGTGAATTTCATTGGTTTTTTAAAAGCTAATATCTATAGCTGTAAAATAAATCCTTTATTACGTGACGTATCACGTAGCCACGTGAGACGCCTCATGACGCGTCGCATAACCGTGACGTATCGGCTCTGCAGCGCAAACAAAACCCGTAACGTAAGCGTGCCGGAGCACGCTTACAGATATATATATTCTTTTTAACCTTAATTAGACAAAATCCACACGTGCACATATCTTGAGGCCTTGCAAAGGCACATCAAACAAACAGTCCCTACAATTTTGCCACGTTTGCTGGAAATCTATTCCCTTAATTTTTTTTTTTACTGTTTCTCTTGGTTTTCCCCTTGTTACGCTTACCAGGACGCTACCCGGTACGCGAACCGGACGCTCCAAAAACACAAGATGGCGGACTCCCGTTACGCTGCCGGTTAGCTGCCCGGTTCGCGTACCGGGAAGCGCCTCTACCGCGAAAAATCGCGGGGGACTTTAATATCCCCCTCATCAATCCTAGGGGGTCAGGAGGGGTTTACCTTGCCCCCTTTCCTTCATTTCCCCCTTCTTTTTTCACCACATCTTGTCTCTCGAACCTACCGAGAGACAAGATGGCGGCCGCTCCGGACTGTTTACAATGTTGACAGCTACGCTGCCGGTTAGCTGCCCGGTTAGCTGCCCGGTGAGCTGCCCGGTGAGCTGCCCGGTTCGCGTACCAGGACGCGCCTCTACGGCGTAAAATCGCAAAAATAATTTATTTTTTATTTTTTGCCCCGCGGGGCACTTTAATATCCCCCTCATCAATCCTAGGGGGTCAGGAGTGGTCTACCTTGCCCCCTTTCCTTCATTTCCCCCTTCATTTTTCACCACATCTTGTCTCTCGATCGTACCGAGAGACAAGATGGCGGCCGCTCCGGACTGTTTAGAATGTTGACAGACACCGGAGAGCCAATCAGCTTCGCTTCGCGAAGTTCGGTTACGCGTCAGGTACGCGAACCGGGGCGCTAACCGGAGCGCTGTCACAGATATATATATTTTTTTAAACGTTAATTTCTCAAAATCCACTGGAGCACATATATTGAGACATAGCAAAGGCACGTCGGGCAAACCATATCTACAATTTTGCCAAGTTTCATGTAAATCTATTCAGCCGTTCGAGCTAAAAGTGAGTCCAACCGCCCTATGGAAAAATGAATGGGAAAAACGCGTTTTGGGACCCCCCCTTTTTTCTCGGCCCCCCCTTGACGAAACCCCCCCAAATTTTCAGGGGCTGCTCAGAAACAAACTGTGCCATTTTCCTGAAAATTTCAGCCAATTCCGTCCACAAACGCCAAAGTTATTAGACATAGAATTTTCAGAAATCCCATAGAGAAAAAATCTTAACTATATATACCCACTGGCTATCGCCAGTAGGCAATATACATATATAAACATATATAATCTGCATATCTATATAAATATAAATGCATGCATGCATATACATATATGCATACATATGCATGTTATTTACATGAAAGTTTTAAAAACACTAATAAAAGCAAAGCTAAAAAGCCACCTCATTACAAACAGAATGGCTTTAACTTAAACGAGGGCGAGATCTATTGCATTTTCAATGCTTGTTTACTTTGGTTCTATCAAGAAGGCATTCAGATGTGTCACACATTTGCCATGAATTCTGAATGTTAGCACTCTAGTTGCTCATTAGATCACTGTAGTAAAGCTAGTGCTCACCAGGGAAGTCTGCTGCTAATCATGGTTTGCAGCCATTTTCCCGCATTTTTTATCCCGCAGACTTTCAGTCCGCATACCATTATCCCGCAAGGTCATTGACCTCGCATACCATTATCCCGCATTTTTTCAAAACGCATGTGCATTTATCGCGCATGCCTTTACAAAGAATTACGTTTTAAAGGCATGTATGGTAAATGCATTTGCGTTGTGAAAACCACGATGACGAGAGAGGTAAGTGGGTTTGTGTTAATTTTTTCGTGGGTTAGTGATTGTGTAGTGTAGTGTAGTGTTGTGTTAGTGTAGTGTAGAGTTGTGGTGGTTGTTTAGTGTAGGGTCATGCTGGGGGTAGTGTTTTAGGGTTTAGGGTTGTGTTGTAGTGTTGGCGTAGTGTAGGGTCATGCTGGGGGTAGTGTTTTAGGGTTTAGGGTAGTGTTGTAGTGTTTGCGTAGTGTAGGGTCATGCTGGGGGTAGTGTTTTAGGGTTTAGGGTTGTGTTGTAGTGTTGGCGTAGTGTAGGGTCATGCTGGGGCTAGTGTTTTAGGGTTTAGGGTAGTGTTGAAGTGTTTGCGTAGTGTAGGGTCATGCTGGGCATAGTGTTTTAGGGTTTAGGGTAGTGTTGTAGTGTTTGCGTAGTGTAGGGTCATGCTGGGGGTAGTGTTTTATGGTTTTGGGTAGTGTTGTAGTGTTTGCGTAGTGTAGGGTCATGCTGGGGTGTAGTATTTTAGGGTTTAGGGTAGTGTTGTAGTGTTTGCGTAGTGTAGGGTCATGCTGGGGGTAGTGTTTTAGGGTTTTGGGTAGTGTTGTAGTGTTTGCGTAGTGTAGGGTCATGCTGGGGGTAGTGTTTTAGGGTTTTGGGTAGTGTTGTAGTGTTTGCGTAGTGTAGGGTCATGCTGGGGTGTAGTGTTTTAGGGTTTTGGGTAGTGTTGTAGTGTTTGCGTAGTGTAGGGTCATGCTGGGGGTAGTGTTTTAGGGTTTTGGGTAGTGTTGTAGTGTTTGCGTAGTGTAGGGTCATGCTGGGGGTAGTGTTTTAGGGTTTTGGGTAGTGTTGTAGTGTTTGCGTAGTGTAGGGTCATGCTGGGGGTAGTGTTTTAGGGTTTTGGGTAGTGTTGTAGTGTTTGCGTAGTGTAGGGTCATGCTGGGGGTAGTGTTTTAGGGTTTAGGGTTGTGTTGTAGTGTTGGCGTAGTGTAGGGTCATGCTGGGGGTAGTGTTTTAGGGTTTAGGGTAGTGTTGTAGTGTTTGCGTAGTGTAGGGTCATGCTGGGGGTAGTGTTTTAGGGTTTAGGGTTGTGTTGTAGTGTTTGCGTAGTGTAGGGTCATGCTGGGGCTAGTGTTTTAGGGTTTAGGGTAGTGTTGAAGTGTTTGCGTAGTGTAGGGTCATGCTGGGCATAGTGTTTTAGGGTTTAGGATAGTGTTGTAGTGTTTGCGTAGTGTAGGGTCATGCTGGGGGTAGTGTTTTATGGTTTTGGGTAGTGTTGTAGTGTTTGCGTAGTGTAGGGTCATGCTGGGGTGTAGTATTTTAGGGTTTAGGGTAGTGTTGTAGTGTTTGCGTAGTGTAGGGTCATGCTGGGGGTAGTGTTTTAGGGTTTTGGGTAGTGTTGTAGTGTTTGCGTAGTGTAGGGTCATGCTGGGGGTAGTGTTTTAGGGTTTTGGGTAGTGTTGTAGTGTTTGCGTAGTGTAGGGTCATGCTGGGGTGTAGTGTTTTAGGGTTTTGGGTAGTGTTGTAGTGTTTGCGTAGTGTAGGGTCATGCTGGGGTGTAGTGTTTTAGGGTTTTGGGTAGTGTTGTAGTGTTTGCGTAGTGTAGGGTCATGCTGGGGGTAGTGTTTTAGGGTTTTGGGTAGTGTTGTAGTGTTTGCGTAGTGTAGGGTCATGCTGGGGGGTAGTGTTTTAGGGTTTTGGGTAGTGTTGTAGTGTTTGCGTAGTGTAGGGTCATGCTGGGGGTAGTGTTTTAGGGTTTTGGGTAGTGTTGTAGTGTTTGCGTAGTGTAGGGTCATGCTGGGGGTAGTGTTTTAGGGTTTAGGGTAGTGTTGTAGTGTTTGCGTAGTGTAGGGTCATGCTGGGGGCAGTGTTTTAGGGTTTAGGGTAGTGTTGTAGTGTTTGCGTAGTGTAGGGTCATGCTGGGGGTAGTGTTGTAGGGTTTAGGGTAGTGTTGTAGTGTTTGCGTAGTGTAGGGTCATGCTGGGGGTAGTGTTTTAGGGTTTAGGGTAGTGTTGTAGTGTTTGTGTAGTGTAGGGTCATGCTGGGGGTAGTGTTTTAGGGTTTAGGGTAGTGTTGTAGTGTTTGCGTAGTGTAGGGTCATGCTAGGGTGTAGTGTTTTATGGTTTTGGGTAGTGTTGTAGTGTTTGCGTAGTGTAGGGTCATGCTGGGGGTAGTGTTTTAGGGTTTAGGGTAGTGTTGTAGTGTTTGCGTAGTGTAGGGTCATGCTGGGGTGTAGTATTTTAGGGTTTTGGGTAGTGTTGTAGTGTTTGCGTAGTGTAGGGTCATGCTGGGGGTAGTGTTTTAGGGTTTAGGGTAGTGTTGTAGTGTTTGCGTAGTGTAGGGTCATGCTGGGGGTAGTGTTTTAGGGTTTAGTGTTGTGTTGTAGTGTTTGCGTAGTGTAGGGTCATGCTGGGGGTAGTGTTTTAGGGTTTAGGGTTGTGTTGTAGTGTTTGTGTAGTGTAGGGTCATGCTGGGGGTAGTGTTTTAGGGTTTAGGGTAGTGTTGTAGTGTTTGCGTAGTGTAGGGTCATGCTGGGGTGTAGTGTTTTAGGGTTTTGGGTAGTGTTGTAGTGTTTGTGTAGTGTAGGGTCATGCTGGGGGTAGTGTTTTGGGGTTTAGGGTAGTGTTGTAGTGTTTGTGTAGTGTAGGGTCATGCTGGGGGTAGTGTTTTAGGGTTTAGGGTAGTGTTGTACTGTTTGTGTAGTGTAGGGTCATGCTGGGGGTAGTGTTTTAGGGTTTAGGGTAGTTTAGTTGTTTAGTGTATGCTAAAGGCATGTTCGTTCTAAAAGTTTTCGTTATTTTAATTTGCGGCCTAATAGTACATGCTGGATTTTTTTTGC
Organism: Lissotriton helveticus; assembly: GCF_964261635.1. NCBI lineage: Eukaryota > Metazoa > Chordata > Amphibia > Caudata > Salamandridae > Lissotriton > Lissotriton helveticus. The sequence continues at coordinate 414,965,927 of NC_136060.1, read as the reverse complement.
GGACTGATGGTATGCGGGATTTCGTCATATATTCGCTAATCATACTTTCTATGGCAAAATGAACCCCCTCATTTTGTTCCTTTTTAAATTAAATGTTTTAAGAGTTACCACTTTATTCCAATCAAGATGGCTTCAGGTGTGCCATACCTTTGTAATAAGCAAGACTGTTAGCACTCTAGTTGTTCTGTAGAACACTCTGGGACATTCTGTCATTGGGCTATAGTTGGGCTACATCTGGCTGATATTTGGGCTACATTTGTTTTTTTTGTCTCTGGTGGCCATCTTTGGGCTACATTGGGCTACATTGGGCTACATTGGGCTACATTTGGGCTTCAACATATATATAGCCCAATGTAGCCCAATATATATTTTTCAAAGTTAATTTTCGTAAAAACCACTGGAGCCTATATCTTGAGACATAGCAAAGGCACATCGGGCTACCAGTCCCTACAATTTTGCCAAGTTTGGTGTAAATCCATTCAGCCGTTCAGGCTAAAAGTGAGGCCAACCGCCCTATGGAAAATTGCATGGGAAAAACACGTTTTGGGACCCCCCTTTCTTCTCGGCCCCCCCTTGACGAAACCCCCCCAAATTTTCAGGGGCTGCTCAGAAACAAAATGTTCCATTTTCCTGAAAATTTCAGCCAATTCTGTCCTCAAGCGCCAAAGTTATTCGACATAGAATTTTCAAAAATCCCATAGGAAAAAAATCCTAACTATATATACCTACTGGCTATCGCCATATATAAAGGTTCCGACCGAAACGCGTCAGTGTGCTGTGTTACAAATAAATTTGTGTAATTACACCCCTGTGAGTGCTTCCTTCGTCCTGCGGATGATTGCCGCGTTGGGAGGCTGAGCGGTACTGGTTTTGCGAGTGCACCCTCGCAACGGGAGCACCCGCCTGGGAGTGCGACGCTTTGGTGCTTTTAGAGCTTCAATATATATATATATATATATATATATATATATATATATATATATATATATATATTACCTACTGGCGGTCGCCAGTAGGTATATATAGTTAGGATTTTTTCTCTATGGGATTTTTGAAAATTCGATGTCTAATAACTTTGGCGTTTGTGGACGGAATTGGCTGAAATTTTCAGGAAAATGGCACATTTTGTTTCTGAGCAGCCCCTGAAAATTGGGGGGGGTTTCGTCCAGGGGGGGTCGAGAAAAAAGGGGGGTCCCAAAACGTGTTTTTAACATTGAGTTTTCCATAGGGCGGTTGGCCTCACTTTTAGCCCGAACGGCTGAATGGATTTGCACGAAACTTGGCAAAATTGTAGGGACTGGTAGCCCGATGTGCCTTTTGTAGGTCTCAATATATGTGCTCCAGTGGATTTTGAGAAATTAACGTTTAAAAAAAGATATATATCTGTAACAGCGGACCGGGCAGCGCTCCAGTTCGCGTACTTTTCGCGCAACGGAGCTTTGTGAAGCGAAGCTGATTGGTTCTCTGGCATCTGTCAACATTCCAAACAGTCCGTAGCGGCCGCCATCTTGTCTCTCGGTAGGATCGAGAGACAAGAGGAGGCGAAAGCGAAGGGGCAAATGACCATAAGGGGGCATAGTAGATCCTCCCTGACCTCTTAGGTTTGATGTACCATTTTGCCAAGTTTGGTGTAATTCCGTTCAGCCATTCAGGCTGTAGACGTATCTAAATGTCAATAATCGAACGGCTGAATGGATTTGCACGAAACTTGGCAAAATATTAGGGACTGGTAGCCCGATGTGCCTTTGCTAGGTCTCAATATTTGGCTCCAGTGGATTTTGAGAAATTAACGTTAAAAAAAAGATATATATCTGTAACAGCGCTCCGCTTCGCGTACTTTTCACGTTACGGAGCTTTGCGAAGCTGATTGGTTCTCCGGCGTCTGTCAACATTCCAAACAGTCCGTAGCGGCCGCCATCTTGTCTCTCGGTAGGATCGAGAGACAAGAGGAGGCCAAAGCGAAGGGGGAAATGACCATAAGGGGGCATAGTAGATCCTTCCTGACCTCTTAGGTTTGATGTACCATTTTGCCAAGTTTGGTGTAATTCCGTTCAGCCATTCAGGTTGTAGACGTATGTAAATGTCCTATGGAAAATTGCATGGGGAAAACACATTTGAAAGTGTTGAAATTTAGAACCAATTAAAATGTTACTTTGGTTTTGTGTTTGTGTGTGATGAAAGTTAATTGGTTATGTATATATGTCAAATGAGAGGAAACCACAGCCATTTTGTGATACTACTGTCTGAGGTACATTTGTGAGGAATTTTTGGTGGTGAATTTCTGGTGTTTGATTTACACAGTACTAACACTTCTCCTACTTTTATAAAGGTGAGTTGTTAATTTGTATGGGGAACTATGTTGTACACTTGAAGATAATTTGAAAAATGTTTTCTGTTATTTATTTGCAGTCCTTCTGTTATACTAAATACTTGATAAAGTTAGTTTTATATTATGTATTACTAAAAACGATAAATGAAAGTGATTATTTTTTTCTGCAATTTACAGCAAGCAATTTCAAAATAAAATGGCTCTCAATGAAGAGACCGTGGCAATTTCTTTTGAATTGTCCACTACATTGATTGAAATTGACAGCACCAATAATGAAATATTGTCACAAGGAGGAGATGACTTGAATGATTCCACTACATTGATTGAAATTGAGAGCACCAATAATGAAATATTGTCACAAGGAGGAGATGACTTGTATGATTCCATTAGATTGATTGAAATGGACAGCACCAATAATGAAATATTGTCACAAGGAGGAGATGACTTGAATGATTCCACTACATTGATTGAAATTGAGAGCACCAATAATGAAATATAGTCACGAGGAGATGACTTGAATGATTCCACTACATTGATTGAAATTGACAGCACCAATAATGAAATATTGTCACAAGGAGGAGATGACTTGAATGATTCCACTACATTGATTGAAATTGACAGCACCAATAATGAAATATTGTCACAAGGAGGAGATGACTTGAATGATTTTTTTGATCAATCTGTTGATGGCGAATTTATCGAATGTTTGGAGACCATAGAGTTACAAGAATCATCATTGCAGACTTTTCATGAGGAAATTGCTGATGAGGACATGTTACTAGTTCTTTCAAATTTAGAAAATTCTGAAGAATAAATTTATATTTAGAAATCAAAAATTGTTTGAGACATTATTCATTTTTATTTTTAATTTATGAGGTTGTAGCGAAGTGATTGTAGTATAAAATGAGACTTATAGTATAGAGTGCAACATTTTTATGTTACATGGTAAGTTTACTCATATTTACTTCCCTTCTGCCACTATATTATCTCCAATGTGTATTTGACATCTCTTCTTCATCTCCGGCCTCCTTTCTCTCACTCTGTGTCTCCGATGCATCTTATCGCTGCTATTTTGTGTAATTACAGAAGAGAGTAAAATAAAATAGTTCGGAACATGAAAAGGGGGCAAAGTAGAGTACCCCTCACCCCCTAGGCCTTTTCAGGCGGTCCCAAAAGGATCAGTTTCTGCTTTCCTGAGAGATTATGGTATGAGTTCCATATACCACAATAATTTGCATTACAACATGCAAGATATCTATCTCCTATTACCAACTTTTGGAGATATTCGCGCTAAGCGCGAATATCTCCAAAAAGTAACACCTGCCCTGAGCAGTTCTTAGCCATGTTATCCAATGGGAGGTGGATAACATGGCTAAGAGCATTAGCTCGGTAATGCATGAATATCGCTGACTTTTTAGCGATATTCATGCATTGCGGCCGTTTTTTATCGCATTTGCGATAAACCTTGATAATAGCAAGGTTTATCTTCGATAATTTCTGACGATGCTTAGCGGTAAAAAATTCGTTGGTAAGCATCGTTAGCGATAAATATCGCTTAACTTTGGTAATATGCACCAACGTCTGTTAACGTTCGATTCGAAGGAAATGAGGAAGTGTTGAAAAACATTGTTTGCGCCATCTTGCCTTTTTTGAAATGCCACACTTTTGTCGTGCACGGCAGCCATTTTAGATGCCTTGACCAGACCCACTCTCTGCACGCTGTCGATTCGTAGCATGGCTCCCCACCCTCGCAAGCATCTTCCCCAGGCACTGGTCACCCCCGCTCTCTGTCTTATGCATGGGCAATAAACCTCCCCCCATCTGCGCTGCTCTTCCCTGAGAATCACACTCTGTGCCCGCCCGACACCTCCCTTTTGCCCTATTCACTACCGCACCCTCTGACACTCCTCTTCCTCTGTGTCCGATTGTCCAGGCTATCAGCTAGCCCTGCAGATGTAGTTTATGGCTCCAGCTGTAAAGAATCACCCCTCTTCAAAGGAGTTATAGTAGATCAAGGCCCACACCCGATGAGATCCGTCACACCACACGTGTTCCTACTATCTGAAAACCATCCTGTATTGTGATTGGGGAGGGGACCGAGCCTGAAGCGGAAGATTCCAGGAATGACTCTTTGTACATCAAAGTTTTTACAATTATGTGACAAATTAAAAATATATTGCAAAAAACAACAAGTGATGGACTGAATGTGGATCAATGTCACACACTCCCCCAGTCAAAAGATCTGGGCCCAAATCCATCGTTTTTTTGCACTCCACACCACCCTGGGTCAGATAATGGCTTTATGCAAATCAGCTCTGACCCTGTTGCCCCATGGGAACAGTCCAGTCTGAACTACAACAGCCATATCTTTCCCAGACCGGAATCAAGCATCCGAGGACCGGACCGGTTTCGAGGTAACACCTCTCTTCAGCCCGGCTAGCTTGACTCCAAGTGGTGTGGAGTGCCTGGGACCCACGTCTGGGCATCCCCAGCGCACTTAGGGCGGCAATTGCAAAAAACAACAAGTGATGGACTGAATGTGGATCAATGTCACACACTCCCCCAGTCAAAAGATCTGGGCCCAAATCCATCGGTTTTTTTTTGCACTCCACACCACCCTGGGTCAGATAATGGCTTTATGCAAATCAGCTCTGACCCTGTTGCCCCATGGGAACAGTCCAGTCCGAACTACAACAGCCATATCTTTCCCAGACCGGAATCAAGCATCCGAGGACCGGACCGGTTTCGAGGTAACACCTCTCTTCAGCCCGGCTAGCTTGACTCCAAGTGGTGTGGAGTGCCTGGGACCCACGTCTGGGCATCCCCAGCGCACTTAGGGCGGCAATTGCAAAAAACAACAAGTGATGGACTGAATGTGGATCAATGTCACACACTCCCCCAGTCAAAAGATCTGGGCCCAAATCCATCGTTTTTTTGCACTCCACACCACCCTGGGTCACATAATGGCTTTATGCAAATCAGCTCTGACCCTGTTGCCCCATGGGAACAGTCCAGTCCGAACTACAACAGCCATATCTTTCCCAGACCGGAATCAAGCATCCGAGGACCGGACCGGTTTCGAGGTAACACCTCTCTTCAGCCCGGCTAGCTTGACTCCAAGTGGTGTGGAGTGCCTGGGACCCACGTCTGGGCATCCCCAGCGCACTTAGGGCGGCAATTGCAAAAAACAACAAGTGATGGACTGAATGTGGATCAATGTCACACACTCCCCCAGTCAAAAGATCTGGGCCCAAATCCATCGTTTTTTTGCACTCCACACCACCCTGGGTCAGATAATGGCTTTATGCAAATCAGCTCTGACCCTGTTGCCCCATGGGAACAGTCCAGTCCGAACTACAACAGCCATATCTTTCCCAGACCGGAATCAAGCATCCGAGGACCGGACCGGTTTCGAGGTAACACCTCTCTTCAGCCCGGCTAGCTTGACTCCAAGTGGTGTGGAGTGCCTGGGACCCACGTCTGGGCATCCCCAGCGCACTTAGGGCGGCAATTGCAAAAAACAACAAGTGATGGACTGAATGTGGATCAATGTCACACACTGTTGTTTTTTGCAATTGCCGCCCTAAGTGCGCTGGGGATGCCCAGACGTGGGTCCCAGGCACTCCACACCACTTGGAGTCAAGCTAGCCGGGCTGAAGAGAGGTGTTACCTCGAAACCGGTCCGGTCCTCGGATGCTTGATTCCGGTCTGGGAAAGATATGGCTGTTGTAGTTCAGACTGGACTGTTCCCATGGGGCAACAGGGTCAGAGCTGATTTGCATAAAGCCATTATCTGACCCAGGGTGGTGTGGAGTGCAAAAAAACGATGGATTTGGGCCCAGATCTTTTGACTGGGGGAGTGTGTGACATTGATCCACATTCAGTCCATCACTTGTTGTTTTTTGCACATTAAAAATATATAGCACTCCAACAAAGTAGTAGGAATATAAAACTTTAATAACATATAAATATATACAACAAAGACAAAAACAGTAAAAACATTTAAACAACGAAGAGACCGTGGCAATTTCTTTTGAATTTCTGATGAGGACATGTTACTAGTTCTTTCAAATTATGAAAATTCAGAAGATGTTGCCTGGGGGTGGGTCGTCAGTAGCAGTCTGTTGTGCGAATAGTTCCAAGGCAGCAGAACGCGCTGAAATCTAGATGGCACGAAAGTGATGTCTAGTAAGTTGCCGCCCAGCAAATAACGGCGTGGGGCGCCGCGGGGGTGAGTGAGTCCAGTAGGCACCACAGCTATTGTTACCGGCATTGCAGAATTACTGCTGGGGACAATGCGTGTGCTGTAGCAGGGTCACAGCAGAAACAAAAAGGATTCTGTTGAAGATGTTGTTGGTTTTCAATTTGAAAACAGTTCTGGTGTCAACTGCTATGCTAATGTAGTGGTTAATGTTTTGTTTTCTCTAGAAAATGTAAAAGAGGGGGAGGCAGTCCAAAGTTCTGGTAAAAGGGCAAAGGAAAGGATCGGTGGTTTGAACTATCAGTCAAAAAGGGGAGGGGGTGCAACAATTTTTCCTACCGGGTCAAACTGTGCTTTCACCGGAACTGAGGTCTGCAGGATTCTAGTAATTCAAAGTGAGGCTGGCGCCAGCATGGGAGCGCCGACGTCCCGCGGATACAGTTTCGTCACTCCACGGGCGATCATGGCAGTCATTCCCCATCGGGGGTGTCTGCGGGGGTCGGAGACTCCCGCGGCTCCTGTAGAATCTTCAAGGTCGTGGAGGACTACGGTGGTGGAGTCAACCAGTGACCGGGCCATTTCTTTATGCTGGGCCCGCTCTTGCCAGGTCGACCGCCATTTTGAGAGTTCGGTAGCTACTGGCGATCGCGGGGTCAAATGAGCGGACGGGCTCCACCCTGCCGGGCGAGACGTTGCAGCATCGCCACAGTGGAAGAACCCTTTTCCGGGCGCTTGGAGCGCTGAGGGTGCAGGTGGGAAGCCTCCACTGGGGAGGCGGGAGAGGCCTGTTCGCATCGTCTCTCCCTCCCAGTGCACCCCACGGCGTCTCGCTTGAGATTTGTTATGGCCGGACCAGGCGATGAGGACGAGGTGGTGGGGGGGTCGGAGGCATGTGCAAGACATCCCCCCCCAGTGTTGTCGCAGCCATTATTCAAGACAGAAGAAGTGTCCCGTCCGTCTTCGGGCCGGGCTTCCGGTGGATGTCGGCCGGACGCCCCTGGCTCTGGCCCCATGAACGGGTTCCTTGTTTTATCGGCTGCAGCCGGATCCCGTCGGCCTCGGCCCCCCGACCGTTGGTGGCCGGACCGGAAGAGCATGTGGCGGGACTACCTGAAACTCTCAAGGGCCACCGCGGCCGGACTGGGAGAGAGAGGGGAGGGTCGAGGAGACATTCCCCCCCCTGCAACTCTTCAGCGTTGTAAAGGCAATCCCCTGGCCGGGTCCCGCTGGCCTCGGCCTCTCCTCCGGCTACACCCTACGTTAGGATCTCCTGGCCGAGGCGTGGCAGCAGGACCCGCCTTATATGGGCTGCTCCCGGCTGGGCGTAGCCGCAACCCTGCCCCACCTTGGAAGTTTCCAGAGTGGGGGCGGATGTTCTACTGACTTGCATTTTCCCTAGTCTATCGATTTTTTTGGCGTGGCAGGCGGTGGGACAGCGAGGGGTGATTTGGTTTCTCTTACTGTTTTTCTGGTCTCTCACCACTGGCATATTTCTAACGTTTTCTTGTTTCTAGGACATTAATAGGTTTTACCATTACGTTATGTTATCGTTTCTTTGTTCGTTGTTTAATAAAAGTTTATGTTCATCAGTGGCCTACTGATTTTCGTTTTCCTATTCTTTTCTTTCCAGGTTGTTTCATGCTAAAGTTTCTGTTAACAGGATACAGTGATCACTTCGTTATTATTGCATATGTCCTTTTCACTAGGGGTGCTCTCTGGTCGGGCCAGATGGCGTATCTCTAGTAAATGGTCCGGGTGAAACAGGTGCATCAATCATTGGGGAGTAGATAGGTATGACAGATTACAACGGGGGAGAAAGGTCCGCATTACGTACCCTTTCACTATTTGCAAAGATTTTCCTACGTATATTTGCAAACAGGGAATACCTCCAAAAAGAACCAATTCCCAAACAGTCAATGTTTGGGGAAACAATCAATCAATGAGGAACGAAATAGGCACGACGTGTTAAAGGTTTGCGTTACCTACCCTTCACTATCTGCAAAGGGAGAGAGAATATTCCTATTCTTCCTCGTTTGCAGGCAGAGAAGATTCTTAAGAGAACCAACTTCGAACAATTCAATGCTCGATTCAAACAATCAAGAAGGGGTACTGTGAACACAAATGAACGCCGCTTATGTACATACACATTGGTATTATCAACAGGTTGTTCCTAATGTTTCTATTTTAGGGAGGTCAAAAAGAGATCCCATTAGTGGCCTACTGATTTTGCTCGATTCCTTTTGTTTTTTTACACAATTTTTCGCTATCTGCAAAGACTAAACAGAGTATTGCGACTCTGTGCTTGTTTGTAAATAGAGAATGAACCAAAGAGAACAATCAATCAAATGGAGAGAGAAGCAGGCACGACGGATTACAACGGGGGCAAAGGCCTGCGTTAACTACCCTTCACTATCTGCAAAGAGAGAGTACTCCTAATAGAAATGAGGGGTGGGGGGCAGCATTCAAAGCAGATCAGTGTGCATAAACACGAAAATATTTTTACTTACCACGTACTTGACATTCGACAGCTTATGATATTTGCTATTAAAAAACCATTGAAATTCACTGAAAAAACCATAGGTTATAGACCATATATAGTTAGGAATTAGCATTTAAAAAACCTTATTTTACTCACACAAAACCATTGAAATTCCATATATAGTTAGTTGCACTAACTATATATCGCGCACCCGCAATCCACTGCTGATCATGTCACATATTACATCATTCATGACATGGTCAGTGACATCACTGATGACATCACTGATGACATCTCAAATGACATCACTGATGACATCACTGATGACATCTCATTTGACATCATTCTTGTGCTAATACGATAAACCTCTTCAGACTCTAATATAACCTTAGATACACTCAGTGTATACAGACACTCACACACTGCCACTCATCCATGGAGTTACTCACACACCCAGTCAGTCATGCAAAGAAACAATCTCACCTCCATTTCTTCAACTATACAGTTAAACACATCTTACTTATTGAAACATATACGAACACATATTTACTCTCTTATACAATCCCTGATACACGTTCACAATGATCGATACAACCACTCACTCATTCAGTGGCTCTCATGCACAGTTATTTATATATGCCAACTCTCACATGTACTGTGTTTTACATATGTACTTACTATGACATGTAGCATTGAGATATCCATTCACTCATCAATACACTCATGCACACAGTCAACTGCCCATGTAGCTGTTTCCACATGCACTCTTGAACTCATACACCTAGTGAATAAACTGCTCACACATCTATGCACAGAGTCACACACCTTCCAGCCACCCCCACACAAACTCAATCTCCCATAGAAATACTTGGGCAACCAATTAATAACACATATAGCCTCTCGTATAGCTAATGATCAACACATGCAGCAGTTTACATCACAACAGACATAATGATGCACAAATTAAGACAGTTTAGTCACTAACCCATGCATTCAGTGAGACACATTTAATCACTCACTCATACAGTCAGTCACGCACCTACTAAATCCTTCATCCAGACACTTATACATCCACTCATTCTTCAATATGTAAGACATATTTTAACTTTACAGAAACATACAGTCACTGGATGTTGTCATCAATGATGCCATCAGTGATGTCATTTGAGATGTCATCAGTGATGTCATCAGTGATGTCACTGACCATGTCATGAATGATGTAATATGTGACATGATCAGCAGTGGATTGCGGGTGCGCGATATATAGTTAGTGCAACTAACTATATATGGAATTTCAATGGTTTTGTGTGAGTAAAATAAGGTTTTTTAAATGCTAATTCCTAACTATATATGGTCTATAACCTATGGTTTTTTCAGTGAATATATATATATATATATAAAGCAGGCCAGATTCCAGGTGCCATCCCTCCTAGATGGATTTTCAGCAAAACCTACAGATTGTTTGATTCTTTAGGCAGATTCTCCGGTAATTTTGGAAAAAGACTGAGGGGCATATTCTCAAGGATGTATCGCCGGGTTATCGGGACTTTATCGCAGCCAAATTGGTGATAAATTAATCACCCCATTCACAAGCTGGTGCTAACAGCCCATATCACCAGTTAACCTGCGATAGCAGCCGCCAAAAACATCGCCACTGATGACCCCAGCAACTATCGCTAATGAGATGCAGAAAGCCGCGATAACACCACACCACAACATTCTCAAATACCAGCCAGATTGGCGAAAAGAACCCAAAACAGGCAATAAGGCGCGTTAGCTGCAGGAAATTTTACACCTGCTCCGACCTGGTGTAAAGTTGCAGGACAACCTGCACCAGAAAAGGAAGCCAAGGCCAGAGTCACACCTGAAGATCAACAGATGCCATGGAGCTACTGATCATGCAGCTCGCAGCCCCAACAGAGCCACAACACCCACTGCCACCACCCCCAGGACCGCCCCCCCTCTCGGATTCACCCCTCCCCCCCGGACCACCACAGAGCCAGCAGAGACAAAGACAGTGGACCTTCAGGAAATGCACCAGCCTCACAGACTTAACACCAGAGAATGTCATTGCCCACAGGCCTAAATGGACAACCATCCTCCGCATCCTGAACATCATTGCCCACAGGCTGACGGTACCAACACATCGGACAACCAACATCCCCCTGCAGACAAAGCTGCTGGCTATGCTGCACATGTTGGCCTCTGGTACCTTTCAACCAACTACTGCCAGAGTTGGAGGAGTCTCACAGCAAGCCCTATCCAAGTTCCTCACACCTGTCCTGGATTCCATCATCAGCTTGGTACCCCAGTACCTATACTTCCCCCACCCTGTGCAGGGACAGCTGGAGACCAAGCAAGGCTTCTACATTACGCCATAGCTGGCTTCCCGCACATGCTGGGGGCAATTGACTGCACACATGTCCTACTTGTGCCCCGTGCCAACACTGCACACAATTACCACAACAGAAAGCACACGCATTCCATCAATGTGCAGCCAATAGTGGACCACCAGGGACTCTTCACCAATGTCGTCGCCAACTATCCATGCACTGTGCATGATTCATACATCTTCCGACAGTCCATCATCAACCTGGGCTTCCAGGATGGCACCTACGGAAATGCACTGCTCGTTGGTAAGTACCAAATGAACACACCACACACCTCAACTCCACAATCATGCAATTCACAACTCTGGGAATGCACACGTTACAAATTCACATACAACATGCCAAACAACATGCCCACCCACCAGACATGACAACACAACTTACTGTGGGAACCTGGGCCAGCCATGTAAACAAGCCACCAATGGCATGGCACCTCAGCCACACAATAGCTGATTGTGAGGAGATGTGAGAACCAGGCATGTGTGAAGGAGGCAAGTGACCCATGAATGAGAATGTACACAATGCCCAGTGTGGCATGGATGTGATGGCCAGACGGCAGTATGCAGACCACACACATATCCATGTCGACATACACCGCTGGTGTATGGAGTGTAGTGGACAGTGGACGCAACCATGTCACCCCAGCCCGTGGGGAAGATCGCGGAAATGTAGCTTGTCACGTCCCCCCTGTAAGCATGAGTAGAGTGGGCCGGCCCGGCGTATACCAGGCCAGCGTAGGGGTGTAAATAAAAAGCAAGGAACTCTGGGCGTGGTTCTCTTCTGGAATGCCCAACCTGTCTGCCAGGGCAGCACCTCTGACCCTGACATGAGGCAGACCCCGTGAGGGGTGTTGCCTCCAATCCTGTGCAACTGCTGCACCTCGGGCTGCTGGTTCCTGAACCCGTCTTGCCCGCCCCTGCGCACCCAGGTCTCACTGCTCACCTGCCGACACCGGTGTGTCAAAGAGGGCCCACCACGTGCCAGTGCAATCTCCAAGCCCAAGGCCCGCGACCTTGGCAGCCTCCTCAGACCATCACGGCCTCCACGAGCAAGGCCCGCAGTACTCCTTTCTCATTGACGTACTCCACCAGCATACACAGCGGACAAGTAGGTCACACATTTGGAACTGAGTCTTGATTGCACTATGACAGAATACATATTTTATAGCAGAGTTTATATCACTATGCTCCCTTCGATGTGGTGCCACCAACTCTGTGCATAGCTTTCCTACCACACATGTCTGCAGGCCCTTGCAGACTTCTGCCTTCGGCCTACACTGTGGTAAAGTAGGTCACACATTTGGAACTGAGTCTTGATTTCTCAATGCCAGAGTTCATATCACAATACCCAAAGAGAGGAGTAAGAGGAAGACGCGGTTCAGTCTGGAGGAGAAAAGGATCTCTGTTACGGAGGTGATCGAACACTACCAACAAGTGTACTGGTGCCACTAACTCTGTGCATCTCAAGCCGACAACACGTGGCTGTGGGCCACTGCTGACCGCTGCCTCCGGCACAAACTGCGGTTGACTAGGTGACACAATTGGAACTGAGTCTTGATCTCTTCATTGCAGAGTTCATATCATTGTACATGCCTCATCACAGACTGCATCCCCTCCAGCTCTGGTGCCACTGACTCTGTGCCAAGGAAGTCATGGACACTCTCTGGTTGAACTTTGGTGGCGTCTGAGTCCATGGCCTGAGGGTTGTCTTCATCATCATGTGGCTGATGCTAACATGGTGGTAAAAAGGAATCTATAGCATTCAACTCCTCCATATGCCTGTTTCTGCTTGCTTCTGCCCTCTGCATCATACCCTTGAAGGATACCTTCCACTGTCCCCCGTAACACTCCGCGACATTCTCCTTGGACATCAATGAGGATCAGCTCAGCTCTCGTGGCCCGACCTCAGTGCAACGCAAGTCACCATCCTGTGGCGGTGTGCCTGTGCCTGCTGTAGTGAATCCAGAGCCACTAACTCTGTGCAGCTCAAGACATGGATCCTTGCTGTTTGAACTTTGAACTTCTGATTGTCTGATCACTATTGTATTTGTTGCCAGCAGCAACCACTCCCTGAGGGCAGGCTTACACTCACCCAACACCCATCCAGCACAGGTGTCACTGGACATGTGACCCTGGCAATAAAAGGTGTCGGGCACACGTGCCCGTAGCCAGTTCCACAAAATACCTAAGTGTGTCTGTGTGGTCATTATGTATGCATGAGGGCCTGGGAAATACCACATTACATTGTGCTGTGTACGGCAGGCACAACCTTGTCACCGCAGGCAGTGGGGTAGACCTGGGACATGTAGCTGTGTCGTACCACCATTTGAGCATAAGCGGAGTAGACCGGCATACGGCAGTACAGCATAGGGGTGTGGTTATTCAACATATAGCTCTGGGCGTGGTTAAGTTTAGGCCTTGCCAAGGAAGTAACTAATGAGTGTGTCTCTGTTGTAGTGTCTGTGCCACACGTCCCGCATGGACAATGTTGTTATGTAGCATGCCCCCTGAGTGAGGGTTCGGCCAAGGGGCACATGAGGGAGCGCAGGCCCACTCTGGGTCCGGGATCATACATGCTAACTGTTGTGTGGGGAGCTATTACCACAGCATAAGCCAAAGGTCTACCCTCAATCGCATGGCGAGTTCAGCCAGGCATGAATTCTACATCTGTGTCCGCCCTGTCCTTGCTTTAGGCCTACACACAAATGCCCAGCCACCTACAGCGCACAATGTCACTGTGTCATTATCAGGCTTGTGGACATGCCCAGACATGGTGTTCTGTAGGGGTGCAAGTGATGCAACAGCGCTGCGCACACTAGTGAGTAGGCTCAGGGGGATGGAGGAGCAGCAGTGAGGCAATGTAAGACACATTGATGCCGCTCATTTGCAACAAGCAGTACATGTCATACAGGAATCACTAAGTCCCACATATCACACACCAATGAACCAGTGACCCTTCCAACACATCATGCAGAACCTAATATTGACTCATGTCTCTCTGTACTGTCACAGGTGATCAAGGATATGCACTCTGTGCTTGGATGATGTCACCCCTCCGAGCCCCGAACACACAGGCACAGAGGCAGTACAATTTGACCCACAAACACAACAGGGGCATCGTGGAATGCACATTTGGCGTGTTGAAGTCATGTTTCAGGTGCCTGGACATCACAGGTGGAAGGCTCCTGTACAACCCAGACATCGTGATAAAGATGATCGTTGCATGTTGTATGTTGCACAACATCTGTGTACGCAGCAATGCCCCATGGATACAAGTGCCAGATGCACCGGACGATGATGAGGAAGATGAAGCAGGTGGACCACACCCCTCTGCAGCCGCAGCAGAATAGCCCGTAGGAACACCATTATTAACAATTTCTTATCATGAGCACGTCACATTGTGACAGTCCTTAGCAATCATGCGACAGTACAAAATTACCACAGGCACAGCATGTGCAAATAAATGCATTCCAAGACACATCCCCTGAGTGCATGTCACTCATCTGTATAAGCACATCACTCAGACAAGTGTGAGTGCAACATGTAGTGCTGACAATTTTATAATTTGTTTATGGATGGTGGGTGTGTCACCTCTGTGCAGAAAGCTTTTCAGGGTGTCACGTATTCGACCTGCCAGTTCTGTGTGTCACAGTTAGTAAATAATAGAAACTTTATTGCATGATTTAAAAAACCTTTGCAACTTACAAAAGATTAAAATGTATGTATAAAAGGAAAGTAAAACCCTGATTTCTTATGGTAGAAGACCCCCTGCCCCCCCCGATTATCAGAGGTCTCTTGTGGTTACACTGCCTCCAAAGCATTGAAGGCGACCCCTTAGGGGCCATTCTGGTTGTGTCCAAGTAAAAAAAAAATGTTGAATCACGGAGTATTCCAGCCTATGTTCTAGGCCCCTTTAATCAGTTAGTTTGATGACACTAACAGTTTATCCTTCGTCTGGATGTCTGCGAGGAAAACCCGCCAGTTATTTTTCTAATGAAGGGTGCTGTTCATGGCTCCCCTCCCCTAGTTTTTTTGCAGCTCGATCCATAAACCTTACTAGTGCACAGTTTAAATTGGTGGTGCGTGTGTCAGAGCAGGCCAGTACTGTGGCTCTGCATGATCTGACCTCTTTAAAGTTCCAGTCTTTGCGTAAAAGGGACCGTCTTTCCCTCAGCAAATTTGGACAGAGCCATAGGATGTGTATTATGTCTTCCCTAGGATTACCACAAAGGCGACAATGTTCCTAGCCATGGTCTCTTTTCCATTTGGGCAGATGGCACAGCAAGTTGATCATTCCCATTCTCAATTTAAAAAAACTTAATTTAGTGCGTGCTGTAAACAGCAGGGTTAGATAGCTCTGAGACGTCAGCTGGCCATAGGATGACAGGGTCATCCATCCGTGGCTTCTTCTTGCTAGACTTGCCTAAGTTATCTTTAATGAGGGGAGTTTTTTTACGCTTATTTTTGCTAGCCTTTTAAATTAGTTATGGCTGACTTGTAGGTTGAAAATTGAATGGGAAATATAACCTCAAATAGAAATGTTCTAAATAATGTAGTCTGACTGTAGGGAAGCCGCTTTGTAAGCCTCAGGTTCCTTTACTATCCTAAACTCATTGCTATTATTATATAAATATTGGCAACATAATCTCATATGTACGAACCTCATTAAATTACATAGAGACGCTTTGAAAGATAAAAAGATCGTGAATTTGATCTTATACCTAGCGTCTCTATCGTGCACACAAATTCACTTAAACAAAATATGTGTGCACGCAATAGATGAACAATGAAGTTACGTGAGAAAAAAATATAAAAGAAAGGGCAGTCGCGTTCTAAGACGATAGCGATCACGTGCTAACGATTGCTAAAACTGATAGGTTGCCGGCCCCTTTTTAAAGGGCTTGTTTTTCCGCCTTCCGCATACTGATGAAATTGACGAGAGACGGCGGTGTACGTAAGGAGCAGGGAGACCAGATCCTTTTTTAATGGTAAGCGGGACGCTGAAGGGGATTGACTGTGGGACGTAATCTTTACCCTAGCCGGTTGGAAATAATCAGCACTTTGGTAGAAATTCGTGCCTTTACTCCGTGAGGCACATTTGATAATACGGCTTTATCCTGTTAACGCTGTATGAGAAATAGTCCGGCTCGTAGAAAAATCAGAGTACGCAACGGGATGCACTCAGGTTTTTTTTCGTATTGGCTTTACCACAAAATATTTGCACCTTATGTATGAACGCTTCACATTGGCGCTATAATATATCACCCCAAAATAGTTAATTAACTATTACGACTGAGTAATATCTAGTCATATATAGACACACACTGTACGGATATGATTTCATATAGGATGGCATTGACAATACTGGTCAAAGGCACCCTGACGCCAACATACTTTATGTCATACAATAACCAGGCATAAAGAGGCCAAGCTCAATTAAAATGAGGACTAAGCAATGGCAATACCTATATCGAACGGGTAGCCACTCAAACAATTTAATTACAAGTGACTAGATAGAAGCCATTTCTCTTAAATTTCAAGCTATAAGGAGAGAGCAGTAATAAGCGTCTTCTTAATATTGACCTATATGAAACTTGAAACTCTTGTATTTTCCCCTTGTAGATTATATAAAATTCTCCTGGCAACTTTACAAGAGGACATCCCTTTTACCCTATTGGCCGTCCATAGAAGCTGAATTGAAAATGTGCCGGCGGCTATAGTGCTTTGTTTGCCTTAATTTTAATTGGTAAGTCCGCTCTAGCGACCTTTGGGTATAATGACCATTGAATTATCCCTTTTTAAAAAAAATCTTTTTACCACAAATGTATACAATTATTCCCATAGTGCCAAAACCTGGAACATTGTATCAAATACCGGTGGCTCCAACGTACATCGTGGGACCTCTATTGTGACACACTGAGGTATTACAACTCTGAACTTAGTTAGATTTTTAGATTTTTTATACCTCCTATATAAATTAAAAAATATTCCTTATTATAATTATTTCATTAAGGTTAAGGAACCGGACGAGAGAACCGACATCCATATTATACCAGTTGGTTCCTGAATGTAACGATTGAAATCTTTATCAAGATTCGCATTAATATCTTGTGAATGAATTTTATTTTGAGGTACGTAATTGTATTACTGATTGTTAGTGCAGACATAAACCTACGATTGGACAATAATTCTGCTCATGCCATGTACCATTGTATGAAGCTGAAGAGCACTGTCAAGACTCTACCCAGGGTATTAACACATCAATGAGTTAGTCAAGATGTATCTGTGATAGTTCTCAAATAGCTCTATGTTAGAACAACACTACATTTGACTTTTGGATAATTATTCTCTGACATTGATATGTTTTTTGTCTCTTGTTTCATCAGGAAATAATACTAATATGTAGAGACAAGAGTAGGACCTTTATTTACGAATGTGTTAAAATCTCTAAAAAAAGATAAACTCTGTCTGTTAATATACTTTGCCCTCTGCCCACTTGTGATAACATGTATAATATACATATGGATTATTTAGTAACTTTATGTCTTTTGTTATTTAGAATTTGTCCTGAGGAAGGTGTTCTATTCCTATAAACCGAAACGCAGCGTCGACTTCTACTTCTCGAATACTAAAACTGTACAAATATTGTTATTTTATTGTGTTTTTATTTATTGTGTCTTTTTGATATATATAACGAATTTGTTAATATTGTATCTGAATTAAAATGAAGAAGACATTTTAATTGTGCTGGTTATATTCTCTTTGTTGTTCCATATGTTGTTTTTCTCACAGTGGAGCATTCATTTTAATCTTTTTGGCATTTATAGGAGTGTTTCTTATTGTAGTTCATAACTTCCTGTTTAGATTGAGGATATTACCCTTTTCTGATTTGGGAGTTCTTCGCTTTTTGTGACTTGTAGGTTCCAAAGATCGTTCAAGCCCAGAGTTTTTAGGCCTCTTGCCCAATATTCATGCTCTGCTCGCCATCGTTTCGTTTTCAAGCAAAGCCATAGGTGTTGCGCTAGGCTGCCTTCCTTTGACGCCCTCAATTTATGACAGCACATTAAGAAGCTCATTAGTCTGGCCAGTGATTGATTACAGATGCCCAGTTCCAGCCTATTTTGGGCTGGTGACATGTGTGTTGGTAGCTTAAACACTATTCTATAGATATTTGCAATGATTCTGTCCAATTGGCCGCTATCCAATCCTTTTAGCGCCTAACTTCCATACGTTAATGTAGGAATGACTTTCGCCTGTGCTGCCTGCAATATTGGTGCGAAAGTTGGGCCGAGTAGCTCTTTGTGAAATGAACGGTTAGTACGGAATCCCACTCTTCGGCGTTTTACATGTGTCTCAAGACATTCCATTTTGGCTGTCATTTGTGACCTACAAGTGACAACAGGCTTCCTTTTGGGGTCAGATATGTAACACCATGATGCAAGGATGCACTCTGTGACTCAGGTCCCACAACATAGGCAACATGTTCGTAAGTGGGAGTCACTGCCCCTACATTCGTCCATGTTTTCATAAGTGATTGATCATGGACATGACATGCCTGTGCACAGAAGGTGTTGATTGTCCCTCTGCAATGTAAACGGTAGATGCAGTTTCACAGTGTGTTCCATGTATGTTTCTGCATTGGCGCAGTTCACATGCAAACTGCATGTCAATGTACATTGTGACTGTTTGTGAGGAGATACCTATTTGATGAGGGACAATAGTCATTTGTTCTACGCCACGGATGTAGGGTTGTGCTCGTATATTGTCATCTCACCGTTTTTTACTCTGCTTTTATGGTGCATTTTCCCGCATGACGCATGGGGATCTGTAGCTGGTTATCGCTGATTTTTGTATTGCGGTTTGGGACATCGCTACTATTTTTGCTTTTGTGTTTCGTGTTTTTGCAGCATCACTTTCAATTTAATGCGATCATTTGACGCGTTCTTGTGAGACTATTGCATAGTCCCGCAGTGTTGAGAATACCACATTTACACTGAGTTATTTTCCCACGATAGACTGAGATGTGAAGAGTTGCGTTAAGCTAATATTGCGGTAATTATCACACATACTGTGAGAATATCCCTCTGAGCTTTTTACAAACTGTCCACGAAATTAGGAAATGCAATCTGATATTTTCTTTTTGTTGATAAGGCTAACAAAGGATCATAAAAACATAAGTAACAGATATTTTCGCCTCTCAATTCCTAACTCTTTGGAAATGAGGACCTCTAGTGGCCATCTTGTGGGTGTACACACACATAAATCGAGGCTGGGCACCTAGGTTGTTGCAGTGGTTAGAAGAGTGACGTGCCCTTGTTCTGCACTTCCATTTTGAGCGCACGCATGGAAATGCACCTATTTCACTTAAAAGATGGGACGCACTGCAGTCGGCGGACTTTTGATCATGCACATTACTCAGATTCACCTCACAGAAATAGTCGTGCTTGTTGTCAAGTAAGGCAGGGGTGTATTACCAACAAGTAGCGATAATTATCGCTAAAAAGGCTTACGACGATTTTTTTATCGCTGGATATGTTAGCGGAGAAAACATGCTATTAGCAACGTTTTTCTCCATTGTGCTAAAATATCCAGCGATAGCGGCAAAATGCGTGAATATCGCTGAGAATACAGCGGTATTCACGCATTAGCGACTAAATGCTCTTAGCCATGTTATCCACCTCCCATTGGATAACATGGCTAAGAACTGGTCTGAGCAGGCGTTAGTTTTTGTCGATAGCGGGAATATTTCCATCGCTACGCCTGCCTTGCTAATAGGCGATAGTGACGTTAGCGACTGCTTTCAGTCGCTAACAGGTTGGGTACGCTCACTTTGCATGTCATTAGCGATAAATATCGCTGACATGCAAAGCGGGCCACAAACCGCTCGCTATCGCCTAAAAGCTCTCGCTTACATCAGTGAGCGACAGCTTGCTAATAGATCGATAGAATTATCGCCGCTTAGCGGCCAAAAACGCTAAACCGGCGATAATTGCCTATCGCTACCCTTGGTAATATGCCCCGCAGTTCGGCGCTGCAGTAACTACATTTTAAGACTACACATTTTACTGATGAGGGTATGGTTTCTAGCATTATGTCCTCCCTCCTTACGTCCTCTCCCCTCTCCTCCCAAAATAAGCATCTTTATGCAGAATTTGCCTCTATACCAATATAATTTTAGAAGTTAAATCTTGCCCTATTTTTACCTGACTTTGTGAACCGTTCTATCCATTTGAATTAAGCTCGCTTCACTGCGAGGAGAGAGTACAGTGTGTGCAATTTTACTGAAATTCCTCAAGTTCAGTAAAACAGGTTTTCTGACACGTTCCTGCACTAAAGTAATCTCTTGCTGATGTGCATATCTCTTTCAATCGAAATAACCCGTTTGTACGATTGTCACCCAGTCATAATACTCCTTCTTTTGAGGGTGTAGTGATATACACACAATTCTTCAGTGGCACTCTGGTGGGGTGGCACTACTCTGATTCCCATATGCACTAGCCGCCCCTGACCATGCAGGAGCTGAGTCCTCAGAGCCAACCATTTACAACCCCTCCCTGCAGGAATTCAGGGAGGGCCGCTGGAACGCTAAATTTATATGATGTGCCCGGGTGGTACCAGAAGGAGGCAGCTGCGGTCCGTGCAGGCAAAGGCGGTGGGGCCGGGTTAGGGGGATTTTCGAGGGACGATGCTGAGGGAAAAATAAATAAATAATTGATTTTCCCTCAGCATCATCCCTCAAAATCCCCCCTAACTCGGCCCCACCTCCCCACCGCTTTTACCTGCACAGACCCCGGCTGGAAGGAGGACACCTAGCAGCAGCATACCAGGATCTGCTTGGTGCTTTGCATTGGTCAAGGGTCCTCTAGAAACTACATGGAAAACTGAGGCCATCTTATATTGACTTTTTCAGTACCATCACTGCAAAACTTCATTACTCTCATGGCAAATTCCTCTCTGAGATAGCTGCCATATATCATTGTAGTGTGAGCTTCAGAGTAGTGAAGACAGATGACCTGTCATCAACGATGCAGCTGCCCTCTACACACTACCCTGCAATGCCTCACCTTGCTGAGGAGATAGGATACTGTATCATAGATTCATGTGAATGTATCAGTGGACTATTTGAAGCCTATTTACATAAGTTAAATGTATGTGAAAATAATACATTTGCAAATCCCCTGGCGGGTATCAACACATGATCAAGTCATTGACTGAAGGGGGACCTGCTAAAAACAAGCCAATGCGGAAGGGGGCTATCCCAAAGCCAATGTGGTGTTGACATGACCTCTGGCAGTCAGCTAAAGCTATCTGTAGCCAGACATAGCAAGCCTTTTCTCATTTGTTGTTTTTTACAACTTATTTTCTAGTTATTTTCTGATAAGGGAACAGGGAAATGTTTGAGAGTCAGCTTCTACAAAAGAGCAGGGCTCTCAATCCACCCTTATAATGTAGATAACGTCGTCTCACATACAGGGCCGGACTGGGAACAACAACCTGCCATGGCAAAGTGTTCGGCCGGCCTCCCCTCCCCACTAGGGGGGGGGGGGTTTGAGGTGCCGCCGAGCTCTTTGCTGGGGCCGGTTTTCGGCGGATTTTGTTACAGGGACGCTAAAAAACGACCCTGTAACAAAAATGGCCCCTAAGGGTCCAAAACCGCCCCCCACCTGTGCCCGCTATGGCCAGTCCGGCCCTGCTCACATACATATAGTAACGGGACCAGGGAAATCTCTTCCCACATTGGACTCGGAAAACAACCCAGTAGATCACCATGAGGGCCAGCAAGACTCCCATCGAAGAGTCATTTATCAGCTACTTTACTGAAAATAAATATATATTTGGACACAAGAGACTTTCCTTTCAGGGTTATCATTATGCATTCCTTTGTGATGACTGGAGCAGAGTTGTGATTTCTGGTCTGACCATCGCTAAGTAATATTGGTATAAGAATTACCTTAAGCCTACCTGACTGTGGCAAATGCACTCTACGACCATGAATTTCTCCATCCACTATGATCCTGTGTCCTAGGGTGCCTGAGGAAGAGGTGTCATGCCTCCCGGATCAAGGAGGCAGCGGTGCCTGGCAGGGGTGAATACATGGGCATTAGAACATTCCAGGGAGAAATATGCCCCCTCCCACAAGATTAGTTTTGGGACTGTGCTTCCCTAGAGCTGCAGAAACTTCAAACATGCCTATTTCAAAGTGGAATACACTGCTAAAACAGGGTCCATTGATTGAAGGCTGAAAAGGAATGTGTTATAATCTGCTTTAGTAGCATCGGCCAGACTGATGCTGTGTTCACACCGATGACATAGTTTAGTAATTTTATGTTATCTTAGAATATTGGTTCAGGCACTGCCAGTCTGCTGCTGTGCCTGGCAACAGTGTGGTGTGGGGTCTCATCTTTGTACTGGTAACTACAAACTACAGTGAAGCTTCTTATTAATTACAACATTTTGGCGAAGAGGATGGGCCCGCTCCTCCTACTAATGAAGAACCCCAAACACAAAATAATATTTGATTTCTTTTCGACTATTACATGAAGTTTTGGGGCCTCATTTATGAGAAATGGCGCATCGCTGCGTGAAAGAAGCGATGCGTCACTTCTCAGTGCGCACTCCTTGCGACATGATTGATGCGTCATATTTACAGTATGACGCATCATGTCGCAAGGAGTTACAGATACGTCAGTATTTCTGACGTATCTGTAAGCGCAAAAGTCACGCATTGCTGGAATGTGTCACAAAAGTGACGCAACTCCAGCAATGCGTCCTTTCACATGGGGAAAGCCCCATGTGAAAGGGCTTGCGTCAGTCTTACGCCTGCTGTGAGGCAGGCGCAAGATTTTGACGCAACAGCATCCTAAAAGTGACGCAGTGAGATCTCATAGATTTCACTGCGTCACTATTACGAGGCTTTTTGCGGGGGAACGCCCCCTCTGCATACATTATTCCTGACATAGGTATAATGTAGCGCAGGGGTTTACAAAGTGACGCATCTGCTTAGATGCATCACTTTGTAAATTGTGCGCAACAGGAGGCATGTTTTACGCCGCCGATGCATCACAAAAAGTCACGCATCGGCAGCGCAAAACTGACGCAAGGCCTCATAAATGAGGCCCCTGGTGTGTGCTGGCACAGATACACGTCTTAGGATACAGATCAGGTGAAGAGCATCGGCGTTGCTGAAATTAAAAAGGTCAGAGACTTTCAATTTGAATGCGTGTTCAGCCGATTTAAAAGGTCAGACACTGTCATTATGAATGCGTGTTGACCAGATTAGGATACCGTCCGACGGATTAATGTCACAGAGAGCTAGAGACTGATCCTTGATTCTTTATCCAAGACTGGCATCTAGTGGAGAAAGTAAGTATTACATCCAGTTCTATCATATTAACTGAGGGGGGTTTTCTTTTTAAGGAGTACATTTTTTACTGAACCATGGATGTTACAACTGCAATCGTCACACCACCACCTTTCCTAATGCTACCAGGTGACCCACCAATTGAATGGGAAGATTGGGTGGACTGTTTTGAAAATTACATTTTGGCGCTAGATGGTGCCAGATTCCCTGCAGTAAGTAAAAAAGCGTTATTGGTGGGTTCTTTGGGAAAGGAGGGGCAACTAGGGGCATGTTATCAAGAACTGCGATAAAATTATCGCCGGTTTAGCGGCAGGAAACTGCCACTAAAACGGCAATAATGGGCTTGATAATATGCCCTTGTGAATTCCCATAGCAGCCCACGTTAACAACAGAACCTGTGCTGCTATGGGAATTCACAAGGACATATTATCAAGCCCATTATCGCCGTTTTAGCGACAGTTTCCTTCCAAGAAATGTTATGGGCAGGCAGTTATCCAACCTTGAAGCTCTTGCAAAGGTTGTTGAGGAGTTTGAAAAATGTATGAGAGAGATGAGAATTTCCAACACAGAGTGAAAATCTTCAGAACCTACAGCTTTGGTTGACAATGGTGAACAAGTCAATGTTGTAAGAGGCAAATCTCAACCCACTGCTGGTTGTTCGACAAAATCTGGAAGTTGGAAACATTCCTGTGCTACAAATGTGGGAGCAATTATCACCATGTAGATTCGAACCAATGTTTTGCTGTAGGTAAAGATTGTCGGAAATGTGGCAAAAAGGGCCACTGAGCGTGATTGTGCAAGGTGGGTGAAAAGAGAGTTGCCTTTGTTGAAGATGAGCAGTCAGATTACAAAATATTGATGGTTCAAGATGGCGTTGTGCCTAATTTTCAAGATTAAGAAAAAAGAAAATCTGGTGAGGTCAATGGTGAAACTTAGTTTCTCATGGAAGATACTGGTTCTCTCTACACAATAATACCCAAGGAATTATTTGATACCACATGGCCTACTGGCGTCTTTGTGACCTCTGATGTTATTTTGAAGGGTTATCAAGGTTCTGACATTGGTGTCTTAGGATTCATGAATGCAAATATTAAATTCAGAGATTGTCAAACTCAAGGGAAGATTTATGTGGCACCTAATTGCCATCCAATACTAGGCTGGTTACATCAATTTGATGTGTGCATCTCTGTTAACCCTAGAGCTGACAGCCAAGTTATGGTAGTGGAAACTTTGGACCTTGTAGGATTGCTCTCTCATCACAGTGAAGTTTTTGAGGATAGATTAGGAGAGTTCAAAAACTGTAAGCATGAAATTAAAATGAAAGATGGTGCTGTTTCCGTCAAACATCAAGCATGGTAGATTCCCATGGCTGCTAGAGCAGAAGTAAAAAAAAGTTATTCAACAACTCTTGGCTGATGGCGTAATAGAAACAGTTGAGGCCACCGAGTCGTTGTCTCTGGTGGTCATCACGAGAAAACCTGATGGTTCACTTCATTTCTGTGTGGACCTCCGCTGTCTTAACCAGAATGTTATCATGGATAATTTTCCCTTACCGAACATTAATGAACTGATCTTGATGTTCTCGGAGGGGAAGTTTTTCTCTAAGATAGATGTTAGGAGTGCCTAACATCAGGTAAAACTCCATCCGCACTCAAAGCATTTAACATCCTTTATTAATTCGGAGGATACTTTCCAATTTTGTAGACTCCCATTTGGGCTAATGTTCTGCTGCTAGTGTGTTCCAGCGTTTGATGACTGGCATTTTGTCTGGACTCAGTAGTGTTGTTGTGTTCCAAGACGATATTCTGGTTTATGGAAAGAGTGGAGAAGAACACAATTATATGCTGAGTGAAGTGTTAACTCACATCAGGAAGGTGGAATTGACACCACATAGACAGAAGTGTGTCTTTCAAGTTCAAGAGATGGAATATTTGGGTTACATGATTACCAGGATGGGGTAAAGCCCAAAATAAAATTAGTTAGTGCAATTGTAAATGCGAAAGATCCTCATGACAAAGACTCTCTACGTTCCTTCACGGGATTAGTGGAGTATTAATCCAAATGTGTGCAAGATTTTGCCCTCAAAACTGAACCTCTCAGGGAATTGTTGAGAAAGGGGAGGAAATTTGTGTGGGATGATTTGCAAAAACAAGCTTTTCTTGCAATTAAGAACAATATTGCTAATGCTGGTGTTTCAAAGCTCACTGAGGAGCATTGTCACTGTCAATGCCAGTGCTGTAGATATCGGTGCTGTTTGTCAAGAAGCAAGAGAAGACATTGGCCTTTGCCTCACGGTTGTTAACTGATACAGAGCGCATTATTCAGTCATCAAGCCTGAGGCTCTGGTTGATGCGCGGGTTACAACTTACTGCAGGGTTTTTTATGGGGAGTTGTATATTCCCTTAGGAATGACCATAAACCTCTACTCAAAGTGTTGGGGCCAGGTTGTAGTAAAAATTGCTCTGGGCATTTGGCTAGGTTGGCTGTCAGGTTGCAAGATTATGATTATCGGATTGAATATGTCCCTGGTTGGAAGAACAAGGTTGCTGACTGTTTATCTAAACTTCCGGATGGAACTGCAGAACCTACTGAGGTTGTCACAGGAGAAGTGGCTGCCAGTGTGGAAGATGTTACTGAGGGGTTGGGAGCTTCTGTTTCCAGAGTGGAGTGGAGGAGTGCCATACAGAAGGATATGACTCTTCAGCGAGTGTTGAAAATGGTGAAAGGGGACGTCAGAAGGGAAAGCATTCTTCCTCAGGCTGTCAGACCATTCTTTAAGGTGGATGATGAGTTGGCTGTTTTCAAGGTTTTTCTTATTGATGCATAATGAGAAGTTTGTTCCCCTGTCTCTTTAAGGTCAAGTCTGATTGAGTTGGCGCATGAGAGACATTTAGGACAGACGCTAACCATAAAGAAGATTAGAGAGCGATTTTGGTGGAGGAGGTGCGTCCTGTCAGGTTGATGCTGTACCTACTGACAATCCGACAGTGCAGGTGGATTGTCATGTTGACAATGTTCCTTCTGACAGTTCGGATGTATGGCAGTACAACGCGATCTAAAAGATCGTGGTACTTGACAACGCTGTTTTTACAACGTAAGTCGTTACAACGACTTGCGTTGGAGGGCACGGATTTTGGAATCTTATAATTTTATATTCCAACACCAGTCCACGTAACAGTAGGGAAGGTGTTGGAATATAAAATTACAACATTCCTTGCCCAACAGCGCCATCCAGCGCAAGTCGTAGTAACGACTTGCGTTGTAATGGCAGTGTTATAAAGGCACTGCGGTGTAAACACCGCGTTGTAAACGATGTTTCCTGACAGTTCACTGGAGCAAGTCATTCCTGAAAATAAAAGTGTTTTGCATGCTCTTCATGTTGGTAGAAAGATGAGGGCGGGGAAGCCTACTGTCTAATTGAAAGATTATGTTCACTCTTAACTTGTTTACAAATTTCTTGTTATCTATTTTTGGTCTTTTGGGTACATGTCTGTTGTTTGTTTTTCTTCTTTCCCTTTTCTCAGTTTTATTGTAAGTTGTTGGTGTTTTCTTACCATTTATATATCTTTCTTTCTTGTGTCCGTGGGTGTTTGGGTTGGTGTTCATGTTTTCATGTATTTCATATTCTATTACTCGATTAAATGTTCCCAAGGTGGGGAGATGTGTTATAATGTGCTTTAGTAGCATCAGCCAGGCTCACGCCGGGTCTGGTGGCTCAGTGGACTAATGCATCCATTGCAGGGGCCTGTGTTCCACCTCATGGTCACATGTTAAAATCCAGGCAGGTCCACTCAGCCTTTCATCCATCTGAGGTTGATAAAATGAGTACTGTGGGTAACAATAAACATCTGTTATTCAGCTCCAAGAGCCCTACGTGTGAACGTGCGCTTTAGAAATACATATGTTATGATGCTGTGCTCACACCGATGACATAGTTGAGTTCTTTTCATGTCATCTTAGAATGTTGGTTCAGGCACTGCCAGTGTGCTGCTGTGCTGTGCCTAGTGACAGTGTGGTATGAAGTCTCATCTCTGTACTAATAAAGTACATACTTATTGCAACAAACTGCAGTGAAGCTTCTTATTAATTACAACAGAATGATTACGAGAAAAATAAAGTGCTGCAATAATGTAATAAAATGTTCATTTTTGTGCTGCAAAATTTAAATGTTTGTGCTGCAAAATTCTCAAATATATGCCTCAATATCCTGAGGGGTCGGTCGGCCCCACTCCCTCCACGCCAACACAGTCGAGGATCTCCTCACCCCTTCTAGAGGAGCCTGAGAAACTGAAGAGTGAAGGTGTTCCTGCGCTGACTGCCCGTGACCTCACCCCATTCCTGCCATTTCTTTGGTGTCTGACAGGCTGTGAGACCTTGAAGAAAGTAGTCTCGTCAATTTTGAGCAGGGCAGCATTTGGAGGGCAGAATCTGAAATCGTTTTGTTGCTGTTGTGTGTTTCTATGTATGGGTCTCAACAGGGTTGGCTTTAGGGCAGTGCGGCTGCACCACCCGCACTGGGCGCTGACCTGTGAAGGGGGCGTTGACCTCAGGGGAGGTTGCTGTGTTTAGTAATAACGTATGATTGGAGAGATGAGGGGCACTTTGCCTGGTGATAGTGAGAGAATCTGAGGAGGCAGTTATGGGTTGCAGGGGGCCAAAAAAGATTGTCACAACAGGCACCACCAGAGCTAAAGCCGTCCCTGGGTCTCAAAGATCAGCCCTGAAGGACCAGCAACACAGGAACATTGTCAGGAACTTTACAGTGAAAGTTAAAGGTTTTACATATATATTTTTGCCCCCTGCCGACACTGCACACAATTACTGCAACAGAAAGCACACGCATTCCATCAATGTGCAGGCAATAGTGGATCAACGGGGACTCTTCACTAATGTCGTCGCCAACTACCCAGGCAGTGTGCATGATTTATACATCTTCAAACAGTCCATCATCAACTAGCGCTTCCAGGATGGCACCTACGGAAATGCACTGCTCATTGGTAAGTACCAAATGAACACACAACACACATCAACTCCACAATCATGCAAATCATAACTCTGGGAATGCACATGTTACAAACTCACATACAACATGCCCACTCACCAGACACAACTTACTGTGGGAACCTGGGCCAGCCATTACGCAAGCCATCAACGGCATGGCACCTCAGCCATGCAATAGCTGATTGGGGGAAGAGGTGGGAACAAAGCATGTGCGAAGGAGGCAAATGACACATTAATGAGAATGTACACAGTGCCAAGTGTGGTGTGGATGTGATGGCCAGACGGCAGTATGCAGACCACACACATTTCCATGTTGACATACACAGCTGGTGTATAGAGTGTAGTGGACGCATCCATGTTACTGCAGCCAGTGGGGAAGATCACGGAAGGTTGCTTGTCACGTCCCCCCTGGAAGCCTGAGCAGAGTGGACTGGACAGGCGTATGCCAGGCCAGCGTAGGGGTGTGAATAAAAAGCACAGATCTCTGGGTGTGGTTCTCTTCTGAAATGCCCAACGTGCCTGCCAGGGCAGCGCCTCTCACCCCACCACGAGGCTGATGATGACCTCGGGGGAGGGTGCTGTGTTTAGTAATAACGTATGATTGGGTCTCAAAGATCAGCTCTGAAGGACCAGCAACACAGGAACATTGTCAGGAACTTTACAGAGAAAGTTAAAGGTTTTACATATATAAGAGACACGTAAACTATTAAACATTGAGGTGGCCTAGGAAGGAAACCCTTATTAGGTCTTCTTAGAGAGTTCCAAGTGCCTAATGAACCGCCCAGTAGATTTCTCTTTGCCTCCTAAATCATTAAAGACACACAAAAAAAAAACACAATACATATATTCCTGATAGTGTGGAAAATTAGTCTAAAGTGCCCTAGATTCCATTCTGTCAATGTATTTCAAACCACCTGGTGCCTTTCTCCTCTGATACTGTTATATCTGCCCAGAGCTCAGCAGGCGCCATCTTTGCAGTACAAGACCAGTGCTCACTTGCTCTTTGCCAAACGTCTAGGGCACAAGTCCTAAAAAAAGAAGTGGGGGGATGCTCAAAGTTAGGTGGTGTCAACGGAAGTGACATCAGGAAGTGGCGTTACGAAAGCTAGTCACCTCTCATCACAGGGTGCGCTACACACCAATGGGGATCAGACACAGCGCTGCTCTTCATGAAGTGACTCCCCTAAGCTCTCTGGTGAGGCAAGGGGGCTACACAGTATCACAGCAAAGGCCTTTGGTGCACCCAGGCATTGACCAAATGCACAAGGATCTTTAGTGGTAAAATCGAACTGATTCGTGCTTGGGAGATCGACGGGGTGGCCGTGCGGGCAGGGAACCCATAATTGAAAGTCCAGCTTTTGGGCAGGGGGGACGGCGCCCAACCGGTAAAATAAGTGAGGGGACGCCGTCCACTCACGTGGTACCCCGACTCAAGACCTGCAAACGTCTCAGCGTTCACCATGGATATCTCCTCCTGTCCACATCTGACTCAACCACAGGGTTTTATACTGCTGAGCTGTAGAAAACTGTATGGAAAGGCAGCCCCTGCTACTCAAGACGTGCATGGGTATTAGTTGTGTGCAAACAAGTGGTGGTGGTAAGAACTCCTTTGTTCCAGTGAATCTATACATTCAAACGTTAGTGTTTGTGAAGCAGAGAAGACAAAAGAACAGTGCCAGGCAGTGCAATACAAGAACAGTATGCAGTGCTCACAAGCAGCTACTCGACTGACAATACGCTGAACAAAATGGAGGATCAGTAACTTCCCGCCAAAATAGGATCTGAGGGGCATATTATCTAGTAATGGCGATAATGATCGCTAACCCCAAGTTTCAGCATTTTTTATATCGCATCCTTTCCCGGATAGTTTTCGCATTGTTTCCAACGAATTATCAACATGTCGGTAACATGCGATACTGTCTGGGAAAGGACGTGCAAACGATCACTAACCGGAAATAAGGATTCCT
Organism: Lissotriton helveticus; assembly: GCF_964261635.1. NCBI lineage: Eukaryota > Metazoa > Chordata > Amphibia > Caudata > Salamandridae > Lissotriton > Lissotriton helveticus. Next base: position 414,935,200 of record NC_136060.1, on the reverse strand, counting down.
GGGATACCTTTGCTTTGGCGGAAATGGATGCGTTAGCGCATTTATATTGCAGCTAATGCATCTTTTGACCCATGGAGTGCCTGTAAACCCGGGTGGCCGCGTGACAAAATCATCACGTACTGCTGTCCACATGCACAGGACATATAGTGGGCACTAACTGCAATATTAGACGAGTACCTCCGGCTGCCACACAGGGAGGTAAACAATCTGTCACAATCATGTATATGACTAAGTTGAGGGAATCACGCCAACTCCAGTGACTTGGACACCCTAACGTTGTGACTTTGTGCACCTCTTTGATGTGTGTGGGTCTCCTAATGGAGATCTTGGCTACTCTGCTTTATGTACCTCAATGTATCAGCACCTTTAGTCAAGTTTCTAGCAGGTGTGAAAATCCAGCGTTCATCGGTGTTTAGTGCGAATTTTATTATCGCGGGTCATGTTAGATAATACAGCGAAGTGGTGTTAACAACTGTTACCGTGAAATTTAGGTGAGTAACGCCTACCTTGCATGTCATTTGCGATAAATATCGCTGGTATGCAAGGCGATAGAAAAACCGGCAGCCAACACCGTAAAGCTTGCGCTAACGCATGTTAGCGCAGACTTGTTATAGGGCGATAAAAATATTGTCGCTTTATCTGCAAAAAGTGCTCCTAAAGCAGCGATAATGCTCTTGATAATATGCCACTGAATGCTTGGTATCGCTTTACCTTGTTTGAAAGTATTTGAGGATTTAGATGTTCACGAACATTAAAAGGTGTGGAAGGAAACCGCAAACACAACAGTATTAGTAGAGTCAAGGGCACCTGAAACATAGGTGGACAGTGTCTTGTAGCTCCTTCAAATACATGGGGTATGGTGGAGGTACACCGACGTAGGGCAGCAATGGTGAATCAGAGAAACTGCCCAAGAGCACACAGGGCCCAGAGATCCACAGACCTGGTCCTGGTCAAGTGGCTAACCAACGAGGTGATGAATTGTCATGATTGGCAAGATCAAGGGAAGAAAGAATGAAAACATTAAAATAATAAAAAGTTGTACCAAAAGGGTCGCGCTTTCCGGGCTGGGTCGTCACTGTCTGATCTACACGTGCTCAGTCAGTCTCTTGGGCATCCATCTTTGTTGTTGGCGTGGGGTCAGACGGACTTCGCGGATGCTCGCAAAAATCAGCATCCGACGAGGCTGGATTCACAGAGTCTCGCCTCTATCTCGATATGAGTGGACTGCAGGCTCAGGGGCAGATTTACAAGACCCTTGCGCCACTTTTACATCACTTTTAACATGGGAAAAGTGACGCAAAAGTGGCGCAAGGGGCTTGTAAATCTGCCCCTCAGACTTTTGCAGGCTCTCTGTACATAAAGGACTCCTTGTGGCTTGCGTGGACCTCCATGCTTGGCAGATTCATTAGTAACATGGCAGGCAAGCAGTGACACTGGCATAGTCCTAAACTAGAGAAAAGTGAGCATCATTCAAAGTCCTAACTCTGCTGTAGGTTACTTGTACCACTTTCAAGTAACAAAGATCAACAGTTCTCAACATTTGTGAGGCATTGACGCCATCTTGTGGCTACATTGGGAAGTTTTTCCATTCAGGTCCAAATTCGAAATCAGTTCAGTGAACAGTACAATGATCTACACTGAAAACCAAAAGGTCGAAACACCTTTCAGTGATGAATTATGACTCAAATGGGTTTACATAATTTTTCATCTAGTTTTATGGCCAATATTATTTTCTGGGTCTGTACTTCGGTAACTTTGTTTCATGGCATTACCCTCTTTATTCCAAATTGGGCAGCTCAGAGCCTGAAGCCACAGCTGTTTATTTCTTATTTTTAAATAGTAAACAGATCTACACTTAAAAACCCACCACCCAAAGAACAAAGGGCCTCATTTATGAGAAATGACGCATCGCTGCGTGAAAGCAGTGATGCGTCACTTCTCAGTGCACACTCCTTGTGTCATGATTGATGCGTCATATTTATAATATGACTCATCATGTTGCAAGGAGTTACAGAAACGTCAGTATTTCTGACGTATCTGTAGGCGCAAAAGTGACGCATTGCTGGAGTGTGTCACAAAAGTGACGCAACTCCAGCAATGTGTATTTTCACATGGGCAAGTCCCTTGTTGTTAGTGCCTGCGTCAGTCTTACGCCTGCCATGATGCAGGCGTAAGATTTTGACGCATTAGTGGCCAAGAAATGGCGCAGTGAAATCTTATAGATTTCACTGCGTCACTTCCATGACCCTTTCTAGCGTCAAAACGCCCCCCTTGCCTACATTATACCTGGCGCAGGTATAATGTTGCGCAGGGGTTTACAAAGTAACGCATCTACCTAGATGCGTCACTTTGTAAATATGGCGCAACAAGGCGCATTTTTTACGCCACTGGTGCGTCACAAAAAGTGACGCACCGGCGACGTAAAAGTGACGCACAGACTCATAAATGAGGCCCAAAGGGTTTACTCAACTAAATTTAAACAGTTTAACCCCTTGCATGCGCATGACGGAACGGTTCCGTCATCAGCGTCGGTGCTCCGGTGCTGATGACGGAACATATCCGTCATGAGCCAATACGGTTTTAAACCCTTCAGCACTGCAGCGAAATTTGCGCAGCACTGAAGGGGTTAAACGTGATAAGTGCCTTTGTGTACATCAGTGGTGGCCGGGGGACCAGTCTCCAGTGTCTATACTAGGGAAAGGTTAAGATTTTCAGAAACCATTAATTCTGACACAGTAGAGATTTTTTCAGTAGGTTTATAAGAAGAAGTAGATACACCACCCATTATCACATTTCCTCCGAACAGCTGATTTCAAGGACATGTTTCTTGGAAAGTACTGGTCACTGTTAAGACTTACTATTGGAAGGAGTACTCATGGGGCTGGGTACACACAATAATCCCAAGGTTTCATCAAAATATTTATGAAAAAGGACAAATTTAGAGGGAATAATTGATGACAGAACTACTTTGGACTAGGGGCAGCTGAGTGCATGCATCTTCATTTAAGAAGAGGAGCAGTTTATACTACAAGAAAAAGCAGAAAGATTTATGTAACATATTTTGGAGTAATAATGTATATATATTTGAGTAGCTAAATGAATGCAAGAGAAGGACATCATAACTTATATATAAAGACTGTGATACTGGAATGCAACAGCAGCCAACCAATGCAGCTTATTTGGGTACAAGGCCCAGGGTGACCTCTATAAACATCAAGAGGAACACCCAGCCTGGCATCTTGACTCAAGGTCACAGCTTTGAGGCCAAAAGCACCCAGTGCTCGGTATCGGTATCCGGATAGGCAGTAGCGTGGCTGCAGTTTTTTCTTAGTGAACGTTCCTTTAAGTTCTTTGAGGGAGATGTTGTCTCCAACCAGCTGCCTCTCAGCTGTGGGGTTCCCCAGGGCTCTGCCCTGAGCCCCACGCTGTTTAATGTTTGTATGAGACCCCTGGCAGAGATTGTCCATCCATTTGGCATAAAAATGATCACCTATGCAGATGAGACGCACTCATGTTGGCGCTCAATCACCCCGAGGGGTCATCTAGCACCCTAAACTGCTGCCTAGAGGAGGTTGCCAAGTGGATGGAACTCTCATGCCTCAAACTTAACGCGGACAAGATGGAGCTTATGCTCCTGGGCAACTCCCCCTCCTTCTATCTGGCATCTCTTTGGCCAGACTGCCTAGACCCGGCCCCAGCCCCTAAAGACCAGATTTAGAGCCTTGGTATCTGGCTTGACTGTTCCCTTAATTTAAATCATCAGCGAAGCTTTCAGCGACTTTCTTCGGCCTACTAAGGATGGTTCGAAAGGTCCTCCCCCTTCTCCCTTTCCATGCTAGAAAGATCATGGTTCAAGCTTTGATCCTCTCCCGCTTGGATTATGGGAATGCCTTATACCTGGGTGCCCGCAGTACATCAACAATAAGCTCCAAATTATTCAGAACTGTGCCGCCCGCATACTCCTTCAGATTCCTCGTTGGCAGTCCGTTAAACAAGCTCTAAGGAGCTTGCAATGGCTGCCGATCAGGGAAAGGATTCAGTTTAAGGCTATGTGCTTTCCCATAAAGCCTTTTGGAAGAACGGCCCTATCAACCAAGGAGAGACCTTCGGTCAACTGCCTCTTTTCTCGCCTTACAACCCAGAATAAGGAGAGCCAGATGTAGTGGGCACTCCTTCTCTTATAATGGTCATCTGTTGGAATGCCCTTCCACTCCAATTGCGGAAAGAGCCCAATCTCCTCTCATTCCGTAAGTTCTTAAAAACTTGGCTGTTTTAGATCTGTATTCATCTCTTACTGTTCTGTCTCCTGCACTCATCCGTAGCGCTGGGAGGCCTCCGGGTAGCCATCGCGCTTTATAAATGAAATTTCATTCATTCATTCATTCATTCATTTGTTCGTTTGTTCATTCAGTGAGAAGATGGACACATCACTTACAAAGGGCTAAGAATGTGGTACACAGAATCTTAAATACCAGTAAGACAAGCTGAAAGCCATCAGGAAACTAAAGTGGATCAGATGGGAGATGAGCCCAGGAGATGGTATTGCTGTCAGACTACACTGGAGTCCAGGAGTGAGAGCCTGTGTGTAAAACTGTGGGCTGCAATCAAAGAGGCTCCATCACTGGAATGCACTATCTTGATGGATATGGAGTATATTAGTCAGCAAGCAGAAGAGGAAGAGCGATTTGTTAACTTTTTGAATTGGAGTGATCCAAAGGATGGGGGAGGGGAAAAGGAGGAGGAAAAGTTGAAAATGCACATTTAGCCTGTATTTTTGCCAGATTAGCCAATAGAAGTTGTGGGTAGGAAAAGGGGGTGGGTGGGGACTCTCCAAGACTAGGAAACAAGAAGATGAAATTAATAGGGGGGGGTAGGTCCTTGTAATGAGGAGGATACTGGAATGGGAGTGCCAGAGCCCTCTGAAGTAACGATAATTCCATGGCGGCTATGTTCCGGGTAGTCACCTATAATATTGAGGCCTGAATGCTCTGCCCAAATGATTGGGAATATTAAGTGAATTGGCATGGATGAAAGGTGATGTACGAGGCTAGCTATCTATTGACTTATCTGAATATGAGGTTTTATAAAGGAGGTAATAAAGCGAGCCAGCTCTTGGGAAACAAGCTGTGTGCCCAGCAAGCGCACAGCTATCTTATTAAAATACAAGATGGAGAAGAACACAGCGGCGGCTCTGCTTTGAGAGCGTCAGGGCATTGCCCAACTCATATTTGGCCTACAGCCCCTGAATTAAATAGTTGATAAATATTTCCCCCCCCCCCAGCCGTGCGGGCCCCCCGCATTGAATTTTTATTTTATCTTCCAGAGCCGGGTAGTTCGTCATGAAGGGCATGGCTTCAGATCATGTCACATGATGCACACTTGGAGACTTTTCCTGGCTGTTAATACTGATGCTCCTGAAAGAAGTATGCATGTCAGGTAGGTCAGCTGCCTGGCTGTGGCCAACCTGACATGCGCACTACAGTCATCTTAGTCTTTCTGCCAGTGTAACTAGTGAGTGAGGTGGGGGGAATCAGAGCCAAAGTCATATGGGCTCAAAATGAGCGCTCCAACCACCTGCCCAATCCAAACATGGCGCTGCTGTCAGCAACGAAGCAGCATCTGGATCGGCAAGGACGCCTCTGGCTGAGTGGCTTTGCTCATGAGGCAGCGCGAGGGTGGGGTTGTAAAAACCAGGTCAGGGACAATCAATATTTGCCCGGCGGTATCGCCTTGTTAACCCACAAAATATTAATCAATGAAGAGGCAGGCGCTGGAGACTGGAAAGCAGGAAACAAGGTTTATTCTCTCCGGAGGAGAACACATCAGTCAGACAGCCAGTATCGTCACGAGGTGCTCTAACTGCATCTCTGAGGCCTGGCCTTTTATACATATTTTCTTCATCTTTATTGCAGGTAACATATTCTTGTTATGCTTTGAAGTATGAAAGGACATCCTCTGAGTCTCCCCTTCAGGCCCGTTCCCACACACATTTACAGTTGAAGTCCCCACCCCGGTCACAACAGGGGATGATTATCGCGCAGCTGGACATTCCGCCGATTCACGGAATGTGGGTGTTTGATCGGATCTCATAGGGTGGGGGCTTTGATCAGCTCGGGGGTCCTTTGATGAGGGAAGCTTCCTACTGTACGGGGGGGGGCAATAAACAGTATCTGCAGAGCTAGGTGTCGGCCTGGGAACGAGGAAGACAAACGGGCACACAGGAAAGGGGGTTTGTATCAAAAGGGCCTGGGACCATGAAAGGAATGAAGGGAGGTGTCGCGCTGGGAACAGGATGAGGTTCTGAGGCAGAGCTGCGCTGAAGAGGGGTTTATGACCCAAGGCATGTGCGAGCGGGGGTTGTCAGCGTGCGGGCTTTGTTAGGGCGAAGGACTATGCTGGGGGCCAGTGGCGTGCAGAGGGTGGTTCCGATCGAGGCACCTAAAATGGCGGGTGCGTACGACAAAAAGTGTGGCATCAGGGGAAAAGGCAAGATGGCGCAGATAATGTTTACCAAACCGTACTAATTTTCCACAGGGTGGTTCAGGTCCATGGATATACGGCCAATCACTGCATGACTTTATTATGAAGCTTGCGGTGATTGACCATTCTGTCCCTTTGCTCTCTTCCCTCTCTCAGGCGTCTTGTATTATGGTGTCAGAGATGATTGTGCTGGGCTGCATTGTTTTTTCCATGCTTCGTGGAACCAGGGGCTTAAATAATGTTGTGATCCAGGGGCTCCGGACTCTTCCTGGAGTGAAGGAGGTTTCCAAATTTATGGAAGGTAATGTCTGACCTTGTGGTGTCCAAGACCACCGATGTCCACAGGGCAGATTTCCGAGCCACGTGGTGATAGAGACTGGAGAAGTTCCTAGACTGGATGTCTGAGACCACTGATGTTCACGGGGTGAGTGGGTGTCTGAGCTCTGTGGTGACCCAGACCAGTAATGCCTGTGGGGAGGATGTCCGAGCTTACTGCTGTCCGAATGGTGTCCTGGGCACTCTTCGGCGATCTGAGTCAAGCCCAACTCAGTTGTGAATTAATGGTGGTGGTTCATGGTGGGGCCTACGGTACCTGCACCAGGGGCGGCTCCTCCATGTGGGCATAGGAGTGTCGCAACACTGCTTTCTTGCAGTGTGTATTAATACCATTTTATGTTACTGCTTCTCGCACTGTGAGAAAGCAAAAGGGTTTGGTTGGGGGAGGGTGGTCCTGCAACAGAGCAGGAGAGGAGTGGCTAGCCCAATGTTGCTGGCCCTGACTGTTTGGCAGGCCCTCTGGGGCCGACCAAACCAGTCATGCACACTCTGCCATTTTCTCCATGCAGGCTGCATGCAGCCTACATGGAGAAAATGGCCTCCCCATAGGCGTCTGGCTGGGCGCCGTCCCCACCAATCACAACGCTGCCATTGCAGCGTTGTGATTGGCTTAGGGACAGGGGAGGGAGACTTCCTGCTTCCTGCAAGGAGCAGAGAAGCAGAGACAATGCAGGACCTAATCAGGTAAGGTAAGTTATTTTCTTTTTTAATTAAAATGTAACCCCCGTCCCCTCACGCGACCCCTCGCCTCCCTTCCCCGCAAGTCATGCCGGCCGTGACTGACCTACACTCATTTGTTAGGTTCGGGGGCACTGGTGAGCGAAAGCACAATGCACAGAATATACGGCGCTCAAGCCAACTAATGATATAATTTGCTTTCCAAACTTTCCACCTCTGAGCTCTTAGATCCACCAGAGCAGTGTCAGGCTCTTGTGTCAGGGCATTACCTTGAACTTGTCTCGCCCCTGCTGCAGAACCACACAAGACCCTGTCCACATTTTCGTTCTGGACCGAAAGTGAATAAACGCTGCCTGTTTCCTTCCAAGCATCTATTAATCATGTGTTCTATGATACTCAATGCACTAGGTCTCAATGACAGACGCAGTGACGTGTGATGTCCACAGGGCGGATATCCGTGCTCGGTGTCTGAGACCGGTGATGCCCAAGCCCGGGGATGCCCATTCTCTGCGGGTCTTAGCATGGAGCCTGACAGACAGATGAAGGTCTCGGCTCGGGGCTTATCACAGCACAGCACTATCGATGGTCACCCTGGGTGAGCAGCAGGCTGTCACCGAAGATCCCGGAGGACAATAGCATGTTGCTTAATTGCAGTAGCGGAGAGACACACACATACACACACAGACACATACCCATGTTGTTTGATTAATAGAGCCCCATTATGTCTTCATTTGTACCCCTTCTATTTTGTTGTCTCTATACACCAAAGCCAGCAAACACGGCCAATGTCCCTGTCCTCCATTTAGACTCTCCAGCCATCACAGTACACATGCTCACACAATCGCCCCATCATTTTCAAATGTCACCAGCTGCCACTGGAAGATGAGTATCATATAGAGGAGGGAAACAGGCAGAGCATTAAAGGAGGTTCTAAATTAACCTAGATACATCAGAACAAACTGACTAGTATGGAGTGTATTTGAAAGGCAGGATTACCTGTGTGTTTAAGGTACACAGAGAGAGTTTCAAAATGCCTGTTAACAAAGGTGAAGACATTGGCAACAATTGGTTACCTTTAATTAAATACAGGGACCAGCTTGCAATGAGTTCTAGGCCAGTTTCTTTAAAGTTGTTGGCTTTAACTTATTGGCTTTTTTGGAGAAGGTGTTTAATGATAAGGTGGTAACACTTGGGGGGAAGGGGGGAAGGGAAGATTTGCAAAGGTAAATATACATGTAATTAGTAGCCACTGTGGTACTACTTTAAGCACATCAATAGGGGCGGAGGTCCTTGTGATGAGGAGGATACTCGAATGGGAGTGCCAGAGCCCTCTGAAGTAACGATAATTCCATGGCGGCTATGTTTAGGCTAGTCACCTATAATATTGAGGCCTGAATGCTCTGCCCAAATGATTGCGAATATTAAGTGAATTGGCATGGATGAAAGGTGATGTACGAGGCTAGCTATCTATTGACTTATCTGAATATGAGGTTTTATAAAGGAGGTAATAAAGCGAGCCAGCTCTTGGGAAACAAGCTGTGTGTCCAGCAAGCGCACAGCTATCTTATTAAAATACAAGATGGAGAAGAACACAGCGGCGGCTCTGCTTTGAGAGCGTCAGGGCATTGCCCAACTCATATTTGGCCTACAGCCCCTGAATTAAATAGTTGATAAATATTCCCCCCCCCCCCAGCCGTGCGGGCCCCCCGCATTGAATTTTTATTTTATCTTCCAGAGCCGGGTAGTTCGTCATGAAGGGCATGGCTTCAGATCATGTCACATGATGCACACTTGGAGACTTTTCCTGGCTGTTAATACTGATGCTCCTGAAAGAAGTGTGCATGTCAGGTAGGTCAGCTGCCTGGCTGTGGCCAACCTGACATGCGCACTACAGTCATCTTAGTCTTTCTGCCAGTGTAACTAGTGAGTGAGGTGGGGGAATCAGAGCCAAAGTCATATGGGCTCAAAATGAGCGCTCCAACCACCTGCCCAATCCAAACATGGCGCTGCTGTCAGCAACGAAGCAGCATCTGGATCGGCAAGGACGCCTCTGGCTGAGTGGCTTTGCTCATGAGGCAGCGCGAGGCTGGGGTGGTTCAGGTCCATGGATATACGGCCAATCACTGCATGACTTTATTATGAAGCTTGCGGTGATTGACCATTCTGTCCCTTTGCTCTCTTCCCTCTCTCAGGCGTCTTGTATTATGGTGTCAGAGATGATTGTGCTGGGCTGCATTGTTTTTTGCATGCTTCGTGGAACCAGGGGCTTAAATAATGTTGTGATCCAGGGGCTCCGGACTCTTCCTGGAGTGAAGGAGGTTTCCAAATTTATGGAAGGTAATGTCTGACCTTGTGGTGTCCAAGACCACCGATGTCCACAGGGCAGATTTCCGAGCCACGTGGTGCTAGAGACTGGAGAAGTTCCTAGACTGGATGTCTGACACAACTGATGTTCACGGGGTGAGTGGGTGTCAGAGCTCTGTGGTGACCCAGACCAGTAATGCCTGTGGGGAGGATGTCCGAGCTTACTGCTGTCCGAATGGTGTCCTGGGCACTCTTCGGCGATCTGAGTCAAGCCCAACTCAGTTGTGAATTAATGGTGGTGGTTCATGGTGGGGCCTACGGTACCTGCACCAGGGGCGGCTCCTCCATGTGGGCATAGGAGTGTCGCAACACTGCTTTCTTGCAGTGTGTATTAATACCATTTTATGTTACTGCTTCTCGCACTGTGAGAAAGCAAAAGGGTTTGGTTGGGGGAGGGTGGTCCTGCAACAGAGCAGGAGAGGAGTGGCTAGCCCAATGTTGCTGGCCCTGACTGTTTGGCAGGCCCTCTGGGGCCGACCAAACCAGTCATGCACACTCTGCCATTTTCTCCATGCAGGCTGCATGCAGCCTACATGGAGAAAATGGCCTCCCCATAGGCGTCTGGCAGGGCGCCGTCCCCACCAATCACAACGCTGCCATTGCAGCGTTGTGATTGGCTTAGGGACAGGGGAGGGAGACTTCCTGTTTCCTGCAAGGAGCAGAGAAGCAGAGACAATGCAGGACCTAATCAGGTAAGGTAAGTTATTTTCTTTTTTAATTAAAATGTAACCCCCCTCCCCTCACGCGACCCCTCGCCTCCCTTCCCCGCAAGTCATGCCGGCCGTGACTGACCTGCACTCATTTGTTAGGTTCTGGGGCACTGGTGAGCTAAAGCACAATGCACAGAATATACAGCGCTCAGGCCAACTAATGATATAATTTGCTTTCCAAACTTTCCACCTCTGAGCTCTTAGATCCACCAGAGCAGTGTCAGGCACTTGTATCAGGGCGTTACCTTGAACTTGTCTCGCCCCTGCTGCAGAACCACACAAGACCCTGTCCACATTTTTGTTCTGGACCGAAAGTGAATAAACGCTGCCTGTTTCCTTCCAAGCATCTATTAATCATGTGTTCTATGATACTCAATGCACTAGGTCTCAATGACAGACGCAGTGATGTGTGATGTCCACAGGGCGGATATCCGTGCTCGGTGTCTGAGACCGGTGATGCCCAAGCCCGGGGATGCCCATTCTCTGCGGGTCTTAGCATGGAGCCTGACAGACAGATGAAGGTCTCGGCTCGGGGCTTTTCACAGCACAGCACTATCGATGGTCACCCTGGGTGAGCAGCAGGCTGTCACCGAAGATCCCGGAGGACAATAGCATGTTGCTTAATTGCAGTAGCGGAGAGACACACACATACACACACAGACACATACCCATGTTGTTTGATTAATAGAGCCCCATTATGTCTTCATTTGTACCCCTTCTATTTTGTTGTCTCTATACACCAAAGCCAGCAATCACGGCCAATGTCCCTGTCCTCCATTTAGACTCTCCAGCCATCACAGTACACATGCTCACACAATCGCCCCATCATTTTCAAATGTCACCAGCTGCCACTGGAAGATGAGTATCATATAGAGGAGGGAAACAGGCAGAGCATTAAAGGAGGTTCTAAATTAACCTAGATACATCAGAACAAACTGACTAGTATGGAGTGTATTTGAAAGGCAGGATTACCTGTGTGTTTAAGGTACACAGAGAGAGTTTCAAAATGCCTGTTAACAAAGGTGAAGACATTGGCAACAATTGGTTACCTTTAATTAAATACAGGGACCAGCTTGCAATGAGTTCTAGGCCAGTTTGTTTAAAGTTGTTGGCTTTAACTTATTGGCTTTTTTGAGGAAGGTGTTTAATGATAAGGTGGTAACACTTGGGGGGAAGGGGGGAAGGGAAGATTTGCAAAGGTAAATATACATGTAATTAGTAGCCACTGTGGTACTACTTTAAGCACTACATATGCAGTTTGTGAGTCAAACCCATAGAGTGATCTCCAAGACTGAAGCCATGATCTACCTATTCCCAAGACTGATAAAGAACCTTCTGTGTGCCTCCTGAGGTCCAACTCTCTGCTCAATCTAGAAGTGAAACATTTCACAAAGATTTTAGCATTCAAAGTGGATCATTTTAGATACTTCCTCATTCACAGACTGGGGACAACACAAAAAGCCCTTCACCTGACTGGGTACTAGGAAATAGAGCTGGCTTCAAAATACTAGGAGAAATTGTGTCTACAAGATGAGAGTTGGTGCATAAAATAGACTGTGCTTTCCCAATGTCAACCTCCTTTGAGATGTCAAAATAAAATGTCTGGCAAGAACTGCAGACCCCCGCCAAGGGAAACAGAACCCACTCAAGACAGTGTGATTTCTCAAATACTGTGATGAGGATGTACAGAACCATTCGGGGAGGAACTTCATTGTGGTTGGTTTGCTGGAAAGATGTGAAGGTACTGACATGGCTAGCTGTTATGGAAGATTAGCTCTCCATGGCTGTGATGCCTGTGAGACTCTCAAATGTTTTTATGGTCAAAATAGCACACATTGTGCCTCCAAGGCCCTGCGCCTTCCCTCCAGGGTTTGCTCGTGGTGGTCCATCTCATGAACTATTCAGACCAAGACATGATCCTACAGAACACATATTACTGGCAATCATATGATTTTCCTGGATTTTTCAACAGTGATATAACAACACAGATCAATAATCGTTAGGCTAAAAGATAATTAAGAGATATTGGTGAGGACTCCATGCGTGTCCCTCACTGATAGGGGCTTATGTGTAGGTACACTGGTGGGCATGAGCACCCTACCTGAAATGATTTAGATTACCTGCCATGCTACAATCCTCTGCATTCACATTCCTCACTTAGTATGTCAGAGGCACGGCCACGATCACACATCGTTTTAAGATACCTGAAATGGTTCGGGATGAAGAACGCTTTTCTTTAGGAGACTTATCTCGCAAATGAGGATGGTAATAGGTTGAGGAAACAGGGGAGGGGTGCAGGAAAGTGCCCCTTTATGTCATGGTGAATCCCACTTTTTGCCACTGGTTCTGATCTTTTTGACTGGAAGTGCACTGGAAGCCTGCTAACCAGGCCCCAGTGCCAGTGCTCTTTCCCTAAAAACAAGGTAAAATTATCTAATTGTGTTACAATTGGCACACACTTTAGAACCCATGTAAGTCCCAAGATAATTGCACCACTGATACCTAGGGCATGGAAACTAAAGTGGAGTCCCTTAAGGCTGCAGCATGTATAATGGCACTCTAAGGGACTCCCCTATACAAATTGCATACAGACTGCCATTGCAGACTGTGTGACAAGGTGCAAGTAATGTGTGAAAACATAACATGGCACACTGTGTGCCATGCCAAAGTCACTGCCTTTCATACATGTAAGTTACCCCTGCAGCAGGGCATAGAACCCTAAGGCAGGGTGCATTATATTTTATGTGAGGACATCTCTGCATGAGCAGACATGCCCCTGTGATGTCTAGTTCTATTACTAGATATTCCAAGAAAACAGGAAAGCCAACTTAAGGTATGTGCTGGACACTGGTCATTACTATTTACCCAGCTACATAATGGCTTCACTGAAACATATGGTGTTTGGTATCAAACACATTCTCTTAATAAATCCATACTGATTCCAGTATTGGATTTATTGTATGACAGGCACCCAGACGGCCCCTTAGAGGTGTCCCCTAAATGCTACTAGTCCTCTAGTGTGCTGGCTGACTGGTATCGTCCAGCTTGCTACCACAAATTAATTTCTGACCCCCGTATAGGTGATAGCCAGCTCTCTTTTAGGTTAGGAAACAATGCCTGCTCCGGAAAAAGTACTTTCAACTCCTTCAGCAGGATGGCTAGTGAATCTACATACCAAAGCCAAAGGCTTCAAAGCCTCTGCTGCCTTTGATATGCAGCCTGGCTTCCTCAGACCTAAAAACTGTCAGTAGGCGTGTTGCACCTCCAGGCTAGTCACACCCCTAAGGTGGTGTACCTGATGTGCTCCACGAACGAAGGGTTCCACCATCTTGCTTTTGGTGAAATTAGGAACCCTTTATTCTCCTTAACACACCTACATTTAGTATTTATGTGGCCCCCGGACACCAGGCACTCATATTTGTCTGCCTGAAAGAAGAAGGAGGACAAAGAAAAGCAAAAGACGTAAGAACTGTGGACCAACCCTGAACTTGGTGCAAAACAATGCATGGCTGCTGCTGTCTTGACAATCCCAAAGACTGACTGTCCAGAAGTGGTACAGCACCCCCAACCCTTGGCGGTCTGCCCAATTCTTCATCTACCCAGCAATATCTCCCTTGGAGTGGAAAAGCCACTTCCCTGCACCAGCAGGCACCACTGCATCTGACTGATAGAGCGTTCTGTTGGGCCCCCGGCCCACGAGGGGAAAGCTCCCCAGAAGAAGGACTCAGTGGCTCCCAAAGGTTAGCCTGAGCTCCCTGGCAAGTCCTGAGTCTCTAAACCCTCCAAGAACCCCCTACACCAATACTTGGGGTACCAGAGCCAGTTGCAAGCAGCAAGGCTTGTTTCTGTTCAGTCAGAACACCACTGCCACCAAAACTTACCTGCACTTCGAGGGACTTCGGGAGAGGCCAGCTCCACATCAAGAGTGGGCCTGCTGGGTTTCTTTTCCCTCTTCTGCAGGTACACCAAGAATTGTGGGAGCCTCGAACTCATCGACCCACTGGCCAAACACCTCTGCCCCCGAGCTCCCAGTCTGGGCTCAAGTAAGCTGGCGGTGGCGCTGTGTGCCTGAGCCCCCCAAGAGCCCAGCCCCTCCTTGGGTTCTGCCGGACTGGTCCCCCACTCCTCAATTGCAGTCTTTTTCTTACAGGTACTCTACGGTTGACTTTAGCATGTAGTATTTGAGGCTACCACACTCAGCACAGCACACAGCATATCTGAACCTAGACACCCCAGGGCAGACAAACTTGCTGTTATGGAGCTTGGCCCCTACTTACCTTAAGTCCAGAAGAACAGTCCTGTAAGTTGGAAAAACAAAACGATTAGTTTCAAGGTTTATCATGCGCAAAAAGTTTTCAAGTGTTCCTCTTAATCTGGTACAGACTATTTGTATTGTGTGCTCCAAGGATGGGGACAGCCACTCATACCACCAAAAAAGGACTAGTAAACCAGTCCAATGGCAAAGAGAATAGATTGTCCTGAGCACAACACCATGTGTATCACAAAAATCAAAGTCCAATCAATCTTCCTTATCCACGATGATTTTATTTTTGATGTTTGATAAAATCTTCTCCAGATCACATATAGCCAACACGTTTGTATGGAAAACATGATCATACTATTTTCAATTGCCTCTCTTTCATAACTGCATACTTATATGAGAACTGCATATTTATATGTTAGTTCATTAATTGATTTGAGCACTTATGATCAATTTTGATCACCTATGAGCACACAGGTGTTGTGGTGGAGGTGATCTTGTATAAATATTTCCAGTGTGACTTAGACACATATTGTTAATTTGTTTATAGCCCTGATGAAGTCAGAGATGCGGAGGCATCAGAACTGACGAAACACGTGTTAGCTATATGTGATCTGGAAATAAACATCCCGCTGACGTCAGATGCCACCAAAGACAGAGTGAGAGCCCGTCGGGAACGAGTGATATCGAACCAAGTGCGAACCTTGCTGCAGAGTACAACGTCCAGGATAGGTACTACTGGCTGTCGTGTAGAAGAAAAAAGCTGCAGAAACACCGACAAAATTGGACTCCCACAAATACAAACACAGGAGAGTGGGTAACAAAGAAACAGTAGCGTTCTTCAGCTACAAAGACAACACCAAAATTCGCCCTACCGCAATTAAAAACTGCCCTGATGAAGACCTTGATGTAAACTAACGTGTTGGTCCCACTGTGGTAAATAAATAAATTACCGGTACTATTTTTCTATGCATTAAATGAAAAGGATAGCTCAATAAATGAGAGGCAGAGTCCGTGGTATCTGAGTCATACGGGCTTTAATTAAGTGGCTCGAGCCAATGGACATCGTGTTCCATCACCTACTAAGGTTCAGGAAGGGACATTCAACATTTCATTAACATCATACAATATATATAGTAAAACCATACAGTTGCATTGAATACAGTAGGCGTAACAAGTGACAACCGAAAGATAAGAACATATGGGTGTAAAAGAAGGCGTGTACGGAGGTGTGTGATGTAGACGTCACAGAAGTGCCATAAGTGGGTGGACACATGGAGGGGGTTTCATGGGCAGCTGGAACCTTTAACCTACTGGTGCGCGCAAATGGAGTCATGACGTGTAACTGGGGAGAGCTGGGGGGCGCTGACTTCTAGCACTAGTAGAGGAGACTAAAGTCTGGGATGTCAGAACGACCTGTACCTATAGCGTATCTGATATCTTGTGTTTAGAGTACATGTTGCTTGATTCTAAAAGTCATCAGGGCAAAAGGGTACTTGTCACTAAAGGCTAGTGTATGCATATATTTCTTCATGTATTGCGTGGGTTATGGATCTTCTATGGATATTAATTCAGTAAATCACTTGCATGGAGACAGAAAGACTAGACTGAAGATGGATATGTTTATGCTGTTCGTTAGCTAGGAATGTGAAACTGGGGAGCTGAACAGATAACTGTAGGCATAACATATTCTTGGCAGGCAGGCCAGGCCGAGCCGGGCACCGCGTTGACTGGCAGGAAGGAAGGGAAGGGTCAGGGATGCGGGCGGGGCTGCATCTCTCGGAGCGTTTCAGGAGACTTGAGGCCTGGATCTGGTGTCCGGGCCCTGTGGGGCCTTAGAAACGGGTGCATCTCAATGATTTAACGTGCACCATGTAAATACGTTGGCAACATAGGCCTGAAAGCCTAATTCACGTTGCTTTCACGGAGGACTGGATAACTGACATATTAACGTTGGACGCAACTGCAAATGCGTCTTTATTCTCGGCCATGGAGGGGAAATGCATAGAAATCATGCATATATATTACATGTTGGGGAACACGTAGGGACACATAGCAGGGCAAAATTCAATTTTCCCTCCTTGTTCCCTACGTTCCCTTCAGGAAACATCAATATTCATGAGACCATCTATCTGTTCATACAGCATCATTTGCTCGTCTTTTTTCATTTGGGAATGGGATTGTGGACGTGGAATACAAGCTGTAGCGCACAAGCCGCAAATCGCTGGGCCACATTGTAAACAGAGACAACAACTGAATATGATCATTACTATCACTCCCAGGAATGATAGTACTCTCCATCCCCATGCAGATATTACACTCCAGAGCCAGCCGGACCAAGTCCAGGTGCCTGGACTCTGGTGTAGCTGATGAGCTATTTTATGAAGTCTAGTTATTGCTGAATACACAGACGGTGCGTTATTAGGAATGAAAATGCAACAACTAGATCCGATGACTCTACAAGCTCCGCCCCTATCGGCCAGGATGACGTCAAGGACAAGGCGGTTCTGAAGAACAACAAATCTCATAGCAGACTGCTCTTCTTTTAAGTTACCTAGGGCGGAAGTAGTCTCATTCACTACTGCTTCAAGGGTTCTGGTTAACCTGCGTATTAATTTACTATTTTGGATGGGACCTATGAAGAAAAAGAAACCTTTATTGAAATCCGTGTACTGTTCCAATGCAGTTTCAGTCTGATCGACAATTGGGGACTCAATCTCCCTTCTATGTCTGACGTGTACTAGATGGGTATTTCGGTGATAATCAGATGGGGCTAGGAAAACTGGTGGCAGTGGGAATGCAATGTAACATGTTCCATCCCAATCTAGGGGCAAACGTACATAAGCGGTCTGACCACATATAAAGTAGGAATGACGTGAAGCTTTGAAAGTAGACTTCCCATTGTCACTGTACTCGACCACAGTAGTACAATCACTGTGTCCTAGGTGTACCGAGCCATTCTTTCTAACACATAATTCGCCTTTCACTGGTAGAACTGTTATAGAAGGCAAGTCAGAATTAGTCTCGGACTGAACATTCAAAACCATGAGGTTAGAGGAAAAATTACCTAGATCATATACTTCATTTTCTAGATCTATCCCTGTCCTATGGGGAAGACCGTCCTTGTCTGGGAAACAGGTTTTATTCATAACTGTATTCAGAAGGGAAACAGTGGACTTGTCGTCTAAAGATGACGTCAATGTAAACCATGCTCCACACGAACCATTGTGTGAAAACGGATAGGGAAAGAGTGGTAGAGCTCCCTTCACTGTCTGGTAAGGGGGAAGTCGACCACATACCCAGCAATTAGTGGCATTGCTGGTCTGATGCGAATAGTGTAACATACGAATAAAAGTATTGTTGCGCATTGTAAGTCGATAGGATAACTCGTGAGGAGGTAGTTCACTAAATGTGTGCTCTACAGTATCATTAGAGGAAAGGTGTAAATGTGAACCAAGAGGAGGAAAAAATCCGTGTAACATACAACTTATACATGTGATCGTAAGACTCAGAATAAACATAAACAATAATGTAACGATGCATCTGCTTCGGAGATTTTTACAATATTTCATTTTCTTGAAGTTTCGTCTATCTCTCTCACTATGTGGGTCTATCTCATACATGTCAGAAACCTGTCTAACCGCTTCACCCGAGGGGGACTTAAACAATTAAACGCTGGCTGACTTACTAGACCTCAGCTTGAATTTATACTCCTGTTGCGGAGTTTTCTCTAACAGGGGAAGTTTAGAGTCAGTATCGGGGCAGTCCTTGAAAAAAGTCTTTGGACACAGCCCATGGAAACGCTTGATGTGACTGGAATGGAGCCAGCCTTTTCTTCCTTCTAGCTTTACGGCGGTCCTTGTGGTCATCAGAACGAGTTTTGGCTCCTTCCAACGGGGCTCCAGAGGGCTTGAGCGATCAAAATTTCGAACCAGAACTAGATCTCCTGGAACGACCTCGTGCGGTTTCACCTGGGTGTTGTCCGGAAAGGCAGCCGCGACCTGTGAACGACAAGAGAGTTGTGCAGACATCAAGGAAGCTAGGTAATCTGTCAGCATGTTACTGTCAACATCGGTGATTTTACGAGGCATAGGTGTACCCCACATGTTTGGGGGACGACCAAAAACAATTTCGTAGGGTGACAAACCAGACCTAGAGTGAGCGACCATTCGCATATAGAAGAGGGCAACCGGCAGGGCTACCATCCAATCTACACCTTTTTCTGCACAGACCTTCGCTAATCGTGTTTTCAGAGTTTGATTGTGTCGCTCGACGAGGCCAGCTGCCTTGGGGTGTCGTACGCAGTGGAATTTCCACTGGTACCCTAATAGAAGGGATACCTGTTTCATGAGTTCGGACGAGAATGGCTGTCCATTATCTGAATACACGACACGGGGCAAACCATATCGAGGGAAAAACTCACGAACCAGCTGTTTGGCAGTGGTCACGGCAGTATAATCTGAGACTGGGTATGCTTCTGTCCATCTGGACAGAGCGCATACAACTACGAGGACATACTTGAATCCTCGACATCGATCCATCTGAATATAATCCATCTGAAGGACTTCAAAAGGGTGGTCAGGAGGATGAAATCCACCTTGTTCCACGGGAACACCTTTACCTGGATTGAACTGACAACAGATCATGCAGGTACGCACTTTCTGCTTCGCTGCTGCTCGTAAATGCTTGTTAAACCAGAGGTTCTGGATGCTGTCTAACATGGCTTTTTCTCCTAAGTGTGCTGGACTGTGTGCTGTATTAATAATGACTTGAACCATAGAGTCGGGGAGAAACCATGTGGCTTTTCCCTTCGTCAACCATCCCTGATCTGTCTGGACCCCTCCTTGTTCAGTCCATTTCCTGATTTCGTCTGGAGTAGCATGTGTCTGTATGTCTAGTACGTCTTGTGTAGGATCCTTAACTGTCATGCAAGTCGTCAGGACTGGAACGTCTGTCTTTGTCGTGTCAGCTGGAATGTCTGGAGTCTGAGCTGTAAGCTTGGCTGTTCGATCTGCCAGGTCGTTACCCCGGGAAATGGTGTCAGTGACTCTCGTATGTGCTTTGCACTTCATGATGGCTATAGCTGTAGGTAAATGTATTGCTTCTAACAGAGCTTGAATGAGGGGGCCATGCTGAATCTTGGCTCCATGAGAGGTCATAAAACCTCTTTCTTGCCAGAGGACTCCAAAGTCGTGAACGACTCCGAATGCATAACGTGAATCTGTATATATGTTTACTTTCAGGTTCTTGGCTCGTATGCAGGCTTGGGTCAGAGCGATAAGCTCTGCTGCTTGGGCAGACAGGGTGTCAATACGATGTGTTTCTATAACTTCAGTTTCAGTAGTCACTGCATATGCTGCCACTAACTCTCCTGTACTTGTTCTCATACATGAACCATCCACATAAAGTGTCAGGTCTGGGTCAGGTAATGCAATGTCCGTCAAGTCTTGTCTTGGCTTCGTCATGGTGTTAATAACTTCCACACAGTCATGTGTTGCAGGGTTTGATGTAATCGAGGGTAACGGTGTAGCAGGGTTTAATATGTTGCAGCGTCTGATCTCTATGTGTGGCTGAAACAGTGTCAATTCATATCCTGTCAATCGTGCTATTGTCAAGTGCTGAGTCTGTGTTCGGTTTAAAAGAACTTCCACGGAGTGTGGAACCTGTACTGTCAGGGAATGTCCTAACACTATGGAATCACTTTGTCTGATAGCTAAAGCTGTGGCTGCAACTGATTTGAGGCACGCAGGCAAGGCCTGGGCTACTGGATCCAATGTGCTAGAAAAATAAGCACAAGGCTTGTGTTGTCCTGCTTGATCTTGTGTGAGAACAGATAATGCTGTACCATCGCGTTCAGTGACAAAAAGTGTAAAAGGTTTACGGTAGTTTGGTGTCGCTAAAACAGGAGCTTGACATAAAGCTTTCTTTAATTCTTCGAAAACAAGTGTATGTTCCTGGGTCCAAGGGAGGACAGTCGATGTCGCTGCCTCCTGTGTTGTCAACTGTATCAGTGGCTTGGCTAGATATGCGTACTGAGGGATCCATTGTCTGCAGTAAGAAGTGAGGCCGATAAAAGCTCGTACCTCCTTCTGAGTTCCTGCTCTTCTCTGATTCGGTTCTGGTGGTACTGTAACATTTGTAACATTTGGGACGGGGTATTAGCTTGCCAGGTACTCTCAACTTTCAGTACTCGATTTTTAACTTGTGGTAAAGAATTCTCTACTAATTTGGTAACAAAAAGATGTGGATACGATTCACTACTCGTTTTCAAGCCGCTATTAATAATGAAACATTTCTCAAATCTGGAATAAAAATCACTAGTGTCTTCGTCTTGTTTCTGTTTACAGGCTGAGATGGCATCCCAGTCTTCCTTTTTCGTGGTTAGTAATCTTGGCAAAACTTGTATTAACAACTCGGGCAATGCTTTGGCTTTTTCCCCGAGACCAGTACCAGGAACTCGTGTTTTATCTTCGTCTTCTAATTCTGCCCAGTCAATCTTTTTCTCTCCCACCTCCCATTCTATTTCCTTAAGTTTTTCATATATGCCCGCAGGCAACAGGACCTTTAACATTTTAATGATATCGGGATACGTGTATTCTCCCATGCGGAGCATGTCTTTTAATTCACGATGGAACCCTGCTGGATCTTTATCGTGACAGGGCACTAACTTTTTCATTTCCAGTAGTTCTATTTTCGTTAAAGGGGTGTAAACAAATACTCGTTCGAGCGCACCTCCCCCTGTCCGAACAGGATGGACTTCTCGCAAGGGATTCTGTCTGTCTATGTAAAATGTCTTCCTTACTGGGGGTGGAACAGGAACAAAATGTGGAGTCAGAAACGTTCTGTATTTGTGGCGTTGTTCTAAAATGACATTAATCAAATCGGTACCTAGGCCTTTCCATCTGTTTAGGAGTAGCTCGTCCAATACATTATATAGGGGACCTGGGTCAGAATGCTGACTTTCGTACAGTGTAATGAGGTGCTGGATCGTGTACATACCCACCAGTCGCTGTTCGTCTGGGGATAGATTCAGAAACGTTTGGGCCACTACTTCGTCTGAAAATGTGCTAGAATCACTAGTCCATTGAACTGCTGATCGGACTAGTTCCTGTTCATGCATGGTACTAAGCTCACTGTAACCTATTCGTTGTTTCAAAACTCTATCGGTAGCTTGGAATAAATGCTCAAGAGAACACTGTTCTGGTACGGGAGGAAGAAAAGTTTTCTTACATTCTAGGCGTGTGTGTCTGTCAAAAGGTCTCGTCCTACCTACGTACGCTATTCTATCTGGGTTGTCTGTGTCTGCATCTTCGTCTGAAGTGTCATTCTCTTTCTCGGGTTCTCTCGTTGCTTTTTCCCTTTCGTGTATGCCTAGAATTTCCTTACGAATCTTTCTATACATGGATTCTATACAACCTTGTTTACTGTGTTTTCCGTCTGCTATGTTGTCACTCCATTTTATCAGAACTTTCATCTCGTCTTTGTTATTACCTGGCTGGTCTTGTTCTCTTATTAAACAATTTATCAAAAACTGCAAGATCATATTTTGAGTCTCGACTTTCCTGTGTGCCATAGCCTCGTGAATACTTTCTGGTCTTTCCCCTGTTCTGATAAAATGATATATTCTGTCTAAATGTTCCCTCATTTCCGGTAAGATAGTCAAATAGTTTGTAACACGTCATAGACGTATGGAATATAATATCATCTGATCTTCGCCTGGCACTGGGTCATATCTACAATCAGTAAGGTATTGTTTGAGGGCTGCGTATGTAGCCACTTTTGGCGTACGTTGTAATGCTGCGTCTCTCAGCGTCATTCGTTTTACTTGAGGCGGGGGGATAGGGATACCTCCCCCTGCTCCTCCTGAACTAGAATCGGCAACTAATACTGGATGTGCCGTTGCTGGTAATGTGACTGGTAAAGTAGGCAAGCGTAATGTGGGTTGGTCCTGGGTTACTGGCGGATTAAAAGGATTTCCGGGACCAGTGGCTGGAGGAACAGTAATCGCGTTATTAACAGGGTTGTGAGGTTGAACAGGCGGAGGAGGATTCGGATTTGTATATTCTGGGACAGTGTCGTCTAAATAGGAAGAAAGGAAAATTTCAGCTGCGGTCGGTTTATGACGTAGCTTAGTCGGGACCAATGGTGGCGGTAAATTACAGGGTGCTTCCGGGGTCGCCTTAGGCAGGCCCTCGGCGAGAAGGGGATACATGCCTTTAATAAGGGCATTTCTTTGTCGGTCTAACTGTTCTGCTCTAACTCGTTCACCTTCTTCTAGTAGTTCCCTTTCTTGGGCTTTTCCTGATGATTCCCTACTTAGTTCTGCTTTCCTGAATTCTTTTTCTGTTCTTTTATGCGATTCTTTACGCCACAATTCTATGGCATCTTTCTGGGATTGTCTGGCTTTCTTTTTCCATAATGCTTCCTCTACTCTCATGATGCACTCAGCATCCCAGGTTCCTGAAACAGGCCATCTATATTTCTCTTCCAGATTTTTGGTATAGTCTACCCATAAGTCTAAGTACAGTATGGCATCTAAGCCATGTTTATGATACATGAAATGTCCGGGACTGTCCCTAGGTGGGACAGGAACTGATTCTTCGAGTATCCCTTTTCTGGTTCCTATCTGACGTAACTTTGAAAACAGAGGCATATTTGAACGTACTTGAACTTGAACACAATGAACACAGTAATGAAATAGCAAAACAAATCATTCATACCACGACATCAAAACACATTAAAAACAGTTCGAACAGATACTACCTAGTACATCGAAAACATAATACTGGAAATCTCGAGAGACTATACTAGAAAACAGAATTACTGGATGCACTGCTAAAACAGTACAGAACATACCGGTCTCATAAAGAGACACGTCATACCGTATCCACCTAGGTGAACACGTCGGACCTGATCTGTGTACCCAGACCCGTCTGGACCGGGCACAAATTAATGAACCCGTCTAGATGCGTTCCCAGCAATGGTACTCACCGGGAAGCAAAACTGAAGGCCTCGGAAACTGGACTGTACTGGACTGCCACGGCGTCTGGTTACTGCTACGCACTACGCATGCGCTTCGGGCTTCGGAAACAGGTGGGCCTCCAGATACCTCGGACCTTGCCCTCTCGGCTTGGGCTCTGGTCGGGACTCTCCGCCTTCCTCACCGCCTCGTCTGGATGCTGGACCGCAGTCTCCGTCTCCTCCGTGGGCCTGAGGGAGTTTAGCAGGAAAACCTGCAGGTGCACAGTAGGGGTCCGTCACGGCTGTAGAAGGGGTCAGGGGGCCTGCGTTACATCGCCGGCGCGTGGGGAAGGGGCTCGTCCCTGTTCGGGCGCCATTATGTGGTAAATAAATAAATTACCGGTACTATTTTTCTATGCATTAAATGAAAAGGATAGCTCAATAAATGAGAGGCAGAGTCTGTGGTATCTGAGTCATACGGGCTTTAATTAAGTGGCTCGAGCAAATGGACATCGTGTTCCATCACCTACTAAGGTTCAGGAAGGGACATTCAACATTTCATTAACATCATACAATATATATAGTAAAACCATACAGTTGCATTGAATACAGTAGGCGTAACAAGTGACAACCGAAAGATAAGAATATATGGGCGTAAAAGAAGGCGTGTACGGAGGTGTGTGATGTAGACGTCACAGAAGTGTCATAAGTGGGTGGACACATGGAGGGGGTTTCATGGGCAGCTGGAACCTTTAACCTACTGGTGCGCGCAAAACGAGTCATGACGTGTAACTGGGGAGAGCTGGGGGCGCTGACTTCTAGCACTAGTAGAGGAGACTAAAGTCTGGGATGTCAGAACGACCTGTACCTATAGCGTATCTGATATGTTGTGTTTAGAGTACATGTTGCTTGATTCTAACAGTCATCAGGGCAAAAGGCTACTTGTCACTAAAGGCTAGTGTATGCATATATTTCTTCATGTATTGCGTGGGTTATGGATCTTCTATGGATATTAATTCAGTAAATCACTTGCATGGAGACAGAAAGACTAGACTGAAGATGGATATGTTTATGCTGTTCGTTAGCTAGGAATGTGAAACTGGGGAGCTGAACAGATAACTGTAGGCATAACATATTCTTGGCAGGCAGGCCAGGCCGAGCCGGGCACCGCGTTGACTGGCAGGAAGGAAGGGAAGGGTCAGGGATGCGGGCGGGGCTGCATCTCTCGGAGCGTTTCAGGAGACTTGAGGCCTGGATCTGGTGTCCGGGCCCTGTGGGGCCTTAGAAACGGGTGCATCTCAATGATTTAACGTGCACCATGTAAATACGTTGGCAACATAGGCCTGAAAGCCTAATTCACGTTGCTTTCACGGAGGACTGGATAACTGACATATTAACGTTGGACGCAACTGCAAATGCGTCTTTATTCTCGGCCATGGAGGGGAAATGCATAGAAATCATGCATATATATTACATGTTGGGGAACACGTAGGGACACATAGCAGGGCAAAATTCAATTTTCCTCACCACAACTGCAAGGTTGAAATGCGCCGGTACAACCCAGTGGTCTAGAAAGATCCAGTCAAAGAGAAGCTGTTGCTCCTTTCAGCTGGTTGAGTTGAAATAAGATTTAAATAAACCGTAAAGTTCTTTCAGACCACACAAAAGGACCGAAAGTCAGGATAAGTGTACAGGACTAACACAATGTACAGTCTTGACACAATTAAAATCAGTAGGACACTACAATTTTGTAGAGAATCACATTGTGCTTATACACTCTTCAGTTAACCAAAGGTGTCAAATGTCTTCTTTTTTAGGAAGCAAAAATTGAAAGTGCAAATTTTCACTGAGTTTCAAATATTGTATGAATTTAAGTGTATTGTTGTATAATTATTGTAATAAGTGAGTTTGTATATAGATTTCATGTTTTGTGTGTAAATGTAAAGGTCTCTTCAAAAGACAGAAAATTGTGTTGTGTACAAGGTGAAGGAATACTTAAATGCAAACAATTTAAATAGATGCAAAAAATATTCAAAAAAAGCGCAGGGTCAATAAAACAGACTCCTGTAGTTAAAAATTCAGTGTGATCCATACTGCCAGTAAGATGGCAGAGCTCCTTCAATTGTGTTTTAATTTGTCAATATTCCTGTATGCCTCTCTAGTGCACTTTTCAGGAAATTGGATATTATATTTAAAAGTTTGATATGTGGTTACGTTCAGTGCCATGAGCACACTTGCGACTAATTTAGAATTTGGTGGAGAGGGTACTTGGTCACAATAGTGATGAAATACTTGCTTCGCCGACCTGAAGATCCTTTCACCTCGTCTAGAATAGGGTGGATCTACAGTATGTCAGCGGCGGAGACTACTCTGTTTCTGCTGCTGACATACACCTCTTATGGCCCAACAGAGTAAGGGCTGTCAGATGTTTGGCCATTTGACATCCTCACTGATTTGGAGTGTTCACTGTCTGTCACCACCAGGTAAAAGCTGGCAGTAAAAACATTTTAATGACCCAAACACAATAGGAGATAGCTCCCATGGTGTGGGGGCCATTAGTTTTTTTTTTATTTTGAGAATCACATTTCTGCTTTGGGGTTTTGTATTTTCAAAATAAAAAAAGTTAAAAGTTTGTGCATGGTACTGTCATGTTGACGGAGCCGTAAGTCAAAGT
Organism: Lissotriton helveticus; assembly: GCF_964261635.1. NCBI lineage: Eukaryota > Metazoa > Chordata > Amphibia > Caudata > Salamandridae > Lissotriton > Lissotriton helveticus. The sequence continues at coordinate 414,908,736 of NC_136060.1, read as the reverse complement.
TTGAATAAATTGACAGGAACCTCCATGATGGAGGTTCCTACCAATGTACGAGATATCCACTGGGATGACAGACAACTCTAGATTTGGGAAATGGGTACTCCAAACTCTAAATTAACGCTTTTAGACTCTAGATAATTGAATGAAACCTGAACAATGAGTTACTTTTTGTGGTACCACATCTCCAATTAGTTGATCCCTGGTTATCAGATTATCCCTCTAAAGAAATGTAGGCACTTGGATTTGACAAGCAGAGGGGCAAGTAGGTAAGCTCTCTGTTGGGCTTCAGGCCGCCCAACAGAAATATGCCTTGCCTAGTAGGGATTACCTAACACTGCTGCAGTGGAGATGTGATTCCAGAATACCATACTTGCTTGATATGCCTATATTGAGCATACGGGAAATAAGAAAAAAATGGGGGTTGACTGATCACTGGGACTCTTGCATAATAAAAGGATGTTTATTATAGGACACTTCTATAATACAGGGGTTCACAGCCCGTTTGATGACATGGTGCATGCTATTGATTGGTAAAATAATGTGAGCGTTTAGAGGAGCAGGTGGAACAGGAGATCAGCAACCTGAGAAGTATAGCATTCTGCATTTTTTGCTCAACTTGGAGGAGGGCAAGAAAGCTGTCCCATTACTGTATAGACTGTAGAGTTTTGAGAGATGCTAACAGTAGACCTCAGAAACCTTAGAGATAATGGAGCTGGGGCGAATGGTGAAATACACTACTCCAAACTACACGCAGGAAGTGTCTAGGAACACATAGGGGCTTATTTACAAACCCCTTTAATATGGGAAAAAGTGACGCACCAGCGGTGCAAAGGGTTTATAAATAAATCCCCTAGTTTAAGCTAATCCAGTTTAACTGTCTCTATATAACATGCATTGCACCCAAGAGAGAGGCAGAAAATACCCTCTGCCCTAGTTGAAGCATCTCAGGTGTAGGATTTTATCACATGGTCTGGTCATGTGGTGCCATAAAGGAGTAAGGGGTTGTAATTATAGGATTACTTACTAAAGTGACTGGTAGATTGGCTTTGCCTACACCAGAGAAATGTTTATTGCTGCCCAGATCTAACACTGAGCAGTAGATGTGTTGAACCAGCACTGATTATGGCTAAGACATAAATAGCCTGTTGTGAATCTATCTAGGATCCTAATCAAGATAACCCCGATTCATGCCCTTATATGGTTATAACAAAACATATCCTTATAGAGGCATAGGAATCATGTCCATATCTAGTCATAGCCCATGCAGTCCAAATACGGCAAGGCTACTCCCATAGACTCCTAGAAAGTACAACGCGTTCTTTAAACAAACCAAGCCTCCAGCAGCCCGGGAAATCCCCCTGCTTTTGTTTTGATTTGCACAAGAACTCCTGGAGTCCAGAAAGAACTGTTAGTTCTTAGTGACGTCTTATGTCCAACCTTACGTCAAACCCGGCACCTTTCAGGTATAAATATACCAACGTTGCCTTAAGCAAACACACAGTGGTTTGGAGCAGAGCGGCTATCTACTTGCCCGAGGCCCAGCTGATGCGAGTGCCAAAGGAAGCCGACCCTCCATTTGATGCACTGAGAGACGCTGTCTTTTCTCACGCCGAGAAATCCAGCTCTGGTGTTTCCAGTCACCCTTGCGGGTTGCTGGGAGATCGAGCCCTGAGCGAGAGATACAAAACCTCCTACATTCTATTACCAAGGTACGGAGCTGACTAAACCCTTAAGAGAATTCTTGATTCAGATTCTTGGCAAAAAACTAGCTTAACTTAAACTGCAACTTACTTACTCCTTCCCACATATTAGGCTTAGGTCAGGTACACCGGGGTAGGCGTATCTTGGAAGCACCAGTTGAGTACGTTAGTCAATGTTTTTATGTATGTATATATTTTATCCATTTTAAAGTATCATATGGCTAAGAAACCATATCAATGCTTTTTCAGTATTATTCCATAATACTCCTTTTACTGTACGCACTTTACTTTATGATAAGTATTGCAATTGTGGCAATTCATTTCTCTTGCATGAGAAAGAAGACTGCTCAATAAATAACACCTTTTATTGAAAACGCCCGTCTCTCTATTTCTCTGCGCTCCTGGTGAAATTGAGCATGCACGATTGACTCAGTGAAATAGCTGTCTATTGTTTTCACACGACTCTAGAGATATACTCTTTATTCTGAGGGAGCAAAGTTGTCATGTTTATGCGGTTGTCAGAAACTAATCCCTTCTTGTCTATTCAGGAAAGTTAACCCCATCCTGTTAATTCGAGAAAGTTTCTAGTGACCTCTGAGCTAGCTGGCAAAACTAATTAAGTCTAACATAGTCAGTAGAGACCTAGATGACCTCAGTCCTACGTCTAAACTGTGGTTTATGTTATTCCAATGCGCAGAGCCTATTGGAATATAGGAACTACACTACATGGTGCCCAACGTTTGGTAAGGCGATAATCTAACGCAAGACATTAGAGTAACTCAGTCGTGCTTTTCACACAGACCCCTTTTACCGTAAAAACTCCAAAAGACGTCTGGAGTGGGTAAAAGGTTAATATCCGCCGGAACTTAGTAGGAAGAGATTCCTATTTATTAGTTTTTGGTTTAGTCAACGTTGAAGGATACAGTGTTCCAAAATATTGTGCACCTAATCTTTGTTTCCTTGAACCTTGATCTGCAACAAAACTTTCTATCAGTAAAATGGGAGAAAGTGAAGATGAAAGGGAGAGAGCTCGAATAGCAGCTCAACTTTTAACGGGAGACACAAGTCTCCAAAATGAAGACCCGCATGTTATAATCATTCCGGTTAATGTAAGAAGAACTATAACTCTTAAGCTTATAGAAAATGGACTATCACCGAGAGGTGGTACAGTCATATTCGTGGTAGAGGCCCATGAATATCGGCAGACAGAGGTATTCTATTCATGGATACATTTTCCAGCAGCAAACGCTGTGACACAAGATTTCCACTATTACAAAATAGAGGAATCTCCAGAGGAATATGCTCCTTTCGAGGACGTTGAAATCCCACTAACTTACCAAGAGCACCTGCTCTGGTTTAATGGTGCTCTAAAACATCAAAATCACATTACCAGGCTCGGTCCACTAGGTAGACCAGGAGCCACGTGGCCGGTTATAGCCAGCTACACAACACAACACGACATTGAAAAAATGTCAAACGAAGAACTTTTAGCTAAACTAAAAGAATTAACAAAGGCATATAGAGAATTAGTTCAATTGGCAATTGATGATACAAAATACCTGCAGAAACTGAAAGAAACAGATATAGCAGAACAACCTTTTGAACTTGCCGGAATCATTGAAAAATCCTATGAAGAACTAGGAAGAGATAGTTTGGGTGGGAAACCACTAAAACCACAACTAATTGAAAGTCCTGAAAAAACTTTTATTAAAAATAATCTAAATACTCCAAAAAAGAGTTGGGATGGTAATAAACAATCCACTCCCAAAGAAAAACGTTTTCAGTCCAGAGGAAGGTCTCCTCAGCGGAGAGATAGATCTCCAGAAAGAGGAAACAAGTCTCCGCAAAGTGAGCCCTCTGAGAAAAGATACAACCTTAGAGATAGGGATAAATTGAGAAAACCTGACAGATATCAAGATATTGATACACGTCCCTCTCGATCTTTTCAGACTTCCTCACAGAAATCGGAAAGAAGAGGACGATCAGAACACAAGGAAGAGCACGTCAAGTCCAAAGACAAGGAACCTGCTCATCAAAGTAAAAAATTACAATTTCCAAGAAAGAAGGTAGAAAAACTGAAAAACGGAGAGTGGGCCCAGACAGTGCTAGACAGCGCAGCAGAAGAAACCATAGTTTGCAAGATCCTGATGAATCTTCTGGAGACAGCGGACACGAATGAATACATTCCGGTGGAAACTGCAGACTCCAGAGTTAGCAAACCCCATAAATTATACGAGATAACATTGCGTATAAAGGGGGATAAAACTAGGAAAATAAGGTTGTCTCTTTTGGGATAACTTATCTAAAGGCTATGATATCCTGTTAGCTGAAAAAGACTGGCCACCAGAGTTTGTCAGGGAGTGCCCTCATGGCGAAGAAATGATTATGCCTGCCTTCTCAAATCATATTCCAATTCATAAAAAATGCACATTTGCAAGAAAATGGGCAGTGGCCCAAGCTCCTGCATTATATAAAAATCATGTAGGATGGGATGAGGATTCTCCTCCCCACAAAATCCAGTTAAAAAGTGAACCAACTGCACAAAGGCAGTACCCAGTTAAACAAGAAGCTAAAAAGCAAGTCAGGGAGATCTTAGATCAACTTGAATATCAGGGGGTGATTGAAACATGCACCTCACAAATGAACAATCCTTTGTTTCCTGTCTCCAAGCCAGACGATTCATATCGTCTAGTTTTGGACTACAGACACTTAAACTCCTGTTGCAAAACATTTATTGAAACATGCACCTCACAAATGAACAATCCTTTGTTTCCTGTCTCCAAGCCAGACGATTCATATCGTCTAGTTTTGGACTACAGACACTTAAACTCCTGTTGCAAAACATTTGCAGTGCAAAACTCACACAGTGCAGCACTAATGAATAACATGGTGCGCAAAAAATATAAAACTACATTAGATATCTCTAATGGATTCTTTTGTCAAAACATTGCACCTGAAAGCAGGTATTTGACCGCTATCTCAACAATGGGGTCGCAAAAACAATTCTGTCGACTCCCACAGGGATTCAAGAATAGCCCAGGATTATTCTCAGCAAGGGTAACAGAGTTACTACAAATATATGATGATGAGGCATTATCTTATGTCGATGACACCTATCTCACAGATGATGACCTGCAGACACACTTGAAAAGAGTGAACACCATAATACTTGGGTTCGCAGCTGAAGGGTACAAATTCAACTTTAAAAAGTCACGAATTGCTCATCTAACTGTCCTGTTTTTAGGATATGAATTATCAAGTGAAGGCAAAAGCCTAGCAGACAATTTCTTAGAAAAATGTGCTGTACTCCAAGCACCAAAAACGCTGAAGAACTTACAATCAATACTAGGTTTTCTGAATTTCGGAAGAACATACATTCTAAATTATGCAGAGAGGGTTAAACCTCTCTATGAATTAATAAAACCTGATTTCAAACAAATCAATTGGACTCAGAAACGCACAGAAATTTTAAGATCATTACAAACAGACATGTTAGCTAACACAAAACTGCAAACACGCGAAAATGTACGCAACCTTGTAATCCGAGTCACCCCAGGAAGATGCGGATTCATGTACCTGACCTCTAATGAGGGAGAAACGGTACCAATAGCTTACAAATCACATTTGTACACACAAGCTGAAATGAAATTCAGTTCTACTGAAAAGATTCTAATAGCGGTTCCAACTGCTGTAGCAAGAGAAAGAGCCCTAACCCAAGGCAAAAGGATTTCTGTTTTAACAGCAGAATCAGCGCTTGAGGCATTAACAAGTCCACGCAATCTGAAAACTGTTGCATTAGATCCAAAATGGATACAATGGGAAAATTCTCTTGCTGCAGAAGAAGTGAAACATTATTTTGACCCGAAAATGAAAAAACTGGAAAATCTAGAATACGAACGAGAATACCCTCTGTCAATCGAAATTCTGCCTCTCGAACAGTACAGCTGTGTAATCTACATGGACAGATTTGCACAACACTACGATGTGGATAAAAAATCCTCCAATGCAGCGTGCGCGATTGTTAAAGGTCGCTGGCGCTTTGGTAAATTCAGACCAATAATCACCAAAACTGAATCACTCAGAAACTGTACAGCTCAGCGAGCTAAAATAAGATCTTTAAAGATGGCGCTTGAAAATGCCGATCGCGAATCCCCCACACTAATAGTGTGCGATTCGCATTAATGCGTCCAGTCTTACAATGAGAACATGCAGACCTGGATTCAAAACGGTTACAAAGATGACACAGGTGCCACAATAAAGCATAAAAAGCTCTGGGAACAAGTAGTTATTTTACAGAAAGAACTACAAAAGACTCACGTGATACATACACTGAGTCATCAACGTGATGGCGTTCACGTTGCAGGAAATTCATTGGCCAACAAAGCCACAGCGGTTTCCGTAGCCACAAAAAAGCGTTCTAAAAAACACATAGACGGAGAAACCATGCTGGCGGTAAAAGCGTCTTTAAAAGGCGACTATGCAGCATTACCTCTCGGCTATCCACTCAATAATACATACATAATTGATGCAAACTCTGTTCCTTTTGCTCAAATCCCTGGAGTGGGGGATAGAGTAATTCCAAACACGAACAGGAGAATCTTCTTGATTGAAGACGCACACATGGGATTGGGTCTAAGGCACCAAGAGATCGTGAAATCTCTAAAAGAATTACAATCAGAATACTGGTGGCCGGGGATGAGCGTGCAAAATTACAAATTTGCAAAGGGTTGTCCAGACTGCAACAGAGATCGCAGTTGTGAACCGGACCAGACTACTGCCAGGACTCCCTTATTAGAAAGCATAAGGCTATCTATACGCAGAAATCCAGCAGGAGAAATGCGTTCCCATAAATATTAAGACTAGATACACTTAAGATGTAGACCCCAGCGCTCGGCTGACGCCAGAACTGTTATAAAAGATTTGCGAGTCTTTATCGGCACATACGCAATTGGCATGCTACATTCTGACCAGGGTCCTGCGTTTAGCTCTCAGGCTTACAAAGAGGCCATGACCAGCATGGGCTGCGGTACTCTTCTCCCTTCCATCTTGAAGGAAATGCGGTAGTGGAAAGAAAAAACCGTAACATAAAGCAATCTATAACGGCAAGGGTATTAGGTTCGGGCGATGGGTGGGTCAAACATTTAACAAGTGTGCAACGTAGTCTTAACAATCTGCCAAGAAATTCTCTAAAAGGTATCACTCCGTACGAACTATTGTTCGGTACTAGAATGCACATCCAGGACTTAGATAGTCAGACTTCAGTGGTAAATGAAAAATCCTTTGATATTAAAGATCGTTTGGCTGTTTTACAGGACTTAAATGAAACAAGAAGAAGTCTGAGCAATATAAAATTAAAGCCAACAGCCACTGAAGAGAAACCACCTGTCCCAGCAAGACCTGTCTGGATTCCAAAGATTGGGGATCTGGTCAGAGAAAAGATCGCGGTGAAGAAGGAATTTGGGCCTTCTTACAGAAAAGCAGTACCTGTCTTAGGTGTCAGCGGAACAAGATCAGTAGTACTACCGCCCCTTGCTGGTAAAAAGGAGAACCGAGTTGTATCCATCGACCTGGTAAAACCACAATCATGTGGCCAATAATAAGTAGTAGGCCAAGTGGACTCCCAAGAAGTAGCAGAAGACCAAATCTTGCTACAATCCAAGAGGTTCAAACTGAGAGACTAATCACATTTGATAAACCTGCAGTGAATAAAAAAGGACTATGCAACAAAGCCATGGAACTTGTGCCTCTTGAAACCCAAATTGCAACAGTTCGTCAAGAAACACCTGTCTACAATGATGTAGCTTCAGACTATACTAATGTAACAAAAGAAGATTCGAAGACAAAAGAAAATCCGGAAGCAATTCCAACAATTGACACAACTGCATCTGGCTACTTCATCAATTTCGATGACTTTTCTGATGATCCAAGCGAACATGAAGAAACGCCAGCAACAAAAACTTTCAAAGAAAAATTACTGAACTCTTTCATCAACTAAAAGATATCTGATTTCACCATGGATTGAATTTTGGATTTTGTTAGGTGTACTTTTCCTCTTACTTTGGCTCTTCATGGTTCTATGTTTGGGAAAATTCATTGAAGGAAAATATAATACAATGGACACAGCAAGTCAGAACATCAACTTGGTCCTAAAGCCTCACAAATCCTCACACATCGAGAAAAGAGAACTGTCATCAGTGAACATCACAGCCAATCCAATAACCGGTGGGGTAGCATGGGACAAAACTGATTATGACATTTATGGCCCGATTGAGCTCCTGAAATATCCACATCAGTTCAAGATTTCATTAAGTGACTTTGTAAAACCAAGTACTTTCTCTGATGATTGGGACTTTGAAAATATCAATAATATGATGTCAGATTTAGTAATGTCAGCAAAATTCGATGAACAAGATTATTTGCAGGGTTCAGCAAAAAATGAAGAAATGTACTGTTATAACCATAATGGTAATCACTATTTGCATAAATCTGCTAATCCTAGAAATGTTTTTAATTATAACCAATGGGAACATTGTGCAACACCGCCAAAAGGCAGCTCGAAAACATTTTATGAGAAATTCCCATACTTCTCAGGGTTTAACACAACTGATCCAGAAACGTTTTATTTCAAAATGTCAAATAAGACAGGAATGAAAATAATATTGGCAAATACTAAATTGATTTATTCAGAAAAAGTTTATGACAAAATGTCTACATTTGGTTTTAAATTTTGGAAAAACAACATTGAAACAAAAACCATCTGGGGTTCAAAAGACTGGCAGGTACAAGGTCTAGAAGCATTATTTAGAGCCTGCATGATCCCAGAACAGATAATATTCCTGAATGACACCATTCAGCAAACAACCTGTCTTGGTTTGGCCAAGATAAAAGACTTAAATAAACCGTCTATTCCGAAGCCCATACCTGATAGTAATAGCACTACATATGTGGAGATAGACGTATCCCATACTTTACACCAAAACAGAACAAATCCTGATTGGAAAAAATGGTTGATCTGGCCCACAGACACAAATAACTGTCAAGATAGATTCCTGAACAAATTACAGGGGTTACAACAGAACAGGCCAGACCCAAGATACTCACAGAGACAACATCCAGGGATAGTTACAACATACAGTGTAGGGAAACTATGCCTCGAATGGCTACAAAAATCCACACTGGCTGAAATTAAGCAACACTTATCTTTACTTAAAGACGGTGCTGACTTGCGTGATTTCATACTGGGACCACGCAAACAGCGTCAAAAACGTTTCATATACACCGGTATATACGCTGCTACAACGAAGCTTGGAAAGTAACACAAATTGAAACTGCAGAAAAAATACGAGAAATTGATCGTATAAATTTGAAAAAATCACTTTCTGTAGAGGACTTACTAATGTTACAACATGTTCAGTCTCAATTGCGTTCTATTGTACAACTTGGCTGGACGTTGCAAAACCTGCGTTCAGGCTACATGCCATGGCGTCTAATCAACATAACGTCATTATTTTCTATCTTTAACCTTACTGATAAACAAATCAGTTTGGCACAAAAAGGAGCAGACTATACGATTCTGAGCATTAAAAAAACTTGAGAGATGGGGGGCGTGGCTAAGGCGGAGAACATGGCGGAGGCAGCCTAAGTGAGCTCCGTCCCGCCGATAACTTATCCGACGAATATCCTGTGTCTCCCTGACCCTGAGACGTCCTGACCAGGGTATAGGGCTGTCGGAGGTGGATGCGGTGCCCCATCTGTAATCTGGGCAATTTTGACACCTGCTTGACCGAAATCCAGACCCTGAAGTGGGGAGGCCTTCCTGGCGCACGGAAGCCGGGACCTCGAGTTTGAGGACGCCGGGCGGAAGTACAGCGCGGGCAGTGCAGGTGCGAAGCAGTGGGCGAGTCCACACTTCCATTGCGTGGAAGACCAGAGTGTTTTGCAGGTGCGGCGTGGAAGGCCGCAGCAGTTAACGACACCGCTGCCACAATCAGCTACCGGGGGCTGCGCCGCCTGAGACGGTGAGGAGTGCGGGAGAAACTGGGCAGGCGCCACTCGGCGGTCGTGTCGGACCGGGGGGAAACCACTGGTTCGCGGGTGATGCGGGGATCCTCTCCCGTTCCCCCCCCTGCCCGAATTATAGGCGGTGACAACGGCGCTCGCCACAGGAGAGGCGAATGACTTCTGCCGAGCCCGGCAAACGGCTATGACGAGACTGCGCCTCTTGCACAGCGCACCATTGTGTGCCCCCTGTTCGGCGGTGTTGTAGGACCGCGGAGGAGGCCCCCCCGAGACCGGGGCCTGGGCGCTGATGACCGGTCCCTGAGTGGGGGAAAACAAGCAGAGATACGGAGGTGTTCGAAGGTGGAGACGAGCAACCCCACGCGGATTCTGGGTCTGCTTACACATTGAGGCCCTGGCCCTCGACGGGGGGCCCTGACGGAGTGGTGGCGATGCCCTCGGAGTGACACCTGACCAACGGTGAGACCCATACATCCCCCGTATCGGACATGGAGTGTCTATTAATGGTAGGGCTGGAGACACTGATGTGACGCTGGTGTAAGGAGACGAGACAACGCGGGAGGACACACGGGCTGGCCTGGGAGTGGACATTAATCTCCTGATTTATACTTCCATAGCACCCTGGACCCTGTACTTATATTCATAGGCCATCATGACGAGGGGTGGCAACAGTGGAGATACCTCGAAACAAGGTACAATAGACAAGTTTACGGGGCCGACTGGGGGCGCCGGAGCATCGGGGGGCCCTCCAGTGTCTGGCCCGATAATGCAGCCCTCATGGCGGAGATAACACAATCCAGGGACATGCTATATGCAAAAATAGGGGCAGTTGGGGCCGACGTTACTTTGCTGCGCCAGGATTTGCGAAACGCTGTGGCCCGCATTACAGAAGCTGAGACCAGAATCACGGGGGTGGAGGACGACGTGGCGACCCTGAAAAAGAAAGTGGCCAACATGGAAGGGATTCAGAAGGGCCTTGCCTTGAGGGCCGAGGATGCAGAAGGGCGTGCTCGAAGAAACAACCCACGATTTGTGGGATTTCCGGAGGGCTGTGAGAACGGCGGTATGGAAGCCTTTCTGACCCACTGGTTGGAGGGGTGGCTCCCTCCGGAGTCCCTTTCGCGCTGTTTTATTATTGAACGCGCGCACCGAGCACTGATCCAAAAGCCACCGGTGGGAGCTCGCCCTCGGCCGGTGATAGCCAGGCTACTCAATTACCATGATCGCGACACGATCCTGCGACAGGCGCGCACAAAGGAGCCTCTATTATTTGACAACCACAAAATCCTGATATTCCCGGACTACACCAGGCTGGTACAGCAACAACGCCAGTCCTTTACCGTGGCCAAGGCGCGACTGAGGGGCTTAAATATCCAGTATGCTTTGCTTTACCCGGCCCGTCTGCGTGTGGTCTTTCAGTCCCGGACCCACTTCTTTAATACTCCGGAAGAAGTCTTTGCCTGGACAGATGAGACAGTCCGGGTACGAGTACATACTCCTCTGGGTCGAGACTCAGACTCATCCTCCACGGCAGGGCCCCCTCGGACCTCCCGGCGATTGCGGAGCAGGAGTAATTGGAGATCACGAAATATGATGAATCCTCCTCCGGATGATGGGACAGCAGAGGCCACTGAAGCTACGGACTCTCAAAATCCGGAATCATGAACTCCGAAGGTGTGTGGTGGCCTTCAAACCAGGGCCCGGGGAGGGGACTGGCCTCCTCCTGGGCGCAGACGACTTCTGCAATTTGTTGCCTGAGGCTCCTGATGAACAAGTAACTTTGTGACTATGGGACGCGGGTTGGGGGACGACAAAGGGAGGGCGGACACGACCCCTCAGTTCAGAGGAGTTTGTTAGTGGGGGGTAAGTTGGGACTAAGTGGGTAGTTCAAGGGGATCCATTGGGATAGTGGGTATCTGACCTCCCGTGGGGGGCCGGAGACGATCTATACCGCGACAGGTACTTCAATGTTGCTGAGGTATGGGGAGGGGGGAGGTGAGGGAGTGTTGGGGGTAGTTAGGAATGGGGAGGTAGCGGGGGGGTTGGTTGGGGGTGTGTTGGGGAAGGGAAGGGGGGGTTGCTTTCATCTGCACAGTGTTCGTTCAAGTCCTATGGAAACATGGTTTGTGTGTGTGGTCTCTGACACCTGGGCCATTCCTCTTTCTGCATATAGATGGCGGTTGATACTCTTGAGACAGGCCCTCAGAGGGCATTGCTGCGTGTTGTGAGCTGGAATGTACGGGGAATGCTAGACAGGATAAAGCGGGCGCGGTCCTATGACAGGGTAAGAAAGAGAAAGCTGATGTGCTATTGTTACAGGAGACTCACCTCATGGGCACCAAGACTCTTAGTCTACAGCGCTACGGATATCAGCAGGTCTTTCATTCTGGTTTTGTAAGGGGATCTCGGGGAGTGGCTGTCCTGATACACCGCAGGCTGTCCTATGTTCACGAGGCTCATTGGGTTGATGTACAGGGCAGATACGTATTTGTCCAGGGCAAGATAGGCACTGAGGCGGTTGTATTTGGTAGTGTATATGCCCCGCCTCCACTACAAGGCGCTCTTATTGAAAAGTTGTTTGATGTATGGGCCAAGATACCACAAGCTCTGGCAGTAGTGGGTGGTGACTGGAACGATGTGATGAATGCACGAATGGATCGCCATAGGCTGGGGGGAGATGTGCCAGCGGATGCACCAACTAAATTGAATGGCATGGTAAGAGGGATGGGATGGGTAGACGCATGGCGACACCAACACACCCAAAGTCGTGAATTTACATATGTTTCGTCAGTACACAGGTCCTTTTCTAGGATTGATTACTTGTTTGTCCCCCACTCCTGGGTTGGGAGGGTGAAATCCACTTCTATCCTGCCGCGAGGCCTGTCAGATCACTCCCCAATTGCGGTTGACATACTTCTTGATAGGAGACGACAGCCATTCCGGTGGCGTCTGTCCACATGGCACCTGCAACTGGACACCTACCAGACGCACATGAGGGAGGCAGTTGCTCTCTACTGGAGTGATAATGACAGGTCGGACACTGACGATATGATCCTGTGGGAGGCCCTGAAACCCACGCTCCGCGGGGTAGACATTGCTTGGTGTGCGGCTGCTCGTAAGACACGTAGGGAGGACATAGTGGAGGCTGCAAACCGGGTTAGAGATCAGGAAGAAAAATGTAATACTAGAGGAGGTGTGGAAAACGTGGGTCAGTTGCTATTGCTGCAGCAATCGTATGCCTCATTGCTGTTAGATGAGGCTAAACAGCTGTGGCTGGCGACTCAGAGTAGGATATATCAATGGGGCGATAAATCCAGCTCGATGTTATATAGACTTTGCCAGAGCACCTTTCATGCGCAGTCCTTACCGTGTCTTCGTGGTAGTGAGGGAACGACCATGACGGACCCGGCGGCCCTGGCGGACAGCTTCGCACAGTATTATGCCGCGCAATATGCCCCCCGAGAGTCCCTCCCAGCAGAAGATGTTGACAAATTCCTAGCTGACCTTCCGCCACGGGCGATTTCGGATGAAGGGCGTGCCCTCTTGGAACTCCCTCTATCAGCGGAGGAGCTGGACACAGCACTCGGAGAATTAAATGTTGGCAAAGCCCCCGGACTCAAGGTGTTCCCTTGTGAAATTTTTAAGAAATTCCACCTCCAACTAGGAACTTATTATAGAAGGGCTCTGGAAGCGTCCAGAGAGTGTGGCCGACTCCCGAAGGACTGGCGACATGCTGAAATAGTGGTCTTCTGTAAGCCAGGGAGGTCCCCTGAACAACATGAGTCCTATAGACCGATATCATTATTGAATACCGAAGCGAAAATATTGGCAAAAGCACTGGCCAACCGTCTACTCCCGTACATTACAGACCTGATCCATCCGGATCAAGCCGGGTTTATGCCCCACAGAGCAACGAGACACAATATTCGACGCGCACAGGTGGTGGTCGAAACAGCCCGAGCAGCGGGGATTCCTGCGGCGCTTTTACTGGCCGATATAGATAGGGCCTTTGACTCAGTGAGCTGGGTCTACCTCCGTGCACTTCTGTCCCGCCTAAATCTCGGGCCCCACTTCCTGTCATATTTACAGCTAATATATACGGACCTAACGGCGTCAGTGAGAGTGGCGGGGGCGGTGTCTGACCCCTTTCCCATAGGTCGGGGCACCAGACAGGGATGCCCCCTGTCGCCATACTTATTCGCCCTGGCCATGGAACCACTGGCAGCATGGGTGCGAGTGGGTGCACAGATGCGAGGTGTTGAATGGAAAGAGGGGCCTTCTGATAGAATTGCACTCTATGCTGACGACGTTCTATTTTTCCTTACGAACCTGAATAAATCGGGCCCGCAGGTCCTTGACATTATGCGAATATTTGGGGAGGTTTCGGACCTCCACTTGAATTTACGTAAGTCCGTGCTGTGGGTGCTGGGTGAGCGCCGGGGCCTGGGGCCCTGGGCGGCCCCGTTGCAGGAGGCGACGGGAGGCCTTAAATATCTAGGCGTTTTCCTAGCAGACCTGCGTGGGATCTCTTGGACACGCAACGTAGTACCTGTATGGGATCGGATCCGATCCGACATGGCCACATGGTCCCGCATGCCCTTAAACGTGTACGGCCGATCGGCCATATTTAAAATGGTGGCCCTCCCACGTTTATTATACCAATTGCAAAATCACCCGTACACTATTCCACCGCAGTGGTTCAAACAGGTGAACTCGGCACTCGGTCAGTTTCTCTGGGCGGGGGGCGTGGCAAGAGTTGCACTCCGCAAATGTTTCCTCTCTACGTATTGTGGCGGATTAGCGACGTCGGACATTTTGTCCTACTATCAAGCCTCTCATTTATTGATACTGAATGAGTGGTGGTATGGAGACCGGAGTGACCCGACCTACGCCCTTGAGAGATATCTAATGGACCCTGACACGCTGCACACCATATTTTACTCGGCAACTAGAAGGAAGAGGCTCCCAGTGGTTACTCAAACAATGTTTCATGTATGGCGTGGAGCACTTCGCCGCATGGGGTGGTGGAACAGACTAACGAGGGAAACCCCGTTGTGACAGAACGGACTGTTGCCGGCATTGGCGGCCCTGCAAGGGTTCCGAGGCTGGGACACAATTGGTATATCAGCCCTAGGTCATGTCGTCAAAGGCAGGACCCTCAAGTCGTTCCAGGAGTTGCGGGAGGAATTTGACATGCCCCAGACCCAATTCTTTCGATACTTACAATTCCGTCATGCTATCACACCCACCCTGAACGGCCTTGACTCACTGCCTGAGTTTAGCCCACTGGAAGCTAAGGTGTTTATGGGGGAATTGGAGAGTAAAACAATTTCTAATATCTACCAAACACTGGTCACACACTGCTCCTCTTCCCTGGATGGCCTACGGACTAAGTGGGAGAGCGATGTTGGGGCGCTTGAGGAGGAAGACTGGAGGGAAGCGCTTGAGGCTCCAAGAGGAGCGGCAATTGCGGTACGCCTGCGCTTCATTCAGTTCAAATATTTACATAGAGCCTATTACACTAGGGAACGGTTATGGAAGGCCGGCATGATTGCGTCCCTGGAGTGTTTGCGATGTGGTCGAGAGGTGGGAACATTTATACATACAGTATGGTCGTGTGACGGACTGAGAAGGTTCTGGTCGGGTGTGTGGGACTGCTTGTCTGAGGTGTTGGGCTGGGAGCTCCCCCGCTCGCCACAGTTGGGACTACTTTATGTCTTGGAACAAGTGGGGGGGAATGTTTACAAACGCCATTTGCTGCTTCTGGGCCTCACAGTGGCTAAGAGAAATGTGGCCAGAGCCTGGAAAGACCCTAGGGCCCCCCTGGTGGGAGTCTGGAAAAGAGGTCTGGATTTTTATATGGGACTGGAACGCCCGATCTTTGAGGCCAGGGGCTGTCCCCGGAAACATTATAAGATTTGGAAGAGGTGGGCGGATTATAGAGGACTATGGCTGGAACCGCCAGCGCGTGACGAAGCAGAAGAAAGACAATTGGTCACTGATCCCGGGGGATGAGGAGTACACACTAAATGTTTCGTGCCATCCTATTTGTATATGGACTAGCTAACAACTGTGCAGGGGGTGGAGGGAGTCTCGGGTGGGGGGGGGGGGTGGAAGGGTGATGGGAGGGGGGATGTTGGAATGTTACCTTTTATTTTTATTCCGCATACAAGAAAACACTGTTGTTTGAATTGCCTACATGTGATTATTCCACTAATGCTCACAGCTTCTCCGAAGTCCGGGGCGCTGTGCTGGACAGACGTCTGTTCAACAACATAATAAAAAAAAAAAATTGAAAAAAAAACTTGAGAGATTACCATTGACAATGTCAGAGAGACCTGTCATTGAATGGATAATACACGGAACAATTACAATTCCGATAACAACTTTCCAGTTTAAGTATTGCCAAAAATATATACCAGCAGGCCTGTATGAAAGGTTGGGTAAATTATACATCAAGTCAACATGGAATTTACCTTATACACACAAATGTTATAGTGAAGGGAAAAAAGAGGTAATTCTTAGTGGTAATAATTGTAAAAAATCACTAAGCGGTACACTTCTGTGTCAAGGTATTAACTTGCATGGAGCCTGCGAAGGTTCATCAAATAACCTTTCATGTCACCTGCATGGCACTCCTGCAACACAGATAGAGCCATTTTTTAGACAGCTTTCCAACGGCAGCATAAGTGACCACAGCTGTTGTGGCATGGTGCCGGTAAAAGCCTATCTCGTGAGCGTTACTTCCATGGTCACTTGCTGTATGCAAGTATTGTATCCAAACAGCAATCCAGACATGGAGGCGGCAATATGGCCTTCTTTGAATATCTCTTCTATTCGAATTGATACTTTAAGCAGAATGAAGTCTATTATTTAAACCTTGTCCAAAGAAACGTATGATCTGCAAGTTGCAAGGACAGCGGCAGAGATACATTCCCTATTATCAACAAATTGCCCCGTGCATTTCGTAGAAATGTTAGGTCAAATCTTAAACATGTCTGATACCAGTGGCATCGCACATGTATTTAAGACAATTTTTTCGGGACTGTTAGCACCCTTTGAAACAGTTCTGGGCATTTTTCCGAATTTTGTCCATTCCCTTTTCGGCGGCCTGCCTTTTCTTTTAGGACTCGTAGCAGGAATTTTATTTTTGATTCTACTGCTCCGATATGGCAAGCCAAGCCACAGACAAAGCTCCAGCTACGATGGAAGAAACGATCCTAGCAATACGCTACCGAGCCCGAATCACTAAAGTCATCGGATTAGCACGGCTAAGAGATCTGAATACAACATGGTTTCTTTCATTCAGACCCATCTGGCAGAATTGCATCTTACCTGTGCTTCGATGTCTGCTATGTGGAGAAGAATGCGTTTTGGACGTCTGTCTTACACTACCATCAGCAGTACCAATGGATATCGATACTTTGCTAGGTCCTGTAACGACTCATGCATCGTGTTGTCCCCAGCGGCTACCTATTCTGATGACGGCATTCGTTGAGACTTCACCATTACGACTAGGTGGCGGTGAAGTACGAGAGGAAAGCAGCACCAAACAGGTACAACCTTCTGTGAGCATTGCTGATCCAGACATCGATGATAGCAATCATTCTCACATGTGCACGATTTCAACTTTATCGAACTTGCTCGAACTTTCACCTGATGTTGTAGACCAATTTTTTGCAAGCCTGTCTGAAATGATCTTCTCCCCTGAACAACAAGAATAACTTTTAAAACAACGAGCACACAGCGTCCCCTTAACCCTGAATTCGGCCTTCAGTTTTTGATAAACAAAACTACTGAAAACATTTGGAACTGTTTTTTCCACTGAAAGCGAAATTATTTTTTTTCACTTTAAAAATATTTACATTTTTCTGGCACATGGTACTCTGCTTAAAGTAGAACTATTCTTAGAGAAAAGAGCTTCTATTTTTAGAGACACTAGAGATAATATTTTACCTCAACCTCTAGCACATGTACAGTATTGTATAAATATGTGATGGAATGGTCTCAACCTTCTTTTCTGTATTCAGAGCCATTTCATGTGTAATTTTCGCAAATTCATTCAGCTAATATTTATATATGCATTTCCTGAATGATAACACTGCTTGAAAAACGTACAGTATAAATACTCATTTCCGTGTATATACCATACACCATTTCAAATGCAATTTATGTATTTTGGGGTGGGTTGGAAAACACAGGCATCGTTATATGTTTAATATTGCTTAGTATTTAAGTAATTATGGATATTAATACGTGGAGTGGGTGTTGTGAATCTATCTAGGATCCTAATCCAGATAACCCCGATTCATGCCCATATATGGTTATAGCAAAACATATCCTTATAAAGGCATAGGAATCATGTCCATATCTAGTCATAGCCCATGAAGAATAACTTTTAAAATAACGAGCACACAGCGTTCCCTGAACTCTGAATTCGGCCTTCAGTTTTTGATAAACAAAGCTACTGAAAACATTTGGAACTGTTTTTTCCCCTGAAAGCGAAATATTTTTTTTTCACTTTAAAAATATTTACATTTTTCTGGCACATGGTACTCTGCTTAAAGTAGAACTATTCTTAGAGAACAGAGCTTCTATTTTTAGAGACACTAGAGACAATATTTCACCTCAACCTCTAGCACATGTACAGTATTGTATAAATATGTGATGGAATGGTCTCGACCTTCTTTTCTGTATTCAGAGCTATTTCATGTGTAGTTTTCGCAAATTCATTCAGCTAATATTTATATATGCATTTCCTGAATGATAACACTGCTTGAAAAACGTACAGTATAAATACTCATTTTCGTGTAACTACCATACACCATTTCAAATGCAATTTATGTATTTTGGGGTGGGTTGGAAAACACATGCATCGTTATATGTTTAATATTGCTTAGTATTTAAGTAATGATGGACATTAATACGTGGAGTGGGTGTTGTGAATCTATCTAGGATCCTAATCAAGATACCCCGATTCATGCCCTTATATGGTTATAACAAAACATATCCTTATAAAGGCATAGGAATCATGTCCATATCTAGTCATAGCCCATGCAGTCCAAATACGGCAAGGCTACTCCCATAGATTCCAAGAAAGTACAACGCGTTCTTTAAACAAACCAAGCCTCCAGCAGCCCGGGAAATCCCCCTGTTTTTGTTTTGATTTGCACAAGAACTCCTGGAGTCCAGAAAGAACTGTTAGTTCTTAGTGACGTCTTATGTCCAACCTTACGTCAAACCCGGCACCTTTCAGGTATAAATATACCAATGTTGCCTTAAGCAAACACACGGTGGTTTAGAGCAGAGCGGCTATCTACTTGCCCGACGCCCAGCTGATGCGAGTGCCGAAGGAAGCCGACCCTCCATTTGACGCACTGAGAGACGCTGTCTTTTCTCACGCCGAAAAATCCAGCCTATGTGTTTCCAGTCACCCTTGCGGGTTGCTGGGAGATCGAGTCCTGAGAGAGAGATACAAGACCTCCTACATTCTATTACGAAGGTACGGAACTGACTAAACCCTTAAGAGAATTCTTGATTCAGATTCTTGGCAAAAAACTAGCTTAACTCAAACTGCAACTTACTTACTCCTTCCCACGTATTAGGCTTAGGTCAGGTACACCGGGGTAGGCGTATCTTAGAAGCACCAGTTGAGTACGTTAGTCAATGTTTTTATGTATGTATATATTTTATCCATAAGTATCATATGGCTAAGAAACCATATCAATGCTTTTACAGCATTATTCCATAATACTCCTTTTACTGTACGCACTTTACTTTATGATAAGTATTGCAATTGTGGCAATTAATTTCTCTTGCATGAGCAAGAAGACTGCTCAATAAATAACACCTTTTATTGAAAACGCCCGTCTCTCTATTTCTCTGCACTCCTGGTGAAATTAAGCATGCACGATTGACTGAGTGAAATAGCTGTCTATTGTTTTCACACGACTCTAGAGATATACTCTTTATTCTGAGGGAGCAAAGTTGTCATGTTTATACGGTTGTCAGAAACTAATCCCTTCTTGTCTATTCAGGAAAGTTAACCCCTTCCTGTTCATTCGAGAAAGTTTCTAGTGACCTCTGAGCTAGCTGGCAAAACTAATTAAGTCTAACATAGTCAGTAGAGACCTAGATGACCTCAGTCCTACGTCTAAACTGCTGTTTATGTTATTCCAATGTGCAGAGCCTATTGGGAATATAGGAACTACACTACAAGCCACAGGATAGAAATCAAAAGGGTAGCACAAAAATATCAAGTTTTAATTAAATATTGCGCTACAAAATTATGGAAGCCATAATATTGATACCAAATAATTGTAAAGGCATGTGTATACAGATAAGTAAATATTTACTATGTTTAGCTCCAAATGTATGTACCTTGATGATATATGGTTATCTTCAGAAAAGTTAAGAATTTCTATTTTGGCATACCAGCCACATAAACTAGTGGCTAGCATAAAACCAGGCATTGACAAGTTTAAACTATCTTTCTTTGCGGATGACATCTTGCTGACTTTGGCCGAACCCTGTGCTGTTGATACACTTCTTCTAGGAGGAGTTGAAGTTTTGGGATCTCCTGGAGACGCAAAGGGACCTGGCTTGGCAGAGGGCCACTCCATACTTCTTTAGAGGTCTTCAACCATTAAGTACTTGGCAATCGGACTGACAGTGGCATTCGCAAGCTAACTTTCCTCCAAACCGAAGGGCAATTCAACAGGGAATTACAGAGCTGGCACAATCCCTTTTCATGCGACGGCTGCATGACCAGGGTAAACACAATGATTCTGTCTAGAGCCCTTTTTAGGTCTTGCCTGTCAATGCGCTTGCGCATTGAGCTTGCAAGAATATAGGGGCTTATCCAGAGCTTAACCAAACTGGCGATTTCATGCAGTGCCCGTGAAAAGCAAGCTCAATGCGCAAGCGCATTGACATAAAAAGCGCGTGCACATCAAAGCCATCTGCCTCCCTCCCACAGGCATCCCCCAGCGTGCGCTCTGCCTCAGGCATTTCTCCTCCCCTAATTATTCACGGCCGGCCGGCCGTACTTTCACTTTCACGGCCGCCAGGCCGTGTCTCTCGTGTCTGCCGCGCTGCGCCAATGCTTGTTTTATTAACTGCCGTGCAAAACGGTGTTTCTTAACTTCTTTCTAAACTCCTCTCGTTCTGTCACCGCTTTCCTCCTTCTCTCCGGTTCAGCATGCCCACCCCGTGTCCTTTATTTGTACATCATCCTATTTGCCCATGTGTTAGCATCTCACCCCTCCTTCTCTGCTTGATACCGCTATTCACGCCCCACTCTATTTTTCACCCCACATCTTCCTCCCTCTCAGAGAATTTTCTATTGCGAGACCTATTGCATTTCCAATGCTTGTTTACTTTTTAAAGGCAGCATTACTCCAGGTGGAACTGCAGATAATCAAGCAGATGCAACATGCTTCTATTCTTCTGTGGACTTGTTGGGGGAAAGAAGAGGGCAACAGTAGTAGCCAGAACTGCATTTAAACTGACACGAACAGGGATTAGGCGCACCCAACACTCCTGCAAATTACTAGGCCTCCAACCTCGGATACCTGTTGGAGTGGACTAAGTCTGAGATAAAATGCCATTGACTGTGGGATGTACCATGGATTTCTCTTAGTTTACAAAAAGTCTCTGTGGTTAAAGCAGCACTGAATGTGTGGGATTTTGTAGGAGAGAACCCAGATGTGAGCAGGAATGGACAGTGACACATTTACCCACTAGCAGTAAATCATATGCTTTAAAATAGGTGACTTCCCCCAAAGAAGCACCATTAAATGGTTTCGAATAGTGCAAAGCAGACTTAAGTCTAGAGGAGACAGAGAGATGCGGGTTAGACATCGGGTAATGCAATCAATCAATCAATCAATCAATCAGAGTACTTGTATAGTGCACTACTTACCCGTGGGGGTTTCAAGGCGCTGGGGGGGCGGGGTCTGCTACTGCTCGAAGAGCCAGGTCTTGAGGAGTCTTCTGAAGGTGAGAAGGTCTTGGGTCTGCCGTAGGTGGGTCAGGAGGGTGTTCCAGGTATTGGCGACGGGGTAGGAGAAGTATCTTTAGTTGGATGTGGGGAACAGCGGCGAGTGCGCGGCTGGCGGAGCAGAGCTGGCGGGTGGGGGTGTAGAAGCTGAGTCTGCTGTTCAGGTAGACTGGCCCGGCGTTGTGGAGTGCCTTGTGTGTGTGGGTGAGGAACTTGAAGGTGATCCTTTTGTCGACGGGGAGCCAGTGTAGGTCTCTCAGGTGGGGGGTGATGTGGCTGTGGCGGAGGAACCGTCGGGCGGAGGCGTTTTGGATGTATTGTAGTCGACGCAGGTGTTTAGCTGGGATTCCTGCATAGAGTGCGTTGCCATTGTCCAGTCTGCTGCTGACGAGCGCCTGTGTCACTGTTCTTCTTATGTCGGTCGGGATCCACTTGTAGTCATTCCACCATGTCTCGATCAGAAAGGCAACGTCTGGGGCGGAGGTGTCGAGCAAGTCCCAGAGCTCGACTGCGTGTTTGCATTTGGAGCGGGCGTTGAGGAGAATGCAGCAAAGGTGGTTGGGTCTGGTCCTGGGAGGTTTGTTAGCTCTATCGCATATGAAGCTGCAGGTGCAGCAGGTGAAAGGTCCGTGGGTGTGTTTCGGGGCGGCCTGGAAGCAGCAGTGGTTTCGTCCAGAGTTGAGTGCAGCGTGGGGAGTAACCTGGCCTGCAAGCAGGGACAGAGGTCGCACTCACTGCCGCGCTGCGTCCTCCATATAAGGCCAATTCGGAGGGAGAATGCAATGAGATGAATTAGAGGCATTGACACCTCCCTTGGCTAATTTCGAACAAATGCCACTAAATGTCACTGACTAAACATATACACTCTCTAATATATATACAAGATGAGAGCAGAGAACGAGAGGGACAATTTAAGAAAGTGGGTTATTAATCGTGGCAGTCCGGGTTCCGCAGCAACCACAGCACCAAAACTGCCCTCATCGCCGCCACCGATGACATCAGGGCCCTGCTAGACATCGGAGAAACCGCGGCCCTCATCCTCCTGGACCTGTCAGCCGCTTTCGATACGGTCTGCCACCGCACCCTACGCACACACCTCCATGACGCTGGGATCCAAGAGAAGGCCCTGGACTGGACCACCTCCTTCCTCTCCAGCGGAACTCAGAGCGTCCGCCTCCCCTGTTTCCGCTCCGAAGCCACCGAGATCATCTGCGGCGTACCCCAGGGCTCATCCATCAGCCCAACACTGTTTAACATCTACATGGCACCGCTCACCATCATCGCCCGACTGCATAACCTCAACATCATCTCATACACCGACAACACCCAGCTAATCCTCTCCCTCACCAAGGACCCCCACGCCGCCAAAAACAACCTCCACGAAGGAATGAAAGCCGTCGCCGAGTGGATGAAGAACAGCCGACTGAAGCTAAACTTGGACAAGACAGAAACCTCATCCTTGGATCCACCCCGTCGACCTGGGACGATTCCTGGTGGCCAACTGCACTGGGAACAGCTCCAACACCCACCGACCATGTACGCAACCTAGGGTTCATCCTCGACTCCACCCTCTCCATGACAAAGCAGGTCAATGCCGTCTCATCCTCCTGCTTCAACACCCTCCGCATGCTCCGCAAGATCTACAGGTGGAACCCCACCGAAACAAGTAGAACGGTTACCCAGGCCCTCGTCATCAGCAGGTTGGACTACGGAAACGCCCTCTACGCAGGAGCCTCGGCCAAACTCCTGAAACGACTTCAACGCATTCAGAACGCCTCTGCATGCCTGATCCTCGACATCCCTTCTGAGAGACCTGCACTGGCTCCCCGTCAACAAAAGGATCACCTTCAAGCTCCTCACCCATGCACACAAGGCACTCCACAACACCAGACCAGCATACCTCACCACACGACTCAGCTTCTACACCCCCAACTGCCAGCTTCACTCCACCGACCTCGCCCTCGCCACAACTCCCCGCATCCGAAGAGCGACCTCCGGTGGCATATCGTTCTCTCACCTAGCCGCCAAGACCTGGAACACCCTCCCCATCCCCCTTCGGCAGACCCAAGACCTGCTGACCTTCAGAAGACTCCTCAAGACCTGGCTTTTCGAGCAGTAGCAGTATTTCCCCCACCCTCCCAGGGCCTTGGGACCCTCACGGGTAAGTAGTGCGCTTTACCAATGTTCTGATTGATTGATTGATTGAGTCCACCACAAGGAATAAGGCCACAAACTTGTCAAAGAAAAACATAGTTTCATTAATTTAAACCTGGGCCTAATAGCTGATAGTAGTGGTACAGGAAAAGTATGGGTAGTATTTAGGAGTAAAAAAACAGTGGAAACAGAGTCAAAACACAATGCAATAAAAATACCACAACCAATTTAGAAAAACTAAAAACTAAAATCGCACCAAAACAACCAAACTTCAATAAGGGGAACCGTAGATATATTCTTTTAAGGATTAAGTAAAAATAAAGCACTAATCAGTAGTCACTGTTTGCATTAGACCAGCATATTGGTGAGATGTCAGACCAACTGAGATGGAGGGCAGGTCGGAAACCCTAAGTGGGTTGTCCTGGCCAAAGATTTCACCGTTTGACTTAGTCTCTGAAATGTAAGTTGAACTCTTCAAGTGATGCAAGGTTGCAGGCTATATCTGCTGAAGTCCTTTCAAAGCCGGAAGCTGGATAGCCACTGGAAGAGGTACTGCTTAAGCCATAAATATGGGCATGAATAGTTCAAAGCAGAAAAACTAAAAAGTTTGCGAAGTCAAAGTTTCGTGGTATGGAGATTCTTTTTGCACCTTCACCTGATCAAAATTTCTAACTTCGGACTTATGGGAAGATTTAAAAGTTTTGAGTGCAGATTTTACTCCTTCAGGGAGATGGAGTAAAATATTCTGTCTCCCTGATGGAGTAACCGCACTTTGGATTTAGAGATTTCAGCTGCCCTAGTGGATATACTGGGGCAGCGGACATGCATTCAAAGCATGCTGTGTGGCTCAGTAAACGTGGCGGTGTAGTCTTCCTAGACATACTTAAATTCTGCCCTACTTTCAATGAGACAAGAAGAACTTTTCCGTTGCGATGGAGTACCATCTCTGCCAAACACTAAATCAGGCACTAAATCTTTTTTATGGAGCTCAAAATCTTTCAGCTGGGCAAGCCTATAGCTGCATCAAACAAAGTCCTCTTAAAATCACCACAATTGCCACATCGTCCTGCTGACGCTCCAATGGCAATGGAAGTCCAAATATTTTCAAAGTCCTAACTTTTCAGAGTTTCTGGAGCAGCTTCTCTTGGTCACTTTTAAGGCCCCCTTAGCCTAAGGGAGAGGACTTTGGGGCCAGGGCCAGGACTCGCTCCTGCACAGGCCACCAGCAGGCTTCTGTCCAGATCCACTCAATACTGGTTAGCTGGGCACTGCAGGAAAAAGGCCTGTATTAGATCTGTCAGCCTTATGACAGTCGTCCCCCAATTTTTTTGCCTTACTCCTTTTATTTTTGCTGAATTCGTTTTTGTCAGCATTAGGACTCTGAACGCTTTACCAAGGCTAAGCAGTGCTAAAGTGCTTCTGCTGTCTCCTTTAAACATAGCAAAATTGATATACACCCAATTGGCACATCTAATTTACTTGTAAGTCCCGGGTAAAGTGGTACTACATGTACCCAGGGCCTATAAATTAAATGCTACTCGGAGGACTTTAGCACACATTGTGCCACACACTTAAATAGCCCTTTAAACATACCTCAGGTCAGCCTTTGCCCTTTGTGTGCAGTTTTAAACTGCATTTAGACCTGCAAAATAAACCATTTGCCAGGCCTAAACCTGCCTTTTTAATACCCGTAAGTCACCCCTAGGGTAGGCCCTAAACAACCCACAGGGCAAGGTGCCGAGTAGTTAAAATGTTGGACACACACTTTTAACTTTCACATGTCCTGGTAGTCAAAAAATGAAGATAAATGTGTTTTTCACCACTGCAAGGTCTATCTCTCCCATAGGATAACATTGGATTACCTTATTATATTTAATAAGGGATAACCTTTAATTGGGAGCAGGTGGGAATGTAGAGTTTGGTGTATAAAGATTTGTAATTTAGAACCCTGTTTAATGGTAAAGTTGGATTTTAAGTCAGAATTCTGGAAATGCCACTTTTAAAAAGTTGGCATTGTCTTATCTTAACAATTTGGTGCCTGCAGTCTGTATCCTGGGTCACATGACTAGTTGTAGTTGGCGGTTGGTCTTTGTGTATTACTCCCAGACAGTGAGACAAATGAGGAAAAGGCATTGGAAGGAAGGGCCATCTCATGGCTTAATAAGGGAGGAAGAGCTATCACCTACCACATTTGTACATCACAAAGCCTCTGCCTCATCAAACTCACAAAGGGTTTCACACTAGTCTTTGGTGCTCCCAGACAAGCTGGGGCCAGGGCAGCGAGACAGGAAAATCAAGACACCTCTGGTGGTAGGTCACTCTAGAAACGTCTTCTACTTTAAAGCTGGCACCAACTATTGATTGATTGAACAATTTATAAAGCGCAAGAAATTGCCTGAAGGCATCAAGGCACTAATGCGGTTAGTCTGATGGAAGGCAAGAGCATCATACCTAAGCTAAAGTAACATTACGAGACAAAAAGCCATGTCTTCAAGGTCTTGCAAAAAGAAAAATGAGATTATAGACAAGAAATGGATTAAGGGAGGGAATGCCAAAGCCTACATGCAGCCACAGCAAAGGCTCTCCCTCCCCATCTTGCCCTAGGAAACCTAGAAATAACCAACAGATTTTTACAGCAGAACACAACTGCCTAAAGGGAACATACTGTTGAAAGAGATGACTAACTCCCTCATGGCCTAAATTATGAAGTGCCTTATGAACAATGCATAATGCCTTGAAGGCAATCCGTTTAGCAGCAGGGAGCCAATGCAATGTCTGACCTTTAGTAGAGTCTGAATGATATTTAGGAAGGTCCAAAACGATTCTTGGTGCAGCATTCTGGACAAGCTGCAACTTGTCGATGTTGGAAAACAAGGCAGCATCTGTGAGGCCTGCACAAATAACATGTCACATTTTTCCTTCACTGGGAACCAAACACCCTAGGGCAGTGCCTGACTCTCAGAGGGTAGCGTCGCAGAGCAGTCTAAGGCTTACTCAAGGGAGGTGGTGTGGGCTAGTAATCGCCATTACAGGTGCGCAGCAATAACACTCAATAGGTGATTGTCCAGTCTGTACATTGCTTTATAAAAGTAGGAGTACATTTATTAAACACACACACTACTCAATACTATGCACCAATTTGCAAATATACAAAAGATGTTGAAATTACTTTGTGCCATTGCATAACATCTCCACCCCTTTTGCAGGGGGGTGGGTCTAGCACCATGCACATTATCTTGCCCCCAATGCAGTTAGTTGAACATAACCGGGAGCGAGGGCCCTGCACACTGGCTCCATCCCAGTGGCGACCCACCTCATTACCTCAACAATCATTTAAAAATAGGTAACCCTGCCTTGGTGAAACATAACCCTGACTGAGCATTTCCTACTGACCATGAAGTATACACCTCTACATCTTAAGGGCAAGCAGTATGGGTTCTTCACCTAAGTGCAGCAGCAAGATATACATGTTAAAGCATCACTTTAGAATGATAGTACTCATCACATTTGTTAGACATTAGAATGTGTTGCAATTACAACCCTTAAAGGCATCACAGATGAAATCACAGGATTAAGCATAAACAGCCAAACACCCTAGCAGGAATGTCTGGCAACATAACCCCACTTTGCTTATGACATCACCTTACACAGTACTTCGCATTACACATGTGAACTTGAGTCCCTCTCGTTAGTAAATGCATTTCTGGTGCAATTACACCTCTGCACCTCCAGGGGATGCCTTTCTCCAGAAATCCCAAACTCAGCCCTTCACTTCCCTGAGGCACTTCTCCATAACCCTCAGCTGTAGAACCAAAGTTCCAGCCCAGAAGGTGTTGAAATGCTGGCTGAGCCCTTGAGGGGTTGTTTTTTTTAGATTCCCAGGAGACTTAGGGAGGGACTTCTCTTCATGGTGGGGAGAGACTGCGCTTCGCCAGCAACTCCCCCAGCACCTTTGCATCCGTATGGTGGTGACCCCGTTCTCCTGGGGCTACTACATGCAGAGAAAACTGGTTTGCCCTTGTAGGGCGGTCCTGGCCTGCAAAGCATTATGGGACTTTGTGCATACTAGAGCAGCGACTCCCCCGCTGCTCGGGGAGAGTTGCGCGGCCTTTTCTGCTGGTGCTTTGTGCCTCGTTACTTCCCCGGTGGGGGGCCCGGTCCCACCCCAACCCCAGGTGACTGCTTTCTTGCTGCTCGGGTAGCCCGCCCCCGGCTGCTTATAAAAACCTCGTTGCGGGTCCAGTCCCATCCGGACCACGTGCCGCCGGTAAGTGACTCTCGCGGCTCGGGCAGCCCAACCCCAGCTGTTCCTCTCCTCCTTGCGGGGTCCAGGTCCCACCCAGGGACCCCGGGCTGGTAGCTGGATTGAAGGCAGCCAGGGAGCCCACCCCCGGCTGCCCCTGCCAGCTCCCTCCCACAGGAGCCGGCGTATGCATTCTGGTCTGCCTGCTCCGGAGGGCAGACGCGGAGGCCGCTACCTCGCTGGCGGTTCTTCGGGGCCCTTGGGCAATCGGCACGGGGAGCGACAGCACTCCCCCAACTTCACTCTTCGCGCCGGGGGCCAGGGTAGGCTCCTGGCAGCCCCGGACACCCTCAGGTCCCGGATTTGGGCTCCAGGGCCCTGATTACTTCACGTGGAGCGCTCCCCGTCTGGACTTTGCCCCTCTCCGGGGCGCCCCCTTGTCCTCACTTCCAAACCAGGGCCATCTTCACGGGGGACGCGACGGTGCCCCCCCAAATTCAGCCATCCCGTCGGGGCCAGGGTGGGCTCCTGGCACCCCGGTTGCCCAGCTTCACGGGGAGTGCAACAGCACCCCCCAGCTTGGCTTCGGGGCCAGTTGATGGGGTCCCGGGCCCCCATAGACCTCTTCGCGGGGGGAACAACGGCACCCCCTGCTCTCCGCTGTTGCCGGGGGTCAGGGTGGGCTCCTGGCCACTCATTTTGGGGGTCACTTCATGGGGAGCACGATGATGCTCCCCGACTTTACTTCGTGTTGGGGCAGCCCCCGGGACCTGACCCACCCCGGGGGCATCTTCTAGACTGGCAGTGGAGCCCCTCGTGCATAGTCATCAGTCAGCCAAAGGTCAAAGGTCGCCTACCTTCTGGGGGCCAGATCTCAGCCCCCAGGGACTGATCTTGTCGATTTTGGCCTCTTCTTGCTCCTGGTGGAGCTCCCCAGCCACTGGGAGCCCACTCCTTCACCCTCTGGGTCAATGACTTCTGTTTCACCCTGACAAGAATTGTGGTTTCTGCCCTCTCCACCAGTAAACCAATTCCTTACATCTTCTTGCAGCATGTTGTGTTCCTCTAACCATGCAGATCAGCCAACATTCCCTTGGAAACCACTTCTTAGTCCTGGGTACAAGTGGAAGCAGGTGCAGCCTTTCAGGTCTCCACACTGTCCTCAAGCAGCAGCTCCAATCTCTTGTGCAGGCAGTTCTGAAAGGTCCAGAAAGAGTTCTGATGAGCTATGTGTTGGATGTCAGCTTTGAAGGTTTACCTATCTAGTGGGTGGGGCTGACACCTGGACACTCCCAATTCAATAATAAAAAAATTCCATGGGGCAACCCTTCCTGTTTTTGCAGCACCTCCTGTTTGACTTACTGCAAATGATCCCGCAGTACACTATTCTGAGGAAAATCTATTTGGTAGTAGCTTTCTGACCCTGAAGGCAGCTTGTGTGTCAGCCAGAGGAGTGTTTAGGAAAATAAGCATTCCCAGTCTCCTCCTCCTCAGCTACACTAAATTGGTCCTGGGGCTAGTTTCCTTTCCCACTGAGTTGGCACCAAACTGGCTGTAGAGGACTTATGGTACAAAATGTCTCTCTTCTCCAAGATTCCCTTCAAACTTGGCTATAAATGGGCAGGGCCTACCCTGGTATCTTTAGAGCTGATGAGGTTCCTGAACCTTCTCCAGCTGTCCTTCCTTAGCTGTTATGTGCCACCTTCCTCCCACCCAGGTCTTCTTGTGTAAAGGCATAAACCATTATTTCTACTCTGAAAGCAGTTTTCACACCTCATTAAGGGGAAGGATTGGCAGGGCAATCTGCTAGCAGGCAAATGCTAATTAGCCTACTCTAGGTTCGGACAAAGTATAGCTTTTTAAATGTCACTTTCCCTACATATTTATTAAAAATCTGGCTTCATCATTGAATTGGATTTTAATAAACATTAAAATTAGCTTTTGACTTATTACAGGAGCTTCTCCCAAATGGGAGAAGGAAGGAATTATTTCATTCTGCACTCCAGTTTTTAACCCCTCCCATGTTCATGACGAGCTCAGCTCGTCATAAGCCACGGTTCTCGTGTGCTCATGACGAGCTGAGCTCGTCATGACTGTTAGAACGCTCACGCGCGGGGCTAATTCCCCTGCTGTGCTGGACGTTCTAAGGAACGGGCGTGGTCATGACGAGCTCAGCTCGTCATGAGCCACGAGAAACGTGGCTCATGACAAGCAGAGCTCGTCATGAGCACCGTGGGCGCTGTGCGCGCCCCTCCTCCCCCCAGCACAGCGGGGGAATCGGCCCCGCAGCGAAGGGGTTAACATAGGACAGTTGCAGTCCTTTACAGTTTTTGGATGGTAGTCATGGTAGGTTATGCCAACATTAAGTTTCTCCAAATACCACTTTTAAATACTAGGCACCATACGTTAGGGGCTACAAGGCCTATTTTCGAGTGACTGAATAAATATTTAAAGGAAGAGTACTTTCCTGTCAAAAACACAGGCAGACCTTCAACCAAATCTAGAGTGGAGTCTCTCTCCAGTGCCGGACGCACAGCTGAGTCAGTGACTTCTAACATAAGATTTCACACGTTTAGTATTAGTTTATTCCTTTTATTCCAACTTCTTTGTTAATTTTGCTCTTCTCAGTTCATCATGTCACATGAGGGACAAAGCATATTTTTAACATCTAATACATCAGATATGCCTATCCAGGCCTTTTTCTGAAGCAAGAATTAATACGCAAATCATCCTTAGTGAAAAAAGTTCTTCCCAATGCATTTCAGGCATATTTTTTGCCCTTCATCAGGGGTTTCACTAAAAATAAAACAACATTGACATTTAGATTGTATATCCAAAACGTAATATTTGCAAGCAACAATGTTACTCCCAACCCCTTTTCATGATTTTAACTTTGCCCCATAATCAACGTTATCCCTCTAGTTGCGTGATTACATGCTGCCCGGTAACCAGACAAACTTCCTCCGAATTGCTTTCTCTCTGCCCTATTCACTTTCCATATACCGTTAATAACCCTCCAAGAATAGTCCCAACCAACTTGTACCAAACCCCAGTGAAATCAGTCCCCTCTCTCAGCAGCGTTAACATGCCACTGTATTTTTAATCACTGTTGGTAGCGGCTCATTCCCACTCTTCTTACTCTCACCCTCACTTCAACACTCTACCTACTCCCTCACCAAATATACAAACTCCATCCTTCTTCCTGCCTACAACTCCCATAATGCCCCATGGGCACCTTCTGAAATGGGGCAGAAAGACAGAATCCAACCAAGGGATTCACCAAAACATTCAATAATTGAAAAACGTATACAAAATATCAATTAAAAAAGCATGAAGAATATCAAATATCCACATCATGATGCAGGGATACTCTCCAAACCCAAAAATGACCAAAAGATCCAGAACCCCAAAAAATCTAAAGAAAAAAATCCACAATACTTTTCTTAAAACACTCAACAAATTACTGTTTGACACAATTGGAAATCTCATGCTTGGGAATAGTAACGCAGAAGCTATAGAATGCAAAACATACAAATAAAAACACCTACCTACCCCATCTCACTGTGAGACATTAGTAGCAACAGTAGTCAATACTATACTCAACTAGTCTAATTTCACGTTGCCACTCCTCTACATAATCCACAATACACAGTACACCGTAATACCGTGCCACAATATAACAACCCATAACCATAATATGAAACGTAAACTGTTGCCTATAAAACACTACCCACCCGAATCTCCCATTATAACCCACAACCCATACAAATTGAACAATAAATCCCCATAATTTTAAAACAATAAAAAATGACTCATCAAACCTTTGACAGCCGTTGCCCCCTAAATTAAATTATGAACCCCATAGACAATCAACACCCAAAACAGTACATTGAAAGTTCCAACCATCCACATCCCTCTATTATCCACAACCTCAAATCAGAACCTAAACCACTCAAAAAAAATAAAATAATAATTTCGCTTGAAAGCAAAACAATTACGGAAAACAATAAAAAAATACACACAACACACCCAAAACCCAAATATCACCTCAACTCTCAAACATTTCAAAAAATATGTTTTTCCAACTTATACTGAACGTAAAACAATAAACATACAAAACAGTATTGAGATTAAAAATATGAAACACCACAATATTTTGTAGTACTATATTTTGCAGCATGATATTGTTTATCAACCTACAACATTTTTTAAATACCTATGATATTTTGACATTTAAAAATTTTGGAAAAACAATATTTTTCTAATGATATCACTGCACATTGAAATTTGTAACTTACTATTTTAACTCTACAACCCTCACACTAAACCCTAAAAGAAACCTTAACCCATGCCTTAATTTTTCCGTAAATTATATACCTAACCCATGCATTTGTAGCTACTTTTTTGTAGACTACATTTGTATTTTCCTACTTTTTTGCCTCATCTGTTGTCTTTTCTTTGCTCCACCTCTTTTACTGAAAGCCTTCTGTCAGTGGTGAGAACATGGGTGGGTGCTATCCTTTCAGTTGGAACCACTGGACTGATGCCTGGGGAAAAGCTTAGGTCTTGAACCACTTCCGATAATGAGGACTCTGACTGCTGACACCCCGATGCCCAGCACTTTTGTGCTTGAAAGTGGTGAAGGCTGAGGTCCTTGCAACTTCTACGTGCTCCTTTGCCAAGTGAAGACCTGAGCTGTAGGGGATGTTTTTGGTGGCAGAAATGAGGGCACAGTTTGGGCAGTGAATTCTCCATGTGTACTGGGAGCCTCCCCTGTTTACTTGGAGCCAGAGTTGGTGTGGTCTGACCTGCCCAATTCGTCTATGAAAAGAAGTCTTGCTCAAGGGTTTTTGGATGCAACCTGTACGTCTGTGTGTCCTCCATGGAACACTTCATTTAAACATGGTGGAGAAGAGGGCCCCTGAAATAAACAAGTAACCCGCGCTGGAGTAACATGGCACCTGCAAAGAGGCTGCACAGCAAACCCGCTCATACTGAACCACTGTACCTCTGTTGTTTGTACGGTGGCCTGGTTGGGTGGTAATACCCTTGCTGCTGATATTGTTTCAGGTTGGGTTCTGCCTCAGGTGCTTAGCCACATAAATTAAAATAAGGGGTTGGGTTCCCCTGCAGTTGCACTGGACTATGTCCTACTCTTAATGTACAGCGCCATTTCCACTTGCAACCTGAACCATAAATGAATCAATCCCCCTGAGCCTGATGAATTTAGACGAAGTATACTGGAGTGATACACAATGACCTTGAAGCACTAAATCTGTTCTACAGACTGAGCCTCTATTTCCCAAATCAGCTCCTCCAACACCACAGGGGTCATACCAGGCAGATCACTTGTTCCTTTGGACTGGGGAGACTTCACAGATCTAACCAGGAATTTAAGAATGTGGTGGAGACATTTCACAATGTAGTTTGTCAGATATGTCCTTGATGCCCTCTATTGTTTTATGTGGTAGAAACAGGAGAGTTGTTTGTGGGGGTATTGACTTGGGAAATAATTGGCTGGAGCAGAATGCTAATAGTTTTTTTATTAAGACTTTGTACAAGGTCTTCACATGATTTCTTATCTTTTCCTCCATTTTGATTCCAAGCGGGATAATATGAACTTTCCTGCCACCTTTCAATTTTTAAAACAACACGGTAATGGATGGAAAACTTGAATTAGTCTCAATCAACTGGCAATTGCCCAAGGTCAAATTGCAGTCCATTGCTTTTCACCCACCATGCCACTCTAGAAAAAAGGCCCGCCTTATGCACATCAGTACTGGACCTGCTCCTCGTGATAGGAAGAGTCTATTTCAAACTGTCAGGTGAGGCCCTCTCCAGAAGCAACTACATGCAACCCCAGATTGGTTTCCCCCTACTTGAGACTCATACTCCCCCCTCTATGTCATTGTCATCGATGATGAGAAGGCATTTGACAGCGTACCCAGACAGACACTTTGGACTTTCCTCCATCACTACGCTGTGTCAGATAAATTTCTAAGAATCATCAGGAACTCTTACGAGTGAATGACCTGCAAGATAGTCCATAGAGGACAACTCAAGGAAGATTTCCAAGTGAGGACTAGAGTCCACAGGGGATGTTTGCTCTCACCTTCTCTCTTCCTATATACTGGCCATAGACTGGCTCATGAAGACATCCACACAAAGAATAAGAAATGGGATTCAGTGGACATGTTGGATGCAGCTCGACATTGTGGACTTTGTAGATGATCTGACCCTACTCTCCCATACCTATCTCTAGATGCAAGAGAAGAATGACAATGTGGTAGCCACATCAGCACAACTTGACCTCAACATCTACAAGGGAAATACCAAGATCCTGAAGGTGAACACAGCCAGCACAACTGCAGTCACTCTTTCATGTGATGCACTGGAAGAAGTTAGAGATTTCACCTACCTGGGCTGTGTCATAGACATGCAGGGCAGCACAGACGCTGATGTCAAGGCAAGAATCTGCAAAGCAAGGGCTGCCTTCATTCAGCTAAGCTAATGAAGTTCTGGAGCTCCAAATTGCTAATGCTGCAAAACAAGATCAGACATTTTAACACCAATCTAAAATAATTCCTTCTGTATGCAGCAGAAACTTGGAGGACAATAGTGACTGCCACCAACAAAGTCCAGACTTTCATCTACACCTATCTTAGGAAAATACTTCACATTCACTGGCCAAACACTACCAGCAACAAAGACCTATGGCAGGCAGCAGACTTTCCAACTCCCTGCTTATAAAGAAATCTAGAAAATACACTGTGGCTGGATGGGTCACACCCTCTGCAAGCCCACATCAAACACCACCATTCAAGCTTGGATTTGGAACCCTGACGGGAAAAGGAAAAGTAGAAGGCCAAGAAACACCTGGCTCAAGGCTGACTGCACAGAGATGGGTCACACCTGGAGTCAGATTGAAGGAATGGCTGAAGGCTCCTGGTTGATAGCCTATATGTTATGTTAATTATTTTTCTAAAAACATTCGATTGCCAGAAAGGTGCCCTCGCACTGGTGAGGTTACCATGGAAGAGGACCAGAAAATGTGAAAGCCTATGCCGAGGTAAAGAGCCATGTCTTCAAGACTTCCCTCAAAGCCAAGAGTTTGGACATGGCTTTAATATATAGGGGAAGGGCATTCCAAGCTTTTGTTGCTCCCAACACAAACTTCTGCGTCCCAGGCTACACGTTTGAACTTGGGCACTTCCACCAATTTGGCAGATATACACCGTAAAGACCCAGCTGGAGTATAGAAAGCAATACTCTTCTTCATAAAATCGTGACCTTGATCATGCAGTGCTTTGTATACAATACAGAGTGCCTTAAAAATTACCCTCTGTCTAGGGACTTTCAAAAGCACGTGGGCTGCCACATTTTGCAGTGTTTGCAGCTTGTTATGTACATGCTGATGGACGTTGAGATATAGCCCTTTTCAGTAGCCAATCATGGGCAACACCAAAGATGTGACTATAATTTTCTGAAGATTAGCTGGGATGAAAAGTAAAACCTACTTTATCAGCCTGAGAGTATAGGAGGCGGTTGAGGTAACTGTATTTACCTGGTCAGAATATGTCAGGTTATCATTGATAAGAATCCCACAATTCCTGGCCGATCTGACTGGTGTAGGAAGTATTCCTGAATCTGGAGACCACCATTCCAGGGACCAAAAAGAAGAAATGGCACCAAAGAGGAAGACCTCAGTCTTTCCTGAATCACATTTCAGGCAGTTCCTGGACATCCATGAACTAACAGCCTGCATGCAGTCACAGACTCTCGCCTCAAACCCTGAGTCCTCAGTGGATAAGGAGATGACAATTTGCATGTTGTCTGCATAGGACATCAGGGAAAAACCAAAGAATTGTAATAGCCTGGCCAATGGAGTAACATAGACATTCAAAAGTGTCTGGCAAAGGGAGGACCCCTGGGGGACCTTGAAAGGTAAAGAGTAGGAATTTGAAATACATTCACCCAGATGAAACAGACTGTATAAGCTGCTGAGGAAAGAATTAAGTGACTCCCAGGAATAGTAGTGGGCATAAATAAGTAAGCACTTGGGACTCATCAGTAGGGTGTAGCTTGAGTCCTATGGCACAGTGATCATGGGGTCACAAATGGACATACCCATCTCATTTAGGGCTTCCATTGCAAACACAATACAGTGATATAGGGAATGCTTGAATTAATCTCAGCCACTGGCAATTGCTCAACCACCATGCAACTCTAGACAGGGGTGCCTTATACAAATCAATACCGAATCTTCTCCTCATTGGTACAACTCGGCCGAACTGCCAAGCGAGACCACCACCAGAAGAAACTGCGGTAAACCCAGACCGGCTTAAACCTGCTGAAAACACAGCCTATAAGAGTGGCATATCCTGTCTGCATTCACGCACCCACTCACACATTCACACACTCACTTATTCATCTATGCACTCACTCACTGATGTGTGTACCACAGTAGTGGCTGGTGTCCGGGCTGAGTGGCAAGGCAGGGGGAGATGAACTAAGACAACAAAAAACAAATAAAAAAGTAACTTATATGCCGCATTGCCACATCACTGCTCTTCTGCTA
Organism: Lissotriton helveticus; assembly: GCF_964261635.1. NCBI lineage: Eukaryota > Metazoa > Chordata > Amphibia > Caudata > Salamandridae > Lissotriton > Lissotriton helveticus. Next base: position 414,872,044 of record NC_136060.1, on the reverse strand, counting down.
CTCACAAGCACAGGCTCCCAGAATCCCCAGAAGTCAATCCTGACACTGCTCTCATGCTGCATAAGAGCATCATCAGGATTGGCCTGAGCACCCTCAATTTGCATTCCTAGCGAGACTGGGAGCCTCTGCCCGCTGTCTCCAACCTGGCAATGCAGCTCGGGTTGGAGACAGCTTCAGTGCGCATGTGGGTTTGGCCATCCTGCGACAGCTGGCCAAATCCACATGCGCACTGACAACAGTGCCCACAACTCCCCCTCCGTGACTGCTTCCACGATCGCCCTACCCCCCAATACTCATCCGTGGGAGAAAAGTAAAATGATAGTAAACTTTGTTTAGTTTCATTTTCATTCTCATTTTTTGCAGCTGCTGGTGGGGGGGGACTCCTCCGCCATAGCAGAGGAGCCACCACTGGTTTACCCACTCATTTATCCACCTATCATCCACACACTCACTTATTTAACCATTCATCCATGTACTCAACCATTCAACCATTCATCTTTGCACTCACTGAAAAATGATCTATCCAGTCTGTTATTCATTCATACACACACTCATTTATCCATTCTCACACTCAATTATATCATAAAAAAGCCACACACAAATTCTCCAAACAACTATTATAAAATAGCCAGGCCTTTTGGTTTTGAGAAGGCTTGCTAGACTATGTCATCCAAAAATTCGAGAACACCTGCATCATCCCATACTTTAATGTGAAGGCATCTGTGCTTCTTTTATTACGAAAAGTTTGTCTCCAACATAGTAAATTAAAGTGTGTATATATTCTTAGCATGAAAATGGTTTGCCAAATAGTTTAACTGTATTTCAACACTAGATGTCGCTGTCTATCTATATACAAATACAGAATAAACTATGAATACTTCATAAACATAAACGTTTTTAAAATACACTGTGGCCCTAATGAGGAGTTGCACCGAGGCGGATTTAATGCACAGTAAATCTTCATACAAATTTACGGTTATCATGTGGTAAATCCGACTCATTGCCAGGCAATTACAAATGAAATCCCCTAGAACAAACATTTGCCACTCGCTTCCTCCACTACTCCCCACCACCACCTCTGCCCGGACTTTCAAAGCTAACCTCAAATCTCTTCTCTTCCAAAGACACTTCCAGAATGAATGCATCCCTTTTCATGCCCCTCAAGGAAGTTCTTAAATATGTTATCTATGCCTGTACGATCCGAATCCTATTGTGTTTTTGATTTTTGTGTGACTGCCATCTATTGTTTTATTTTACTTTTTCATCTTCCTCGTTTGTATTTGTAACTTGTAAGTATGTAAATTTCCTCATGCAACGGTCTTGGCTCTATTGTGAAGCGCTCTGACACCTTTGGGTAAAGTCTGCGCTATATAAAATTGCATTAAATAAAAATAAATAAACCACCGTCCTGTTTAGCTTCTGCTGCTAAAAGTTTACTAGCACAATTGCACTTTATTGCTAAAGCTGTCTTAAATGTTATTTTATTGGGCGTTTTTTATCTTCGCAGTTTCCATTGTTATAAAGTCTTTTTTAGAGTAATGTATCGTATACTGTAAATTATAGCAGCTGGCACAATGCACTTTATTTTTGTATGCTGATTATTTGCAGTCAAATAAACTATGTTAGGGCTTAGTTGTACATTTTTGCTTGGATATAACTGTACACTGTAGCTGCATATTTTTTTATCGAATTTTATTTTGTATGTGTACTTTGCTGATTGTAATGATTTTAAGTAATTAACAAATAAATACTTACTACTACTACACTTGTGTCGTCCTGTAAAGAGACATTAGGTGTATTCAGGGCTCCGCAGCCTTAGGGGTCCATTAGCATGTCGGGCGGATCGCCACCGCCCACATGGTGGTGGCGATCCGCCCAACATTTTTTCTCATCCGCATGTAAATTCCCCCGCCATATTACTATGGCGGGGGACCCTGGTGGACGGAAAGACCATCCGCCGGTTTTCCGCCTGGTCTATGAGTCGACCGGGCAGAAAAGCTGTTAATATAGTGGCGGTGTCTGGTAGACATAGCCATCCATATTAAGATACATGCTGGGTTTTGCCTTTCCGTGGCTGCAATGCCGCCACGAAAAGGCATGCGGTCTTCTACATTGGGGGCCCGTAGCGGGCCCCCATGGATTCTGGTTGGTGGGGGGTGCACATGGGGGGTGCCTATGGTACCCCCCTGCATTTCAATGTACAACATGGCAGGCACGCCTGTCACATTGTGCATTGAAATGCACAACTTGCATTTTTGGCGTTGCGGTGGGCAGTGCTGTGTGGGATGAGCCCGCCAGTGTGGCAGCGCATCATAATGGCATGTGCGGGACCGCCGCATGCATTGAGGGCGGTCTCATTTCCCAGCGGTATGGCGGGCGGACAAAGTCTGCCCGCCATGCTAATGACCCCCTAAGTATTCGGTGCATTGACTGTTAATAGCGCCGGCTTTGTTCTAAGAAGGGCTTTGGGCACCAGCACTCTTTCTTTTATCAACTAAGCACAGCACACAGGACTGATAATTCTGGTTGTTAATACCCCATGGGATTCCAAGGACAAAATGTACCTAAGTTTGTGTTTGCAATTACCTAATAGAGAATAGTTGCAATTCGCTATCAGGTAATCGCAAACAGCGATGTCCCACAGTGTGTTTTACATGGATGTACGTTGTTACAACGCATGCTTTTACTATGCATGCCTTTACAACGCAGGTTTTTCAACGCACGTCGTTACAACGACTTGCGTTGGGGGGTGCTGGATAGTGAATAGTTTAATGTACTATTCCAACTCCAGTCCCCGTGGATAGTAGGGAAGGTGTTGGATAGAAAATTTAACTATTACCTATCCTAGAGCGCCTCCCAGCGCAATTCGTTGTAATGACTTACGTTGAAAAACCTGCATTGTAAAGGCACTGCGTGGTAAAAGTTGCGTCGTAAAGGATGTTTCCCATTTTACACTGTTTGCGATTACCAATGAGTCGCAAATAGACTCACCTCATTAATATTCATGAGGTAGGTCGCACTTTGCGACCCATTGGGTATCGCTAAAATCACAGGGATGGTGCCTGCTAGGGTCAGCAGACCACCATGTCTGTCATTCCTTTAAAATAAACCAAGGGTTCGTTTTTGAAATTCTCCTTTTTTTTCCTTAAAGGAAAACGGGATACTTTTTCAAAATCAAATCAAAATCAAAAATGCTAAGTTTTCTTTTCATTTTCTAAGAGTAGGCAGTAGTCCGTGGGTTCACTGCCTGCTCTTAAAAACGTTTTTACAACTATTCACAAAGGGGAAGGGGTCCCTGGACTAAAATGCGAATATTTTGCGACCACATTTTAGTTGCAAAACACTCCCCCATACCACTGCAAATCACTATTAGGAAAGGTTGCCCTTAACATGCTCCTTTCTAATTCTGAATAGCTAACCCAGTTTGTGATTCGATATTAGGTTACTGTATTGCAAAATTGAGTTTGTACATTTCAAAATGCTTTTTTGCGGTTGCAAACGTCCCGATTCCGCGAATCAGCCCGTTTGCAAGCCTAAAAAAGCTACGTACATCTGGCCCATAGTTCCATTAGGATTAACACGTATGTTTACTACCTACTCTAAGCAGTTGGTTAGTATATGCCGGGACTACTGGATGGGGAGGAGCGAATGAGGTGAGGTGGAGCAATTATAGAAAGGAAGGTTATTTCTGTGAGAAAAAAGTTTGGGGAATAAAAAGTAGGTGCAAGGTAGCTTGCAATTTTACAGTGTAAAATGACCACACAGTATAATCAAGTCTAACCCTCACACGCTGTCTCATAATGAGGGCCTACGAGGTGAGAAGATGGAGCAATATTAGATGCAAAAAACACGAGGCACCACTAATTAAAGAAATACTTTAACAACTAAAATATGACACGTTTCCTTCCCTAGAGTGTGACATTAGGACGATGTCCCACTCTCTCCCTCATTTCCGGATTGAATTTATGAAACTTGGGTAAGGGACAACACCACTTCATATGAAACAATATGGGTTGCATGATAGTGTAGTGTAGTTCCTATTATCCCAATAGGCTCTGCGCATTGGAATAATATCTTCAATAGTATAGACCTAGGGCAGAGGTTAACTAGGTCTTCTACCGACGATATTAGACTTAAAGTTTTGTGTTTGCCAGCTAGCTCAGAGTTCACTAGAAATGTTCTCGAATAGGCAAGGAGGATTTTAACCTCCCTGGATAGACAAGAAGGGATTTAGTTTCTGACAACCATAGAACATGACAACTTTGCTCTCCCCTAATCAAGAGTGTATCTCTAGAGTCGTGTGAAAACAATAGACAACTTATTTTACTCAGTCAGTACGTGCATTCTTAGTTTCACCAGTTTGTAGAGAAATAAGAGATGGGCGTGGTTCAATAAAAGATGTTATTTATTGATCAGTCTCTTTTCTCATACAAGAGAAATGAATCGCTATTATTGCAATACTTGTAGTTAAGTAAAGTGCATACAGTAGAGACAGAATTATAAAGTAATACTGTAAAAGCATTGATATGGTTTCTGAGCCATATGATACTTTAAAATGGATAAAATAGATACATACATATATACATTTGACTAATCATACTCAACTGGTGCTTCTAACCACGCCTACCCCAGTGTACCTGACCTAAGCCTAATACGTGGGCGGGAGTAGATAAGTAGCAGTTTAAGTTAAGTTTGTTTTGCCAAGGGACTGATTCGAGTATTCTCTGCAAGGGGTTATTCAGTTCTGTACCTGAGATCTAGAATGATGGAGGGCTGGTATCTCTTATCCCAGGTCTTGATATTCCAGCTGCCTGCGAGGGCTGCTTGGAAGCGCCGGAGCTGGATTTCTCGGCAGGAGAAAGGCAGCGTCTCGTTCTCAGCACGTCAGGAAGGCGGGGCAGCGTCTGTGGGCTTCGCTCTCTGCTGGGCTCCTCAGCACGTCTCGCTGCTCCGATCTCGTCACCACCGCATGTGTTTGCTTAAGGCAATGTCGGTAATATTTATACCTGAAAGGTGCCGAGATTGACGTAAGGATGGACATATATACGTCAATAAGGATGTCATATGAACGGGCTCGTTCGCACATTCTTTTGCTGAAGTTCTCGGTGAAATCAAAACAATGGCTATGGGAATTTCCCAGGTCGCTGTAGGTTTGATTTGTTTTGAGAACTCCGTATGCCTTATCAGGGGCTGGAGGAATATCGCTTGTCTAATTAGATGGCATGCGTTATGACCTAATCAGATAACGCGCTTCTGTGCCGTGGTGTGGCTTAATCAGATAACGTTTTTTTGCACCGTTAGATGGCTGCTAGTTAATTATTAACCAGACCAGGGTCAGGAATAGGGTAATCGATACAGTACCTATAGGAATACATCACACCCACTCCACGTAGACTATGTCCATATTTACAAATCTAGGCATAGTGAAACCAGTAGCGTTTGTGTATACCATACCACCCCAAAATACAATCATATGTATTCAGAAAATTGGTGAATAAATGCGAAAACCACACATGAAATGGCTCTTAATACAGAAAAAAGAATGCGAGACCATTTCATCACAATCATAAAGTTATGTATAATAGTGCTAGAGGATAGCGTATGTCTCGTGACTACCTAAAATAGAAATTTAGTTCTCTAAGAATAATGTCTACTTTAAGCAGAAGATAAGTGTCCCAAAAATCGTAAATATTTTGGAATTGGGGAAAAAGTTCTCGCAGTCTGAAAAAATGATGAGAAAATTTTTCATATCGCTTTTCTTTAAAAAGTTGAAGGCCAAATTCAGGATGTGAGGAACTCCAAGTGCTAGTTTGTTCAAAGTTATTCCTGCTGCTCTGGTGAAAACATCATTTAGACTGTTGAAAAAACTGTCAACAGCTTCTTGCGTAAGTTCCACTAATTCGGAAAAGGTTGTTACCATGCATTCATGAGCCTGAGCATGATTGCCTCCATTGATGTTTGGATCAGCATAGCTGACTGAAGGTCGTACCTGATCGATGCTGCTTTCATCTTGTACTTCACTACCCCTCAATCGTAGTGGTGAAGACTCCACGAATGCCGTCATCAGGATTGGTAGCCGCTGGGGACAGCACAATGCATGAGCCGTTACCGGACCCAACAAGGTATCTGCGTCCATTGGCACATCCGATTGTAGTGCCAGACAGGTGTCCAACACGCATTCTTCGCCGCATAGCAAGCACCTTAATACAGGCATAACACAACTTTGCCACATTGGTCTAAATGAAAGAAACCAAGTCATGTTCAGGTCTCTGAGCCGGGATAGTCCAAGGATTTTATTACCCGGTCCCGGTAGCCAATGGCTAGGATCATTTCTTCCCTTGTCGCAGGTGTTTTGTCTGTGACATGGTTTGCCATAGCGAAATAACAGGATCAAAAATAGAATACCCGCTACTAGTCCTAAAAGGAGAGGAAGTCCGCCAAAAATGGAATGGACAAAGTCTGGAAAAATACCCAGGATGGCTTTGAATGGAGTTAAAGCACCCAAAAACACTGCTTTAAATACACTGGAGATACAAGTGGTATCAGAAATATTTAAGATTTCGTTCAGTATTTCTGCGAAATGTATGGGGGAATTAGTTGATAATAATGAATGAATCTCTTCTGTTGTCCTTGCAACTTGGAGATCATACGTTTCTTTTGATGACGTGAGCCTGGTTGGCGTCTGTAGGAGCACAGTCTTCATTCTGCTTAAAGTATCTATTCGAATAGAAGCAATTTTCAAATCGGGCCATAACCTTGCCTCCCTGTCTGCAGACTCGCTGGGGAACAATACATGTTCACAGCACATGACCTTCCTAGTCACAGTTATGAGATAAGGTTTTCCGCGCAGCAAACTACAACATCTGCGATCTACTATTAGAATGTAACTCCCGTTCGAGAGTCTCCTAAAGAATGGTTCTATTCGTGTTGCAGGTGTGCCTAGCTGGTAACATGAAAGGTTATTTGAAGTCCCTTCACAGGCTCCGTGCAAACTAATACCCTGACACAGAAGTGTACCGCTCAGTGATCTTGCACAATTATCACCACTGAGAAACACTTTCTGGCCTTTATTGCTGACACATTCGTGTGTATAGGGCAAGTTCCATATTGACTTAATGTATCCTTTACCCAACCTTTCATACTGGCCTGCCTGTATATATTTTTGGCAGAATTGAAACTGGAAAGTAGTTATCGGAATATTTATTATTCCATGTATTATCCATTCAATGACAGGTCGTTCTGACATTGTCAATGGTAATCTCTCAAGATTTTCAATGCTCAGAATTGTATAGTCAGCACCCTTCTGTGCCAAACTGATTTGTTTATCAGTGAGGTTAAAGATATTAAATAATGACGTTGTGTTGATTAAACGCCAAGGCACATAGCCAGAACGCAAATTTTGTAACGTCCAGCCAAGCTGTACAATAGAACGCAATTGGGACAGACCGTGTTGTAACATCAGTAAGTCTTGCGATATTATATCGATTGCTGAAGACACAATGCTGTCCAGAGGATATATTCTGGAGGACAGAGTCATTAACCCATTGTCCACCACAGAAAGTGATTTTTCCAAATTAATACGGTCAATTTCCCGTATTTTTTCTGCTGTCTCAATTTGAGTTACTTTCCAGACTTCGTTATAAGCTGCATATATAGAGGCCGCTATGAAACGTTTTTTGACGCTGTTTGCGTGGTCCCAATATGAAATCACGCAAGTCAGCACCTTCTGTAAGTAAAGTTAGGTGTTGCTTAATTTCAGCCAGTGTGGACGTTTGTAGCCATTGAAGGCAGAGCTTGCCCACGCTGTAGGTGGTTACTATCCCTGGATGTTGTCTTTGGGAATATCTAGGGTCTGGCCTAGTCAATGTGAACCCCTGTATTTTGTTCAGGAATCTGTCTTGACAGTTATTTGTATCTGTGGGCCAGATCAACCATTTTTTCCATTCAGGATCTGTTCTGTTTTGGTTTAATATATGGTTTACGTCTATCTCAACATCTATAGAGCTATTACTGTTCACTGTTGGCTTTGGAATAGACGGTTTGTTTAAATCTTTGATTTTGGCTAAGCCAAGACAGGTAGTTTGTTGAATAGTGTCGTTCAAAAATATAATTTGTTCTGTGATCATGCAGGCTCTAAACAATGATTCTATACCTTGTACTTGCCAATCTCTTGTACCCAAACAGTTTTTGTTTCAATATTATTGTTCCAGAAATCAAACCCAAATGTATTCATTTGTTCAAAGAATGAATCGGAATATATCAATTTTGTGTTTGTAAGCATGGTCTTCATACCTGTCTTATTTGACAATTTGAAATAAAATGTTTCTGCTTTACTTGTGTTAAACCCTGAAAAGTATGAATATTTATCATAAAATGTTTTCTAGCTATATTTTGGAGGAGTAGCACAATGTTCCCATTGGTTTTAATTTAAAACATTTCTAGGTTGAGCAGATTTATGTAGATAATGGTTACCATAATGGTTGTAACAGAACATCTGATCATAATTAGACGAACCCTGCAAATAATCATGTTCTGTAAATTTAGCAGACATCACAAGATCAGACATCATATCATTAATACTTTCAAAGTCCCAATCATCCACAAATGAGCTTGGTTTTACAAAGTCACTCAATGAGATCTTGAATTGGTGTGGATACTTCAGGATTTCAACCGGACCATAGATTTCATAATCAGTTTTGTCCCATGCTACACCGCCTGGTATAGGATTGGCTGTGAAGTTTACTGAAGAAAGTTCTCTTTTCTCGATGTGTGAAGATGTGTGTGGTTTAAGGACCAAGTTGATTTTCTGACTTGCTGTGTCCATTTTAGCATATTTCCCTTCAATGAAATGTCCCAAACATAGTACTAAGATGAGCCAAAGAATGAGGATAAATGCACCGAAGGCCACCCAAAATTCAATCCATGGAGAGATCAGATAGGTTTCTTTCAGCTGTTGAAAAAGTTCCTTAGCTTTGTCTTTAAAAGTTTTTGTTGATGGCTGTTTCTTTGCTTCACTCAGGGCTTCAGATGAATCATCGAAGTTGATGAAGTAGCCGGATGCTGTTCTGTCAATTGTTCCAATTGTTTTTGGGTTTTGCTTTGTTTTGTTAGCAAAGTCTGCAGTTATATCATCATAGGTTGTTGTTTCTTGATGAAAAGTTTTAATTTGGGTTTTAAGAGGTTCAAGTTCCATTGCTTTGTTGCATAGTCCTTGTTGATTCACTGTAGATTTTCCAAATGTGATCAGTCTTCCAGTTTGAGCCTCTGTATTCATAGCAAACATTGGTGTTCTGCTACTTCTTGGGAGTCCACTTGGCCTACTGTTTGTTATCGGCCACATGATTGTGGTTTAACCAGGTCGATGGATACAACTCGGTTCTCCTTTTTACCAGCAAGGGGCGGTAGTACTACTGATCTTGTCCCGTTGACAGACAAGACAGGAACTGCTTTTCTGTAAGAAGGCCCAAATTCCTTCTTTACCGCGATCTTCTCTCTGACTAGATCCCCGACTTTTGGAATCCAGACAGGCCTTGATGGGACAGGTGGTTTCTCTTCAGTGGTTGTTGGCTGTTGTTTCAGTTTTATGTTGCTCAGGTCTTTTCTTGTTTCATTTAAGTCCTGTAAAATAGCCAAACGATCTTTGATATCAAAGCTTTTGTCTTTAACCACTGAAGTCTGACTATCAAGATCTTGGATCATCATTCTAGTCCCGAACAATAGTTCGTACGGACTGAACCCTTTCAGAGAATTCCTTGGCAGGTTATTTAGACTACGTTGGACACTTATTAGATGTTTGACCCACCCAGCTCCCGAACCTAATACCTTTGCTGTTATAGATTGCTTTATGTCACGGTTTTTTCTTTCTACAATTCCGTTTCCCTCAGGATGAAATGGACAAGAGTACCGCAATGCAATGCCCATGCTGGTCATGGCCTCCTTATAAGCTCGAGAGCTAAAAGCAGGACCCTGGTCAGAATGTAGCATGCCAATTGCGTATGTGCCGATAAAGACTCGCAAATCTTTTATAACAGTTCTGGCGTCAGCCGATCGCTGGGGCCACATCCATATGAATCTCGTACATGAATCCACTGCGACCAAGATATATTTATAGTTACCATCCCTTTGTAAGGGACCACAGTGGTCTAGATAAACACAGGCTAATGGTTTATCTGAGATTAGAAGGGGCGTCTGTGCTGGTCGTCTCACTGTTGATACCTTCATTCTTTGACATATTTCACATTCTAGAACATAGTTCCTTGTCTGTCTTCTCATTTGTGGCCACCAGTATCTCTGTTTTAATAATGATACTGTGGCTGAAACGCCAGCATGTACAGAAGCAAGCCCTTCGTGTGTCGCTATGATGAGTCCTAACCTATGTTCCATGTTTGGAATTGCCCTATCCCCCACTCCAGGGATTCGAGCAAACGGAACATTATTTGTATTAGTTATGTATGAGTACTTTACTGGAAAGCCTTTCGGGAGTGTTTCTATCGTATCTTTTACTGTAGCGCTGACAGCCTGTAATATTTTGCTGTCTATTTTTGTGTTTGACCGGGTCATGGCTGCTACGGAAGCCGTTTGCACAGCTGCCTTCGCGGCCTCATCAGCCAATGAATTCCCTGCAACGTGAACGCCATCACGCTGATGACTCAGTGTATGTATCACGTGAGTCTTTTGTAGTTCCTTTTGCAAAAGAACTACTTGTTCCCAAAGCATTTTATGCTTGATTGTGCCTCCTTTTGCATCTTTATAGCCGTTTTGAACCCAGATCTGCAAGTATTCATTGTAAGACTGAACGCAATAATACGAATCGCACACTATGAGTGTGGGGAATTCTCGATCTGTATTTTCAAGCGCCATCTTGAATGCTAGTAGTTCAGCTCGCTGAGCTGTACAATCTCCTAGAGATTGGGTTTTAGTGACCAATGGTTTAAATTTTCCTTCGTGCCAGCGACCTTTAACGATCGCGCACGCAGCACTGTAAGCTTGTTTACCCCCCACTGCGGGTTGTGCTGATCCGTCTGTATATATTATACAGCCGTAATGTTCTAGAGGCAGAATTACGGTCGGCAGAGGACATTCGAATTCATATTGGAGAAATTCTTGTGTTTTTAAGTTGGGATCAAATTCATAAACCACGTCTGTTGCTGCAAGAGAATTAGCCCACTGCTGTATCCATCTTGGATGGAGTGCTTTAGCATTCGAAATGCTAGCCTTAGTTACCGCCTCCAGGGCTGGTATCGGTGTTACGATGATTATTCGTTTACCTTGTGCTAGGGCTCGTTCTTTTGCTACAGCAGTCTGTACCGCGGTTAGAATTTTTTCCGTTGGGCTAAATTTCATTTCAGCTTTTGTGTACAAATGTGATTTGTATGCTATTGGTACCTTCTCTCCCTCATTAGAGGTCAGGTATGTGAATCCGCATCTTCCTGGGATGACTCGAATCACAAGGTTGCGTGTGTTGTCACGTGTTTGTAATTTTGTTTTAATTAACATGTCTGTTTGTAAAGATCTCAAAATTTCTGGTTTTATTAGATCATAAAGGGGTTTGACCCTTTCTGCATAATTTATAATATAAGTTCTTCCGAAATTCAGGAAGCCTAGAATTGATTGTAGGTTTTTTAGTGTTCTGGGTGCTTGGATTACAGCACATTTCTCTAGGAAATTGTCAGCCAGGCTTTTGCCTTCACTTGATAGTTCATATCCTAAAAATAGGACTGTTAGATGGGCAATTCTTGACTTTTTAAAGTTAAATTTGTAACCCTCTGCTGCGAACCCAAGTATTATGGTGTTCACTCTCTTCAAGTGAGTATCCAAGTCATCGTCTGCTAGATAGATGTCGTCGACATAAGATAATGCCTCGTCATCATAGGTTTGTAGTAACTCTGTTACCCTCGCTGAGAATAACCCTGGGCTGTTCTTGAACCCCTGGGGCAAACGACAGAAATTCTTTTGCGTGCCATTTATTGAGAACGCCGTCAAATATCTGCTCTCTGGTGCTATATTTTGACAAAAGAAACCATTAGAAATGTCTAAGGTTGTTTTGTATTTTTTGCGCACTATGTTATTCATTAGTGCAGCACTGTGCGAGTTTTGTACTGCAAATGTTTTGCAACATGAGTTAAGGTGTCTGTAGTCCAAAACAAGACGATATGAATTGTCTGGCTTGGAGACAGGAAACAAAGGGTTGTTCATTTGTGAGGTGCAGGTTTCAATCACCCCCTGGTATTCAAGTTGATCTAGGATTTCTTTTACCTGTTTTTTAGCTTCTTGCTTAAACGGGTACTGCCTCTGTGCAGTAGGTTGTGATTTTAACTAGATTTTGTGAGGAGGAGAGTCCTCATCCCATCCCACATGATTTTTATATAAGGCAGGGGCTTCAGCTACTGCCCACTTTCTTGCAAGTGTATATTTTTTATGAATTGGAATATGGTTTGAGAAGGCAGGCATAATTATTTCTTCGCCATGTGCGCACTCCCTGACAAACTCTGGAGGCCAGTCTTGTTCAGCTAGAAGGATGTCATAGCCCTTGGACAGATTATCCCAAAATAGTCCCCTTATTTTTCTAGTCTTATCCCCCTCTATACGCAATGTTATTTCATATATTTTATGAGGTTTGCTAACTCTGGTATCTGCAGTTTCCACCTGAATGTATTCATTCGTGTCCACTGTCTCCAGATGATTCATAAGGACTTTGCGAGCTATGCTCACTTCTGCTGCGCTGTCTAGCATTGTCTGAGCCCATTCTCCGTTTTTCAGCTGTGTCCTCAGTATTCTCGGCATTGTTGATTTCTTTAATACTGGCTACCTTCTTTTTTGGAAATTGTAATTTTTTATTCAGATGAGCAGGTTCTTTGTTTTTGGACTTGACGTGCTCTTCCCTTTGTTCTGATCGTCCTCTTCTTTCCGATTTCTGCGAGGAAGTCTGAAAAGATTGAGAGGGACGTGTATCAATATCTTAATATCTATCAGGTTTCTTTATATTATCCCTATTTCTAAGGTTGTATTTTTTCACAGAGGGCTCCCGTTGGGGAGACTTGCGTCCTTGGTCGGGAGATCTTTCTCTCCGCCAAGGAGACCTTCCTCTGGACTGGAATCTTTTTTCTTCAGGATTGGATTGTTTATTTCCATCCCAGCTCTTTTTTTGAGTGTTTAAATTATTTTTTATAAATACCTTTTCAGGACTTTCAACTAGTTGGGGTTTCACTGGTATTCCACCCAAACTATCTCTTCCTAGTTCTTCATAGGATTTTTCTATGATTCTGGCAATTTCCGATGGTTGGTCTGCTATATTAATAATAATAATAATAAAAACATTTATTGAGCGCATGGCTGCACAACTGTGTATCCCCGCGCTAATTACTGAAGACTCTCATCCGAGAAACGAGTCAGGGGGAAAAGAGAGGGCCAGGGTTATAGCGGGAAAAGGTGTGTTTTCAGGTTCGCTCTGAAAAGAGTCTCTTTTAACCTCTGGCGAATTGCCACATTTGCTGCTTCTCCCTTTATGTTGGCTAATAATATTGCAGAGACCTGCTTGAAGTCTTTCAGTAGTTTCATACCGAGAGTGAAAGCGGGTTCTGGACCGTATTCATCTTGAATCTGTTTTAGCACATCTGGTATTACTGACATAGATGGTACACCATGTGTTTTTGTGTAAATGGAAGCAAAGACTGTTCCCCAAGTGTCACAATCCTCCACATGTGGTGCGATTCCCATTGGAAGACAGATAGTCAGAATCCTATGTTTCTCAACAGGGGTGGTATCTGGAAACACCGCCTCTATTTGAGTTATTTTTTGTGCTAGCCAGAAAGGAATTTGTTCCCGTTTTGCGGGTACCTTACCTAGACAGGACTGTATGTTCTGTGGTGTGATTTTATTTGTGTTCCCCTGATGACTGGTCAGCTGTGGAATTTTAATTGCTGGTTGGATTGTTGAAGTCCGCATTACATATTGGACTAATTGTCTATGTATTTTTATTAATTGTTTTAGCTGTGCTAAAAGGTCTGGTGCAGGCATTTCTTCAATGTCTGGATGTGGTGTGTGTCCGGCTAGGACCGGCCACGTTGCTCCTGGTCTACCTAGTGGACCGAGCCTGGTGATGTGATTAATATGTTTTAGGGCGCCATTAAACAAGAGCAGATGCTCTTGGAATTTGAGTGGTATTTCCACCTCCTCGAAAGGAGTGTACTCACTAGGAGGTTCCTCTATTTTGTAATAGTGGAAGTCCTTTGTTACAGCGTTTGCTGCTGAAAAGTTTATCCATGAATAGAATACCTCTGTCTGCCGATATTCGTGTGCCTCAATTACGAATATGACTGTACCACCTCTTGGTGTCAGTCCATTTTCTATAAGTTTTAGGGTTATAGATTTCCTTATGTTGACCGGGATGAGTATTGCATCTGGGTCATTTTCCAGCAGAGTATTGTCTGCTACTAGGAGTTCAGCTGCTAGTCTAACTGTCTCCCTTTCTTCTTCACTTTACTGACAGGAAGGTTATTCTGTTTGTTTGCAGATCAAGTTTCCACGGAATATAAAGATTAGATGCACAATATTTTGGAACAGTGTATCCTTCAACGTTGAATAAACCAAGAACCATACATAGGAGTCTCCTCCTGCGAGGTTTGGCGGATATGACCTTTCACCCACTCCAGACGTCTTTGGAGTATTATGGGAAAAAAGGGGTTCTGTGTGAAAAAGCACGACTGAGTTACTCTAATGTCTTGCGTTAGTTTTATCGCCTATCCAAACGTTGGGCGCCATGTAGTGTAGTTCCTATTATCCCAATAGGCTCTGCGCATTGGAATAATATCTTCAATAGTATAGACCTAGGGCAGAGGTTAACTAGGTCTTCTACCGACGGTATTAGACTTAAAGTTTTGTGTTTGCCAGCTAGCTCAGAGTTCACTAGAAACTTTCTCGAATAGGCAAGGAGGATTTTAACCTCCCTGGATAGACAAGAAGGGATTTAGTTTCTGACAACCATAGAACATGACAACTTTGCTCTCCCCTAATCAAGAGTGTATCTCTAGAGTCGTGTGAAAACAATAGACAACTTATTTTACTCAGTCAGTACGTGCATTCTTAGTTTCACCAGTTTGTAGAGAAATAAGAGATGGGCGTGGTTCAATAAAAGATGTTATTTATTGATCAGTCTCTTTTCTCATACAAGAGAAATGAATCGCTATTATTGCAATACTTGTAGTTAAGTAAAGTGCATACAGTAGAGACAGAATTATAAAGTAATACTGTAAAAGCATTGATATGGTTTCTGAGCCATATGATACTTTAAAATGGATAAAATAGATACATACATATATACATTTGACTAATCATACTCAACTGGTGCTTCTAACCACGCCTACCCCAGTGTACCTGACCTAAGCCTAATACGTGGCCGGGAGTCGATAAGTAGCAGTTTAAGTTAAGTTTGTTTTGCCAAGGGACTGATTCGAGAATTCTCTGCAAGGGGTTATTCAGTTCTGTACCTGAGATCTAGAATGATGGAGGGCTGGTATCTCTTATCCCAGGTCTTGATATTCCAGCTGCCTGCGAGGGCTGCTTGGAAGCGCCGGAGCTGGATTTCTCGGCAGGAGAAAGGCAGCGTCTCGTTCTCAGCACGTCAGGAAGGCGGGGCAGCGTCTGTGGGCTTCGCTCTCTGCTGGGCTCCTCAGCACGTCTCGCTGCTCCGATCTCGTCACCACCGCATGTGTTTGCTTAAGGCAATGTCGGTAATATTTATACCTGAAAGGTGCCGAGATTGACGTAAGGATGGACATATATACGTCAATAAGGATGTCATATGAACGGGCTCGTTCGCACATTCTTTTGCTGAAGTTCTCGGTGAAATCAAAACAATGGCTATGGGAATTTCCCAGGTCGCTGTAGGTTTGATTTGTTTTGAGAACTCCGTATGCCTTATCAGGGGCTGGAGGAATATCGCTTGTCTAATTAGATGGCATGTGTTATGACCTAATCAGATAACGCGCTTCTGTGCCGTGGTGTGGCTTAATCAGATAACGGTTTTTTGCACCGTTAGATGGCTGCTAGTTAATTATTAACCAGACCAGGGTCAGGAATAGGGGAATCGATACAGTACCTATAGGAATACATCACAATAGCACATTGATTTGTACAGGTATTAGCAAATAATTACAATGTGTCACACTGCCATCTTGAATGGGGTGCAGTGTGGGTGTGAAATAATAACACAAATCACAAAAGTGATACGATTGTGAAAAAGTTAAGAAGTGGGGATAACCAATGGAAGGGATAACACAAAAGGGGCAGGGGTGTTAACCCACATAATGTACAGAGGAATAACTCATATGTAAAAAAACGAATTCTGATTTTTATTTTACAATAGGAAACTCCTGATGTGATACTAAAACAGGACAGATAAGTGTACACTATACCTCTGAGCCTATAAATACATGGTTGGGAGGTAGAATACGGGATTTATATCCTAAGGAATGCCATAGTCCCCTATGATGGCTAGAACCATTGGCAAGAAACATGTCTCTATGAAGCAGAGAGGGTGACAGCGACCTTAATTCCCTAAGTACACCCACAATATACGTTTTTTAACCCTATCAGGTAGGACCCAAAAATAAAGTAATTTAGAGGGTACCCTACTATGTATGTATGAATGTATGTGTCTTGTAAAGTGCTCTGCTGCCCTGAGGCGTCGTAGACCGCTGGGGAACCCGTCCTGGCTATCCCTGTGGGATGGTCCCTACTGGGTATCTCCAAGGTGAAACCAGGAATTCCCGGCGAATGTGGGGGGCTGTTGTAGAGATGAGGCAAGCTAATGCCCAGAGTTGCCGAGTGTGATCCCTGGTTAGAGTGGGCACTGAGGCGAGAATTATCGAGTCCGCTGACCCTGGTCCACGACCCTGCCGCGTTGGGAATTGAACCCTGGTCCCGGGCCGTTCTCTGCTTCCGGGTCTGCCGCCTCTAACCAGTGAGCCACACCACTCCACTCCTCTACTAGATAGTTTTAACTTAAATTACTGCCTCTGCATAAATGAATAAATATTTTTTGCGCTCCACCCTACATGTTGCTGTAAAAACACGGGTTAACCCAAGAAGTCACTGCGACCTGGGTGAATATTTGGTACAAACAATGTGGTCCCAGATACTAGAACAATTAAACCTTAACTATATAACTTGAGTAGATACAAAAAGTTTATAACAACATTGCTTTTATTCACAACGTGTACCGTAAAAATCATTCATAAAATAGATACATAGTACATCACATTTAATGCCCCTAGAGGGATGGACAGGGAAGGGTAGTGATGGGATGGTGAGGGTATTGAATGGAAAATGTAACAGTGGTCACTAAGACCTCAATAGACCAAAAATTAATCGATTAACACAATGGAAAATACAATTCATTGGTTGATTCAAACAAACACATGCCTCAAAATGAACAAAATCACAAATGATAAATCAGGGAAGAGGCTGAGCACCAGAGGAAGTGTCGACGTTTCGACCCAAGCAAATGCAGGCGTGGTTTGAACCTTGCTAGAGGGTCTTCATCAGGACAAGGGAAGCAGAAGGGGGCATTGAATCTGTAAAGGGAATTAATGAATTAATATTAATAAGGGTCACAGATGATCCCAACTACTCCTAAAACATTAAAAGGCCGAGAAAGGAAAATACAATCACATTGTGAGATCAAAAGAAGGAATACATAAGCCAAATGCTGGTCAAAGATTGGTCTCAACCCATATAGGGGAGAGAGTGGTAAAGTGGTAGAGGGTCTATTGTTGTTATTGCCTCGCCACACATAGGGTCATTTGTCAATACAGTTGTAGCACAAGGAATATTTATACTAGAGGCCCAAAACGCCCCGTAGTGCCATACACAGGGTCAGGACATCAACAGAAACACAGAAAAACCATAGCTGTAAAGTCGATATGATAAGTTGTCCCGATTTACCTGGTATGGAGAACTCGATCAGAGATTAGAGGGGGAACCTCGTAGGATCACGATCCTACAATAAGTAAATTTCAAACAATGTAGTCACAGCCAGTACGGTATGTGAAATGCATCATGGGAGCACAACAAAGGTCGATTAGCAAAAAACTTAAAATGTGCCGCACATTGAATTCAAATGCATTTGCTCTCACCAATACTACAGTGCGATTAGTTCTAGCAATGCATAGCAGCAAAGGTTTATTAAAAAAAGTACTTGTTTGGCCACACCGGTGTTAGAGGCAGTCTAGTTCGGCATACCTGACATCTAAGAGACGCTGTTTTATTCAATCAATCTTGGTGATGGAAAATCTACGAGAAAACGGAACTTGACAAAGTTAAAAATTTAAAGTGTAAAGGGGGTCGGTCCACCACAATTTGTATTGTTAATAGGGAGTTCCACCAAAACCACTACAATGATATACGGTAAGAAAAGTCATATATGACTTTTCTTTGACGTTTGCGGTAACTACACCACGACACTTCAAAAAAACCCTTGACTGAACCTGACGGCATTTGATGAATGCAGTGACTAAATCGGACCCCAGTTTTGGGCTGTGATTGGTTTGCATACAGGTACGCCAGTTAGGACAATGTTAGCAAGTACGATGGTATTCTCAAATTTGGCAATTTACCCCCTATATAAGTATACTGATAAGTCGCACTTTCCGTTTTCTCGTAGATTTTTATTAACATTAACACGTGCGGTTATCTGACCCTGACATTCCACGCAGGCTTTTGAAGGTAGGCTTTTCATGATTCTGCCTCATGTTATATTTGTAAGTGAGTATCTGTATACATCACTCATTGGAGTCCCTTATATACTATCCAGAGGCTGTATTCCTGCTGATTTTCCATCACCAAGATTGATTGAATAAAACAGCGTCTCTTATATGTCAGGTATGCCGAACTAGACTGCCTCTAACACCGGTGTGGCCAAACACATACTTTTTCGAATAAACCTTTGCTGCTATGCATTGCTAGAACTAATCGCACTGTAGTATTGGTGAGAGCAAATGCATTTGAATTCAATGTGCGGCACATTTTAAGTTTTTTGCTAATCGACCTTTGTTGTGCTCCCATGATGCATTTCACATACCGTACTGGCTGTGACTACATTGTTTGAAATTTACTTATTGTAGGATCGTGATCCCTACGAGGTTCCCCCTCTAATCTTTGATCGAGTTCTCCATACCAGGTAAATCGGGACAACTTGTCATATCGACTTTACAGCTATGGTTTTTCTATGATTCTGTTGATGTCCTGACCCTGTGTATGGCACTACGGGGCGTTTTGGGCCTCTAGTATAAATATTCCTTGTGCTACAACTGTATTGACAAAGGACCCTATGTGTGGCGAGGCAATAACAACAATAGACCCTCGACCACTTTACCACTCTCTCCCCTATGTGGGTTGAGACCAATCTTTGACCAGCATTTGGCTTATGTATTCCTTCTTTTGATCTCACAATGTGATTGTATTTTCCTTTCTCGGCCTTTTAATGTTTTAGGAGTAGTTGGGATCATCCGTGACCCTTATTAATATTAATTCATTAATTCCCTATACAGATTCAATGCCCCCGTCTGCTTCCCCTGTCCTGATGAAGATCCTCTAGCAAGGTTCAAACCACGCCTGCATTTGCTTGGGTCGAAACGTTGACACTTCCTCTGGTGCTCAGCCTCTTCTTGGTCTATTGAGGTCTTAGTGACCACTGTTACATTTTCCATTCAATACCCTCACCATCCCATCACTACCCTTGCCTGTCCATCCCTCTAGGGGCATTAAATGTGATGTACTCTGTATCTATTTTATGAATGATTTTTACGGTACACGTTGTGAATAAAAACAATGTTGTTATAAACTTTTTGTATCTACTCAAGTTATATAGTTAAGGTTTAATTGTTCTAGTATCTGGGACCACATTGTTTGTACCACCCTACATGTTGGCCTGGAGCAGGGTATAAAAAGGGCTCTATGTTGAAGCATGCCACTATCTAGTGGGTGAGGGCAGTATTAAAAACCCTGACAGATTTCCGCGAACATAGGGCTAGATGTAGGTCATTGTAAATTACCGATTCGAAAATACCGAATTTTACCGATTCGGTATTTTCTAATCGGTAATTGCTATGTAGTTAAAAATTTGGTAAAAAATACCAAATCGGATATATTCGGTATTTACCGAATCGGTATTTACCGATTCGGTAATTGCCATTCATTCCTATGGGCCTGGAGGCCCATAGGAATGAATGGCAATTACCGAAACTGTAAATAACGATTCGGTAAAATAGGGAAATAGTCAAGGGGGGCAGGGTGTCACTTTGACACCCTGTTGCACCCCTGAATAGTGCTGGTGTGCACATATGGGATACATACATGCCCTAAGGGCATGTATGTCTGTTACATGGCACAGGAGTAAATGCACAGATATGCATTTACTGAGGAATTCCTTATTTACCACCAACCAATAGTTGGTGGTAAATAACGAATCTTTAAATCACAAAAGCACTCTTTCAAGTGCTTCCTACATCTCATTTACCGATTCGGTAAATACCGAATCGGTAAATACCGATTCGTTATTTACCGAATCGGTAAATACCGATTCGTTATTTACCGAATCGGTAAATATACCACCTACATAGGAAAAGCCTATTACCGGTCGGTAACGGCCAATTTCGGCCGTTACCGACCGGTAATAACCTACCTACATCTGGCCCATAGATTATCAAATTCAAATGCCTTCTCTTGTGTGTATGGCTAGACATTATTGAGGGAGGACTAGGGAAGGCATTTTTCCTCTCGTTCCTTCTTTTTAGTGTGTGATTGATGCTTACCAGAGACGCCAAATTCTATATCAAAATAAGCTTGAACAGAGTGTAATGGACTAGTCCTTGTAATTAACTCCCCCTCATAACAACCCAAAAACCTACAAAAAAAGTATTCTAAACTTTAAAATACTGAGCTAATAAACGCCAAACGTTGCTTCTGAGTGCATAAGCGGTCTAAATTTAGTAAGCCTTAGCCTACTCCAAAGTTTCGAAAGTATTAGGATAAAGTGCATTTTGGATATCCTTTCTAAAGGGCAAAGCAGTCTCAGCTATTTTGGGCGACCAACGGTGCCAGTATTATAACGTTTTACCAATCTCTAACACTCAGCTTTTCTTTCAGACTTGGCATAAGAGCTGCAAGCAGTGCTCAATCTTGGACACACAACTGGATAGGGATTTAGTAAGAAAACCAGAAATATTCAAAACTGCTTTTTTCAAGAAATGAACAGTAAAAAATATTACAACGTTTTTTTTTATTCTGAGCAGAATTGCTCAGATCAGTCGATGCACTTCTAGGTCTACGAATGATAAAAACAGCAAGCCATCTGACAATGTTAATCATGAATGGGTGTTTTTAATAAAGTTGCATTCTTGCATTTGCAAATCAAATGGCTTTCAGTTTAGAAGTCTGCCTCATTTACCGTAAGCCGGAGGATTACATTAGCATTAAATGCCACTTACCCTGTGGGAAAGTTTTGTTTACAACTGATTTTCAGGATGAAGGCAGGCACCGTGTATAGTACATTGTTATTTTTTTTTTCAACATGCCAATATGCCAGTAGGCACTCAACCAATAAACCATCTTTTTTAACGTTACATTTCTTTCAGTTCTTTTACTCTCAGAACACCATCCAATTCTTTGCTGTTGCTTGATTATTTTCATGTTGAAAAGTTGCTTGAAAGAACGAGAGCCTGTTTTCCCATTGGTCTAGGGGGGCATTGCTTAGAAGACCGGTTCAAAGGCAAGAATGTTTTATAAATGAAGCTGGCAGTAAAGAGTATATCGCGCTGAATCATAAAAGATGCTGTGGTTGGCTCTATTTCATGCCCCTGGTGGTACATAGCAGTGTTGGTTGAAAACACCTTTTATTAGGCCAGCTAGGAAGCAAAAACAGCTCTTGAAATGTTGTTATACAAGTCCCTGTACTGTGTGGAGTGAGCTGGCACAGCGGGTAGACTGATGACAGGACGCGGAACTTGGTGGGGGAGGCAGCAGGGGATACCCCCACCCATCCCTATAAATGTATGAACACATTGTGCATTTTCCAGTCCACTTTTCACCTTATTTTACATTTTACTCTTCTTTTTCCCCTTCACTTCTCCTGCTATTGTGCTCCTGTCTCCATTCCTCTGCTTCTCTTTTCTTCACCATAAAGCTCTATGATTACTTCTCTCACCTCTCCTGCCTTCTGCACCCACCTTCTTACAATCATGCTTTCGTTCTAATCTCCTTGGCCGTGCATTTGTCGTCTTCTTCTCTCTCCCTCCCTCTTCCCTCTTCTTCTTGTCAGGGTAACAGGGCAGTAGAGGGGAGTCAGGTGACCTCTCTCATCTTCCTGTCAGGGTACTAAGGCAGTAGAGGGGAGTCAGGTGACCTTCCTCTTCTCTATTTTTCCTGTCAGGGTAACAGAGCAGCAGAGGGAAGTCAGGTGATCTCCCTCATCTTCCGGTCAGAGTAACAGCCCAGCACAGCTCTCCTACTCGGTGGTAACCCGCACCAGAAAGACCAGATCGGGAGACCGCTCCTTCTCCCTCTTCGCGGCCAGAGCCTGGAACGCCCTTCCGCTCCACCTCGGATAGACAACATCACTCCCCATCTTAGCGAGAAATATCAAAACCTGGCTCTTCGACAGACCCCCTCTTTGATGGACTGGAACCTGCACCCGCCCTCCCCCACAGCGCCTTGAGACCCTCGCGGGTGAGTAGTTGTGCCTAACAAATACCATGATTGATTGATTGAGTAACAGGGCAGTAGAGGGGAGTCAGGTGACCTCCCTCGTCTTCCTGTCAGGGTAACAGGGTAGTAGAGGGGTGTCAGGTGACCTCCCTCATCTTCCTGTCAGGGTAACAGGGCAGTAGGGGGGTGTCAGGTGACCTCCCTCATCTTCCTGTCAGGGTAACAGGGCAGTAGAGGGGATTAAGCTGACCTCCCTCATCTTCCTGTCAGGGTAACAGGGCAGTAGAGGGGAGTCAGATGACCTCCCTCATCTTCCTGTCAAGGTACTAGGGCAGTAGAGGGGAGTCAGGCGACCTTCCTCTTCTCTCTTTTTCCTGTCAGGGTAACAGAGCAGCAGAGGGAAGTCAGGTGATCTCCCTCACTTCCTGTCAGAGTAACAGCCCAGCTCAGCTCTCCTACTCGGTGGTACCCCGCACCAGAAAGACCATATCGGGAGGCCGCTCCTTCTCCCTCCTTGTGGCCAGAGCCTGGAATGACCTTCCGCTCCACCTCAGACAGACAACATCACTCCCAATCTTAGCGAGAAATATCAAAACCTGGCTCTTCGACAGATCCCCTCTTTGATGGACTGGAACCTGCACCTGCCCTCCCCCACAGCGCCTTGAGACCCTCGCGGGTGAGTAGTCGTGCTTAACAAATACCATGATTGATTGATTGAGTAACAGGGCAGTAGAGGGGAGTCAGGTGACCTCCCTTGTCTTCCTGTCAGGGTAACAGGGCAGTAGAGGGGAGTCAGCTGACCTCCCTCATCTTCCTGTCGGGGTAACAGGGCAGTAGAGGGGAGTCAGCTGACCTCCCTCATCTTCCTGTCGGGGTAACAGGGCAGTAGAGGGGAGTCAGCTGACCTCCCTCATCTTCCTGTCGGGGTAACAGGGCAGTAGAGGGGAGTCAGCTGACCTCCCTCGTCTTCCTGTCAAGGTAACAGGGCAGCAGAGAAGAGTCACTCGACCTTCCTCTTCCCTCATCTTCTTGTTAGGTTAACGGGACAGCAGAGGGAAGTCCAGTGACCTCCCTCTTCTCTCATCTCCCTGTCAGGGTAACAGGGCAGTGGAGGGGAGTCGGATGATCTTTCTCTTATCCCATCTTCCTGTTCGGGTAACAGGGCAGTGGAGGGGAGTCAGGGTCAGGTCAATCAATCAATCAATCAGGCGTTTGAAAGCGCACCTACTCACCCGAGATGGTCTCAAGGCGCTCGGGGCAGGGCACCGCAGCGCCAGGATGTTACGTGCTTCATTGAAAAGCCAGGTATTTAGGCCCCTAAGGAACTTGGCTAGTGAAGGTGTTTGTCGGAGGTTGAGAGGGAGGATGTTCCATGCCTTAGCCGCAAGAAAGGAGAAGGAGCGTCCTCCTGTTCTGATCTTCTTGATGTGGGTACTGTCGCAAGGGAGAGCCGGGCTAAGTAGAGGGATCTTTGTGGTGCATAGAATGAGAGGCGGTGGTTCATGTAGGCTGGTCCAGTGTTTTGGAGGGCTTTGTGTGTATTAGTGAGGAGCTTGAAGGTGATTCTCTTCTCGAAGGGGAGCCAGTGTAGTGACCCTAGGTGTTGGCTGATGTGGCAGTGGCGCAGTAGGTTGAGGACTAGTCTGGCGGCAGCGTTCTGGACGTTTTGGAGTTTGCAGGTGAGGTTTTCGTTGGTCCTGGCGTAGAGTGCGTTGCTGTAGTCCAGTCTGCTGCTGATGAGGGCGTGTTCGAGGGGAATCAAGTTGAGGGTCTTCCAGACGAGGTGGAGGGAGTGGTAGCAGGAATAGTAGAAAGCGTTGATCTTGGGGTCCATTTTGAGTTCAGAATCCAGGATGATTCCGAGGTTGCATGCATGGTCCATGGGGGAGGGAGCACTTCCGAGGGCGGGGGGGGGGGGCTACCATGTGTCGTTCCAGGCAGAGTGGTGTGGGCCCATGATGAGTACTTTGATTTTGCCTGTGTTGAGTTGTAGGCAGCTGTTCTTCCTCCACCTGGCTACAGCTTTCATTCCTTCTTGAAAGTTGTGTTTGGGTTCGTTAGATAGGGAAAGGATGAGTTGGGTGTTATCGGTGTACAATACGATGTTGAGTTTGTGTGATCTGACGATGGGTGCAAGCGAGCCATGTAGATGTTGAACAGGGTGGGGCTGATGGAGGATCCTTGCTGGCCTCCGCAGGTGGTCGATGTGGGTTCTGAGATGAAAGGAGGCAGTCTTGCCCGTTGTGTACTACTGGAGAGGAATGAGTGGATCCAGTTGAGGACCTTGTTCTGGATTCCTGCCTCATGTTGTCTGCAGGCTAGGGTGCGGTGTGAGACTGTGTCGAAGGCAATGGGGAGGTCCGGGAGGATGAAGGTCACAGTCTCTCCTCTGTTGAGGAGGGAGCGGATGTCATCTGTCACGGCCAGATAGGCGGTTCCGGTGCTTTGATTCTTCCTGAAGCCTGATTGGGAAGGGTCAAGAATGTTGCTTTCTTCTATGAAGGATGCAAGTTGTCTGTTGACGGCCTTTTCCATGACTTCCGCCGGGTACGGGAGTTAGGAGATCAGTTTGTAGTTCTTGAGGTCGGTGAGGTCCGCAGAGGTTTTTTTCAAGAGAGGGTTGATCCTGGCGTGTTTCCAGTCGCCGGGGAAGGAGCAGGTCTCGAAGGAGCGGTTGATGATTTGTTGAAGCTTGAGCCATGATGTCTGCGGCTCTGTGGTAGTTGGAGGGGGGCAGGGATCCGTGGGGGGCCCCGGATTGGATTGACTTCATAGTCCTCAGCGTGTCTTCGATGCTGAGGGCGGTCCAGCTGTCAAGTGTCAGCTGAGTGTTGGGGGGAAGAGCGGGTGTGAGTTTGGCATGGAGGTTGTTGCCATCGAATTTGTAGTAGATGGTCTTGATTTTGTGATAGAAGAATGGTAGTAAAACTGTTAGTTTCGGTGAACTCTTTGATGATGCCGAAGAGTTCCTTGCTGTTGTGTGCATGGGTGGAGATTCTGCCCTGGAGTGCTTTCTTCTTTGAGTATCTGATTAGTTTGTGGTGGTCGATGGTGGCTGCTTTGAAGCTGTCGAAGTCTGCTGTGGTTTTGGAATTCCTCCATATCTTTTCGAGGTGTCTGCAGGTTCGTCTAGATTCTCGGAGTTGGGTGGAAAACCAGCGGGCTTTTTTGGCGTAAGGGTTGGACGTTTCCTTGAAAGGGGCAATGGTGTTGGCGAGGTCGGTGATCCAGTGTGTAAGGTTTCGGGCGGCGGTGATTGGGTCTTCGTTCATAGCGGTGGGAGCGGAGCTGCTGAGGAAGGCAGTGAGCTGGTCCTTGGAGATCTTGTTCCAATTCCGGCGCTGTTTTGGTGGGGACGTTTGCGGGCGATGTTGGTTTTGAAGGCGAAGTGGACACAATTATGGTCCTGAAGGTGATGGAGTTTCATGCTGTGAAGATGGGGTCAAGGGTGTGTCCTGCTGAAAGCGTTGGTTCTGGTATGATCTGTTTGAGTCGGATGTTGTGGAGGTTGTCCAGGAGGGAGGAGGTGTTGGAGTCTTGGAGGTTGTCGAGGTGGAGGTCCCCCAGGAGGGTGTAGTCAGTGAAGGTGATGGCTTGCTGGGGGATGATGTCGGTGAACGTGTCAGAGAAAGGCGTGCAGGTTCCAGGGGATCTGTAGATAAGGGTGCCTTGGAGAGTAGTGGATGGGTTGGTCAGTATATTGCGGTGGAGGAGTTACATCAGGTCCGTGGGCCCATCGATGTAGGTGCTCAGATGAAGGTTGGATTTGTGGGCGACCGATCACGATGTCAGGTCCAGAGGCGACATTCGTCCAGGCTTCGGTGAACAAAGTGATGCAGGGCGTGGTGCTGTCGAGGGTGTCCCAGATATCCCAGATTTCCGTGGTGTGTCCGTGGAGGTGACCTCCATTGTCTTTCTGTCAGGGTAACAAGGGAGCAGCGGGGAGTCAGGTGACCTCCCTCGTCTTCCTGTCAGGGTAACAGGGCAGTAGAGGGGAGTCAGGTGACCTCCATCTTCTCTCATCTTTCTGTCAGAGTAATAGGGCGGTGGGGGAGCGGGGGCGTCAGAAGACCTTCCTCTTCGCTCATCTTTCTGTCAGGGTTACAGGGCAGCAGAGGGAAGCCAGCTGACTTCCTCTTCCTCATCGTCCTGTCAAGGTAACAGGGCAGCAGAGGGCAGTCGGGTGACCTTCCCTCTTCTCCCTGTCAGGATACCAGGACGGTAGAGGGGAGTCATGGGTCCTCCCTCTTCCCTCGTATTCTTGACAGTGCAACAGTAGTGGGGAATCAGATGACCCTCCTCTTCCTCATCATCCTGTCAGGGTACCAGGGCAGAAGAGGGGAGTCAGGTGACCTTCCTCTTCCTCATCGTCCTGTCAGGGTAACAGAGCAGAAGAGGGGAGTCAGGGGGCCTCCAGCTTCCCTCGTCTTTCTGTCAGGGTAACAGGGCAGTAGAGGGGAGTCAGGTGCCTTACATACAATGAGGAATAAATGTTACCTTATAGAGTGTTACATTCTTATATCTAGCACCCAGACTGTGCATACAAAGTAAGAGTGACATTTTGGTTGATGAAGGGGTAGCACCAATCAGCATTACCTATTCATTTATCAACGCAAGCCATAGGCTGAATTCCACCTGATTGCAAAATTAATCTCTATAAAAAAGAGACCAATAATGCAGGGTCTAGTCCTTTGACACTATACCAGGAATGTAAGGCCATTACCTCCTTGTGTCTCTCAAATGTTACCTTAATCACACACCAAACTTATCTTGGACCAAAGCCTGCCAGAACATACACTTCCAGAGTACTTGGTGCTACCAGGTGCTAACCTGCCACCACTCATACTGCCAGCTGGATGAAGTAAAACTCCCTCTGTCAATGAGCAGACCACCACCCCATTAACTGATGACCAGGCTGCAGTGATTACAAGGGAATTCACTATGAATGTGCTAGTCCTTGAATTACATGTAGTATTGATTGTTCTATAATTTTATTTCCTTTTTTATAGGAGTACACATGCCCCTTCATCTTGTACTTATACCAACTCTTCCCAGCTTGCCACTTGGCTCATTGGTCATGCCACCATGCCAAAGGTGACAATCTTGTGTGTTGTGAAGTTCAGTTGAAGCCGCATATTGGTGACCGGTTGAGCCTGAGAAGGCAACCCTTAAAATGTTTTAGGTCATTGTAGCATTGTCGATAGGTACACATAGTGCAGAAAGGACTTAGACCTACAGCGACCCACCTGTGTGATACTGCTGCCGTCCACTCAAGTTGTCACAATACTGTACAGGAGTGAGTCAGAGCCTCCGTCAATATGACACGGAACTAGGTAATTGTAACAGGAGCCCTGATCCTGTACAACAACAGTGCTTTCTGGTTATTTTTCTATGGAGCCTGCCATCAGCCTTACTAAGCTTACTTCTATCCTTGGCTGAACCTGGATGATGACCCAAGTGCCCCGACTGATCTGTCTCGCACCCAGGAATCTTGAAAGTCTTCCGGTCATCCTCCACTCAGCATGACTGATTTTAAACCCCCTTTGCATGCTCATAATTATCCTAGGCACTGCCACCTCACTGTCCATCAGCACCTCAGAGAGCAAAACAATAAAGCATTGAACAGTCATGGTAACACTTGCACTGGGGATTTAGCCTTAGTGCAAGGGTGCCCTCAACCTGCCATCATCACCCGGTGAAGAACCTAGTGGGTACCACTAGCCTGTACACTGGACATGAAGCCCAGTGCTGATAACCTACCTGCCACCCAAGACCAGCTTTACCTTTCCCTAAGACCCATACTGTGAATTCTGCTGTGGCATCCTCCATCAGCCACTGCCATGGCTATATCAATTCTGTGAAGCGCTCTGATACCTTCGGGTCAAGTTAATGCGATTCAACTCAAAAGTAACAGAAGTGGGAAAACTAATGGTGCCTGTGGTAACTACCATCCAAACAATAATCAATCCCGTGCAATTTGCAGTTCCAAACTTGACCACGTTGGTGCCGCTTTCTGTTGGAGAACAAAACGGAATGCAAAGCAGATAAATCTGATAAGTGACTCTGGGTAATCTGAAAGGTTATAAATTGCAAAAAGAAGAAAAAAACAGCTAAAGGCCCTGAAAGAGTACAAATGTACAATTGATAAGATTAGAGCTTTGGACAGAACTGAGTTAACATTCCTAGCCAATCATTTTTTTGTCTGTTGTCTCCACGCGTCTACCGAAATTGAGTAGTATGCCCCAAAGTGGGCTCCAAGATCATTGTGCTTAGGCACTTATACTACATATCACTGATAAAACCTGATATGGCCAAATCAAATTGCTCGCGGTTTGATTTCTAGCACACAGGGGACCAGGTGAGATTTGGCAGTTCATTGAAGACAGCACCATCAGAGTCAAGGCACACAGGTTTGCATTGGCTGGTCCCATTCTCTGATGGCACATAAAGAAGCAGTGTAATTGAATGCTACATAGAGGAATTACCAGCAGACAAGCAGTATGAGCTCAAGTGTTTGTAGCCATCACGTATTAGTTGTTTTAGGGTTTTATATTTTTACATGACATTGTCCTTCTAGGTATTATCCTACACAGGTTAGGGTAAATTTGAAATTAAACCCTCAGAAAGCATTACTCCAATTAGGTACAAGCCCAACCACAACTTACCACTCGCAGCTTAATCTAGTCACATTTAAAGCTAGAACAATTACGATATGAATGGCAGTGGTAGAAAACGCACAGGCCAGCACCTCCGTTCTGTTTACCAAAAGTCCAGGTGTAACAATCTGTAAGAGGGCGTGCTCAATGTACAACACTGTGCCACTCACCCAGTGTTATCTTATATGGAAAACACTTTTCTCCATACACATAACAACGATTAATTAATTGCAGAGTACAACGACTAAGAAGTTTGACTACTGACCTTGTTGTCAGTTATTTTAATGATAAACATAACATCATTCTATGTATCTAATGAAAACAGTGGTCATTCAAATACAGAACAAGCAAGAAAACAAAAATAATCTTGATTGTGTTGACAAGTAGTGAATGTTGTTGATGCTGACAGCGGACACGTGTTTCGTCGTTGAACAACTTCTTCAAGGCTCGAAAAATGTCGAAAGGATCGTAGTGTAAATCTTCTGGATCCCTCAGTAGTATGGGATATACCACAGCAATAGCGATGAACCAGATACTTTGTTTTTTCATTACAGAGTAGGACTTAGAAGCACTTTCCAATGTCGAAAAGTGAAGTTAAAATTTAGTCGACACATTAAAATAGGACTGTTGTTCAGTCTGTACAGTTTTGAAGTATAAGCACTTATAGTGTGGTCAGAAAAGCATAAAAGCTTGTATAAGAGTACAACAAGCCCCAAGACTTCATTGGTAAATATAGTAGTACAGCATCATAGTCGTTGCCTTGTGGGTGTAGCGAAATGGGTCTTGTTTCAATCGGAGAAGTTCTACTCTGTAACTGAAAAATCAAAATATCTGGTTAACGTGGCTTAATGCTGCCTTGTTAATAAGGCCCCCTTTCACGCTGTGTTTAGCGTGAAAGGGGCGTGCAGTGAGTGTTGTGGTGGGCGTCCACCGCAACACCCATTGATATTTCCGCTGCCCCTTATTAACAAGGGCAGTGTAAATAGGAGCTAATGCCAAAGTTAAGACCAGGAAAACCCTGGTCTTAAGTTGGCGATACAAAGAGTAATGCTTTATTTCTCCTCATTTTTGCATTTTCCATGTGTGCTGCCTTGTGCAGCACACATGTAAAATGTAAAATGTCATGGTTTGTTTATGTACAGGGAGGTGCCCCTTTCTGTACATAAACAAACCTTTTTTTTAAAATGCCGTTTTGTAACAAGCATGTGTGCTGCATGAAGCAGCACGCATGTAGGTTACAAACTGGCATTTTAGGTTTGTTTATGTGCAGGAAGGGACACTTTCCTGTACATAAACAAACCTCCCTGCTTGCAGACACCATTGCACTCTGGTGCAAGGACACCTGCGTTGGCGCTAAGTTGTGAAACTTAGCGCCATCGCAGGAGGAAACGCAAGGCTGCACCATATCCTTATGAATATGGTGCAGCCTTGTGTTTCCGAAGTGGCAGAACCACTTCCTTGTGAATATCCCCCACAATTTACATATTTCCAGTGCATGATTTGTTTATTTCGTTCTAGGGGGGATATTCACAAGGACTTATCTCCGATTTATCTCCACCTTAACCCAACAAAAGTTGAGATAGATTTAACACCCCATTCACAAGCTGGTGCAAACTGCAGACATCACCAGAATTCCCGCAAGAACTGCCCCAAAATGTATCTCCACTGTGGACACCACCCACTAACCCTACTGAGAAACAGAGTAGGCGTTCCCATGCAAAAACACCCGAAAAAACCACAACACCACTTTGAAGACAACCTGCCAGATCTGAGATGCAAACCAAATACAGGTGATAAGCCGCGGTAGCAGCAGGGAATTAACACCTGCCTTTTGCTGGTGTTAAGAAGGACGACTACCTGCAGCAATAAAGGGAGCCCAGCCAAGAGCCACTCTGGAAGACCCAAAGATGCCATGGAGACAATGATCATGCAACGCGGATACCCATGAGGGCCACAACACCCACCCCAACCACTCCAGGCTCCCCACCACGCCGAGGACCCCCCGCCTCACCCCCCCCCCGGGAACACCACAGAGGCAGCATACACAAAGACAGCGGACCCACCTGAAACGCACCTGCCGCCCAGACCCAACTGCCAGAGTCGGAGGAGTCACACAGCCAGCCCCATCCAAGGTCATCACACCTGTCCTGGATGCCAACATCAGCCTGGAACCCCAGCACCCCCACGTCACCCACACTATGCTCGAGTATCTGGAGATCAAGCAAGGCCCCTACGCCATAGCTGGTTTCCCTCACGTGTCAGGGACAATCAACTGCACACATGTACCCCTTGTGCCGCCTGCCCACACTTCACACAACAGAAAACAAACGCACACCATGAATGTGCAGGCAATAGTGGACCGCCCGGGACTCATCAATAATGTTGTGGCCTACTCCCCAGGCAGAGTGCATGAAACTCACATCCCCCAACAGTCCATCATCACCCAGCGCTCCCAGGATGGCACACATGGAAATGCAGTGCCCGTTGGTAAGTCCAAATTAAACACACCACACACCTCCAGCCCACAGTCATGCAAGTCATGCAACTCACGACACTGCCAATGGGCATGCAGCACAACTGCATTCAACAATGCACACAATATGCCAACTGACCAGACACAATAACACAACTCCATTGGGAATCCAGACTTGTCATGTCCACAACCCAGCCACGGCATGGCACCACAGACACACAATGGCAGGATGTGAGGAGAGGCATGGAGCAGGCATGTGCGAGACCGGCAAGTGACAAATGAATGTGAACCTAGCCAATGCCAGGTGTGGCATAGAGGTGCCGGACAGACCACAGAGTGCAAACCACGGAATGGCCAAGTGGAGATCAACTGCTGGTGAAGGAGTGTAGGGGCCAGTGGTCACTACCATGTCCCCACAGGCAGTGGGTCAGATCGTGGAAATGTTGCACGTCACGTCCGCCCCTGCATGTGAGTGCGTAGTAGGTTGGACCTGGGTACACCAAGCCTGTGTAGGGGTGTGACAAAAAGCCTGTTGCACTGGTTGTGGTTCTCATTCTGAGTGGACAACGCGTCTGCCAGGGCGGTGCCTCACAGCCCGCCACGAGTCCTGCGCTGAGTGCAGCGGGGCCTGCGTCCCTGTGCACTTGCTGCACCCTGGGCCGCTGGTCCCCAGACCCGTCATGCCTGCCCCAGTGCACGAACGAGGCTCCGTTCACCTGCCTACACCGGTGTGTGTCGAAGAGGGCCTACCACGTGCCTGTGGAAGCTCCAAGCACCAGTCCCCCGACCTCTGCGGCCTCTGCAAACCATTGCTGGCCCCCCGACGCTGGCCTACATTACTCCTTTCCCTTTGACATACTCCACCGGCGTCCCCTTCAGCCCAGTAGGTCCCACATGTGGAACTGTGTCCTGAGTCCTGAATGGCAGTTACCCCAAGTCTGTGGCAGCGGCACAGCACCAGACTCCCTTCAATCAGTAAGGCACAGCCTGAGACACATGGTGCCACTAACCCTGTTCAATGCAAGTGGCGACACGTGGTGACACTAACACTGTTCAAAGCAAGCCAGCGACACATGGATGAGGGCTCAGGCCTACACTGCGGTCCAGAAGGTCACACATGTGGAACTGTGTCTTGGGTAAAATGTGGAGAAGTACACACCATTGTGCACGCCTCATCACAGGCGGCATTCTCTAACAGCACTGATGCCACTAACATTGTGCGCAATGAGTCATGGGAACAATCTGATTGTACCTTGGTGGCGTCTGAGTCCATGGCATGGTGGTTTCCTGCATCTTCATCTGGCTGGACCGGACTTGGTGTCCGACATGTGTCTGTTCCATTCATCTCCACCATAGTGACTGTTTCAGCGTGGTCCTGCCCTCTGCATCATGCCCTGGGGGTACATCTTCCACTGTCCACCGAGACACTCTGCGACACGCCCTTTTGTCATCTACAGAAACCTGCTCTGCACACGTGACCCTGCGCCAGTGTCCCGGTAGGCCCATGCAGGGCACTGTGCATCCAGGGCCACTAACTCTGTGCAGCACAAGACTTTATGGTTGTATGGTTGTGTCCCGATGTACACTGTTGTCAATTTCTGACTGCACCAGGCAGCCCTTGCCGGCTGGTGTGCACACACCTCACACACATCCAACACAGGATTTACTCGGTATGTGTGCCTGCTAATAAATGTGGCAGTGCACATGTGCCCGTAACCATTCACACCATCTGAGCAAGTGTGTCCATGTGGTCATTGTGTCAGCCTGATGGGCACGGGCCCTGCAACATCACAGTGTGCTTTCTTCAGCGGACGTTACCATGTCATCCAGCTCCTGGTGTGGCGCTGGACTCCCACCTCCGGTATGCATTACTGCCTTCTTGTTGTTGGTGTGTTTCTGCTTGTTTGTGCCTTTCGCATCATTCCGGATGTTCTTGTTTTCTTCCATTATCCTCCTCTGATCGCAGGCTGCATTCACCTTGTCCAAGATGGCCTGCCATGTACATTGTTTTTTTGCCAATGGGGTTTGTGGGGTTGTCTGGTGGCTCGGGTTGCCTCCGTTATGCTAGGCTGTTGTTTTCTGTTTGGTTTGTCTTTCTTTTTCAGGCTTTTGTTGAGCAAATTCCCGCCTGCCATGTCTGTCGCCGTTCTGGCAGTGCCTATCCCTGCTTTCCTCATCGCGAATGGGCTCATCGCACGGTTTATGTGTGTTGTGGTTTGTGTTTTTAACTCCGTCGAGGTGGTTGTATTGACATTGGCTGCGGTTTTGGCAGACTATCGCATGGTACCGCCTTGTTGTGAATTCCACGATGACACAGGGTTATTTTCCCACAATAGGCTGCGATGTTTAAAGTTGCATTAGCATTTTTTTAATGATGTTTAGCACAAGTTCTTGTGAATATACCACTAGGACTTCTTATTTTTAAATGCTACAAATCTCAGCATGCAAATAAAAAGCCATCTACTACAAAAATATAACTTAGTTCGAATACCAGGCACTTTTATGTAATTTACTCTTTAAAAACCCGGTCCACTACCAAACACACATATAAAAAATATTGAGTAATTATTAAACACCATTAATGAAGCAACCTACCAACTAAAATAACATTATCTCTAAAATATGACATCAAAACTTAAAACATGAAAGATATATAATCATTCCAAAAATAATATAATATATATATGTTGTCACATATATGAAGCACATCATAAATATTACCACATCAATATTCCCAAATAGAATACAAAAATAATTACTCATAGTTCCATTCCCGTAGAGTATCTTAATAAATCCTGTTTCACAGCAGGTAATCAACAAGATAAGGTCAGAAATTGCAAACATACAAATATGCAAATCGTAATCACATCAGCAAAGCATTGCATGAAATTCAACTATTCCCCTAAAAACATAAAAAAATCTATTGAAAAAACTATACATATATAAATATAAATATATATATATATATATATAGCAGAAGAAAAGGTTGCCCCTAGTTGAGCCGCACTCGTAGAAGGTAAGTGGAGATCAGGAAAAGTCTGATTGAGCCCTCTGCGTCTTAGCCAGTCCTGACGCGTTTCAAACATACACTCTTTGTCACAGGTAACTTGCACAAGAACCACCAGCACGTGCAGTTCCAGTACCTTCCCTTTTTATACAGAGTTAATTCACAATCATGCTCAGGTGAGAGAAAAAAGCATTGTGGGACTGGAAGTCCGTAATCCATTACCCCAGTGGGCTGCTGGCAGGTTGCAGTGGCAAAGTTTTCAAACAACCCAGTGCACAATCCAGTACAAATCCCAGTGTCAACAATCACCCTTCCGCTCAGTGTTCCACCAAGTAACACCTGGCGACAGACCCGCCTCTCAGCGATGTTGTCAGCTGCCGACTGGGCCAGCCGTGAATATCAGAAGAAAATGTTGCCTCCAGTTGAGCCGCACTCGTAGAAGGTAAGTGGAGATCAGGGAAAGTCTGATTGAGCTCTCCGCGTGTTAGCCAGTCCTGACGCATTTCAAGTATGCGCTCTTTGTCAAAGGTAACCTGCACAAAAACCACCAGCACTTGAGGTTCCAGTACCTTCCCTTTTTATTTGGAATTAAATCACAATTATGCTCAGGTGAGAGAAAAAAGCCTTGTGGGACTGGAAGTCGGTAATCCATTACCCCAGTGGGCTGCTGGCAGGTTGCAGTGGCAAAGTTTTCAAACAATCCAGTGCACTATCCAGTACAAACCCCAGTGTCAACAATCACCCTTCCACCACGTGTCCCGCCAAGTAACACCGGTCGGTGGACCCGCCAGGTCCCACACCCACCGCTCCACAGACCACATACTACTTGGAGACCTGAACTTCCACCTGGACAACCACAATGACCCCAACACCACCATCCTCCTATAGAACCTCACTAACATGGCCTGAAGCAACTCATCTCCACCCCTAATCGCACAACGGGACAAACACTTGTCCCCATCTTTGCTGGAGGAAACAGCATCCTCTTCAGCCACACCACAGAGTTGCTCTGGCCTGACCATCACTGCATCCATTTCTCCCTTAGTAATCCCATTGCACATAAGCACTCTCTCCGACTCCCACACAGAATCTGGAACAAAGTCTCAGAAGAACACCTCACCTCCGCCCCAACCTGCACTCCATCCCCAACTATGATGGACGCCAATGCTGCAGCAAGCAACCTCCACCAATGGATCACCAACTGTGCCAACACACTCGCCCCCCTTCAAAACTCCACAAGGCAACACAACAAGAAAGCTAACTGGTTCACCATGTCACTCCAAGAATCCAAGCGCTCCTGCCGAAGACAGGAAAAGATGTGGAGAAACAGCAAAACTCCGGAAGAATGCTCCACCCACAGAACAGCTACCACAGCACACCACCAACTCATCAAATACACAAAGAAAAACTTCCTTCAAGACAGAATCCTCTCCAACGTCCATAACTCCAAGGAACTCTTCGCCATCATACAGGAATTTGCCAAACCCAACAGTGAAATTACCCCAACTAAGCTGCACACACCTACTCTTCAGTGCCCTGAGACCCTAACATGTGAGTAATGCGCTTTACAAAACCCTGATTGATTGATTAATTTCCCTTTTTGCTGAAAGAAATGTGAAATATAAAGTGGAAGCATTAACAGACCTTTTGTGTATTCTGTGTTCTGTATTACCATCATACGTTTGCTGGCAGTAATGAGCTACAGATTTTTTGTGCTGTCACTGATGGGCTACCATCACATCACAATTGAAGTGTTAAGGAATATTTGTAAATGTGATGAATTGAAAAATGTATGCACTAGTTGGGTTTAGTCATAACACGCTTATTCATTTCAAAAGGGGCGGCATTGACCAGCTAAATAAACACCCTGTTTAGGTCTCTACACAAGTCTTAAGGAAAGTATTCACAACCCAGTGGCTTTGACACAAGCAGCAAGAAACTCCCCAGAGAAATGTGTGCTAAGTTCAATCAGTACCAACAATTTTAAAATAAAGTACACAACACAGTAAAACCCCAAGTCCATTTAGAAAACTAAAGACAAATTGAAATGGCAAAAAACAAAAACATATTAAGATCAAACAGGGGGAACTGACACATAGATGTGTAAAGTTTTCAGGTGTAAAGGACCTAGAAAAAAGAAAGCACCATTAAAGAACAGCATTTAATGGTTGACTAGGACCTAGGCATGATTTGTCTGACCACGATCTAGGAGCTTACACCAGTCAAAGTTCTTCCCTTAGGAAGTCTCTCAAATGGAAGTTAACATTTCTCAGAGGGGTAAGGTCTAAGCCTAAGGCTTGAGACTCCCTCAAAGTTAAATACATGGTTAATGAGCTTTTCTAGAGATGCTGGTTTTGGCAGCAAAGCTGCAAGTGGAACTGAGATACATTTACAACCTCTCCCCGGTCCAAGGATTACCTTGGACTTAGTCACTTTTTCAGATTTCAAAATCCAAGATTGGGGCCTGGCTACAAGCTGCACCTGGGCAGGGTTCGACAACGCTAGACAAAAGATCCAGCTGAACCTTTTTTCACTGTGATAACAAGTGAGAAGGACCTGGTCTTCTTGCCCACTGTCAGTGTGATCTCCATGACCAAGCTTCAATGCTTTGTTGTGGTCCTCTGGAGGCTAAATGATTGTAAGTTACTCTCTTCTCCACCTGCTGGGAAAGTTTCTTCTGGTCATTCCTGTAGATCCTCAGGTAAGCTTCTAGGCAGTACTAGATATCTCTCCAGCCGGGATTCCTACAGGGTTCACTTCTCTGTATTCAGCTGGGCCATGTTGGAGACAAGAGCCCTTCTGTTTGTAAAATTAGTAATTTGCTTACTTTGCAATGTAGCTGTAGATATACATCCACTTCTGTTTTCAGGTTTTGGTTAGAAAATGCAGCAGAGTCTCCTCTTCTTGCAGCTTTTTAAGTTTTAGGAGTAATGAGTTGATAAAATGAGTGTGCCTTTTACATTGTTGGTTTAATTGTTTGAGTGATTTCGTTGGTTGTTTGCATAGGGTTTATATTTATTGGCTAGCTGTCTTTTGGTTTGCATTATTTTTCCAGTTATGTCTTTTCATTTTTTATGTTGGACGCAAATTAATGTTTGTTTTATAATGTTTAATTTCTATTTAAATAGTTTTTCTTATATTTTTAAAATATATATATGTGTGTGTAAATATATATATATATATATATATATATATATATATATATATTAAATATTGTTTAAATGTTTGTAGTTATTGGAAATAATTGTTTTCATTTATTTTGTGATGTAATGAGTTTTGTTGAAAAGTCAGCCCATATCGCACCCGATGCCCAGGCTGCTGGTGCAGGGCGACTCTTAGTTCCCATCTTGAATAATTACCAAATAAAGAGACGGGCGCTGAAGGCAGGAAAACAAGAACAGAGTTTATTACTCATGAGGAGAGCATGTCATTTGGGACACTCGCATAGTGTCTTCGGGAGGTGCTCTAACAAGTTTCTCTGAGGCTTCGCCTTTTATACACAGGTTCGTGGTACACAGGCATCCTTTTATTACAATCAATACATTGTGTAGTATGAAGGTATTCCAACACGTGGCTACAGTAGGGGCCCTTATCCTTCATGCAATAGGAGGGGGCTGTCACGCAGCTGAGTGTTCTGCTGATTCCATTGGAATGTGTGTGCCTGATCGAATCTCAGGGGGTGGGGTGGCCATGATCAATAGTGGCTTCTTTCAAGAGAGACGAGTGCATACAGTAGTGGGCAATAAACTGTATCCTCGGGCTAAGGGATGACCAGCGGTCCGTGCAGACATTCAGGCTCAGAGGTCGGGGTCGTCAAAGGAGGGGTATTCATGGAAGGAAAGGAGGTGTTGGTCAGGCGCGGGGTGTGATTCTCAGAGACAGAGTCATGCGGGAAGGGAGGCCTCATGGCTTGTGCATGTGAGAGCGGGGGCAGTCAGGGTGCATGGGGGAAGCTTGCAGGGTCAGAGAAGTGTGACGATGATCGATCGTGAACAAGGAGACCATGATACCTAAAATGGCTGTCGTGTACGTGTGTGCATGGGTCTATGCTAGCGGGATGACACAGTCAGTGTTTTAGCGATATCCGTTCTGCTTACAACAAGGGGTACAGTGAACACAAAATGAACGCCGCTTATGTACATACACATTGCCATTTTCAACAGTCGCCGCTTTTTTACATAAGCAAGTTCAGTTTCTACATGGTTAATGCGATAGGCGAAATGCACTGCATGTTAATTTACATTTGTTGGGTTCGTCACACAATCCTAGAGATCGGCATAATTTTTTAGTCGGAGTCAAGAAAAGAGGTTTCCGAAACACTACAGCATCAAGTTCAGACTTTTTCTCCGATGACATTAATTAAGAGTAATCTGATACCTTCGGGTCTTATCAGTACTTTGGAAAGCTAGATACATGGGTGACCGGTGAAACATTTTTGAAAGCAATAAAAATTGAGGGGGGAATTCAGTTAGATGTAAACAACTAGTCAAGGGGTGGGTAGAAAGTTCAGGAAGGGGGGTCTTAGTGAAAATGTCTTTTTCAACGATGAGCCACCACTGGTAGACTCTGGTAGTCCGTTTTCTTTTCGTTGGCGCTTTTGAGCACCGGCGGTGGAGCTATAAGTCCAGCTCGGAATCATCCGTACGCGTTGCAGGGTGCGATCAGTCCTCTGCTGTTAGATCACAGTCCTGTTTCCTAACTCATTTTCTTAGGGGTGCCTCATGCTGGGCACCTGCGTGTCTTTCTTTTTCCGTGGCAAAATCCCATTCCATAGTCAAAAGTTTATATGAAAGAGTTTGTTGAATAATTGAGGGAAGAGAGGGCGGAGTGGGGCCAGATCTTCGAACACACCAAGAGACCAAGGGAGCAAAGGACAATGAGCAGGCAGGCCCATCAGTCGGACTCAAAAGGGGACGGGGACTTCAGGCACGAGTGGGTCAGCAAGTCGAGGGCTTCAAGGTAGCCCTTCATTCTTTCATCTGCCGAGTTTGAGAGTTGTGCCTCGTCCCGCGTCTCGTTGCTCTGCGGCTCCACCTTTGGTTGCGGTCACATGTGCTTCATGATCTGTGGCCAGGCTGTGCGTCAC
Organism: Lissotriton helveticus; assembly: GCF_964261635.1. Taxonomy (NCBI): domain Eukaryota; kingdom Metazoa; phylum Chordata; class Amphibia; order Caudata; family Salamandridae; genus Lissotriton; species Lissotriton helveticus. The sequence continues at coordinate 414,832,121 of NC_136060.1, read as the reverse complement.
GTCCAGCTCCTCTCCTCCGGTTATTATATCTTTAAATGAGTAGAAAACAAGTTTTTAGAAAAACTGGCAGGAGAAGACATTTATACATCTCAATTCCGTCCCCAATCCTATGTAGGTGGGGGATAAGTTCATCGGTCACAGTCAGAAGTCGTCATTTATGGAGTCTGTAGGAGTGCATTGCTATGGAATTCATAACCCTGTTCGGCGCTCATTCGTGACGTACGTGGAGAGAAATTGGACCTTTATACACAGTGTATTATATCAAACTCAAAATCGAGTCCTTATGTAGCGACTCGTCCTTCCCTTTAACCCAAGCATCGACAATCTTACATTATCCCTTCGGGGTCGGCTAACTCTTGTAAGTGGGGCGTTATCGTCATGAAGAAGGGGGAGGGGGTGGACGTAAAACATGCTCTTCTTGGGGAGTGAACGTTAATCAAGGTCATCAATTTCGCTTTCGAGGGTAGATGACATGAAGCTGGGGTTAATCGGGGGAAACGGGGACGCTTTGGAAAGGGAGCTGGGGTCGATCGGGAGAAGAGGGGTACTCGGGACATTCGTACTCAAGGGCAGAGGAGCGAAGTAATTTGTGCATTGGGAATTGCATTTTTAGCGAACTGAGAAACAGAAGGCCATTTGACGTTATAGTCCCCCCATAAAAGGCCAGATTAGGGGACATCCGTCGTTTTACCTATCCTTTCCTTCATTACCAACTCGGGTTCTATCGTTTTGCAGAAAGGAGAGGTAGTAATATGGCGAGTCACAATCGTTTAGTTCTGGTCAATTTTTCCAAACACCTTTGTGTTCGAGGAGACCCAATTAGGTGTTGTGCCGGGAGGGGCAACAATGTTACCATACAAGGAAGGAGGGAACAGGGGGGGCTTTAAAGAGTGAGAGAGAGCGAGAGAGCGAGCGAGAGAGAGAGAGGGAGAGCGAGAGCGAGAGAGAGAGAGAGAGAGAGAGAGAGAGAGAGAGACCGCACTCTAAGTGGTCCATTCAGTACACGTGTGACATAGAGAGAGAAAGAGAGCGGGGGAGAGAGAGAGTGACGTGTACAATAATGGACCATTCAGTGCGCGGACAACATAGAACAACAGGGGTTAAGTAATACGGAAACACAAACGGAGGGATGACGTAGATCCATACATCACGTACATACAAATTCAGACGGGGAAGACAGTACATGTGTTATACACAAAAATCCAAGACAAAACATAAAACAGTTATTGGCCAAAATTATCCTTTTCTGTTTGCTGTGCATCCTTGTCATCCTAAGCTCTTTTGTTTACCTTTTTCTTCTCTTTTATTTGTCGGCTGCCCTTACTGGTGGCTTTGATTGTACACACTTACGCCGTTGGCAATCGGTCATGAACTGACCTGGTCGGGCTAATGCTCACGGCGGTATTTTCGAGTCATTTTAGCAAATGTGTTTCCAGGCTGAGACAACAGTTGGTGTCAATTGGAGAACAATGGGGCAGCTTTTAGTTACTTGTCTATGAGGATGCGAAAAGGAGGTAGTAGGTCTTTAAGTATCGGCAATATCCCTAGTCCTCCCGTCGGAGGGTACTTGTGTAATCCTTACCTCGGAATTTTCCTTAAACTTTCCCTATTTAGTTAAGTGTGGAGGGTTTAATCATGTGTGCACATTAGTTTAGGTTGTATTATTCGGAGTGCGTGGGCACCATAATCGAACGCCTTTTTCCCGTCTCTTCGTCCGTTAGATCACCATTTTCTTTTTTTCGTATTTTTAACCGATGTTCCAAAGTGACCTGCAGAAAAGAGGGTAAAAGAAGGGGGCGGGGGCAGCATTTAAGAATACATCAGCGCGCATAAACCCGAAAAGGCTTTTACTTACTACATACGCGGTCTATCTCCCCGGAACGCAGTTCTTGCCAATTCGGCATTTAAGCCCAGATGAACCTTTTAGTGTGCGAGAGATGATTATCGGAAGCCGGTGGATAGCATAGGTCACCCAAGTGTGGTATTACGGATCGTATGTAGGGAGGCCAGATGGCACTCCGTTGGAGCGACTTAGGGGCATTTCAGCACAATTTTTCTGATACAGGTAGCATATAAAGTATAGGCTGAATTCCAGGGTCTTTTAGCGGTTGCTTTAAGCTGTACAAAAATGTGCAAAGTACATACAACAGAAACCTGTACCATTCATTTTTGCAGTATCTCTGCGTACTATACTTTTTAATCCTTAAACAGTGGTCATTTATTCGAAACTTACTAATTCACACGTGACAACTAAGTTTGCTTTTTCCAAAAAATCTTTAATAAGAATGTCGGTGCATAAATATGGGCCTACAACCCCGTGGGCCGGCCACGGAGCAGGCTGGAACTGTTATGTGTGGGGATACTTATTAGCAAAAAACTTTAATGGAGTCGGTGGTCGTTTATTTCATAATCAAAAAGTGCGACAAGTGCAACAAAATCATGTCGAGACTTCAGTGTGAGCGAGTGTCATAAGTGTTGGGCTTCCAATTTTCAATAATCATGATGCGTCAAACTTAACAACAATTCATTGTCCGAATGTTCAATTAATACCCACCTGATGTCAATTTACCGTCTGAACACATAACCAGTACCCATTCAATATCAATTCTTTGTCCGAACATATAACCCGTACCCATCTCATATCAATTCATTGTCCGAGCTGACAGTATACATCCTACATTATGTATAACTACTATTTTTATCCGATTTATTAATCTACTCTACCTATCATATTCTATCACATCTATATTGTTTTATACTTATCTTGCTCTCATTTTGATATCATGTCAGATATGCTATTTTATTGTGACGCTCCCTAATTCTTTTCATTGCAAACTGGAATGTTCATTGTTTTGATTATCCTCTGAGGCGGAAGCCGGAGGACTGCATTTTGCAAATTGAGTTTAAAAATTGTCATTTTCTCTGTGCTTGATTTTAAAAAGCATTGAGCATATCAGCACTGAAGCGCTGACTCTCACGCGCTAAAGCAGCAAAGTGATTTTGAAAACTGTCATTTTTCTCTGTGTTTGATCTAAAAAGCTTTGAGTATACCTGCACTGAAGCGCTGACTTCTCACGCGCTAAAGCAGCAAATTGATTTTAAAAACTGTCATTTTTCTCTGTGTTTGATCTAAAAAGCATTGAGTATACCTGCACTGAAGCGCTGACTTCTCACGCGCTAAAGCAGCAAATTGATTTTAAAAACTGTCATTTTCACTGTATTTGATCTAAAAAGCATTGAGCCTACCTGCACTGAAGCGCCGACTTGTACGCGCTAAAGCAACCCTCCCAGACCCCCCCTGACACAGCGACTTCCAGCGCTGACACAGGGGAAAACGCCCACACCGCCAGCGCGGGCCCAAGGCGGAGCCACGCCCACTGCGAGGCCACGCCCATAACACTCACTACAAATGTGCCGGCCATACCAGCGCAGCGGACGAGCGCAGCGGGAGCGCCGTTTGCGCGCCGAAGGCGCGCCTAAGGCAAGCCCGTCTGCGCCCGTCTGCGCCCGGCCGGGCCTAGGGCCAGAACCCCTGTCGGATAAAACTGCCCCTAAGGTAACCTACTCACGTCGGGACCTCCTAAGTCTCAGACCCACCATCGCCTCCTCTTGTGAGTATGTTCACGATCTAGAGGGACCATTTATCAGCTGCACTTACTGCCACCCAGTCCTACTCAAACTCCCTATTCAACCCTACAAACCCTCAGCCCTCAAACTTGGTTCTCTGAACTGTCGTTCCCTCCCTAAACATGCAACGCTTATTAACCATCTTATAGAAGACCATGAGATCGACGTTCTATTTTTGACGGAAACGTGGCTTTCCCCACACTCGGCGTCAGACATGGTTCTAGCTACCCCTCCGGGCTTCCTCATTCAGTCCCTACCTCGCCCTTTAGGCAGAGGTGGTGGGGTCGCCATTATTCACCGGGACTATCTCCCCTGCAAATACAACGACGCGCAGGTTCCCGACTCTGAAAGCCTACAGTTCACAATTAAGTTAGACCCGACTAACTCTCTCACAGGCATCCTACTGTACCGCCCCCCCGGTCACCCTGGTTCTTTTTCTAGTGCTCTCCTGGACACGGTAGCAACACAGGCCCACTCCATCACCAACTTCATGATACTAGGAGACCTGAACATTCATTTCGATGACCCTTTAGATACTGGGGCAGCCGACTTGATCACCGATCTGGCGGCTCTCGACCTCCACCTCCTAAACTCCGGAGCTACACACAACAAAGGTCACTTGCTGGACCCGGTGTTTACAAGCACCCCCACCATGCAATTCAGCGAGTCCCTCCCCCTCCCCTAGACGGACCACTTTTTAGTCTCTTTCCAACTATTAGGACCTTTCAGGAAATCTCAAAAACCTCCCACTTACACCAGGGACAGGGCCTGGTCCAAGCTCCCCACCGAAGACTGGGCCAGGACCCTAGAGTCAACTACCCCTGCCCATGCAGAAGACCCGGCTATCGCCGATAGTAAATTCAGAGAGTGGATTACTACCTCCCTGGATTCCGTACTCCCATTTAGAACCCGGGAGGACAAAAACCGGAAACCAGGTTCCGCCCCGTGGTATACCCCGGAACTTCGATTACTACGTAAAAAATGCAAGAAAGCCGAACGGCTATGGAGGAAAGACTGGCAGCATGCCAGCAAGGAAGCCTACCAGAACTCAGTTAGATTATACAAAGCCTCCATTAAGCGCTCTAAAGCCTCCCATTACGACACTCGGATAAGAGAATCTACCAACTTAGCTAGGGAATCCTTCCTAATCGTAAAAGAGCTACTGAAAGTACCAACCACTCCTTCCTCCAACGCCCCCCCTGTTGACCGAAGCAACAAATTAGCCACCTATTTTAATGACAAAATTGCCCGAATCTTAACATCCCTTCCACCCCCTGTCCCTCTAGTCACACGGACAATAAATCACCCTCCAGCCAAGCAGGAAGCATCATGCGCCCCCAACTAGCTACATTTAGGGCAGTAACCTGCAACGAGGTAGATGCAACCTTGGCCAAAATGAAAAGTGGATCACCTCTGGATCCCGCACCAATTAGACTCCTCAAAACCGTAGCCCCTGTCATAGTTCCCACGATCACAGAGCTAATTAACAGCTCGCTTGCCCAAGGATCTGTCCCCGATAGCTGGAAGAGCGCAGTCGTGAAAGCACTCCTTAAAAAACCCCAGCTAGACCCAGCAGACATGGCAAACTACCGGCCAATCTCACTCCTCCCTGGCATCAGCAAGGTAGCCGAGAAATTGGTCAACGGACAATTGTCTCAGTTTCTCGAGGCAAATAACATCTTACGGCAATCCCAAACTGGGTTTCGCCCGGGTCATGGCACTGATACCGCCCTTCTGGCCGTTATCGAGGAGGCAAGGCGCATTTTGGATTCAGGAGGGTCAGTGGCAGTGATCCTCCTGGATCTTAGTGCAGCCTTCGACACAGTCAACCATCGTGTCCTCCTCCAACGGCTGGCGGCAGCAGGGCTCACCGGGATGGCGCTCAGGTGGATAGAGTCCTTCCTTGCCGGGCGCACATTCCAGGTATGGGACAGCAATCACCACTCGTCCACCCTCCCCCTCACGAGCGGGGTCCCCCAGGGATCATCTCTAAGCCCTACGCTTTTTAATGCTTATATGGCCCCCCTTGAAGACGTGGTAACACCCTTCGGCATCAAAATAGTGAGTTACGCGGATGACACACAGCTGGTCGTCTCCCTATCCCAACTAAACGACCACCCAGACAATTTGGCAAATTGCCTTATGAAAATCTATGGCTGGATGTGTGAATCATCACTCAAATTAAACGGGTCGAAGACCGAAGTGATGCTCATGGGAAAGCAATGGGTGACCATCCCCCCATCAGCCTGGCCAGACGTGTTCGGGGAAATTCCCACCCCGAAAAAAGAAATTAAGACCCTAGGAGTCTGGCTAGAACCCGAGCTCTCAATGAAAACACAAGCGGCCAAAACTGCAGGAACCTGTTTTGGGCTTATGCGCACCACCCGCAAGATTCTTCCCCTACTCCCGCCCACCTCCAGAAAACTCCTAGTCCAAGGGCTAATACTGTCACGGTTGGACTACAGTAACATGGTTTACCTGGGTGCCCCAGAGGCCACCTTGGCTAAAATACAACGAACACAGAACGCTGCAGCCCGACTACTCATGAACCTTCCCTCCAGAGTGTCAGCTAAACCTGCCATCAAAGCCCTGCACTGGCTCCCGGTGCGTCAAAGGGTGGAATTCAAAGCCATGTGCACGGCTTACAAACTGATTAATGGAGCTGGCCCTCCGATTCTCAGCGACCTGGTAACTCCTTATATAGCTCCCAGATCCCTGCGGTCCGAGAATGAACAACTAGCCAACATCCCCAAATTTAAAAAGACACGCACTGGAGGCCGACGCTTCTCTGTGAAAGCTTCCACCGGATGGAACTCACTCCCCCGTACCCTCAGACTGGAACCCAGCTATCTTATTTTCAGAAAAAAATTGAAAACACTTCTATTTCCGAAATAACGTCCCCCCCTTTTCTTTTTTTTCTCCTCCATCTCATCTGGATATCAAAATCATTACAGCGCGGGGATGCCTTCGGGTCACCAGGCGCTCTACAAGTCGTTAAAATAAATAAATAAATAAATAAATATCAATCCATTGTCCGAACTCATAATCAGTACACATCCTTTATCAATCTATATGTTTAAAAAACTTCATACATATCCTATGACATCAAGGCTGAGCAATCGGGGTACAATAAGGAGTTGAGAGTTTCATTTGCATCGGCGCCATTTTGGGTGCAGTCAGGCAGAACCAGGCATAGTCTAAATCTCTACTAACTCGTGGTTGGCCCAGAGCTTCCTTTGGCAGTCCAAAAGTTCCGTTAAAGGGTAAAAGAAAGGATCGGTGGTCTGAACCATCAGTCAAAAGGGGAGGGAGGCAACAATCTTTTTCTACCGGGTCATACTGTGTTTTCACCGGAACTGATCCGACTGTAGTCTGCAGGATTCTAGTCATTCAAACTGAGGTTGGCGACAGCATGGGAGCGCCGACGTCCTGCGGCTACATTTCCGTCGTTCCGAGGGCAATCATGGCAGTCATTCCCCATCGGGGATATCTGCGGGGGTCGGGGACTCCCGCGGCTCCTCTAGAATCTTCAAGGTCGTGGAGAACTATGATGGTGGAGTCAACAGGTGACCGGGCCATTCCTTCCTGCTGGGCCCGCTCTTGTAAAGTAGACCGCCATTTTGAGAGTTCGGCAGCTACCGGCGATCGCGGAGTCAAATGAGCGGACGGGCTCCACCCTGCCGGGCGAGGCGTTGCAGCATCGCCACAGTGGAAGAACCCTTTCCTGGGCGCCTGGAGCGCTGAGGGTGCAGCTGGGAAGCCTCCACCTGGGGAGGCGGGAGAGGCTTGTTCGCACCGTCTCTCCCTCCCAGCGCACCCCACGGCATCTCGCTTGACATTTGTTATGGCCGGACCAGGCGATGAGGACGAGGGGGGGGGGTCGGAGGCATGTGCAAGACATTCCCCCCCCCAGTGTTGTCGCTGCCATTACGGAAGAAAAAAGAAAGAAGTGGCGCCTGAGTGGCCTCTCCACTCCCAGGCCCTCCATGGATGCTGGTCCAGACTGGGAGAGAGAGGGGAGGGTCGAGGACATAGACATTCCCCCCCTGCAACTCTCCAGGGTTGTCGTAGCAGTCCCCTTGGCCGGGTCCCTTCGGCCTCGGCCTCTCCTTCGGCTACCCCCTATGTGATGATCTCCAGCCGACGGTTGGCAGCAGGACCCGCCCTATATGTGTTGCTTCCGGCTGGGCGTAGCCGCAACCCTGTTGCACTTTGGAAGTTTCCAGAATGGGGCGGATGTCTGTTGCTTTGTATCTTTCTCAGGTTGCCGTTATTGGGCGTGGCAGGCGGTGGGACAGACATGTTTGGGGCAGTGAGGGGCGATGAAGCCTCGTTGCCTTGTGGCCGTCGCAATGTCACGCTTGGTTTCTCTTACTGTTTTCAGGTTTCTTATTACGGGCTTATTTCTAACGTTTCTTGCTTCTAGGACACTAATAGGTTTTATCATTAAGTATTGTTATCGTTTCCTTGTTCGTTATTTAATAAAAAGTTCATCAGTGGCCTACTGATTTCGTTTTCCTATTCCTTTCTTTCCAGGTTGTTTCATGCTAAAGTTTCTGTTAACAGGATACAGTGATCACTTCGTTATTATTGCCTATGTCCTTTTCACTAGGGGTGCTCTCTGGTCGGGCCAGATGACCTACCTCTAGTAAATGGTCCGGGTGAAACTGGCGTATCAATCAGTGGGGAGTAGATAGGCATGACAGATTACAACGGGGGACAAAGGTCCGCATTACCTACCCTTTCACTACTTGCAAAGATTTTCCTACGTTTATTTGCAAACAGGGAATACCTCCAAAAAGAACCAATTCCCAAACAGTCAATGTTCGGGCAAACAATCAATCAATGAGGAACGAAATAGGCACGACGTGTTAAAGGTTTGCGTTACCTACCCTTCACTATCTGCAAAGGGAGAGAGAATATTCCTATTCTTCCCCGTTTGCAGGCAGAGAAGATCCTTAAGAGAACCAACTTCGAACAATTCAATGCTCGATTCAAACAATCAATCAATGGGGAGAAAAATAGGTATGACGGATTACAATGGGGACAAAAGTCTGCATTACCTATCGTTCACTATCTGCAAAGACTAAACAGAGTATGGCGACTCTGTGCTTGTTTGCAAATAGAGAATCTCTCAGAGACAATCAATAAAGTGAGTAATACTAGTATTTTCAAACAATCAATCAATCAATTTCGCAATTTGTCGTGTGTCACGACCTTACCCGGACCGGACCATGTGGACAGTTCTTCGCCTTCCTTTTTCCAGCGCCCGATCGTTCTCTTTCTCCATGTTTTTACAGCAGCATTCCTGTGGGATTCCAGTCAGGACAATAGGTCACTTGAGAGAGGTCCGTTCGGAATCGGTGAAGTTCATTTCAATCGGCAGCCGGACGAGGGCCCTCTCAAGGCAGGTATACTCCAATCATTTAGATGTTCACCCCATCGTCTGGACCTCTCTTACCGGACCTTATGTCGCTGATGGACCCCGCGTTGGGAAGCCAATTGTTGAAAAGTCAGCCCATATCGCACCCGATGCCCAGGCTGCTGGTGCAGGGCGACTCTTAGTTCCCATCTTGAATAATTACCAAATAAAGAGACGGGCGCTGAAGGCAGGAAAACAAGAACAGAGTTTATTACTCATGAGGAGAGCATGTCATTTGGGACACTCGCATAGTGTCTTCGGGAGGTGCTCTAACAAGTTTCTCTGAGGCTTCGCCTTTTATACACAGGTTCGTGGTACACAGGCATCCTTTTATTACAATCGATACATTGTGTAGTATGAAGGTATTCCAACACGTGGCTACAGTAGGGGCCCTTATCCTTCATGCAATAGGAGGGGGCTGTCACGCAGCTGAGTGTTCTGCTGATTCCATTGGAATGTGTGTGCCTGATCGAATCTCAGGGGGTGGGGTGGCCTCTTTCAAGAGAGACGAGTGCATACAGTAGTGGGCAATAAACTGTATTCTCGGGCTAAGGGATGACCAGCGGTCCGTGCAGACATTCAGGCTCAGAGGTCGGGGTCGTCAAAGGAGGGGTATTCATGGAAGGAAAGGAGGTGTTGGTCAGGCGCGGGGTGTGATTCTCAGAGACAGAGTCATGCGGGAAGGGAGGGCTCATGGCTTGTGCATGTGAGAGCGGGGGCAGTCAGGGTGCATGGGGGAAGCTTGCAGGGTCAGAGAAGTGTGACGATGATCGATCGTGAACAAGGAGACCATGATACCTAAAATGGCTGTCGTGTACGTGTGTGCATGGGTCTATGCTAGCGGTATGACACAGTCAGTGTTTTAGCGATATCCGTTCTGCTTACAACAAGGGGTACAGTGAACACAAAATGAACGCCGCTTATGTACATACACATTGCCATTTTCAACAGTTTTATTTTTGTTTTAGGCAATTTATTTTTAATTTAGTAATGCAATATATTCATTATGTTGTTAAAATATATTTATATGTATTGTAATGTATATTTTCATATTTTGTTTCTTGTAAAAAGTTATTATTTTTATGTTTTTAATTAAAGGTTTAATATTTCTGCAATAACAATGTAGTTGATATTGTGTGAGGTAATATTTTTGACTACTTATATGTTTATTTAAAGGCTATGATAATTTTGTTTAAAATATGTTTGTTATTGATATTAGTAAAATCTTATATTCATAACAGCAATATTGTTGTTCTCAATATTTGTAGTTTTATTAGTTAAGTATAGGAAGGAGGCATTTTTGGTGAATAATATTTATTTTCAGATTTTTCTGCGAATCTATATAGTGTGCATCAATATTGCGTCATTGATCACACGGTCCTTCACCTCTTCTGTATAGCTGTTTTCCATTTCCTGTCAAACCGTAACTCAAGACATGGCTCTCTTTGCTGCTGTTTCTCTGTAAAGCTGGCTGACACCCTCAGGAAGAATAGCGCTATAGAAAAATATAAAATAAATTAATCTAATTGCTTTATTTCTTACCACTTATCTGAGGAGGAGGTGGTCACACTTTGTGGCACATTAGCGTGTCAACTCATAATAAAAAGCTAAACGTAGTTGAAACTTTGAAGAACCCACAGGAATCCCAGAAGTTACCTTAAACTATTTTAAGTTGAAAGCCAACTTCAAGACCTTTACTGACATGAAATGATGGATGGCCACATGAAATATTCAGTGAAAATGCACAGCAAAGGTTGTGAATAGTTCCATTGATTAATATGCCCGTTCAAGATGTCAATAGAGCCTGTCCATTTTGTTAATTCTCACTTGCCATTTTTACCTTTTGCATAGTTCATACCCATGTAAACCCTGAACTGGTAGGCATGCTATGGGTGATATAATATCAGTGTACCTGTTGCAGCTCAGTCAGTTGCTGCAAAGTTCACATACGGGGCATATTTACTAACAGTTCAGGCAGCACAGCAAGGGAAGGTGCTGTGCTGTGTTGCATGAAAGGGAGCTAGCGGGACTGCACCATATATACCACAATATGGCACAGTTCTGCTCTCTCCTATAACTAGCATGCATGACTAAAGCCAACGCAGGCACCCTTGCGCCATGACAGAAGGGTGCCTGCATTGTGGTCTATACAACTGTCATGCAATGTGATCTATTTAGGCTTAATAAGATGGAGTGTGCCTATGGTCGCCTGAAATCCAGCACACTGACCAGTATTCACAGCTGTGAAGATTGGTTGGGTAAACAACGTTTACCATGAAACTTTTTCTCCGCAGGGAATCACAACGCGGTCGTTACAACGACCGTGTTGTGATTCCACATACCATTACTCCGACTTGAGGAGGGGAGGGTAGGTGTTGGATTTAAAATCCAACACCTTCCCTAGTGTCCACACAGACTGGAGTTGGAATAGTAAATCATACTATTCCAACATCCAGCGCCCCCCTCCACAAGTCGTTGTTCCGACTTGCGGAGTAATGGAATGTGGAATCACAATGCGGTCGTTGTAACAACCGCGTTGTGATTCCCTATGGGGAAAAAGACTGCGGGATAAAGACATATATTCGATTGGTTGCTGTACCAAATCGAAGAGAGCAAGTGTGGCCACTGAAAATATATCAAGCAGGTGTTAGAAACATCTCCTCTTGTCTCCTTTTATGCTGTGACTATATCATACATTTACGTTGTACAAATGTGCAAATGCTGCATTCCCCTCTCACATACAGACCTGAAAGTTTGCCACCTTTGTTGTGTTGTGTAAATTACCTTGCTCTTCAGCAAATTCTTGGTTATTACTGGACAAGAAACGTCACGAGTATTTGTGAAACTAATTAAGCAATTTCCTCTGGAAAAGCTGTAGCTTAGATTAACTAAATCATTGCACCAAGATTGCATTACTTTTGTAACACAAACCCAGTGCAAATTGCTTTGGCGGTATTTGCTTTTCAACGCAAATCAGGAGTTGCATTAAATAGTTGGACAAAGTAATGCAAACTACCGTTATGAGCTACTTTACACTACTTTGTGTCGAGGGGACATTCCATGGGTTGCACAAGGGCGTTTCCATGCAACCACCAGTAGGTTTTGACTCAAATCCCTATCTACTATTAATGTTAGATACAGATTTGCAACAAAAACGAATACCTTCTCGGGGCATGAATAACTGTGAAGCAAGTTTTGAAATTCTCCAGATATTGCATGTTTGCTGCACTGTACAGCACACTACAAAGTGGGAAAAGATAAAGCGTAGTTTTTGAACTGGGACGCTCCCTTTCCAGTACAAAATCTATGCTTGATAGAACACACACAATCTTGCATTATGGTGCAATGGTCTGTACATTGGCGCATGGCAGTCGAAGTGTTCCAGTGCAAAGAAAAAAAAGTATTTCTCCCTTTAACGCAGCGCAGCACAACACCACAGGGCATATTAACAAGGGCAGTATCGCTGCTTTAGCACCACTTTTTGCCGCAAAAGCAGCAATATTTTTATCGTCCTATTTACAACGTGGTGCTAGCATGCATTAGCGCATGTTAGCACCCGTTTTCCAGACGCCTCGCTTTGCATGAGATGCAAAGAGGGCGTCACTGGGCAGTACTCCTTGTAAATTCTCACTGATGTGCACATCGCGATATTTACAAGGAGGCCCACGCATTTTTGCAGACGTTAGTTTTTGGCAAAAACCGTGGTTTTCGCCAAAAACTAACGTCTGCAAAAATGCTGACTTAGGCATACTTACCATTGGGGGTGGATTATGCTGATACGACCAGAGGGTCGTATCAGCAAGGTTATCGCCGTTTTCCATGGAAAATTGCTGGAAAACCAGCGATGTGCCATGGAAAACACCGCTATTGCGGGAATAATTATCGCCATTGCGCTAAGCGCTGTTAATACAGCACTAGCATGGCGATAATTACCAGAGATAGCCGGCGATAACATTTTTTTCGCTAAGAGCGGCCAGCGATAATTATCGCTGCCACTTGATAATATGCCCCCACATCTTTGGTTGCTGCATTGTGTAAAAAAAGTTTGTAAATCTGCCCCTGCATGTGTGTGAGGCACTAACTTTTGCATATTAATATCTGCTCGTTTCCTAATGGTTATGTCATCAAATGAATTGTTTTGTTTGGTTCTGGAGAAATTGCCTCATTGGCCCAGTAGTTGATTAACTACGAAGGATCTCATATTGCTTTAGGGCTTTTTTTTCACATGAAGTTTGCGATGTTTGCCCAAACCACAATAGGCCGACAGATTTAATGACCAGTCCACCAGCATTTTAGGCGCCAACAGTCCGAACAAGAGAGCTGAGCAGTCATCGTCTGTAAGTGCTTCTGACAGGTGACTAATTAAGATAAAATAACCTGAAAGGAATGCGCCAAAGCCGTGTTTACTTTGTGCAACCAAACTGGAAACCCATCCTCTCTGGCGTTTTCCTTCCAAGTCGGAAAAAATCAAATACCTCAAGACTTTCGAGTGACGCGCTGAGGCAGAGGTCACGTTTTCTTTAAAATCTGTGGCAACCGCTGGGCCTCCAGTTTTTCACCCTTAGTCAGCCAAACTGTAAAACGCAGACTCACCGTGTGCTCTCCGCTCTCTCTGACGTCACATTCCGACGCTTTTACAGAGCTTGGGCCTTCAGAACTTGGAGCCTTGCGGCCCAGATGTGCGGATGTCAGGCTAGGAAGAGAGAAGGACAGATCTGCTTCTCATTAGGCACTGTGGCGTCCCCTAACCTCTCGGCCGGTATCCGCTTCGCAGCGTCACTCTGTGTGAAAGAGAGGCTATGATTCATGGGCCTGCCGTCCATTTTATGGGTCCCGTATGTTGGGCCGTAATGAGTAATCAGCTCCCCAGCCCCGAAGCACCTGCTCTCAGACCCCTGGGTATGAGGATTATGAACATTTCTATGAACACATCACGGGTCATCACTTTTGCTTTTTTTTTAACATTTTGCAAAATACATTGGTGTGTCTTGGGAACTCTAGGCAGACGTCTAAATTGCAACAATAGTTTTGCATCCAGAGATCTGTTTGAAGTGGGGGGTTACGAAGGGGTCCTCCTGGCTTTTCTCTCTGTTATTCAATCTTTAGTTCACCCTGCGGCCTCATTGGCTGCAGGGAGGGGGCTTTGCCTCCTGCATGCATGCAGATGGTACCCCGATTAGTTGCAACATTAGAAGCGAGAAGGCATTGGAAACCGGTCTGCTCACTCCCATTGGTGGTGACTTCGAACGGCCTGAATTTAAGTTAAAAAACATATGAACCTCTGCTGATGGCAACCCTCCCAGTGGGTGGGGCTTCAGCCAGAGACCCCCATCTATAGGAACCTGCTCCTCTCTCGTGGGTGTTGTTAGAGACTTGGTTGCTGTAATGGGAGCAGATGTTTGCGTGCCCAACAATGTTAAATGCCAAAATTGGCTTTTTTTCATATCGACCTATGAACATATTGAATCTGTACTTCCCTGTTTTTATGTTCCTTCTCAACAGAGTTGTCTTTTTTTCCTTCGGAGAACCCTCCCAGCAGACCCGGCAGCAAGAAAACCCCCTGGTTCACAGACGAACTCAAGGACTCCAAGAAGAACTGCCACACCCTCGAGAAAGCCTGGCGCCACGACCAGACCACAGACAACAGGACCGCCCTCAAGCGCGCCACCCGCAAGCACCACCAGCTGATCCGCGCCACCAAGAAGACAGCACTCAAAGAACGACTGGACAACAACGCCCACGACAGCAAGGAACTCTTCAGCATCGTCAAGGAGTTCTCCAACCCCAGCGCCGGAAACAACGACATCACTCCCTCGCAAGACCTCTGCGACTCACTCGCCTCGTTCTTCCACCGCAAGATCGCCGACATACACAACAGCTTCGGCGCACAGACCACGCACCCAAGTACCGAAGCAACGCCCGCCACCACCACCCTCTGCAACTGGAGGCCGGTCAGCATCGAAGACACCACCCGCACGATGAACACCATCCACTCCGGATCCCCCATTGATCCCTGCCCCCACCACGTCTTCAACAAGGCAGACGCCATCATCGCACCCCATCTCCGGGACATCATCAACACCTCCTTCCACACCGCCACCTTCCCGGAGAGCTGGAAGCACGCCGAGCTCAGCGCCCTCCTGAAAAAACCAACAGCGGACCCCACCAACCTCAAGAACTTCCGCCCCATCTCGCTCCTCCCTTTTCCTGCCAAAGTCATCGAGAAGACCGTCAACAGACAGCTCGCCGCCTTCCTCGAGAAGAACGGATCTCTCGACCCCTCGCAGTCCGGATTTCGAGCCAACCACAGCACCGAGACCGCCATGATCGCATCCACCGATGACATCAGATCCCTGCTCGACAACGGGGAAACAGCGGCCCTCATCCTCCAGGACCTCTCTGCAGCGTTCGACACTGTCTGCCACCGCACCCTAGCCCAGCGCCTCAGCAACATCGGAATCTAAGAGAAGGCACTGGAGTGGATCATCTCGTTTCTCTCCGGAAGAACCCAGAGAGTCGGCCTCCCCCCGTTCAGATCTGAGGCCACCGAAGTCGTCTGCGGCGTACCACAAGGATCATCACTCAGCCCAACCCTCTTCAACGTCTACATGAGCCCCCTCGCAGCCATCGCACGCCAGCACAACCTCAACATCATCTCCTACGCCGACGATACTCAGCTGATCCTCTCCCTCACCAACGACCCCGCCACCGCCAGAGCCAGCCTACACGAAGGGATGAAAGACGTCGCCGAGTGGATGAAGAACAGCCGGCTGAAACTGAACTCAGACAAGACGGAAGTCCTCATCCTGGGATCATCGCCCTCCGCCTGGGACGACTCCTGGTGGCCCCCGGCCCTGGGCACCACCCCAAGCCAACGGACCACGCACGAAACCTGGGCTTCATCCGGGAGAGGTGTGGCGCCGCGGCCAGGGCGACTGACGCTGGAATCTGGGGATCAGGGTTCGATCCCCGGCTCCGGCGGCAGGTTAGCCCAGCACCATGTGACTCTGGGCAATAGCTTGCTTAATCTTCCCGACGGCCCCCTGCGCCTAGAGACCCTTACGGGTGATTGTGCGCTTTACAAATGTGGATTATTATTATCCTGGACTCCTCCCTCACGATGACCAGACAAGTCAACGCCGTCTCCTCATCGTGCTTCATTACCCTGCGCATTCTCCGCAAGATCTTCCGATGGATCCCCACCGAAACCAGGAAGACCGTCACCCAGGCACTCGTCACCAGCCGACTGGACTACGGAAACACCCTCTACGCCGGAACCACAGCCAAACTTCAAAAAAGACTCTAACGCATCCAGAACGCCTCCGCACGACTCATCCTGGACATCCCCCGACACAGCCACATCTCACGCCACCTGAGAGACCTGCACGTGCTCGCGTCAGCAAGAGAATCACGTTCAAGCTCCTCACCCACGCACACAAGGCTCTCCACGACCTGCGCCCCAAGTACCTCAACGACCGCCTGACCTTCAACACGCCCACCCGCCAGCTACGATCGACCAGCCACGCCCTCGCCGCAGTACCACGCATCCGCAAAGCCACCGCCGGAGGAAGATCCTTCTCCTACCTGGCAGCCAAAACGTGGAACTCCCTCCCCATCCACCTCCGGCTGACCCAAGACCATCTCTCCTTCAGGAAGCAGGTCAAGACCTGGCTGTTCGAGCAGTGACGCACCCCTCTCCCCCAGCGCCTTGAGACCCTTCCGGGTGAGTAGCGCGTTATATCAATCAATCAATCAATCAATCAATCAAGGCATTTATATAGCGCGCTACTCACCCGGAGGGTCTCAAGGCGCTTGGGGGAGGAGGGGGGGTCTGTTACTGCTCGAACAGCCAGGTCTTGAGTTGCTTCCCGAAGGAGAGGTGATCTTGGGTCAGGCGTAGGTGGATGGGGAGGGAGTTCCACGTCTTGGCTGCCAGGTAGGAAAAGGATCTTCCTCCCATGGTGGTTCTTCGGATGCGTGGAACGGCGGCGAGGGCGTGGCTGGTTGATCGTAGCTGGCGGGTGGGGGTGTAGAAGGTCAGGCGGTTGTTGAGGTACCTGGGGCCCAGGTCGTGGAGGGCCTTGTGTGCGTGGGTGAGGAGTCGGAATGTGATTCTCTTGTTGACGGGGAGCCAGTGCAGGTGTCTCAGATGTCTGGAGATGTGGCCGTGTCGGGGGATGTCCAGGATGAGACGTGCGGAGGCGTTCTGTATGCGTTGGAGTCTTTTCTGTAGTTTGGCTGTGGTTCCGGTGTAGAGGGGGTTTCCATAGTCCAGTCGGCTGGTGACTAGTGCCTGGGTCACCGTCTTCCTGGTTTCGGTGGGGATCCATCGGAAGATCTTTCGGAGCATGCGTAGGATGTTGAAACATGAAGAGGAGACGGCGTAGACTTGTCTGGTCATCGAGAGGGAGGAGTCCAGGATGAAACCCAGGTTGCGTGCGTGGTCCGTTGGTTTGGGTGCGCTGCCCAGGGCTGGGGGCCACCAGGAGTCGTCCCAGGCAGAGGGAGATGATCCGGGGATGAGGACTTCCGTCTTGTCCGAGTTCAGTTTCAGGTGGCTGTTCATCATCCACTCGGCTACGTCTTTCATCCCTTCGTGTAGGTTGGTTCTGGCGGTGGCTGGGTCGTTGGTGAGGGAGAGGATCAGTTGGGTGTCGTCGGCGTAGGAGATGATGTTGAGGTTGTGTTGGCGTGCGATGGCTGCGAGGGGGCTCATGTAGACATTGAGGGTGGGGCTGAGCGATGATCCTTGTGGTACGCCGCAGATGACTTCGGTGGCCTCGGATCTGAACGGGGGGAGGCAGACTCTCTGGGTTCTTCCGGCGAGGAACGATATGATCCACCCTAGTGCCTTCTCTTGGATTCCGATGTTGCTGAGGCGCTGTATTAGGGTGCGGTGGCAGACGGTGTCCAATGCTGCAGAGAGGTCCAGGAGAATGA
The DNA here is from genome assembly GCF_964261635.1 of Lissotriton helveticus. Lineage (NCBI taxonomy): Eukaryota > Metazoa > Chordata > Amphibia > Caudata > Salamandridae > Lissotriton > Lissotriton helveticus. The sequence goes on along the minus strand of NC_136060.1, from coordinate 414,814,132 downwards.
GGGCCGCTGTTTCCCCGTTGTCGAGTAGGGCTCGGATGTCGTCAGTGGCTGCGATGAGGGCGGTCTTGGTGCTGTGGTTGGCTCAGAAGCCGGACTGCGAGTTGTCGAGGGATCCATTTGTCTCGAGGAAGGCGGCAAGCTGCTTGTTGACGGTCTTCTCGATGACCTTGGCTGGAAAGGGGAGGAGCGAGATACAAATGCATTGATTGATTGATTGATTGATATATAGCGCAAACTTGACCCGAAGGTATCAGATCACTTTACATGAGCACCAGTTGTGTTACATACGTACACATTCATTTTTGTTAGGCATAGGGATATTAAGGGCCATATGTATCAAAAAAGAGTTTTGCAATTCTCAAATTGAGATTTTTAGCGAATTGCAATTAGAGAATCGCTAAATGCGATGTATGTAGGATTTGCAAAAAATTTTGCGAACCTACATATTCCTTATTTGCAAATAGCAAATTGAGATTTGCAAATAAGGAATACCTTCCATTTCATTCCTATGGGCTAGGAGGCTCATAGGAATTAATGGGAAGACATTCTTAATTTGAGATTACCAATTAGAGAATCGCAAATTGAGAATGCAATTTCAAGGTTGCAAGGGTGCCAAAAGGACACCCTGTTGCACCCCTGAAATATGCATGTGTGCACATTTTGCGCACGTACATGCCCTACGGCAATTTGCAATTCCTTAATTGCATTCACAAAATAGAGTATCGCAAATTTTGCGAATCTCTATTTTGCAATGGCATTTTGGGATGATGCATCCAAAAAGGATTTTTCCCATTTGCAATAAGGCAGATTCAGAGAATCTGACCGTTTGCAAACAGGGAAAAGGCTTGATACATATGGCCCCAGGTGATTTGCCTGGAATCACAAGGTGTTGAGTGTCGTTGCCAAGAATCAATCCCAGTTCCCCAAATCTGAGGTCGACCGCTCTAGCCGTTAGGCCACATCTTCTCCCCAATTCTCGGGTCTAAAGGGCTGTAGAGTTATTTTAACATGGGTAACTACTGTAGGCATGTCTAGGCCCTGACACAACAAATGATCCGTTGAAGCTATTTGATAGTTTTTAGATGCAACCTCAATAGAGGGCAGCCGGGGTCAATCTTCTGGTCCATCAACAGATCACCTGCCTGCTTGGTGGCCTCATGTTGCCTGTACAGTGGGGATGTCCCAGGAGCCCAGCAGAGCCTTCTTCTAAAATATCATATAGTGAGAAGAAGCCCTCAGTTAGATGACATGATCTCCTATTGCATGCCGTATTTTAAGACCCATCACCTCGGTGAAGCACCGAAAACACAGACAGATGGAAGGCTATGAATTTTACGACAATATGATATTGTTTTCTTGTTGTGATGTTTGAAAATAAGCAACATTCATTACTGTAACCTAAAATAAATTAATATTGGTTGAAAACAGCTAAAAAATACAAATGAAAAAATAAATGAATAACCAAGTCAAGTCAAAACTCTTTATTCCCAAGAAATACATTCTTACAGAAATATTGCACATTTCCCAGTTCAATAAAATACACAATAAGTGGTGTGAATCTCATTTTGCTAACTAAAACATAAAGTGCAATGTGCAAAGCCAAACTATCACACTCCCGAGGGTCCCATTCCACCAACCTCCATAAGTGTGCCAGATTTCCTACCTCAACGCCAGTGAGCTAAATAGGGAATCCTCCTAATATAATCGACATCAGCGTACCTGTAAGGAATCAATCACTACTGACCTCAGGGGGTTCTAAAACACAAATGGTAGAGACTCTAGCATGTGATGCTAGAGTTTTACACAGCAATTGACCAATGGCTATGTCTACATCCTGGAACTTAAGGCTGCCTTTCAAATTTAGGCCCATTTCTCGCAACCATATCCCATATATTTTAAAAACAGGTCGAAGTATTTCTCTTTCTTTCCTCGAGGAAGATTATAGTCCATCAATAGGTGGGTCACAAAGTACTTTCTACCCCGCTTACAGGGACACCGACCTTGGTTCTTAGCTATTTTTATTTTTAGGCCTGGCGACCGCCATCTAGGGTTGATTCCAACCCTCAGCCATAGGATTTTGTTTCGCTAAAGCTTATCTGAGATTTTGTATAGGTATGGAAAGAGGTACATACTCTCCTGAGAAGTGACAAAAAAGGATACTGAGCTCTTGTTCCTGAGCTATTGAATATCCTCCCACCAGCTAGATTCAACAGCACACTGCCTGAGGATATGCTTTACTCGACTGATTTGCATGGCTTTTTCTACCTCTGGGCGCATATCAGGGACTCCCAGGCACTTTAGCATCACTGTCACAGGGTTTCTTTTGCTGGGGATGATTGACATTACCTCGGGTAAGATTAGAACTGATAGCTTGTTGCTGGGAACTTAGTTTTTAATCAAAAAATAAAAGCGCAAGGCTCTTGCATCTGCCAGAGCACTCCAGGCTACTGTCCAGGCTACTGTTCCCAACTCCCTCCTTGCTGCTTGGATCAGTCAAGGAGCAATTTCAAGGAGGTACCTTCTAAGCTTTCCAGTGAGACTCCTCTGTCCATTGCCAGCACCTCCGCTCCATAAAGAGCCTGGGTAATAAGTTTACCCTGAATGACTTTACTTAATAGTTCAAATGAATAGCTGCCATATCAACGATCAAACCTTTTTAACCCATTCCCTTCTGCTGACACTGCCAGTCTCCAGGAGGCCATATGTCTATCCGAACTCAGCTTATCTGAAATGATCATACCAAGATTCTTATTTTCTCAGACCTGCTCCAACCATGCATTTCCTAGGAACTAACCCTCAGATTCATCAAGGCCACATTCTGTGAATTCCAAATTGCGATAATTACCGAATCACAATTTAGAATTCGCAGATTCATGATGAAATGCGATCAAAAAAAGCGAATCGCAATCGGCCGCAATTGCTGATTGCGAATTTGCCAAAATCGCATAAAATTCGCAGAATCGGCCGTTTCCCATGTTGAAATTGCGATCCCGCAATTACCGAAATCGCAAATTGCGATCTTGCTAATTGCGAGATCGCAAAAACGTGAAGTCGCATTCCGAGCACAATGATGACATCACAACCAGGAAGTAGGCAGTTCCCTCCCTCATTCTGATCACTGAGCCTGAAAGTGGAAGCAGCACTGGCCTGAGCTCCACTACAGACCATCTGCAGCAGCACACCAGGAGACAAACAACCTCAGAAAATGTCCCAGGAAGCAGCAGTGAGCAGTGCCCTGGGCAGAAAAAGGAAAATTAAATTTTCCGAGCAGGAACTTGAGTACTTAATAGAGGGAGTCACAAAGGACCATGACCGCCTGTTCGGTAAGGATTCCCGGAGGGTGCCTGAGGCGGACAAGAGGCGCATTTGGCTGCGCATCCACGCAAAGGTCAATGCAGTGGGAGTGACCCAGCGCTCCATTGACGAACTTAAAAAGAGGTGGTATGACCTCAGAGGGCGTGCAAAAGAACGCATCGCAGAGAGGTTTGGGGAGCGAGTTGCAACCAGAGGAGGAGAGCCCACTGTTGCACCCAACACCCCACTGGAAGACCTTGTGGAGGACACCCTGAATCCAGAAGCATGCATGGGGGTTACCCGGCTGGACTCATCCCAACCCACCCAACAAACCCAAGGTAAGTGCCATGCGACTGCGACCCTGTCTCCTAACAATGGCCATGACAGAGCTACCCATTAGACAACCCCAGTAATGCAGGCCATGCACACCAGAAATGCCTAATTGCATTGTGGGACTCGTAGTGTGACCACAATTACCAGATAGCCCCACACACCCAGACCTGTCAAGTGAGAGTCATTCCTAGAGCCAGTGAGGGAATGCACGCCTGTATGCATGTAGCAACCTCCCATGTGCAAGAAACATGTCATTAATCATGGTCCCATTTACATCACAGGTGGCACTAAACAACCCAGCACCGACAGGGAGGCCCTACACATCGATGAGAACCCCGAGGACACCGAGGGAGAGGGCCATCCTTCCCCTCAACCCGGACAATCACAGGCAGCAGTAGCAGCAGCAGTACCACCAGCACCCCATGTGGACAGGGCCACCCCTGCAGCCACAGGTGTGGCACAACCACCCCATGTAACACCCATGGCAGTGGCGCACAGGCCACAACAGCAGCAGCCAGGAAGCAGACAAGGCGCACAGCCACTGTGCGATCCCAGTCCAGCGGTCTGGTGAGGGAGCAGCGTGACGTAACAACATGCGCTGGCAGGGGGGTACATGTCCCGGATCCTGGCCTGTCGATCGAACATCGGATGCTCAGAGTCCACCAGAAGCAGGCACGTCATTTGGCAGCCATCACCTGCAGCTGCACAAGACTGCGCGTAATGTGGGCCAGCTCACAGATAGCATGCAACTCATGACCACAGCTGTCCGTGAAAACTGCCAGGTCCTGCTGTCCCAGTAGGATGTCACCCGCCGCCGCCACCGCCAGCTGCTGACCCACCTGTCAGCTTACACAAGATCGAATCATATAATTGGAAATGCCACCTCCCAACTATCGCGTCGCTCCCTTGGGATGCAGATCTAGATGGTGCAATGCTGCCAGGACGTCGCTAGGGCACTTGAGCAAGTCACCACAGCACTGCAGAGTCTGCAGGCGACTGGCCATGGCCAGGCAAGTGGGGGGGATGATGCCAGTAAGGGCAATTCCAGCCACAGCAGCCTGTCCTTGCTGCTGGTGACGGTACCCCGCCGCAGCACCAGGCCCACTGCAGCCTCACGGGCTAATACTGATGTGGAGGAAGTTGAAAGGCGACTGGGTGCGTCCACCCGGAGGCGCCACTGACTCATTGTACTGTACCAGCAGGGCCATGCTGATGATACAAGCATGCCCTCTTCACAAACATTGGGATGTATGAGTGAATACAGCTCTCATGTAATATAAAAAAAGATATCTACATTATTGTGAAAAAAATAATAAGATTTAATAGTCACAAGTTAATCTGACTCATGTCATTATTTCATTTGTCATGCATGAGTGAAGTGGTGGGTGAGGGGAGTGGGTGCACTAGAAACAGTTCATTGTGATTTGGTTGCCTGTGTCCTTCAGCAGGATTCTCCCCGCGTGCATGAGGCACATGTGTTCACTGCCAGAGATCTCTACAGGTATCCTCCGCTTGGTAGCAATGTTGTGGAGTATTGCACACACGGCCACAATGCGGCAGCAGACCTCAGGCTGGTATTTGAGGGCCCCACCAGTCTTGTGTAGTATGCGGAATCGGCTCTTCAAAAGCCCAAATGTCCGCTCAATGCAATTTCTTGTGCGGATGTGTGCAGCATTGTAACGCCGTTGCTGTGGTGTGGCAGGGTTGAGGTATGGGGTGAGGAGGTAGTCACGGAGACAGTAGGCGCTGTCACCTGAATGAAAGGAGCAGAGGGTGAGGGCCTGTTATGCGCAGCTACATGGTCGCGATGTACTATTTGTTGACATGTGTACTTACCTAGAAGGTGTCCTTCGCCATGTTGAAAATGGCAATGTATATGCACATAAGCGGCGTTCATTTGTGTTCACTGTACCCCTTGTTGTAAGCAGAACGGATATCGCTAAACACTGACTGTGTTACCCCGCCAGCATAGACCCATGCACACACGTACACAACAGCCATTTTAGGCACCATGGCCTCTCTGCCCGTTTGTTCCCGGCACCCCTCCCCGCGCGCACTGCTCATGCATCGGCCATAAAACCCTCTCCCTCTGCGTGACCCTGCCCTAGAAGTAACCCTCCTGCTTGACCCACACCCCCCATTTCCTCCCAAGAACACCCTTCCCCTCAGCTGACGAGCCCCCCCCGATTGCACTTGGCCTTTCGACCCGGTCCCAAGTCCTAAGACCAAGCCTCGTGGATGTACACCCCCCCCCCTTTTCCTGCCCAGCAGCCTGGGCATCAGGTGCGTTATGGGCTGACTTTTCCACAATTGGCATCCCAACGCGGGGTCCATCAGCGACATAAGGTCCGGTAAGAGAGGTCCAGACGATGGGGTGAACATCTAAATGATTGGAGTATACCTGCCTTGAGAGGGCCCTCGTCCGGCTGCCGATTGAATGAACTTCACCGATTCCGAACGGACCTCTCTCAAGTGACCTACTGTCCTGACTGGAATCCCACAGGAATGCTGCGGTAAAAACATGGAGAAAGAGAACGATTGGGCGCTGGAAAAGGGAAGGCGAAGAATTGCCCACACGGTCCGGTCCGGGTAAGGTTAAGTAGGAAGTCTTTACGTCCGATTGGTAGGATGGCTTTATCCATCTGATTGATTGATTGATTGTACTTGAAGTATTGGTTCTCTTTGAGACATTTTCTATTTGCAAACAGCGATGAATAGGAACGTTCCCCTCTCTTTGCAAATAGTTAAGGATAGGTAATGCAGACGTTTGTCCCCCATTGTAATCCGTCATGCCTATCTTTCTCCCCACTGATTGTTTGTTATCGATTTTTATCGATTATTGCTCTTTGAGATATTCCCTGTCTACAAACAGGGAAGAATAGAAATATTCTGCCCCCTTTGCAGATAGTGAAGGATAGGTAATGCAGATTTTTGTCCCCGTTGTAATCCGTCATGCCTGTTTTTCTCCCCACTGATTGATTGATTGTCTGGACATTTATTGTTCAAGGAATAGTTCTTTTGAGGTATTCTCTGTTTGCAAATAACGTAGAAAAGAAATATTCTGTCTAATCTTTGCAAGTAGTGAAGGGCAGGTAATGCGGACCTTTGTCCCCCGTTGTAATCTCTCGGGCCTATCTACTCCCCACTGATTGGTAAACTAGTTCCACCCGGACCATTTATTAGAGGTAGGTCATCTGGCTCGACCAGAGGGCACCCCTAATAAAAAGGACATATGCAACAATAACGAAGTAATCACCGTATCCTGTTAACAGAAACTTTAGCATGAAACACGCTAGGAAAAAAAGGGAAGAAAGAAATAAGAAAGCAAAATCAGTAGGCCACTGATGAGTTTTTGATTTCACTACAAATAGGAAAACGTTAGAAATAGCTCACGATAAAACACATGATTTCGCTAGAAATAAGAAATGTTAGAAATAAGCCCGTAATAGGAAACATGAAAATGGTGAAAGAAGCCAAGCTTGACATTGCAACGGCCACGAGGCAACTAGGCTTCGCCACCCCTCACTGCTCCAAACATGTCTGTCCCACCGCCTGCCGCGCCCCAATAACGGTAACATGAGATAGATACAAATCAGCAGATACCTACCCCCTTTCTGGAAACTCCCGAAGTGCTACAGGTTCGCGGCTACGCCCATCCGGAAGACGAGATCTTCGGCACGTGTAGGGCGGGTCCTGCTGCCAGCCGTCGGCCGGAGGTCGTCGCATAAGGTGGGCCAGAAGAGGAGCCGAGGCCGACGGGATCCGGGCGTCCCCTCTTCTTTCTTCAATAATGGCTGTGACAACACGGGGGGGGATGTCTTGCTCATGCCACCGACCCCCCCCTCATATCTCCTGGTCCAGCCACGGCTTGGTAGAAGCTCCCCGTTCGGCCCTGAAGCGGCGCCTTGCAGGCCACCGGGGGGGGGGATGTCTTGCCTATGCCTCCGACCCCCCCCCTCTCATCGCCTGGTCCGGCCATCATGAATATTAACGCCGAGAAAAACGGCGTGGGGTGCGCTGGGAGGGAGAGGCGGCGCGAACGAGCCTCTCCCACCCACCCAGGTGGAGGCCCCCAGCGGCACCCCCAACGCTCCACTCACCCGACGAGGGTTCGTCCACTCGTAAAATGGCGGTCGACCGTGCAGGAGCGGGCCCGGCGTGAAGAGATGGCCCGGTTGCTTGTTGATTAAGAAATGAGTCCCACAATCAGAAGTGTTCTCCTCGACTTTGAAGATTCTATAGGAGCCACGGGGGCCCCCGACCCCCGCAGACACCCCCGATGGGGAATGACTGCCATGATTGCCCGCGGAACGATGAAAATGTAGCTGCGAGACGTCGGCGCTCCCATGCTGGCGCCAGCCTCAGTCTGAATGACTAAAATCCTGCAGACTACAGTTCGGATCAGTTCCGGTGAAAACCCAGTATGACCCGGTAGAAAAAAATTGTTGCCTCCCTCCCCCCTTTTTTGACTGATGGTTCATACCGCCGATCCTTTCTGTTGCCCATTAACGGAACTTTTGGACTGCCGAAAGAGCCTCTAGGCCAACCACGAGTTGGTGGAGATTTTGACTATGCCTAGATCTGCCTGGCTGCTCCCAAAATGGCGCTGGTACAAATGAAACTTTCAATTCCTTGTTGCACCCCGATTGCTCAGCCTTGGTGTCATGAGATATGTATGCAGTTTTTAAACACAATGAATTGATATGGGATGGGTACTGATTATGTGTTCGGACAATGAATTGAAGTGAGATGGGTACTGATTGAACATTCGGACAATGAATTGTTGTTAAGTTTTGGCGCATCATGATTATTGAAAGTTCGAATTTCAACACTTATGATACTCGCTCACACTGAAGTTTCGATATGATTTTATTGCACCTGTCGCACTTTTTATTATGAAATCAACGACCACCGACTCCATTAGGTTTTCCACTAATAAGTATCCCCACATGTACAGTTCTGGCCGGCCCACGGGGTTGTAGGCCCGTATTTATGCACCGACATTTTTATTAAAGATTTTTTGGAAAAAGCAAACGTAGTTGTCACGCGTAAATTGGTAAGTTTCGAATAAATGACCACTATTTCCGATATAACTAAATTACAGGTGAAATGGCTCAGCTCGACTAGTTAAGGGTTAAAAAGTATAGTACGCAGAAATATTGCAAATATGAATGGTCCAGGTTTTTGTTGTATGTGTTTTTCATTTTTGTACAAGCCTAAAGCAACTGCTAAAGATCCTGGTATTTAGCCTATACTTTATATGCTACCTGTATCAGGAAAGTTGTTTTAAAATGCCCCTAAGTCGCCCCGAAGGAGTGCCACCTGACCCCCCCTGCGCACGATCCGTAATACCACACTTGGGCGACCTATGCTATTCACAGGCTTCCGATAATCATCTCTCCCACACTAAATGGTCCACCTGGGCTTAAACGCCAAGTTGGCAGGGACTGCGTCCAGTGGAGATAGCCCGAGTATGTAGTAAGTAAAAGCCTTTTCGAGTTTATGCACGCTGATGTGTTTTTAAAATGCTGCCCCGCCCCCCTTCTTTTTCCCTCTTTCTGCAGGTCACATCGGAACGTCGAATAAAGTACGAAAAAGAAAATGGTGATCTAGCGGACAAAGAGATGGGAAAAAGGGGTTCGATTATGGTACCGACACACGACGAGCGAACAATGACTGTTTCTCTCCCCGAACTTAGCGCTTGGGAGGACAGCCTGAAGCGGAAACTACAAAATATGACTTCGCTTGGCACCCCGAATAATACAACCAAGAATGACGTGCACTAATGAATAAATTCCTACGTTTAACTAAAATAGGGAAAGTTTAAGGAATATTCCGAGGTGAGGTTTACCCAAGTACCCTCCGCTTGGAGGACTAGGAATGTTGCCAGTGTTTAAAATCTACTACCTCCTTTTCGCACCCTCATAGACATGAAACTCAAAGCTGCCCCATTGTTCTCCCAACTGACACCCACTGTTGCCTCAGCCCACCGTGAGCATTAGCCCGACCAGGTTAGTTCTTGACCAATTGCCAAAGGCATATAAGTCTATGCAACCAAAGCCACCAGTGAAGGCAGCCGACGATAAAAGAGAAGAAAAAGGTAAAAAGAGCTTAGGATGCTAAGGATGCGCAGCGTACAGGAATAGATCATTTTGGCCAATAACTGTTCTATGTTTTGTCTTGGATTTTTGTATATAATACCAGTCACTGTTCTATGTTTTGTCTTGGATTTTTGTATATAATACATGTACTGTCTCCCCCGCCTGAGTTTGTGTGCACGTAATGTATGGGTCTACATCGTCCCTCTGCCTGTGTTTCCGTATTACTTGACCCCTGCTGTTCTGTGTTGTGTGCGCACTAAATGGCCTATTATTGTACACGTCTCTCTCTCTCTCTCTCTCTCTCTCTCTCTCTCTCTCTCTCTCTCTCTCTCTCTCTCCATGTCATACGTGTACCGAGTGGTTCGTTTAGAGTGCGGACGACTATCTCTCTCTCTCTCTCTCTCTCTCTCTCTCTCTCTCTCTCTCTCTCTCTCTCTCTCTCTCTCTCTCTGAGGGTCCCCCTGTTCCCTCCTCCCTTGTGTGGTAACGTTGTGCCCCACCGGCACAAACCTAATTGGGTCTCTTCGAACACAAAGGTGTTCGGCAAAATTGACAGAAACTAAAACGATTGTAACTTGCCATATTACTACCTCTCCTTTCTGCAAAACGATAGAACCCGAGTTGGTAATGAAAGAAAGGACAGGTAAGACGACTGATGTCCCCTAATCTGGCATTTTATAGGGGGACTATAACGTCAATGGTTGTCTGTTTTTCAGTTCGTTAGAAATGCAATCCCCAATGCCCAGATTGCCTCACCCCTCTGCACTTAAGTGCGGATGTCCAAAGCGTCCTCGCTTCTCCCGATTGACCCCAGCTCCCTGTCCAAAGCGTCCTCGCTTCCCTCGATTGACCCCAGCTCCCTGTCCAAAGCGTCCTCGCTTCTCCCGATTGACCCCAGCTCCATATCAGCTATCCCGAAGCGTAATTGATGACCTTGATTAACCGTCGCTCCCCAAGAGAAGCATGTTTAATCTCTGCCCCCCTCTCATGATGATAACCCCCCTGCTTGCAAAAGTTTGCCGACCCCGAAGGGAAATGTAAGATTGTCAGTACTTGGGTTAAAAAGAAAAAGGGCGAGTCGCTACCTAAGGACTCGATTTCGAGTTTGATAGAATATACTGTCAATGGGAGTCCGATTTCTCTCCACGTACGTCACGAATGAACGCCAAATAGGCTTACGAATTCAGTGGAAATGCTCTCCTACATACTCCATAAGTGATGACTTCTGACTGTGACCGATGAACCTATCCCCCACCTACTTAGGATTGGGAACAGAATTGAGATGTATAAATGTCTTCTCCTGCCAGTTTTTCTAAAACTTGTTTTGTACCCATTCAAAGATACAATCACCGGAGGAGAGGAGCTGGATGTGACGCACAGCCTGGCCACAGATCATGAAGCACGTGTGACCGCAACCAAAGGTGGAGTCGCAGAGCAACGAGACGCGGGACGAGGCACCACTCTCAAACTCGGCAGATAAAGGAATGAAGGGCTGCCTTGAAGCCCTCGATTTGCTGACCCACTCGTGCCTGAAGTCCCCGCCCCTTTTGAGCCCGACTGATGGGCCTGCCTGCTCGTCGTCCTTTGCTCCTTTGGTCCCTTGGTGTGTTCAATGATCTGATCCCACTCCGCCCTCTCTTCCCTCGATTATTCAACAACATTACCCTTTTCGCATAACTTTTGACTCAGAAAAGAAGAGCAGCATTTAGATAGAATAAGGTTTTGCCACGGAAGAAGAAAGACACGCAGGTGCCCAGCATGAGGCACCCCTAAGAAGATCAGTTAGGAAACAGGACTGTGATCTAACAGCAGAGGACTGATCGCACCCTGCAACGCGTAAGGATGAATCCGAGCTGGACCTATAGCTCCACCGCCGGTGCTCAACAGCGCCAACGAAAGAAGACGGACTCTGTTAAAAAGACATTGTGACGAAGACCCCCCTTCCTGAACTTTCTACCCACCCCTTGACTAATTGCTTGTATCGAACTGAATTCCTCCCTCAACCATTTTGTGTTGCTTTAAAAAATGTTTCATCGGTCACTCATGTATTTAGTTTTCCAAAAGTCTCTTATAGCACTGACAAGACCCGAAGGTATCAGAGCACTTTTTACTGTATGTTGATGTCACCGGAGAGAAAGTCGGAACCTGATTCTATAATGTGTCGGAACCTTTTTCTTGATTGACCCCCGACTAAGTATTATGCCAATCTCTAGACTTGTATGAATAACCCAACAAATGTAAAATCATATGGACCGCATTCCGCCAATCGTATCGACTGTATAGAAATGAACTAGCTTATGTAAAAAAGCGGCGACTGTTGAAAATGGCAATGTATATGCACATAAGCGGCGTTCATTTGTGTTCACTGTACCCCTTGTTGTAAGCAGAACGGATATCGCTAAACACTGACTGTGTTACCCCGCCAGCATAGACCCATGCACACACGTACACGACAGCCATTTTAGGCACCATGGCCTCTCTGCCCGTTTGTTCCCGGCACCCCTCCCCGCGCGCACTGCTCATGCATCGGCCATAAAACCCTCTCCCTCTGCGTGACCCTGCCCTAGAAGTAACCCTCCTGCTTGACCCACAACCCCCATTTCCTCCCAAGAACACCCTTCCCCTCAGCTGACGAGCCCCCCCCAACTGCACTTGGCCTTTCGACCCGGTCCCAAGTCCTAAGACCAAGCCTCGTGGATGTACACCCCCCCCCTTTTCCTGCCCAGCATAACAAAACCATGATACACCAGCCGAAGTCCCCGATCTTATCGCCTGCCCAACCTTTGATCTGATCATCCCCTCCTGCCCTCGTGTCCTGTAGGAATGTCCGGCTGAGAGATCACAATCTCTTGTTACATTCAGGAGGGGAGGATGACATCTGAGCGACTGGTATGGGAATAGGCCTGAAGCTGGGATTCCAAGCATGCCTTTTCCTACTTCAAAGCGTCTTTATTGCAATAAGGAATGTGTGTGCATCATAAACATGTGTATAAAAGACGAAGCCTCAGAGAAACTTGTGGTGGAGGGCACCAAGAGAGAGCACCTCCTGAAGACACTATGCGAGTGTCCGAAATGACAGGCTCTCCTCATGAGAAATAAAACTCTGTTCTTGTTTTCCTGCTTCCAGCGCCCGTCTCTTTATTTGGTAATTGTTCAAGATGGGAACTAAGAGGCGTCCTGCGCCAGCAGCCTGGGCATCAGGTGCGTTATGGGCTGACTTTTACACAGCCAAAGTCTCCGCTGGCCAGTGATGTTTGCATGCCGCTGTGCCGGAATATGAAGGAGTCATGTGTACTCCCTGGGTATTGTGCCACTATGTCCGTGATGATTGTCTTAGCGTTGCACACCATCTGGATATTCAGTGAGTGGTAGGACTTGCAGTTCCGGTACATATATTCTGTTTCTGCAGGTGGGCAGATGTGGATGTGGGTACAGTCAATCCATCTAATTACATGGGGGAATTGTGCAATGTTGTAAAAATCTAGCTTGGTTTGATTCAAGTCCTGTGGGTGGTTGGGAATGTGATGTAATGGTGTAGCCGGGTCAGCATGGCCTCCAAGAAACTCCTTAGGCAGCGGGACATAGTGCTCTGGGAGATCCCCCTGCAACGACAACTATCCCCTGGAAGCTTCCGGAGGCCAGGAGGTGCAGGCTGCACAAGACCTGGACATGGGTGGGCACGGCATTGGTTCTTCTCGTTGGGTGCTACATCAGGGGGTCAAGGTCCCGGATGAGCTTTGTAATCATTGCCCCATTCAGCCGGTACTTTGAGTAGATTTCCTCCTCAGTTTGGCCCAGAAGTGTGATCCGCTGGCGGAAAATTCACTCCTGGACCCTGCGTCTGTTCCTTGCTGCAGCCTGGAGCCTTCGCCGCCTGACCACCATGTAGAGTCCTGGCATTGTGAATGTCCTCATGCTCCTACTCTGTCTCCTTAAGTGTGTTTGGTCAGGCCCGCACCTGTGGCTAGTTTGGGAATTTATTTATTTATTTATTTTTTTAACTTCATGGTTACCACCTGGTTTGGGTTCTCCTTAAATTGAGCCTCGCAAATAGCGATTTTGTGGTTTTTCGCTAATTGCGATTTTTCATGAATTTGGTTTGCGAACATTTAGCGAATTCGCAAATGGAATCGCAGAATCATTGGAGTCTCGCTAGTTCCGATTCGCTAAGGGGGTTCCACCTACATTCTGTGATTTTAATTGCGATTTCGCTAAATATATTTTGCGAATTCGCAAAATGGTCAGTATTCTTTTCATGAATTGCGGTTCATTAAATTGCGATCGCAATAGCTAATTCGCAGCTATTGCGATCGCAATTTTGGTTGATGAATCTGGCTGTAAGTAAATTGTCCTTTCCTTTTTGCGAAGTGCAATGTTTAGTCTTATCAACATTGATCATTAGTTTATTTTCAAGACATTAGGAGTTAAGTGCATTCAGTTTTTGTTGGAGCCCAATAGGCGTGAGATCCATCACCACCAGATCATCTGCATACATAAGTAGCTAATATGCCTGCTCCCAATATTCAGAGAAAAACTATGAGTGTCACTTAGCATCTGGAGAAGTTCCACAACAAACAGACTAAATAACAGGGGTTCTAGAATGCACACCTGCCATAAGCATTACATTTTATTTTTACATTTATAAGCCATTCTCTACTTGGATTTTCCTCTACAGGCTACCTACTCTGTTCAGGTCGACCTGAACCCAACTATCACTGTGGAGTCATCAGAAGACCTAACAGGGCCCCAGAAATATTCCACTGATGGAGTTTTCGCCACAGCGTAGCCTAACCACCCTCTCGAATGCCGCTCGGAAGTCAATGAAGCACCAGTTACATTGACCTCCTTGTTAATCTCCCTCAGCGTGAAACAGTGGTCCATAGTTGAGTGCTTTGGTCTAAAGCTCCCATGCTCCACAAAGATCAGTACAGAACCAAAAGCCCAGGCCACTTGATGCTTCAACAGTGTTTGAGCAAAACGTTTGGATGGAATAACTAGTCGGGAGATCAACTGATAATTAGTAGGCAGGTCCATTTTCCCTTTTTTGTGAATGGGCATCACTGTGGCGGCTTTCCAGAAATCTGGGAGGGAGCCTCTCTATGTTACCTATTTGAAAAACCCACTCAGAACTAATCTCCCATCCCTGGGGTCTTTCTTGAAGATCACGGACTGCAGTCCATCTGGGCCACTCGTCCTAAAGGCTTTTATATTACAGATTATTTAAAACAAAATAACTGCTGCCTGAGTATTTGCAACTGCTTCTACATCTGCCTGGAAACATGCCGGACTCAATTACAAATTCTCAGGATCTCCACCACTATAGAGCGAGTAAATAAAGGTGTACCAGTCTTCTTCACTTATCAGTGCTTCAAGTGAAGATGAGAGGGAAATGAGAGGGTTACAGAATTCACCAGCCTCCAGAACATCTTACTATTCTTATCCATAATGGCTGCGAGCATTAGTTCACAATTTAACTTATAAAACTCCCTCTTTTTATGGGTACATAGAGTTCCATAAGCAATGTTCTTAAGGTGGCGCTGCTTGAATTTAAATTTGAATGCCAGCGATTCCTATTCTTCACTCTTCAACCCTCCCTGAAATCGTCATCAAACCAGCTAATCTCTTTATCAATAGTCCCACTGGTTTGGCAGAGGCCCCACTCCAAACTAAGAGCAGAATGATCACTTGCCCCTAGGTCGAGAACTGTAACATTTTTCAAACAATAAAATTGATAATTATTCTAATTGGTAACCAGTTACCTGAGGGCGCTCAGCAAATATTTGGGAAAGTATATTAATCACAAGTTGCTCATGGTGCTACCAAGGGGGATGGGTTTGGTTACCATTCAAACCCACCCCAATCCACAGAAGTAGATCTTACTAAACCAAAAAATGTTCTCCCTGAGCACTCTAAGTAATACATTTATAGTATCCTCATATCAATAAAAAGCATTATTCTGGTTGGCACAGTCCAGATAATCAGTTCATAATCCGGTTCTTGTATAAATCCAATGCGCAAGATCCTCGTATTCTAAATTTATCTTTATTGTTCATGGCACAGGTGTACATGCACAGATGTGCATGTACACAGGAATTCGTTATTTACCATGGAATAGTATTCCATGGTAAATAACGATTCGGTAAGGGCCTGTGGCACTGATTACAGTGCCACCTACATGTAGATTTACCGATTCGGTACATATACCGATTAGGTATTTTACCGAATCGGTAAATTTACAGAACCGGTAAATATACCGATTTGTAACATTTTCAGGCCCCTACATCTCCATCTGCCGTTACCGACCGGTATTTGCCTTCCTACATCTGGCCCTAAATGAGAAATGGATCTTCCCCCCATCTTGCTCTCTTGACTTTAGATGTGTTCATCAGGAAGCAAGCTCCTGACCTAAGGCATCTTTGGGGAGAGAACTGGGAGACCAAGGATCGTAGCATAGTTGGGCCTCTCCTGTACATGGCCTTGTGGGCCAGGCAAAGAGCCTTGAATTTAACCCTGGCCTGAATTGGCAGCCAGTGGAGTTTCCTCAGAGATGATCTGATTGACTGATGTCTGAGGATCTTGAGAAGCAGTCTGGCTTCTGCATTCTGTGCCACCTGCAACCTGTCTGTAACATATCGGGGGGAGCAAAGATACAAAGAATTGCCATAGTCTAATTGCAAGACTACCAAGGCCTGTACCACCGTCCTTCTCAATTTTTCTGGGATTAAGGTCAAGATCTTTCGGATCATCCGAAGGATGCCAAAGCAGGCCCCGTGAGTTTTTTGGCTTGCGGTTCCATGGCTAGGTTTTGGTCTAACCACATCCCCAGGTTCTTTTTGGAGGTTTTTGGAATAGGTGGAGGCCCCCAGTTTCCTGGCCAGTTAATCTCAGGGCCTGGGCCTGGACCATTGCCTAGAAGCATGAGCTCTGTTTTGTCCCTGTTAAGTTTGAGGCTACAGTAGGCCATCCAAGCTCCTATTTTTTCCAGACAGAGAAGTATTTGCCGGTGGTTGGAGTTGGGGGTTTCTGCCATCGAGACCACCAGTTGGGTATCATCCGCGTATGATACTATGGACAATCTGAATTCCTGCACTATGTGTGCTAATGGGCTCAGGTGAATTTTAAAGAGAGTCGGACTCAGAGACGATCCCTGAGGTACTCCGGAATTGCGAGATGGAACTAGTCACATGTTTCTCAGCAATCTTTCCCAGGATGGGCAACAATAAAATGGGACAATAGTTTCCCATGGATGTGGGGTCCAGTTGGGGGTTTTTCAGCAGAGGCTTTACAATGGCATGCTTCCATTCTTTGGGTACTATGCCTTTCTCAAGGGAAAGAGGGATGAGATTGGCCAGTTTGTCCCGGATGGGATCATCCCTTGAAGAAGGATATGAGGGGGGCGGGATCCATTGGAGAACTTGATTTGATGTTGCTTAGAAGCAAGCCCGCTCGTTCTTTGTTCAGCTTAGGGAAGGTGAGAAAAGATAGGGAAGGGGTGGGTTTGGGCGGTTCTGAGCCTGAATGGAGCACTGGCTTGTCTGTAGAGTCCTTTGTCTCTCCAAAGGTCCCACCTGTTATTGAGTGAAGTGAGTTATAAATGTTTTCACTTTACTCTTAAAGAAGTTGGCTAAATTGTTTCATCTCTCCTTTGAAGGTTGGGGGATGTGTGTGCCTGATTCAATTGTAGTAAGGGATTTTACTATCTTGAATATTTCTTTTAAAGAGTTGGAGGACCTCTCAATTCTTTCTTCAAAGAAGACTGCCCGTGCTTTCCTAATATACTTGTGATATTGCTGGTTAGCTGCTTTATAAGCTGATTTGAGGTCAGGTACGTACGTGTTCCTCTAGCTTCTCCCTAGCTTTTTACGATGTTTCTTTTGGGCTGCTAGTTGGGGCCTGAACCCCAGTGGGTATGGGCTTCTTAAAGGTTCTATCAATAGACCCTATAATCCAATCTGACCACCGTGTATGTGCCTCATCAAGATTTACTGTGTCTGGTCAAGTAGTAGCCTCCAAATCTTTGGTTCAGGATTTGGTAGGCCAGCCTTGGCCATTTACGTCCTAGGGCTGAGCAACCCCCTGAGGGCTTGGGTGACGGGGAATTTTGGTACAGAATGGGAATAAAAAAGTTGTCTGACCCGGGAATCTGGAGTGGATTGAGGACCTGTAATCTGGGGTCATTAGAGAAGATGGGGTCCAGAATGTGCCCTTTTTCATGGTTTCTGAGCTCACCAGTTCAGTGAGTTGCAAGGTTTTGAGGTCGACTAAAAGTCTCTTGGCCGATGGGTTGTTTATGTCATCCACATGGATGTTAAAATCCCTTAGTGAGGTGAAACAGCTTTGCCCTATGATCAGGCTGGCCAGGATATCAGGGATGGCCTCTACAAAGCATGTACATGTACCTGGTGGCCTGTAGATGAGGCTGCCCGAGAAGGAGGATGTGGGGGTGAGGGCAGTCTAAACGCAATGGCCTCGCAGTTGCCTATATTAGGGGGGTGGTGGAGCAGCCCAGATGTGATTTGAAAATGATGGCAATGATGCCTCCCACTTTACCCTCCCTTTCAAGTTGATGTATCTCATAGCCTTGGGGGAGGGTGCCCATAATGTCTGGAGAGGAGCTCTCTCGAAGCCACGTTTCCGTGAGAAACAATACACCAAGGTTTTCCTCCTCTATAAGCATCCCAATTTCAATATTATGTCCTGGGATGGATCTACAATTGATTAGACCCATCTTCCAGTATTTTAAGATATTATTCGTCTACTCTTTGTGACTGCCAATCAGTGGGGATGTGTCTGATGAGAAGCCACATTGTTGGCAGCTCAGAGGTTTGTTGGCATCAAGTGAGTGCAGTCAGGATGGGGACATAGCAGGCCTGAGTGCTTCAAGTTCCTCTTTCGAGAACTTGATTATATTTGCGGGGACCACACAAAATTGGGCAGGGTTTATGGCCCCTGGTCCCGGCTGGGTGTGGACCGGCACAGACGGGCTAGCTTTTAGCCAGCGGCGTGCCCGCTGTGTGCGTCCACTGCGCATCCGCACAGCTGCCGCCATATGTAGGTGAGCCCCTTGTAACTAGCCCACTAACCCACCCCCTCTGAGACCGAAGGGATGAGAGATCCTCTCTATGGTCTGAGAGGGAGGAGCGGCTTCCCTTCACTCTATGGGATCCTGAAAATGAGGTAAGACTTTGTGTGCAATACTAGTAAATTAAATAATGCTGTACAGTACCGAACAGGCACAAATTCAAATTCAAATTCAGTGACAGTAAGTTTTAAAACAGGCAAAAAGGGTTAAAACAGTGCGCTTGAAACCAGGCAAAAAAGTTAAAACAGTGCACGTTTAGAAATGACTCAAGCTTTATGGGCAGAGCAGCGCTGCAAAGCTACACTGCGATACCTTCTGAGAGTCAGGCAGCAGAGTGCTCCTCTCAGCTGTACGTCCACACAGCTGCCGCCATATGTAGGCAAGCCACTTGAATCTAGCCCGCTAACCCACCCACTCCAAGACCGAGGAGAGGAGCAATCCTCTCTATGGTCTGAGAGGGAGGATCGGCTTCCCTTCACTCTATGGGCTACTGAAAACACGGTAAGACTTTGTGTGCAATACTAGTAAATGAAATAATGCAGTACAGTACAGAACAGGCACAAATTCAAATTCAAATTCAGTGACAGTAAGTTTTAAAACAGGCTAAAAGGGTTAAAACAGCGCACTTGAAACAAGGCTAAAATGTAAAACAGTGCGCTCTTAGAAATGACTCAAGCTTTATGGGCAGAGCAGTGCTGCGAAGCTACGCTGTGATACCTTCCGAGAGTCAGGCAGCAGAGTGCGCCTCTCCTAAAAGCAATGCTGCTTGGTCCAGTTTAAAACCTTCAATGAAAGCTACATCTCAGATATTCCAATCACTCCAACGATCCCCTTCCTTCCAAGCTCCTCAATGAGTCCATTCACCTTCTACTTCCCTAATAGACTAGGATTATCAATGCTTCACTTACCCAATATTCTATACCTGACTGCCTAAAAAGTGATCAGGTTACCCCAATATTTAAAAAAAAAGTAACTCTGATCTGAGCGATCCCAACAACTGCATCCATGTCTCCAATATCCCTAAATAGGCCAAACTCTTGGAAAAATGTGTGTTACGCAGTCACATCGATCAATTCCAACTCCTCGACCAATGTCAATCTGGATTGAGACTGGGCCATAGCACCGAAACTGCCCTGGCCCACTTCGTTGACGATGCTGTACGCTCACTTGACCAGAATTAATCTTGCTTGCTAATCCTACTTGACCTGTCAAATGCGTTCAGCACTGTCAATCATAAAACCCTTTTGAACCTTTTAGAACACAGGATGGGCCTCTCCGGTACCATGTAAAAATGGTTCACCTCATCCATTCACAACAGATCTCAGCGCATTTTAATCAACCCCACTCTTTACGATCAGTCCCCAGTGATGCTCGGCATCCGCCAAGGCTCTACTCTCTCCCCGACACTTTTTAACCTGTACATGGAGCCCCTAACCAAAATACTCAGACACATTTCCTACCACATGTATGTGGAGGATATTCAACTCTACATGGAAATTATCTCTCCTGATGACATCACCACCCGCAACATGAGACAAAAACCCAACATTGGCTGACCCGTAACCACCTCAAACACAATGCCATCAAAACAGAATTCTTATTGATCTCATTGCCCAGTATCGCCCTAGTATCAAAGACTGGCTCTCACATCTTACTGCCTTGAACTGTACCCCACACATCATTGACTCAGTAAAATCCCTAGGATTCACTTTTGTACAATGCCCTCTCAGTGCAAGGTCACATCAGTGCTGCCACTAGAAGAGCTAAACATAATCTACATGCATTACGGTTACTAAAACCTTTCCTTCCCATGGCAGATCTCAAAACAGCAGTTCAAGCACTTGTGATATCATAATTAGACTATGGTAGTGCTGCCCATTCTGGGTCGTCTGAAAATCAAACTTGCACCACTGATGGCTACCATGAACGCGGCAGCAAGGCTCATCACTGGCTCAAAAAAAACGTGATCATATCACCTCTGTCCTCCATTCACTGAAATAGCTATCCAATGAGCCTAGGATCCATCTCAAAATAGCCTGTATGACCTACAAAGCGCTTCACCACAACACCTCTTCCGATATGACCCAGAAATATACCCTATCTGGCGGAAACAGGTCTTGCAGAAGCACAAACTTCTTACCAAAATTCAACAAAAAGAAAACCTACAAGTGAGCCTTTCCCAGATTTCCCCCTAAAATCTGGAACTCTCTCCCCCTGCAGGCTAAATGCAACCCATCCACATCTATCTTCAAAAAGGAAGTAAAACCTCTACTATCCAACAGATTCCACTCACATTAAGGCCACACCTCAATCTCTTGCGTGCCGCTTATCTGCTTGTCTGACGTTTCATACTAGCATACCTTCATCCATTCCACCGAGATCTGTGCTGATACTTCCATTTATCAATCCTCCACACACAGCCGGGACTCCTATTGGATTTTACCTATGCCAGTATTTACGATTGACTATGTTGTTCCGGTTCGTCCTTCTCACTTTTTGCTTTGTAACTATTATCTACATGTCCTACATCATGTATATTGTTTACCATTTGTTTCATAACTACCTTTGTTAGTCTTCTAAAGCGCTCTATCACCCGAAAGGGTCTTTTCACGCTATATAAAACTCTATAAATAAATACAATTATTAAATAAAATGGATGAGGCTATCATAAGTATGAAAACATGTGTCATGCAACTGTGAATTACTACAAACACTTTTGCTGCAAAGCATTTGCACTATTGTGTTACATGTTTGTGCTCTGAGCCATCTGTGTGTTGTTACCTATGTGGACGTGTAACATTCAAGGGGTCAGCTTGTCTCTGTGTGCTTGTTTTCATATGCTGGGCTATCTGTGGCATTGTTTCAGTCTCTTCTCTGCTGCTGTACTTGGGGATTGAAGGCCATGCAATGAGAATGGATCTTCTGCCATCATGAACTAGATTTGAAGATCCTGTTGTTAAATCTGAAATCTTTGATTACAAGTTAAATCCACTGAGCAATTGTTCCCCCAGGTCCTGGAAACCCAGATGAATATGAATCATCCATGCAACTCCATGGTGATATGGAACTGCTCCAACTCAGTCTTCAACAATGAATTATAAGAATCATCATCAAAACTAACTCATGTTCACTTGTTACCAGCCTAGCTGCACTGCAGCAGACTTATTTTAAAAGGTGGACACTGCGGGTATACACACATTGCTGTGAAATTACCGTGAGTGAGACTCACCAACAGTAATGGTCCAAAAACCTGCAACAGTAATCTTACTTTTAGACATACGAACATCTTTTTACTTAATATTAAATATTACATTTCTGCAGTTCCTAAGTGCTGTAAAGAGCAGATGTTTGTATTACCCATTTGATGGTATTCCATATATGCACTCAGAAGGATGAAAGGATGAATCTAGCACCTATAATGCTACAAACGGCAACAGTGAATTTCAAAATGTTTAAACAATAGAAAACAGCCCCAATATGCTAGCAGCCAGCAACCCACATTGCACCACCATAACAAGAGTGATATTGAAAGCAACTAAAAATGGAGCCGGATAACTCAGATTTTAGAGGCCATACAACCTCTATTATATCCATACTAATATTATAAAGAGAGAGCCCAAACCTTTGAGGCGGGTAATATCAGTAACCACAGCACCAATCACAACACCCAATACAGCGCTGGAAAGGGCAGTTGCAGCAGAAGGACATAGGCTACACAGACGGGCACCATATTTTTTTATTTTTTTTTGCAGAGTTTTATATAGTGCGAACTTGACCCGAACTGAATCAGGTATCAGAGCGCTTTACATAGCACCAGTTACGTTACATGAGGACACACATTCATTTTTGTTAGGCACGGGGAGATTAAGTGATTTGCCCAGAATCACAGGAGGTTTGGCGTCGTTACCAAGACTCGAACCCAGATCCTTAGGTCCGAGGTCGAGCGCCTTAGCCGTTAGGCCAACTCCTCTATACATTTAAAAGGTAAAAGAACCGTGCCAGCAAAGTAGTCCCTTGTGGGCGTGTCTGCGTAGTGCTGTGGGCGTGTGCTGGGGGAGTGACAAACGCTGGGGGCGTGACAAATGCTGGGGGCGTGTGTCCGCCCTTCATGCCATGTGAGTCGTACATACAAGCGCCAATTACGTTGCTGCGCAGCATCAAGGGGCACGCTGGGGGTGTGACACGCTGGGGGCGTGAGAAACGCTGGGGGCGTGTGTCCGGCATTCATGCCATGTGAACACAATTGCGCCGCATCCAGGGGCACGCTGGGGGCGTGTGCTACGTTCCGCCCTTCATGCCATGTGGGTCGTACATTAATCAGAAGATCGTCTGCTGTGGCCGTGTGCTGGGGGCGTGACAAACGCGTTCACCTGGTGGCCTGGTAAGTAACGTTACTGCATCCTCTCCTGCGCGCTGTTACTGAACTCTCTCATTCAACGAAATTACACGCGCCTGCTACCATCAACCAGGGCTCTAGCCGGGCTCAGGCGGCAGATCAGTACACTAATTACACATGCCTGATAACATCAACCAGGGCTGCAGCTGGGCCTCAAGCAGGGGAACACGCACCTACTAACATCAAACAGGCCTGCATCTGGGCCTCAAGCGGGGAACACGCAAATGAGCATGTCTGCCGGGACAATTACTGCAGCCTCTCCTACTCGCTGTCACTCAACTCTCTCATTAAACGGATTTACCCGCGGCTGATAACTCTCTCATTCAACGACATTACACGCGCCTGCTAACATCAACCAGGGCTGTAGCCAGGCTCAGGCGGCGGATCACTACACCAATTACACGCGCCTGCTAACATCAACCAGGGCTACAGCTGGGCCTTCTCTGTCCCTATTCTAATGAAACAAAAAATGTTGTCTACCGCGAGATTTTAAAATAAATTGCCCTTGCCAAATACACACATTCTATTTCATACCCGGACAACGTTGGGACGGGCTGCTAGTATAAGATAAAGCTATTATCAAACATCATGTTAATCCCAAGAATAAGATTTGTCATATCAAAGTGGTTAAGTCACTCTGTTGTGATTTGTTCAGAGAAGTACCATCCTGGTAATATACCTCACCCTATGTTCCCTTTTCTCATTTGCCCATGTAACCATCTTGTTATCCTGGATCTCTCTTTTCAACTGCATGCTCTGAGGGGTTGTGCACTGCAGCAATGGGCAATTGCATGGCTATATTCTTGGGGGCAGACACATGTCTGTGAATGTGCTGTATGAAGCGTCTTCATTCTGTGGAGAGTGAATGTATAGATGGCTAGTTGTAAGAAGATGCTTTTATCTACTTTGGTATTTTATGGAGTGGGCCAGATCTTGCGACCTTCCACTGTATCTGGGGTGAGTCAGAGTTATCTCATGGATCATCCCTGTAGGGTAATTTTGAGATAGGTTTCTTGTCTTATCCTCCTCCACCTAAACTGGGTGAGCCAACACTTTGTTGTCCTTTAGTGTCACTTCAATGGGAGTTAATGGACAGATGCAAGGACACAAGTAGATAAAGAGGTAGAATGATGTTAGACCTGTCAGTCTTAGTGTAGTCTTCCCCAAACGTTTTGCCTTCCTCCTCCACTTTTTGCTGATCTCATTTTTGCTGGCCTTAGGACTCTGCAGTTTACCACTTCTAACCAGTGCTAAAGTACATGTGTTACCTCCTTAAAACATTGCAACACTGGCTGATCCCCCGTTGGCATATTTGATTTTCTTGTAGGCCCTACTAAAGTGATTCTTTATGTGTCCAGGGCCTGTAATTTAAATGCTTCAAGTAGGCCTGTAGCTCTTATTGTGCCACCGACTTAAGTAGCCCTGTAAACATGTCTCACACCTGTCATTGCAGTCTATGTGTGCAGCTTTAAACTGCCATTTCGACCTGGCAAACAAAAACGTTTGTCAAGCCCAAACCTTCCTTTTTAATGCCTCCAAGAGTAGACCCTGGACAGCTCAGAGGGCAGGGTGCAGTGTATTTAAAAAGTTGGGCATGTTTGTTTTAGTTTTACATGTCCCTGTAGTGAAAAACTCTTAAATTCACTTTACTCTACTGCAAGGCCTACCTCTTCGATAGGATAACATTGGAGTTACCAAATGACATTTAGTAAGCTGTAATTCACAAAAATGGGAGCAAGCAATCAGTTCATGTTTGGTGTATTTGGAATTGTAATGAAAATCCTCGTTCATGATAGTCAGATTTTGATTTACAATTTTGAAAATGCCATTTTAAGAAAGTTGACAATTTCCTTCCTTATCAAAACCAAACAAGAACGAGATAGCTACCATTAGGCCCTAAATGTCATAAACTCATGTCCCAGGGAAACCTAGCGCATTTCAGGTGTACTGCAATGCCTGATTACTGTGGAGCAAAATTTTTATTATGTGATTGTGAATTTGTGAGAGGAATTTTAAATTACCTCAAAGTTGTCTGTATCAATCGAGAATTGTATTTACAGATACATTAGGTAGATCAATTAGATGCAGTAGATGCAGGGTAAGAAAATAATGGTATTACACATCCTGGTGTTCGGTTGACATGTTTCAGACCAATTATGAATGCTTTTAAGTCACAATGGCTTTTTTCAGGACCAGGTATACTAGGAACAAAACTTGGGGCATATTCTCAAGAACGTGTGATAAGTACCTCAAATTGAGCTTAACGCAACTCCTCACATCGCAGTCCATTTTGGGAAAATAACGCCGTGTTAACTAAGTATTCACAACACAGAGGCACCATGCGATAGGCCCAGAACAACATGACAAATATCAACGATAAAGTCAATGCGATGCCGCAAAAATGCGAAACACTAATGCTAAATAGGTTGCGATGAGGCCAATCGCGATACAAAAAGCTGTGAAAACCAGCGACAGGCATGCAAATCCCATGTGTCATGCGTGAAAATGCACTATAAAAGCAACAAAAAGAACACACCAAAAACAACCCAAAGTGCGTAGCAACATGGATGCACCCGGACCGAGTGCAGAGGCCGACTCCACCATCGCACCCCAACTCCGGAACATCATCAATGCCTCCTTCAACACCGCCACCTTCCCGGAGAACTGGAAGCACGCCGAGATCAGCGCCCTCCTGAAGAAACCTACAGCGGACCCCACCGATCTCAAAAACTTCCGCCCCATCTCGCTCCTCCCTTTTCCTGCTAAAGTCATCGAGAAGATCGTCAACAGACAGCTGACCGCCTTCCTCGAGACGAACGGATCCCTCGACCCCTCGCAGTCCGGCTTCAGAGCCAACCACAGCACCGAGACCGCCCTCATCGCAGCCACCGACGACATCCGGACCCTGCTCGACAAGGGGGAAACAGTGGCCCTCATCCTCCTGGACCTCTCCGCTGCGTTCGACACGGTCTGCCACCACACCCTAGTCCAGCGCCTCAGCAACATCGGTATCCAAGAGAAGGCACTGGAGTGGATCATCTCGTTCCTCGCCGGAAGAACACAAAGAGTCCGCCTCCCCCCGTTTCGCTCCGAGGCCACCGAAGTCATCTGCGGCGTCCCGCAAGGATCTTCACTCAGCCCCACCCTCTTCAACATCTACATGAAACCTCACGCAGCCATCGCACGCCAGCACAACCTCAACATCATCTCTTACGCCGACGACACCCAGCTGATCCTCTCCCTCACCAGAGACCCCGACACCGCCAGAACCTGCCTACACGAAGGGATGAAAGACGTCGCCGAGTGGATGAAGGACAGCCGCCTGAAACTGAACTCGGACAAGACGGAAGTCCTCATCCTGGGATCTTCGCCCTCCGCCTGGGACGACTCCTGGTGGCCCCCAGCCCTGGGCACCGCACCCAAGCCAACCGACCACGCACGCAACCTGGGCTTCATCCTGGACCCCTCCCTCTCGATGACCAGACAAGTCAACGCCGTCTCCTCATCGTGCTTCAACACCCTGCGTATGCTTCGCAAGATCTTCCGCTGGATCCCGACCGAGACCAGGAAGACTGTCACCCAGGCACTCGTCACCAGCCGACTGGACTACGGAAACGCCCTCTACGCCGGAACCACAGCCAAGCTACAGAAAAGACTCCAGCGCATCCAGAACGCCTCCGCCCGACGCATCCTGGATGTTCCCAGACGCAGCCACATCTCCAGCCACCTGAGGAAGCTGCACTGGCTCCCCGTCGACAAGAGGATCACGTTCCGGCTCCTCACCCACGCACACAAGTCTCTCCACGACCTGGGCCCCAAGTACCTCAACGACCGCCTGACCTTCTACACGCCCACCCGCCAGCTACGGTCCACCAGCCTCGCCCTCGCAGCCGTACCACGCATCCGAAGAGCCACCGCCGGAGGAAGATCCTTCTCTTACCTGGCTGCCAAGACTTGGAACTCCCTCCCCATCCACCTTCGGCTGACCCAGGACCATCTCGCCTTCAGGAAACAACTCAAGACCTGGCTGTTCGAGCAGTAGCATACCCCTCCCCCCAAGCGCCTTGAGACCCTCCCGGGTGAGTAGTGCGCTATACAAATGGCATGATTGATTGATTGATTGATTGAGAGGCCAACGCGAACCCCACAAGCCCCACAGACCACCAGCAAGGAACTTCGGGGGCGGGAAGGGCAAGGAGTAGAGGAAGAGAAAGATGGGGTGCAGTCTGCAGCAAAACCAGATCAACGTCACGGAGGTGACAGGACACTACCATCAACTGAACCACAATTAGACCAATGTGAATAAAGTCGGTCTATCAAGGAGGCCAATGGAGGAGGCCAAGAGGTGCTGGCATGATGTGAAAATCTAAACCAAGCACAAACCCGCTGCCAACAGGAAGGCAGCAACGGCGACAGGAGTTTGGGGTCCGGACACAGCTTGATTGATTGATTGATTGAGAGGACCTGACACAACATCAACAGGGTGAGTAATGACCAGGGACTGGGGGGACGGGGGAGATGGGCACAATGGCACACATGCACAACGATGTGTAGCACACTGCACACCCACAATGACCCTGGATCATGTCCCTGAACCCCTTGGCACACTGCAGCACACACACATAGCAAAAACAGCACATCCACATTGACGACAATGTGGTACAATGTGCAACCCCGACACTGTAGAACAGAGGACACAACTGGCGCCGCACATGCGCAGAAACAGGCCAACAACATCTAACAGAGCAGGAAACTGGGAGATGGAAATGTACGCATACAACCTCACATCCATCATGTAGTCCATATGTCCACTGGCCCGCATCAAAATGCTGCACCTCCCAAACAGTCAAAATGTACATTGTCATACAGTCTGCATGTAAACAAGAACAAAGCGCCAACATTCATGACGGTTTAAAGCTTGACCGAGTATTTATCAGTGTCCAATACAGTTCAAGAATCTATATCCTGACTACGGGCATATAGAATTGTACACTTGCAATTGTCGTCCCATTTTACATCTTTCTACATGGACCTTGATCAAAAAGTCTGAGCACAACATTCGGTGGTGGAACTCCTGATGAAGGCAGTTGTCTGTCGAAACACGTGTTGAGTTATTCTGGAAAACCACCCAAAGAATCATGTGTTCATCATATTGTTTTGCTACATCAAATCCGAACTAATACGTTTTTGTTGCTAAGAAGATCATATATATCAATATGATTACTTGAATGTAGTATGCCTGTGTATTGAATGAATGCGGTAAGAATGTTGTTCGATTATTAGTCTCTGCAGAACTTTCTTTCCTAAATGCATGTATTTTATATTTATCAAATGTGTTATGAGGATTAATAAATTATTTTTGTATTTTTTCAATCATTAGTGTCACTATTGTGTTTTCATCTTTCAATGTTTTGACATAATTAATGTATGAAGTAGCCCTAGATTAGTTACATTAACACAATGTCAACATGCATCTCCCCCTCACATTGCAGAGGGATAAACAACACCTCCAGCAGAGCAGAGAAGACAACGCATCAGTGATGCTGGAGAGGACCACCACACCTTCGACACAGACGCCCTACAACAGCTCATGGACATCCCAGGAAACCCACCACCAGGGCAGCCAAGCTACATAGAGGAGAACCCAGCCCCTGCACAGACCACACAGCAGGAAGCACCCGCCAGCACTGCTGGCCACCAAAACTTCACCGAGCCACACATGGCATTCCAATGCCAGGTGTCAGAATGCCAAAAGGGGGTGTCCGAACAGGTGTGGGGATGGGTCCGAACCCATGGAAGACGAACTAGATCACATATGTGGGTGCCTTTTTCCCTTCAGGAACCACCTACACCCAACAAAGGAGGCCCACACTGCAACAGAGACACATGCATTTGCTCACTTCCAGTACAGAACCATGCCCGAAGGCCTGCAATTATCATTCACACACCCACGCTGGACCTGCGTAAGACAGCCCAGTCCACTCCTCTTACATATTGAGTGGGTGACGACAAAGCTACATGTCCAAGGTCTAAACTGCTGCCTGCGGTGACATGTTTGCGTCCGCTGTACACAGCACAATGTAATGTTGTAGGGCCCAGGGCCCTCTTGCATATATTATGACCACATGGACACACGCAGATAGTTTGTGGATCTGGCTACGGGCACATGCGCCCGGTCCCTTTATTGTCAGGGACACATGTACAGTGACGCCTGTGCTGGATGTGTGTGGGGTGAGTGTAAGCCGGACCTCATGCAGTGGTTGGTGCTGGCAACAACTAGAACAGTGAATACTATTAGAATGGAAACAGAACACGCCTGCATTACAGAAACAACTGTGGAGCATCATGGAGGTAGCCGGAGCAAGTACGGAGGTAACCCAATAGGCAAACAGAAGTGTCCGTGAGTTGCAGAACACTGAGTTTGGGGCACTACAGCTGAGCGTGCTCATGTGAAGCAAATGTCTAGGATTGTGTCCCTTTGGGATATACCTGATGCAGCTGCAGTGGGGTGTGTTACACCTGCATCATCTTCCTCATCATCGTTCCAGGTTTCCCACATTACCTGAGGTGACATTGCTGCGTTACCTCTCCACAGCACAAAACTCAATCAGTTACGGCCCATGGGTTGCGGTGCACTGAGTTAGTGGCCCCTGGAATGCTGAGCGGGGTATCAGGCAGATGATGGCATCCACGAGAGGCGTGAGCATCTCCGTTAGTTGGCCAGTATCACTGTTTCGACACTGGCAGTTGGAGGTGGTCCTGGTGGTGCAGGCATGTGCCTCGTGCGGTGATGCGACGTCCGGGCCGGTCAGGACTCGATTTGATGTGTGAGCCTTGGTGTACCGAAGTTTAGGCCGGAGGCAGTGGACAGCGCAGGGCCACAGACACATGACGTTGATGAGCCTAAGGCCATCGTCTCAGAAGCCATCCAATACTCAATCAGACAGGGTTCCTGACTTGAGCTGCACAGAGTTAGTTGCCCTGGATGCACAGTGTCCAGCACAGGAACACCGCCATGGGACAGTGACTTGCAGTGCACTAAGGCAGGGCCACGCTGACTGAGCGGGTCCTCGTCGATGTCCAAGGAGCATGTGGCAGAGGGTTGTGGGGGAGAGTAGAAGGTGTCCTCCAGGGCATGATGCAGAGGGCAGAAGCCGTCCGGAAGCAGCAAATGGAGGAGTGGAATGCTACAGCCTCGTTTCACCACAAATTCGGTATCAGCCACATGAGGGTGAAAACAACCCCCAGTTCATAGACTCAGACACCACCAAAGTTCAACCAGAGAGTGTCCATGAATGTCAGGGAACAGAATTAGTGCCCCGGGGCTGAGAGGGAATGACGTCTGAGATGATGCTGTTACAACAATATAAACTCGGCCATTGCTGAATCAAGACTCAGTCCGAAATGTGTGGCCTACTGGACTGCAGTGTAGGCAGCGGTGAGCAGTAGCCCCCAGCCACGTGTCATTGGCTCGTAATACACGGAGTTAGTAACACCAGGGCAGTTGTCGGTAGTGCTCGATCACCTCCGTAACGATGATCCTTTTTCCTCCTGACTGAAACACATCATCCTCTCACACCTCTCCTTGCATGCGATAATATGTACCTTGCCATTGAAAAATCAAGACTCAGATCCAAATATGTGACCTACTTGAGCGCAGTGTGGCCGAAGGCAGTAGTCCGCGTGTGCCCACTGACACGTGTGGTTGGAATGCTATGCACAGACTTGGTGGCACCACATCAAAGGAAGTATAGTGACATAAAATCTGCCATTAATAATGTTCTCTGCCATAGTGTAATCAAGACTCAGTTCCAAATGTGTGAGCCTCTAGTGTATGCCGGTGGAGTAAGTCAACGAGGAAGGAGTACAGCGGGCCTGTGTCGCGGAGGCCAGCGATGGTCTGAGGAGACAGCCAGGGCTTGGAGCTTGCACTGGCACGTGGTGGACCCTCTTTGACACACGTCGGTGTCGGCAGGTGAGCAATGAGGCCTGGGTGTGCAGGGGCAGACAATACTGGTTAGGGGTCCAGCGGCCAGGGGTGCAGCAGGCGCCCAGGACCGCATGCACCACTGCTCACAACGACGGCATCGGCCTCATAGCGGGGTGAGAGGCGCCGCCCTGGCAGAGACCTTGGGCATTCCGGAAGAGAACCATGCCCAGAGTTACATGCATTTTATTCACACCCCTATGCTGGCCTGTCATTCGCCGGGCCAGCCCACTCCGCTCATGCTTACGGGGGGGACATAACAAGCTACTTTTCCGCGAGCTTCCCCACTGGCTGGGGTGACATGGCTGCATCCACTGTCCACTACACTCCAAACAGCAGCGGTGTATGTCGACATGCATATGTGTGTGGTCTGCATACTGCAGTCTGGCTATCACATCCACGCCACACTTGGTATTGTGTACATTCTCATTCATGGGTGACTTGCCTCCTTCGCACATGCCTGGTCCCCACCTTTTCCAGCCATCTGCTATTGTGTGGCTGAGGTGACATGCCGTTGATGGCTTATGTGCATGGCTGGCCCAGGTTCCCACAGTAAGTTGTGCTGTCGAGTCTGGTGGGTGGGAATGTTGTTTGGCATGTTGTATGTGAGTTTGTGACGTGTGCATTCCCAGTGTTGTGAGTTGCATGATTGTGGAGTTGAGGTGTATGGTGTGTTTCTACGTGATCTTCCTTCGCTTTCTTCTGCTCGTGCTTCGAGAACTTTGACCTGGCACCCGACCGCGCTTAGCGACTTTTGGATCGCCGCTACTGCATCATGGAGTTTGTACATCTTGCTCTAGGTTCAGGGGTTTCTTCACAGTAAAAAGATTATTCTTGTAGAGGAAAAGTATTTACAAGTGTAAATGCACTTCAGTGTAGCATTACCGCAGACGAAACTGTACACCTGCTATAGTTCCATTTACTGGAAAGATTAAAATACTCCCAGGAGAATTACAGAAATTCTTTGTGGGTTCCTAAAATGTCAGAAATGTGCTCTAAATGTAGTACTGACACTGCAGGAGAAAGTTCCATAATTCCTCTTATGTTTTGTGAATGGACCCCCAACCAAGTGCTAGAAGTCTTCAATGTCATATACCATCTCGAAACGAAGAAAGATGTCACACCTTAATAGCCAACAACATAACCGGTTGAGGAGGAGGAGCTTGGCGGGCATCCGAGATGGCCGCGTGAGCTCAGCGCTCCCCGGACCCCCGCCACTCCCGGCATGATATCCTGAATTAATCCTGACTTTGTACGAGGATTTATGTAGAGGACACTGGGCTGATTGCCCTGGACTTTTTGAAATTTGATTTGGAACCGGGGTGCCGGAGTTACATCGATTTGGACTTTCGGGCTCCGCCCTCGAGGTACGCCCGGGACTGGGTGAGGCTCAGTGGCCGTCTTGCAGTTGAACAACAACGGCAGGGGGATTCGACTTGTGGGTCCCCCTCTTAAGTTTCGGTTTCGTTTCTGCCTCAGACTGAGACATCTGGCAAAGGAGCCTGGCCTGGGCTGCAGTCGGGGCACGGACCGGCTATCGGGCCTTTGGCTGGTTTATTCTCCTGTCGGTTGACCCTCCCAATAGTGGTACCCCAGCTGCGGTACTTTGGTCCCGAGGCCCTGCTTTCCTGTGGTCATTCTATCGAGCCTGGTTGATCTCCTGGTGATGCAGTTCTATCATGGCTGGCAGAGGGGACCGAGAGACTCGGAAGACCAAGACGCCCCTGCGTGGGGGCCCGGTCCAGTCCAATGTTATGGACCGCTACACCCATTCCAAGGGGTCCCCCGGAGCCGCCCTGCCCGGATCAAGTACCGCTGACCACACGGTGGATGCGTCCACGGAGCCATCCTTGCAGGACGTCATGGGCGCCATTTCTGCCATGAAGGAGACGATAGGCCATCAATATGAAGCTTTGGCCCACAAAATTGACACCGTGGCCATTGATGTGAACTTGATTCGTGCTGACCTGTCGAAAACCAATGAGAAGGTGAAATCGTTAGATCTCAAGTCATCCAGTCTCATGGGAGACGTTTCGGAGATGCAGACGGAGATCGGCAACCTTCGTAAGGTGAACGACTTCATGACCCGGCGCTTGGAGGACTTTGAGAACAGGGCCCGTCGCTGTAATGTGCGCGTGGTCGGCGTTCCGGAGAATCCAGAACCTCACTCTGTTGATCTCCTTGTTGAGGACTTGATCCAGAACCACCTCTCCCCGTCTGGTTTGACTAAGTTTTTCGCAGTGGAACGTGCTCATCGTGTTCCGGGGGGCAAGGGTAAGCCGGGTGCCCCGCCGAGGCCTATTGTTGCGAAACTCTTCCATTATAGGGATCGGGACGCTATCCTGCAAGCATCGCGTGTGAAGGGCCCGGTGGCTTTTGAGAACGCCACGGTGAACTTTTATCCGGACTTTTCTCAACAGGTTCAGAGACAGCGTATGGGCTTCCGTGATGTCAAGAAACGTCTCCGAGACATGGGGCTTCGCTACGCCATGCTTTTTCCGACCAGGCTGCGCGTCGAGTATAACGACCAAACCTTTTTCTTTGATCGGCCTGATTCTGTAAATGACTGGATGGACTCTCTGCCTGACCGGCCTCCTGAGACTGAGTCCGCCGCCCACCCGGGTGGTGCTGAGGGTGGCGTGGAGAGCTGAACAATCCGCCTACGCCTGGGCCCTCGATTGGAGTAAACTTTTCAGGGATTTAATGCCTCAGTGCCTCTGCTGTTTGTATGTTTTCTTCATTATTTGTCCTACTCGGGGTGGCGGGTGGGCCAGAGCCTTTCCTCCTCCGGGGTTCTTTTTGTAGAATAGGGGTTCTTGGGCGACAGGCACACTGCATGTTGGGGTGGCTATTTAGCATTTTGCAGGGGTGCAGGGTGGGGGGTGTTCTCTTGATTGTTGGGGGTGGGTGATTGGGATGTTTGTTGTTTCTGTGTTATGTTTTCAAGGCGCATCAATCTTGCTTCTGATATTTGATATGTCATGCTCATCACGGGGGGGTTTCGGCGTTGCTGTGTGGGATGGGGGTAGCGGGTTGAGGCTGGTTTCGTGGAATGTTAATGGTCTGGGAGATCGCATTAAGCGGAGCGTGGTGTTAAAATGTCTCCGTCGTTTATCTCCAGATATTGTTTTTTTGCAGGAAACTCATTTGGTGGGCAATTCTTGTCGTGCGATGAACAGGTGGGGATATCGCCTTGCTGCGCATTCGGGGTTTACCACTGGTTCCAGGGGGGTGGGTATCCTTGTTCGGGCTTCCCTCCCTCTAACCATTGATGATGTGATCCTTGATGATCGGGGGCGTTATGTTGTCCTCGTGGGTCGCTATGAGGGTCGTACCCTCTCCTTGTTTACTGTTTATGTGCCCCCCGGCCTACAGACTTCCACCTTTTCCGATTTGGGCCGTGTGTTGCTGAACCTTCCAGACAGTACTCTTCTTCTTGCAGGCGATTTTAACTCTGTGGTCTCCGGTCTACATGATCGCTACCCCCCTAGGGATACTCCTTCGGCCCAACAATGGCTAGGTGGGTTTTTGGACACGTTTGGTTTGGTGGATTGCTGGAGGCTCATGCATCCTACCCAGCTCCAATACACCTTCCATTCGGGGGCCCATGGGAGTCTGTCTAGACTGGATTATTTCCTGATGCCCGCGGCGCAGACGCCGGCGGCGCGTGAGATCAGACACCTCCCCCGGGGCATCTCCGACCATTCTCCGCTCTGGCTTTGTTTTGAGTTTGGGGTGGAGGCGGCGGGCCGAGTGGCTCCTATCTACCCCTGGTATATTGCCTCCCCTGAGACCCGAAACCTTTTGACTAAATCTTTAGATGCCTATTTTTTGGACAACGAGGGGTCGGTTTCCTCGGCTGTGTCACTGTGGGAGGCCTTTAAAACAGTGATACGTGGGCAGGCCCTTTCCCTTATAGCTCAATCCAAGAAGGCTAGGAATCGGGAGGTGGTGGATCTTGAGACAGAGATTGCGGAGAGGGAGGCCGACTTAGAGTCTGGGGTCACCTCTGATAAACTCCACGCCCTGGGTCTGAAACAATTTGCTTATAAATCCTTGGTCACGGATGCGGCTAGACTGATGTTTCGGGAACAGCAGGGTCGTCTATATGATGTGGGGGACAAAGCGGGTAAATTGCTGGCGTGGTTGGATAAGAAAGAGAGAGCGAATCGTGTAGTGCCTGTGATTCGGTCGTCGAATGGTGTTGAAGTGACAGACCCGGTTGGAATAGTGGAATGTTTTGCAGACTATTTTTGTGTGGTTTATACCCCTGTGTCTGGACGGGATGTGGCTGACTCTCGCCTTTTGTTGCGCGATATAGCTTTGCCCAGTGTTTCCGATCTAGACCGTGTCTCGTTGGAGTCCCCTTTTACTACGGATGAAATAGCGACTGCCATTCGTTCGCTCCGTTCGGGCAAGGCCTTGGGCCCGAACGGGTTACCAATTGAGCTGTACAAGCTACGCCCTGACAAGGTAGCGCCCCATCTTCGTGCCATGTTTTTGGAGTCCCGGGAACGGGGTATTCTCCCGTATGACCAGCGTCTTGCTACGATAGTCGTTATTCCCAAGGACGGGAAACCGCGGGACCTTTGTTCGTCTTATAGGCCCATTTCCCTGTTAAATGTTGAGCCTAAGGTCCTGGCTAAGCTCCTGGCGACCCGCCTACTGACGGTCATTAGCAACTTGATTCATCCGGATCAGTCCGGATTTATCCCACATCGCAACACGGCTCTTAACCTACGTCGTCTCCACGGTGCTGTTGCGAGGGCGGGGCGTCTGACGGAGCCGGCCATTTTGGCCTCGTTGGATGCCTCGATGGCTTTTGACACGGTCGAGTGGCCCTATCTTTGGGCAGCTCTCGAAAAATTTGGTTTTGGACCTGAATTTATTGGCTGGGTGAAGCTGTTGTATGTGGAACCCTTAGCGCAAGTGGTGGTGAACGGTAGAGTCTCTGCCCCCTTCAGCCTTGGTAGAGGGACCCGGCAGGGTTGCCCCTTATCTCCATTGCTTTTCGCGCTGGCCCTCGAACCGTTAGCTGCGTGGCTTCGATGGGAACCATCACTCAAAGGGATCCGTTGGTCGCCGGACTTTGAAGACCGTGTCTCTCTTTACGCGGACGACATTCTTCTATATCTTACATCCCCGCGTAAATCCTTGAACGTCTTATTTGATGTTCTTACTTCGTTCGGAGCTAACTCGGGCCTGGTTATTAACTGGGCTAAGTCCTGCGTGTATGTTCTCTCGGGTGTTTTGCCCTCTTTGCCGGCCAGGTTCCCTATCCAGGTGGTCCAGTCTGGCTTCAAGTATTTGGGGATTTTTATTACCCTGGACCCTTCCCTCCGGTTTGAGCGCAATCTCCTCCCCCCGCTTCTTAGATTACGCCAGGATGTGGCCCGTTGGCGTAAGCTACCCCTGTCTCCTCTGGGTAGGGCGGCTCTATTTAAAATGATGTCACTGCCGCGGTTCCTCTACGCCCTTCAGAACTCCTTCGACGACATTCCAGCTACTTATTTCAGAGAAGTCGAGAGTCTGCAAAGGCAATTGATTTGGGACGGGCGCCCACGTATAGCCCTCGCGAAACTAACTATCCCTTGGTATGACGGGGGCGTGGCGCTCCCCGACATCAAGAGATACTACTGGGCTGCCCAGCTCTCGGCCATTAACCACGCGATGTATTCGCCGGGTCGCGATCCGGCTTTTGAGATGGATAGGCTCCAGTTGCCGGGAGGGGACTTTAATAGAGCGCTATATTCTAGATCGGCCAGGAGCCATCTTGTGGGCCCGTCCAGGGCTGCGGTCAAAGTGTGGCGTGCTGCGAATGTGAGTTTGGGATGGGAGAATGGACTGACGCTGGCGACTCCGCTTTATGCTTCTGAACGTTTGGGATGTCTCTGGTCTACCAAGGGTTTTGAACGCTGGGATATGATTGGGATTTGTAAGGTGGGTGACGTTTGTGTGAATGGTCGCGTGAAGTCATTCCAGGCCCTTAAGGCGGAATACGACTTAAATGATAGAGAATTTTTCCGGTATCTGCAAGTCCGACATGCCTTGGCCTCGGTTCTGACTCCTGATGTGACCCTACCCGAGTCTTCCCCCCTTGAAGATCGTATACTAGATGGACACTTGCCCGACAGCACTATCTCGCTCATCTATAAGAAACTGATTCATAATCGTGCGGATTTGTTGGTCCGACTCCGGGAGATGTGGGTCGGTGATGGGTTGGAACTGGATGACGAGGACTGGCAGTCGGCACTCTCCTCCCCAAAGGAGGTCGCTATTCCCGCCCGTCTTCGTTTGGTGCAACTTAAGATCCTCCACCGGGTATATGTGACTGGTCCGCGTCTGGTCGTGATGGGTTTTTCCCCAGATGGCTTGTGTAGGCGTGGCTGTGGGATGAGCGCTACCTTTCTGCACATACTCTGGGAGTGTCCTGTGGTGGCGGCCTATTGGGTGGAAGTACTTGAGATAATGACTGTAGTGACGGGTGTTGCCCTGCGGCCTGAGGCCCGACGATGCCTGCTGAATGTATGGGAACCCTCCGATTACTCTGTGGCCCAGACTAGATGGGCGACCCTGGGTTACATGGTCGCGAGGCGCGACATTGCGCAACTCTGGTCCATGTTCCGAGAGAAGACAGTCTACGTGGCTAGGGGCAGACCAGGGGCGTGGACGAAAATCTGGGGTCAATGGAATGCATACCGTGGAGATATTTGTACCCCTCCCTTGGTTGCCACCTCCGATATTATCCTGTCTCCTTAGGCCGACGTTCCCGAAATGTTTCACTCTGTTCTAGTATTTTCCTGTCCTCCCTGCTCCCCCCCCCCCTCACGGCCTTACCGATTCTCATTGATTTTTGTCTGTTCTCCTGTTTATTGACCTCCCCCTCCGCTATTTGGGCTGACTTGATTACTGTACTCGCCTTGTTTTTGTGTTTGTTATTTTTACGTTTTGTATAGAAAATTGTTGTATCCTGTCCTATGTCTGGAGCAATTTTATTCTATGATTGGCCTGGCCTCGAAAATGATTGTTTATTTCATGTGTCGTGCTATGTCACTTAGCGGCCAGCCCGTGTGGTTGTGGGCCCATCTTTGTATTTCTATTTGATTGCTCAATAAAACTTTTTTAACCAAAAAAAAACAAAACAAAAAAACAAAAACATAACCGGTTGATTTTTTTTTTTAAATATATTTTTATTGCAGGAATCGGTAAATCAGTACAGTAGCGACCAGCATTGTATCACAAGCAGTAGTAATAGAATAAAGCCCTCCGGCCCCCCTCCGTAAAGTCTGTACACAGCCAACTGGCCCACAACCCTGGGGTCGGGCGGCGAAACGCACCGGGGGTCAGTAGGATGCTGGAGCTGGTCCGGATAATACCCTGTCCGTCATCTGCTTTTCCAAACAAGCCTAAAACCCCCAAAATAAACCCCCTCCCCCAAAATGTCTACTAACTCAGAAACCCCCCTCCCCCCCACCACCAGCGCCAGGGAGCTATCAACATGGGATCTGCTATTGGACCCACGGGGAAGGCAATAGAATTGTCAGTGCTGACGTTCACTGGGACTCGGGGCGAGTCGCTGCATCACTTTCAGAGTCGCTGGGGGCACAATAATCCCTAAGGGCCTGCACCAGCATTTCCCACTCCATCGCGGCCTCCTGCGCCTTCTCATTACCCTGCCTCCAAGCTAGTTGATATCGCAGCGCGCTCTCTCCCGCCGCCCACTTCAAAAGCTCACCGCGCCATCTGCTGCCTGCCGGACCAGACCGTGCCTTCCAGTTCCTGGTCACCTCTCGCTTAGCCAGGAGGAGCCCCAGGTCGATAAATTTACTGGAAATTTTATTCCTGGGGGTATGGGGGAACCAGTGCAAGAGCCCCACTGCCGCATCCATTGATAAGAGTCGCCCTGTCACCTCCTCCAGAGTCGTCGCTACCTCCCGCCAGTAGGACGTCAGTCCTGGACAGGCCCAGAACATGTGCAAGAGGTCCGCCTCCTGAGCCGGGCATCTAGGGCATTCCGCCGAAGCCGTGGCAAAATAACGCCTGATTTTCACCGGGGTCAGGTACGCTCTATGGAGAACATAATAGTGGATCAGTTGGAAACGGGTGCTGCGTGTGCCCTTCCAGGCTCGTCTCACCAACTGGGCCCAGGTCGTCTCCGGGATTTCCCTACCAATGTCCTCCTCCCAGCGGGTCCTCAAAGTGGCGAGAGGAGCCAATCCCTCGGTAATCAACCTGCCGTATAGGCAAGTGACCGCTTTCACCGTGCCCGCCGACATCATTACGTACTGGCACACCTGAGATAAGTGGGGTTCCTCCTGCCCAGTCCGCCAGTGTGCCTGGATCGCTCGTACAATGGCCGAGTGCAGCAGAAAGTCGCCCCGGGAGATCCCGAAGCGGTCAATGAGATCCTGAAAGGACAATAGCGCTCCGTCCTCATACAGATCCCCGACGAGCTGTAAACCGGAATCCTCCCAGGCCGCCAACCGTGACCAATCCCCTCCGTGGGGGAGGGCCGTCAGCATCCCCAACGGTATTTCAGGCGCGTACGGCGTTCTCAGTTGGCCTCGGGCGTGGGCCCGATTCCAGCACAGTCGGACAGTCCGCTCCTCCATCGACAAGTCCCGCAGGACCAAACGTTGTCGCAGCGCTATAAAGGAGAGAACATGCCTGGCCATACCCGTCCCTCTACCGTCTTCCGGGCCCCGGAATTCCCTGGCGATCTCCTGGGTGAAGGTCTGGAGCTGCGCCGCCAGATAGTACTTCTCGAAGTCCGGGACAGCGAGCCCCCCCTCGTCTTTCGGCCTCATCAATGTAGTGAGGGCCACCCTCCGCCGGCCCGCTCCCCAGAGGAATCCAACCACCAGAGAGCGTAAGCGGCGAAACGCGGCCGGTGGGACCCAGATCGGCAAAGTCCGGAAGTAATATAATAACCGGGGAAGCGCCACCATTTTGAGCAGGGCGATACGTCCCGCCACTGAGAGCGGCAGCGTGGCCCAAAAGTCCATGCAACCTCGGAGTGCTCGAATGCAGCGGGCAATATTCCCATCAAGGAGGTCGGGTTGATCGTGGTAAACGAATACCCCAAGGTACTTAAAGCAGTCTGGCTCCCATCTAAGCTCCCTACTTAACGCAGGGGTGGGGGTACCCCTGCGGACCGGAAAAAGACAGGTCTTAGACCAGTTCACTCGGAGGCCCGAGACCTCTCCAAACTCCATGAGCGCCCCTTCCGCTCCCCGTAAAGCGTCGACCGGGTCCTCAAGGAAGAGCAATAGGTCGTCCGCATATAACGAGACAAAATGCGGGCCCGCAGACGTCCATAAACCCGTATAGTGGGCTCCCGAGCGAAGGTGCATCGCCAGGGGCTCCACCGCTAGCGCAAAAAGAAGCGGGGACAAGGAGCACCCCTGCCGCGTGCCACGTTCTACCGGATACCGCGATGAAATCAATGGGCCCGCTCGGACCCTGGCCGAAGCAGAAGCATACAGAACCGCGGTCCATCTGACAAATCCCTCCCCGAGGCCGAATCTCCGTAACACCGTGCGGAGGTAGTCCCACTCTAGGCTATCAAAAGCCTTTTCCAGGTCCACCGACAAGACTACCGGGGACGGGGCATCCAGAAATGGTTCCCCCAGCAAGCGGAACAGCCTACGAATATTCATAGTCGTGTTCCGCCGTGGGATGAAACCGGCCTGGTCCTCATGCACCAGGGAACTCATATGTCCCAGCAGCCTCGAGGCCAAGATGCTACTCAATATTTTGTAGTCCACCGTCAACATGGATAGGGGACGGTAGGACCCCGGGTCGGATGAGTCTCGGCCCGGCTTAAGGAGAGGAACCACCAACGCCTCACACATCGAACCCGGGAGTCGCCCCAGCCTCTTCGCCTCCCTGTAGACCTCCAGTAACCGAGGGGCTAGGAGGTCAGCGTAAGCTGCATAAAACTCCACTGGTAGGCCGTCTAGGCCCGGGGTCTTGTTCCTCGCCATCTGTTTAATGGCCCCGCGGATCTCTCCTAAATCGATGTCGGACCCCAGAGCTTTCGCCACTTCCTGCCCTACCGTGCGAAGCTCCAGCGGGCGAAGATAATTATCAAGCCGGTCCGGGTCACGTGTGGAGCGACTGCGGTATAAACATTCATAATAATGCCGGAAGCAACTAAGGATCTCCGGTTGGGTGCGTACCTCAGTTCCGTCCGCCCCACGCATATTTGTCGTCGTCTGGGACTGGCGCGTAGGGTTGGCCAACCACGCCAACAACGCACTCGACCTGTCTCCCTCCGCGATAGACCGGACCGTATAGGCCTTATAATCAAAACAGCGGAGCCGTTCGACCTCCACCGCTACCCTCTCCCTCGCCTCCGCCGTTTGCGCCTGCAATTCCGGGCGTCCGGGGCGGCGAACTTCAAACTCGCGGAGTGCCCGGTCCGCAGCGTCTAAATCAGCCAGGATAACGCGCCTCACGCCCACCTTCTTAGAGATACAGTAGCCCCTCACCACCACCTTAAAAGCGTCCCATTCTAACGCCCTCGTACTCGCGGAGCCGCCGTTGGACGCAAAATAATCCGAGATTCTCTCCCCCAAGTCCGCCTTGAAGACACTGTCCTCGAGGAGCGCGGGTCGCATCTTCCAGGTGGGCACCGCCGGCGTCCCAGGAAACCAGCGAAGGTCCAATAGGAGGGGGTTATGGTCCGAGAAAGTCCTCGATAAGTACTCCGATCGGACCGCTGCCGAAACCAGTTCGGGCGAACCGAGAAAGCCATCTAGTCTGACATGCAGCTCATGGAGGCTCGAGAAATATGAATAATCCCTAGCTGCGGGGTGATGCGCCCTCCAAATGTCCGTCAAACCCCAGCGGGTCTGCCAATCCTGTCGCCCCTTAGCCGTGCGACGGACCGGGGAATCGGGGAGCGGGGGATGCGAGCGGTCTATGTTCACATCCACCACGGAGTTAAAGTCTCCCCCCAACAGGAGGGGTCCGGCAAAAAAGTGGGCCAACGAGCCCGATAACCTGGAAAAGAAGGCAGTCTGGTCAACATTAGGAGCGTATACACAGCAAACGTTCAGGTCTCTCCCTCCTAGAGTGCCTGAGATGGCCACGAAACGCCCCTCCGGATCCAATACTGTCCTCGTGACTTGGAAGGGGACCCCCGCCCTGATCCATATTAGCGCTCCCCTAGCATAAGCAGAGTACGACGTGGAAAAGACCTGCCCCCGCCATCTACGCTGAAGCGCCGCCCCTTCCGCCTTGTTCAGATGGGTTTCTTGCAGCAGCGCCATTTGCACTCCCCTACGCACTAAATAAGCATGGACCTTGTGGCGCCTGGACATAGTGTGAAGCCCCCTCACGTTCCAAGTAACACATTTCAAGTTAGCAACATCAGCCATTGTCCCAGATTGTTCTGGCATAGTCCCCCCATCCGGGTCCCCACAAAGAAAAAGCATCAATCCTCCCAACGCTGATGGCGGCCATTTTCCCCAACCAAACCCAAACAACCCAAGAACCAACCAAACACCCCCCCACCCCCCCCAGAACAGGACCCAAACTGCAACATCTAGATCCCATCCAAACCTCGTCTTTCATCAACCCCAAAACCCCCACTAATCCTACGGTCGCCACCGTAGGAAGGCCGTATGGGCCAGGTGCGGGCTGGGCGGAGGCAGTGGGCCCTCGTCGCCCAGGTCACCAGGACTAGAACAAGCCCCAAACAGTACCAAAACCTTCCGGGGCAAAAGCAGAGGCCCCCCAACCCTCACTCCCTCTTTGTCAGCAATAAAGGACGGCAACCGCCTCCCCCCTGCCGGGCCCCCACCCAAAACAAGGCAGTATACCCCGTTACCCTTGTCCATCCAGAAGGTCCTCCACCGATTTCGGTGTGATCACCGGCGTCTGGGTACTATCTGCCCCGGAATCATCCGAGTCCGATGGTGCTCCCTCGGCACCCGGGTTTTCTTCCTCCTCAATGGCTTCCTCTCGTGCTCCCGACAGCTCCGACAATACTTCCAGCACTCCCCTCCGTTCCGACGATGTCTCCGCAGTCGAGGGCCCTCCCGTGCGGCCACGGCGATTCCTGACCCTCTTGGAACGCCTCCTCTGTTCCGGCCCATCCGCCTGTTGGGACGAGGAGCCAAAACCATCTTTCCCTGCCCGGTATAGTTCGAGCCAGTGACAGACATCCTCCGGGGTGTCGAAGAACTGGGTTTTGTCATCGACAATGATGCGGAGCCTTGCAGGATATAGGAGTGAATACTGAATGCCCTCGCTCCTGAGCTCGCGCTTAACCGCTAGGAAGGAGAACCGCTTGCGCTGCGTCTCGTAGGTGTAATCAGGGAAGATGTTCACCTGACTGTTCGCTACTTGGAACGGGCCATTGTGCCTGGCGGTATTGAGGATTAAGTCCCTGTCCCGAAAATGCAGCAACCGTGCCACCACCGGCCTCGGGGGACGTCCCTGCTGTGGGGGCCGTGCTGGGACTCTGTGGGCCCGTTCCAGAGTGTAAAAGGAGGACAGACCCTCCGGGACCACCGTGTCTCGGAGCCAGGTCTCCAAGTATCGCACCATGTCGCCCTCCTCGATCTTTTCCGGCAGGCCCACCACTCGGATGTTGTTCCTCCTGTTGCGGCCTTCCGCATCCTCCGCCCTCCGTTCCAGGGACTCAATTCGGGATAAGGCGTCCTTCATCGTCGCAGCCAAGGTTCGCTGCGCCGGCTCCAAAGTTTTCACCGTGCCCTCCACCTCCGTGACCCGGTCTGAAAGTTTGCCATGGTCCGCCCTGAGGAGGCCCAGGCTCGTCGCCACCTGAGCAATATCCTGTTGGAGGGCCGACCTCGTAGCTTCTATCGCCCCTAGAACACGGTCGAACTGGTGCTGCATCAGCACGCTACCAGAACTTTGTGGGCCCCCATGCTCCTCCTTGTCCTGGGCTTCAGAGTCCGAGGCTGTCTGGGTGGATCCCTTGGCACCTCTAGGTTTCCCCATGCTTCCAGGGGCACTCCGCGGGGGTCCCGGAGTAGGCGTCTCCGTGTACAGGTGCCGACCCCGACCTTCACGGGTGTTTATCCTCGGTTGGGGGATGGGCGACCTCCCGCTCCAGAGCCTGTGGAGGCTCCGCCGCCTCGGCTCACGCCTCCACCACGGCGTCTGAGGGCCCCGATGCGGGGGCGGAGACAACCGTCGCCGAGTCGGGTAGGTCCGTTCGCCCACTGTAGCCCCGGGGTGAGGGCCACTGACCTCCTCGGATGAGCTACGGCGCCCGGGCGTCGCACCTCCCATGCAGGTGGACCGGCCAGGAAGACGTAGCTAGTTGCGGAGTCGCGAGGAGGGCCACCGCTTGGAT
Source organism: Lissotriton helveticus (assembly GCF_964261635.1). Lineage (NCBI taxonomy): Eukaryota > Metazoa > Chordata > Amphibia > Caudata > Salamandridae > Lissotriton > Lissotriton helveticus. The sequence continues at coordinate 414,769,606 of NC_136060.1, read as the reverse complement.
CACAGGGCGTCCGCTCCCGGTGCCCTCCACTACGTGGGCACCCGTTCGGCCAGCCAACCGAGTGCAAATTCGTCGCAAAAGGACCAGTCCAGGAAATGCCCAGTGTCCAGAACAGCCGGGGATGGCGAAGCCGGGCGCCAGTCGTCACCCGCGGCGTCTCTCCAATTCAGTAGTTCCGACCGGGGGGACAAAGGAGTCCGGGCGCCATGTTAGGTCTCCCTCCGCCACTCCGCAAACTTCGGTATTACTCCGGAGCAACCCCCGTCCAGGCTCCTCCGGGGGCTCCGGCAGGCTGCCGTCGGCACGCTCAGCAGAATGCAGGGTCTGGGGTGCCCCGCAGCCTCCGATATTCAGGATAATCCCGGGCTTAGTCCCGGAGCCGAGCACTCAGGCGACCATCGCCATCGGCGCCCAAGCCACGCCCCCAAAACATAACCGGTTGATGTAAAGATGTTTGCCTTTCCTCTGTCCTGTTTTTTTTTGGGACTTTCAACCTTGCCTCCTCTTTTCCTTCCTCTATTTTTCAATCTCATACCTCTGACCTGACCCTTCCTCCACTAAGGTCCTCATTGTAAATGGCCCTTGTAAGGGAGCTTGGAATAGCCTTTGTGTTATTGAAATCTCCTTCCATTTCATGTACCTGGGGAAAAGCCCTCAAGGTATCACCTGGAGGTTTCATCTCTAGAAAATACAGTATCTTCTGACTTAGGAGTACTAGTTGTGGACAACTGTGCCACTTCCTGATGGGGCTGGTACCTCCAGTTACTCGACCTGTCGGGAATTACAGATGACCCCTTTATCAGCAGGCTCATTTATCTGTGTCGGAGAGGGTCCTTTGATCTCATCTCCAGGCTCTAGTCTTCAAAGGGCAATATTTAAAAGACATACATAGTTTAAGGAGTGTGGGTAAACTTGTACTGGTTTATGACTGAAGGCAGATAAATGAGTCAATTCATTATTTTTCTAATTCTCACTGCCTCTTTGTCTCTTTTATCTGGCAAGACAATCCTAATCAGCAAGTAAAACCCAAAGTCAACAAATCTTCATAAATATACAAACATTCGAGAGTGAGAAGTAGAGAAACATAAGTACACTTTATGATTGCAGGTTCCTGAACCTTTGATGATCCTGTTCTCAAAGGAGGACAGAGTCCATCAGAGGCATTGATATCCCTATACACAATGTGGCAACTGCACAGCATTACAATGTTATCACAACCCTCAAAAGGTGAATGTAATGAAACATATTTATCTCTTTTTGTCACTGCCCTCCTACTAATTATGCCATTGTAAATATTACCCATATCACAGGAGAAAGACAGCATCAATTATGAAAGGCAGATTGGAAGCACAGCGTAGGAGGACCAATATCAGACATTTAGTGAAAATTATGATTACTTCATTGCGATTCACAGAAAATCACAATTAGGTAATCACTATTTCCAATATTGATACATGTGGCCCACAATGTTTATCTGCCCTAGAGGGCTAAAAACTCCTGCAAACAGCAAATCCTAAATGTAGTAATGCAGGAGCCACAAAGGCCACCTACACTGGATCTGATATCCAGTGAAAACGTCAGATATTGTCAAATAACATTCTTAAGTACTTGATGTTGTATGAGCCCCACTAACAAGGGGTTTCAATAAGCAACGGGCAATGCGCAGTGAGGCAGCGCTCTAGAGAGGGAAGTACTGGTTTGGTTTGAACTGAAGGTGACCCAATGAAATACTGCTGTAATTTGATACAGACAACCGTGTTGGCTATAGAAAATTGCCCATGTCTTGTCAAGACATCTCTCATGTCAGAACTAACAAACATTGCTTCATTTTTTCAAAACCTTTGTTTACATTTTGTTATAAAACAAAAAAGGAACCCTGGCACATACCAATCACAAAAATAAATCAAGCCACTGCATCATAACTTATATTAGGGCTTAATTTGAGCCAGTGGTTTCCGGTGCTCAGCACCTGCACTTAATTGTCAACACTGGGGCTTGTGACAGTCTGCCACAAGGTGGCACTGTCTGGCTAATTTAGAGATTATATAATTGTAGGCAAAACTCTAGGCAGTCAAATGGCTCGAATCATCTAACAGCTCATCAAAACAACATTATCACATAGACTCAGTGCAGTGACAAATTGATTATAACAAACATGTATACATTTTATTAAAGTTTAAAAAAAAGATGAATACCACATAATAAACACAATAAGGCATGATTTCAAAATGACCTAAAGATTATGTTACACAGGTCTCAGAAGCTGGTGGTTGATACCAGACATAGACATAGAAAACGAAACAGACATAAATAGATATATACACAGTGAAAAAAGGTGGCTATGAGATGGATCTTCTCAACATGCGTTTCAACATCTAATAGCACCTTCATCAGGAGGGCCACGATTTTATCTTTCTGTATATAGGAAGTGGACTGAATCAAATGTACAACGTGCTGTCAAAAAGTACAACAGGACAACTCATCAAATGTGCACATCGAGATGTAACGCTGTAGATAATAGATTATCATACACCAAGCCGCTTATTGTGGATAATGCGCTTCTCTGGCTATTTGATACTTCCAAGTCAGAGTTAAAAGAGGCCACAGTGGCCAGGTACCTCGGTTCGTCTGCGTGTCTATGGTATTAAAAGCGCCGCGATGCGCTCAGCAATTTCTAATCAGGCTCGATGCGGTTTGTTCCACTAGCGCTTACGATATATCTCGATCCGCCATTAACAGTCAAATTTAGAGATGATCACAGTATATACATTAAAAATGACTACTGCCCACCGCCCAAGTCATTCTCATAGATTTGGGGGACTGAAATTGTCCGAATTTTAACACCTGCAGGAGTGTGATGGTTAGTAGTTGTGCTGTTACTATCATTGGCAGCATGACAGGGGCAATGTGTGATGCAAGGTGCAGTAGCCTCCTGAGGAGAGCCCTGGCACTTGTTTTTATTACAAATGAAGCACTGGCTTATATATAAAATACCATGAAGAGCATTGGCATAGCAGGCATCATGTATAGGTCTCGATTCTGAGTTTGGTGGTAAAAATCACCAACCTCCCTCACCTGATACATACCGATTCTGTGTGGGATCCGTAAATACAACATGTGCTAAATTATACCTTTTACAAGAATTACTGGTCCTCCAGAATCTAAATTAGGCGGGTGTGGTAAATACTTGACCCGTTAAATTGCACATGCGTGTGACAAATAATAGCACTTAGCTGCAATAAATATTTCACTCCGTAAATAGCACATATGCAGTACTCAAGAAAGTGGCCAATTTCAGGCCTTGGAAACTCATCGAGTAAAACCCCTCCTGAAGACCAGGCAGAACAATAACTGCAGAGAGGAGGACTTCAGAACACCCCCAAAGCACTGTAACACCATCTCCCTGCTTGGGAGTGTGTGGACGGCCATTTTGTGTAGCCAAAGTCCTGGCAAAAACGTGTTTAACCTTTTCCATGCTTATGACAAGCTCAGCTCATCATGAGGCACAGTGGAGCTGTGCTCATCATAACTGCCTCGGCCCTCCCACGCGCGGAGAATTCCCCGCCTGTGCAGGCGTTCTAAAGGAGTGGGTGGAGTCATGACGAGTCCAGCTCTTCATGAGCACAGCTCCACTGTGCAGCATGACGAGCTGGACTCGGCATGAGTACTGCAGCACCGCGTGCGGCCCCTCCCCCCCCGAACCGGGCGGGAATTAGCCCCACGAGGAAGGGGTTAAAAATTCAAGGACCCAAGGTAAGCGATAGGCCTGCAGCAAATGTGAACATCAGAGATATGAAGGTGAGCGTCTACTAGGGATATATGATGTGAATCTTACTGTGTCGATCGGGATCAATGTATGTCACACAATTCCACAATTTGTTGTATTCAACACTGACACAGCAAGGACCAAACATTGTGCAGGAGGGGACACCTTCCTGCACAAAAACAATCCTGAGAGGCATATTCCACTATCTATTTGTGCTAACGAATGCAGCTCACATAGAAATAGGAAGTAACAAGGAGGAATAAAGATATTCCTCTGTGTTACACCTCTCCTGAGGAGGTGTATCTTTTTGGTGCCTTCCCAGTTGTACACAGTCTTGTAAATATGGGAATGCATCAAAAACTATGGGAGTTGCATGGCAACTCCTACACAATGCAAATGGAATGCCTTCCCAGGGCAGAGTAATGCAAAGCAGCGATTTGTACTGCGTTACTCCAGATTTTGGAGCCACTCAAAGCCGCGTAAAGTGGTTTTGCATGGCTTCAAAAATCAGATTTAAAGTTTGCGATGCTCTGCACCAAATTGCGCGGTGCAAGAGCAATGCAAACTGTGTCATAAATATGGCCCATAATGATTGGTGGAGTGAAAAATAGTCAGGTATCCATGAAACAACATACTACAGTGTGCGAAAGGATGCGCCTAGTTTAGACTAAACACATGGTTCACATGAAACACGTGTTGAATGTCATAATGCATCACATACAGGATGCACATGTAATCAATACAAACATCTTTGCCAGGCACAGATTAGTAGGAACTGTAGCTATATGTTAGCTCTTAGCTATCATCTCTCAATGAATTGAATCCTAGGCTATTGAATGACAGCACAATGCCAAGACCAACTTTCCCATAAGCATTACGAGTATTCACATGCATGCATTGAGGCCAATAAATGAATGGCTTTCTAAGCATGGTTGTGGACTACTCACACCCAGTAGTGGCTCGCACAGATAAGAGCGGTGGGCGGTGGGACGGGCAGGGTGGGGGGTAGTGGAAGTCGGCAGACAGCGGGTTAAGTCATGTTAAATAAATAAATAAAACCACTTACCTTGCACTCGTCACATTGCCGATTTTATATTACTTAACCAGTCATCGGCTGACTTCCACCACCCATCACCCCGCCCCGCCCAACCACACTTACCTGTTTGAGCCTCTACTGCTCACACTACTGGTGCATCTTACACAACTCGAAAAACTATCAGTGGCTTTGTTGTGACTCTATTGAAGGGCTGCACTACCCGCAACGGCCAAGAGTCGCACCACATAACTACCAATGCCAGCACCAGCCAAGATTGGACCCACAAGTGCCACAATGCAAAAATCCTGCCAAGAAATATTAGACACACTAGGAGTAGCATGACATCATCCAACACCTCTGATGGAGCTTCAGCTCTGACCACCTCTGACAACTCAGAACCAGCCACTGTTGTCGCCACTATGCCAACAGGCTCAATTGTTGAAGTCCAATCCATCACTCTACTGTCAACAAAAAGTACCATAACCTCTGACCACGTCCACAAGCATGGCCAAGGGTGATGTAGCATCAGTTGCAATGCCTGCCTCCCAACCTGTCCTCAGCTGCAGGCTCTACTTTGGAACTGATATTGTGAAGACTGACCATTGTGAAAAAAGGTGTTTGGTGGTATATCGGAAGAAGTACAGGCCCTCATTCCACCTGAGGATATCATTCTTTTGATACTTGCATCCATTGAGGCAGAAGCTATGAAGGAGGAAATGGTGAGATCATAGGAACAACAGCAGACCTGGATGTCTATGAAATGAAATGAAATGAAAAGAGTCTTATAGTGTGCAACTAAGCCCGAGGGCGTCAAGGCGCCTAATAAAAAAGGGTATAAACAAATACCTCTATTTGAGTCCAGAGTCTGTCTGGCCTGATATGAGAGGGGGAAATGGCTGCAGTTTCACAGAATGAAGCCAAAGCCACTAGAGTCATGCCCACACTCACCCTGAGTCAGAAAATGCTGAAGGAACATGCAACCATTGCCAAGGCACTACATACCTTGGTCAAGTCATTCATGCTATCTCTTTCATCCTCAATGTCATCAGGCGTTGGTATGTGCAGCTTTATGCTGATGCTATGGAGCTTAGCATATACCACAATGATACTGCAGACCTAATAAGGTGTACTGTATAGGTCTCCTACTGGACTATGATGGCCTTCAATTCTCCACTTTAAGAGGTCAAATGCATGCTCAATTCTATATCTATTCTGGCTGCGTACTTGGTAATATACTTCCTAAATCAAATTTCTGGGATCTTCTATTGGTGTCATGAGCCAAGGCATGGAGGGGTATCTACCATCACTTGCAATTATAAACCTATGGGTGTGAGTATTACAAATGGAAAGCTTTGATAGGAAAAAGAAAAGTGTTTTGTTAGCTTCTCCCCAAGTCACCATGTATGTTGAAGATGATGTATCGCATGGTATGACCAATGGTGTTCCACCACATGATTGTGGGTTGGTGAGGATTCTGATACAATAGCTCAGAATATACAGGTCTCTATCATTTGTGCATTGGTCTTATGGTGTATTTTATGGTTGCAGTAGGCTTGTTCTCATGTACATTGTGCCACTACGGGTACATGGGTGCTGTCAAAACCCCAGTTCTAGAAGGATATTCTACAATGGTATAGAATTTTATCTGATAGCATTGGCTGTGTGGGTCGCTTGGGAGATGTATATGCCATCGACTCATACTCAGCAAAGCGTCCATTACCTAGTTAAATATTTTTTAAAAGGTTGTCTGTGACAAGACATATAATAATCCCGCTGTCCACTCAATGGTGCATGTTGCAAAGAGTTTTATTGCAGGTAGAATTTTTAGAAAAGTGTGCATCCTTATACTGGGTTATGGATATCACCTAGGGCTAGATGTAGGTAATTCATTTTTACCGATTTTAAAATACCGAATTTTACCGATTCGGTATTTTAGAATCGGTAAATGCAATGTAGGTAAAAAATTGGTATTTTTTACCGATTGGGTAAAATTCGGAATCTGTCTTTCGGAATTTACCGAATCGGTAAATACCGAATCGGCATTTACCGAATCGGTATTTCCCATTCATTCCTATGGGCCTTTTGGCCCATAGAAATGAAAGGGAAATACGATGCTTTTGAATACCTGCGTAGTGCCAAATATTAAACTACGTTGGGGGCAAACTCCACCTGTCTGTGTCCCTTTACTTACTTAAAAATAGTTGCGTGTGATCTCTGCCCGTCTGTGTCTGCCATCTGTTGGTTTCGCAACTCCTGCTGTGTAGGGTTCAGGCAGTGCATGTTCATCATCATGGTCCTCATAGTCGCTCAAATGCACCTCAGTGCCCTTCTTAGTGGCAAGGTTGTGTAACATTGCAAAAGTTGCAATCATCTTACAGCAGGTGATTGGTGTATACTGGCGTGCCCCTCCACTTTTGTGTAGGCAGCGGAACCTGCTTTTTCACAGCCCAAAGGTGCGCTCCACAATGTTCCTAGTAGATTTGTGTGCCCTGTTGTATCTCCTCTGGCTCGGGGTTGAAGGGTTGAGGAAGGGTGTCAGGATGAAAAAGCGGACGGCATATGCACTATCCCCTATTTGAAAAAAAAATGACATTACTCACATGCACACATACACATACATCTGCAATATCTATCAAGGGAGTGTCACACAGTGTTTTACCTAGCATGTATCCTTCTCCAAATTCCTCCGCTGTCAGGCGTGTGTAGATCCCACTGTTCTGAAAGATGTAGGAGTCGTGGGTACTTCCTGGGAACTTGGCCACTATGTCTGTGATTATGTACTTTGCATCACAGATTACCTATACATTGATTGTGTGGGTTGACTTCCTATTCCTGTAAATGTACTCTGTGGCAGCAGGTGGGCATATTGGGATGTGGGTGCCATCAATACAGCTGATGACATGTGGGAAATGAGCAATTACCGAATAGGTAAATTTACCGAGTCGGTAAATTTACAGATTCGGTAAATTTCCCAAATCGGTAAATTTACTGACTCGGTAAATTGGGCTCCTACATCTCAAAATACAAATACCGGTCGGTAACAGCCAAAATTCGGTATTTTTGGCCGTTACCGACCGGTATTTGGCTACCTACATCTGGCCCTTAGTGATGACAGGATGTTCCTTATGTTATCACATCGGATCTGTATGTCCTCAGGATCTTTGGTGGAGTGATTTTTAGAGGATCCAGTTTTTCTCTGTCTATTCTGGGTTTAACATAGAATAGATACAATGGTTCGGTAGGTCTCATTCATAGCTTGTCATGAAATTAAACTACAAGGACACACTAAAGCTTTGATGTCTACCATGATTTCTTGTATATATATTCTACTAATAAATGCTTCAGTAATTGTAATAGTGCAGATGGCACAGTGCTCATAGGTACATGGGTTTGAGCAACTCAATATGATACATAGATACAATAAGAATATCCACAAATCAATGCGATGCTCAGTTCAGTACAAATTTAGATTTCCATTATGAATCCTATGTAGACTGGACAGTCCCTAATCGAGTGTTGATGCTTTGATCCACACCCACATTCCAGTGGGTTTCTTCAGGACAAGATATGTCATCTGGTACAACACCCGTGGGGTAAAGTGTAGAAGAAAGCTAATAACTTCGTGGACCCGACATTAATGTCAGAGAAACATGGCTGTATAGTCAAAACATACCTCCAAACTGAGTCTACTCTTCACATGCTGAGGTTTGTTCGACTGTGATTCCCCAATGTTGGCTCACCAAGATCACAACTGCAATGAACAGTGTTTAGTGTGAGCGAGGCAGAGGCATCTTAGCCTACCTCTATTCTCTATCTAGTCGTCTCACCAGAATCCCAACGAAATCAAACAAGCACATGCAGAGTAGGGTGTGTGACGCGGAGTACTCTCACCCTGCCCCTATTCTATTCCAAGAAGCTGGACTCGTAAAGAGTTAGGGCCTGATTGCGAGTTTGGTGATGTGGGAGTATGCTGCCATGCCACAGCCCCACTCCCTCACCACCAAACTCGAATGCTGACCGCCCACTTGATTAGGAGTTTTCTCCTGGTCTAGCAGGTGGTCCCACGGTGGTCCCACGGTGGGTGCCGTGCTAAGGCTCATATGTGAGCCATAGCAGGGCAGCACCATAGTAGTGCCAAAGCCCGTTCCTGCACAGCATGGACTGTGAAGTCTATGACATGCAGGAACAGTGGGTGCATGCACACAGGACGGCACACCATGTGCCCCCCTGCATGCATCCCCAGGCCTTGAGTCAACATTCCTCACTGCCACAGTTTTCATGGTGTGCTCACTGCCACGAAAACTGTGGCTGTGAGAAAACTCGTAATATGTTTGGCGGTACTGCACAGGCATCGCCAGCATATTGCTAGCCTCTGACCGCCGCACCACCGTCAAGGGATCACGAATCTCTGGCAGTTGTGTCAATCCAATGGCAGTCTGACCGTCAAACTCACAATAGGGTGCTTGGCCACCGTGGGTTTGGTGGTCCAAACCCATAATGTGCCCCTTAATTACTTGCTAACTTTTACGATGTGGTTACTGCGCATTCAAGGCATAAACTTTGTCTATCTTTTGCATGGCTACAAGTCGCATTCTTGATCACTATTTATATGTTGGACATATATTAAATTGTTATAATGTGCTTAGACATAACATCTAAAACAGTTTCAGTCTCTCCTTCTGGGTCGTCTGCAGAATCCCTACACATACCAAAGCAATCAAAACCTTAGTGCGCTATTGGGTCAGGGAGTGGTCTAGTATTCACCAAGCATTCCTTTCAATGCTAATACGGCAACAATGTAACCATGCTGGTTCAGTTCACCAACCCCTGCTCCTCCATTGACCCCAAGGCTTGTATCCTGCATCAATGTATCCTTTAATGTTGACAACTGTCACTCACTCAGAAGATACTGCCTCATATACCTGAGCACTATGTTACTTATTGCAAACCCCCCCTCAAAAACTCTCACTTTGTGGTAACCAGAAAGCCCCAAAGTAATTAGGATCCTCCAAGCACTGTGCATTTCAGCGTGACCGCCGGTAGTGGCTTCCAAAAGGAGGAATGCGTGAGAAGAGTGACTATGCTCAGGTCCACCAACTAGACTGCAGACCACAAAACAATATAGAAATAGAGTGGGCAGAATTTGATTACATTTTAAGCTAAACTAACAGGATCTTCCTGAAAAGATTTTTGGATGCAGATGATCCTGCGTGAAGTACACTAAAGTGATACCATATTTCATCCATTTTTTTTTTTTTTTTTTCGAATGAAGCAAATTGACTTTGATCCACTTTTGGAAGGTTTGAGAAGGGTTTAAGTAGAAGGCAAAATCCGTTTTTTTACTATTACATAATGAATAAAGCTTATTATAAAATTCCCTTTCCCATTTTTCTATTGGTTCAAAAATTTTTAAGTTATATTGAGTGGGCAACAGTTGTATGCTTCAGCCTTAAGACGAAAAAATTAAAATTAGAGAAAAAAAAATGATCTATAAATTTGCCAAAGTGCGAAAAAAGAAGAAGAATCGGTTACGTATATGCAGCTACTTTGCTAGTGGGATTCTGCTAATCCATTGCCTAGGGCTCTCACTCTTCTCAGCCCTCACACCAAACTAGGCCACCTCAGAGCTCTTTGGCTAGTAGAGAACCAGAAAAGAGTGTCAGAATAAGAACGTTTACTAACTTTGTTATATTCACAAACTGATCCTGTGATATACTGTGTTTCTGACGCACTGTGAACAAGAGGTTTGGGATGTTATGACTGATATATTGTGAACATACACCTTAGCACTGTTATAGTAAATCGTATGAGCATAGCCCAATGCATAAGCATAATGCATGATTCTGGCTACAATGGTTAACAACAGTGGCGGCTCCTCCGCTAAGGCAAAGGAGCGTCGCCCCCCTGCCATCCTCAAAACTTAAAAAAATAAAACGATAATAAAATGTTTTTTTAATCTTTTTTTTGTTCAAGTTCTAGTTTTAGAGGCAGGGCCTTTGCAGGGGCAGTCAGGAGAGGTAGTGGAGGGCATTGGTATTGGTGCGCATGTGTGTTTGGCCGGTGTCTCAGGCCGGCCAAACACACATGCGTACTGAGCTGTCTCCAACCCTAGCTGCGTTGCTGGGTTGAAGACAGCAAAGCACAAGCCAGTCTCACTGGGTGCGCAAATTTGCAGCGCTCAGGCCAATGCTGACATTGCTTTCAAACAAGAGAGCAGCATAAGGATTGGCTGCAAGGGACACTGGGAGCCTATGTTGCAGCTGCAGTGAGACTCAGAGCAGAAGAGCAGCAGGCAATCATCAGGTATGTTTTTTTTGTCTTTTTTCATCCTGTCCTGCCCCCTTGCCCGGCCACTCCACCCACAGAGCAGCCGCTACTTTTAAGAACTTCTGTGAGTGTGAAGGTTTATGTGATGCCCCCTTTCATACAATATATGCAGTTGCTAGTGTTACTCTCTATGTCCTGGTCTATAGGTGAAGACTGACAACACAGACAAGTAACAGCACATGGTTAAAAGTTACCACATGAAAAAACAGTTGCTAAACAGGCAATAGAAACAGTCCTAATAGCAAGGTATTCGAATCAACCACAAGCACCATGGAAGGTTGAAGGATTAAACACTGTGTCATAGTTGGTAAAATTGCTCATGTTTCTTTTTGTTGCTGAAACATTGTACAGGCAGCTGATGCATCAAGGTAAATTCCAGGATTTATGAACCTGCTCCTGCAAGCACGAGATTGATAAACACATAGGGCCTCATTTATGGGGTTTTAGCATAGGATAGCCCAGCAAGCCACCTTGCTGCACTCCCCTACGTTCAAGTGAGAGGGCTGGAATGAACTGTATTTATCCAATACGGTGCATTGTTGTCCTTTCGCCCTCCGCTGGTGCCATTTCATCAGCCTAGCACCAATGCAGGCACTGTTGCACCATGGTGCAAGGGTTCCTGTGTTGTCGGCAGGATTGTTTTTGAGCAGGAAGGAGCAGCTTCCTGCACAAAATCAATACTGGGAGGTTTTTCCTATTTCCTAGTGTGCTGCATAATGCAGGAAACAATGAGGAGAAATAAAGGTATTCCTCCTCGTTGCTCCTCCCCAGGGGAGGCATAAGATTTTGACCTATCCCCAGGTTAACATGGTTTTGTAAATCTGGTGAAGCATCAAAATCCATGGGTGTTGCATGGAACATGGAACGCTTCCCTAGTGCAGAGTAAGGCAACACAGTGACTTGCCTTGCCTTATACCATATCTATGAGGTCATTCAAAGCCACACAAAGTGGCTTTGTGTGACCTCATAAATATGATTTTGTAGTTTGCACTGCCGGAGCGTCACGAAAAGTGATGCTCGGGTGGCACAAGGGGCTGATAAATATGCCACCTAGTATCCTCTGAGGGGTATCTCTCTCTGTCTTGCCCATCCCACTTTGATATGATGGCCTGTGCGTGACCGTCTTCATTGCCATCATTATGATGGAACATGCAAGTGAGAAAGGGCATGGTGGATCAACAGACCTTCTGCAGCATTTGTGAAGAAGCTCATCTGGATTAGTGTCTGCCCTTCTGAACAAGCTGATGCAAAAATACCCAGATCTTCACAGCTGGATCTGTAACCACTTCTCTAGTGCTCCAGAAGTTCCCTAACTTTCAGACGATTCTCCATGGGCATCAGGCGATGGGATCATCTCTTCCACAAAGGTCCATGGGGAAACGGGGAAGTTGCCAATAGTTTGCCGGTTCTCTTCCAACCAGACACAGCAGTCTCTGACTTTTGACTCTTTTACACTCCCTCCCTCAGGAAAGAAGTTCCACAGCATGTAGGTTCTGGGGAGACCTGGACTCCCTTTGTCCCTTTAGGTCAGCAAGATACTTACTTCCCTAGCTCTCAAAGTTCCTAAAATTTAGGTGACAGCAGGAGTCTCCTCTCCACAATAAATCACCAGACAGATGCATTTTCTTTCAAGAAGGCAGTCCACTCTCGTCTCAATCCTGGTCAGGTCTCGCCATACCAAGCTCCTGCCCCCCAAAGGCGTTTCACTGCAGAAATTAGCCACAATGTTTTAGTCTCCAGTTTCCCAAAGGGGCTGATCTGATCCTTCCTTGCAATTTCACCTTTCTTTCCACTTAATTTTCCAAGGCTCGCGCTCTTTTAGGGAAGCCTCCTTGAATAGTCGCCACAGATTCAAGTAGTAAAAAGATTTCTCGCCATTTGCAGTCAGGTTCATACGTAAATGTTTAATTGTAAGTGGTTCTCTGGCTTTCTTCCAATTGGGCACAGTTTATGCCTATTTGTTCTCCTACACTCTCAGTCTCAGGAGAAATGTTCCACAGCAGGCAGATTCTTCTGTCCCTCTCATCCACATAGATAAGGAAGAGGCTACCTGCCGTACCCCTCAGAGAAACTACCAAGTCTAGAGATTCTGGGCCTGGCTGAAATCTCCTCTACCAGTCCATCATGAGATAGATGCATATTGTTCCAAGGAGGTTGTCTTCTACATGTTCAGTCCTGTTCAGCTCTGTCCCTTGAGAATAGGGTGCACTGTTTTTAACCTGTGAGCTTAGCTGTGATCTACAAATCTCCACGAAAGACTCTGGGCCTGATTACGACTTTGGCGGTGCTGTGCCGGCTTTGCACTGGCGTAGCACAGCTAAAGCCGCACAGGGTCTGCTCACCAGAGTACGAGTTCAACTCGTGTCTGGTGGGCTTTTCTTCTGCCGGTCCCACGGCTGTGCCATAAATACAGGCACTGCATTGAGAACACAAAAGCAGTTCCAGTACGGCAAGGACTGTTAAGTCCATGCCATGCTGGAACTTGGGGTGCATGCAAACAATGCATCCCCATGGTGGGCTTACCATATTGAATACCCCTGTCCGCTGCACCACCGCCAGGGAACGGTGGTTCCCTGACACAGCCAGCACAGCGGTGGAGGTCCAAATGGCCACATCGGAATAAGGAGGCGACAGGACCACCACCGCTGCGCCACCGTGAGTCTGGTGGACAAAGACCTCCAGACTCGTAATTTTCCCGCAAATCTTGAGTTCCCACATATTCGCTCCTAAAGTTTGTAGTGCTGTGATCCAGTTTCTGTCTCCGAAAGCTGCTCAGATGTTGAGGTACAGCCCTTGGGATTCTTGGCCCCAAACTCTGGAATAGCATTTTAGTTCAAATGTGTCAAATTTAGAATCTTTTCTGCTAAATCTTTTGTTCTTCTTTTGTTACTGCACACAACTGTGCCTCCCCCCCTTTCCACCTCCCCCCACCCTCTTAATTGAGGCATTTACTTATTGTCAAAATGCCCTGGATAGCAACCACACGTGATTAATAAAAATAATAACAAAAACAACAGCAATAATATTATTTTATTAGCCCCGTTTTTCCTTGTAAAAACGATTAGGACATTTCAGGGATTTTTTACTTGTTGCCTTTGCTTCTTCACACTGATGAGTTAAGTACTTTTTTTTCAATATGTTTCAATTGTGCACTCTACAGTCCCTAAACATAATAGAGAGGATTTGAGTCAATTGACCGACAATTTGTGTGCATGTGATTTTACTTTATCCTAAATCAGATCAGAGATCCAGTTTTTTCTTGGCAACTTAAACAGAAGTTTCAGGGTGGTTCACATGGCTCTTGCCCAACTACTATACAATTTTAAAGATGAGTGGCAATAAAAAGGTCAATACATTAACAACAAGCTGCTGATGAGCCCCAAGAGTTTATCTTTTCCGAAAGTCAACATTTACAGACACCAAACACTATATAATCCTACCTTGTGGGGTCTGGCTGCTTCTCTGCCTCATTTGCAACCTGAGCATTTGGCTGGAAAAAACAGGCAAGCAGGGGAGCATTTGTTTCAAGAACTTTCCATTTAGATGAACTGGGACATTGTTTCAATTTCAATTTGTGATTACCTTAAGTTCCTGTCAGAATCAAAAACAAACTGCAACCATTTTGTGCTCACTAAATTCAATTGGAGGTTATTTACAACTTTTCTGCACAGGGAGGCATTCGTTTCTTTAAAATTGTTGCAGCTCCATGTGTGTGTCTGCATTCTGTTGCAGATGGAAGTTGCTGATGGAACCTCTTCATTATAATGGCTATTGTATTGGTTGGTTTGCGAGCAGGGAGACCTTGTGGCGGTCGTGGAAGGAGGTTGGGTGGATGGGTGGGTTTAGGGAGGAAAAGGGAAGACTACTTTTGCTAAAGAAAAAATTGTCAAAGACAAGACTTCATTTGATTTTACCAGCCGGTACAAATTGTGGTTGTGTTTCTACACCCAGCAAACCAGATGCAGTAGAACGGGATCAGTCGTCAACAGGCGGAGCATAATTCCATACAGTAATTCCACTCTGCCCGACATGTAACCAGGTGCTAGGATGGGGTTCAACCCACTCATTTACACAGCTTTGGTGTAGCCCATCTGCAAAGATATGTTCAAGGGATGGCTTGCAGCTACAATACTCAATGCAGGAGAAAATCATTTAGGCAACTGATAAAACGTAATTTTAGAAGATTCATTTAAGGGAATTTGACATATATTGTATTGAATGTTGGTCAATTATTATATGAATATAATTTATACAGCAACAAGAAAAGGAACATGCAGAATTCTTGAAACATCCAAAATCCCTGAACTATGTTCCTCTGGATGCTTTTAGTGAAAAAAATCTAGAAAAGGGCATAGCCCAAAGTGAGACGGGTATGCCCAGATGTGGGTTCCATTCACACTATGTCACTGGAGTTATACCAGACTGATGAGCCCATATCAAAGGAGAAAAGATCCTCGGTTGCTTTTGTTCCTTTTGAGGGAGGATCTGCCTTGGCAGTTTGGACTGAACTGTTCGCATTGAAGCAGGGTCCAAACTGAGGTGGCATGGTTTGCAAAATAACGATGGATTGGTATGTGGCCCAGGTTATTATCTGTGGCTGAGATTAATTCATGCATTCCATCATCACTTGTTCTGTATTTTAGTATGTCTTCTATTTGAGGCAAGCAAATGTGTTCACACTGCCTCGATATAATGTACACTATTAACCCCTGCACATCAGGATTATGACGATGTACAGCATCAAGGTAGTTGTAAACAAATGGGTGGATACTGTCTGGAAAACCCGGCAACCTCCAAAGTCAGGATACAATTGGTGATTGGCACTTTCTCCTCAAGGGGCTACACGCAAGAGCCACTAGTTTTACATGCTTGCTGAGGTTTTAGAGGAAGAAAGTTGCACTTGTAATTGTAGTATCCTATAATGAGGTAGTCCAATACACTTCTTTTTGATTTCTTGTTCATTTATTTGAGATAGGTCCAAAAATGGCAAAGTGAAAAGAACAAAAACAGCCGACACGTGTTTCGCCCGTATGGCCAATCGCCCAAGGCCTTTCTCAAGGCAATAGGTCTTGGTTAAAGGTCATGTAGCACGATTAGAATTTGTCCGGTGCAGTCTCTGCGGTCCTGATGAATGTACAGCATCACTTTGCATGGTAATTGCCCCTGAAAAACTAGCGCAAGCTGTCTGAGGGCGTGGCCGGTGGTACGGAGAGCCAAACAAGCACAGCAGTTGCCTTGAGGGAGGAATAAAAACAAGATACATTAAAGCGGTTGCCATGATGAAACATGAAGCAAGACGCCCATGTAATTAAAAGTTATACGTGCAGCGGCCCGTGAAGCAGGCGTTGTTATGATTAAATAAACAGTGCATGGTACTAAAAACACAGTCACACACAGTGTAATACAAGCAGTAAAGAAAACAAGTAGTCCCCACAGGAACGCATATACACCCACAGCGTAAGGATACTCTAGTTGGCCGGTGCGCCTGAGAGAGAAACAGAAAGTGATGTATCTGGAGCGCCAACAAATGAGGAACCAGCAAAGAAGAGCGCCACATTGGACCCAACCAATGACAAACTTCAAACGGGATTACACTCCGTATAGTGATACTGTAGGTCTTCCAGCCAGCACATGCATGCTGCCTAGACTTGACCTAAAAATGGAACCTATACAAAAAACAATTTGCACCAGCCGTGGAAAATGGCCGCTTAGTCTGAGGGCTCCAGAGTTGTAGCAGCCCTTCAAGAAAATCCGTACACTTATCTGTTGCATTAGTGCTTCCTGAGGGGTTCCCCCGTTGTCGGAACCCGAGCGGCGCACATCGGTGCCTCCGCGCTTCTAAGCAGAAGCTGCCGGCTGAAGATACTTCCGCCTGACTGTGTGAGGCCTGGTGGGGCCTGGGAGACCGGGGAGTAGAGTGATTCCAGAGCCCGGCGGTGGCCACCCAGCCATCAGTACGCGCCACCCGGCGCTCCTGCCGCCTTTGTTCCTCCGCGTGATTCTTTCCCCTGCCGGCTGGACCGCTCTGCGAGTGGCGGACTCCCCCCACCCACCCCCCCTCCTGGCGCAGTGAAGGTGATCGGCACAAACCTCCGGCTCCAGCACCAGCTCCGTGACGGCAAAGGAGGCGGACTTGGGCGTGGTGCAGTGGTGGGCCTGAACTGGCAGTCTTCCCTGATTTCCACCATACGGCCGGTGGTGGCGGACTGGCTCCTCGCGAGTAGAGCCCCCTCGATGCCCTGGGCTGCATTATTGCCTGGTCGTGGGATTTGCCTGGTCTGTGAGTAGCCTGCTGATTTGGGTATTCCTGGTGCGGGGATCCCTCCGGCCCGGTAGCTATACACGAGTGGCCCTGGGGTTGGCCCAGGGAGCTCTTCCAGATCTGGGGGTGCGCCCTACACTTGTGGCGGTTTTCGCCCGGAACTGCTCTGGTGCCCTCAGCCCTGAGGCTATAAGCGGACCCTGGGGGTGCCGGCCAGCGGGACTCAGTGATCACGCAGCCCTGTGGGAGGCGTCAGTCCGACCTCCCCCATTGCCCATGGACCTCCGCCTCACGCTGCTGCGAACCTTCTCGCCTCTGCCCAACTGCAAACTTTGGGGACCGGGACGCTGGGAACGGAACAGTTTGAGAGCGTGCTACCACACTAACTAGTAGCTCTGCCGCGTTCCCGTCTGCTGCCGGCCCTATAACTCAGGGTGAAATGCCAGGCAGAGGGCCCAGAAATCAGACTGTCCAGGCCAAATTGGACAAATATGCATATGAAAAGGGATCCCATACAACGCCACCTCATGGCAAAACACAGGACGGAGATGGAGGGAAGAAGGTAACGCTTGAAGACATTATGAAGGCACTTGCAAATGTCCAAACGACGGTCGGTACGATCTCTACGGATGTTTCTCTACTGTGGGCTGACCTCCACAAAATGGCGGATAGGGTGAAAGACGTGGAGATAGTGGCAAAATCCCTGGTTCAGGACAAGTCAGACCTCCAAGTGTCGATGGCCCGCCTGGAAAAGGACAATAAATTGCTCATGGACAAACTAGACGACCAGGAAGGGCGCGCAAGGTGGAACAACGTCAGAATTATAGGTATTCCAGAAACGGAAGGGACCCAGGCAATGGACCTTTACGTTGACGAGTTGATAAAAACTAGGTTGCAGCCTAAGGGACTCTCAAACTTCTTTTCAGTCAAACGCGCTCATAGGGTACCTGGTGGAAAGATGAAACCTGGGGCGCCCCCGAGACCAGTACTGGCGCGCCTCTTCAATTTTAGAGACCGCAACGCAATTCTACAAGCAGCAAGGATCTCCCCCCCTATCCGGATACTAAACTCAACCCTTTCCTTCTTTCCGGACTACACTGCAGCCGTCTCATGGAGACATCGTAGCTTCTTCGAAGTAAAAAAACTGTTACGGGGGCAAGAGTTGCCATATTCCATGCTCTTTCCTGCAAAGCTACGAGTGGTGGCTGAAGGGAAGACATGGTTCTTCGACTCGCCGGAGACGACACTTGAATGGCTGGAGGGCTGGCGTCCAGTGAACAGACAGGAACGGAGACCGCGATCGCACCGCCGCCGAGAGGGGGAGGATTCCCCAGAAGATATGGGCTCCGGGGACCAGGAGCTCCACCGTGACTTACATCCTGAAGAGGAATAGAGCTGGCCAAGTTGCGGACAATCCTTTGTAATACAAGATACGGCACTGAGAACTTTAACACCTAAGCTGACTTGAGGTTCTGGACTGGGGGGAGCCTGAAGGACTCCAAAAGGCTGCTGCCTCATGGGACTCTCCCCAGACACGCAAGTATTGCAGTTTTGGGAGGGACAATAAAGCACCCTGCAAAGTTGGGGTGGCGGGCAGTTGTAGGTTCACCTGGCAGGGAGGCAGGGAGGGTGGGTGGGACACGGGATGGGAAGGTAACTTATGCTGCAGCTTTTGCTATGTATGCGACTGTTTATTATTGGTTTGTTAAACTCAATCTGGTTCTGACAGCACTATGGGACGATACTTTAGCTCCACAGGTCACACGCAACTCTAGATTTTTGTTACACTTCACTGTACACGATGGCCGGTGGGCCTTCCACAATCTAAGACACTTGATACACCTCACTATAGATAATGGCTGACACTGGCTTGCATGGGCCGCAGGCTCAACGGAGAACCCTCACTCTACTTACCTGGAATGTTAGAGGTTTGGGAGATAAAGTGAAGAGTGGCCTAGTACTGCATTACCTGAAACGTTGTGGCCCTGCGGTGGTTTTTCTACAAGAGACACATCTGGTTGGGTCGGCGGTTCGAGCTATGGATAGATGGGGATACCAGATGTTGGCCCACGCAGACTTTTCCTCGGGCTCCAGAGGTACGGGGATCCTTATTCGGAAAAACTTCCCACTGGTGGTGCAGCAAACACGAGTTGACGAACATGGCCGCTTCGCGGCGCTGACCTGTCAATGGGAAGGGAGGTTATTCAATTTGGTCTCTGTCTATATACCGCCTGCACTACATGCGCAATCCCATTCAGCCCTTACGGCATTTCTACTGACACTACTGGAAGGGACACTCCTAATGGGGGGCGACTTTAACGAAATAGTTGACGGCTCACAGGACAGATTCCCCACTAGGGTCGAAACACAGGGTGGGCGACGTCTCCTTGGCTTAATAGATGCACTGGGGCTTACAGACAGCTGGAGATTCAAACACCCGAATGAAACACAATACACCTTCTACTCAGCGGTTCATAAATGTCTCACACGTATTGATTATTTCCTGGTGTCCGCAGACGCCCTACAGGGTATATAGGAGGTCACTATCCGCCCCAGAGGCATCTCGGATCATTCCCCGATACTGTTCAAATACACCCATCACCAGGTCTGCCGAAGACTCATGTTCCCGGTGCACGCTGGCTTCCTCCAGATCGCACCCATTCAGTCGATCCTTGCACGTACCACCAAACACTTTTTTCAGGAAAAGCAGGGCTCAGTGAATTTACCCAGTACGCTCTGGGAGGCGAATAAAGTGGTCCTCCGGGGACAGGCGATGGCGTCCATACTAGGTCACAAACGGGAGCGTCAGGCGGAATTGAACAGCCTTGAGGCTGAACTAGCTGTAGCTATCGAAGAGCAGGAGGCCCACCCTTCTCCGGGAACTGCCTGTACGGTTCGATTAAAACAAGCAGAAGTCTTAGCCCATCAGAGGGAAATGGCACTCAGCAAGATACAAGCCACTAGGCACAGTGTGTATGAGCTGGAAGATAAGGCAGGGAAAATGTTAGCCTGGCTGGATAGGAAAGAAAGAGCACATAAAGTCATCGCACAACTAACTTCTCCTGCAGGCTCCCGTATTTCCGATCCTGATGGCATAGTCAATCTCCTAGCCGACCACTATGAACAAATATATGCTCCCCGGGCAGCCTACACGATTGCAGAGGCATATGACTATATTAAGGATCTGTCAATACCTAAGCTCTCCCCGGAGGCAGCGCTTCTGTTGGAGGCCGACATCACCACCGACGAAGTGCAGGCAGCTGCCTATGCGTTAGCGCCTGGCAAGGCGTTGGGGCCAAATGGGCTCCCAGTTGAACTACATAAGAGGCTGATACAATCGACAGCCCCCTTCTTCCTAAACATGCTATCCGACAGTCTTGAATTGGGAGAGCTGCCACGAGATCAGCGACTAGCCACGATTGTCGCGATCCACAAGCCTGGTAGGCCCCAGACAGACTGTACCTCATACCGTCCAATCTCACTAATCAACGCGGAGCCTAAGATTCTCGCCAAACTGCTAGCGTTGCGACTTACTCCTCACCTTGAGACGTTGGTGCACCCGGCTTCATGCCACATCGGAGCACAGCACTCAACCTCCGTCGGCTTCATGCAGTCTTGGCTCGCGACCCCTCTCATAAAGACCCTGCCGTTATTCTTTCTCTTGACGCCACTATGGCGTTCGACGCGGTCGAATGGCCTTATTTATTCGCAGTGCTCTAACATATGGGATTTGGTCCCAAATTTTGCGCTTGGGTTCGTTTGCTATACACTAAACCACTGGCGCATGTTGTCGCGAACGGACATATCTCACTTGACTTCCCACTTGGCCGAGGCACGAGACAGGGATGTCCACTGTCTCCGTTGCTATTCGCGCTGATCCTGGAACCACTTGCGATCTGGATCAGGTGGGAACCTTCCATTAAGGGGCTCCGATGGACTGAAGTATGGGAGGACCGTATATCCCTTTACACAGACGATATCCTCCTATATCTCACCTCCCCCAGAAAATCTATACTCGAATTATTAAATGTGTGCGAAAAGTTCGGTAGGGTGTCAAGTTATAAGATTAACTGGACTAAGTCCATCCTGTTTATCCTTGCTGGTCCGCCGCCTGTTCTGCCATCGACCTGCCCCCTATGGGCTACAACAGCAGCATTTAAATACCTGGGTATCTTTGTAACGCCAGACCCCGACGAATTCTATAGTCTAAATCTCAGCCCCCTTCTGGAGCGGTTCAAGCGTGAAGTGAAGGTGTGGCGGGCTCTCCCTCTCACACTTCTAGGTAAGGCAGCGCTATATAAAATGATGGCGCTCCCCCGCTTCCTTTACGTGCTTGAAAATATCCCCTCACTGGTCCCTGCACGATACTTCAAAACTGTTGCTGCAACAGTATCCCACCTGCTATGGAGCGGGAGTCTGCCCCGAATCGCGCAGGATAAATTAATTAGAAGTTGGTATGATGGGGGAATTGCACTTCCGGATATAGAACTGTACTATTGGGCGGCGCATTTAAAGCAGATTAATTTCCGGTTACATGCCCCGCAAACTGAGCCTGCATACCTTGCTGATAGAAGCTCTTTGGCAGGCAGGGGACTGCTGGGTAATCTTTACAGCTCCCGTCCACCTTCAGACTTGATAGGCCCGATGCAGCACTCTATACAGCTGTGGTACCGGGCCAACAGGCGTCTTAAATGCTTGGGAACTGTCACCCAAATGACACCGCTGTGGGATTCAGGCAAGTTGGGCTTCCTCCGAAATAGTAAAGGAGTCCAGGCCTGGGATAACATTGGTATTTCGGTGGTAGAGGACCTTTGGAAGAAGGATAAGGTGGTTGACTTCGCTCATCTACAAACACAGTATGAGATGTCACCGACAGAGATGTTTAGATACCTACAAGTCAAACATGCGTTGCAATCGGTTATACCGTCGGGGACCATCCTTCAGGAATCATCACCTCTTGAAGATAGGCTACTGACCGAACACATGCAGGAAAGGGCCACTTCCCTCACATACAGAAAACTCGTTAATAACCTCCCGGACGTGACAGTCACATTGAAACAAAATTGGTCGGAGGAGGTGGGTCCCCTTGATGATTCTGAATGGCAGGAGGCTCTCTCCTCGCCCCGCGAAGCAGCGATCCCCTCAAGATTAAAACTGGTCCAACTTAAAATACTGCACTGTACGTACTACACCAGACCACTCCTACACAAGATAGGGAGTGCTATGCATAAATTCGGTTTACGTGGCTGCGGGGAGGAGGGGACGTTTTTCCACACTATCTGGGAATGTAGGTCCATGTCGACATACTGGACGGCAGTGATGCGCACGATTTCTCAAACAATAGACATCTCCCTGCTGCCGGAGCCCCGCCGTTGCTTGTTGAACGTGTGGGAACCTAATGACCTTAACCTCCGGCAGCAAGACTGGGTGATGTTGGGCATGCTAATGGCAAAACGTAACATAGCCAGGCTGTGGGGTTCTGCAGTGCCACCGACACTGCGTGATTGGTGTAAAGATATGGATGGGGCGATGGTAGCGGAGAAGGCTGTCTACATCCACCGTGGCCGCCCACGAAAATGTGGTAGGATATGGGGTCCGTGGAACACGTTCAGGGGTAACATCTGCGAGCCACCGAGCACCACTGGGGATGATGGCGAACCAGACTAATGGTGCTTGTCTGGATGTACAGTTGGAGTAGCGATATATTTACAATGTCATGTCCTATATTTGTGATTCCAAATTGGATGTAATGTCAAAAGGTCCGCTAAAGTATTCATGTATCTGTTGTAAAATCCTGTGCAGATCTGTCCCTTTGTTGTTATCAAATAGTGCAAAATTAAACACATCCAAAACCTGTTAGAAATTTGTTGCAAAGACATATTAGAATCAGTTCAATAGAACTGAGTTTTTTTTTAAGCTGCAGTAGCTTGGAATGTGTAGAACATGCAGAAAGATTCTAACTTATATATACTTATTTAAGAAGTGTAAAACAAAATATGTTCTTTCTGCTTATCAGTATAAAGCTAGAAAAACCGAGCAGAAGAAATAAAAGCAACTTTTTGTTTTTGTTGCTTTAAACAGATGCTTTATTTATGCTCTAAGACCTGACCTGCCTTTCCCTTCAGTATAGGCAATGTGATGTCAGAACTCGACTGGAATTACAGTTGAGATCTGAAGTCATTTCTTTATAGGCGACTAGACACGTTATAAGTTGCTGATTATAAATAAAATGAGATGGGTGTTTATTCAAGGATTGCAGAAAATGAAAGAGATGCTGCAAGTGCCCTTCTTTATTGGAGGGGTAGGCAAGTGTCACCCCGTTCAGAGTCACTGTGATTTATGACAGTCTGCCAGACGGTAATATGCTAACCGAAAAGGAAATGCTCACACTGAATGGTGCCAACATTGAAAGAAGAGGGTCTCTGTGAGAGATTTATTTTGCAGCCAAGCATTCTGAATTACATGAAGATAACATTTTAATGTGAAAAGCACAGCTGCCTCTGTAGAGGCAAATCAAACATTGTAGAAGAGATTTGCTGAATGCACATATAAATGAATAAAAAACGTATCTTATATCATAGTATGCTTTTATGGACATTTTTGTATGTTCCGAATAAAGCTTAATTTGATTTGAATAAAAATGCAGGCCTACAAAACTTACCTCTCCTCTGACAGAACTTGACCTGGTACCTCCTAAAATAGGCCTTGTTCTTGACAATTTCACAACCCACTGTGAAGTAGACAACACTGTATGAGTTTTAAGTGATATCTAGAAAGAGTAGTTCCACACACTATTCTGCAAGACTGAAACTGACAATACTCAATTTAGACATTTTCCAACACATCAAGGGCCATATTATCAAGAAAAGGCGATACATTATCTCCGCTTTTATCGTCAGGAAACTGCCGATAAAGAGGCGATAATGGGCTTGATAATATGCCCTTGTGAATTCCCATAGCAGCCCAGGTTCTGGTGTTAAGAGTTATTGTTTATGAAAGATCGTGTGTGGTCTTGAATTGGCAGCAGAGTAAAATAAAAATGTAAGAGGGTGCGTGGACCGGCAGCCGAGTAAAATAAAAGTTATGTGCACGTTATTGGCTATGAAAGAGGGTGTGCTGTGTGGACTGGCAGTAAAATAAAGGTTATAGATCGGGGGCACATGAAGTGGGCGCCGTGATGATGAAATAAATGGTGCAGTGCACTAGAAACAGGCAAATACAGTGTAACACAAGTAGAAAATAAAACAAGTAGTCCCCAAAGGAACACAATCACAATCACACCCACAGCTTAAGGTAACTGTAGTTGGCCAGTGCTCCTCAGCGAGAAACAGAAGTGATGTATCTGGAGCACCAATCAATGAGCAGCCAGCAAAGAAGAGTGGCGCAGGAGTGAATCAATGGCAAGCTGCAGGAGAGATTACATGCCGTACCGTGATTACAGCATGTCTTCCAGGCAGCGCATGCGCACTGCCTAGTCTCGACCTAAATGACAGAATGAGATTTTGTTTTCAATTTCTAATTTTCTCTGTGTATGTAGGTATTGCAGATCTAGACACAAATGTGTAATGTTCCTTAAGAAACACTGTTACTTGCATGTAGCAATGGTATTTGAACAAAAACTTTTTTTTAAACATACAAAGAATGGTATGGAAGTCTCTTACTAGAGTGTTGAAAACAGACCACAATTTTAAATTGCTAACTTGATTTGCTTCTGGTAAGGAGGGTGTATTGAATTACAAAGGAATCTCAACTGTATCTTGACATATAGGGGTCGATTCCGATTCGGGAAAAAAACCGTCCGTACGATTTGTATCCGGAGCCCTCTCAGTACGAATCGTACCCGTCCGTCCGAGTCGCGAAGTACGATCCGTATTCCGTGAATCCGTCCGAATCGTCGCGATCCATACGCATTGCAAGGCTGAAACCGTGAACCGTACGACTCGTACACATACCGTACGAATCGTACACATGCCGTACGACCCGACGAGTACGATCCGGACCGGGGTATTAGGACGCGATTCCGTCGGTCCAGGTTAGGTAAGGGCGAGTCGTACGGAAAAGCACACAAACACATACACACCGTATGGTCCGTACCCCCCATGATCGCAGGGGTACGCACCGTACCCCTGCGATCATGGGGTGTACGAGCCGTACCCCCATTGTACGATCGGTGTACGAGCTGTACCGCCATTGTATGATCGGTGTACGAGCCGTACCCCCATTGTACGATGGGTGTACGAGCCGTACCCCCATTGTACGATCGGTGTACGAGCCGTACCCCATGTACGATGGGTGTACCTACACCCATCGTACATGGGGTACGGCTCATACACCGATCGTACAATGGGGGTACGGCTCATACACCCATCGTACAATGGGGGTACGGCTCATACACCGATCGTACAATGGGGGTACGTCTCGTACAGCCCATGATCACAATCATGGGGGGTACGCACCGTACGGGGGGGCCGTTCCGTACCTGTTTTGGCGCGAACTCTGCTTTTACGGATGTTTTCAGCTCCAGTAGAAAAAGGGTCGTACGGTGCGTACCCGACACGTATCGTACTTGCTGGGTCATAAGAACCAGCCGCGAACCGTACAGATGTCACGTACAGAGGGAGAATCGTACGGAGATTAGAGTCGTGCGGTTTCTTGTACGACTCGTATGGAGTACGGCTCCTGGTACGAATCGTACTTCGTCGTACGTACGGGGGACGTTGCAGGGTACAATTCGTACGGGAAAAACGCTCCGAACGGCTATTCGGAGCGGTTTTTCCCGAATCGGAATCGACCCCATAGTATGGTACAGAGGGCTAAAGCAATCCTGCCTATTAAAAATATTGGCATGGTAGGTTAGGGATATATGCATTAATACGTTTATACTTTGCTAAGATATTCACAGGAGTTTAAACCAATATATAGGCATATGGGTTAAGATCCTATACAAAATGAATGTGAAAGATATATCTATAAGAATGAACAAAGTATATCATAATTTAGGCCATGGTTATGAGCCTATAGCCTAAAGATTCACCTTTGTTCTTTTTCAAAAAGAGAAGTATTATTGTTGGCATTCTGGGGAACAGTTTCTAATATCCCTCGGTTTACTTGGTTTTCATTAAGGCCCTTTTATAGGAAGTGGGTAGTCATGTTTATTTTTTGGCAGTAACATCAGATTTTGCTTTGATTTTCGCTTGTTCGGACTTTTACTTTTCGGATGTTCATTTCAATATATTTTAATTGACAGGGACTTGTGTCATGCAGATGGCATTATTACTTTTACCTTATGTGTGTTTTTTAATTGCACTTGTGGCCCAACCCTAGATCAAGTCATGTTGTGGTAATTGTGAGTGCACATATGTTGCAGTGATCACAAGGACAATGTCCAAAACTGGGAGGGTAATTAAGGTGTTCAAGGTTAGAGCTTTTTTGAGGGTGGTGTGAATAAGGATATCCCTGATGTTACAAGTTAATCTAAATGAAATGAGAGGCAGATGTAGATGGGCATTTCCAGTGTTAAAGATTGCGCTAATGATTTTTCTACATCTACTCTAAAGATTTGTAGATAGAGGACAAAGTGGTGACACTTGATCCTCTCATTTGTTGGACAGGTGTTAATTTCCATAAGTGCTTCATAATAATTATTCCTGGTATGTTTTTGCTTTGTTGATGACTTTGGCTGGGTATTTTCTTTGTTCTAATTTGAGTGAGAGATGATCATCTTGGATATCAAAAGTCCTAACCTTACTACAGTTTCTGCAGAGACACGAAAACTGTTCATATGGTAGATTGCTTAACTATGACTTAGGGTGAAATCTATTTTATCAGAGTAGATTATTACTGTCAGTTGGTATTTAAAACATTTCAGTGATCAGCTGCCCACCCCTGGTT
Organism: Lissotriton helveticus; assembly: GCF_964261635.1. Taxonomy (NCBI): domain Eukaryota; kingdom Metazoa; phylum Chordata; class Amphibia; order Caudata; family Salamandridae; genus Lissotriton; species Lissotriton helveticus. Next base: position 414,742,324 of record NC_136060.1, on the reverse strand, counting down.
CTGATCTTCAGGTTTAAAGAAAGTCCTTTAGTAGAGCAAGTAGAATTAAAAATGTAAAACAAGTTCCACTGTATGAAACTGTCAGCTGGGATTTGTTTGCATTTCCAGAAGATCAAAATATCATCAGTAACTAATTTCCACATCAGTATAGATGTTTTGTCAGGGTCTGTTTCTGAAAATATTCAGTTAACCTCAAAATTGTGCACATAGAGGCAAGCCAACCTTGGAGAAAATGTGCTGCCAGACCAAAAGTGCTGCCCTTCGAGGAGGTATAAGGTTTGCTCAAATTGAAAAATATTATTTTTAACAGCCAAGGTTGCATATTCCATGAGAATATCAATGGGAATGTTGTTGTCTCAATCTTCTGATTTTAGTTGTCCCTAAATAGCTGTGATGTTGCCATCCTCAGGGATGCTAGCATATCGAGCCTCATGTAAAGTGCTTAGATGCTCTTGGACCAAGCTCACGCTATATAAAACTGCAAACAGAAAATGCAACACACATAGAGGTTGAAAAACATCAATTTTTAATGATTGTTTATGTCCAGGAAGGGACACATTCCTGCACATAAACAATCACAAGAGGTGATTTCCTCGTTCTATGTGTGCTGCAGAATTCAGCGCACATAGAGCGAGGAAAAATACGAGGAGAAATGAAAATTTTATCCTCGTTGTGCCTCCCTACGCCTCCCCTGGGGAGGCATAGCATTCTGACCCATTTCCAGGTTTACGGTTTCTCGTAAATCTGGAAATGTGGCAGAACCAGCAACACCCATGTCACACACCTTTCAGGCAAAGTGTTGCGTGTGAAGGGGTCATATTTACACGGACATGACAACTCAAGGTGACTTTATGTGTCCTTGTAAATATGGGGCACCAGATTGCACCGCGAGTGCATCACAAAAAGTGACACAGCGGCGTTGCAAAGGGTTTGTAAATAAGCCTCGTGGAATTTTGGCATTTATTTTACCAAGAAATTCCAGTTTATGTTTAGTTATTAATCTGTGTAACAAAAAAAGGGAGTATCACCACGGAGAATCATGGATTCTGAATGGATGTATCTTTGAGAAAAGGAACATTTTTCCTTTTGTAAAAAACCCCTCACTCACCAGCCTAGTGGTGACATGCTTCATCATTGGGGTACACCCTGATGGCCGAATGTCATCAGGGTGTGCTGCGACACCTGAACTACAGTGGAGCTGGTTATTGTGAGTGATAAGTGCAGAAAAGACCACAATGACAAAAATTCAATAAGTAGAAGTCGAGTTATGAATTCTTAAAGAATAAAAAGTGTTCAAGCCAACCAAGTTGGATCGTGGGCCAGATGCAAGAGCCACACAGGCCAGGGGAACAGGGTACCTAGATCCTGGCCGTAACAGCATTATGTGGGGTGCAGTTGAGTGATTCGTCGATGTTGATCCTGCAGTAGTGGCGATGCGTTGGTTCTGAAGATGAAGTGTTGAAGCTAAGGGGCGATGGTTGTGATGCATTTCATCAGTGGATGTGTCGATCTCTCCATATTGCTGCAGCAGCGATGCATGAGTCTGATGCATCGGGTTCTGGAGCCAATGCGCTGGTTCCAAGAGCAGAGAAATGTCCACTTTCTAAAAGTGGAATTTCTCACATAGTAATGTTAAATCCAATTTTACCAGTAAAGAGGATTTATCATTACCATTCCAAAGATATAAAACATGACACCGCAACTCCTTTCTAATCAGGAATTACAGCTTAAAAGTGTATTAAGGAATTCCCAATATTGGTAAAGGCCAGTGGAATGAGGGAAAGCAAGACCCAATGGACCAGGAGGACAAAGATCAGTATAAACACATGCAGAGGATCAGGGACTTAGGATCGGGGACTAGGATCTGGGCCCAGAGGAGGAATAGCAAGACCAAGATATGGAGGACCAGAACAATAGTGACCAGAACAAGCCCAGGATTTCTGTGGATGACTTAGACAAGGATGACCAGGAACAAGAAGTAGAGTAGGAGGATAGTATCACCAGGAGAAAGTGCAAGACAAGGAAGAGGAAGATGATGGTTGGGCTATATGCTTTTCTCTCTTAATAGTTATTGACAGTGTTGGCATGTACTTGATCTACGTTCCAGAGTATGAAACCACCTTGCTCAATATCAAACAAGGTGATAAAATAGAGAATATGAAAAACAGTAGTCCTAGACTATTAATTGGATTGATATTATCAAGAAAACATTTTGAATAAGAAAAATGAGATTAAATCTGCATACTTAGAATCAAGCTATGTGGGAGAAAAAAAAAAGGTTTTTGAAATGGTTGTTATACTCTATGTATTGCATACAAAAAATGTAAACGGTACCCAAAAGGGAACAATTGTGCTCTCAAGGATAGATGTAAAATAAACACAATATCCACATTTCAAATTTTTATGTTATCAAAAATCGATTACATTTATTTACAAAATCAAAAAATGACAATTCTATTGGTACACGGCGCAAGGACTATAAGAGTTATAGTCAAAGTGAAAGAAAGGGGTGCTCAAGTGAAGAGAAGGAGTGAAGGAACAATCATAAAATACAATTTCAATATTTACAAAACACAACAGAGCGGTAATGCTTCCGCTAGTTGAACAAGCCTGTCCAAATTCTTCAAGGGCAAAAAGGGAGGGGAATGGGGCAAATTGGGGTACAGGCACTTTAAGTAAAGGGCGTCGACGTTTCGACCCTGATGCTCTCGGGATTTTTGTTTCCTCAGCTGCGGGTCTTCTTCAGGACGTGGGCAAGGGGTGGGGATAAGGGAAGGGCTTGGCCGTAATCACACTTGATGTCTGGATCAGCCACCTGAGGTGTAAAAACGGGGTAGGTTTTAACCAAAATTCAGTTTTAGCTGATTACTATTTTTGGTGAATTGCTGGGTACATTACCAATGAAGCTGGTTGGGTCCGACTCCCTCCGACCTTTATGGGTTTCACCTATCGGGTAAAGCAAAGTGGGACATAGGTCAGCGCCCTTCTCCCAAGGGCTACCGGCTTCAAATGTACAGTCCACTTCTAGTTGAAGGGGTTTATCAACTCACCTAACTGTTGATAGAGTGATCCTATGTAGATTTGGCTTGTGTTCAGAATAATAGGACCTGTAGGGGACGAACGATACTGATTAGTCCCGGATTGGGGGGGACCTATAGTCCATTAGGGCCCTGGGTCAGTGTCAGGGTACACTTACCAATGTCTGGTGGGTCAGCGGTAATATCCTACCGGCGCCCCCACGGGCACTCCGGTAGTGTTGGTAGTTTTTGGCCGCCGCTTCTGTAGATCTGTACAGACGTGTGGCGTGATATTTAGATTACTTCTTCTTCGTCTTTGATTTGGAGCAGGTACAAGTGTTACCTAATTTAAAATGAAAGGCAGAGAAGTTCCATTAGATACTTCTTCTGTCCGTTTTAAAAAATTGGAATTAAAGCTAGTGGGGAGAAGTACATGCTATCCTATAGTTGCAGCTTCTCACCTTGGCATCCTCGAGTGAGTATCGAAAAAATACGGGCAATTGTCACCGTTGGGATTCTCGGACGAGGAAGAGCGTCCGGTCACGGATCCTACTTCCGTGTTATGCCTATAGTCACGTGTGAGCCTATCGACCAATGGCATTCGACTGTGTCTGAGAGTCGACAATGGAGAAAGGACTACGATGTTAGCGTGAAAGAGTGTTTTGTTTCATGGATAACGAAAAGGGACTTATGTATAAAAATACACATTTAAATCCTTTAGACATGTCTCAAGTGATGTTATCTCACAATATATTCAAAAATAACACCCATGGTACCTATAACGCTTAACTCAGTGTATATTCACTTATGTCGAAAAATTTTAAAAAATGCATCCATATTTTCAATCATGTCACGCAATTCTTCCTGACATTTAACACAAAATTGTACAATGAACGATTGACACAATGGGTGCCATTTATGCCATATTGTGTCCCTGCAATTTCATGTACATTGGACAAACCACTCAAAAAACTAAAACCCGTATATTACAACACTGCAGCAAAATACGCTGCAAGGTATCAGGTGCACCACTAGTGGATCACTTCCTGCAATTTAACCACCAACCTGAAAGTTTCACTTGGTGGATAATAGAGAAGGTGACAAAGAATCCCCGTGGTGGTAACTATGCCAAGCTTCTGAGCATTCGCGAATGCCGCTGGATGCACCTGTTTGATACAGTAAATCGTGGCCTCAATGACCGTGAAGAGGTCTTGAGGCAAATGGTATCAATTAGGAATGGTTGAAATATATTCTGATCACCAACTCTGACTACCAGACCTAGAGATCCCACTGTATCGATAGTAATCTGACCATAGGGGTCTTTACCCTAAATACTTGATTTCTTGAACCTCAACATTTGTCCGTCTAAGTGTTGTATTGCTATGTCAATCGTTCATTGTACAATTTTGTGTTAAATGTCAGGAAGAATTGCGTGACATGATTGAAAATATGGATGCATTTTTTTTTTACATTTCGACATAAGTGAATATACACTGATTTAAGCGTTATAGGTACCATGGGTGTTATTTTTGAATATATTGTGAGATAACATCACTTGAGACATGTCTAAAGGATTTAAATGTGTATTTTTATACATAAGTCCCTTTTCGTTATCCATGAAACAAAACACTCTTTCACGCTAACATCGTAGTCCTTTCTCCATTGTCGACTCTCAGACACAGTCGAATGCCATTGGTCGATAGGCTCACACGTGACTATAGGCATAACACGGAAGTAGGATCCGTGACCGGACGCTCTTCCTCGTCCGAGAATCCCAACGGTGACAATTGCCCGTATTTTTTCGATACTCACTCGAGGATGCCAAGGTGAGAAGCTGCAACTATAGGATAGCATGTACTTCTCCCCACTAGCTTTAATTCCAATTTTTTAAAACGGACAGAAGAAGTATCTAATGGAACTTCTCTGCCTTTCATTTTAAATTAGGTAACACTTGTACCTGCTCCAAATCAAAGACGAAGAAGAAGTAATCTAAATATCACGCCACACGTCTGTACAGATCTACAGAAGCGGCGGCCAAAAACTACCGACACTACCGGAGTGCCCGTGGGGGCGCCGGTAGGATATTACCTTCTGACCCACCAGACATTGGTAAGTGAACCCTGACACTGACCCAGTGCCCTAATGGACTATAGGTCCCCCCCAATCCGGGACTAATCAGTATCGTTCGTCCCCTACAGGTCCTATTATTCTGAACACAAGCCAAATCTACATAGGATCACTCTATCAACAGTTAGGTGAGTTGATAAACCCCTTCAACTAGAAGTGGACTGTACATTTGAAGCCGGTAGCCCTTGGGGAAGGGCGCTGACCTATGTCCCACTTTGCTTTACCCGATAGGTGAAACCCATAAAGCTCGGAGGGAGTCGGACCCAACCAGCTTCATTGGTAATGTACCCAGCAATTCACCAAAAATAGTAATCAGCTAAAACTGAATTTTGGTTAAAACCTACCCCGTTTTTACACCTCAGGTGGCTGATCCAGACATCAAGTGTGATTACGGCCAAGCCCTTCCCTTACCCCCACCCCTTGCCCACGTCCTGAAGAAGACCCGCAGCTGAGGAAACAAAAATCCCGAGAGCATCAGGGTCGAAACGTCGACGCCCTTTACTTAAAGTGCCTGTACCCCAATTTGCCCCATTCCCCCCCCTTTTTGCCCTTGAAGAATTTGGACAGGCTTGTTCAACTAGCGGAAGCATTACCGCTCTGTTGTGTTTTGTAAATATTGAAATTGTATTTTATGATTGTTCCTTCACTCCTTCTCTTCACTTGAGCACCCCTTTCTTTCACTTTGACTATAACTCTTATAGTCCTTGCGCCGTGTACCAATAGAATTGTCATTTTTTGATTTTGTAAATAAATGTAATCGATTTTTGATAACATAAAAATTTGAAATGTGGATATTGTGTTTATTTTACATCTATCCTTGAGAGCACAATTGTTCCCTTTTGGGTACCGTTTACATTTTTTGTATGCAATACATAGAGTATAACAACCATTTCAAAAACCTTTTTTTTTTTCTCCCACATAGCTTGATTCTAAGTATGCAGATTTAATCGCATTTTTCTTATTCAAAATGTTTTCTTGATAATAACAATCCAATTAATAGTCTAGGACCACTGTTTTTCATATCATTTATACCCAGGTCCTTTGATTTTGTGGGCGACACCCCATTGATTTAATGATAAAATAGAGAAGCCAGATCTAGAAACCAGACCTTCTGATTTCATTGTCATTATCTTTATACTATGCTTTAATACGCACCTCACAGTTGTCGTGAAAAGGTAGTGGAACAAACGTATTCAGGTGGATTTTTTAATTAATATTAGCTAGGATTGTATGTTTTTAGCTGGGTCTTTGTAGCAAGCTGGCTCTGTATATACTATACCAAAATGAGGTATAGTGGGCACAGAGTCCAAGGGGTCCCCAGAGTGATAGAAGAGGCTAAATTTGGTAAGAACTAACATATCTCTTTATTGTAGTGTGGGTGAGCAGTTAGGCTTATCCAGTGGGTGTGTTAACCATTTATTGTATTCACTCAATCAAAGACTGATACAAACACACAGAGACAGAATCCAGACCAATTAGGTAAGTATAAAAAAGATATACTTATGTTTTATTTTAGAACCAAGCAGGACTTCGCAGAGGTGAGTAAAATATACTATCAAATGCAAAACTGTTCAAGGAATTGCAGTTGTGCTTGAAATTGCAATTGTTACAGGTTTGTATCACCTTTAAAATGCAGTTGGAAACAGTTTAAATTATACAGTAATTACGTTTCATTACTCTTGGATTATTTTTGGATTTCTTGTGCTTAGATACTGCACCTTAGGATCTCTAAATGCAAGGTAAGTATGACTTTTTATACTTTTCAATAGAATTCTCTTTGCTTCATACAACACAGTTCAACACTTAGACATTTTTTAGGCCCAAAATCTCTTTACATGGGTTCTTATAGGGAACAAGTGTTAGCGGTTACAAAGGTTAGTACACTACTTACTAGGATGAGTTTTGGGGGTTAGGACCAAGGTTCCTCAAGGTCTAAATTGACACTCGAGTTGCACCACCAGTGGCACTGGGCTGGCCGGGTGCAGAGTACAGTGGCCCAATATTAGCCAATGGGGGAAAGGGGACTTCGTTAGGGACTGCTGACAAGCTGGCTACTCGGTTGTGGGAGCAAAGCTCCTTGGGTTAAGGTCAGCACAATGACAATGCAGGGTGCAAAATGGACGTCGGGGACCCTGTGCTTTCCAGTGGAGACCTTTGGTTTCATAAAGATGCTGCAGACTTGGGCAGGAGGACTTCCTGAAGGTGACTACCCGCTCAAGAGTTAAGTTGGGATCTTGGGAGATGCCTTGGCACCGTCGGTTGGGCCACCCAAGGCCATGGAGAGTTGGGTGTCTTCTGGAATCGGGTTTTCTTACCATCTTCGGTCGCAGTTGGGGGCACCCTTCAGATTGAGGCTGTAGGCATCGTCTTGAGGCTTGAGGGAGGTTGGGATCACCAGATCCCAGGCCAGGATCACTGGGGAGACCTCCTTGGGATGTTGGGCCACTCGAACTCGGGCCATGGGCATTTGGGGCAGAGTGGTGCAGAATCGCCGAGTCACCAGAATCCGGATTCTGTAGGTGAGTCTTTGAGAAAATCTGGTGCTCACGGGAGACAGAGTTTGTAGGGAGTTCGCAGGGAAGGTCCTCTGGGCTCTGGGGGTTCTTAGCTGCTGGACTCACTGGGTTTCTTGCTGTAGACAGGTCGTAGACAGGACAGGCCGGTAGGGCTGGGGGTAAGGCAGTTGGTGCCCTCTTCTCCTTCTTTGGTCAGCACGGCTCTTCGGTTGTTCTTCTTTCTTCCTCAAATCTGAGGAGGCAAGGTTCAGGGTTACCCCTAAATACTACATTTAGGGGTGGTAAAAAGGTGTGCAGGTCGGTACCAGTGGGTCCCCGTCCTTGGGGTGGGTACAAACCCTATTATGCCACCCTCCACTGGGAGGGGGAATGAGACTCTTCCTAACTGGCTGAGTCCCCTCATCTTCAAGATGGATATGTGTGCTTCACCTCGCCTCCCCACCTGAGGGGTGGGGTTGGCAAAAGTGGGCACACCTATCTCCCTAGCTTCGATTTCCCGCCAAATTTCCCATCCAAAGTGGGGGCTTGAACGGGTGGGAGGCAGTTGCTGGGGGCAGCAAAAGGCAGGGACAGCGTACAAAGGTGGCAGGCCTTTGACGCTTCCCCTTTCCTGGACCAGCCCATCCTGGGGATGGAGGCATGACACCTCTGCCCAGGATGGGCTTTGTTTTTGGACACAGAGAGCGGAGGCTCTCTACCCAAGGGTCCAGAAACCTATCTGGTGGTGGCAAATAGCGGGTAGGCTTTCAGGAACCACACAAGGGCTGGTCAATTTTTAGGGGGCATTTCTTAGATGCCATTGAGTGCATTTTACACTAAATCCAACACTGGCATCAAAGTGTGTTTAATGTGCTGAGAAGTTTGCTACCAAACCTCCCAGTTTTTAGTGAAACCATTATGGAGCTGTGGAGTTCGTAATGACCAACTCCCAGACCATATTCTCTTTATGGCTGTACTACACTTACAGTGTCTAAGAAGGGGCTTAGACACTGTAAGGGTACAGGGCTCATGCCACTGTATCCTCACCATAGGGCTAGTGCACCATGCTTGAGGGGTTATTTACCTAGGCCTTAGGCATTAGGTTGCAGGCATGGCACATAGAGATGTTTGCCATGTCGACTCTTCACTTTTCTCTGCACCAAAGCACGCAGCATGCAACGGCAGTGTGTGGGTGTTAAGACACAGGGCCTCTAAGGGGGCACAATAGGTGCTGCAGCCTTTAGCAGCCTTCCGTGTTCATAGTGCCCTTGGTACCCATGGTACTTTTTTACAAGGGGCTTACCTGTGGCCAGAGATGTGCCAATTGTGGGTACAAAGAAACAGTCTTGGGAAAGATCACAGACCCTAGGTACCTGATTGGCAGGGACCCAGGGCACATCAAGTCAGGTTGCATCAGATGTCAGTCAAAAAGTGGGGGGTAACCATGCAAAAAGGGGCACTTTCCTGCAGTCTTTGCGACCCACTTCACTGCCACTTTGCGATATTACTACCTGTGATGTCCTTGGTAGAAAACATCACATGACATAGCTGCCTTATGTTACATCAGGTGCTGTGATGTTTTCACCAGCCCCATGTGTCTAACACAAAAAAGTAACCCTGGATATGGTATATCGATTGGACACCTCTGGTCTAGAGTAACCAGCAATAGATATATTCTTCGTTTGCAAATTCCAAAAATCGATGGTGCTAAACTCTGCTGTGGCACTTGTGTTTTACCAGAGGTTACGTTCTCTTTTAAACACACTTTCCAAAACGCATTCTGCTCTCCATTGTACCTGGGTGCAATAATACCACCCGTGGAGTTACTGATAACGCTGGGTTTGCTTTTTATCTGCTGTGACAATGTCACATCTTTCCAACCTCCACATATCTTGATGGGGGATAACGCACTAATACCACGGGCCTCATTTATAAAATGTGACGCATCGCTGCGTGAAAACAGCGATGCGTCACTTTTCATTGCGCCCTCCTCGCGACACCAATGATGCGTCATATTTACAGTATGACGCATCATGTCGCAAGGAGTTACGACGTATCTGTAAGCGCAAAAGTCACGCATTGCTGGAATGTGTCACAAAAGTGACGCAACTCCAGCAATGCGTCCTTTCACATGGGGAAAGCCCCATGTGAAAAGGCCTGCGTCAGTCTTACGCCTGCTGTGAGGCAGGCGTAAGACACTAAGTGCACTATAGAGGCGAGTGGAGAGAAAGTCTGCAAGGGCCGGGCTGGGGAACCAAAAGCAGGCCTGGAAAAATGCTCAAAGCAATCCCATTGCCCTCCTCTCCTTGTTCAATCGCCCTCAATCCCTCCATCCCTCCATTCTCTCTCTCTCTCTCTCTCTCTCTCCATCCCTCCATCCATCCTCTCTCTCTCTCTCTCTCTCTCTCTCTCTCTCTCCATCCCTCCATCCATCCATTCTCTCTCTCTGTCTCCATCCCTCCATCCCTCCATCCATCCATTCTCTCTCTCCCTCCATCCATCCATTCTCTCTCTCTCTCTCTCTCTCCATCCCTCCATCCATCCTCGCTCTCTCTCTCTCTCTCCCTCTCTCTATCCCTCCATCCATCCATCCTCGCTCTCTCTCTCTCTCTCTCTCCATCCCTCCATCCATCCTCTCTCTCTCCTTCCCTCGCTCCATCCATCCATTCTCTCTCTCTCTCTATCCCTCCATCCATCCATTCTCTCTCTCTCTCTCTCTCTCTCTCCATCCCTCCATCCATCCATTCCCTCTCTCTCACCATCCCTCCATCCATCCATTCTCTCTCTCTCTCCATCCCTCTATCCATCCTCTCTCTCTCTCTCTTTCTCTCTCTCTCTCCCCCCCCTCCTCCTGCTAAAACAAAGTCTATATAGAACAAGTGAAAGTGTCAGAGGCACCAGGAGTGACCCAGCCTCCAAGGACCCCGGCCCTCCGGGGAACTGTCCAGGGGATTAAAAGGCCTGTCCGGCCCTGAAGTTTGAAGAATTGAAGGCGCTGAGGACAAAAGCGATCTTAGAAACTGACGCGCCTACTATTATTTGAATTTGGCACACAAAATACGTTCTAATTGGTTGACATGGATATATAGTTTCCCTATTCACCAGCGAGGAGTCCTCTTAGCCAGATAAATCAGGGGTAATTGTCCTTGCTCGCAGAGATGAGCCTTGGGACCCCCGGCGGTGGGTCGGTTTCACACAGGTCCTCGCTGGTCCAGGGGTGATTATCAGTCAGCCTGCTTGAGTGAGTGCTCCCTGGCGCTCACTCAGAGCTCAGTCTGAATCTGAGCTGCTCTGGCAAGCATCACACTGCTGGCATGAACATCTTGATTGTGCCTCAGGGAAATTCTAAACCTGAAACGTGTCTCGTGTTGGTTCCGGATTACATGATTATGCTCAACAACACTTAAGAGGTAAATCACTGCGGAGGGGGCGGGGTCTGCCTTCGGGATTTGGGGGTCAACCTGAGCGCAGAGTAAAGTAGAACCCTTTCCATTTTACCTTACAAAGCAAATATCTTTGGACATGTCTTCAAAACGATGCTTCAAGCTTAAATGGGACATGAGTCACCCATGATTGCCCGTCATCACAAAGTAGGCAAACAACATCAACGAAAGACTATAAAGATGAAATGTATGGAATACACTTAGGGGCCAATTACGATATCGGGCGGATTGCCTCCGCCAGGCTGGCGGAGGCAATCCGCCCGACATCCATTCCCGAATTCCCCCCGCCCTATTAGCATGGCGGGGGGACCGCAGCGGACGGAAAGACCGCCCGCCGCTTTTCCGCCCCGGTCGCCTTGTGGCCGGGGCGGAAAAGGAATAATATGGTGGCGGTGTCTATCAGACACTGCCAGCCATATTACAAAGGGCATTTTACAATGCCTTTCCGTGGCGGCAATGCCGCCACGGAAAGGCATGCGGTCTTCACTCTGGGGTCCCCCTGCGGGCCCCCAGAGTGAAGGAGGGGTGGGGGCTGCACCACATTTGCATAAACAAGGAGGCAGGCACCGCGCGGTGCCTGCCGCTTTGTTTATGCAAATGCTGAAATGCATTTCTAGCATTGTGGCGGGCGGTGCTGAGAGCACCGCCCGCCACAATGCTAGAAATGCAGGATGTGCCCGCCACTGTGGCGGACACATCCTAATGCCCCCCACAGGACCCCTGCCCTTATGGCGGGCAGTCCCATCCCCGCAAAGTCTGCCCGTCATCCTAATGGACCCCTGAGTGTTTGACTGACAAATATACATGAAGTAATCAAGAAAGTATTGTTACACAAGATCAGTAAATGCAAAATTCGCTGAAAGATATAGGTTTTTTAAATCACACACTTTTCACTCAGGTCACAAGGAAAACCCTGCTGGGGAATAGGAGCTGCTTTCAGAGGTGGAAGGCTTGAATCCTTGGGGTCCTGTCGTAGGAGCAACCTTTAGTGGGGTATTATTGAAGAACAATTTTCAGGTAGACAAGTATATTACATTGTGCTGTGAAAATATAATTTTCCACTCGAGAAACCACCTCAGTGGTTGTCCATGCCTTTGAGGCCGCCATAGTCATCGTCATGGAAAGGCTGGTCTTCCTACTTATGGCAGGTCTTCCTACTTTCGGCAGGTCTTCCTACTTACGGCATGTCTTTTGACAGGATATTTCCTTCCCGCATCCACCATGTGAGGTATGATGTAGGCGTGGTGGACCCTGACAGAAAAACTCATCAATGGGCATTATGCACAGGGAGAAATCTCCCTACCCCCAAGGGCCATTGCATTCTTGAATGTCAGAAACAACCCCCACTTTGGGATCTTCTAGGCGTGATCTTTCACCCCAAACACTCCAGGAAACGGTTGAACTTGCTCAATATGCTTGCAGTGTTCAATGGGGCTAGATTAAAAAACAAAACTATCTGTGGCTGCTTGAGTCCTAGTTGGCCTGTATTTTCACATTAGCTTTCCTGGCTAGTTACCATTATGGACTAGGCATTCATTTGAATATTTTGGAACTTTATGAACACTAGCTACACCAACAAGCTTTCATATTTATAGGTATCAACAAACAAACAATACAAAGTTAGCAAAATGCTATATAGAAAAAAATACACATGCACATAATCAGTTGTGAAGAAGGAATTAACTAAACCTTTTTGGGAATAAGCCCGGGAAGCTTGGAGTGGTACATGCTTAAAGGTGCAGCTGTATAATGAATGTTGGTTTTTGTAATTCTGTAACCTACAATTATGTGTGAAATAAATAATAACTTTGGCTGTTTAGTACTGTCCCATTTCTATTTACCTAAACCCCCTACCCCTTCTAATCACAACCAGGTTTCTGTAATCAGTGTTTCACCTGACCCCCTCCTACATACACAGGGCCACTCCCTCATGTTTGTTGTGCTCCTACTACAATAAATTACTCTCAATCAATTGATAAGTCAATTGATCCGCTGCATTTTGGAGCTAGATTAAGGCGATTTCCAATAGCCTAAACAAGAACATGAACAACTCAAATTCTTATCAGGTATTTTGTTCCAACGCACTGCGCAAAACAGTTTTGGCGCTTTAGTACGCTTAGTTAGCAGTAGTAAATATAATGCACGTTTCAAGAAGCGAGAAATGGGCGTGGCATCAAAGATGAATAAAATGGTGAGACCATCTAACCGCTCTGATGAGGTACGCTGCTAAATTTAGGATGGCCCACTGGATGTATTCTGTAAGTGTTGTTTCACATTCAAGGCAAGAGGAAGCATCTGTACCATTGGCCTGGAACCTTCAGCAAAGAAGATAGTTTGACTCTCTGTAGTGGATGGAGTTTATGGGAATCTTTGACTATTTTCTACTTTAAGTGATGGGTATCTAGAATTAAACCCAAGTGTTTGAGCAGAGAGACAGGTACTGAAGGGTCACCGGATGAGAGGAGCAGAATTTCAGTTTAAGGAAAAAGTTTAAGATTGAAAAAAACATCTATTTAGGTAATGCATCAGTGAAAGACTTCAGCAGAAGGATGCTGTCTAGAAAAAACCCACTCGAGTAGAGTTGATGCCATCCACATACCACTCAATGGCAATGCAAGTACCATTATCATCTTACCTTGTGCAACCATTTAAAAGTTGAATAATGCCAGAGCTCTACTTGAACTCTGGTGCTCCTGGCACTGAAAATAAATGTAAGGAGTAAGGTATGGAATTCTAATACTTACAAACTGGATCTTCTAGGAAGAACTGGTACATATTCGTCCAGAAATGCACTCCATATACTAATAAAAGTAAAGAAAGAGGTCATGAATATCCTGTGGTTGAACATGTTCAATGATAATGATAGATTAAGAAGTTCAAGGAAACATTTATTTAATTCCTCAAAAATATACAGCACATCATCTACACCCAGAAAGTCAATGTTACAGTAATAATACAATCTGAAACAAAACTGGTAGGATCTTGGTAGATCGTGTTTTAAGATTATAATTGCAATTTTGGTTGGAGAAAGATTATCTGAATTGCATATTACCCAAGTATTATTATTAGCCCCAGGTTCTGAAACGTTTAATTGTCAAGATAAGATTTCTTTTGGAGAGGAATAATCGGACCAGATTTTGAGGCGGATGTGAAGAGGCACATGTTTAGAGGCAATAACAAGCTTGAGAATTATAGAGCTACATATGCAGCACATTACTTGATTTATTGGGCTGAAATAACATAATCAATATAAGGAAATGTCTAGTGGAAGAGAAGGTCATAAGCAGGACAGAGCAATCCGTTTTCTAGTTTTGGAACCTTCAGGGTAGACTATAAGCAGAAAAAAGGAAATGTCACAAAATAGGGAGTTAGATCTTATGTAGTCACAATTCTGATGTTTTAAAAGGAAGAAGGTGGCAGTTTTGCAAGCAGCCAAATGAAAGCGATTCAAATCAGACTTTTTAAGTAGATGATTGCATTATTTAATGTGGGGAATAAAGTTCTCGGATGGTTGTAGGTATTGCACGTCATATGTGTGGTGGTTATCTTTGGCAGTAGCAATGCAGACTTGCTAGTTTTTCTTTGAAACTTGACATTCAGAGGTTCTTAGATTTTGCAAGCTCTTCACAAGCAGTATTATACGTCTCTTGTTGCTATTACGTTCTTTGTAGCTTCAGGTGGACTTGTATGTATCTATGTTTATAGTATATCTACAGTACAAGACAAGCCCAAAGGCAATGGAGCACTGTACATGGTCAAACACAATAATAAAGTCAATGAGTATGTTTTATGGTTTTATGTTTTTTGATGGTTCTTTTGATCTTCAGGAGTGCCATATCAATGAGGGATTAAACATTGAGGAGCTTTTAACTTCTAAAGAGATGGCCTGAAGAGTTTTCAATAGCGAATGGCTTGAAATACTATCTGCCATTGTGAGAAATCCGGTTATTGGTTGAGGGGAGTGAAACTCCTCTCATGCAACAACCACAGTCCTTGTCAGGGTGAACCACAATAAGTCACTAAATTAACCTGTGCTTATTCCTCTGGTAGCTTGGCACAAAAGTAGTCAGGCTTAACTTGGAGGAAATGTGTAAAGTAGTTACGCAGCACCCCAACAGTAATAAAGTGACAACACAGAATAAGAAGAATCCCACACTAACTTAGAAAAATAGCGTAAACAAAAGTTATTTGGCACCAAAACAACACAAATCCAATCAGTTGAATTTGAGATATGCAATTTTGAATTGTTTATGTACGTACGTTGTTTTAAAAGCACAAAGAGTCAACTAGGGTTATCTGGTCACCCCAGACTGGGACAAAGTCACAAGTTCAAGCGGCCGTGATGAACATAGGCTGGGTACAGAACCTAGTTAGGCCCGCTGGACAGTGTACCAGGTTGTAATTAGACTGAGATGTGAGGTCCTGTGTGGTGCTGAGTCAAGCTGTGTCAGATCCAATGGGACAGCGATCAGAAGTTGTGACGTGCTGTGTCGTGTTGCGTCACCCCTCATTAATTCCGATGAGGCTGTCGATAAAAAACAGAGAGGTACTGCGATGTGAGGTCCGGTATTGAGGTACGTTGTGCTGCATCAGTTCCGATGAGGACACCGAACAGGAGCTGCAAGGTTCTGCGATGCATGTTCCTGGGTCGAGACGCATCACGCAGCATCAGTTCCAATCAGCCCACCTATAAGGAGCTGCAAGGTGCTGTGATGTGAGCTCCTGGATCTCGCTGCATTGGTTCTGGAAGTAACCCACAGTTGGGCCAGGAGAAGTACACTTTGAAGCCAGCCAACAGTCCAGACCAGGGGGACACATCTTGAGGACCAGTAATCACTTCAGCAGAGGTCAGCAGCAGGGCACAGAAAGGTACAGATTAGTCTGGGCAGATGGAGAGGTCTCTTGAGCCTGGTATGCCCATGAAGCTTAGAGTAGGAGACAAGTTAGCTGGCCCTTGGAGGCAATCTGGTGGTTTTGGGTTCAAGGAGCCGGTCCAGCCTTCCTTCCTTAGGCAGCAGGGCAGTCCTTCTTGCAGCATGGTAGCAGGGCAGTCCTTCCAATTGCATGACAGCAGAGCAGTCCTTCTTTTGAGTCTTCCACAAGTCCTGAAATGATCTGATGAGTGGGTCTCAGGGTCCAATATTTATACCTGGTGCCAGCTTTGAAGCCGGAGAACCTTCTAGACTTCCTTCCACATCAGGGTCTGGAGTTTATTTCCTTCCTCTGCCCAGGCCTGGGTTGACGATGTCTGGGATGTCTGGGATTTCTGGGATGACGAAAGGCTAGTGTGAAGTTCTTTGAGAGTGCTGGAGGCAGCCCCTATTGAAGTGAAAGGGTGATAGGGGACAACTCCTCAGCCACCCATCTTGTCAAGAGGGCTCATCCTGCCAACATCCAATCCCCCTCTGTAACACTGTCTAGGAGGAATCACACAAAGGCCAACTACACCAAATCATGTGGCCCAGGACACAGTCTGCAGGACAAAAAAAACACCAACTGTCTAAATGTGTCATTTTCAGAATTGTGACTTAAAATTGGACTTTAACATTAAAAAGGATTTTAAATAACAATTCTCTGGAGACCAACACAATATTCCTACCATATTACCAAGACAACGTTAGCACATATTAAATTGAATAAGGTTACCCAATGTTATCCAATGGGAGAGGTAGGCCTCACAGTATTGAAAAACAAACTTATGAGTTTTTCACTTCCAGGACATATAAAACATTTTAAATTCAAAGCACCCTACCCTATTTGTGGTTTGGGGCCTATCTTAGGGGTGACAGCTCTATTAAAACAGAAGGTTGTCCTTGCTAGACCAATGGAGGACAAACAATGGACCAGTTTATATAAGGACATAACTAAACACAATCGATCTACATATCTTCACGAAGCTCACTTCAAAATAGTGTATGATTGGTATTTGCACCCCGAGAGACTACATAAAATATTCCCTAACACCTGGGATAGATGCTGGCGAGGTTGTGGCTTGGTGGATGACTTCAGACAAATCTTGTGGGACTGCCCCTCTATTAAACCTTTTTGGAAAGAAATCCTATCACAGATAAAACTGATTCTAGGCTATCCCATTCCGGGGTCCATTGAACATACCTTACTGGGGCTTAGAAGCCCGACCCTCAAAAGGCAAACAAATAGTGATTGCGCAATAATGTGGCTGTGCCTTGGTGCGACCAAGATGGTGGTCGCAGCTGCCTGGAATAAGGCTGAGGCCCGTCTCTAAGGCAATGGCACGGGACACTCTGGCGTGCATTAGCGCTAGAGAGCTTGACGGATGATTCGATTATATTTGGTCTCCGCTGGTAGAGTATCTGTCAGAGGATTTACCTCTAAGTGCATTTAGCCCCAGACTGAGGGTCCTCCACCTCTTCCATGATACACCGGTTACACTTTCTTATTGATCTATTTTCCTCTTTTTTTCCGGTTATTCTTTCCTTTCTCTCTCTAGCTCCTCAACAATTTTTCTTTTCTTTGTTTGGGTTTCTTCGGTCTGGACTTCACACTAGCCAGCAGTTGAGGCGCACAGTTCGGACAGAATACTTCTGGATTTTTAGTGCAGAGTCCCTACAACTGGGCTGACGAACAAGGGCATTGCAATGAGAAGCATAAGGTTACCTAAGGGACATAGTAGCAAATGTACTTTATGGGTCGAGTCCTCGTTAACAAGCTGTGTTCACCAGGAGGCATTCTGTAACACTTGACCTGTATAATGTAATGGATGTTACTGTCATGGTTTGTTTTCTTGTGTCTCTACAAATATCAATAAAGAAGAGTTTGAAATAAAACAAAAGGTTTAGAACTGACAAAATGTTTATTTTGCAACACAAAAAGATGATGGACGGAATGTTGAACATTGTCAAACATTCACCCCCAGTCTCAGTTCTGGGTTTAATACATCATTATTTTGCTCACCACGCCACCTCAGTTCAGACATAGCCATATGCAAATCAGTCTTGATCCTGTGCCTCATGGGAACAGCCCAGACCGAACTGCCAGGCCATGTCTTCCCTGGACAGGAATCAAGCATCCTAGGACCAGTTTCGGGCTTTCAGCCCTCATCAACCAGGATAGCTTGAGTCCATTGGTGTAGTCAGCCTGGGACCCACGTCTGGGCATAACCTTCCTACTAAGGGTGAAAATGCAGCACAAAAAGATGATGGACGGAATGCTGAACATTGTCAAACATTCACCCCCAGTCACAGATCTGGGTTCAACCCATCGGTATTTCGCTCACCACGCCACCCCAGTTCAGACATAGCCATATGCAAATCAGTCTCGACCCAGTGCATCATGGGAACAGTCCAGACCGAACTGCCAGGCTATGTCTTCACTGGACCAGAATCAAGCATCCTAGGACCGGTTTCAGGCTTTCAGCCCTCATCAGCCAGGATAGCTCAACTCCAGTGGCGTAGTGAGCACGGTACCCACGTCTTAGCATACCCTTCCCACTTAGGGTGAAAATGCAGCACAAAAAAATGATGGACGGAATGTTGAACATTGTCAAACAATCACCCCCAGTCACAGATCTGGGTGTAATCCATCGGTATTTTGCTCATCATGCCACCCCAGTTCAGACATAGCCATATGCAAATCGGTCTTGATCATGTGCCTCATGGGAACAGTCCAGACCAAACTGCCAGGCCATGTCTTCCCTGGACAGGAATCAAGCATCCTAGGACTGGTTTCGGGATTTCAGCCCTCATCAGCCAGGATAGTTTGACTCCAATGGCGTAGTGAGCACGGGACCCACATCTGGGCATACCCTTCCCACTTAGGGTGAAAATGCAAAAGACACACAATTGATGGAATGTAGAACAAATCAAAACATTCACCCCCAGTCAAGAGATCTGGGTTAAATCTATCATTCTTTTGCTCACCATGCCACCCCAGTTTAGACCAGGACATATGCAAATCAGTCTTCCCCATTCAAGGACCTACTTAATGGTGGGAGCAGGCAAAATGGGAATGCAAGCCTGTCTGTGGCTGGTCCAAAGCAAACATTATAAATATCTTATTTGAATGTTACTATAGTGAGCCACTGTTGTGTATGCACAGTAGTATGTGAGCAACAGCACATGAATTATCTATTTTTTAATTCTAAATGTATTTGTCTAACATTGTGCTGCAGACCCAGAGTTAATAGAGTGCTTTACATTTAACAATAGTTATGATGAGGGAGATTTAGGTAGAGCGACAGAATAGTGAGGGGATGGGGAATTTAATGAAAATGCAACTAAATCAGTCACTATGGAATTAGCTGAAAAACAATGCTTTTTGAACTTTCTGGAATGACAGTATTGTGGGTTGATGGCATAGATCAAGAGGCATATGATTCTAAATTGCAGCTGCAGCATCTGGAAAGGTTTCAGTCATGCATGATTGGTATGGTGTCTGTCAGTTTCCAATCTTGTAAATATATGGCTGCTGGTGCTTCTAAAACAAAAGAAGATATACAGCATACTGACCAGGTATGTGGTTATGTGACTATCAAAAGCCACATATATATCTATAGAGTTAGACTAATGTTGATTTAAGACTCCAGGTGGAGCTGGAGAATTGCATTGAGGATCAGAGAATGTGGTCATATGTTCCGAAGCACCTAATGAGTCTGGAGCTGAGTGAAGAGAAGTCAGGGTAGATTTATGTGGCAAGAAGAGCACTGCTAATCCCAGATTATGAGTGTAAAAGTGCCAATAAACAACAAATAGTGTCTTAATTGAATGCAAAATGTGAGAAGAACTTGCATGGCTGAGAAGAAGACATTGATGGAGAGAAGAGACTCAATATCCTTCACCGGATGACATTGGTGGTTTGCAGACTTCATGGTTTTCTTAGTGTACTAGTTCATGGTGATGGGAGCATGTCAAATAATTAGCATTTTGAGTAGGTGGTGATTTTTGGAGTGAAGCTATCACCTTTGAGGTCAAAAAGCCAAATGTGGTTAATACTGGAGAGGTATTTGTAGGTCAGAACTATGTATTTTGTCTTGTTTATGCTGAACATAAGGACATTTATGTACACCCATGAATGGATCGCCTCCAAGCCTGATCTTATGAAGCAGATGCCATTAAGGTCTGAGGTTCCCAAGTATAGTTAAATGCCACCAACATACTGTTGAGAAGTAACACTAGTAGGAGTCATACATAGAGATGGAAAAGAAGAGGTACTAGAATCGAGCCTTTGACAAATCTGCATTCCATCTTTTTTAGAGCTGCTGTTGCAAACAGTGACTAACTGGTGCCTATTGTTGAGTAAGGATGCAATCAAATCAAGGACTGTACCATGAAAGCACTCATAGGGCTGAGGATCTGTTCTTGTCTTATGTGATTAAAGATATTGAAAAGCACTGGTTAATGTGGATCTAGAGGTTATGTCTTAATGAAGTTTGCAAGACGGTTTTGCTAATGACCTCACCATTTGTCGGTGTAGATATTTTCACTTTAGACGAGAGCTGAGGGGCTTAGGCGGCTATTAGAAAAATTAGGCTCAAAGATGAAGGTCTTTGGTAGGAGAGTAGATGTTGACTCCACGACTCGAGATAAAAGCTTGTTTCATAAGTCATTTGTAAAATAGCAGCCTGGATTTCTATTACTTATTGTATGCCAGTTGATAGAGCTCTCCATCCATACACAAAGCAAGAAAATGATGGGATATCTAAGTGGAATCTCACCCATCGTTGAGCCGATTCAAAACCAACCTGAAGGAACATCCACAAGTGAATTTGTTATTCAGCATTATCAGGGCTATTTAGATATAGAGGGAGACCCAGTCATGTCCCAACAAATGCATGTATTTAATGTAGAGGAGAGCTGTGATTCCTTCCAATATGTTGGCACAAGATGTTACTGGATGTGAAAGGCTGATGCAGGATCAGTACCTACTCAACATGGGAGTGGAAGCAGAGCATTCCCACAGAAGTCATTGGACTCAAGCAAATGCCTCTCCCTGAAGCCTGCAATATGTCTATGAGTGAGGCTCCTGACTCCTTTAGGAAGGACCATGCCTAGGGGTAGGGTACAATTAAATTTCACCTGTGAAGATTTGTAAAGTGTCCTAAAGGATGAAGAATTCTGTAAGCATCACAGATGCATACAAATCTTTTTAGAACAATCATTTGTGAAAGTAAATTGCCACAGTAAAAAAAACTTATGCTGTGCTTTTGATCTGCAACATCTATTTATGAATATTTATTTTCTTCACTACTTAGATTCTGAAACTCTTTGCAAAGTTGTCAATCTTGCAACGTTTTGAAGAAAACTTCCCGTTTACCCAGAAAAAAACTTTGTAACACACCCTCATAGTCAGAAACAGCAGTTACGAGATGGACCAAGAGGGATTCATCAATCACTAAATGAAGGGGCACAATTTGAATAGTTAGAATAGTCAGACAGTGCAGAAGTCTGGGAACAGGTTCACCCACCATTGAAAGTTACAGTAAGATTTTAGCTGCATGGTCCATGGCACATGAATATTGTCCAAAGTGTGGTGTTTCCAACAGACTTTGGATGTTCCCAGGAAAGTCACAACAGGGTAGTTCTTTGTTAAATTAAACCACAAAAACTCCAGTGGAAGGGGCCAAGCACCACGTGCACCACATGAAGAAGCTGTATTAGCTCTCGTGTATGATAACATTTATCCGATTTTGATATGGGGTAATACAATTTATCAATCAGTCCCTGAATGATAAAACATTATAGCACACTAGTTAATCCTATGTCTTCCAACATGGCTAAAGTAAAGATATATGAAAATATAATACTTCCAACAAATCCAGTATTGGTGGAAAATAGATTACACAGTTTCCAAATTCAGAGAATTTAATTTTTCACAGCAAAATTGGTCATGTTTCTTTGCTTAACAAAGAATATTCATGGGACTGACTATCAATTTATCCTATTGGCCTAATATATGCTGGTCTAGAGACACTAATGTTCCTGTTTCAATAGCACTTCACCATAGGGTCGTCATTACGCGTTGTGCAGAGTGGATTTACACCACCAAGTTCAATTACAAGTTTTCCACGTGTTTTAGCACTCGGTATTACTGAGATTGGAAACACACTTGTTAGTTATAAGTCTGTCTTCGCACGCAATTATACTCAAAATAGAAACACCGCACCTGTGGATACCAGGAGAAGTAAACTATATCTCACCTTTCGTACCGTATAAGTATTTAGCCATGCAGCACATTATCCTGGGTGCTACATCATCTACTGTTCTTTAAAGTGGAAGTTTTAAAACTAATTGGCACAATATAGCACTGCAGTGAGAACTACTTAAAGTATTATTTTTGTGCAACTAGTAGTCTGAACTCACATATCTGTAAAGTGCTTTCATATGTGATAATGAAGAAAAGCATTGGCAAAGCCAAAAGGTTTTAGTCTATTCAAGAGCCATTGGCTTTGCCAATGCCTTTTAGCCTCATTGTACAGTGGCATGCCTGCTGTTCTGTGTTCTGCATTGCTGAAAGTTAGTGGTATGGCATAGAGTAGAGTGGTGTAGAGGAGAGTGCATAGAGGAAAGTGGCACAGAGGAGCGCAGAGTAGCATTGAGTAGAGTGGAGTAGAGTGAAGTGTAGTGGCATAGAGTTGAAAAGAGTGTCATAGAGTAGAGTGGACTAGAGTGGTGTAGAGCAGCGTAGGGTGGAGCAGAGTGGTTTAAATGGAGGAGTTATTTGGCATAGAGTAGTATAGTGGCGTAGTGTTGGACCCGGCCCTTTTGGCAGGTTCACCCCGAGACTTTTTGCTTTTTCCTAGCCTGTTTCTATGACCTGGTGTTGGTGATTTTAGGCCTCTGCGCACTTTTTCACTGTGGTACAGTGTAAAGTGCTTGAGCTCTCTGTGTATGTGTGGTGAGTGACCTGCCCTCCCATAGAAATGAATGGGGAATATGTATGCCCATGGTAGTCCCTGATGTGTGGGGAGTGCAGGGTCGAGGTTGGTATGTGCGAACTCGTGAGATTGAATGCTGTGCAATGGTATATGCGGCATGATTGTGTCTAGTGTAGAAGTGCCACTTTTAGAAGTTGGCATATTTGGGTAAACTGTGCCTGGCGTGTGATTGGCTGGAGCCTGGCTTCAGGAGTGAGCCTGGACCTGCTTGTGGATTGACTGTCTGGTTTGAGGGTGACAGGGGCTGCAGAGCCCCCAGGAGGTTGTCTGAGTCAGCCCCTGGATGAAAGGCTGCATCTGCTGCCAGGGAAGTGGGAGGAGATAGCACCTGGGAGTGAATAGGGCTGTGCCTGCCTGACCACAATGCTGGCTCCACCTCCCGCTGGGCGACTGTCACCTCTGTCCCTGATACTGAAAGAAAGAAGGAAGCCAGGAAGCCCAAGGGCTCCAGCAACACCCAAGACCTGGTTTAGACCGGGCTCAGGGCCCACTTGCACAAAGACTTTAAAGACTTTTTGGGGTATAAGAGAAGGACCCCTGACAACAGAAAATCAGATTCTACAATCAAGAGGAACCTCTGCTGGAAGAAGGACTGCTGAAGAACTAAAGGAAGATTGCCTTGCTGTGTGCTCTAGGGGCTGACCTGTTCTGCTGACCAACTGAAGCTGAGGGGAAGAGGGACTTTGCTGTGTGCTGTGTCCCTGCTTGCTTGAACTACAGATACTTTGCTGTGTGCTGTGTCTTTTAACTGAATCTCCAAGGGCCTGAGAAGAGCTGGCCTCCTGTCCTGGAACCCAGGGTCAAAAGGTTCCATTGCAACTGAAACTGCTGAGGAGATCGTGTGGTGTTTTGCCCCAACGCGTGTTTCTGCTTGCCAGCTGTGGGAGACGATCGTTGTGCTCATCGGCACAAATTCTGGGGTGAGAGGAGGCCCGTGGTGCCTCCCTGCATACAGAATCACCCCCGACGATCTGCTGGTTTGAAGCGGTCCAGCCGCAACCTGTGGTCTTGAAAATCATCAGCCCGCAATTCACCGCCGCGGCCCGGGGGCCTGAGAGAGCCCTGAAGCTGTGTCCCCGCTCCGCAAAGCCGCGGAGAAAGAAACGAAGGGGCCGCGACCTGATTGGTCGATCACTATCAGGAGCCGCGCACTGATTGGCCTTTGCTGTAGGCCTGCCCCGAGAGCCGCGCTCTGATTGGTTGCCTGGCCGCCGAAGCTGTATTGCGAAGGAGGGCCTGCTCCGGGAGCCGCGCTGCTACTGGCTGACTCCCGGGTGAGGAAGAAGGCTCGCCGCAAATGCCGCGACGTGATTGGGCCGAGAGAGGAAGAGCCGCGACGTCACTAGGAGGCTCGTCTGGCAGAGCTGCGCACCAATTGGTCCGCGTGACCGGGACCCCAGAGGCAGCTGCCGAGAGCCGTGCTGCGAGCGCCGAAGCCGGGGAAGACTGACCCGACCTCGCCGAGGTAGCAACGTGAGTACTTTCTGCCCCTGGCCTGTTGTCCCTGCTCAGGAGCGCCGAGCTAGCTCCCCGCCGCTCCCAGAGGATCTGAGAGCAGGCGGAGGGCTGCTGGGACCGGCCGGGGCTGGAAGCGAGTCTGTTCTACTCGGCACGGTGGTGCCTATATGATCACCGGTGAGGCGCGCACGTATTGCTGGGGCTCAGTAGATTGAAGGCCTGAGTATTAAGTTAATTATACGCTGGCAGTGCTCTGACAAATCGGTCACAGAGCTAATTTGAAATAGATTGGTGTTATTATTCTAACACTGATTCAAAGAGACTTGAGACTATTCTTTTATGATAAGAACTTGATAATACAAGTGCAGACGAGCCCCGAGAGGCTCATGGGGGCATATTTGGTCAAGAGCCTGTGTGGCTCCTACCGTTTGGCGCAGTACTGTTCGAGGGCTAGTGAGAGCCCATGCCATGGTTTGATTGTTATCCCAGCTGCCCAGCAATTAGTGGGCAGCTGCACCGTTTAGGTCTTGTGATTGTTCCCAGGTGCCCAGCAAGTAGTGGGCCCCTGCAACGTTTAGGTTTTGCGCCGGTGGCGCACCCCTGACTGGCGCTGCATGGCAGCGCGCCCTGACATTCTGGACACAGGGCTCTTTAGTCCCTTTATTAGATGGGGGCTGGTATGGGATTTTATTTAGGCACAATGTGATTATCTATGTGATGGTAATTGCCTAATGTGAGTTTTGCGCAATGCGATGTGGTGCTAGGAAATGTAATGCATTTAATATGATTACGCACCTTGATCTTACACCTCTGAATGTTTTTTGGCATCATGTGTTTTTGCGCTATTGAATTATGGTCTGGCACCTCTGAATGTTTTTATGCATCATGTGTCTTCCTTGATTTTACACCTCTGAATGTGTTGGTTGATGCATCATGTGTTTTTCTTTCCCTACCCCTCTGAATGTTTGATGCATCATGTGTAATGTGTTCTTGCTGATACCCCTAAATGTATTTTATTCTTAGGTGGTTGTTATTTCCAGTACAGGTGGTCCTAGGGAGGTCCTGGTCCCCTGCGTGATATTCTCCTAAGGTGGTTAGGGTTGCGTAGGTGGTACTTACCTGGTACCAGTAGTTACTGGTTGTGTGCTATTCTCGCTAATTTGTGCTACAGTGATTTTATATCCTCTTATTCTAATTTCTGACAGTATTTCTATTTCTAAAAGTGTTGATTCTGACAGTGGCCCATGTGGCCCCTGTCTTGTAAATAATCCCAGGTGAATATTGCCCGTGCCAGTTGGCACAATGTACATGTGTGATTTCTATCTGATGTGATTTTGACAATACAAAAGTTATTTTATATAACCTTGTGTGGAGTTCCTTTTGTGGTGTGCCTAGGATGTTGTTGCTGCTGTGTGCTGGCGCAAATGCTTTACACATTGCCTCCGAGTTTAGCCTTACTGCTCGTGCCAAGCTACCAAGGGGGTGAGCAGGGGTTATCTTGGCGTGTGACTCCCTTGCCCTGACTAGGATGGTGGTTTCTGCCTGGCTTTGGCGTCAGCCTTAGCCTACCAGAAATAGCCAGTTCTAACATTGTTGGTCAGCGGTGCGGATTAGGACTTGTGTTTGCGCAGTGCCACAGCGACAGCTGGCTACATTACAAAACTCTGCATTTTTTTAGATAGTCACATGTTTCGGATTATTGTTTATGATTCTGTTTTTCCTCAAGAGTGTCATTTTCAAATGGTGTTCCTGCGCTTTAGGTTTAGTGGCAGATGAGAGAAAATGAAAGGGCGGGACGCCAGTAGAGGGGGAGGTTCCCATAGATAAGGGATGCCTTGCTAGGTCCAGTGCCCAATCCCTGTTCCTGTCCCTGTGTGGGTAGATGGAAGAGAGGGAGTGTGGAGGAGGAATGGCTAGCTCAGGAGGGTGGTTGTCCCCTGAGTGTAGTCTGTGTGTCTGGATTCCCCAGTATGGTAGGTCCAGTGGTGGCAGCTTAAATGTGTCCAGTGTGTGAAGTCCCATTCCCAGTTCCCAGAGTATGGTGCCTGGTGCTCAGTAAGAGGGGTACAGGTTGAGAGTCAGAGGCAGTGAGGAACTGACTCACCAGTCTGGAGGGGGAGTGTGTGGATGAG
The DNA here is from genome assembly GCF_964261635.1 of Lissotriton helveticus. Taxonomy (NCBI): domain Eukaryota; kingdom Metazoa; phylum Chordata; class Amphibia; order Caudata; family Salamandridae; genus Lissotriton; species Lissotriton helveticus. The sequence goes on along the minus strand of NC_136060.1, from coordinate 414,715,741 downwards.
TGGTGTGTTAAACTGGAGGAGTTGGTGTGAGTTTTTTTTTTAAGGAGCTTGCATGGGAGGTGTACCTCTGGTGGTGTGCAGGAGGTCCTGCAGAGGCACTGGACAAGAAGGTGGACGTCTGGCGGTGTGCTAGATGTCTTGCAGAGGCATAAGGGAGTGATTCTAAAAGTAGTGGCTTGTGTATCTGATGATTCTGTGTAGGGGAAGAGGTTCATGTGTAGCCCAGCTAGGTCCCAGTAGGATGGTAGGGGTGTAGGGGCTCACGCCCTGCCTCAGTGGAGGCGGAGTGAGTGTGGGACGGTGTGTCCCACGTTGGCCCGAAAGCTATCTCAGGGCCTGGAGGGTTCCTTAAGGGAGCGCCAGGTCAGGGGCCTAGGCTGTACTTACAGGTCATTTGAGGAGAATCTTCCTGTGTCTAGAGGACGGGGAGTGTCTGTAACCAGAACACCGGCGGTCCTGGTCTTTGGCTTCCAGGGGTACCGCTCCAAGGTGGGAGGGTGCAGAACTCTGGAAGGGGGTGCAGAGGGACGGTGTACTTCTGACCCCGGTGCAACCTGAGGGTTTAGATCCTAGGTTGGGAGATTAGGAAGCTTCCAGGTCAAGAGGAATCTCTACCAAAGTGGATCAGCTGAAGAGACTGAGGGGGCTGCCCTTGCTGTGTGATCTGGGGCTCACCTGCAGTTTGTTGTTTCCACTAAGGTAGAGGAAAGGGGACTTTGCTGTGTGCTGTGTCCCCCCACCTGCTTGAAAGGGGACTTTGCTGTGTGCTGTGTCCCCCCACCTGCTTGAAGAGGAACTGTGCTGTGTGCTTTGTACCTCAGAAGTGGAATAGTTTCCAGGTGGTAGACCAGTGATGGAGTGAGGTCCTGATCTGGTAGGAGAATTGTGTTCTGGTGAGTGCTTCCCTGTGAAGGTGCGGAAACCCAGAAGTAGAGGTAGGGTGGGGCATTCTTGCCCGTGACCTGTTGAAGGATCAGTGGTAGTTGTAGCTACACTGAGAGGGAGAGTGGAGAATGGCTATTGTGTGCCAGGGGTTACTGCCCCCCACTCTGTGAAGTGGTTAGGACCTGTGACATTTGGATGGCCTAGGGCCTGGTCCTGGCCGTGGATGACTAGAGAGTACCAGTAGGGTATTCTAGTTGGGCCAGAGAGCTTTTGTTGAGAGAAATCCATGTGGGTTCAGAGTGACGAAAAACCGGAGGGTGTCCCTGCCGTGCGGGCCCGTGTCCGTGTTTTGTCGCCCAAAGCAGGGAAGCCCATCAATGGAGTGATTGGTCTACCCTGCGTTTTGGCTGGAAGGGGGTTGTGTTGGACCCGGCCCTTTTGGCAGGTTCACCCCGAGACTTTTTGCTTTTTCCTAGCCTGTTTCTGTGACCTGGTGTTGGTGATTTTAGGCCTCTGTGCACTTTTTCACTGTGGTACAGTGTAAAGTGCTTGAGCTCTCTGTGTATGTGTGGTGAGTGACCTGCCCTCCCATAGGAATGAATGGGGAATATGTATGCCCATGGTAGTTCCTGATGTGTGGGGAGTGCAGGGTCGAGTTTGGTATGTGCGAACTCGTGAGATTGAATGCTGTGCAATGGTATATGCGGCATGATTGTGTCTAGTGTAGAAGTGCCACTTTTAGAAGTTGGCATATTTGGGTAATCTGTGCCTGGCGTGTGATTGGCTGGAGCCTGGCTCCAGGAGTGAGCCTGGACCTGCTTGTGGATTGACTGTCTGGTTTGAGGGTGACAGGGGCTGCAGAGCCCCCAGGAGGTTGTCTGAGTCAGCCCGTGGATGAAAGGCTGCATCTGCTGCCAGGGAAGTGTGAGGAGATAGCACCTGGGAGTGAATAGGGCTGTGCCTGCCTAACCACAATGCTGGCTCCACCTCCCGCTGAGCAACTGTCACCTCTGTCCCTGATACTGAAAGAAAGAAGGAAGCCAGGAAGCCCAAGGGCTCCAGCAACACCCAAGAACTGGTTTAGACCGGGCTCAGGGCCCACTTGCACAAAGATTTCAAAGACTTTTTGGGGTATAAGAGAAGGACTCCTGACAACAGAAATCAGATTCTACAATCAAGAGGAACCTCTGCTGGAAGAAGGACTGCTGAAGAACTAAAGGAAGATTGCCTTGCTGTGTGCTCTAAGGGCTGACCTGTTCTGCTGACCAACTGAAGCTGAGGGGAAGAGGGACTTTGCTGTGTGCTGTGTCCCTGCTTGATTGAACTACACAGACTTTGCTGTGTGCTGTGTCTTTTAACTGAATCTCCAAGGGCCTGAGAAGAGCTGGCCTCCTGTCCTGGAACCCAGGGTCAAAAGGTTCCATTGCAACTGAAACTGCTGAGGAGATCGTGTGGTGTTTTGCCCCAACGCGTGTTTCTGCTTGCCAGCTGTGGGAGACGATCGTTGTGCTCATCGGCACAAATTCTGGGGTGAGAGGAGGCCCGTGGTGCCTCCCTGCATACAGAATCACCCCGACGATCTGCTGGTTTGAAGCGGTCCAGCCGCGACCTGTGGTCTTGAAAATCATCAGCCCGCAATTCACCGCCGCGGCCCGGGGGCCTGAGAGAGCCCTGAAGCTGTGTCCCCGCTCCGCAAAGCCGCGGAGAAAGAAACGAAGGGGCCGCGACCTGATTGGTCAATCACTATCAGGAGCCGCACTCTGATTGGCCTTTGCCGTAGGCCTGCCCCGAGAGCCGCGCTCTGATTGGTTGCCTGGCCGTCGAAGCTGTATTGCGAAGGAGGGCCTGCTCCGGGAGCCGCGCTGCTACTGGCTGACTCCCGGGTGAGGAAGAAGGCTCGCCGCAAAAGCCGCGACGTGATTGGGCCGAGAGAGGAAGAGCCGCGTCGTCACTAGGAGGCTCGTCTGGCAGAGCCGCGCACCGATTGGTCCGCGTGACCGGGACCCCAGAGGCAGTAGCCGAGAGCCATGTTGCGAGCGCCGAAGCCGGGGAAGACTGACCCGACCTCGCCGAGAGAGCAACGTGAGTACTTTCTGCCCCTGGCCTGTTGTCCCTTCTCAGGAGCGCCGAGCTAGCTCCCCGAGGATCTGAGAGCGGGCGGAGGGCTGCTGGGACCGGCCGGGGCTGGAAGCGAGTCTGTTCTACTGGGCACGGTGGTGCCTATATGATCACCGGTGAGGCGCGCACGTATTGCTGGGCTCAGTAGATTGAAGGCCTGAGTATTAAGTTAATTATACGCTGGCAGTGCTCTGACAAATCGGTCACAGAGCTAATTTGAAATAGATTGGTGTTATTATTCTAACACTGATTCAAAGAGACTTGAGACTATTCTTTTATGATAAGAACTTGATAATACAAGTGCAGACGAGCCCCGAGAGGCTCATGGGGGCATATTTGGTCAAGAGCCTGTGTGGCTCCTACCGTTTGGCGCAGTACTGTTCGAGGGCTAGTGAGAGCCCATGCCATGGTTTGATTGTTATCCCAGCTGCCCAGCAATTAGTGGGCAGCTGCACCGTTTAGGTCTTGTGATTGTTCCCAGGTGCCCAGCAAGTAGTGGGCACCTGCAACGTTTAGGTTTTGCGCCGGTGGCGCACCACTGACTGGCGCTGCATGGCAGCGCGCCCTGACATTCTGGACACAGGGCTCTTTAGTACCTTTATTAGATGGGGGCTGGTATGGGATTTTATTTTACGCACAATGTGATTATCTATGTGATGGTAATTGCCTAATGTGAGTTTTGCGCAATGTGATGTGGTGCTAGGAAATGTAATGCATTTAATATGAGTACGCACCTTGATCTTACACCTCTGAATGTTTTTAGGCATCATGTGTTTTTGCGCTATTGAAGTATGGTCTGGCACCTCTGAATGTTTTTATGCATCATGTGTCTTCCTTGATTTTACACCTCTGAATGTGTTGGTTGATGCATCATGTGTTTTTCCTTCCCTACACCTCTGAATGTTTGATGCATCATGTGTAATGTGTTCTTGCTGATACCCCTGAATGTATTTTATTCTTAGGTGGTTGTTATTTCCAGTACAGGTGGTCCTAGGGAGGTCCTGGTCCCCTGGGTGATATTTTCCTAAGGTGGTTAGGGTTGCGTAGGTGGTACTTACCTGTTACCAGTAGTTACTGGTTGTGTGCTATTCCCGCTAATTTGTGCTACAGTGATTTTATATCCTCTTATTCTAGTTTCTGACAGTATTTCTATTTCTAAAAGTGTTGATTCTGACAGTGGCCCATGTGGCCCTGTCTTGTAAATAATCCCTGGTGAATATTGCCCGTGCCAGTTGGCACAATGTACATGTGTGATTTCTATCTGATGTGATTTTGACATTACAAAAGTTATTTTATATAACCTTGTGTGGAGTTCCTTTTGTGGTGTGCCTAGGATGTTGTTGCTGCTGTGTGCTGGCGCAAATGCTTTACACATTGCCTCCGAGTTTAGCCTTACTGCTCGTGCCAAGCTACCAAGGGGGTGAGCAGGGGTTATCTTGGTGTGTGACTCCCTTGCCCTGACTAGGATGGTGGTTTCTGCCTGGCTTTGGCATCAGCCTTAGCCTACCAGAAATAGCCAGTTCTAACACGTAGGATATAGTGGAGTGAAGTGGCGTAGAGTGGAGTGGTGTAGAGTGTAATGGAATGGCATAGATTTAATGGAGTGGCGTCGAGTGGAGTGACAGAGAGTGGCTTATAGTAGATTGGCGTAGAGTAGAGTGATTTAGAGTGGAGTGAGTAGAGTTTAGCGTAGTAGACTATCGTGCCATAGAGAGGAGTGTGTATAGTGGAATGGCATAGAGTGGAGTTGAATGGAGTGGTGTACAGCGGCGGCTCCTCCACTAAGGTAGACGAGCTTCGCCCTACTGCTCTATGAGCAGTTCAAAAAGGAACAATAAAATTATAATAACGTAATATTATTATTTTATTGTTTTGTACTGGTTTAAGTGCGGGGGGTGACCAGATCAGGGGGAGGAGTGGTGGACACTCTGTACGTCGTATTGCACAGGGTAATGGACCCATATACCTTCAAAAGTTGCTGACCATGTACCATCCTAAGCGGATGTTGAGATCCCTGGGAAGTATGCTCTTCCAGGTTCCGCGTATTTACAGAGCATGGATGGGCGGTCGCTCTTTTAGATACCGGGCCAGTAAACAGTGGAACGCTCTTCCAATTGAGCTCCGCATGGAACCATCTGAGACGAGGTTCTGTCAGAAATTGAAGACTTATCTCTTTCCCAAGTTAGTGTAGGTCCGGAGTCTTCCCGGTTTATGAGTTCAATACTGGACTGCTATTGTAACTTGCATGGTTCTGTTCTTCCTCAGCGCGGGGACACACTGTTTCCTAGTGTAACCAGGCACTTTATAAGCATTATTATTATTATTATTATTATTATTAAGTTCGCATGGCAGTCATGTGCACTGAGCATGCGCTCCACCAGGCTGTATTGTACAGCTTGGTGGATAACATGCACGTGCTCCCAGTCCCTGTCTGAGCGCCGAACCACGGCGTGTTGGGCGGTTTACCTGAAGGTGGTTGTTGTATTCCGTGGCACTTAATGAAGTTACAATCTGTTTCTAGGGTCCCTGACGTCGGTGAGCATTTTAACGACTGTCACAGCAGCATATTGGAGGTGAAGTCTTGACTTGAGCGTTGTCTCGCGCAGCAAATCTTCTGATTGACGTGACGTGCAGGAGCCAATCAGCACCACAGTTTTGAGCCAGGCAAGTGCAAGCATATCGCTAATGGTTTTGTCTCGGGGTTGTCCAGATGGAATAATTACATCACATGAATGACATTACATCGAGCATCTTAAATTGGAAAATTACACATTTAAATCCACGGAGTTGTTTTTGTGACACACATTATCACCTCCGTTTATCTGCTTCTTGGTCCTGGCCTTTAATTTTCCTCTTAACAAGTTGAAACATAGTAAACAGCACAGAGAAAGGAGAGTAAATCCCAGCAGCAGGTGAAGCAGAAACACCGGTCTCTGCCATCAGCTCTTCCGCCTTATCACGAGGGGTGGGTATTGTCTGAGCACTTCCCACTTAGCACAACACCCGATTCACAGCTACCGTGCTTCAATGTAATGAAGCACTTCCCTCAAGTGTCTGTTGTGGCACACTCTTCATGGATATCGAAGCGCGGCAGCTGTCAATCGGCGTCGTGCTAAGTGGGAAGTGCCCGTCTGAATGTAAAAAAAAGTTCCAAAGACACGAAATCCAGTGGCACAAGTGGAAGAGGACAAGTCCTGCGGCATTACTCCATGGGAGTTAACAATTGAGCAGAAGGTGGGACAAGCAGGAACCATTATCCACTTAGAAGCACTGTTTTTTAAAGGACCCTTACAAAAATCAATCAAAAACTGGAGGCGGGCTATAAGAACATTAAATGATTACAGCATGTTTTGAGAGAGAGAAAGAGAGAGCATGCACTGCCTAGGTTCGACATAAAATATGTAATTAAAAGTTGCACCAGAGGCTGGCTGATGCAGAGGTTTATCGGCAAACACTCATTTAGGTCTCCGGAGGTGGTATGTTCTATCAAATCCCCCTACCCCATATGAAAGCTGCCCATGACCCCTTCCCTCCCCAGCGCCTTGAGACCCTCACAGTGAGTAGTGCGCTGTATAAATTCCCTGATTGATTGATTGAGGAAAAAATTCACCAAATCACCACTAACACCAATAAAGGGTGTAGATACATGTAAAAGTACACAACTTGTGTCAAAACGTTTTTTAACACACGCCCTCATAACACTGATCCATGATAATACATGTATAATCAGGAAAATACAGACCTCGTAAGCAGTGAAAGTGAACCTTATTTTTCAATCTGACCAATCCAAATGCTGGTCGCCCCTGCCCACACACACTCATGCCACACTGCACCATAGAAGACACAAGGCATGCATCACTTTTAACTCCATTAATACAACTGCTGGTAATGCAGCTATATCTGCAAGTACAGCATCTGGCGCAACAACGGAGGCCACAGGTATTCACTTAGCACAAATATGGGCCTAGGTTGTTCCAAAGATGCCTGAATCCTTTGAATATGTCCAGTGTATATAAGCCCCCAACTTATTGGTGGAATCATCTTTAAATCGAACTGGGCAATACTAACACGGCAGGCTGCTCCTTGGCTCCTGACTCACCGGTGGATCCCCTTGCTTCTGTTTTGCGGGCTCCTCACATCGGCCCAGGGTCCCCCTCCGCCACCAGTGACGCCAGCACACCATCGTCACGGCCGCCGAGAGGGGGGACTACAGCCCCCAAGAGGCTTTGTGGCCGACGCCGCACACCTGTACTCGGCGCCCGGAGGCGCATAAAAACAACGCCCCCTCCCCGCGACGCGCGCAGGCGACGCCGTGCGGAGCCCGGGCAGAGGGCGGGCCGTCTGTGGCCATCCGGGGACGACTAGGGATGGGACGGGCCACCCCCCTTGATTCTGGCTCCTGTGACAGGTACTCTTAAACTTGGACTGGCCACTGGTGCCTGACGGGGCAATTGAACTTATTGACTTCAAGTTGTTTATATTGGACAAGGGGGTGAGGGGCAAACATTATCATAGAGCATTATAGGTCTATCCTGTCTGCCATAAGGAGGAAGTTGGGTTTGTACTAAGGGGGGAAAGTAAGAGCGAGCTTAGAATATATATTTACCATGTCCAACGCCCCAAAAACACGCTCGGCCAAGAACAGAGCACACACAGTTGAAACCCCTAAACAAACTATGGCCGAAAAAGATGTAGCACCTCCTGATAAAGTAAAAAAACCCACTGCAATTGATCTGATGCTGAGAAAGGTCTCTGGGGAGACAGAACGCATGGAAAGGAAGTTATCAGCCTCACCCATCCCTCTAGTAATTATTCCAACGCAATCTAGGCATCAAACACTTGCGGACAGTCCCACCATGTCCGAAAATATAGTATCAGCATGTAATCCACTAGGGTTGTATGTTCTTACAACGAACTCCGTTGTAACGCATGCCTTCACCACGCATGCGTTACAACGGAATACTATTTTCACGCATATCCTTCTCCACGTTTTTTCCGTGGTGACATCATACGTAATAAAAAAAAATGACCGTTTCTTTCCTCTACGATGCCGATTGCCTGCACTTCTCGACTTAAGGTTAGTGGTTTTTTTTGGGGGGGGGAAACCCGCCCCACCCCCCATTTTTTAATTGTACCCTTTACCACACATGCCTTTACTACGTACCTCGTAGTAAACGTATGCGTGGTAAAGGCTTTCGTTGTAACCACGCATGCGTTGTAATGCATGCGTGGTTAAGCTTTTCGTTGAAACGGCCGCGTTGTAGTGGCCGTTTCCCATCCACTAGAGGGCGTTCCCTGCGCACAACACATATCTCTCTCAGAAGCAGAACATTCAGTTCGCAGTGACCTTATCACCCACAGTAAGCCGAAACAAAGGGGGAAGACTAAGGTACAACAGAGGAAAAATAAATCATTAGTTGGAGTGGGCCGATCCAAAGAGAGACAAGAGGTCACATTGGTAGACAATAGATTATATACAAAAGTAAATCCCCCAGGTTGGATAGAAGAGGTTATAGGAGAACTAAAGAAACACATGGAAACCTTCATTGTCGCCCAGTTGAAACCCATTGTAAGTAGGGTAGACAAAATAGCCAACGAGCTCACCAAACAAGGCAAGATAATGGACCTCATAAGTAAGAAACCCTCTCCAGGTCCGAATCCATCCTTAGACGTGGCAACTGACAGTTTAGTTACAAATAATAACTGTGTTAGTAACATTCAGCACACGATTGCTCAGGTACATGACATCCCGAAGGTACCCCAAGATCATGGAAAGGGATTAAATCAAAAGATGAGCATTAGGAACTCAGAGAAAGTCCCTCAGCAGCCACCTACACAAAGGGGCCAGGAAGACCATCATCCAATTATTGGCCCTTCTAGCTCAACCAATATGGACTTTGACCCATTTTACAGCTCAGAATGGCCTCCCCCACATATAAACTTACCACCAGAAGCCAGCCCTTATGTCATAGTATTTGCAGGGGTTCCGGAACTTAGGGTCTCAGAAAAAGAATCACTCTCCCAACTACACTTAAAAATTTCAAAGTGGTTGGATATCCATAGACCTTTGAGCAATGGGGAAAGGGGGGAGATACTGCATGTAAGAAGAGTTAACTGGTTAGGAGGTAGAAAAAAAGATATAAGAGGGGATTGCATTGTGGCAAATTTCAGAGACGTTAGATTAGTAGAGTATATATTGAGAAACGCTAACAGAAACCACACCAGCACAATGTGCGCACTCCCCCTGGGGTATTTTTACCCAAGGAGACGGAACAGAAATAATTTTGACCACCCAATGCAGAACTCTGGAAGGTCACAATGTACACAAAGAGATAGAGCCATGCACAACCTCGATCAATTCTTACCTCCACGAGACCACCCCCAGTGGAGAAACAGATTTGCCCCCCTGCAGTCGCTCAACGAAAACGATTGACTACTCCCCATAGATCACGAGCAAGCAAGTACTGAAGGAGGTGAGCAAGCAAGCCCCGTACCAATGGACGGAATTGTTCATAACACAAACGGGTTAATGCTGAGGATAGAGGACCCCCCAAAGCGGAGGGAGGAGACTGTCAGTGTCTTAGAGACCCATAACAAAGGAGAGTGTAGATTAAATGCCCACAGTTCAACGGGAAGGAAAATAAATAGGGCAGGGCTAGCCTTTCTGTCATGGAGGTCTGGGGGGTAAGTTTGAAAACAAGGAGTGGAGGGAGTACATAAGAGGCTTCCACATTATAGCCTTACAAGAAACATGGGCCAGAGAATCCGACTCCTTTCAGCTGGAGGGGTACAAATGCTTTTTCAGGCCAGCCCAGGAAACGAGATCAGGGAGGGCGAAGGGAGGATTAGCGATATATGTGGACCTAGATTTAAAGGGCACTTGGTCACAACCGACATGGGAGTCAGATACTATACAAGTAGTGGCATTTCAGGGTCAAGGACAGCGATTTTTAATTTTTAATTTTTACAACTCGGGCCCAACTGAGGGAAACTTCCCTGTATTACAAGAGCTAGAGAGTATATTGAATGAAGAAATAGATCTCAGGCAGGGGGGGCCCGAACCAACTGTTTTATTGATGGGTGACTTTAATTGTCACTTGTGTCCAAAATTACTTATCATGTCCCCAGATTGGTCATCCTGCCCAGTAGAAAGCGGACCGCACTTCGAACATAATAGAGAAGGTACATGAAGCTACTAGAGAGCTTTGCCCTCACCCATACAATGGATCTAATGCCAATGAAAACAGGGGAGACCCTAACACCCACATTCAAAGGAAGAGGCTGTTCTTCTATTATAGATTTTATAGTAATATCTGCATTTGCCAAAGAACAGATCAAAGAGGTTAGAACGGTGTGGAGCCCTTTTAGCGACCATAACCCCCTAACCCTAGAAATAGTATACAATGATCCACCAGTAGAACATCACAGGTATGATATTGTAATTCGTCCAACTGATCAGGGGAGGCGCATAAGATGGACAAAGATCAACCCACAAGACTTCTATAGCACCCTAGTGGAAAGAGGGAAAAACCATATAGAAATTTGCCTTGACCTTGCAATAGAGGGTAAAGAAGTGGTCCTGGCGTTTGAGTCCTTAACTAGGGTAATTGAGGGATTACTAAAAACTAAGCGGCCCATAAAGGAACTACCAACCCCAAGAGGGTTTGACTCAAACTGTTCACGGGCACTGAGAGAACTTAAACAGAGTCTTAAGAAGTCCCCGAGAGAAAAGAACGAAATTGCCCGCTGCAGACGAAATTACAAAATGCAGGTTAAGCAAAGAAAGAGCACACACCAAAAGGAAGTTTGGGCAGACTTAAGAGAAGCAGGAGAAAACAGGGACTATACCCAATTCTGGAGAGTTATAAATAGACCCTGTTACCAAGACTCTAGCTCCGCTGTAATTAGCACCAACATTCTCCCCGAACAATGGATCAACCACTTCAAAGGTCTTTATAATCAACAGGAGGTAGAAGTCAGGGATGGAGTGTGGGATGGCCCCAGAGCAACCGAATTAGAACTCTCTTTACTGGAAGTCTCAAAGGCAATGCAAGGGTTGACGCGTAATAAGGCGCCAGGCCCAGATGGCACTCCCCCAGACCTCTTTCTAAGCAACCTTGACTTATGGGCAACAATCATGACCAGAGTACTCAACGCTGCAATTAAATCTGGTCTCCCACGATCCTGGTCAACTGCATTGATTGTTCCTATATACAAGAAAGGCTGTAGGGATAATCCTCAATGCTACAGACCAATCTCACTGATTGATGTCTCAGCCAAATTATTAGGCAGGGCAATTTTAAATCGCCTCGTGGAGTGGACGGAAGTGCATAACACCATAGCAGACACCCAGTATGGATTTAGAGTAGGCAAGTCAACTAGTGACCAATGTCTCAATCTATATCTCTTAGCTGCCAAATACACCAAATCGGATAAAGGAACAATATATATGGGATTTATGAACTTGGCAGCTGCATTCGACAATGTAAACAGAACTAAACTCTGGGCACTTATGTTTAGATTGGGAATTGACCCGGACCTAATTAACATCTGAAAGGAACTTCATTGGAACACCACTGCCAAAGTCCGCTATAGCGCGGGAGGGGTGAGTACTGATCCCTTCCCGTGCTCTGGCGGGGTGAGGCAGGGGTGTATCCTGGCTCCTTTCCTATTCTCCCTTTACATAAATGACCTGGAGAGCTCACTGATGTCGTTGGGGACTGATTGCCCAAGAGTAGGATCGCGTCATATACCGGTACTTCTGTACGCGGATGACGCGGTCCTGCTCGCACGAACAGCGGTGGGCCTGCAGCAGCTAATTAGTGGCTTTGTCAGGTTTATGGAGAATTTAGATCTCTCGGTAAACCTGACCAAGTCATTTGTCATGGTGGCAGGGAAGAAACCGTCCAAGAGATTTGTGTTCAAAATAGGAACACACACCCTAGACACTGTAAACACCTTTTCATATCTGGGTCTCTTGTTTGACGTAAATATCGGGTTTGCTCCACTGATGGAGGAAAGGTGCAGGAAACTTGTTCAAGCAAATGGTGCCATTTTAAACTTTGCGCGTAGGCTGGGCCGTTGGTCTCCTGAACAAGTTCTGACGCTGTACAGAGCGGTCAGTACCACCAAGGCCATGTACGGGGCAGAGGTGTGGGGTTTTAGGGAAGCGCACCAGATACAAGCAGAGGAAGATAACTTCCTAAAGAAATTGCTAAAGTTATCACAGAGCACCCCAGCAGCAATTACTCATAAAGAGCTTGGCACCCCGTATATTTCTGATCTTATTAAAGTGAGACCAATTTTGACTTGGTTTCGAATTTGGGTAAATCCAAATGCCGAACTCTCGAGACAAATAATTAAAGATTGCCTCCGGAGAGACAGGTGTCTACAAATCCCATGGCTTAAATACATTAAAGAAACCTTAGAGGGTATAGACCAGCAAATATTATTTACTGACCCGGCAATAATTGACATCTCTTGTAAACATAGTATCCACAAGCAGCTACTTGACAAATATGATTGTAGGAGGAAACAACTTGATTCCACTAAAACATCTGTAGTAGCGCATTCTCTTGTGTGTAATGAAATGGGTATGGAACCATATCTTTTTTTAATGCACAGTCAACATGAGAGGTTTTTAATGTGTCGTTTTATGCTCAATTTGTTATCTAATATTTTAGCTTATCCGTCTGGTTTTACTTTAACAATTGAGCAGAAGGGTGCCTGCGGCTGCGACAATAGGTCTCCGAGGACACCCTTCATTTTGTATTACTATGTACTTTTTATAGAACTCCTCGCCAAAGGTTCCTTGTGGATATTTTAAGAGAGTCTAAAATCGTTCATGCTAAATCTGCTTTATTATTCTTGCAAAAAGCAACTGACACGCGTACCCTGTGTTCTATCATGAGCTTTTTAAAAATTGCTGTCAAATTACGAAATACCAGGGGCTGATCTAGGATGAAATTAATTAAATGTTTTTATCCTTGATTTATATGAATAACAATTTTAAATTTTAATATTGTAAAGTTCAGAAATACTATGTAATATGTCAAGTGTGGATTTGTATTATGTATTTTTATGATGGTTTTTAATCATCGAAATAAAGAACTGAACTGAACTTATTGGTGGACATGTAAGCCACCCACAGCCTACTATACAAGTCAGAATGCATTACTGTCCAATATTGGGATATATACTGCCACCTTCCCCACATGAAAATACTGCCAATGCTATATGTGGGTAGTCAAAATGCCCTGGTTCAGCCCACTTTATCAACAGTGATGAAGCAGGTAATGGGTGTTGTACTGGGCATGGCACCACAGTATGTCCTCTTTCAAACAGACCCCCAAACTACTGTTTGAAGGCCAAGTTATAAGACGTTCCTTAAGTCTTCAAATGTAATTTGGGCCCTGGAGTCTACGCATTGTGGCACACTTACCTTTCCAAATGACACCATTTAATTCACAAGGGGACCCCTAATTCCCCAAAAATTCCTATGACCTACGGAGTTCCTAGGGTTCCATACTGTCCTCTGTCCTCTTCAACCACCGCCTGGAGCCCACTGACGCTCTACTCTCAGACAAGAGCATTAACCCCTCGGCTGCGCCGCCGATTTTGCGGAAGTGCGGCACTTCAGCAAAACGGGCGACGGCAGCACCAGTGAGGTAGTGCAGCCGTCGGCCAATGGCTGACGGCTGCATGGAAGGGGTTAAGATTCACTAATATGTCGACAATACACAACTCTACTTGAAAGTTTCCTCTTGAATGTTTCCTCTAAGCAGGATATGCAATGCCTCAAACACTGCCTGCACCTCATCCAGACCAGGTTATCCAGCTCCTACATGAAGCTCAGCCTAACCAAGACACAATTCCTGTTCAATTCAATATAACTTTATTCGATCTAAGAGCAATAGACCATAAAAGTACATAGAAAATATTACAGATAGCTGTTAGCACTCAAAAAGTTAAAATAATTTTACAATTTAGCTGGTGAAAATTAAGTGTATAAAAATTGCACATTTTAAAAACACATCGAGAAATATGCCAGATAGCCATAATTTGGATGAGCAGGAAGATAGAAATAAAAGTCAAGTTTCAATGTGCGGTATAATACTGTTGGCAGGAACTGCATTTAAAGCACGTAAAGGGGAGTTGGAAAGAGTACATAAACCTCAAAATAGGGTTTGCCATGCACTCCCAATACCTCCCAATGACAAGCAGCATCTTTGCCGAACCTATATGAAAATCCACACTATTCACAGCAATTCTGATGAACTAGCCCAGCTTAGTATGTCTCGCCCTAAGTACTGCTTTCAAAAAAGCGCAGACAGTCATAATAATTTCGGGAGAATAAAGAGACTGTAAATGGAGGAGGGCAGGTCTACAGCATCGGAGGACAAGCCTCCTTAGAAGGGTCTCAAAAAGTTATTACGTGCTATGCTGTGCAAATTACAGAAAAACATAAAGTGCATTAATGATTGCGCTGAATCATTGTGGCAAGGGAAGGAGGAAACTAAGGGGCATATTATCAAGGACCGGTGTTAAAATTATCGCCGTTTTATCGGCAGGAAACTGCCGATAAAACGGCGATAATAGGCTTGATAATACGCCCTTGTTAATTCCCATAGAAGCCCATGATGTTAACATGGGCTTCTATGGGAATTAACAAGGGCGTATTATCAAGCCCCTTATCGCCGTTTTATCGGCAGTTTCCTGCCGATAAAACGGCGATAATTTTAACACCGGTCCTTGATAATATGCCCCTAAGTTCCCCTCGGAGTTCAAAAAATGTTTAAAGAAAAAAGACCAATAAATCATCAATGCTCTAAAGCGGAGGAGAAGAGACCGTTCCCATTTTGACAATTTCATTGACAAGTACAGTGGGGAAACATCTGTATATAAAAAGCTATGAAATTGCAACACCGAGGGTTTGGATAATTTGTGTTTCAGCCTAATGTTTGCACAGTGGTCCTTAAACAAATTTTCACCTCCGTCCTAGCGTTTTTCGGGATATGACTGGGATTGGTAAACCATCCAGCTATACCGAGGGCACCAAAAATATCCTGTATGTAGCTCAACCAGGGTATAGAATGGGCCCTATCCAGCATCATACAGTCAGATATAATATCCCTGCAGAGTTTAGCAGCCGGGTTTAACCATATGCTGACCGACAATAAGAGGGCCGCCAGTTGGGTCTTGTCCTCAATAAAACCCTGATTTAATTCGAGAAGGATAAAAAGACTTGGAGTAGAGGGAGAGGTACCTTAATGCCGTCGTAAGAAATTATTTTCCTCTGTCTGGAGGGGACTGCAATTGCTGAAACCCCATACTCTAGCGACAAAGGTAGCTGTACTAATGCATTGTGAATTATAGACCTTCAAAAGTGGAAACACTGAGCCCCTAATTTGCGGTCTGATCAGATTGCGCCCGCAATTCTATTTAGTTTTAAACTGGCCTGAGCCTGATGGGGAATCCATGACCCTGTTGAATCAAAATTTAGTCTTAAATATCGAAAGTCATTTACAGTCATCAGAGCATGCCCAATGATACTGATTTTCTTTAATCTAAATTTACCCGGGCACATGACATGATATGCGATTTAGAGTAGTTGGTATTTAAATTCAAGTTATGCACAAAGGAAGCAAAGAAATCCACCTGATGTCTCAATGCTTTTCGGGTGAGGGCTAACAGTATCGTGTCGTCAGCATATAGTAAGGCATGAATGGGAAAACCTGTGATTCTAGGTATGTCTGTGTGAGAAGAAGACTAGTATGATATTAGTCAGTTGATATATAAAATAAACAATAAGGGTGCCAGTATACATCCGTCTCACTCCAGTCTTTAGAGGGAAATTAGAAGAAAGCTCCCCAAGAGAATTTATACAGATCTGGGCTGTAAGCTCAAAATGTAGGCAATGTAGAAAATTCACCAGAGGGGAGTCCACACCTTGATCCAGCAGCATTAACCAGAGTTTGGTTCTGTTCACTGAATCAAAGGCGGTGGAAAGGTCCATAAAAGCTAAATAAATAGGAGAACGCTTGGCCTTATTATATTTTGAAATGGTAAGAGCCAGATTCAGACACTATTCAGTGGCTCCTAATTTTGTCCGGAATCCAATTTAAAAAGGGGAAGGTATGTCCTTATCAGCTTCCCACTCAACCAAATAGTCATAAATGGCTCTGCCAATGATTTTAATCATGCTATCGATGAGGGAAATATGTCGATAGCGCTTGGGCAACATTTGAGCACCCTTTTTACCTATGGGGACTAAAATTGTGGTGGACCATGAAGGAGGGATAATGGTAGATATTGACAAGTTAAATGTATTCGTAATAAGAGGACACCAGATCTCGGGCATGAATTTCAACGAGTCCATCGGTACCCCGTCTGGGCCTGGAGCTTTCCCACCCTTGCTATAGTGAATGGCAGACTCAACTTCCTCTAAGGTTAACAAAAGAGGCGAGGAATTCCGCAGTCTACTAAGTAGAGTAGCAGACAAATTAGGCTCATATTCAGCATGATGAATGGAAGCAAAGTGGGTAACCCAGTCCGTGCCCGAAATATTATTTTGCAATAGGGGATAAATAGGGCAATTCCTTGAATGGATTATTTTATTGTGTCCAAAAGGTTTTGCTATCCTTTTCTCGTGATGCAGGCTCCAAAAGTTCCCAGTCTGGTTTGTATACTTCCCTACTCCTATTGGTAAGTGCAATTTTATATTCAGTGCGAGCCAGGGAAATATCGACCTTTATCCTGGGAAAGGAATTTAAGTTTTCCTAAGCTTTCTGTTTGCCAGGTAACAGACCCCATCGAACCATCATTGGTCTAGATTTGAGCTGAAAATTGGTTTGAGCATGGAGTCCCTAATTGTGAGGATTAGCCTATTTTAGTGGTAGGCCATAGGTCCCTCCACACTGTCTGATAGGCAGTAAAGACATTTGTTTAAGTGTGACTTAAGCAGAATAACTATTGACTCTTTTGGGGTTTTCATATGCCAAACTAATCGAAGGTCATCCGAGGAATGATGCGTGATAGTAGCTACATTACTGCTACGTGCCAAAGGCTTGAGCGGTAAAAACATGTGAGCGCTCAAAGCATTATGAACGCCCCAATCTGTGGGCAAAATCTCACATTTGGAAAACCACGATAAAAAATCGGGGGTAACAAACATATAATCAATGAGGGAGATTCTCCCCCTCCTCTAAATGACGTCAGCGTGTTACAGGCTCCCCCTAAAATTTCAAGTAAGTCAACCAGGCCGTTGGCCAAAAGGTGTTTAGAGAGTTCTGTGCCCCTTGCGTCTTGCATAATATAAAGCCTATTCGTATTAAAGTCCTGCGGCCTGTGATCCCCTCTAATCATGGCATTAAAATCAAAGCTAAGAAAAAAAAACTGGTGCTGCTTGATTATTAGCCTTGGATTGGAGTTGGGATATACAATTAAATAGACTGGTCATTAATGAAATAGTTATTATAAAAATGTACCAGATAAAAGGCCATATTAGCCCTTGGTATTTGAATTATTAATGCTCAAAAAGCAGAAGAACTTGAATTAATCTGTAAGTCCGCGACCTGAAGGCTCAAACTGATCCAAGTTGCTAAGCCTCTGGCTGCATTGCCATGGGTGGAGGGAATAGCAGGACTTGAGTAACAAGCGTAACCCTTGAAATGCGGTGCAACAGTGAGCAAAGTCTGCTGCAGTTGGATTAAATCAAACTTGGAGACAAAAGCTCTCCAGTCACGGTTATTAATCTTCCCTTTAAGGCCTGCCACGTTCCAACTGAGAGTAGAAAGTGGTCTGTAGTGAGAAAGTGGGTTATGAGTGTGAGTTGTAATTGCCGTTGACCTTAAGGGCAAGGGGGCAGTTGTTGTTCATGCTGGACTGCCATTGAGAGATGAGATACAAGTGGAGGCACGAGAAGAAGCTAATTTTGAACCTGTAAGTCAATCAAGGTCAAAGAACACTTCAAAGCTATTGGATGTAATTAGGGAGCATGAAACAGGCAGGGCACATTGAGGGACCTGAGTCTCTGACAAGATGTTATGAAGTGATTAGGTAACTGGGGCTGTCTGTGCTAAGTTATCTCAAAGTGTGTTAGGATCCCTATGATGCGTAGGGTTAGGTGGGTACTGCCAGTGATTGAAGAGAGGTCTGTAAAAAAAGCCTAACGGGGTCAGGGAGATAGAAGAAGTGGTCCAGTTAGTAGGTCTAGCATTGAATAACAAATGATAAACCAAAGCTGGGCGACTGAAATGAATCACAAAACAATCTCCAGGCAAGTCAGGTCAATTTGGGCCAATCCATGCACATCTCCTTACATGTAGAATGTCCTTGGCATGTCCAAATGGCAGTCCTCTGTGTTGAGCCAGCCAGTTTAAAGATTTGTTAAAGAGCTGTTTATAAGATTCATGTTGCTCCGGACATTATGATGGAACCCTTCTTAAGACAGCGACATACCGGCATATAAGAATGAATTGAAAGTTGCACAAATTCAATTCTATGACTCTAAAATCAACCTAGCTGCAAACTCCCCCCCCAATTTTTTTTTAAATTGCTAAGTCACTAATCTCTCTTCCCCCTGAGCGTTTGTCTCCGGTCGGTGCACAGGCCCGATGTAATGACCTAGCAACCTTCTTCTCTCAGAAGATTCAGGCTATCTATTCCTCTTTTTCCACTGGTGAAAAGGATCTGGACACCACCACAGTCATCAAGCTGGACTCCTCTGTCTCCTGTTCACTTGATGAGTTCCCTCTCTTGGATCCCATTTCATTGGATAAAATATTCCCTAAAGTCATCTCAGGATCCTCCAATGACCCAGCACCCCCGCAGACCCTTCTCAAAGTCATCGAGGCCATTCGCCCTGTCATCTTGGATGTCCTTAACTCTTCCATCATCTCCAGCTCGGTTCCAGCCCAGTGGAAATGTGCGATGGTCAGGGCCCTTCTAAAGAAGCCTACCTTAGAGCAGAACAACTTGGCCAACTTTCGCCCAATCTCCCTACTCCCCTGGATGAGCAAGCTGTTGGAGAGGCACATCAACAACATCTTAGTAGATTATTTAGAATCCAATAATCTGCTATGTACCTCCCAGACGGGATTCCGCCCCCAACACGGAACCAAAACGGCTCTATTAGCAGTGACGGAAGAAACAAGATCTGTGCTGGACCGGGGAGGGAAAGCAGACATTATATTATTAGATCTCAGCGCCGCGTTCGACACGGTTAACCCTGCCACGTTATTACATCGTCTAGAGGGCATGGGAGTGTCGGGCGCGGCCCTGGAATGGCTGACATCCTTCCTGGACGAGCGCTTCTTCTGGGTGTTTGAGGGCGAGGTAGTATCCCCTAAGCAACCACTTAGCTGTGGGGTTCCCCAGGGCTCGGCCCTGAGCCCCACGCTCTTTAATGTCTACATGAGCCCTCTAGCAGGGATAGTCCATCCCTTTGGTGTGCGTATTGTCACCTAGGCGGATGATACCCAACTGGTGGTCTCTCTGGACCACAAGGAGGGATCATCTAACACCTTGGGGCCCTGTCTAGAGGCTGTAGCTAAGTGGATGCAATCTTCTTGTCTCAGACTCAACGGGGAGAAGACAGAGATTATGCTGCTGGGCAATCTCGCCCCAACCACTCTGGTTTCCATCTGGCACGCCTGTCTTGGCTCTCCTCCTTCCCCTAAACCCCACATTAAGAGTCTTGGAGTCTGGCTCGACAAAGCATTAGACTTCGCGGTACAGGCCACCAAAACGGCTTCCACTTGTGTCGGACTAATGAGAATGCTCCAGAAGGTGCTCCCTCTGCTTCCTTTTCAGGCGAGGAGAATCATGGTTCAGGCCTTGATACTCTCCCGCCTGGATTATGGAAATGCGTTATACCTAGGAGCCCCGGCAGCAGTGATTAACAGACTCCAAGTCACGCAAAGCTGCACTGCCCGACTATTGTTTAACATCCCTCGTTGGCAGTCAGCCAAGAAGACCCTAAAAGAACTGCACTGGCTCCCAGTAGCTGCTAGAATACACTTTAAGGCCATGTGTATTGTACATAAAGCCTTCCACCGAACAGGCCCTGCCATCCTGCTCCCTTTTGTGGTACCTTATACTCCCTCGAGAACCCTCCGTTCCAGTGTTTTGCACTTAGCTGCTACAACCAAAATCAAGAAAGTTCGCTGGGGCGGTCGGGCATTCTCACATATTGCGGCGAGAATGTGGCATTCCCTTCCGCCGAATCTCAGGGAGAACAACAACCGGATGGCTTTTAGGAAAGCTTTAAAAACACACCTGTTTGTAAAAGCGTGTTAACCACCCCGGCACTCGCTACAGTAATCAGTTGAAGCGCTGCGAGGCCTCCAGGTATGTACGCGCTATATAAATATAATTTTTCATTTCATTTCACGCAGTAGGTGGGAGGTTGATAACTGGAAGTTATAGCTGCGACTGAGCATGAGTTGAAGTAGGATCCACTCTACCCTCTGGACCCTTTGTGTTATTAGTAAGATGACAATTAGAAGTAGGTACTTTGACTACTGGCTGTCCAATAAGAGGATCTTTATTACAAGGGTGATCAGTAAGGACTGACGACTTATAAGGGGGGAGGAGAGCCTGTGTTGGTGGAATATGCTTGTCGAAAAGACCCTCAGAATTTTTGTTTGGAATACGGAGATTAGTGATAGTTGTATTTGGAATTTCTTTAGCAGGGCCTGAAAAATTGATGTTGAGCATGCCAAGTTGGAGTCAATATTGGACAAATGTGAGACCAAAGGAGACAGTAATGTGAGAATCGATTCACACAGTTTTTCTGAAAAATACTTTAACTGGCTGGCCATAAGATAGTTGAGGGAATCAACAAGGTGCAATTTGTCAGCCTGCGAAAGTTGGGCCAAAATTAGAGGAGGGGCCTCAACAACTGCTGTGTTAGATACGGGGACAGGCATTGACCTCAGCACAGATGTAGACACGGGCTCGGACACTAATGGGGTCTTAGGAGGGGATAAGAGAGGGCTGGTCGTCTGTTTGCATGTCTTTCCCATTTAGCGGGAAACAACCATTACAAAACAGTCATTACAATGCACTACCTTTACAACGCAGCTGTTACAACGCAACTGCCTTAACAACGCATGCCATTACAACGCATGCCATTACAATGCATGTCACTACAAAGCATGCTTTACAACGAATACCATTGCAACGCATGCTATTACAACGCATTATAAGGTGAGTAATCAGGATGTTTTAGTTTTTGGGTGGGTATGGGTTTTGGTGTACATGGGGATAGTATTTTTACCCCTACACTATCCAACACTTACCCTACTGTTGCACTCACTGGAGTGGGATTGGTAATTTTACCCCTACACGATCCAACACTTACCCTACTGTTGTCCCAAAAGTATTAGGAGTTGAATGGTATGCGTTGGAATGGTATGCGTTGGAATGGTAGTTTCTAAAAATGCGTTGTAAAATCATACGTTGTAATGGTAGTTGCGATGTAAAAACCATGTTGTAAAGGCATGCATTGTAATTGTTTGCGTTGTATCGTCATATGTTCCCATTTAGCTCTCTTTGTTAGAGTTGTGGATGAAGATTTATTGTTTGGGCCCTTAGCAAGGTTCAAAGAATTGTCAGGTGGCAGAAACAATGTTCGGCTCATTGTGGGTTCTTGTGCAAGTGGATAATCCACACTGCTTTGGGGTAGAGTTGTGGATGTGTCCAAGAAAGAGCAAAGGGATGGGCCAGAAGGTCCCGCGCTTGGACCGTCTGAACTGATGGAAAGCCTCCGCTTAGTTCTGGCAATTTCATTACCAATAACTCTTACGGCTCTTTCAAACATCCGGTCTATTGAGGTAGGTTTTGGAGTGGACTCTTCTTGAGGGGATAGAGTGGTGCCAATATCACCCCCTTTTGTTTTGCCCATGGCCCTAATAGCTAGAGTGAACTGAATAACAGTGAAGGCGGTAACAAGCCTACCAGACTAAGGGCCAGAAGTAAAGGGGAGGTCCATGTTACCAGTTAAAGTAATGCAAAAAACAGTACCTCTTGGTGGCTTGGTCCTCAAATTTTAAGCGAAGGCTTAGAGGTTACCCAGCTTCACAGGCGATGAAGGTGCTCAGACGTGATGGAAGAGGCCTCAGAGAGAGGGGCCCAGCCTCAAATAGCCACGGACAGCAACGCCTAAGTTAAGTGGGGAGGACTGACTCTGCCTCCCTGCGGCGGAGATGGATGCTGGGGGACGCGTCCCACCCAGCCAACGGTCACCAGGTTTCAGTTGTGGCCTTGGATGGCCTCCCGGAAGATCCCACACAGCGGGAGTGCATGCCGCCTAAGTCGAGAAGGGAGGACTGACTCCGCCTCCCTGCTCCGGAGATGGATGCTGGGGGACAGAGTCCCACCCCAGCCAATGGTCACCAGGTCTCAGTTTCCGCCTTGGATGGTCTCATGGAAGATCCTGCAGTCAATTCCCCACTTTCTGCTGCCTCTACTGCTGTGGTACGGCTGAGCAGGGGGGCTGACGGTCGACATTGAAGCCAGTGAGGAACAGCCGGAGCAGCACGGGCTCTGAAACATCAGGCTCAGAAATGTCTCCAAAAGCGACTCCCACAGCGACTGTGGGTGTGGCACCACAGCAAGCTGCCGAAAAATCTCTGCCGCCACCCACCCGAGGCAGGAGAAGAGGCAAAGAGTCGGTGGGGGCAGGCGGGTTGGCTGGGCACCCATCGTGCGATGGTGAAGGAAGGCAGGCCAGGCACGGTGCTCCGGAGCTCTGGCCCCACTTCCTTGCGGTCTTGTTACTCCTCCCCCTTCGATATCCGACTCATGCAGCTTAGCCCGCCAGAGAGCAGCAAATTCAGAGACAACCGAGTAAGGTAAGGTGCCTGATCATTCACAATTCCTGTTATTTGCCAAGCTAAAAATAGTAGAAACCTTGCTCAATGACATGAACCTTGATGGCTTTAAAACTCGATTTTCACCAAATGCTAAGTCACTTAGATTCACTCTGCACACCAACCTAACCCTCAAGAATAACATTGCCCAGAAACAAAAAAAAACATTGATTCAAGCTCTCTCTTATAAGGAATGTGAAAGCATTTCTTCCAAAAAGTGCATTCAGAACTCTTGCATTCGCAAATCTAAATGATGATAACGCCCTCCTCCATGGCCTTCCAGGCTTCACATTTGTCCCCCTACAGGGCATCCTATTTGTCGCAGCACATATCATCAGGGCCTAGAAAATAAGTTCACCTCACCCTCATCCTGATGGAACTCCATTTGCTTCCCTTGCCATCTGGCACAGTCTTCAAAACCAGCTACTTCATTTACAAAGCCACAACAACCAGCACCCCCGCTTATCTTGCAGACAAGCTCATCATCTCCGGTGGCTCTCAATACACACGCAGCCAGGACACCTTCAAACTGGAGACTACGGTGGGGTAAAAAGAGAAAACAATGCAGCAACCCTTTCCATCTATGCACCTAGAATCTGGAACAGCATACCCTTATTGATCGGGACCTCAACACTGGTCCAATGTAGGAAAAAGCATGTCTTTAAAGAAAACTTCATTACAATGCAGTAAGAGTACACTTCTGCGCCCAGAACACTGCTATCTCTCCTATACCATGTTGACTGTATGCTTGCCATTGACTCTGCACAGTGCTCTGCTGCCTTTTCGCTAGGGGAGTAGTATACATGTACCACATACACACATACATCCATGCCATCCAGAGCTGCTGAACAGACATTCTGTGATCAGAAGTTGTAGAACAGAGTAAATGTGCAAATGGGATCACTGACATAATATCGACCTCACAAATATCGAGTTACAAAAATATCGAGACAAAAATATCGATTGACAAAATATCGACTCCCTATCTTCAAACAGATAAGTACCAAAATATCGACTCCAAAATATCGACTTACAAAAATATAGACTGTCAAAATATTGATTTTTTTAAATGTCTTAAAATTAAGTTAAAACTAATATAGTAATAAATATATTTAATATAAACTTAGAAATAATTATTTAAAAAAATTAATTTTAATAAATAATTTATATAATTAAAAAAATTATATCACCAAAAATAATACATATAAACCTGTAAACAATAAATCATCTGGTAATACAGAATCCTGAGTGCGCAACCTTTTTGCTGTGAAGCAGACTTGAAATGGAATATATATATATATATATATATATATATATATATATATATATATATATATATATATATATATATATATATATAAACATATTATTAAATAAACATATATAACATTTTTAGCGTAGCATAGAAAATGGTTAAAATTTATTGTTACTACTATAGTGAGTTCAACATTAGCAAAAGTGTTGGATAGCGTAGAGGTAAAATTTACTATTCCCACTCCAGTGGGTGCAACAGTAGGGAAAGCGCTGGATAGCGTAGGGGTTAAAATTACTATTCCCACTCCAGGGATGTATGACGTTACAAAGCATACTTTTACAACGCCTACCATTACAACAAAACTTTTACAACGCAAAAACTTTTACAACGCATACATTTACAACGCAAGATTTTACAACGCATATACCTTTACAACGCATACCATTACAACGTAAGTATTGGTAAGTATATAATAATTTTTTGAATATAAATTAATTAAAAATATTATAATATAATTTAATTTTATTTAATTTTATTTAATAAATTTAATTTAAATGTAATTTTACTTTATTTTTACAAAGTACCCCTGTACCCCAAAAACCCAAAACTGACCCTGAACCCTAAAAATACCCCTTTACCCAAAAACTGAAAACTGACCCTGAATCCTAAAAATACCCCTTTACCCAAAAACTGAAAACCGACCCTGAACCCTAAAAATACCCCTTTACCCCAAAAAAACTGAAAACTGACCCTGAACCCTAAAAATACCACTTTACCCAAAAACTGAAAACTGACCCTGAACCCTAAAAATACCCCTTTACCCAAAAACTGAAAACTGACCCTGAACCCTAAAAATACCCCTTTACCCCAAAAAACTGAAAACTGACCCTGAACCCTAAAAATACCCCTTTACCCAAAAACTGAAAACTGACCCTGAACCCTAAAACTACCCCTTTACCCAAAAACTGAAAACTGACCCTGAACTCTAAAAATACCCCTTTACCCCAAAAACTGAAAACTGACCCTGAACCCTAAAAATACCCCTTTACCCCAAAAACTGAAAACTGACCCTGAACCCTAAAAATACCCCTTTACCCAAAAACTGAAAACTGACCCTGAACCCTAAAAATACCCCTTTACCCAAAAACCTAAACATATAACATTTTAAAAATAATTATATACTTACCAATACTTACGTTGTAATGGTATGCGTTGTAAAGGTATCTGCGTTGTAAAAACATTCTGTGTAAATGTATGCGTTGTAAAAGTTTTTGCGTTGTAAAAGTTTCGTTGTAATGGTAGTGCATAGTAAAAGTTGCGTTGTAAACGTTGCATACCCACTCCAGTGGGTGCAACAGTAGGGAAAGTGTTGGATAGCGTAGGGGTTAAAATTACTATTCCAACTTCAGAGAGTGCAATAGTAGGGAAAGTAAATACTTCACAAATAGATATAAATAACATAAATAGTAATACCAATTACAAATAATTAAAATATTTTACAAGTGTATAAAATATATTAAATATTTATTTATAAATACAAAATACAATTATTTAATTATTAAAATTGCCTACTCATACTAATTAATTACCTATTAACAATAAATTAATTTACAATTTAAAAATTAATCAATTAATTTTAATTAAAAATTATATTTTAATGTATTTCCTATTAATAATTAATTAACAATTAATTCAAAATAAATACCAATAAATTAAATGACATATTTAATTAATCAGAATTAAATTACTTCCCACCCTATTCCCCTATAAACCAACAACCCGATACAGAAAATAAATTAATGAAATTAATATATTTATCAAGTAATCAATTAAAATTATTTACCAATTATATTTTAATTAATTACCAATTAATATTTAAGTAACAATTAATTCTAAATAATTAACAATGAATTAATTAACATATTTAATTAATTATAATTAAATTACTTCCCACCCTATTCCCCTATAAACCCACCACCCGCTACAGAAAATAATTTAATAAAATTAACATATTTATAAATTAATCAATTTTAATTAATTACCAATTATATTTTAATTAATAACCAATTATTAATTAATTACAAATTATTTCTAAATAAATATCAGTAAATAAATAAACTTAATTCCCACCCTATTCCCCTATAAACCCACAGCCGGCTTCAGAAAATAAATTACCAAAATTAAAATATTTATCAATTAATAAATTATAATTAATTACCAATTATATTTTAATTAATTACCAATTAATAATTATTTAACAATTAATTCTAAATAAATATCAATACATAAATTAACATATGTAATTAATTATAATTAAATTACTTCCCACCCTATTCCCCTATAAACCCACAGCCCGCTTCAGAAAATAAATTACCAAAATTAAAATATTTATCAATTAATAAATTATAATTAATTACCAATTATATTTTAATTAATTACCAATTAATAATTATTTAACAATTAATTCTAAATAAATATCAATACATAAATTAACATA
This sequence comes from Lissotriton helveticus, assembly GCF_964261635.1. Taxonomy (NCBI): domain Eukaryota; kingdom Metazoa; phylum Chordata; class Amphibia; order Caudata; family Salamandridae; genus Lissotriton; species Lissotriton helveticus. The sequence goes on along the minus strand of NC_136060.1, from coordinate 414,689,112 downwards.
TTTAATTAATTATAATTAAATTACTTCCCACCCTATTCCCCTATAAACCCACAACCCGCTACAGAATAATATTACACAAAAAATTAAAAATATTATTAACTTACCTTAAATTGGATATTTTTGTTGTCTATATTATGTCTAGTCGATATTATGTCCATTCTATATTTTTGATTCGATATTATGTCCATTCTATTCGATATACATTTTTTCTAGTCGATATTTTTGTTGTCTATATTATGTCTAGTCGATATTTTGTCCATTCTATATTTTTTACTCGATATTCTGTCCAGTCAAAATAAAAAACTCGATATTATGACTGCCCACCGTGCAAATGGTGTGTAACACGGATCTAGTGATCACTCATCATTGTGCTGTTTCCCAGGATCTGTGATCGATTTAGTGATTCATTGGATCAGCAAGATCTCACATACCATGTCAATATATCACCCATTAAGGACACGGCTGCTAGGTGAGTGCAGTGTCCACACCCATTTCAAAGTATGTGACTCCAGTATGGGCACATAGGATTGTGTTAGATTTAAACCTACCATCTAACAACCTAACCAATGTGACAAGTATTGGGTACTAAAGGATGTGTACCTGAAGACATGACAGGGGAACAAATGTCTTTCTGTTCTTAACACAACATACCAAAATGTCTTCAGATCGATTATCCTTACCCCCAAGTGGTTTAAACATGTGCCATGGTATTTATGTTGTGTGGATGGCAAAACTCCACAATGGCTTTCCTTTTATTTCCCAGCAAGAGACTTTGGCCTTGCTCACTACTGGCACCCGTCTATGAGCCAACAACTCCATCAGATCCTGCCTACTATAAAGCACGCTCAAGCACACAGAATGCCATTGAGCATGCATTGGGTTTTCTGAAGGGTTGCTTCCAAGGGTTGCTTCCAATGCCTCAACCGGAATGGTATTCTTAACACTAGTTCCACTAAATGGACAATTCAATTGCACAACAAATTCCACTCAAGCAAACTGCAACTTGTGAAAGACTTATGTGAAAAGAAACTCCTATTCTATCTCCACCCATACCCAACTAATCCATTAAATACACAAACCTTAGCATTATACTATCCCAGGCTGCCATATCCTATCCCAAGTCCAACTACAACTATAGCCTGGCATTCCTACCCCATCACAGTTAGGACTGGGTGAACTGTGCATTACGTCAGCGTAATTAGTGGGCCAGAGGTATCAAAGGGTTTCACCCATTCTGTGTCAATGGGAAAATGCGTTCATACATATGGTCCAGTATTATTTTGGTAATTTTGTGTCACTCTTGCGATGCAAAATGACCAAAAGGGTGCCACATCATGTAATCATGCACCATTCATGGTAAAGATTTACAGCGAAGGCACAGAAACAATGAAAGAGTGCAAGCGGTTCTTGTTCTCCGTGCTTATTTTTCGTGTACTCATTTCTTTTTGCGTGAAATGCATTTACACGTCCAAAGTGGATGCTAGTGTGAATGTCATGCTAAAACACAGTACCAGATGCCAGTTGTGCATTTTGCGTAAGTACACACAATTTTGTTGAAATTTCACACGATTATGCATAAGCAAATAACATGGTTTTCGCATACCCCTAATAACATCGATATTTGGCTGGAGCTGAGTCCCCTGCAAGAGCTGACACCTGGGGAAGAAGCAGTGAGAAATATGGGACACTGCGGTCCTGGAGTCTTCCTTATCCACATCCCCCAGAACCCCATCCTTAACCAAGCCCCCTACCTCCAGAAACCTGCAGGTACACCATTTAGAGTGCTGGTAGATTGCGGTACCCTTCCTTCTATCCACCCAGCAGCCGCAAGATTGTGTTGGTTGACCGGACTGATCCTTAGGTGAGCATGCGGTCGCACTCATATTTCATCTGCCAAACTGCATGCAGATAAGGCCTTAGAATGGTGAGCAGCATGCCATATAGGACATATACATTCAGGGTTGTCTATGAGTTAGGCCTCCTCTTTCACCACCTCTTCGGCCAAGACTTGCAGCTTATAGTCTGGAAATCTACATTTCCTTAGTTGAGTCGCTTGGTGGCCATTGTTCACGTTTGAGCAGGTTTTTATGAAGATATTGCTGCCCTGGCAAGGGAAAAGTGATAGACTGCCCTATTACTTTTTCACAGGCTCCAGATATGAAATAGCTAAAAAATTTCTTTAACTGTCTCTGCTGCAGGAGGAGTAGCTGAGGTTCGCTGGCATGCATTGGATGATGTGCCAAGCCTCCATTTACATTTTTGGCACCCAGGAATGATGTATTTCTTTTGTGTTATGTGATTGCTATGGGTCAATGCGCCTTGCGCATGCATGGTATCAATGGATGTGGGTTTACCAGGTGAGCTTTTAACCTCCTGGTAATTTGGATTCCACACAACCCAGGAAAACGATGTAATCACATCTCTAGTGCCAGGACTAAAGACGTGGAATCAGAATTAAGAGGTGCAATGTTTCTGCACGCAGTAATTAGACAACTGATTACTGTATATATCCTACTTATTATACCACTTATAGAACTTGCATACAAAAAAGGGATGGATGGAAAGCTTGAATTAATCTCAGCCACTGGTAGTTACTCAGGGACGCATCCCATTCCATTGTTATTCTGCACACTATGCCACCTCCGTTTGGACCCAGCCATGTGCAAATCAGTCTTACCCTTTTACAAAGGGAACAGTCCAGCCCAAACTACCAGGCCAGGGCCACCCTGAACCACAACACAAGCAACCAAGGACCGGTTTTGCCCTATTAGAGCTTATTAATAGAATTTCTATCTCCCAACCAGTATCAGTTTGTCTATCATTTGTCTTTATTGAAAAGAGATTCTGTATGTCTGTTTAGGTTTCAAAATGGAACTCTAGGTTACTTCTGGCTCAGTGCATTGCATGGCAATTGAGTACATTGGCATTGCGCCCAGAAAGCCCTCAGATGTCCCAGGTCCATAGGTGTCCAAGCAGGTGCCTGCCAGTCTGCGGGCAGATCAAAGGCGGCTCCTGGGGTCCTCAGACGCTGGGCAGAGAGGGCCATAAATCACCACCATTACAGAGATGAAGGTGATTTAATTATTACTGACAAGTGTTTTCGTTTTTGAGTTCACTCACAGCTGGCAATTGGAAACTGTTTTCTGTTGAAACCTCTGACAAATGCACCGGGGTCCTTTGAGTGGGAAGTTAACTTCCTGTGTCAGCCACTGGAATGAGTAACCACAACTTTCTCCTCTGACTTAGCTTATGGCATGCCAAGAACATCAATGTTGGCCAAAATGTGCAGCCTCGTCCAATTATTTTACCTGAAACAATGGGTAATTGAATTTCTGCAGCCGTTCCGCTTCATCAAACATTTCATGCCATGGCAGCATTATGTAGGTGCTGGAAGGAAGACAGAGGGCAGGAGCAGAGACCTGCCTCATATTCTGGCTGTTTTCATTTCCCAATGAAAAGAAGTGAAGGATTAATAAGCAGGAATTTACTCAGTAACCTGAAACTACACTTCCCCCTGTATCATTTTATGAACCACATCACAAGCTGTTATTTTTTCCTTAAGCGCAGAGGAAGCATGCGCCATATAGTTTTCAGAGTACATACAAAGAACCCAATGTTCGAGGAATAGGTTGAACATATGAGAAGTACTAAACCTGAACGAGTAGAAAAAAGATTAAAACGTTCAGCCACGGCTTATATTAGTAACATGTGAGTTCTGTGATATAATGGTGCATGTGTAGGTGTAATATCTTAAAACTTGTCAGTATCACTTGCTGTACACACACCTATCACCAGGAGGACATGTGGCAACATGGCTCATGGCCTGGATGTTTCTCTGATATCAATAGGAAGTGCACAATGCAGAGGGACATTCCCCTGTGTAATGCTGGCCAATAGTGGTGTTTCTAACTTTCCTCTAGAAATTGGAGGATTTGCCATTAACACCCAGCTCTAAAAGAGACTCTTTGCTGCATGCATCTGAACTGGGAGTACTAGTGCTTGAATGCTGAGACTTCCTCCAGCACTTCAAAATCCAGGACTGAGTGACCACAAGCAGCCCTGTTAAAAATACTCAAACTGCCTCTCTCGCTTTGTCTCTTTCCATCTATCCATCCCCTCTCTCCTCTTATTGTCTCCCTGTTCAATTTCTCTCCACCTTCCTGTTCCCACCCTATCTTGAAGCCTCTCTTTGCCTGCTGCAATTTACCTCTGCAAGCTGGGGAATGTGACAGAGGCTCCAGGAGCAGCCCTGGGCTTTCAAAACCAGCTTCCAAGGTCTCCAGCCCACTTGGGAAATACCCTATAAAAGGCCTGTCTGACTTCGGTTTCAATATTCTATATTTTGAACTGATACTGGCAGGGGCGGCTCCTCCGTTATGGCGGAGGAGCATCGGCCCACTGCTGAAAGGCAGAAAATGACAAATAAACTGGTAATAAAATTGTTTCATTATCATTTTATTTTTCACTTACTCAGCTGAGTCCGCTGAATTTAGGAAGGGGCGGGCCATCCTCTGTGGTAGGTGCACTGTAAGTGCTCATGTCGGTTGGCCGGCGGTCTTAGGACAGTCAAACACACATGCACACTTACATTTGTTTAATCCAGCTATCTTGCAAAGCCGGGTGGGAGAAGAGAGACAGCTCCCTGTCCCTAACTGAGCAGCATTTCAGCCCGCTCAGACCAATCCCAGTGCTTCTCTCATGCTGGGTAATAGCATGAGAGCAGTGACTGGATTAGGTGGGAAAGCGAGCAGAGAAGCACTGAGCCAGCGGGAGCAGAGTAGCACTGAGGCGGCGTCCAGCAAGGGGCAGGTAAATTCGTATATTTTTTTAATATTCTGATCCACCCCCTGCGCATCCCCTGCGAGTTTTAGTGGTGGCAGCTGCCACTAGATACTGGTGCAATTTAGTTAGCAGTGATATGTGGACAGACGCGATACAGACAAAATATCGAATCAAAAATATAGAATTGCACTAATATCAAAGTCAAAATATAGAATGGACAAAATATCGAATGGAAAGAATATAGTCAACAAAAATATTGAATTTAAGGCAAGTAATTTAATATCGATTTTCATAAATATAGAAAGTCAAAATATCTAAGTATATAATATAGGTATTAAATATATCGATTTTTTATAATATCGAATTTTTTAAAGTGTTTTGTATGTTGGTATATTTGTGAAAAGTGTATATTTATTTTATAATTTATTTTAAGTAACAAATTTTATGTAATTTAATTTTGCGTAATTTAATTCTGTAGCGGGTTGTGGGTTTATAGGGGAATAGGGTTTGAAGTAATTTAATTATAATTAATGAAATATTTAAATGTATTTATTGGTATTTATTTTGAATTACTTGTTAATAAATTTTTATTTGGTAATTAATTAAATTTTAATTGGCAATTAATTTTACTTTTAATTAATTAATTGATAATTATGTTAATTTTATTAATTTATTTTCCGTAGCGGGTTGTGGGTTTATAGGGGAATAGGGTGGGAAGTATTTAAATATAATTAATTAAATATTTTTATTTATTTATTGGTATTTATCTTGAATTAATAGTTAATTAATTTTTATTTGGTAATTAATTACATTTGAATTGGTAATGCATTTTTATTAATTGATTAATTGATAATTATGTTACTTTTATAAATGTATTTCCCGTAGCGAGTTGTGGGTTTATAGGGGAATAGGGTGGGAAGTAATTTAATTGTCAATAATTAAATATTTTAATTTATTTATTGGTATTTATTTTGAATTAATTGTTAATTAATTTTTATTGCTAATTAATTAATTGTTAATTGGTAATTACTTTGTATTAATAGGTAATGCATTTTAATAATTCATTTTTATTTATATTTTTAATTGATTAATTATTATATTATATTAAATTGGTAAGGAATTTTTTATTGGTATTAATATATATATTTTTTTAATTAATATGAAGTATTTACGTTCCCTACTGTTGCACTCACAGGAGTGGGAATAGTAATTTTTACCCCTACGCTATCCAACGCTTTCCCTACTGTTGCACTCTCTGGAGTGGGAATAGAAATGTTTACCCCTACGCTATCCAACCCTTTCCCTACTGTTGCACTCTCTGGAGTGGGAATAGTAATTTTTACCCCTACGCTATCCAACGCTTTCCCTACTGTTGCACTCTCTAGAGTGGGAATAGTAATTTTTACCCTCCCGCTATCCAACGCTTTCCCTACTGTTGCACTCTCTGGAGTGGGAATAGTAATTTTTACCCCTTCGCTATCCAACGCTTTCCCTACTGTTGCACCCTCTGGAGTGGGAATAGTAATTTTTACCCCTACACTATCCTACGCTTTCCCTACTGTTGCACTCACTGGAGTGGTAATAGTAAATTTTACCCTCCCGCTATCCTACGGTAATTATATTGTACATTTTTTATTGATATTATGTTAATATATATATATATATATATATATATATATATGTTTTGAAAAATAAAATTTTATGTTTTTTATAACTTAAATTAATTATTTAATAATTTTAAGGTTATTTAAGTATTTTTAAGTATATTTTAGTTAATTATTTTTAATATTTCATTAATCTTAAATTATTTTTAAGACATTTAAAAAAAATCGATATTTTGACTAACTATATTTTTTTAACGATATTTTTGATTCGATATTTTTGTACTTATCTGTTTGTAGATAGGAATTCGATATTTTTGTATTCGATATTTTAACTTCGATATTTGTGTAATTCTATATTAGTGTAATCGAAATTATGGCAGTGATTCTGGACAGACAGCAGGGACAAAAGGTTTTTTTGCAAGCATTAAGCAGTGCACATTTCGTTGAAAAATTGCACCTGTACTTGTGTAGTCGTTGTAATCCAGAAATGTCAGTTTAAAATTGCACCAGCTCTAATTGATGTAATCTGACGGCTGCATTTTTTTTTTCATAGGTTCCATTTTGTTGCTCCATTCTATCCTGGCTTCCACAATCCTTAACCACACACCACATATCATGTTGTTTTATGTACAGAATTACATTTTAGCTGACCACGTTCTTTGTAATGTCTCTTTTTGTCTCTAGGCTCTCCCTCTATCTAATAACCAAACACATAGGTGGGAATATGTGCGCTTCCACAGCAATCATTTCATGCTTGTTGCCTCGGTTCAGCAGACACGAAATGTGTTTTGTGTTTACCAGACTCTATCAGAAATTGCATACTGTGTTTACGTACCTGTAGCAATCAGGAAATACATGCTGCGTTTACCTACTTATAGCAATCAGGAAATGCATTCTGTGCTTACCTACTTGTAGCAATAAGGAAATTGTATGCTGCATTTACCGACTTGTAGCAATCAGGAAATGCATTCTGTGCTTACCTACTTGTAGCTATCAGGATATTGCATGCCGTGTTTACTTACTTGTAGCAATACGGAAATTGCATGCTGCGTTCACCTACTTGTAGCAATCAGGAAATGCATTCTGTGCTTACCTACTTGTAGCTATCAGGAAATTGCATGCTGTGTTTACCTGCTTGTAGCAATCAGGAAATGCATCTGTGCTTACCTACTTGTAGCAATAAGGAAATTGCATGCTGCATTTGCCTACTTGTAGCAATCAGGAAAATCATGGCCTTCTCGATTGAGTTTACACCCATCAGCACCTTCACCGGTCTGTTGATCTACCGTCCCCCAGGAGCCCTAAAACAATTTGTTCCTAAGCTTATTGATCTGGCCGCAAACTCAGCTCTGGCTTCGGCAAATTTCACAGTGCAGGGTTACTTTAATATACATCTAGATGATTTATCTAAGTCCACAGCTAGCGATCTTATATCAAGCCTTCAGGCGATTGAAGTGGACCAAAAAGGCTTTCTCCCGACACATGATAAAGGACATCGTTTAGACCCAGACTTTAGTAACCTAGATAACTTGAGTACTGGGGCTCCTATTCCACTTCCGTGGACGGATCATTATTTAATCTCTCTACTCTGGTCACGGAGACTGGTCTGTCAGACCAGAGTGCTGGGGTAGGAAATGGTCCAGAGTCCCGTACTGGAATGGAAGACAGCTCTTGAGGCCTCAAAACCCCCAAAGGAAACCTCCATCAATGAGGCAAACAATAACTTCAATAGCTGGATACAGGAATCGCTTGATACAATTCTTCCCAAAACCCCTATCTCAGCTAACATCAGGAAAAACAACGCCTCATGGTTCTCTCCCAAATTAAGAATACTGAAACAATCCTGCCGGAAATTAGAACGTAGTTGGAGACAGGCTCCTTTGCAACATAAGAAGGATGACTATAGGAAGGCTGTCAGGCTGTATAAAGCCGATAGCAAAACTGCACAGGCCCATTTCTATGAGACCAAAATTAGCTCAGCGGCTAACTCTCCAAAATAAATTCTTCGGATAGCAAAATCACTCATTTCCCCTCCTCAAAAGCATATACAGACAGAAGGAGCACTGATACGCTGTAACAACTTAGCGGTCTTTTTCCATCAGAAAATCCAAGCTATTTATAGCTTTCCCCCTTAATCCTCCGGACCCAATGGAATCTGAGTCAGGCGGCCCCGTTCCTCTGCTGGAACAATTTCTTCTTCTTGACAGTGACACTCTAGATCTGGTGATCTCAAAGGTATCCTCACGATCCCCACTGGACCCTGCTCCGCCTCAACATCTCATTACAGTCATGGACTATGTTGATCTACAATCCTTGATGTCTTGAACTGTTCTATTAGTTCTAGCACAGTCCCTTCCCACTGGAAATGTGCGATGGTTAGGGTTCTTCTGAAGAAGCCAAGCCTGGATCAACTTACTCTATCTAACTACCGTCCAGTCTCCCTTCTGCCCTGGCTAAACAAATTGTTGGAAAAACATATCAATAACGTCCTGGTTAATCATCTAGAATCCATCAATCTGCTTGATATCTCACAAACTGGCTTCCTCCCCCAACACGGGACGGAGACTGCGCTGCTGATGTAACAGAAGAGGCTAGGAAGCTTGTGGATGAGGGAGGAGCGACTGCCATCATTCTTTTGGACCTCAGTGCCGCGTTCGACACGGTCAATCATACCATCTTGACCGACCGACTCAAGAGTATCGGAGTGTCGGGCGCTGCACTGGCAGGGTACTCGTCCTTCCTCAGTGACCGCTGTATTCAGGTCTTTGAGGGAGATGTGGTATCCGCCAGGCTACCCTGGAGCTGCGGGGTCCCGCAGGGCTCGGCGTTGAGCCCGATGCTCTTTAATATTTATATGAGGCCTCTAGCAGGGGTTGCCCATCCATTTGGTATCAAGATCGTCAGCAATGCAGATGATACCCAACTAGTGGTGTCTTTACACCACGAGGAGGGTTCTTCTAGCACCTTGGGCCCCTGCCTAGAGGCAGTGGCCAGATGAATGGAGCTTTCCTATCTTCGTCTCAACGGAGACAAAACAGAGATTATGCTGCTGGGTAACCCATCACCTGTTATCTCCGTCTCCCTGCGGCCGTCATGTCTGAGTCCCGCACCTCCCCCAAAGCCACAGATAAAGAGCCTTGGTATGTGACTTGACAGCTCCCTTAATTTTGCACACCAAGCAACCGCACTTTCCTCAGTCTGTTATGGACTGATGAGAATACTTCGTAAAATTGTTCCGCTCCTTTCCTTCCAGGCGAGAAGGATCATGGTTCAGGCATTAATATTGTCTCGCCTGGACTATGGGAATATTCTGTATCTCGGAGCTCCGCAGACCACAACCAATAAACTGCAAGTAATTCAGCATTGTGCTGCACGGATGCTCCTCCATATCCCACGGTGGCAATCGTCAAGACCAGCACTGAGACAACTGCACTGGTTACCGATCTCAGCTAGGGTACAATTTAAAGCTATGTGTTTTGCACATAAGGCTATTTGGAGGACTGGTCCACCTATCTTACATCCGCTAATAGCATCGTACCTTCCACCAAGAACTTTACGTTCTAGCTCTTTATATCTGGCTACTACTAAGAAAATAAGGAAGGCGAGATGGGGTGGACGCTCCTTCTCATTTATCGCCCCAAAATTGTGGAACTCCCTCCCTCAGGCTTTGCGGGGGAACAACAATCTGTTGGCCTTCCGTAAGCTTCTAAAAACTCACTTGTTTGGAATGCTTGCATAACTGACTCCACTCTGCCCTTCTTCCTCAGCGCTACGAGGCCTTCCGGTAGTTAGGCGCTATATAAATATTTTTCCATTCCATTCCACTTCCTTGTAGCAATAAGGAAATTGCATGCTGCATTTACCTACTTGTAGCAATCAGGAAATGCATTCTGTGCTTACCTACTTGCAGCTATCAGAATATTGCATGCCGTGTTTACCAACTTGTAGCAATAAGGAAATTGCATGCTGCGTTCAACTACTTGTAGCAATCAGGAAATGCATTCTGTGCTTACCTACTTGTAGCTATCAGGAAAGTGCATTCCGTGTTTACCTACTTGTAGCAATAAGGAAATTGCATGCTGTGTTTACCTACTTGTAGCAATCAGGAAATGCATTCTGTGTTTGCCTGGTTAAAGTAATCAGGAAATGCATTCTATGTTTACCTACCTGTAGCAATCAGGAACTTGCATGCTGTATTTACCTATCTTTAGCAATCAGGAAATGTGTGCCTTGTTTACCTACCTCTAGAAATCAGGAAATGCATGCCATGTTTACGTAGTTCTAGCAAACAGGAAATGCATTCTGCTCGTACCTACCTTTAGCAATCAGTAAATAAGTGCTGTGTTTGCCTGGTTTTAGTAATTGGGAAATGCATGCTGTACTTACTTACCTTTAGTAAAAAGGAAATACATTCTGGGTTGCCTGGTTTTATCAGGAAATGCCTGCTGGGCTCACCTACCTTTAGCAATCAGAAAATGCATGCAGTGTTTACCTACATTTAGCAATCAGAAAATGGATGCTGTGTTTGCCTGGTTCTACAATCAGACAATACGAGATGTGTTCACCTAAATTTAGTAAGCTGAAAATGCATTCTGCCTGACTTTAGCAATCAGAAAATGCATGCTGTACTTGCTTTATTTGCATGAACATACAACATTTTCTGTTAGTTTGCGTATGCTATGAGTACTGAAAGAGTATTCGGGTCTGCACCCCATGCCTGACCTCTAACCTGGTTAGGTTTATTCATTTTGTTGGAAAATGTTAATTATTATCTTCATTCACCAGTTTCAAATTCCTCCTCCGAGAGTGAGGAAGACTAAAGGGCATATTTACAAATAAATGTCAGATTTGGCAACACCGCGCTCTGACATTTTTTAAACAAAGGGGTGCGCTGTATTCACAAGAATACGGCACACCTCTGTGTTTCCACTAGAGCTGGCGCGAAGAAAGTTGCCTAGCACCAGCGCAGGCCCCCTAACACCATGTTGCAAGGTTGCCTGAGCTGCAGGGGTGATTGTTTATGTGCAGGAAGGAACACATTCCTGCACATAAACAATCAATAATGCCAACTCCTTCTATGTGTTTGCTGCAGATTGCTGCACACATAGAAGGAGCAAAAAATGGAGAAATTATCGACATGCTAAGACCAGGTATTTCCTGGTGTACATTTTTGGCGCTGCCTTACTGTTGTATTCTACGGCAATGGGTGTTCAAGTAGAATGCCCACTGCAACACTCATTGCATGCCCTGTTGCCACAGAGGACTGCAGCAGAAAGGGGCATATTTACAAGGTGGTGTCAAGCCACCTTAAGTGGCTTAGCACCACCTTAGTAAATGGCACTACGCCACGGGAGCATAAAAAAAAGTGACACTATGGTGGCGAATGGGACTTGTAAATATGCCCCATCGTTGTGCTTATTCAGTTGATTTTATGCTGTGGATTGTCCCTCTGTTCTCATTTCCTTCTTTCTTGACAACCGCACCACATTGGAACTAGCTCAATGACGCTAGTTGACTGCCCAGTCACTAGGCCACATACTGGATCACATGGTCGACCTTTTGGTGAGGCTGCTTTTTCTCTAAATTTGTATGATCAATTGAGTATACTTTCTAATAATTCAGCTGTTTGTGCTTGCTGATTGCCCAAAAGACAAACAAACATAAAAGATGGCACCCCTGGAGGTTGGTATTAGCAGAACATCTTTGTCAGGTCTTGACTAAATATTACTCTGCTAATCAGGCTGTTATTGAAGGCCTGTCAATCTTCTTATGTTGCCCAACTCCAAGATAATACATGCCTTGACTGAAGGGATCACTAAAAGAGCTGTTGTATCTAAAAAGTGAGAACTTCTCAATAAATGGATTTCAGCAGAACTAAGTGGAAAAAAGGCTATGGTCATCAAGCTCGACCAGAAGTAGCGATCTTCTTATGATCCTTTCTCAAGTGATCTCTTTCATGAGTAAAATGTTTTTCATACAGGACTCATCCATAAATATTTTATGCATGAGATGTTCTTGGTGCCAAAACATTTTTGTGATTGTGTGGGTCACAAAACCCATGATATCACTTGACTTGACATAACTAACTTTGATAAAGTCTTTGTAGGAGCGCAATTACATCTTATCATTGTGCAATTTGTGCAATTTACACAGTTTGCATTCATATTTTGATATTATATCTGCTGTGTATTAACGTGTGTGATCATTTAAACACATTAATGAAATGTAACCATTGAGAAACCGAGGCTTCATAAACTCTACACAAATGTTCATATAAATTGCTTACTTGCATTCATTATCTATGTTTATATTTCAAGTTATACACGCACAAGTAAACTTGCATTCTTATTTCACGTTTGCATTGGTCTGAAGGTTATAAGTGTGCATGTATAATCATACATTGGAAATGCAAATTAAATGTTTATAAAGTTAGCCTGACTAAAGGCCTTGATTTTGAAATATACTTGGTCAGTGTGTTCCTTCTTTTGCAGGTGCGTTTTCAAGGTTTCATTAGCTCGAGAAAGGAGTATTGTTTTTTGCTTTAGTTTCTTGATAGTAAGGCGTGAGAAGAGAAATCTTGTTAAGAAACGTGAAGACCAAATGAGCAGATGAAGCATCCTATTCATCGCATATCAGGAACGAAGGGAAGTTCAAGGTTGCATTAACTGTCCAAGTTCTATGGGATGGGAAAGTCTGGTAATGTGGCAAATGCACAACCTGAGCATTGAGATGATTGGTTCCTAGAGGGGTGGGAAGTGATACGTCTGTTGCTGAAGTTTCTGTTGTTTTAATTCATGTTCACAATCTTAAGAGTTAGAAAAGATTTCCTTTGACTTTGTGGGGTACAGACCTCTCTGCTTCCTTTATTTTGCAAGTGTGAAGCTTTATACTTATCACTTATTCCAATACTGGAGGGCTTCTACTCGAGAATTCACTATGCTGACACCTTCTTGCATTTCTTAATTTTCTTGAGACACCACTCGAAAACCCATCCTTATTCTAAATATTGAAACTTGATTAGATGATTTTAACCAGACCGCAACCACTTAATTAGAGTTTGATTGACATTTGAACCAGCACACTACTCTGCATTTTTCAAATCAACGCACCTCTCTCCAGTCCGGAGTAGGCATCTTTGAGTACTGTAGGTTGTTTTCCATAGGCATTGTTCGTATTATCCTTCTTCTGACTGTTGAGGTAGTCCATTCACAGTCCCATTTCCGAGTCCCGAATCGAATGAAATATACCTGTAGTTTTGATGAGCTAAAAGGGCAAAGGAATTTGAACATGTTGTATAACTTTGTTATGTATAATCAAAAGGAGGGAGGCAGAGTGAGAATCCTTTCAGTCTCCGTAGTGTAATCTCTTAATCAAGAAGGGGAAAGGATCCCTGGTCCTGCTTAAACCATGGTTTTGCAGGTCGAAGGTAGGTATCTCCCAAAATATGGCCCTCATACAAGTGTATGTTGGAAACATCTCTCAGCGGTATATACTGTGTCCCCGCTTTTCTTTACACGTGCGTGCGTAATCATTGGGTCATTTTTTGTGTGTGCACCCTCCACCAGGAGGTTTTTACCTTAGGTTTAAGGCAGTAGTGATCGTGGAACAGTGGGGGTAGTGGGCAGTGGTTCTTAAAAAATCCGGACAGCCAGAAAAAAGAATTTTTAATAGATCTGGATTCGGACTATTTATAAAATTGTATGTGCAACCTGCGAATTTGATAAGGAATTCAAGTGCACTTTTTTTTAAAAATTAAAAAAAGGTCAACATGTTTCAGCCTTGGGCAGTCAAAAGATCAATAGGCTTTCGTCAGGACCAATAGGGGTGAAATAGTGAAAAAGTGTGAAGAACAAAAGGTTATTTGACCTGATTCTTCATGTGGTTAAGGCTTCATTGTACCTGAAAGAGAGAATAGACATACAAACACACAACAAACAGGGAGATAGGGTATAGGAGACATATAGTTATGTACAAAAGTACTCTTGTGAAATCAAAGGATTTCATCAAAGAACTAGAAAATGGCAATACTTTTCATTGAACCACACTCATTTCTGGCGTCAACTCTTCCATTGTCATGCTTCGGCGGGCGTTGGTGATTCGATTTATACTGTAGTGAGGTGCCCATAACTCTAAGATAGTACTTGGTATTGTGCGTGGTCTATGGTGAGGTGGATATAACATAAATCGCCTCGTGATTTTGCGTTTATAACGTTATACACATTCAGTAATCGCATTGGTTGTGCAATATTCGTGCGTGTGGCGATTTTTTATAAAGTAATGTGCATAAGCTCTTTTATTTCTTAAATGGGTTCGTAAATAAATCAGACGGGTTCCTATTTCATCCATTCTAATCGTCTAAGATCATTGTGTGATTATGCTATGGCGCTTAGCTCAATGCGCGATACGTTTGCTCTGGGTGCTCGTGACAACGTAGTTTGTCCGGTATTACTGCGTACCTTAATACAGTTAAGAAAATTGCTTCTTCGGGGAATTAGGCTGGACGAGAGAGGTCTCACTGCAAGGTTATGAAAAGGAAAAGGTGTTAGGGAAAGGGGTTTTATACTTGCGGTTCCCGTGTCTTGAGAGAGCGCGGTCTTGGCGGTTACCTTAGTCCCTTCTGCTCTGTCCTGGCAGCTTGTGCTGACTCTGCCTGTCATCACCCGGAATCAGACTGCAGATGGTTCCGGGTGAATTTGTACTACATGGCGATGGAAATGGAAGAAATACTTCGCGGGGGTGTTCAATGCGTTATTTAGAAGTACAAATCGTTGGTAATATTATTATAAGGAGTAACATGGGGCATCTTTAATAACAACTAGCCCTTTCAAGGTCACCACAATTATAACCAACATCTCTCTGATCTAAACTTAAAAATCTACCTTTTCTTGCATTTCCATTACTCCTTATAATAATATTACATTAAGACACGGGAACCGCAAGTATAAAACCACTTTCCCTAACACCTTTTCCTTTTCATAACCTTGCAGTGAGACCTCTCTCGTCCAGCCTAATTCCCCGAAGAAGCAATTTTCTTAACTGTATTAAGGTACACAGTAATACCGGACAAACTACGTTGTCACGAGCACCCAGAGCAAACGTATCGCGCATTGAGCTAAGCGCCATAGCATAATCACACAATGATCTTAGACGATTAGAATGGATGAAATAGGAACCCGTCTGATTTATTTACGAACCCATTTAAGAAATAAAAGAGCTTATGCACATTACTTTATAAAAAATCGCCACACGCACGAATATTGCACAACCAATGCGATTACTGAATGTGTATAACGTTATAAACGCAAAATCACGAGGCGATTTATGTTATATCCACCTCACCATAGACCACGCACAATACCAAGTACTATCTTAGAGTTATGGGCACCTCACTACAGTATAAATCGAATCACCAACGCCCGCCGAAGCATGACAATGGAAGAGTTGACGCCAGAAATGAGTGTGGTTCAATGAAAAGTATTGCCATTTTCTAGTTCTTTGATGAAATCCTTTGATTTCACAAGAGTACTTTTGTACATAACTATATGTCTCCTATACCCTATCTCCCTGTTTGTTGTGTGTTTGTATGTCTATTCTCTCTTTCAGGTACAATGAAGCCTTAACCACATGAAGAATCAGGTCAAATAACCTTTTATTCTTCACACTTTTTCACTATTTCACCCCTATTGGTCCTGACGAAAGCCTATTGATCTTTTGACTGCCCAAGGCTGAAACATGTTGACCTTTTTTTAATTTTTAAAAAAAAGTGCACTTGAATTCCTTATCAAATTCGCAGGTTGCACATACAATTTTATAAATAGTCCGAATCCAGTTCTATTAAAAATTATTTTTTCTGGCTGTCCGGATTTTTTAAGAACCACTGCCCACTACCCCCACTGTTCCACGATCACTACTGCCTTAAACCTAAGGTAAAAACCTCCTGGTGGAGGGTGCACACACAAAAAATTACCCAATGATTACGCACGCACGTGTAAAGAAAAGCGGGGACACAGTATATACCGCTGAGAGAAGTTTCCAACATACACGTGTATGAGGGCCATATTTTGGGAGATACCTACCTTCAACCTGCAAAACCATGGTTTAAGCAGGACCAGTGATCCTTTCCCCTTCTTGATTAAGAGGTATAACTTTGTTAACCAAACTGACTGGTCTCAGAAGGACCTGAAAAATTAAGTACAGAAAATGACAGGAGTTAATCATGTAAAACAATTATAGGGAAATGTGAAAACAAGGCAATTATTCCGGCAGAATCCTCCATTGGGCCCCAAACATTACAAATCAAGTTTACAAATTAGTTACAACACCCTCTGAGCCATTGCATGTATCATCAATCATTTAATATATCACTCATTGGTGCCTGTTTCAAGTGTAGTGCACTGCACATTTGTCCATTGTGTATTCCCTTTTCCCATGAAACCAATAAACAATGGCAGTCTTGTGTTAATAATGATCTTTACTAGCAGAAAGCCCAGCTAGAGAATGAAAAAAGAAGTCTAGGAATGAGAGGCATCGTCTTCATGTCCTTTAAGCAAATGGGGAGGCTATTTCTGTGCACACAGTTCCACTCCATACATGTAAATAAATGGGTCTGTATAAGTCAGATACCAAATATATAAAAGTATATACCCCTTTTTTTAAAAGCAGTTTGAAGTTAATGTATGAAACTTCTATTGTGGCTTACTTAGTCAGGAGGTTTGCCCAGAAGTTCATCAGCTAACAAACTTGAGTCCGTTGATTCGCCCTCCTCCTCCTCCTGTGCTGTTTCAGGAAAAGTGTAATCTTGTGGTATGAAGTGTTAGTTCATTTTTATCATGGTCAAACTCCCCACCTTTTGAGGCTAAAGACCGGTCCTTCTGACTGTGAAAACTGAGCCGGCTGCATTGAACACGCTCTCAGAAAAGACACTGACTATTGGACAAGCCATATACTTTATTGCCAGCCTGCTAAGCTCTTGCCGTTGTCCCATCTTCCCATACCAATAGACCAATGGGTGTTGGCCCAGGTATACATCTTTTGGATCATCCAGACAGTCTTGCACTATCCTCTGGATGGTCATTGGTGCTGTCACTTGCTTGACTTAGGTTGTCTTCAACTCTGCACTTGGCTTAAGCCCTGCCGCTTAAAAACAAGCCATTGAAGCATTGAGTCAGATTCTTCTGTTACTGGTGTTGCTGCTATTAATGGTTTTAGCTGTGAGATAGCAGCACTGCCCTCTCTGAAGATTGAAGTCTGCATGCTAGAACTTCTGTCTGGGCCTCTAACTTCCCGCTGTTCTTCCAGGTCTCTCGCTTGGTCAATAATCCAAGTCTTGTATTGTGAATCATCCCCTTCTGAAAAAGAAATTCAAGTGGCCCGTATTTTATTTCACTGTGGATCAAGTATTGTGGCACATATGCACTCTTTGGATGATATGATCTCTCTTTGCAGCCTTGTATTACGAGCAAAGCAAAGGATTAAGCTTTGAACCAACTCATATGCTTCTTTGTTCACACAGGCAAACATTTACAATACCATTTCAAACTGGTCCTGTAGCAGATACAACAACGGGATTGCTTGGCTCATCATACTGTCCTCCTGGCTGACTTCCCATGTGAAAACCTCAAATTGAAGTAACATGTGTGTCAGCAATTTGAATAGCCCCCATTTGTCCATCTCCATAGTCATGTTTTTCACAGTTGCATCTGCTAGGGGTGGTAAATCATTCTTCTTCTCCTCCTCACTGGCCACTTTCTTGGCAGGATCACCCTTCTTTGGAGCCATCTTCAGCTTATTTCTTAGCTCTGACAGTTGCCACTGAGCTGCACAAGTAGAAGTAGAGGATAACTCGACTGGTGTGCATCACTGCTGGCCTTCTGTCTGGCTGTACTGTGTGTGATGATGTCTCGAGCACGTAAACGCAATCAAAGAAGAAAACAATTCAGTGGAACATGGCATTTGCAGTTTGAATGTACAGACAATATAATTTTGTGAGGTTACATCAGAAATAATTAGCAATATTGTATCTAACCCAAACCATAATTACATTAATATTTCAAGAACATACAGATTAAACAGTTTACTTTATGTGCTCTAAGGCCTATAAGAAACCTGTGGCAGGTATGGGGTGCAGGGAAAAATTGAATAATCCTTAACAATATTATTTCTGGGGTGTAGCTATGCACGGAGTGGGTGCGGGCAGGCCAGAGGAAAATTAAATGATCCAGAGAAAAATATATTTCTGATGAGAGCATATGGCAGGTGCTGGACAGGCTAGGGGAAAATGGAATAATCCATAAAAAATTATTGCTGGTGTGCCCCTATGGCAGGTGCTGGGCAGGCCAGGGGAAAATGGAATAATCCTAAAACAATGATTGCTGGTGTGAGCAGGGGGTGCACGGAAAAATCGAATAATTGAAAATAAATCATTGCCAGTGTTTCCTTAGGGATTATGGGAAATTCTATGGGAGGAAAGGAGGCATAGAGGAAATTGGAAAAAATGCATATAAAAACACTATACATACATATTACAATCATCCTCAAGCATATTAAGCTCACATCAGGGAAAAAAAGAAAACAATTCACAAAAAACAAAAAGGCATAGTCCTGAGAAAATGGCTTTGAAAAGTGGAAGAAAAGAAACACAATGGCTACACAAAATGGCTGCACTTGCACATGACTTCCAAGGGCAAAGGCATGGACAGCGAACACATGCAGGCCTATAACAAAAGTAAAACACACTGACTACAAAATGGCCCCTGGCCACATGTTCACCAAGGGCAAAGGCATGGACAACAAAAACCACATGCAGTCCTATGGCAAACGCAAAGCACACTGACCATAAAATGGCCAGAGGCCACATGGCTGTCAAGGGAAAAGGCATTGATAACAAAGAACACATGCAGGCCTGTGGCGGAAGTACAGCACACTTACTACAAAATAGCAGCGGGCCACCTGGCCGCCAAGGGCAAAAGCATGGACAATAAAGAACACGTGCAGACCTATATAAAAAATAAAGCACTCTGACTACAAAATCGCCGCTGGCCACATGTCCAGCAAGGTCAAAGTTCTAAACAAAGAACACATGTAGACCCATAGAAATAGCCAAGCACACTGACTACACAAAACAATATGGGCAACCTGTCACAGGGCATGAAGGACAAAAACGAAATGGTGGTTTTTAGCAAACGTACACACACACTGGTCACACAAATAAATGGCAAGATTAGAAAGAAGACATGGTAAGCAAAGAAGAAAACTCTACCGTTAATTCAGCAATGCCAAATATGAAAATAAGTGATGTCTATTACAAAAATTCACTAACCGAAAACATCTCAACGCTTCAAAAATTACCTCACCAAAATACTATGCCGCTTTGCAGAAGAAAAACGTGAAGTACCTAAAAACACATTTAGCATTTAATCCAAGGCCATTCCAAAATCAACAGATGTTTTAAAAAAACAAACACTTATACCACATAAACAACAATTGTTTAATAGTTTTGTATATATATATATATTCACCAGACTGTTCGCCTATGAAATTCCCTACAGTGGTGTGAACAAGGGCTCTAGGGCTCGAAACGCGTCACTGCTGTAACCTGGGTTGAATAAATACCATCTTGCCTAATCTTCATGGTCCGTCTCCTTCTTCGCCAGTTCCTGTCAGCTGCAGGTTGTTGGGAGTGATATGTCGTTCGAAATTCGAACGTAGCTCCCCAGCTCTAAAGTTCGCAATTCTAGAACTTGTGGCGGGAGATGTGTCTAAAAGTGAATGTCGGTGCTGGCCATCAATGAGAGAGACCTGTGCATTTTTCAAATCGGTGAAAAAATGTGAGTATGTTGCTGGGGATGTGGGCCGCCGTGCCACCAATGTACTTACCAGGGGAGGGTAA
The DNA here is from genome assembly GCF_964261635.1 of Lissotriton helveticus. NCBI lineage: Eukaryota > Metazoa > Chordata > Amphibia > Caudata > Salamandridae > Lissotriton > Lissotriton helveticus. The sequence continues at coordinate 414,668,838 of NC_136060.1, read as the reverse complement.
ACACCCATTATTCCGCAACTTTCTTTCTGCATACCATCACTCTGCATACTTTCATTACAAAAGTACCATGACACCGCAATGCCATTATAACGCATGGCATTACATTTTATATGCTTTTACCACGCATACATTTACAACGAAATTCGTTGTAAATGCATGAATGGTAAAAGCATGTTCTTTTTAATGTTTGGATAGGGTAAGTATGGGTATAGGGGTATATGTTTTGGGATACTGAGGTATGTGTTTTGGGGTGTTTGGGTATTTTAAGGGTGCAGATATAGTTTTGGGTTATGGGGTACAGGGGTAGTTTTAGGGTTAGGGATAGGTATGGGTTTTGGGGTACAGGGGTACAGGGGTATTTTTAGGGTTCAGGGCTAGGTTTGGGTTTTGGGGTATAGGGGTATTTTTAGGGTTCAGGGGTAAGTTTGGGTTTTGGGGTACAGGGGTATTTTAAGGGTTCAGGACTAGGTTTGGGTTTTGGGGCACAGGGGTACAGGGGTATTTTTAGGGTTCAGGGGTAGGTTTAGGTTTTGGGGTACAGGGTTATTTTTATGGTTCAGGGCTAGGTTTGGGTTTTGGGGTACAGGGGTATTTTAAGGGTTTGGGGCTAGGTTTGGGTTTTGGGTACAGGGGTATTTTAGGGTTCAGGGGTAGGTTTGGGTTTGGGGTACAGGGGTATTTTTAGGGTACAGGGCTAGGTTTGGGTTTTGGGGTGCAGGGGTATTTTTAGGGTTAGGGGTAGGTTTGGGTTTTGAGGTACAGGGGTATTTATAGGGATCAGGGCTAGGTTTGGGTTTTGGGGTACAGGGGTATTTTTAGGGTTTAGGGATAGGTTTGGGTTTTGGGGTACAGGGTATATTTATAGGGTTAAGATGGGTTAGTGTTTAAGGGTGTTGGGGTATTTTAAGGAGTAAGGGTGGGTTATGATTATGGGGTGCAGGGGTATTTAAAGGGCGCAGGGTGGACACACGGAGCGGGAATGTACAGAACCTGGGAAGAAAAAACAATGAAATATAGGGCACAACACTTGCTTTTTTTTCCCGTAATCCCACGCCCCCAGCACACGCCCACAGCACACAAAATGAGACATGGCATGAAGGGCGGAACGTACCACACGCCCCCAGCATTTGTCACGTCCCCAGCACATGCCCACAGCACAACACAGACACGCCCACAATGGACTACTTTGCTGGCACGGTTCTTTTACCTTTTAAATGTATATGGTGGTCGTCTGCATAGCCTATGTCCTTGTTGCTGCAGAAGTGTGGCTCACTGGTTAGAGGAGGCAGACCTGGAAGCAGAGGTCAGCCCGGGACAAGGGTTCAATTCCCGGCTCGGCGGGGTCTTGAGTCCTAAAATGTCCATGGACTCGACAATTCTCGCTCCGGTGCCTACTCGATTCACGGGTTCCGACTCTGGGCAATAGCTTGCTTAATCTCCACAACTGCCCCTCGCGGCGGGATGCCTGGCTTTCACCTTGCGGATAACCTGCTGGGGTTATCTCACAGGGGAATACCAGGACGGGTTCCCTAAGCAAGCGCTTAGAGACCGCTTGGTGATTTGCGCTATATAAATTCCTGTACATTCCTGTACATTTACTGCCCTTTCCAACGCTGTATTGGGTGTTGTGATTGGTGCTGTGGTTCCTGAGATTACCCGCCTCAAAGGTTTGGGCTCTCTCTTTATTATATTAGTATATATATATATATATATTCACCAGACTGTTCGCCTATGAAATTCCCTACAGTCAGAACCTAGGATCTAAGTTTTAATCAAGTGTGTTAAAGTTGTATTATTGTGTGTTTTCTCTTAGGAAAAGACAGCTGGAAGCAGTGCAACGTTAGACATCGTACGTCCTGGTACAAGATCAATTAAGATTTGTACATTTATTTTTGAGCATTTATGAAATTATACCTTGAGATGTTCTATGCCCACTTGGGTGATACCCGGGAACTTATCAGTACTAGTAATTTAGTGCTTTTGTTTAGCTTGATTGTGAAGGCTTAATAATCATAAAAGTGGAGAAAAAAAATGGAAATTAATCCACAAAGAACTTGAAAAAATAAGCACACATAAGTACTGTTTAGTATGTGGAAATCATTGTAAAAAAAAAAATAGGATTGAAAATATACGTTGCAAAAGTATTGCTATTGAAGCCCACTTGGGCAGGGCGAAGTAATGACACATCGAGTGAATAATGTCTCATGGTGTTTTGTGAGCTTATTTTTTATTGTTAAAAAATAAATAATCAGTTAATTATAGTAAAACATGGTCTAGACTTGAAAATGAGCGAAAAGGATTTAAGTGCCTTCAATGATGTTATACTAACATTTTCAATATGGCGGTGAAAAAATCGAATGTAACCGATGCAGTCCTTTTTTGATGTTTATGTAAAATGACTACATGATTTCTGATGTAAAAACTATATCGCTCACAGATCTACATTGTGACCAAGGTGCAGCAGCACTGAAACGCGTTGATACTATTACGATAAAATAAGTTAATCGGACTAAACAGCACTGAAGTGCCGTGGTTTCTTTATCCTGAATAAGAAATAATCAGAGAATCATATATATACCCAATGCCTAGTAATAATTGCTGGCTGACCATGGTCTGTGGCATGGGCAGACTAGGCCTCACAGTAAATTTAGCAAAATATTAGTGCAAAGTTCCCAAACAACACACAAGAAATTGGGGAAAAAGCAGTTTAAAAGATTTAAAACCAGGCCCCCATTCCTCCCAAACCTGTTCAAACATTTCTCCTAGAAATTAACGTAAAAAGTAAATGCAAAATAGGCCTCTCCTGCAACTTCTGGCCACCCACAATCAAATTTAAAAAAGGGAGAAAAATCATAAAAGTTAAAATACTGGTGCATGCCCTCCATCAAACAGCAAACTTACTTGATTCCTCAAAAAAAGTCATTGACTAGCCAATGCAGAAGGGATTGCAGACAAAGAGGAGCGTGATCCTTTTCCCTGAAATTCCAAATGCAAAGTGAGCAACGGATAGACGAAGCACTAGCAGAAGCCTTCTGGACTGCAGCCCCTTGAAAGTGACCATTCACAACCGTCCGTGTTAGAAAATGGCACCAGAAGGCTTCCTAGCCACAGGAAACTGCGCTAGGGGATGCCAAATCTCACTTTCGCTTGCCCGCTTGCTTGCTAGAACCTAGCATTGTTCCTGCTGTCATCGTGCTGGTCGAACAGGAGCAAAATTCCAACATGCGTTGATTGGTGGGATTTTTGCCAGAACTACGCATTAAAGAGTATTGTAGAGGGACCAAAATTCCACCAATTCCATAAGCAGAATAAAATTTCCCACTCACCCCTACTATAAACGCTCTCATACGGTTGGATGTGTGAAACCTTGTTTCCATGCACTGATTTACTGACAATGGGTTTGATTGTGGTGTTTACCAAAGTACGAGGAATTTCGCCACCCAGCAAATATATGTCCAATTGCCATCCAACCATAGAAACCGAAATGGAAACAGCCAGAGCTACATATAAGAAATTGCAGTGTTGCTGCACCATGTTAGCTTAAAGCAGTTTAGGCAAATAGATCGTAACCTCAGAGTGAAGCAATTAGTCCTCTAATCTCTACTATAACATCACTATCCTATCTCGAAAGCTGCAGTGATTTTTATTCTGCATCAGCTGGAGGCCTAAGGCTCTAACGTCCTCTGACTGGTAACCTAGCTCTTTAATTGTCCTTTTCAACATCTGTCAGTGATTTGTATGAGTGACTTTCGATTGTTTAAGAGCCTCCTCAATGTCTGTCAGAAACTCATCAGATTCAATATCAATATTTGCATGCTAGGTCCAACCAGGACCTGAGTATTTTTGATGGACCTTTCTTTCTCTCTTGGGTAATTTGGAAGATGTCAAAACTGTGCTCTCGTCCATGACGTCAAGTTGGTTCCAGTTCTTCCAACTCACTAACCTCTCTTTTTGTCATTGGTCTTTTTCTAGTTGTCAACAGTCTCTTTCAAGTTGTCATAGTCTTTGGCCAGCCTTTCACTCAAGCCACGATTCTGAGAGGTGCTTATGATTGCTGGCTCTGATAAGGCTGATTCACTCTCAGAAGTGGAATCTTCTCTGGTTGTCCCACTTTCTGATTCCTGCGATTTCTCATTGGGTAAGTTTGGTTCCCCTCTCCTTGTGTTTTTGCTTGCTATTTGAATTCTTATGTTTCACCCCTTGGCTCCTATACTGGTCTTCCTCTTCTGCGGAAGCCTCCGAGATTTCAAATCTGGGTTGACTCAAGGAACTTGTGGAAGGTTGGCCCTGCTTCTTCCTCCTCTTGTCTTATCCTCTAGGTATGGGGGCTGGGTATCCAGTTTGGCAGACCAGCATACTTCACAGCAGTGTTGGTGACCAGGATCACCTGGTACGGACCTCTCATATGCTCCTCCAGGCAAGAATTGCGACATGTTTCTCTATGTTAGATTAGGTCCCTATGGAGGTTAGGTCAAGTCCTGGAGTCTCTCAGAAAGCTGGAGTAGGTGTGTTAACCTGATAGGAGCTAGAATAAACCACATCAGCAAATCCCTTGCAGTACGTGAGAACCAGATCCTCTGTGGTATTCACAAGGGCAGCAGCTAGAACAGAAGAAATTTACATGGCTCTCCTCATCAATACCTCGCGCGGTTATTACCTTGTAAGTCTACATGGGGTACTTCATAAGCTCATCAACACCAAAGGAAGGGCGTCTGCCATTTAAGAGAAATAGAGGCACATGCTTTGGCCAATTTATCTCTTATCGCCCTATGCAGTCTCTCTCTACGATGGCTGAAGCTTCAGGTGTATATCTGCAATGAAATATCTGCTAAATCCCTAGTGCTGTGCATAGTAAATGCATCATCTCATTCTTAAAGTGACTTCCTTGGTCTGATTCAAAATAAACGGGCATCCCGAATCTATGTATCAACTCTTGTAATAATAGTTTGACGACTGTCACATATCCTGGTGGACTATGCTTCAACCCCACAGGAAAATAAACAGAAAATCACAAGGATATAACTCAATTGGTTGCATTGGGGCATCTCCACATAATCAATCTGGAGATGGTTGAAGGGACCAGTTGACTTCCTAATTTGACTCATGGTCACTACAACCTTTTTGTCCACATTTTGTTTCTGACAAGTTGCTTAATGCTGACACAAACTTTCTGCCAGTGATCGAATATGGGGGTTATATCAGTACTGTTGAAAGGTAGACACCATCCCAACCCTGCCTACATGTGTTGGACCATGCATGTGCTGTACCATGACAGGTAGCATCAAATCAGGTAGCACTGGTTTCCTGTCACTAAACATCCAAATGTCACTGTCATCCCTTACACATGGCATTTGTTCCAATTTGGCATCGCTATTTCTGGAACAGTGTGTTACAGTACTCTTAGCTCATTGAAAGTATGTACAGTGATTAACAGCATATTTCTCAAAGTCTCTCCTTCCACATTGCATGGCTCATCCCTGTGAAAAGTGCTGGACGATTTTGTCCGCAAAGCGGGTGCCTATAGTGACAACGTCATTGCTACTCTTGTGTGCGTCACACTGCAGTACTGCAATCTCTTTCAGCAATTGCAAGGCTTCCAATAGATTGGAGTCATACAGCCCATTTTCGATAGGGGGCCTCCAAAGAGTATATTTTTGAGCTCCCAGAAGGCGTCAATGCTTTCATCATCCTTTTGTATACGATCATTGACATCAGTGTGCGTCAGCCTCAGAAAAGGCTTTGCCACAATTGAAAAGTTTGGGATCCAGTGTCGGCAATAGCCAACCATACCCAAGAACATTCGCACTTCTCTCCGTGTGGTTAGGAACTTCATCTTACGGACTTTTTCAATATATTCATGGGGCACTCGTCTTTTCGATCTGATGTCTGAGATACGTGACTTCCTTCTGAAAGCACTGTAATTTTTCAGGTGAAACTTTATGCCTATTCTCAGCCAATTGGTTAAGTAGAGCAATTGTGTCATGTCTAGAAGCTTCCTTGGTCATTAATGCAATCAGAAGATCATTGTTGTATTGAGTCAATGTTGAGCTACATGTTAACTGTAAATAAGATGGATTTTTAGTGTACCCTTTGGGAGCACGACATCCCACAAGAGTGTTCTCTTGAAACCAAAATGAAAAGAGAAACTGGCTCTCTTCATGAAGGGGAACCAAGAAGAATGCTTGGCAAAGTTCAATACCCGTAAACCATTCAGCTTCTCGGGGAATTCACAACAAAATTATGGCTGGGTTCAGTACCACAGGATAGCATGGAACTACAATCTGGTTCATTTTTTAGAGTTCCAGGACAATCCTTCATTTTTTGTTTGCTTTTTACAAAGCCATAATCAGAGAGTTGCAAGGACTCCCAATGAGTTCCTGTAAAATGCCCTGTTCTATCATTCTCTCAATGACAAAAGTGATATCTTTAATGTCATTTGGAGTCATTTTCTAAAGGCGCATTTGCATAGGCATGACACAAAATTATGTGGCCCTCCTGCAGAATGGGCTCTACACAACATTCCATGCCATTGCATGCATTCTGCATGGCGTAGAAATTTAGGGGACTGTCTCCAAAACAAGAAACCTAGGGGCCCTCCGGACCGCAGGGGCTGTAAGGGCCTCTATTTAGCCCCTGCTCATTTGAGGAAAGATTGCATTCGACAGAATGCTTATCTTTAGGGGTTTTGCACCTTCAATCGGATTTCTCTCCCTGTAAAATCCCAAATGTCCTCTCTGACTTTCTCTTTCAAATCAATAGGTAAGTCGTCTTTGGTAATAATCGGATGCAACCTGATAACAGGTTCCAGTGTTTGAGCTTGAACTCTGCATTTGCTGCTTTGGACTAGATTCTGACTCTATCCTGCATACAGTAAATGATGCGTTTGAGCTTACAAAGAAGGTCTCTTCCTAACAAGTTTACAGGATTCGACTCACACACCATGAACTTCTGTAGTTCCTTGATGTCCCCTATTCTTACCGTGGACAAGTGCAGTAATCCGGGGTTGGTATACTGCTATTTTGTAATGCCTACAACTTGGACTTCTTTTCTTGCGAGGGGTAGGTTTGGGACATCAGCTGTTCCAACAGTCGAGTGAGTGGCTCCTGTGTTATCATGAAAGACACTGGATGTCCGTTGACCTCTCCATTTACATATGGCCCACTCTGGTCAACATCGTGAACTGTGGCAACCATGCACTACTCCTCCCGTCAGGCACCGTCATGGTCCTGATCAAGGTCTGTGAAACTCTAGAACATCATAGGAACTGGACCATTCTGAGACACCAATGGATTATGAAGAACCCTTTGGCTCGATTGGAAATGTGGAATTCCTCCCTGCGTTTGTAGAGGTTCAGGGGAATTATACAATACACCTAATTTTGAAATCTTTTGAGTTGACTTAGGAGATCTGGTTATCAGAGGAAACTGCCACTGGACGGCAACATTTGCAGCTTGGGCATCGATCATGGCTCAATCAGTATGTGTAGAGACATTAACGCTTCCAATGCCCAATCTTATTGCAAATGTGGCAAGGAGTAACCTTCTTTGGGTACCTATACTTGTTCCTGGCGTATTACATCAACCTCTCCCTACTTCTGTGGCATTTCCGCCAGATACACTTTGCATGCTTGTCCCAATACTGGGGTTAATTTCGGCCTATGGAGGGGTACATTAAATCCCTTCATTTCTCCATTTTGTTGCTAATTGGGTCTGAGCTATGCAGTTCTACTCCTTTAGCCCCTTTTGCTTTGCTTTTAACATGTAACTGAAATATTTACTGCAGGATCTCATCATGGGGTTTACTCTGTCAACAAAGGACACCTTGAACAATCTGGTCGCTAATTTTAGGTAGTGCTTGCGCAAAAGAGGCAACGAACCTCCCATGTTATCTCCAAGTGAGTCATTTTGTCCACTATGCTCACTGTGCGCCTGCATTAACTTCTCAAAGAATGCATGCACAGACCCTTCTTTGAGTTATTGAAAGGTTCGGAAAATCTTGGCCAATTTATTACTCTTTGGGGAACCTCCATTTTTAAGTATTCTATAACTTCCTCATATTTGGTCTTGACTAAAGGTGAAGGTGCATTTGTTTCTGCTACCCGAGGGAGCCCCTGGGTGGCCATTCCACCGCTCTCTTGCATTCTGCCCATAGGTCTTTTGGTGTTGCCACTTAAAACAACATGTCCAAATCGTCCTACATGCCCTGTGAATTGGTCAAAAGCTGATCCATCTGTGTATACCACTTAGTGGGATTTTCCCTTAACTTTGGAACAGAGTTCCTAAAATAGAAGAGATCTGTATGGGACCATGGGACATGCCCATATGATCCTCCCTGTATCTACCTCTCACATAATACTATCGTATTGAATTCAGTTGCTCTCACAGTTTCTCCTGCAGCGTCCCCGTCACCTTCCTTGGTAATTTCCTTCTTTAGTTTAACCATAATCCTTTCCTTCTTGGGCTACAATTCTTTAAACTTCTTAGTCTTGCTCCAATCCCTATTATTCTCCATCCGATGAAAGCGACGTGCTTATCGAGGGCTGAGTAGAGGGTGAAATGAGGCTTTAGGTGCATTAGAACAATGAGAGGGTCGGAAAATTAATGGCAGGTAACAGAGACAGAGAGTCCGTGAATAGCAAGAGGGGGGAAAGGAGAATCCAGTACAGAAAACAGGACAATATAAGCCTGTTGCAATTTCCCCTTAACTGGGAGAAATTTCTTGTGGGCCTCTTGTCCCGGCATCGTAAATTCATGATAAATTGATATAGTGTTCCCTTCATGGGTGAGGTTGCGCTTCTTCCTAGCTAGCCGCAGGATGGTGTCACAATCATGGTAGTTTAACAGCCTGGCTATGATGGGTCTAGGCACAGAGCCAGGAGGGGGCCTGGCTGCTAAGGAGCGGTGCTCTCTTTCCACTACCAATTGTTTAGAGAGGGTTGAGGCATCGATTAGCACCACCAGCATGCACTCTACATACTTCTCCATCCGCCCAGTAGCTGTGGATTCAGGGACATCAAGGATGCGGATGTTGTTTCTACGTGACCTCCCATCCAGGTCTTCGTTCTTAGCAGTAATGGCCCTCAAGAGGCATTCCATGGTTTGCATTTGTTCCCCTCTCTGTGTGGATACGTCCTTCAGACTAGAAATCCGCTGCTCAGCCTCGCTGAATCTGCCCATCATGTTTCTTCCGTCTGAGTAATGAAGTCCATGAGCATACTCATGAAATCCATTTTAGGTTCTATAGAGGTGAGACTTTGGCGCATAGTGAGCAGCAGGGAGCGTATATCAGTATCCTTGGGCTGTGTCTGCAGTTGCTGCCCCTCAGCCATGTCCATGATGGAGCCTTCAGCTGCACATGTGCTGATTTTTGGGGCTCAAAGGGGAGTTTAGTTTGCCATCTGTTTTCCCCATATCTGTGACTCACTGTCATCAAAGAAGGAGCAGTGCAGCAAATAACCAGTACGAAGGTGCTTAGGCTAGTAGTGGGGGATCTACTTATTTAGCCCACGCTGATAATGACAAGTGTTCATCCCCAAAGCGGTGTCCTCTTGTAAACGCATCCAGTAGGCAGCACACTACCCCACAGAGAGGGGGGCTACTTCCAATTGTGAGACCTTTTTCTGTCCGCACCTCAGGCATCAGCTGCTTATTGTCCCACAACCGCCACTCACCTCCAGAATAGTGAAGTCTAGACCACTTCATAGGCTGTCTCCCAGCCACTATGTCATTGGGCGGCCCGCTCAAGTCCATAGCGTATGTTTCTTTTGCCGCGGTGCTCTCCACTGTTGCCACGCAGAAGGAGCACCCTCCATGGCCTCCAGCAGCACTAGCGTTCTCACACCTCTCTTCGTGGGTTATTGCTGATCGTGACCAGAAAGACCACTTCAGGTTACTGCAGTGTACTGTGTTTTTTGCCGCCAAGTCTCCAGGCAGGTTCCGGGCCGTCTTAATTTTTCCTTGTGAACCGCCCAGCTCCAATTCCTTGTCGCTAATCAGCCTTTTACCCCCGGGGAAGCCTGTTACTGAGGCAGGGTCCACAATATCTGCCATGCCTCTTTCCCATTTGTGGCAGCTCCTAGAAAGAGATGACTTGAAGCTCCTCCAATAGTGGCATCACAGCAGCCATTTTTCAAGGCTTCCCAGGCTGCAACACCAGTGCCCTCAAGCAACCAGCCCGCTCGCCATTCTCGGTGGTCTCCGTGTATTTTTTTACACCCAGTCGAGCAGCGCAACACGTTCAGCAGCTCACAAGAGCACTAAAACTCTCTGACAATCCCATAATGGCAGGATTATGAAGGATTAGTGACCCGGGCGGCAGGAGCCCCACTCAGATGTGGCCATCTTGCTTGCCAGGTCTCTGGTGCCCTGCCGATTCAGCTTAACTAGTACTGATTGGATCCAATTAGAACCATCAGCTCTGCTACCAGATCTGTTGGCACGCAAACCAGTTTCACATACTTGTACCAAATGTGCAGCAATTGCTCAAACCAAGAGCACTGAAGTCCCTATATGAACGTTGAGCTCCCCAATTTAAATTATATTTATTTCCAATTATCTTAAATCAATAATTGGAGTGGTGCCATTCACAGTAAGGATGACAGACATGGGTCAATATTTTAATGAGTTTATTTTAAAAAGTATTAAGCAAAATACATGGAGTATGTCATAAGCATGGTTAGGAACAAAGAATACAGATTACAACCAGAAAGAATTCAGTAAAGTTTAATGCAAAATACACCATAGATTTGCCTTAGAGTGTGGGCAAAGGGGTTCCTGTTGGACATAGGAAAGGTGTGTCCTATTATAGGATTTTAGACAAATTATTTCATATATTACTACACATGTACATGGTTCTCAGGATATGCGCCAATGAGAAGCAAGCAAGAAGAAACATTTCACTAGAGAATACATTCAAGGATTCTCTCATAGTACTATTACATTGAATAAAGTTTTTCTCAAAGTTTATTCAAGCACAATAATAGACACATTTTATAGACAATAGTCTGAGAAGTTGTGGTATTCTTGGTTAGGTACAGCTTGGGGAGAAGCCTCTGGGAATGCTCACCGTCTTCTAGTGTGAAGCTTGGAATTCTTTAGTTAGAGCTGAGAAAAAATAACAACCATGATCACATGGTGTGGTGCAGCATCAATTCAAATGGAAGACAGTATATTTTCGGTAGCGCAAGTTTGCATTCAAACATTTTTAAAAGCATAAAAGGTAAAACAACATTCACAGTCATTTTATAATGTACGGTTTCTTTTCTATATGAGGTTTTCCTCAAGAGAAAGGAGAAAGCGATACAAATCGGTAAGCGATCAAGAGAGCAAGTATAGGAAAGAATGCAGTGATTATCTCATTGAAAGACGTACAGGTGGAAAAGGGTTACAGCATACATTTGATCAAAGATGTGGGACAAAAATCAAGAGTGGGCAGAGCTATGAATTCCAAAAGAAATCAATCAATCAATCAAGACATTTATAGAGCGCACTACTTACCCGTAGGGTCTCAAGGCGCTGGGGGGAGGGGGGTGCCGTTACTGCTCGAACAGCCAGGTCTTCAGTTTCTTCCTGAAGGAGAGGTGGTCTTGGGTCAGGCGCAGGTCGGTCGGGAGGGAGTTCCAGGTTCTGGCGGCCAGGTAGGAGAAGGACCTTCCTCCGGTTGTCGCTCTTCGGATGCGAGGGACGGCGGCGAGGGCGTGGTTGGCTGATCGGAGGTGGCGTTTGGGAGCGTAGAAGTTGATTCGGTTGTTGAGGTAGCTAGAAAGAGTGCTAAATCGGATAGATGTATCCACTGTGTAAAAAATGATATATAGATCCAAGAGGTTAAGTACGGAAGAATGTTTTGACCAGAGTGAAGATGGTTAGGGACATCAAGCAGCACTGAGTTGGCTAGGGACAGGCGACAGCACAGAGTCAGTTGAGTGAGGAGCATGAAAGAATACCTGAAAAGAGTAGAGTAGGGTGGAAGAGCCGAGAAATGCTAAGACGTGGCACTCGTGATACTGAGCCCAAGGCCAGGTGAGTGACTGTTAAGGTCCACCACAACCTTGTAAGAAAGGCTTGTGTCTCCCGTGCAGACCTCGATGAAATTGGAAACATATAGGCTATTATCATGTAAGCATCGATTGAAGTCACTGACATGAGGAGAAGAAACAAGAAGGAGAAAACGAAGTAAGGTGTTAATATATGTTAGCAGAGAGGAAAGGAGGTCTTTCTATTATAAAGAACAAAAGATCAAATGGTTAGGTAAAGGATAAAAAGTGGAATTAGGAGATAGAGAAAATTAGGAGTAACAACGAGGTGGGCAGAATCCAAGCTCTACCCTATAATAGCAAGATGACCATGGTGAATGACAGAAAAGGGAAGTGGTGAGAGCAGCAATGGCAGCACTGATTTAGAAGGAGTGTGCAAGACATTAACTAATATTAAAGAGTTGACACATTTATTAGGATGGGGGTTGCTTTATTGAAGACCATTCTTGGAGGAAGGAAGGACAAAAGAGATGGGAATATACGTTTGGAGGTTTGCGGTGAAGGGGAAATAGGTAAGGTGCAAGAAGGATAAAATAAGAATAAACAGGCATTTAAGAACAAGGAAAAGGAAAAATATAGCAGAGAAGCCAGGGCAAAGTAGGAAGCAAAAGTATGGGGATAGTAATAGGCAGTGAGATAGGCCAAGGCAAACCTTCCTGGCATAAACATACCCAAGCAGGCAAGACTATATCATCAACGCACTTGCCCTTTACTGATTGTCCCTAGGGGCAGAGGGCACACAGTAGGTATTGCCAATGGGATAGGTCTACTCATGGAAAAAAGGAAAATGGCTGAAAATAAAATCAAAGAGGTCTCCCTGTCCTTGTGACGATGATGAGGAGAACAGACTCCTGCAGTGAAGACGGGGCACATGTACTCCAGGAGAGAGAGGCAGCAGAAGTGCAATTAAAGTACCACAGTTGTGCTCCTCTTGATCCCTAGAATGCTGGACGTGTCGACCAGTCTGGGTTTGCACATGATGCTTATGTAACACAAACTAAAGCAGTACCTTAGGGATGGAAATGCAGTCCAAGATATCTCCATGTACTGTGGGTGATGATGAGGAGGAGATTAAACTTCAACACAGAGGAACCAGGATGCAGTAGAGGAGAAAAAAGGTAAAGTCACTGAGCTTCGGGAAATTATGGGAAGAGAGTGATGTCCGGTTTCTGGCTATCAGCCATCTTCAGCCAGGATAGCTTGACTCCAGTAGCGTAGTGAGCAAGGGACCCACGTCTGGGCATACCCTTCCCACATAGGGTGAACAGCAAAACGCTTGATTCCGGTCCAGGGAAGACATCGCTTGGCAGTTCGGGCTGGACTTTTCCCATAAGGCACAGGGTCAAGACTGATTTGCATATGGCCATGTCTGAACTGGGGTGACTTGGTAAGCAAAATAACGATGGATTAAACCCTGATCTGTTTTGCCATTGTGCAACATTCCGTCCATCATCTTGTGTGTTTTGCTAAGGTCATCACTACCCCGCTCCCACGCTGTCCCTTAACTGCCCAACCCCTTCCACTGCCCTAAAACGTACCCTTACCCCCAGCTCTAAAAACGACCCCATCTACCCATTACCCTCCCACTGTCCTAAGGCCTTAAACCCTGCCCCTTTACATACACTACCTCGACTCCTGCGCTGTCCCTTAAACTACCTCACCCCGTCTCACTACCCTAAGCCCTACCCGACCCCCCAGCCTGAAAAACTACCTCATCTACCCATTCCTCTCCCACTGCCCTAAGGCCTAAAACGCTGACCCTTTAAGTTCAATACCCCAACTCCCCTGATCCCTCCACACTGTTCCTTAAACTACCCCAACTACCCATTCCCGTCCCACTGCCCTAAGGTCTAAAACCCTGCCCCCTAACTTACACTACCCCGCCCCCCCAGTGTTAAAAGTTAAGCTGCAAACATCAACATTATCGGCGCCATCTTGCTCTCCTTGAACCCATTCGTGCATGTAAGCGGCAGCCATTTTGAGCACCATGGCCTCCTTGCCCCTCGCTGATAGCCAGCGCGTCTCTCTCTCTCAACCTCGCAAGCATTCCCCCGCACGCTGACAACCCCCCCGCTCTCACATGCCCTGAGTCATAAACCCCTCTTCAGCGCGACTCTGCCTCAGAACCCCATCCTGTTCCCAGCGCGACACCTCCCTTCATTCCTTTCATGGTCCCAGGCCCTTTGATACAAACCCCCTTTCCTGTGTGCCCGTTTGTCTTCCTCTTTCCCAGGCCGACACCTAGCTCTGCCGATACTGTTTATTGCCCCTCCCCGTACAGTAGAAAGCTTCCCTCATCAAAGGACCCCCGAGTTGATCAAAGCCCCCACCCTAAGAGATCCGATCAAACCCCCACATTCCGTGAATCGGCGGAATGTCCAGCTGCGCGATAATCATCACCTGTTGTGACCGGGGTGGGGACTTCAACTGTAAATGTGTGTGGGAACGGGCCTGTAGGGGAGATTCAGAGGATGTCCTTTCATACTTCAAAGCATTACAAGACTGTGTTACCTGCAATAAAATTCATTTAACTGTGTATAAGAGGCCAGGCCTCTGAGATGCGGTTAGAGCACCTCGTGACGATACTTGCTGTCCGAACTGATGTGTTCTCCTCCGGAGAGAATAAAACCCTTGTTTCCTGCCTTCCAGTCTCCAGCGCCTGCCTCTTCATTGGTTAATATCTTGTGGGTTTAAGAGGCGACACCGCCGGGCAATACTTAAGGATCTCTTATTCTGATTGGTAGCCTGACCTTTTTAACAATTGGCGTCCCAAACGTGGGGCCCATCAGTGACTCGTGGATCCAGTGGGAGAGGTCCTGACGACAGAGTGAACGACTGCAACGATCGGGGAGTGCACCTGTCCGATAGACCCTCATCTGACAGCCGATCATCCGAACTTCACTGGTTCCGAACAGACCTCTCTCGAGCGATCTACGGTCCTGACTGGGAACCATCAGGAGTGCCGCGAGGATTACGAAGAAAAGAGGACGATCGGGCGCTGGATTCGGAAGACAAGAAACTGTCCATGCGGTCCGGGTAAGGTCGTGTAAACACGACGAATTGCGAAATAATTATTTGAACTGTTTAGAAAATACTAGTATTACTCTTTGTTAATTTATTTGGAGATCCACTGTCTGCAAACGGAGAAACAACAGGCTCTCTCTTTGCAAACAGTGGAGGATAGGTAATACAACCGTTGCACCTATCTTTCTCCCCCACTGATTAATTATTTGAAACTGAACTATTGTTCGCAGACTGTTTTCTGGAGATTCTCTGTCTACAAACAGGAAAGAGCCCCCTCCCCCCTTTTTACAGATAGTGAAAGGGTAGGTAACGCAGACCTTTGCGGGCCTACTTATTCTCCCCACTGAATTGTTTTGACCGAACGTTGACTATTTGATATTTGTTCATGAGGTATTCACTGCCTGCAAACAACGTAGAATAGGAATATTCTGTCTAGTCTTTGCACGCAGTGATAAGATAGGCAGTGCTGACTTTTTGTCCCCGTTGTGCTCCGTCATGTCTGTCTTCTCCCCACTGATTGGTAGCCTGTTTAGCCCGGACCGCTTATTAGAGGTGAACCATCCGGCTCCACTGGAAGGCACCCCTAATAAGGACATGTTCATGAAGCATGGATTGATCGCTATAGCCTATAACAAACTGTGGCATAAATATACGAAAAAGGATCGAGAAAGTCAGTGGCCACTGGTAGGATCCTTCGATGATGACAAAATAAATGCGCTAGAAACAGCCCTTGGTAAAAACAAGACAACGCCCACTATGCTTGATAGTTTCGGCATGTGGCGCAAAGAAACTGAACAACGTAAAAAGAAAACTGAGAGTAGGTTGGGAAAAGAGCTGCGAAAAGCAGCCCACCTAGCTGCTCAGAAACTGGAAGGAGAGATTAAGGAAAGAGAGAAAGCCAAACAGAAACTAGAAATGGAAACATCAAGTCAGTGTCCGGTTAGAACGTCCTCCATGCTCTACCCCGATTTACCCTCGAGACAACGAGCCAACGATGATCTGCTGTTAGGTCCTCCGACCATCCACATGCCCCCTCCATACGCCCCCTCCCAACCCTTAGCACAGCACCTCCCACCCCCAGGTACAAACGAAGGTAGCATCACAGCTTCGGCCCCCATGGCCTCTGTGCCGGCCGAACCCCTTGTATCAAATACTGCACAAACGACAACGTTAGACGACCCCGAGACCCCAAGGGCTGGTTCTGCTAGAACAAACAGACTAAGCAAAGATGAGCGAACAGGGATCGACAAGATAGCAAGGACACTGGTAGAAAGGAAGGAAGATGAAGAGTACATCACGGATATGTTTAACTCGTATACCGGGAGTCACAGGCGACATTTTACCGTACGACTGTGTTACCATGTCTTGAACGCATACGAAGACCGATATCGAGACAAAGGTCCCGAGAGCCTAACGACTCTGTACCGGAAGGTCGATATCGGGGATGAGGGCGAGTGTGATGTGACGGACCTCCTTACGCGTACGCTTGAGGTTTTCCGCCACCTCACTGAACGAGAATCGGGAACAAAACCTACGACCTCCGTAGTGACCGAGCCGCAAACTGAGCAATCTAACACCATGATGCCGATACGAGAGGCTGCCCCTTATTGGGTCCCTCCACGAGGTGCAGGGACTAACGATGATACAAACCACCCAGATGCGAAGGGGAGGGTAGTGTACAACTGGGTCTACCAGCCATGGGACCGGCAAGAGATTCTGACATTCCGGAAATCTCTGCCTGACCTACGTAAAAACCCCACGGCCTTTTACACTGAATTGGGTACTTCCCTAGGATCAACGATTATGACCCTGGCTGACATCGACTTGTTTTTCGGGTTATGTCTACCAGCTGATGTGTGGAAACAAATCCGGAAAGTCGACCACCTTGAGCTGTTTGGACATACCTGGTCACAACTCGATAACATCGATAAACAACGAGGACCTGGACAAAAGCCTTTGAAATCCATTCTAGACCTTCCAGACAAAATCGTACAGAAATTAAAAACCTTGATTCCAGAAAAGAAAGTGGACTGGTCGATAGTAACGGCCTGTCGCCAGAAACCCCAGGAGGATGTATCGGAATACTTCTCCCGGTTTGAAACGGTGTTCTCCGATTACAGTGGCCAGGACATGACTACTGCAACCGGACACCATCTGTTTGTCCAGAATTATGTTAAGGGTCTGTCAGCAGAGGTCTCCCAGAAACTGCAGGCTAGCGAGAGTAGTTGGGCAGCCTCCAAACCTACGGCTATCCTCCAGATGGCCCAATATTATGAGCATCAGAAAAATGAACACGATAGGGCAACAGAGAAAAAGAAGAAGGACTTGAAAGAGAGGGTGATGATGGCCCAACTGCAAGGGGTGACTATAGGACGAGACCAATACCGGGGAAACTACCAGACGAACGCCCCTAAGGCTGCATTTCCCCAGGACCGCACTTTGACTCCCCACAGTGGACGTACAGACCTTAGAGAGGACCAGTGCGCTTTTTGCAAAGGAACTGGCCACTGGAAATCCCATTGCCCAGTTCTTCTGGAAATAATCAGAAACAAAGACCCCAAGGACATAGTAAGTGGACCGAGAAATAAGGGACAACAGCGAGGGCCCTCAAACGACACGACTAACGATAGATCAGGCAGGCCAAATACATTCGATCGACCCAGGCAGAACCAATACCAGCAATCTGACTACGATGACGCCCACAACTTTGCATAGGACTGCCAAGGGCAAGGGAGGGATCCAGTCGAGCTCTATGTTGACCAGCAAGGTCCTTACATCACTGCTAAGGTCCTGGGTACCAAGTCTCCATTTCTGGTAGACACTGGCGCAACACGTAGTGCGTTATCTAAACGACTGATTCCGGGGGCACCCTTGTCTGGCTCACTTATAACATCGACAGGTTTCGATGGAACGCCCTCCACTAACCCTTTGTCCGCCCGATCCTCTTTGACGTAGAAAACAACACCACTGACACCACGTTCTTACTTTCCTCCAATAGCCCTGACGCCATTATGGGACTTGACTTATTGAAACACTTCCGAGCGACGATCAGATGTTCTCAAGATGGAGTACGAGTTTTCCTTTACGACAACCCCGTTCTGCTTAGACATTGCCCTCCCCGACGCATGTTTTCCATCACCGACGTTGACACATCCCTGCTTGACACTCTGCCTCCGTATCTGTGGGCCAAGGCGGATTCGGACGTAGGGCGCATGTTGATTGACCCAGTGCACATTACTGTCCGACCAGACACTCCCAAAACTTCCACAATATCGGATATCGCCCGAGGGCGAGAAGGCATTGGTAAAGATTATTCAGTCGCTGATAGATGCAGGAGTGGTAGAGGAAGTGGTAAGCAACGTTTGCAACAGCCCTATCTTGCCCATCATCAAGAAACAGGGAGAGGGAGATGAGAAGGCATACCGTTTTATCATTGACCTTCGAGAGATCAACAAAGTGGTGATACCCCAGTACCCTGTGGTCTCAGACATCACCACCATCCTGACTTTGATTCCTTCTACAGCCACCACCTTCACTGTCATTGACCTCAAAAACGCATTCTTTTCCATCCCTATCCACCCGGACAGCCGATATCTCTTTGGCTTCACCCTAAAAGCCCGCTCATATAGGTTCTGTCGAGCACCCCAGGGCTACACAGAAAGCCCTAGCATCTACAGCCAGGCCCTCAAGAGACAACTGGATCAAGTCCAGTTACCCGATGGAGTGGTGTTAGTGCAATATGTCGATGACATCCTCTTGGCAGCCGACACCACTCCACTGGCAGTTACAGCCACCATTCAACTCCTGCGCTTCCTTGCGGAAAACGGCCACAAGGTCTCCAAGAAGAAGTTGCAATTCTGCCAACCCCAGGTCACTTACCTCGGCCACCTTTTGTCCAAAGAGGGAAGGAAACTCACTCCTGATCGAATCCAAACCATTCTCGAAACTCCTGTCCCGAAGACCCAGAAACAGGTTCGCTCCCTACTAGGCCTCACCTCCTTCTGCCGACAGTGGTTACCGAACTTTAGCCTCGTTGTGAAACCACTGCTTTCTCTGCTAGGTAAAGATGTCCCCATTCCACTCCCTTGGACCCCTGAGTGTCAAACCTCCTTCACGGAACTACGAGATGCCCTTTGTTCAGCCCCTGTCCTAGGTACCCCCGATTACAAAAAGCCCTTCTCCCTTTACACTCACGAAAGGGAGGGGTGCGCTTTATCTGTCCTGACCCAGGCCATTGGCCCAAAGCAACGACCGTGCGCTTACTTCTCTGCCACTCTTGACCCTGTAGCCAGAGCCTTGCCTGCCTGCCTTCGAGCTGTAGCTGCTGCTGCAATCTCTATCCGACAGAGTGAGGGAATCGTACTCTCGAATTCCCTCACGGTACTGGTACCCCATGCAGTTGACACCCTCCTGAACCAAACCAAGACACAACACCTAACAAGTGCACGACTGACTGGATACGAACTGACTTTGCTTGCACCCCATATCACCCTGAAAAGATGCACCACACTGAACCCGGCAACTCTGTTACCCTTGCCAGAGAACGATCCCAATGTGCACCCTGTACATGACTGCGTGACTCTTACGGACGAACAGACTAGAAGTAGGGTTGACCTCAGAGACACGGCTTTCCCTGACCCTGACGGGGAGCTGTGGGTGGACGGTTCTTGCATCAAACTCCCCGATGGCACCACTTCGCTGCCTATGCGGTCACCACGGCTCGAACTGTAGTCGAGACGGCCCGCATCGCGCAACGATCTGCCCAGGCAGCAGAACTGATCGCCCTGACACGAGCCTGCATTCTGGCAGCAGGAACCACAGCGAACATTTACACCGACAGCCAGTATGCCTTCGGGGTGGTCCACCATTTTGGGCTCCTTTGGGGGGAAAGGGGATTCTTGACATCACATGGCACCCCCGTTCTACACGGGGATCTAGTCTCCGCCTTGATCGAAGCCGTCCTTCTCCCCAAAAAGCTTGCAGTCGTCAAATGCCAGGCACACAAAAAGGTGACAGACATCATTGGGCAGGGAAATGCACTAGCCGACATCACGGCCCGAACGACAGCTGAAAATAGAACGACAACACATATGTACGTGACCAGGTCACAAGCAGAAAAATGGACTGACGCTAGGGACACTATTAGAGACATTCAAACGGCTAGCACACAACACGAGCTGACTGAATGGACACGGGTGGGATTAAAAGATGATGAAGGCTGCTGGCGGACAAAAGACACAAACAAATGGTTGCTACCTGACTCGTACCTGATTCCCATACTGGCTATGGCACACTCCCCTGCCCACATAGGATCAGCCCCCATGATTGAACTTGTCTCCAGAGTTTGGCACAATGATAAAATCACAGATTCCGCCAAACGTCTAATCCAACAATGCTTGATATGCCTGCAACACAACCCCGGGAAAGGAACTGTAGTACCCCGGGGAGGATTTGGGGTCCCAAATCACCCATTTGAAGTCCTGCAGATGGACTACATCCAGCTGGACAGGTGCCAAGGCCTGAAATATGTACTTGTCGTGGTGTGCGCATTTAGCAAATGGGTGGAAGCATATCCTACCCGTGACAACACTGCTATGGCCACTGCAAAAGTACTGTTAAAGGAGTTTTTCCCCCGTTACGGCCTTTGTCGTATTTTATGGAGCGATAACGGCCCCCACTTCATAGCCGAAGTCATCCAGTTCATCTTAAAGGGGTTGGGCATCAAGCAGAAATTTCACGCAGTCTTCCACTGAGGTACTGGGTTTTTAAGAACCGGTACAGAACCGGTAACCCAGCGGTGCCAGGGGATCAACACCCAGAGACCTCGGGTTCTCCTGAGTCAGACCTACAGAAACTTCAGAGTCTTCTAGGTGAAGTCAAAGATTCGTTTATTGGCTGCAACCAAGGTGACAGGGTCCTCGAAGTACAATTCGAGTATATTCAGGAGACTGCACACTTTCACGAAGTTAGGCTTCTCTTCTTATACATAATATTCAGCCTTGGGCAAAACATTCCTTGGATTCGTGGTATTTCATTTATGGTTACTGATTACAAAAGAAAAGCAGAGTCATGATGACATGCACATATTTCACGTCGTGCTGCCCATAACAAATCATCCGGCAAGGCCCAACATTTCATCAGACATCGCTGGACCCCTAATAAAAACGGTCACCTCCCCTTCATAAAGCAAGTGAAGAAAAGGAGTGGAGAAAGATGTGAGCGAGATATGGCAGGTGTGCGCGCTGAAATGGTTTTATGGCTGGTTGAGCCTAGATGCTATCTTGCTCGGCCACTGGGAGGGAACTGACCTAACGAGTTTGGCCTGGGGCAATGGTTCTAACTTGTACTGGGGTCAGGGAGAAGTCGATTAAGGAGTATGTATCCTTGTGGAATCAAATTCAACTGGATTAAGGCCTATGTAAAGGGCAACATGTAGCTAAGGGTAGAGAATGCAAATGGCGATTTCGAGGTGAAATCGTCACTCGAATACGCCGAAAATACATGTACTTGATGTACTCGTCATTCTCGGTCTTTTGATACCAAATTCGTCCTATTTCGACAAAGTTTTTATTCTCGAGTTCAGTACTTTATATGGATCCAGATTTTTCAGAACCACAGACCCTCCTTTTGCCCTTACATAGGCAATTAATCTATCCTCATGTTAATCTGAGTCCAGATCTATATTCCTAAAGTCATTGAGATGTTGCTGCAACATCATTCTAGTGCTGAGCGCATGTCTTGACACAGGCTTCCTTATACATGATGTAACACAGAGGCCACATATTGCAGGAGCACACTGTATGCATAGACAGAACAGGAAAAGAATGGCTAAGACCATCCCAATGACCATCAGAATTTTCCATCCCCAGGCAGATATTAGTTCCCAGAACCATCCCATTAACGACCAATCTCCTTTATCCACATGAATAGATTCGGAAATCTTATGTAGTTTGGAGATGGCCCCGTACACTGTCGGAGCATTATCTGGAATAAAAATGCAACAACTGGACTGGATCAATTTGCATACTCCACCTCGGTCCGCAAGTATTACATCCAAAGCGACCCGGTTCTGAAGGGTCATCAGTCGATCCGACTGGAGCTCAGCAGTCAGGTTACTAAGGGCACCAGCAGTCTCAATCATGGTGGATTCAACTACCCTTGTCAATTGCCTTATGTTTCTGCTGTTAGCCATGGCTCCCCAGAACGGCAGGAAACCCATTGCAAAGTCACCAAATTCTTGACCTGCAGTGTCTTCTTTACTCAAAACACCTCTAACTACCCTTGTCCGATGGTAATCCGCCGCTGCTGTGTAGGTGGGAGGTAACAGGAATGAAACAAAACATGAGCCCGAGAAGTCAGGGGGCAACCATGTATAGGCTCTATCATGGCAGATGAAATAAGTACCCTTAGCGGCTAAAAAGGCAGGGGAAGTCTGAGATCCAAAAACATACGTTTCTGTACAGACACTCTTCCCTAGCTGAGCTCTGGGATTCCTGCCAATACCTTGCAGACACAGGTGACCTTGATGGGGTACGATCCAGATAGGGGACGATCTTTTGGCTTGCTGTTTCTCACTTAATGTAGTGCCATATCCGGTCACATTCCAACCTACATATGCAAGTATCTCATCATCCGGGGTATCTTCGTAAGAAGTTACTTCCTTGATCATGTCAACTATACCCTTGACTAGGGCGCTAGTCTTGAGGTTGTCTTTTACAGAACGTAGGGGTTGGATTTCTCGTGCATATATGAACATTGTCCTATATGCCCATACTGACCCATTGCGACTAAATGGCAGGACCAAATAGGGGATACCTCTATCCGTGGTGTGGGGCATGAGACCGCACACCCAACAGTTGGTTGTGTTCATTACAAGTTGGTGTTGGTGTAATAACTGAACGAAGGAGTTATTAATGAACTCTAATCTCCTATTTGATTCGTGGTCAGGCAAAGGGTGGAAAGAATGAGAGGAAACAGTAGGGGGAGGTATGGGTGATGTAGTGGGCGCAAATGTCACGTGAAAAGAGAATAAAACATAGCTTATCAAAAAGACCATTACGCTAAATAGCATAGAAATACACATTATTATAGAGTTTTTCTTCGTCATTGTTTTCAAAAGTCTCTGCTTAAAGTTCATTTGTTTGGCAGGCCTCTCCACATCAGGAAACTCCATCCTCTCTAAGGTGCTGCCCGCGGCGGTAGGTTGTTTCTGCTAAAGGATACTTCCGTCAGTCTAGGGCAGCTCCCTTGGACTAACCGGAACCAGCGACCTATCGTCGTCAGCTGCACCCAAAAGTCTTTAATCAACCGCGACCCTAGCAGCGGAACCCGGATGGCGGTTAAAAAAAACCCAAAAATAAGCAAGTTACCTAGATGGGAGAATCTGCACTTTCAAAAATAGTATTTGGGAAAAACGCATTTTTTATTAGTCCACAGGTTTTTCTCTCGGATCATAAAATAAATCACTTTTACTTTAGTCTGTTTTTCTTGGACGTAAATTGTAGCGTCTGGTCCAGAAATAGTAGTTCAGGTTCCACAGAGTTCAATTGTTCTGGTGGTGGCACAGTTTCTTGGAAAATGTTCTCACTCTTACAATCACGTTTAGCTTCTTTTACACGTTCATCAGTTGTGCGCTCTGAGTCAGTGCCTCCTTTCCGGACCCATTGGTCATGTGGCAGAGGGAAGGGTATCTTCTTACAATGGATCCCGTGGACCCAATCGGTCTTCCCCTCCACCCTAACAGTCGACCTTGTAGACAGGAGGACGAGGTGAGGCCCGGTCCATCTGGGCTGGTCGTTTCTTGTCCTCTGGAAGTTTCGGACAAGCACCCAGGAACCGGGGTCAATGGAGTGACCCGGTGTCTCAGAGACCGGAGGCAAGGTGTTGTGAACCTGTTGATATAAAACACGCAATTTAGCCGTCAATTCATACAAATAGTCAAGCAAAATGGGGTGTTGCAGCTCGCTAAACTTCGTGGGTCTAGGCACTCCCCATATGTTGGCTGGCCGACCAAAGATTATTTCATAGGGGCTGAGTTTCATTCGAGAATGCACAGTCATTCTGGTGGATAGGAGTGCTAAGGGTAGAGCGTCAGGCCATTTAAGACCTGTGCTCGCTTGGATTTTGGCCAATTTAAGTTTAAGCGTGCCATTGTAACATTCCACTAATCCAGCTGATTGGGGGTGATTTGCAGCGTGGAACTTCTGCCTAATGCCTAGCCCTTCACACACTCTTTTCATCACACAACCCACAAATTCACTTCCGTTGTCAGACCAGACCATTCTAGGCATTCCGAACCTGGGGAAGAACTCTTTCACAAGGGTTTTCGCTGTGGACAAGGCAGTATTGTCCCTTAGGGGATAGGCTTCTACCCATCTTGAGAAGGCACAAACAACCACGAGCACGTATTTTAAGTTGTTGCACCTCTCCATGTGTATGAAATCTAGCTGCAAAACCTCGAACGGATACGTAGGAGGTGCAAAATGACCAGCTGGAGTTGGGGTTCCCCTACCAGGATTGTGCTTCAGACATATCATGCAATTCTTGACAACATTCTCTGCACACTTGGGAATCCCTGAATTCTTCCACACTGGGGCCAACAACTCGCAAATCCCTTTCGCGCTGATATGGGCCATCCCATGAGCCATTGTAACCACTGCAGGCACATATGCATCGGGTAACAACCATCTCTGTTGCTCTGTCGATTCAATCCAACAACCATTTGCATCCATTCTCCCTGTACTTTCTCTCCACATGCTTAACTCTTTCTCCGTGGCCTCAGCTTGGATGGACTTCACACTTTCTATCGTGTCTTCACATATTCCAACATCACCAGTCCATCTTTCTGGGCTCGCAACATACATTCGGCTCATCATATTCTTTGCAGTGTCCTTAGCAGTTTCATCAGCGAATGCATTTCCACGACCAACATCATCAGTCACTTTCTTGTGTGCACTACATTTCACGATCGCTACTTTCAGGGGCAACGTCAGTGATTCAAGAAGCTCATTCACCAACTGACCATGCTGAATCTTGGCTCCATGCGAAGTCAGGAACCACGTTCTCTCCACAATCGTCCAAAACTGTGAGCCACTCCAAAAGCATACTGGCTGTCGGTATAGACAGTCACTTTCATTCCTTTAGATAACACACATGCTCTCGTCAGTGCCACGAGTTCAGCGGCTTGAGCTGAACCATGTGGTATTCGCGCAGTTTCAATGATTGTGTGCAAAGTTGTGACAGCATATGCTGTAGTCACGTTACCATTTGGGAGTTTAAAGCAGGAACCATCCACCCACAATGTACCATCACATTCAGCAAGAGGAGTGTCGAATAAATCAACTCTCCCTTTCGTCTCTTCCTCTGTTCTGAGGAAACAATCGTGCTGTTCTGAAGCGTCCGATTCCTCTGTAATTGGTAACAATGTGGCTATGTTCAAGGTACTGCACCTTTTTATGTGCACATGGCTTGCTAGTAGCGTCAATTCATAACTGGACAGTCGAGCACTAGTTAAGTGCTGTGTCTTGGTCCTATTTAACAACGTGTCTACTGCATGCGGGACCATCACGATTAGTGTATTATTCATTACTAGACCTGCAGACTGTCGAATAGAAACAGCTGCTGCTGCTGTGGCCCTTAAACAACTTGGCAATGCTCGTGCTACCGGATCCAAAGTTGACGAAAAATAGGCGCATGGCCGCTGTCTATCTCCGTATAACTGAGTCAGTACAGACAATGCACAGCCCTCCTTCTCGTGGACGTATAATGTGAAAGGCTTACTGTAGTTGGGGTTGCCTAACACAGGGGCCGAACATAATGCTGTGCGTAATTCGAGAAAACTTTTCTGACACTCATCAGACCAAGGAATGGGATTGGGTGTATTTGTACACGTTAGTGCCAATAAGGGTTTGGCTAATAACGAAAAATTTGGAATCCACTGTCTACAGTACGATGTGATGCCCAAGAAAGCGCGTACTTCTCTCTGCGTTCTTGGCACATTCAATTTCGCTATTGCCTGAATTCTTTCTGGGGTCAGTTTCCTTCCCTCCTTCGATAAGAGATGACCTAAGTAGGTCACTTCTTGTCGGCAATATTGAAGCTTGGAAAGTGACACCTTGTGATGCAGATCACATAGATGACGCAGTAATGTCAACGTGGCCATTTTACATATTTTCTCAGTATCCGCAGCGATGAGCAAATCGTCCACGTACTGTACGAGAGTGGCACCTTTGGGCAAAACCATTGTGTCAAGCTGACATTTCAGAGCTTGACTATATATTGAGGGGCTTTCACAGTAGCCTTGAGGAGCGCGTTTAAAGCGGAAACTGCGACCTCCTAAACTAAAGGAAAAAATATCCCTGCTTTCCTCAGCAATCGGGATACTGAAGAAAGCATTCTTCAGATCAATCACCGAAAACCAGGATGCAGATGCTGGAATCATAGTACAATAATGTTGTAATGTCGGGGACAACTGGGAATTGTGGCACCACTATCTTATTTACTTCCCTAAGATCAATCACAAATCCATACACAGGTGGCTGAGAAGGGTCAGTTCATTTTAAAACAGGCAGAACAGGACTATTGCAAACATTGCCTCGTGTTTCTTCAATTACGTCTTTTTCAATCAACTCGCAAACAATCGCTAGCAAAGCTTTTTCGCCCTCATTGGATATCCTGTATTGGGGAATTCGTGGCATTTTGACATTCGGCTTCAATGTTACAACATACGGTGGAATTTCTAAAAGACCTACATCATTCGGACCAGTAGCCCAAAGAATATCTGGTAGAAGTGCCAATTCTGCTGGAAGTGTATTTCTCGACAAATACATGGGAGAAACCACTTTCTTACCTAAAGTAAGTTGTACTCCTGAGGGAGAACAGTACAAAGTCGCATACAATCTTTTTAGCAAATCTAATCCTAGCAAATTTTCACCACAACCTGTTGTCAAAATAAGGGGTGCTTCGAATTCACAAGGACCAACAGAAAGAGATAAAGGGTCAGAAATTGGATTTCTAACCGGGGCGCCAGAAAAACCTACGGAAACGTTCATTTCGCCAGACAAAGGTGCGCCAGGGAGTTTGGAGTGCATAATAGAACTCTTTGTAGCACCAGTATCCAACAGAAAAGGTTCTGACACACCCGATGTAATCACCTCAACGTAAGGTCCACTCTGATCTACTGGAACTGAAACAACTCCCTCTCCTTGTCTTAGGCTGTCCTAGCAATCATTACTCTCCCACTGCTCATTTTCTGTGTAATACTCGTCAACGTAGTATTGAGCTGTCCTGTCAGATACGTTATTTTGCTGGTCAAACCTGTTCATAGAGTTTTGTGGTGGAAGGGGACGTGTGTCCTGAGGGGCGTTTCCACGCCCTCTACCTCTAGGCGCTTGCTGACTACCACGACCTCTTACGCCAGAAATTCCATTTGCACGTTGTGGTAGGGCAGGACAGTCATATTTGTAATGACCCTCTTGTTTGCAGTATAGACACTGGTTGGGACCTACGCGGTTTTGATTGTAATCGAATCTTTGCAAGTTTCTCTGAGGCTGCTGAAAAGTGTTCTGGTAATGATTCGGACCATTATTATTTTTATTACCACCACCACGTGGCGGATAGGCTTGCTGTAGCAAAACCTTTGTTTTGAGTTCTCTAGTTTTCTTCTCTACTTTATCTTTCTCATCTTTGTCTCTGTTCTCGTAGTACTGTGCGGTAGCTAATATCTGGGCTGAAGATGAGACTGCCCAAGAACTTTCCGAATCTTTTAATTTCCTACACAAATCTGGAAGTAGATTGTGCACAAATTTATCAACAAACAATCTCTGACCACCTTCTGTGGTCATATCTTGACCGCTATGGTCAATGAATGTTTCTTCAAATCTGGTGAAGAAATCTGACACAGTTTCTTCTTTCTTTTGCTTGCATGCAGATAACTTATCCCAATTTACGCGTATTGCAGGCATTATCGTTTTCATGTAATCTACTATTCTACCAGGTAGTTCCGCTATCAAAGGCTCAGGCTTGGCACCACCGACTTGTCGCGCGTCTGCAGTAGTAATATTAGCCCACGTGTCACCTAATTCCTGGTCATGATCTACATGACGAATTTTTCCCCATAACGGCTGTGGAACAACGTTCCCGAATAACATATCGATATCGGCCAAATTCATTATACATGACCCAGCAGTTTGCGACAATTCTTTATAGTACCCTGCAGGATTTTTACGCGGATCTGGTAGTGTTTGTTTGAGTGCTAAAACTTCAGCTCGCTTCCATGGGACATGTACCCATACGCGGTGAAAGTGCGGCAGGACAGGTGGGACAGCTGTCGCGTCACCCTCTCTCCATTGTGGGGGAACTTCTCTCATAGGGTATTGTCGTGCCTTTTTTCTACCAGATTCCGGTGGTGACCCAGAACTGCTTTCCTTACTTCGATATGAAAATAGCATCTCAACTGCTTTTTCCACATCGGGACCTACAATCATACCCTCTCCAAACTTAAATCGTACACGACACATCTCTTGTGGGATGCATTCTTGATCATTGTCTTCTAAATCTTCGCCAAGAAAGACGCACATCTGTTCGAACACATATCTCTGTGTCGCTGCTTCCCATTGGTGGAAGACTTCCATGACAGACTGTACATCATATTTTGCAGTGTCCAGGACCCATTTCCGAGCTAAACTATTCAGGGAATCTCTCTCTTGATAATCAGGCAGTTGACTTCGCAACTGTCTTCTTCCTATGTTAGGGGTCGTAGCAGGCGACCCAAAAAGAGGTAAAAGAAGATTAGTAACAGTGCTGGCCATTTTCTGCCGAATAGAAGGTGAAACTGAAGGACAAGCAGATGAAAAAACGGGGTGAGGTAAGGCGGGGGTAGAGATGGCAGAAGAGGTATCAGGAATAATGGATGTGGTACTAGGCAAAATCATAGAGGGGGCATTAGGAGATGTAGAAAACACTGTAGGCAAAATCGTAGAAAACACAGGTGAAACAGAAGTGGTCGGTGGGCCTGGAGGAGGCTGCACCGAAGAAGTAGGAGCCAGCTGAAGAGCAGCTGGTGGGTGCTGTGGAAGAGCCAGAGGCGCAGCTTGTGCAACTAAAGGTTGCGGGGGTGCTGTGGCATTCTGCGCATAGGGGGGTGGTGAAGTTAATAATTGCGACATTAATTGGTCTTTTTCACGCTCTTTTGCTGTCCCTTGCTGAAGAGACGGCAAAACTGGATAACATTTATCTATTGCCATTTTACGTTGCCTGTGCAACTGCTCATTTATCTGCTCTTCCTCATTATCTTTAAACTGCACGGCAGCTTGCATTACTGAAAGTCCCCCTTCTCTCTTATTTTTCTTAGCTAATTTAATTTCTTTTTGTTTGGCTTCTTTGCGCCATAAGCGGAAAGAGTCAAACATCGCCGGCCGGGCTTTCTTTTTGAAGAGTTTAACTTCAAGGTTGTCTAAGATTTCAGAATCAAAGCTACCATATTGGGGCCATTTTAAAACACCATCTTTCCTAGTGTATTTAATCCATACCTCGTTGTAAACGATGGGGCCTACCCCATGTTTAGCGTATAGCTCGTAAGTCGGAGTTCCAACTGGAGGAACCGGACATGAGTCCTCCAATCGGGAGTCCCTATTGTTACTACCAAGACAAAACCAATTCCCGAGTCTAAGACTAGGCATCCTCGCTCTCTAGTCTAGTTCCAAAACTTCAAAGGATTTATCGATTACGATATTTCTCGTGAATACACGAGTCCTTCGGTTATGGTGCTTGCAAGAACCAATAAAAACCTTTTGTATCTCCAAGATACCACAAAGTAAGTCCAACTAAGGACTGGGAGACGCTCCACTTATACTTAACTGAAAAATATCGATGGCTTCACCAGAAGACTCGTCTCAGCGTTTCGCTCTACCGAAAATTTCAAGGGTCCAACATCAGGGCGATAGCCAGGGCAGCAGTCCTTGTAGCCGTCGGGAAGCGGGGAACCTCGCAGTAAAGACCTTCGGACCACGTCGACATGCAGGGGTCGATGAGGTGGTGGGCCCTCCTCCGGAATTTTCACACGAAGCTCCTCACGATCTTCAGGCTGATTGGTACCACTGGAATCGCCCCAAACGCTGGGCGCCAACTGAGGTACTGGGTTTTTAAGAACCGGTACAGAACCGGTAACCCAGCGGTGCCAGGGGATCAACACCCAGAGACCTTGGGTTCTCCTGAGTCAGACCTACAGAAACTTCAGAGTCTTCTAGGTGAAGTCAAAGATTAGTTTATTGGCTGCAACCAAGGTGACAGGGTCCTCGAAGTACAATTCGAGTATATTCAGGAGACTGCACACTTTCACGAAGTTAGGCTTCTCTTCTTATACATAATATTCAGCCTTGGGCAAAACATTCCTTGGATTCGTGGTATTTCATTTATGGTTACTGATTACAAAAGAAAAGCAGAGTCATGATGACATGCACATATTTCACGTCGTGCTGCCCATAACAAATCATCCGGCAAGGCCCAACATTTCATCAGATATCGCTGGACCCCTAATAAAAACGGTCACCTCCCCTTCATAAAGCAAGTGAAGAAAAGGAGTGGAGAAAGATGTGAGCGAGATATGGCAGGTGTGCGCGCTGAAATGGTTTTATGGCTGGTTGAGCCTAGATGCTATCTTGCTCGGCCACTGGGAGGGAACTGACCTAACGAGTTTGGCCTGGGGCAATGTTTCTAACTTGTACTGGGGTCAGGGAGAAGTCGATTAAGGAGTATGTGTCCTTGTGGAATCAAATTCAACTGGATTAAGGCCTATGTAAAGGGCAACATGTAGCTAAGGGTAGAGAATGCAAATGGCGATTTCGAGGTGAAATCGTCACTCGAATACGCCGAAAATACATGTACTTGATGTACTCGTCATTCTCGGTCTTTTGATACCAAATTCGTCCTATTTCGACAAAGTATTTATTCTCGAGTTCAGTACTTTATATGGATCCAGATTTTTCAGAACCACACCACCCCCAGTCTGCTGGACTAGTTGAGCGACACAATGCCACTCTAAAGCTTAAACTGGCCAAGATAGTGGCTACCACGGGTCTGAAATGGCCAGACGCCCTCCCATTGGCATTGCTATCAATGCGCTCCACCCCCACCAGACATCACTTAACACCCTATGAAGTTGTTTTCGGTCGACCCATGAGTATCTGGTCTGCACCGAAACCAACTTCCATTCATGACGTCCCGGACGTCTTAATGTCTGATTATCTGTATAAATTGACTGAAACTCTGTCTGTCATTCATCAGCAGGTGCAGCAGGCCATCCCCGATGCTTCCAGGGGTCCGGGTCACGCCATCCAACCTGGGGATTTCGTGCTGATCCGGAACTTTCAGCGGTCAAAGAGCTTGGAACCCCGGTGGACGGGCCCCTGGCAAGTGTTATTCACCACCCGGACGGCTCTTCGTGTGGAGGGGAAACGGCACTGGCTGCATGCACACCACTGTAAGAAGGTCTCCTCGACCCTGGCCACGACGGAAAACATCGACAACCAGGAAGAGCTCCTGAACAAAGACCGACCATCGCTAACCTGCTATCCTGACACCGAAGCGCTTGAACTTTCAAAATTCTCTGATCCCACTGTGCCATCCAGAGAAGGGTATTTCCTGCGTCGAAAGGAGGGAGCTTCGGCTAAGTAGACCACGAACTAAGTTGAATCTCAGAACGGTGACCCAAAGCAACCAAGGGTTACCTGGAGAGAAGCTAAACTAAGTCTGTGGTTCTGCCCACTACCGAGCACCTTGAAAATGAAGATGATAGAAGCGCCAGATAAGAAGATGATGGAAGCGCCAAATAAGAAGATGATGGAGGCAACAGGAAATACCCACTACAGAAACCCAAGGACAGACAGACTCCATAGCTCAAAGACAATTGCACTCTTCATCGCAATCCTTTTCTGCCTTCTCCTCATGACCACACTCTGGATTGTGGAAGAAAATGCACCTGCTCACGAAACATTCCTGACCACTGCTCAGCCTACCACCATGAAGGAACATTATCTGATTTCGCTCTCTCCTCAACTCAGAGAGAGACGAAAGGAGTTTTGGAATAACTCTTTCGTACAGCTCCTTCACCAACACAATCTCGCCACCAATTCCACCAACTGTTGGATCTGTGGGTTGCTACCCCACGCCGCTGGACACTCGATACCATTCATCCCCTCACCCTTCTCAGTTCATGGCTCCTGCCTTGCTTGGCTGATCCTCCTGCAAGAAAGCTATAAGGACAATGCCACCTCCGGCAAAACCGTAGCGCATTTCTACCACGGGGTCTGGCGAAACAAAACAAAGACACACTTCTGCCCGCAGACTTCCAACGACTCAATCCACATGGACATCCCTGCTAAAGAACGAATTGAAATGCAGGTGTTCAACAATCCAACCAGACCCACCTTCTCCTACCTGCGGAAACGCACGGCTGCCACTCTGACTGTGGCCCTGTCAGTCATCAACGTTACCGGCCACATGTGCATAGAAGGACATGGGACACAGCTGGTGGGCCGCAGTGCTTGCCGTTTTACCAGAACTTTGGACTCTACGGATCCACCTTCCTTTGTGTCGTCCCCGAACATGTATTTCGTCTGCGGCACAAAGGCCTACACCTGGCTCCCCAAAGGCTGGGGGGGCACTTGTTTCATCTCTTTCATCCTTCCTCCAACTTATGTGGCCCCGGCGAATCATCATAGACAAAAACGAGCCAAGGACATTGAGCAAGCCGACTCGACAGGAGCACAGTTCCTCGATGCTATGAAGGGACTTGTTCCCCTCTGGGGCCCGATGGCGAACAGCCGTGCCATCCAACATCTGACTCAGACAGTTGAGACGACAATGAACATCACAGCTGGTATCTTTGCTAACAACACCGCTGAACTTCAAGCGGTCCGCTTGGTGGCCCTCCAAAACCGCCTTGTCCTAGATGTGGTTCTTGCGGACCGTGGTGGAGCATGCCGCATTATTGGGTCCAGCTGCTGTACATACATACCGGACAACTCGCCCTCAGTGTACAAAGCCATCGAACATCTTCACAGACTCTCTTCAGAAGTCCACCAGGAACAGGAAGAATGGTCGCTTGGTGGTTGGTTCTGGAACACTGTTAAGAACTGGGGCTGGAGACTGTTCACCATTATCCTGATTCCTATAGTTGTAATATGCGGTCTATGCTTAGGAATCCAATGTCTGCCACCCCTGTGTTCATTATGTGCACAATGTATTTGCCCTAAGACTGTGGACTTTGGAAACGAACGCATGGGAGCATTATATGATGTCGAGGTTAGGAATTTGATGAAGATTCACATTGAATAGACGAGTTGGCTAGATATGTTGAAAAGGGAGGACTGTTAAAAGTTAAGCTGCAAACGTCAACATTATCGGCGCCATCTTGCTCTCCTTGAACCCATTCGTGCACGTAAGCGGCAGCCATTTTGAGCACCATGGCCTCCTTGCCCCTCGCTGATAGCCAGCGCGTCTCTCTCTCTCTCTCTCAACCTCGCAAGCATTCCCCCGCATGCTGACAACCCCCCCGCTCTCACATGCCCTGAGTCATAAACCCCTCTTCAGCGCGACTCTGCCAGAACCCCATCCTGTTCCCAGCGCGACACCTCCCTTCATTCCTTTCATGGTCCCAGGCCCTTTGATACAAACCCCCTTTCCTGTGTGCCCGTTTGTCTTCCTCTTTCCCAGGCCGACACCTAGCTCTGCCGATACTGTTTATTGCCCCTCCCCGTACAGTAGAAAGCTTCCCTCATCAAAGGACCCCCGAGTTGATCAAAGCCCCCACCCTAAGAGATCCGATCAAACCCCCACATTCCGTGAATCGGCGGAATGTCCAGCTGCGCGATAATCATCACCTGTTGTGACCGGGGTGGGGACTTCAACTGTAAATGTGTGTGGGAACGGGCCTGTAGGGGAGATTCAGAGGATGTCCTTTCATACTTCAAAGCATTACAAGACTGTGTTACCTGCAATAAAATTCATTTAACTGTGTATAAGAGGCCAGGCCTCTGAGATGCGGTTAGAGCACCTTGTGACGATACTTGCTGTCCGAACTGATGTGTTCTCCTCCGGAGAGAATAAAACCCTTGTTTCCTGCCTTCCAGTCTCCAGCGCCTGCCTCTTCATTGGTTAATATCTTGTGGGTTTAAGAGGCGACACCGCCGGGCAATACTTAAGGATCTCTTATTCTGATTGGTAGCCTGACCTTTTTAACACCCAGCACTGCCCCTAAAACTACCCCAATCCATTCCACTGCCCTAAAACCTACCCTGACCCTCCCCAAGCCCTAAAAAATACCCACCCACTTAGGTCACCGCAGTGTCCTCCTACTTCCGTCTTCCTGCAGCTAGACCGCGCACTGATTAAAGCATAGGTGGCTCCAACGCAATGGCGGAGGAGCGTCGCCCCACTGCTTTCAAGCAGTGCGAGAGGAGAAAACACAACATGAATCTTGTTATGTTTCCTTTGCGGGCGTGCGGGCGGGCGGGCGTGCTGCTTTGCTCACAGGGCAGGGCAGGGGAGGAGTGGTTTGCCCACTCAAGTGCACAATGACTGTTTGGTCGGCCCTCTCGGGTGCCCAAACCAGTCAGCCACACTTTCCCCTTCTCCATGCAGGCTGCATTACAGCCTGCATGGAGGAAAAGCCCAGGCTCCCATTCCCTGGTTGAGCGTCCAAACAGGACACTCACAACCAATCACAATGCAGCGTTGTGATTGATCAGGGAAGCCTCCGAGCCTGGGTGCCTACCAATCACAACGCTGAATTGCAGAGTTGTGATTGGTCAGTGGGGCCTGTGCAGTGGAGCTGGAGCGGGGACGCAGGACCCGGTGGGAAGGTAAGTTTTTTTTTTTATTATTATTATGCGCGACCACCCACCATTCACCCCCACATTTCCCCCTCCTGCCGTGTGACCTGCCCGCCCGCCCACCACCCGCTAGCCATGCCGGGTGCCACTGCATATGCGTGGTTAAGGCAGGTGTGGTCGAGCTTGCGTAGTCGGAACACACCTGGTTCAGAATGCGGTGTTCCGACTGCTTCCAAAAAGCATACGTGTTAAAGGACTGCGTGGTTAGACGCATTCGTGGCCTGGGTTGCGTGGTAGAGGCATACGTGGTTTAACCATGTGTGCTTCTATAATAAAACCACTACAACTTCTTCACTGTTCTTATACTCCTCTACCTGTCTGCAGTGTTTGACATAGTAAATCACCCCTTGTTGCTCCCAGAGGACTTCACAGCTGTAGTGAGCCCCCTACTTGCTGGCATACCTCAAAGCTCTTTCCAAAAACCCCAATTACTTTTCCTCTTTACCTCTTAGCTTAACTATGCTATTTCGCCCTTTGGATTTTCAAACCATTTGTATGCTAAAAGCACCCAAATACTCACTTGTCTTCTTCTGACTGGTCCCTTAAACGTAACTTCTATATTTCCATTTAAAGCACTAATACGAGATAAACAATATGATTCAACAGAGTAACAGAGACATCTTTGTACCTACAAATGTAAACTAGTCTTTAGTTTTACGAGAAAAAGTGGGGCATCATTTCCAAAAATGAAGCAAAGGAGCGTTAACATGTGAATTTAGTTTACCGGATGATAAGGCAGTGTTAAACCTCAAACTTCTCGTTCCAGACAGACACCAGCGGAGGTACCTGGATCGCCTTGGTGTAGCTAAAATGACGATTCTGTTGGGACTTTTGTTTGCAGAAAGACATAAACCCGCAGCGCTGCCAAGAGGAATCTCGCACTTGACATCCAAGTCCTGCTGCGAGCAGAGAGCGCGCGGACTCGCCCGCACCGGGGCCTCCGAGACTACACACCGCGCGCCGCCAATCATGAGTCATGCCTCACTCCTCCAAGATTGCTTCACTTCCGTCCTGATTTATTGCAGTGGATTATTGAGCGCGCGGGCTTCTGGGATTTAACAGTTTGGAATGTTGACTGTTTAGAATTCTGTGTGTCCTTGTGAGTGGACTCGCTGCAGCCTAACGGCCATGTTAATATATTTATTTAACTGTCTTCGTCCTCAGATCTGAGCCTCTAGCCACAGACGGAGATAAACATTTTGGCAAAGCTAGGATTGGAAGTGATGATGTAAACGACGCCTGGTGTCTGGTGTAATCTTCTCGCCCAGGGGGTCCAACGAAGAAGAAGGGATTAATTACCAGGATTACAACTAGCCAGGTGGGAAAAGGCGTTGGAGGCCATGCAACATCCACAGAAATGCATCAGATTCATGACAGGATTGCTTTTGGCTGCAAAATGGAAGGGTAGCTCAAAATAGTGATCACCGGCAAAGCGATGAAATAAACCTTATGTGTTGGAAATGACATGGGCTCTGCAATGTGTCTATATTATTGTGAGGACACAACTGCTTGTGTGCTTTTACGATTGAAGCCAAATGTACAGACCTTTTCTATAGTCGCAAACACTCCGAATTGGAGTTTACAACCGCAAAAATTGTTTTTTAAATGTGCCAATCCCATTTAAGGAGTCGGCAAAGTTTTACTGACTCCTAAAATGTGACTGTGACTCGATTCGGTATTTGGAAGGGCGTGTTCAGGGCCGACTGGCCGTAGCGGGCACTGGGCATTTCCCCGGTGGGCCGCCAGAGTAGGGCAGTATAGCTGCAATATCGGCCCCCTGTAACAAACGCAGCAGCGGTGAGACGGGAGTGGGGCTTCCAACTAGCACCTCCCTGGGGACCGGCCGAGCCGTTTGCCCCGGCCGGTTTCTGTTCCCAGTCATGCTGTGGGCGTGTTGTAGACATCCCTTCCAAATATGACTTGGTACACAAAGTATAAATGGTGTGTGATAGTAATTCTGGTCATAAGGCATTGAAGAGTTACCAGCTTCAATGCTGGAGTGGTAACTGTCCCTTTTAGAACCCTTCATCTTTGGGATATTTTGTAAAAGTTTCAGTGTGAGTAAGAAGTGGGTTCAGGGGACCACTGCTTACTCTCTGGGAAGCTTTTTAAAAAAACATATGTTGAAAAGCAGCTCCTTTCCCTCTAAGGGAAATGAGCTCCATAAAAAAAATGTAAAATCAATCGCAGACATGCTTGCCTCCTAACACTTGTAGGGCACTATCCCTGTATTTATGTTAAATCAGACTGAGTCGCAACCTACCACATGAACATCAATGAGATAAGTGGTACTGTGACCCACTCCAATTTGGATTTTTACAAACCAACCTACTGTATGAGCATAGCTGAGCGAGCAAAATTAAATACTGATTGCAAAAAATGGTCACAAATTGCAACCGCCTTCTGTAACTAGTGTTATCGTACAACCGGCTACTCATAACTAAGAAGCTACATACAAAATGTATTTGTTTGCTTTATTATTAGTTTTTATACCACAGGCACAAACGATTCGCTGGCAGAGGGCTCTACATAAAAGTGATTTTGCAGTTGTATTATAGGACTTTAAGACCCTGACAAATGACAACGGGTACATTATGAAAAGTCTAACAATACCCAATGACAGCACACAACATTAGAACTAGAGGGTAGGAGGACCCAAAACTAGTAGAGTAAAACAATGTTTATATTAATCTGAACAGCAGCACAATAGTGGGTATAATCAGGATGAATATGGTTAGTTATAGTCAATAGTGGTAAAATCCAGACAAATGTAATGAAACATTGATTACATAAATGACATCCAGTCTTCAATGCTCCAGAGCCGT
Organism: Lissotriton helveticus; assembly: GCF_964261635.1. NCBI lineage: Eukaryota > Metazoa > Chordata > Amphibia > Caudata > Salamandridae > Lissotriton > Lissotriton helveticus. The sequence goes on along the minus strand of NC_136060.1, from coordinate 414,631,069 downwards.
TGGTTATTATTATTGCACCCCATAAAATCCAATGCCCAGGAGTTCTGTGTTTATAAGGTGTGGGATTGTCACCAATTAACAAGTTAGCACTTCACAGTGACAAGTTACCAGTTCACAATGGTGCCTAACACACAGATTGTGGTGCTTTCTGGCCCGAATTCCACATGCCGCTATATTTAAGGGACCTTCACCAACTAAATATTTGTATATTTGATCTGCCGAAATTTTTGGATGGTGCAAGCTTTATTGCACCCACTAACTACTAAGAGCCTGATTTCCTATGTTTGGTGTAAAGCAGAGCAGCAACCAACATTTCTGTACTGTGTTGTGTCAAAGGGGGCGAGAAAAACAGTGCCATTTCTACTAAGATAAGGCACTGTTTTTCTCTCCCCCCCTTGCTGGTGCACTTTAGGCTGCCATGTGTCACATACATGTACGTTTTGTTACGCATAGGTTTGGTACTGGAAGGGGACACTTCCAGTTCAAACACTATGCTTTAATACTTTTCCCACTTTGTATGTGTGCTGTACAGTGCATCACATATGAAAAGTTGGCAAAAATATGGAGACTTTTAAAAGTTGTTCCATTGCTACGCCTGCCTTGAGTAGGCATAATTTTTGATGTAAATTCCTGTCTACATAAGTTAGTCGATTTGGATTCTCGTCAAAGCCCATGGGCCTGGGAATGCCCATGTACCCCCTTGACACAAAGTAGTGCAAAGAATGGTATAGTGCCACACGGCCCCTTCCCCTTTTTATAAATACGTGACCCTGGGGTTTAGGGTCCCAAGGGCCTAACAAGGTTCAGGTGTGGGGCTGCGTGGCACCCTCCCCTTTATTGAAATGCACTGTTTTAGGGGATGAGGTCACCAGGACCTAACAAGTCTCAAAGAAGTGGGCCATACAGCCCGTCCCCTTTATTTTAGTAATGTCCCTGGGGCCCCCACGACAGGAAGAGGGGCCATGCTGCACTCCTCCATGTTAAAAAAGGTCCTATGGGGTGGTGTTCCCTGGACCAGGCCCTGTGGTCAAATCTTTGCAGTGCACGTCCGAAGGCAGTGTGCACTGTGGGGTTGGCTGCCTTTGGGGAGGTTAGCCACAGGGCCTGGCTACAGGTCAGATCCTGTGGCCAACCCCCCGCCGTGTACGATTAAAGTCCATGCGCAGTGTCAGGTTGGCTGCATGTGGGAGGTTGGCTGCAGGGGGTTGTATATATACGTATGGTGATTAAATATTACTTTACGTTAAGCCTATTGGCTTTAAGATATGATTTTAACAACAAATAGATCAGGTCTACTATTTTCATCTGAATTTACAAACTGAAGGGATCAATCTTATGGCATCTGACATAACATTTCCCAATGACCCAATCAGACCTACGGACTTGATCATTGGCTTGTCACCGGTATACAACCTTTACAACTAAACTTTTACAACGAACTACCATTACAACGCAACTTTTACAACGCAAACTATTACAACGCATTGCGCTGGGGGGCGCTCTAGGATAGGGAATAGGTTCATTTACTATCCAATAACCTTCCCTAGTGTCCACGGGGACTGGAGTTGGAATAGTAAATTAAACTATTCACTATCCAACACCCAAAAGCACTATGCGTTGTAATGGACTGCGATGTAAAAACCGCGTTGTAAAGGCAGGCTTTGTAACAGCCTGCGTTGTAACGTCATACATCCCTTGTCACCATAGCAAACTCCGGCTTCCTGTGTTGAACATAAGATTTCTGAAAAGGTAAATCAAGCACTCTTTTTTTGTGGAAGCACACACCTTCTGCCCAATTAAAATATTGGAAAGAGAAAGATTAACACGTCGATGCAGCGTAAGCCCCTCTCACAATTGCGTCTTGAAGAATTATTTCCGTTGATAAGGTAAGGTCTGGCGACTACTTTATTGTTGAGCCTGACCTGCAAGTGGCCAGGACTGACATGGAAAGTCAGTGTGGCTGGCATGGATCGGGGTTGGCTTGGCGGGGTGGACAGGGGAAGAAAGAAAAAAAATATGCACTTACCTTTAAGCGCGTCTCTCCTCCATCGTCTCTCCTGGCTGGAACAGGAAGCACCCAGGCTCCCCATACCCAATCACAATGCTGCAGTGTAGCATTGTGATAGATCTGAGTGCAGTAGTTTGGCACTCAGACTAGCAGTGGGAGCCTGGGCATGTTCTCCACCCAGGCTGTATTGCAGCCTGGGCAGAGAACATGTGAAATGCGCATGACTGTTTGCCCAGCCCAAGACGGCCAACCAAACATTCATGGGCACTCACTGAGTGCCCACCACTCCTCCCCCTGCTCCTGTGTGAGCAGCCCCACCCACCGCAATGCTGCAGCAGGAAAAAATAAAATGGTATTAACATTATGTTATTATCATTTTATTTTTCCTTTTTTACACTGCTTAAAAGCAGGGGGGGTGACACTCCTCAACCTTAGCGGAGGAGCCGCTACTGTGGAAGGTGATAAATAGTAGAGAATATTACAAGATAAAGGTGGATACCACATGAGGCTGAAAACAAGTATGTTACTTCTGTTTCTATATTGAAAGTGGTTCTCATCAGGTGTCTGCTGATACTGTTGATGTGCACGTCTGTTTAAGCTATTAGTTCAAAAACACCCGGTTGTCTGTGTTTTATGTCTTGCAAAACAAATGAGTTTACTAATGTCAGTGATTTCCTTAACAAAACTGTCAATGCTGGCTACTGGCCCTACGTTAGAAATGGGGGTCTCTAGTTGGCAGTAGTGTGCACCCAAGGGAGTTACAAACCCAGGATAACCCCTATTCACCCCCTTGGTAGCATGGCACTAGCAGTTAGGCTTATCTCAGAGGCAATGTGTAAAGTATTTGTACAAAACACACAACAACACAGTGAAAACACTACAAATGAACACCACAACAGTTTAGAAGAATAAACAATCTTTATCTCAAACAAACAAGACCAAAACGACAAACATACAACACACAGAATCTAAAGATATCAATTTTTAAAGGTAAGCAATTCTAACTATAGAACTCTATGAATTTTAGCACAAAGTAGCTTAGATGCATCAAAATCCAAGATGAAAAACAGATGCAGAGTAGAGAAGTGTCCGCAGAGGAGGGAAGTGTCCGAAAATACAGTGATGTGTCAATTCTTGAGTCCCTGGAGAAAGGAGGCGTCAGTTCTGCTGCACGCAGGAGAAGTGTTGTGTTAATTCCTTACTGCAAAAAGAAGTGATCTGTCAATGTCCAAAGTCTGTTCCTTTGAGCGGAGCGACGCAGTGGAAACTTGGCGCACGGGTGCGATGCATGAAAATCCGAGTACGCTGGAGACAAAGCGGTGGCAGCAAAACAGGCGCTGCATCAATTCTTCAAACCGTGGACCGGGGATGCGTCGATTCCTTAAGCCGCACAGGAGGGCCTGCGTTTGAGTCGGAGCTTGGGTCTCAAATGTCAGAGACATGGTACTGAGGCTGCAGCAGTTCTTCAGGCTGCAAACTGGTGTTGTGTCGATTTTTCTGCCGCACCATGGCGATGCATTGGTTTTTCAACTGCTCAGCAAGCTTGGAAGGGCATTGTATGGATTTTGAGTCTTTAAAGCAGCCAAAATACTTCCAAGGGTCCAGAACTGTAATTGGCACCACTTGGCAGGTCAGAACTCTCAGCACAGGAGTTCAGGGGAGCTGCAGATGAAGTATTTGATGGCCCTGAGACTTCTTAACAGAAGGAAAATACACACAAGCCTTTGGGTGATCTTCTTAAGCAGTATACCATAGCAGAGTCCTGTCCTTGTCCTCTCCAATACAGAAGCAGCAATTGCAAGCTAACCCAGGAAAGCAATACTGCAAAGAGACAGGACAGCTCTTCCTTCTGACAGCTCTTCCTCTTGGCAGAGTCTCCTCTAGATCCAGAAGTGTTCTAATAATGTGATGTTACAGGGAATGTATGACAGGACAATAAAAGCCTTTACAGAGAAGACTTCTACATCAGCAGCGGAAGAATGACAGTACCATTACAATGCCAGTTTACATAACGAAAGCCATTATCACACCACATAGGGTGTCATGCAAACTAACGTAATCACGAATGCAAATATCACTCATTGTTTTCTTACCCATACTGTTAAAACGCTAATCGTCTGTAAATTTAAGCAGTCTTAGTAATCTGAAATATTAAAGATATAGGAATTATATTTCCCAAAGTGTGAGAAAATGTCAAATTCAGCCTCCTAATTAACCCGTTTATGCTGTAACCCGACCTTTTTGTTTATCATTTCTTTTCCATACTTCCTTATTGCAAATGGCATTCATTGTATGTTCTCCTCATCAGTTATTAATCTTGAAGCCCACAAGCTCCTCTTGCCAGATATCCAGATATGCCCTCTGCCTCAAATCACGTCATTTGGGGTGGAATATTTCTGATGGCGGACATTCAAACAAGTAGATGCTTGGCCTATGATTCACCTACAACACAACTCTGCAGTCCAGCTAAGCCTCCGACCATGCCAGCCCGCTGATAGAGGTAATTCCCCTACTCTCTGCAGAACCTTGCGGCTCCCTACAGCTACTTCACAGGCTCACATTTGCATTTCTCACCATAGTGAGAAAGGAAATCCACTCGACACCTGATGCAAGATGTTATCAGACTCTTATTCACATATTTGGTAACTTTTTCCCGTTCACCTTTCTCATACTCGTTTGTGCTATAGTATCACTTTTTTATTGATCTTTTTTATTGGTTTTCACATTTATCAAAACAGTCACAGTTTTATCTGCCATTCATGAACTAAGTCAGTGGTGAGCGTTTTAAAGATATCGAGCATCCGGGGATGACATAGTCTTTAATATCCCCGCATCACAGCCCACCAGGAACCGGAGGGTCAGTTTGAGGAGTTGCGAACAGTTTAGGTAGGTGGATCTATAGTAATGCCATTCGTTGTAATTACAGTTGCATTGTTAAAACTGGTGTAATGACTCCCTCATACTCCCTGATTCGTTGCAAACGATTTTCGTACTTAAGTCTTGGCAGTAATGAATGTTTCCCGGTTACAGGTCCACTACTCATACACCTTTTGGCAAAGGAAAGTCTTTCTTGTCCACAAGATCATGCCTTGCCCTTCCTTCGCTCCATATGGTAGTGAAGACAGCATTGGGGAGGACAGGCACAGCCCCATTCAGGTGTCAGTGACAACTCCTCCCACCACTCTAGCTCTGGAAGATCCATCAGTCTGGTCATGGGCCATCTGAATATGCAGGGCACACCTCAGCTCCCTTTGTGTGACTGTCTAGAGAATGCACAAACAGCCCCTGACAGTCTAAACCAGATGTTGATTCCACAGGCAGGCAGAGACACAGAATGATAAGCAGGAAAATTCACACTCTCTAAACGTGGTATTTTCAAGCATACAATTCCAAAACCAACTTGAACGGTGATGGATTAAACCCAGATCTTTTGACTGGGTGTGAGTGTTTGATTGGTTCAGATGCTCCGTCCATCAACACCCCCTTTTGTACCGCTTTGTTCGCCATAAGTTGGCAGGGTATGCTCAGACGTGAGTCCCTTGCTCACTTTGCCACTGGATTCATGCAAGCCTGGCTGAAGATGACTGAAATGCCAGAAACTGGTGCTAGGAAGCTTGTTTCCGGTCCAGGGAAGGCATGGCTTGGCAGTTCGGGCTGGACTGTTCCCATGAGGCACAGGGTCAGACTGATTTGCATATGGCCATGTCTGAACTGGGGTGGCAGAGTGGGCTAAAGAACGGTGATGGATTAAACCCAGATCTTTTGACTGGGTGTGAGTGTTTGATTGATTCAGATGCTCCATCTGTCACCACCCCCTTTGTACCACTTTGCTCGCCATAAGTTGGCAGGGTATGCTCAGACGTGAGTCCCTTGCTCACTTTGCCACTGGATTCAAGGAAGCCTGTCTGAAGATGGCTGAAATGACAGAAACCGGTCCTAGGAAGCTTGTTTCCGGTCCACGGAAGGCATGGCTTGGCAGTTCGGGCTGGACTGTTCCCATGAGGCACAGGGTCAGACTGATTTGCATATGGCCATGTCCGAACTGGGGTGACAGAGTGGGCTAAAGAACGGTGATGGATTAAACCTAGATCTTTTGACTGGGTGTGAGTGTTTGATTGATTCAGATGCTCCGTCCATCACCACCCCCTTTTGTACCGCTTTGTTCGCCATAAGTTGGCACGGTATGCTCAGACGTGAGTCCCTTGCTTACTTTTCCACTGGATTCAAGCAAGCCTGGCTGAAGACGGCTGAAATGCCAGAAACTGGTCCTAGGCAAGCAAGCCTGGCTGAAGACGGCTGAAATGCCAGAAACTGGTCCTAGGAAGCTTGTTTCCGGTCGAGGAAGGCATGGCTTGGCAGTTCGGGGTGGACTGTTCCAATGAGGCACGGGGTCAGGCTGATTTGCATATGGCCATGTCTGAACTGGGGTGGCAGAGTGGGCTAAAGAACGGTGATGGATTAAACCCAGATCTTTTGACTGGGTGTGAGTGTTTGATTGGTTCAGATGCTCGGTCCATCACCACCCCCTTTTGTACCGCTTTGTTCGCCATACGGTGGCAGGGTATGCTCAAACGTGAGTCCCTTGTTCACTTTACCACTGGATTCAAGCAAGCCTGGCTGAAGATGACTGAAATGCCAGAAACCGGTGCTAGGAAGCTTGTTTCCGGTCCAAGGAAGGCATGGCTTGGCAGTTCGGGCTGGACTGTTCCCATGAGTCACAGGGTCAGACTGATTTGCATATGGCCATGTCTGAACTGGGGTGGCAGAGTGGGCTACAGAACGGTGATGGATTAAACCCATATCTTTTGACTGGGTGTGAGTGTTTGATTGGTTCAGATGCTCCGTTCATCACCACCCCCTTTTGTACCGCTTTGTAAGATGCTACAAGGTAGCTCCAATTATAACATATAGGAGAGATTGACCTTGCAATAGTGAAAAAGGAAACTGGCAGTATTTTACTATCAGGACATGTAAAACGCACCAGTACATGCCCATTCATTTCACATACAGTTCACACTGCCCCTGGGGATACCTTGGGCCTACCTTAAGGGTGCCTTACATGTAGTAAAAGGGAAGGTCTGGGCCTGTCAAGAGGGTTCACTTTCCAGGTCAGCATGGCAGTTTGAAACTGCACTGGCAGACACTGCAGTGGCAGGCCTGAGACATGGTGGATGGCACAATTAGTGCTGCAGGCCCACTAGTAGCATTTTATTTGCAGGTCCTAGGCACACACAATGCATTATACTAGGGACTTAGTAGGAAATCAAAAATGCCAATCATGGATAACCAATAATAACCACAGTTTATACAGAGAGCACTTGCACTTTAGCACTGATCAGGAGTGGTAAAGTGCCCAGGGTACAAAAACAGCAAAAACAAAGTCCAGCATACAGTCAAAGACACAGGAGGTAGAGGCAAAAAGACAGGAGAAACCACACCGAGGATGCCAGGTCTAACGCCCTAGACTACAAGTGAAACTTTTTAGACATTTCTGGTTTTTTAGCCAACAACAATTTGCATTTTGGAACTTGTAGTGTCACTTTTCACTTTGTCACAAAAGGTCTCAAAGACTCAGCATACACAGCAATGTTTGCTGATAACTAATAGGACCAGACATGGGTCCGCCTGGCATACAAATGTGCACTGTATATGTTGCATCACATATTGCAGCACTCAAGTTGAAGAGGAACAGGAGCTTTTGGAAATCTAATGAAGAAAAGAACAGTGAATATGAATAAATTGCAGTGAAACCTTGTTCTCCAAAATCAAGATAAATAGTTAGCTGTATATGATGAGCTAAAGTCATAATAATAGATCAGAAGTTACATAGTGCGTTATTCCATATCTATTTGGCTACAAGTTACTACTTTGATAGAGTGTAGGCAGTGTGTTCTTTACAGAAATAAAAACAGGTAAATCAAGTTGTTGCAACTTCTCTCTTAAAAACGTTACAAAACTCTCTAAAACCAATTACAAGTTTTCGTCTATAAATTATTAGCAAATTCCCTATGTTTAAAAAGCACATTGATACTAAACTCAACTACCAAACAATGTATACATCAAACAACCTTTACTAGCAAAAGTGTCAACAATTTGATCAAGCAATTGCATTTGGCCGGTTATTTTTAAGCTGGCATTAATGCAAATGTTTAGAAATATTTGCCTCAGCACATTTTCTCCTCTTGATTTTCTAAACTTTTGACAAATTGATAATGTCTCCAATATTCTAGAAAGTTGCACTACCAAAAAAAGTAGCAACTGTCTAATGAACTGTTCTAGTTGACATGGACGGTAAGAGCAAGGTATTCTGCACCTTCCCACCACATAGTAGACAATACAAACATTTTAAATGTCGACATTTGCATCTGTTTTTTTAATTGGAAAATAACAAAAGTGTGAAGCATAAGAATATACACCAAGTATGTTGTCTTAAAGGTTCAAAGAGATAGTTGTGGAACAATAGCTCATTAAATGTCTTGGGGGTATATTCGGGTATTTATATGATGCAAATTGTAGATTTAATGACAGAGTAAGGGCCTGATTTAGAATTTGGTGGACGAGTTTCTCCCTGACAAACATTACGAACATCATGTCTTTCTTATTACAAGTGCATTGTATCCTATGACATTGGTAAGAAGCCAAACAGGGTATCCTTCATGTTTGTTACGGAGTACCAGTTAGCCTAATTTGAAATAAGTCTCTGATTCTGTCCAAATGAAAAATAGACATAAATTATAGAATGTGGTACTCAAATGAAGCATCCAGATTAAATCCAGCCACTCTTTTTTTAGGTTTGGTATTTGATTTTACTAAGGTTATATTTATAAAACACTTACAGGGGATTCGGGTACCAATCTTTATCCATTAGTCTGTTGTGTCATTCATATTCATTACAGTATCCAGAATATGGCAATAAGGTAGTCAACTTCAGCCATTAGCTAACTTCACTGTTACTACTTACATTTGGTTCTTTCACAAAGAACACGTCAGCTCTCCGGCCAGAGTGCAGTGCCGAGGGGGCCCCTGGAGCTTCGGGCCCCCCCGCACCGCGTGGGCTGCGGGGGCCTGTGTTACGCCCCTGCTAAAGTAGTTTCCTTCACTACAATAAACAAAGCAGGCTTTGTGACACCAAAAAAATGTTTTGCTTTTAGCCAATGTTTTCTATTTTTATATTGGATTGGACCTGGCAGTGCCTTAAAAATAAAGGTTTACAAAAGGCAAATCAAGCATTGATTAAGCCAAAAGGCTAGCAACCAACAAAAGACATATTGGCTTTTCCACTGTTTATTTTTACAATTTCTTGTTTAACTCAGAGATTTGCGAGACTATGACACAGTGTTTAAGCATTCTTTAACCAAGGGCAATATTTATTATAATAAACATCAAGTTCAGAGTCTGTTTAACCCAATATTCCAAGCGTAGATGAAGCGATGTGAACGGGCTTATTTTTAAGAGTAAGAGTACCATAAAGAAAAGCTGACCATAACTTACCCCTACGAGTGATCTTAAAAATAGATGAGCTATAAAGTATCTGGAATAATTTTTTTAGGGCAACAATAAGTTGCGAGGCTTTAGACATTAATTTATTCATAAATGTTTTGTAAACAGCCCTAATTTCCTACTGTAAGCCTAAATAATTATGTGATGAGAAGTTTCAATCACTAACTCTTCCAATGCCTATTGGGAGATATTTCTGCAAACCTTACTGAAACAAATTGGGTTATTAGTTGAGGAAGGGTGAAAACCCCACTTAAATAGCAACAACAATTCTTGTCACGGTAAACAACAAGCAGTTACTAAATTAACCTGTGCTAATCTGGTAGGTTGGCTCAAAGCAGTCATCCTTGACTTAGAGGTATGCACACAAACAATAATAAAGTGAAAACTCAACACAAGAAAAATAGAGTAATACCAGAACAACAAAAATCCAAACAGTAGAACCCGAGATATTCATTTTTAAAGTTTGGGGGAAAAATAGCGCCAAGCAGCACAAAACGCCACTTGTGTTTATCCAGTTATTCTGGACCGGGGAAAAGTCACAAGTTGAGGCTGACCACGGTGGAGCACAGGTCAGATATAGGGACCAGGTTAATCCAGCATGAAAAGTGCTGTTTGCATTGGAGGGGCCACAAGGAGGAAGCATTCCGCATGAGGAGTAGGTTGAGTGTTGCACACGTTCATTGTTGTAGTGCAAGGAGCCAGTCAAACCAGGAACTTCTTGTTGGTGAATTAGCGTGGCCGAAGCTGGTGGCGTGAACTGCAGGTCTCGCATTGTCGGTCCTTATGGATAGTTGATTTTGGAGCAAATAGCAGGCCCTGCTGGAGCTTCACATTGGCAGCCGCAGCGGGTGGTCGATTCTCAGCATGAAGAACTTGAACTATATTAGGAAAGTGAAACCATTCATCTCTGCGGCAGATCTCAAAATGGCAGTACAATCCTTAGTTATCGCAAGGATTGAATATGGATGTACAACCTTAGCAGGTCTACCAAAAATTTCCACGGCACCACTAAAAGCATGTCTCAATTCAGCTGCAAGGCTCATCACCGGATCGAGGAAATACGATCATATCACGCCACACCTGAAATCATTAAACTGGCTACCATACGAAGCAAGAATTCAACTTAAAGTGGCATGTATCACCCACAAAGCGCTTCACTACAAAACACCAAAATACCTGGCTCAGTATCTTCTGAGCCAGGTATCTTGGTGTTTTGTAGAGCTATCTGGAGGAGACAGACCGGCCAGGAGTGCCAAGGAGCTGCTGCTGAGACCACCCATCTTCCGGAAAAAGAAAACATACGACAAAGCTTTCTCAGGAGCAGCCCATAGAATCTGGAACTCACTCCTTCCAAATGTTAGGAAAATTACTAACACAGCAACATTCAAGAGGGAAGTTAAGATTTTCCTAATGAGTAAGTTCCTCACTTAGGCTAGAAGGGACATCACCGCCACCGCGACATAGTTGTGCCAAAGCAGACCAACAAATGGAAGTAAATAGAAAGTCACTAATTGTACTGGGGATAACCTAGAGGCGCTATGCTTACCCAGAATCTGAACGAAAAATGCACAGATAAAGACAATTTGGATCTATTGTTATTGGACTACATTTTACAGTACAGTAGGCAAATAGAATAACATGTATGATAACCTTGAAGACAGACACTGTCTGAAATTATATTGGAATATGCACATGCCGATGTCAAGTAGTAGCTTAATATACCTCGCCATTGTACATTTTTATGCTATAATGCTTGATAATCGTATACCTAACCTACCTTTTATCAGTATGATACGGTTTACTACATAACTTTATACCTACCTATCTCATTTTCTGAATGTTTATTCTATGCAAGATGTATCCCTAACCTACCTATTGTATTTGTATCTGTGAAGCGCTCTGATACCCAAGGGTCGCGCTATACAAAACTGTCTAAATAAATAAATAAAAAAATAAAAATGTGCCCAAACCTCAGGGTTTTCACCTTTTCTTGAGGAGGAGCTCTCACTGATGCCAGCCAAGGGCACATACCAGAGCTCAAGAGCAGTGTTGGGCAGGTTTGGGCAGGTCCAGTTGATGCCCGCACGATGAACACCATCCACTCCGGATCCCCAACCGACCCCTGCCCCCACCACGTCTTCAACAAGGCCAACGCCATCATCGCACCCCATCTCCGGGACGTCATCAACACATCCTTCCACACCGCCACCTTCCCGGAGAGCTGGAAGCACGCCGAGCTCAGCGCCCTCCTGAAGAAACCAACAGCGGACCCCACCGACCTCAAGAACTTCCGCCCCATCTCGCTCCTCCCTTTTCCTGCCAAAGTCATCGAGAAGACCGTCAACAGACAGCTCGCTGCCTTCCTCAAGACGAACGGATCCCTCGACCCCTCGCAGTCTGGGTTTCGGGCCAACCACAGCACCGAGACCGCCCTCATCGCAGCCACCGACGACATCAGATCCCTGATCGACAACGGGGAAACAGCGGCCCTCATCCTCCTGGACCTCTGTGCGGCGTTCAACACTGTCTGCCACCGCACCCTGGTGCAGCGCCTCAGCAACATCGGAATCCAAGAGAAGGCACTGGAGTGGATCATCTCGTTCCTCGCCAGAAGAACCCAGAGAGTCCGCCTCCCCCCATTCAGATCCGAGGCCACCGAAGTCATCTGCGGCGTACCACAAGGTTCATCACTCAGCCCAACCCTCTTCAACGTCTACATGAGCCCCCTCGCAGCCATCGCACGCCAACACAACCTCAACATCATCTCCTACGCCGACGACACCCAACTGATCCTCTCCCTCACCAACGACCCCTCCACCGCCAGAGCCAGCCTGCACGAAGGGATGAAAGACGTCGCCGAGTGGATGAAGAACAGCTGCCTGAAATAGAACTCAGACAAGATGGAAGTCCTCATCCTGGGGTCATCGCCCTCCGCCTGGGACGATTCCTGGTGGCCCCCTGCCCTGGGCACCACTCCCAAACCAACGGACCACGCACGCAACCTGGGCTTCATCCTGGACTCCTCCCTCTCGATGACCCGACAAGTCAACGCCGTCTCCTCATCGTGCTTCAACACCCTGCGCATGCTCTGCAAGATCTTCAGATGGATCCCCACCGAAACCAGGAAGACCGTCACCCAGGCACTCGTCACCAGCCGACTGGACTATGGGAACACCCTCTACGCCGGGACCACAGCCACACTTCAAAAAAGACTCCAACTCATCCAGAACGCCTCCGCACGACTCATCCTGGACATCCCCCGACACAGCCACATCACCGGACACCTGAGAGATCTGCACTGGCTCCCCATCAGCAAGAGAATCACGTTCAGACTCCTCACCCACGCACACAAGGCGCTCCACGACCTGGGCCCCAAGTACCTCAATAACCGCCTGACCTTCTACACGCCCACCCGCCAGCTACAATCGACCAGCCACGCCCTCGCCACTGTACCACGCATCCGCAGGGCCACCGCCGGAGGAAGATCCTTCTCCTACCTGGCAGCCAAGACATGGAACTCCCTCCCCATCCACCTTCGGCTAACCCAAGACCATCTGTCCTTCAGGAAGCAGCTCAAGACCTGGCTGTTCGAGCAGTAACGTACCCCTCTCCCCCAGCGCCTTGAGACCCTCCCGGGTGAGTAGCACGCTATACAAATGCCGTGATTGATTGATTGATTGATGCTTATCTGCTGGGTAGCTGCAGGTAGGCCTATGGAAGCTTGTTGAATCCCTGTAACTCAGTCAGGAAGTCATCCAAGTGACCCTTAGTGTCGCTCTGAGTAGCCTGAGATCAAATCAAGCAGGTCCAATCTTACTTCTTCAGACAGCAAGGCAGTCCTTTCAGCTACAGGGCAGTTACCCTTCTGAATCTTTGAATCTCTGATTTTTTTTACCAGGTGCAAGCTTTTTTAGTGGGGGATTCCCTGTCTAGGGTGCCAAAAGGCAGGTTAGGCCTGTTGTCAGATTACTTAGTGTGCGCTACAAGCAGCATATCTCTATCTGCCCCTAACCTGAAATTAGCACTTATCAAATGGAATAAGGAAACCCAGTTTTAGTCTATGGGAGAGATACACTTTCCAACAGTGAAAAGGGAATTAAACACATCGGGGAGGCCGCTATGCATGGAGCAGAGCTGCAGAGTGGCCTTCATTGCCCCTAGAGCCCTTCAATGATGAGGAGGAGGGGCTGTGTATTCATGCCGGTTGGGCACTTTATAAGCTGACTTATTTCCCAACGACATGGGAGGCTGCCCTGAATGGTGCAGAGCCACACAATGAACTTCATTGCCCATAAAGCGCTTAAAGGAGAAGGAGGAGGGGCTGTGTATTTGCACCGGTAAGGCGCTTTATAAGCAGACTTTTCCCACAAGGCTCAGGAGGCTGCTCTGCGCAGTGCAGAGCCGTAGAGTGGACTTCATTGCCCATAAAGACCTTCAAGGAGGAGGAGGGGCTGTGTACACGTGCTGTTCGGGGATATTATAATCTGGGTTCTTTCCCCGCAGTACCGGAAGGCCACAGGAGATGTCCGGACTCATACACTGGCTCATGCCTGGGCCAAGACCAGGCCAAGAGTGGTTCTGTCTTTGCCAGTCATCGCCTGGAGAAGGCTAGGCTAGTCCAGCTCTCTTTCGCTTGGACTGTTTCTAGTACTGTGTCCACATAGCACTTCTACAAAGAAATTTGTTATTAAGCTTTGGCTCAATATGGGGAAGCAGAAAGCTCCAGAAAGTAGCTCTAAAGCTGTCCCCGGCATCACTTTTGATGGCTTTTTACAGAGGGCAGTCTGAGTAATTAATAAAGAAACAGAGGTGGCAGAATGTCGTCTATCGATCTTCCCCCCCTCCTGCTTGTGCACCTTGGACTTCTCCCGTAACAAAGCACTAGAGTTACAGTTGCCTGTTTGAGCTAGGGGTGGAAGGGGTGTTACAAACACACCAGCTAGTGCCTTTATTGTGGAGTCAGAGGCAGCACAAACCCAACCACAACCATGAAGTGGGAAAGCAAGGGGCCCAGCTGGGAAAAGGAAAAGAACTGATGTTGGCATTAAATCAAAGAGGTTGTGCGCTTCTTCCCCATCCCTAGGCAGGATCCCTGAAGTGGTGGTCAAGGTCAAATCACATGAATCGGAAAAAGACCTATGCAATAGTCTCAGATAGGCTGTGATGGGTAATCTGAAGTCAATTTATGAACGCCTACTTGCAATAGAAACTGAGTTATGCTAGATAAACTCTCTCTCCACCACGCAACAGCCAGTGGTGGTGCCACCCGTTGATCCCTGCATTGTGTCTAGAATCCATAGTGACAAGCCTGACAGAGCAGAGACTTTCCTGGGCGATTCGGCAGGAAGTCATTTTGTAGTGTGTTGCTCATTAAATTACTCAGACTTGAGGCTTGAAAGTAGGTTTATTCTGCTCAAGAGAATAACAGCGACATCAGGCAGAAGCAGGCATCAACTGCCAGAATGCCAACATTCCAACAAGGAGCATGGAATACTCACACAACAGGGTTCTAACTAAAAGTGCCAGAGAAGCACAAAACTAAGAATACTACATTATTCCCATTTCTCCCAAACAAGGAAAAACAAGAAGAGAAAAATAAGAAAGAAAGAAAGAAAGAAAGAACATAGAAGAATGCTGAAAGAAAAGGAAAATAGCAAATAAAAGAACAAAGGATACTACAAGGAAAAACTGCAGATAAGAGAAGAAAGAAGATTACCTGAACCTGACAGGAATTATACAAACTCTCAAACTCCTGCGAGGTTCTGGCACAAAGTTTACAACATTACACTTTCCAAGAAGATTACCTGAACCTGACAGGAATTTTACAAACTCTCAAACTCCTGCGAGGTTCTGGCACAAAGTTTACATCATTACACTTTCCATTCACATTCTTGACATTAGAACTAGAATAAGTCAAATTATTATTACAATCAATGTCCTCATTTTTAACCTTAACAATGTTACAAATGTTCCACCGATTCTTGTTATTGACCCGCACAGCATTACCACATACTTTATCAACAACTAAAGGTTCAGAGAATTTATTCTTCCCTTGGTAACATGAACAGGATTTTTTATACGAACAACATCTCCAACACATATGTTTTGAGAAAAAACCTTCTTTCTTTCATCAAAATAAACTTTCTGTCTCACTTGAGCTCCACTAACTTTGTCCCTCACAAATCCATCAATACCATCCATAACATCCATTTTCACCCATTTCGACATCCAACCGGGACACATTTTCGTAGAAGGTTTCCTCCCTCTCAGAAGTTCAAAAGGAGACACTCCAGTCGACGAATGCGCAGTAGTGCGATAAAACCATAGCATGGAACGCACTGCATTCTCCACCACACACTTGCTAGCAATAGCCCACTGCACACAATTATTGAGCACCCGATTAATCCTTTCAACAAGGCCATTTGCCTAAGGATGATAGAAAGTACTCCTCTTGTGTGTAACTCCACCTTGTTTTAAAAAAACTTCAAATACTGAACTCACGAACTGTACACCATTGTCCGTCATGACATAAGAAGTAAACCCTTCCCTCAGAAAAATATCTTTTAAAAAGAGAATCACATTGGCTGAAGTTGGCTCATTAATAAAACGAACCTCCGGCCATTTGGAGTAATAATCTATGGCAACAATAGCAAAACGTGACGAAGATGGTAAAAGATTGAATGGGCCAACCAAATCAACTCCAATCCTCTCCCACACTCTCTCTGGAAATTCAATAGGTTCCAAAGGAGGTGTCCTTACCTTGTGACCTTTGTCAGAGGATTTACAAATAGCACAGTTATCAACCAGCGTGTCAACACAAACATCCATTTGCGGCCACCAAAACACATCCCTCAACCTACGGTTCGTGAAAGTTTTCCCTAAATGTCCTTCATGTGCACCATCAATTAGACGTTTCCTCAAACTCTCTGGAGGTATAAGTCTACCACACCTCAAAAGGATACCATCCTCTACAGTGAGCTCATCTGCAATTTTAACATAAGTCTGAAACTGGCAAGGTACATTCTTCTCTTTAGGCCAACTTGTTTTCAAATATTTAATGACTTGAACAAGCACCGCATCTTTCATCAATTCCCTTTTCCACTCAGCCTCATTTATAGCACACATTCCCTCAACATCCAAAGCAGCGACAAAACAATCTTCCTGATCATCTTCCTTTTCAAAATCCGAACAATTACCAGTAATAGGAAAACGTGAGAGATAATCTGCCCTTACATTCTTCATTCCAGGTAAGTAGACAATGTCAAAAATATACTGAAGTAATTTAGTTGACAACCTAGCAATCCTTGGTGTATGTTCTTTAATCTTCTCACCAGTCAAAATAGAGACTAAAGGATTATGATCTGTACGTATCACAAAATGACTTCCCCAGAGAAAAGGATTGAATTTCCTGACTGCACACCAGCAAGCTAATAGTTCCTTCTCTATGACAGAGAAATTCATTTCTTCCCCTCGTAATACCCTTGAAGCATATGCTACGGTGTTGTCAACTTGGCCATTTTCTTGAGTAAGCACAGCTCCAAGGCCAAAACCACTAGCATCCACAGTCACAATACATTTTTTATTAGGATCAAAAGGCTTAAGAATTCTGTCACTTACTAATTGTAACTTAATCCATTGGAAAAAAATTTGACAATTTTTATCCCATACAAATGGCACATTTTTCTTTAACATGTTAGTTAATGGTTGAACTCTAGATGCATAATCTTTGATAAATCTAGAATAAAATTCACTGAGATCAATGAATGACTTCAATCCAGATTTATCAACAGGAGGACATGCATCTACAATGGCTTTTACCAACCCAGGACGAGGTTCTACACCATCATGCGAAACAACATGTCCAAGAAACTCCATTTTTTCTTTGAGGAAAACACATTTCTCACTTTTAAGCACAATCCCCTTGTCCTGCATAATCTTTAAAACTTGGTTTAATGAATTGTCATGATGGCCTTTGTTCTCGCCAAAAATCAAAACATCATCCTGGAAGACAATGACTCCAGGAGTATCCTTAAACATTTGACTCATTAGTCTCTGAAAAACTGCTGCCGCCGACGCAAGGCCGAACGGCATCCTGCAGTACTGAAAACTACCGAAAGGAGAGACAAACGCCGTCAAATGTCTAGAGGATTGACTCAACACGACCTGATGGTAAGCGGAGGCTAAATCCAACTTAGTAAACCATCTTGCACCTCTTGTGAGTGACAACAAATCTGTAATTTTCGATAAAGGGTGTGAATCAATCCAGATGTTTTTGTTGAGACTGCGCAAGTCAACACAAACACGCAAATCTCCATTCCTTTTCCTGGCGACAACAAGTGGAGACAACCACAGGGATGACTCTATTGGTTCTATGATCCCTTTCTTGCACAACTCATTCAACTCTTTTTCTAGACTATCTCTTACGCTAAAAGGGACACTTCTCACCTTATGCTTTACGGGCATAGCTCCATCTTTCACTCTTATCTCGTGGGTAAAGCCTTTAACCATTCCAAGACCCTTTCCAAAAACTGTAGGATATGTGAAGACCAATTTTTCTGTATAGTCATTTGATTCTACCACACTTACTTGTTCCTTCGTACCCGGTCTGAGAACCAACTGGAACAGACCCTGGTGGAACCATCCCAAAATGTTTAACCCCTTTATCGCAATATAGATCTTCCCAAGTATCTTTCTACCTTTGAACTGGAGGACATCTTCAAAATATCCAGCCAAAACTATTTTGCGTCCCTCATAGGAAACAGGGGCCCTATCAGGTGGCTCTAACTTTCATTCTGGCCAAGTTTCATCAAACAACTCTTGAGTGATCATCGTTATTCTAGCACCCGAATCAACTAACAAGGTAAGCATTTCATCACCCACACCGAATTCTTCGTAAGGATCAACACAATCTGAAGGGTCACCAATGATGACTCCATCTTCCAGTACCACCACAACCATCTCCCTAAGGTCGTCTTGGATACTGTTAATAGAATCAGATTCCTTACCAGCATTTTCATTAAACTCAGAAACATTTCCTACCCCACTTACATTACCCTGTCCTTGAGACTTGTTCATGAAGACTGAATTTCCTTGTCTACTATTTTGGCATATCTTTGCAAAGTGACCATATTTTCCACAATTTCGGCATGTAGAATTCCTTGCAGGACAGAACTTGTTACCCTTATTGTGCGAAAGATTACCACATCTATAACAAATGTCACTGCCTCGAAAAAGTATTTCTGTCATAACGTTGTGAACTAGGAAAGTTGTTCCTTTCAAAACGTTGTCCTGATGCTGCCTTGTTTTCCTTATTTTCCTTAGGCCTTACTGCAGAAACTGCTTCTTCATTCTTCTTTTCAAGCTCCTTGACCTCTTTCTTTGACAATTCTATGCTTTTAGCCATACGGATAGTTTCTTCAAGTGCTGGATTACCCACAGTAAGCAGTTTTTGTTGAATCGACTTGTCAGTACATTTACATATATACTGATCTCTAATCAATTGTTCTCTGAAGCCTTCAAATTCGCATTCTGCACTTAACTGCCTTAGACTAGACACATAATAATAACTCCAATCTCCTTCTTGTCTCTGTATATTCATCTATGTCTTCTTCAGCGTTGTCTCTTACTAAAGGAGGTAAATGTTTAAAAATGTCCCTACCTTCAAACCCTAATGAGTGCAATAATAAACATTTCTTCCTTTCTGCGTGATATCTTGACGCACCTATTGCACCCAAATAGGTTTCAAACGCATCAAACCATTTCTTCCAAACTACTGGTGGATTTCCTGGCGTCTCCATGAAGGGTGGTGGTGGTGAAACTGATTGCATCTTGATTAAAGGTAATTATTTTTCCACAGAACTTTACTTCCACAAGCTTTTTATTTTTATTTTACTAAAGCCTTGTCGCTGTTCTCATAAGATAGCAAAATAGAATATGCAAGACTAAAAATATGCAAATAAAGCTGTAAAACCTGTGAACAGGTGTTGTTTTTACATAATGCACCAGTCATTTAATGAAGAAATTGACTTTACTAAGTTGTAAAATTCAGTGCAAGCTACTAAGTTGTAAAATTCAGTCCCAGTTAGTTCTGCGTGTATACTTTAATAATTGTTTTTTTTTTTAAATATCTTTGGTGTCAATTACTTTGTTAAACCAGGTTAATCATTGCGTGTATGTTAAAACGCGCTGACTTGAATAAAAACTGAGATAATGCGCGCAAATATCAACTTTAAGTCTTCCTCGTATTATTTCACAAATTTTAGTCTGAATGTTCAGCTTCTCTCGCTCAGAGCCGCGTCTCGTACCGCGCTCTTCATACAGCTTTGACAACGTTACTATGGAAACTGTTCAACTTGCGTACGGACTCCAGTTTCTGAAATGGCCCACTTCAACGTGCTCATACTAAGCAATGCGCTGCCGACCACACGCGTCTTCTTTTGCCAACCACGACTCGCGCTGATCTAATGCGCTGCCAATCACACACGTCTTCTTTTGCCAACCACGACTCGCGTTGGTCATCAATATTGATAAAAACAGTTTCCGTTTCCTAGTGGGTTACCGGAATGATGCGTGACTTATCTGTTCAGTCTTGATGCAAAGATAACAGCGTTTCTTCGTTTTACCACAGCGCTCACAATCTGATGATGATGAATTCACGAGGTTGATCGAGGTAAGATGGGTTCATAACTTTCTCTTGAGCATCGTCGCCAAAATAATGTAGTGTGTTGCTCATTAAATTACTCAGACTTGAGGCTTGAAAGTAGGTTTATTCTGCTCAAGAGAATAACAGCGACATCAGGCAGAAGCAGGCATCAACTGCCAAAATGCCAACATTCCAACAAGGAGCATGGAATACTCACACAACAGGGTTCTAACTACAAGTGCCAGAGAAGCACAAAAATAAGAATACTACACATTTCTTACTTTGTATGCCAGCTAACCGAACCAATGTGACTATGCGCGAGCTCGCGAGTGGATACTGTATTCTTGGGTGTGGTAGGAGGAGGTGGGGTGGGTGAAGGGGCTGCGGGGGGGGGCATTGGTACGCACAAGGGTGGGCCAGGTTTTGATACTCAAAGCAATATCCTTGAACTTACCACCTGATGCTTGCCCATATGTGATTGTGTTTTCAAATGTATCCCATCCAGCAGATGGAGAAGAGGAGTCATTCGCCCCACTGAAAAACAAGGTTTTACACTGGCTTCACATCCTTGGTGGTCTGTTGTACTCGGATGCCCACACTTCCTGATGGTTAGGAGGGTGGTGTTCGGTCAGCCCTCCAATCAAGTCTCTGTAAGGTGTCCGTGTTGTTGTAAACTTTAGGTATCCCATTATTGCCCAACATCTACTGGCTAATTTGTGATGATCAGCAATTGTGGGGAATGAAAATGTTGGGAGGCTGATTCCATCAGATGGATTGGAGAGGGAGCTGGGAGGTGAAGGAGCTGGAGGGCGATGAGAGCCCTGCTGGAGATGTTCTATAAACATAAATAAAGCTGAAGAAGAAGAAAGTTGTGATCTTTACACTGGCGACGAGGAGAACGTCTGTGCAGGGGACAGGAACCTGACATCTCCAGCCCTGAAACCATTGATTTTTGGCTATGAAGATGTGACAATACGTGAAAACCACAAGGTAAGTGAGCGCTTGCACCCAATTACAGTGTAAAGTGTCCAGAAGTGCACTTTAAGTCTTCCAATATAGTGTTTCTAATGATTTGTGTCATTTTTAATGATTTTGTGCCAAACTAAATTAACGTCTGAAGCGTGACTGAGTGGAACATTTATGTTCTCAGCAGCGTGTGTGAGTCCAGCGTAGCAAATGGATTGGTGGAGAGATTAAACCGGTTAGTAATGGAAATCATTCAGTTATCTTTGGCTAATCATCTCTCATGGAGGTAAGCATGAACCCCTTTCATGTGTGCGTCGGCCAATGGCCGTCGCGAGCACTAGCTTCGTAGTGCTGCGCACGTCCGTTGGCCGACGCAGCCCGCCCACTCCTTTAAACTACCGCACTGCGATGGAATTGCCACCGCAGTTAAGCAGTTAAGGAGAATGATTTAGACGCATAGAACTGCTCCCCATTTAGTTACAGGTGTATCACCATTTGTGTCCTTGAAAGAAAGGGAGCCTGGAATATAGAAGTGCCCCATCTGGTTAAAATGAAAGGTGAGTGTGAGGGTAAATTGCGAGGAGGTGGGAGTGAGAGTCAAGGATTTGAAGGAGGAAAATGGTCAGTATTGCAACATGAGGAAAGGTATGAAGAAGCCTTGTGGAAGTGGAGGCTGGGTTGTGGTGAGAAAGTTAGGTTTTATCTGAAAAGTGGATAACAAGTTTTCTATTCCTTGCAGAGCAAGGTAAGTCAAATGTAGTGTAGTAGCGACTGCTGAGCCTGTGTTCAGGCCTGGTCGCCCCCACGCTTCTTTGCTGCTCCTTGCCTCCTGCTGCCGCTTCCTGTTCCAGAGCCCTGCTCGGGCGAACCAGCCGCCGCTGAGCCGCCCGCCCGCACCAGCTTCTTACCGCCGCTGCCTCCCTGCGGCCCCGCCCCCCGCCAGCCCATTCGCCGCCCCGCTCCCGCCAACCAGCTGATCCGCCCACCCGGCTCCTTACTTAAGGGGACCGCGTCCACCTGATTGGGAGCGACTGCTGAGCCTGTGTTCAGGCCTGGACGCCCCCACGCTTCTTTGCTGCTCCTTTCCTCCTGCTGCCGCTTCCTGTTCCAGAGTCCTGCTCGGGCGACCCAGCCGCCGCTGAGCCGCCCGCCGCACCAGCTTCTTCCCGCCGCTGCCTCCCTGCGGCCCCGCCCCCCGCCAGCCCATTCGCCGCCCCGCTCCCGCTAACCAGCTGATCCGCCCACCCGGCTCCTTACTTATGATGCCCTCGCGTACGTGCAGCGTTGACGCGCAGCGGGCGTGCCGATTGTGCGCCGAAGGCGCGCCAAAGGCAAGCCCGTCTGCGCCCGTCCGCGCCTGGACCGCGCCCAGTGCCAGGACCCCTGGCCCCCGACGTTGCCAGCCCACACGACGGACCTACGATGCCGCCACCCTCATCGCACTCAAACCCGACCGAAACCGAGCCTGCTACCGAGCCACCCCGAGACGCACCCACGGACCCTTCGCCTGCCAAGCCTGCCGATTCACCTGCCTCCGGACCTGCACCACCCCCGCCAAGTCGAGCACCAGCAGCAACCACCTGAAGTGCATCCTTCTCAACACCCGCTCCATCCACAGGCACGCCGTGGAACTCTGGGACCTGCTCGACGCAACAGCACCGGACGTCGCCTTCCTCACCGAAACCTGGATGAACGCCTCCTCAGCGCCCGACATCACCATAGCCATCCCGGACGGATACAAGATCACCCGGAAGGACCGCGTCAACCAGACGGGAGGAGGCATCGCCATCGTAACAAGAACACCATCGGCATCTCGACTAACTCTGACGAAACCTTCACCGCCGCCGAACACCTCCACTTCCAGATACACACCGACCCCAAGACCACCCTCCGAGGCACCCTCATCTACAGACCCCCGGGACCACGCACGCAATTCAGCGAAGACATTGCAGACTTCATCAGCCCGCACGCCCTTCCCTCCGCCAACTACATCCTCCTAGGGGACCTCAACTTCTACCTGGAGAACAACAATGACAGAAACACCACCGTACTGCTGGACAACCTCGCCAACCTCGGACTCAAGCAACTGGTGAACACCCCCACCCACTACGCCGGCCACACGCATGACCCCGTCTTCTCATCCAGCAAGCACATCTCCTTCAGCCACTCCACCGGACTCCACTGGACCGACCACAGCTGCGTCCACTTCAGCTTCAGAAGAACTACGACCCACCACCCCCCTCAACAAGTTCCCCGCCGGAGCTGGACCAAGATCACCGCCGAGCAGCTCACCACCTCCCTCAGCCAGAACACTCCCACCAGCACAACGGACCCCAACGAAGCAGCCAGCAACCTCACCAAGTGGCTGACCGCCTGCACCGGGATGTATGACGTTACAACGCATACTTTTACAACGCCTACCATTACAACTAAACTTTTACAACGCAAAAACTTTTACAACGCATACCTTTACAACGCAAGATTTTACAATGCATATACCTTTACAACGCATACCATTACAACGTAAGTATTGGTAAGTATATAATACATTTTTTAATTTTAATTAATTAAAAATATTGTAATATAATTTAATTTAATTTTATTTTATTTTATTAATTTAATTTAAATGTAATTTTATTTTATTTATAAAAAATACCCCTGTACCCCAAAAACCCAAAACTGACCCTGAACCCTAAAAATACCCCTTTACCCAAAAACTGAAAACTGACCCTGAACCCTAAAAATACCCTATTACTCAAAAACTGAAAACTGACGCTGAACCCTAAAAATACCCCTTTACCCAAAAACTGAAAACTGACCCTGAACCCTAAAAATACCCCTTTACCCAAAAACTAAAAACTGACCTTGAACCCTAAAAATACCCCTTTACCCAAAAACTGAAAACTGACCCTGAACCCTAAAAATACCCCTTTACCCAAAAACTGAAAACTGACCCTGAACCCTAAAAATACCCCTTTACCCAAAAACTAAAAACTGACCCTGAACCCTAAAAATACCCCTTTACCCAAATACTGAAAACTGACCCTGAACCCTAAAAATACCCCTTTACCCAAAAACTGAAAACTGACCCTGAACCCTAAAAATACCCCTTTACCCAAAAACCCAAACATATAACATTTTAAAAATAATTATATACTTACCAATACTTACGTTGTAATGGTATGCGTTGTAAAGGTATCTGCGTTGTAAAAAACATGCGTTGTGAAGGTATTCGTTGTAAAAGTTTTTGCGTTGTAAAAGTTTCGTTGTAATGGTAGTGCGTTGTAAAAATTGCGTGGTAAACGTTGCATACCCCTGCACCGATGACCTCGCACCACTAAAGAACCCTCCCAGCAGAACCGGCAGAAAAAAAACCCATGGTTCACCGACGAACTCAAGGAATCCAAGAAGAACTGCCGCACCCTCGAGAAAGCCTGGCGGCTCGACCAGACCACAGACAACAGGACCGCCCTCAAGCACGCCACCCGCAAACACCATCAGCTAATCCGCGCCACCAAGAAGACGGCACTCAAAGAACGACTGGACAACAACACCCACGACAGCAAGGAACTCTTCAGTATCGTCAAAGAGTTCTCCAACCCCAGCGCCGGAAACAACAACATCACTCCCTCGCAAGACCTCTGCAACTCACTCGCCTCGTTCTTCCACCGCAAGATCACCGACATACACAACAGCTTCGACGCACAGACCACGCACCCTACCACCGAACCAACGCCCGCCACCACCACCCTCTGCAACCGAAGACACCACCCCCACGATGAACTCCATCCACTCCGGATCACCAACTGACCCCTGCCCACACCACGTCTTCAACAAAGCAGACGCCATCATCGCACTCCATCTCCGAGACATCATCAACTCCTCCTTCCACACCGCCACCTTCCCGGAGAGCTGGAAGCACGCCGAGCTTACCGCCCTCCTGAAGAAACCAACGGCGGACCCCACCGACCTCAAGAACTACCGCCCCATCTCACTTCTCCCTTTTCCGGCCAAAGTCATCGAGAAGACCGTCAACAGACAGCTCGCTGCCTTCCTCGAGACGAACGGATCCCTCGACTCCTCGCAGTCCGGATTTCGGGCCAACCACAGCACCGAGACCGCCCTAATCGCAGCCACCGACGACATCAGAACCCTGATCGACAACGGAGAAACAGCGGCCCTCATCCTCCTGGACCTCTCTGCGTTGTCGACACAGTCTGCCACCGCACCCTAGTGAAGCGCCTCAGCAACATCGGAATCCGAGAGAAAGCACTGGAGTGGATCATCTCGTTCCTCGCCGGAAGAACCCAGAAAGTCCGCCTCCCCCCGTTCAGATCCGAGGCCACTGAAGTCATCTGCAGCGTACCACAAGGATCTTCACTCAACCCAACCCTCTTCAACGTCTACATGAGCCCCCTCGCAGCCATCGCACACCAACACAACCTCAACATCATCTCCTACGCCGACGACACCCAGCTGATCCTCTCTCTCACCAACGACCCCACCACCGCCAGAGCCAACCTGCACAAAGGGATTAAAGACGTCGCAGACTGGGTGAAGAACAGCTGCCTTAAACTGAACTCAGACAAGACGGAAATCCTCATCCTGGGATCATCCCCCTCCGCCTGGGACGACTCCTGGTGGCCCCAGGCCCTGGGCACTGCTCCCAAGCCAACGGACCACGCACGCAACCTGGGCTTCATCCTGGACTCCTCCCTGTCAATGACCAGACAAGTCAACGCCGTCTTGTCTTCGTGCTTCAACACCCTGCGCATGCTCTGCAAGATCTTCAGATGGATCCCCACCGAGACCAAGAAGACCGTCACCCAGGCACTCGTCACCAGTCGACTGGACTACGGGAACACCCTCTACGCCGGAACCACAGCCAAACTTCAAAAAAGACTCCAACCCATCCAGAACGCCTCCGCACGACTCATCCTGAACATCCCCCGACACAGCCACATCACCAGACACCTGAGAGACCTGCACTGGCTCCCCGTCAACAAGAGGATCACGTTCAGACTCCTCACCCACGCACAAAAGCTCTCCACGACCTGGGCCCCAAGTACCTCAACGACCGCATGACCTTCTACACGCCCACCCGCCAGCTACGATCGACCAGCAACGCCCTCGCCACCGTACCATGCATCCGCAGAGCCACCGCCGGAGGAAGATCCTTCTCCTACCTGGCAGCCAAGACTTGGAACTCCCTCCCCACCCACCTTCGGTGAACCCAAGACCATCTCTCCTTCAGGAAGCAGCTCAAGACCTGGCTGTTCGAGCAGTAACATACCCCTCTCCCCCAGCGCCTTGAGACCCTCCCGGGTGAGTAGCGCGCTTTACAAATGCCGTGATTGATTGATTGATTGATAGAGGATGAAACTACATGGAGTATGGGAGCTTTCTGTAAGGTAAGAGGGTAAGCAAAGAAACGTACATTATTGGAAATGGATGTAATGTCTAGGACTCCGTAAAGTGATAAGTTATGTTAAAGAGATCTGTATTATTTTGCTCATATAGGATAAGCAGTACAGTATATTTTAACTCTTGTCATACGTTTATATAAAGTATAAGAATGTTATATTTTGAAACTTTACATATTAGAAGGGGGAAGATGTGTGGTGATCAGCTATTGTGGGGAATATAGAATGACTGATGACATCAGATGGATTGGAGAGGGAGCTGGGTGTTGAAGGAGCTTAGGAGCGATGAGAGCCCTGCTGGAGATGTTGTATAGACGTACATCAAGCTGAAGAAAAGAAGAAAAAAGGAGTTGTGATCTTTACATAATGGTATTCCGTTGGGTGTGTCAGACCCTAATATCCCTCTTCTCCCGCTGGGTTTATTCTATTGCCATTTGAAGGACGGGCATATGCCTGTGTAACAACCCCTTCTATTGCGACCCAGAGGTCTCAGTGATGGCAGAAATGGCCCTTTCCTGTATATTTCTGTCCCATCAAAAATCTCCTCTTCCTCTTCTGCAGTTGACTGGCTGCACCCTGAAGCAAATCTTGCCACCTATTGGGCACCACAAGAATGGGTCACCACTTTTAGACTGCGCTAAAATAAGAAAATCCCCTAGCAGAGGAGTTCTGCTTGTCACAAATTGTGAGACTAGTTCTCTATCTAATATTGTCTGCACCCTAGGTGATTTGCGCATGAGGCGCGAAGCAGCATCTATCGAAATAGTTAGTCACCCATAGATGTTGCAGATATCAATGCATTATCACCCAGTCTCCCAACTTCACATCTGAGCATCTTGAGTTGGAACATTGCAGGTATCACAGGCAAGTTAGGTGACCCTGATTGCGGTCAACGTATTAACAAACATAAAATGTGTCTATGCCAGGAGGGGAAACATCCTTTACAACGCAACTTTTACCACGCCGTGCCTTTACGACACAACTTTTACAACGCAAACCATTACAACGCATTGCGCTGGGGGGCGCTCTAGGATAGGGAATAGATTTAATTTACTATCCAACACCTTCCCTACTATCCACGGGGACTGGAGTTGGAATAGTAAATTAAACTATTCACTATCCAGCACCCCAAAGCGCTATGCGTTGTAAAGGCATGCGTTGTAAATACCGCGTTGTAAAGGCATGCGTGGTAAAAGTATGTGTTGTAATGTCATACATCCTGCCAGGAGACATGGGTGGTTGAACAAGTGTACAGGGGTAGGTTTAAAAGTTACAGCGCGCCTGCTATTAAACCTGTTGCTGAGTGCCCCTCAGGTGGGTTGCTTATATTGGTGCACCCCACCTTCTCCTGTCTTATTACTGAATTTGAGTCAGGTTCCCAGATATTCAAGGGCAAATTTTCCCTCGCTCAAAATCCAAGCCCCTCCTGATAATTAACATATACAGCAGGAGTTGAGGGTATAAGCAGGAATCCCAAACTTTCCAAATGTTGGACAGAATATTGGTATCCCACTCAGAATCCCACCACATGCTTGTGGTTGGTGACATCAACATTTCCTTCAATCCAAGTGGCATACCACAAGATCTGTCTAGCTCAGAGGATTTAATATGGGGGATCCCAAATCTCACCTCTCTAGTGAAAAGAAATCTGTCTCCAAGTGGTGGAACTCACTCTGATGCATGGTTTGCCTGCCTTCAATGGAATTTCAGCCGCTGGCGTGCCAAAGGCGAGCTCGTCTGCGCCTGTCCACGCCCGACCGGGACCAGGGGCCATAAGCCCTGCCAGTCGGCTGACAGGAAAACTGATCTATACCTCCTCACATAGGCAAAGGCTAAGGGACATGGGCAATAAGTGCTGCTTCCATTCCCAGCTAATGGGGACCTTCCGTGTAAACATTGTCCATTTACGCTTGGTACGGCCCCAGATTCTCAGACAGAGGGACCTGCTCATTATATGTACACAATGTTTTCACTCAACTGCAGGTCTCTGCCCAAACACTCGGGGGAGCTAAAGATATTTATAGAGGACACCAAACCTGACGTTCTATTTTTAACAAAAAATTGGTTGCACAAGGACTCGGCACCTGAGGTGATCAGTACATTGCCTGCCGGGTACAAAATCCTGCACAATGATTGCGAGGGAAAGATAGGAGGTGACATTGCATTATTTTTAGAGATTCTTTTAAATGCAGAGTCAAACCTAACCTCGTCCCAGACTGTGAAAGTCTATTTTTTTCTATCTCACTAACGGCTACCTCCACCTTCTCTGGTATTCTCATTTATAGACCACCAGGGGTTAGTGAACAATTTCTTAAATCACTGCCGGATGTGGCGGCCTCTCTAGCAAGCTCTTCCACTAATCTGACGCTCCTAAGGGATTTTAAGCTACACTTTGAGGACCTAACCAGAGGAGATGCCTTGGATCTTATCCAAGATCTCGCTGCAATTCAACTGACACAAAAAGTTATAGAGCCCACACATTCTAAAGGTCACACTTTAGATCCCATATTCTCTAACATTACGGAGCTGGAAGTAGAGACACCCATTCCCTGCCTTGGTCTGACCATTCTTTGATTCCATTCTCCTTGAAGGCACTCAAGCGATGTGATCCCAAGGAGCACAGCTATAGAAAAGACTGCCCTTGGTCTAAACTTTCCGCTGAGACCTGGCTGACAGTCCTCGAAAACTCTAAACACATACTTAACCCCAAAATCACCCATGCACCTAAGACTGATACGCACTGGATAGAGTCATCACTAGACACAGTCATCCCTGTCAAAAATATCCATCGCAGGATGAGTGAAAAAATATGTCCTTGGTACTCTCCCCAACTGAGATTGCTTAAACAGGCCTGTAAACAGTTAGAGAGGAAATGGAGAAAGGACTTTAGTAAGTCCAGCAAAAAGTCATATAGTGAGTCCATAAAAATTTACCAGGCGGAAATTAAAAAGTCGAAGGCACACTACTTCGAAGAA
This sequence comes from Lissotriton helveticus, assembly GCF_964261635.1. Lineage (NCBI taxonomy): Eukaryota > Metazoa > Chordata > Amphibia > Caudata > Salamandridae > Lissotriton > Lissotriton helveticus. The sequence continues at coordinate 414,601,555 of NC_136060.1, read as the reverse complement.
AAGATTAATTCAGCAGCTAATGCTTCCAAAGAAATCTTCTGTATCGCTAAAACACTTTTGGAGCCCCCCCGGATACCTCCACAGGTTTAACTAACAATAGATGTAACAAACTGGCGGGATACTTTCAAGGAAAAATTCAGATCATATTCAATGCTTTTCCTGACCCCCAGGGCCTAGCGACCTTCACACCCCAATAACAAATGACATGGCGTAGGACCCTCTCACAAGAAATGGGAATGTGGACTCCACCAAATATACTGTGGAGGAATTCCCACTCCTGGACATAGACACTATATTGGACATCTTTGGGCAAATTGAATCAGCTTCGCCTATAGACCCTGCTCCCCCCCATATCCTGAGTAAGGTAAAAGATACGATATTACCAGTCATACGGGATGTGATAAATCGTTCTATCAATAAGGGACTTGTGCCACCTGCGTGAAAACACCAAGCCAAGTTTAGACCCGGAAGTACTAAGCCACTCCTGGGCCATATCCATGCTGCCCATGCTTAGTAAGATCCTGAAGGAGCATATCAATTTCGCATTATCATCCTTTCTAGAGTCCCATGAGCTTCTACACCATTCTCAGACGGGTTCTGCTCCCAACACAGAATGGAAACCACCCTGATTGCCGTGGTCGAAGAAGCAAAGAAGTTAATTGATAGAGGAGGTGCAGCGGCCATTATCCTACTTGATCTTAGTGCTGCATTCGACACGGTGAATCTTGACATCCTCATAAAGAGACTTAGGAGGGCCGGGGTGGCAGGAGGAGCCATCTCTTGGATTCAATCCTTCCTCAATGGCAGAAAATGTCAGGTTTACGTAGGGGAATGCACCTCTAGGGTCAAAGTCACCTGTGCAGATGACACCCAGCTGGCGGTATCTTTAAACCACCCACGCAATGCCCCAGTTGACTTAGAGTCCTGCCTGGAGAAGGTAGCCAACTGGATGCAACAGTCATGTCTCAGGCTTAATGGAGACATGACTAAAATAATGTATCTTGGGAATACATCTAACAAAGAGCCCAAACTGCCATTGGCCATCTGCCTCCGACCCCCCCACCCCAGTCCCGAAGCCCAAAATTAAGTCTGGGCGTGTGGCTGGATAAGGCAATCAAATTTGACCAGCAAGCAGTTGCAGTCGCCGGTGTCTGTCATGGCTCCCTCAGACTGTTGCGGAACGTCCTACCTCTACTCCCCATAGGGAGGAGAACTATGGTCCAGGCCTTGGCCCTCTTGCGCCTGGACTATAGGAACACATTGTATATAGGAGCACCCAAACCCCCTTGAGGAAGCTTCAGATGGCACAGAACTGTGCCACCCGGACTCCTGACAGGAGCCTCCAGAACGCAGTCAGTGCTGCCCAGCTTAAAGTCCCTACATTGGCTGCCCATAGAGGAGATAATTACATTCAAAGTCCTATGCATCGCCCACAAGACCCTTAGGGGGTCAGGCCATCGCATCAACCACCCACTTATTAAGGCATACCAGCCAAGGAACCCTCACCGCTCGGCAAATCTAAATCTAGCCATCATCCCCAAAATTCAGAGGATGCGCAGAGGGGTGAGTCCTTCTTGTACAACACAGCGAAAGTGTGGAACTCCCTTCCCCTGCATTTGCGCTTAGAGACTTCCCACCTCCTTTTCAGGAAGGGGCTTAAAACCTGGCTTTTCCAGAAGTTTAACTGGTAACCGCCTCTCTTTGCTTGTTTTTGCCGCTAGCGCTGGGATGCCTTAGGGTAGCCATGCGCTCAAGAAATGCTAATTAATAGTAATAATAATAATTGTAGCTCCATTGACTACATCCTACTCTATGATAGACTCTGGAGCGAAATGGGAGATATGTTGGTAATGAGGCAAGATGAGAGCGATCACAACCTTCTGATACTTAAAACTAAATGGCCCTATGTGCCTGAAGTGGAGGGATATCACAAACAATACGAGAAATGTTAAGTGGGAAGTAGTGAGCTCTTCAACCAATGCAGTCTCAGAGGTATATTCAATCCTTGCCTCCTACATGGAGACAATGTATTTATTTCCATTTGTAAAGTGCATGGTTACACCCACCAGTGTGACCCCACTTTAAAGATCTAACCCTGCAGAAATCAGGAGAAAGGAGAAAGGGTAACCAGATAATCAGGTTTGACTGAACAAGACCAGGGATATCAGAACCCTATACAGTGCCTGCTGGTGTTCTGAATAGCCAGGTTTTAAGTCATTTGCGAAAGGCCCTTTCCATAGGTTGTGCTTCCAAGTTCAATGGTAAAGAGTTCCAAGTTTTGGCCGCCAGATAACTGAAGGACCGGGCCTCCAACCTGGCCTTCCCCACTCGAGGCACCCTACTAGGTTAGCCCTAGCGGATCTTAGGTTCTGTGAAGGTGTGTAAGATATTACCATAGATTGCAGATATCTAACGCCTTTGTCCATCAGGATTCTTTGACAGTAGCACATAGACATGTAAATAATTATCTTCCCCACCGGAAGTCAGTGTAGAGTAGTCAAGGCTTTTGAGTTGAATGTTCTTCTGGGAAGTTTTAGGTCGAAGGGGGCAGCTACATTTTGAATGCGTTGGAGTTTTATCAGGCTTACCTTGGTGGCCCCAAGGTAAAGGATGTTACAACAATCAATTTGAGATGTTATTGGCCTTTATTGGTAGTAGGTCCAGGAGTTTCCTCAGGACCTTATGAGTCCCAAAGCACTTACTGGCTACACTACCTATTTGACTCTCAAATGAGAGTTTGGGGTGAAACCATACACCTAAGTTTTTGGTTTCAGATTTAGGGGTGGGGGTTTGGCCCAAGACCTGAGGCCACAAAGCTGGTGACGAAATAGAAGGTGCTTTGCCTACTATCACTATCTCCGTTTTGTTGCTGTTTAGTTTAATGCAGTTATTGGTCATTCAGAATGCTAGTTCTTCTAGGTATAGGGAAAATTGAGCCACACAGAATCGGCGTCTTGTGATAAGGTGACTATAAGCTGCATATCATTCACATATGATGCAATGTTGGCTTTGTGTCTTTCCACAATTTCCGCTAACGGGCAAATATATAAGCTGAATAAAGTTCAGCTCAGTATTGAGCCCTGTGGTACTCCTTGCGTTAGAGTGATGCTAGCTGACATATGCGGATCTTGGGTGACTTGAAAGCTACGGGCCTGGAGGAAAGAAGTCATCCAGCAAAGTGCTGTACCACCGACACCGTACCGCTAAACCTATGAAGGAGTACATATTGCGATACAGGGTTGAAGGCCGCACTTAGATCTAATAGCACCAAAGCAGCTGTTTGCCCTTCATCCGCACACAGTCTTAAAGTTTTGGTGGCGAGAAAAGAGGGCAGACTCCGTGGACTAAGAGGCCCTATAACCAAATTGAGTTGGATGAAGTAAGTCATTAGAATCGATAAAACTTGTGAGTTGGCTCTTCACAATTTTCTCTGTTATTTTTGCAAAGGATGGCACTAGCGAGATGGGGTGCAGATTTTCTAATTGCAAGGGATGGCTGATGGTTTTTTCCATAAGGGGAGCGTGCTTCCATTTTTGCGGGATCTCACCTGATCGGAAGGACAGAGAGATCAACTGTTTAAATGGGGGAGAACAACATCCATCCCTTGCGCCAAGATTTTAGGTGAGGGAGGGTCTAGAGGGGACCCTGATCTAATAGTCATAGAGAGTTTAAATCTTCCAAAGAGAGGATCCTAAATTTGTAGAGGCCGATCTCAATAACTGAGTCATGTGAAAGGGTGCCTAGGTCTCTGCAATTGCGGGCTTCGTCTGGCAAGGAGTCATATATCGCCGCTACTTTAGAAGTAAAGATTTGCAGCTGTTTAAGGATGATGGTGCTGTGGCTGCAATACGTTCTAGAGAGGACAGTGAGTTGAGGATAGAAACAGTCCTTTAGTGGAATTATTGGCGTTCTCTGGGGTTTTTTTTTGTTCCAATATCTTTATTAATTTTAAATAACACAAGTTAATTCAATTATAATAAGATGCAATACAACTTGGCATTATGAACCATAAATAGATAAGCATTTCATAAATACAAATATAATATATATAATAAATATTATATTTAAAAGAATATCAAATCTGGGTAAGAACCAGTTGCTTTGTTTAGATAAGAAAGGCGTTCTCTATTTCTTTTACTGTAAAAGTCACACTTTGTTTTGCTAATGAGCATATGGTACTGTTTACGCTTATTTTTATACCTAGCTCTGCAGATTCTGCAGTTGTCCTTCCGCCAGGCGCGCTCTAGGCATTTGCAGATTTTCTTGGCTGCAACTAAGGACTTGTTAGATCATGTAGCAGAGTTGTGGTCCTAAGTTGGTTCCTAGTAGTCATGGAAGCGATCTTGTTCAGTGCTCCTGTTATCCACATTTCTAGCTTCAAATCTGAGATATTGACATCTTACCCTATTTTAAGATTAGTTTCCAGGAGTATGTTAGAGAAAGTCTCCTGGATTGGTCTTTGCTCACTTTCTTGTGGCTATCATATGGCTGGTCTTTTTGACAGGTGCAAGCTCTCGTAATGCCATGTTGAAAGCTATCAGATAATGGTCTGACTAGGGAACTACTATCGGAATTTCATTCTTAATGGTGAGAAAATTTGAAAAAATAGGGTCCAAGGTGTGGCCCGATACATGGGTTGGGCGTATTAATCTTTGGACTAAATGGACTGTTTCAGACTCACTGCTTAGGGATTGTGCCTCAGACTTGAAGCTATTACTTGTACTGTTGGATATGTCGGCAGCATTTGACACGGTTAGCCATGCAGTTTTGCTAAACAGGCTGGAGAAACTGGGCGTGAAGGGCAAGGATCTGAAATGGTTACAATCTTATCTGTTCAATAGACAACAGATAGTGACCATGACTCCGTTTGCTTCCCCTAAGTCTCCGGTCCATTATGGAGTATCACAAGGCTCGTCGATCAGTCATATCCTTTTTAATATATACTTGCAGCCTCTGATCCCTATTATAAAATCTTACGGGATCGAATTGATCAACTACGCTGATGACACCCAACTGGTGTTCTCTCTGGAAGGGAAACATGCGGTACCCATGGACAGATTCCAGGATTGCATGGGTCGGGTCTCCGCCTGGCTCAAAGCAAACTCCCTTCAATTTAATGAGGGGAAAACGGAGGTAGTCTGCTGCTCAAGGGTTAAATTAAATCAACAGATACCGTGCGAGCTTAGGCTCTCGCCGGGGGCTGACCCCTGCATCCCAGTAAAGACCGTGCGGAATCTGGGAGTGTTATTTGATGAAAACCTTCAAATGGTGTCACAAACTAACAAAACAATTAGTGTTTGTTTTGGTCTGCTAAAAGCACTCAGGCAGATTCTCCCTCTCCTGCCCGATGACGCTAGACACCTGGTGGTAAGGAGCACAATTCTGGCTAGACTGGATTACTGCAACTCCCTTTATTTGGGCGCCCCCTTATACATTTTGTAGGGGTTGCAGAGAGTCCAGTCAATAGCGGCCAAGTTGGCACTTAATAGACCACGTAGCTCCTCTACCACAATGGCCTTGAGAGACCTTCACTGGTTGCCTGTACGGGACAGAGTCACCTTTAAATCTCTGTGCATAGTCTACAGAGCGTTACACAGTACGGGTCCTCTACCAATGCAGGAAAGATTCACATGGTACAAGGTCTCTTCGTTCACTAGGTCTCTTCGTTCCTCTAATCTAAGTCTGTCAACTACCACCAGATTTAAGAGATCTAGGATGGGAGGCAGAGCCTTCAACATAGTAGCCTCTCGCCTATGGAACGAGCTGCACCAGAACACCAGGCAAGCCGACTCCTTGATAGGTTTCAGGAAGAGCCTAAAGACGTGACTATTTGCCAAAGTCTGAGACCTCGGCGTCCATTATTTAGCCTTTCAATCTGCAGTTTCCATCTGATAATGTTTTTCCCCCAGAGCGCCAGGATACCCGTAGGGTGGCAGTCACGCCATACAGGAGCAAAATACAATACAATACAATACAATACAATTATCAAAGTGCATGTTAAAATCATCTAGTATCATCATGTTATTATAACGTAGTGCTGGTTGCTCAATGTTCTCCACTAGGCTAAAAGGAATTAGACAGCTGGCCCTGGGGGTCGATAAATTAAATAGTCTGTTAGGGCACAGTCATTTCCTAGAGTTAGATTGCTAATAGGGGAAATAGCTCCACAATTCTGACTGAGCACGATGCTGTGTTCTTAAAATTGAAGGATCTTTTAATCCAAGGGAGTCTTGGGGTGCCCTAAATTGATTTCCCTAAAGGGGTGGTTCAGTAGGCCATGCAGAACTGCAAAGACCAAGCTGATGGGAGCAATAAAAAAGGGAGACACTTGGGACATCAATGAGAGAAAGCCAAAGCAGAATGGAAAGATGAGATTTTGATAGACCTCTTGAAATTTCGGTATTTTGTCAGCCTAGGGAGGGGGAAACTGGTGAAACTAGCTGAGTCTTCAATCCTACCCTGCAAATGGGTCTCCCATTTAGGATACCTGTACCATAACACCCAAGAAACAGAGAGTTGTCTTCCCTGGGGACGCCAGTTGTATGCCTGATTCTCACTTGCCCCAGTCCACTTGTCCCTAGAGAAAACTGCCCATGCTGTGGTCTCTTTTAGACAAGGGAGAGCAACAGGGCTCAAAAAGATCCCCACATACCTCTTAAAATAGGCTAATTCTGTTTGAGTCCCCTACATTAATGCCATCTCCAATGCAATTGTGGCGGAGGAGGCTATGCCTACATCATGGAAGGGTGCTGAGATTGTGCCAATTTTTAAGAAAAGGAACCCCAGCAAACCCTCTGATTACCACCCAATCAGGCTTATAGACAATTTACAAAAGGCCTTCTGTAAACAGGTTTTGGAGCTAATCTTAGATTGGTGTGAGGGGAATCATATCTTCTCAAACCTACAGGATGTTTTCAGGCATAATACTAGTGTGGTTGACCAGGCCTTCTGATCTCTCATGGCCAAATGGAAAATGGTAGCTCTGGGAAGGGGTGACCTCTTTGTGGTATTCATTGACCTCTGTGCTACATTTGACTTGGTGCCCAGGGGAAAATTGTGGGAGGTTCTTCGAGGGATGGGGTTCCTCCTATCTTATTGCATGTAATCACACTTCTCCATAAGGGAAAGTTTGCCAAAGTCCGGTGTGGTACAAGTGGGGAACTGACTGAGGATTTCCCAGTTGAACAAGGTGTGCACCAAGGTTGTGTCCTAGCACCAACACTTTTTCTCTGATACATTAACAATTGTCTCAATTATGTTTTGAACTGTGTAAATGATTCCACTTCCCTGGCTGGCCACAAAGTCCTGTTGCTTTTATTTTTGCTGATGGAACACTCCTGCTGGCAAAACTATGAGGGGCCTACAAAACCAATGGTCAGCTTTAATTAGTTCTGCATAGAGTATGGCCTTGAATTCACAAAATAAAAATCAAGACCTACTCAAGGAGAGTAAGGATTAAGGGTGTCAGCAGAGTAGGATATGAGCCACAAGAAAGGGTGCGGGAGTTTGTCCATTTAGGCACTTGGTTGGCAGAATAGGGTTCCTGGGGAACCACAGATCTTAAAAAGGTCAATAGCAGTCAAACAGAGAGCCGGGGCAATATGCAGATTTGCTAAAAAAAGGAACCTGGACGCCAATCCCTCCAGCAGTACAAATCGACAAGGCCCAAGCAAGAGGGTGGTGGGGAGGTAGCCCTAGACGGAGCTGAATTATGGGGTCATTGCAACATGGATGTCCACAGTGTTGCTGAAAACTATTTTCTCAGAACTCTTACTGACCATTAGTACCCTTACGCCTGGATCTAGTTATCCATGCAATAGCTGCGTTGGCTGTTATAAGATAGGTGTTATACTGAACACATATTTGGAGCACCAGAAAATTGTGCCACTTTAGAGAGGGACTGGCAGAAATTTTAAGAATGAAACCATCAGCAAAATTAAAATGGTTGGGCTTTGTGGAAAAGGCTTGGAGCGACCTGTGCCTGGAAAATGTTTTGGAAGGTCCCTTTTTCTATCCGAACAGGGGACACACATATGGTAAAAAAAATGGGTTTATGAGAAAATTGCCACTCACAGGGAGCACCAAAATCACATGGGCATAGATCCTTCATATTACATAAATTCTCCAACAAACCTGAGGAATGTTCAGATTTGAAACGCCCAGCATGCGCATGTACAGTGTTTGTACAGTTTAGATATGGGATACTCCCGGTCGCAGCATTTACTGCTTCTTGGGTGGATGCATAGCTAGGGTCATGTTATTGTTTTGTTGTAAAACTGTTTAGAGGCAGATAAACATTAGCAATTTTTCATACCCATGTACGCCAAAGCCAGAAGTAAGTGGGTAGTGCCCCTTTGTCACACTCTGAGCTTGGCAGAAAGAGGAGAAGCGTATAGAATATATAAAAGTGGCGCCTCAACTTTAGTTGTAGTAGATGTGTCAAAGTTTTTATACAAAGTGTGGATAATGAGGCAAACGTTATTGAGCAATCTGATGGGATGAGATGGTATGGTGTCTGACTTGATGCACTTTTGCCTTTAAGGATCTTTTAACTCGCTGGTTTTATCTATGTGAAGAACATGCATACTTATGTAATACTGTTTTGTTATGTTATGTTATATTTAGTTTCTAAAGAACTTGAGTACCTGGAGCCGTCTTGCCGCTGTCTGAAAAATATACTGGTGTAGGATGTGGCCCTCAAAGGGAAGAATCTACAGGAATTTGTTTAGCTAGGTCCAGATTGGAAGTTGTATACAAAACCGACTGATAGAAATATATTGGTTCATTATAATAGTTACCATCCAAAATGTCATAAAGTAAACATCTGAGATTGGACCAACCTCTGGGAGGTCAATGCCTAGGATACAATCTAAGGGGAAGTCAGACCTGACTACCACCTTATACCAGCTAAGGGTACCCTCCCTCTAAAGGAGCATTATGGCTACAGCGTTGGTTGTGATCTCACCTGGGGCCACCCTTACTCTTCTCATCTCTCCTGGCACACACTGATTTGGGGACACCAACCTGTCGCTAACCATGGATTGACTGGTGGAGGTGTCTCTCTGGCCAGTGGTAGGGATCTCATTCACCTGAATGGGGTGGAAGTGCCTACTCCCACCCTCAAGGATCACCAGCTGACCATATGGACCCATTTCCTAACACAATGCTATGAGGCCTCCCATTCTGAGGATTCCTCCTCTATGGCTATACTGGACAGCCCAGTGCTAACCACCTTCTTGGCACAGGTGGGGAAACCTTTTGAAGTGACCTGACTGCTGACAGTCAAAACACACCCTGTTGTCAAAGTAATTTTTAAGCCCTGGGTCCCCTTGTTTCTGCTTATCAAAGTTGGAGTGGGATCTACTCGCCTCCTTTTTAGGTTTCTGGGGTACTGGGAGAGCCTTTGTGGTGGGCTTACCACCTCCCTCTTTAGGGTTTTGAGGGCCCAACCCCCTCTTCGTGGAGTCTCCCCCCTGGGACTTCTTGGGTTCTTTTGTCCGCACCCACCTATCAGCTGTCTTCCGCAGTTTTCACGAACCAGAAAACTTACAGTCTGGCCTAGATACTGGCATAACGTGTCCGAGGTACAATTTCTCAAAATGTGACTATAGAGCCACTAATAGGTACTTATCTTGTTACTGTGTATCCAACCCTCTATTGCCTTTACTGAGATGCCTACAAAGGCCGACCTGCATTGGGTGCTGTCTTTCTGGGTGTCCCTGAACTTCATCCTGTACTGCTCTGGGGTTAGACAACATTTCTTCATCAGACACTACTTTATGTGGGAGTAAGATTCTGCTGCTTCCCCCTCTAGGACCAGAAATGTGTACCTCCCAGCTACTGCAATCAACTCTCACAGGAGTGTACCCCAGTATTGAAAGCTAACTCTCCTCAGATGCTGCCTGTCATTTAGCTATGTCATCACCCACCTGGTAGTTTGGGACAATCCCCTGGGGTATTCTGGGATCAAACCCCCCACCCTCAGACATCTCACCATCTTCCTCGTCTTCACTGCCACCATTCTCTTTCTCCTGCCTTGCCCACTTCTTTTTAGGATTCTCTGTGGGGTAGCTACTACTCCCTCCAATAGCTTAAAGTCTGGACTGGTGCTGGAAGTAATGGATAAGTTGTCATCCTCCTTCTGGAGGTTGTTGGAGGGGTCATCCTCCCCCTCCCTTACATTCTCTGGAGCTGACTCTGCCCAGGCCTTAAGGGGCCTTATCATCTCTGCTTCTCTAACTCTAATGGCAGCTAATAGCCCCTTGGCCCTACGCTGTAACCTAAGCTCAGCTACTTTGAGGTTAATTAGGTTAGCCAGATCAAGCTCCATATATACCTAGAGTTTTGGGTCACAAAAACAAACTTTGGCACCAATTGATCAGAACAATTTAGAGTAATCAAAAATTCAGGGGCTTATTTATGAGCCTCTTCCGACATGTTTGCACTGCTGTTGCGTCACTTTTCATGACGCAGAGGTGGCGTAAACAATGCACCACGTTGTGCCATACTTACAAAGTGGCTCATCTACGCAGGAGCGTCACTTTGTAAACACTTGTGCCACATTATACCTGTGTCAGGCATCATTTATGCAGGGTTGGCATTCCCCGTAAGAAAGCCTTGGAGAAGTGGCACTGTGAAATCTATCAGATCTCACTGCGCCACTTCTAGGACGCCATTGTGTCAAAATCTATGCCTAGCTCATAGCAGGCATGAGGGTGACAAAGTGTAATGTGTATACGCCTACCCCTTGCATTGCTCGAGTTCAGTCATACTGTCAACACAACTCCAGTAATGCGTGAGTTTTGCGCCGAAAGACACATCAGGATTCCTAACGCATCTGTCATTCCTTGCAACATGGAGCGCCATACAGTAAATATGGCACATCCATGGTATAGCACGGAGGGAGCAGTGAAAAGGTCCGCATTGCTGTTTTACCTCAGCGATGCAACACTTTTCATAAATGAGGTCCTCCATTTTTGCTCTAGTTCAATTTAAAGGATTTTTAAAGATCTTCAGTTACATGCTACATGGTGTGGTTAAACTCAAGTACTAAACTTACCGCTGACCACCAAATGTTGGAAGGTGGTTTATTAGTAGGGCAGATAGGTACCTATACCTAATAATAAAACCACAATTACAAAAAAGGTCCAGTCAGGTTCTCAATAAATTAATCTTTGCTCATCCCTTAGCAGCGTGGCTGCGGGCAGACAAGTTTAACTTAGAAGACAGGTATGAAAAGCATTTAAAAACACCAATACATTATATAAGTAAGACACAACAAACAATAAAAATCAACCATCACTTTATACAAATAGGAAATATTTGTATGATTAAAATGACACCAAAATGAAAAGAATCCAATGTAGGGAACCGAATATATGAATTTTTAAAGATTAAAAGTAAAGTAAGCTCTCAAAGAGTTAAAAAAGGTTGAGCTGAACCAAGACAAAATCAAGAGTTTAGGCTGCCCGCAATACTTCCAGAAGTTTTTCTTGATGCAGGAAAGTGGGCCACAACACCAGCCAAGTGTTCAGAAGCGCTGGTTGGGGTCTGGGACTACTACTCCCACAATGTACCTGGTCAATCCAAGTAAAATCCAGGTGAAGCTTGCCAGCTGGTGTTGTCCTCATTGTTGATGTTGCAGGTAGCCCTTCCAGCACTTTTCTACCTGTTGCTGATCAGGAAGTCCACTCCTTAACTTTTAAGACAGGCAAAGTCCTTTTGTTGTGAAGCCTTGTGAGTGCCGCAGGTGCTGTTATTATGATTGCAGTCCTCTTTTGTGCAGTCCAAGGGTCCAGCAGGGCAATCCTTCACCTCCAGATGTTTCTTTTGGGTATTCAAGGGTGCACAACACCAGCCAAGGGTCCAGAAACTCTGATTTGCTTTTTGGAGGTTTGGGACTATAATTAACCAAAGCACCTTGTCATATCCTTTAAAATCCAGGTAAAGCTGGCCTGCTGGTCTTGTCTTGATGGAGTTGAAGCAGATGACTTCTTGAAGCTCTTTTGTTCCTGTTGCTTTCAGGGAGTTCGCTCCTTAATCATTTTGAAGCCAGGTAAAGTCCTCTTTTGTGAAGCCCAAAGTGTGCAGCAAGGGCAGTCCTTATGAGTGCAGTCCTCTTGTGGTGGAGACCAGGGGTTCAGCAGGGCAGTCCTTCTCTTGATATTTTCAGGCAGGGATCTGAGTTGCTGGGCAGCACTCCCATATGTATCCAGGCTGCTGGGCCGGCAAGCAGAGGGCACCCCTGACCAATGGGGTGCAGGGTGCCACACTCAATGATGACCACTTCCCCTGAAGTGTGGCAAATTCTTGTCCCAGAAAGCACTGTTCCATAAAATCAAAAATGAAGAAAATCTTTCCTGGAGCTTAAGAGTTGGATAACCCAGCCTTCAGGTGTGGCTAACTTTCCCTAACATTCCCCTTCCTGCAATTCTGTTAATTTAATTACAAGGGCCCCCGTCTGGCTAGGGGTGCAGGAACTGGGGGTGGGTCTGGTTCCTGTCCTCACTGTCTTTCTCCCTTTGAAGACCAGTTTGGCTCCCTATCCCCCTTCCTGCCTGTGCTCTGCAGCAGCAGATCTCATCCCACAAGATGTCTTATTTGCCTGTGCCCAAACTGCTCCACGCCTAATCAAGAGTGCCTGACTCAGCTTGTCAAAGGTTGGCAAATAAGAAGAAGTTGCTACATGGCTGAATTGGATTGGGATGTGAGCAGCTCCGTTAGGGTCTTTGTAAGAGCAAGGTCTTGACGTCTTTCCTGAATTTGTGCAGTGTCGGGCTTTGTCAGGGTGAAGGGGGAGTTTGATCCAGGTCCTGGCTGGGAGGTAGGAGAAGGATCTTCTACCTGCTCTGGTCCTGTGGTTACAAGGGATGGTGGCTAGGGTGAGGTCAGCTGAGTGTGGTCGGCTGAGCGTAGGTTTCTCTTGGGGAGGTGGAAGGAGATTTGGTTGTTAAGGTACTGGGGTCCGGTGTTGTGGAGGGCTTTGTAGGCGTTTGTGAGCAACATGAAGATTATTCTTTCAACAGGTAGCCAGTGGAGGTTGCCGAGGTGTTGGGTGATGTGGTCATGTGGTGGTATGTCAAGGATGAGTCTGGCTGCAGAATTCTGGACGGTCTGGAGTTTGCGGAGGAGTTTTTTGTTGATTTTGGCGTAAGAGTGTTGCCTTCATTCAGTCTGCTGGTGATAAGTGTATGGGTGACAGTTTTCCTGGAATCGAGGGGACGCACTTGAACATCTTGCAAAGTATGCGGAGGATGTTGAAGCATGCAGAGGATACAGCGTTGATCTGGCGATTCATGGTGAGTGAAGCGTTGAAAATGATGCCGAGGTTGCGTGTGTGGTCCATTGGGGTGGGTTTCTGAGGGCAGGGGGCCACCTGGTGTTGCCTCTGGCAGAAGAGGTAGATCCTAGGATGAGGACGTCTGTTTTTGCTGAGTTGAGCTTCAGGCAGCTGTTGTTCATCCAGGTCGTGACAGCTTTCATCTCTTCTTGGAAGTTGTACCTGGTGTTGTCAGGTTCCTTGGTGAGGGAGAGGATGAGCTGGGTGTCATCTGCATAGGAGACAATGTTGAGCCCCTTGTTTTTGACGATGGTTGTGAGGGGGGGCATGTAGATGTTGAAGAGGGTGGGACTGAGGGAGGATCCTTGGGGTACTCTGTATCTGATCTTTGTTGGTTCTGAGAGGAAGGGCGGGAGTCTTATTCTCTGTGTTCTGCCTGAGAGGAAAGATCATATCCAGACTAAGGATTTTCCTTGAATGCTAGCGTTGTGGAGTCTGGTGGCTAGTGTGTGGTGGGAGATGGTGTCGAAGGCTGCCAATAGGTTCAGGAGGATAAGGGCTGCTGTGTGGCCTTGGTCAAGGAGGGTGCGGATGTCATCGGTGGCGGCAAAGAGGGCAGTCTCTGTGCTGTGGTTGCTGCGGTATCCGGATTGAGAGGTGTCTAGGATGCTGTTGGTTTCTATGAAGTGTGCTAGCTGGGTGTTAATGCCCTTTCCAATGACTTTGGCGGCAAAAGGAAGCAGTGAGATGCGCCTGAAGTTCTTGAGGTCCATCAGGTCTGCGGAGGGCTTCTTTAGGAGGGGAGTGACTTTGGCACGCTTCCAGTTGTCGGGGAATGTGGTGGTCTCGAGGGAGCAGTTGATAGTTCACCGTAGCTCGGGTGTGATGGCCGTGGCAGCCCTGTCAAAGGCAGGAAACAGAGTGCCAAAACAATTTGTGTATATCTAGTGTCTGGTTACTGACAGCTCTGTTTTGACTTAACAGACTTTCTCTGAGTTTACTAGGCATTTGTATTCAATGTTTTCGGGAACTGACCACATTTTGCATTGTGTACCACTAGATTTTTGCCTTGAGTGTTTTTGCTGGTTGCAGAATCTGTGCTCTTTACCCCTGCTAACCAGCAGTAAGTGCCTGTACCCCCTCTTCCAACGTAATGCTTTGGCATACCCCACTTTAAGTCCCTAACCTATGGTACCCAAAGTGTACCCAGAAACTGTAAGTTAATGTCTCCAATTGGTTACTGAACTCATGTGCCACCCACAGACAATGCAAACATGACTGCAGGCTTTCTACTACTAGCATGATTCTGCAGGATTAAACTGCAAATCCGGCCTGTCACACAACCCCTTTTGAAAGACCTAAACCCTCCTTTTAAATATTTAAAAGTCACCTATAAATCATCCTTAATGCCCATAAGGCAAGGTGCATGATGCTTAAATGTAGGGCATGTAAAGGTTAACGTTAAACATGTCCTTACAGTCACTTGCACCTGAAAGCTATTTTCACTGCTACAGGTTTGATTGTTCTATAGGAAAGCATTGGAATAAGATATTAAGTTTAATAAATGTTATCTCCACTACAACAGCTACAACTTAAATGTTGGTTCTTTTTAAAATATGTATTACAAGTCCAATTCACTAATGTAGTCAAATTTGTAATAAATATTTTGGAAAGTTGACATTTAAAGAGTCATATTTGCTCTGCATGAAGTCCCTGGAAGCTAATCCTGCATTTGCTCTCCCACTTCTGCCACCCAGTAATTAGCAGTTCAATGAGTATAAATGAGGTGTGCACTTGCTCCCAGGAAAGGGAAAAAAAGCCTTGGGTGTGGTGAGCTGTTGTGGTGCCCTTGACAGGATGGCCTGCTGGCTGGGCCCAAGTAGTTGAGTAACTTCAAAGAGACATACCCTGTCACAAGCAGATGTAACTAACACCCAGATGTAACTAATACCCATGCCTGCAACTTTCTTTTGTCTCTCATTCCAGACCAACCTCCATCACAGTGGGCCTCTTGCTGACATCAAAATGTCAGATTCTGCTGGAGTATAAATACCTGCTTGAGAGTTCTGTTGGGGTGCACATCAAAGGTGGGAAACAGAATGCCAAAACAATGTGTGTATATTTATTGTCTGGTTACTGAAAGCTCTGTTTTGTTTTACGAGTCTCTGAGTTTACTAGGGGTACAGGGCCTGCCTAAAACTGGGTTTTAGTGTTTGATGTAGGAGGACACTAGGATTGCCATAGTACACTTGCGACACATACAGCCAGCCTTCAGGGGCCAAGGTTAGTGTTACAGAAGACTTTGGCGATCTTGAAAATGGCCAAAGTGGGTTGGGTTAACCCCAGGAATCTTTACCTCATTTGTTAGATTGTCCCTAGGGGTCATTTCCACCCACTTGCTCTTGCCAGGCATGAATGTGGCATCTCCAGGCACCCACTTCAGAACATTTCTGGACCTGTAAAAGATCAAAAAAGGGCGGGCCCTGCTGTCTGAGAGCTGAGGAAAGTCCTGAAGACTGAACCTTCTTGCCCTTTTGTACCCAGGACAAAGATGGGGGCACCAAGGGTCATAAGACTGACCTCCTGTTAAAGCTACCGGGACACAACAAGTTACAAGAGGCGTTGACCAGTAGTAACTGGACTGAGACTGATCCCACCTGTTGGCCTCTGCTTGCCACCCTGTGAGTCTCTTAATGCCTCCTGGTGAAGTACTGTGGTTCTTTAGAAGTGTACTAGTTTGATCGATTGAGACTTAAAGGACTAAAGTCAGAACTTAAAACCTTTGACCAGGACAAACCTGGTTAGTGTATCAGAGTACTACTCCATCGCAGTCAGTGTCAAATTGCGCCTAGGTCCTATTCTAATGCAATCACTGACTATCATTGGCACTTTGTGCTTCTTTGCACTATTTCAACCTAAAACTATACATTTCATATCTCCAGTTCCCCTAATGAAAGTTTTGTCATTTTGGTGTCAATTTGTTAATTAAATTCTACTCTACTTTTTCTAATTCATTGTGGGATTTGTATTGCTTTAAATTTTTACTTTACTCTGTGCCATAACTACCAGGGGGTTGAACTCAGGTTTACTGAAATACTTTATTGGTTCACCCTGACAAGTATTTCCATTATTTTTTGAGGTGGATACTTAGCTTCGTCAACTAAAAACCTAATGTCTTACAATGTTCATACCACTTTGGTCCTAAGTATGAGTTAGACAGAGTAGATTTATCATATGGAATTGTGTTTTGTCTGATTCAGGGTGGGCCAGTGTCACCAGACACAATTTTTCGGGCAGTAATTTCACCTAGAAAAAACAAGCATTTGCAATGCAATAGGTCTCGCATTATTTAAGTTTGAGCTATTATTATTGTAAATGGCAATGTTTTTTGCTTTATGCTATAGTTTTCTTATGTACATAAAAAGCTACATATAAAGTATTTGTTGTTAAAATTATTTATGCAGTATTTAAATTTGTTTGCATAAAAGATTACAAGAATATCTTAGCAAAAAAGTTAAACTTTTTAATGGTAATTGACTAAATGTCCATTTGTACATTTTAATTTCAAATAGGTAAGTGTAAACATCACAAATATATTGTGCAAACAGTGCAAAATATTTTAGCCATAAATATTTTTGTTTTACGAGGTAGTTTGTAAGAAAATGATTGTAAAAGGCAAACACTGTAATTAAAATGTAACATATAACAGTACAGTTATGGCTAGTAAACATACATTAGTAGTATAGTATAATTGTAAACAAGATGTAAATAAGACTACAGAAATTAGCATGAATTATCACTTTAATATCAACTTTACAAACATTTTGAAAACACGATCACAGCTGGTAATCATGCATTGGCTTGTTATTACAAGCATTTCATTTTAATAAATATTTCTGATTCCCAAAAACAAATATGACAGTCTCTCAAAATAATGGCTTTTCAGTTTTAGTTGTATCTTTGATCTCCATGTCATCAAGTACTCATGAATATTACTGCCCCATGGACAGAGTCTGGCTTTACATGTCTACATATCAACATCCAATTCCATGAACACCCATCGCATGCCAGGGATGACCATCACCGCTGGTGAAGAGAAGCACAATTGGGTCAAGAATGCCCACAATACGTTGTGGTCCCATTATACCAGGGATGGGCTCAATAATGCCAAAGATGCCAACATCATGCCAAGCATTGCTAGACTAAAAGTGGGAATCATTCTAACAGGGACACCACCAATAAATTAAGAAGGAACACCATTACGCTAAGGCAAGCATTACCGCCTTCGGGTAAAGTCCGCGCTATATAAAAATGCATAAATACATGAATAAAGAAATACCGCCTTCGGGTAAAGTCCGCGCTATATAAAAATGCATAAATACATAAATAAATAAATACCGCCTTCGGGTAAAGTCTGCGCTATATAAAAAATCATAATTAAATAAATAAATACATACCGCAAAACATCCTCGTTACTCTGCCGGCCTGCGACCAGGAAGTCAGGCAGGCCGGCGCGACACCCGGAAACAGGAAGTAGGAGGGCGGGAGCCTACCCCGCCTCCCACGGAAGAGCCGCGATTGGAGCCGTGTTGGGAGCAGGGAGCACCGGAGCAGGCAGGAGCCTACCCTGCGGCCCCGGTGCCCAAGGAGGGAAGAAGAGTCCTGCTGCCGGGCCTTGCAGCTGAGGAGAGGAAGCCGGTGAGTGCGTTGCTGAGCGGCGGGCGGGCGGAGGGAGAGGAGCATGTAGGCGCGGGGGGGGGGGGCGGCCTGTGTATGTGTGTGTATGTGTGTGCGTGCGTGTGTGTATGTGTCTTGGAGTGCGTGTGTGTGACTGTGGGGGAGGGGGTGTGTGTGTGAGCGAGTGTCTGTCTGCGACGTGTGTGTGTGTGTGTGTGTGTGTCTGTGTCTGTGTGCATGCATGCATGCGCGGTAGGCTGGGAGGGCGGCGCATGCGCAGTAGGCTGGGAGGGCGGCGCAGGACGGAACGTGCGCGTTCGCGCAGCCAAATCCGACTGCTAAAAATCGTGCCAGTTTTGTGTCCCTCATTCCCCGGCATCAGCCGACTATAAGTCTCCGTCCCTGTTCCAGGGCGAGACCTAAAGAGCAGCCGGACCTCATTCCCCTGTTTTCCTTTCCCTTCCCTTCTCCCCATACACCCACGTTCTCCCTCAACCCACCCTGAAATGCAAGCATACACAGAGCAGGTGGTTAATGTATGTGTTAAAACGAAAGGAATTGGAAATTCTGCGTGATTTTGCAACATATAAATATGGCCTCACACAGTAATTTCATATTTCCTGGGGCTTAACTTGTAATTGCATGGTACTGATGTGGATTTACCATATGTAACAATTAATTTGCTTGCAGATTTACTGCCAGTTAGTACTGTGTAATTTAAAATAAGAGCCTGA